>NC_138865.1:37306834-40136616 GCF_965194805.1 Balaenoptera borealis
TCTTGGTTATTTAGTAATGTATTGTTTAGCCTCCATGTGTTTGTGTTTTTTACGTTTTTTCCCTGTAATTGATTTCTAATCTCATAGTGTTGTGGTCAGAAAAAAATGCTTGATGTGATTTCAATTTTCTTAAATTTACTGAGGCTTGATTTGTGACCCAAGATGTGATCTATCCTGGAGAATGTTCCGTGCGCACTTGAGAAGAAAGTGTAATCTGCTGTTTTTGGATGGAATGTCCTATAAATATCAATTAAATCTATCTGGTCTATTTTGTCTTTTAAAGCTGTGTTTCCTTATTAATTTTCCGTTTGGATGATCTGTCCATTGATGTAAGTGAGGTATTAAAAAGTGCCCCACTATTATTGTGTTACTGTTGATTTCCTCTTTTATAGCTGTTAGCAGTTGCCTTATGTATTGAAGTACTCCTTTGTTGGGTGCACAAATATTTTCAATTGTTATATCTTCTTCTTGGATTGATCGCTTGATCATTATGTAGTGTTCTTCCTTGTCTCTTGTAACATTCTTTATTTTAAAGTCTATTTTATGTGATATGAGTATTGTTACTCCAGCTTTCTTTTGATTTCCATTTGCATAGAATATCTTTTTCCACCCCTCACTTTCAGTCTGTATGTGTCCCTAGGTCTGAAGTGGGTCTCTTATAGACAGCGTATAGATGGGTCTTGTTTTTGTATCCATTCAGTGAGCCTGTGTCTTTTGGTTGGAGCATTTAATCCATTCACGTTTAAGGTAATTATCGATATGTATGTTCCTATGACCATTTTCTTAATTGTTTTGGGTTTGTTTTTGTAGGTCCTTTTCTTCTCTTGTGTTTCCCACTTAGAGAAGTTCCTTTAGCATTTGTTGTAGAGCTGGTTTGGTGGTGCTGAATTCTCTTAGCTTTTGCTTGTCTGTAAAGCTTTAGATTTCTCCATTGAATCTGAATGAGATCCTTGCCGGGTAGAGTAATCTTGGTTGTAGGGTCTTCCCTTTCATCACTTTAAATATATCATGCCACTCCCTTCTGGCTTGTAGAGTTTCTGCTGAGAAATTAGCTGTTAACCATATGGAAGTTCCCTTGTATGTTATTTGTCATTTTTTCCTTGTTGCTTTCCATAATTTTTCTTTGTCTTTAATTTTTGTCAATTCGATTACTATGTGTCTCGGCATGTTTTTCCTTGGGTTTATCCTGCCTGGGACTCTCTGTGCTTCCTGGACTTGGGGGGCTATTTCCTTTCCCATGTTAGGGAAGTTATTGACTATAATCTCTTCAAATATTTTCTCAGGTTCTTTCCCTCTCTCTTCTCCTTCTGGGACCCCTATAATGTGAATGTTGTTGTATTTAGTGTTTTCCCAGAGGTCTCTTAGGCTGTCTTCATTTCTTTTCATTCTTTTTTCTTTATTCTGTTCCACAAGAGTGAATTCCACCATTCTGTCTTCCAGGTCACTTATCTGTTGTTCTGCCTCAGTTATTCTGCTACTGATTCCTTCTAGTGTAGTTTTCATTTTAGTTATTGTATTGGTCATCTCTGTTTGTTTGTTCTTTAATTCTTCTAGGTCTTTGTTAAACATTTCTTGCATCTTCTTGACCTTTGCCCCCATTCTTTTTCCAAGGTCCTGTATCATCCTCACTATCATTATTCTGAATTCTTTTTCTGGAAGTTTGCCTATCTCCACTTCATTTAGTTGTTTTTCTGGGGTTTTATCTTCTTCCTTCATCTGGTACAAAGTCCTCTGCCTTTTCATTTTGTCTCTCTTTCTGTGAATGTGGTTTTTCTTCCACAGGCTGCAGAATTGTAGTTCTTCTTGCTTCTTCTGTCTGCCCGCTCAGTTGGTATTCTTTTTTTTTTTTTGTAAACATATTATTATATATTCAGTTTTCCCCCAAAGTCAAAGGGTTTTGCTGCTAACTGATTAGTTAATGAAGAGAACAAATAAAATAGACCATAAAAATGTCTTTTTTTTTAACATTTTGTGTTCCATACTTCTCTGACAGCTTTTTTTTTTTTTTTTTGAGACACAGAGAGAGATTGATTCATTGATTAACTGATTCAGTGAGTGCCATTTGACATAAACTCAATCCCATTCTGTCAATCAAAATGATTAGGAGGACAGGGAACGTCTAAAAAAATAACAGTTGTTAACATGTAATGAACACATAGTCTGTGCTAAGCACTTACTTGCATGGTTAATACTCACAAGAACTCTTAAAGGCCATCCATGCCAGTGTATTTGGAATATTCCACAATAAATATGTGCTTTAATTTACTTAATCTTTTCCACTACTTATAAACATTTAAGTATTTTCCAGATTTCATTTTCACAATCTAGATTGTTATAAATATCCTTGTTCAGTTCTGCAGGAGTTATTCACGGATAGATATTGATAAAGGGAGTTGCTGCATCATAGGACGTATAGTTTTATACACTTCTATACACATGGAAAATCACATTCTTCACCACATCACTGTCTCAGTTTTCTGCAGGTATGTTTAATATTTTCACACAATTTTTTTTGGTCCAAACCTGTGCATAAGTTGCCACCTCATCATTTTTCCTAGAAATATGGTGACTTAGAATTTTGGAGAAATCCCTCTTAAAGTAGTATACTTTAAATGTTGGATAAAATATTGTAAACAAATAAAACCAAAAACCTCTCTTAATGCATGGCTGAATTGGAAAGCAAATCAGAGAATTCTACAGAGACCAGAAAAAAAAAGAAAATGTGAACCCACAGAATAAGTGAGGTGTGTCTTCTTGGTTTCTTTATCAGTTGTAGGTGGTCTCTAGCTAGGGTTTTAATGGGTCACATGTTCAGGGAAAAAGCAAAAGAAAAAAAAAAAAAGAGAGAGAGAGTGAGACCTTCTATCAGTCAGAAACCACTAAAGGACTACCTCCTTTTGTGATAACTAGAAAAAAAGTCTGGCCTGGCAGAGCGCTATGATAGGCTAACTTCCAGTTTTGGCCTTGACTCTGGGTGGAGCAGGTAAGAAAAGATGCTCACATTTAAAAATTACTAAGATTCCACAGATGTTAAAAGAATAATAAAAGAACACAACAAACAACACTAGATGCCTAGATAATTTAGATGAAATGGGCCAATTCTTCAAAAATCACCAACTGCCATAACTTGCTCAAGATAAAATAGATAATTGAATTCATAGTTAAAAACCTTCCAAGAAAGAGAAATCTTCAAAACCAGATGGTTTCACTGGTGGTTTCTTCCAAACTTTAAAAAAGAAGTAATGCCAAATTTACAATTTCTTCCATAAAATAAAGAAAAAGGAATATATTCCAGCCCTTTTTATGCTACCAGCTTTACCTTAATACTAAAAGTAGACGAAGATAGTACAGAGGAAGAAAACCATGGACTAATATCCTTCAGGAACACAATATTAGAAAATTGAATCTAGCAATAGGTGGAAAGAATAAAACACCACACCCAAGTGAGGCTTATTCCAGGAATGCAAGGCTGGTTCAATACTTAAATATCAATGTAATTCACCATGTTAACAATCTAAAGGAGAAAAACCATATAGTCATATAAATTAATGCAGAAAAACCATTTAACAAATTTCAACATCTATTTATGATTAAAAACTCTCAGTATACTAAGAACAGAAAACAGGTAGGAGATGCAAGAAGGAATGCTATAAAGAAAGAAAGAAAAATGTTAAACATATGGATAAATTTGAATAATCATTGGCTAAAACAGTGTCTAATTTGTGGAAATAATAATTCAAGATGACAATAAATATATAACAACAGTTCTATGTAAATCAGAGGAGAGGTGATATTGTAATGAAAACATATCAAGTTTTTTGTATTATTCAGATGTTGGCAAATATAGATTTTTTAAGGTTAAATTATGCATGTTAACATTTATGGAGTAGTCATTGAAAGAATAGCAACAGGAGAGCAGGAGACATAAGGAGAAAGGACGTAAGGAGAAAAACAATCTCAAGAAGAATCTTAAGGAAGGTGAGACAGGTAATGATAATAATAGATAACAAAACAACAACAATCATAAAATAACTTTTATAAAAAGCACAAATAAAAAATGCAAAGTAAGATTAAGAATGTGACTTAGTCAGTGGGCCAGGTTGTGTTGTGGTTATAAACCAATCCAGATATCTCACTGGGACAAGGTCACAACAACAAAGTAGGAGAAATGATAAAGCAATGCACTCTACTGGAAGCTATTTTCAAACCCAGCTAAGACCCAATGGACATAAAATGCTGCTTTGGGTATAGCTACAGAGATGAGTTATAGGCATGATGCAGGCCCCATACTTACCCAGCAGACATGTCTGACCCAGCACTGAGATGCTGCCAAAATCAACAGTCTCTTTAATATACTCAACTAAGGATCGAGGTGAACATGCATCCAGAAAAATCTTTGCTTGTCTGTACCAAATGTTGATCTGGCTTCGAATGTTGCCCACCCATTTCCTTTAGCCACTGAGGCCAATACTGAGGTTGTGTGGATAATTTCTGTAACAGTCATGGTTTAGACAAGAACCAAGTTCCATACCTGCTAATGTCCTAGCACACAGGTGTACATATATTTACTCATAAATTCTCACACTACTTCTGTGAGCAAGGCTTCCCTGCAGCTTTGGAAGACCTTGCCTTTCCAGACGAGCAGTCTCAAGCCACTTCCCAGGAAGAGTTAAGGGTCTGTTTGTGTTTACAGCCATGGCTGCAGTCTACAAACCCGCTGGGCATCTTTGAGGTTCCATGAGGCTAGGAGGGTTCATTGTGAGAAACTTCAGGCTAAGGTGGCCGCAGGAAGAAAAGCACACTGTAAACATGGAAGTGGGGCACTTTTTGTGGTGGTTGTTGTTTTAACATGTTCTTTGTTAGCATAGCTCCTTTTCATTCACTGTTATTTTTTACTTCTCTCTGTCCATTGTCAGCAGGGTCGCAGCGAGGGGTCCTGTCTATGAACTGCCTCTGATTAGAATTGGCTCAGCCGTGCTGTCTCTGTTGTGATTCCAAGTAAATGTGATCACTGATGGGAGGCCAATGGCTTAGAAGTGGAGGGCCAGGAAAAACAATTATAAAACAGACTTAGCAATGTAGGTTCATTTCCTTTGTGTGGCTCTGTGAGTGCACAGGTGACTCTGCTTTTCTCTGGATGTCCTGTGATACACATCATAGAAGTGTGGTCATTGCTTCTGTTTTGCTGTGACTTTCCACTTAGCTATTTCATTGGGTCCAGTACTCAGTCAGTTCACCTGTTAAACACCCCAAGCTTCTACACTGTCTTCCAAAGAAGTTGCTCTGCATACAAGGAGAGAGAGTACAAGGTCATTGCCAGTTCAACAGCAAGAGAATACTAGAATTAGCTAGTTTTTTGTCTTGTTTTGTTTTTGATGTAACTCATATTTGTATATTCATTTTACAATTTGCAAAGAATTTTAAAATAGATTATTTCTTTTGCTTCTCTCAAAAACTTGATGAAGATTATTCAAGAAATTGTTAACATTGATTTTCTCTAGGGAGTCAGGGAAATTACACTTATTTAAATAATTGCACTTATATAAATCATTTTATTTTTCCAGTGCACATACAGTATGTTTGTATTTAAAAAAGAGAAAGATTGAAGAAATATATAGAGAGAAAGAATGACAAAAATGGGGAAAATGTAAGCATTGGTGAATCTGGCATTTGGAAATCTTTGTACTATTCTTGCAACTTTTCTGTAAGCTTGAAATTATATCAGAATAAGAAGTTGCAATAATGGCATAAGAAGATTAAAGACATATAATTCTTGGGTAATGTTTAAAATGGGTAATTCCAATAAATTTGCTTGGAATTTCCCTAGGAATCCCAATGACAGATTGTAGGCTTTGCTTAAAATCGTAGATTTGAAATATAATAGAGTAAACTATTCAGGCTCGGAGAGAAGTTATTGTACATTTGAAGTATGGCATGACTATGTAGTCAGTTCATAGCTTTCACTGAAATATAAACCAAACTAAGGAATTTTGAATTTTCTTTGTATGCAGGTGTGCAATTACAGGGTGACTCTGCTTTTTTCTGAACATAGTATATTCCATACATTAGAAGTTGATAATTACCTTGTTAAATATCCATTCTCTTTTTTACATACCATGAAACTCATCAGTTTTAAGTGTATAATTCAACTAATTTACTAAATTTATAGAGTTGTTCAACCATCACCACTATCCAGTTTTTAAATGTTTCCATCACCCCAAAGGGATCCCTTGGGCCCATTTATAGTAAATCCCTGTCCCACCCCCAGACACAGGTAAAAACACTCTCTGTCTTTATAGATTTGCCTGTTCTAGACATTTTATATAAGTGGGATCATACAATATGTGGTCTTTCCCATCTGGCTTCTTTCACTTAGCAGAATGTTTTTGAGGTCCATCACCCCTGTTTCTTTTCTGGGAATTTTTCCTTGGCATAAGAGGTTACTTAGAGAATAAGCAAATGCCTTACTTCTACTCTGAGGAGTAAAGAAAGCAAGACACTAATACATACGAACAGGTCTCTCAACAGCTGAATCTGCATCGACAAGAACTCAGCCTGAGAAGTTTTTCTTGTCCAGAAGGTATGTTCTGGGGAAAAAAAGTTGGTTAACTGTCTACAGTATCTGCTAGAACTTAGGAGGTTGCCATTGACTAATTTCTGTGTGACACAGCAGAGACCGAAAGATATACGACGACGGAGACTCAGGTACTACACAAAAGATGCAAAACCAACAGGGAATCTCATGTTTTCTAGAAATTATATTTCTTAGACTTAAAAAGAATTACATGCTCTCTTTCAAATGTGAGCATTTGTGGACACAAATACATTAACGTTTTTCTTCTCACAAGCAGTAGAATGATGAAATAAAGGTGAAAATACTGCAGCACCTGGGATCTGACTCACATATCTAAAGACCGCCAAGTACTTCTATTCCAAGAAAAGCAGTGACCCCCAAAAGACATAGGTTTTGTGATCATGTCATCTAGTACCAAATGTAAGCTATAAGGAAATAGTAAGACACAATTTGGTTTTAAGAGAATATTAGTCTCAGGAAATATTGTATTTATTATAAATGTATGATGCAAAAATATATTAAGCATTTGTTATCATTTTATAGTAATTTCAAGCATCCAGGGTTACCAGAAAATGGAAAAAACCACATTAGATTAAAAAGCCCAGTGGGTAACTTTTTCTTACCAGTTTAAACAGTTTGAAAATGAATTTGCAATTTGCAAACACTTTTCCTTAAAAATGACAAAAAAGGGCTTCCTCGGTGACACAGTGGTTGAGAATCTGCCCGCCAATGCAGGGGACACGGGTTCGAGCCCTGGTCTGGGAAGATCCCACATGCCGCGGAGCAACTAGGCCCGTGAGCCACAACTACTGAGCCGGCGCGTCTGGAGCCTGTGCTCCCAACAAGAGAGGCCACGATAGTGAGAGGCCCACGCATCGCGATGAAGAGTGGCCCCCACTTGCCGCAACTAGAGAAAGCCCTCACACAGAAATGAAGACCCAACACAGCAAAACATAAATAATAAATAAATAATAAATAAATTTTAAAAAAATGACAAAAGAAAACATCTTTCAATTACATGTTTTTATTTATATAATTTTTACTTTTCAGGAAATCCTCATTAAGCTGTGGGCCATGGTGGGACAACAGTCTTCTTGTCAAGCATTTGCTGCAACAGTGTCTGAGGAACTGAAGGTGACGTGGATGCCACAGTTCTCTTGAGGGGACCCTGCAGTGTCATCTCTTGGTCTTGCTTTAACCTACTTTTTCAGAATTCTCTTTCCTTTTCAAACGTCTCTGATTCAGTAATAAATGTCATATCTTCTATGAAAATTACGAGATTTTCATATCAGCTCCTTTATAGAGTTTTGCTTTGTTTTTTGTTTGCTTCATCTGCATTCCTTTTTCTAACTGAGTTGCCTAGGCTGTCACAGCATCACCCGCTGGTCAGTTTGCAGCCAGGTCTCTGATACTGTCATTATTCATGTTGGTATGATTTTTTTAAACTGAGGTATTTCACAATAAGTGTCCTGTGCAGACAATTCTGTCACCTGAAAGCTCCAGGTTTTTAGATTTCTGAATAAAAACTGTTTTACCAAATCTAATTTTCATTAATTTGTTTTCTTGGGACACCATAATTTAAAACAGAAAAAACTCTAAACATTTCTACAGTATTTTCCTCAATGATCAAGGAATTGCATGATTTCAGGGGCGGGCACATGCTAGTCAGCTTCTCACAGGTTAGATTCTGGGCTGAAGATCAGAAAATGTAATAAATCAATATCTGAAGTTGCAAGTCAATGAGAATACCAAAGACATTTATGATCAGCCCAACTTCAAGCCTAACCACTGGGACATAACCATCTTCATTGGCTCCCTAGGTAATAAAATCCACACAGATGGAGCCGAGGAGCAGACTTGGCACCAATGGTGGTCTTCTGCTCCACGCCTGTGACTGGCGCCCTAAGAGGTCCAACACACCACATTGGATTGTTCTGTCATCACAAAGAAATCCTGACTCGCTTCCACCAAGAAACAGTCCATCAAAATAACACAAATATGACTGAAGCTGTAATTAATTGCTTCAGGGGAATGAGTGATCTAAGGGATCTTGGGGGTAGGCAAACTATCCCATTCCCTAAAGACATCACAGGCAAGGAGAAATGATGTTCTAAAAGGTCTAAAATTGAGACTAGAAATTTGAGACTTTGGAACTTCTAACATTGAATCTGGACTCTCCCATACAAATGGAGTGTCTGCACATGGTTTGGGCCTTTATTTTCTTCTGAGACTCACCACCCAACTTGGAATGAAGTCCTAAAAGAGTGGGGCATAGCTCCTGGCTCCGGCCTTGAAATGTGGCTTAGAATCTTCCTTCCATCAAAAGTTGTTTAATTTTTAGTTTTAGAGTGTCCCTGCCTTACTTCCCTCCTTCCTCTGCCAGCCAAGCCTCACATTTGAAAATCTTAGAGGATTATGCAGATGTGATGTACCACCATCTTCATCAACCATCACTAGCAGCATCACAATCATCATTATCAGGGTCATTGTTACTTAGAGATGACAAGAAACAGTAATCACTGCAGAAGGACTTAGGCTTTGGAAGAGTAAACTTGAGAGCATCCTGAGTGAGCAGATGACATCCAAGGACAGCTGTTTCCACATGTGCTCTCCCGTGCACATTCCTCACCCATTTGCTTGGTGAAACCCCCAGACAGACAAACTCTCCACACACAGCGCTTCTGGCCTGCTTTTCTACTGGAATGCAGCCGTTATGGCTAGCTAAAACATCAACCATCCTGAAGATTCAGTGATGAAATGATTTCCTTGAATTTCTCTGGGGTTGATAACATTGCAACTCATTCTGAATTGGAGGATTATTAGCATTTGTTACGAATCAGTATGTGCATTAAGGGAGAGGAATTATGATATTTCACTTTGGAAACAGCATAGTTTTCGTCAGCATAACAGAAAAACTCTGGCTTGAAAGAAATACAGGTTTTCTGCCTTCTTCATTAAGTACAAAGTGAAGTAACGTAGGCAAGTAGCATTTTAGCAGCAGTCTATTTAACTAGGAATCTTATCTTCAACAATATTTTATGTGATGAGTATCATGCTAGGAAATAATAAGATAATAATGAATAATAATAATAGCTAACACTTATTGGGTATTTACTATGATTCAGGTCTTGCTTTTATGTATCAACTTTAATTAATTGGCAGTGGCTGCCTGAAGCATGGTGTTGAGATGGATTCTGAGACCATGTCTGGAATTAGTGAGAAAGAGTTTTATGATTGATTAATAATGTCTGCTTTGGGCACAGGAGGGAAGAATGATGGCATATATCAACATATTCACAACCCATGGTTTAGTATTATCAATAAAGATAAAATGTGACAAAGCACACTGAGGGAGGCACAGAGTAGTGTGAATTTCAGAGCAGATATTCAGGAAAAGCATTAATATGGATGGAGGTAGAATTTGACTTTAGCTTTGACAGAGGGTCAGACTTTGTTGGGTGACATTGAGAGAAGAGACAAGAACTTTTTAAGCAGAGGGAATAATTTGAACAAGTCATTGTGGCAAGAAGATGTAAGGAATGTTAATGGACAACCACTAGTTGGGCCCATCAGCTGCTTATAAGGAACAGTGGGAACTTAGCTGGACAATAGTTTGGAAGAAAAGTAGAGAGGGCTTCAATATTGACTGAAAATGATTAGGAATTGTGAGCTATTTAAGTTATTTTATTGGATGGTCAGATATGATGTGTGTCTTAGAATTATTCCAAAAAGAGCACATAAAATGGATCCAAGGGAGAGGGATTGGAGAACACCATTGCTAATGCAATTGCAGTAGTCTGGTTGAGACATACAGGGTCTGACTGGGGTGTAGAAAACAGCTGGAGTGACTTCTGGAGGTAGATGTACAGCCTTGGTAACCAACTGGGCATCTGGGTGAGGACAGAGAAGCTTGCGTGTCATACATTTCTGTGAAGTTTATTTAACAGAAATAAGAATGCCAGAAAGTTTTATAATGATGAACTTTGTTTTCTTCACCTTGATATTAAGGTGTTGAAAGGAAATCCACATAAAAATATCTAACAGGCAGTTGGAAATTATATTTTGTGATCAGGAGACATACAAGGCCAAAATGATGGTTCAGGGAGAGGTCTGCCTGGAGATGATAGCTAAAGAACTGAGAATTCAGGGACTTGCCAAGGATAGGGCAAAGAGACAAGGAGGATAAAAATGGATCATGGCACCTGCCTCATTTAGGGAGCACAAGAATGGAGCTGAGTCAGCAAAGGTGACAGTCAAGGAGAAATTGAAGAGAATGACCAAGCCCAGAACCATTGTACACAATCCTACCTTGGATTTTCTTGCACTTTAGATCTTCAAATCATGTTCTCATCTGTTCTATTAATTAATGCTCATGAGTTTTGTTTTATAACATGTTTATATATATTATGGAACATCCCTGGACAGTTCCTTAATTTTGTGCTATTTTTGAATATGAACAAATAAAATTTAAGTTGTCAAAAAAAAAAAATTAAGTTGTCCTTGAGCCATTGTTTTCTCACATATCCCAAACATTGAAACATGCAGTGTTAAGTGTGAAAATGCAGTGTCATCATGCCAGGCTCTGTGTTGAATGTGCAGTCTCCATTCCCTTCTCTGCTCTCACTTCCTCCAGATGTGGGTCCTCTTTTCTCGCTATGGACTCCACCACAGGGGCTCTTTCTCTGGGAGGCATATATAACTTCCATATATAAAAGCTGGAATCTGAAAACCTTGATATAAATAAAACTTCTGAAGATCCTGTGTTAACTTTATTTTTTACACTCCCTATTTTTCCTTTTATCTTTCCTTTCTCCCTCTTTTCTCTTTCAAGAGAGGACATTCCTTAAATTCCTGAGAATTACATATTTATTGTTTATTACCTGTTCTTTATAGCACTTCATATATTTCTGTATTAGCAGGTATTACAATGGCTTGTTGGAAGAAGGTAAATACACAAACATATTCTCATGCAATTAAATAGAAATGTCCACAGTGTAATTTCACAAAAGATAGAGGATATTACAAACTAGGGCTACTCACATTTCTAAATCCTGGAATCAAGCTTTTTGGAAAAATATTACTAGAAAAGATGATAAGACTGGTAGAAACTAGGTCCTGTAAAGCACATCAAGGGAAGTAAAAAAGTGAATATATGGACAAAAATATCCATTTTCCCCTCTGCTTTATGCTCTTGATTTATTTCAAGCAAGAGCATTCATAGAGACAAACCATAATTTTTTCTTTTAGAGCAGTGTATCTAAACCTTTTTTTTCTCTATTGCCCCCTAAATAGCCTTTTAGACATTTTCCCCCTAATCACCCCCCCAGTGAAATTATAATACCACAGACCGTATACATGTTTATATATTATATGTATAGTATATCTTATATACATTTTGAGTAAGAATTTTCTTACCCCTCTGAGGAACTAGTTTTTGATCCCTTGGAAATGATATTGACCTCCTGAGAATGTATGTTTTATATTGCAGGAAAATAGGAATGCCATATAAGCTGCTGAAAGATGGGAGGGCATAGGTATCAAGGTGGTCCACACTTGAAGGACAGTAACTAATCAGAATAAAATGAGAGGATGTAGGTATGGCTTCCTGCAGATTCCCCTCTATATGTTCTTACTGAAGTAAATAAAAATAGTAAGTTACAAAATCTGAAGCAAGTCAGCCAAAGGAAACATCAAGAAAAAAAAATCCAGAAAACCTATTTGATACAGTATTGGGAGATAAGCCCCTGAAAATTCTTAGAGTCCTTTTTTGAAAGAGAAAAGAGAGAGAAAGGAAAGATAAAAGGAAAAATAGGGAGGGTAGAAAATAAAGTTAACACCAATTTTGTAAAGAATTGCTAATTTTGAAATAAATATTGTAAAGTACACCATCATAATGTCTTTTGGGGGCTCCTAGTATCTATTACACAAGTGTTTAATATGTCACTTGCTATACATCATTGAAATTTTTATTTTATTTGTGTGTGTGTGTGTGTGTGTGTATTTGAGAGTTCTCTGATAGGAGGAAACACAGAATACTGTGGAGGCATGTTGAAGAAAAATGCAATTCACTTGAGGGGGAATCAAGGATTTAGTTTCCAGATCAAAGGTCAAAGTAGGAGCTAAGTCTTAGGAAAAAAACAGAGAGGTCATTTCCAGATCTGGGTACAAAGGTCAGAACTAGGTCAGTAGCCAGAGTAACCTAAGACTGTGTCTCAGAGTCCCTAGGGACAGGGACCAATCTTCTCTGGGACCAATTGACCTCAACCATCAAGAGAAGAGAGAGAGGCAAGATGCAGTGATGAGGCCTGATGAGAATCATAGTGTTTTGCATTTGGAAGGGTCCATGGAGATCACCTAGAAAGCTACAAAGGACTTATTATTCTGCTAGAGTAGCAGAGGTCCACTGAGGCCCAGGGAAGTATCAAAAGTCCCGACACTGTTTGGAGATGAGCTGGGGTTAACAGCCAAGTGCCCTGGGCCTCACTTCTGCACATTCTTCTTTATACCAAATAATGATTTTCCAGAGCATCAGTTTTCCTTTTCAAAGTCCATTTCTTGGTTCTGCATGATATTATATGCTGGAATTCTCACAGGCAAAGACCTGAGATGTCTCAGTGATATTCAACAAGTGAACTCAAAGCATTAAGGAAGATAGGAAAGATTCTATAATGTTCTAGAAAGGTGAGACAATAACAATCTGTATGACTTTGTCTAAAAATTTGTGTGATTAAAGCTTTCTAAGGTCACCAAAGCATTCTTTAGGATGAAAGTCTTTAATTTCTGGTCTGGTGGCTTTTGTATACTTACTATTTTTTCCTTTCTCCAATTTTCAGTCATGATTCTTTTTATTTCAAATGTATGTATTCTTTTTCCCCTTGGAGAAATCTTTGTGCAGAGTAATTTTTAGGAGTGTATACATATCTCCCCATGCATTTCAGAATGAGAAAGGTACTGCAGCCACTAGCTGAATGTTCAACAGCACTTTTTGGGCTTATGATGTGGGACGGAAAGAAACAGCAATTAAACCTCTCTTCTTTCCACAAGCCACATGCAGACTGGCTCCAAATGAAAGGTCTTCACACAGGCTAGTCTCTGTACTATGAATTTACCCACTTTCCAACAAGCCCTGAGAGGTATTTTAATGTCAGCATCTGGTAGCTGAGGCCATCCCTTAAGCACAAGTGTGCCACTGTGCCAATCACGGAGCGGCTTTATTTGATGAGGACCACAGCTCTCTGGCAGATAGGCTCTGTTTTCATTTCCCAAACATCCTGGAGGTGAAGGAAGATTTGCTGACTGTGGTCAGGAAAGTCCGAATTATGAAAGATTCCCTAACCAAGTGTTGAAACACTGCACTTTGTAATTAAAATGCAAAACACACACAAACTGGCAACCATAGAAAAATTATTTTTCAGGAATTTTCCTTGAAAGTTTGGCTTTTCACTTCCTTCAAGTGTCTTCCCTCTACATCTACCTTGATTTCCTTTACTCTTCCATAAATAAAATAGTCTCTTCTCATTCCTTTTATTGGTATTGTCTCTCAAGAAACATGGATATCATTTATCCTATTAGTAAAATATATTTTAGTCACTTGCTTTTCTTCCCATGTATTTCAAACCCTGTCCTCATTCTACGTTTCTGCTTCTGTAACAAGCAACTCTGTGCTACTAGGAAAATGAAGGAAAGGAAAACTCAAGAGAAAACAATTATTTAATTTAATCTAGTAAAATTTTGCTGTGGGTATCATAATGCTCTGTTATTGGGTGCATACGGGTTTAGAATACTTCCTTGGTGAATTGAATCAGTTAGCATTATGTGGTAACCCTTTGTATTCCTAATAATGCTTTTTGTTTAAAGTATATGTTGTCTGATAATAACATATCTGCAACAATTTTCTTTTACTTGGTAGTATTTGCTTGTTATATTTTGTTCCATTTTTATTTTTTCAATCTTACCATGTTTTTCTTTTTTACTTTCCTATAGTTGAATTGGAGGGGGGCAGGACAGGAGACTAATGTGGGCTAAGATCAGTAGAGAGGGGACTGAGACAAGGGAAAGGAAGGACAAAGATACATTTAACAAAAAGCATCTATAGGTTACTAAGTATGCAAATGTATCTATGCATCTGTGTGTATATATATATATATATATATATATATATATATATATATATATATATATATATACACACACACATATGTATGTGTGTGTGTGTGTGTGTGTGTGTATGTATGTGTGTATATATATATATATATATATATATATATATATATATATATATATATATATATATAAAGAATACTTAAAGAAGAAAGAGAAAGGAAAACTTCCAATTGCTAAAGATCTTACAGACAAAGTCAAATAGCTGTCATCAAGCCAGGTGAAAATAGTTTTAACATGCGTGATAGGAAAAAGAATACTTTCAGAATATATGAAGAATGTATATGAATTGATAAAAAATAAACCCATCAGAAAAAAAGGGGCAAAAGATATGAATAGGCAATTCATAGAAGAAAAAATGGAAATGACCAGTAAATTATTATTATTATTATTATTTTTGGGGCATTTTATATTTTATTCTTCTGTATTTTTTTAACATCTTTTTGAAGTGTAATGGCTTTATAATGGTGTGTTAGTTTCTGCATTATGACAAAGTGAATCAGCTGTACATGTACATATATCCCCATATCTCATCTCTCTTGCGTCTCCCTCCCACCCTCCCTATCCCACCCCGCTAGGTGGTCACAAAGCACCAAGCTCATCTCCTTGTGCTATGCAGCTGCTTCCCATTAGCTATTTATTTTACATTTGGTAGTATGTATAAGTCCATTCCACTCTCTCACTTCATCCCATCTTAACCTTCCCCCTCCCCATGTCCTCAAGTCCATTCTCTACATCTGCATCTTTATTCCTGTCCTGCCCCTAGGTTCTTCATGATCTTTTTTTTTTTTTTTAGATTCCATATATATGTGTTAGCATACGGTATTTGTTTTTCTCTTTCTGACTTACTTCACTCTGTATGACAAACTCTAGGGCCATCCACCTCACAACAAATAACTCAATTTCATTTCTTTTTATGGCTGAGTAATAATCCACTGTATATATTTGCCACATCTTCTTTATCCATTCATCTGTCGATGGACACTTAGGTTGCTTCCATGTCCTGGCTATTGAAAATAGAGCTGCAATGAACATTGTGATACATGACTCTTCTTGAATTATGGTTTTCTCAGGTTATATGCCCAGTAGTGGGATTGCTGGGTCATATGGTAGTTCTATTTTTAGTTTTTTAAGGAACCTCCATACTGTTCTCCATACTGGCTGTATCAATTTACATTCCCACCAACAGTGCAAGAGGGTGCCTTTTTCTCCACACCCTCTCCAGCATTTATTGTTTGTAGATTTTTTGATGATGACCATTCTGACTGGTGTGAGCTGATACTTCATTTTAGTTTTGATTTGCATTTCTCTAATGATTAGTGATGTTGAGCATCCTTTCATGTGTTTGTTTGCAATCTGTATTTCTTCTTTGGAGAAATGTCTATTTAGGTCTTCTACCCATTTTTGGATTGGGTTGTTTGTTTTTTTGATATTGAGCTGCATGAGCTGCTTTTACATTTTGGAGATTAATCCTTTGTCAGTTGCTTCATTTGCAAATAATTTCTCCCATTCTGAGGGTTGTCTTTTCGTCTTGTTTATGGTTTCCTTTGCTGTGCAAAAACTTTTAAGTTTCATTAGGTCCCATTTGTTTATTTTTGTTTTTATTTCCATTTCTCTAGGAGGTGGGTTAAAAAGGATCCTGCTATGGTTTATGTCATAGAGTGTTCTGCCTATGTTTTCCTCTAAGAGTTTTATAGTGTCTGTCCTTACATTTAGGTCTTTAATACATTTTGAGTTTATGTTGTGTATGATGTTAGGGAGTGTTCTAATTTCATTCTTTTGCATGTAGCTGTCCAGTTTTCCCAGCACCATTTATTGAAGGGGATATCTTTTCTCCATTGTATATTCTTGCCTCCTTTATCAAAGATAAGGTGACCATATGTGTGTGGGTTTATCTCTGGGCTTTCTGTCCTGTTCAATTGACCTATATTTCTGTTTTTGTGCCAGTACCATACTGTTTTGATTACCGTAACTTTGTAGTATACTCTGAAGTCTGGGAACCTGATTCCTTCAGCTCCATTTTTCTTTCTCATGATTGATTTGGCTATTCGGGGTCTTTTGTGTTTCCATACAAACTGTGAAATTTTTTCTTCTAGTTCTGTGAAAAATGCCATTGGTAGTTTGATAAGGATTGCATTGAATCTGTAGATTGCTATGGGTAGCATAGTCATTTTCACAATGTTGATTCTTCCAATTCAAGAACATAGTATATCTCTCCATCTGTTTGTATCATCTTTCATTTCTTTCATCAGTGTCTTATAGTTTTCTGCATACAGGTTTTTTGTTTCCTTAGGTAGGTTTATTCCTAGGTATTTTATTCTTTAGGTAGTTTATTCTTTTTGTTGCAATAGTAAATGGGAGTGCTTCCTTAATTTCTCTTTCAGATTTTTCATCATTAGTGTATAGGAATGCAAGAGATTTCTGTGCATTAATTTGTATCCTGCTACGTTACCAAATTCATTGATTAACTCTATTAGTTTTCTGGTGACATCTCTAGGATTGTCTATGTGTAGTATCATGTCATCTGCAAACAGTGACAGCTTTACTTCTTTTCCAAACTGGATTCCTTTTATTTCTTTTTCTTCTCTGATTGCTGTGGCTAAAACTTCCAAAACTATGTTGAATAATAGTGGTGAGAGTAGGCAACCTTGTCTTGTTCCCAATCTTAGTGGAAATGGTTTCAGTTTTCACCACTGAGAATGATGTTGGCTGTGGGTTTGTCAAATATAGCCTTTTTTATGTTGAGGTAAGTTCTGTCTGTGCCTATTTTCTGGAGGGTTTTTATCATAAATGGGTGTTGAATTTTGTCGAAAGCTTTTTCTGAATCTATTAAGATGATCATATGGTTTTTATCCTTCAGTTTGTTAATATGGTATATAACAATGATTGATTTGCATATACTGAAGATTTCTTGCATTCCTGGGATAAACCCCACTTGATCATGGTGTATGATCCTTTTAATGTGCTGTTGGATTCTGTTTGCTAGTATTTTATTGAGGATTTTTGCATCTATGTTCAGCAGTGATATCGGCCTGTAGTTTTCTTTCTTTGTGACATTTTTTCTCGTTTTGGTATCAGGGTGATGGTGGCCTCATAGAATGAGTTTGGGAGTGTTCTTTCCTCTGCTATATTTTGGAAGAGTTTGAGAAGGATAGGTGTTAGCTCTTCTCTAAATGTTTGATAGAATTTGCCTGTGAAACCATCTCGTCCTTGGCTTTTGTTTGTTGGAAGATTTTTTATCACAGTTTCAATTTCATTACTTGTGATTGGTCTGTTTATATTTTCTATTTCTTCCTGGTTCAGTCTTGGAATGTTGTGCTTTTCTAAGAATTTGTTCACTTCTTCCAGGTTGGCCATTTTATTGGCATACCGTTGCTTGTAGTAATCTCTTATGATCCTTTGAATTTCTGCAGTGTCAGTTGTTACTTCTCGTTTTTCATTTCTAATTCTATTGATTTGAGTCTTCTCCCTTTTTTTCTTGATGAGTCTGGCTAATGGTTTATCAATTTTGTTTATCTTCTTAAAGAACCAGGTTTTAGTTTTATTGATCTTTGCTATCATTTCCTTCATTTCTTTTTCTTTTATTTCTGACCTGATCTTTATGATTTCTTTCCTTTTGCTAACTTTGGGGTTTTTTGTTCTTCTTTCTCTAACGGCTTTAGGTGTAAGGTTAGGTTGTTTATTTGAGATGTTTCTTGTTTCTTGAAGTAGGATTGTATTGCTATAAACTTCCCTCTTAGAACTGCTTTTGCTGCATCCCATATTTTTTGGGTCTTCGTGTTTTCATTGTCATTTGTTTGTAGGTGTTTTTTGATTTCCTCTTTGATTTCTTCAGTGACCTCTTGGTTATTTAGTAGTGTATTGTTTAGCCTCCATGTGTTTGTATTTTTTACAGATTTTTTCCTGTAACTGATATCTAGTCTCATAGCTTTGTGGTTGGAAACAAATATTTGATACAATTTCAATTTTCTTAAATTTATCACAGCTTGATTTGTGACCCAGGATATGATCTATCTTGGAGAATGTTCCATGAGCACTTGAGAAGAAAGTGTATTCTGTTGTTTTTGGATGGAATGCCCTATAAATATCAATTAAGTCCAATTTGTTTAATGTATCATTTAAAGCTTGTGTTTCCTTATTTATTTTCATTTTGGATGATCTGTCCATTGGTGAAAGCGGGGTGTTAAAGTCTCATACTATGATTGTATTACTGTCTTTTTCTTTTTTTATGGCTGTTAGCATTTTCCTTATGTATTGAGGTGCTCCTATGTTGGGTGCATAAATATTTACAATTGTTATTTCTTGTTCTTTGATTGTTCCCTTGATCATTATGTAGTATTCTTCTTTGTCTCTTGTAATAGTCTTTATTTTAAAGTCTATTTTGTCTCATATGAGAATTGCTACTCCAGCTTTCTTTTGATTTCCATTTACATGGGATATCTTTTTCCATCCGCTCACTTTCAGTCTGTATGTGTCCCTAGGTCTGAAGTGGGTCTCTTGTAGACAGCATATATATGGGTCTTGTTTTTGTATCCATTCAGCCAGTCTATGTCTTTTGGTTTTAGCATTTAATCCATTTACATTTAAGGTAGTTATTGATATGTATGTTCCTATTACCATTTTCTTAATGTTTGGTTTTGGTATTGTAGGTCTTTTCCTTCTCTTGTGTTTCCTGCCTAGAGAAGTTCCTTTACTATTTGTTGTAAAGCTAGTTTGGTGGTGCTGAATTCTCTTAGCTTTTGCTTGACTGTAAAGGTTTTAATTTCTCCATTGAATCTGAATAAGATCCTTGCCAGGTAGAGTAATCTTGGTTGTAGGTTTTTCCCTTTCATCACTTTAAATATGTCCTGCTGCTGCCTTCTGGCTTGCAGAGTTTCTGCTGAATGATCAGCTGTTAACCTTATGGGGATTCCCTTGTGTGTTATTTGTTGTTTTTCCCTTGCTGCTTTTAATACTTTTTCTTTGTATTTAACTTTTGATAGTTTGATTAATATGTGTCTTGGTGTGTTTTTAATTGGATTTATCCTGTATGGGTCTCTCTGCACTACCTGGACTTGATTAACTATTTCCTTTCCCATATTAGGGAAGTTTTCAACTATAATCTCCTCAAATATTTTCTCAGTCTCTTTCTCTTTCTCTTCTTCTTCTGGGACCCCTATAATTCAAATATTGTTACATTTAATGTTGTCCCAGAGGTCTCTGAGACTGTCTTCAGTTCCTTTCATTCTTTTTGCTTTATTCTGCTCTGCAGTAGTTATTTCCACTATTTTATCTTCCAGGTCACTTATCCGTTCTTCTGCCTCAATTACTCTATTGATTCCTTCTAGAGAATTTTTAATTTCATTTAATATGTTGTTCATCATTGTTTGTTTGCTCTTTAGTTCTTCTAGGTCTTTGTTAAACTTTTCTTGTATTTTCTCCATTCTATTTCCAAGATTTTGGATCATCTTTACTCTCATTACTCTGAATTCTTTTTCAGGTAGACTGTCATTTCCTCTTCATTTGTTTGGTCTGGTGGGTTTTTACCTTTATCCTTCATCTGCTATGTGTTTCTCTGTCTTCTCATTTTGCCTAACTTACTGTGTTTGGGGTCTCCTTTTTGCAGGCTGTAGGTTGTTTTTGGTGTCTGCCCCCAGTGACTAAGTTTGTTTCAGTGGATTGTGTAGGCTTCCTGGTGGAGGGGACTAGTGTCTGTGTTCTGGTGGATGAGGCTGGATCTTGTCTTTCCAGTGGGCAGGACCATGTACGGTGGTGTGTTTTGGGGAGTCTGTGATCTTATTATGATTTTAGGCCACCTCTCTGCTAATGGGTGTGGTTGTGTTCCTGTCTTGCTAGTTGTTTGCCATGAGGTGTCCAGTACTGGAGCTTTCTGGTCGTTGAGTGGAGCTGGGTCTTAGCACTGAGATGGAGATCTCTGGGAGAGCTTTCACTCTTTGATATTACATGGAGCTGGGATGTCTCTGGTGTACCAATGTCCTGAACTTGGCTCTCTCATCTGAGAGGCACAGACCTGACACCTGACTGGAGCACCAAACACTATCAGCCACACGGCTCAGAAGAAAAGGGAGAAAAAAATGGAAGAAAGAAAGAAAAAAATAAAATAAAATAAAGCTATTAAAATAAAAAATAATTATTAAAAATAAGAAAATTTTAAAGTAATTAAAAAAGACAAAAAAAAAAAAAGATAGAAAGAAGCGAGCAACCAAACCAAAACCAAATCCACCAATGAAAACAAGCACTAAAAAGTATACTAAAAAAAAAAAAAAAAAAATGGACAGACAGAACCCTAAGGCAAATAAAAGCAAAGCTATACAGACAAAATCACACTTAGAAGCATACACATACATACTCACAAAAGGGAAAAAGCAAAAGAATATATATATATTGTTGTTCCCAAAGTACACCACCTCAATTTTGGGATGATTCCTTGTCTCTTCAGGTATTCCACAGATGCAGCGTCCATCAAGTTGATTGTGGAGATTTAATCTGCTGCTGCTGAGGCTGCTGGGAGAGATTTCCTTTTCTCTTCTTTGTTCACACAGCTCCTGGGGTTCAGCTTTGGATTTGGACCCACCTCTGCTTGTAGGTCGCCTGAGGGCATCTGTTCTTCGCTCACACAGGACGAGGTTAAAGGAGCAGCTGATTTGGGGGCTCTGGCTCACTCAGGCCGGAGGGAGGGATGGGTACAGTATGCGGGGCGAGCCTGCGGCTGCAGAGGCCGACGTGACATTGCGCCAGCCTGAGGTGCGCTGTGCATTCTCCCGGGGAAGTTGGCCCTGGATTATGGGACCCTGGCAGTGGCAGGCTGCACAGGCTCCTGGGAGGGGAGGTGTGGACAGTGACCTGTGCTTGCACACAGACTTCTTGGTGGCTGCAGCAGCAGCCTTAGCGTCCCATGCCCATCTCTGGGGTCCGCGCTGATAGCTGCGGCTCGCGCCCATCTCTGGAGCTCGTTTAGGCGGCGCTCTGAATCCCTTCTCCTCGCGCACCAGGAAACAAAGAGGGAAGAAAATGTCTCTTGCCTCTTCGGCAGCTCCAGACTTTTTCCCGGACTCCCTCCTGGCTAGCCGTGGCGCACTAGCCCCCTTCAGGCTGTGTTCACGCCGCCAACTCCAGTCCTCTCCCTGCATCTGACCTCCGAAGCCCAAGCCTCAGCCCCCAGCCCCCGCCCGCCCCGGCGGGTGAGCAGACAAGCCTCTCGGGCTGGTGAGTGCTGGTCGGCACCACTCCTCTGTGCGGGAATCTCTCCACTTTGCCCTCCGCACCCCTGTGGCTGCGCTCTCCTCCGTAACTCCAAAGCTTCCCCCTCCGCCACCTGCAGTCTCCACCTGTGAAGGGGCTTCCTAGTGTGTGGAAACCTTTCCTCCTTCACAGCTCTTCCCCTGCAGGTCCTGTCCCTATTCTTTTGTCTCTGTTTTTTCCTTTTTTTTTGCCCTTCCCAGGTACGTGGGGAGTTTCTTGCCTTTTGGGAGGTCTGAGGTCTTCTGCCAGCATTCAGTAGGTGTTCTGTAGGAGTTGTTCCACATGTAGAAGTATTTCTGATGTATTTGTGGGGAGGAAGGTGATCTCCACGTCTTATTCTTCCACCATCTTGAAGGTCTCTCTCTCCCACTAAATTATTTTTAAATGCACAACCACACTAGTAATCAAAAAATGCAAATTAAAATGAGTTTTTATTTTTCACCTATTAGATTAGAAAGTAATTTAAAATTAGATGATATTATATATTGATGAGGGCATGGGGAAAGGTAACTCTTCCTTTAAACGAAATCTCTGGTCAAGAGTCAGTGTTGTACTACCTTTTTATAAGGCACTTTGCCAAACCATTTAAAATTGAACTTATCATTTGAACCAACAATCCCACTTCTTGGTATTGACCCAAGAGAAACACAGCCACATGTGTGCAAGGGGGCATGTACAAGATTGTTCCTTGTGGTATTTTATGAAATAGTTTTCTTTCTTTCTTTCTTTTTTTTTTTAAAGGAAAGCAACCTTGAATTTCAACTAATGGGGTTACAATTTCATAATGCATCCTATGGAATACTATGCAACAATTTTTAAAATGCAAGAAATCCATATTTACACTTATAGAAATACTTAAAGATTTCTTGCCAATTAAAAACATTCAGAGAAGTGAAGAATTATTCTATTTGTGTAAAAAATACCGACTTTACACAAAAATATTTGTATAATTTCATATGTCAATAGAAAAAGGGTTGAGTGGATACACACTAAATTCATGGCAGGCATTATACATAGTAAAAGAACTGGGACTGGAGGTAATGGTTTAGAGTGACTTTACTTGTATCTATATTATTTCAATTTCTTACAATCAGAAATGAATTCATATTTTACTATGTAATTAAAATATTTTTTAAAAAGAGATGACCCTATATTTGACTAATGGCTGAATATTTAGTATGATTTTTTAGTATGGTTTGATTTTCACTATTTAGATAGATTGGATCATATCAATAGTTTTTAATGAAATCATGAAATTCTCTAAATTTAAAAGACAGGCCAACACATAGCAAAATCTATTGGTCGACCACTGCGTCAATAAAACTTAAAAAACTTCAGCTTTTAAGGAGAAACTTTATGTCTACAGTGAAATGAACAACTGAGAGCTATGAACCAATGTCTTTTCTTTGCCATGGGGAACATTGATACCCTTTTAGTTAAAATCGTGAGGGGTTCTCAGTAGACAGTACTGACAGGCAGAAGGTGGTTGGAACCGTCTGGAACAGGTCTTGCTCCTTATTTCATTAGGTATATATTCCCCTCCCAGCTTGAAAAGATCTCTTGCTTTTGAGTATCCCATGTACCTGTCTAGGTATTGCAAGCCCGGGAGGCATAGAATAAATAGTATGATCCTATAAAAGGTGTCAATATCTTTAGGATTATAAAGATGGTGAGGGCCTCAAACCCTACAAACTGTGATGATTGAATCTTGCTTAAAATAATATAAGGCTTTAAAAAATTAAACTCTGAGCTGCCATGGACTGTAGTCTAATCTTTCATGTCACAAAGGGAAAAACTGAGGACCCGAAGGGTTAAGTGTCTTATCAAGGTCACTCAGTGACTTTGACAGTGACTTATATTCAGGTGGCTCCAAAGAGTTTGTAAATCACCCATGCAGCCTCTCTCAGGACCCAGGCACTCCTCAGCGGCTGCTCTTCGTAGGGACTTGTCTAGATCTGCCTGCTTATCTCATGATAATTCTGGACAATGATCAATCCTGAACAGGAGTTTTTAGATTCAGAGTCCCCAGCGAAAATTATTTACTTATGGAAAACTCCAGAGGTTATTTATTGTTTCCTTTTCTCAGGCTGTCATGACCTTGTATTGTTTAAATTCTACTTTCAAGTGAGATTTGTAAGCTATCGTCCCTATGAACAAAGAAGAAATGAAGTTATCCAAGTATGGAGATGCCAAGTTTACACATGTGTAAACTGGAAATTTAGAGCAAAAGCTGTTCTAGTTGAATACTTATTAATAAAAATCAGTTATCATGTTGTGTTAGGTGCCCTTTTCCCACAATTCTGAAGTATCTACTTCACAGCAAAGATGAAATGAGGAGAGCATATTAATCTTTCCTTTACGTTTATTGGATTTCCTGGGTTGACACGGCTTGCAGTATTATTTTGGTTTGTCTAAAATACACAACATCTTTTTGTAACTGAAACAGGATCTCCTCTTCCCTTCCCCCATTTCCTTTGTTCCCCTCCTCCCTTGTGTATACACACACACACACACACATACACACACACACAATGTGATCTTCAAAATACATAACGAAAGCAGGACCTGGAAACTCAAAACCCATCGTCATCTTTCTGTTGAAACTGTGCACGGCAATGCAGAGTATTCTTACATTTTCCCCACCTTTCCCTTTCACTTTTCTCGGCATCGTCCAGGGAGATTGACAAAGGATGGAGACCGAGGCTGGGAGGCCCATTTATGACGCTTTGACTCCATTACAGGCTCAGCTGAGGACACATCTGGAACCCATTTCCTGCCGGGGTGGACGGTGGATGCCGGGCTGCAGTCAGCACTGAGCAGAGTGCCTCTTGTCTGGCTGTCGGCTGCCACCCTGGCCAGAACCTGAGAAGGTGGCTGCTAGTGAAAGTGTTTATGTGTGTATGTGACCACAGTATGTGCCCTCAGTGACAGAGCCCCTACTCCATGTTGTACATCCTGGCAGGCAAGTGGGACGTGGGATGGAGCCAGAGGGTGTGTCCCCGAGGTTTGGATGTCACCGTCAGGAGAAGAAGGAGTGTCCTGGGTGTGGAATAGGATTGTGGCATTTCTTCTGGATTTGGGCTGGATGAAGCATTTTGGGAATGACACTTCCTCCACAGTTAAGTTCAGTTATGGTTTTGTCCAGTATTAGGGGCGAGGGAAAGTGTGTGTTCGGGGGGGTGCTAGCCTGTCTCCTAGTGACAAGTCCTCAGTTCCCTGCACTGTGAAGGCAGTTTCTGGATGAAGCAGTCACCCCCTAGCAAAGGCATGACTGTCGTCATGTGGAGATGGTCTCCTCCCTGCCGGCCAGAGAACTCTGAGCTTTGGCACATGCAATGAGCTTCAAGAGAAATCTTCCCACAGTTTGGGATGACATCTGTGCTTGGGGAAACCCACTTGGTAAGAACACTCTTACCTCTCCCTGAATGTTCCAGGAAGAAAAGGGCTGTGGAAAATAATCTGACTGGTATTGTTAGATGTTATAGGGTCCCCTGAAATGTGTTGGGCAATATGAAGAACACCAAAGTGATATGTCACAGGGTTTATGTTTTGTTGTCATTTTTTTTTTTTTTGCTTTTTGCCTTTTATCTTGAGCAGCTTCAAGCTCAGCGGGGAGGTAAGGCTGAAAATGAAAAGTCTCTTTGTGACCTTCCTCAGATGTGCATGTCTTTTGGGGGGTTTGCCCTCGGGATGTTATAGCCTTTCCCCCTCCTTATTCTGTGCATTTTCCATTTCCAAGGTCCCAGCACTCCTGGTGGTACAGTCACACCCAACTCAGGATCTCTTAGTCACTAAACCCATGTATCTGTCACTTGATGTCCCTGGACTTCTCCCTCTTTCCCATATATGCCTTGAGTGGAAATGTCCCACACTGGGGACAGCATCCTCCTCTTCCCATTTACACTTTTCGGTTACTCACCTATTAGCCCAAGGTAAAAATTTCAGAGGTCTTTTTGAAGGCCCTTTCTTTCTCAATCTAAAATAGGATACATAGTCATGTCTTTTTAAGTTTTGCTTTCAGTGTATCTCCTGAATTCATTGCCTCTCCTCCACTTCCAAAGCTTTAGTTGAGGTATTCAGCATCTCTCTGTTGGACTATCAGAGAAACCTGGCAGTGCTCAGTACCATGAGATCAAATGCTTCCTTTTCATCAGAGAGATTCTATAGCACCCCCTTTAATACCCTGAGAAGAAATTCAGAAATGACATAATCTACTGGAACATATATTTTGAAAACTTATATAGATCCCAAACTTTAATGAACAGAAAACTTACAATTAAAGAAGTTTGTAATAACATAATACATGCTTCAGCACAAGAAGGCGTGGCGTACCCTGAAACACAGAATTAAGTGTTCAGTTACTGCACCTGTAGGAAGAATCATCAGGGACGTGACAACTACAAATGCATCCACAATAGATGTGTCCAAGGGAAGGCTCAGATATTGAGAGTGATGTTGTTGCTGGGGACATATTTTCCAATAAGGTGAAAACTCATGGTAAAGTTCTGAACCAAACAAAGTACAATCTTCCCTTAATTTACAGGTGTGAAGTTTGCATCCCTGGAAAATTTAGTGTATATTAAAATCAGGACAAAAAGTCCTTTCGTTTTTATATGTAAATGTCTAGCAGGACATTTAAAATAGTGCAGGACACTGGACCATTCATCATGGGAGATGACATGTAGCCCCCAGTCATTGCAATAGGTGACAAACCCCTCCACAAATTTCCAAAATGTACCTTAGCTATTGGTAGCATTTCCATTGTGAATCACTGTACTACCTTAATTTATTTATATTAATTTTTACTTATACAGGCAATATTCAACTATCTTTCCTTGTGAAAAATGAAGGTATTACAGTTGAAAGTAAATCTCCTTTGATTTCCACACCCACCTGGTCTACCTTACCCTCATCCCAGAGGTAACTATTGTTAATTGCTTAGTATGTATCATTCCAGAAACTTTTACTATATATTAACCTACAATTTATGATCCCCTAGAACATCTATAGTACCTTTTATGAGTTGAATGGTGTCCTCTTAAAATTCACATATTGAAGTCTGAGCCCCCAGTACCTCAGCCTGTGACCTTACTTTGGAATAGGGTAGTTAGAGATATAATTATTTAGGTTAAGATGAGGTCATGCAGGTGTAGGGTGGACCTCTAATTCAATATGACTGGTGTTCTTATATAAAGGGAAATTTGGACACAGAGACAACACAGAGAGAGAATGCCACGTGAAGATGAAGGCAGAGATGGAGTGATGATTTACAAGTCGAGGAACGCCAAAGATTGCCAGCTAACCACCAGAAGCCAGGGGAGAGGCATGGAGCAGACTCTCCCTCCCAGTCTCAGAAGGAACCAACCCTGCCGACACCTTGATCTCAGACCTTCAGCCTCCAGAACTGTGAGACGATACATTTCTGTTGTTTAAGCCACTCAGTTTGTGGTACTTCCTTATGGCAGCCCTTGCAAATGAATACAGTCCCCTTTTGTATGTCAGGTAAGAGACGAGAAACTATCAGAATTAAGATGGGCTGAGGAGGATGAGGACTGGGGGCTGCGGCAGGTCGGATGAGCTGGGAGGTCCCCTCTTTGGAGATGTCAGTTGGGCTGGTCCTGAATGGATGAGTATACTGCATAGACCTGCGTACAAAGTGTGTCTTTCCCGTGAGCCCCATCTCCCAACAAAAGACTCATCTTGTAAATTAGATTTGCAATCAAGTTGTTTCTGTCAAAAAGGAAAAGTGGTAATTAGCATTGAGACTTTTTTCCAAGCAGTTTGTTTTAGAAATGAAAAACACTGAATAACTCAAACTGTACCCCAGAGCACTGACAGAATTTTAACTGGCTGCATTTTATAGCCTGTGTGACAGGGAGCAATGTGATCTCCATCTCATTCTGGATCGTTCTCTACACCTTGCATATGTACGCATGATGAAATGAGTTCTAAAACACAGCTTGAGGTGTAGTGCGTGACATACTACCTATATAAATGAAATGAATAGTTCAAAATCACAAGCACTGAAAGAAAAAGCAGACCTTTAAATATCCAGTTTCATAAAGTAACGCATTTAGAAATAATTTGCAAACTGGAAAGGCAATTAAAAGGGTCCTTTTATTCCACTGTGCCATGTGTCACAACCTTTAAGATTTAATGAGAGTTGCTCATTGAGTCTAGGATTTAGCCAAAGACATTTGGCTTGAGCAAAAACTAAGAAAAGCACTGCTCTAAAATGATTATACTCAATTTAGTGCCTTTAATACTTTCAGTGATGCCAGATTATTCTGAAAATAGGGCTTGTGAAACCTGAGTATTTTGTAGTATTTCACCTTGAAATGTCTACAGGAATATTTCTGTATACTTTAAAAAATTTATAGTCTAAATGGAAATTTCTGAATATCAAAGAATTCGATAATCCTTTGTTTCTATTTTAACACGTAGAAAATTTGTTAATTTTCTACGTGTTAAAATAGTTTAAGATAATAGATGCCTATATTATTTTGCTCTTCATTGAAAACAAGTATTTTTGTGTAAAAGCAATAGAGAAATATATATTTTACTGTAGAATTGCACAATTTTCTATGCCTGAGATAATTGAGATGGGAAATTGTTTATAGTTCTACCAACATAACACTGTGAAATTGACAAATTTTTTTATTGGAGTATAGTTGATTTACAATGTTGTGTTAGTTTCAAGTGTACAGCAAAATGATTCAGTTATATATATATATATATATTCTTTTTCAGATTCTTTTCCATTGTAGGGTATTACGAGATATTGAGTATAGTTCCCTGTGCTATACAGTAGGTCCTTGCTGTTTACCTATTTTATATATAGTAGTATCTGTTAATCCCATACTCCTAATTTATCTCTCCACCCCACCCCTTTGGTAACCATACATTTGTTTTCTATATCTGTGAGTCAGTCTATTTCTGTTTTGTAACTAAGTTCTGAAATTGACAATTTTTACATTGGCTTTCTAAGCTCATCTAAAATATAAACACTTCTTTTAAAATTTTTGTTTAATAGTTTTTGGTGTCTTTTAACAATGCAGCTAGAATATTATGAAAGTACTTAGTACTTCCCGTATGTGTATTTGTCATCTACGAGATTGTTTGGAGTAAGAAAGCAGTCTTGCCATTTCAGCAATCTAATCACCTAGTGCTCTAAAGGAGCATTAAATATTTTACCCACTTTAGCTGTCTGAAGGGAATGATTAGTTCTGGCATCGTGTGACACCACTGAAGTTCTCTGAGAGGCTGACAGGAACAAACAAACCCCACTCCAGCTGTAGCAGTTTTCTGTGTGCAGAGTCTGTTACTGAGAGCACGTTGTATGCTGCTCTTCATAATCACAATTAGCTCTGATCAAAGCCCTTGAATACTTTCTGGATAACGTGTTTAACAGCTCAAGATGAGCTCATCACTTCGTCTCCTTTGCCCAGACATCCCCAGATTCCCCTGGCTTTCTCTGGCCCCTCTGCCTGCAAAGCTCTTCTGCCTTTTCCATCTCGCCTTCCTTCTCATCCTTTATGCCTTCAGCAACTTCCTCTCTGCCTCGGCAAAAGCTTTCTGGGCCTTCTGCACCCTAGGGCAGAGACCCCACCCCCACTATTACCTCTCCTTTGCACATCACAGTTGTAATGCCACGTTGATTTATGTGACCATGTGACTAATGTCTGTCTTTACCTGGGGTCTGTAAGCTTATAAGTGCAGGGGCTTTGTTTGATTTTGCTCCCCTGATATCTGGTGGAGTGCCTGTCACATAGTAGGCAATTACTAAATACTCTTAATAAATATTGATGAAAAAATGGGTGGACCATTACTAAAAAGTTATGTAGTAACCATTTTCAGTTTTAAAACATTGTATTAAGAGATTACTATTATAAAAAAACAGAATGTTCTGCCAAATACCCACTTGTGCCCCCTCAAAACCAGCCACGTGCTCAGTGGACTGACCACAGACCACAGACCACTGTCCTCAAGGGCAAAACGCACGGGATTCTTTTAACAATCTTGAGCACTTCCACACTGAAGAAGCCTGTTAGTTCAGTACGTGTGAGTAAGGCCTTGTAGAAAAGGGAGTTCAGATGTTGATTTGCTTTTGCATATTCTTCATTCATTCAAAACCTTGAATTGGTGCACTTGTTATGAACTAGGACACGGCAGTGACGGAGGCAGATGTTTTCTCTGCCTTTGCGGAGCTGGCGGTCTCCAGTGCTGTTCTCAATGTGGTTCTAAACTGTTTGCCTCAGAATCACCGGCGTGGTTATTAAAACGTAGCTTCTCGGCCTCCACTGCAGACAGACTAAAATCAAATATTTCAGAATAGGACTGGAGAAATCTTAAGCTGGAAGAAATTCCCTCTGTCACTCTCACTGACACTGGAGTTCAAGGAGGCCCAGGAGGGGCATTTATGAATGCAATGTCCATCACTTCTGCTTCTCCTGGGGCAGGTTGGAACCCTATTGCCTAAAATTCTGGTGAAGCTTCATCTAGTTCTAAGATGCCTACTGTTCCCTGAGGCAGAATGGTGGCTCATAATTGCTTGGTGTGTCTCCTGGTTTCTTACAATCATTGTCTGCATGAGGATTCCTTTAGGTGTTAGGCCTAGTGACAGCTGAAGCAGGGAGATCTTAGTGACCCAGAGGACGGACAGGCATTCCTTAGCCACTGGCCCAAGCTGTGTGATCCTGGGTATTTCACTCCACTGCTCTTAAGAGACTAATAGAATGAGGACTAACATCTTTTTGCCATAGACTGAGAAGACTGTAAAATTCCTAAAACAGGACCATTTATTTAATAAGTACTTAATGTTGATTCCCATTAACATTATTAACTGGGAAAGGGCTAATGTTTCCTGAACTACAAAAGAGAAGATTAGACTAGAAGGCTTCTAAAGTTCCTTTTTCCCAAAAAACTGAGAGCATAGAATAAAGGTAATAAAACAACCTCACCCGAAGGTGCTATGTGAGAGGACATGCTTGGGACATTTCTACAACCACTGTCACTCCTGCTGACAGCCCCACCATAGCAGGTATGGCAACTAGAACTTCATATCTGCCACGGTCCCAGCAAGAAAGAAAAGTTCACCCTGATGGTTCAAGTAAAGAGACTTAATCTAGGCTCTACTTGCAGAGAAGGAAGACGAAGGGCACCAAGAAGAGATGCTGAGAAACCTAGAGACCCGTAACCGCAGGACGCCGTTACCACCCCCCTTAGGACCGGACGGTCCTGGGAGGAGAAACAGCGCTATTGGAGTATTGGAGCCCACTGAGAGCTGGAGGAAAGACGTGGCTCCTCCACCGAGAACAGTGGTCACGGAGAGATGCAGATGGTGCCAGAGATGTGGCACCACACAGAGCGGAAACGGGGGAGAAATGCTCGGACTCCTCTCTTCTCTCGCCCTCCATGCTCCTGAGAGTGCCCCCTGCTGGCTGAAACCAGGCAGAAGCCCGCGGGGGCGGGGGGTGGGGAGTGGGGCAGCCACTGGCAGCGGAGCCCAGCTGTTGAGCCTCAGGAGAAAGAGGCTGAGAACAGGTCGGGGGGAAAGGGTGGGGGGTGGAGAATAACAGCGTATATCCTCGCTCAGGTGTTTATATGGAGAATATGTCCTTCTTGAAAGACTTTTCTTAGACTTTCATAGACTAAGCACAGAATAGGATCACAGCGGACTCACTGGAGAGCACTATTTTTGATCCTTTTCACAAGCCTGAAAATAATACAGAATTAGAAACGCACAGGGCAAATCAAATGTGAGTAAAGGTCATTGATAGTGCCTCTATTTTTTTTTTTTCTTTTTAAATCTATCTTGTTTCAAACTGCACTTGAGGCAGACGTATATTATTGCTGTATCCAATTTTCCCTTGAGAATCTTTATCTCTTGCTATTTTTCTTCCTACTGACCATGTATTGACTCAAGAACATTTTCCCTATAGTCAGTCAGGAAATGGGAGAAAATTAAAAAACAGAAGTAACACATAATCTTTTTTCAGGATATTCTGATAATCTGTGGTATTCACCTCCAATGCTGATTTGAGCACACAGTAAGTTGTTAGGTGTATACTTTCTTAGCATTTTAAAAATAACTCTTAAGAATGAAAGGAGCTATTCTCCTATCTAAATAGTCTAGGGGGGCTTTTGTCATCTCCCGTCGATAGTACATCTATGAAGCATAGTTGGTCTTTCATTTGGCAGCTTCTAGCTAATCCTAAATTTCTCAGAATGATATGGGAATTTGATGCCAAATAACTCTGGGATGGAGAGGTTGTCACTTTTTTGGTTTTGCTTCTGTACAACATAAGCTGAGAAGCACTAAGACCTACAGGGAGAGGGAGGGTGCAAAAAGAACATGGTCTGAAGGTAGACCACATATGATCCAAGGGAGGGGTTGACTGTCAACGTTCTCTTTGGGTCAGGGGTGAGGTGACTGGTGAGCTCAATGTCCAGACCCCTTGTAGAAAGAGCTTTAAGCAACCCTTTGTAGCCTAATATCTTGGGACGACTACTTAGGGCCCATTGACTATACTGTCAAAGCGTCTGAGTGCTATCCAAGTATGTAAACTGACCACCATGTCAAACAGATGCCAAGCTTCTCTGCTGGGTTATGAATTTCAGTGCAGGCTTGTAGCACCATGACATGGTTTTTTGGCCATGTTCTAACACCTGAGTAATCGGGACTGATCTCCTAAAGGAAGAAATCTTTTGCTAACTGCTGAGTTCATACCAACACGAGTGTGCTTCTATTTAATCAAAGCTACTGACATCTTTTCTTTAGAGATAAGTTAGAATTAAATCTAACTTCATCTCTAAGTTATTAAATTCCATACATTAATAGTTTAGGAAATCATTAAGTTTTAAGGCAGAGAATTGAATAATGGGGACACGGTGAATCCTAAAACCTCATTGCATCTGTTGTGTGCATATGGCACAGGCTGCAAGGGCTTCCCAAGGTTTCCCTTTCTCCTGTTTAATGATTTTGAAGCATTTTCATAGAATTTTCATTATATTGGTGAGATATAGTAGGAAGAGCACAAAGTTTAAGGGAGAAGACAGATTTCCAGTTGCTGATTCTGACCTGTGGCAAGTCACCTCATCTCCGTGGGTCTTACTTTCTTCACCCACAGAACAGACTTTCTGTGACGGGCTGTGGGCTCTATCAGACTCAGGCACTGGGAAGTGAGAGGGCAGTTCCAGGTAGTATTGAAGATTCCTCAGTTCTGGTGATGAGGCCCCATTGACTCACAGCAAAAGAGCATGAGGTGGTCAGAATCAAGTGGTCAGTGTCAGACGAATTGTTCCCTGCTCAGAAACCTTCCCAGACTTACCGTCCCTGAAGGCATAAAGTCCAAATGCCTCAGTGTAATACTGATGACCTCCTTCCTCCAGCCACACCTGACTCTCCATTGCAGCTGGACCAGTAGTAGTAGCTCCTTCAACCAATTGCCTACCTCACTGTCTCCCCATCACCCCTCAAAAGAGCTCATGTTTTTTTCCTGCTGTCCAGAACACATTTCCCTCTGCCAGTCCAAATGCTATCCACTCCATTTATAGACTTGAACTAGCTCACTTTCCCGGCTGCCGGTTCCTTGAGGAGTAATGCTATAGGAAGGGAGAGACAAAGGAGCTGACATTACCGACAACCAAGGAATGGTATATTTGTCATCCTTTTGTCCTCATTCCCACCCTGCAGTTGGTGCCATCCCCTCATTGTACTTATGAGAAGGATGAGGTTCAGAGAGGCTGAGTAACTTGGCCAAGTCACACACTACTAAGCGGCTAGTTTCAGATTCAAGTCCAGGTCTGTGCACTACTTCCTGCTGCCTCCCTTGCCTGTAGGAGGGGTGCAGCTCTTCTCTAAGGATGATATACGTAAACCAGCATTTCTTTACTGATACAGCTGGAGAGGTCTTCAAATCCTTTTCCACATCAAATGGTTATCAGAGGACATTAGTTCCTTTGTAAACATTTGCCAATAATAGATGCCTGAACATAATATGCATGCAGTTTTCATGTTTTGGAAATAAGGTAAAGGATTTGTGATTATTTTTCTAAAGCTATATAATGGAGGAAGAGTTAATTTTGTTCATATTGAAACCTACTAATGAGTCGTTAGGGTTTATTTCAAATGATCTGGCAGCCACAGTTCAGAGAAATAAATTCCACATAATCTTATTACCAATGTAATTTCTTGGAATGTAATTGGCAATGCCTGATTTTAGAAATAGGTCTATTTGAGGGACTCTGTTGGTGCCAGTAGCTAGCACTTCTTCACGTGGAGTGAAACTGGCCCCATGGAAGCAGGTGGGTTGGAGCTGTGTCTCCTGCTGTGGTTTGGAAGGAAGGTGAGCCAGCCTTACAGGCTGCATGTTGGAAACGAGGCATTTCAGAACTTCTTGAGGATAAACTAAACTCACACCAGGCCGTACCCGCACCAGATAAGAAGTTACCAAATCCTGACACTCTGTTAGAAAAGCTCCCAGAGGTCTGTAGCCACGGTGGCTGAGGTTTTTTTCTTTTAAGCTGCCTGAGGTGATGATGACTCATTGCAGGGTTAATGCATTTCACCTTTTACCAAAGCTGCAGCCAAAATATTTCTCCACCTTTATGACTCACCTTTTTCCCAAGCCTGTTAAATTTATAGGAGTTTAGAGAAAATACACAGGGAAGGCTGTGGCAGTCCCCATCGCCTGCCTGTTGAGCACGGTTGTTCAGTGGCGACCTGGAGCTCCTGTGTTTCCCAAGTTCAGGTTTAACTTGGACCTCAGGCCACTGAAGGGTTCCAATGGAAAATGCACTCCAACTTTTAGAAAGCTGCCTTTCCAGTTTCAAAGTCATAGAATTTCTCTGGTTACTATGAAACAAGGGTCGACATGATAAAAAAGAGGATCTATTATGAATCAGCCAGGGAATATTTTTAATTGTGGGGGATCAATAAGTCTAAGTCTTGAAAGGGCCTTTCAATGTCCACTCCACTCTAGCTTGGCTGTGCCTCCCTAAACTTGACTTCTACCAATTTCCTACATTTATTCTTTGCTTCAGCCAACTGTCCTTCTCATATACTGGAAGCCTCACCACTGTACATTTGGCCTTTTCATCTTTGCTTATGATCTCCTTCTCACACCTGTGATTAGAACGTCCTTCCTTCTTCAAATCCATTTATCTAAACCTTAACCTTCTTTCCAGGCTCCAGTTAAATCGTATTTCTTTTGTGACATCTTTCTTGATAAAAATTGGTTCCTCCCCTTAGCTTCTATAACTGTTCTCTCTTATTGCTTTTAAAAACCTTTCTTTGCTAGTGGTTCTGTAGCTTCAATATATCTAAGTGTAGATTTCTTTTTATTTACTTAGCTTGTGATTCATGTCTTTCATCAGGTCTAGAAAATTCTTAGGCTTTGTTTCTTTGAAAACATTTTCTCCTTTCCTCTTTTTCTTTTTTTCTCTACAACTTCTTTTTCTGGAATCTCTATTAGACATGTATTGGGTCTTCTTATACTTCCTCTCAACTTTCATTACGTCTCTTTCACATTTTCCATCTCTTTCTGTTCTGCATTCACTATCATTTCTTTGGATTTATATTACAACTTTGATATTGTCTAATCTGCTGTTTAACTTTCCCACTGAGTTTTTTTGTTTGTTTGTTTGTTTTAAAGATTGATTGATTGATTGATTGATTGATTTCTATGTTGGCTCTTCGTTTCTGTGCTAGGGCTTTCTCTAGTTGCGGCAAGCGGGGGCCACTCTTTTTTTTTTTTTTTTTTAAATGTATGCTGCTGTTGATTTACATATGAATGTCAACTGCTTTTTTTTTAATTAATTAATTAATTTATTTATTTATTTATTCATTTATGGCTGTGTTGGGTCTTCATTTCTCTGCGAGGGCTTTCCCTAGCTGTGGCAGGCGGGGGCCACTCTTCATCGCGGTGCACGGGCCTCTCACTATCACGGCCTCTCTTGTTGCGGAGCACAGGCTCCAGACGCGCAGGCTCAGTAATTGTGGCTCACAGGCCCAGTTTGCTCTGCGGCATGTGGGATCCTCCCAGACCAGGGCTCGAACCCGTGTCCCCTGCATTGGCAGGCAGATTCTCAACCACTGCGCCACCAGGGAAGCCCGCGGGGGCCACTCTTCATCGTGGTGTGCGGGCCTCTCACTATCGTGGCCTCTCTTGTTGCAGAGCACAGGCTCCAGATGTGCAGGCTCACTAGTTGTGGCTCACGGGCCTAGTTGCTCCACGGCATGTGGGATCTTCCCAGACCAGGGCTCGAACCCGTGTCCCCTGCATTAGCAGGCAGATTCTCAACCACTGCGCCACCAGGGAAGCCCTCCCACTGAGTTTTGAAAAAAAAAATTATTGAGATAAATTTTACATGAATAATTTACAAAAATGCATACGATTTATGCATATAAGCTCAACCATTTAAAAATTACAGTTCAATGTGACTTTTAGCAAATTCACCAGTTGTGCAGACACCATCATAAACTAGTTTGAGAATGTTTCTATCTTGCCATAAAATGGCTCATGAGCATTTAGAGTTAATCGTTATTCCCACCCCCAGCCCTAGGAAACCACTGACCTATTTCTATCTCTATAAATTTGCTTTTTATGGACATATCATATAAATGGAATCATACAATATGTGGTCTTTTGTGTTTGGTTTCTTTTACTTAATATACTGCTTTTGCGCTTCATTTATGTTGTAGGTTGCATCAGTAGTTGGTTCTTTTTCATTGCTGAGCAGTAATTCCATTGCATGGATGTATCACGTTTTATTTTTCCTTTCATCTGTTTCCACTGAGCTTTCAATGTCAAAGACTACATTTCTTCCAATAAGTTCTATCTGATTCTATTTCAAGTTGGATTGGACAATTGCATTTGATCTAGTTATTTTCTCTTATATTTATTTCATTATTTAACTTTATTTTAAACATATTTTCTAATTAGCTTCTAATACTTCCGTAACCTGAAAATCTTAAGGATCTGAATCAGGTGCTTTGAGATTATGTGATTCATGTCTATTTTGCCTTGTTTCCTCTTATGCTTGGATTTTGAGCTGATATTTTATGGGACTCTTGTATGATCTGGATTGAGGTTTCCTGGTTGGCACACAGGACAACTCTTTTGCAGGTTAATTTTTTGGTTTGGAGTTTCCTGGAACATGCTGTGGTGTAAAAATGAATACCAAACATGTGAAAATGCAAGTCTGTGGTTAAAAATTCTCACAAAAGACTTTTTTATTCTCTCAAACTAGAGTGTAGGAGGAGACAGAAATGTTTTCTCGTATTCTGCCTTTTTTGATTTTCCTCACTGTTTTTTTTTTTTTTTCCCCCTTCACCTCTTCTCTGAGGGTTTGGTTATTTGATTATACACCAGTGTCTCAGCTGCAACTCTCTGACTCATGCAGGTCCAAGTCCTTGACTCCTGGTCTTGGAGACATTAAAACTAGGACCTTACACTGTCCTCTGGGACACATCTTTCATCTGGTGCCTTATTTTATATAGGCATGTAATCATGTATGCATTTAAAAAAGTAAGTTTGTTCTATTTTATTTAGAATTTTTGAGTGTTCTATAGCATGAGGTTTTGCAGGATATTCAATGTGCTTGGGAACACAGATGGACATAAACAGCTGATGCTTATCAGACATCAGTATGTCCACACCTGTGAGTGCGTATATGTGCTTTTATATGTGAAATGTCAGTTGCTTTTCTAAAAATATGAGCTAACTTACGACTAGATCCAGCATTAGTACCTGAACAGAGTAATGTATTTCTTTATAGGGATAAAGTATATTTTAAGATAAATTTTAAAGGTCACATTGAATGTTTCTACAGCGTCAATGGCTTTTTTGAGGTTCTTGACTTGTGGTGTACTCTACTACACAGTAAATTTCTAGGAAATAATACCATAGTGATTGATGGATTTTATGGAATGTTTTGCATCTTTCATTTAACAGTTTTAGTAATAAAATGGTCTGCATTAAAATTCACAAACACTTTTGTATCCTAAGGGTTGTATGGCCAGAAGAATATGGCACACTGGGGGCCATAGTCTTGTCTAAACCAGGGAACAGAGTAGTTATCTCCTGGCAGTTCATTTCATCTCGAAGTTTCTGTTTTACGAAGGACATAAAACTATCTGACCTTGGAGGGAACCAAGGAAATTATATATTTCCCCAGGTTGTCAATGCCAAATAAAAACAATCTTGCATGTTAAGTGAAGGCTTAACAATATCTTCTTAAAGCCTAATTTTAAAGCTTGGGGTATCTGTTTTTGAAAGTGTCTATCTTATTTCTCTGAATTTCTTAAGAACTTCCTCTCCATTTTATCCACATATTAGTTTCATAGGGCTGCTGTAACGAAGTACTGCAAACCTGGGGGCTTAAAGCAATAGAAATTTGTTCTCTCATAGTTCTGGAGCCTAGAAGTCTAAAATCAAGGTGTTGGCAGGGTTAGTTCTTACTAGAACCAGTTCTTACTAGAAGCTCTGTGGGAGAATGTTCCATGCCTCTCCCCTAGCTTCTGGTGTTTGCCAGAAATCCTTGTCAATCCTTGGCTAGTAGACACGTCACTTCAGTCTCTGCCTTTGTTTTCACATGATGTTCTCCCCTGTGTGTCTGTGTCTCCACATGGCCTTCTGATAAAGACAATAGTCATTGGATTAGGGTCCACTCTAATCTAGTATGACCTCATCTTAATTAATTACAGCTGCAAAAATCTTATTCCCAAATAAGGTCACATTCTAAGGATCCAGGTGGACATGATTTTTGGAGGGACACTATTTATATTTAACCCAGTACAGTTCAGTACTGTGGGCTGTGAGCTGGTAGGAAGAAGCATAGGCCCTGGAAAGAGGTGGTCACCATTCCAGGCACCTTATCAACACTCTATGTATCACCTTCCAGTGGAGGTGTAAAAAGCAGCCTCAAAGACCCAGGGATCCCTAAATGTGGGGTTTCAATATAGAGGCCCTCAGAGAGAAATGTCTTCTTTATTGTGAAAAGCATTGGCAATTCACAGTAGTCAGATCTTGCTGGCTCCATCTACCTGGGCTGTCTGGTAAGGATGGAGCATGCTTACAAAACATGAAAAAGAACAGAGCTTAACTGTAAAAGAAATATAGTTGGGGTTACCAGAAGGCTTTAATAAACAGAGAGACATTATTTTGCAAAGCTTACAGTCATCTTCCCTAAATCTTGAGGATTCCCAACATTCTCCTGGGCAGTTATGAATGTAAATGGAGCAAAACTGCCTTCAGCCACGACCCTCCACATCTTTCCCAGATTCCCCAGATCACACAGCTAAGAGCCCAGGGGTGCCTATAAATGTTTCCTTTAAAACACACACTCCCATCAAAACTAACCAATGTTATTAGAAAGGAAGAGTAAAAATATTCAGATTTTCTTAAAACCCATGAGAACTTAAACAGTTTTAATTTTTTTGGCTGGATTGCTGCGAGCAGTAATGTTTTTCACCAAGGGGCATTAAATGCCAGATCTCTATTCTCCTGCCTTGTATTTTTGTCCAGGCTACAAACCAGCATCAGCTCTAGCTGCACAAACCTGTGGATTCCAATGAAGCTTCTTCACAGATGGGCATAACTCAGGTAAAAAAGGAGTTGCAGTGTGGAAGAGAATGCTTCTTGGAATTTATAACACTTCCTTACTTTGCTAACATTTTTAAAGAAAGTAATGTCTCACTGCCCAGGGGGTTTTAGAGGAATTGTTGGCTACATACAAAAACTAAATAATATGAATTAATTTAAATTCCATAATAGGTCCCTGTGGTTGCTGCCTATCTTAAAGGAAGGATTAGAAGAAGGAAAATATTTCATTCTATTCACCAAACATTATAGTTAATACTATTTTGACATGAAATCTTTGTTGATCTAATGTATTAGATGTACTAGATTTGTCAAAGTATTTCTTCCTACTAGAGGTCCTGATTTAAACCTCCTTTAAATCAACTTCAGTTGACTCAATATGCTTACCCATAATGATTTTAATTCTGTAGAAATAATGACTTGGCTTTCCACTCAAGCTTTACCTTTATCTGTGCCTTTAAAAAGTTATCAAAGCCACTGGTACTGCTATTACACCAGCTAGGCAGGAAAGCTCACGGAAAAAAATAGTGTGTGTTGATTGTATGGTTTCTTTTTAAGATTTGGGAGTTTTCACATCAATGACCTGAAGCTGTATTTCTGAGCTTGTTGGGCAAGCTTGCTGTTTCCTTTTTAAGCTCTGCAACTTCTCAATGTTAAAGCATCGGGTAAGAGGTACCACGTTACCTGAACTCATGATAGGAAGGGATAAGACTAATGGTTACTCTCTTCTTTTTCCTAATAATCACTTCTTATTCTTAATCACTTCCTAAGGTTGAAGTCTAAGCATTTTTTAGTGAACAATATGTTTTGTTACTTTTCTCAAAATGAAAAAATGTTTTGTTTATGGTTGTTAAAATAATTCCAAAGTTTTAAAGTATTCCAACAATTATAGCAAAGTAATTAAAATATCCTACCCCCAAAAGAAAAAAATTTAAAATTAAAACATCCCACATTGGGTCACTTTGAGAAAACTAGTGTTAATGTTTTATGGTACATACCCTCAGGGTTTTTTCTATGCAATACATACATTGCATAATCTATAATATGCTTACAGATTATATTTATAAAAGTTGTATTATACTATTTATAGGATACACATAGTCTTCTTTTTTCACTCTGTGCTAGTTCATGCATATCTCTCAATATCTAAATACAGATACTGAATACTTTGAAACGGCCCCAGAGTATTCTTTTATGCGTGAACGTTAACCAGTTTCCCCTTGGTAGACCTGTGATTTTTCTCTGTTACAAGCATGACATATATTTTGTGCATGTTATTTTCTTATCCACAGACAGTTTACATTTTGTGCAACTTGAACCAGTTGTTTGTTGTCTTACATGTCTTCCTCCCACTATAAATACATTTAACCATCCCCAACCAATCATTAGTGATCTACCGTTCTACAAAACTTAGCCTCAACCTTGAAGGGTCCGCAGAAGGGGAGGTGGATCTGGGTACCACTTCCATCACTCCTTCATACAGCTTACTGTAATATACATGTGCATCAATGGGTCCACACACGTGTGCATGAATACACATATATACATGCATATGCACACACACACCATATACAGGCATTCATATTCATGACTGTAAACATTTTAGGAAAATGAAGTTCTCCTTCCCTATATTGCTGACAAAAAACATCCCCAAATATGCTGATTTTAACATTTTATAGATTGTTCCACATTTGGGTATTACCTTTGGAAAGTATGTTTCAAGCACCAATTCCAAATATGAAAAATATTTTGAGTATTCTGAAAAAATGAAAAATGGTAAAAGAATAATCTTTCAAGTTCTTCATTTTAGGGCCACATGCATTTAGTGCTATTGTTAGGGGAAAGTATGGTACCATGAAATACTATAGCATTTGTGCCGCAGATCATGAAATCCAACTCCTCACACCCTTCTCATTAATAGAATAGTGCAGTGATGACTTAGGTTTGCAGAGCACCGTGTTCACTTGCGTTTTGCCTTTTGTTGTTATAATAGTCCTAGAAGCTTGGCTGTGTTATAATCCACATTTCACAGATGAGGACCCTAATCCCCCAGAGGTAAATGACTTATCCAAGGACACCTCTATCATGGGGCAGAAGAGTCTTGGAGTCAGACTCCAGGGTTCTTTTCATCTCATCTGCGTTTCCAGGGTAGGTGTTACTGGTTAATTTATAACACCATAAAGTATTTCTGTTATGATGGTTTTCCTTTACTTCAGAGTTTGGGTCCATAAGCCCCATTTGGAATGAGATCATGTTCCTGTAAAACTTCTGTTAATAAAACTGTTCCAGGATTGATTTGTTAAGGATCCGTCAAGCGTGAGTTTGCCTACCAGGTCCTGGGCATTTAAAAATGTTTCTAGGGGCCTGTTTAGGGAGAAAAGAAAGTTGTCTCTGACATGCTTTAATTTCTAATAACGTCATCACTGGGCTGGCGTGACTGCTAGCTGTGCATGGCCCTTCTCGCTCCATTTCTGGCTGGACTCTCTAATTATCTCTAAAAAACCATGTCTCCCAGTTCTTTTATTCATCTATGCATTTTATTTCAAAAATATAGCAAATTATGCTTTAGAGGTAATCCTAAATCCTATATATGTTTAGCCATGATCACCGTTAGCATTTAGATATAGTTCTTCCATTTTTTTCCCGTCATGTCCATTTTTTTTTTTTTTAATGCCTGCATTTGCTTTTGGTTAGTTTGTTTTTAATCTTTTTACTTTTTTTTTTTTTAAAAAGTTGAAGTATAGTTGATTTACAGTGTTATATTAGTTTCAGGTGTACAACATAGTGATACAATATTTCTTATAGATTATATTCCATTTAAAATGATAAAATATTGGCTATATTCCCTGTGTTGTACATGGCATCCTTGTATTTTATTTAATTTATACCTAGTAGTTTGTACTTCTTAGTCCTCTTTCCCTATCTTGCCCCTAACTCTTTCCCTCTTCCCATGGGTAACCACTAGTTTGTTCTCTGTATCTGTGAGTCTGTTTCAGTTTTCTTATATTCATTTGTTTGTTTTATTTTTTAGATTCCAAGTATAAGTCATAACAGAGTGTGTGTCTTTCTCCATCTGAGTTCACTAAGCATAATACCTTCCAGTTCCATTCATGTTTTTGCAAATGGCAAAATTTCATTCTTTTTTATGGCTTAGTAATATTCCATTGTATGTATACATACCACATATTCTTTATCTATTCATCTGTTGATGGAAACTTAAGTTGCTTCCATATCTTGGTTATTATAAATAATACTGCTATGAATATTGGGGTGCATATATCTTTTTGAATTGATGTTTTTATTTTCTTCGGATATATACCCAGGAGGGGAATTATTGGAACATATGGTAGTTACTAATTTTTGAGGAACTACCATACTGTGGAAGTAGTGGCTGCATCCATTTACATTCCCACCAACAGTGTACCATTGTTTCCTTTTCTCCACATCTTTGCCAACATGTATTATTTGTTGTCTTTTTGATGACAGCCATTTGTGTGAGCTAATATATCATTGTGGTTTTGATCTGTATTTCCCTGATCATTAGTGATGTTGAACATCATTTCATGTGCCTGTTGACCATCTGTATGTCTTCTTTGGGAAAATGTCTATTCAGGTATTCTGCCCACTCTTTTTTTTTTTTTTTAATTTTTTAATTTTTTTTTACATTTATTTTTGGCTGTGTTGGGTCTTTGTTGCTGCGCGGGGGCTTTCTCTAGTTGCGGTGAGTGGGGGCGACTCTTCGTTGTGGTACGTGGGCTTCTCATTGCGGTGGCTTCTCTTGTTGCGGAGCACGGGCTCTAGGCACATGGGCTTCAGTAGTTGTGGCATACAGGCTCAGTAGTTGTGGCTCGCAGGCTCCAGAGCACAGGCTCAGTAGTTTGGCACACAGGCTTAGTTGCTCTGCGGCATGTGGGATCTTCCCGGACCAGGGCTCGAACCTGTGTCTCCTTCATTGGCAAGCGGATTCTTAACCACTGCACCACCAGGGAAGTCCTGCCCACTCTTAATTAGGTTTTTTTAAAAAAATATTGAGTTGTGTGAGCTCTTTATATATTTGGATATTGACTCCTTACCAGATATATTATTTGCAGATATCTTCTCCCATTCAGTACGTTGCCTTTTCATTTCATTGATGGTTTCCTTCACTGTGCAAAAGCTTTTCAAGTTTAATTAGGCATCATTTGTTATTTTACTATTTCCCTTGTCTGAGGAGACCGCTCCAAAAAAAGTATTGCTAAGACTTAAGTTAAAGAGTGCACTGCCTATATTTTCTTCTAGGAGTTTTATGGTTTCCAGTCTTTCCATTTAGGTCTTTAATCCATTTTATTTTTGTGTATGGTGTGAGAAAGTGTTCTGGTTTCAATCTTTTACATGTAGCTGTCCAGTTTTCCCAACACCACTTATTGAAGAAGCTGTCTTTTCCACATTGTATATTCTTGCCTTCTTTGTTGTAGATTAATTGACTGTATGTGAGTGGGTTTATTTCTGGGCTCTCTAGTCTGTTCCATTGATCTATATGTCTGTTTTTGTACCAGTACCATACTGTTTTGATCACTGTAGCTTTGTAGTATAGTTTGAAGTCAGGGAGCATGATACCTCCATCTTTGCTCTTCTTTCTCAAGATTGCTTTGGCTATTTGGGGGTCTTTCCATGTACATTTTAGGATTATTTGTTCTAGTTCTGTGAAAAATATCATGGGTATTTTGATAGGGATTGCATTATATCTGTAGATTGCTTTGGGTAGTATGGACATTTTAACAATATTAATGCTTCCAATCCATGAACATGGAATATGTGTCCATTATTTGTATCCTCTTCAATTTTCTTCATCAGTGTCTTATAGTTTTCAGCATATAGGTCTTTCACCTCCTTGGTTAAATGTATTCCTAGGCATTTTATTCTTTTTGATGCAGTTGTAAATGGGATTGTTTTCTTACTTCTTCTGATTGTTTGTTATCAATGTACAGAAAAGCAACAGATTTCTGTATATTAATTTTGTGTCCTGCAACTTTACTGAATTCATTTATTAGTTCTAATAGTTGTTTTGGTGAAGACTTTAGGGTTTTCTCATCTGCAAATAGTTGCAGTTTTACTTCTTTCCTTACAATTGATGTCTTTTATTTCTTTTCCTTGCCTGCTTGCTGTGGCTAGGACTTCCAGTATATGTCACATAGAAATGGTGAGAGTGGGCATCCTTGTCCTGTTCCTGATTTTAGAGGAAAAGCTTTCAGTTTTTCACCACTGAGTATGATGTTACCTGTGGGTTTGTCATAAATGGCCTTTATTATGTTGAGATATGTTTCCTGTATACCAACTTTTTTGAGAGTTTTTTAATCATGAATGGGTGTCAAATGCTTTTTCTGCATCTATTGAAATGATCATGTGATTTTTATCATTTGTTTTGTTAATGTGGTGTATCACATTGATTAACTTGTGGATATTGAACCATCCTTGCATACCTAGAATAAATCCAACTTGATCATGACATATAATCCTTTTTACATATTGTTGAATTCAGTTTGCTAATATTTTGTCGAGGATTTTTACATCTATGTACATCAGGGGTAATGGTCTGTATTTTCTTTTATAGTAGAGTCTGTCTGATTTTGGTATCAGGGTAATGGTGGCCTCAGAATGAATTTGGGAGTGTTCACGTCTCTTCAATTTTTTTGGAATAGTTTGAGAAAGATAGGTATTAACTCCTCTTTATGTTTGGTAGAATTCCCCTGTGAAGCTGTCTGGTACTGAACTTCTGTTTGTTGGTAGTTTTTGATTACTGATTCAATTTCAATACTAATAATTGGTCTTTTCAGATTATCTATTTCTCCTCATTCAGTCTTGGAAGATTATATGTTTCTAGGAATTTATCTATTTCTCCTAGGTTGTCTAATTTGTTGGCATATAACTGTTTGTATGTTTGTATTCTGTGATATTTGTTGTAATTTCTTTTTCATTTCTTATTTTATTTGGGTCCCTTTTCTTTTTTTCCTTAATGAGCCTAGCTAAAGGCTTACCAATTTTGTTTATCTTTAAAAAAACAGCTCTTGGTTTCATTGATCTTTTCAATTTTTTTTGTCTCTATTTTATTTATTTCCGCTGTAATCTTTGTTATTTCCTTTCTCCTGGTGACTTTGGGCTTTGTTTGTTCTTCTTTTTCTAGTTCTTTTAGGTGGTACATTAGGTTGTTTGAGATTTTTCTTGTTTCTTGAGGTAGGCCTGTATTACTATAAACTTGCCTCTTAGAACTGCTTTTGCTGTGTCTCATAGATTTTGGAAAGTTGTGGGGGTTTTTTGTTTTTTTTCATTTGTCTCAAGGTATTTTCTGATTTCCTCTTTTATTTCTTCATTGGCCCATTGGTTCTTTTTAGTAGCATGCTGTTTAGTGTCCATGTGGTTGTGTTTTTTCCATATTTCTTCTTGTAATTGACTTCTAGGTTCATACTGTTTTGGTCTGAAAAGATGCTTGATATAATTTCTAACTGCTTACATTTGTTGGACTTGTTTTGTGACCTAGTATGTGAACTATCCTGGAGAACATTTCATGTGCACTTGAAAAGAATGTATTTTGGGGTGAAATGTTTCGTAGGTACCTATTAATTTCAACTAGTCTAATGTGTCATTTAAGGCCACTGTTTCCTTATTGACTTTCTGTCTGGATGTTCTGTCCATTGATGTAAGTGGGGTGTTAAAGTCCCCTATTATTATTGTATTATTGGCAATTTCTCCCTTTGTGTCTGTTCATATTTGCTTTACATATATAGGTACTCCTATAATAGTTGCATATATGTTTACAAAGGTTTTATCCCCTTCTTTTATTGATCCATTTATCATAATACAATGTCCTTCTTTGTCCTTTATTATAGACTTTGTTTTAAAGTCTACTTGTCTGATATGAGTATTGCTACCCCAGCTTTATTTTTGTTTTCCTTTGCATGGAATATCTTTTTCATCCCTTCACTTTCAGTATGTGAGTGTCTTTAAATCTGAAATGAGTATTTTGTAGGCAGCATATAGATGGGTCTTGTTTTTCATCTAATCAGGCATCCTTGCCTTTTGATTGGAACATGTAGTCCATTGACATTTTAAGTGATTATTGATAGGCATGTACTTCTTGCCATTTTGTTGCTTGTTTTTGTTGTTCTTCTCTGTTCTCTTTTTTTTTTCTTTTTCGTCTCATCCCTTGTGGTTTGATGATTTTGTTTAGTGTTGTTTGTGTTCCTTTCTCTCTAGTTTTTATGTATCTATTATAGGTTTTTGATTTGTGGTTACTATGGAGTTCATATATATTGACCTGTAACTATATTTATTTTAAATTGAGATTCACTTAAGTTCAAACACATTCTAAACATCTCTACATTTTTTACCCCGCCCCCATTTTGTGTTTTTGATGTCATAGTTTACATCTTCATGTCTATCCCTTAACTGTTTATTGTAGTAATAGTTTATTTTATTTTTTATCTTTTAATCCTTGTACTAGCTTATTTAAGTGGTTGAACCACAGCCTTTACCAGTGGGATTTTTTTCTTCCTCTAATTACTTATTTCTTGTAACCTTTTCTTTTTCATTGAAAGAAGACCCTCTAACACTCTTGTAAAGTCAGTTTAGTAGTGATGAGCTCTTAGCTTTTCCTTGTCTGAGAAGCTCTTTCTCCTCCTTCAATTTTGAATAATAGCCTTTCTGTGTAGAATATTCTAGGTTGTAGGTTTTTTCCCCTTCAACACTTTAAATATATCCTGCCATTCTCTTCTGGCCTATAAAGTTTCTGCTGAAAAATCAGTTGATAGCCTCTTGGGGGTTCCCTTGTATGTGACTCTTTGTTTTTCTTTTGCTGCCTTTAAAATTATCTATATATTTTTAACTTCTGTCATTTTGATTATCTTGTGTCTTGGTGTGTGTCTCTTTGGGTTCATCTTGTTTGGGACTCCCTGTGCTTCCTGTACCTGGATATCTGTTTCCTTCTTCAAGTTCAGGAAGTTTTCAGCCATAATTTCATCAAACACATTTTCTATCACTCTCTTTTCTCTTTCTGGGACCCCTATAATGTGACTGTTAGTATGCTTGATGTCTCAGAGGTCCCTTAAACCATTCTCAATTTTAGTAAAAAAGTTGTTCTTTTTGTTGTTTTGATTGGGTGATTTCCATTATTCTATCTTCCAGATTGCTTATACATTCTTCTACATCACGTAATCTGTTGTTAATTCCCTCTAGTGTATTTTTCATTTCAGTTAGTGTAATCTTCATCTCTGACTGGTTCTTTTTTATATTCTATAGTTCCTTGTTAAAATTCTCACTGTGTTTATCTATTTTTTCCTTTTCCCCCAAGGCCATTTAGCATTCTTATTGCTATTGCTTTGAATTCTTTATCAGGTAATTATTTATCTCTGTTTCATTAGGGTTTTTTTCAGGTTTTTTTTTTTACTTGTTCTTTCATTTGAAACATTTTATTTTGTCTCCTCGTTTTATTTAACTTTCTCTGTTTCTATGAAATTAGGTGAGACAGCTACCTATCCCACTCTTGAAGGCATTCCTTGTGTGTCAGTGTCCCATGAAGTCTGTGTGTGCCCAGTGGCTTTGGTGGGAGGTCTGGATCTGAAGTGAGCATGGGCCCTGTCTCCCCGTCGGGTGTGCTGGTAGCCACTACCTTGGTGAGAGATAAGGCTGGAGTTGAAGGGGCTGGAGCCAGAGTCAGGTGAAAACAGGGGCTTCTCTTATGCTCAGTGGCTGTCACCACCCTATTGGGTTTGGGGTTTGGCCTGAGGGGCTGGAGCAGTAACCTTAACAGAGTTCCCAGGTGTGATGGCAGTTTCTGTCTTTGGTTTGGGGCATAGTTAGGGCCTGAGGGCTTGGGGCTGCACTTCTATGTTGGTTTCACTCCCTCCTCCCCAGTTTGTGTGCCTTAGTTAGAGGCTCGGTCAGGGCCAGAGGGGTTGGTGCCACACTATGGGGCCGGTTTTGCTCCCTTCCACCATGTACCCTGTCAAGTACACTGGCAATAGCAATGACTGTCCTGGTCAGAGGCAGAACCAGGATCTGAATAGGCTGTATTCCCTCCTAGTGTGTGTACTCTTGTTGGCAATGGCAGCCTCTGCCTTAGTAGGGAGAAGTGCTGAAGAAAGAAGGGCTGGTGCTGGCTGGGGGGTGATGCACTGGGGTGGTCCTGGAAAGCCAGCCAGAGCCCCAGGCAGTTTTCAATCTTCTGCTTCCAGGTGTGACTAGGAGTAAGCAAGTCTGAGTGTGAGCCCTTCAGGAGTGGAGTCTTGGTTTCTTACAGCCCTCCAGTAAGCCCCACTGGTTTTCAAACCAGCTAAGGAGCTTCATCTTCCTGGTGTTGGACCCCAGAGCTAGGGTGCTTAATAGATGTCTTAAACCCTCACTGGGGATGATCTCTGAGCCTGTGACATACTCCTCTCCTCTTTTGTGTCCACCACTAGGGATGCAGGTCCCAACCAGATCGCTTCTCCTCTCCTCCTACCAGACTCTGTGGATCTTTTACAGCCTTGATTGTAGATGAGCTGTCCTGCTAGTCTCCAAGTTGATTTCAGCGAGGGTCGTTCTATATGTAGTTGTAGTTTTGATGTGTTAGTGAGGGGAAGTGAACCCTGGGTCCTCTTACTCTGCCATCTTGATCTCTAATGCTTTTGATGTGGTTTTAAAAATTTGGGTCATATCATATTTTAAAACTTTGTGTCTTGATTTTTTTTTTTTTTAATTTTAAGTTATAAGCATTTCCCCAAGTCATTATGTAACTCAAAGTACATTCTTATGGTGGACTATTATGTATAAAAAATATTTAACCTTTCTTCTATTTTAGGCTGTTAAGGTTGTTTAAGCAAAACTGCAATGATGAAAGTAGGTAAACCTGGATCATTTCTTGAAAGTGACTGACAATTTACATTTCCATTGGTGGTGTATGTGAATGTCTTTTTCATGGTCTCTTCTAAAAACCTCATTACCTTTAAATGTTTCGTTAAAAATCATTGCCAATTTTATAAGCAAAAATAGTATTCTATTCATTTATTGGACATAGACCTGTTTGCTCTTCCAGAGTGTTTTAGGAGAAATTTCCAGCTTTCTTGCTTTGTGGCACTTTGCTTCTCTCTGTTTGGCCCATTTCCCTACCTCAGGGTGAAGGGAAGGCTGTCTGGGTCCAGGGACTGTTGGTGGAGGTGCTGACTTGCACAGTCTCTGTTCCTTGTCCCCCTGTAGGTTAGGAGAATGTCTCCCGCCTACAGCTCCTGGCCCAGCCCAGGCTCTATCCAGTAAGTTCTGCTGGACTGAGGAGGGGTCTTCTTTCACTCTCTCTGCCTGCTCTTCTGACAAGTGGAAACACCCAGGTACACAATGAAACAATGCCTCTTCAGCATGTCCAGCTACTAGCCTATTCCTATAGTATTTTACTTAGTAGGTCTACAGCTCCCTGGATGCACTGTACCAGAGCTGCCTTTCTGCTAGCTTGTTTTGGGGGTAGGTATTGCATTTTTATTGATGACAAAGGCAGAACTAATTGGATGAGAAGGAGAGAAACCATCTCAAAAAAAAATGATACTCCTACAATAGAAAGAGAGTTTTCAAGTTGCTTGACACTCTCCTCTTTCAGGGCTGACAGAAAGGGCACAAGCTAAGTCTCAGGCTCTCCTTTCAGGTGACAGGGTAGCCAGTTTCAGGTGGTCAGGAGTCACATGCTAGTCCACAGTGTGGGCTTAAGGTAATGGAAATCTTCTCTAATTCTGAGAGTAGGTTGGCCTCCAGTATCAGTTTTAATGTGAGATGTTTCTTCTTTCATTGGATATATCTTTACAGATGTTTTGATTGGAATGTCAGAAGGTTCTATCAGTGAACTATAACCATGCTCTTTAATTTTTTAAATTAGAAGTTTCCACTTGTTTATTTTATTTTAATGGCAATATCTGCCATCTGGCACTACTATTTGTACAGACTGCATACCTTTATATGTTTCTCTTGCTTTTAAAATGAAGAGGGCTTTTTGCCACCCAGAAAACATGTCATTCATTCTCTTCCTATGTTCTGTAACAACATTTTGTACAGCAGATGGTTTTTCACACTCACTTCCTCAGAAGAACCTGCAAAGTAAGAGAGAGAATTGATATTTTTTTCCTCCTTTGGAGCACCCATCATGTTCATTCACCTCCATGAAGGCCATTAAACTCCCTGGACAGTGGTCCTTATACTCTATAAGGTTTGTCTGGCCCTTATATACACCAGAAGGTAAATAATAATGCAACATTAAGCATCTTTGTTTCTTTAAAAAAAAAAAAAAGATTTCGAGCTTGATGAGTGAAAATGGTACCTCTAATTCTAACTTTTCTCTCTCTCTTTGTTTTTCTAGCCACGCCACACAGTTTGCAGGATTCTAGTTCACCGACCAGGGATCTAACCTGAGCTCCCTACAGTGAAAGCCTGAATCCTAACCACTGGACTACCAGGGAATTCCCTAACTTTTCTCTTTTTAATTACTATAATTTTGTCATTTTCATTTTTCATGTATTGTCTTGGAATAGAGTTCCAGTTTCCTTGTTTATGAAGCATGGTTTTGTTTTGTCTTTTTTATTTGTCCCAGGGAGTATTCTACCTCAAGTTCCTTATAACCTTCTCAGTTCCCAAATTATTTTTCTCATGCTCCATCTGGACAAACTGCATGACTTTTTCTAATCTTCTTGCAACATCTTACCTCTCCTCAAAAGCTTTCCTTGATCCACCATACTTAAAAATACTCATAGTCTGATTTCTGTTCCCATTGCTCTTCTGATACTGCTTTCTAAAAGGCCATTCCTGACATCCCACATCAATGGAGTGCCCTAGTCTCCATCTTCCTCTACCCCTCTGAGGCATTTGGTACTTGTCATCACCTCTGCTTCACATGGAAGCCTTCTCTCTCTTTGACATCTGTGACCTGGATTCTGCTCCTGAGGGAGATCTATGACATAGTGAGAAGAGTCAGGGTTAAAAAAGAGTCAGTCAGGAGGAGTCAACATGGCTGTGTGGGAAGATGCTGAGTTAGCGTCTACCCACAACTAGGGTGTCTGCCGGCCGCTGGTGGGGAACCCTGATGCCCAAGGAGATGGGAGGAACCCCCAAGTGAACCGGTAGAATGTAGGTGGACTGAGGGGGGAGGACAAGTGGAGGCCAGACAGGATTGGCACCCCTGAGGCCAGAGAGATCAGGACAGGCAGATGCGAGGGGCCCTCCAGGAGGAGTGGAAGGGGAGCAGAAGGCGTTTACCCTGCCCACTTGGGCACAGGGAGCCTGCTGAGCTTCCAGGCCAGTACCCCCTTCCAAAGCCCCCTCTTGGATGCATGGGTCCTTGGGAGCATAGGAGGGAGGCCGGGGAGATCAGGAGAGGCAGGCGGGAGGGACCCTCCAGGACCAGAGCAGCTGGAGAGGAGAGGAGGGTGTTTGCCCTGCCCACTCAAGCCCAGGAAGCCTTCTGGGCTCCCAGGTGACTTCCTCCACCCTCTGAGACCAGGGGTGGGGGGCATGCCTGGGCCCCATCTGTTCCTTGAGTCTAAGCCCCACCCCCTACAGCACCCAGGGCCTTTTCCAGCCCTGTTGGTCCTAAGCATAGGATCCACCCACCACCCAAACATCACCTTTGCTTAGTCCCCTCCCTCCACAACCAAGGCCATTCCCACCATTTTTTTTTCTTTTTTTCTTTTTTTTCTTTTCCCTCCTCCTCTTTTGTACTATTGTGGTGCTGAGGTACCTCCCGGTTGTTGATTCATCTATATTTTTATTTTTATATTCTTTCTAACATATGTTATTTTCCAGTTTAATTTTATTTTTTACTTTGTTAGTGTTCACTTTTTCTTTTCTTTTCTTTTCTTTTTTTTTTTTTTGCCACCTCAGGTGGCTTGGGGTATCTTGGTTCATGAGCCGGGGGTCAGGCAAAGCTCCTGTGGTGGGAGCACTGAGTCTGAACCACTGGACTAACAGAGAAACTCAGACCCCAGGGAATAGTCATCGGAGTGAGGTCTCACAGAGGTCCTCATCTCAGCACCAAGATCCAGCTCTATCCAACAGCCTACAAACTCCTGTGTTGGAAACCTCGGGCCAAACAACCAGTAAGACAGGAATACAAGCTCACTCATAAAAAAAATTAAAAAAGGAGATGGAAAAATTATGTCACAGATGAAAGAGCAAGGTAAAAACCTACAAGACCAAATAAATGAAGAGGAAATACATAATCTACCTGAAAAAGAATTCAGAGTAATGATAGTAGAGATGATCCAGAATCTCAGAAATAGAGTGGAGGCATGGATTGAGAAAATACAAGAAATGTTTAACAAAGATCTAGAAGAACTAAAGAACAAACAAACAGAGATGAACAGCACAATAACTGAAATGAAAAATGCACTAGAAGGACTCAATAACAGAATAACTGAGGCAGAAGAAAATATAAATGACCTGGAAGACAGAATGGTGGAATTCACTGCTGCTGAACAGAAAAAAGAAAAAAGAATGAAACGAATTGAAGACAATCTCAAAGACTCTGAGACAACACTAAATGCACCAACATTCAAATTATATGGATCCCAGAAGGAGAAGAGAAAAAGAAAAGGTCTGAGAAAATATTTGAAGAGATTATAGTCAAAAAGCTCCCTAACATGAGAAAGTAAATAGTCACCCAAGTCCAGGAAGCACAGAGTGTGCCATACAGGATAAACCCAGGAAAAACACACCAAGACACATATTAATCAAACTAACGAAAATTAAATTCAAAGAAAAATATTAAAAGCAGCAAGGGAAAAACAAAAAATAACATACAAAGGAATCCCCATAAGGATATCAGTTGATTTTTCAGCAGAAACTCTGCAGGCCAGAAAGGAGTGGCAGGATATAGTTAAAGTGATGAAAGAGAAAAACCTGCAACCAAGATTACTCTACCCATCAAGGATCTCATTCAGATTTGATGGAGAAATCAAGAGCTCTTTAGACAAGCAACAGCTAAGAGAATTCAGCACCACCAAACCAACTTTACAACAAATGCTATAGAAACTTCCCTAGGTGGGAAACACAAGAGAAGAAAAAGACCCAACAAACCCAAAACAATTAAGAAAATGGTAATAGGAATATACATATTGATAATAACATTGAATGTAAATGGATTAAATGCCCCAACTAAAAGACACAGACTGGCTGAATGGATACAAATACAAGACCAATCTATATGCTGTCTACAAGAGACCCATTTCAGACCTTGGGACATATTCAGACTGAAAGTGAGGGGATGGAAAAAGATATTCCATGCAAATGGAAATCAAAAGAAAGCTGGAGCAATACTCATATCAGATAAAATAGACTTTAAATAAAGACTGTAACAAGGGATAGGGAGGGATGCTACATAATGATCAAAGGATCCATCCAAGAAGAAGATATAACAGTTGTAAATATTTATGCACCCAACATAGGAGCACCTCAATACGTAAGGGAAATGCTACAAACCATGAAAGGAGAAATCGACAGTAACACAATAATAGTAGGAGACTTTAACACTCCACTTACATCAATGGACACATCATCCAAACAGAAAATAAATAAGGAAACCCAAGCTTTAAATGACACAATAGACCAGATAGATTTAATTGATAGTTATAGAACAATCCACCCAAAAGTGGCAGAATACACTTTCTTCTCAAGTGCACATGGAACATTCTCCAGGATAGATCACATCTTGGGTCACAAATGAAGCCTTGGAAAATTTAAGAAAATTGAAATCGTATCAAGCATCTTTTCTGACCACAACACTATGAGATTGGAAATCAATTACAGGAAAAAAAACTGTAAAAAACACAAATACATGGAGGCTAAACAGTGTGCTACTAAATAACCAAGAGATCACTGAAGAAATCAAAGAAGAAATTAAAAAATACATAGAAACAGATGACAATGAAAACACGATGACCCAAAATCTACAGGACGCAGCAAAAGCAGTTCTAAGAGGGAAGTTTATAGCAATTCAAACTCACCTCAAGAAACAAGAAAAATCTCAAAGAAACAATCTAACCCTGCACTTAAAACAACCAGAGAAAGAAGAACAAAGAAAACCCAAAGTCAGTAGAAGGAAAGAAATCATAAATACCAGAGCAGAAAAAAAGGAAATTGAAACGAAGAAAACAATAGCAAAGATCAATAAAACCAAAAGCTGGTTCTTTGAGAAGATAAACAAAATTGATAAACCCTTAGCCAGACTATTAAGAAAAAAAGGGAGAGGACACAAATCAATAAAGTTAGAAATGAAAAAGGAGAAATCACAACTGACACTGCAGAAATACAAAGATTATAAGAGACTACTACAAACAACTATATGCCAATAAAATGGACAACCACGAAGAAGTGGACAAATTCTTGGAAAGGTACAATTTTCCAAGACTGAACCAGGAAGAATTAGAAAATATAAACAGACCTATCACAAGCAATGAAATTGAAACCGTAATTTAAAATCTTCCAACAAACAAAAGCTCAGGACCAGATGGCTTCACAGGCGAATTCTAGCAAACATTTAGAGAAGAGCTAACACTGATCCTTCTCAAACTATTCCAAAAAATTGCAGAGGGAGAAACACTCCCAAATTCATTCTACGAAGCCACCACCACCCTGATACCAAAACCAGAAAAAGATATCACAAAAAAAGAAAATTATAGACCAATATCACTGGTGGACATAGATGCAAAAATCCTCAACAAAATACTAGCAAACAGAATCCAACAGCACATTAAAAGGATCATATACTATGATCAAGTGGGGTTTATCCCAGGGATGCAAGGATTCTTCAGTATATGCAAATCAATCAATGTGATACACCACATTAACAAATTAAGGAATAAAAACCATATGATCATCTCAATAGATGCAGAAAAAGCTTTTGACAAAATTCAACACCCATTTATGATAAAAACTCTCCAGAAAGTAGGCATAGAGGGAACCTAACTCAACATAATAAAGGCCATATATGACAAACCCACAGCAAGTATCATACTCAATGGTGAAAAACTGAAAGCATTTCCACTAACATCAGGAACAAGACAAGGATGTCCCCTCTTGCCACTCCTATTCAACATAGTTTCGGAAGTCCTAGCCATGACAATCAGAGAAGAAAAAGAAATAAAAGGAATCCGAATTGGAAAAGAAGAAGTAAAACTGTCACTGTTTGCAGATGACATGATACTCTACATAGAAAATCCTAAAGATGCCACCAGAAAACTACTAGAGCTAATCAAAGAATTTGGTAAAGTAGCAGGATACAAAATTAATGCACAGAAATCTCTGGTATTCCTATACACCAACAATGAAAAATCAGAAAGAGAAATTAAGGAAACACTCCCATTTACCATTGCAACAAAAAGAATAAAATACCTAGGAATAAACCTGCCTAAAGAGGTGAAAGACTTGTACTCAGAAAACTATAAAACACTAATAAAAGAAATTAAAGATGATACAAACAGATGGAGAAATATACCATGTTCTTGGATTGGAAGAATCAATATTGTGAAAATGACTATACTACCCAAAGCAATCTATAGATTCAATGAAATCCCTATCAAACTACCAGTGGCACTCTTCGCAGAATTAGCACATAAATATTTACAATTCATATGGAAACACAAAATACCCCGAATAGACAAAGCAATCTTGAGAAAGAAAAACAGAATTGGAGGAATCATGCTCCCTGACTTCAAACTATAGCACAGAGCTACAGTAATGAAGACAGTATGGTACTGGCACAAAAACAGAAATATAGATCAATGGTAAAGGATAGAATGCCCAGAGGTAAAGCCAAGCACATATGGGCACCTAATTTATGACAAAGAGGCAAGAACATACAATGGAGAAAAGACAGCCTCTTCAATAAGTGGTGCTGGGAAGACTGGACAGCTACATGCAAAAAAATGAAATTAGAATACTACCTCACACCATACACAAAAATAAACTCCAAATGGATTAAAGACCTAAATGTAAGACCTGACACTATAAAACTCTTAGAGGAAAACATAGGAAAAACAGTCTTTGACATAAACCACAGCAAGATCTTTTTTGACCAACCTCCTAGAGTAACAGGAATAGAAACAAAAATAAACAAATGGGACTTAATTAAACTTAAAAGGTTTTGCACAGAAAAGGAAACCATAAACAAGACAAAAAGGCAACCCTCAGAATGGGAGAAAATATTTGCAAATGAAACAACAGACAAAGGATTAATCTCCAAAATACACAAACAGCTCATGGAGCTCAATATCAAAAAAACAAACAATCCAGTTAAAAAATGGGCAGAAGACCTAAATAGACATTTCACCAAAAAAAGACATACAGATGGCCCAGAGGCACATGAAAAGATGCTCTACATCACTAATTATTAGAGAAATGCAAATCAAAACTACAATGAGGTATCACCTCACGCCGGTCAGAATGGTCATTATCAAAAAATCTAGAAGCAATAATGCTAGAAAGGGTGTGGTGAAAAGGGAACCCTCCTGCACTGTTGGTGAGAATGTAAATTGATACCACCACTATGGAAAACAGTATGGAAATTCCTTAAAAACTAAAAATAGAACTACCATATGACCCAGCAATCTCACTACTGGGCATATACCCTGAGAAAACTATAATTGAAAAAGAGACATGTACCACAATGTTCATTGCAGCACTATTTACAATAGCCAGGACATGGAAGCAACCTAAATGTCAATCGACAGATGAATGGATAAAGAAGATGTGGCACATATATACAATGGAATATTACTCAGCCATAAGAAGAAACGAAATTGAGTTATTTGTAGTGAGGTGGATGGACTTAGAGTCTGTCATACAGAGTGAAGTTAAGTCAGAAAGAGAAAAACAAATACCGTATGCTAATGCATATACGTGGAATCTTAAAAAAAAAAATAGTACTAATGAACCTAGTTGCAGGGCAGGATTAAAGATATAGACATAGAGAATGGACTTGAGGACAAAGGGTGGGAGGGGGAAGCTGGGGCAAAGTGAGAGTAGCATCGACATATACACACTACCGAATACAAAATAGCTAATGGGAAGCAGCAGCATAGCACAGGGAGATCAGCTAGACCTAGAGGGGTGGGATAGGGAAGATGGGAGGGAGGCTAAAGAGGGAGGGGATATGGGGACATATGTATGCATATGGCTGATTCACTTTGTTGTACAACAGAAACTAACATGGTATTGTGAAGTAATTATACTCCAATAAAGATCTATTTTAAAAAAATAGTCAGTTAACACTGCCATTAACTTCTATCTGGTGCTGAGCAAGATGTGCATTTTAAAGCTTATCTTTTTGTAAAACTTGGCTTATAATATCTACCTCATAGATCAAATGAGATTATGCAGGTGAGAGCATTTTTATATCCTACTTTAACATCTATTCACTCAACAACTATGCATTTAGAGCCTTCTAAGGACCAGAAACTCTGCTGAGAATAAAGATGCAGTTGTGACTCTGTCCTTAGGAACTTACAGCTTCTTGGCGGAATCAGTATGAGGCAAATAATTTTACAGAAAGATGTATAGTTGCAACTGTGATAAACTCTGGAAAGGGAAAACATAAGGTGCTAGGAGAGGATTTAGTGGGAGGATCTGATCCACCCAATCAGAGAAGTATAAAGGGCTTCCCTGAGGAGTGACCACTGAATTGTGAACGATGTGTAGAGGGCAACTAGGTGAAAAGAGGAAAGAAAATGTTCTCAGGCAGGGCAAAGGCCCTGAGGAGGGAAGGAACCTAGCAGGCCCAGGGATGGAAAGAAGGCCACTGGGGCTGAAGTGCAGAGGGAGGAAGAAGGTGGTGAGGTAGATGAGGACCAGAACTTGTGGGGATTTGTAGGCCATTGAATTTGGTATTATCCTAAGAGTGATGGGAAGCCGTTGAAATGCCTTTAGCGGTTGCATGCTGGGCATTGCCAGTGTCAGATATGTGTAGCTCAGATCTGACTTGAAGTGTGGAGGGGATTGGAAGAAGGTTACAGTGGATCCAAGGTCACTGCTTCTTATTCTTTCCTCGTAATGACTGCTCTTCCTTATCTTGACCCCTAAATGTACTCCCTCCCTTCATTATATCCTAATTTTTAAATTTTTTTAATTGAAATATAGTTGATTTACAATGTTGTGTTAATTTCTGCTGTACAACAAAGTGATTCAGGTATACAAATACATACATTCTTTTTTATATTCTTTTCCATTATGGGTTATCACAGGATATTGAATATAGTTCCCTGTGCTATAGAGTAGGGCCTTGTTGTTTATCCATTCTGTATATACTAGTTTGCCTCTGCTAATCCCAAACTCCCACTTCATCCCTCCCCCGCCCCATCTCCCCCTCAGCAACGAAAAGTCTGTTCTCTGTATCTGTGAGTCTGTTTCTGTTTTGTAGATAAGTTTGTGTCATATTTTAGATTCCACATATAAGTGATATCATACAGTATTTGTTTTTCTTCTTCTGACTTACTTCACTTAGTATGATAATCTCTAGGTCCATCCATGTTGCTGCAAATGACATTATTTCATTCTTTTTTATGGCTGAGTAGTATTCCATTTTATATCTATATCTATATCTATTTATCTATCTATCTATCTATCTATCTATCTATCTATCTATCTATCTATCTATCTATATCACATCTTCTTTATCCATTCATCTGTTGATGGACATTTAGGTTGTTTCCATGTCTTGGCTATGGCGAATAGTGCTGCTGTGAATATAAGGGTGCATGTATCTTTTTGAATTACAGTTTTGTCTGGATTCTGTATCTTAATTTTAACCACCAGCTGGATATGTCTATCTGGCAGCTCAGAAATTTGAGCACATTCCCTTAGTCTCTGTAGATGGAGCCTAGGAAAATACCTTCAACTGTCTAACTACCTTGGCCCTCATATCCCATCAGTCACATACATACCTAGTGGGTGATGGTCAACCATAGCACCTGTGTAAAGACTGCCTGGTTCATCATGAGACTATCTTCCTGAGCCCTATCTTGGTCCTCAGATTTGCTCGGTTCCAGTCTGTCATACGCAGTGCTGCTGTCAGATCAGTATTCCAATGGGCACCTCCAATTTTGACTTTTCTCTGCTTAACCTCCCCAAACTCTTTACATCTCTTCTTCATTCTAGTCAAATGGGTTTATTCACCATCTCCTACTTTTCTACCTCCATCTGTAGATGCTATGTGTGTGCCGATGCTTTCCATCTCAATGCCATTCTGCCTTTATTTCCATCTGTTGGAACCCTCATCATCTTTTATGCCTCAGCTGAAATACCACTGTTGACAGGAAACCTTCACAGGTTTGTTGCTCCCAATCTTACATGAAGTGTCCTTCTTCTGAACCTCTTATAGTATTGAAATAAAGTACTCTTTCTTTAATGACACATGTCACACTGGGATATGTACTATGCACATATTGTATATATGTGCATACTAAGTCTCTCTACTTACCTCTTTTCCCCTTGAGATCTGGGACCACATATTACTCACCTGTGTATTAGTTATAACACTCATATCCATGCCTCATGCAAGGAAGATGCTGAATAAATATTTATCAAATCAGCATATCTATTATGATAACAAATAATTATGCATATGATTCAAACTCACTTTTCTTTCTTCACTGCTGTGGTGTGTTTGCTGCATCCTTTTGGAAGTTTGGAGAAAATAATTTCTTTTATTATTCTCCCTTGACTACTCCCTAACTCTTTCCCATTTCCAAGTGTACAAACATGAGCAAGATATTCTTGAACTCTATGTTGTAAAGAGGAGAAAGCAAGAGGCAAACCAAACAATTCTTTTTACGTTTCATTCTGGTTAGAAGCCAACGTAAATGCTCGTGCTTCAGAACAAGCATCTTTCCTGCTGTGAAGGATTGGCTGTTTATCCTGGGACCCCTATTCACCACTGGCTGCCCTCGAATGACTATTAACCCCTACTCTGAGCCAGCAAACCAGATGTGGGTTTTTTAAGCAAATTATTGGTTACTTCACCACATGTAGTTTTCGCAGTTAAGTGTTTCCAGCTTCTCAGAGCATTCCACAGGAATAGCATCATATTTTACCTCCAACCTGTTAATTAACATAATTATTTATCATCCTGAAACCACAGCTCGAGTTTGTTAAGTGGCTGGCAGAACACATATTCACTGGATGGAGCCCAGTGCTGCTGGAGAGTGAAGAATTCAGCAATTAAAAAAAATAGGAAGTCGTGTGGGCGATGGAGACACACTCCATTCCTCCTGTTTCTTAGGGAGCCCATCATTCTGTGCTTGGGATACACCCCAGCTATTGGCTAGACTTCACCAATAATTAGTCATTGAGTCAACATTTTTTAAAAAAATGAAGTTCTTTTCATGTGATCTTTAAGTTCCCACCAAGCTCCAGTATTTGAAATCTGTCTTTGTAGACCCAAAGTGTTCAATGGTGAAATGGGGTTAAACCCGATTTTTCCTGCCGCTCCCCCAATCTCACGACACTTTCTTGGGATTAGCAGTGAGTTCCTCTTGACATCCTGCCCACCATACTCCTTCCTCAAGTTGCTGCTTTCCCATCAACTGGGAAAGAAGAATAGCACCTTTCCCTTTCAACAGCAGTTCTCAAAGTGTCTTCCAGGAACTCAGAGTGTCCCAGAGATCCTTTCAGGGGATCTGCTAGGTCAAAACTATTTTTATCTAAATGATTAAGCATTATTTGTCTTTTTCCCTCTTGTTCTCTCACAAGTGTACAGAGGAGCTTTCCAGCAGTTCTACATGAGGTATGACAGCAGATTGAAAACAGAAACAGAAGGAGAAACCAGCTATCTTTTATGAAGCCAGATATGACATTAAAGAGACTCATAAAACTGAAAAACATGCCACCCTTATCACTAAATTTTTTTTTAATTTTGGAAAATATATCTATTGTACATAAAAATGTGATTTTTATATGAACATGTAATGTTTTATTGTTATTTTTTAAGTAAATTAAGACAATTCTTAGTTTTAATTTCTGACATAGTAATCATCAATAAATATTATTTCCCACATAAACAAAAGTACTTTGGGAGTCTTAATAATTTTAAGACTGTGAAGTAGTGAGATCAAATAGTCTGAGAACCACTGTCTTTCACAGGTCATTTATTTGAAAAGTCCTTATGCTACCAAGCTTCCATTATTATATTAGGTAAATAGCATGTTCCTTAGAAGTCAAGCACACCAGGCATACATAAATGTTTTAACACTTTGGCAAGGGTCACAACAAATGGTTCCATCCATAAGTTATCACAGTCAACTGAGATACCTCTCACAGGCCTGAAGCCAGCTTGCTCTAGAAACCAACCTCTGGCATAGTTACAGTCAAAGTGCTATTAGGGGAAGCAGCAAAAGGGCTGGGATGAGAGTAGCTGGTGGCTATGGGCTAAAGAGAAAGAAAAGAGAGAGTCTTGGAATCTAGTTGATGTTTGGGGGAACACTAATGGGTAGGAATACTAGCTATCTACAAATTTTCTCCGTTCAGTATTATTCCTTGAGAGCAGAAAACCCATTTTTGGAATTCAGCTACTGCCTGCACTGTGGTTTTTGTGAAGGCAATAATTAGTAGCTTGCAGTGGATTTCATGTGAAAGTCACAGTGGCTCCAGGCAGGACCAGAGATGGATACATGTCCAAAGGTTTAAGTAGAAGTTTAAATGACTGAACCACAGAATGTTTGGATTTGATTCCAATTCCTGTAAAATAGACCCCATCTTGACACTTCCTGTGACTATATTCTGCTTCTCTCAGAGCTCATTGACAAAAAGCCTTTCCAGCAAACAGTGGTTGATTAGCACATTAGTACTCACCCTCACCATCCCATTCTAAGACAAACCTCACACACCCACGGCCCAAAGTCATTTCCATTCTGTTTGCAGAAAGCAAATAATAGCTTGTTCACACCATTTTGACCAGGGTCACAATCTCCCTTAGGGTAGAAAGAATTGTAGCAACTATTCAGTTAATACGTTTTTCTTGAACTACTAGAAACATCTCATGATGAGGGTGTGTAAGTTAGCATTTGGGAGCTGGATTATAAATCCCTTTAACATTAATATCCAGATTTCAATGACACATTGTTCCTTCCTGCTCATGCATTACTACAGCCTCCTTCAAAATTACCCTCAATAATTTTAGGAGTCATCAAGGGGTTGTCTTGGTTATGCTAAGGAAGATGACCAATCAGCCTAGATATTAACTCCTGAGTGTATTTGTTAGCCATCTAACCCAATATAGTACTCCTTCATCTTCGGTACTTTAAAAATGTTATTTATCATTATTTGAACTTGTCTTTTTTATGTGTGTGTGTGTGTGTGTGTGTGTGTGTGTGTGTGTGTGTGTACTTACTCCCTCCTTCCATTAGAATAGAACTCCATGAGGCAGGAACGTGTCTTGCCTGCACTATATTCCTAGCACCTAGAACAGTGCCTGGTGGCTCTCCGTACTTGTTGATCATGAGACTAAAGTCACAATACCTTCTCTGAAAATTCTTTTTCTCCAGGCACAGTCACTCTTCTTTGATGGGGTCCACTTTGAACCTCAGAGTTTTAAGCTCTACTAACATTTTTGTTTGTATCTTAGCAGGGATGGACTCAGACAGAAGCATAAGGCAGGATTTCTGTCACTTAGGTGTCCATAGTCATCTGGGGTGCTGTATCAGTCAGGGTCCTGTGGGAAACAAGATAATTGGGTAACTTGAGTAAAGGCTAATAAAGGACTATCTGTAAAGGTGTGGACAAGGTTTAAGGAATCAAATGAAGGATGCTGCCATCCACTTTGGTTAGTAAAGCCAGAGAGCTGTTATTACCCCAGAACCCCAAGAATGTGATCATAAAGAGAGGGCTACCTGAGAGGTAGGACCTGGGATGTTCAGGAGAGGCAATACAGCCACCTTTGCAAAGTGCTGCTGGAATAGAGTCAGAATCAAGAAGTGGAGACAGAGAGGTAGAAGACTGAGGGGGGGAGAGGGAAGGGAAGAGGAAGGGAGAATAAAGGACTCATGGACTTTCATGGTAGGAAAAGAAACGACATGCAGCACAACATCTTCTGGATTCAATGTGTGTTTGTGATTGCCTGATGGTAACATTGCAATGTTCTCAAAATCATGACAACCATAATTTCTGGCTCTATCCTGAAAAAGTACCTTGTAGATCCTTAGGTCTTTGGAGTATTTAGAGCACAGCGTTTTCTAATATTAATTGTCTTTGTAGAAGAACTTGCAGGAGTCATTATGCTAACTAGCCTGTGTACATGAGGGTAACAAAGATCTGCCCCACCCTCTACCAAGAATGAGAAGGGCAGAACAGGTTGTGGGGCAAGAGACAGAAAACCCTGTCCTGCCCCATATAGAAAGCACGTTTTACAAAGTCTGGCACACAGTGAGTGACAAACACATGGTTGGTAATAGCTATATTAGATTCCCAACAGATAGCTTGAGTTTTTTAGATTTTCAAGGCCCCTCTTTGGAATCTTGAAGCAAGTGAAACTGGAATAAATAGTCAGGGCCCTTTCAGTGGTACCTCCCAGAGTTATTCTCAAAAGCGGCACATTCAGCCAAATTCACACGTAGGCAGTCCAGCTCTAATCCTTGGCTCTCAAAGCACTGTGGCTGCTTCCTGCCATCCATATGCTCTCTCTCTCTCTCCTTCTCTCTCTCCTGATGGCTGTCTCTGACTGTAGGCACAGGTAGACCAGAAGTACTGAGGAGTTAAACTTCAGGAGCATCCCTCCACCAATAGCCTAGACTCAGTGGATAAGTACTCCAGCCACTCAACCCTCAAGTAGGATAACCCCAAACCTGTTCTTCATAACCCCTTACCGCTTCCTAGCAGCCCTGGGAATGCTGGCTGTCCCCAGCATGGCCCTGCTCACTAGTGCACCCTGAACTGGCTTTCTTCCTTTCCCTGGCCCACTGTCCACTCCTCTCCTGGTTCTTTCTAGAATTGCCTCCCAATTAAGGCTGTTTGTACTCAAATTCTTGTCTCAGGGCTGCCTTGGGAGCAATCCAAGCCTAAAGTACTTCTTACTCTGATCTCCTTACCTTAAATTTCCCCCTTGCTTTAATATGGGAATCACTCTCATATTGATTATTTATACCACAAAGTGAATTTAAGCCAATGTATCACCATTCCCAAAGTTTCTTACATTTAATGGGGAAGTCGACTAAATGCAGTCAACCGTCCTTCTTCATGAGCTGTAGGGGAGTGTTCAACAGAGCTGACCTCCTTTTACCTAAGTCACTCCTCTTCCTTGCATTCCAAAGTGTCGCAAAACTGTCCCTCCTCTCTCACCAATAACCCATTGATTCTATCCTTTGGAAAACAGTTGCCTTTTGGAAAAAAGAGGAAGAGAGAACACCCATATGATTCCTGTACTTCTGCTCTTTTTCCCGGTGCTAAGGTAGGTAGTCCATTGATTTTGTGATAGCAAAAGCATTGACGGGTTTTGCTATCACATTTGTGTGGATAACCTCTAAATCTGTACCTCTGCCATTGATTTCTCATCCAAACCCTGGTCTCCCACTGTCTACTTGAACATTTTTACTTATATGTCCTTTATTCTCAAATACAGCCTACTGTATTTGCATCTACTGATGCAAAAGGCAATTCTTCAACTTCACTTCAAAATGTCCCCTTTTCCTAAGTTGCTTATTTATACCAAAGGTAACACTACTCCTACAATCTTTCAGTTTTAAAATCTGGTCCCATGTGATTCTTCCTTCTGCTTTGGCTCCTCAACCCTTTACCGCTTCCTAAGCCTTCTCGAACAATACACCCATCCTTTTCAGGTTGCTCTATAAGGGGCTGGGCTAATCGCCCCCCCCCCAAATTCTTCATTCACTATATCATTCTGCAGCTCGAAAAGAATGCCAGTAGCTCTCAGCTGACTTCAGGATAAAATCCAAACTGTGCATGCTTCTGTCTTTCTTCTTAAAAAAAATTTTTTTTTAAATCTCCTTTAGTCTGACCAAAAACTCTTTACTCAGTTTATCTTTCTCTATTTCCCAAAGTAAATTGTCCTCTCCAACTGGCCTTCAGTGCTCCCTAAACATGGTCATTCTTGTTTTGGGTTTTGCTCAAGACCCTTCCCTATGTTGGTAGGTGACATATCTTGAGCCATTACTGTATACCAGGGGTTATGCAAACACTTACATTGTATGTTATCTCATTTGATCTTTACCACAACTCTAAGTACTAAAAATTATTATTGCCTACATTTTATAAGTAAAGAAACTGAGGAACTGAGAAGCTAAGGTACATGTCTACATTATGCAGCTAGCAAAGGTAAAACAAGATGAGAACTCCCTTCTGCCTGAATACCGTTAAGAAAAAACCCAACACTTGGAGATCTTTTCAATATGGAATCCTTTCAATGTCACATTGGAGCACTAACAGCCTTCGACAGGAAGTACTTCAGTCTTCAGGGAAATGTTCCCTTGTTTGACTTTCAATTGAATATTTATTAGAACCCAGGTGCTGAAGTTACTTTAAATTAGTGAAGATTGTCAAGTTGCAAATGATTTTTATGCAGAATTTTGTCCAGTGGAAAAGGGAAGCCCCAAAGTTACAGTTTTGTTGTCCTGTAGAACATTAACCAGTTTTTATTTATTTATTTATTTATTTTTATTTTATTTATTTTGTTTTTGGCTGCGTTGGGTCTTCCTTGATGCACACAGGCTTTTTCTGGTTGCGGTGAGCGGGGGCTACTCTTTGCTGTGGTGCGCGAGCTTCTTATTGCAGTGGCTTCTCTTGTTGCGGAGCACAGGCTCTAGGTGCGCGGTCTTCTGTAGTTGTGGCTCTCGGGCTCTAGAGCGCAGACTCAGTAGTTGTGGCGCACGGGCTTAGTTGCTCCCCGGCATGTGGGATCTTCCCGGACCAGGGCTCGAACCGCTGTTCCCTGCATTGGCAGGTGGATCCTTAACCACTGCGCCACCAGGGAAGCCCCATTAACCAGTTTTGTTTTTAACTTAGCAAGTTTATTTCAGTATTCTGACCCTCATTAGCAATATATATTTTGATTTCTCCTTTATTCTGTTGAGTCAGCTTTATTATACTACTGATTCCCTCATTAATAGGCTAAGTGGATCTTTGAAAAGTGTATACTATAAATTTTTATGAGAGTCATGCTTTTAACTTTTAGAAAATTATACTTTGACAACACAGAGCCTACACACTTAATTATTGTGCTTAATAATTTAGTGCTTCCCAGTTTCAGAATGCCTGCCCCTTATACATATATCCAAACTTTCAAAATTAAACAAAGACTCACCAGTCCTCTTGAAATCTTCTCTGAATATTCTAGCTCATGCCCATCATTGTCTTCTTAGAACTTCTAGAAAACTATTGGTCTTAATGACATGCTACTTTAATTTTTACATTGTTGCCTATTCATCTCTCTGTATCTATATCCAGCTATCCATTTATCTATTTTCTCCCTTTCCAGGTGGATAGAGAACCTTATGAAGCATTCCTTCAAGAAGCTTTTGAAATTATTAATATATTCTCCCATCCTATGCTGCCCCCAAGGTGCTTAGAATAGTTTTGGGCACATAGTATATGTTCAATAAATAGACACGGAATAAAATTTAATTGAGCTTTGCAGAGTAGCCTTTGCCACAGCTCAGAACTCTCCTGATTTATATTTAAGCAATTCCAGACAAAACAGAGAGGCATTGTATCCAAGAACGAGTAGCCTTTAGGAAAAAATAGTAGTGACTAGGAAATTCTGTTATCACGCAAGGAGGGGAAAAATATCTTGGGCAAGGCTGAGGTTAACTTTAGAATTTATCCACATAGTTAAACCTCATTCCACATGCCACTTTTCTAAAAAGCCAGCCTAGTGGCAGTCTGTGCCTTCCCTTTTCATCCACAACTCTGTTTAATTTCAAAACAAGGGCAGATAAAATATGCTAATACACAGCAAGTCTCCCCATTGCTATTCATAAGGAAGCCCTTTTCCAGTGTGCAAGTCCAGTCTTCCGTGAATTCACAAACAAATGATTGCCCTTGTTACTGGCATTCCACACCGGTGATAAAACATTTGAGTGAATCAGCCTCGGCCCAATTGTGTGAGTTTTCTTCTGGAAGGTGCTGCGTTTTTTGTCTTGAATATATGGGAGTGGATCTATGTGCACTTGCAGGATGTTTTAAAATAAATGCCCTTCAACATACAGAGACATTAATGGTAAATCCTCTGAGACTTCCATTGGGAGGTGGTGGTGGTGATGGTGATGGTGGTGGTGGTGGTGGTGTGTTTTATGAGTTCAAAGTCTTTGCACTTAAGCTGGAGGAGCCTGCTGTAAGCGGTGAACTGTTTAACATGTCATGTGTTCCACAGCCCCTGACATCTTTAACTAGAATAGCAAAGGGCTGGGAAAAGGAGCACGATGGAGTACTAGCTGCCAAGAGAGAGCAGGATTGGAATGCTGGCTCTGACCACAAATTGGTACGTGGAACTTGTGTTTTTCATTAGGGCTGCTGTAGTAATGCTGGTTTCTAGCATTCCAAAGGATATTCAGACTTATATCAAATTAAGTTCTCCTTTAAAAAAATCACTCTGTGTTGGAACAACATGAAGGGTTAGACTGCAATCAAGAAAACTCAGGAAATACAAAAAACTAAGGCACACTCTGGCCTTTGCTTATGCCATTGGTGTGAATGTACAGTGTACATTGTCCAAGACTCAGTAGGTAATCTGCAATGTATCTGAAAGATGCAGTATCACCTTGGGCTTTTAATTGACTACTTAGCTCAAGCTTTTTTTTTTTTTTTTTGATATTATTAGTGGATTGTAGAAGACAATTCTGAGTGATCATAAACAATTTATATACCAGAGCACAAAGATGTGAGAATATATTTTATACCGTGTATAAATAAACACTTATGTAAACCAAGTATTTATTTAAATGTGCTTATACATTCATTTGTGCAATCTACAGCTAAAATCCCAACTGACAAAAATCAAGTAGTTAAGAAACTTGTCTCTAATTCTATAATCAAACTCTCATAATAAATCACTTCTCTCTCTCTTTCTATTTCTCGAACACACACACACCACACCACATACATATATTTCTGAGCTCCCAAATAAGCTTATATACTAGTCAAGAGAGGCTAGACATTGTTGCAGTAACAGACAACCCCAAACCTCAGTAGGTTAACACAATCAAATTTTATTTCTCCCTTATGTAAAATCCTCCGTGAGTATGGACAAGTCTTCAGGACAGTTGTCTTCTGTGAGTTGGCTGAGCAATCCAGGCTTCTTCAATCTTATTTCACTTCCATATCAGCATGTGCATCCAGGACTGTAGCAGCAGGGAAAGAATAGTCTAGAGAGTCAAGCACAGTGATGATCACATGTTGTTTCCATGAACATTTCATTGATAAAGGCAAGTCACACTCTCATGCATAACTTCAAAGAAGTGGAGAAAAGAGATCCTCCCATGGGTCTGAAAGTAGATATTGGTGAGCAACAAAAAAAATCTTATAACATCATCAATGTAATCTAATGAGTACAACTGATTTTGAAATCAATCAGCTAATCTCTCTTTCTTACACACACACACACACACACACACACACACACCTGTGTATGAGGAGATTTCAGGGGCACAAATGAAGGCCTTCCCTACTTTCCTCAAAACAGACTAACCCAGATTGATTGCTGAGGCCACTGCATTATTTCCCTGCAGGTGGGATATTTCTTTAGTTTACCATTCTTTAGGTGTTTCACATCACATCAATATCCAGTCTTTACTGAGGAAGATTTTCTATTCCTTTCTTGAAATTAAGCTTTAAAAAAAGGAATAACACAGGATTCTCTTTCTGAGTAAGAGTGAAGGGTGAAAAGAAGGAAAGAAAAAACTATGGGCAAGAGTGTGGGTGTTCTCCAAGCAGGACTCAGGGAACATATTTTGCTTCAGGCCAACATCCCTGGTGTAGACTTCCAAGTCCTTAAAAGGAACAAAGTGCATTTTCAGCCCTGATGGGATCAGTAGATGTGGGGAATGCAGTGGGCTTTCCAGGTTCTAGAAAGGAGCAGTGAGGTATTCCATTTACAAAAGGCTTTCTTGGCAATGCCTCTCCCCCATGAAGGTTAAGAGAGAGGATTGTCGGGTAAGAAGAGAGGTGCTCTGTGTTTGGAAGGACTCGTTCATGATGTCCAGATGCATTGCCAACAATGGCAAGCACTTTTGTGTATGTCCACGGCCCTGTATGATCAAGTCCCTGCCTCCCTCTCTCCAGCATTGTCTCAGGCCACTCTCCATCCCCTCATCACCTGCCTCCTAAGACTATGTTCCCACCATCCTTGACCTTATTTTCTTCCTTCAGTGAGTGAGTCTCCCTCCGGCATAAGCAGTTCCTATAAGCGTTTCTTCATCTCTCCTCCCCTGAGAAAAGCCTGTTCATTCTTCAGACCTCAGCTCAAATGCCACTTCTCAGGGAAGCCTCCTTTGATGATCAGAACCACCATTACCTTCATTCACAGCACTGTATGGCCTTCTTCCTAACAACTTCTATAGTTCGTGATTATACTGTTGTGATGGACGGTTACAGTGGTTGGAATAATATGTCTTTCCTACTAATTTATAAGCTCCTCGGGGACCACATCAGTTTTTCTCACCATTGTATTTTTATTCCCTATCCTAGTGCCCTGAACATACTAGTATGTCAATAAATATTGGTTAAATAAATGCAGTATTATACACATGAATGATCACAATCTCTCATAATTATATATCCTTATTTAGGTATCAAGTACCTTTACCTCCATTTTCTAATTGTATAGTCATAATAGACAAGTTGAATGGTGAGAGATGCACTCTGGTTGTGATTTGGGGCTGAGGTGGATGGTACTGCATAGCTATGACTGTCCATCCAGTGCTCTGACCCTGTGAAAGTTACCACACTCCCTTGGATCCCACCCCTGTGTATGTGAAATAAGTGCTAGATTCAACATATATAAAGAGGTCCTCCAAATAAAGAAGAAAAAAGTTAACACTCAATAAGCACATGGACAAATATATCAACAGGAAATTGGTAGGAGAGGAAATATAAGTAACTAAAAATACATTAGAGGACATTATTCAATGGTGAAATGCAAACAAAGGTGGGTCACAAAAGTATTCATAATTCCAATGTCCAGAGTAAATGGTTTTTTTAAATTTTAAAATGTGATCTGGCCTTCCTCTAACTCACTCACTGTACGGCAGGAAAAAATTACATTAAAAAATACTTATCCCCATCTAGTACCTATATTCTAGGCTGAAGAAATAATTTAAACAGTCCATCACAGTTATGCTCAATGGCTCTAGGTAGAAATGCTAGTGTCTTAGAGTTCTACCCACTTCCCTTATTTCTCTGCAAGAACTTTGGGTGTATAAAGAACATTATTGGGTCTTCATGGTGTGAGGTTAGCAAGGAGTAAGCCCTAAATCTGAATGCTATGTCCGTGTAAAGTCTTCTGTCCCAGTCTCTTTGTCTACCTGTTTGGTGGGCACCCTGCTGTTGAAGTCTGTAGACCATGAACTTGTCTGCTTGCTCTGCTGACTTGGTCGTAGCCAGGTAAACTCAGGTTCTAGCTGTACCACACCTAGGCTCTCACTGAACCTCTCTGTGTCTCCCTGCCACACCTCCCACCTGGACTTCTGGCCTGCTTCTTGCTGCTGCCGAGGGGCCACTTTGCCAGGCCAGAGTTGACCCCACAGCAAAACTGCTGGCTGCCGACTCAGCATCTGTGCTATGCTGGAACCATGGGAGGCTCAGAATGCCAACCCCAAAGACGATACCCTCCAGGCTCTTATGTGAAAGTCTAGACTCAACATGGGGAATTTTGCTGGACTGACCCAAAAGGGGTGGGACTAGAGGAAAGTATTTCAAGCTCAAGAAGCAAAAAACCTGAAACCTGAGAAAAAAGAGGCGATATTTGGCCAGTCTAAAAGAAAGAAGGGACTCCTTAGGGATGTCTGTGTAGGGATGACATCTGGATTCTGCTTCTGTGCAATACCTGGATGGGAGCTGAACTGGGATGCTCAGGGGTTGGGTGGGGAGTGTGACCTAAGAGTGGTGACATTGAGAGCTGTTGTGAAGGACGCTTATGCCCACCTTTGTCCCAGAAATTTCAGGGTGTTGCTTGTGTTCAAGGGAGATACAGACTGGGGGGAGGGGGCAATGAATGTGTCAACATGATAGATCAGCAAGAAATAACAATAGAGAGCCCTGCTAGAGTGCTCTGGAAGGCACAAAACTTCAAAAATTAGTCCTGATGGTGTAAGGGTATCAGATACCAATATCTTAATAATTAATTAAAGGTATAATATCTCCATATTTCCTGGAATGGAATTTCCTACCAGCCCAGTGGGATGGAATTCAGAACAGAGCACACTGTTCAGAAAGAGAAAACAAATGTGTTATTTCTCTCACTCTAGTATGTGAACGACAGTTCTTGCCCGCACACAGGAATGTAAATACATAAAGAGAGGTCAGGAAAAGAGAAGAATGAAATGGTTTTCAGTAGTAACTTTTGTGGGTTGGGGGGGTGGGTGGAATGGGGAATGATGATAAGGGCTTTTCTGGGTTTTATTCTGTATTTATCTTTATTGCTTGGATCATTGACCTCAAGACTTCATTCTTGCCTTACTTGTATAATAAGGACATACATTCAAAAGAGAAAGATTGAGCCAGATGATATCTACACGTTTCTGGCAACTCTGTGAGTCTATGATGCTATGTGATGACTTCTTCCGAGCCCAGCTACAAATGAGAGTGGTCCAGCCAAGCACACCCAACTCCTCACATCCCCGTTCATCACCCTCTACAACAGGACCTCGTTGCTTTTCCAGATTTTACCTGCTAACCTCCCTATCTGTCCCTTAAAATCACCTGGGGGAGTTTTCAAAACACACCAGATACTTAAATCCCACCCCAGAGATTCTGAGTCAGTTGGTCTAGGGAAGGGCCCAGGCCTCTGTATCCTTCAAAGCTCCCAGCCAAACACAAAACCATGCTGGACACTTCCTGGGGATCAGCATGGACACAGCAACTGTTACCCACCTCTGTCTTTGTCCTGCTAGACCCTCTGCCCCCAGCACAGTCCCTTCTATTTCCTTCTATCAACATCCTATTTATCTTGGAAGGCTCTTCCCAAATCCCACCTCCTCTGAGAAGGCTTTGTCTTTCAGCTGTGATCTTTCCTTCCTAAGAACCCTCATTGGACTTTATTAGTCGTTCTTATGTGATTTTTTATTTTGGCACATTTTATACTGTAGGTAGTTGGGTGTTTGCTTATATACCAGACTGGAAGTGGCTTGAGACCAGTGGCCAGGGTGTCCTCATCTTTTCCCAGTACCTCAGGGGATACAGAGGGCTCTGTACACAAACAGTGGGGAATCGAATTGCACTGAACTTTCACAATTATTTTATCCAAACTACATACACGTGGACTACATTACCAAAGGTTTGTGGGAAATGAAAGGATCAATAGATCATATTAGCTTTCAGAAAAAGCACAGCTAAACACGTCTTTGAAAATGTTTTCTGAAGAGCCACATCTTGGTGCACTTACTGTTGTCACTGAGAGTTAGATGGAGGAACTGCCTGCTGCTGGGACAGTTAAGTATCTACTTGAATGGAGGGTCTTGGATTTAGGAATTCTGATTTCACTGAAATGAGCTCATAAATCTAATCTTCTTAATGTCCTCTAGGAGGAAAAAATAACCAAACTTTTCATCTAGAAAGTACAAAGGAAGTGAGTCCCAAAGAATTTATGAATGTCAGTTAAGTGGAAAAGAAGAAGAAGAAGAAAAATAAAAAAAATATATATATATATATTCTTTCCAAAATATGTACACACCTCACACTCTGATTCCTGGAAATGAAAGTGCTAATGGGAGCATGCCCATAAAGAGGTATTGTCACCTGGTCCATATTAGGATGTGAACTTAAATTGTACAAGCCTCTGGATTTAACTACCAATTTACAGGGAACACAGGGACAGATAAATATGTTAAACAACAGAACAGGGGTGCAATTGGTGAAATCCAGACTGAGAAACTCTACAGTATCATGACCTGGTTGTGTCAACAGATAAATTGTGAAAGGGCATAAAAAAGTAGAGGGGTAAATTATAGATTAGAAGAGAACTTAAGAGGCATTATAAACTCATTGCAATGTATTGCCTTTATTAAGATTCTGATTCAAGCACTAAACTGTAAAACAAAAAGCATTTAAGAGACAATTAGGGAAATTTGAACACTGAAGATGTATTTGATAAAAGTAAAAATATTAGTTTTGTGATAATGGTATTATAAATATTATAATTATATTATATTATTGTGTATTATAATACCATGTAAAATGTATTATGAAGTTTAAATAAAGAGACAAATCTTTATATTTTGGAGCAACAATGTAGACTTAAAATTATATAGTGTCTGGGATGTGCTTCAAAATAACCCGGGGTTCTGTGAGTGAGGGTACAGATGAAATAAAATAGGCCATGAGTTAATTCTTGAAGGAATACATGGAGTTTATGATATGATTCTCTGCTTGTGTTATATTTTGTAAAACTATCTAAAGTATTAACAAAAATATATAAATATATATTATTCTAATTTCAGTAAAAGCAAATGACTAATAAATTCATACAATGATTACACTTTTTTTTAATAAAGAGTGGTAACTATTTTTTTAATTAATTAATTAATTTATTTATTTTTGGCTGTGTTGGGTCTTCATTTCTGTGCAAGGGCTTTCTCTAGTTGTGGCGAGTGGGGACCACTCTTCATCGCGGTGCGCGGGCCTCTCACTGTCGCGGCCTCTCTTGTTGCAGAGCACAGGCTCCAGACGCGCAGGCTCAGTAGTTGTGGCTCACGGGCCCAGTTGCTCCGTGGCATGTGGGATCTTCCCAGACTAGGGCTCGAACCCGTGTCCGCTGCATTGGCAGGCAGATTCTCAACCACTGCGCCACCAGGGAAGCCCCTCATTACACTTTTAAAAATATGTGGGAATGGGTTTAATCATGAGAACTGACTGGTTTGCCCAACTTCTGTTTCCTTGCAGAGTAAAAAAATAGTACACATACAAGATAATAACAGAGGGTAGCGTGGAGGGAGAAGTGGTTTTGATTTAGGAAAGTGTTAGATTTGTGATCTTGTTAGATTTTTGGCCTAAAAGCTGATTAAAAGAGAAACTAGGGTTTCAAAAAATTAAGGCAATTTGCCTCATGGTAAAAAAACACTGCCTGGTAGTGATAAGCAAATATCTGGAGGTTATAGAGTGAAAAACTGAGCAGAGAGCCACTGGCTTATATAGACTTTTAAGCCTCCTGGGAACTAAAAAGGAGTTTAACAGACATACAAGATCAGATGGAAATGCCAAATCAGAAGGTGAGAGGCTGGACTGCATGCAGCTGGGACCCTTCACATATGGCTGAGATGCTGGTTGCTGTTCCATGATGACCATGGTAAAGATGCCCACAAGCTCTGTTTCTTCAGTTTAGTCATGCATATAAGATGAGAAGGAATCCTTAATCCACCTTTGAACATGAACTTCTGGAAAGTGAGAAACAATGAAGGAAATAATGATTAAAATGAATGCTGAGCTGGGATGGAGCAGGTAGACAGGGAAGAAGTCAGCATGACTCCATGCAAGAGAATTTATAATTCCTTCCACTACTCCCTGGATTTTCCATTGTTCCTGCCTATTCTCATAGCAGGGCATCAGCTATACTGATCAACGATGACTATCCCAGGAAAGGATTATTACCAAAAAATGAATTGAGAAAAGAGAACTGACTCTGAGTGATTCAGGACAAAGAAAAAACTCGTGGGGTAGCGCTGCATCTGCGTCATTGGACACAGACACTGTGAGAAAGGGTGTCTGGGGCTGCAGGGAGTAGGAAAGGCAGCCAGAGAGGGTGAGTAAAGGGGGAGAGGCAGAGCCCAGCAAAAGTCACAGAAACATGGTCGAGGTGACATCAGAGACTGCCCAGATTCCCTTCAAGCATCCACCCCAAAAAGCACACCTGGGGTCCCTCAAAGTCATAGCTGCACCATGTATCTTCTACATCAAGGAGTTCTCATGCGGTTGTCCCTTCTGTAGCTATGGAATCTCAGAAAAGTCTCAGGAATTAGAGCAGTAGGAATGTCTTAAAGGTAGGGGACAGTGGAGGGTTGAGATGCTTGGTCGAAAATTTGTAAAGAAGCAGTCAGACATCTAGATTCAACTGATAAATTGCCTGAAGTGTACAGACTGGAGATGGGTTCTTAGAAATCTAAAAAAACTAAAAAGTTAATTCCAGGAAAAGCAAAATTTCATACAAGAATGTCCTTTCATTACATTACATGGCTCAGTGTGAATAATATTTACATAGCTGCAATAATGTAAGTAATGAAAGTCCATTTATTAAAAAAAAAAAGTAACATAGCTCTATTGGGAGGAAGGGTGGAATGTATATAGGAGAGGTGCATGGAGCTAAATCTGCAACTTCTACAGCATGAAGACAATGACTATTCAAAGGTGACTGGCATCAGGAAACAGTAGTATTTCAGCCAATTATTTTGAAATATGGGCATAAATATCACAACAAACATTAAAAATAGTTGGAAGTGACAACTATTTCCCCCTACAAAATGAGGAGACAGTTACTCAGTTTTAACCACGTTCTTCTTCCATGAATGCTGACACAATGAGAGACTCACTTATTAACTGGTGTTTTCTTCAGGATCAAAGAATCTGAGATGGGGATTTGGTAGAAGAGTAGAAGACCACAAATAAGGGAAATTATGGCATAAAATGTCAAAAAGAAAGACAGGATTTTCATTGACTTTCTCATTTTTGCTTCTTTACTTTTTTCCTACACAATAGAAAAGACAACCAAGAAGCAATAAAGAAAGTACAGGAAACTTTTTTTTTTTTAACTAAAGATAACTGCTGGGTCAAATATAAAAACAATTTATCTAGTTATTCTACTCATCCATTTTAAAAATTAAAAACAGAACAAGTCATAAAAATGTTTCATAAGTATAAAAATTAAAAATGTAATTATTTGAGGACATAACCAGTTAAGGAAAGAAAGAGAAAAATAAGGTGAGGGGTGGGGAGTGAGAGATTATTGAAGGGTGTAAGAGAGAGCCAGTGACAGAGAGAGCCAGAGCCAGAGCCAGAGCCAGAGCCAGAGGGACATAGAGACAGTCAGGGAGTCAGAGACTATTGCCACCTAGAGGGTAATGCCCCAATTTTGAAGCATTTAGGATACTGCTGTGAAAAACTAAACTTCAATCTCACAACTGTTGAGGTACTTGGGTGCTATGGTCTGAATGTATGTGTCCCCCCACAGATTCTTATGTCAAAATCTTTTTTTTAAATTGTATTTTATTTTATGTTTTTTGGCTGTGTTGGGTCTTTGTTGCTGCACACGGGCTTCCTCTAGTTACAGCGAGCATGGGGGCTACTCTTCATTGCATTGCGAGGGCTTCTCATTGCGATGGTTTCTCTTGCTGCGGAGAACAGGCTCTAGGCATGCGGGCTTCAGTAATTGTGGCGCATGGACTCAGTAGTTGTGGTGTGGGCTCTAGGGCGCATGGGCTTAGTTGCTCTGCGGCATGTGGGATCTTCCCAGACCAGGGCTTGAACCCGTGTCCCCTGCATTGGAAGGCAGATTCTCAATTGCTGCGCCACCAGGGAAGTCCAATGTTGATATCTTAATGCCCTGTATGATGGTATTAAGAGGTGGGGCTTTAGGGAGATGATTAGATCATGAGGGTGGAGCCCTCATAAATGGGATTAGAGCCCTTGTAAGAGAGGCCTGAGACAGCTCCCTAGTCCCTTCCGCCATGTGAAGACATGAGAAGTCAGAAGTCAGTGACTCAAAGAGAGCCCTCACCTGACCATGAAGGTGATCATCTTGGACTTTCAGCCTTTAAAACTGTGTGAAATAGGGCTTCCCTGGTGGCGCAGTGGTTAAGAATCTGCCTGCCAATGCAGGAGACACGGGTTCGAGCCCTGGTCCGGGAAGATCCCACATGCTGCAGAGCAGCTGGGCCCGTGAGCCACAATTACTGAGCCTGCACCTCTGGAGCCTGTGCTCCGCAACAAGAGAGGCCGCGATAGTGAGAGGCCTGCGCACTGCGATGAAGAGTGGTGCCCACTTGCCACAACTGGAGAAAGCCCTCACACAGAAACGAAGACCCAACACAGCCATAAATAAAAACAAAAACAGAAACAAAAAACTGTGTGAAATAAATTTCCATTGTTTATAAACCACCCAGTTTATGGTACAGAGCTTCCTTGACTTACAATGGTGTTACATTCTGATAAATCCATTATAAGTTGAAAATATTTTAAGTTGAAAATGCATTTAAGGGCTTCCCTGGTGGTGCAGTGTTTAAGAATCCTCCTGCCAATGCAGGGGACACGGGTTCGAGCCCTGGTCTGGAAGGATCCCAGGTGCCACGGAGCAACTAAGCCTGTGTGCCACAACTACTGAGCCTGCGCTCTAGAGCCCATGAGCCACAACTGCTGAGCCCGCACACCACAACTACTGAATCCCGCGTGCCTAGAACCCGTGCTCTGCAAAAAGAGAAGCAACCGCAATGAGAAGCCTGCGCACCACAACAAAGAGTAGCCCCTGCTCGCCACAACTAGAGAAAGCCCGTGCATAGCAATGAAGACCCAATGCAGCCAAAAATAAATAAATAAATAAATTTATTTAAAAAAAAAGAAAATGCATTTAATACATCTACTGAACATTATAGCTTAGTTTAGCCTACCTTAAATGTGCTCAGAACACATATCTTAGCCTACAGTTGGGCAAAATCATCTAACAGAAACCCTATTTTATAATAAAGTATTGAATATATTATGTAATTTATTGGATACTGTACTGAAAGTGAAAAACAGAAAAACAGTGTATCGGTTGTTCACTCTTGTGATCACGTGGCTGACTGGGAGCTGCTGCTCACTGCCCCTGCCCAGCATCATGAGAGAGAATCTTACTGCATATCGACAGCCTGGGAGAAGATCAAAACTCTAAATTCAAAGTATAGTTTCTACGGAATACGAATCACTTTTGCACCATCATAAAGTAGAAAAATTATGAGTTGAACAATCATAAGTTGGGGACTGTCTGAATTTTGTTATAGCAGCCAGAACAGACTAAGACACTGTGCGTTGTGTTAAGATGCTCTAAAAGGCAATGTCCTCATGAGTTAGAGGAGTCAGAAATGATATTAAAACTATTTAATAACTGATACATTGAGGGCATTGCCACTGGTCAAATGAAATGAAGCTGCAGGTGTAGGAAAGGATTGGGTCTAAGCATCCTAAGGCCATCTGGTGCTGGGTGCAGGGATGAACACTCCAGCTTTGGATTTAAGGGAACCTGGATTAGTGATTAGGAACTGAGAAGAAAAGATGATACTAGCGAGAGGAGATGGAGGAGCTGGCAGAGTCAGAGTTGATATTTTTACCACGCAGACTGTGGTAGCCAGCCTCCAAGATGCCCCCATGATCGCCATCTCCTGGTACTCATCCTCTTGTGTAGTTCCCTCCCACGATCAGTTAGTGTTGGTCTGTGTAAGCAACAGTATATGGCAGAAATTATGGTATGTCACTTTTAGTATTAGGTTATAAAAGACTGCAGCTTCCATCTTAGGTTCTCCCTTGCTCTCTCTCATAAAAGGAAAAAAAAACAATGTTGGAAGTGGTTGCCTCTGGAAAACTGAAATTGAGGTTAGAAAGCATGAGGCAGGGTTTGTTAGATTTCTTTCTTCATTCGGGAGAGGGGGTGGTTATATCTGACCCTTAAGACATACACATATAATACTTAGAGTAAATAAATTAAATTTTTAAAAGTATACTTGTGTGTCAGTTAGATGATTGAACTAGTAGTTAATCAAGGAGAACTTACCTATGCGAGGTATTTTCAACCTAGATATACCACCAAACTCAAGATAGATATTGGGAAATAATAGACGTATGTAAACTAGAATAGTATAAATTTTTTGTAATACACATGGTATACCGTTCCATATTTTCCCTATTTTAAAACATAAATGTAACCACTGGCTTTTTTTAATTTGGTATTACTAAAATCTGTATATTATTTGACATTTGAGACTACTTTGAGGGCTTTTAAAAAATTCATACAAATGTGTATTAGTAACTTTCTTCTATTTTTCTTTATATTGTCCCACACAAAGATAGCTGGTGAATAAGACATCAATTCAGCATTATTTCTGCAAGAATAAGGTATATCAAAGCATCTGTTTATATCACCCATTTGAAGTCATAACTCCAAGTAATTAACGTAAATGTTTTAAAAAGCATGCTGGTTTTAATGTTATAAACAAGTGCTTATATATTCCAGTAGACATCCACAATCACTTTATTTTTCTGAATTAATAAGCTATTTTACTGGCATTTCCTACTGTTTATTTCCTTGTCTTCCTTTTTAGATTTTAATAGATTATAGGTAGTCATAACATATAGACATCTACCATTTACAGGTCTTAGGTAGTTGTAATACACACACTTTGTTTCCTAAACACTTTTGCTAAAAAGACATGGAAACTGACTAACAAAATATTGGTTAACTCAGGGAAGAATGTGTGTGGGTACCAGTGTGAGTTTAATATCATGCTGCAGGTTAGAAGTATGGTCTCTGAACATGACTCACAAATAATTATTGCGCCATGAAAAGAATATAAGCAAGTGAAAGACAACGGGTCACTTACATGTATTTGTAAATGTGACTAGTATGAACTGTTGTTCTCTGTTGGCCACTGAAATCACAGGCTAGGCAAATGGCTGGCTGTGCATGGATTGGCAAGTTGAATATTTCATTATGTGGGATGAATACTGTTTTCTTTTTGGGCTTTTATGCCTTTATAAAAAAAGTCAGTGAAGTGAATGCTGGATTTTTAAAAAAGAAATTGACCATTGCCTTCTTTAGTAATCTTGATAAGAAAATCAACTGCAATTTTTTCAGGAGATGGCTCCATTTTTGATATATCTTTCTGTGTTCTACTGTATGAAATAAATGAATGGTATGAAATTAAAATAAAAAAGAACTTACCTATGAGAGAACCTATAATTTGCTACCAGAATATGTAGGAAACCCCTAGCACAGTACCTGGGGCAGAGTGTGCTTAGCCATTGTTTTAGTTCCCCGAATCTGGAAGATTCAAATATGTTCTGCCTCTACTGGGAGTGTCTTTGTTGAGGATGTGTTTTCACATTTGACATGAAAATCTGCCTTAGTTTTCCACTTTGCCTTTGTGTTTGTATGCATGTGTGTATTGGTGTATTACACCACTGTCAACCAAAAAAGACTATTAAAAATAAATTTGCTATTGAAGCATAACATATATACGGTAAAGTACACAGATCTTAAGGGCACAGCTTGAGGAAATTTTGCAAACTGAACATACCCACATAATCAGTGCTGTGATCAAGAAACAACATTACCAGCAGCCCTACCAAACAACTGTTCTCTCCATCCTCTCCAAGGTAGACTTCTAACTTCCAAACAAAATACAATGTGTATTCTTTTGTGTCTAGACTTCCCCTTCCCTCAATTGTTTGCTTATGTGATTCATCAATTGCCAGTTACCACAATTTATTTATCTATTCTACTGTTGATGGATGAATAACGCTGCTGTGAATATTCTTGTCCATATCTTTTGTTGCATTTTTGTTGAGCAATTACCTATAGGGGGAGCCACTATGTCATAGGTTGTATACTTTATGGTCAGCCTTGTGACAGTCACCAAGTAGTCTTCCAAAGTGATTTTTCCCAGTTTGCAGTCCCAAGAGCTGTATATATGGCCATGAACTTCAATTTTGCTCACAACTGTATCATCAGCTTAAAAAATAGTAGGCACCTTGGTGAGTTGTATCTTACTATGGTTTTAATTTGCAGTTCCTTTTTGACTAATAAGTAGAGAAATTTTTCATAAATCTCATGGTATTATTTTTTGACTTGGCAATCATGGTGCTTCCTGAATCCATGATTTGGTATCTTTACTCAGGTTTGGAAAATTCTCAACTTTTCCCATTTAAAATAATACTTTTGGGAAGGCTTCAAGATGGCGGAAGAGTAAGACACGGAGATCACCATCCTCTCCACAAATACATCAGAAATACATCTACATGTGGAACAACTCCTACAGAACACCTACTGAACGCTGGCAGAAGACCTCAGACCTCCCAAAAGGCAAGAAACTCCCCACGTACCTGTAAAGGGCAAAAATAAAAAGAAAAAACAGAGACAAAAGAATAGGGATGGGACCTGCACCAGTGGGAGGGAGCTGTGAAGGAGGAAAGGTTTCCACACACTAGGAAGCCCCTTTGTGGGCGGAGACTGCGGGTGGCGTAGGGGGGAAGATTCGGAGCCACAGAGGAGAGCGCAGCCACAGGGGTGTGGAGGGCAAAGCAGAGAGATTCCCGCACACGGGACCAGTGCCCACCAGCACTCACCAGCCTGAGAGGCTTGTCTGCTCACCCGCCAGGGCGGGTGGAGGCTGGGAGCTGAGGCTCGGGCTTCGGAGGTCAGACCACAGGGAGAGGACTGGGGTTGGCTGCGTGAACACAGCCTGAAGGGGGCTAGTGCGCCACAGCAAGCTGGGAGGGAGTCCGGGAAAAAGTCTGGAGCTGCCGAAGAGGCAAGAGACTTTTTCTTGCCTCTTTGTTTCCTGGTGCATGAGGAGAGGGGATTAAGAGTGCTGCTTAAAAGAGCTCCAGAGACGGGCGCGAACTGCGGCTATCAGCGCAGACCCCACAGATGGGCATGAGACGTTAAGGCTGCTGCTGCCACCACCAAGAAGCCTGTGTGCAAGCACAGGTCACTATCCACACTGCCCCTCCCGGGAGCCTGTGCAGCCCGCCACTGCCAGGCTCCTGTGATCCAGGGACAACTTCCCCGGGAGAACGCACGGCATGCCTCAGGCTGGAGCAACGTCACATGGGCCTCTCTTGCCGCAGGCTCGCCCTGCACTCCATACTCCTCCCTCCCCCTGGCCTGAGCGAGCCAGAACCCCCGAATCAGCTGCTCCTTTAACCCCGTCCTGTCTGAGTGAAGAACAGATGCCCTCAGGCGACCTACACGCAGAGGCGGGTCCAAATCCAAAGCTGAACCCTGGGAGCTGTGCGAACAAAGAAGAGAAAGGGAAATTTCTCCCAGCAGCCTCAGGAGCAGCGGATTAAATCTCCACAGTCAACTTGATGTACCCTGCATCTGTGGAATACCTGAATAGACAGCGAATCATCCCAAATTGAGGAAGTGGACTTTGGGAGCAACGATATATATATTTTTTTCCCTTTTTCTCTTTTTGTGAGTGTGTATGTGTATACTTCTGTGTGTGATTTTGTCTGTATAGTTTTGCTTTTACCATTTGTCCTAGGGTTCTGTCTGTCCGTTTTTTGTTTGTTTTCTTTTTAATTACTTAAAAAATTTTTTTCTTAAAAATTATTTTTTTATTTTTATTATAATAACTTTATTTTATTTTACTTTATTTTGTTTTATCTACTTCTTTCTTTCTTTCTTTTTTCCCTCCCTTTTATTCTGAGCCGTGTGGAGGACAGGCTCTTGGTGCTCCAGCCAGGCATCAGGGCTCTGCCACTGAGGAGGGAGAGCCAAGTTCAGGATACTGGTCCACAAGAGACCTCCCATCTCCACATAATATCAAACAGCGAAAATCTCCCAGAGATCTCCATCTCAACGCCAGGACCCAGCTCCACTCAATGACCAGCAAGGTACAGTGCTGGACACCCTATGCCAAACAACTAGAAAGACAGGAACACAACCCCATCCATTAGCACAGAGGCTGCCTAAACCCATAAGGCCACAGACACCCCAAAACACACCACCAGACATGGACTTGCCCACCAGAAAGACAAGATCCAGCCTCATCCACCAGAGCACAGGCACTAGTCCCCTCCACCAGGAAGCCTACACAACCCACTGAACCAACCTTAGCCACAGACAGCAAAAACAATGGGAACTACGAACCTGCAGCCTGCAAAAAGGAGACCCGAAACACAGTAACTTAAGCAAAATGAGAAGATAGAGAAACACACAGCAGATGAAGGAGCAAGGCAAAAACCCACCAGACATAACAAGTGAAGAGGAAATAGGCAGTCTACCTGAAAAAGAATTCAGAATAATGATAGTAAAGGTGATCCAAAATCTTGGAAATAGAATGGAGAAAATACAAGAAACGTTTAACAAAGACCTAGAAGAACTAAAGAACAAACAAACAGTGATGAACAACACAATAAATGAAATTTAAAATTCTCTAGAAGGGATCAACAGCAGAATAACTGAGGCAGAAGAACGGAAAAGTGACCTGGAAGATAAAATAGTGTAAATAACTACTGCAGAGCAGAATAAAGCAAAAAGAATGAAAAGAACTGAGGACAGTCTCAGAGACCTCTGGGGAAACATTAAATGCACCAACATTCGAATTATAGGGGTCCCAGAAGAAGAAGAGAAAAAGAAAGGGACTGAGAAAATATTTGAAGAGATTATAGCTGTAAACTTCCCTAATATGGGAAAGGAAATAGTTAATCGAGTCCAGGAAGCACAGAGAGTCCCATACAGGATAAATCCAACGAGAAACAAGCCAAGACACATATAATCAAACTATCAAAAATTAAATACAAAGAACAAATATTAAAAGCAGCAAGGGGAAAACAACAAATAACACATAAGGGAATCCCCATAAGGTAAACAGCTGATCTTTCAGCAGAAACTCTGTAAGCCAGAAGGAAGGGCAGGACATATTTAACTTGATGAAGGAGAAAAAACTACAACCAAGATTACTCTACCCAGCAAGGATCTCATTCAGATTTGATGGAGAAATTAAAACCATTACAGACAAGCAAAAGCTAAGAGAATTCAGCACCACCAAACCAGCTTTACAACAAATGCTAAAGGAACTTCTCTAGGCAGGAAACACAAGAGAAGGAAAGACCTACAATAATAAACCCAAAACAATTAAGAAAATGGTCATAGGAGAATACATATCGATAATTACCTTAAATGTAAATGGATTAAATGCTCCAACCAAAAGACATAGATTGGCTGAGTGGGTACAAAAACAAGACCCGTATATATGCTGTCTACAAGAGATGCACTTCAGACTTAGGGACACATGCAGACTGAAAGTAAGGGGATGGAAAAAGATATTCCATGCAAATGGAAATCAAAAGAAAGCTGGAGTAGCAATTCTCATGTCAGACAAAACAGACTTTAAAATAAAGACTATTACAAGAGACAAAGAAGGATACTACATAATCATCAAGGGATCAATCAAAGAACAAGAAATAACAATTGTAAATATTTATGCACCCAACATAGGAACACCTCAATACATAAGGAAAATGCTAACAGCCATAAAAGGGGAAATAGACAGTAACACAATCATAGTAGGAGACATTAACACCCCACTTTCACCAATGGACAGATCGTCCAAAATGAAAATAAATAAGGAACACAAGCTTTAAATGATACATTAAACAAGATGGACTTAATTGATATTTATAGGACATTCCAACCAAAAACAACAGAATACACATTCTTCTCAAGTGCTGATGGAAAATTCTTCAGGATAGATCATATCTTGGGTCACAAATCAAGCCTTGGTAAATTTAAGAAAATTGAAATCGTATCAAGTATCTTTCCTGACCACAATGCTATGAGACTACATGTCAATTACAGGAAAAAATCTGTAAGAAATACAAACACATGGAGGCTATAAAACACACTACTTAATAACCAAGAAATCACTGAAGAAATCAAAGAGGAAATCAAAAAAATACCTAGAAACAAATGACAATGAAAACACGAAGACCCAAAAAATATGGGATGCAGCAAAAGCAGTTCTAAGAGGGAAGTTTATAGCAATACAATCCTACCTTAAGAAACAAGAAACATCTCAAATAAACAGCCTAACCTTACACCTAAAGCAATTAGAGAAAGAAAAACAAAAAAACCCCAAAGTTAGCAGAAGGAAAGAAATCATAAAGATCAGATCAGAAATAAAAGAAAAAGAAATTAAAGAAATGATAGCAAAGATCAATAAAACTAAAAGCTGGTTCTTTGAGAAAATAAAGAAAATTGATAAACCATTAGCCAGACTTATCAAGAAAAAAAGAGAGAAGACATAAATCAATAGAATTAGAAATGAAAAAGGAGAAGTAACAACTGACACTGCAGAAATACAAATGATCATGAGAGATTACTACAAGCAACTCTATGCCAATAAAATGGACAACCTGGAAGAAATGGACAAATTCTTAGAAATGCACAACCTTCCGAGACTGAACCAGGAAGAAATAGAAAATACGAACAGACCAATCACGAGCACTGAAATTTAAACTGTGATTAAAAATCTTCCAACAAGCAAAAGCCCAGGACCAGATGGCTTCACAGGCGAATTCTATCAAACATTTAGAGAAGAGCTAACACCTATCCTTCTCAAACTCTTCCAAAATATAGCAGAGGGAGGAACACTCCCAAGCTCATTCTACGAGGCCACCATCACCCGGATACCAAAACCAGACAATGACGTCACAAAGAAAGAAAACTACAGGCCAATATCCCTGATGAACATAGATGCAAAAATACTCAACAAAATACTATCAAACAGAATCCAACAGAACATTAAAAGGGTCATACACCATGATCCAGTGGGGTTTATCCCAGGAAAGCAAGGATTCTTCAATATATGCAAATCAATCAACGTGATACACCGTATTAACAAATTGAAGGAGAAAAACCATATGATCATCTCAATAGATGCAGAGAAAGCTTTTCACAAAATTCAACACCTCTTTATGATAAAAATCCTCCAGAAAGTAGGCCTAGAGGGAACCTTCCTCAACATAATAAAGGCCATATATGACAAACCCATAGCCAACAACGTCTTCAATGGTGAAAAACTGAAACCATTTCCACTAAGATCAGGAACAAGACAAGGTTCCCACTCTCACCACTATTATTCAACATAGTTTTGGACGTTTTAGCCACAGCAATCAGAGAAGAAAAAGAAATAAATGGAATCCAAATCAGAAAAGAAGAAGTAAAGCTGTCACTGTTTGCAGATGACCTGACACTATACATAGAGAATCCTAAAGATGCTACCAGAAAACTACTAGAGCTAATCAATGAATTTGGTAAAGTAACAGGATACAAAATTAATGCACAGAAATCTCTTGCATTCCTATATGTTAATGATGAAAAATCTAAAAGTGAAATTAAGAAAACACTCCCATTATATGTATGGAAATATGTTAATATAAATGTTTCAGACATTGCATGAAATTTCTAAAAATCTTATATGTTCTGGTATAATGTTATAAGTAATAATCCTAGTTATTACTTTAAAATGTGTATCTCAGAAATAACTAATTTTCTTGTCAACTGCATTATTATGAACTTTCATCAAATCTTTAACCGTGGTCATTTTTAAGTCTTTTGTCATTTACAGACAGTTCTGGGTGTACTCTGATGATTTTGCAAATATGTTCCTATAAAAGGGTTTCATCTTCAAGAAATTCATGGAAAAGACTCTGACAAGTACAGGTTTCTGGTAACTGACTGTACTGCTGAACTGAATGAATAAGCATTTTCAGAATTCTAATGAAAAACTGATGAACTCATAAAAGTACTAACAAAAGTTCAAGATGAAAAAAAAATTAATTACATGGGACTGAGTGAACTGATGAGGATGAGTATAATTTGTGTGACTTTCTGTCTGAATTAAAAAAAAAAAATCCCACAAGGACTCAGAGGCAAAGAATATACAAATCAATTTTCACTGCAAAGTAAAGGAGCTGTTACAGTGAAGGATTACTGGACTGAATGTCAATATTATGACATAGTATGAGTGTGTTTCATGTTTGGTAATTGCAATCATTGTTGCTTTTGTTGTGGTCATCCATGTACAATGCTTGGTGTCAGTCTATTTATCTCTTGTAAAAATAAAATACAGTGTGTGTGTGTGAAAAAAAAAAAAACAAAAAAACAAAAAAACAAAAAACACTCCCATTTACCTTTTCAACAAAAAGAATAAAATATCTAGGAATAAACCTACCTACAGAGACAAAAGACCTGTGTGCAGAAAATTATAAGACACTGATGAAAGAAATTAAAGATGATACAAATAGATGGAGAGATATATCATGTTCTTGGATTGGAGGAATCAACATTGTGAAAATGAGTGTACTAACCAAAGCAATCTACAGATTCAATGCTATCCCTATCAAACTACCACTGGAATTTTTCACAGACTAGAACAAAAAATTTCACAGTTTGTATGGAAACACAAAAGACCCCGAATAGCTAAAGCAATCCTGAGAAAGAAAAACGGAGCTGGAGGAATCAGGCTCCCTGACTTCAGACTATACTACAAAGCTACAGTAATCAAGACAGTATGGTACTGGCTCAGAAACAGAAATATAGATAAATGGAACAGGATAGAAAGCCCAGAGATAAACTCATGCACACATAGTCACCTTATCTTTGATAAAGGAGGCAAGAATATACAGTGGAGAAAAGACAGCCTCTTCAATAAGTGCTGCTGGGGAAACTGGACAGGTACATGTAAAAGAATGAAATTAGAACACTCCCTAACACCATACACAAAAGTAAACTCAAAATGGATTAAAGACCTAAATGTAAGGTCAGACACCATCAAACTCTTAGAGGAAAACATAGGCAGAACACTCTATGACATAAATCACAGCAAGATCCTTTTTGACCCACCTCCTAGAGAAATGGAAATAAAAACAAAAATAAACAAATGGGACCTAATGAAACTTAAAAGCTTTTGCACAGCAAAGGAAACCATAAACAAGATGAAAAGACAACCCTCGGAATGGGAGAAAATATTTGCAAATGAAGCAACTGACAAAGGATTAATCTCCAAAATTTACAAGCAGTTCATGTAGCTCAATATTAAAAAAAAATAAACAACCCAATCCAAAAATGGGCAGAAGACCTAAATAGACATTTCTCCATAGAAGATATACAGATTGCCAACAGACACATGAAAGAATGCTCAACATCATTAATCATTAGTGAAGTGCAAATCAAAACTACAGTGAGATATCATCTCACACCGGTCAGAATGGCCATCATCAAAAAATCTACAAACAATAAATTTTGGAGAGGGTGTGGAGAAAAGGGAACCCTCTTGCACTGCTGGTGGGAATGTAAATTGATACAGCCAGTATGGAGAACAGTATGGAGGTTCCTTAAAAAACTAAAAATAGAACTACCATACGACCCAGCAATCCCACTACTGGGCATATAACCTGAGAAAACCATAATTCAAGAAGAGTCTTGTACCAAAATGCTCATTGCAGCTCTATTTACAATAGCCAGGACATGGAAGCAACCTAAGTGTCCATCAACAGATGAATGGATAAAGAAGATGTGGCACATATATACAATGGAATATTACTCAGCCATATAAATGAACGAAACTGAGTTGTTTGTAGTGAGGTGGATGGCCCTAGAGTTTGTCATACAGAGTGAAGTAAGTCAGAAAGAGAAAAACAAATACCGTATGCTAACACATATGTATGGAATCTAAAAAAAAAAAAAAGAAAAGGTCATGAAGAACCTAGAGGCAAGACAGGAATAAAGATGCAGACCTACTAGAGAATGGACTTGAGGATACAAGGAGGGGGAAGGGTAAGCTGTGACAAAGTGAGAGAGTGGCATGGACATATATACACTAGCAAATGTAAAATAGATAGCTAGTGGGAAGCAGCTGCATAGCACAGGGAGATCAGCTCGGTGCTTTGTGACCACCTAGAGGGGTGGGATAAGTAGGGTGCAAGTGAGGGAGATGCAAGAGGGAAGAGATATGGGGACATATATATATGTATAACTGATTCACTTTGTTGTAAAGCAGAAACCAACACACCATTGTAAAGCAATTATACTCCAATAAAGATGTTAAAAAAATAAAATAAATAAAATAAATAAAATAAAATAAAATAATACTTTTATAAATCTCTTTTTCCTTTCCTCCTGGGACTCCAATTACTTAGACGTTGAAAATTTCTACCATGTCTCATGTCTTCCACTCTTTTCTATATTTTCTATTCTCTTGTCTCCTTGTGCTTCATTTTCAATATTTTTTTTCTGATCTAAATTATTCCCTTTCTAATATGATGTTAAAACCATTTGATGAGCTTTTAATATCAGTTATTGTATCTTTCACTTCTAGGAATTCCATGTTTAAAGTATTTTCCAATGTACAGAAAAATTTTATCTCATTTCATTCTTTGAACATATTCAGCATCATGTTTTCAACTCCAGTTTCTGGTTACTTTTTTCTCTTTGTTTTCAGTCAACTGATTTCAAATACATTCTTGTATTCTTGCATGCCTTTTTTTTAAAATAAACTTTTCACTTTGGAATATATGTAGATGTACAGAGAAGTTGTAAAGGTAATACAGAGAATTCATATATAGCCCTCATCCAATTTCAGCTTCTCCTAAGTAAGAAATCTTAGGAGAAGATTACATCTCCTATATTACAATTGTCAAAGATAAGACATCAACGTGGTACATTACTATCAACTGAATTCTAGACTTTACCTGGCTATTTTTGACAGTGTGCCAGGCATTTAAAATGATAAATTGTAAAGATAATTTGAAGCTCTGGATATTACTATCTTTCTTCAGTGAAAATTTACTTTCCCTTCTTCTGGCAGGCTGCTGGGCTAGCGGAAGATCATTTTATTCCACACAGGAATAGACATAATCTGAATATATATTTCTATTATCCTAAGGGCTGACCCGTTTCTGGTTTGCCTTTATCTGTTGGTGTAGCCTTTTGGAGACCCAACTAAAGCCCTAGGATGTTTATCAAAGCTACTCCCCCCTTGATGGGCCATGGACTTCTTTTTTTTCCCTTCATATATGTGAGACTCTTGAAAGTTCTGTCCTGCTTCTCAGCCTTTCAGCCACCATGTTCACTTTCAGAATTAGTAGTCAGCTTGAGGGGAAAAGTGGCCCCATATATGTACATCTTACTTGCCTCGGCTTCTTTCTTTCAGATCTTGAATCTGCAAGTTCTCCCTGTCTTGGTTACTCTCTGATGCCTTCAAGTGGAATATATATGTAATATTTTTAATCCAACTTTTCTAGTTGTTCTTGAAAGGAGGGTCAGCCCAAAATAACCTACTCAGCCATTACTAGAAGTTAAACTCTCAAAACATTTTTTTAATTTAAAAAATTTGTGGTAAAATATGAATACCATAAAATTTACCATCTTAACCATGTTTAAATGTTATAGTTCAGTGACATTAAGAACATTCACATTGTTATGCTATCATCACTATCAGCCATCCACAGAACTCTTGTTATCTTGCAAAACTGAAACTCTGTATCCATGAGTCAACAATCCCCATTCCCCCCTCCCACCAGCTCCTGGCAACAACCCTTCCACTTTCTGTCTCTATGAATCTGGCTACTCTAGGTAATTTCTACTCTGGTCTCCTGGTGGCTGGCTTATTTCACTTAGCATAATGTCCTCAAGTTTAATCCATGTTGAGCATGCATCAGAATTTCCTTCTTCTTAAAGACTAAATAATATTCTATTGTATGTATACACCACATTTTGTTTATTCATTTATCCGTTGATGATCCGTTGGTTTGCTTCCAACTTTTGGCTCCTGTGAATGCTGCTATGAACATGAGGGTACAAATATCTGCTCAACTCCCTGCTTTCAATTCTTTTGGGTACATACCCAGAACTGAAATTGCTACATCATGTGATAAATCTGTTTACTTTTTTGAGGAACTGCCATAACTGCCATACTGTTTTCCACAGTGCTGCACCATTTTGTATGTCCACCAGCATTGCAGAAAAGTTCCATTTTCTCCACAGTTTCGCCAATATTTATTTTCTTTCTTTCCTTCTTTCTTTCTTTCCCTCTCTCTTTCTTTCTTTTTCTTTCTTTCCTTCCTTTCTTTCTTTCTTTTCTTTCTTTCTTTCTTTCTTTCTTTCTTTCTTTCTTTCTTTCTTCCTTCCTTCCTTTCTTTTTTTCTTTTCTTTCTTTCTTTCTTTCTTTCTTTCTTTCTTTCTTTCTTTCTTTCTTTCTTTCTTTCTTTCTTTCTTTCTCTCTTTCTCCCTTCTTTCCTTTTTCTAAAATATAGATGAGCCATCCTAATGGGTGTCAGATAATATCTCACTGTGGTTTAATCAAAATGGTACTGAGTCCAAGCTCATTCTGCTCGTTGCATGACAGGCCAATAAATTAGGGACAAGCTGTTAGGGCAAGAAATAGTGACTTTATTTGGAAAGCCAGCAGACCAAGAAGATGGTGGACTAGTGTCCCAAAGAACCACCTTAACTGACTTTAGAATTCTGGCTTCTTTTACACTAAAAGGGGAGGGGGTGTGGTTGGTTGCTGCAAACTTCTTAGTGTCAGAATCCTTTGTTCTTGTAGCTGTCCACGTAGGGTCAGGATGTTCCTGTAAACCTCCAACAAGGCAAATGTTATTCTCTGTTCTGCAATTTTTTATGTTGATATGAATGGAAAATTACTATACCCTTAAAGGTCAGAGCCTTGAGAATGGGTTATCCTGTATTTTTCAGGCTAGAGGCAACATTCTTAACTTGTAGCAAAAACAAAAGTATACAAAGGTTAAAGTAAAATAAACATATCCAATATGAAGTCAGATTTGTTGTTCCCTATTACAAAAACACTGTTGATGTTTATTTTTTAAATTTACAGTTTGGACTTTATTTTATATCTGTAGATTATCTTTAAATGGAACATATATGTGTCTCCATATATAGTGGGCAGCAGGGGCTTAGCTTGAGCTGAGCCCCTGAAATTTTACTTGTCAGGGTCTTCCAGGTAAACTAATGTGACAGGCCTGCTGGAAGTCTGTTTGTCTTGATGACACGAAGCCTCAGTTAAGGTTTCAGGTTGGTCCAATGCTGTCTGTTACTAATTTCTGCTCCAGGCCCACTCTCTCTTAGGATCCATCTGGGTCCTAAGAAAAAGCTCACATTAAGTACAAAGTAAAAAAAGTGATTTTGATTAAAATCTGTTTATGACATTGCTTTGTGTCTCCCTAAACAGTAAGTGCACACACCCAGCAAGAAAGGAAGTCGCCTGGCTCTGAGCACAACTTTCAATGTGGGAGCAGCTCCGATTGTGAGACACAGAACATGTGGTCAGAGCCTGAGGGGAACCTACCCACGTACTTGCTCTCTTCGAGAGGAAGCTGACTGCCTTCCGAGGGGCAGTGGGTCTGGTAGGAATCGTGCTTTGTGCTGCAAGTGACAGCAGCGCCTGGGGGATGTCAAGATAGTTCTGACCAGACTTGTTAGTAAGCTCATTCGAGCCACCCTGGATTATCTCAGAAATATTTAGGGGAACTTTTTATGGAAAATAAATTTAGAGCAAGGAGCAGAGGACCTGTTGGGTGAAATACAGAGTGTTATTGTTAATGTGACTCCACTTGTGCCCCAAAGCTGGTGAAATATAGGGAAACTTAAGATGCATGCAGGTAAGAGTTTTTGGATCTAGTTGCTAAATGCCTGCTAGCTGGAGCCTGATGGGTTTAGCAGCTATTTGAGGAAATCTATCCTCTCATCCTTCTCACACATTCCTGAGATATAAATCAACCACATTTCTGGAGGCCATTTCTTCCACAGCATTTCATACTTTGTTGTACTAAAACAACACCAACACCACCCCCCCCCCACCACCACGTTCGTATATTTTCAAGAAGGGATATCATATGTACATAATGTTAAAATCAGCCTCATGATTTTACTTTCTTGAAACACTACAAAAGAAAGATTTGTCACAAATTACTTGCAAACTTATTATTGGTGCCACGTAACTATATAGGCAATGATTTCAGCAGAAAAACAATAATCGTATGCAGTTATGTCTAAGTACCAGCACAACCCCCGTAATTATCAATAATAATGGTAATCAAACTAGTTTACTGTTAGGCCCTTAAAAGTTTTTGGTTTAGATGTAATGCATATGTTAACTGTCTAAATACACTTTGAAATAGGCCAACTTTTAATGGCCAGTGTGAATAGAGAGGAAAATGGTTGTGTTGGTGGTGGTGGTGGTGGTGTGTGTGTGTGTATGTGTGTATCCAAGTTACAAGAAATAGTTTTTATATATGGGCAAAAACGTGAATACAGACATACACACACTTTTATTAAGAACTTAGTATATGTATGTGTAGGGCACAGTTTTTGCCCTCAGTGGACCTAGAAGCTAATTATATCTGGACACAGTGGGAGAATAGACCTTCCTAGGAGTGGGAAAAAAAGTTGGGTTATAACTTGAAGTACCAGATGAGGTGGGGCTCAGATTTGTTTAGGCCTGAAGGGTTAGCAAGAATGCCAGCACCAAAGGTTAAAGCAACATGGTGGAGAACTAAAACTGGTTGGGTTGAGATATCCCCAGAAAGCCAGAGAGAGAATCTGTGAGATAAATCTCCAGTTGCCTTGGCAAAGAAAATGGCCAGAAGATTTCTCAGAGCAAGGGAGGGAGCTGACCTTTAAAAGTAGGACAACTGGGTTGAAATTTATGCATTAAGTAACCTACGTGCCAAAAATTATAACATCCTTTATTTTCTATTACTGAACTCATCTTTCTCTGGAGTCTTCCAGCTACTGTAAACTTGCCAAATTGAAAGTAACCCAATCTCTGCCGGTTTAACTCAAGTTCAATTCAAGGTTAAAGTCTCTATCAGGATAGCGCCTTTCCTTTCTCTCCCTACTCTGAGTTCCCAAACTGGAGGCTCTGGGTGGGGGTGGAAAGGGTCCTCCCACTGCCTCCTGGCAATAAGAGCTGGAAGAACCAGAAGTTTGAATGCTATCTGCTTGATCTTCACAGCTTTCTAATGCACTGGGGCCAGAGGATGAGTAAATGGTGCCATCTTGTTCTACTGGGCACTGGCATAGGCAGTTGAAGCCTGCATGGCTGGGATAAGTTGTGGTTCCTTCTCTCCTCATGGATGAGGTGTCATGATTGATTGCTCTTGGGAACTTGTCCATCTCTCCAAGTTGATTAGACCCAACTTGGATCTTTCTTGTTCTGTAGATTCGGCAAGGTCTTGCCAAGTCTACAATGTAGTCCCAAGTGTGGACACACCATCCAAGAGCCTCGATGGTCTCTTTGTTCCATGTTGTGGTAATTATTGCTGGCAAGCTAGCCAGCCTTTCTCTCAACCATCATTTGTGCACCAGCTACAGCACTTGTAGAAACTGCTGGAGCCCTCACACCTCAAATGAAATGCAGGGAGACTAGGGAATGCCATTTTAGGCTCACCTGTTTAGAAATCTTGTACTGCCCAAGCTGTTCTACTGTGCTTGTGCAATGTTGGTTTCCATAGGAAAGCGGAAAGCCAGCTTGGATGCGTTCAGATTCCCCTCATTTATCTGAGATTTCCATTGGAGTTTCTATTGTCTCACCCTCTCCCTTTGGCTGATGCTAAGGCTGTCAGGGACCCAGGCAGCATTCTTACTCTAGTCTTATATCCTTCATCTCTCAGTCTCCTCCACCCTTTCCTGTTTATCTTCTAGGCCAAAGAGGCCCTTCCTCTTCTCTTGTGTTGAAACTCCTCTTCCTCATATCCACCTCCTTTTCCACCTTATGTCCCCATAAAAACTCTGTTTTCTGAGTAGACCAGGACTGATATACTGGGGTACTTATTAGAGACATAAAGATGTATAAGGAGGAATTTAGAAAAAAAATAATTCTCAAAAAAGCCTGGCTTTTAGAATATTGCATTCTTATGAACCCAGAATAATTAGCTTTGTGAATTGAAGTGGTATGGTAATCTCATTATTTCAGGGATACCTAACCTTCCTTCCCTAGGACAGTAGTCTCATGAATTATCCACAGTGGCAGGTGGGTCTCAAGGAATTTTACTTATTGGTGGACAAAAGGTACATTGACAATATTGTCTGTGTACTGACATATCCCCAGCTACTGAACAGATACACTTCTGAAGTTACCTCATCCATCTCTCAACCATGTTCTTCTTCTGTGTGTCAGTTTTGAGGTAGACAATAAAAAAGGCAACTAATTATACCAAGGAATATGAACAAATACACCTAATAAATAATCCCCTGGAGTGATGTGTGAGTGCACATATACTCATAGGTTCTCCATACATTCTACTCCATGTTATAACTTGATATCAAATAGTACATGTCACTAGTTTACATTTTTAATGCTTTCCCTTGATGTTCAACCTTTATTTCCTTCTTCAAGCAGTGATTCAGATGAGATAGAATATCAGCTCTACATCAAGGTGAGGCTCTATTTCCCATAGGCTCTTTCTAAGTAATTATTTTCCATCTGAAAAGAATTTTAAGAAATATAAATTATCTCTAGACATGAATGAATAGTTTTTGTTTTATAGGTGAGTTTAAACTCCAGATTACTCTTGCCTGAAATTCTTCCTACACACTGAATTAGATTTTCTTTTAAAGTTCAAGCCAAAGAGAAGACAACTGGAATTCCTGAAATCTGTCCATAAATAACAACAGTTCCTCTGGAGTTTATGTCTCAATCCCGAGTATTTCTACACTGTCCATCATCCCAGGCATAAAAAAAAAAATAGAATTTCTTGGAGGTAAAAGATAACAATTAGTTGGGAATAGCAATCAGATTGTAGTGCCATGATGTGCCTTATATTCGTTTAATTCAAATATATTCAAGAAATATCTATTATGTGCCGTGCATTGGGCAAGGAGGATATGCAAAGATGAGTTTATAATATTTTGAAATGATTAAGTATTAAAAAACCATCACTTACTAATACATAAATATTTGGACCTGTATTATGTTAGCTTATTACAATAAATTCAAATATGTTTATTCAATAACCATTGATCAGATATGGCTCTGTCGCTAAGGACTGTGACTTCAGGGACAGGAGCAAGTAAGATAGTCTTAATTCATAATTAATTCTATTACTAATCTCATCATTCTTATCCCTCTACATACAGGTTTGATATGAACCTTTTAAAAATACAAGATTTATAACTATTTTAACAAAAGTCAGGAATAGATTATTTGGATTTGTCAGTCAATGTTTAATGAGATGAGCTTCATGAATATCTTTGAAGGCGTTCTCATTGTTATTTATTTCAGAAAACAACTCAGTATTTTTAGTCTGGTAGCTACCATTCTCTTCTATTTGAAAACATTTTTTTTAAAGTTTTTAAAATTGTACACTAGAAACAAGAAGACAGAAGCTATTCTGCTCTTGGTGAGGGAAGAGACTTACAGCATATATTAATAATAATAACCATGCACATTTGTATAGGTCTTTTTGTTTCACAAGGTATACTTGTGTGTATTATTTTATTTTATCTCATAATAAAGAACTCTAGCAATATTAAAAACATTTCAAGTAGGAAATGGACCATTGGTGCGGTACCATCAAAGTCATAGATTCAGGGTAAGGAACCAATTTCCTTCTAGTCTAAGGAATAAAGTCTCCCGTCTCCCTTTGGTTTTTTTTTTTTTTTTTTTTTTGTACATGTCATGCCGGCCTTTTTAGTGTATGTGCCTTGTTCTTATTTAGATCATTGGAATACGTACTCTTTGAACCTGTTCAAGAGCAGTTAAATAAAAGGAGATTTGATCCAATAAATCATAAATCTGTGAAGCTTCAAGCCAGGGAGAATTTTCTTCCTACGGACCACAGAATACATTTTAATACTCTCCCATCCACAGCAAGATGTTCCTGCTGATTCATATGAGGCCCTTACTTTATTATAGAACTGCACTAGCTGCATTATACTGTAGAAGCGAGTGATGAAGACACTTGGAAGAGGGTAAGCAACAGAGGAAGGAAAGGAGGAAAAGGAAGAAGGAACAAAAAGAAAAGGTCAAAAAATTCTGTAATGAAGAAAGGGAGAAAAACAAAGCAAGTGTGTGAGTGAGGAAGGGCCAAATCAGGGATAAAGGTCAAAGGGCACTCAGCTTTTTTAGAAAGGATTGAATGATTTCTTCAAAAGAAAATTTTATGCTCATATAGCTGTACAATTTAAAAATAATCTAAATAGAAAACTTTAGATGCAATTATGCTAATTTTATTTTTTTTCTTTTTTGGTTAAGTCAGAACATTTCCATTGTTTTTTTTTTAACATCTTTATTGGAGTATAATTGTTTTACAACGGTGTGTTAGTTTCTGCTTTATAACAAAGTGAATCAGCTATACATACACATATATCCCCATATCTCCTCCCTCTTGCATCTCCCTCCCACCCTCCCTATCCCACCCCTCTAGGTGGTCACAAAGCATGAGCTGATCTCCCTGTGCTATGCAGCTGCTTCCCACTAGCTATCTATTTTACATTTGGTAGTGTATATATGTCCATGCCACTCTCTCACTTTGTCCCAGTTTACCCTTCCCTCTCCCTGTGTCCTCAAGCCCATTCTCTACATCTGCGTCTTTATTCCTGTCCTGGCCCTAGGTTCTTCAGAACCATTTTTTTTTTTTTTTAGATTCCATATATATGTGTTAGCATATGGTATTTATTTTTCTCTTTCTGACTTACTTCATTCTGTATGACAGACTCTAGGTCCGTCCACCTCATTACAAATAACTCAATTTCGTATCTTTTTATGGCTGAGTAATATTCCATTGTATGTATGTACCACATCTTCTTGATCCATTCATCTGTCGATGGACACTTAGGTTGCTTCCATGTCCTGGTTATTGTAAAGCGATTATGCTAAATATTAGTAATGATTAATTCTGGGCTAAAATATGAGTTACTATTATTATTTCTTTGTTTGATTTTTTGCACTTTTCATACCAGACCAGACCACGCCAAACCAAAATAAGACTGAATGGAACTTCACAAACTTCTTTCTGGCTCTATTAGTGGTAGCTGCCAACATCATCCCTTTTCGGGAGAAATCGTTTTATTTAGTTAATGCACAAAGCAATCACTCACAGCCATGACTGTCATAAGTCAACAAAATTTGTTGAATACCTATTGTGTGCAACTTGTGCTGAGTCAAAAAGAAGATTTAGGAAGCTCTTGGCAAAGCTGATTCAAATTTCTAATCTCTAAACTGAAGCTAATTTTTTCTTTTGCTGGCAAGTGCTTATATGCCTTTGGTTCATTTCTGGTCTTTGGAAAGTAGAACATAGTATTAGTAAATGTAGGAAAACACATTCATGCACCCTGGAAAATTAGTGTTGATGCTGGTCATTTTCCAAATAAACAACTGAACTGAACTTTATTAAGATGAAAGACTTATTATAGTTAACTCCCAGAATAACTTGGTTCTGTCTGGGTCCTTGTTTTAATTGATTTAAATACTGAGTGATATCAAATTCCTGTTTCCCAAGTTCAAAGAGAAGTGGATGATCCAGAGAGATGAATGTTAATGATAAGAAAAGGACAAATTCAATACTCCCAGACTATCCAAATAAAAACACAATGTGTTTTGATCTTTGGCCTACTTGCCAAGGAATTTAATCTCTAGTAACATAAAGCTTTTGGCCCAGGACTTTTAGAGAAGTGGAGTTGACCATTTACAAAAGAAGATGGTTGTGAATGATTTATACTTGTAAAAATAACTTGTAGCTCATTATTTATTCTTAAATAATAAACTCATACTTATTTAAGACCGAGTCACATGGATGATATTGGCGCACGATTTACTTGCTTACTTAAATGCAGTTGAAAACCTTTCGTTTTTAGCCTTTTTATGCATTTTGCAAGCTGAAAGAGCCAGTTTCTTTAGTTTAGCACCAGTATCTAACAATACATTTCAGAGCCTCTAGTCATTATTTTGTGTTTTTATAGGGGAGAAGATTAACTTTTTAAAAAATCAATTGGATTCAGATCATTCTATTGCTCGTTGACTATCCATATAGTATGGGCATGGACCCATCCTAGAAGCAGAGTGTTTAAGAGTGAGGGCATTGGGGTTAGACCCACTTAGTCCTCCTTGGGCAAAGCTCTTTCCTCTCTGAACCTCATTTGTTGCATCTGTAAAATGGGGACTGATATCTTCTTCATAAAGTAATTGTAAGAATTAAATGAGATGATATGGTGGGGGAGAATTAAGCCAGTTCTATAATGCACGTTTAGTTCTCAGTAAGGGGCTCATTGCTGTTTTATTATTGACAAAAGTAGTTTATTCAAAGCCAATCAATTCCTCCACTGTCCTTGCTGAAAATGTACCTAAAGCCATTTCTAAGCTGTGATTCCTTCCCCACCTCAAATGTCTCCTTCACGTGCTCATTCACAGCATGGCTAGTCAAATCTCTTATGTGGATGTCATTTCCCACATCATCACTCTTTTCTTTAATCTCTACCAGATTTTTATCCCCTTTTAAACAGCCCCTTCATTATAAAGATTTCTGAGAGAGGGGGTATAATGGTAGTGGTTAATCTTTTCTTTTATAGATTATGCTTTTGGTATACCGAAGACATATTTGTCTGGCCCATAGTTACAAAGATTTTTCTCCCATGATTTCTTCTAGAAGTTTTATAGTTTTAGATTTTACATTTAGGTTTATAATCCATTTTGAGTTAATTTTTGTATAGGGTAAAGTATGGATCAACATTCATTTTTTTAAAAAAATTAATTAATTAATTAATTTTTGGCTGTGTTGGGTCTTTGTTTCTGTGCGAGGACTTTCTCTAGTTGCAGTGAGTGGGAGCCACTCTTCATCACGGTGCGTGGGCCTCTCACTATGGCGGCCTCTCTTGTTGCAGAGCACAGGTTCCAGACGCGCAGGCTCAGTAGTTGTGGCTCACGGGCCCAGTTGCCCCGCGGCATGTGGGATCTTCCCAGACCAGGGCTCGAACCCGTGTCCCCTGCATTGGCAGGCAGATTCTCAACCACTGTGCCACCAGGGAAGCCCCAACATTCATTTTTGTACGTGTGGTAGCCAATTGTTCCAGCACTATCTATTTAAAAGACTATTGCTTTTCCTCTGAATTATCTTTGTACTAATCAGAAATCAATTGTCCATATATGTGTGGGCCTATTTCCAGGTTATCTATTCTGTTTCATTATTCTACTTGTCTATCTTGACAACAGTACCATAGTATCTTGAGTATTGTAGCTTTATCATAGGTCTTGAAGTCAGGTAGTATTCATGTAAGTTCTTTAACTTTATTCTTCTTTTTCAAAGTTGTTTTGGCTATTTTAGGTCCTTTGCATTTCCATATGAATTTTAGAATCAGCCTGTCAATTTCTATAAATAAAAGTCTGCTTGGATTTTGGCCTGGAATGCTTTGAATATACAGATCAATTTGGAGAGAATTATTATCCTAACAATACCAAGTATTCCAATCCATAAACATGCTATATCTCTCCATTTATTTAAATCTTCTTCAATTTCTCTCAGTAATGTTTGGTAGTTTTAAGAATGCAGATCTTACATGTCTTTTGTCATAATTGTCTCTAAGTATTTTAATATTTTTGATGCTATTGTAAATTATATTTAAAAAATTTTATTTTCAGATTGTTTTCAGTGTATAAAAATACAATAGATTCTTATATATTGATCTGGTGTCCTGTCACCTTGCTAAATGCACTTATTAGTTCAAGTAGTTTTTTTGTTTTGTTTTGTTTATTTTGGATTCTGTAAGATTTTCTACATAGATGATTATGTGGTCTGTGAAAATATGGAATTAATGCATTGACTAAACCCTGTATACTACAATATTGAATAGAAATATTTAGAGTAGATCTGATTGCCTTGCTGCTTGTATTTAAAGTAGGTTTTGTGAAGTCAGCATATATAGTTGGATCTTACTTTTTCCAATATGATAATCTCTAGATTTTAATAAAGATGTTTAGACCATTTCCAGTAAATACTATCATTAATATATTTGGATTTAAAGCTAAAATCTTTCTCTTTGCTTTACGTTATGCTATCTGTTCTTTGTTTTCTTTTTTCTTTTCACTTTCTTTTGGATTCAGTATTTTTATGAATTCATTTTACCTCCTGTATTAGTCCTATTTTTTATTTTGTATATTTTTGGAGGCTTGATATCTCTAGGGGGCAAAGCAAAAAATCTGCTTTCAATGGCATTAGTCTCTCCATGGCATCACCTCTATAAATTAAAATCCTGTGGGTGCAAATGAGACATCCCCTTTGTTGACTTCTTAGCTATAACTCTTTGTTGTATTATTTTAGTGGTTGACTTAGAGTTTACAGTGTACTACATCTTTAACTTACTACAGTCTACCTTCAAGTGATATTGTACAACGTTACATATAGTGCAACCACCTTACAACAGTATACTTACATTTTTCCCCTCCTAGCCTTTGTACAATTATTTTCATAGAATATTTTTACATATGTTATAAACAACATAATATGTTATTATTTTATCTTTCTTTAAGTAGTCAATTATATTTTAAAGATATTTAAGTACTTAAAAACATGTCTCATATTTACCCATGTAATTACCATTTCTAGTGTCCCTCATTCCTTTGTGTAGTTTTGTATCTCTCTCTAGTATTATTTTCCTAGTTCTTAAAGGATTTCCTACAAAAGTTCTCATAAGTTTGCTGGCAATAAACTCTTTTAGCTTTTGTGTTCTAAAAAAGTCTTTATTTTGCCCTTATTTTGAATATATATTTTCATTGGGTATAAAATTCTAGATTGAAAGTTGTTTCCTTTTAGTACTTTAACAATGTTACTCTACTGTCTTCTGTCTTGTGTTGTTTCCAATGACAAATCTGCTGTCATTTACTCTATATTACTAGTTTTAAGCCATTAATAGTGACACGTCTGGGTGGGTTTTCTTCATGTTTCCTGTGCTTGGGGTTCATTGAACTTCTTGGCTCTGCGAATTTATATTTTTTAAATCAAATTTGGAAATTTTTAGCCTTATTTGTTAAAATATTTTTCCTGCCATCCATCCTTTAGAAGACTCCAATTACATATACATAGTCCAAGTGAACTTGTTCCATAGCTCACTGTTGCTCTGTTAATTTTTTCAGTATCTTTTTCTCTGTGTTTTATTTGGATAGTTTCAAGTTCACCAGTCCTTTTTCTTTTTTTTGCTATATCCAATCTGATATTAATTCCAAGCTGTATATTTTCCATCTCAGGCATTGTAGTTTTATTTCTAGATGTTTGAATTGGGTTTTTCTTATATTTCCATGTCTATATTTAAATTCTTCAGTCTTTGCCTAGTTCTTAAATATATGGAATAAAGTTACAATAACTGCTTTAATACCTTCGATATCCTTGTCTACAAATTCTGTCATTTCTGGGTCAGTTTCAATAAACTGTTTTTTCTCCTCATTATGTGTTATATTTTCCTGCCTCTTTGCATGCTTGGTAATTTTTTACCAAACTGTACCTTATTAGGTACTGGAAATTTTTGTGTTCTTGTAAACATTCTTGAGCTTATTCTGGGATACATTTAAGTTACTTACAAACAGCTCGATCCTTTTGGGTCTTGTTTTTAAGCTTTGTTAAATGGAACCCGATCAGTCTATGGTTAATTTTGCCCCAGTACTAAAGTAGGACTCTTCTGAATCTTCTTCACAATGCTCCATGAGTTATGAGGGGTTTTTGTTTGTTTGTTTGTTGTTGTTTTACTCTGGTCAGTAGAAACAGAAATTACTCCCAGGCTGTGTGAACTCTATGGATTTTTCTCTCTGATTCTTTCAGTTGGGTACTTCTCTGACATCAGATAGTTTCCTTGTATACATTCACAATCAGTACGGAGCTGAAGAGTCAAAGGGACTATTTGAAGTAATTTTGGGCTCTGTCTCTTTGAAGGTCCCTCTTCTCTGGTATTCTCCCCTGTGAACTCTAGACACCTTGGCCTCACTAGATCCCTACCTGTATCTCCTCAACTCAGAGACCTGGATTCCTCTCCATGGACCATGACCTAAAAACTCTCCAGGCAGTAATCAGGGGCCATCATAGAAATCACCTCATTTGTTTCCCAGCTCTTAGACTACTGTCCGTTTTTTCCTAAATGTCTTGAAAACAATTTTTATATATATTTTTAAATATATTTTTTTGTATGTGTTTCAAGTTGATGGGTAAATTTGGTCCCTGTTATTCCATCACTCACTGTGGTCCTGGGTTTCCTGCTTTGGAATAGGTTGGTACTTTCAAGGATATCAGAAAAAAAAAAAAAACTGCCACACTTCTCACTTCCATCCTCAACTCTCAAAGTCTCTATGTAAATTTATATTTATCTAATAAATTAATAAAGAATTTAGCTTTATAGTATTTATTATGTGAATTAATACAGTTATATCACTTCATTTATATGTGTCAGAGGGTCTTGTATGATGCAATATATGTGAGGTGTTTTGGGGGAGGAAAAAGATTCACTGTGGTGCCTCCACTCATTTATTCTCTATAAATGACAGATATATCGCAGCTTACACATATCTAGTTAAGCAGATTGATGCACTATATTATCTAGTTTTAACTAGATGATGCCTCTGAAAATAGACAATTAACTCAACAAGGTTCGGCAAAGACACCACGGATAGGAGATAATATAAAAACAAAAGCCTAAGAAAATACTTTTAAAAAAAGAAGGAAGATATTACACTTATTCTATTCCAAGTTTGAGTGTTTTATATATATATATAACAGCCGAAATTTTGAGTTGCCTAATTCACACCTTCCCAGAGGAGATGGACAGAGGCGAGGCTCTGCCTTCTTGTTTCAGGTCTCGTACTGTGAACAAGTTTCCTTTTTGTGGATTATTTACTGCCATGTTTTTCATCTTTTTGTGCTTTCTGTTGGTGATTTTACTGTGCCGAACTGCTATCTACTGTTCCTAAGTGCAAGAAGGCTGTGATGTGCCTTCCAGAGAAAACATGTGTGAGATAAGCTTTGTTCAGGCATGAGTTATGGTGCTGTTGAAACACAAACACACATAAAACAAGTTATGTATTTATTGGCTGATAAAAATATTGTGACCAAAGGCTCATAAGAATCTAACCATGTGTTTTCTCTAGGAGCCAGAGTTCAATATTTGCTAGTTTAGTGTTTGGTGACTTAATAGACTATAATTGCTGCAAATAATGTGACCTGACTGCATATAAAGGGAAAACCCCACAAATCTAATGAGATTTTACAAAAAGTAGGTCAAAACATTAATATTATCAGGAAGTTTATTGAAAATTAGATTGCATGTACTAAAGTTACCAAGTGACATGCTTACAAAAATATAAGCTCTCAAGAACAACTGATCCAGGATTTGGCAATCATCATAGTAATAATTGATTCAGAAAAAAATCATCAATGGATGATTGCTATCATCTGTGGATTACTATTTTCTGAGGAACAGAATATTGACTTAGTCTTGAAGTCTCTCTCCACACAATGCTATTAACACAAAAGGGAAAGTAAAGAGAATTTTACAGTAGTGAAAAATTACGTGGCAGACACCACTTTAACTAAATGATCAAAGCTAACATCAAATGGAACAAAATGACATCGTGTGCCTCTTGATAAAATGCACTGAAAAGGACACAGAATCACTTCTATGACATTTCTTCCAAAAATGTATAACCTGATTCTAATCAGGAAGAAACAAATCCAAATTGCTTGAATTTTTGAAAAATATCAAGGTCATGAGGAAGAAAGGAAGATTAAGGAACTGCTCCAAATTAGAAGAGATGAAGAGGCATGTGAAGTAACTGCAGTGTGTGATTCTCAATGAAATCCTGGATAGGAAAGGACATTATTGGGATAATTGGTGAAATGTGAATAAAGCTTACAGGTTAAATAATAGTGTTCTATTAGTGTTAAGTTCCTGGTTTTGGGGAGAGAATGTTCTAATTCATAGGGAATATGCACTGAAGGATTTAGATGTAAAGGAAGCCTCATATCTGCAACTTACTATTGGATAGTTCATAAAAACATAATGTATGTGTATTCAGAGAGACTGATAAAGCAAACATATATCAGTAAAATGATAACAGCTGGGAGAAATCTATGTGAAGATTATACAAGAGTTCTTTGTATTGTTCTCACAACTATTTCACAATAAAAAGTAAAAAATAAATGGACTTTTTCTATGATGACAATCATGATTAGTAGTATGCCATGTAGCAGATAGTTTGGGGGGAAAATTTCTATTTACTCTGGTCCTATTAGGAAAAGTGACATTTTAAACAATAAGTGGTTAAAGATGCTTTTTAAATAGAAACTTTGTCACAGAAAGAACATTTGGGAATAGATATTTGAAAATATTTCTTATTATCATGACCCTTTAAAAACTTTGAGTGTACTTATAAAAAATGCTGTATTTGCGCACTTGAATGAAAATGTGGTAATAAAATTTTCTAACCTGTTGAAAAGTCTTCCAAATGTGGTGTTTCAGCAGAATTCTGTTTCAGATAATATTTCTTCATAATAAACAACTCCAAAACTAAGTAGTTTAAAATAATTTATGATTATTTCTTACAGTTCTGGGTTCAGAACCAACTGGATGGTTCTCACTTGGAGGTCTTACACACAGCTACAGGTACATGCTGAGCAGGGCTCAAGTCACCTGAAGATTTCTCATTCACAGGTCTGGTGTCTGGGCTAGGTTGGCTGGAACATTTGGGGCCTGGCCAGGCATCTCTTTCCTTCTTTCTCCATGTGGATTGCTTGGGCTTCCTCATGGCATGGCAGCCTCCAGGTAGTCAGACGGTGGCTGGCTTTCCCCAGAGCCAGTGTTCTAAAAGAGTCAAACTCCAAGAGGTTTCTTATGACCAAGCCTCAGAAGTCTGGCAGCTTCACTTTTACATTATTCTCCTGGCTAAAGCAGTCACAAACCAGCCAAGATTCAAGGGAACGAAAGAACAGACTCCTTGTTTCAGTAGGGAAATGACTTGAATCAGCAAGGAGGGAAGGAATTGAACGTGGCCATCTTGGAGAGAAGCTACCAACTTTTGAGTCTAATTTGTTAAAATACAGAAACTATGACAAGTTCTGATTACTCCATAAGGAAAACACTGATGTATGGGGAAATGGACATTTTCCAGTCAAACTTTAGGAAAAGATGATGATCAATTGGTGGATCGCATTTCAAAATGAATATCTTAATTTGGTCAGTACAGCCAACCATGTACTTCTTCCCTTTGAGTCCACCTTTGTGGGGTAACATCTTCATCTATGACAGATAATAAACTGAACTTAGAATCAGAGTTTTGAATGGTTGTATCAAAAAGTGTAGAGTCAAATTTTTTAAAAAGGAATATATTCAATCACTTTATTCTCACTAAATATTGCTATTAATAATAGTTTTATTGAAAGAAGAAACTTTTAATTATTAATAAATATCATAAAATACTAACTACTTTTTATCATCCCTTTTAACTTCCATTTTTATATATAATTTACATGCATGATATATGTGTACATTTGCACATTAGAGAAAGACATGAAAGTATTGTGCTAAGAGCATAGATTCTGGAGCAAGGTGCCTGGGTTTATTACTTGCTGTGTGACCCTGAACAGGTTACTTGACCTCTCTGTGCCTCAGCTCTCAATTCTAAGTAAGGGCAATGATAATACCCTATCATAGATTGTGAGCAGTATTTGAGTTAATATATAGCTTGGCTTGTAGTATTTAGCTATAACTATTACTATTCAGCAGTATCTTTTAAAATAAAAACATGCAGACCATTTGACCAAACGCTTCTTCATCTAGGTATAACTATAGAGAAATACTTGTGTGCACCAGAGGCTTTGTACAAGAATGTCCACTGAGGCAACATTTGTAATAGGAAAAAAGGCGGAAACCATCTAAATGTATAGGGGAAGAGTTTAATAAAGTATGGCAAATAGATATGGTGGAATACTCCACAGTAGTTCCAAAGAGGAGGTAGATTTTCATGTACTGATATGAGAACATCACCAAATATTAAGTTAAAAATCAAGTTGTGGCACAATGAGTATGACATGATTCAATATATACGAAAGGCAATAATAAAATTAAGCCATACACTTGTATATTTGTAGTTGTATATAAATATAAATATTTCTATTTGTATATAAATATTTGCATTGTTATATAAGCCTATAAAAATGTCTAGAAGGATATATGCCACACTTAGTTTACAGAAGAGTGGGTCAAACAGAACTGTGGGGTTTTCTGTACTTTGTAAATATTTTACAAGAATGCATCCATATAGTGATTATATAATTTAAGATATATTTAAAAGATTTGTAAAAAGAGTGTGGGAGTCACTTATTTAGATTGTGGAAGGAAGACTGCATTGAACTTGACATGTTCACAATTAGTCTCATAATTAGTTACTTAATTGTGATCAGAATGGGGAAAACAGACAAGTGGGCATTCTGTTGCTCTTTCTCAGATGACATTTCACCTATTACCTTCAATGTAGTAAGAAGAATCGTTTTTCCTTATTTTTTCAGCTAAAAAATGGTGGGGAGAAATTTTCTGAAAACATTTACTGTAGTCAGTAGCACAAACAGAAAATCTAAGAACTTATGCAGTTTGCTCCTTTCAAAACTCACCATCAATAAGCATTTATAAAATGAAAGAAACATTATCGATTAATCCCATGCATGGAGGAGAGTTTCCTTTTGCTATTGTAAGTATTCCACTCATTTCCTTGAGAAAAAAAAGAAGTAGTATGACAGAATATTAAATTCATATCGTATATTATTCCTAAGTGAGAATCACTTTTCAAAAGTCCTGCTCGTAATCGTGTCTTGATATATAACTTTACTACATGCCTTGAAGTCATTGGCAGTTCTCCAAAGAGACCAAACAGAACTTCAAATATTATTTCAGACCACGGAGGGGAAGGGGAGAAGTAAGATTGATTTCGTTTTAAATGACTGGAGCCAGGCTCTGCACGGACTAGTCTTTTTGCCTTATTCCCGTGGCTTTTCTTTGCCAATTAGGGAGCATCACCTGGATGGGAGAGTGGCCTCCGTCTAACAAAGAGGCGGGGAGAGGCGTGCTCCTCCAACAGCTGCCCGCGCGTGTCAGCCCAAGTTACAGAAGGGAGCAGCTGTGCCCCCATGAGAAAATCCACTCATATCTAACAGGAAGACAAGTGACCCCTGCAACTGTAGAAAAGCAACTTGATCCCCTTCTGGAAAGTGATGGCCTTTGCAGTTTTTACAGGGTTAGGGGCAGTCTGAGGAGAGACCCCATCCTCAAAATCTGCCCTGTGGGGGGTCATGTGGCCCTGACAGAAACCAAACGAAACTCCTGAGCCACGGAAGGAAGCCTTTCCACGTGGCAGGTGCTTAAGGGCTTGTGGCTGAGGCGTCTGGCTTTTGGTGCCTGGAAGATGAGAGGGAAGGGGTAAAACGTGCTTTTGCTCTGCCCAGTTTCCACTTGAAAGCAGAAATACGGAACCAGAGAGCTGGGAGCTGGGTGAGTGGTCATCATCCGCATGATGGTATTTCCTACGAGGAAATCTTTTCAAAACATACTGGGGGACCCTGTGCAATGAGCAGAAAGCAGTGAGAGGCAGGGAGGGAGGAGAAGGCAGGTTTCAAGCCCGCAGCAGTCGAGGCCATGGAGAAAAAGGATTCCTAATCAAAATGCTTTCATCTTAACCAGTGCCCCTGGGGATTTGAGGGCTCTGCTTCCAAGTGAGGATCATGGAAGGCATGTGACTAACAGACCAAGATGAAACAGTATCCCTGCTAATACTGAAGCCATGTTCATGGAAACGCTGGATAGGTTTACCTCATCCAGACATAAAGGAACCACTATGATACAACCCTGGGACAGGACAATAAGGACTATTTCTGTTCTTTTGGTGTGTCTTTAACTGTTCTTAGTTTAGTTTTTTGCAGATAGACAATACATTCACGTGGTTCAATAACCAGAACATATTAATCGTGGTACAGTCAAGACTGTCTCCCATCTTCCCAGACCCCACTGGGCAGCCACTTACTGTTAACTACCCTTTCAGAGTTTCTTTATGCAGATACAAACACATGCAAATGTAGATCATTGTCTCTCCTTTTATTTACTCAATGGCATGAAGTTATAGAGGGCTTCATTCCTTTTTTTTTTTTTAACAATTTCATAACCTCCCACTGAATGGATGTATAAGAATTAATTTAACCAGCAGGCTGTTGATGGACATTAAATTGTTTCTAGTTTTTTGTGATTATCAACAAAGTAGCCAAGAATGACAATGTACTTATGTCAATTCCATTCACCCTTATGCAAGCTTTCTATATAATAGATTTCCCAAAGTGGAATTATAGGGCCAAAAGGCATGTGGATTTTGGAGATGTGTTTAAATTATTCTAGATGCCTAGAAGCTATCTGGGATAATTTTCCACATTCTCACCAACAGTGTATATTCACACTTTGGAGTTTTGCCCTCTGATCAGTGAAAACTAGTATCTCATTGTAGTTTAATTTTGTTTTTTATAAATTTATTTATTTTATTTTTGGCTGTGTTGGGTCTTCGTTGCTGCTCACGGGCTTTCTCTAGTTGCAGCGAGCGGGGGCTTCTCTTGTTGTGCAGCATGGGCTCTAGGAGTGCGGGCTTCAGTAGTTGTGGCAGTAGTTTTAATTTTTATTTTTCTTATGAGTGAGGGTGAATATCTTTTTATATGTTTAAGAGCTATTTGTACTTCCTTTTCTGTAAATGGTGCAATGCATAAAGTCTATCCGTACCCTTTGCCCATGTTTCTGTTGAGTTGTATTTTTTCTTATAAATTTCTGCTATTGAGCCCACCCAGTGATTTTTTACAATTTTTGGTTATAGTATTTTTCATTTATAGAATTTTTTCATTTGTTTCTTCATTACATATTCTATTTTCTGTGAGTTTCTATTTTTCATTTGTTTCAAGCATTCATAATTGCTTTAAAATTAAAACATTTATATAATAGCTGCTTTAGAATACTCATCAGATAATTCCAACATCTGTGTCATCTCAATGCTGATGTCTGTCGATTGCCTTTTTTCTTCTGAGTTGAGATTTTCATGGTTTTCAGTGTGATGAGATGTGGATTGTGTCCTACACATTTTGAGTATTATGTTATGTGACTCTGGTTCCTACTTAAATCTTTTATTTTAGCAGGCAGTCAACTTGTTTAGGTTCACAATGCATGTCCTGGTGCACTTTGTGGGCTGTACTTCAAAGCTCAATTTCATGTTCAAAGACATGGCAGTGCTGTTCTGGTCTGCCCCACTGTGTATTCCCCTGAGACCAATCTGAACCTGGGTGGTGTTTCAGACCAGTGTTCAGTTTTTCTGACCTTTTAGACCTTTGTTGTGTTGCTTCTTACCTGTTTTATGTACAGGTCATAGAGAGTTCTGCCCAGGATTCCAGATTTAGGAAATCACTTTCTCTAGTTCTCTACTTTCCATAATCCTCCCGCATGTTCCAGTTAGGAGTGGGGGGCCGGGGGCATCTCCTAGTTGTAGAAGGAGGGATGGCTAAGTGGGTTCCACCCACAGCTCCCACCTGTAGCACTGGGTGAGGAGGGGGAAAGGCAAGTCTTTTTTGGGGTTGTTTGCCTACAGAACAGCAGATAGGGTCAAAATGTTTTTGCCCTGCTGGAAATCCTGGTCCTACAGCTAAAGAAGGGAGGACTCATCTGGCTGAGTTGACGGCTTTCAAGCCTTTATAAACCACGGTACCTCCATAAACCATGGTTATCTAGGTAGTAATTCTTGGATCAGTCCCCACATTTATCTCCTGAGGACAAACATTAATGCTCAGAAGCAGCTGGTTAAGCCCATAAGAAGGAAATACTTGAATAACTACCTCGTAATATGCAAAGTCCTCTCCCACTAAGTCCTCGAATTTCACACTATTCTGCCTCTTCTAAAATCCTGATTCTAAATTATGCTCCTCCAAGCCTGCCAGTCAAGGAAAGGGACCCATTGCTGAGCCAGCTGTGTCTCAGACCCTTACCTCCCTGCCAATTCTTGAAATCTCCCCCTGCAGGACTTAAGTATGTTCTCGGTCAAAGGCCTTCACTTGGAGCCCTTTCTGTTTTTCCCTCTGTCTAGGTTCCTTTGTCTTATACTCACATCTCTCCCTTTTTAACAAACAAACAAACAAAAAAAAACCCAGCATGTAAACAGCAGCAGCAACAAGAATAACAAACAAACCAAAATTTCCTTCTATTTACTGCTCTCCTCTGGCTATCACCACCTTTCCTTTTCTTTCCAGGCCAACTTTTTCTTTTTTTAAAAAATTTAATTAACTTATTAAAACATTTTATTTTAACTTTTCCCCATTTTTATTGAAGTGTAATTGACACACGTCATTGCATAATTTTAAGGTGTACACATAATGATTTTAATTACATATATTGTGAAATGATTGCCTCTATAAGTTTAGTTAGCATTTGTCATCTCATATAGATGAAATAAAAAAGAAAGCAAAAATTTGTTTTCCTTGTGATGAGAACTCTTAGAATTTACTCTCTAAGCTACTGTATATCACACAGCAGTATTAACTAGAGTCATCATGTTGTACATCCCATCCCTAGTACTTTTTTTTTTAAAACTGGAAGTTTGTACCTTTCGACCACCTTCCTCCAATTTCTTCCCCCTCTCCACCCCCCAGTAACCACAAATCTGATCCTTTTTTCCATGAGTTGGATTGGTTTCTTTTTTTTTTTTTTTAGATTCCACATATAAGTGAGATCACACAGTATTTGTATTTCTCTATCTGACTTACTTCACTTAGTGTAATGTCCTCCAGGTCCTTTGTTGTCACAAATAGTAGGATTTCTTCATTTTTTTTTTTTTTTACGTCCAACCAAGTTTCCTAAAAGAATAGTCCACAAGTCCTCATATTCCACTTCCCAGCTTTGGTAAACTCCCTCCACATCATTAAAAATATCCCATCAAGGTCCTCAGCAACCTGAACATTGCCAAATCCAGAGAGAATATCCTGGTCCCATGTGACTCCTCACTCTTTCTCAAAACTCTCAACTTTTTGGCTTCTGTGACACTTCTCTCTTTTTCCTCCCATCTTTCTAACAGTCCTTGTTCTCCATCTATTTCTCAGCAGCCCATCCCTTCAACACAGATGGTGCTGTGATAATGGCAATATTAATAAAAATCAACCTCAATCTTTATTGAACTCTTGTACTAGGTTCTAGGCCAGGTACTTGGAATGTGTTATCACATTAAATATCACATATTCTCACTTACAACCCACATAAAACCCCTTTATGGAAATGTGGACCCCAAGAAATGTCAGGTTATTTGCCCAGGTTCATGCAGCTACTCCATGGCAGAGGACTTGGGTATCGATTTCTCAAGGGACACATCTTTGGCCGGTTTGTATCCTCTCCTTGAATTATTTTGTCCATTTTCATCATCTTTAATGAGTGATATGTATGAAAAGTTTTTCCCAAACTAAGTTTCCAACTCCTATACCAAGCTTCCTCCTGAACTTGTCACTCTGGGTGTCCCCTAGAAACCTCCAACTCACAGTGTATCTATCTGAACCCAACATATTACTCCCTCCATGGCACCTGATCCTCCTTCCATATTCTAGGTCTTAGAAGTGGGACAGCCAGCTTCCACCCAGCTGTACAAGAGACACACAAAGCACTTTTGACTCTTCCCCTCTCCTTTACCCTTCATTTATCATAAAGGCTATTAATTTTTCTTCCTGTTTCTAGAATCCAGCTTTTCTTTTGTCTCTTCTTTTGATTATGGCAGTGGAGTCCTACCAGGTCTTTCTACTCCCATTTTATCTCTTTTAAGTCAGTAAGTTGTACTCCAAGAATCTTCTTCCCCCATAAAGTATAAAAATGACATTCTGGTTATCTGTTGCTATATAACAACCACATGAAACCTTAGAAGTCTAAAACAAATTTTATTATTGCTCAAATTTTATGAGTTGATGGGGGCAATTCTCATTCAGGGTCTCTCATGAAGTTGCATTCAGATGGTGGCTGGGACTGGAGTCTTCTAAAGCCTTGACCTTGACATTCATGATGGTTTCTGGCTGGGAGCTCAGCTGGGGTGATGACCAGAGCACCTACATGTGCCATGTACCTGTGGTTTGGGCTTCTGACAGCATGGGTTTGCTTCTAAGAAGAGGTATCAGGTCCAAAGAGAGTGTTCCAAGAGACCAGGCAGAAGTTCTAAGACGTCCTAAGACCTACCCTCAGAATGTTGCTTCTGTTACCTTCAAGAAATTGCTTAGACCAGCCCTAGATTCAAGAGGAGGGGAATTAGACCCTATCTTTGAATGTGATGAGCACATGTACAGAGAGAGAAGTCATTGAGGAGGTTATCATGGAGACTATTTAGCTCAATGACTGTATCATTTTTGTGTGCTGAACTCTTTCATTGCTCCCCAGTGAGTAGGAGATGAAGTCCAAGTTTTCTCAAATACCACACATAGACTTGCTAGGGTTTGCAACACCTGTTTCTCCAACATCTTTTCCTTCTACTCCCAACCTCCCACAATTGTTGTTTGCAAATCTCTCCACCCCATCTCTGCCATAGACCTTAATGGCTATTCTCTCCTGTGATCCACCTTAAAATCCCTACCTATTCTTCTCACTTGGTCAACTCCTACTTTATCCTTTAAGACTACTTAGACATGAAGCTCACCTGGAATCCCAGCTTGGGTGGGGTGAGCCACTTTTGTGGGATCCTATTGCACCCTGGGTGCACTTATCATAATACTTGTATTTATAGTACCTGTTTATGCTTCTCTTTCCCTCATACTCCCAGGAGGTTAGCCTCTAGAAGGCAGGAACCAGATCCCCCTCATCTTTGCACCTTTGGTACACAGTGTCTGCACAGAGGAGGTGCTCTAGGAGTTGGTTGACATGACTGTGTGCTCACTGTGCGGCAGATCTGAGTCTTCTCCATCATCCATGATTCTGTTTTTCTACCTAGAACATTGCAGCTCCTTTAATGCAAGAAAACAGGGAGTAGGGGGTGTGGCTGCTTTGTAATATATCAACTTGCCTAGACTGACCCACGTTTCACAGAATTCCTTCCCCTTTATGTTTCAGGTTAGGGTGGGCCACAAGAGAGTCTCTTGTGGCAGATTTGGAGGGAGGAAGTGAAGGAGCATCCAGGATGTAGCTCACAGGTTGGTGCTTCTCTGCCGGCTCGTCTTGTTGGTGTAGGGGCATCAGCCAGGCCTGCAACCGTTCCTCTTCCTCTGCATCCTCCTTCGGCTTCTCTGCCTCCTGGGACAGCTCTGTGATGAACGGCACCACCTTGTCCTACAGGACATCAACACCGTCAAAGTCAGAGGCAGCAAGAGTTGACATGGGTTTGTCTGTCCCCTTGGGTTCCAGCTTGTCCTTGCTTCTCTACTGCCTTCACTGAGACAGTAGCCTTATAAAGACTGCCTGCTCAGCTCCCACAATTTTCTAAGGTAAAAATCCTGTAAAAAAGATATATCTGTATCTATATACATACCGGCATATGTACATATATATACACATATGCATACCAAATACATATATTACTGCCTAGTGATTCTGCTTATCTGATCAAACTATGACTGATGTGGGTGAAGGGAGGTTACTGGGCAAAATTTAAGACATGTCAAAAACAATGGCAAGCCACCTGGCTTTCGTAATAACAGTTGCTGTAATAAAAACACAACCCATCCGAGCGCCGTAATGGCTCATGTCACAGGAGAGCATAGGAGTTCACAGTGAGCCTTTGGAGCCGAGAAGCTGGATTTCAAGGCTGGTTCCTCACTTTATAGCTATATTCATTGGGCACACTCCAAACCTCGGTTTACTCATGGGTAAAATAGAGGGAACAATCGCATGGGTTTATGGAGGATTAAGAAATAATCCACATGAAGTTCTTAGTATGTGACTACCATGTAATTAGTGTTTAAACCAAGTTAGCTAATATTAATCATGTAAAATATACAAATACTTGTAGATATCACACTTGACCCTAATTTATATTCTATTGATTTACATTTATGCCCATAATTCATAAACTGCATTTATGAAGTACATGCGCACTCCATAAACTGAAGATTAGAGATTATAGTGCACTGTAGAGGTAACGAGTACAAATATTTTGAGACCATCCCTAGTCATTGATGGGTTAAAGAGTTTATAGTAATAAATATAAATACAAATATATTTATAGATATAAATATAAATAATAATGTCAGAAATATTAATGAGATACAATCGATGATTACCATGATGTAGTCAGCTTGTGCTAATTATGTAACTTCTTCATTCCTTTTGCTCTTTCAGAAATTTCCCTTTAGCCCTAGAGTTTTAAATTCTTCCTACTTTAATAATTGAATGATCCATATATTTAAAACAGCTTTGTACATTTAAACCTTATGTTTGGCTCTTCTCCCCATGTTAACTTTTTAGGGAGTCATTTAAGAAGGTAGACAGAGCCATAGCATTCAGAGCCAGATGAAATATCGATCCTTCTAGAAGGCATCCGTGACCTACCAAAAACTTAGCAAAATGAGGAAATGACATAAGTCCTAGAAGTCCCATTGGCTCTCGGCGATGCCGTTTGCAGGGAGTGTGCAAAACAGAGAGTGAGGGAAGGTCTTGGAATGATTTGACTTTTTTACTCTTCTTGCCTTTTGGAACATTTGATTTTTTTTTTTTTTTGAGTTCTCTGTTTATGAATTAAAAATGCTTTTGTTTATTAAGCTAATTAAATTATTTTAAGAACATAAACAATGCAAGATAAGGGACTCAAACATTGTGAGTCTCTCTGTCTCTCTCTGTGCTAACAAACGGTCCGTGTCATAATAAAACAAGTCTATTTCTAAATAAGGCAAAAACGACTGGGTCTCGTCTGGCGGAGCAAGACACCAAACACAGCGTCCCACTGTTTCTGCTGCCCCTGCTGCACCCTGGGAACTTCATGAAACCCAGTATTATGTAGCAGAGACCAAAGGTCAGTTCCCAGGCAACAAAAGACAATGCCCTTGATATTTGCTTATCACCCTTGAGTGAGTGGGGAAGGCTCTAGATCATGAGAATTTAAAGCAGCCCCTTCCCCATATCTGCCTGAGACTGTGATGATCTGAATGTGTACATGTTCTCACCTCATGAGCCTATCTATATACACCTTGAGAGAACTCCACAGTTTGTATTCCCACCTGGCATATAGGAGGTGTTAGACATTAACTGTATTTTATGGAATAAAGAAACAATTTGAATTTTTGTTTTGGAAATGAAACTTCAGTTCAAATATAATCTCATATGAAGTTCCAATTTATGAAATAAAGCAAAGCCAGAGCCTTGGCCACTCCTCTTTCTTCCCCCTTGAGTAAGCTTCCTAGGAGTCCTTGGAACAGTAACTTGAAGATAAAAGATGAGATGAAAATTCTTGCATTTCTAAATGCTACTTTCTGAAAAACCCACTGTAATGTTCTTCAGGCGCAAGCAATGAGGGAGTGTATGTACCTTAGGCAGAGACAGAAAATATTCATTCTCCTTGCTGCATCTCTGTGTGTGCGCCTCAACGCTGGGCACTGCACGTGACTGATGGATGCTGAGCCTGCTTCCTTACAGATTCTGAACCCAGCACAAGTGGTGACTCCAAGGCTACCTCCTGAAGGATGCAGATCTCCAAGCCCAAGGCGCAGGGGCCTGATGCACTCCTCCTGTCTCTTTCCTGCCTGTATCTCTCTCCCTTCTTATACATGGGCCTCTGTCCATGGCCGGATTCGCCCCAGCTCCAGGGAATTCACCAGAAGCATTTATTTACCTAGAATCTAGGAGCACAATGGAAGCTGGGTAAATGAACATTTTTTAGGGACGTGAAGGGAACTAGTATTTGAGTTGCTATTCTGGGGCACATACTCTTAGATCAAAAAGAAAGTAGGTACAGTTTAGAATATATTCTCGCTTTTCAAGGTACTCATGGTGTCATTGGAAAGAGAGCACGTGCCATCTTGTGCTATAGATTTGTTTTGAGGTCCAGATGGTATCATGCCCATGGAAGAACTGCTTGGTGCGAGAGTCAGGTTCTAACTATAACTGGGGTCATCGATCGCTGTGAGCATGTGGTCACGATGCATAAGGCACAATCTGGTCTGTTCATCTTAGTTTTTAAAGTACATTTCAGGAATCCAAGGAAACTTCTGTGTCACAATCTCAAAAATGAAATTCAGGGAGGAAGGATGATACTCTTTTGCTGTTAAGGGAGGACTGGGTTTCAGGAAGCAATGTCTCTGGAGGCGGGGTTCCCTCTTCTGTGAAGTCCACTTGTTGCCCTTTGGACCTCGTTGTCCTGGGTGATGCGTCAGTCAGGAGGGTGAGACGGAGTGTGCTTGACTGGGTCTGAGCCTCAAAGCCGAATTCATGAACATGCAGCCTCGTTCCTGACTTCGGCTCTCATTCCTGCCTTTCATGGGTTCACTGCTAGCTATTATAAATTAAATATCCACAAGCGGACACGATCTCTGGCAAGTTCAGCTGTAGCCAGGGAGACTAGCATTCTAGATGGCTGGCTTGGTGCCCATTGTTTCCTGTTTGGATGATAGATTATGTGAACACCCAGATTATAGCTAGTATATAGCTAGAGAGCTGACTTGTTGCATGTATAGTTGAGTAAATTTTTATAACGAGGATTTACAATTTTTCAAACATCAATTATGTTATGAGGCAAAATGATGTCTATTGCTTTGCATTCTATCAATACCTCAAAATTGTGTCTATTGTACTTTCTCAATTCTTCATCAAGAACCCTCATTTTGGGACATACATAGCACGTTTTTCACTATTTTTTAAAGAAACAATTTAAGCAAGCACTCTTTTGTGAAGAGCCTTCAGATAAGAGAGAACAGAGGCCCTGGAAAGGGGTGTGTGATGGCCACTTTCCATAACTTTCTCTCACTCCATCTTAGCCATCATGCAGATTTCTCTGTTTTCTTCTTTGTGATGTTGCCTGAGCAGCATCTCAACGTGTCCTGTATTCTTACCTGGGGCTTGGAGAGCAGCGCCCTCCCAGGAGGGGGAGGAAGGAGGAAGGGAATCGGCAACCCTGGTCACTCTGACCTTTCCCAACTCTATTCTCTGGTTTGGTTTTCTCAGCACCATTGTGTCCCTCCCATCCCCTCTCCTTCCATCTTTTTTCTCTCTTCCCTTCTCCCATCTTTCCACTCTCTCCGCTCCAGACTCAGACACTATGTTGGGCCAGGAAAGGATAGTTTCAGTGTGCTTCTTCTTGGAAATCTTTCTTTCTTCTATTGTTTTCTTTATGAACAAAGGTGCTAGAGGGGTTGGGTGGAGGGGAACACAAAGTTCCAGATTCATGAAGGAAAGGAGCGCTGGTGGGAGCGGGGCTGAAGCCCGCAGAGCTGGGGATGGAAAGACCACTCTTCGTTCTCAACGCCCCACTTTCAAAAAGACCCAGAGAGGAAGCTGCAAAATTTCATCCTGCTTCTCAGAGGGCTGAGATGGCGTGACAAGAGCTGTGGTCGGAAATCAGCAGGTCGATGGTAAGGGAAAGTAGGCAGAGAGATAGGGTTGGGGGGCACACCATAAAGCGTCTCCAAGGATTTCTCTCAAGGGGAATTGCTGAATTCCTAACCTCCAGCCCCTTGGAACACCCCATCAGCCTTCCTGGTGACTTTTCTACTCCTTACTCCATGCCTAATCCCTGCTTTCCTCTCCCCAGGACAAAGCACCCTTTGGGCTACTTAGATGGTGAGGCCCTTTCCTGCTTCTCCCAACCCCAGGGCTTCTGGTCATCAGGCAGAGGCAGATCCTGCTATGGCATCAGGCAAAGGGTCTCAGATTAAAGCTGACCCCAAACCACCACACAGGACTACCCCAGCCGAGATAAAAGGGGAGGCTCTTTCTCTAGCCCTCCCAGGATTTTCAGGGCTGCCACCTGCTTGCTTCAGAGGCCTCAGTGCTCCCAGAGCAGAAAGGCCCGGGTGTTCATGTTCACATATGCTGCGGCACTAATGTAGAAATTCTCCTGCCAGTCTGCTGGGAGGAATAGCTCATGAAACAGATTGTAAAGGCCTGGGCCGGGACTCGCTTTCCTGTGACTTGGCACTTATGTAGCTTTTTCCACCGGCTGGGAAGGAGCAGGAGGCCAGGCTGCGCCCCTCAGATGATGGACGCCCTCCCCAAACCACGCTTGTGAGGCTCCAGTCCTGTGCTCCCCAATTCTTCAATCCTGCCCCGGGCCCGCGAGGGGTTTATTGAGTGGAACTACACTTGACACCGAGGTGGCAGATTGGAGGCCATCCTCGTGACACGTTCCAAGTGTGAAATGACTTAAATCTGGGGGCCCGGTCCCAGGAGGCCCAGAGGCATGATGCTGGTGCCCAGACAGCGGCTGTCCCCCACCGGCTGTGAATGTGTTTCCCCACCCCTGGGCTGCCTGGTCAATATCAGGGTGTTTGCGGCTGGATTTGCCCAGTGTCTCCCCGGGCGTCTGAGTTGCAGCGAGTGCACATTTCAGGCTGTGGGGGATGGGCCGCCGGCCAGCGCGCTGGGGGCTCCCCCGCCCCACAGTCGCAGCTGTGATGACTTCATGACTCTCACATGGCCCTGGGGCCGGGGAACAGGGCCGGGATTGTATTCGCAGGCTGCAATCTCACGTGTGAAAGAACTGCGTCAGACTAGACCTCCCGCTGCAGGAGTTTGCGAAAATCCGCTCTTACCTCCAGCAAGAACTCCCAGAGTGCCCCTGCCCACTCCTCCAAGACCCTTCAATAGGCTGAGTCCTGAGGTCCTTCTCAGCCAGGGGCCACGTGGAGGGAATGATCCACACTAAACCACCTTTAGGTGGGTTTTCAGGTTTTAGGGGAAATAATAACATTTTGCATTTGAATCTGCCAATGAGCCCAGGTCTGTATTAGAGCAGTCCTGGGGAAAGAGATGGCTTTATTTCTCTTAGTGGCTTGTTTGCCTCTTCCCCGGAGAGATTCAGGGGAAGTGCCGGGGCCACAAGACCCCCAGGACCTTGCTTCACCAATGTCCAGATAGTGGGAGAAATGAGACTTGAGACCCCATGTGATGTGATTGTCAAGCTTCCTGTCATTTAAATGTGGTGACAGTGTTCCTGGCCATGACTGGATGGGAGGAGCTTGTGCCCAGTGGCCATCAGGTATGTTCATTGCAGCATTGTTTGTGATGGTGACAAATTGGAATAACCTAAGTGTCTATCAAAGAGAATGGAGAAATAAAATGTGGTGTATTTAGATGATGGCATTGTATACAGCAGTTAAAACAGATAACCAGACAGGGATAGAGCTCAAAAATGAAAAAAAAAAATTAATGAGTTGCAGAACGATAACTACAGTATGAAACCATTTATGTAGAGAGAGAGAGAGAAAAGAAAACAGAAAAACCCTCATGAGGCCAGGCTGTGCTTTCTGTTCTGTGCTGTGCAGAGGCCTGGAAGCCTGGACCCCAAGCTCCAAACTGTCTATGGGAGGGTGAGAGGGACTGAAATTGGGGAAGGTGGTCAAAAGTTCCTTTTAAGTAAATGTTCTAATGTTTGAGGAGAGAATGATTTCATTTATTTCTTATATAATTAAAAATCGATTATAAAATAGGGGAAAATGGGGTGTTGGTTTACAAACTTAATCCACCCAGATTTAGCAGATGTGGAGCTTTGCATTTTTGACCTATTTGTAGGTAATTAGTGGTTTCAGTTCTTTATTCTTTCTCTTTGCTGAGATGTAGCAAACTGATATGATGGAAAGGGTAAGACAAGGTACCATGAGTGTGTGTGTTCATGAATCCACAGGGGACTGTGTCAAGCGACACTCAAGGAAGTCCTTTGCTGAGCAGTTAGTCTGCAGACTGTGGCCTTGTTGAATCACAGGGTCATCACCCTATCATGACAAGCACCGGTGCAGCACTTATTGCTCTAACTGGGCTGGGAGAAGGGGGTGGGCCAGGTACCCAGGTAACCTGCGTTGGACGTAGTCCTGACACTTCCCTTTGCACCTTCCACTTGGAAAATCTTGCAAGCAGATGCATGTTGGAAATTCACTTTACATGGGGGGTTAAGTGAATAATTTAGCTAAGAATAAACCCATATACACCCACAGGTGGTGATTGCTATAGTCACAGAGATTTTCAAACACAAGATATAGTTCTGTGTGTGTGTGTATGTGAATTAATAATATAGAAGTTTGAAGATAAGAAAAGGAAAACATGCTTTTGTCAGAGAACAACCTTTAAAATTAGGAAAGAAATTATGAACCTATTAGGAAATGGCTTACTGTGTTTTATAATCAGTACCAATAATATTAGTTGTGTTCAAAAATATTCTTTTCCTTAATTATAATAATTTCATTCACATTGTAGAAAATTTAGCAGTTAAAGAAAAATATAAATAACAAAATTAAAAGCAGACAAAAATGAAACGGTGGATAGCTCAATGATTTGATTATGGATGTTTTCTTCTAGATTTTTCTATTATTGATATCACAAAATCTTCATCCTACTGGTGATATTGTTTTGTAGCCCATTTTTATCATGCTGTTATTAATAATTGAAAGTCCATCACCCAGAGGAGTTCCCTTAATACCCCTTTCTAGTCAATTTCCTACTCACCCTAGGCCTTGGTGACCATTGATCTGATTTGTCACTATACTTTTGCCTTTTTCAAAATGTCATATAAATGGAATCATACCGTGTGTGGCCTTTGTGACTAGCTTCTTTGACTTATCATAACACTTTTGAGATTCTTCCATGTTGTTGCATATATCAGAAGTTATTTCTTTTTATTGTTGAATAGAATTTCATTGTATGGGTCTATTACAATTTGTTTATCCAATTATCAGTTTTAGGATTTGCTGAGTTTTGAAATATGTGGGTTGAAGTCTTTCATCCATTTTGGAATATTCTTGGAGACTATTTTTTCAAAATTACTTCTGTCCAAATCTCAGTCTCTCCTCTCTGTCTGGGATGAAAGTTGCAGTGGCTACTATGTTTGCTTCGGTTCCCATACCTCTTATGCTTTGTTCTGTTCTTTCCATTCTTTTTTTCTCTTGCTTCAGTTTGAGTCTTTTCTGTTGACTTTAGCTATGCTTTTTTTTTTTTTTTTTTAAATCCTTGAATACTCATGATGATATTGCCATAAATAAGGTTGTGCAAATAGAACTTGAAAATTTACTCCTATCCTCCTTTTTAAAAAATTGAAGTATAATTGACAAACAATATCACATCAGTTTCAGGTGTATATCATAGTGATTTGATAGGTATATACATTTTTAAATGATCACCACAAAAAGCTAGTTACCACCTGTCACCTTACAAAGTTATTACAATGGTATTGACTATATTCCCCACGCTGCACATTACATCTTCATGACTCATTTATTTTATTAATGAGGTTTGTATCCCTTAATCCCCTTCACCTATTTCACCCACCACCCTAACACCTTCTCCTCTGGTGATCATCAGTTTGTTCCCTATATCTATGAGCCTGTTTCTGTTATGTTTTGTTTATGCATTTATTTCATTTTTTAGATTCCACATATAATAAGTGAGATCATACAGTAACTGTCTTTCTCTGTCTGACTTAATTTCACTTAGCATAACACCCTCTAGGTTCATCCATGTTGTTGCAAATGGCAAGATTTCATTCATTTTTATGGCTGAGAATATCCCATTGTATATATATACTCCTCTCCATCTTTTGTTTGGTTAACTCTTAGTCATCATCTAGACTTCACTTCCTCAGGAATGCCTTTTCTGATCTCCAAGATGAGGCCAGATTCCCTGTTATACACTCTCAAAGCACCACATGCCTTTCCTTCTGAGTACTAACCAAAGTCATTATTTTGCTGGCATTTTACTTAACTGTGGAATTGTTTGTCTGCTTTCTCCTCTAGATCATAAGCTCCACAGGGCAGGGGTTGTGTCTCCTTTTTGTTTATTATTGTTTCTCTATCTGTAGCCTGGTTCGTAAAACATCATAGGATCTTAATATTTTTGAAATCTATATGGAATGTGTCCCTTTCTGGTTACTTGAAGGCCCGCCTCATCATAGCTTGGAGTACGTCATCTGTGCCTGGACACCAAGCCTCCCACCCTCGGGGATGGTCTTTACAGCAACATTTACTATGGACTGCCTCAGTGGACTTCAGAGGTGGAGGACAAACTGTTACTAAGTCTAAGCTCTCTCTGCTTGCCACACAACAGGCCGTGAGGTGTTGAGGCAAGGAATACGATTTTATCCAGAAAGCCAGCAGACCGAGAAGATGGCAGACTAATGTCTCCAAAAAACCATCTTAGTGGGGTTTGGATGCCGGTTTCTTTTATAGAATAGAGAACGGGGAGGAGATGAGGAATTAAAGTGAAAAAGGTCATAAGATTTGCAAATGTCCCCTGGAATGGCCAGCCTAGGAGAGGAGATGTGTTAATTTCTTCTTTCTTGCAGCCATCCACAGGTGGACAGGGTCAGTATGTTTCCCTGAACAAAGGCACTTCGGTTTAACATTCAGGCAGAGGGGCAGGGTTCCCCAAGGCAGACCATTATGTATAGACAGTATCCTTTTAGTGAACAAAAGCAGCAGAAAGCAAAGGTTAAAGTAAAAGAAACAGGTCCAACATGTAGTCAGATATGGCTCTTCCCTGTTTCAAAACCACTTACACAAGGGCACAGCAGAGAACCTTCTACCATAGCATGGATGGAAAACCAAGCTGAAAGCAGAAAAACAATTTGAACATAACTGTTGCAGACAGCCTTTGGACTCATGGAAAACTGCTAGCTCTCTTGGCTGAATTCTTGGTTATAAACTTCTAATTTTGTGGGTTGACCTAGCAATTCTCATTTCTGGGAAACAATGGAGCCAATTCTCTGTTGTCCTGGTTTTCAAAGGATCTTCTGCTATTTGTGACTACCATTAAGTTGCCATGCTGCCTTACTTTCACTACTATGCTCTGGGAGGAGGAGATTTATTTGCCCTCCTTTCCTCCATCCCTCCCTTTTCTTTCTTTCCTTCTCTCCTTCTTTCTTTCTCTCTTTCCTTCTTTCTTTCTCTCTTTCTTTCCTTCTTTCTCTCTCTCTTTCTTTCTTTCATTTGTTCTTTCTTTCTCTTGCTCTCTTTCCTTCCTTCTTTCTTTCCTTCTTTCTTTCTTTTTCTCTTTCTTTCTTTCTTTCTTTCTCTTTCTCTCTTTCTTTCTCTCTTTCTTTCTTTCTCTCTTTCTCTCTTTCCTTCCTTCTTTCTTTCTTTCTCCCCTCCCTCCCTCCCTTCCTTCCTTTCCCTTCTTCCCTTTTCCTTTCCCCTCTCTTTCTATAACTTCTTTCCTGGCAAAGACAAAAATATATAACTCCAAACAGTGAAATTAGTGTTTCAGCCTGGGGATCTCTACATATGCATTCCAGAGGACATAAAGTTTGAACTGGGTGAGAAAGTTGAAGTACGATTTTCTGCATAATATATCTAATTGCACATAAAGTGGGGAACTTTCCATTTTTCCATATCCATGTATATGGACATTTATGAATCTACAGATAATAAGAATAGGGAGAAGAAGTAGAAGAAATAAATGCGCATAGCTAACATTTACTTATCACATGTATTATCCCATTTAATATTCCCACATATCCAAACAGGAAGGTATTGCTAGTATCCATTTATAGAGAAAGGAACTAGATGCTCAATGGGAAACATCTCTGTAACTCTGAGAGGAAGATCTTGGAAGGTACAGGTGATGCTTTTAAAATTTATATTAACCCTTATTTTTATGGAAATGGCACTGTTAGCGAATTTAACTTGCCAGTGCATCTCTCTGATCATTTCCTCTATTGTTGAAAACCTCCCAGTGGTCCCCTATTTTCTAACCAAAGCCAGGCAAGTTGACATATCATGGAACTTTCCAGGGACTTGCTGTTCTAGTGCACACTGAGAATTTCCAACTTATTTTCCCATGGAATGCATTTTCTCCTGGATCATCTTCCAGTTTTCTAGTGACCTTGGATATGCTCACCTGTAAAATAAAATTTAAGTACCTAAATCTTGTTCCTCATACCATAGTTTACTCATTTCTGGCTATCTTGAAAGTTTGATGGCACCAGGCAGGTCATGTAAATGAAAGAAGCCAGAAAGAATGAAGTGATAGGTGATAACTGACCTTCCACAGAGAAGTGAGGTCAGGAGCATGACCCACTAGAAAGTATACGCCTGACCAAAGGAGCTTCCAGCTCTAGCTGAATGTTGTGAAATGTAGGCTCACAATGATGGAGATTTTGCTATCCCAAGAGAATTTGGAAGCCTGGATTTTGATTTTAAACTATTCTTATTTTTAAAGAATGGCAACTAATGCATGTTTAAAACTCTTTGTGGGTGAACACTGTGTGAGCCAAGCATAACACACCCACAAACTGAATTTGGCCGATGGAACAGCTTGTTTGTGACTTTTACTCTACATAATAAGATCTCTGCTTCCTTTTTCTGCAATAAAATGACACAAAATTGTTGAATATAAACTACTTATTTTAGGGAGCAGTATACCAATTCTTTTTATTCATTTTTCATGATCAAATATAAACAAATACTACACACATACACACACACACATTTGCATATATACGTATATGCAAATATAAACTGCAGTCACACCTACATTTGGCCAACACGTTTTCTAGCTTCACCTCTGTGTGACCAGCCTTTGGACTGCTCTTCTTTTCCACATTCCCTAAAGAGCCCCATGCAGTAAGAGACAGTGATCGGCACTCTCCAATCCCAGGCTATCCACACCAGTGGTGATTGATTTAAACTACTTTGTATGGGATCTATTTGCATGTGGTATAACTGGTGGTGGTTTCTAGGTATCCATATGTTTGCATATCCATCTGCAGAAGAAGATGAAAATTATATCGTAGGGTGAGCTTGTTTGCAGCCACATGGATGAGAAAACTAGATAGAGGAAAACTGGATAGAGGAAAAGATACGGATATTCTCCTTAAAAGGTCTATGCCCTGAGTCCTGTTATAAATAGAGTTCTGGTTAAATACTAGTGAAGCACCCATTCGGTACATGTGGGGATTGCTATTGGCGTGTACACTTTGTGGAGGATGGACAACTGAGAGTCTGATGTGGCTCTTAGCACGGCTGAGCTCGTGCTGAGTCCCTCTCGCCCACCCTCTCCCACTTCATGCCTCCTGTGTGAAGCTTCCTCTACCTGTCTTACCCTCCCTACTTATGGAGGGCTACTCACTCCTTTTCCTGCAGTGCACATCTGGTGCAATGCGGGCACCCTATGGCAATGCTGTATGAGCATAAAATCTGCTTGTCCATCCCTCTCTTGGACATGCAAGCGTGAGAGCTATAGGGGCGGTGTTATCTGTGAATTCCAGTCCCTTGCACTGCACCTAGCACGCAGGAGGCATTCAATAAACTGGAGTGAATGGTTATTTGAACACAACCTGGAAATTTAGAAAGTATCAGGTAGAATAACGACTAGAACCCTCTATCCCTGGAATAGGAAGATTTGACATCTGAGCCTCCCATCACTTGGGGTGTTCATGTAGAAGTTGGATGACTACTCTGGAAAGTATTTCTGTATGGAGTTAGGAGGCTGACTGAGAGCCTCGCCCAGGTCCCTTCTAGCTGTGAGATTTAACAAAGCTTTCAGCTTTCCTAGCTATTTGTTCTGGTCCCTGGGTAGTGGAGTTAGCAGAGCAGATACTGTGGACACTCCACTCTGTCCCCACCCCCACCGCCCAGCTTTACCATTGTTACACACAGGCACGACTGCCACCTGCCAGTACCTGCATTTCACTGCCTGAGGCTTTTGTCTGGCTTCTGGAGCCCACTCTACCTGCAGACACTGCAGGCTAGAGGTGCTGGAGGATTAACAGCTCCTGGAAGCATCCCTCAACCCATGAGTAAAGGGGGCTGGTGGAGAAATACCCCAGCTTCGTTGCCTTACAGATGGGATACTGCTACCTGGCTTCCCACCAGGGAGGTCAAGCTCCAAAGTCCACAATGGAAATGAGCCTGATAACGCATGCTTTAATGTCTTTCTTTTTTTAAATAATTTTTAAAAAAAATTATTTATTTTATTTATTTATTTATTTTTGGCTGCATTAGGTCTTCGTTGCTGTGCACAGGCTTTCTCTAGTTGCAGCGAGTGAGGGCTACTCTTCATTGTAGTGCTCAAGCTTCTTATTGCGGTGGCTTCTCTTGTTGTGGAGCACAGGCTCTAGGCACGCAGGCTTCAGTAGTTGTGGCTCGTGGTCTCAGTAGTTGTGGCTCACGGGCTCTAGAGCGCAGACTCAGTAGTTGTGGGGCACAGGCTTAGTTGCTCCGTGGCATGTGGGATCTTCCCAGACCAGGGCTCGAGCCCATGTCCCCTGCATTGGCAGGCGGATTCTTAACCACTGAGCCACCAGGGAAGCCCATTAATGCCTTTCTTGTCTCCCTTCCCCACTGCTCTCCTGGTGGTTCCTGGGGTCACCTCCCAAATACATGACTTCCACTTGAATTCTTGCCATGGTGTCTGCTTCTGGGGAAAACCAAAACGATAGTCAGAATCTCAGCACGTTCCTTCCATGGGCTAATTCAAGAGACACCCACATTTTTTTCCCAAAGTGGAATTCAATGCAACAAATAGCAGATTCCAGATGGAAGATTCAGAAGTCCCAGGGACTAGGGCCTTGGCTATAAGTGCAGCAGTGGGAATACAGCTGCATTGTTTCAGAAGCTAATTTGGAGCTCCCACACCTCAAAGCTGAGGCAATGTCTAGCACTAAAGCAAACAGTGTGATTGAAACTCTCCACAGTGCCTGACAAGCTCGGCCAGCAATTCTGTATGTGACACCTTTGGTAGCTGCTCTCATTACATGACACGGTGTGGTTTTCAAATGGCTTATGGCTGAATGATAGCAACAAGGGTTCAGGAGTCTCCAGGGATAATTGTGTGGGAACTAGGTAGGGAGGAGACAGGTGAGAGGTAAATTAAAATCCTTGTGGATTGTCTTAAACTTGGAGCCAGTTAATATGCTGTGGCAGAGACGGCAGATTTTATGGTTACGAAACGCCCACATAACAGCTGGGGGTGCGGTTTTACAGGATCCCTCATAATGACCAGGCTATTAAACATCAAGCAGGAACTGGATTCCCCCCAATCCCCCCCACCCACCCTGCAATTGCCCCGCCTGAGATTTCTCCAGGGAAAAAACATAACTAGAGGCAAATACAAGATGCCATCCTCAAAGCAGATCCGACTCCAAGAGTGGCAAGTCTCATGATTAATACTGACCCCGGATACACCCAGCCCTAGGATAGCCATACAAACAGCTGAGCCAGGAAATACAACATGAGCAATGCGTGACTAATGAGGAAACACAGTCCGCTGGGACATGCTGTTGGAGGGAACGAGCCACAGAGCTTGACCAACGTGAAAGTTCTAGCTTGGCCTGGCTCCTGCTGACAAAATCTGTGATCAGAACTGGAAAGAATACATGAGTGGTGGATAAAGGGGCTCCTTTCATTCCACTCTGCTAAAGAGGGTCTGTTGCTCTTCTGAAAGCGGAACTCTAAGAGATTCTAACGAAGGTCTCAAAGCTGTAAGCTGAGCACAGGGTCATTGGCACAGTGCCTGCTTTAACTTGACCAGAAGACTTTCCAAGCCAAGCCATGCTTTTATATGCATTGGAAGAGGTCTCTATGTCTGCCCAGTTCTGGGAGTCCAGACAATTGTAGAATAAAAACAAGTGGGGGAAAATGTAGTTTCAGTGGTTCCATGTCTAAATATGCCACTTGAAAAAGAATCCATTTGTTAAAAACAAAACAAAACAAAACAAAAAAACTTTAATTTTGTTAAAAGGCTCTAAATACAGACTGCCGCTGAGCCAGGTCAGGATTAACTCAATGTTTGGGCTGAGTCTTTGGTTGGCACCTACTTATTTTATGGTATATAAGAATCCAGATGACAAATAAGCATAAACGTAATTGTTAACCATGAAATTCTATACCTCCATCCCATCTGATTTGAAGACCTGTCTGCTCTTCACTCTCCCCAAAACCCTGCGTGGCAGGTATTTTCAGTTCCGAGCTGGTCTAAATAAATGGCATGTTTGGGAAGGCTTTGCAGGTATTACCAATCTCAGACTCCTACAACATGGCGTCCAGAAGACCTCTTCCCGTGTCTCACTCTGCCTTCATCCAGATAGAAGGTAAGTCAATGCTTTGATGTAATACCAGGCAGTGTCTTTTCTCCTCAAATCCAATCCTGTTTGCCTCAAACAGTTCAATTCAAAACTTCAGGGCTGTGTAGGGAGCAGGACCCTCTCTTACTGTCAGGTTGCAGAAACATGGTCATTAAATTTCGGTTCGGCTAACATGCTGAGCATTGACTCAATGTCACATCCATAACTTTATTATATCTTCTCATCTGCACTGTAATGCAGCACTTAGGAACCCCTTGTTTCAGGTAAAGAAACAACCTCTGTGAGCGCCACGGTCACTTGTCCCAGTTCCATCATCTGTCCAGGGACAGATTTAGAAAGAGCCAAGCTGGAAACCCTGCTCTGAGGCCCTAGTTCTTTCCATTACAGATGTTTGAGCAATAATTAATTTGGAATGACAGCAGAGAGGAAAAATCTAATGTACCAATAAACTTCATTTTCCTGGCTGCTCTTAAAAAGCAAAAGAGTGTAATTTGAACAATAAATCATTTCTTAAAAATACGACTTCTGAATTGTTTCTTTCTTGCCTATGACAGACTCCTGGTCTCTTTCTTGATGCGGCTGCTCTCCTTTCTCTGATAGACTTCCTTTCTCCTAATGTGTTTTAAGTCCCCTGACCATGTGTGCTGAATGGAAGAAAAGATAGGCAGTATTGCTTTTCAAATGTCCCAGGAAACCCAATATCATGCATTCACTGCTCACTGCACTGAAATGGAACTTCTAACTGCAACAGAGTACGCTCCAGGCACTCATCAGCCTCAGACATCTGCAACCTTTCGCATTCAAAACATCTGATTTTTCTTGCCTTCCATTGGGTACTTTTCTTTTTTCTGTAAGCATTGGGAAGGTTTTAATAAGGTGGTCCTAGCTGGCAAGGTCAGGGATGAAGGAGTATTTGATGCTGGTTTAAAGTTTGGTAAAGTAAATGATTACGCAGTGAGGAAATGCGAACTATTAAAAAAAAGTTTATCGTATTATCCACTTAGGAATTATAGGAAATTTAGATTTCTATTCTAATTACGATAATTTTGTTACAGGGTTTGGAACTCAGAGCCTTAATTCAGCTTATGATCACTGAAATTTCAAAGTGAAATTTCACTGAGCCATATCAGATGTTTTGTGGCAGAGCCGTTCAAAACAGAATGCACGTGAGCTGAAATGGTGGGAGGGGGGACATTGTCAAATCCTGGGCAGTGAACATACAGGGAAAGGAGATACCCTTAAGAAAGACATAGGAAGGGGATGTTTCCCCCAGCTCCCTCTACCTTTGAGGGAGAAATTACGGAAGTAATTCCCACACAACGTTAAATTCTTCTTGGGAATATCCCACAAACTCCCAACATTTGCCACGTGATTGGTTCATTGATTTGTGCATAAAGCTATGTCACATTTTGAAATCCCTCGAGAAGCATTTCTCAGGCTGCAAAATCCAGAATGTGGTAAGCAGTAATTGATTTTCATCATACAAATGGATGGGTTCTGTTATCTGAACCAAATAGACTATACATTCTAGAGATTTGTATTTTGGCTATATTTCTTAACAAATAATGTTATTTGTTGCTTTAGTATTATTTTTTAAATAAAAGAGAGTTTGACAGTACTGAATTCTGTAACCAGTTAAGGAAATGCCCAAATAGGGGAACTTATTGCTTCTCCAGAAAGAGACAAACACCTACCTCACTGGGATACTGGGTGCTGCCTGTAGGTTGAACCAGGATCATCCCTGATTGACAGGCTGTCTCTGTAGTTTCTTGTGACTTCACTCTTCCTGGATTATAATTCATCTGCAAACCTAACTTTATAGATGCTTACACAAAGTTAAGAGGTATCAAATGCAAGCTTTATAAATTTAGCATTTTGATGCCTTTTTCCATTTAGAGTTTCTTTTTACAAATACTGCAGAATCTACCTGCAGAAGCCAGGAGAGTGGCAGGAAGCTGGGGCAGCATTCTCCACTGAACTCTGGTTTTTGTCCCGGGAACCATGTCAGCTTCCATTTGGTGTCACTCTGCTCAGCTAACGCTGTCTAGACCAAATCCCAGGCCAAGCGTTCCCCTCACAAGGCTCCCGCTGTTATTTCCTCCACTTAATACAGTCAATAAGTGCCTGGTAGTGAGTGACAAATCTCCTATTACTCCCACTTACTCCTTTTCACATGGGCTTTTAACAGTCACAGACACTTCATGGAAGATAAATCACAGAGAACAGCACAGGGACACAGCTATCGGCCAACATGCTCAGCAACCTTTCTCTCTCATTCTGTGGCAGACCTGGATTCCTAGGTCACTGGGCGTTGGTGTAGCCTGGAGGGGCTGAGAACTGACCGAAGAGGTAAAGGCAAGCCTTCAAACCCAACTACAAATGTGGTTTATTTATACCCCAGACATTTAAAAGTCCCCAGACCTCAAAAAAAAAAAAAAAATCAAACTTTTAATTAAGGACATTTCCGTTTATGAGTTCCTGAAGGTAATGGCATTGTGCACAGGAATTTAATAGTTTGGGGGATTTTGTTTAAGTACGGATCATTCCCTTACACAATTGAAGCCTATTTCATGGATAAATGTCTTCAGTTTTCAGATATTTTTTATCAAGACGGTCCTTCTTCTAAAGCAACAATTAAAGAAAAATTTGCTGATGTGATTACAGGTGTCTGATGATGGCTTCAATAATTATCAATATGCATTTAGAGAAAACCTAGCTGTCCAATATGGTAACTACTGGCCATATGTGGCTATTTAAAATGAACTTTAAATTAGTTAAAATGAAATGAACTTTTTGGTTCTTTCGTCACACCAGCCACATTTCAAGTGCTCAGTAGCCACATATGGCTAGTGGCTGCCATATTGGATATACAGATAGAACATTTCCATCATAACAAAAAGTTCTATTGGATGTTGCTGAGTCCTAAAGCGTGAAGGCAGATGGACTGCACAGTGGATACTCTACAGATGTGGGAAGATGTCAGCCCTTGGAAAGTGGGCACCTTCTTGTTAAAGAGATGAACAGTGAAAAGTGATGTTCTGTATGAGCATACTACCAAGATGGAACGGGGTGAGAAGTCAATGCCAAAATGGAGACATGGCATTCAAAGCTGAACGATCCTGGGCAGGAATGCAGAACCTAGTCCTATACCACAAGCAAACTTGGGGCTAAGAAATGAGTGATGCCAAAGTCTGTGGGAGCAAGAGAGAATAAAAGAGAAAACATACAAGCACAATTGTGACATGGAAAGGATCTAGAATTCTCAAAGAGTGTTCGTTTATTTCTGCTGCAACAAATTACTACAAACTTTCTCACTTAAAACAACACAAATTTATTGTTACATTTCTGGAGGTCAGAAGTTTCACTGGGTTATAATGAAACTGTTTCTTCTAGAGCCTTTAGTTTCCTTGCCTTTTCCAGCTTCCAGAGGCCTCTTGCACTGCTTGGCTCCTTGGCCCCTTCCTCCCATTCAAAGCCAGCAACACCGCATCTTCAAACCTCTGCCTCATCCTTATTTCCATCATCAAATCTCCTTCTCTGACGCTCACTTATAAGGAACCTTCTTATTACATTGCCCCCACCAGATAATCCAGGATCATCTCCCCATCTCAAGGTCCATAGTTTTAATTACACCTGCAAAGTCCCTTTTGCCATGTGAGGTGACATATCCACAGGTTTGGAGGATTGGGATGTGGACATCTTTGGGGGAGCATTGTTCTGCCCACCATAAGTGTGGTAACACCAAAGAGTCTGCTCAAAACCCTGAGACCTCACAGATATTTATAATTTAGAGGTCACCAAGCTTTCAAACCACAAGAAACAATTTATTAATTTGTATTCCACCTTGTTCCAGAAATGAGTTAAATTTATAAAAACATATACATACAAGATAGAGCTTCAAATATAAATAGGATGAAAGTAGAAAGATGGACGGAGTAAGAATACAATGATGCAAAGAATGAAGCTTAGAAATATGCTCTGTAATGACCTCATCTCCTCCATTGTGGGAACCTTAAAGACAGAAGACTCTGTAGAATCTAAGAGTATGTTCTAAATATTACCACCAAGTGATTCAGACAAGGGGTGTAACCAGAAATTCCAAATAATCACACCCTGAAGGTCAAAAAAATAGAGATGGAAACTGTGGGTATAGGGCAGGACATTTTTTTTTAATGTAGCAGAATGGAACAGCATCCCCTTTTCCTTAAGATTTGGGAAGGTACATCCTCTATCAGAAGGGGTGCAACATGCAATGTTTCTGACAATTCAACTCTATTGCAGGCCCTGACCTCAAGGATATGTAGCACTTAGAGTTCATCAAGCTTTTAGACCCTAAGAAGTTATTTATTAATTTATATTCCCCGATTCCAAAAATGAGTTAGCTGATTATAACAATGTGTGTAATATAAGGTATGGCATCAAATATAATTTGAGTGAAGGAAGAATCAGGAAAAAAATACAATGAGGGAAGGAATGAGGCTTAAAAAACATGCTGTGTATTGACTTGAACCTGTTTTGATTGGGTTGAACATATGGTCTTAACCTGATCATTTATATAGTTGGCAATGTTTTCGAGATGGAAAACAACAAAGGATATCACCGAGAAAAGCTCTAATTAGTCTTGTTACTAAAGTGAGACAAGAAATTCTTCCTGGAGTTCTCACAAACAGGACATAATGATTGATGTCCTCAACAATGTCCTATCCTTGCATGTTGGAGTTTTTTAAAGGCTTTTTCTAATAATGACCCTTTATTTAGGCTTTTGGAATCCCCAATGCATAATTCATAAAGAGCAATTCTTCAGAGATCCAAGGAAATGAAATCTGTGTGCCTGGCTTCTTTCTGATCCCTGAGTCTGGAGGATAGTTGAGAACACCTAGAAAAACAAATTAACATTGAGCCTTCAAATAGTTTTAAATACTGTTTCTTTCTATTGGGCTTTTGAATAAGTATTGGGCACATGTCGGCTTGACATCTTATTCTCCAGCTAGTACCTGGAGTGTGTTATTTCATGTTACCAATTGTGTCATCCCATCTCTGTCCGGAAGAAAGCTGGGATAGTCCCCGCTGACACAGGCTTCTTGGAACATAACTATAAATCTCCTCCAGGTCATAGGAAACCATCAGACAACTGAGAACTTAAAAAAGTTGCCCTATATAGCATGTCCAAAGAGATCTGTCCTGCCACACGCCCCTTAGTATCCTTAAGACAGACTGCATTGGTCAACGCACTTGTCTCTACTTTGCACTGTGGTCAAATGGATATTACAGATGTTGAAGACAGGTAATTAATGACAGGGGCAATGCTTTGACATGTGGCTATCCCAGATACTTCTGTGAAGGCTGTCAACTTCCCAGCACCTCATGTTTTGTGAAAGTTTAGAGACAATTGCATACTGGTGAAAACAAACCCATCTCTCCACTGCCAGCTTCCCCTCTCTTCTCCCTTCCATCCCTTTCCCTCTCCTCCCCCATATTACCCACTTCTCCTTCCTCTTCTCTTGGTCCTCCCATTTTTCCCTTTGCCCAGCACACTGACAATCAAAGAACACCTTAGAAGTTCTGAATGCCAAGACATTATATCAAATAATTTTCAAAGGGGACTGGTTTTAAAACTGACATTCAAGAGTACACTTCAAGGTGGGTCATGGTGTGCCCTATACAATCAGAGCACATTTTTAACTCAAGTATATAAGGTAACATGTCTCATCCCAAAATTTATCCCTACTGATCTGTACATAAAATGCAAGGGCAAACACAGAGATTATAAAGCTGCGCATTGGCTCAGTGAATGAATGGTATGTTCTTTTTCTAAAATATTTCACTGCTATAATAAGTAGGACAGCACAGTGGAGCTAGCTGGATGGGGTTTGTGCCAGGTTAGAAACCAGATGCCTTTGATTGTCCATGCACACCAGTGCTTCTGACACCCAAAATGTGGCCGAGGAGGGGTCCCCTTGTTCAGGCCAGCTTATGACATTCTAATGCAGTCTAGAGCCTGTCTTTATCCCCATCCTCCAGAACCTGGGAACAGTGCAGGCACTGCATTGAACTCATCTCGCAGAATGGTGCAGAGGGGGCTATAAAATCTTCAAGCACATATTTGGTTATCTTTCTTGAAGTTCGAGTTCTGAATGTGCACTGCAAGCCCTGCTAACAAGGTGGACTAAGCCAGCCCAGCACTTCAGGGATCTTTCCAGAAAGTTTCAGCCTTCCCCATAGTCCCTGGGGAAATCTTTTCTGCTACTTCTTATCTCCTGAGCAATTTAAGAACAACATACTCATTTGATTTGTAATGTGACGGCCTGGTGAAACTGTAAATGAAGTGTCTTGAGGGGAAGAAGATAATGTTTTTCAAGTGCCTTGACTAATAAGTTCAGACTTGGTTCAGACGGGTCTGTGTAATTTGTTTGCTCCCATCATGGAGTCACAGAGGCGTCTCTGTCTTGCCAGGAGTACAGAGGGAGGAGAGGGACAGGAGGAGAGCCCATGCGGAGAGCACACCATGCTGTTTTCTCAAGACAGATGTTCTCTACTGAGAGAGAAGAAGCCATTGTGTTGGGTCTGTCTGCTGTGTGGATGGCACATGGGTGTACCTGCAGCCCAGGCCAGGGCACACAGATGCAATCCAGTGTACTGTTGGGTTTTGCTTTTTCTGGCAGGGAAGCGAAAAGAATGTTAATATTTTGTGACCACTGAGACAGATGTCCTATCTTTACTCAGTTCACCCTAAAGGGTTAGAAAATCCCTTCATTCCTTCTTTGTTCTCTGACCTATTTAAGACTTAGAACAGTAGAACCATCTACTTCCCTGGGACAGGGAGAAGCTGCTTTCTTCTCAGACTTCAGATTTTAGCCTAAATGTCACTTTCTGAAAGATTCCTTCTCTGGTCCCCAAGAAGCTAAGCCCCTTCCCTGACCCCCATGTGAATTTCAGTTGCAGCTTTTCCTGTGTCACAGACAAGGGGAGCCAAGTGTCAGGCTGGGAAACACAGATCCTGGAGGTGAGTTGCCTGGGCTGAAATTCCAGCTCTCCCATGGTCTGTGAAACTTTGAGAAATTTACTGCATTGTTTTATGCTTTAATTTTTTCATACATAGAATGAGGGTATTAACTGCTTCTACCTCATGGAGAAATTACAATGATTATATAGGTTAAACAGATGTAAAGAGCTTAGTGCCTCACACAGGGAGACCCTATATATATGTTCATATTACTATTCATATATTTGCTCACTTATTTATGGTTTCTCTTCCCCCCAAACTAAGGTTCCATTAGGGCAGAGGTTATATATACATATAATTTTGTTTTCATGTTGAATGAAAAGGAAGACAAGATACCAATCTTCTATTATAGAAAGATAAAGTATTAAATTAGAATCCCTGCCTCACACCATTTACAAAGATCAAGGATTAAAGACCTCCATGAGAAAAGTATAACAATCGTTATTACATTTTGGAGAATATCATTATGACCTTGGGGTTAAGGAAGGATTCCTTAAGCAATAAAAAATTACTTGTCATAAAAGAAATGATAAATGCATTAAAATTCTGTGTAATAAAAATCATCAGAAGCATAATGAAAAAATTTGCATTCTTAGAAAAATATTTGCAACTACATAGCTGATAGAGAATAAGTATTTGATGTATAAAGGAAACCTAAGTGGTTAACAAACAGAAGAAGTTTAGCATCATTAGCTATTAGAGAAATACAAATTAATATCCCAATAAATAACATTTCACATCCATCAATTGGCAAGACTTGAAATCTCTGACAATACCAAATGTTGGAAGTGTATGGAGAAATGGGGTTCCTATGCCCTATTAATGGGAATGTAAAATTATACAAGTATTTTGGAAAACAACTGGGAAATGATGAGCACTGAGATAATTAGATTGGCTTCCCTCTGGAGAGGGTGGGAGGAGATGGGACTGGAAAAAGTCGTACACTGTGAACTTCAAATATATTTGAAATATATTTTTAAGTCTTTAAAAATAAATATGACATAATATTAAGATTTACTAAACTGAGCCATTGGGGATGGCAATTCATTGTATTATTTTCAATTCTCATTTCTATATGTGAAATACCTTTGTTATTTAAACAGCTAAAATAATTAAATATGAAGGCTTCAGAGATCATCTGGTGTAGTGGTCCCCAAACTCTGGTGCACATTCAGGCACTGCAGGGCTGATAAATTACAGATCATGGGGACATATCCCAGAGTCTCTGATGCAGCAGGTGGTGCCTGGGAATCTGCATTCCTAACAAGCTCCCAGTAAGTGCTGATGCGCTGGTCCAGTTTGAGAACCACTGATCTAGCCCAGCTCTTTCATTCTGGACATAAGGACCGCATGATCAGAAAAGAGGAGTCATTTCATTTTTTCCCTCCAGAAAATACTTGTAGGGTGCCTGCTGTGTGCCAGGCACAGCTCCAGTACTGGTGATCCAGATCTTAGCAAGATAGACACGCTCTCTGCTGTCCTAGAGATTTTGCTCAGTTGGGGGGAAGGGAGGAGGGTGTGAACAAAAAGTAAACAAATAAGTAAACAAGATAATTTCAGACAGTGGCAAGTTCTAAGAAGAAAAGCAAATAGGGTAAGGTCAAAGGGAGAGTTGAAAAGGCAGGGGCATTATTACATTGGGTGGTCAGCTCAGGTCTCTTTGAGGAGGTGACATTTAAGCTGAGATGGAAGGATGAGAAAGAAGATCTGGGGAAGTGAGCTCCAGGCAGAAGAGAGAGAAAGTTCAAAGCTTGAGGCAAGGAAGAAATAATGAAACCCCAGGGACTAGAAAACATATGAAAAGAAGTTTAACATCTTTGGTTATTAGAGAAATAACTAATTGCTAATTTGTAACTAACTAACAACTATCAAAGAAATAATCACTCATTTTAGATCATAGCAACCAAAAGGCAGACAGTGGGATGTGAAGTCAGAGAAGTAGGTGGGGACCAAGGAAAGGAGTATGAATTTCCTTCTCCATGGAGGCCCTAGGTGTTCTGACATCCAGGATTATAGGAATGCCTCTCAATCCCTGGTGCCAGGTTCCTCCCACCAGCCCACACTGCATGGCATAAAACACAAATTAAATGCAGCCCAAACAAAACACAGCAACCCCTTCTCCAACCTCAATGTCAGTGCATTGTCCTCCTTGTGATCTGATCAAGTAAATCCAATGCAGTTTTAAGGACAACCCTTCCACGTCTAAAACATTTAAAGGAGAGTGTGACAACAATGGTCAGAGATATTAAACTGCAAATAAAATGTATGTTTCTCTTGTGTAGAGGTGTCTTTTTTCTCTTGAGAACTAAGGTAACAGATTGCATCTATTACTAGTGAAAAATAATAGATTTACAATGACTCAGTCTTCTACAGACCATCAAAATGTCAAATGTGAATTTTATTGAAAAATTTCTACTTACCTTCTTAATTCATTTAGTCATGTGTGTATCAAGCCTCTACTTTCCTTAACATTTGCATCTTCTTTAACTGGCAAATATGTGTCACACTCAGTTCCTCCTTTTTGACTGGGATATGGTCCATACCACAGTCTTAGCCAATTAAATATTTTTAAATGGTTATCAATGTCGTCTTTCATGATCAAATTTCTCTTTGGTTTCTCAGTATTTTTATTTTGCAGCTGATATTTTTGGCCCAAATAAGATGCTCAAAAAGTGCTTAATGGCTATATCAATGGTTGAATCTGTTTCAGAGTTTATATTATTATTAAATGCTCTTATTAAAAATTAATTTATTCAGTCGATACATGTTATATCTCAAAGCTCTTGGGAAACAGCAAAAACAAACAAATAAAACCATTGTTATCATGGACCCCACTTTCTAACTGAGGTAATATAATAAATAAATAAATCTATCATATCAGGTGATGGTGAGTGTGAAGGGAGACTAAAGCAGGGTAAGTAGACAGAAAAAGAAAGAGGTGCATGGGGCTATTTTCAATAGAACAGAGAGGAAAGTTCTTGAATAATTTGACATTTGAGCAAGGCTCTGAATAAAGTTAGATGGACAGATATCTGGGAGAAGCAAGGACAAATGTCCTGAGGTGAGAACCCAAGTGGCTGGAGGTGAGTGGATGAGGGGGGAGCCACAGGGGACCAAATAGAGAAGTGGTAAGGGGCCAGATCAGATAGGGTTGTGTAGTCTATGGTGAAAACTTTGGATTTTATTCTGAGAGAGATAGAGCTCCTGGTAGATTTTGGTTAAAGGAATAATAGGTCCAACTTAGATCTTTTTTTTAAAAAAAATCATTCTATATATTTATAAAATTTATTTTTTAATTGAAGTATTGTTGATGTGCAATATTATATAAGTTACAGGTGTACAGTATAGTGCTTCACAATTTTTAAAGGTTATACTTTATTTATAGTTATTATAAAATATTGGCTATATTCCTCGTGTTGTACAATATATCCTTGTAGCTTATTTTATACATAATAGTTTATACCTCTTAATCGCCTACCCCTATATTGTCCCTCCCCTCTCCGTCTCCCCACTGGTAACCACTAGTTTGTTCTCTATATCTGTGAGTCTGCTTCTTTTTTGATTATATTCACTAGTTTATTGTATTTTTTAGATTCTACATGTGAGTGATAACATATAGTATTTGTCTTTCCCTGTCTGACTTATTTCAGTTAGCATAGTACCCTCCAAGTCCATTCACGTTGCTGCAAATAGCAAAATTTTCCTTCTTTTTATGGCTGAGTAGTATTCCATTGTATATTTATATTTATAGCACATCTTCTTTATCCAAGTGGCTGGAGGTGTGTGAATGAGGGGAGAGCCACAGGGAACCAGATAGAGAAGTAGTAGAGGGGCCAGATCAGGTAGGGTTGTGTAGTCTATGGTGAAAACTTCGGATTTTATTCTGCGACAGAGAGAGCTCCTGGTAGATTTTGGTTAAAGCAATAATAGGTCCAACTTAGATCTTTTTTTTTTTTTTTTTAAAGCATTCTATATATCCATCTGTTGATGGATACATAAGTTGCTTCCTTATCTTGGCAATTGTAATTAATGCTGCTATGAACATTGGGGTGCATGTATCTTTTCAAATTAGTGTTTTTGTTTTTGTTTTTGGATCTATCCCAGGAGTGGAATTGGTGCAGCCACTGTGGAAAATGGAAGTTTCTCAAAAAACTAAAAATAGAACTACCATATGGTCCAACTTAGATCTTAAAAGTACTCTCACTGCTGTGTTAAAACAGAAACACACGTTGAAAGGGAAGCAAAAGGATAGAATCAGGGAGAACATTAGAAGGTTGTTGCAGTAATCTTGGCAAAAAATGACGGAAGCAGAAGGAGAAGAAGGGGGTTGAGAGGTGGCCATATTCTGGATACATTCTAAAAATAGAGCCATGAGCATTTGATAATATATTGGAGGAGGGATCTGAGAGAAAGGAGTCAAGGAAAGAAGACGTCAAGGATTTGGACTTCAACAACTAGCAAGATGGAGTTGTCATTTACCCGGATGAGGAAGGTGGGGAAAAAGCAAGTTCGGCTGGGTAATCAAGAGTTGGATATATATCCAAGAAGGCAGGAAAATAAGTCTGGAGTTCAGGAGAAAGACCCAGGCTGCAGACAGACATTTGGGAGCCATCAGGGTATAAATGGTATTTACTAGAAGAGATTATATGGGGGTGTATATAGATAAGAGAGGCAATTTGAGGACTGGACTCTGGAACACTCCAAAATTCGGAGATTAGGGGAATGAGAAGAATTCATTAAAGATATAAGAAGAAGGAGGCAGTGATGTAAGAAGAAAACTAGACATAAATGGTGCTCTGGAAGCCAAGTGAAAAAAAATGCTTCAAGAAAAAGAGCATGAACAACTGGCATAAATTCTGTAGACAGAACAAGAAAGAAGACTAAGAAATGAACATTGGATTGGATTGACAGGAGTTTTAATGGAGTGGGTAGAGACAAAAACCTGATAGGAAGATGTTCAAGAGAGAATCAGAAGAGATACTATGGGGACAATGAATTTAGAAAATTCTTTGGGGAATTTTTGCTGCAACAGGGTAGAGAAATGTGGCTAGTAGTGGGTGGGGAAGGTGATGTCAAGGGAGGCTTACATCTGCTCACTGGAATAATCAAAGTGATCGAAACAGAAATGGACTCTTGAGAGAGGAGGGCACAATTGCAGGATTGAAGCCCTTGATGACTTTGGAGAGGATGGAATCCAGTGTCTGAGGGAGGAGTGACCTTAGGAAGGTATAGGGACCTCGCTCATAGGAACAGGAGGGGAGTGAGGTATACGGGTCCAGATGTAGGCATGTTGGTAGATTTGGAGGTGGGAACTTTGAGAGTTTCTCTTATTACTGATTCTATTTTTTCTTGAAGTAAGAAGGTCTTTACTTGAGAGAAAGGAATGAGGAATACATTTTAGTGTTTAAGGATAGAAAGGGAATTATGAAATAGTAGACTTGAAGATTGATAGTGAGAATTGATCAGGGAAATGTGTAGCATTTCTGGCCCATTGAGGTTTGGTTAAGAATTTAGATCAAGACCAGACAGTAAGCACAAAGTATTTGGATTTAATCAGGTTGTGGCTAATGGAGGGGGAGATGGGGAAATGGAGTGGTGGATAGTGCAAGGGACTGATTATAGTTATAGAGCATGGAATCCAAGTCAAGTCTGGAGGCAGAAGAGGACCTGAGGAGGCGAGAAGCAGTGAAAAGATAGGGGAGAGGAGCTTAGAGGTCCAAGGGGTCAAAGGGTTATTGAGTTTGGGCACTAGAGGTAATGATCTGAAAAGATAGGCGCTGGTGGTCATAAGGTGGAATATTTGAAATTGAGATGATGGAGGGGGCTGCTTACTGGTGATGATAAAATCTAGAGTGGGATGGATCATTTGAGATGGGTGGATGAGGTGGGGATGGAGGGCAAGCTCACAGGTGGTGGGGAGGAGGAGGGAGATTTAAGAAATGAAATTATTGAAAATGTGGATATTAAAATCCTCAAGAATCATATTAGAAGTAGCAGTGAAGAGAATGACAGTAAAACAAGGAAAAACTAAACTCTTCAAGAAACGAGGGAGAATTATTAGGGGATCTGAAGATGTAGCATAGTCTTATGGCCTGAAGTTCAAAGGAGCTGAGATGGTGGTGGGGAATGAGGATGGAAGGAGGATAAATGGCCCAGGAAAGACAACAAAGAACAAGGAGGACACTGATCTCACCCCCCTCCCCTGCTCCCAGAGGTAAGTGGAGGATGGAGGGGCAGGGAATTTAAAAATAAGTCAGTAAATAAATGTCACCCCTTGAGAAGGTTGTAAGGGAAGCAATACCTTCAGAGGAGAGCCAGGTGTCTGTTATGTACAGTCGATTCTCATTTTTCATGGTAGTGATGTCCTATAAAGTTGCTGTGAACATTGAATTAGCAAATACCATTGCTCCTAGGAAAAATACAAGCTCCTGGCCACAAGATTTTCATCAACTGCTCAATACATAACTGTGTTTTCTGTGTATTTCTGTTTAAAGACACCTTATTTAATATATATTGTTGATTCATTCACATTAAAGTCATGGCCAACAACTCCCTGAGCAAAGCTTATCTAATGCGTGTATTTTCTCTATAAGGCACGTCACAGCCTCCTTGCTCTTAGGAGCACTGGACAGCACTTCAGTACTATGCTGGGGCCATTTTAAACAGTAGAGACACCAACACAAACCATAAAAATGTGAAAGAAAGTGGCACTAAATAGACCATAAAACAACACTTGTTTATAGTATGAGAGCTGAAACACAAAAGCAGGGTGTTGCCTTGTTTGATTTTACCTGGGAATGTGTCAGGTGACTCAGATTTTTTGCCACTATGTACATGTTCACAAATAACTGTGAAAACATTGTGTATATTGATTTGGGGGTTACCAATGAATTTAAGCATGTAGGCAAATTCACAAATATGTTATCTGTGAATAATGAGGATTGACCGTAGGTGAAAGGAGGTTCAGAGAAGAGTTTGAGTCATAGAAGATTCTGCTGATGGCCTTGAATTTCAGCAGACCCAGTAGAAGTGCTTGTAGGCTGTCAAAGGGATATGAGATATGGTCAGGTTAGGGGACATACAGAACTTCGTGTGGATGAGAAGGCCGGTTGTGAGTGATGACTTGAGATCCTTGGGCTTTTTGACACACCTGAGACAAATAGAATTGCAGAAGGCAATGGTCTTTGGGAGTGGGATTATTTTGATAAGACTTTTGCTCTTGACATAACAAATCTTGCCCCCTTTCCATCTTTGTTTAACACAGTACCACTTCTTCCTTTTTCCCTTCTTCTGCATCCTTCCTTCTTCCTCATCCTTCCTTCTCCTTGGTTTAACACCAGCCTTCTCAGAATTTCTGGAGGGATCAGAAAGAGAAGGATGGCACCCAGAGATTAAGAACTGCAGGGAGTGATGACCCACTCTGTGGGTTATGCCCATGTGCCCTTGGGCTGCCACAAGGCTCCTAAAGGAGTCTGTGGTCTGCTGCTACTGGTACAGTTGGAGCCAAAAGAATAGCATCTACCTTCCTCCCACCTTCTCATCACCCATGAGCCTCCCATTGGTAGAACGTGAATTGGAACCCTGGTGGCAAAGGGATCTTAAAAATGTAGTTCCCTGCCCCTGGAATACAGAGCAAACAGAGAAAGACAGGAGTGGTGATGAATACCAACAGATAATACTTGGTGTACTCTCGACTTCTCTGTTTCTCTCATATACTCCATATCCACACACATTAGGGAATCCCTGAAAGTATTACTTCAAAGTATAAGTAGAATACGATCATTTCTTACTACTTCCTCTTGCTAGTGTTCTGATCTGAACCTGCATTTTCCTGCATGTGGATTACTGTAATAGCTTCCTAACTCCTCTTATCCCATTCCCATTTGTTCCCTACAGTCTATCCGTAATGCAATGGCCAGAGCGAAACTTTTAAACATAAATTAGATCACATCCTTTCTCTTCTGGAAGAAATCCCATTTTATTTAGAATAAAAGCCAAAGTTCTTACCAGCATGATCTGCACCACCCTTGGCTCTGACCTCACTGTCCCAGTCATTTCCTGTGGTCTGGCCATACTGGCCTCCTTGTTGTTCCTTGAACTCTCTAGTCCACTCCCACCTAAGGGCCTCGCACTGGCCATTCTCCACTTGAAACTATATTTCCTGGGGTATTCACACAGGAAGCTCCCTCCATCCTCAAGTCTTTGCTTCACCTTCTCAGGGAAGCTTACTCTGACCACCCTATTTAATATTGTAACTCATTCTTACCACCTCTTAGCCTAGCAGGACCTTTGATCCTTCCCCAAAAGTTCATAAGACATTTGGTCTACACCAAAATATCCTGGACATTTGGTTCTTTTCAAAATGCCCGCAAGACATTTGGTCCATGTCAAAAGGTCCCTGATATTTGGTCTCGTCCAAAACAATTTGGCATGGACCAAATATGCTCACGGACATTTTAGATAGGACCAAATATCAGGACCTTTTGGCATGGACCAAATGTCTCATGGATGTCTTGGACAGGACCAAATTCCTGCTAACCCCTCTTAGTACTTAGGATCTCTCTTGCTTTGTTCCACTTTTGCTTTCTTTTTTTTTTTTTCTACAACACAAATCTTTTAACATACTCTATAATTTACTAATGTATTATATTTATTGTGTATTGCTAATCTACCCCCACTAGCCTATAACATCCATGGGGGCAGAGATCTTTATTTATTTTGTACACTGATCTATCTCAAGCATCTAAACTAGTGACTGCCGCATAGTGAGTTCTCAATGAATATTTGTTGAATGAATACATGAATAGTTGCTAGAATGGGACAATAATCCATTCTGGAGATATGGAAATCAAATGGCCTATACATTTCAGAAATCTTTGTTCCTATTCTAGTGTTGTACAAATGAAACTTAAAACCTTCTAGTAGGGACCTCTGTGAGGAGCAGTATTGACTGGAATTGGCATGTGGGAAATATCTGAGTTGACAGAAATATGTTCTATCTTGATATGGTGATATTTGGAAGAAAATTCTTTCAATTGTACACTTAAGATCTGTGTATTTTAATGTATTTAATAAAAGAAAATAAAATCCATGTGAAATTGAGGAATGCTAGGAAGACTTCCCTATGAATAATTCTCATTTTGTCATACTATGGGAGACAAACGCGGGAGACTTTCTAAACCCACGCGTGGAGGAAGATAAAAAAAAATTCTTGATCACAGCATCTCTTCTTTTTATTGGCTTTGGCATTTAAGACCTGATTGTATTTTTTTCTTTTTCTCCCAATCCCAAGTAAAACTAATGATCTTCCAAGTCATTGAGTAAGCCCTTATATTTTTTTTGGAGTGGTTGACTTTGGCTCAATGAGGTGTGTGCACGTCTGCGTGTGTATGTGTATGCGTATAGGAGCATCTATACTTGCTCATGTAGTATGGAGAGCAAGCCAGTTGTTTTATGTTATTGTCATTTCCCTGGCCTTAAAATAAATGAGTTTATTTAGATTTCTAGAAGTGAAACTGCTTCTGTGACATCTTTTAGCCGTTTGGGGTCCTTTGGGATTTGAGCTTTTTACAAATGTTTCCCCAGTATGTGAAAACTGCAGGGAAGAGGAGAGCATGAACAGTTTAAAAGAAGGAAACACAGCTAAAAGCTAGATTTTAAATTCATTTCCATCTATTTCTGGAAGTCCTTTAAGTCCATCAGCCTTATTCGCGAAATTTCCTAGACTTAAAAAAATTTTCTGCTTTTTCTATTTTCTTTTAACTCATTCAATGTAAAAGTAAACTAAAATCTACGGCCACCACATTCTTTTCATTGATCAACACTGTAGCACAAAACTCCAGAAAAGCTTTTCATTCTTGATCAGTTTTCTCATCAATAGAATCAGATGCAGTAAGAGCTGGGAAAGCAACTGCAGAGTGACAAATGATCAAGCAGTGACTTGGCAATTCTTCTTACACCCTGTTTAGTACCTAGAGAATGTTGTTAAGGCAGAGAACAGAGGCTAGAGGCAGGAATCAATTTGTCAGCTGAATACAGTATGTGCTTGGAATACTCTTTAATTATAAATAGTATAATTTAATTGTACTATAGTGATGTAGGTTAGATTTCCCTTTCTGGAGGAAAAATCATGTACTGTTTTCTTTGTCTGCTTTTGAGAATACTGTGTTAGTCAGATAGGGAGCAATGTGTGTGGGAAAACTTGGATGTGCCTCTCACCCACCATTCTGCCTTAATCTCCTCTGAACTTGACCGCATGCCTCTTTGGTCCATTTAGGAATAAAAATAAATTCTACTTCTCTCTTGATAATTCATGATAGTCTTCCTGGAGTCTTGATTAGAGAGGGAGCAGCAAGATGACGAATTATTTCCTTCATGTGGTAACTGAAGGGAAACAAAGTCCACACCATCACCCGCCTTCCTGGGTCTGTTCTCAGGCCATGTATCTATGATTTACACAGGGAACTGGTTCTGAAAGAGAGGCTGATGCCTGTTTTCCATGGTCTCGCCCCTCAAGAAAAGAGGGAGGAAAAAAAGGAAAACCAGAATCTTATTATCCAAAGGCTGTTCTTTCTTCCCTCAGTCTGCTTCATTTTGAGGCACTTCACTCGCCCTCACTAATTTTTCCTTGTTGAGCTCACTTATTTAAAATAAAAATACCTTCACAGAAATGGTTCAGTGCCATAGAGGTAGTGAAAGGGCCTGCGCTTCTCCCAGATGGTTCCAGAAAATTTTTGCCTGGAAGGCAGTAAACATTCACAGCCTTCCTGGGGTCCAGGGGCCAGTTGATCCTGGGTAGTGAATTACTGCCCAGGTCCCATGGAAGGAACAGCCGTGTGGGCAGAGATGCTTAGGCTGCTGACATTTTAAAGGCTTTTGTGGAAGGAAAATGATTTGCAAGTGTTGGGCAAACAAAAGCTATGTGTAGTTCTGTCACTTTCAAAGTCAACTTTAAACTCCTAAAACTTCTATGTTTATGAGAATGCAAAACCTTTATGCAGCCTGATGCTTACAAAGAGCTCCACGGTGCTCTGTGTGCAAAGGTTGAGCTTAAAGACTGAGAATCGGGCTTTTATATTCTGTAGCCGTGAACCTTGGCTGGAGCCCAGAGAACTGGGGTTAAATCCAGAGGAAAGCAGACAGAGCCTCTTAAAGATGAATTTACTTGGTTTCACTCTTTCGGTTGCCTTTGGGTTGGTGCCTGCACACACACTTTTCCAGTGAGGGGGGCAGGGAGGGGATCAGTGAGTGGATGGCTCCGGCATGTGCTCCCCTAGAACAAGCAGACTGACAGAACAGGTGGCCCTTTTAAGTAGGTTCAGGCCCAAAGTGAATGTGTTCGATCAATTATTCAACATAAAATGATGGAAATAAACTAAACAGAAAGATCGCTCAGGTCTCCATGCCTGTGGGAATCCTGGTAGTGATTGCAAGACTTTAACCAGAGCACCCCGCCCTCCTTGGCAGCCAGAGTCCTGGGTTAGAGCTGAAGAATCTGCTAGAAACTCACACCAATATGTCACAGGTAAGTTAGATAATTGGGAAATTAAAAAAAACACACCTGATTTCACAGACTGATAATATAAATTAAAAATATTTAGAAAACCAGTTCTTTCATTTTAGAAAGGAGGGCACTGGGTCACTTACTAAAGCTTTCCTACCTTACAGATTCCCAGGTCTTCTGGGGACAGAGCTGAGAACAGCACTCAGGTCCTCCGGACTCTTGTTGGAGGGCTCTGCCCCATCAATGATTTGATCCAAACATCACACACAGACCTGCAAAGAGACTTCCTAATACCCAGAAACTAGCATCCCTGAGGAAAAGAAATATGTCCTTGTCCACTTTCCCTTCACCTTGACCTTCAGGCTGCCTTTGTAACCTCTTTTCTCCTTCAAATATTTCTTTAAAATTGGGAGGTTGTAGGGGATAGAGAGGCAAAGAGAAAAGAACATTTTAGAGCTGGAAGGGAAGGTCTAGAACATGCCGTTTGTTTCCTGGCCTCCTTTATCGATGAGCAAAAAAGAGGAATGCTTCTAGAAGGAACTTTCAAATGTAGTTTCTGATTCAGTTAAGGTCTGGGGTGGGGCCTGAGAGTCTGCACTTCTACCAAGCTCCTGGGTGATTCCGATCCACAAGAGCACACTTTTTTTAAATCATCAACAATTTTTATTTTATTTTATTTTTTTTAACAGGCAGTAAGTCTTTTTTTTTTTTTTAATTTATTTATTTATGGCTGTGTTGGGTCTTCGTTTCTGTGTGAGGGCTTTCTCCAGTTGTGGCAAGTGGGGGCCACTCTTCATTGTGGTGCGCGGACCTCTCACTATCGCGGCCTCTCTTGTTGCGGAGCACAGGCTCCAGACGCGCAGGCTCAGTAGTTGTGGCTCACGGGTCCAGTTGCTCCGCGGCATGTGGAATCTTCCCAGACCAGGGCTCAAACCCGTGTCCCCTGCATTGGCAGGCAGACTCTCAACCACTGCGCCACCAGGGAAGCCCAAGAGCACACTTTTGAGTCTTAAGGGAGTGGACCAAGTGGCCAGCTTCAGTTTATATAACTAGTTAGTGGTTACTCCAGTGACTGTAGTGAATCTCAATTAATTTTAGATGGTTCAGACCCATGCAACTTTAAGCATGCTTCTTAAACTCTGAGTTATATTTTTCTCATCTATAAAAATTATAGTTTTATGGGATTCATGACTCTTGTGTCTAGCCAGCGAGGATAACAGAGTCTTCATAGAGGCCTATATTCACAGTGTATGGGAAAAATATAGAATTGGAAGCCCGGAGGCCCTGGGTGACCCAGCTTTGTGACCAAAGGAAACACTTCAGGCACTTCAGGCCTGAGTTGCCTTCCCTGAAATGAGAGGGAGATGGCCTGGGTCATCTTTAAGATTGCTTCTTTTTTAAGACAGCTTTTTTCTGGGTACACATGAAAATACAGTAAGAGTAACACTTGCCATGTGCCAGGCCCTATTTTAAAAGCTTTGCATATAGTAACTCATTTCGTCTTTACTACAACCTCTGTTATCATCCCTACTTGACAGATGAAGAAGCTGAGGCCTGGAGAGGTTCAAGGTCATGCAGTTATAAGTGGAAGAACCAGGTAACATGGCTTCAGTCTGTGCTCTCACTGACACAGTTAACAGCAATGGTTCAACTATAAGGAGTTTCTAGTTATAGATCACCTTCATGTGTGTTACTTGAACCAAGTAGCCATATTGCGAGTTGTCATAATCACCATCGTTACCCCCATCTTACAGGTGAGAAAACCAAGATTCACATAAGTAGCAAATGGAGAAGCCAGGATTTAAATGGAGTCTATCAGAGTCTATCCCTTGCAAAAGATGTGCAAAGCAGCGCCTCAAACCTGCAGCTCTAACTATGAACACCAAACTCATTCTGAGACGTGGGAAAGCTTGGTCTCCTCAGCTGATGAGCCTGGCAGAGATGGAGTCCACCAAGTATTTCTAACAGTTGGAGGTTTGTATGAAAAATTAAACGTAAATTGATTGTCTAAATAGATTTATAGTCCACTAAACTTGCTATAGGTACTTGTTAAGTGCACTAATATAGATGTAGCTACTTTTGGGTTTCCTATACAGGCAATACCATTTATAAATAATAAAATGTTTGTTTTTTTTATTTCCAGAAAAAAAATCCCTTCTAGTTCTAACAGTCCATCACTTGGAACATAATGTTTCTAGTTTAAGTCAGTATAGTGATGTGGAGTTGCGGTGTCTTTGTTTCTGCCATATATCAATGGTCCATTTAATGCCAAGTTCTTGAACAGAAACAGAGCCCCATAATTATGCATATTTCTATGGGAAAATTTGTCCAGCTTCCTTGTTTCACTCAAGGACATATTCTTCCAAGACATAACGGGTGAGGGGGAAAGTGATGGAATCTGTAGGCTTTTAACATTCCCATGGCTGGGAGTATTCTGAAGTTATACTTTTTTGTTCTATCACCCAAGTTGAGTACCCTAATTTGGGGGCGTAACCCCATGAGGTCACCACTGGTCCCTTAACTGCCCATTATCCCAGTGATGATCTGCAGGCACTGCACAGTGACTGCTACATTGGGGCTGCAGCACGTGGGCTTGTCATGGTGAGGATTCTCACAATTAACTTGTTTTTTCAAAAAAGGAAAAAAAAAATTGGACATCGACACTTACCTGCTTGGTAGAGAATTATGTAACCATCCAAGAATGGTTGGATGTCCCTTTCAGAAAAATGCCCCCTGAGACCTTTCTTAATGATAATTTACATATGTATGACCGATAGCATCTTTACATACGATGTGTATTTCAGCTTATCTCATTTTGGAAGAACCAGGGTCCTCACAGGAACCGGGAGAAGCAGGTGTCCCCTTGCTTCTGTAGAGGAGGAATTAAGGCTCCACACTTGCAGTGTGACCCCATCAGGACTGCAGTTCAGGCCCCTGGTTTCTTGTCCAGGCCTTTCTTCACTCGACCAAGGCCATGACTCTAACATCCTACAAATGTCCTGTGAAAACGTCCACATGAAATATATGCTCTTTTCTAAGTCTGTTTACTTCTGACCCTGTGGAAAGATTTGAGAGACATTAGTAACTTATTTTTGTATTTTCTCAAGTCCCTGTGAAGGAATGACTGTATCTGCAGTGCTTCTTTTCTGGGCCCTGGAAGGAATCCAAAGCTGTCACTGTGTTTTCCATTTGGCACATTTTCAAGAATCTCTTGCTGTTTCCTGGAGGTGGTCCTGCAGAACTCTATAGAGCGCCCCCTGACAGGTTGACCGAGGCAGGAATGCAGGCATCACGAAGCCTCAAAATAGAAAAGACTGGTGGGACATGCAGGTGCACCCCGCTATGTGCAACTCACTCTAAAACAGGGGAAGGGCCCCTGAGAGAGGGACCACTTTTCAACAGCAGATAACTACCTGCTGCTTTGTCATGGAACTTTTATTTGCTTATTTGTTTTGAAACTTTTTTTAAAAAATTGAAGTATAGTTGACTTAATTGTGTTACTTTCAGGTGTACAGCACAGTGATTCATATATATATATACATATATATATACACACATATATATGTATATATATATATATATTCCTTTTGTCATGAAACTTTTAAATAGTGAATGAATCTAGTGAAAATTTTAAAATACAATTCAACTTACGGAGAAAAATTCACCTTGACTTTCTTGAAATAGTCATAGGTCACAGGTTTGAAAAGCAACACTAAGAAGAAACAAGGAGACTTTCAAAAGAAGGTTGATGGTGAGTGAGCCTCTGTATGACAGAGTTTGAGCTGCCCCACATGCCCCAAAACTCACAGTACTTCAAAGACCCAGCCAGAAAAGACCAAGGAGAGGATAGGAGTCCCAGCTTTGCAGAAGCTTCAGAAACATCTACATTTACAAAGGGGTTTGCAGTAGAGGCTGATGCCCATGTTCTTTCTGAAACAGACCCAGAAAGTGAAACTTTAAAAGGCAATTAATGGGTGAGTTTTAAATATACTGAGGATAATTCAACCACTGTTACCTCAATATTAAAAAGCACCTGCGGTCCTCATAATCCTCTCAAGTTTAAGTCAATCAAAGTGAAAAAGAAAAGGCCTTGCCTGGGCATTTGTACTTAGAAGAGCCTAAGTTTGAACCAATGCTTATGTATGAAGCGTGTTCCTGATAATTTGAGCACACGCTTGGTCCCTCCCTTGTTTTCCCTCTTTCCTTTGCTTCGTATGTTGACAACCTTTTTTAAAAGGCACTGGAAGACCTTGTTGTTGAAGGATTCCTGTGGGCAATCCCAGAACTTTGGAGCTGGAAGGGAATCTAGCAACCACTCAATGCCTTTCACAAATGAGGAAAACCGAGAGCCGGGACTTTGAACCCATGTGTGCACTGCACAGGTGCTGGGCAGACAGAGCCCAGTCTCCCAAGTGCTGGGGTCCTCTTAGCCGCCCCTCCCCTCTCTTCTGCCCTCAGGAAGAACATGGTCTTCAGAATCCCTCTATATAAAAGTGAGCCCCTACGGAGAGCACTTTGCCAGTTCCAAATTCAGAAGTCTAGGTAACAAGGCAGTTCCCTTCCATGTGTCTTTTCCATGAAGCACAATGGTACCTGTATTACTTTCCTGTCGCTGTCCTGACAAATTACCACAAACTGGGTGGCTTAAGACAACAGGAGTTTATTCTCTCACAATTGGAAGGGCCAGAAGTCCAAAATCAAGGTGTCAGCAGAGTCGCACTCCCTCCAAAGGCTCTGAAAAGGAATATTTTCTTGCTTCTTCCACTTCTGATGGTTCCAGGAGTTCGTTGGCTTGTGGTTGCATAAATCCAGTCTCTGCCTCCGTGGTCACATGGCCTTCTCCTTGATGACTGTGCCTTCTCCTTTTCTTTCCCTTACAGGAACATCTGTCATTGGATTTAAGGTCAACTCATCTCACCCAAGATGATTTTCTCACCTCAGGATCTTTAACTGAATTACATCAGCAAAGATCCTTTTTCCAAATATGGTCACATTCACAGGTTCCGGGGTTAAGACATGGGAATATCTTTTTGGGGGCTACCGTTCAACCTGCTATAGTATTCATGTAAATAGACTCTCAGAAATAGCCCTAAATCCTCAGTGTAAATACTATAAATTCTATATTTGTGTGTCCCAGGGTAAGTTTCTTACACCTAGTTTTGAAGAGTTATTTTCTGAAATGAGTTTCATGGTGAGATGATTTTGATAATTTGGTAATTTGGTATAGCAAAGTTAAGCAGTAGCAGCTTTTTTTGTTTTGCTTCTTAGGTTCTTTACAATTGGAATTTCTCGGAACCTTTAAGAAGCTGGTGGACATCATGGCTTTTCAGAACTGGGATAATGATGCATGGTATTTCCCAGGTGGGTATGTTTTGTCTGGGTTTTCCAGAAAGCAAGGATTAAGACAAGGCTTAAGTGCAAGCTTTCCACTGGGGACTATTTTCCAGGGAGGCAGAGTGAAGGGCAGGGCTCAACACAGACAGATGGAGAGCAGTACCAGGTGGGTCCTAGATCTGGTCACCTCTGAGGCTGTTAGTGGCCTGACCTCATGAGACAGCTCAAATTGCTGGAGGAAATGTATCTGGGGTCTTTCTACTAGGGGAAGAGAGGGGGCAGCAGTAATCTACTGGCTTCCACCACCGTTAGTCAAAGTGCCCCTTCGCCACCCACGCAGGCTCTGCACGTCTAAGTGCCTAGTAGGTCCTCACCGCATCCCCTGTCTTTGTGTAAGTGCAGCATCGGCACCTGCAGGAAGTGGGTCAGAGCCTGCACAGAAGCGATCACACCATAGTCACTGGCTTGCGATCAGCTGAGGCTGAGAGAATCTGAAGTTGTGCTTGAGAGGTGTCTGTTATGCTCCTGGACCCATTAGTGGGAAGACATCCCATGAAACAAGAGCTTCATGCAAGGCTCTTTGAGAAACCAATTTCAGTGTTAAATTGCTCTGATACGTTATTTCATTGACGAACTTGCTTTAATGCTACTTATGCTTCCTGGTGTCACCACACAGTCCCTCAATTCTGTATTTGGGGATCACTGTCAATCATCTAGTTTGACAAAATATATTACCATGCCTTTTAAAATTTTAAGTCAGGAGAGAGTTCATTCTTGAAAGAACTGTTTATACATACTGGAAAGCACATTCCTGGAGCTGATTTAATTTTAACTTTATTTGTATTCATATCTGCTGACAGTAAGCTGTGAAAACTGGAAGATTTCTTAGGGTATGGACTATTTCCGTTCTTGCTCATTCAGCCAATGTGGTAAATATCATCTTACCAAAAGAGAAGGGAAAAAGAATACACAGCAGTTTCTTATCTAGCTCAATGGGAGGGAAAAAGAGAAAAGAGGAAGCAAAAGCAAGATCATTGCCTGGTGCAAATTTTGGGACAGTTACATTAAACAAAAGGATTGGAAAATGGAAATGCGTTCCTTTGAAATGACTGTAATCTGCTGAATGTTGAGGCTGAGAGGAAAGTAATGAAGGAGAACAAGGCAAGCGAGAGTATTAATTTTCTCTGTCGATGGAGGCTATATAGTCACCTTTGCAGGAAGAGATCCAGACATTGCGGAGGAGCTGATTTTCAAGAGACCCACTCTGCTTGCTGGAGTCCGTTTTATGGATGGTTGGTTGGCAGGAAGGAGCTGTGAATCACAGTGAGCCTGTGTCCTCTCCACAGCAGCACTCAGGAAGCACAGGATCCAAACAGAGCCAGCAAAGTGAGAGTTAACGGGAAACCCTGAGATGGCAACATCAGTTCAATCTGGCTTTGGTGTTGCCATCAATGAAACAAGCTGGAATCATGAGCATAGAGAAGGGAGGAGGCGGAATGGGCTGGTGGAGGGTGGGACAAAATTGTGTTGGCCCAAGTGTGGAAAAAAACCTGTTCTTTTTAAGACTCCTGAAATGGTCTTTTGGAAGCAGCATGGTAAAAGGAAAAGAATCTAGACTTTTCAGCCAGTTGACTTAAAAATGAATTTCTGGATCATTTGCTTGTGAGCTGTGTAGCCTTAGGATAGTCACTGAGCTTCTACATCTCAGTTTTCTAATCTGTAAAATGGAGAGAATAATACTATGTCATTTAGTGGCAAATAATAGAACACCCTACTCAATGTAGTTTAAACAATACAGGAGTACTTCCAAGCAAGAAGGTTCTGGGCACTCCTCCAAACACATAGCACAATAATGGATAAGAAAAAGGTATAGTTGAGGCTCAAAAACCACATAAATATATCTAAAGACCACAAGTGGAAAAATAACACAAGGTGCCTCAGGCCCAGAAGAAGGCAGTATTTGCTGGGAGTTTGGCCTGGGCAGCATTACTACATGGGAAAAAAAAAAGAAAAGAAAGAAAAGGAAAGGAAGTATAGGCCAGATCAATCAGATCAATGCTTGACACTAGGACCTGGGTGGGACTCAAGGCTACAAATCTATAAGACTAGAGGAGAAAGAAATGGTAAATGTTTAGCCTCTTGACCAGGATATGAGTCAATCCATCCTCACTTGGTAACTAAACCCATGATATGGAAACAGGGCATGGAACTAGGGCCTCAGAGGGTTAGGGAGAGAAAGTATAGAAGTCATAAAATTGTATGAATCTAACAACATAGCCTCAAAATACAAAAAGCAAAAACTGATATAAGGAAAATTTGACTAATCCTCCAAAACCCACTGGGATATTTTAATGTATATAAAAAATGATGATTGGTTGAACAGACTTCAAGTTGGTAAGAATATAGAAGATATGGATAGGACAATAAAAAGAATATATGTTATTTTCAATTACACATAGGGTATTTATAAAAATTTACTATGTATAGGTCACAAAGGAATTGTCTGCAAATTTCAAACAGCAATATCATATGAATAATGGTGTTCCAATTCAATGCAATGAAAGTAGAAATTAACAAAAAAGAATAAAAACAGACATATATATATTGGGAAACTTAGAAATGTACTGCCAAATAATTCATGGGTATATTAGCTTCTTATGACTGCTGTAACCAATTACCACAAACCGGGTGGCATAACCCAATAGAAATATATTTTCTCACAGTTCTGGAAACCGGAATCTTGAAATTAGTATCACTGGGCTGAAATCAAAGTATTGTTAGGGCTGTGTTCCCTCTGGAAGCTCCAGGGGAGAACTTGTTCCTTGAATCTTCCACTTTCCGGTGGCTCTGGATGTTCCAAGGCTTTTGGTTACATCGCTCTACTTTGTCTTTGTGGTCACATTGCCTCCTCCTCTTCTGACTTTGTGGAATCTCTCTCTGCCTCTATCTTGTAAGGATACATGTGATGGCACTTAGGGGCCACCTGGATGTCCAGGATAATCTCTCCATCTCAAGATCCTTAACTTAGTCACATCTGCGTTCTTTTGTTTTTTTTTTTTTTTTTTTTTGGTCATATAACATTCACAGGTTCCAGGGATTAGGATATGAATGTCTTTTGGGGGCCATCACTTAGTCTACCACATGGGTGAAAGAGAAAAATTACAGTGAGAATTGTGAATGACAATACAAGTCATGTATATCAAGACTTGTGGAATACAGCAAAAATCATACCTAGAGACAAATTTATAGCCTTAAATGTGATTTTTTATTTTAAAGAACATTTAAAATAAACAACTTTATTTAACTCAACAAGTTGAATCAGGAATCAAAATACTTCCTTCCAAAAGCAACAGGCCCAGACAAGATTTTGGAAATTTCAAGAAGTAAACATTCCCCATCTTATACAGATCTTTTCAGAGTCTAGACCTAAAAAGGTCAGCCACCCACATAGTTTTATCAGGCTAATAGAACTTTGATATGGAAACTAGACAGAACAGTACAAGAAAAAACAATTATAGACCAATCTCACTTATAATCATGAATGCAAAAATCCCAGATAAAATACAGCAAATTGTATTTAGTAGTTATTAAAAATATACAGTGACAAAGTAAGGTTAATCCCAGGAATTATAAGGCTGGTCAATACTAGAAAATCTCTCAATGCAATACATACCATAAAAAGATTAAAGGAGGAAAATTATATAATCATCTAAGTAGATGCCCCCAAATCATAAAGTATAAATTCTTCCTCATTCATGATTAAAAAATTAAAAGCATTTAGCAAAGAAGGACTGGAAAGAAGCCTCTGTAACCTGATGATTGGTGCCCATCAAACACCAAGAGCAAACATCATCTATATTAATGGGATTTTAGAAGTTTCCCACCTCAGACTGAGGAGAAACTTGCCTGCATTCACAGTTACTTCTTTGGCATGTCCACGTTCGGGTGGCTTATGCTAGTTTGTCATTTGCCCTTAGAGTGTTTAGATATGCAAGTGCAGGTGGTAAAAGTATCAAAGCATGGCCCGTAGTAGGCTTCTCTTCCTCCATTGGCATAGAGTCCCAGCCAGGTATTCGGTAGCCCAGTTAGCTCATATTTCTTCACATTGTGCGATACGCTGTATGTTCATGTGACTAAGTTCTCTGCAGTGGAACACGAGGAAGGGATGTGTAGTACATATGGGTCTGCATCTTAAGACATGGGTGTGCCCCTTCCAAACTCTCTGCCCCTTCCCAATGGCTGGGACTTGGAAGTGGCAGTGACCTAGCTTCAGCCTTACAGGTGATGACAGTCCTGGTAATGATGGAGTAATAGGAAGGAAGGAACTATGTTCCCTGATAGACCTTGTGAAACAGAACTTCCCCTCCCACGTGGAATGCTTACATCGGGGCTAAGTGATAAAGAAATGACAGTATATATTCTTGAAACCGCTGAAGCTTTGTGTCTTTTTGTTACAGCAGCTTGGCCTTACAATGAACAACCAACAATATGGGAATAATATTAAATACCACATCTAGATGGCAGTTAAGGACTTTGGATCACATGGTGCTAGAGACCTTCAACGGCATCTTTAACATTTGGTTTCTTTAAAAAATGCAGAAGAAAATACGTCAGTTTTAAGATGCTGGATTGTAGATCTTCTGATATTTGTTATATAATTTTCTATTCTTTTCTGAAGGTTTGAAATATGCAATAATAAAATTGAAAGAAGAAAGTGATCAAGGGAATTTATTGCCTACAAGTATCTCCTGACTTTAGGATAATCTCAATTCCATCACTCAGTAATGTAACCAGGAATTACTTTATCTTCAACTTTGGTCTGCCTTCCTCTGGATTTTGGCTTCTTCTAAAATGCCCTTCCTGGACCCAAAATAACTACTAGCATCTTCTCGAATTCATGCTGCCTCATTCATTACAAACAGAAAAGACCATCTTTACCCCCAAGTAGGTAAAACATCAAACTTTCATCAAACATTTGTTAAGATTTTATTCTTTGCCAAGTACTAGTGACACAGAAATGACTCAGACATAGTTGCTTAAGTGGAAAAGTACAAAATCATCATCTGGACATCCAAAAATATTTATACTTCTTTCTGCATAAAGATTGCCTTTTAAAATGCTCATACTCTGCAATTTATGACACATGTTCAGCAACTGACATAGACTTGGTCCCCATTCTACCTTACCTAGGCTCTTATGTCCACGAACATGAGATGTTTACACTTTCTTTAGTCATTCTCTCTGCTTTGAAAATCATTTCATTTCTTCTCCACTAGGCCAAGTTCTACTATTTCTTCAAAGCTCTCCAGTACATCTTTCTAGAGAGCATCAAGAAATAAGATCTATAAGCAAGCAAGTTTCTGGGGTGATTTCTCCCCAGCTACAATGTCATTGCTTAAGAGTTAGACTTGGTGGATGTCACCTTCAAGCAAGTTCATTGTTCCCTCCTTTGTGTTCCTATAACACTCTCTTTATATCATCCGTATGCTACTTACATGCAGGTACACAATTAACTATAACACGGCATGATTTCTCTTACACTGGGCTTGTTTCTTGAGGATAAGGACTCTTGAATATTCACCTTTAAGTTTTGGTCTTCTGGATCCTAACAGACACTTGTGGGAGAGAGTGCTGATTGCCTACTCAATATTAGTTCTCTTTTTCTTCCTCAATAATAGACTGTTTTGAATATGTCGTTAGGCTTAGTTAAAAAAAAAAAAAGGTGTCCCATTCTTCCTTCCACATAAAAGTGGTCAATGTGCAAGTAGATGTTTTTGGATAGGACTTCCAGGAAAAATTTTTAAAAGGGGCTCACTCACCTGGGAGGCAAGCACCCTTCTCCCCTTTCCCCTTTCTTTTGTCTTTCTGTTCAGAATTTGAATGCGATGGTTGAAGCACCAGCAGCCGTCTTGTGATCATGAGTCAACCTTGAAGATATAAGCCATGTATTAAGGGTAGTGAGCAGAAATATAAAAAGTCCAGAAAGATAGAATAACCATGTAACCACAATTGTATTGCTGGGTCATCTACCCCTGGACTTTCTTATGTGAAAGAAAAACACATCTCCATCATTTTAAAGCCACTGTCACTTTAGGTTTATATTACTAGTAGCTGAACATTATCTTAACTGTTATAATGCTTGATAAATATTTACAATTAAAGTAATGAAGCATAATTTTCAGAAACTTATTCAACACAGGCAGCCTACACCAAAGGTAGCAAATCATTGGGCTGCAGGCTGAATCCAAAAACAAGTCAGGTTTATTTTTTTTTAAGATGCATTAATGGCCAACATCAGAAAGCTGAGCAATTTCATATAAACATTTGGATTTCTTCTTCTTTAAAATTTAGAAGGTTTAGCAACATGGGGTCCACATTCCTGCCTGGCATGAGTCGCTCAATGATGGCTGGCCCTTGGAATGTGGCCAAGGGTCTTTATTTCAGTTGCATCTCAGCCCACCTAAGGGAGCTGCCTAGCCCCTATAGGCAATTAAATGGGTGACTCCAGATCTTAGCTAATGTCAAGTCCCAAGCTAGATTTTCAGCCTCTGATCGAAAGCATCCTGTATCATTAGGTATCTACCTTACTTTGCATAAACACAGCCTATGTGAAGCTTGGCAGTGGGCACTCCTCCAATCATGCAGGTGAAGGGTCAGTATTATATTTGATAAAGTGCTTTTTATTGCTCACTTTGGTTAGTTCAGTGCAATGCTAGTTGTGAACCAGAATCCCCCAGGAAAAAAATTTTTTTGAAATGCAGCTCCCAAGCCCCACCAGAGAATTTCTGAACCAAAATTCCCTGGGATGGGCCTAAGAATCTAAGAGGTCAACGGACTTGTGGACTAAGGTGTGGCAACAATGGGGCCACCTGGTGCTCAGTTGATCTCCTCAGTGTATCACAACCACTGGCACCAAAGCCTTATGACTGAGAGACAGTGCCATTGGGACCATTCTTGAATGATCTATCATTCATCTCTCCCTATCTCTCTCTCTCTCTTTCTCTCCCTATATCTATCTATCTATCTATCTATCTATCTATCTATCTATCTATCTATCTATCTATTTATCTACCTATCTATCAAGTTCTTTCTTATAGAAGAAAAATAAAGAGGAAGAGGAGAAGTGGAAAATAAAAGGGAAAAAGAAGAAGGTGAAAATAGAAGGAGAAAGGAGAAGAAGCAATCAGCAGAAGGTAACCAACCAGATGAGGAGGAGACAATAAACCAGGTCACAGAAGAGCTGTCAGAGGTCCCTTTGATGGTTATGGCAAGAGGAAGAAAAAAACACAGGAACCACAAGCAGCCATCCACAAACAGCTGAAGCACTCTGAAGTTGGCAGAGGCACCTCTCCAGGTCCTTTCCACAGGTGTTTGTTGAGTGACTAATGTAGGTGATGGGATAGATCAGTGAACAACATGAGTCACTCTGTTCATGTCTTGCTTAGGTCCCCAGAGACAGACTGACAATAATCTCACCAGCAAGTAGACTTGTGATGCTCAATGGGGTTAAACTTACTCTCTAAGAATCTGAGATCAGATCGATGTTAACTATACAGAATCTAAGAAAAATGATTCCTTCATTGCACTGCAGTCTAAACTGCCTGATGATGCTTCGGAGGGTAGAGAGTTCTTTGTGCTTAAATGTCAGCTTTTAGGCAAAACCAGACATGTTGTAGACAGATGAAAGTATTGGATGCAGGATTGGGCTAGATGATTTTGTCAAGACTGCCAACCTTAAAACTCGGTCATCTCTTATTTTCAGCCTCCCCTTTTGCAATATCCCATTTCTTCACAGAACTCTCTAGAATCAATGAGAGTTGACTCCATGGTGTAAGAGACTGGGTGGTAAGTAAAAGATTTTCCAAATAGTCTTGCAATGGAGTAACCAAAATGAATTATTAGGTAAGTGATCACTTCTCTCCATGCATTTCTCATCATTGTCTAGGTCTTTGGATTAAAAAACATATTTTAAGAGATGTGTATTTAAGACATAGAGGCACTGGAAGAAAGGGTATGGAGTATGTGAATACTCAATACAATAACTATTTGAATGCCCAGATGCTTAAAGCAGGATGACAGTTACATCTGAGCCATCGAGCACATTGCTACAGTGATCACAAGAGAAACAGAGAGTCAGAGAGAGTAGAAGCTCCATTTAAGGTCAAAAGTGGCAAAGAGAGCATATTTTAGGATGAAAAACAAATATCCAGTCTTCTGTGCATCTTTGCACGACTTACTATTTCAGCAACAGTGGGAAACTTTTAAACCACTTATGTGGGGATCTTCGGTCAGTAATGAACTTTATGTTCACAAGGGAAATCTCTTTTCCCAACCTAATGTTTTATGGCCTAAGTCATGATAACTCACTTTTCCCCTAGCAATGTTAGTTTCAAAAGTGTATGGGATTCTATCTGTGTTTCCCTAAAATATGGGAACTCCACAAAATCCAGGCTTTTCTATTTCTCCTTAACAATCTGACATGAAAACTAAATGCATAAGAAGTTTGACCTTGTACAAGTGCAATCTCTTTTGAGTTACAGATGAGGAAAAAAAAAATCTGAAACACAGCAAGGAAAAAATTTTCCTCTGCACATTCTCGTTTTTAAAAGTGCTGAAATTCCCAAACTGTTTGATGATTTATCAGCAAGCTTTCTCCCCAACAAAAATTTCTCTTCTAGCTTGAAACTAAATATGAGGAATTAAAGGAGATCACTCTCCGTTTCTCTCTTAGAGTGTGTGTGTGTGTGTGTGTGTGTGTGTGTGTGTGTGTGTGTGTGTGTGTGTACTTGAGATGGTGCAAGAATTCTGCCATTAAAGACAGGTCAATGGCACTCCTCTTACGACTAAGTGCCATTATTTTGGAGACTAGTCTTGCCATTCTAGTAAGACATGCACCCGAGCTCAGCACTTCACCTGAACAAAGGATGATCCATCTGCCTTGGGCTCAGTCCAAACTCTCCATCAGTTACAAAGGCCCGCTTGAGTCCTTGCGTCTTCATGGTTGTATTGAATTTCTCCACACAAGAGACAGGTAGTACAAATCAGAGAAAGGATCCCTATGTGAGCTCAGAATTTTTCTTTATTTCACACTTAATGGGACGCCAAAGCCCCAGGACACATAGTTCAATGTAGCCAGAGAGAATTTTTTTTCCTGTTCTTGCAGGCAGCAAGACAATGCCTGTAATTTCAATAAATCACTCATTTTCTCCTTTCAAAGGGGAAACTGATGTTAAAGTTTTATGTATTTCAGGTCTCCCATCAAAAGCTGGACCTGGGAAAAAAGGAACCTATTTTGGGAGGCTCCCATGAACTCTTATGGGGTCACAAACCCGCTTTAGGAAATGATTGTTCCCTGGATAGTAGCCAAAGGCATGGCTCCTAAAGTGTCCAAGAGCTTTCAAGGGTGGGAACCCGGGAGAGGATGATCTGAGAGAACTGAATGACATGCATTTGGGGAAACTGAGTCACGTGGGGGTCAGAGCACGTGACGTAGCAGCCAGGGGAACAGAATGCGTTTCTGGGACAGAATTTGAACGTTAGGTGCTTGATTTCTACAGGCAAGATCTCTGCTCAGTCTCACGTAATAAGAAAGGAGCAGTGTGCTAAGTACTTTGTTGGTATATATTCTTTACTTACCTAGGCACTGTGGTTTAGATTTCAATTCACAAAATTCAAAAGAAGTGTTTATGCTATGTCAAAATCTTTCAGAAGATTTCTTCTATTATGGAAGCTGGTTTCCTAGGATGAAAAAATGTCATCTCATCTCTGAGGAGCTCTGGGAACTTTTGCAGTGTGTGCCTCAGGTCCTGACGGTGCAGAGTGGAGAATGACACAGAGAGAAAGGCGTGTGCACGTCCTTTGTAAGGAGTAAGAGTGACCTTCGGGAGTTCTGGCATCTTGTTTTAATCACTGCCTAACTGTCACTCTCTTTCTCCTTTCTTTCCTTGTGCTTGTACCCAATTTTCATTTCACTTAAAATAAAAATTAGAAATATGATGACCAGTATGATCAATAGTCCTAAGGAATTAAAGTTCCCTGGCAACAGCCATCAACTGATGACTACCTGCAGTTGGTATATAAATACCCCAGCTCCCCTGTCCCTTAAGTGGTGGTTCTACACGGGCTCCTAGAGTTTCCCCAGCAGGATTAAGATCCAGAGACACCCAGTGGAAGCTGATTTAATAGCATACTCTCTGTGCTTCCCTTACTTGTGTCAATCCCCTGCTCCCTTACTAGTGTATCCTGTTTTCACCTCCCAAACAAACTGCACTTGAATTTTTATCTCAGCATCATCTTCTGGAGGAACCCAGAGTAAAACACATATATTCTGGGTGCTGAAACATCAACACATACCATCAGGTAATGGCTGTTCCACCCAGGGTTCCCCTGTCCAACAATGCCTGACACAGTTCTGCGTCATCTTCACAAAGACCTGAGTTACATGGCTTGGCTGAGTACAAGCTGATGTAGATTTTGCAATGATAGCTATCACCACTTTACTAGAGTTTATCTTCAGCATAAACATGTAAACAAGAAAATGATTCTGTGGGGCAAGGAGATCAAAATGAGAGCTTCTTTTCATGAGAGGGCCAGGGAGCTAAGAGAACCAGCTTTGCACCTGTCTTGGGCATGTGTGGATTCTTCTTCCTCTCCCTTGTCTTGGTCAGCCCTGCTCTTCTGAGTATCTCTCATGTTCTTGCCCTGCTCTGGGTTTTCATTCCCTGTTTCAGGATCTTCAACAATCCTCATCACTCCCCATGGCCGTTCTTGGTGTTACCAGCTGCAGTGGTCCACAGCCCACTGGATGGGCAACACGCTAATATATTTAATACTATTCATTGATGCTATTTATGAAGACCGTGGAGCCATGTTTTTCAAGGATTATTTTTAATCCTCACAGTACCTTGTGAGGTTGCGACTTGCATGCTCTCCCACTCCCCTCTCCTTCCAGGGCCATCTCTGGGAAGGTGAGTTTCTTGCAGAGGACAAAGGAGAGTCACTGAACCATTGCTCAAAAACATTTGAGTCACATGACGAAGGAGCCAGGAGGAAATCTACCCCTTAGAGGCAGAGACTAACTTACCAATTGCCAATGTCATTTAGACCACCCTCACAGGAAGTGCAACAGAGAAGGTAACCAGGGGGATGACCAGAGACAAAAAGCAATTGTATCTTTTCAGAAAAGGTGGCGGTTATTTCAGGGATGACAATCAACCAGTGATCACTGACGATAATGATAATTACCAATTTCTGAATATCCACTTTGTGCCAAGAATTACACCAGATATTCTGATGTTGTCTCTAACCCATGCCTCCCCAACACCGACCCTAAAAGAAGGATATTTCCTTCCTTCCTCCCACCTCTATCTCTTCCAGTTTCTCTCTCTTTCTCCCTCTCCTTTCTTTCTTTCTTCTTTCCTCCTGTCCTCCTTCCTTTCTTTCTATTCCTTTCTTTTTTCTTTGTTTCTTTCACAGCTGAGACTACCAAGACTCTAGGAGGCTGGGTTATTCGATCAAGGTCACAGCTTCACCATAACAGAGCTGTGACTTGAGCCCAGATGTGTCTGATTCCAAAACCCATACCCTCCCATGTATTCCTTGGAGGATATAAAGCTTTTAAAAATAGGCACAGATGTCTGGAAAATGCTTTTAAGAAGATGGACATCCAAGCATAGGCCTTTCTAAAATAGAAAGTTAGAGAAATTCTTCAATGGCTAAGTATAAAAACACAAATTACTGGCTTTTCTGCATTTGAAGTTTTAGGTAATGCATTACAATAGTTACTGAGAACTTATTGAAGCAACTAAACTTTAAAAAATGGCATTTTCTCTTCTTTTATGGACCACTCATAAATTCACCCACTCACGAAATAGTTGTTGAACAGATACTATGTGTGTGTTTTCTTATAATAACTGATTGTCATCTTGCATCTGGAATATTCTGAGTTGAACCACCAGTAATGTATTCGAAAAAGAAGTAGTCATTTCTGAAAGAATTATAGCCACACGAGGATCATTTGGCTGGGAATTTCATCCCTTGCCTTCATGGGTTTGACTAGGAGGCCCAACTCAGGAGTGTACAAATACGGATCTGTTTTAAAGTTTCCGGTTACTACTAGCCATTTTTCTTTATTGGGCCACCATCTACAGGGTAGTGGGAAGCTCGATAGCTCAGAGAGAGCTGGTCACTCTTTAGTCATATATATAGTAAAACTTAGTGAAATTTAAATCCTGAGACTCAGAGCTTCCTTCCAAATAGCACTGAGGAGACTTGAAAGCAGCTCCTAGGCCCTGCAGGAGGCAGAACAAGGTAAGGCCTCTCCCACTCTCTCCCTCCCTCCCTCTGCGCCTTCTTCCTTCTCTCTCAACTCAGCACTCCTTCCACACTGGCCCGACCCAGAGAGAAGAGCAGAGAGCGTCTGCTTCTCTTCTTTGTCTCCTGGGGACCTCTCCTTCCTCCCTACCCTTTACTTTGTTTGTCCCAAGCAGTACCTGGATCTTCTTCCTAAAAGTGAATGGAGGAACATGTTGCAGGGGAGGAAAACACATAAACAAAACAAAGCAGAATACCCAGAAGGAAAACTCACTGGAAGGTATTTCAAAACCACAGTGCCCATTACACTTATGTTTTCCACAATCTTCCCTCTTCTTCTTGAATTTAAGGGGCACATCTGTGTTTTTCACCACTCTCCCCGGCACAGTGCCTAGCTTCAAGCAGGCACTCAATGAACGTTTGTTGAAAGAATGAAAATCAGTGTGAAATACCAGTATGGTCTCGGGTCTCGATGAAAAGTGTACGATTAGGAGAAAAAGGTAAATGAACAGGGCAGAGCTTCCTGCCTTCAATGAAAAAGGACTGAGCACCAATGATGCACCAGGCATTGCTGCTTGGCTTCAGTTAGACACAGTGAAGAATCAGGAATGTTTTCTGTCCTGAGCTGCTCAAACATTGGTGGGATAGGCAATGTAATGGATCTCAGTTGTTTTGTTTTGTTTTTTTTAACTTGCCCAAATCCTAACATAGAGATAAGATGTTATAATGTTGTAATAAAAATAATGAGATGGATACTTTCAGGTATTGGGTTTTGTGAGCGAGAGTAGAAATTCTATCAGTTACCTGGGAAATTCAGAGAGGACATCTCCTCCCTAGTCACACTGAAGGTGAGGAAAGCCATGGATGGTGTTGTCTTCAGCATCCACATGTCAGAAACTAACGTGGCATGTAGTTTTCTTCACCTGTAAAGTACTACCTAATAGCTGGGCTTGCATCAATTTGCAAGGTAGCTATAAAATTATCGAAGTGCTGTGCACATTTAGAAACATTGCAAAAGACAATATACAATTTTTTCAGTATTGGGTAATGAGTGGTGATAATTCTCACTGGAAAAATTTGATTTTTTCAGAGACTTAAAGTTGAAATTAGTGAAATCAAGTAGTTTTGCTCTGATGCTCTGCTCACTCTATACAAAAATGGACATTCTGCTGGGGAAGGAATAAGTGGCATAACTAGAAATATCTTCTGCTTGACCAAATTTTATACCTCGTGGGAACTGCTACGACAGCTTCCAATCTGACAGAAAACTTGGATTCTAAATGGTTTCTCTGCTTGAAGACACAGCAACAAATGGAAATCAAACAAAACTTAGGCCTCAGAATATAAAAAAGAATCTGTAGACCAACGATGCTCCATATAGTAGCTAACTCACCTGTGGCTACTGAGTACATGAAGCGTGTCCAGCCCAAATTGAGATGTACTGTAGGTGCAAAACATACCTTGCATTTCAAAGATGTAATTCTGCCAAAAAGGCAAAATATCTCATTACTAATTTTCAATATTTATTACATGTTAAAATAATAATATTTTGATTATATTGGGTTAAATAAATATATCACTAAATTAATTTTACCTGTTTTTCCTTTTTAAAATATGGCTACTAGAAAATTTAAAGTTACATATGTAGCTTTGCACCATTATCTATTTTTCTGCGCTACTTTAGACTGTAGTGTTTGGAACACTCTTCTTTTTTTTTTTTTTTTTTTTAACAGGAATTGGGAAAGTTGTCTCTTAAGAGCAACTGACCTGCTTTAAAAGAAAATCACAACCACGTGGGACTAGAAAAGACACAATTCCGTTCTCTTCTGTTTTGTTTGGTAAGAGAAAGATATCTGAAATGTCACGCTCAACTGATTTTAAAATTAAAAACAGGGAGAATAAATATCTTTTCCAAAAAACTGAATAAAGACTCAAAATCCACTTCAATTCATGCAATGGCTGATTAAGGGAAGAGAGAGAAGGAGAGAGACAAGAAGGGCGATGAGGGGGCAGGCTGAGGGGGATGAAGAGCCTGGTCTTCCCTCTAAGTATTAATTCTATACTCATATTTCCAAAAAACTTGAAGGAGAAAAGATATGCATATGAGACAAACAAATATCTTCTTGGCCCATAAGTCAATTATCCATGCTAATTATGGTTATTCAGACGAATTACCCCAAATGACATACATTGACAGAACCAAAGTCTACACAGGCTTTGCCCTGTGTTGTGCTTTTACTTCCAGGAATAACAGAAGCCTCTTCCTTTGAGCACAGTGGATTCCTCCAGTCTGGACAGAGTGTCTGGGTCCATTCACCTTTCTCGCAGCACAGCAGGTTTGATCTGAGAGCCTCTCCAGCTCCAGGGACTCCCACAGAAGGCAGGCACAATAGAAATGGACTGCCAGCCCACCCCTCCTCGCTGCCTCTGCCCAGGGAAGAGGGCTAAAGGACTTGCCAGGTTTCAGTTCCTCTGCCAGGGAAACCCCTGGCACCCAGCCTTGGGAAGAGGTCTCCTTAGACTCGAGGGTGCTCACATTCGAGCTCAGAGTGAAAGAGGGAAGGCAGGTGTCTCTGGCTTCAGGTTTTCTTCTCCATCTGCAGGCCCAGCAGTGGGGTCAAGGGCAATGCCGAGAGCTGGGCAGTTGCTGCCCGCTCTCCCTTGGTGTCCCCTTTGCCAGAGATTGCCAGCCCGTGGCCCTATTGCCACAGTGTCCAAAAGCAATTGATAAAAGCTCTTGTCAGAGGTCCTGGGCAATGGTTTCTGCTATAGAGGCAAGGAAGTGAATTATAAGGCATCCGCTTAATTTCAACACTGTTATTGCTGCTGTATATAAACAATGCTTTAATTTTTGGTATCCTACAAGCAAACTAAAACAAACAACCACTCAAACAAATAAACAAGGAAATCATTGACTTTTGAGAGGAAATTGATCCACATGGTTTTACTTTGGTTCAAACTTCACTTTCCACAGATGAGAAAGCTGCTGCAGTAGCCAAGGTGTGAGTGACTTTCCCAAGTCACATGGCCAGCTGGAATGTTCTTCCTGCTGCTCCTTTCAGCTCTCAGTGCTCCCCACTTGCTCACAGGCACTCCAAGGTAGTTTTGGCAGGGTGGGAAGGGCGGGAAATTCTGGAAACCCAGGTCCTATCTGTGAACACCCTTAGCTTTCTGATCTGCATGTACCAGCAAAGTTCATTCTACCCTGGAGGTGAACTCATATCTGGCCCTTCCAGGCCAACCTAACTTACCATGGTCGATCTGTTTACAATTCCTTTTCTAAGTGTATTAACTGCTGCCCTCAGCATGCTAAATATTTGCTGTGTTGGGTGCTACTGAAGTATCCTGTGAATGATTCCTGATTCCTTTACCATATGCGGTAGATGCATAAGCCACATGAATTTGTTCCCAAACCTGTGTATGTCAGTTGTCCTTATTGTTTAACTGTCTAATTTAATTAGATATTACCAAATAAGTGAAAGATGAATTTAGCAAGAGAATTTTCTCTATGAAAATTAAATTAAATGCTTTGAATATTTATAGGAGAACTATAAAGCTTAAAGGAAAAAAATCTTAAAAATCTAGAGAGATTCTGTGTGTTGATCGTGTCATTGGTTTTAAGATTTTGCTCCCTTTAAAAAGAAATTAAAACTGGAAAGGATAGAATACATATTATTGCTATGGCTCATGTATGAAAGACAATGTGGAATTCCAATCAGATGTCCCCAGCTAAAAGAATAATCCTTGGTTCTTATATCAAATGTTGGCAAATAAATGTAAATGTATATATTTTTAGTTAAATTATGCAAAACATGTATCACTTTTTAGTGAGTCTCCATAATACCTGACTTTTCTGATTGACCTACCATGTATCTGTCATGTCACAAAGATGTGAAGTAGACTCCACTGTATAAATTAGGAAGAGAGAAGGACACATATGTATTTCAAAGGATGAAAAGTTAAGATTTTTGTGACTCCTATATGACTAAAGCAACCATTTTCATTGCCAGAAACCTTAAGAAAGTACTTTCCCAGACTTACTTTGCTTAGGCTTTTTAAGAACTAATAATAGAGAGTAAGTTTTATTCCACATATTAAGTGCTTGTTGTCTTGTTTCTTTTTCTCTAAGACTAACCTAAGTGATTGTAACATATAAAATCTCTACTAACTGCCAGAACAACCCTTCTGCTATAGAAGCCAATAAAGTTTTCTTTCTTCTCATTTATTTCCTGGTGATCTTATTCTAGGACGCTTGACAAAAAAGTAGTAAATAATAGTAATAATTAGCTGATCAAATGATGCTTGAAGACAGAGTTTGGAGTCAGTGGCCAACATCTTGTTATCACTTAGCTGAATTTTGAATCCTGGGCCAGAGTTCCCTCATCTCGCCTTACAGAGATACTCCACTCGTAGCAAAGTAATAATCCTCACTCAGGCAAAACTAGACCCCTTCAGCCCGTTAGCAAGATGCTGTATTTAAAAAAGAGTCCGACATCCCCCTAAATGTAATTTAGAGCTTTACTGAAGTCTCTCAAACTCAGTAGAATATGAAACCTCTCTCCTGTCTTCTCAAAGCCCTATTCATCACAACAGGGAAATTGCCCATGCACCCCCTTCTCCCTTCTCACCACTCCCAGTCAAGCACCAACATTCAACCCAGGCTTCTCAGGTTCTCTTCTCCACCGCTTTTACTAGCTCTGAGCAAGAATCCATCGTTTTCTAGTCGTCTAGTAACTTTCTACCCTTTCCATTGTAAATCAAGCAAGTAAAGGTAGATGCCTTTCATCACCATCTCCCCAAACTAATACACCCAATTCCATGATCTGCAAAACAAGGTTCAGGAATAGACATTATTCTTCTTAAGTGCAGAAAAGTGGGAGAGACTTTTAGTCCCTGTGGTATCTGGGCTTGAGTTCTGTATCATTTACATGAAGAGCACTAAATCTGACACGTGTTAAACTCCTGCCTCTTAACCGTTGACAACAGTCAAACTAAGCTTTTCTACTTGTGTGATCTTGAGCATGTCTCAGAAGTTCCCTGAATATGAATTTCCTCAGCCTTAAATAGAGAAAACAACAACTCCTCACAGGCTGCAATGATTAAACAAGATACTCATTTGCAGAGGGCTTTACACTGCAAAATCACTTTCTTACATCGTGAATCCATAGAATGGCAGATAGACGACTCCCGAAGAGGAATTATGACTCATTGAAAGTGATGTTCTGAAGTGGGCTCATAGAATTGCAAAAAACTTCCCTAGTTGAAGTTGATAATTCAGTCTGAACTATTTTTAAAATGTTAAAGAATAAAAAAATTTTAAATGTAAAATCCTGACTCATATAAAATTAAAAAGAATGCATGGCTAAAATTCTTATGTAACTATTAATTAATGAGGGAACAAGTAAGATGGTACAACCAGTTTAAAGGAAAAGGTGACAATAGAATCCTACCTCAAGAAACAATAAACATCTCAAATAAACAACCTAACCTTACACCTAAAGCAATTAGAGAAAAAACAAAAAACCCCCAAACTTAGCAGAAGGAAAGAAATCTTAAAGATCAGATCAGAAATAAATGAAAAAGAAATGAAGGAAACAATAGCAAAGATCAATAAAACTAAAAGCTGGTTCTTTGAGAAGACAAACAAAATTGATAAACCATTAGCCAGACTCATCAAGAAAAAAAGGGAGAAGACACAAATCAATAGAATTAGAAATGAAAAAGGAGAAGTAACAACTGACAATGCAGAAATACAAAGGGTCATGAGAGATTACTACAAGCAACTATATGCCAAAAGAATGGACAACCTGGAAGGAATGGACAAATTCTTAGAAAAGCACAACCTTCTGAGACTGAACCAGGAAGAAACAGAAAATATAAACAGACCAATCACAAGCACTGAAATTCAAACTGTGATTAAAAATCTTCCAACAAACAAAAGCTCAGGACCAGATGGCTTCACAGGCGAATTCTATCAAACATTTAGAGAAGAGCTAACACCTATCCTTCTCAAACTCTTCCAAAATATAGCAGAGGGAAGAACACTCCCAAACTCATTCTACGAGACCACCATCACCCTGATACCAAAACAAGACAATGATGTCACAAAGTAAGAAAACTACAGGACAATTTCCCTGATGAACATACATGCAAAAATCCTCAACAAAATACTAGCAAACAGAATCCAAAAGCACATTAAAAGGATCATACACCATGAACCAGTGGGGTTTATCCCAGGAATGCAAGGATTCTTCAATATATGCAAATCAATCAATGTGATAAACCATATTAACAAACTGAAGGAGAAAAGCCATATGATCATCTCAACAGATGCAGAAAAAGCTTTTGACAAAATTCAACACCCATTTATGATAAAAACTCTCCAGAAAGTGGGCATAGAGGGAACTTAGCTCAACATAATAAAGGCCATATATAACAAACCCACAGCCAGCATCGTTCTCAATGGTGAAAAACTGAAACCATTTCCTCTAAGATCAGGAACAAGACAAGGGTGTCCACTCTCACCACTATTATTCAACATAGTTTTGGAAGTTTTAGCCACAGCAATCAGAGAAGAAAAAGAAATCAAAGGAATCCAAATCGGAAAAGAAGAAGTAAACCTGTCACTGTTTGCAGATGACATGATACTATACATAGAGAATCCAAAAGATGCTACCAGAAAACTAGTAGAGCTAATCAATGAATTTGGTAAAGTAGCAGGATACAAAATTAATGCACAGAAATCTCTTGCATTCCTATACACTAATGATGAAAATCTGAAAGAGAAATTAAGGAAACACTCCCATTTATCATTGCAACAAAAAGAATAAAATACCTAGGAATAAAACTACCTAAGGAGAAAAAGTCCTGTATGCAGAAAACTATAAGACACTGATGAAAGAAATTAAAGATGATTCAAACAGATGGAGAGATATACCATGTTCTTGGATTGGAAGAATCAACATTGTGGAAATGACTCTACTACCCAAAGCAATCTACAGATTCAATGCAATCCCTATAAAACTACCAATGGCATTTTTCACAGAACTAAACCAAAAAATTTCACAATTTGTATGGAAACACAAAAGACCCCGAATAGCCAAAGCAATCTTGAGAAAGAAAAATGGAGCTGGAGGAATCAGGCTTCTGCACTTTAGACTATACTACAAAGCTACAATAATCAAGACAGTAGGGTACTGGCACAAAAACAGAAATATAGATCAATGGAACAGGATAGAAAGCCCAGAGATAAACCCATGCACATACGGTCACCTTATTTTTGATAAAGGAGGCAAGAATATACAATGGAGAAAAGACAGCCTCTTCAATAAGTGGTGCTGGGAAAACTGGACAGCTACATGTAAAAGAATGAAATTAGAACACTTCCTAACACCATACACAAAAATACACTCCAAATGTATTAAAGACCTAAATGTAAGGCCAGACACTATAAAACTCTTAGAGGAAGACACAGGTAAAACACTCTATGACATAAATCACAGCAAGATCCTTTTTGACCCACCTCCTAGAGAAATGGAAATAAAAACACAAATAAACAAATGGGACCTAATGAAACTTAAAAGCTTTTGCACAGCAAAGGAAAACATAAACAAGATGAAAAGGCAACCCTCAGAACAGGAGAAAATATTTGCCAATGAAGCAACTGACAAAGGACTAATCTCCAAAATTTACAAGCAGCTCATGCAGCTCAATATCAAAAAAGCAAACAACACAATCCAAAAATGGGCAGAAGACCTAAATAGACATTTCTCTAAAGAAGATGTACAGATTGCCAACAAACACATGAAAGGATGCTCAACATCACTAATCATTAGAGAAATGCAAATCAAAATTCACACTGGTCAGAATGGCCATCATCAAAAAACCTGTAAACAATAAATACTGGAGAGGGTGTGGAGAAAAGGGAACCCTCTTGCACTGTTGGTGGGAATGTAAATTGATACAGCCACTATGGAGAACAGTATGGAGGTTCCTTAAAAAACTAAAATTAGAACTACCATATGACCCAGGAATCCCACTACTGGGCATATACCCTGAGAAAACCATAGTTCTAAAAGAGACATGTACCACGATGTTCACTGCAGCTCTATTTACAATTGCCAGGACATGGAAGCAATCTAAGTGCCCATCGACAGATGAATGGATAAGAAGATGTGGCACATAAATACAGTGTAATATTACTTAACCATAAAAAGAAACGAAATTGAACTATTTGTAGTGAGGTGGATGGACCTAGAGTCTGTCATACAGAGTGAAGTAAGTCAGAAAGAGAAAAACAAATACTGTATATTAACACATATATATGGAATCTAAAAAAAAAAAAAAAAAATTGGTTCTGATGAACCTAGGGGCAGGACAGGAATAGAGACGCAGATGTAGAGAATGGACTTGAGGACATGGGAGTGGGAAGGCTAAGCTGGGACAAAGTGAGAGAGTGGCATGGACATATATACACTACCAAATGTGAAATAGATAGCTAGTGGGAAGCAGCCGCATAGCACAGGGAGATTAGCTCGGTGCTTTGTGACCACATGGAGGAGTGGGATAGGGAGGGAGGGAGACGCAAGAGGGTGGAGATATTGGGGATATATGTATATGTATAGCTGATTCACTTTGTTATAAAGCAGAAACTAACACACCATTGTAAAGCAATTATACTCCAATAAAGATGTTAAAAAAAAAAATCTAAAAGGTGGACACATGGCATTGTTAAAGTAATGAAACACAAGGCCATTAGACTGAGGTGTCTCTACTGCCTCAGCAACCTACGTAAACAAACTGAACCCTAAGCCAGAGTCAATTCCTAGAAATCCTCAAAGTTAAGAAATTGAAACTTAAGAAAGCCAATCACAAACAGCCTTTATTTTGGCTTTCCCAAATAAGGCAACAACTTAAGCTATAACCAATCCAATGATTTTCCTTGCTTTGCTTCCGAGTCTTCTCCATAAAAGCCTTTCCCCTAGCTCCTGCTGATACAGTGCCTCTAACAACTTTTGTTTGGAAGCACTGTTTGCTCAAATAAACTCTTGTAAATTTTAATGTGCCCCAGTTCATCTTTTAATAATTCATTAGTAGTCAGGAATGACCAAAATAAATCTGCAGCATAGTTGCAAAAGTGGCTTCTTGGTGGGAAAATGGGGAGATAAATCAATTGTGCATCCACTAGACACCATACTAGTTCTCATTATTTGCTGATTTAGTATTTGCATATTCACCTACTTAATAAAATACATGAGTTAGAAAGCTTCATTCAGGCATGAGTTATAATTCTGTGGGCCATGAATTAAATGTTAAAATAGTTCCAAAACAATAAAAGACATAGATAACCCAGAAGGGTTACCTAGACAGAATACCCAGTGATTTTTTTGGCTCTTTCAAAGTCTTTCATTATTTTTTCCTGACATAGGAAAAATCCGCTGCTTCAGTTGTTTCAATTAAGCAAGATTAACAGTGGTTGTCAGACTAAGAAATAAGTTCTTTTAACATTTCCACTTATCTACTAAGACCTAATTCTCTAACATTTAAAAATAATGTGACCCCACTCATTGTAATGCCATTTATATATGTCATATGAGATGGATGGATTCAATGCAGGTGAAGGTGAAGGAAGGTACGAGATGGATATAGAAGTTATCTCTTTCAATCCTGGAACTTCTAGAGGAAGCAAATAAGATGACGGCTATTTTGCAGAAGAGGAAACATAAATGCTAATAAGTTTAATAATACTAAAGAGGACACAAAATAGATAAATGGCTTGAATCCAGTTCTTCTAGATCCAAAACCAGAGCTCTTTCTACCCCCAAACACCCTCTATGTTTTATCAAGTGTTTGGAAACCACTTGTTTCACCTTTTTCCCTGGGTTAATGGTGAAGCCTGGAAGGTTGATTTATAATCTCAGTTTATTATCTCAATGTCTTTACAAAGCTGTATTTATTTGTTGATTTATTTTCCTACAGTCTTAACTTTGTTTTTTTCCCCTCAAAATCACAAGCAAAGGAAAGGAGCATTGCTGGGGCTTGGCTCTGAGAAGGAAAACAAGCTACAAAGCTAAAGAATCTAAGAGGTACTTAGAGAAGCAGAAGCTGAGAGTCTGAGAGCATGACAAATTCTCATTAATCATGTGTGGTTAGATTTTTTTTAACTGTGTCTGCATTTCCTATCTATAACTATCTCAGTCATCTCAAGAAGCCAAAGGAAGAAACAGCTTACAAAACTGTCAATTCTTTTGACTTTTGGATTAGTGCCAGTGTTCAGTAGCTGAAACAATTACTCAGAAGTTACAACACCAATATTTCAGTCTCTCAGCTCTCAATTTTTAGAATATCTGTCTGTGTACTCATCAAAACTGTTCTTAAGTCTCTATAGTACTACTTGGTTAGATAGATGGATAGATAGATAGATAGATACATAGATAGATAGGACAAATACAAACCTACCTACATAGATACATAAATACATAAGCACATAGTTGCACAGATAATAATGCCAAATGGATTCTGAAGTTTCTCTAATCCTCATTTACATGATATACATCATATTAGAGGACCTGCTATTCTGCAGGTATAATCAATAGACTCAAATTTTCATATATAAGTAATATACAAATAGGCCAGTTTTAATTCATCTCCATAAGCACAAGGCGAGAAAATGAACCAAAGCGACTGAGTACTCAAGGCAGCAGAAAATCACTCATTCCATAAAGGAAACCATGGAAAGTTTCTATATGCATATTCTCTTGTATATTTGAATTATTCTGTATTTGGTGTCATAAAGAAAAATCAAAGGCAGCTGAGAATACACTGACAGGCTATAACGTTGGGGTGGTGACTTTTTACTTAGTTAAGCTGGTTCTGGGTTAGATAGAGTTGGCCGCAAGGTACATTTCTGCGTGATTTGGAAGATGGCGATGAAGGGAGGGCCAATACACCCACAAGGTCACTGCAGGGGGCCAAGGGCAGCCCCACATGTGTACGTGGATCTGCTTGCCCCCCACGGTGTCAAGAGGCCACAGCTGGGACTCAGATGCCTCAGCTCCTGCCCATCTCCTCCTCCCCGACTCTGTGGCCTGGGCCAGGTGCACATGTGGTTTGGCGGTGAAGGCTGCCAGCTTCTTCCTGCAAGTCACCCACATCGCTGATGTTGGAGGTGGGGAGAGGGCTGCAGGCTGGAGTTTGTCCTTGTGGATTCCAGTTTGCCCTCGGTCTTCTGCACTTGACACCCAGCTTTACTTTCCCAACTTCAAGCCCTGCTGACCTGCAGCCCTTTCAGGACCAACTCAGACACAGAGCAATATCCTCTTAAAGACTCCTTCACCATCTCCCACCTGGTGGGAGGGACCTGACCCTTATTCTATATCACTCATGGTGGCTTTGCTTCCCCAGCTGCACCCAGACGGATCCACATGGTTTAATAGCAAGAACGACTTTAAGTCAGGAGATTGGATTCTCACGCCGCCTTAACAGCTGCCTAGCTGTGTGCTTGCCACATCACCTGACTTCTCTGTAACTCTCGTTTGTTAGATCAGATGAATATTAGTGGCAGCTCCAGCTCAAGGTTTGAGGCAGTTAGTGAAACACCACCACAACGTTTACAACTTACTGAGACATTATATTCAGAGTTTTACACTTCATAAAAAGCCAGGAGATTGTTTTAGTCAAATGAGGCCATCTAAGATTTCTTTTTAAAACTGACTTTGTGGGCTTCCCTGGTGGCGCAGTGGTTGAGAGTCTGCCTGCCAATGCAGGGGACATGGGTTCGAGCCCTGGTCTGGGAGGATCCCACATGCCGCGGAGTAACTAGGCCCGTGAGCCACAGTTACTGAGCTTGCGCGTCTGGAGCCTGTGCTCCGGAACAAGAGAGGCTGCGATAATGAGAGGCCCGCACACCGCGATGAAGAGTGGCCCCCACTTGCCGCAACTAGAGAAAGCCCTCGCACAGAAACGAAGACCCAACACAGCCATAAATAAATAAATAAGCCCAAAGTTAAAAAAAAAGAAAAACTGACTTCGTTTACTGGTATTGGAGTACTAGCCTTTTGTCATAATGTGTTAAAATATTCATCAAGATGAGACAAATGCAAATGATAGCATGTCATATGACTAATTACAAAAATTCCCAGTGCATATGTGTCTGTAAAATGGCTAAGAATATTTGTTGTCATAAGAGTTGGGTTGTCCTGAATACCTGTAAATGTCTGACTTGCAGGAATCCTGGGACTGAGATGCAGAACACATATATGCTGAATTAGTGGGTGTGAGGGGGGCAAGAGAATGACCATGAGTCATTGGATAGCCCTCCTTTCTTTGCCCTGCACCTTTTTGGTAGTTTCCCAGGATATCTGTCTTATCAGAGCCATTGGAAACAAGTATTTCCCAGGAGCTCTTTCATTTTTATGCATCAAATAGCAAAGATGAAACACAAAGTTGGAGTAAAAAGCAGATTGAAATGATTGCAGTATGGAATAGGGGCCTTCTGACAACTCCTTTCAATAGGATGACAATAGGGTGAATTCTAGCAAGAGTCCCTTCCATCTCTTAGTGAAAGGCGGCATAGTGAAAACGTGGTGGTGAGAGACTGGATTCCTCGCCACTATCTCTGTACCATGATACATCATCAAAGAAGCAACAATGATGTTGATAAGAGCTACTGCAATAATACCATCTTGCATTTCCAAGGGGCCCATTTCTGAGTTGCTTTTGTGCTTTTTCTTCCCCCATCCCCACCATTTAATGACACAGATGTCTACAATCCAAACGCACCTGTGTTTAGAAACATAAGGTTCATTATGAGAACAGAGCATTGATCTCCTCTAGACCATTCCTCTGTCATGAACAATGGCCACATACATAACTGCAGAGCCAGCAGCCCCAAAATTAACCTCCTCGATGGCAGATGCATTCTTGGACTTCAAAATTCTACACCAGTAGGAGCAAATTATAGGCTTAAGGGATTTATTTCTTATTACATGAGGAATGCATGCACACTGATTCTTTTCCACTAGTGATAGGTCAACAATGGCTTTCATTTAAAGCACAAATATCTTACTTAACAGAAAGGATGAAGAAGGGGACAGGGAACAGGGTGTTTAGGTGACTCTCCAAAGGGTTGGAGGAGTCTAGGAAGCACCTCTTAGGGGTTTATTACAAAGCAAGAATGAAGTACTTTTTACTTCCTAAGTACTTAGTTCAAGAGTTAGGCAAATACTTTTTGGGGCATCTAATTTGTAGCAGGCACTGGGGCCATTCTTGAGGAACTTTTAGTCTGGTGAAGAAGAATAGTTTCCTCAACCATTTCACTTGTCTCTCTCTGCCATCCTTAGCGTAGCTTGTAACATCAGTCATTAGGGTGGCCTTTTGTGTTACCAGAAAATGTGGCTAATTTTGGTGGAACAGTTTCCAACACAGTTTCTTGGCAAGATACAGAGGACTCAGAAACTAGTCGTGGGTCATGGTGAGTGAGTTGTAAGGTATATATTCCAGGTCACCTGGGTTCAGTGTGTTTCCTCATCCATTCAACAGTAGTTGAGTGTCTACTAGATAGATGGGCTTGCTTATATCCCAGGAAGGCAGGCAGACAGCCCACAAATAAATAAAGTAGAAAATAGTAATAGTTATAAGTATGGGGAAGCAAATATAACAAGGAGATGTGACCAGATGAATGGCAGGACATTTTAGCTATGATGGTCTAGGAAGTCTTCTTTGGGGAAGTAACACATAGGCTAAAAACTGAATGACCAAAAGAATCCAGAAATATTAAGATCTCAGGGGAGTTCCTCCAGGTAGAGGGAATTGAGAGTTCAAAGGCCCTAAGAGGAGAAGCCATTAGGCCTGTTGATGACACAGAAGGAGAGGTAGTGTGGCTGGAATGGGAGCTGGTGTTGGAGAGATAAAATAGTTGTGTAGGGTCTAGTAAGCCCAGTATGGAATTGTAATTTTAATTTATTTCTGTGTTTCTTGAACTTTTGTGCATAAAAGTCACCTGGAGTGCTTGTTAAAACACTGATTGCTGGGATCCATAACAAGAGATTCTTTAGTGCATCTGGGGTGGGGACTGAGAGTCTGCATTTCTCCAAGCTCCCAGATGATTCAAATGTTGCCTGCCCACTTACCATACTTAAAAAAAAAAAACTTTATTGATATATAATTCTCATACCATACAAGTTACCCAATTATAGTGAAGAATTCATTTTTAGTATATTGACAAATATGTGCAAACCACAGTCAATTTTAGAACATTTTCATTAACACAAAGGGAAACCTTGCATTCTTCAGCTACTACTTCCCTCTTCTCCCCACATCATCCACCCCTCTCCAGCTCTATGCAATCACTAATGTACTTTCTGCATCTATAGATTTGCCTATTCTGGACATTTTATATAAATGTAATCATATAATATGTGGTCTTTTGTGACTGGCTTCTTTCACTTAGCATAAAGTCTTCAAGATTTATCCATGTTGTAGCATATGTCAGAGCTTCTTTCCTTTTTATGGCCAAATAATATTCCACTGCATGGATATACCACATTTTGCTTATCTTTTTGTCTGTTTATGGATATTTGGGTTGTTTCCACTTCCACTGGCCATACTTTGATTGACACTGATCTAGAAGCATTTGGAAGCCACTCACACCAATTTACATATTTAAAAGACCACTCTGCTTGCTGTATGGAAAATGGGCTGCAAAAAGAAAGGAGTGGCAACAAGAATGACGTTTGGGAGGCTACTGCCTTGAAGGCAAGAGAAATTGGTGGCCTAAATTAGGAGTGGTAATATTAAAGATGGAGAGAAGTGGATAGGTCAAGAATACATATAGGAGGCAGAATCAACAGGATTTATTGACGGTTGGAATATAATGGAGTGAGGGCAAGAGAAAAATCAATATAGTGCCTGGATTTGGAACTTGAGCCACTGGGAAAATCATGATGCTGTTAATTGAAATGAGAGAATTGTTTTCAGAGATTTCTGGGATTCCATTGTTGCTGTGGGCATTAAGAAGGTGTTTGTCTAAAGAAATATCTCCCAGCAATAAAGAAATTTTTTGTTGAATGTCTACTAATTCTATTTTTTTCCTACTATACCACCCAACCAGTTGCGAATGTTGCTGTAATTTGTGTTTGCTGTGTTATTTGAGAATATTTGTTTTTGCTAAGAAAATCAATAGGATGGATGTATGAGCTAGCAGCTTATGAGGAACATAGAGAATTCATAAGATGTGTTAAATACAGATAAGGTGGTAACCTCGGAGACACATTATATGTAGACAAAATGAGAAGAGCGTATGTGTAATAAATAAAGATAGAAAGGAAGGAAAGGACTAACAGACACCAAATATTCATGAGATATATGAGGCTTTGAATATTTACTATGTACTAAATATCCATGAGGCACACAGGCACGCAATATTCATGAGGTCTTGCATCAGCCACCTATTAGTGTCATTTGTCATGGCCCCACATGTCCTGTCCCCAAGAAAGATAGATAAAATCCAAAGATGTTTATCAAGCTAACCGACAAGCTATAGCTTGCATCTCTCCAATAGATCAAGCGAATATTGTTGGCTCTAGGCCACTTCCATTCATTGGGCCCCCTCACTGAAGCCTTAACTCTGGTCCTCATAACTTGGCTGTCATGGGAAGGCTGATGCAGCAAAGAGGAAGAGAGAGACAGGATGTAAAAACATTGCATAACAGAAGATTCTGGGAATGTGGTCGTTCCACCCTTACCAAAAGTATGTTAAATTCTTACCCCATCTCTTGCTTCTGGCTATATACTTTAAATTGATTTAAAAAATTTTATGATTCAAGGATGTTAATTTGGTCTGTCAGCCTTTTCCTTATGTGATCACCAGAATAACTGTCTGCTAATCTATTTGAAGATCACCATTGCATCCAGGTAATTCCCCATGAGAAGTTACAAACTGTCACATATCAGAGCCCAAGAGAGGAAGAAGATATTGTCCCAGGGATCCAGGGATTAGCATGGCATGGATATTCTTTTCAGTGTATCAATCTTATTAGTTGGACACCGTGCTAACTTTAAAACTAAAGATTTCCTATTATTTCTCTCATATTTACCCAGCAATGCCCTTTTGTGTGAGGCCAGCTAATCTGAAATCAGATGCATATATAATATTCAACTGCATTAATTATCGCATAAAACACATCTGTGAATCATCTACACCAGGGGTCCCCAACCCCCAGACCGCCGACCAGTAGTGGTCCACACAGCAGGAGGTGAGTGGCAGGCGAGTGAGTGAAGCTTCATCTGCCTCTCCCCATCGCTCCCTATTGCTTGCATTATCACCTGAACCATCGCTCGCATTACCACCTGAACCATACTCCCCCCACCTCCCGCCCCCGTCCGTGGAAAAATTGTGTTCCACGAAACTGGTCCCTGGTGCCAAAAAGGTTGGGCACCGCTGATCTACACAAAGTAGCTACAACTTCAACAGCTCCAATGTGAAGTGTTTAGCACAACTGTGACAACTTACAGTAAATGCTGAATTCAAGAAACAAAATCAAACCTAGTTGAAAAATTGAAAAAGAAATGTCCAAGGACGACTTGCTCCTTACTAAAGCCTGAAACCCCAGAAGGGGAGAATGGCCTGAAGCATTAGGGCTGACCAGAACCATGGCCAGCCTTCCCTCTCCCTACCACCACCCTTTAAATTCTTCTTGTGGAATGTATGGATAAAATTTTACAAAGTATAAGATTTAACCTTATTTTACATGCCCACAAAAACCTGTAGAAACTCCAAACCAAAATGTGCTTATTACAATAGATAAATATTAGTAAGCTGGTTGGAAAATAGTTCAGCAAAGGAAAGGAAGAAGTCAGAGAATGCAAGAAAGAAAAAAGAGAACGTTATCCTAGAGACAAGAAGCTCTTGGCATTTAAAATAAAATTTTCCACTTGAAATCCTGCTCTCCCACAGCGGAATTTCAGAGCTCTCTAACACTTCTGAGCAGAGCCCAGGTTGGAAGGTGAGGAAAGGGAAAAATTTTCCATTCAAAGTTCCCACCTTTCAAATCTATTTCCATTTCTTCATTTGGCACAGTCAAAATTGGATCTGCCTCTTGGTTCCATGTCCATCTGGGGAACCATTTGGCTGAAAGAGGAGGATTAGAAAATGCTTCCCAGATTAGTTGTGTTATATTACATTATATAGGCATTTTGTCCACGTTTTTCAGAAAAATAAAAAGAGACCAGTAAAATAAAGACAAGTACTTATAACAGTGGCAGTACTTATAACACTGACTTTCACTGAAGAATAAGTTTCTATGTGCTTTTACACATCATCTTATTATTCCATCCTCACCACAGCTCTGTTTGGAAGATAAAGTGAGATTATATATCTTGTCAGGAGTCATTTCTGAGTGATGCTTGAACCATGCTTTTATCCTAGAGAAGAGTTCATCTTGCGTGCTCATGTCTTTCTCCATGGTCTGCTGAACTTTGTGAGCTAAGTACACTGATGTCATCTGACACTGTGCAGAGACGGCCAACAGTACACCCACCTTACCCCATTCAGGGATCACAGTGCCACCATGTATGAGTCTCAGCATTAAGAATGAATGATGCTACTGTGTGGAGACAACATAGCTGTCCTGGGCTTCAGCTGAGAAGGGAGGAAAACAGAGTATTCTTCTTGAGTGAGACGTTAGGGTCTGACCATATGCAACTGACCATAAACTAGGGTGAGTGGTAATGTTAAAGACAGAGAGAAGTGGCCATGCCACACGGCACAGAAAATCTCATTTGGATAAATGATTAATTTCACCCATGAGAGAGACGAGAGATTTGGGTGTTTGACGCCTGTGCATATTTGGGTGGAATGGGACTCTACAGTGATAAATGAACAATTACCAAACTAGTAATGAAAAATACAGCCTTAAATAGATAATGAGAACCTACTGTATAGCACAGGGAACTCTACTCGGTGCTCTGTGGTGACCTAAATGGGAAGGAAATCCAAAAAAGAGGGGATATATGTATAAGCATGGCTGATTCACTTTGCTGTACAGCAGAAACTGGCACAGCAGGGTAAAGCAACTATACTCCAATAAAAGAAAGAAAGAAAGAAAGAAAGAAAGAAAGAAAGAAAGAAAGAAAGAAAGGGAAAGAGAGAGAGAGAGAGAGGGAGGGAAGGAGGGAGGAAGGAAGGAAGGAAGGAAGGAGGGAGGGAAGAGAGAGAGAGAGAAAGGAAGGAAGGAAGGAAGGAAGGAAGAGAGAGAAAGAAAGAAAGAAAGAAAGAAAGAGAGGAAGGAAGAAAAATTCAGGCTTCTTTAGTGGCTTCTTGTATTGCTGAATTGGGGTGGGGGAAACCGGTGCTGATGGAAGTATGTTTCTCATTCAAATGTATATACCTTCCTCTCTCCTTTTGCAGTTTCTGCACAGTCCCCTGGGAACTGAACTTGGCACAGTGGCTTGGGCTGCCTGCTCGTCCAACACCATGGGTGCTGTCAGCACTCTGAAGATAGCCTGATAATCATATTTGTTTTGGCCTCTCAGCCGCAAGGGCAGATAGTCATCATGCTGGTTGGAAGGGATGTGTTGTGACAGGAGGAAGGGCATGAGCCAGAGCTAGCCAGAAAAGAACACTGGGGTGTTTCCATACAAAATAACTATTTCTAGAAACGTTCAAGGAACTACTAGAAACTTTCTAGAGATTTCTAGAAAGAAATGAGGTGGCACTATGAGGACCAGAAGTCATCTCAAATTCACGGTGCAGTATGACTCAAGTTTGGGTGGAGGCCAGTGAGAATATAACCTGGTGGGCACAGCCCTGAGGCAGGGTGGCTTCAGATCCCATCACCCTGGAAACTTGATCCCATTTGTTTCTGTCATGTGGGTTCATCTGGCCAGTTTGGCTTTGGCATCCAACCAGAAACTCTTCTTGTAAGGAGCTACAGGGAAACATTTGCAGAGGGCTCACTGTGCTTCTCAGATGACCCTGGAGTTCCTGGATCTGGTTTAGGTCTTTCCTTAGAATTCAGTAGCTTCCAAGAGAAAGGGTGGGCTGGGATCACACAGGGTCACTTCTTCTGGTCTTGGCAGTTCAACTTTTCTGCATTCCCAAGGAGTTCCTCACTGGATGAATTACTTCCTCTTACGTGATACAAATCAGAAAATATTTGGTGGGCACCTATTTGGCACCCAGTTCTATGGGGGATGGGCACCAGGAGATAAGAATCTTCAAGGATCTCACCACCTAATCATGAATTTAAAATTAATTGGATTGGGGCTCCCATGCTGATAATCATTCTGTGATATGGGAATGTCTCTGGACAACTTAATAGCACTAATAAATGTGTATGCTGTAATTTCTACCAATACTTTTGTTTTATAGCTTAGTCAATAAGCTTACATGTTTTAGCTTCCTAGAGCTGCCATACCAAATTACCATAAACTGGGTGGCTTAAAACAATAGAAATGTATTCTCTTACAGTTCTGGAGGCCAGAAGACTGAAATTAAGATGTTAACAAGACTACACTTCCTCCAGAGCTCAAGGAGAGCTTTTATTCCTTGACTTCCAGCTTCTGGAGGTTACTGGCATTCCTTGGCTTGTGGCTGCATCACTTCAGTTTCTACTTCTGTGGTCACATAGCCTCATCCTCTTCTTTGGATGTCTCATTCTCTGTGTGTTTGTCTTATGAGGACACGCGATTGCGTTTAGGGCCCACCTGGATAATCACAGACAAGCTTCCCTTATCATGATCCTTAACTTACATCGGCAAAAAACCTTTTTACAAATAAGGTCCCATTCACAATTTCCAGGAATTAGGATATGGACAAAGCTTTTTGGGGGCTACCATCCAGCCTACGGCACCTTGTATTGTGTAGCTTTCAAAGAGATTTCACATGCATCATCTTATTTGATCATCTTAATAAATTTATGATCCTGGAGCTTGAAAACAGTAATCCAACTTTGATTCCTCCTCCCAACTTTGATTTCAAGATATAACTTTCACAGCTATGGGCTCTCCAGACTTGTGTTTGTCCTAAGTGGTCAGAGGCAGCTCCTCTCATGCTGACCTTCATCATCTTCTGCTCCAAGTCTGTAAATAAATACTCAAGGTTGTTCCTTCCAATCTCTCTCCTCTTGTTACATACTTGTATAACTGAGCAGAATAAGACTGGAAGACAGAAGCATAGAACACACAATTTAATGTTTATTTCTCACTTTCCACTGTCAGGCAGACTATGAAGTCTTTTTTTGGCTTCTGACCACTATTTCTTTTCAAGATCTATTAGTGGATATGTTAGTTTTCTATAGCTGCCATAACAAATGACCACAAATTTAGTGACAACACAGATTTACTATCTTCCAGTTATGTGGGGCAGAATTCTGACATTATCTCAACAGGGTAAAATTAAGGTTTTGGCAGGGCTACTTTCTTTTCTGAGAGCTCTGGCCGGGGTGGGGGGCAGGGAGCAGAACTCACTTTCTTGCCTTTTCCGGCTTCTAGAGGCTGCCCACAGTCCTCGGCTTGTGGTCCCTCCCTCCATCTTCAAAGTCAGCAAGGTGGCATATCTCTGATCCATATTCTGTTGTCACATCTCTCTCTCTGACCACAGCTAGGAAATATTCTCATATGATTAAATTGGGCTCATCTGGATAAGCCAGAATAATCTCCCATCTTAAAATGTGAACCCTTAAGCACACCTGCAGAGTCCCTTATGCCATACAAGGTAATATATTCACAGGTATCATGGTTAATTTTATGTGTCAACTTGACTGTGTTAAGGGAGACCCAGAAAGTTGATAAAAAAAAATGATTTGTGGATGTGTCCATGAGGTTGTTTCTAGAAGAGATTACATTTGAATTAGTACAATGAGTAAAGAAGATCACGCTCCCCAGAGTGGGCAGACAGCATCCAATCCACTGTGAGCTCATATAGAACAGGAAGGCAGAGAAGGGGCAAATTCTCTCTTCTTGAGCTGGGGCAGCCATCTTCTGCCCTTGGACACTGGGGCTCCTGGTTCTCAGGTCTTCAGACTCGGATTGAACTATACCACTGGATTTCCTGTTTCTTCAGCTCGCAGATGGCAGATTGTAGGATTTCTCATCATCCATAATCAATTTTTATAATAAATCTCCTCTTATATAAACAAACAAATAAATAGATAAACAAACAAACAAATACATAAATTAAAACTCTGGAGAACCTTGTAATACAAGTTCCAGGGATTATTAGGGTGGGGACATTCACAGTAGATGAGCCTCAGGTCAAGCTGATAGAAAGTGGCAATCTTATTTTTCCAGGCATGGATGCAGCAAACACAACTCAGCATAATGCATCTACATAGGGTCCTTCACCTCTATACAGTGGGAAAATGGTCTCAGCTGTGGCCCAGGACAGTAAGGATTGGCATTGGAGAGCCCACGAGAGAGGGGGGCAAAGCCACCCAGAGCACTGGCTGTGGCTCATGGCAGTGCTCATTCGTGCCCCTTCCTTTTCCTTCTCTTCCCCCCTCCCCTGAGCTAAAAGATGCTGGAAAACATTTACTTTGAAGGTTTGTCTTTTTCTCATCATTAAGATAAAACTTGGCATCTCTTATCCTAGCCTGCTATTTATGGATTCCTGCTTATACCCACAGTCTCCTGCCAGGACTGGGTTTAGCTGATGAGCCCCCAGGTTCTCTTTTTCCATTTTTTCACTCTTTCATCATATTAGCCAACAGTGACTCGCTTAAGGGCCATGAAACATTCTTGTAAGAACAGACCATTGTGTGTTATCAATGGAGGCTTCAGAAACCTCCTGGTCAAGGCTGCTTTTTTTTTTTTTTAAATAGGGAGGAGGGGAGTTTCTGTCTCAATCAGACAATGAGGACATTATCTTTATTTAAGAGAGAAAGATCACAATAAAATCTGAGACATTGCTTACAGTTTCATCCTCATATCAGCCATATGTTGGATACTAGTTTTCTAAAGAGCCCCAAACAATGGGAAAAGGAAGGAAAAATAAAGCGAAGAATAAACCCTAGTTCCACAAAATAGTTTTCACTAAAAATTTGCTTCTTAGCCTGTTTTTCCCTTGACACACACACATGCACACATGAATAAGGCAGGTAAGTTCTTGATATAACTAAGTTATCATAATACCTCTATTCTGAAATAAAGTATAAGTACCTTATGTTCAAAAGTTATCCTTTAGATTCACTAACACAGTAAGATTTGTAAAATAGATAAGTGGTTTCAGAAATATTCATGCTACTGATCATTTTTGATTGCTAAATTTCTTGCTTAATGATATGAGTGAAAAAGTAGATTTCAATATCTCATGAATATCCTCTGGAAAAGTGAGTTTAGTCCACAATTGGATAAGTGGACTATATTCCTTTCTTCATTCATCTGAACATTTCCACCAGTTGGAAGAACTGTGCTCAGTGTTGGGGATGAAGTGATGATGAGGTCCATCCCTGCTTTGAGGATTCCATGGTTTTTGATAACATAATTAATGACTCACCACTCTGGGCATTCTTACAGCATAACATTGCAAGGGGAAGCCTTAAGGTTTTGTAAAGGTCTGTAGTGGACTTCTGGTTTGTTTGTTTGTCTGTCCAACACCCCCTCCCTATTCTGGTAACAGCATCTTGATTGTCCTCTAGGGAAATGCTCCTTCCTTGCTCTGCATCTGTGTGGTTTGGGACAGGGCTCTACCTACCTCAGGGCCCCGAAAATGGGTGCATGACCCAGGCTTAGCCAGTCAGAATACCCCATCCTTTCTGGCAACAGTAATGTGTTCAGGAGTAAGCACATACCCAATGGATTAAACAGGACTAGAATCACTAACTTTTGTACCAAACATCCCCAAATCTCAGTGTTTGGTTTCTCTCTCACAAAAAACCCAACGCGTATGTTCCTGATCAAGTGGCTCTTCAGGATGGCTTCCTCCAAATGGTGACTCAGGAATCCAGGCTCCTTTCGACAATGGCTGTGTCACAACCTGGGACCTCAGAATCCTCTGGGCCCCTGGAACCACTTGCTGAATCCTCTGTACCAGCCAGTCAATGAGTGGAGAGGGAGGTCATGTGGAGAACACTATACATGACCCAACCGAGATGCAAAATATAGGTTAGCTGTATGCCCAGGAGGAAAAGGAAATAATTGGGGGACCACATAGTATTAAATGATTCTGCCACACCCAAGTTAATCAGAGCCAAATTCTGGAATTGTTCTTTCTTGACATTACAAGGAAAGGATTTTGAGGGAGGCATAGGTGGAAAGGGGAAAGTTTACTAAAATGATAGAATCATGTCTGGACCTTATGGCCACTGCAAGGGAAGAACTCACCTGAAAAAGAAGTTCTGGACCTTATGGCCACTGCAAGGGAAGAACTCACCTGAAAAAGAAGTTAAGGTGAAAACAAGAGCTGAGAGATGGAGATGGCCCAGAGCCTTAACAGGTGAGGCCAGCAACATGCCTAAGGCGTAAATATAAGGAGGCAAAGCCCTGCAAGCAGGCTCTGGCTCTCTGGGCCCTTTAAGAGTGGGGTCAGCACTTACACAACTCAGTTGCCTCAAAACCTGCACCCTAGACACCCAGCATGCCTCCCTCCAGACCCCGCCCTGAAATAAATAAATTCTTGGCGGTATTATTTGAACCCCTGGATCCATCTAGAACCTGTCCCATACCTTGGAATTTTCAGCCACATAAGCCAATAAATATACTTTTTACTTAAACCCTTTTAAGTTGGTTTTTGTATCTTACTACCAACAGGATTCTGATGAATACGCATTAATGTCAAAGAGAACCAGTGCAAAGTTTTAAATAGGAGCGTGGCACAGTCAGATTTGTGTTTCAAAGAGGTCACTGTAGTTGCACAATCTGTCTACAACACACGCCAGCCGTTCTCTCTGAAAATAGGCAGTTATCTCACCTCTAAGTAGATCTTTCTCTATGTAATTAATGTTAATCTTGCCATCAGAATTCGCATCTGAATGCAAGTGCAAAAGATTTGTCTCAATCAAAATAGCCTTTATATTTGATGTCTTCGAGTTTCCTGCTTTTAGCTCAAAGTTTTTGAAGCTGGTACTGCAAGCAAGGGTTCTTCTGTACCTTTTCTGGTACCTCCAGGACAAATAAAAGTTTCAAATCTTATAGCAGAAAAACATACTGGAATTTTAGCACTGAGTCTTAGGAAAGTGAGGAAGTGAAATGAGTGCTTGCCTTTGGGGATTAAATTTGACGTTGAGAAAGAACCAAAAAGTTTACATACTCTTTGTGTAGCACTGCCAATGTCACTCCCATAGTTGGCCCCAGTGGGGCAGTGGTGGACATTACCCTAAAGTCCAGAAAGTGGAATAGAATCCACTGTCATTGTAAACTATATCCCTAGACACTGACAGTCACTATCAACATTTCTTTCCCTTGCTCTCCTTGGTGTTGGAGCGTATGTCAGGAAAGTGCCAGTGTTTACATAAAGGTAACAACGGTTAAAAAAAAAAGGTAACAATGACCCCAATGGACACAAACAGGACAGTGGGACTTTGACATAACAGTACTGCTGCTCTGGGCAGACAGAGGAGCCAAGTTAGGGGCGGCTAAGGCAGGAGCGAGCAGGCAGTGGTGTTTCAATGAGTCAGTTTTTATGCAGATAGATTTCTGTTTACTATATGCCCTAGAATATTGTGGTACATGCTGCCTTCTTATTATCAAATACCAAAATTTCTTCCTGTCAGTGGTTTCTTAATTTTCAAGAGATAGAAAGCAGACATTTCCCTTGAAGCTGTTTCTACTGATAAGTATCCCAGATCATCTCAGGAATTCCAATTTATCTTATCTCCCCAGCAATACTGCCAAAGGAAACATCAGACTTCTCATTTAGAGAAGCCAGAAGGTCATTTGAGTTCATATAGGAAATGAACAGTATGTATATACTTTTCCATTTCACCATTAATTTTGGTTGCAGACTGTCTTAGAATATTAACAGGTGATTTCTCCTTCGAACTTTTTCTTTGGTCACGGTGTCTCTCCATAGATTTGAGGATGGTATTAGGAGGCTTGGGTCTGCTATCCTAGGGAAAATCCCTTATGTGTTTCCGGTCTGACTTGCCCCAGTAGTAAAACAGAAATAAAGCCATTTCCTTGTCAGGATCTCTGAAACACATTGCTACATTGCCTTATAGTTTTATTTTAAAATGAATCTTCTTGAATTCACACCCTTGTATTTTCTACCCTAAAAACTCTCTACAATAGACTTCTCCTTGTCTTAGACTGTTTTATGAAAATTCTAGAGTCGAGCCACCATCCCCTTCTAAGAAGAGTCTTTGTGTTCCGAGAGGTAGATCCAAAAGCTCTTTGCTTTGCATTACTTTTAATCATTATAATTCATCCGGGGATCCCTCGAAACTCTTTAATGAAGACATAATGAGCAGTTATATGCTTATGGACAATCAAAACATTATTCTATGCTAAACATATGGATCTGTTGTTATTAATCTAGGTATTTACCTCGGCTTATCTCATCTTTACCCAAAATACTACTTTGTGCTAATGGAGTCTATCTGTATTCTAGAATCAGAAAGAATTCCTCTCCTTCACTTAAGTGCTTGGAAGAGGAGACAAGCAAGGATAATGAGCCCATTTTGGAAATGCATCAAGTAGTGTTTGGTCATACAAATCCCTAAACATTTACAAGGTGATTTGTCAAAGTGGTGTTTACCTCACTTGGAATGGCTTTCCTTTGGATTCTCGAAAGCCTTCTCATCATAAAAGGCAGGATTCCGGGTCCCTGTCATTCATTCATTCATTCATTCACTTGTCAAATATTGATTAAGTTCCTAATATGGGCCAGGTGCTGTTCTAGGAACTTGGGATGCACCGCTGAACAAAATCAACCAAATTTTCAGCCCTCATGGTGCTGACGTCCCTCTCTGCAGCCTTCACTGGTCTCTCTTTCCTCTGAAGTTGCAACATTTATAGCTGAAACACTGAATTTAATCCTTACCCATGTACTCTTATGTGTGGTGCCCTAATTATTTCATGAGCTAGACTTACAGCATTGAGTTAAATGCACAGACCTTTTGGTCAGCCAGACTTGTTCACACCTCACCTGATGGGGCCTTAGCTTGAGCTAAGTCACAAACTCAGCCTCATTTTCCTCATCTGTGCAACGGGGAAAACAAAACCATCAAACCCACAGAATTGCTATGACGATTGTATGAGATATTCATGCAAAGTACTTAGCCCTGCGTGTAGCACACTGAAACACATTTTTTTTTCATTTTATTTTTATTCATGTATTTATTTTTGGTTGCGTTGGGTCTCTGTTGCTGCTCACCAGCTTTCTCTAGTTGCGTCGAGCAGGGGCTACTCTTCATTGTGGTGCACGGGCTTCTCATTGCAGTGGCTTCTCTTGTTGTGGAGCACAGGCTCTAGGCACGCGGGCTTCAGTAGTTGTGGCACGTGGGCTTAGCTGCTCTGTGGCATGTGGGATCTTCCTGGACCAGGGATCGAACCCGTGTTCCCTGCATTGGCAGGCAGATTCTTAACCACTGCGCCACCAGGTAAGTCCCTGAAACACACATTAAAATGTTAGCTATTATTCGGTGTTGAGTATGAAACACTCTACAAATTCAAGTATTCAAGAAATATCTTTAAAACTGCCCTCATCTTCATCACACTGGGCAGAATAGAAAGTCATTTTTAGTCACTGCTGTGACTTCTTCCTCTCTCTCTAGATTTCTTAAGAATTTGAGAGGCTTCTGTTTGGAATTTGGGGGGAGGGAAGGGTCTCTCATGTCCCATTGGTCACAATCACCATGATACTGTTGCCCTACAGTATGGTGGCTTTCAGCTTTGGGACCATGCATAAGGCTCAGAATCTTTGCTAAGGCTGAGATCCCAGTTCCTGGGACCGTTATAGGTCCCTGTTTCCCCAAACTCAACACTTCAATCTACTTCTTGGTGGGGGGGAAATCTCTGCTTCTCTCTTTTTGCCCTTGTAGATACACCCCTTTCAGTCCTTTGTATCAAGGACACCCAGAAAAATGTCTTCATCAATTCAGGCTTTTACAAAAGCAAGAAGAGATAGACTACTTGCTTCCAGAAGCTTCAGTTTCCTGCTCTGCCACAAAACTCCCCTGAGGCAAAGGAGCCCCTCTGGAAGCAGGGAGGGGTCTGGAAAGGGGACTGTAGTGAGAACAGACTCAAATGAATATCTCAATACATCTCCTGCAACATCGGGTTGTTCTTTGCAGTTGGGGCTGTGTCTTGTGTCTTTTTTGTCATGTCACCTGACAAAAAACACTGAACATAGGGAACAGATGTAGAATGCGTGAGCTAGGCCCATTCTGTGCATGTCTGAGTCAGATTGAAATGGATGTGACTTAGTTCCAGGCCTTTGATCTGTGAGTCACAGGCCCATGGAGTCTCCACCTCACATCACTCCAGATGGCATCCCATAAAAGGCATGTCAGCCTTGGACCTTGTTCCTGGAGAGGGAGACACACTTCGTCTCCCAACAACAGCCCATCGCCTGGACTCTGAGCCTTTCTCCCTTTTACTTTTATGCAAGTGTTGTAAGTAAATAGTACGACTCGTATTTTGTGATATACCCAGTCCCATCCCCTGATCCTTGGGACACATAATTCCACCCCTGACTGTAACATCATTCCCATCTCTTTCAAACAGTTACTGTTCTTTATTTCCTTTTAGGTAATTTGCATTCGATAGAAAAGTTGCAGACTTTACCCTAGAGAGTCATCCAAGAACCATCCAAGAAAAAGGAGAAGCACATTCAGAAATATTTGTTCAGAGTCAACAGAAAAGGAAAGAATATATTATTACCAACGGATTTCTTCTACAGAGAATTAGAAAGTATGTATCATTAAGACCTCTTTATGATTTGAAGTGGAATATTTTGGGGAAAAAATACCCAGAGGGATAAAATTCCTTTTGATTCCCTTTGTAGTTATTAAGAGGACAGACTGTAAGCAAACCATGGGGTAAGCACGCCAGCTCCTGCACTCATTGTCTCTAGGACCTGAGGCAATGCACTTAACCTCCCTGGGCCTTCATTTCCTCGCCTGTCAAATGTGTGTGATGATGGTGTTGCTCTTAGTATGGCAGCAGGTGCTGGTGGCCCCCTTAAGCCCCCTGGGCACCCTCCTCTTGAACACCAATGTCTTCTTACTGCAGCCTCCCGAGCCTCTCCGGAAGGGGCTCTTGGACCACTCAGCCACGTGTGAGGCAGGCCAGGAGTGCCATGGAGCTAATGGCCCTTGGGAGCAGCTCCTCTAACCAATGAAGGAAGAGATGGGTAGGAAATACTTCAGCTTTCTTGTCCCTCTGGGGAGTCTCTGAGGGGTTTGTTCACCATCCTTTCTCAGAGGCCCCCAACAGAATCAAGCCCAGCTCCCCACAGCGGTAACTACTCATGAATGGACCCACAATGGCTTCTTTTCCTTCCCAATCTCACTCTCCAACCTGACAAAAACACCTTGGAGTCACCTCCCAAACAAACTACTTCCTCTAAATTCTAGTCACAGGGAAACGCAACCTAAGACAACTATGAAGTAATTCATATTATAAAACGCTTAGATCTCTTCCTTACTCAAAGTAAGCACTACGTAATTATTGGTTAAACCAAGAAAATAATAATAAAGTAACTATATGTAAGTTATTTTGCCAGCCTGAGATAATCCAACAATAGGATAACATGTTTTACTGGGTTGGAGTTGGCAGGGAACCCAAGACCGAGGGAAAAATAACGCCTAAGAAAGAGAGCATCTGGTAACATAAGATTCAGTACCATTTTTTGTGTATCTATTATGTACAGAACAAATATTTTCAACAGCAAGGATAAAAGATGAGCCCTCGTATTTTCCCTCCAGGCCCAGAAATTTCCTGACATGTACATATACACATATTCACAAATATATACATATGTATTTATAGATCTGTACATTCACACTCAACACACACAATCCTACACACTACAGGAACACGAGCATACACATATTTACATGCTTTCTTTGATGAGCAATGATTGGGAAGGCCATGGCCAAGGGCAGAGTAAGTTTCTGTAATAGGCACGTATTGTATTGTACTGTATTGAGCTGTTATGGTGCAGCCATAACCATGTGTTAAAATACTGAAATACCTCCATACCAATTGGTTAGTAGCCGCTGTCTTTTCTAGTCAACTATTTACAACATTTCATTAGCAGAAAGTGTAGTAGTAAATGTGCAATAAAGTGTTATAATCCCTAGTCCAGAAATAATTGGAACAGATTTGCCAATGTTGTCATGCTAAATTTATCTTTAAATAAACAGTACAATTTTATAAGTGACCAAGCAACTCACCATCAAGAGTGGTGATTTTTGTTAAGCATAAGGTCTGATAACCCTCACCTGAAAATACAGTAATAATAATGAAATAAAATAAAACAAAATAATAAAAACACCTTCAAATTATTAACATGATTTTATACTGTATGTTCATGTGTTCAAGAATTCCCTATGTATGCATAAAGTCAAATTTAGAAATTAAATACAGAACAAGCCATGAAATACATCTTTCCACAATTAAATTCAATATTAATTAAATTCAAATTTAATTTGAATTTAAATTAACATTGAGCAAAACACCATCTATTACATTATTGATTTTAATGTGATTTTAATTGATTTTGTAGTTTCCTTTGTATTTAACCTGAGAACTTATATCAAGCCTAAAGAGGTAATACCTAGGTTTATGTTCTTATACATTTAAGTGACATTATAATAAAGATGATTTGAGTTGGGGTCCATGGCATTTTTCTCCTTTTACAAAAATTTCATATCCAGGTCTGGGAACACAGAGCCTGTGGGCTTTAGCACCCAGCAACCCAAGTTTGCATCCTGACCCTGCATCAGACACCAGCTTAGTGTCTTGGGCAAGTCAGTTTACTTTCCTGAGCGTTTGTTCCCTCATCTTGAAAACAAAGCTAATCTCTCCCCCACCCCACCCGAACAGATTCTCTGGGGATTTTTAAAAGATGATGTCAGTAAAGCACCAGCCTCCTTCCAGCTGGGAAAGGGCATTAGTAAATGTAACTTTCCCTGTGTTTTCCCTTTCCTCTTCACTGGGGAGATGGGTCCTTTTTGTCAGCTGTTTGTTTTGTTTTTTGTTTTAACCTGTGAGCGTTAAAAAGTGAGTCAGGTCTTTACCCCGGGAAACTTGAGCTTCCCAGCAGGGCCCCTGCATAATCTTAGGGGACCCAGCGCAACACGAAAGTGCAGGGCTCTGTTCCAAAGCAGCAGACAGTGCTATGGAAGGTATTAAAATAGAAACCATTTCCTTTTTTTCTTGGCTTCTATCTGCCATGGTGTTTATTTCCTAGTTAATGGCACGCCCCCTTGGGCACCAGGATGCCCCGAGGTGAGCGCAGACCCTCATGAACCCTCCGGGGCTCGCCGTCAGAGCACCGTGTGCGTGTGCGCATGCGCAGCGTACTGGCTGCTGCGTTCCCCCTGCCCATCCCCTGGGCCTTCTGCTGTGGCCACCGTGCGACACCTCAGCTGTCCCCATTCTTGTGCCCAGTTCCCCGCCAGGGGCACTTGTTGGGTGGGAGCTGAAGGAGGCTGGGGAGGACCCAGAGGCAGTGGGAAGCTGGACCTTGTATGAACAAGCTTTCAAGATCCCATACTCCGTTGTCGCATCAGGCTTCGTTTACAAAACAAAGTGGAAGATTAGATTATTAGGAATTGCAAGATGGCAACTGCAGAGTACTGAACTCTAAGTGCGACCCTTCTTAGAGCAGGGCCCTGTTGCCAATTAAGGTGGCCAGTAGGCATGCTTACTGCCGTGGTTATTTTCCTAACGACTTCACAGAAATCAGAAAATTCATTTCACACGTGAAAAGACATGCATCCGAATGGGAGGAAATAGAAGGGTTCCAGAAGGGCCATGGGTGGCAGAAGCTAACTCCTTCCACAGCACGCCTGCCCCCGCCCCTGCCCCTCCACCACCCCGTAAACATCAGGCACTACGACCAACGGGCTAATCTCAGATCTGAGTAGGCGTGTGTGGAGGGCAGAACTGGCTGGGCCGTATCGGACATAGCTCAAGTGGGGTGTGTTTTCCTTTTGTCATGCACAGAGGAACGGTGTTGCTGTCATGGGAACCGTCACCCTCTTGACAGCCAGGATTTCCCTTGATATGACCCACCCAGGCTGGGCTCCATTGATGCATTTTTGGTTGCTTTGTTTTCTGTTTTAGTTTCCATGCATTCTGTGGCCAAATATAAGATGAGAGATCCAGAACATTCCAAATTTTTCAATTCTGTTTATACATACTGAGTCCTAAAAAGAAATCCAACAAAGTTCATGCTATTAACCACCCAAAAAGCCAAACTGAATTTCAGTCCAGAATCTTCCTCCCCCAGAGTGAAGACTTTGTAGCCCCAACACCTAGCACGGTGCCTGCACAGGGTACACGCCCAGTAAAAATATTTGTTACGTGAATGGCTGAGTGAATGATACACTGATCTAAGCTTTGGTGTTCACTGTTGCTGCAGTTTCCTTCCCCTCACAGTAACTAAGGCAAAGTAAGCAAAACAAGTATTATTCCCCCATGCACATGTGAGGAAATTGAGGCTCAGGAGGGTTAAGTGCCCAAAGTTATTGGGCTGGAATTAGAATATAGGTTTCCTGAACCCCAATGTAAGGCTTTTGGCTTCTACAGTAAACATAGCGAAATCCTGCTGTCAACTTGAATGTATGTTGGCTGTGCAGACAGCCCTACTTTTCTTAGCGAGGCACATTTACTGTTATCTTTTAAGTTGTATCTATAAGTTTTGTCTTATAAGTTACCCCTTTGGTGAGCCAGAGAGACAAAACACATTTTGGGGGGAATCATGTTTCATTAGCTAGAGATGACGGTGAGCTGACTAAAGTAAATGCTTTAAGGGGATCATTGTCATTATTATCATCAAAAAAGCGTTTTTGAAGGACATAATTAGCTATGGAATTGTCTCTCCAGTGCCCTTTTGATACAGCTACTAGAGAAGCCCCCATTTCTGAGCAACACATGCTTACAGAGATAGGGGAGGGCAGAATCACGATTATAGCCCCAAGTTCTGGAACTAAACATGCCGAATTCCTGCTCTGCTACTTATTAAGTGGGTGACCTTGGGGGAAATTAATCTCTCTTGGCCTTAGTTTCTCATATGTAAAATTGAGATCATAAAAGTAGAAAACTTGGAAGGTGGTTGTGAGACATTACTGGTAAAGCGCTTAGCAGGTCCCTGGCATGTGGTTAAGAGTATCATGTGTGTTATCTACACTAGTGAAGGCAGATGACTGCAGGAAGGAAGGGGAACATTGCCTTCGGACATGGATTAATTGATGAAATATTCCCCTTGCATATAGGTCTTGGCACATCTGTGTGTGCGAGCATGAAAATATTAAATTCCCTTGTCCAGATGGCTAAATAAATAAAGTACATCAACTCAGCTGAAAAAAAGGTGCAAAGTTCTGTATTTTCAGCCCACTGTTAGTGGCTTCTTTGTGTTTTACAGGACTCAGACATAGGCACTAAGATTGCCCCTAGATCTCAAGACACAAGTCCTTCTGTGTTTTGTTTTGTTTTTTTTTCTTTCTGCATGTGAAAAAAATCAAACTTGCTTTCTGGCCTTTTGAAAGACAGTTTCAGAAAGTAAAGCTGAGATAGAAAAAAAAAACCTTATTGTTGCTAAATTCATCCCCAACTGTGATTGGGAATTTCATTGAAAATGAAAGTTCTCAAGATCATTTCTAGTGGAAAACTAATTATTCCAGGCTTATGTTTTCTTAAATGTATGCATGAGATAGAGTCTCTTTCTACAGCTTTGAAATGTACAATTGCCTTGTGATCCTATTTCTCATATTCTACCACAGAAATCTATTACTCCTTTCTTAGTTTTCCTCCTTCAAGATAAATCAGCTGAAAGGGAGGATGAAAGGGGATGGTGGGGCCAGGCCAGCAATCTTTAGACAAGTGGAATCCAACCAACACTTTCAGATCCTCTCCTCCTACAAGCCCAGCTGTAGCTGTAAGTGTGAGCCTAGTATCCCCATAATAATTGCATTTCCATGTAAACAGATCTCACGGAGACTTTAGGATGTACACACCAATTCGCTCATTTCTGCTGTGTGGAGAGCTAACAAAACTATCCGAACCTTTGTTCACATTGCTCTTCTTTAGAGATAAAACCTATTAATGGGTATCTAGATATAAGGACCCATTTGATTAATGCTAAACCTCCAAATAGTAGGAAAAACTGCAGTAGCTGGAGAGAGGACAAAGTAATTTAAAGGATATTTTGTGGTGTACTTATTCAACAGATACTGAGAAACTTCTGTTTTCTATACAGTGTCCTAGGCTTTGGGCATGGAGCTCTGAACAAGACAGACATAGTCCCTTCCTTTTAGTATACACAGGTTAATGGGGAAGACAGACAGTAAACAGATCTTTTAGGAAACACATTTTAGGGACATATATGCCAAAACAAGCAAACAAAACAGCAGCACCTTAATCTTCTTATGAAGGAGGAATGTGCATTGTCCTACCATGATAACTGGGAATTAAATCTAAGACTCAGTTTCTTCATCAGTAAAATGGGAGTGATTCTACTTACAGGTTTATGGTGAGGCTCAGATAGTGAGCATTAAGTTTGGTTTTCAAATTTGGATAATATGAGTCTTTATTGAGTTACTATTTTGTATCAAGCAATACACAGAGCACTTCAACAGAAAATTCCCCATCCAAACTTCACAGGACAGCCCCTGGGAATTGGAAGCAACATCAAATGGAAGAATTTCATACTAAGAACCGGTTCCACATGGACTTGTTGCCTTGGTTGGAATATGAGGTTAAGATAAGCCAATTTGGAATTGTCCCAAATAAAATCAAGCTGTTAACTTTTTATCCTCACATTCACTAAAACTGATATTCCTTCTTTATTTCTAACTCTCCGTAATTTGCCAAATTATGTTGGAATTAAACCAGTTCTGATTTGCGGATTTCTTTTCTAAGGAAAATGGTGATTCTCTTTGCTTCATACTTGCACGTGTAGGAGTCAACCAAGATTTGAAAAATCAATTTGAAGCTGACACAGAGAAGCCTTAATGAATGGTTCATCTTTTAAAGCTTGTGAATCCCTTTGATGATTGGTGAGTTCCTGCTAATTTTAATTAACTCAGGGGAGAGATACATAGGAGTTTAGAATGTGGCTATGGTTAAGAATTGGCCCACGTAAAAAATGACATTGTCTTGGGCCTCCCTGGTGGCGCGGTGGTTGAGAATCTGCCTGCCAATGCAGGGGACATGGGTTCGAGCCCTGGTCTGGGAGGATCCCACATGCCACGGAGCAACTGGGGCCCGTGAGCCACAACTACTGAGCCTGTGCGTCTGGAGCCTGTGCTCCGCAACAGGAGAGGCCGCGATAGTGAGAGGCCCATGCACGGCGATGAAGAGTGGCCCCCGCTCGCCGCAACTAGAGAAAGCCCTCGCACAGAAACTAAGACCCAACACAGCCATAAATAAATAAATAAATAAATAAATAAATAAATAATTTTTTAAAAAAAGACCTGACTCAAATGACAAGAAATGACAAGAAAATTTGTAAAAAAAAAATGACATTGTCTTAACGTATTTTTTACCCTGTGCATCCGATTCTTGGCCATTACAGTCATAGATATAAGCAAGTTTCTACTGTTCAGCGTTAGATGACCAGTTCACTCACCCTTGAACAAATGGCCAGATGCTGCTCCGTCTCATGCAACATCAGCAAAATGTTGATTATGCTACTTGCCTTCCAGGAGAGAAGTGTCAGAGGAGGGAGGAAAAAAAGCTACCATCTTTGGATGGTAATTAAGTTCCTCCATGGTCTCCCCAAGCACTGCCTATCTTTCCACCACTTTTATGTTCTAAAAAAATTACATTATGAACACACACACACACACGCACGCAACGATGTCTCAAAGTACTCCACATTTAACATCATAATTATGCATTCATATTTAGAGTATGCAGTTTCCTCCTCCTGAAACACTTCTCTCCATATTCTCCCCATCTCAGAACTTTATTTTTCAAGTTTCAGCTCAAAAGTCACAGCTTGCAAGACCTTCTTGATCTCCCCAAGTCCGGGTGAAGTTGCTTCAGATTCTCTACTCCCCTGCTCGTAGGCTTTCTGCTTACCAGGGTACTGCGTGTACCGGGTGGTGGCCACAGATACCCTGCATTCTGGTTCAGACAGAAAAATACAGCCGCTGCCCATAATCCAGAAGCAGATGGACTGCAGTTAAGGACATGCTGACGAGGCAGAACAGCTTTGATTAGAGGAACCTCACCAAATAATCCACATACCGATTAACTCAGCCTCAGGTAATCAAGAATCCACAGTGTTTCATCCTCTCTGATTGGTCTTTCACAAATTGAAGTCCACAATATTAAGCCCATAAGCAACGTTGAGGTGAGGCCCCACAAACTCACATAAATGGCAGCATCTGTCTGTTGCCAAGCCTTGCCATCCTTGTACCAACTCCGGGACGCGTGCCCCATATTCATTCTTGTTCTCCAGGCCCTAGCATACCTACCATTGATTTCTTAGGGTTCTGGTAGTGAGAATTTGTGCCAGTGATTCCAAAGTTTGCTTAATTTTGAGTCCCACGGCCATAGCCACATCACGTGATGGCTTCCAACCAATCGGGGCAATACCAGCACCCACCTTCTCTTGACCTTGGTAAACACTGACCTGTTCGCTGTCTTTATAGTTTTGCCTGGTCCAAGTGCTAGACGAATGAGATCCTACAGTACACAGTCTTTGGCTTCAAAGGCTTTATGTTTGCCTAGCAGAATGCATGTGAGCTTTATGCATGTTGTTGTATATATCGGAAGTTCATTCCTTTTTATAAGTAAGTATGCTTTCAAGTACAACTCTAGATCATCTCTTAACCTGAATTGTGTCTAGCTGATCTGTAAAAATTGTATTCTTTTTTCTGTCCCCCATGCTTCTCCAAAGTCACACGGCCTGTACTTTTCACTGCAGTGGCCACCGCTCATCCACCATGCTAAGCTCTATAGTTTAATTATAAAGTGACTCCAGAGCAGGAAAAGTGATACCTTTGAATACCTGAGAAGCAAAGGCTTTTTTTTTTTTTTTTTTTTTTAATTGTGAGAATGGGTACCATTTTAAAATTTTTATTTATTTATTTATTTATTTATGGCTGTGTTGGGCCTTCGTCTCTGTGCGAGGGCCCTCTCCAGTTGTGGCAAGCGGGGGCCACTCCTCATCGCGGTGTGCGGGCCTCCCACGGTCGCGGCCTCTCCTGTTGCGGAGCACAGGCTCCAGACGCGCAGGCTCAGCAATTGTGGCTCACGGGCCCAGTCGCTCCGTGGCGTGTGGGATCCCCCCAGACCAGGGCTCGAACCCGTGTCCCCTGCACTGGCAGGCAGACTCTCAACCACTGCGCCACCAGGGAAGCCCGCAAAGGCTTTTAAGAAGATGTTTTCTGCCCTCTTCTAAAAATATTCATGATGTTATCTTGGGTCCAAGGTGTCCTCTGGGATGTGATTTAGAAGGACTTGAACAAGGCTACACATGAAAGTATTTTCTCCAATTATATTTCTTCTCTCTTTCCTTCCTTCCTCCCTCCCTCCCTCCTTCCCCCCTTCCTTCCTTCCTTCTTTCCTTCCTCCATTCCTTCCTTTCTCTCCATCTCTCAATTTTTTTCTCTCTGTTTTTCTCTTTCTCCTGGTAAAAAGTATCTTCCCACCTGGAGCAAATCAAGTAGGAAACTGGTGGTTTTTAATTTGGATTGCCTCAGAATTTGTAAACATTTTTTTTCTGGATCATCTGCTGGCAGTCAACAAACACATTTTCCATAGAGTGTATAAAGTGGTGATAATGCTCTGAAGAATAATAAATCAAGAAAGAGGATGGGAAACTCCTGGGGAAAGGCAGTCAGTGAGCGTCCCTGCAATAAGCCATGCAGATGTCTGTGCAAAGCAGAATCCCAGCAGATTCCCTGCGAGGACCAAATCCCTGAGGCAGAAACACACTGATGTCTTTCTTTATAATCCACTTTGCTGATTCTTTAAAAGGTAATCTTTTGGAAGTTTCTGACAATAGTAACTGTAAACACTGTTGACCTTGAACAACATGGGTTTGAATTGTGTGGATCCACCACTTATATGCGGCTTTTTTTCAATAGTAAATAGTACAATATTACAAGGTTGATTGAATCCATGGATGTGGAACTGTGGATATGGAGGGCCGACTATAAGTTACACAAGGATTTTCAACTAAGTGGAGGGTTGGTGCCCTTACACCCTGCCAACACCACTCCCTCCCCATGCCCTGTGTTGTTCAAGGATCAACTGTATTAAATATCTTTTGGATTAAAGGAAAAACCTAACACAGTAGTAATACCAAGGGCCACAGAAAGCCCTACATTTTATCCTCACTGAGGCATCTGTAATCCCGAGGATGATGACCTGGTCGGTTTCCTTTGACAGCAGCTCTGACCACTAATCACAAGCCTCTCAGGCTGCCTGGTGAGATTGCTGACTCTGACCCCACTTTATTTTTAGTTGAACCAAGGTTATAACAGACACACACACACTCACACACACACACACACAGAGTGAATGACCCACAAACTCTCAAATCAAAAAGTCAACTGGAAAGAATGTCTGTGGGTGTGCTGTTGCAAAATAGAATGAATTGTTTTCAGGATTTATGACTACTTTTTAGAAAGACAGTCTATCATGTACTTTTCCTTTTTTTCCCATGTTTCTTGCTGCTGTCTCTCTGAAATCTTTGTCCACTCCTCCTGACTTCTCCCCACCGTCATTGATATCAGCCGAATGATCTGGAGGGAAGATCTTCAACTGAAGTGTGTAGTTTCACTATCGAGTTACTCTGTATGAGAGTTTGGGAAGTAATTCCTCAATGGATCCCCTGCTAGTGCCTACCACACTTGAGGTGTTTTTTAAATAAAGCATTCCTGAAAAACTTTACATTCTGTAAAATCATGCGCTCAAAATAAGCGGGCTTATGAATAAGAGGAGGGTGGCAAAGCCCTCAGTGCTGATGCCCTGCGTATCTAGAGCCTTAACAAGAGCAATGACTTGAACCTGGGGAAGGCATCATGAATTTTCTTGGCTGCAGATATTAAAAATGAATAAAACCGGGAGAGTGAACCTGGCAGCAATCCTTTAGATTAGGTCACAGCTGCAGGAACTGAGACCAGGCTGGTGGAAGGGGCAGCTGCTAAGGTGAGAGCTAGTGCAACCTGCCCAGAGCCAACAGCATCCTCACAGCAGGGAGCCTGCATCTTGGGGGAGAGTGGGGGAGGGGCAGGAAAGATGGAATGCAGGAATTTGTGTCAAATTTTCCTAAAACATAGATGAAAGGGTTTGTTCCACAAGTACAGCAGCCAGGTTGAGAGATCTTCCTTCCCTGTGGAAGGTTATAATTCTACTCTTCCTTCTTTGCCTCCCATTGTCCAGGAAAATTCGTGTGTGAGTTAACATGAATTTCCTGTTACACTGGTAGCACTTCCCTGTTTACCATTTGTTTGTGGCCTTCTTCACATTACAGGCGCCAAACCTTGCAGGAAAATACACTGTATTTGACCCGTTAGAGATTGGATTCTCTTAATTAGCAAAAAGGTAAAGGGTGTTGCAGTGGTTACAGAATAAGAATGGTGACAATGATAGGTCCTATTTATTTAGTGCTTTCCACAGGCCAGGCGCTTTGCTAAATATTTTATAGATATTATCATATTTAATCATTGCAGTGATCCTATGTCAGAGGAATTTCTATCCCTATTTTACCCATGATAGAACTGGGACTAAGAGAAGTGAGGTAACTTGATCAATGTCACCTTGCCAGGCATAATGCAGAACTCACAACTAATTTCCAAACCTCATGCTCTTAACCACCTCTTGCCTGATTCTGTGAACTTAGAGCTAAGTCTTAAAAATGATTATTAATTAAAAGATGGATTTGATACCAGGAGAAAATTATAAAGTAGTTCCCAGTCTACAGAGCTCTTCTCTGGATAATAAAACTGAATCATTTCTTTTTTTTTTAAATTTAATTCAAAATTTTTTATTGAAGTATAGTTGATTTACAATGTTGTGTTAGTTTCAGGTTTACAGCATAGTGATTCACATTCTTTTCTCTTATAGGTTATTATAAAATATTGAGTATAGTTCCCTAAAAACATAATTTCTGTGCCCCTTTTGTCTCAAGTTTCCATTCTCTGCACACCAAAGAGACAGCTACCCAATCTTGGTGGTGTGTGAGCACCATCAAATAAGGTGGGCTTAACACATTGTTCTGTGCTGTATTTTAATGCACTACAAACAGAATACCGAGAAGGACTGTAGGAGTCTTAGAGACCAGACCGAGAATGTAAGACTAAAATACCAGATAGATATGGACAAAGAATTGGAAGGTTTAAAACAGCAAATGATTAGTCTTTGCTTTTGCCCTTTGTTTATTTGGCTTAATATAACTGAAATTTATTGTCTTACAGATCTGGGAGCCAGAGCTCAGAAATCAAGGCATCAGCAGGGCCTTGCTCTCTCTAAAAGACGTATGGAAATCCTTCCTGGCCTCACCTAGCTTCTGGTATTTTGCTGTCAATCTTTAGTGTTTCCTGGTTTGCAGCTGCATCAAGCCAATCGCTGCCTAGGTCATCACCTGGCATTCTCCCTGTGTCTCTGTCTTCTTATAAGGACACCAGTCATATTGTATTAGGGCCTACGTTTTATGACCTACTGCTTTTGTGATCTCATTTGAACTTAGCTAATTGTATCTACAATGACCCTATTTCAAAATCTGGTCACAACCTGATTTACTGGGGTTTAGAGCTTCAACTTATCTTTTTAGGGACACAATTCAACCCATGACATCATTCGATTCATTTTTTTCTAAGCACTGAACATATCGCTTACCTTTCATGGCATGGAATAATGCGTCTGAGAAATAGTTCCTTTATTAAATCCTGCATTTATGACTCCATTACTAGTCCCTGAGTACATTTGACAACTGCTTTTAGAAATGCTTAAAAATGTATATAAATTAACTACAGAAAGAGACATTATCTCAAATCCCAGTTACACGAAGAACCTGGAAATAAACACCAGAGACGTCCAGAGTTTCAAAAATTAAGAAAAAATTAGGAAAAAGTTGTCAGTAGCATGTGGAATAATAAAAATGTTACCAATGGGAACACTAAGGGGTTAACCTTATTCTCTTCTTTGAACTTATCAGCTGATGCTTCAGAATCATACCCTTACATAACATATTATTATAACATATTATTATGTTACATACATAACCCTTACATAACATATTATTCTCGTAACTCTTGGCTACATTCTGGCATCAAAAATAACAGGAACATAAAAAAAGTGGAAAAAGGAGGAAGAGAGAATTTTGAAGTAGTGGCAGGAAATAACTGTACCATAACAATTAGCTTTATATACTTAGTAATGTATAACCTGGATTAAAAATGAAAACAAATTTTATAATTTTCTATTATTCCAAATGCTAAATCAATAGAATTGGCTCTAAATCCATTTAAGTCTTTAGAATACCTTGAGAAACTTCTTCAATTATCTTATCAACTAATCATTCTACACTTACCGTATTTAGTTATGTTTTCTCATAGTTTATGGTCTGAACAGTGGCATGTATGAGACCCCTGGAAGCTGAAAATAGACATCGAGTGGTTTGTGTCAAACCATATTATCTAATATGGGTAAAAATTTCAAGAGAGAAATAAACTTTTGAATGAAGAAATAAAATAAAAATAATGATTTTTAAAATCTCATTAAAATATCCTCATTGTAGTAGCTCAGTGTGATGTTCTATAAAATTTGGGAAATTTATCAACAATCTAGAGGTCACAAAGTAAACAAAAAAAAAAGAAAAAAGAAAAAAAATAGAGGTCACAAAGTAGATGAAGCCAAATCAATTCATAATCTCAATTCATCTCTGTATGTATCTCTATCCATTTCCCATCTCAATCTCTGTATCTATCTTCTTATAGGTAGAAAAATATGAGTGTAAACTGTATACATACTCCTATGGATTTCTTTTTTCTATTTGCTTTGTTTTTGCCTTTAATTTTTTACTGTGATTCCCTTTAAACACTTCAATATCTTGTCACCTTAAAAGGGGAAAAAGAATTACGAAAAAAAGAAAGAACCATAAGAATTTGGAGACATGAGGTGTTAGATCCTTAAGTCTGATTCCCTCTGACCCAAGGCTTTTTCTTCTACACTGCTAATTCTTATGTATACTTGTCTGATCTTTTTTTTTTTTTTTTTTTTTTGGCTGTGTTGGGTCTTCGTTTTTGTGCAAGGGCTTTCTCTAGTTGTGGCAAGCGGGGGCCACTCTTCATCGCGGTGTGCGGGCCTCTCACTATTGCGGCCTCTCTTGTTGGGAGCACAGGCTCCAGATGTGCAGGCTCAGTAGTTGTGGCTCACGGGCCCAGTTGCTCCGCGGCATGTGGGATCCCCCCAGACCAGGGCTCGAACCCGTGTCCCCTGCACTGGTAGGCAGACTCTCAACCACTGCACCACCAGGGAAGCCCTGATCTTTTTTATGTTTAATTAATGCACTAACTTTTCTCTTAAGACTAATTAACACACTAATTTACACTTTTTTTCCTGAGATAAGTGGGGGGGGGTCTGATTTAATGTGTTACTTCCCTCTCAATCAGGGTATAAGCAACAGAAGAAGTCTGATCTAACAATTTTTATAGAGCACATTATAAAATATTCTTCTATTTAATCATTATAGCAACTCCAGGAGCTAGATTTCTTTCTTTTTTATCATCTTCATTCTGTAGTTGAGGAAACACTTATACTTTTATTCATTCCTATACAGACTCAACTGTGTAGGAAAATATTATGTTACACATCATTGGTTCTCTCGCAATACTGTATTTCAAGACCAGCACAATGTGTAGGTAATATAATCAACAGTGAACATGTGAGTTTCTTAAATTTTTTCTGTACATACTGTAACTCAGAGATGGGACAGAAAGAGTTTGTGACCTCAACATCATTAGCTTTTTCTTAGTTTTGTAGATGTCAATATGCAAATTTAATCCAGGAAAATCTTCATTTTAATATTTGAATACAAATAGTTATTTTTCCTTATAAGCAATTACATAAAAGGTAAAAATCATAAATTTTAAAAAGGAAAGAGAAAATTTATAATGCCCACAATCTCACTACCTAGACAATAGGCAAATGTATTTGAAAATCTTTAATATGAGTGTGTGTGTGTTAACAATGATAGATTCATTATTGTTATAAAGTATCTTTTTCTAAATAATATGCATGTGACTTTTCATGTCAATAAATACATATCTACGTTATCACTCTCACTAAATGAATATTTTCCCACTGTATATGTTATGTAATTTATTTATCAGTCGTCTACTTTTTAAAATAAAAGATATTTTACATCAGAGCTGGGCATGTGTAACAAATATTGTATGTGAAGGAGAGAAAGGGTAGTTATAAGGATATTTCAAAGGAGAAGATTAAGGAGAAACATCACAGAATTCCAAGTCTAAGATTAGTTTGCGTGGAAGACCCAATGATGCAATCTTCAAATATGGTTAAAGTTCAAGGTCATGAGGTCTCTGTGTTGTGGCTGGTGCCATGGGAAAGGTGTCGAGCCATAATTTGCCAAACATCTGTGTTTTCCTTCCATGCTCATCCATGTTTAAAACAATCCAACGTGTGGTTTTTAGCTCCAACCAGGAAAAAAGAAACAGGATGTTTTAGAGGTGACAATATTTTGGTGTTTTCTCAAATACTTGACAAGTAACAAATTTGACTCAGGTCTCGAATATTTACCTTATGAACAATGCTTGACACCACATTGTTGTAGTGTCACTGATGATAAATCACGGTAACCCCTTGCTCCTTCAACTCTTACTCTCCAAATTTTACCCTCTGCACTCAAAAGCCGAAAAGATTAGAAGGCAGTTTCAGAAAAATTTCTTGCCAGTCAAAGACTTGTTGCTTGCTTTCCGAAATTTAGAAAACAAATCAATTCAGATAATGCTTCATCCCTTGCTGTCTAAACTTGATAGTTGAATATTCGATATTGGAACCAGGAATTTGGTATATTGGTTCAAGATGGATACATTAATCAACTCCCAAATGCATATTTCATGGGGGAGGAAGAAGGTTGGAACAAAACAGTGGAGATGTGAGAAAGCTCAGTAGATCTTTTTGTTTAACTGTGACTAGGCAATGAATTATAAATTAGTGAAAAGACCTATCACTCTGTAAGAGAGTTGAGAAATGACTTGGGAAGTGGCAATGAGGAAGGAATTATAAAGAGCAGAGAACCTTTGATATTATGGTCAATTCAAAAAATCTCTTCTCTTGGCTTCCCTGGTGGCGCAGTGGTTAAGAATCCACCTGCCAATGCAGGGGACATGGGTTCAAGCCCTGGCCTGGGAAGATCCCACATGCCACGGAGCAACTAAGCCCGTGTGCCACAACTACTGAGCCTGCACTCTAGAGCCCACGAGCCACAACTGCTGAGCCCACGTGCCACAACTACTGAAGCCCGTGCGCCTAGAGCCTGTGCTCCGCAACAAGAGAAGTCACCCCAATGAGAAGCCTGCGCACCACAACAAAGAATAGCCCCCACTCACCAGAACTAGAGAAAGCCCGCATGCAACAACGAAAACCCAATGCAGCCAAAAATAAATAAATACATTTTTTTAAAAAATATCTCTTCTCTGTAATGAAATGAATTTAGAATTTCCTACTTTCCTTCCTTCCCCCTTCTTTTTTGCATCCTCTTTTTGTTTGTTGGCTTGTTTATTTATTTATTTTTTTTGATAATCTAAGTGACTATTCTCATCATTGTCTCTGCGTAATGTATTATATTATCTGAATTCTTGACTCAACCAGCAGCATAAATGAAATCAAGGAAGCTAATGAAACCAGAATTCGCTTCATAAACATGGAAACATCTGGAAGACTTTGGATATTATTTTGCTTCTTCAGCTGGGGGTTTGTTTGCCCTTTGCTTCTGATCTGCTCCTAGATTTTCACTTATGAGACAAAAAATACTTTGACTAAAGCAATGTTTCTCAACCTTGCCGGATCATGAGCATCGCCTGGGGACTACTTGTTAAATGCACAGACCCAGGCATCATTGAATCAGAATTTCTAGGGAATTGGTTTGGAAATGTGTGTTTTTACCAAAGTCCCAGATGATCCTTGTGATCAGATGAGTTCAGGGCTCACTGGACTAAGACATGGACTTTTGTGACATGATCTAAAAGCAAGTCTATCCATGAGTCAATGGTATGGAGCCCCCAGTGTCTGTAAAGCATGAACAGCTCAAGTGATTCATGTGATACCTTCCTCAATGTCATGAACCTTAGCACCATCATTCACAAGCTTTGGTGTTCAACATTGAAATAAGCTGCCAATTTCCTGTCCTGCTCCAGAAGATTCTAAATCAGTAGTTCTGGGGGAGGGCAAAGAATAGTTTGAGAAGGACTGATGAATTAATGTCATCCATCATCCCTGCTTGAAGACCAGCTTTAGGCAAAATGCTAAAGTAAGCATGATTGTTTGCAATTAACTCTCTCTCTCTCTCCATCTGTCTCTTTCTAAGGTTTGAAGTAACCTTACATTACCTCACAAGGGTTTGGATGCTCATGTCGCATCAGGAATCTATCCTCTTTTCCCCCAGTGTTTCATCCCTTCTTCCCATTTCAGCATACAAATTCTCAGACAATCCTCTCCCCCCAACCCCCATCTAATGCTGAGGTCTCTCTAAATTTCTCCAGTCCATAAAGATATCTCCCTTGAGCTTCAGATCTTTTCATTGCAAAACCATCTAGAGACTTGCTACCTGGATATCTCAGGTGTGCTTGAAAATTTGGATGTTCAACCCATATGCTGTCCTACTATGACTATTCACTCACTTGCCTAAGCAGACACTGGACATTTTTCTTGATTCCCTCCATTTTTTCTCAATATCACACTCATAGGTAAGTCTTGTCAATTCTTTATCAAACACACCCATTTGCCTGAGTCCACTATTACTGTCCAGATTCTTAGACCAGTTCCTTGATTTTTTTTCCTCCCACAAAACAAAACAACATACAAGCAACATACAAACCCTGCTCCCACCTCTGGCTTTCCCCTTCCAGTAAATGACACCACCATCCATTCTAGAATCTCAGCTTGGAGTCTTCACCTCCTCTCTACCCCTCCCTACCTGCATCCAATCCATAAGCAAATTCTCTGGATCTTACCTTTAAAACAAATCCCAAATCTGAGCATCTCTCCCTCTCTCCGTTGCTACTACACTGGTAGCCACAATGAATGTTGCCTCAAATACTGCAATGACTTCTCTTTTTTATTTTCACTCTTGCCACCACCTGGTGACCATTCACCATAAAATAACTAGAATCATCGTTCTGAAATGTAAACCATTGTATCACTTACTCCCTTTCCGGTGGCTTTCCACTTACTTAGAATAAAATCAAATCTCCTTTCAGTGGTCTCCTAGACCCTGTATTATCTGGCCATGCCTGCCTCTCTTTCCTCATCTTCTACCCTTACCCCCCTCCCATTCTCTCTGTGCAGCCACACTGGTCTTCTTACTGAGGTCATTTGCCCTTCATGTTCCCTCAACCTGCAACCCTTCTCCCTGAGGTCACTGGGGCACTGACACCTTCCCCTCAGGTCTCTGTTCACCAGTCTCCGCCTCAGAAAGTCCTACCACCGGGCTGGGCTACTCATAGTGCCACTCAGCCCTGGGACAGTCCCCATTTATGCTTTTTGCCCTGGCATCCTATTTGATTTGGCATTTGTTGCAGATTTTTTATTTTTTAATAAAATATATTTAGTTATAGAAACAAAAACTTACCTAGGATATGTCTGATTGGCCTCCCCTTTGACCTTCCAGCTTTTGCCGTGAGCTGGTCTGTCTGGTGACCTGTGAGGCTCACGTGCCGTGAACAGAGTTCTCACTGCAACGTATAGTTAGATCTGAAAGACCTCCAGGGATGACTCTCTTTCTCTGACTCTTTCCAGAAGCAACCTACTTAAAACCTCCATTTCAAATATAAATGCAGGGAGCTTGCTGATAAAACAAAGTGTGCTCAGGCAACTAACTTCCCAACTATTGGGTGGTTGGTGGGAGAAGTCTCAAAGCTGCTTGCTACCCCTGCCCAGCCGTTGGCCAGCTGTGCTATGGCCTGTGTCATGGCCTGCAAGATGCACAAGGCCACCAGGCCACTAGTCAGCAGAATAAGCAAAATGTGGGAAATTCTAATACAGGAAGGGTACCTGAAGATGTGTAAGCAATAGAAGCTGAGCAGTCCTACCACAGAACGTGTAGAGAAAGACAGAACGCTCAGTTGTATCGTTTACCGTATGATGTCAGTCTTCAACTATGTGTGCACTATACTGTTTGGCAACTCATTTTTATTTTTCAGTAAGCCCTTTCAGCAGCAATAAGCTCGAAAGACAAGTTCAAAAAACGACATTTCCATTTCTCAAAAAAGTTCATGATGGATATGCAATTTACACAAAATGTCAACATTTACCATCCACCACAGGGGTCAAAGGGATACCAGTGACCATGTGAACACCAGAAGACTTCAGATATCACTAATTCTTTTAAGAAGACTGAAATTATGAATGATGTGTACACCCAACATTTTCCAGGTACATTTCAGCCCCACTGGTGGCTGAACTTAGTGAAAAGAGTATTTTTACCGTGACACTTTGTGGTAGGCAGAATGATGCCTGCCCTCCCCAAAGATGTCCACATCCTAATCCCTGAAGCCTATGAATATGCTACCTTACCTAGTGAATAAGACTTTGCAGATGTGATTGAGGTTATAGGCCTTGAGATGAGGAGGTTATCATGTAGCATCAGTGTGGGCCCAATGTCATCACAAGGGTTCTTATAGGAGGGAGGCAGGAGGGTGAGAGTCAGAGAAGGAGCTTTGATGATGGAATTAAGAGTAAGAGTCAGAGAGAGATTTGAAGGTGCTCCTTTACTGTCTTTGAAGATGCAGGAAGGGGCCACAAGTCAAGGAATACAGGTGGCCTCTAGAAGCTGGAAAAGGCAAGGGAATGGATTTTCCCTTAGAAACTCCAGAAGGAATAATAGCCATGGGGACACTTTAATCTTAGCCCAGTGAGACTTCTGACCTATAGAACTGTAAGATAATAAACTTAGGTTGTTTTAACACACTAAATTTATGGTAATTTGTTACAGCAACAATAGGAAATTAATTTGCACTCCACCCAAAATTTGTATTCATGTTATCACTGCAAAAACAAATATTCTTATCTTTAATGTGGAAGTTTTAAAATTAATTTAAAATTAAATTAAAATTAATTTCAATAGTTTTAAAATTAAATTTCAGAAGTTAAATTAATTCAACAGTTTTTACAACAATGGTAGATGTTTCACCTTAAACAAAATAAACTTTTAAAAAGTTTTACTTTGCTTCTATGAGTCAGAAGAACTCTATTGTTAGGATTAATGCAGCTGATTTTCCATCTGAAGTATCTGATAACTCCATTTACCTCTTTGTTCAGTTCTGCTAAGGCAACCAACTGTGGAGTCAGGCTAAAATACACCTTTCTATAACTAAAAAAACAATAGAATTAAAAACATCCTCCATTTAACAGGAGTTTCTCAATTAAAAATATGATCATATCATCTATAGATAAGGGATATTTGAAGACTGCAACAACTTGAAATTAATTAACCATAAAATGCAAATTTGAAAAAGATTTCTGGCACTTGTGTGAAGAAAAATACTAAGAATACTTTAAAAATCTTTAGAAAAATAGTAGTGACACAAATAGAGACATATATCTAAGATTAAAGTAAATCAGCATATTTCTAAGAATAATTGTTTTTTTAATTTCAAACACTGAGTGAAAAGATTTCTCAATTTTGACTTAATCTATATTGATATGTGCTATTTTAATTTTTCAAGATAGTATTTGTTAAAAATTATTAGAAAAATAAATATTTCCCAAATTATACAATTAAATTACAATTAGCTCTCCATTTCACTCTCAAAACTGTCTCAGTTTGTACAATAAATTACAGTGATCACCATAGTGTTACCTAAAGTAGTCTTCAACTCATCCAGTCACTGGTACCGCATTACCCTGCTTTGCTTTCTTTTTAGCACTTACCACACACTTGGCACTATCTAATTTATTTATTAGTGTAAGTGTCTATTATCTGCCTTCCCCTGCCAGAACCAGAATCTTGGCTGCATGAAAGTGTGGCTCTCTCTTCATCACAAAGCAAATGTGTAGAACAAATGAATAAACCTCTCACTGATCTCTCTGCTTCTGATTTTTCTCTCTTTAAATCCATTCCAGTTGTAGAGGATGGAGGGTGCATTTTCAAAAGCATGTTGCTGTTTGCCAGGACAAAGGTGAGGCAGGCCAGCACTCAGGATATAATCTCTAAGGAGGCACAATCATTGCCTTATAAGTTGCGTCTCTAATTTTATTTTTTTAGTGACTGCTTTAAGGTTTACAAGTTGTATCTTTAATGTATTACCGTGTATCTTCCAAAATATTATAGCACTTCAAGCCTATAAGAACCCACAACTAGATGCTTCCAGTTCCAACTCAGAATAGGGGGCTGCATGCTGTGCACGGCCCAGAGAGTGGGCTTCACCTTAACTGTTGTTAAGCCCTGCATCCTGGCCCTGCTTGTTGCATTATTGCTCTGCTTAAAACCGTTCTGTGAAATCTAAAAATAGAGCTACTATGTGATCCTGCAATCCCACTCCTGGGCATATATCCAGAGAAAACCATAATTTGAAAAGATACATGCACCCCAATGTTCATTGCAGCACTATTTACAATAGCCAAGACATGGAAGCAACCTAAAAGTCCATTGTCAGATGAATGGATAAGGAAGATGTGATACATATATACAATGGAATATTATTCAGCCATAAAAAAGAATGAAATAATGCCATTTGCAGCAACATGGATGGACCTAGAGATTACCATAAAAAGTGAAGTAAGCCAGACAAAGACAAATATCATATGATATCGCTTATATGTGGAATCTAAAAAAGATGATACAAATGAACTTATATACAAAACAGAAATAGACCCACAGACATAGAAAACAAACTTATGGTTACCAAAGGGGAAGGAGGTGGGGAGAGATAAAGGAGTTTGGTACCAATAGATACACATTACTATATATAAAATAGATAACTAACAAGGACCTACTGTATAGCATAGGGAATTATACTCCATACTTGGTAATAACCTATAAGGGAAAAGAATCTAAAAAAGAATTTATAAATATATATGTATATATTTATATATATATATATATTTATATATATATAACAATCACATTTGCTGTACACATGAAACTAACTCTACATTGTAAATCAACTACACTTCAATTAAAAAAAACAAACAAACCTTTCTGTGAAATCCCTATGTCCCTCAGTGTAAAACTCAAGCTCTCAGTGCCGTGTATAGGTTGTGCATTATCTTGTCCTTGCTTATCCCTGCAGCCTCATCGCTCCCCACTTGACTTTATTATATTTTAAATGCTTTCTTATAATTTAAAAGCATGAAGTTGGTTCTTGCTTTTTTAACCAATCTGACAATCTGTCTTTTTTGTTTTAAGAAACTGACTTACTGAGATATAATTCACACACCATATAATTTATCCACTTAAAGTACACAAGTCAGTGGGTTTTATTATATTTATGGGAGTTTTGCAACCATCACCACAGTCCAATTTTAGAACATTTTAATCCCCACCCCCCAAAATCCTATACTTAGAAGCAGTCACTCCCCATTCTACCTCCTAAAGCAGCCCTATGCAGTCACTAATCAACTTTCTGTCTTTATATTCACTTATTCTGGAGGTTTTATATAAATGGGATCATACAATATGTAGTCTTTTGTGACTGGCTTCTTTCACTAAGCAACATGTTTTCAAGATTTATCTATGTCATTGCATGTATCAGTACCTCATTCATTTTAATTGCTGAATAATATTTCACTGTATGAATATATCATATTTTGTTATCCATTTATCAGTTGATGGACATTTGGATTGTTTTCATTTGGAGGATATCATGAATAATGTCGCTATGAACATTTGTGTACAACGTTTATGTGGGCCTATGTTTTCATTTTCTTGTATATACACTTAGGAGTAGAATTTGTGGGTCATGTTCACTCAAATATTTTGAGGAACTTCCAAAATGTTTTGCAAAATGACTATGTAATTTTACATTCCCACCAGCAATGTATAAGGGTTTCAATTTTTACATGTACTTGTCAACACTTGTTATTGTCTATTGTTTTGATTATAGCCATCGTATTGACTATAATATACCATTTCCATATTAGTTTTTTTTTTTAAACATCTTTACTGGAGTTTCATATTACTTTTATCTGTCCCATGTGTTCTTTTTTTCCCCCAAAACTCTTTTCTTGTCTTCTTCTGGATTCATTGAATATTATTTTTATGCTTCTATTTTATCTACCATTGCACTGTAAGTTGTACCTCTTATTTTACTTTTTTAATGATTGCTCTGAGGTTTACAATTTACGTCTTTAATGCAGTACTGTCTATCTTCAAAAATATTATAATACTTCAAGTGCAGTATAGGAAACCCATAACTGCATACTTCCAGTTCTAACTTCCTATCCTCTATGCAATTCTTGTCGTACATTTTATTCCTACAGATGTTCTAAATACCAAAATGCATTGGTACTGTTTTTGCTTCAGACAATCAATTATACAGAAGTTAAAAACAAAAAAGTATCTTTTATATTTGCCCTAATTTTCAAATCATTTTCAGCACCCTTCTTTTTTTGTTGTTTGGATCCACATTTCTATGTGGCACCATATAGACTCCACCCCTCACCCCCTGGAAGCCACTGCCCATAGACACTGATTATATGGGCTTTAGTAATGGGAGGCAGAGTATACAGCAGCCACTGCTGGCAACCTGCCATCATCCCCTCACCTCATTTCACTGCAAACCTGCACAACTTCTTAATGCCAGTACCTGTACCTCTTTACCTGAAGGAGTCCTCAACCAAATACCAATACTGAAGAGTATTTGTATTAGACAGGGTTCTCTAGAGAAACAGAACCAATAGGCTGTATGCGTGTATGTGTGTGTGTGTGTGTGTGTGTGTGTGTGTGTATAAAGCAAAGAGAGAGATTTTAAGAAATTGGCTCACATGATTGTGGTGTTGCCAAGTCTGAAATCTGCAGGGCAGGTCAGCAGGTTGGAGATCCAGGGAAGATATGATGTTGCAGTTTGAGTCCAAAGGCAGTCTGCTAGCAGTCTGTTTCTCTTAAGGCCTTCAACTGATTGAATGAGGCCCACCCACATTTTGAGGAGTAATCTGAAAATCTACTGATTTAAATGTTAATCATATCTAAAAACAAAAAAATACGTTCATAGAGACATTTAGACTGGTTTATGACCCAACATCTTGGCACTCTAGCCCAGCCACGTTGACACATGAAATGAACCATCACAGCATTCATGTTTAAGTTCCCCACTCCCTCCTGCTGGTGTGAAAACTCTGAGAGTTGTGTTGTACCGTTTCCCAGAGTTCCATGTAGGGAGTAAGCTCCCATTGCCCACAGGGATGACTCGCTTGATAAGGCAGCATTTGTTGGTTTCATTCCCTTTGCTGTCCCACCTACCGACCCTTTTGCCATTGTCTCTTGGAGTCCTTTTCAAAATAAACTCCTTGCAATTGAACTTGTCCCTCAGTTTGCCTCTAAGAAAATTCAGACTAAGGTATGGAGCATGGAATCACCACAATACTACATACAATAAGGGATTTTCCCTGAAAAGAAAAAGGAGGTTTTGACTGCTGGACAATAAAAAATTATTTTTCTACTAAGGCACAGGTATAATAGACATTATTCCTCTATTGAACTTTCCTTTCTGAACCAATCACAGTATTTTTTAGTTATGTCACTGATGGAAATTAAGCATTTTGAAAGTTAGAGAAGTATTTTTTTTATCTGAATTATAATAATAGATCTCAGAGACAAAATTATTATTAAAGGAATAATAATGCCTTATCTATTAATATTAAGGGAATTTATAAATTGTGAAAAGGATGTAGACAATTTTATGGAAAGCTTAAAAGTATGATAAAGAAAAAGCCCAAATTCTGTGCCAAGGAACTAAATTCAAAACAGTGTAGAATAAAGATCTCAAGGCTGGAGGTTTTGTCCATATATGTGTACTTGTATTTTCATTTATTAGGCAAAATATATCATATAATCATGGCAGGTGAGTGTTTCGCTATTGTTAACAAGTAATTTTTTTCACAGAACTTACAAGGAAGTTGCCTACTTTTTAACGCTCAAGAATTTTATGAAATTGATTTATTTAAAATGCAAAACTTATGCAAAAACATTGATTATGTGTTTAATAATTAAGGGTATCCTACTTTTGATATAACTGTATTTCAGTTTTTGTAGCCTGCTTTTATATCTTTGATAGCCTTTTTGAGTTTACAGACTATACTAAAACATTTTAAAGTAAATTTGTAAATATTTTAACTGAGGTAAGATAATTATATAAATAAGGAGGGCCATACAGACTCTGAATTTTACATTTGAAAGTATATTAAACAACATGGAGAATGTCGGGCTGGAAATACAATTTATATTTCTAGAAAAATGCTGAAATGTACCACATTTTAAGTAGCTTTATGAATGACTAAAGCTACAGTGATTATATGTCCTAGGTTTCTCAGGATAATCTAACAAAGAGAATGTTTGAAAACAGGAATATGTGTCAGACCATGTTTCAGATAATATGTCTTGATTTTTTAATTCAAAACATGGATCTCATCACCCTAGTTTCTGGTCTCATTGTTTTTAGATTTGTCTGCACTCTTATTCCCAATGTCCTTCTCATTGAAACAATTCCCTTGTTTTTGATTTACAGTTGATGATCATCTGGCCAAAGCTTATTGATTGGACCTTCAGTCTGAATATAAGTGCTACCAGACATAATTGCTACACATTTACCCTAATGCATCATTATTTATTTTGAAATGAAAGTTTTTCAATATGCCAATAATCTTCTCTCTTAAAATGCAGAGCCATGTTTTAAAATTCTAAAACCTTCCTGTGTGCCTTCCTTCACTCACTTTTTTTTTTTTTTTAATAGGGAGCATTTTCTTTTTTAAAAAATTTTTTATTTATTTATTTTATTTATGGCTGTGTTGGGTCTTCGTTTCTGTGCGAGGGCTTTCTCTAGTTGTGGCAAGCGGGGGCCACTCTTCATCACGGTGCGCGGGCCTCTCACTATCGCGGCCTCTCTTGTTGCGGAGCACAGGCTCCAGACGCGCAGGCTCAGTAATTGTGGCTCACGGGCCCAGTTGCTCCGCGGCATGTGGGATCTTCCCAGACCAGGGCTCGAACCCGTGTCCCCTGAATTGGCAGGCAGATTCTCAACCACTGCGCCACCAGGGAAGCCCCACTTTTTTTTTTAATAATAGTTTTTTTTAAATTTATTTATTTATTTATTTATGGCTGCGTTGGGTCCTCGTTTCTGTGCGAGGGCTTTCTCTAGTTGTGGCAAGCGGGGGCCACTCTTCATCACGGTGCGCGGGCCTCTCACTATCGCGGCCTCTCTTGTTGTGGAGCACAGGCTCCAGACGCGCAGGCTCAGTAGTTGTGGCTCACGGGCCCAGTTGCTCCGCGGTATGTGGGATCTTCCCAGACCAGAGCTCGAACCCGTGTCCCCTGCATTGGCAGGCAGATTCTCAACCACTGCAACACCAGGGAAGCCCCCTTTCACTCACTTTTGAGTGAAGTATATGGATAGGCTCTCTGTGTTACTGATTCAGATCTTTAGGAATAAACTGCAAAGCAAGTAAACTATTAACCTCACAAATCAACTCCTCCTTACATATCAATCAAAATAGTCATAAGCATTTGGCTAACCTGGTCATCTCTGATTGAGCTGTGGTAATAAATGGGCTTTCAGCACATGACTGTTGAGGTGAGGGAGACTTCTCAGTACATTTGATAGCCAGTAAGCAAGTTCTTTAAAGAAACCAACAAGCGAGTTGAAATTAGCTGCCCGTCTCTCTCAGCACAAAGGCCTGCTATCACCACCTCCTCCAGATGCAACTTCTGGCAGAATGAAGGGATTTGCGGGTAGGGCCTGCTAAACCCATTCACCATAACCAGAGGGATTTTCCATCAGTGTGATGTCATCATACCATAAATAAATAGTAACATAATTGTATTCCCTTGTACTGGCCTCTCTGAGTCTCAGTTTTCTCTTCTGTAAAATGGAAAGAATAGTCGCCCCTACCTCAGAGGGCAATGTGAGCAATAAATGAGATAGTATGTACAGAGTGCTTAGTTCAGCACCTGGCTCGTAGGACTTCTCAAATCAGCCCCAAAGAGGGCAGAGTGACTGTGTCACTTTATTGATTTGCATAAATAATGATTTTCAGTTCTTTCCTTCACTTTGCTTACTGTAAAGATCTCAATATATTATGGCTGTTCCATGTCCTAGAACTCCAAAGACCATCAAGACCCCAAATACTTCTATTATCAATGTGATCATTTTTGTAGAGAAAAAACATTTTAAAGTTCTCCATGTCACTTGTTTCTAAGGTGAGTTTGCGTATGCAGGGGATAGCAAAGATACTCCGTTGGGATGAACAAAGAAAAATTAGAGTTTCTATATCAATTTTCTTTCTTTTGCATTTCATTTTTGCATTACTGCAGTAGGATGTGTATAAGATTTATAAATAAATGTACTAGTATCACAGAGACTTACTGTTCTGGGTGTACAGTCACAAAGTTTTGGAAGTCATTGGTATAGAACAGGAGTTGGAAAACTACAGCCCATGAACCAAATCTGGCCCTTGACTTATTTTTATAAATAAAGTTTTATTGGGACATAGCTATATCAATGTGTTTACATATTTTCAGTGGCCGCCTTTGTGCTATAATGGTAGAGTCAAGTAGTTGCAACAGTGACTAGATGGCTTACAAAGCCTAAAATGGTTGCTAACTGATACTTTATAAAGTTTGCCAACCCTACTCTGCAGGATGGTTTTATAGGAGGAGGAATACAACACACACTGCTACCTGGTTTTTAATACCTTTTCACTGCAGTATTATCAGATCCACTAGGCAACTCCAGAAGGTGGCTGATGTTTCCCAGCCTGTTACTACTCAGAGATTGGTCCACGGACCAACAACATCAGCATCATCTGGGAGCTTGTTTGAAATACAGATTCTTAGGTCCCGCCTCAGACCTTTCAGAATCTGCCTTTGAATAAGACCCATAGGAGATATGCAAGAACACTGAAGTTTGAGAAGCAGCAATCTCACCTTTATAACTCTCAGGTCAAACATTAGTGGACTACTTGGAATATCCAAAGTACCTTAAGTGGATATTAGTTTTAGATTTCTCATTGTATGTATATTTGCTTCTGCAATGCACTGATGAACTGACTTGCCATATATGTATAGAGAATCTGGGGAGCTGGCATGGTCTGGCTCTCCTCCAGTTCACATTTATATATGGAAAGGCTAAGTCAACCATGCATAAGCTTTGGGGCCTCTCTCCTTTATTAAAAGAAAAAAAAAAAAGCATCATGGGCTTAAACCACGGTGATGTGTTCATTGATGGAGAAACCTGTGTTGAGGAAGGACTACTGATCTCTACATTTTGTTGTCCATAGTGTTTTAGTTTTGCTGGTTTTTTAAATTAAAGTACAGTTGATTTACAACGTTGTGTTATTTTCAGGTGTACAGCAAAGTGATTAAGTTATACACTTATATATTTATTCTTTTTCAGATTATTTTCCCTCTTATAGGTTATTACAAACTATTGAGTATAGTTCCCTGCAATATACAGTAGGTCCTTGTTGGTTACCTATTTTATATACAGTATAGGAGTGTGTATATGTTAATCCCAAACTCCTAATTTATCCCTCCCCCTCCCTTTCCCCTTTGGTAACCATAAGTTTGTTCTCTATGTCTGTGGGTCTATTTTTTAAATTATGACAATTCGTAAGAAGATTAAAGACAGGTTTCCCTATCCTCCACCTCACAAAGAAGAAATGAGTGAAGGATTCACCCAAGGAAAGCAGTGAAGGACAGAATGAACTTCCTAAGCACACAAGCTGACCCACTGGGTCAGCCACCTAGCCCGGGAGCCCGAAGGCCCATCTGATCAGGTCCACTGTGCCTTCTGGGTCAGAACCAGTCAACCCCTTCCTTCCTTGAGGTTCTGTCATGGGGTTTTCAATTTTCCTAATGAAATATTAATGAGATGGGTGTAATATATTGAATAGAGCAAGGCAAACTTGCTGGGCCTGGAGTTGAGTTATGTTTCCTGAAGGGAAAAGAAAGTTATGAAATAAATCATCCCCTCTTTAATTAGCAGCTTTGGCTAGTCGACTTGAAATGACTGAGCAAAGAGGGAAAATAAGCCAGGAGTTTAGTCAGAAACAAAAACACGGGTCTCATTTGCTGCTCACGGAGAGATTTATGCAGTTTGGGGTGAATGTGTCAGGGGATCTGAGTCAGTTACTTGAAGCACCACAGTGAAATGCTCTCCTTCTGCTCTGGATAAACCCTAAAGCAGGTTTCTTTCTCTTTTTATTCCAGTGTTATGTTCAAAATGAAAAAAGCTCAAGAACACTAGGGGGAAGAGGAAGCTAATTAGCACATCTTCCAATGTTTCCTGTTTACCTGTTTACCCTCCTGCTTATCTGTACCAGTGGGTTTTCCTTCTATGTATCACTTTTACTTTCTCAACACAGAATGCATATTCTCCGATTTTAACAGCACAGGCTGCTGGCCATCATTTCATCTAAGCCAGAGGTATAATGCTCTGTGTATGATCAGTACATTGAAAACACATGTCATTTCAGCTCAGGTCAGCTTTGTCGGGGCCTAGTAGAACGTGCCAGGTACTGGGCCAAAGGGACATGAAAACGAGTCTGTGAGGGAGGGGGTCACAGGTGATGTTAGAAGAAAAGAAGAATCTTTGAGGGTTCATGGGAAAAAAGCAATCCATTATGGAGAAATTTTGACTTTTTTACCATACTAGTTAGAGTACATTTGCATTATTTTCTTCAGTTCACAAGACAGATCACGCTCAAAAGAATGTTGGCTCACTGCCTTCCCCCTGCAAAACTACCCACACCTAAAAACTGCACAAGTAAAGTGTGTATGTTCTTCGTCCTGCTATTTCTCAGCAGAGCACACTCACACCTTGAGACTCTAGTTTAAACCCCACCTTCCAGGGGTTAGGATCCACGTTCTGTGGCCAAAAATGGTTTCCTGCCTTGAAGAAAAATGACTTAACAAGCTTTGTGTACATGGCTGCCCAAAACATTTTGGTAAGCTAAATGTGAACGAATCAAAAACATATGGATTACGTTTTCTTGAATATACCTGTAATTTTAAGAGAAATGACTTTGTCCCCAAGCATTCTGTTCTCCTGAACTTTCTGTCTGGACTCCAAGTCTTACCATGATTCCTGGAAGGGGCGAGTTTGGCCTGGTATTTTCAGGCTGATGATGTGAATTTCTTAGAAACCATAACTTCTTTCCTGCCTCCTGTTGGCAGATTTTGGGGAGGGGTCAGCCCACATGAGACCACACTTAGCTTCTCAGTCATCCTTTCCCTGAATGATGGCTCCCCACCGTCTCCTCCCTGGAAACTCAGAGGAAGCAAGGATTTCCCATACTTTCTTGAGAAAGGCTCACCCCCCTAGCCCAGGCCTTGAAGAAAAAGAATTACCCCCACAGCTTCCCATTTTAGAGAGAAGGAAAGAGAAAGGATCTGAGACATTTTCTTCTGCTACAGAGCTGTCGTGAACAAGTTTGTAGCTCACGTTTTCTCCTAACTTTCATCCTGTCCACTTTGTCAGCTAGTACTTCATCTTCATGAAATTCAAACCGTGATATTCCAGGCCCTTCCGTGCCTTGCTGTGGAAGAAAAAAACTGCTTTCCTAGAGGCCAGTGTCTCTCCCACCCCCTTGATTAGGGCTGCTTGGCCCACCTGCTGCCGAGAAAGCAGAGGTGATTCAAACATGGGCACGGCCTCTCGGAGCTGGGGGCCGAGGGCTCATTTGAGGAAGAACAGACCACTAATAAATTGCACGGTCATTACCCTTTATGCATACTTGTTCTAATAGGTGTTGCAGATTCCTGCCTCCTAATAAGGAAAGGAAGTAGAAAAACACATAAATTCTCTCAAGGGAGTCAGACAGCCCAAAGCCACGTTCAACAGCTGCAAACGTTACCATGAGCACAAAAGCAAAACAGGGCTTAAAGAAGTGATACATTGCCAGGGATTTTGGCAAGATTTCCTTGGATCCAGACTATGTTTTGTGCTGTTTCAGTTGAAAAGAAGAGCAGCAGGCCTGCCTGCCACATGTGATGGAATTCAGAGATAAAATAAACAATGACATTAATTGATCTAAAACGGATTCATTGAATGCGTTCCAATGTTTGCCTTTATACCATAGATTTGTTTGTTTGCTTAGTTGCTTATTTTAACTTTTTCTTTTACCTCTCTCTCTCTCTCTCTTTTTTTTAAGTCTCAGCAGTTCACGTTTTGGCACAAGATGGAGGAGTTTTTTTGTTTGTTTGTGTGTTTGTTTGTTTTTGTTTTCTGGGTTTTTTTTTGTCCAATGCCACAGTGCCCTTAGGTCTAAATTTTGAATGTTTGAAGGTTTGCTTGGGTAATGGTTTTTTCCCCTCCCTCCCTTCTTCCTTTCCTTCCTCTCTTCTTTTCTAGGATTTACTTTCTCTGGGTTGATCTGGAGATTTGTTAGAGATGTGCTCTGTTTATTTATGGTGACAGCAAAGTGGAAATTCAGGTGCCTCTTTAAGAGACCATTAGTCTACCCCCCTGAGAGTTTAAGGGCTTAAGAAGAAAATCCATGAGAATATATAGGACAGGAGTTCAAAGTAGACCCCAAAATCCAGAGCAGCAGATATGAATTTCTTGTGTATTTTGATTTGGTCCAAATTTGCTTTTGAGTTTTGTTAATTAAGACCCAGTCTTTCCTATGAGCTGCAACTAGTTTTTCACAAAGGATGTGTTCCAAATTTTATTTCACAGTAACTGTTCTGTTTCATCCAGTGTTGCTCATACTGACTTTGGGAAGCTACTTTGGAGAAGGATGTTTGATTCTGATTTTTTTTAAGGTAATTTGTTTCATCTAGTTTTGTACAAAGTGAAGCTGGAATATTGAGTTCCTGGAAGGTCCCTTTTTTGAATAAGATGCGGAACCCCACAGAACTGAATGTTTCATTAAACAATGAGGAGCTTTCCTCAATTACTTCCCAATATTTTTTAATGCTTGTTCTGAAATGCAGTATAAGTGAAAGTCTCCTTTACCCCCTTCTGGGGACCTTTGTCCCTTTTCCAAACCATAAGATTAGTCCAGGAAAACAGGAAGTCAGGCCTACACTTAGTTCTTTAGTATCCAGCCAGGCATTTTTCTTTATTTCTCCATTTTGTGTCACAGACAAGGAAACCAAGATACTTTACGGAGTTTCACATTTAGCTGAGGACACATAGGCAACCATGGCAGAAACATAATGACTTAAACCCCAAGGCCAGTGATCCTCAAAATGTTCCAGGAAATTCAAGATTCCAAAACAGTGCTTCAGATGTAGAAACCTTCAATTCCAACTAAATAGCTTTTGAGAAACTATCTGGCAATATCTAGTAAAATGAATAATACATGTAGTCTTTGACCTAGCACCTCAACTTTGTGGTATCTTCCTTTAAAACTAAATGTCATAGTATATTATATATATATATATATATATATATGTTTATCTATCTACACACAGACACACACACACACAATCCTCATTGTTTAATGAAAACATTCTATTCTGTAGGGTTCTGCATAAATGAGTTATGCATAAGGTTTAATTAGAGAAGAAAGAAAAGTCATGCCAGGTGCTGACCCCCTCAGAGAGGGAGAGATGCAGCAGAGGAGGGGCTGTGAGCATCTCACCTGTATTTTTAATGTTTTATTTCTTCAGGTGGATGGTGTTAGTACAAGAGGATCATTATGTTATTCTTTACACTCTCGTATGTCTGAAACATTTCAAAATGAGTGTTGAGTTTTACAATGTTTTGAAGCCTAGAGGTTGGTAGGTTATTACAGAGTATTATAATCCCCGTGGGAACCACTGGGTGAGGGAGATGGAGAACAGTATCCCTAAAGATGTCACACTTACCTCCCCCCAGTTGGGCCTCCCCACTGCTCTCTGTAGAAACATATCATGACATCCCAGAGAAGCAAAACATTTTAACTTTTGAACACATGATGGTCCATGAATCATTATAGTTTGTGAATTAACAATGGCATAAATTGATTGAAAAAGATTCGGTTATGATTATTGTAAAACATAGGTCACACTTCTATTTGCTCATGTAAACATCATAACTGCTTGCTGCAATAGAAACTGCAATGAGCATCATCTCATAGAAAGCCTGTGCTCACTACCAATAAACAGGTCAATTAGATGTGCTCTCCCCCTGGCTCTACCACAGTGACACAGTAAGCACTTAACCACGGACTTCAGGGGTAAACAAGATGCCAGAGTCATCTGGTATAACCCTGTCCTTCTGCAGGGATGTTAAGGAAGCAGATTCGGAGAGTTTGAATGACTCCTCCCCATCCCTACCTTCTGAATTTTGCACTGTATCACACCTGTCACCATAAATCAAAGGGCCTCTCCCAGCCCGCTTGAATTAAACCATCATCCTAAAACATCAGCTTGCTTAATTATATTTAATTCCCTAAACTTTCTCCTGTGGTAGGACAGGAAGTGCAACTGGATATTGCTTTCTCTTGTAAATATTTGGAAGAGCTGTACTAGAGTGTTAGAAGGAGTGTCTATTCCCCGTCAGAAGAAGTTGCCTTTCAGTGGTGGTGAACTACGGCCACTTGCCCCCAGAACGAGTCATCTATCACTTTACTGCAGAATGAGCTGTAACATCTAGAACGTGTTGCTCCTCTTAAAGACTCAGAATACTACTCAGAAAGTTACTTCAAATACGGTTTATTGTCATGGTCAAATCAACTCAATGTGGCTGAATATAACTGCTATGTTATTTGAATCTTTGTTTATATATGATGACTGACTTTTCATTAGCATGGATGTGTTGTATTGTAAAATGCTGTGACTTCTGTCAGCAGCAGGGAAGGGAGTGATATTGTGAAGTGCACGAAAGCCGTCCCCAGGAGGCAGGTTGAATAGGAAGCGCTCAGGCAGATACGCTGGTCTCTTGCGTGTCCACTCTCAAAGGGAGAGGAAAGCAGGAAGAGGAAGCAGGCTCATGGAGAAAGGACATTTGATGAGACAACTTACAAAGCATGATCCAGATGCTCTGACAGCTGATGAGATGTAAAACTGTGTTTTGTTTGTTTTCTTTTATCTCACAAGGACTCATTCTTATCAGCCGAGGTAGAGCACAAATACTAAGCAGAACTAAGCCAAGAATAATTCTAGGATATGTATGCAATAACAAGAAAGTATTTGCCTTCCCTTGTTCTCCTACCTGTGTGTGACACATTCGTTTATTTATAGTTGGAATGGAATGCAGTAATTTATCATATCTTTATTCCAAAACTGAAGTCATCCTTTTCCTCCCTGAACCAGCATCTCCTCCTGAATTATCTCTCCCAGTTGGGGCACCCAGTGCAGCAAGGCCCTCTAACCCATAACCCTTGAAACTCTAGGAGAACTATAATCTTGCTCACTCCCCAGCAACGCACCCTAAACATTTCTTCTTGAAAAAATGAGACATAAGATCGCCTCTGGAAGCAATTATTGGTTTCTTTAATGTCAGCTTTATTAAGATATATTTATATATCATATATATACTTTATATATAGATAAATAAAATAAAATTCACCATTTCTAAGTGTACAATTCAGGGGTGTTTAAAATATTCACAGGATTGTGCAGCCATCACCAATATCTCATTGTACATCTTTATCACCCAGACAGGAAAGCCTGTGCCCTTTAGTGGTCACTCACAGTCCACCCTCAGCAACCACTAATCTACATTCTGTCTATGGATTGGCATATTCTGGATATTTCATATAAATGTAAACATATAACATGTGGCCTTTGGTGTTTGGTTTCTTTCACTGAGCATAATGCTGTGAAGGTTCAATCATGTCACAGCATGTAAGAGTACATTTCTTTTTCTGGCTGAATAATACTCTATTTTATGGCTATACCACATTTTGCTTATCCACACAGCAACTGATGGATGTTTAGATTGTTTCCACTTTTTGGCTACTGTGAACAATGCTGTTGTGGACACTTATTTACAAGTTTTTGTGTGGACATATGTTTCAGTTCTCTTGGGAATATACCAAGGAGTAGAATTGCTGGATTTTAAGGTAACTCTATATTTAACATCTTGAGAAATTTTCAAACTGTTTTCCAAAGTGGCCACACCATTTTACAACCCCACTAGCAAAGTATGGAGGTTCCAATTTCTCTGCATCATTGTCAACATTTGTTATTACCAGTCTCTTTTATTTTAGCCATCCTCATAAATTGTGAAGTTATATCTTGTTATGTTTTGATTTGCACTTCCCTAATGACTAAAGATATTGAACATCTTTTCATGTGCTTGTTATCCATCTGCATATACTCTTTCAAGAAATATCTATTCAAAAATCTTGGTTATTTTTAAATTGGGTTATTTGTCTTTTTACTGTTGGATTGTATACGTTTATATATTTTGCATTCACATGCTTTATCAGATATATGAGTGGTATATAAGATGTAGGTATTTTCTATCATCTTGTGGATTGTCTTTTCACTTTCTTGATGCTATTATGTGCAGCACAAAAGTTTTTAATTTTGATAGTACATTTTATCAGTCTTTTCTTTCATCACTTGTGCTAAGAAACCACTGTCTAATGTAAAGTCATGAAGATTTATCCCTATTTTTTTCTAAGAGTTTTATAATTTTAACTCCTACATTTAGGTTTTTCAAGCCATTTGAGTTCATTTTTTACATGGTATGAAGTAGGAGTTCAACTTCCTTTTTGTGCATGTGGATATCCAATTTTCCCAGCACCATTTTTTGAAAAGACTATTCTTTCCCTGTTGAATTGTCTTGATACCCTGTAGATGATCAGTTGACCCTAAAAATAAGGGTTTATTTCTGGATCTAAATTTTATTCCATTGAACTATATGTCTAGTCCCATACCAGGACAACACCATCTTAATTACTATAGCTTTGAAGTAAGTTTTGATGTCAAGAATTTTAAGTCCTCTAACTTTGTTCTTTTTCAACATTGTTTGAGCTATTCTGGGTCCTTTCCATTTCTGTGTAATAAAGAACTTGGCTTGCCTTTGTCCCCAGTTCCTGGGAGGTAACCTCTAAATCCTTGGAATTTCCTGAGTCAAAGAAGTATCTTTTATTCATGTTGGGTCCCTGGGACCAGACCTGATAGTTTATGCTAATGAGGTGACTCATGGTGGTCCCTTAGATAGTTTATGCTAAGGAGATGACCCTAGATGGGTGTTGGTCATTCCAGAGAGACCAACCATGTGATTACAGTGTTGAGGCTTTAAGCCACATGATATCAGCCCAACCCCTGGGAAGGGGAGGGGAGCTGGAGACTGAGTTTAACCACATAGCCAATGATTCAATCAATTATGCCTTTGTAATGAAACCTCAGTAAAAACTCTGAATGCTGAAGCTTGGTAAGCTATCCCAGTTGACAATACTCAAAGTATGGTTACACTTGGATGCTAAGAGGGTGGTACATCCCTGAGGAAAATGGAAGCTTTCCATTTGGAATCCTCCTAGACTTCACATGATGTGTCTCTCCTTTAAGCTGGTTCTAATTTGTAACTGTGATCCAAAGTATAGCACTTCCTGAGTCCTGTGAATTGTTTTAATGAATTATCAAAACTGAGGATGATCATGGGAACCCCTGAATTTGTAGCCAGCTGGCTAGAAGTGAAGATAGTCTTGGGGATCCCGGGAATTGTGGCTGGTCTCTGAAATGAGAACAGTCTTTTGGAGAACTGTGCCTTTAACCTTGAGTTTGGCTAACTCCAGTTAATATCCATATAAATTTTAGGATCAGGTTGTCAATTTCTGCAAAAAAAAAAAAAAGGCAGCTGGAATTTTGATAAGGATTGCACTGAATCTATGGATCAATTTAGGGAATGTTGCCATCTTAACAATGATAAGTCTTCTGATCAATGAACAGAGAATGTCTGTACATTTATTTAGGGTTCATTCTTTCAATAATATTTTATAATTTTCATTGTACAAATCTTTTGCCTCCTTGGTTAAACTTATTCCTAGATATCTTATTCTTTTTGATGCTATTGTAAATAAAATTGTTTTCTTAATTTTATTTTTGGTTGTTCATTGTTAGTGTATAGACTACAATTGATTTTTGTATACTGATCTTATATCCTGCAACCTTGCTCAACTCATTTTTTAGTTCTAATAGTTTTTTAATAAATTTTCTATATACAAGATAATGTAATCTCAGAATAGAGATAGTTTTTACTTCCTCCATTCCATTCTGGATGTCTTTTAATTTCCATTTCTTTTATCACCTAACAACTCTGGATAGAATTTCCAGTAAAATATTGAATTGAAGTCCCAAGAGTAGACATTTTTATCTTGTTTCTGATCTTAGGGAGAGAACATTCGCTGTGGGTTTTTCACAAATGGCCTTTATCAGACTGAGAAAGTTTACGTCTATTCCTAGTTTGTTGAATCTTTTTATTAAGAATGCCTATTGTTTTCTGAAGAGCCAAAAAAAGGAGATGAATGAAACACCCTATAAAACAACAAATATGAGATGCTTTTTCATTTAGCTAGTTCCTTATTCGCCATTCAAGTTGTGGCTCTTGAGGAGGGAACCCCTGAATCATAGACAGGAGTCAACTGGGCTGCCCTTAATTTTGTACAAAGAATATGAGGAGATAATCCCCTCACACCCACATTGACCTGCATCCAAATCATCTAATCAAGAAAACATCCAGTTAAAGTGCTCCTGACTTCAGACCTGATGAGCTGCAAAGGGTTCCTGAATCAAGAATAACTATTTCAGGGAAGTATTTTTTAGTTCAGAGAAGGCTCCTGCTTCTTAATGGTAAACAAATTGTCTCTTACTAGGACATTTTTCAACTTTTCTTCCCCGAAATGGTAGATACTTAAGCAAAGGAAAGAGAGGGGACTGAGAATTTGGGGTTCATTAATTCTCAGTGGTGACTTAGTCCATCCTTCACAGCATGCACTAATTCTCATAAGCATGGCCTTTTGTAGTCCCCTGGTCCCAACTACACAAGAAGGGAATTTAAAAAGGAGATTCAGAATGAGGAGCTTTACCAGAGACAGCACTGACTAGAATATTTTCTTTAAAAAGACAACTCTTTATCATGCTATTATTGTTTGCATCATCCTAAGCGTGCAGTGAAATATTTCTTTTCATCCTCTGCACAGGCTGACCAAATTTAGTGACCTCCATGTGAAGCTGTGTCAGGGCTCAGTGACACAGAGTGCTCTGACCAACTAAGGTTGCCTGGCAAGGCCAGAGACACAGGAGATGTGGTGTCCTATCTCAATTTTTCCCTCAAGGTAATTAGTAGTAAACTTGTCTTCAAAAGGTTAATGTAATTGTTGCAAAGGAAGCAAGATAGGGAAGCTGAGGAGAAATGTTTCCTGGTCTAGGGAAGAGAAGGGAGGGAGACAGGAATTACATTTTTAAATTGCTGTAGACTAAGAAAAGAAACAAGAAGAAGAAATGAATGTAACAAAGAGGGATTGAGAATTGACTTTGAAGTTTAGCTGGAGTTCCATAGTTGCAAACATTTTTGGATAAAATGCAGAAAAAAAAAAATTTGCTTTTCATGACCCAGGAGACTTACAGAGATGACTGCCTCAATTCTGATACCTTTCATGTTGTGACTCCCACTGCTGTGTTTTTCTGAGCAGATCATGACATGGTTTTGAGACTTCAAAAAACACATGTGTTGAGTCTCTTTTAAACAGGTCTAGAACTGGTACAGGTGTAGAAGGAAAGCCAGGGTCTTCTTTTCCTCCCTGATCACCCCACTTTGCCCTGAGTGTAAGAGACACCGTTGGAAAGTTCAGGTTGGGACAGAGACCAAGCAACACCTCCCAAACAATGCCAAGACAGGCCAGAGCTCCTGGAGTCACACCATTCATTGCACGAGCAGGTGTTGTATGAACTCTAAAGCAGTGCTTCCCACTGTGTGCCAAGGAAGGAGGTCAGAATGGGTGATGGGAAAAATAAAAATACCAGTTCACTGTTGTGGGATCTACACATGGAAGTTTGAATGAATCACGTGCTCTCTAAAGACAGCTACACAGGGTTCTAAATCCTGACTGTGCACATATAATTTAGAAAGGCCTGGACAATTTTTTTTTTTTTTAATTTTTATACAAATTTTAAAGGTTGCTCTCCATTTACAGTTATTACAAAATATTGGCTGTATTTGCCATGTTGTACAATAAATCCTTGAGCCTAACGTACACCCAATAGTTTGTACCTCTCACTACCCACCCCTATACTGCCCCTCCCCGCCCCTCCCTAATGCTAATAACTAGTTTGTTCTATATATCTGTGAGTCTTCTTTTTTGTTATATTCACTAGTTTGTTGTATTTTTTATATTCCACATATAAGTGATATCATACAGTATTTGTCTTTCTCTGTCTGACTTATTTCAGTTAGCATAATGCCCTCCAAATACATCCATGCTCTTGCAAATGGCAAAATTTCATTCTTTTTTACAGCTGAGTAATATTCTACTGTATATCTGTACTACATCTTCTTTATCCATTCATCTGTTGATGGACACAGGTTGTATGGACAATGTTTTATTTAACTTTAATATTTCCTCATCTGTGAAAAAGGGATAGTAATAGTACCTGATTCATGAAATGACGTGTATAATGAACACACAATAAGATGTGTGTGTGTGTGTGTGTGTGTGTGTGTGTGTGTGTGTGAATAAAATTTTTGTATATATTTTACCAGATTTCATGAGTAACATTTTGGGCCGTAAGGATAGACACACTCTAGCATAGATTAGAGTTAATTTCTTCAATATCAGGTTTTTTAATCTAAATAGGAATTAAATATGAATCAGAGAAAAGTTTAATTTCAGGGTGGAGAAAAACGACACTGTCTTAAGAGGGGCTGTGAGAGGTGGGAAAGAAAAGCTGGGAGAAACAGGAAAATGTGCTTTTTCTTCTCTAGCAACAACAGCACTTGGCTGATCGCTCGGCACCCCAGAGGGGCCTGGCTGAAGACTCCCAGTGTGGTGTCAACTCTGTACCATTAGGGATGAAAACCTTTGGCTAGTGGAGGGCCCACTGCAGGGCTGAGTCTCACTGAGCCCTCAGAAATTTTGATGTGTTCCTGATGACACAAATGACGATATATTCATGTGCTCACTTGACATGTAACTTCTTGAGCTTTCTTCAACATTTGTGAAAGAGTCACTGAATCAGCTTCAGTTGCAAAACTGGAAAGATAGAGGTTAGGGGCCCTGTGTTAACTGTCCCGAATCTGAGGCTGAGCTAAAAACTCCCAACTTTCAGCTAGAAGGAGCTCTTGATTTACAATCACACCAGGATGGATTACCTGAAAACTCAACCTTCAGGCAAACTGTGATTAACTTGACCAAAGACATCTGGGAGAGCCATCGATGGCCTGAAATTATGACCTTAGTATTCTCGCCTGAAACTAGACACCACTGGAATTGCCTTCCTGAAAGACTCCAGCACAGGGGCCTTTGTTTGGTATTCCAACAGCTTTTTTTTCTTGGAGCAGTTCAGTAAAAAACACCTCCACAGGGACAGTCCATGAAGAAACAACCACGACTTCCCAGCTTAGCAGAAATTGCTTTTTCTAAAACAAAATCCATCTTGCTCAAATCATGAGACCAAAAAATGAATGCCTCGATAATTAGCAACCGCTGAATAAGTAGGTTTATCAGAGCAGTGAACTAAATATAAAATTTGGTGCTTGAAAAAATCATATGCTCACAATTAGCTGGGCTTTCCTGCTGATACTGTAAAATCGCAACAGGCTGTCAGGATTCATTTTCGGTTGCTGTTATCAGCAGTGAATAAAGGTTGGAGTGAAATGCGAAACAGACTTACAGGTGCTAACGTAAGTAATTTATCAGTGTGAGGCAGGCTCCTTTTTGTTCTCTGAAAAGCCTTGGGAACTTCAGTGCCTTCTTTTGTGCCGGGGAGTTGACAATCCAGCAGCAGACACAGAAGTAGGACTTGAAAAGAAACTAAAGAAATAAAATATCAATGAGCCCTCTCACCCAAAGGTGACTTTCAAGAAATTATTTGGGCTTAAAACTAAAGTTTTAGAGACCTGCCAAATATTGATATTTCCTCTGTCTTTTCTTCTCTCTCCCAGCTGTTACTTTGCCCTCTAATCTGGGTCTTTTGGTCCTCAGGGGACTTGAAATGATTTTTTGTCTCTGCAGGGTGCAAACCCCCATGCCTGTAAGGGCAAGAGGCCTGCAGAGCTTGTGCCCTCGGGCTGAGAGGATTATGCTCACATTCACAGAAGAAGAATCAAGTTCACCTATTCCCTTCCCACTTGGACCACCTTGAGGGCACAGAAAATGGGTGAAATGAGAATATCTAGATTTATAAAATTAAGGCAACCTTCAAAAAATGACAGAGCCAATAAAACAGGTGAAAAGATAGAACTATTTGTGTCCATGAACTTTCCAAGAAAATTGCTGTGGTGGTTTTTCACATTTTAAAAACCAAACTCATACCTTCAGAGGAAAATAAACATAAATTAAGGGATTATACTGATCTCCGAAGAATAACGGAGAGTATTAAGTAGCTTTGGAAACGCTGAAAATTTTACTAGAGTTTAAATCCCTCAAATGAATCGAAAATCTTTTGTTTTAATGAGAAAGAACAAATGGACGTGGCTGGTAACAAATAGCCCCACTGCTTGGATGAAGTTCTCACATAGGAAGGGACAAGGGAACAGGTGTGGAGAGATGAGCTATCAGTAGCTCAAAGCTGTTTTGAAATATGCTCATCAATTTAGTTTTTCCCCTCAACTTCCCTTAATTTTCCCACAATTTATTTCTTAGTATACCTTTCCTAGTACTTAAACTTCCTTCCCCAAAGATTTTTAAACATGAAAATCAATTTTGAAATAAAGATTTGTTTTTCTATGGGATTATGAAGATTTTTGTGTAAATAATCTAAGTGAGAACCTTTAGTTTGAACCCTTAGAGGTTTCAGTAATTTACAAGGAATGGAGAGTATTTTCCTAAAGAAAGCACTGTTGAAATGCAGGCATACCTCATTTTATTATGCTTTGCAGATATTGAGTTTTATAAATTGAAGGTTTATGGCAAGCCTGCAGCATCGAGCAAGATTATGGGCACCATTTTCCAACAGCATTTGCTCACTTGGTGTCTCTGTGTCACATTTCAGTAATTCTCATAATATTTCAGACATTTTCATCATTATTATATTTGTTATGGTGATCTGTGATCAGTGATCTTTGATATTACTATTGCCACCCAGGGAAGGCTCACATGATGGCTAGCATTTTTTATCAATGAAGTATTTTTTAATTAAAGTATATACATTGTTTTTTAAGACATAACTTAGTTGTACATTTAATAGACCACAGTTTAGTGTAAACATTACTTTTATATGTACTGGGAAACAAAAAACTTCACGTGATGTGCTTCATCATGATATTTGCTTTACTGCTGTGATATAGAACAGAACCCACAATATCTCCGAGGTATGCTTGTACAACAACTGACAAGGGCAAACGTGTTCCCGAAGAATATTAATTTGTTGAATACACTTTAAAAGTGCTAAGTTCAAAGTACAGATTATCAGTAAATTTCGGTGATTTTTAAAAAACATATTCAGGCTTCATTTTCTGAGGTTCATTTTTGGGACCACTTGTTAAGATTTTCCTAATCTTAGAGCTTCTTAAGAGACTCCAGGATTTAAACTGACTTCCTCATTAGCCCCTTTCCTTTTCCAGTCATATGGGCTTCCTGTGCTGGCAGGAGTAGGGAATAGGAAAGGATCCTTGGTCTAAAGGAAGAAAGTTCTTTCTGTAATTGATTAGAGTTGCCCCTCACTCTTTAAATAACTTTGAAAAATGCTTTTAAATTTTTAAATCCTAGATGATTTCTGACTAAAAACGTGTGATTCATTTGACATCATGTTAAAAGAGCACGGGATGGTGGGAGTGGGGGTGGATTTAGTTTTAAATCACACTTTCACTGGGCAAGTCACCATGGTAGCAGCACCTTGCTTATCTACAACCTGGGGATAATACGCATTACATCACCTTATTGATGTTAGAACCCAAATAAAAAATGTCCATTGAAGGCACCTCACAGATGTTAAAGTGCCTTCTAAACAGGAGTTGTTATCAGAGTTATTTGTGGGAGGCAAGTGAGGGGGGTATGTCAGAGCTCAATTGTAGAAATGAGCAAAATTTGCAAGTTAGATCAGGGCTCCAGACTCTTCTTTTTGACAGTCACTGAGTAACTCCAGCTCTTACCATGGATGCAAAGTGTGGTTCCTACAGATACAATCTCCCTCTTCCGTGATGAAGCTGACACACAGATTTCCAGAGAACGTGCAGTTGGGCCTTTATTTCAGGTTCATGTGATCTTTTCTCACCATACAAAGTCCACAAGGGAGAAAGTCTGGGCATCTTTCTCTAATCCATTCAGCTCCTTCCCCTGATTCTTGCCATGAATGTGGCAGGACTGGCAGTCAATTGGCACACACTAAGAAGGCCATGTTGTTTGTTAAATATTGAAATACTGACATAATGGTTGATAAATAATGGTCATTTCCCTGAACCCCACTGAGTGCTTCCCCTGACACACAAACCTGGTGGCCCCAGATCCTCCCTAAGGTTTGACAAGTAGGGTGACACTGTTACGGTTGGCATACTTTCTGATAATCAGGACCAGCTGGTTAAAATTTTTAATATGAACTGTGGGGCGAAGGGCCTTAGTCTTGGCCCTCACTATCCCCAGTTCTGCAGTTGGCAGTGTCTGTCCTAATCCTTGGACCTTATTCTTTATTCCCCTAGGCTTCATCCCCTCAAAGTTCCAGCCTCTTTGTGTCTGGCCTCCACAGTAGATTTTTTCAGTCGATTCTGTTTAGTTGGATTCCACCGATGAATGTGGGAATATGGAAGGTGAAGGAGGTGAGAAGCAGAGGCATTCTGCAGAGTAGTCACCAGATGGAGTATCCAAAGTCAACAAGATCCTGCAGAAATCAAAGCTTGAGCCTCTCAAGGTTACAAACATTGTAAGATATCACTCCAAGTAGTGTTGAAAGCAGCTCTTTTGCCCCTTTCTTGTTTACCCATTTCTGTTCCCCTCTGACCTTAAAAGAACCTAATTATAGGAATGAGATCACTAGGTAATTTAACCTAACTCCTGACTTATGCTATCCTGAAGGCACAGCATGTCTTGCCTAACCTGTTGATTCTTTTCCTAGATAAAAAGAAGTAAGAATCAAGAATTAAGTAGTTAAAGAATGACTAGCTTTCTACCCCCAACAGCCCCCTTTGCAATCCTGAAGGCAGATCATGCTGGCAAGATAACATCTGAAGGAAGAGTCAGCCAGTCTGCACTCAGTGGAGAAAGACACAGAACCTCCTGCCTCGATGATTCACTGAGATTCTTCCTCATTTTTCCCCTTTAAAATTGTCATGGCTGAGCAGAATCTTCGGAGTTGGTCTCAGGACGAGTCCACTTCCTCCCCAGGTTCCACGCTTTTCTGATTAAAGCACCTTTCTTTTCTTTCTGTCTTTCTTTCTTTTTTTTTTAAAAAAACAACAACATCTTTATTAAATAAACACCAATTTCCAAACTTGACAACAAATGACAAGTATTACCTACAGTGGTGGAAGCAATACAGAGATCTCACCACAGGTGAGTAGTTTGTAGGCAGCCATTGGAATTGATCTTTTTTTTTTTTTTTTTTTAACTTGTACAGAGCTTTTATTTATTTATTTATTTATTAACATCTTTATTGGAGTATAATTGCTTTACAATGTTGTGTTAGTTTCTGCTTTATAACAAAGTGAATCAGCTACACATATACATATATCCTCATATCTCTTCCCTCTTGTGTCTCCCTCCCTCCCACCCTCCCTATTCCATCCCTCTAGGTGGTCACAAAGCACTGAGCTGATCTCCCTGTACTATACAGCTCCTTCCCACTAGCTATCGGTTTTACGTTTGGTAGTGTATATATGTCCATGCCAATCTCTCACTTTGTCCCAGCTTACCCTTCCCCCTCCCCATGTCCTCAAGTCCATTCTCTAGTAGGTCTGCATCTTTACTCCCATCCTGCCCCTAGGTTCTTCATGACCTTTTTTTTTTTTTTTTTTAGATTCCATATATATGTGTTAATATACAGTATTTGTTTTTCTCTTTCTGACTTACTTCACTCTGTATGACAGACTCTAGGTCCATCCACCTCACTACAAATAACTCAATTTCGTTTCTTTTTATGGCTGAGTAATATTCCATTGTACACATGTGCCACATCTTCTTTACCCATTCATCTGTCGATGGACACTTAGGTTGCTTCCATGTCCTGGCTATTGTAAATAGTGCTGCAGTGAACATTGTGGTACATGACTCTTTTTGAATTATGGTTTTCTCAGGGTATATGCCCAGTAGTGGGATTGCTGGGTCGTATGGTAGTTCTATTTTTAGTATTTTAAGGAACCTCCATACTGTTCTCCATAGTGGCTGTATCAATTTACATTCCCAACAACAGTGCAAGAGGGTTCCCTTTTCTCCACACCCTCTCCAGCATTTGTTGTTTGTAGATTTTTTGATGATGGCCGTTCTGACTGGTGTGAGATGATATCTCATTGTAGTTTCAATTTGCATTTCTCTAATGAGTAATGATGTTGAGCATTCTTTCATGTGTTTGTTGGCAATCTGTATATCTTCTTAGGAGAAATGTCTATTTAGGGCTTCTGCCCATTTTTGGATTGGGTTATTGGTTTTTTGATATTGAGCTGCATGAGTTGCTTGTAAATTTTGGAGATTAATCCTTTGTCAGTTGCTTCATTTGCAAATATTTTCTCCCATTCTGAGGGTTGTCTTTTCGTCTTGTTTACAGTTTCCTTTGCTGTCCAATAGCTTTTAAGCTTCATTAGGTCCCATTTGTTTATTTTTGTTTTTATTTCCATTTCTCTAGGAGGTGGGTCAAAAAGAATCTTGCTGTGATTTATGTCATAGAGTGCTCTGCCTATGTTTTCCTGTAAGAGTTTTATAGTTTCTGGCCTTACATTTAGGTCTTTAATCCATTTTGAGTTTATTTTTGTGTACGGTGTTAGGGAGTGTTCTAATTTCATTCTTTTGCAAGTAGCTGTCCAGTTTTCCCAGCACCATTTATTGAAGGGGATATCTTTTCTCCATTGTATATTCTTGCCTCCTTTATCAAAGATAAGGTGACCATATGTGTGTGGGTTTATCTCTGGGCTTTCTATCCTGTTCCATTGATCTATATTTCTGTTTTTGTGCCAGTACCATACTGTCTTGATTACTGTAGCTTTGTAGTATAGTCTGAAATCAGGAAGCCTGATTCCTCCAGCTCTGTTTTTCTTTCTCAAGATTGCTTTGGCTCTTTGGGGTCTTTTGTGTTTCCATACAAATTGAAGCACCTTTCCTTTCTATTGACACTTGCCTCTCAAATTATTGGCTTTTGAGAAGTGAGTAGCTGAACCTGAGTTCAGTAACACCGTGTCTCCTTCCTCATGTCCAGTTCTACCCAAAAGCCTTCATTGTATTACCTTGGCTGAAGCAGGAAGCAAATTTCATGAAGGGATAATGGAGGAGAAAAAAATCTTTACTTGGAATAAAGATTTGCTTTCCCATGGAATTGTGTAAGTTTTTATATGAATAACTCAATTTAGGACACTTAGTTTGGACCCTTAGAGGTGTCCATAGCTTACAAGAAATGCCCCTAAAGAAAAAGCACTGTTGAAATACAAAACCTGCCTGGTTCCGCTTATACTTGCCTAACAAAAAGGTCATATACTGTTGAAGTTCAAGTTCAAATCAAAATTGTAAGACGTCTTTACCTAGTTACATTTGATATCTTCCTGTGTATTAAAAGAATAGTCATATTTTCGTCAGATATTTTTCTTAAGTCAGCGAAACATTCCTTTTCACTTCTCCTGGGTCTAACATGATACCAGCCCTTTTCACTTGGATGCCTCCAGGGAAAAGGTGGGAGGGGGAGAAGCAAGGGAAGCAGGAAGTGTCCTTGTTTGTGGACACAGGTAGCCACATGGCAACGCTCTCTCTCCCCCTGTTCCTTTCCTCTAATTCCACCTGAACAGGTTGGGAGCAAGGAGGGAGATGGGGGACTGTGTTTCCTTTGCGGGCACAAAAGGTGGCTCCTGACTGTTCTTGCATGTACCACTGACATAAGGATGAGTGCTTTTCCAGGAGTAAAGAGGACTGGATTCTAATGAGGACATGGTGAAGCTGGGAATCTGTAGATTATCTTTTTTTTTGGTTCTTGTTGTATGATAAAATATATAAAATATATATTGAGATATAAAATCATTTGTATAGTTGGAACTACATTTAATAGATATTAAATATTCTTAGAGAGCTAACGATCCATTACATTTGAATAAGATAAGGTTTAACTAATGATATTCAACCAAGCCAAACATTGTTGGAGCCCAGGAACCCATCTGCCTTTTTCACCACTCTGAGCTTAGCAGAATTCTGTATGTAGCAGAGCTCAATAAATGTTTGCTGTTGAATTAAGCAGCTAGAATTTAATATAATATGAAGGCCATGTGATATTTAGTGGGAAACAATGGATTCTTTTCAGAAAATAATGTTGGCTGTTCGTTTGAAGAACATAAAGTTACTTTCATACCTCACAGTATATAAAAAATAATTTTCAAATGAGTATTGCAAAGGGCCAAATGTAAAAACCAAAATTATAAATTTATTAGAAGAAAGTAAAGAAGAATCTCTTTACAGTCTTGATATGGAGAAGTTTTGCTAAGGAAGATTAAAAAAACCCAGGACCCAGAAGGGAAAATAAAATTGAATTTGATGACTTTAAGAGGAAAATTTCCTGCACTATGAAAGATACCATTAACAACATAAAAAACAAACAAATAAATTTTAAAAACCAACTTGGGAGAAAATATTTGCAAAACATACAACTGTTAAAGGAAAGGCAGACAAATCATCCAGTAGAAAAAGGGTCAAAGGGTACAAGTAGTTAATCCACAGAAGGAAATACAAATGGCCAATGAACACTTGAAAAGGTATTCAATCTCACGAGTAGTCAGGAAAGTGCAGATGAAAAGAAAATGTGATACTGTTTCTGCCAACCTGGCAAAAATGGAAAAGGTTGTTAACTTCTAGTATTGGCATGCTAGAGATTCCCTTGCAGCCTGCTTCAGGGCAAGTACATTGGTAAATTTTTATCATCAAATACTGAAATGTAAAACATGTGAATTACTTTATATCAATAGACAAACCCCTGCAGCATTTACAGCGACAGCTTGCAAGACACAGAGGGTTGAAAGCATCTAGGACCTGGTTACTTTTCCTGAGTCTGGAAATTACGTAGGATATTGAGTAAGGAGCACCAACAATGAATGGGTCCAAGAGAGGACTGTGGGAAGAACAGGAAAGTTAGCAGAAGGAGGAGCCTTCAAATGACCAAGGGAAGGTCCTAATGGGACTTCTCTGATGCCCGGGCCAGGGGCTGGGGCGGGGTCCTGGGCCACAATCAGCTCACACACATACCTAGTTTATTGCACCTACATTTCCACGCAGCAGCAATTGCCTGGGACTCTGGTTTGCTGCATCGGCACAAATTACTCCCTATTGTTTACACCTGGCCAGTGTCAGGCATTTCTATTCCTGTAATGGCCCTGTAAAAAACTTCAAAAATGCTTGTCCCATGTCCTCTGGATTAAGTCCACATTGTTGTAAGCTTGCAGCAAGAGAACTTGATAGAGCAGGGGTGTGAGCTGATTTCCCCCCTCTTCCCCCATCCCTCTCTGTGGACTTGCACCTGTTTGGAAAAGTACCTGGACCCATGTGGAGCCCAGAGGGTAAAATAATACCCAAGTAGAGAGGAAGAAACCCACTCCCATAGCCGTCCAAAGGTCACCACTAGGACTGTCCTGGGGAGCAAGTAGGTGACAAACAGCATGGGGAAGAGAGCTATCCGTGGCTGGCTGGCCGCAAGGTAAAAGCTGAGACCTCCCTGTGGGCCAGAAATGGCCAAATGAGGGAAACTTTAAACTTTATTTTATGTTTAACATAATTTTTATCATGTTTCAGTGAGGTTTACAGGACACTGACCCCTGTCTTCTGGAAGTTTACCACTGAGTCCCTGAAATAGAGAAACACAGACTCAGTGGATGGCTGCTCCACCCTTTCCATTGCTCAGCCCGTGAGTACTTGGATGACCTTGTCTTTTTCTTCTCTCTTCCCCTCACACCCAACTCCCATCCAGCAGCAAGCCCTGTTAGCTTCACCTCAAGAATAGGCTCAGTCTGACCGTTTCCCATTCACTTGCTCTGCCGCCAACCTGGTCTAAGCACCTGCATCAGAAGCACTGCGATTACTTCTTACCTGGTCTCCCTGCTCCTACCCTTGCCTGCTTCGATCTAGTCTCCACATTACAGCCAGGGTGATCCCTGGAAGTCAGGTCAAGCCAGTCCTCCTTTTTAAATCCTGCTATGGCTCTCATTTCAAAGGGAGAGTCAAGATCTCCACCGTGGCCTAGGAGCCCTACATAATCTGTACCCACCCCCTACCCTTGCTCTCTCTGACATCATCTTCCACAGCAGCACCCCTCCCCCACTCTCTCCAGCTGCACTGGCTGTCCCTTGACCAGCCCCCTCTCCCTTTCTCCCTCCCTCCTCAGGACTCTTGCACCATTTATTCTGCCTGCCTGGGTCACTCCCTTCTCTTGACTAACCCACTCCCCTTTTGCAAGTCTTTACCTAAAAGTCACCTTCTCAATGAAACTGACCCAGATTCCCACCCTCCCTCCCCTATCTAAAGCTGCAGTCTGCTTTCTCCTGACCTCCCCTGTTCCGCTCTGTTTTTCCCATAGCACCTAACATACTACATATTTTACTTATTTATTATGTTTATTCTTCACCAACTAGAATTTAAGCTCCACATGGACATTTTTGTTTGTTTTATTCCTTGATGTAATCCAGAGAGGTTAGAATGAATGAATGAATGAATTAATTAATTAATTAAAATGGTCAGTAACAAAGACTGTGTTTGTTAAATGTTGAAGCATAGATTAGTGTTACCAAAATTAACAAAAGGGCGATCTCATGTTTTCTTAAATAAATGTATATCACCAAGGTGCAAGAGGACTTAATTTGGGGATCATTTTGCCCTTTCAGGTTGAATGCAGACAGTTCAAGGACACATGTGTGCAATTTAAAGATGGAGCTCTTCAAAATAAAAGACAACACCCAACTTTCTGACCTTCTCCTGAACTTTGGCATTTGTTTATCCAAGAAGTCAATTGGCTAAAGTATTTTGAATTCCACTTCAGTAATTCATAAATGCTTTTGATTACTGTGGTGATTATTTAAGGACAAGAAAATAAAATGCAAAAAAAGAAAATTAAATAGGTATTAAGTACTTTTGAACAGTGGATTCACATGCTGTCAGATCTAATGCATGTCAAGTCATGCATTTTCCAGCTGTTTTAAGTCTCAGAGCAGAGTTGACTCTGTCTTGAAAACTGTGTTCCTACAAAGAAGATTATTAGCCCCAATTGGGAATACTCAGGTTGGCTCCAAACTGGCTAATCTCAGAGCCGCTGCTCCAGGAAAGATTTTTCCCATAATTACAGGAGATTGCAACCATGGAAAAATAAAAGGCAGGAGAAAGGGAGAAGCAGATATTCTGTAAATGTAATCTTGGTTAGAGAGAGAGAGAGAAACAATTGACACAGAGAAAACAAAGCTATCGTCTCTCATCCACAAACACAATTCAGTCCTGCTATTTTATTCTGTGAATATCTGAAAATGAGATAGTAATTGCTCACATCTTTAAGTTGAATAAAATTATCTTTTGTGATTTCTGACAACCTTGATTTGTTTAGGGTTTTTGTACATGAGTGCATACTTACTTTAAAATCTTTTACTGTGTTTAGGTTTGGGGTGCATATTTCAACATTGTATATTTTTTTCTTGTTTAAAAAATACATGCTTATTGTAGAGAATTTTTCTCTACAAAGAGAAAAATGAAATCACCTAAAATCTCACCATGCAGTTAACTTTTTGACCTTCTTTCTTTTTTTTTAATAATCAAATGAATACATTTATTTATTTATTTATTAACATCTTTATTGGAGTATAATTGCTTTACAATGGTGTGTTAGTTTCTGCTTTATAGCAAAGTGAATCAGCTATACATATGCATATATCCCCATATCTCTTCCCTCTTGCATCTCCCTCCCTCTCACCCTCCCTATCCCACCACTCTAGGTGGTCACAAAGCACCAAGCTGATCTCCCTGTGCTATGTGGCTGCTTCCCACTAGCTATCTATTTTACATTTGCTGACCTTATTTCTTTTCAGTGTTTTTTCAGTGCTTGTATAGTGACTCCAGCTCTCCAATCAAATTATTAAGAGGTTGTCTCTCTTCTCTTCTCAGGGACCTCTGAACCTTCTTGACATTACCAAGAGATCAGGCCCCTTTTATCAGCCCTTTATTGAGAGAAAACCAGGACTTTTTACCATGATTAAAGGGCTACTTCTTGGGAACTGTTGCCTTTGTTGCAGCCAAATTTAGGTAGTGCAATGCAGGAGACATTGCAGGGAGGGAGGTGGGGACCTCAGTCAGGTTAAGAGGGTCTGCCAGTCTAGAACATCTACCGCCACAGAAAACTTGAGTCTCGCTATCACGGTCACTGCCATTCTGGTAGAAGCTTCTCTGGAGGAAAGCTCAGAAGCAAAGGAAGCCTCCTTTGGTGGTGTTGCTCAGGCCTTGCAACTGTAGACTGGCCTCCCTAAAGTCATGTCACACTTTCTATTGACCCACCCCCCCCACCATGAGATACACTGGGTTTCTGTTGAGGCACATCCATGTGCAGAGGTATTTGGATCAGGAAGGGGCTAATATCAGCCACACACTGTGCCTCAAACCAGCCTTTCCCTTCCACAATCAAAGCTCTGCTACTGGGTTCAATCCCAACCATCCAATATAAACACAAGCAGCGTATCAGTGGAGCTCTGCAGTGGGAATATCGGAGAGGTTGCCCCACCGCGTCCCTAAAAATCTGACCACAAAGTGAGATGTTATAACACTAGAAATAAAGAAGGATGCCTTTCCCATTTGCCTTGTAAATATCACTGACTCCTAGTTTTCAGTAAACTGTAAAGTCAACCCATCTCTTCTGTTCTCCATCTTTATTTTTATCTGAAATGATTCACCCCAGATTGCTGAAAGCCAGTTACTACAAATTGTTTTTCACTTATTAAAAAACAGTAGCAAAGATCACATTATAATTGAAGGCAGTTTTTAAAAGTAACAAAATGCAGGCAATGAGTGAACATCATTGTCAGCACAATTGGTTCGTTATCAAATGGCACTTAGCTATGGCTTATTCATGATGGTGTAAATAGCGTCTCCACTGTGAGATCATGCACTCCAAGCAGAAAAAACATTTTAATCATCAGGAAATTATGCTTACAAAAACCACCGAACAAAAAGCTTGAATGTTTGGAAATATATACAAAATTTTTTAAAAGGATGCATTAAAATAAACATATATAAGTGTATATACACATATATATTCATATACATTTAATGTATATGCGTATGAATATACAAGCTCCAATATTTTCTTTCTGCATATATATATATTCTGATTTTGAAAATTACTTGCTAAAGAGTATACTTTCTACCATTAAATAGGTTACAACTTAACATGGGTATTATTGACACAAATAGAAGAGACTAATTCTACAGAGAACATCTAAACCATGCATGCAAACAAGCAACCAATACCCATGAATAAATAAACAAATAAAATATGTACACAGTTTATGTACAATCTTTGATTTCATACCTGGAGGTTCTATAGAAGAAAAAAGATAGGGAGAAAAAACTTTTATTATTCAGAGAAATCATGGTGCTTCAAGAAACATGTGAAGGAAGGAGTGGAAGTGCTGGACAAAGCATTGCTGGGATAAAATTCCTGGCATGAGAGAGTGTGGGTGATGACCTGGTCTTGTGAGTGAAAAACCACATGAAATTGTAATGCAAACACCAGATGGCCTACGACCGGGAGAGTGGTTTCTTAGGTCCTAAGAAGAAAAAAGACATTTGCAGGACATTTACAGCCCATCTTCTTTCTAGATTATTGAGAAAAAAGGTCAAGTTTCAATCTATATTTACTCTTTATAGAGTACCTTCAAGTAATACTGCTTCAGACCAATTCTCCCAGAAGGGATAAATGCAAATTTGCTGTCCAATAAACTTAAGAGTATTTCCATCAGTGACTTCCTTCCTTTGAGGGGAATAATTACCTTGGGAGTTAAACAGCACATAACTTTGCAGAAAACTTAAATTTTCACAATAGTGACAGACAACATTAAGAGGGGCCTTTTGAAATAGTTGGGAGCAACGCTGGGAATTCCAAGTCAAATTTTTCTACTCTAAATTTATGAATCTTTCTTCTCAGTGTTTCTTGCTCCCCATCTTTTGTCCCCACTGAAGATGTCCATCCTATTATCATAAAATGTTCATGAAAATTTCTCCTGGAGGTATCACTCCTTCTCTCTGTTTCTATCTGTTCCCTTTTCCTCCCCATCGAAGTCCAACCAGCATGGTGACCTGCATTGGGTTTTACTGGCCCTCTAGAGAAAGATGGAGGAAGGGCACAGTTCCACTGATACACATGAGCTCCATCAAACTTCTGCAACTTTTCCTGAAATGTTTACACTATAGGCACCTGGAGCACATTGACTTTCTCTCTTCAAATGTTTAGGTTTTCTTCTGCTTGGTAGCTGCTCTCTGCTCCTCACTTCCTGTCTTAGGTCAAGATAAATGAATTTTCCACCAGGAAAGCCATTTGAATCCCTGAGGGTTTAACCCCTAATTCAAGCTATCTAGTCCATTGCCTTTAGTTTTTCGCCAGCTCATTTTACAACACCTTGACTGTTGTCTTCTGCAGTTCTGTATCCACATGAGCTACAAGTCTTCTGAAAGCCCCTTCCTATACTACTAGCTGCCTCATTGTACCTCTTCTGTATTCACTTCGCAGATAGAGGATCAAATGGTAGAAAGTTGTGACCAAACAGAGAAGAGAATGGATTATATGGGAATTAATTATGCACTCATTTATTTTACTCTATAGAACATGCCTTCTGATATTTAACCGCTCTGCTCCATCACCCATGCAAAGGAAGCATCTTTCAAAGACACCTCAGGAGGGCTTTCAGCCCTTGGACATGGTTTAGATATAAAAATATTACAGAGTGATCTGGGTAATCAGTTTCCAGTATGGTATAATCTGGGGGTTTGGAGATGTCTTCTTTATCTATCACAGTCCTTAGAATGATATCAATAAATATTTATCCTTTTGGGTTAACATTATCATGATAATATATTCCAAATCTAAAACTGGGACCTACCTAGGGTATGACACACAGGGACAGAACAGATTATGTTCAAACAGATGAAATGCTCAAAGAAATGTATGTCCCTATTCTGTAAGTATGAACAAATTACTTGAAGTGGTATTCCTCAAAATGGCATCAATCATTCTTACCTTGATGTGAATTAGTCTTATTATAAAATTACTCTCCTGCTTTCAACTACTTGCAATAAAGGGAAGAACATTTTTCAAAATGAAGAAAAGATTATCATGAAGTACAGAGCTTTGTCCTCAGCAGGCTTGGCCTGGCAGAGAATATGGACATCTGGGTAAATGATGGTCAGGAGGTCGGAAGGAAGGATTTGCCAAAATGGGTAAACCGTGCCTTCGCTCCTGTAGACCGTAATCTCCAGAAAGCAGGAAAGCCAGTCACCATGTTGCTTCTGAGGTCCCAAAGGAAGTGCTCAGGGTACAGCCTTGTATCTTCTCCATCCATAGTCTTGGCCAAAAGCATAAACCTCTGAAGAGTGCTTCCTGGTTTGAAGTGACTTTTGTTAACAAAAAGCTGAAAACAAAAAAAAATAAAAACAAATAAAAGGGGCCACTGACTCGGGGAGCTAGATACTAGCCAGTCCCCCCACGAAACCAATGGTAGGTTAATAGACTTCTTAAAATCACTTTTTTGGGGACGTGTATTTAATAAAGTTGAAAGTACAATGAAGTTTTACAAGACATTTTTTTTTCTTCAATTGTGCCATTTATTGTGTTGCTTAAGGGGAAAACTCTTTTATACTCTTGGCAAAAAGCAATGTAGGGGGAGGACTAAAAAGGAATGCTGTACTTTGGATTCTTCTCTGGATAATCCAAAAGGAAAGAATTGGTAAAATGATATTGAAATAATGGTGGATAGTCCTGCTGGCCCCATATTGGACTTTATCTTGAAAAGACTGTTTATTAGATTATACAGGGCTCTTAAAAATTCAAAGAACTCTTACTTTGACAAAACATTTTTCCATCATCTGGTTAGAATTCTTGAGCCAGTTAGCTCAGATCTGCTATTTCCTTTCCACGTGTTTTGCAAACCATGGGAAGAGGGAGTCATTATTTTGCAGGAGTCAGGAATGAGATGCAATTATGGGGGCCTGTGCACAGGATGGATGATATCGTCCCCCAAGCCAGCCAGCATAGAAGACCACTTGTCTGCATTCAGGGGCCGCTGATTGAATTTGGCCTGGTGTATCCTATAAGGACCTTATCAGCCAGCTCTCCTTGTCTGTTTATTTAGAAAGAAACCATTGTATGATGTGGTTATTCTAATGACGACTGCAGAGCAAGTACTGCTTTTGACATGATGAATCTGCAGTGTGCATGTGTGTGTGTGTACACACACACACACACACACACAGAGTCCCAGAGGCCCTCCGCCTGGTATGTAGCCTCAGATAGAGGCTTGTGTATCTGAAATTCAAGCAGATAGATTTGGAGTCAGCCAGAGGATTTGCCATCCTCAATCTTAACCCACAATATTTTGGGGGGACAGTTTATATTCAGAAATCCAGTGTGTTGGAATGTTGGAATAACAGCAATTTTTGGTAATTTGCCTGAGTTTGCATTTGTGCTTTCTTTGGCCTAATCTGCTTAATTGAGACCTGAACTCTGGCTGGCCGCCAGCATTCACAGAGCATGTGGGCACCAGATTGATTTACCTCTATTTCTGTCGACTGAAAAATGACATTCTTCCCACTCCGTTAGCCTCTCACCCTGGGGAAAGTCATATATTGAATCCACTTGCCTGAAAATAAATTAAAACTTTAAGTAAATAAAGATAGAAAGTGAATGTACCCATTTTCACACTTACCCCTCATTCTCTAAAAATCAAGATATGTTAACAAGGACTCCATCTCAAAGGGAAATCAGTAGTGAGCAAAAATTTGTTCTTATTGAACAGATGAGGGTTCATTTGGGAAGAAAGAAGTATTCAAGCACATGTTGACATGACTCCTGAGCAGCCCCCATGTTCAAGCAGCAACAGGAACTCCAGACAAAGGTCTCCCAACCTTACTTAAGTCCAGAAAGGGAGAGAAACGTGTGCACAGTGAGCTTTCATGTGAGCCAGCGTGAAAGAAGGTCTGTTTTAGCGATGCAAGCAATGTGCCCAGGAAGGGAATTTGTTTTGTTCTGGGAGGTGGGAAAGAAAGGTTTGTGGAGGGGCCTCATCTGAACTGAAACTCTTCCCATCAATAGCAGCTGCGTACACGTCCTGACATGGAACAGCATGAAATTGAATACACTTTCCTTCCCAGTAGATTGGAACATATATATGTATATGTACATATGTGTTTATATGTGTGCATGTGTATATATATACACACACACAGAGAAACTGTTGGGTGTTTTTAACATTAACTTTAAAATTGTATCTCATAAATTGTTGGGGCATTGTGATAAACTTAGGAGAAGAAAATAGTTGGTAATTTATGATGATGTATATATTGCCTTAGCTATTTTTCTATACTCTAAATTAACTGTACATATATACATATATACACTATAAGTTTACACAAATATATATATATATAAGCATATATATGCCATTATTGGTTAGGTTTCTATCTTTTTAGATATCTAAATTAAACGTTTTATTCAAGAATAATTCACCTACAACACTATGTTAGTTCCAGGTGCACAATATAGTGATGCAATATTTCTTTACATCACAAAACGATCCCCATGGTAAGTCTAGTTACCAGCTGTCACCATACAAAGTTATTAAAATATTATTGACTATATTCCCCATGTGGTACATTTCCACTCTGTGACCCATTTATTTATTTATTTTTTTAATTTTATTTATTTATTTATGGCTGTGTTGGGTCTTCGTTTCTGTGTGAGGGCTTTCTCTAGTTGCAGCAAGTGGGGGCCACTCTTCATCGCGGTGCGCAGGCCTCTCACTATCGCGGCCTCTCTTGTTGCGGAGCACAGGCTCCAGATGTGCAGGCTCAGTAATTGTGGCTCATGGGCCTAGTCGCTCCGCGGCATGTGGGATCTTCCCAGATCAGGGCTCGAACCCGTGTCCCCTGCATTGGCAGGCAGACTCTCAACCACTGCACCACCAGGGAAGCCCTGACCCATTTATTTTTTAACTTGAAGTTTGTACCTCTTAATTTTCCTCACCTGTTTCACTCAACACACCGCCCCCACCCCACCCCACCACCTCCACTCTGGCAGACTGTTCTCTGTATCTATTAGTTTGTTTTTGTTTTGTTTTGTTTGTTCATTTGTTTTGTTTTTTAGATTCCACATATAAGGGAAATCATATGGTGTTTGTCTTTCTCTGTCTGACTTATTTTACTTATCATAACACCCTCTAGGTCAATCCATGTTGTCACAAATAACAAGATTTCATTCTTTTTTATGGCTGAGTAGTATTCCATTGTATACATATACCATAATTTCTGTATCCATTCATCTATTAATGGATGCTTTGGTCACTGCCGTATCTTGGCTACTGTAAATAATGCTGCAATGAACGTAGGGATGCATATCTTTTTGAATTGATGTCTTTGTTTTCTTTAAAAAAAATACCCAGAAGTGGAATTGCTGGATCACATGGTGGTTCAATTTTTAATTTTTTGAGGAATCTCCATACTGTTTTCCATAGTGGCTGCACCAGTTAATATTCCCACCAAAAGTGCACATCCTTCTCTCCACATCCTTGCCATCACTTGTTATTTGTTTTCTTTTTGATGATAGCCATTCTGACAGGTGTGAGGTAATATCTCATTGTGGTTTTGCTTTGTATTTCCCTGATGATTAGTGGTGCTGAGCATCTTTTCACATGCCTGTTGGCCATTTGTATGTCTTCTTTGGAAGAATGTCATTCAGGTCCTGTGCCCATTTTTTAATCAGGTTGTTTGTTTTTTTGATGTTGAATTATATGAGTTCTTTGTATGTTTTGGATATTAATCTCATCAGATATGTGATTCGCAAATATCTTCTCCCATTCAGTAGGCGGTCTTTTTATTTTGTTGATAGGTTCCTTCATTGTGCAAAAGCTTTTTAGTTTGATGTAGTCCTATTTGTTTATTTTTGCTTTTTTCCCCTTGCCTGAGGAGACATACACAAATAAAAATATGCTAAGACCAATGTCAAAGAGTGTATTGCCTATGTTTTCTTCTGAGATTTTTATGGCTTCAGGTTTTACATTTAAGTCTTTAATCCATTTTTTATTTCTGTATATGCTGTGAGAAAGTAGTCCAGTTTGATTATTTTGCGTGTAGCTCCCTAGTTTCCCCAACACTGTTTATTGAAGATGCTGTCTTTTTCCCATTGTATATTCTTGCCTTCTTTGTCAAAGATTAATTGACCATAAGTGTGTGGGTTTATTTCTGGGCTGTCTATTCTGTTCCATTGATCTATGTGTGTGTGTTTGTGCCAGTATCATACTGTTTTGATTACTGTAGTTTTTCTTTACAGTATAGTTTGAAATCAGGGAACATGGTAGCTCCAGCTTTATTTTTCTTTCTCAAGATTGTTGCAGCTATTTGGGATCTTTTGTGTTTCCATACAAATTTTAGAATTATTTGTTCTAGTTTTGTGGAAAATGCCATTGTTATTTTAATAGGGTTTGCACTGAATCTGTAGACTGCATTGGGGAACATGGTCATTTTAACAATATTAATTCTTCCAATACATGAGCACCGTATATCTTTCCATTTATTTCTTCATTCTTCACTTTCTTTCTTTAATGTCTTATAGGTTTCAGTATACAAGTCTTTTACCTCCTTGGTTAAGTTTATTCCAGGTATTTTATTCTTTGTGATACACTTGTAAATAGGATTGATTTATTATTTTCTCCTTCTGATAGTTCGTCATTAGTGTATAGAAGTGCAATAGATTTTTGCAATATTACTGAATTTGTTTATTCTAACAGTTTTTTTGTGGAGTCTTTAGGATTTTCTATATCTAATCTCATGTCATCTGCAAATAGTGACAGTTTCACTTCTTCCTATCCAATTGGGATTCCTTTTATTACTTTATCTTGCCTGGTTGCTCTGGCTAGGACTTCCAAAATTGTGTTGAATAAAAGTGGTGCGAGTGGGCATTCTTGTCTTGTTCCTGATATTAGAGGAAAAGATTTCAGCTTTTCACCATTAAGTATGATGTTGGCTGTAGGCTTGTCATATATGGCCTTTATTATGCTGTGGTGCATTCCATCTGTACCCACACTGTTACAGATTTTGAACCAGCTTGCATCTCTGGAATAAATTCCACTCAATCATGGTATATGATTCTTTTGATTATTTTGTTGAATTTGGTTTGCTAATATTTTGTTGAGAATTTATACATCTATGTTCATCTGTAATATTCCTGTAGTTTTCTTTTTTTGTGGTGTCTTTGTCTGGTTTTGATATCAGGGTGATACTGGCCTCACAGAATGAGTTCAGAAGTGTTCCTTCCTTTTTGATTTTTTGGAACAGTTTGAGAAGGAAAAGTCTTAACACTTCTCTATATGTTGAATTCACCTGTGAAGCTGTCTCATCCTGGACTTTTGTTTGCTGATAAATTTTTTACTACAGATTCAATTTTATTATTGATAATTAGTCTGTTCAAAATTTCTGTTTCTTCCTGATTCAGTTGAGAAATTTTATGTTTCTATGAATTTATCCATTTCTTCCACATTGTCTGTTTTATTGGTGTATAGTTGTAGTAATCTTTTTGTATTTCTGTGATGCTGGTTGTAACTTCTCCTTTTTATTTCTGATTTTATTTATTTGGGCCCTCTCTTTATTTTTCTTGATGAGTCTGGCTAAAGGTTTATCAATTTTGTTTATCTTTTCAAAGAATCAGCTCTTAGTTTCACCGATTTTTTTCTATTGTTACTTTAGACTCTATTTCATTAATTTCTGCTCTGATCTTTATGATTTCTTTCCTTCTACAAATTTTGGCTTTTGTTTTTTCTTCTTTCTAGTTCCTTTAGGTGTAAGGTTAGGTTATTTGATATTTTTCTTGTTTCCTGAGGTAGGCTTGTATTGCTATAAACTTCTCTTTTAGAAATGCTTTTGTTGCATTGCATGGGTTTTTGATCTTTGTGTTTCCATTTTCTTTGTCTCCAGATATTTTTTTATTTTCTCTTTGATTTCTTAGTGACCCATCTGTTGTCTAGTAGCATATTATTTAGATTCCATGTGTTTGTGCTTTTTACAGTTTTTTCTTGGTGTTGATTTCTAACCTTATATTGTTGTGGTTGGAAAAGATACTTGTTATGTTTCCATCTTCTTATGTTTATTGAGTTTGTTTTGTGGCCTAGCATGTGATCTATTCTGCAGAATGCTTCACATGCAGTTGAAAAGAATGTGTATTTTGCTGCTTTGGGATGAATGTTTTATATATATATAAATATATAAATATATAAATATATAAATATATAAATATATAAATATATAAATATATAAATATATATATATATATATATATATATATATATATATATATATATATATATATATAATCCCTCTGGTCTGTGTCATTTAAGGCCAGTGTTTCCTTGTTGATTTTCTCTCTGGATGATTTATCCATTGATGTAAGTGGAGTCTCATACTATTATTATGTTACTGCCTTTAAGTTTCTCCCTTTAAGTTTGTTAATATTTGATTCATGTATTTAGGTTGTACTATGTTGGGTGTGTATCTATTTAGAATTATTATAACTTCTTATTGGATTGATCCCTTGATCATCGTGTAATGTTCTTCTTTGTCTCTTGTTACAGTCTTTGTTTTAAAGTTTGTTTTGTCTGATACAAGTATTGCTTCACCAGCTTTCTTTTCATTTCCATTTGCATGGAATGTCTTTTTCCATCCCCTCACTTTCAGTCTGTGTGTGTCTTTAGCTCTAAAGTAAGTCTTGTAGACAGCATATACATAGATCATGTTTTTGTATCAGCCACTCTAGGAGGGTCTAGTCCATTTACATTTTTATTACATAATTATTGATAGTTATGTGCTTATTGCTGTTTTGTTAATTGTTTAGGGTTTATTTTTGTAGTTCATTTTTGTTCTTTTCTTTTGTTCTTTGCTCTCTTCCCTTGTGATTTGATGACTACATTTAGTGTTATGTTTGAATTTCTTTCTCTTTTTTTTTGTGTTTCTATTATAGATTTTTTGTTTGTGGTTACCATGAGACTTACGTATATATGATTATTTTAAGTTGCCAATCTCTTTAAGTTCAAACAAATTCTAACAACCTGCATTTTAACTAACACTCACTCCACGTTTACTGTTTTTAACATTATATTTTTCATCTTTTTGTTTTGTGTATCCCTTAACTACTTATTGTGGTTGATTTTACTTAGAGAAGTCACTTTAACATTTCTTGTAAAGCTGGTTTAGTAGGGCTGAACTCTTAGCTTTTGCTTGTCTGTGAAATTCTTTATCTCTCCTTCAAATCTGAATGATAGCCTTGAAGAATATTCTTGGTTGTAGGTTTTTTTCTTTTCATCACTTTAAATATATCATGCCACTCCCTTCTGGTCTGCAAAGTTTCTGCTGAAAAGTCATCTGACAGTCTTATGGGAGTTTCCTTGTATGTAACTAGTTGCTTTTCTTTTGTTGCTTTTAAGATTCTCTCTTTATCTTTAAATTTTGCCATTTTAATTACAATATGTCTTGGTATGGATCTCTTTGGATTCATCTTGTTTGGGACTATCTGCGCTTCCTGGACCTGGATGTCTGTTTTCTTTCCCAGGTTAGGGACATTTTTAGCTATTATTTCTTCAGATAAACTCTCTGCCCCTTTCTCTCTCTCTTCTCCTTCAGTGACCCTTATAATGTGACTGTTAGTAATGCTTGATGGTATTCCAAAGGTCTTTAAACTATCTTCATTTTTTTAATTTCTTTTTTTCTTTTTTCTGTTCAGCTTGGGTGATTTGCACTACTCCATCTTCTAGTTCACTGATCTGTCCCTCTGTACCATCTAATATACTATTGTTTCCTTCTAGTGTATTTTTTTAATTTCAGTTATTGTATTCTTCAGCTCTGTTTGGTTCTTCTTTATACTTTCTAACTCTTTGTTAAAATTCTTACTGTATTCATCCATTCTTATCCTGAGTTCACTGAGCATCTTTATGATCTTTGCTTGAACTCTTTATTCGGTAGATTGCTTATGTCCACTTTGCCTAGTTCTTCCTCTGGGGTTTTATCTTGTTCCTCTGTTTGGAATATATTCCTCTGTCACCTCGTTTTGCTTAATTCTCTGTTGTATTTCTGATAAGGCAGCTCAGTTATGTTTCTTGATCTTGGAGAAGTGGCCTTATGTAGATATCCTATCTGGCCCAGCAACACACTCCCCTCTGGTTGCTAGAGCTACATGCTCTAGAGGTACCCCCTATGTGGGCTGTGTGGAAACTTTTATTGTGGTGGGACTACTGTGGCTTCTCTTGTACGTGGGGCTGCCTCCTGGCCCAGTTGGCTGCCAGTCCCTGCCTCATGCAGAGGTTGCTGGCCCACTGGTGGGCATGGCCAAGTCCCAGGGTGGCTGGCTGCTTGGCCTGGGTGGTCCTAGGTCTGATGCCCACTGACTGGTGGGTGGGTAAGCCCACAGTGCTAATAGGGTAGAGGGATGACTTCAAAATTGTGCTTACCTGCACCAGCGTTCTCATGGTAGAATGAGCTCCTCCAAATAGTTGCCACCAGTGTTTATGTCTTCAGGGGAGTTCCAGTTGCCTCTTGCCTTTCCAGGAGGCTCTCCAAAATCATTAAGTGGGTCTGATTCAGTTTCCTTTCAAATTACTGCTTCTGTGCTTGGTCTTTGAGCATGTGAGATTTTGTGTGATCCCTTTAAAAGCGGAGGCTCTGTTTTCTACAGACCTCTGGCTCTCCTATACACAATCCCTACTGCCTCCAAAGTCAACCATTCTGGGGGATCATGTTCCTGGTGCAGGACCTCTAGACTAGGTAGCCTGATGTGGGGCTAGGACCCCTCACTCTTTGGAGAGAACCTCTGTAATTGTGATTTTCCTTCCATTTGTGGGTCACCTCCTTGGGTGGATGACTCTTGGCTATATGCATTTCCACCCCTTCTACCTATCCAGTTGTGATTCTTTCTTTATATTTTTAATTGCGGAAAATCTTTTCTGCTAGTGTTCAGATCATTCTACAATAGTTACTCTGTAAATAGTTGTAATTTTAGTGCACCCATAGGAGGAGGTGAGCTCAAGGTCTTTCTACTCCACCCCCTTGCAGGTTTCTATCTTTTTTATTGAGAGAATAGACATAATTTTTCACTGTCTATGGCTATATGCTGTAAAGGAAACTATTAGCTTTCTGTTAATTTATGTATTTTTTCTTTCAGCAACACTACTACAAAGGTGACCTGCTTTACTTTCAAATAATATGGCTGGAAACACTGGCACCTTCTCTGGCTGACAACCTCTACATCTGTGGTTCATACATGGCAGCTGCATGGTGAGCTCAGTGCAACCAGCCATAATGGAGTCTAACTTTCCTTGTTCAAATCCTGGCTCTACCCCATTCACCATGCCTGATCCTGAAGTTACTTAAAGCATTAATTTTTTCATCTAAAAAATAAGGATGGTGACTATACCAGTGTCATGGGGTTGTTACAAGTCTTCAGTGAGACAGTATATGCAAAACATTCTTTGGTACATTCTTTGGTACAAAGTGAGCATTCAATAAGTGTCATAGATTATTATATACACAGGGAAATAAATAGGCATAGCATATAACTTAGACAATAGAATTGGTTTCCTTAGAAATATTTTACTGTATTTCACTAATCTGTATAATAATTAAATTATTAGAATATCATAGAGAAAACAGTAGGCCAACACTTCCTGTTCTACTTGTAGTATTGATTTTCCTTCCAGATCTGCCATAATTCAAGTCCTGTTCATTTAAGTGCAGGGGGATTTGTAAAGGCCAGTGAGGGTGGCCATTCTTAGTTGTTGTAGCTCATCAAAACAGATTTAACATCAATGGAAATAGTATTTTGAGGATCTTATTATCCATAGTGCCTCTGATGAATCACCACAGATAGGTCCCCGTAACCATACAATGCATTCATGTTAATGCAACAAAAACTGGTCATTGCTAGATATTTTGGTTTTTAAGTCTTTTCCACAGGACTGTGATCTTTTTGAAGATGGCCATACTTATCACAGCACCTCCCACAGGACATAGCAGAACATTTGGCTTATCTAGGACTGTTGCCATGAATAAGGAAGAAACAAACACAGCTTCCTATTGTAGAGTGCAGGTTATATGACATGTGACTCAATCAGTTTGACTTAAAGGCACAGAATTATGTGCCCTTTGTTTGATTACAAATATTCAATGACTCTCTCTAACCAAAAAATCAAGCCCAAATTCTTTAATCTGTGTAAGAAAGGGAAGATATATGCAGTCTTTCTGTAAGAAAGTATGTTAGTTCTGAGAACACAAATAGTAGCTACTCAATATTTGTGTTAGGGAACAGTGTTAGTGCCACAGGGCCTGGGCGTGTTATCTTATAGAAATCTGTGAGAAAGAATCCAGACCTTTTGAGAAAATAAAGCATAGACACTCATGCCAGTGATAATAGGTGCTGTTTTCTTGAGAAGAATTCCAAAATAAATTAAAATATTCAGTTAATAAATGTTCCATTCAGTACATGGGGATAGTTTCAAGCTATTCTCATTCACATGATGAAGACTTTCTTGATCACCCTGGACTCTGATGACCCAATTCTCTACCTTCTAGATTCCTGGAGCCATGGTTGTTTGTGTGCATCTCCTGGCTCAGGACACTGTATAGAGTTCACTGTTTTCTGTGAAAATTCACCAGCTCCCAATCTCGATTCTAAGCTGGGTCCAATTCTGAACTCTATTTCCCTGTGATTGACTATGGCCCAATAGACATGAGCACCCTGCCATCACACAATCCTTGTCAAGTGAGTACTTCATTTACAGTAGGTTCTTTGCAGCTTAGAGCACTTGTATGTGGGGTTTTCATGTTTCTTCACTTCTTCAGGAGTGATAATGTTTGATTAGCATTATCAAATTGTACTTTATTGCACTGTAAGAAATTCCCTCAGGAATGTAGATGAGCTTACTTATACTGTATGCCAAACAAGAGCCATCTGAGTTACTTGAGCTGAGTTACTGTCTGGCAAGTGAATATTCTGCCCAGGGGTTAATCTGGGTGGGAGTCTCTCCAGTTTATGTTTTATATCTGTGTAAATCTACTAGCCAATCAGAAAGGATAACTAAATTCAGTGGAAATTAGTAACATAGAAAACAAATATAAAAATAACATATTTATGAATAAACAAATATACCATAAGGAGACTTGAGAAAGACAAATGGGGGTTATTTGAAAATACTAATAAAATAGATGAACCTCTGGTAAGATTAAACAAAAGTGTTATTTTAAAAAAAATAGAAGACTGAATTTCCACTCTCAGTCAAGATGGAGTATGAGGAACAGGATCTACAAAACCACCTGAAACAACAAACAAACACAACAGAAAAAATATATGAAACAATGGTTTTCAACACTTTGGACATCAGCAACAAAGGACAGTGATCCCTGAGAGATACAGGAAAATAAGATAAGGCCTAGGATTTTTCCATATTTGTGCACTGCAAGAGATTCCAGGCCACAGCATGAGGATGAAGAGCACAGGAGGGCGCCCAAGTTGAACGGCTGAAGCTAAACATCTGGATAGGCTAAGGTGGCTGGAATTTACTGGGCAGCATACAAAGAGGGTAGCTGCATAGACAGAGAACTCCAGATATCTGTAGAGGTTTTCCTTTATGCAGTCAATAGAGTAGTGAGCAGTGCATGTCTGTGAGGAGACTACTCAAGCTTAGGGAAAGATCTTCCCAAAAGACTCAGATACAACAGTGCCTGGCATGCACACAAGATTGGCAGCAGTGTCTATTCCTACCACAAGACAGGAAAACAACATAATTCATCTAGCATTGAGTAGAATATTTAGAAGTTTGGATAATTAGCACTAGACTAAACACTGCTCTGGTCCCAACTAACAAATATTAAAATCAAACTGGCTCCAAGTAACACAACAACATCCCAGAGAAAAGATAAAGAATATTTAAGAGAATGCAAAAATACCCATCATGTCTGGCACCCAATCAAAAATTACCAGGCATGCAAAGAAGCAGGAAAGTTCAAACCATAATGAGGAGAAAAATCAATCAAAAGTTTATACATTGCAAAAGAAAAGATCAGTTAACTTGAGAACATAGGAAGAGTCACTATCTAAAGTAAAACAGAGGAAAAATTTTCTCAAAACAAAAACAAGAAGCAGAGCTTCATTGAGGTGTGAGACCACATCAAGTGGCCTAATATGCACAAAATTGAAGTCTCCAAAGGGAGGGGTAAACAACTTTTTATAAAATCATGGCTAAAATTTTCTAAATGGATGAAAAACTATAAACCCACAGATCCAAGAATCTCAGTGAACCCCAAGCAGAAGAAACAATAAAAACCACAACAGGTGTAGCATAATAAAACCACTCAAAATCTGTGAAAACAAAAAGCCTTAAAAGATTTTTTGTTGGAAATAATGCAAACAAGAAGGCAGTGAAGCAACATCTTTAAAACACTGAAAGAAAAAAACCTGTCAACCTAGAATTTTATATGTAACAAAAGCATTTTTAAATGAAGAAAATAAAGGATTTTTCAAATACATAAAAGCTGAAAAAATTATCACCAGCACCTTCACTCAGAAGGAAAATGATAACAGATGGAAACAGAGGTCTACACAAGGGAATGAAGAACTATATAATGGATACTTCCCAGGTGACTTTCAGAGCAGTTGTTTCTTAAACATCATTGTCCACTTGGGGGGAATCAGTTCTTAGAGGGTTTTGAATTGGCTTCTTCCTAAAGCATTGTTATCTTCCTGGCTGATCCAGAAGAAAATTAGAATAAAAAGAAATGGTTGTAAATTTTTGAGGAAAAAACCAAAGCATGGTAGAGTCTTTTTCTCACCTTGCATTGGCTAAACTAGCTCTTCTGAATTTTTGTTTAACTTTTGAGTCAAAAGCATCTTACCAATAAGTATCAATGTCATATACATCATTATGAAAATAATATTGCTATGAGACTGTAAGCCATATATGAATGTTTTATACAACTTTCAGGTTTACATTTAATCCTAACGTGTTTTCCTCCTTTCACATCTATTTACACTATATTCTTATTTACTAAGAGGGGAGTGTGCTTCTTTATAGAGCGCTTTACTGTTAATAAGTCAACACCTGTTCTAAGTCTGGGATGTTCTTTTTGTGAAAAAAATTCAAAATTAAAAAATTACACCTATTAGATAAGTATATAATTTTTCTTATTATTTAAATCTCATTAGAATACATTGAATTCTAAAAGTTCTCATAACAAGGAAAAAACTTTTTTTTTCTTTTATTTTTTTTGTATCTATGTGAGATGATGGATGTTACTTAAACTCACTGTGGTAATTGTTTCAAAATATATGTAAATCAAGTCATTATGCTGTACACTTTAAACTTAAACAGTGCTATATGTCAATTATACCTCAATAAAACGGGAAAAAAATGTAAAACAAAAAATAGAAGTAAACAGGACTTCATTGTTTAAACAAAAATAACTCCAAAGTCATGTAAGGTTTACAGCATATGTAGAAATAAAATGTATGGCAACAATAGCACAATTATTGTGAGGGGAAAAGTGGACAGAGTTCTTATAAGTAAAGTAAATATAACATCACTAGAAGGTGGCCTGTGATGAGTTAAAAATGCATACTATAATCCCTAAAGCAAGCACTAAAATATCAAACAAAGAGTTATGAGTAAGTCAACAAAGAAGATAAAATGGAATAAAAGATACAAAAGGAAGCAAAAAGTGAGGAAATATGTATATCTTATATATGTAAATATAAAGATACATCAGGAAAATAGATGGAAAAAAGACCTATTATGCTAACACTAACCAAAACTACAAGTAGAAACAGACAAATTCACAGTTATAATTGGAGATATCAGTATCTCTCTTTCATTAACGGTTTATAGCTAATAGACAGAAAACCAGTAATGATATAAAAGAATTGAAAAACACTATTAATCAACTGGCCCTAATTGACATTTACAGAACACTACACTCAGTGATAGCAGAAAACACATTCTTTTTAAGTGTTCAGGGAACAATTACCAAATAGAACATATTGTGAGCCATAAAACAAGTTGTAACATACATAAAAGGATGCAAGTCACACAAAATATTATCTCTGACCACAATAGAATTATAATAAAAATAAAGAACAGAAAAATATCTTGGTGGGGAGGGGAAGGATAAAAAGAAGAACGTAACTTTATTCTCATTGAATTTAAAAGGTAATAAAGCATGATCAATGAAAGAAAGGATTAATATATTTAAAAATTTCTGCTCTGTGAAGAAAAACACTGTCAAGAGAATAAAAAGACAAGCCACAAACTGGGAAAATATATTTGCAAAAGATATATCTAACAAAGGACTATCCAAAACATACAAAGAACTTTTAAAACACAACAATAAGAAAACGAACAACCCAATTAAAAAATGAGCCAAAGACCTTAAGAGACACCTTACCAAAGAAGATATACAGATGGCAAATAAGTATATAAAAAGATGTTCCACATCATATGTCAACAAGGAAATACAAATTAAAACAACCATGAGGTACCAATGCACACTTATTAGAATAACAAAAACCCAGAACACTGACAACACCAAATGCGGACAAGCGTGTAGAACACAGTAACTCATTCATTGCTGGTGGGAATGTAAAATAATGCAGCCACTTTGGAAGACAGCTGGCTTCTTACAAAATGAAACTTTCTATAGATCCAACAATCATCTCCTTGGTACTTACCCAAAGGAGCTGAAAATTTATGTCCACACAAAAACCTACAAACATATGTTTATAGTAGATTTATTCATGATTGCCAAAACTTGGAAGCAACCAAGATGTTCTTCTGTAGATGAATGAATAAATAAACTGATGTATCTAGACAATGGAATATTACTCAGAGCTAAAAAGAAATGAGCTGTCAACCCACGATAAGACACAGAGGAACATTAAATGCATATTATTCAGTGAAAGAAACCAATCTGAAAGGCTACATACTTTATGATCTCATCTATATGGCATTTTGGAAGAAGTAAAACTATGGAGACAGTAAAATGATCAGTGGTTAGCAGGGGCAAGGGGAAAGATGAATGAATAAGTGGAGCACAGAAGATTTTTAGGGCAGTATAAATACTCTGTATGATACTATAATAGTGGATATATGTAATTATACATTTGTCCAACTCACAGAATATACAGCACCTAGAGTGAGCCCTAATGTAAATGATGGACTTCGGGTAATGGTGATGTGTCAATGTAGGTTCATCATTTATAGCAAATGTACCACTCTGGTGCAGGATGGTGATAATGGAGGAGGCTGTGCATGTGTGGAGGTGGGGGGTATATGGGAAACTTCCTCTCAATTTTTCTGTGCACTGCTCTAAAAGAAAAACAAGTCTTTAAACAAGTAATAAGGAGTTATTAGATCAACTTTAAACCAGTAGATTTGAAAATTTAAATGAAAAGAATTTCTGGAAAAATAAACTAGACTTAACATAAACAGAATAACTGGTTAAAGAATAGAATCAATATTTTTAAATCTTCCTTCAAAAATCTCTAGGATTAAATGGTTTCATGGTAAAATTAGCTGAGTATTCAAGGAACAGGTGTTCTAATAATATATAAATTATTCCAGCCTGTAGGAAGAAGATACTTTCCCCAACTCATTTGTGAAAATTGTAAGATCTTGACACCAAGTAGGCAAAGAGTAGTACAAGACAGTAAAGTTATGTACCCATCATATTAAGCCTATTAACATTTTATAAAAGATATGACCAAATCAATCCAGGAAACAAGACTGGCTTAACACTCAAACACTAGTCAAATTAAAGGAAAAACTATAGTAACAGAAAGCAGATCAGTGGTATACTAAAGCTGGGTGAGGATGGTTACTGACTACAAAGGGCCATGAGGGAGCTGTTGGTAGTGATGCAGAAGTTATAAACCTTTTTGTTGCATTGTTTGCATACATTTACCAAAGTCCATTGAATGGTATACTTTAAAATGGTGAGTTTTATTGTATATAAATTGTACCTCAATAAACCTGATTTTAAAATACCAACCAAAATGATAAATCTTTTTAACAAATTGAAAGAAAAAAAAAACCATGATTATCTCAAAAGAGATGTAATAGAGTCAAACTGACAAAGTTTAACATTCATTTATTTTTAAAAATTTCTTAATAAACTAGAAATAAAAGCAGATTTCTTAACCTCATAAAATATCTACAAAACAATTAGGAAGAACATACACAATTATGAAAGGCTGAAAAAGATTAAAAAATCAAAGGCCAGATTATTCCAAATATTGAAGATCTTAAAGGAGTACATCAAGGCATAAAAGAAGTAAAACCTGTAAAGATTGTGAAGGAAGAAATAAAACTCTCACTATTTGCTTACAATAATATTGTATAGAAAATCCAAAAGTGGCTATAAACATAGCTCTTAGAAATAGTAAGAACTCTATGGAGACAATCATGAAATTTTGTTGAAAGAAGCCACAAATTAATGAAAAAGTATATCATATTCATGGATTGGAAACTGATCTATATATCAATAAAATTTTAGTCTTCTTTTTTGACACATAACATATTAATTTCAAAATACATGAAAAACACAAATGTGCAAGAATCTCCAAAACTCTCCTGAATGAAAAGGAAAACTGTGAGGTATTTGCATAATCTGATACCAAGAATTACTATGAAATTATCAAATAAGACAGTGGGTATCACTGGAGGAAAAAACATGCATATATAAAATTTTGATTTATGACAGACTAAACATTACTGTTCAGTGAGGGAAATGATGGGTTTTAAATAAATAATATTAATACAATTGGAAAAAATTAAATTGTTCTCTACCTCAAAACACACACAAAACTCAATTCCAGGTGTTTTAAAGCCTAATTTTGAAAGGGAAAACTATGATAACGTTAGAAGGTAAGAATAAATTATTTCTCAAACAAGATGCAAATTTCGCAAGCCATACAGAAAAATATTGATATATTAAAATATATTTTAAAATATCTGTTAATGAAAAAGTAGCCATAAGAAAATGGTAAGAGAAGTAAAAAACTGGGAGGAGACATACATTACACATACTCTTGACGAAGATCTAATATCCAGAATATATAATGAATTTATATGAATCAATAAGGGGCAGAAATAGAAAAATGAGAAAAGACATAAATAGGCATTTCACAAAAGAGGAAACATAAATGGTCCATAAATAAAAGTGTCTGACCTCATTACTAAGGGAAATAAACATTAAAATCTAATGAGGTATAAGTTCTCACACCCCATATTGGCAAACATTTAAAAAGTCAGGCAATAATAATTGTTTACAAGGACAGGGAGCAACAGGAACTCTCGTAGAGTGTGGGTAAGAGTATAACTTGGTTCAACCACTTTCAAAATTGTTCAAATAGGGTTTTCACATAGAGTATGTGTATGTGATTATTTCACATATATATCTGTATATGAGGAGTAGACATGTACCTATGTAACTTAGCAATTCCAGCAAGTATATATACCAGAGAATGTCTTGTACATGTGTATCAGGAGTCATACTAAGAAAGTTCATGGTAGGTTTATTCAAAAGAGCAAAAATTAGAAACAACGCAAATGCCCAGCAGCAATAGATTGGATAGATATGTTGAGATATGCTCATACAATAGACTATCATAAGTCAATGAAAGTTAGGGAACCTCAGCCATACACATCAATATGGATGAATCTCACAATCGTATGATTAAGAGAAAGGAACACATTGCCAAAGACTTCATGCCCATGATTTTATTTATGTTAGATTCAAAAATGGCAAAACCAACCAATTAATTTTCTTAATAAAAAAATTCATACAGCATTTAGGAATTTAGAAAGCAATTTAGGTTGCTTTCTGGAGGTGGAAGAGGGCAATTTATTAGGAAGAGGTATCTAAGGGAGGAGTCAGTAAATGTTTTCTATAAAAAGCCAGAAAGTACATTTTTTGGCTTTGTGAGCCATATGGTCTCTGATGCTACTACTCAAATCTGCAGTTGTAAAAAGAAATCAGCATAGACAATATGTAAACAAATGACCATGGATGTGTTCCAATAAAACTTTATTTACAGAAACAGACAGCAGGCTGGATTTAACCTGTGCTCCTGATCCAATGTATTAACAATGAGTTTATGTTTGCGCAAGGATTTTATTAGAGTATAGGCACACATGCACATTTATACATTTATATATATTCACTATGCATGCTGTATTTCATAATAAAAAATTTTTAAAAAATAATCTAGATATATGTGTTTTAAAAACTTCCCTAAGAGACCCTAGCCAACCACATATTGACTTCTTAAGCAGATCATCAGGAGTGAAAGATCCCACTGCTAAAAGGTAGAGAAGATGTGAATCACACCCAAACTTCATCCAGTGCCTGGCACATAGTATATATCAGTGTCTGGTATTATTATTATTCTATTATTATTATTATTCCCAGCCATCCTAAATCTTTGTAGCCATTCTCCCATAAAATTCTTCCAGCTTCACACTCTGCTTCACCTCTATAGATGGGACTAGTCTTCCCTCTGTGAAGGGGCTGTCACCAGGTTGTCACTAGCACCTTTAGAATACCTTTGAATGGTATCTGAAACTGGACTGTTTAGGCTGTTTGTGCCTTCATCACATAGTAGCTGTGTCACCTTGGATAAATTACTTAAATTCTCTGGTTTTAGTTTCTTCATCTGTAAAATCGGAACAAAAAAGTATTTATCTCAGGTTTGTAGTGAGGATTAAATTGCTTAATATGTGTAAAATGCTTAGAACAGTGCTTAGCACATGGTAAACAATTTATACATTTTAGTTATCATTATCATAAACAAGTTGAGATTATTCCATTACACCCAAAATTTTATTATTGTTTCTTGTCATTGTAGAGACTGCCTCCCTTAGATATAGGGAATTGTATGACACAGTTATTTCTTATCTATTAAATAATTGGATTTTTAAAATACAAACATATACCCTAGCATAATTGATTTGAGTTTTATTTTCATGTGTTTTACTTCTCTCACTGCCCCCTTCATTTCTTATTTTGCTATTATTGTTCACTACAAGTATGATAAAAATTATCCACATCTGTTATTTATCTTTTCATCCTGGGGCAAGGCAAATGTGTATAGTTCCCTCAACATAACAGGAACCATATGGAGCCGATGGAATTATATGTATTATCAGTTTACAAATTCAAACTTTTCCAAAGATTGTCCACAAGCAGCCCAGGGTTCTTGGGCGCAAGAGTTTGCACTGCGATGTTTATACTCTGCAAACATGTTGGTATAAAATGTGCTTGCAGCTGTTGCCTCATCAGAGTGATTGAGATTAAAAGTGGTTCCTAGTGGTTCTCAAACTTTGCTGTACATTAGAATTGCTTCAGGGGTTTAAAAAAATCCCTGTTCTCAGGCCACACTTCATACCAATTAGATTCAAATCTGTTGGGTAGAATCAGTGGCATCAGTATTTTTTTCTTTTTAATTTTCAAGGCAATTCCAACGTGCAAGCAATTCTGAGAAACAGCAAGAGCTTAAAAAAAAAAAGCAAAAAACTTTGCATTATTTGGTCACTATAGGGAAATACCAAAAGACCAAAACATGCTTTCACTTGGTGCTATTTCTTGCCATCCTGGTTAGGTGATGCACAAGTCTGGGTAAAAATTTCATCCTACTCAAATCCCAATTAGTATCCCTGAAGTACTACACCTCACAAATGTCCTTCTCAGAAACAGCAAGCACTGATTTGACTAGGCTCAGAGGATTTAATCTTGCTGTATTCGAAAGAAAAGAGAAAGAGAGAGACTGAGAGAAGAAACTCAATCCGTTTGTCCAATTTTCAAGTCAATTGCTATTCACTCAACAAGTTACATCCTGGGCTTAACACAAGCTCTGTGTCTGTTACGCTTAATCACATACAGTTGGCCTTCAAACAGAGATCAGAAGGTGACACACAAGGTACGTTCCAGGCACCAGCTGGCTCCAATTCAGTGTCCTGGAAAGAGTTGTGCTGAACAGTGGGTCACTTTTCAGAGGATGGCCCACTGGACGCCTCTCAGAAGACAATCTGCTTTGATCTCGAAGGGCATGCTCACTCTCATGAAAATCTCTGGGTCCCACAGCTCCCTACAATGGGCTCAGTGTCTATAAAATCCTTTCCCAAGTTTTCTTGTTGCAGAGAAACAATGAGGTATTTGAATTTTCTATGAAGAGATGTGTTGCCATCAAGAATTGGATCCCTCATCATGATTTCTTTAAAATAGAAATAATATTTCAAACATTAACTCTCCTTTGATATATAAAGTTGTCTTGCTGCATAGAACTGACATATGATTGGTTCAGGTGAGAGATTTTAGTGATTACAGATTATCTGTAAAATGAGGGACTATGCTTTGAAATGGTATAATCTCTGAGACTGTTTCTGGTTCTTAAGTTTAAGGTTGTCTGATTCTGAGCATCTAGAGGTAGCTTCATGTAGTATAGTTGAAGTCAGACAAAGGTTAAAGTACCAATTTTACTATTTATCTTAGGCAAATCATTTATTCTTTCTGGGCCTCAATTCTTACACTTCTAAAAAGGTGCTTATCGTTGTAGCCTTTCTAGAATCAGGTCTGAACCCCAGCCCCAGCAAACTCAGCTATGTCACTTTGAACAAGTTACTTAACATCCCCATGCTTCATTTCCTTTCCTTATACAATTGCAATGTTTACAGTGAATATTTCATAAGGTGATCATGGGGATTAAATAAGTTAATGTGTGTTAAAATTGGCACAGAATCTGACAAATAATAAACATTTAAATATAAAAATCATTGCTATCACCATCATCATTAGTGTAAAATGAGATTGCATAAATAAAGTAATTATAGCTACTTGAGACATGTACACTCCCATCCTCCTTGTCTTCCCTTATTTCCAGGAATCCTCAATCCCCAAAGCCTTCTTGATACCTGAGACCAAGCCTGTGGGAGCCTCAGTCTGAGCTGAGGAACCAGGGACAAACAGGGAAAAGGAACACTTTATATCTCTTGTTCCAACTCCTTTCTTATATCTCTTTTTCCAACTCCTTTCTTATATCTCTTGTTTCAACTCCTTTCTTATTTCTTCCTATTTTCTGAAACTCTGTATTAGCAAAATGAAGTTAGAGAAAATCTAATCTTTTCCTTTCTTTACCTAAGCCACTCAATGCCTAAGAAAATCTTCCTTAGTTTTCCAAAAAGGTAAATTATAGATTTCCTCTGCAGGGATGAGCAAATGGAAACAAATTACCAATTTTTTTAATTGAAGTATAGTTGATTTACAATATTATATTAGTTTCAGGTGTACAACATAGTGATTCAATATTTTTAGAAATTATACTCCATGTTAAAGCTGTTACAAAATAATGATTATATTTCCCTGTGCTGTACAATATATCCTTGTTGCTTATTTACTCTATACATAGTAGTTTGTGTCTCTTAATTCCATACCCTTATTTCCTCCTACCTCCCTTCCCTCATCCTACTAGTAACCACTAGTTTGCTCTCTATATCTGTAAGTTTGTTTCTGTTTTGTTACATACATTCATTTGTTTTATTTTTTAGATTCCACATGTAAGTGAAAACGTAAGGTATTTATCTTTTTCAGTCTGACTTATTTCACTAAGCATAATACCCTCTAGGTCCATCCACATTGTTGCAAATGACAGAAGTTCATTCTTTTTTATGGTCAAGTAACATTCTATTGTGGAAGGAGATCTTCCACATCTTCTTTATCCACCTATCTGTTGATGGGTACTCAGATTGCTTCATATCTTGGCTATTGTAAATAAAGCTGCTATGAACACTGGGGTGCATGTATCTTTTCGAATTAGTGTTTTCATTTTGTTCAGCTATATACCCAGCAGTGGTATTGCTGGGTCATTATGGTAGTTCTCTTTTTAGTTTTTGAGGAACCTCCATACTGTTTTCTATAGTGGCTACACCAATTTACAGTCCCACCAACAATGTACTAGGGTTTCCTTTTCTCCACATCTTTGCCAACATTTGTTACTTGCAGACTTTTTGATGATAGCCATTTTGAGAGGCGTGAGGTGCTATCTCACTGTGATTTTGATTTGCATTTCTCTGATGATTAACAATGTTGATCATCTTTTCATGTACCTGTTGGCCATCTGTATATCTTCTTTGGAAAAATGTCTCTTTAGATCTTCTGCCTATATTTAAATTAGGTTCTTTGGGGTTTTTTTTTTTTTTTTATATTGAGGTGTATGAGCCATTTATATATTTTAAATACTAACCCTTTATCGGTCATATTATTTGCAAACATTTTCTCCCATTCAGTAGGTTGTCTTTTTGTCTTGTAGATGTTTTCCTTTGCTGTGCAGAAGTTTTTAAGTTCAATTTAGGTTCCATTTTTTAAAATTTTTGCTTCTATTTCTTTTGCTTTAGGAGACAGTTCCAAATAAATATTGCTACAATTTATGTCAAAGAGTGTTCTACCTATGTTCTCTTCTAGGGCCACATTTATTAAATGCACAGAACTTAAAAATGTTATTTAGCAGTTCTAAGGTATCAAAAACAATATCCTCTCAAGAAACAGAATTACTATGTGTAATATGTCAGGAAATGAGCTTAAGAAAGTCAGAAATTCATATTTTTGATAGGATTTAGGAACTTATTAAATACAGAATAGGCAGTTAGAAGAGGGAAAAATGCAACTTGAGTTAAGAAAAGACTGCAGGAAGGTAAAAAAAATATTTATGTAATTTAAAACCCCAAAGATGGCAGTGAGAAGCTGAGAGTATATTACAGCAAAGAGAATCAGTGATCACAAACCCACTTCAAGAAAATCATCTAAAAAAATACATTATCTTTGTTTGTATTTGCATGAAAATAACTTTGAAAAGTTACATAAAACACAATAAAAGTAACTAAATATTGTGTGTGGTGGTAGTGGCAAAGGGTGGATGGGATTGGAAAGGGAGAGGAACTTCTGCCTAAGAATCTATAAGAGAAATCTATATGTATTTAACTTTTGAACAAAGTGAATATGGTACACATTCAAAAATATATAAAAACAGTGAAAATTCTATAAACATGGTATTAAGAAATATTAGGGTAACATCAGAAGAAAAGATGAGACTTTAACATGGCTCTGGAGAGAATAAGTACTGGTAATGTATGGGATACTGTCATATTTTCTTCAAAGCTTGTAACTTTTGACTCATAAAACTATGTATATGAATTTTATATTAAAAAGAAAATATAAATTAAATCATTCTCCCAGAAATTAGAAGGAAAAGAGAGCTATAGATATTGCCAGAAGGAAAAAACAAATCAGAGGGAGAGAAAAGAATCAAAGGTATGATAGAAGAAAAGTTTATTTAACTGAAGGAGTATTTGTATTATTAGAGCAAATGGGCTCACTAAATATAAGGCAAAATAAACAAAAAAAGGACAGGCACCAAGAAAAATCCGAGGGAAATATTCACATTTCAGAGAGAATATTAAGCTGGCAACATTCTCCACAACAATAATAAATTACAGCAGTGTTTTTTCCTTTTCCCATCTTCAGTACCTGCAATATCTTAATCGCCAACATTTAAGATTTACTAAGATCTAGGCACTGTGCTTAGGGTTTGCATGTGCCTTTTCACTGAATCTTGAGGAAAACACCATGAGATAGGAATCTGAGTATCAGAAATGATAAATAACTTGCCAAAGGATTCAAAACCAATAGCTGAAGTCATACATTCCGATGAGATGGTCAATACTCCTAATTTCTGCATCTATAGGCATTAGAAAATAAGGTAGTAGGTCTCAGCTTCAGTGGCACACTGGAATCTCTTAGATAGCTTTTTAAAATCCTGATGTTGAAGCTTCACTCATAAAGAGTTTAACTTAATTGGTCTGGGGGTAGGGCTTGGCTATTAGATTTTATCTAATAACATTAGATTCTAATCTGAAGCCAGATTTGAGAACTGTTACATCAGAACAAAACTTAGGGAATTTTGAGGATAAAAATGTGTTCAAGCAGACCTAGGAACAGATGAGACAAATGAGACTCTTAAAAGCAAAATTTAAGGGAACACCAAAAAAATCAGTAATCACGAGAAACAATGTTTTAGTGTGAAATAATGAAAGATAAAGAATTATAATCCATGATGCACAAAATATCAAAATTTCAAATTGGAGAGATCCAGTGCTGCACTTGTATGACTCACCTTCCTAAACTTGCCCCTGATAGATCCTGTCTTTATTTAAAATTTTGATATTTTATGAATCATGAATTTTTGTATTAATTTTGAGTTTTTAAAATATTGAGTGGTTTTATATTGTTTTTTTCTGTCTTACATGAGTAATAGGAAAAAACATCTACTCCATCTTCCTGGATGTCCTAAAAAAAGTTTTATACCTAACCAAACAACCATTCATTAAGTGAAAACAACTGAAAGTCATCCTCAGGAGTAAAAGGCTTCATAAAAAGTTTCATACATATACCTTTCCTTTAAAAATTACTCAAAGAAACACTGCAATATATTCAAGATGGGGAAGAGCTAGTATTTTCTTCAAATACGAATGAACAGTAAAATCAGAAAATTCACAATTTAGTCTTGATAATTATAGTTAATGTAGATATGAAGCATAATGCAAATGTCAACAAGTCTTGAAATAGAAGACAATATAATGTAAAAGATCAATGATCTTTATCCAAAATCCTAAATAATATCAGTAAAAATTAGGAAGAAGTTTAGGGAGGAAAGAAAAGCGTATCAAATGTATTAGCTTTCAAAGAGCTCTTATTTTTTATTATTTTTCTCTTTATACTTTTTTAAGATGAAATTTACATAATATGAAATTATCCGTTTTAAAGCAAACAATTCAGTGGTGTTTAGTACATTCACAATGTTGTGCAGTGACCACTTCTACCTAGTTCCAAAACATCTTCATCACCTTAAAAGGAAACCTCACAGCCATTAATCATTTGCTCCCATTCCCCTTTATCCAAGGCCCTGAACCATTAACTGTATCCTCTCTCTATGGAGTTACCTATTCTGGATATTTCACATAAATGGAACAATACCATACCTTTTGTGTCTGACTTCTTTCACTTAGCATAATGTTTTTAAGGTTTACCCTTGTTGTAGCATGTATCAGGATGTCATTCTTTTTTATGACTGAATAATATTTCATTGCATGTGTATACCACATTTTGTTTATCCATCCATTCATTCATTGATGAACATTTGAGCTATTTCTACCCTTTGGCTATTGTGAATAGTGCTGCTATGAACATGCATGTATATATATACCCATTTTCAAACTCTTAGAAAAAAACATAGTGGTATATCTTCATGATTTCAGATTTAGCAATGGATTCTAAGACATGGCAACAAAAGCACAAGCAACAAAAGAAAAAATAGATAAATTGGATTTAATTACAATGAAAACTTTTTGTGCTGCAAATGATAACATCAAGTAACTGAAAAGATAATTCACAGAATGGGAGAAAATATTTACAAATCTGGGTGCAAGGGACTTGCGTACAAAGTGTATAAAGAACTCTTAGAATTCAACAACAAAATAACAAACAACCCCATTTCTTAAATGGGCAAAGGACTTGAACACACATTTCTCCAAAAAAAGATATACAAAGGGCCAACAAGCACATGAAAAATGTTCAACTTTTTTCATCATTAAGGAAATGTAAATCAAAGCCATAATGAAATACCACTTCACATCCACTACGATGGCCAGAAATTTTTAAAATGGAAATAAACATTGTCAAGTTGTGGAGAAACCGAAAACTTCACACATTGTGGCTGGAAATGTAAAATGATTCAACTACTGTGGAAAAATTTGGTGGTTCCTCAAAAAGTTAAACATAAAATTACCATATGTTTCAGCAATTCCACTCTTCAGTATATACACCTCAAAAATTGAAAACAAATGTTCTTCACAGATTTAAACATTAAAATATTATAGTATATTTTTAGGTAAAAGTTAATTGTTAATAGAATAAATACATGGGGTTAAAAAAAGGAAATTTAGCAAAACACATAAAACAGAAAACAAGAACAAAAAGATTGATATAACACAACAGATATTTCTTAGGAAAATAAATGTAAATGGCTTAAATACTCCCATAAAAAAAGAACAAACAAAAACATTATCAGAGTAGCTCAACTTTTGAAGTCTGTTTGTTTGTTTTTATAAAAGATGCACCTAAGACAAAATGATTTATAAATTAACATTTATAAATGAAGAAATGGACCAAAATGTTTTAGACAGAGATATTTTGTTTTTGTTCTCTTAAGCTACGAAATTGCCTATAGAAGTGGACTACCAGGGAACCATCAGCTAATGAGTGAGTTAAGGAGTTGGCAATTTGGGGAAACTTTAAAATTACAGGAAGAATTAAAAATAGCCTCTCAATTCTATGTCTACCGGATGCCCCAAAACCTGGGCCAACTAAAAAAACTTCTGATAATTCCTTCATAGAAAATTATGAGCACCATCCAAGTCAGGGTTTATGAAAATAAAACAGAATCAGATATGACTAAAAGAATTTCATGGTCTTGGATATTTGGTTAGGAAAACTTCCTTACAAGTGTTAGCAAAAGGATCTGAATTCTTTGGCTTCAAAGTTTGGCCTCATTCATTCATTCAGCAAAGGAATGCTGTCTTTATGCAGGTCACAATGCTAAATTCTGGGAATTCAGCAGTGAACATACATACCTTGAATTCAGACAAAGTCTAGTCTTCACAGAGCTTATATTCTAGTCAAAAGAAACATGAAATAAATAAGAAAAGCAAAGAATAAATAAAATAATTTCAGATAACAGTAAGTGCTACTAAGAAAACAAAACAGTAATGGGTTAGAAATGCCTGGGGTGAGAGTCACTTAACTCTGGTGGTGATGAAAGTCATCACTGAAGAGACAACATTTACATGGAAATGTTTAAAACGCAAGAAAAGTGCAAGAAAATGTTGATAATACAAGAAAAGGGCAGCCATGCCGAGATCTCAGAAAGATCATCCAGGTCAACCCTGGGACTGGAAGAGCTTGCTAAAGTAGACGGACAGCTAGTGATCTCTGCTAGTCAGCCTCTCTGACCAACAAAAATCCATATGATTCTTGCTTCCCAGACAAAGAACAAACTCACCTGCACTTCAATGGAAATATCCAAATGCCCCATCCATTCATTGCATGCAACTTAACGTCCGTGATCTCTACGTGATGTGCAATTCTTTTTTTTTTTCACAGAAAAGTCAGAATTAAATTTTATTTCACGTTGATAGAAACCATGAAAAAGATTTATATTTTCCCACGTTACAGCACAACATTTCAACGGAATATTTCTTGCCATAAATTAGATCTTGCTGATTTGTGTAAGTGAAACAACAGTTGATGTGCAATTCTTTCAGTCAGATCCAGTCTTTGTTCCCTAGTTCATAAACTAAATGGCAAAGAATTTGCTCCCCCCACTCATCACACTCACATGAAATGCAGTGGTGGGGCAGAGATAGGATAACCACAATACAAACTCAGAAAAGAAAAAGCATGGGAAAAATGTAGCTGTCACTGGTCCATAGCAATGATGGTCTTCTGGGCAGGCATTACAAAGGCAGATCCCCTGTCCTCATAGTGATTTTGTAATTTTTATTTTTATTTTATTTATTGAAGTATAATTTATTTACAATGTTTTGTTAGTTTCTGGTGTACAGCAAAGTGATTGAGCCATTCTTTTTTCAGATTCTTTTCCATTATAAGTTATTACAAGGTATTGAATATAGTTCCCTGTGCTATACAGTAGGTCCTTATTATTTATCTATTTTACATATAGTAGTGTGTATCTGTTAATCTGAAACTCCTAATTTGTTCCTACCCCACTTTCCCTTTTGGTAACCATAAGTTTGTTTTCTGTCTGTGAGTCTATTTCTGCTTTGTAAAAAAGTTCATTTGTTTCATTTTTTCACATTCCACATATAAGTGATATCTCTCTCTGTCTGACTTCACTTAATATGATAATCTCTATGTCCATTCATGTTGCTGCAAATGGCATTATTTAATTCTTTTTTATGGCTGAGTAATATTCCAGTGTGTGTGTGTGTGTGTCACATCTTCTTATCCATTCATCTGTTGATGGGCACTTAGGTTGCTTCCATGTCCTGGCTATTGTAAATAGTGCTGCTATGAACATTGGGGTGTATGTACCTTTTCGAATTAGAGTTTTCATTTTCTTCTGGATATATGCCCAGGAATGGGATTCTGGCTAATAAACTCTATTTTTAGTTTTTTAAGGGACCTTCATATGGTTCTTCATAGTAGCTGCACAAATTTACATTCCTACCAACAGTGTAGGAGGGTTCCCTTTTCTCCACACCCTCTCCAGCATTTATTATTTGTAGGTTTTTTGATGATGGCCATGGTGTGAGGTGATACTTTATTGTAGTTTTGATTTGCATTTCTCTAATAATTAGCGATGTTAGCATCTTTTCATGTGCCTGTTGGTCATCTGGATGTCTTCTTTGGAGAAATGTCTATTTAGGTCTTCTGCCCATTTTTTGATTGGGTTACTTATTTCCGTTTTTTTTTTTTTTTTTTTTTTTTTTTTTGATATTGAGCTGTATGAGCCGTTTGTTTATTTTGGGAATTTAGCCCTTGTTGGTTGCATCATTTACAAATATTGTCTCCCATTCTGTGGGTTGTCTTTTCATTTTGTTCGTGGTTTCCTTTGCTGTGCAAAAGCTTATAAGTTTGATTAGGTCTTATTTGTTTATTTTTGCTTCTATTTCTTTTGCCTTGGGAGATTGACCTAAGAAAACATCGCTATGATTTATGTCAGAGAATGTTTTGCCTATGTTCTCTTCTAGGAGTTTTATGGTGTCATGTCTTATAGTTAAGTCTTTAAGCCATTTTGAATTAGTTTTAGTGTACAGTGTGAGGGTGTGTTCTACCTTCACTGATTTACATGCAGCTGTCCTGCTTTCCCAACACTGCTTGCTGAAGAGACTGTCTTTTCTCCATTGTATATTCTTGCCTCCTTTGTTGGAGATTAATTGACCATAGGTGTGTGGGCTTATTTCTGGGCTCTCTATTCTGTTCCATTGATCCATATGTCTGTTTTTGTGCTAATACCACACTGTTTTGATTACTGTAGCTTTGTAGTATTATCTAAAGTCTGGGCGGGTTATGCATCCAGCTTTGTTCTTTTTCCTCAGGATTGCTTTGGCAATTCCGGGTCATTTGTGCTTCCATATAAATTTTAGGATGATTTATTCTAGTTCCGTGAAAAACGTCATGGGTAATTTGATAAGGATTTCATTAAATCTGTAGACTGCCATTTTTAACAATATTTATTCTTCCAATCCAAGAGCATGAGATATCTTTCCATTTCTTTAATCATCTTCAATTTCCTTTATCAATGTTTTATAGTTCTCAGCTGATAGTAATTTGACAGTAATTTTACCCTCTGATAGGAACTTCCCTGTCAGTTTCACTCCATGACTCCTAGAGAAGTTCTTCCTGGTTATTTCCCTTCCATGGATACATCTGAATTATAGAAAGTTATGAGTATACTCTCCTTGAAAAACATACATTTTCAATTTCTTCCTACAGGTATAAGTTTAAGGGTGCAAAGACTGTTTTATGGCTTAAACAGGACTCATGGTTTCTTTGGCCATATACTTTCCTCAAACATTTAGAAAGCTTCTAATCTATCTGCTTCCATATGAAGTTTTTTCACGAACATTATTCTTATAGTTGCTTTATCTCTATGCTTCTTCTCCCCCATACTTCCTTTCTCAATTTACTTTAAGGCCTTCTGAAACATGACTTAGCTTAGATGGGCAGTAACATGCTTATAGCTGAGCATTCTTACTGAACCTCTGTCACATGAAGGCATTTTAGTCTTACTTATTTCCTACTCTTGGGTCCAGAAGCAAGTGGCTTCTCCAACCTTGCAAAGCCTTTAATTGATAATTGGAAATCAGCCAATTCTTTAATCAGCTTATCTCTTCTTGTAATCTCTTTATATAAACAGCAAATGTAACAGCAAGTAACACACCATAACATTCTAACTTCATTTTCAGCAGACTCAGTAGACCTGTGGTCTGCCTTATAAGTTTTTGCAGGCAGCAATTTTACTAATTTTTAATGTTCTGTTACTGCGTAAGCTGGGTGTCTATCTTTCCACCCTGTTTTATTTATATATATCCTCCATCTAACTTTTGACCAAGTCAATATCATCTATATTAAGTTCATATCATAGCAACATCTTCTTTCAAGGTATCAGTTTCTATATTAGTTATGGCAGGCTAAGTTGTGATAAAAAGAAGCAGTCTATTAACCCAGATGAAAGAGGATGGTGGCTTAGACTAGAATTAGCAGTGGACATGATAGGACATGGTTAAATTCCAGGTAAAATTTAGAGGCAGAATCACCAGGACAGGCTGATGCATTGCATATGGAGGTACTGGAAAAATAGATACATAACCTCCCAGGTTTTTGGTCTGCATAACTGGGTAAATGGTAGTCCCATTGTCTGAAATGGAAACATCTGACATTTGATCTAAGATATGAAAAATAAGAAGGATCAAAACAAACAAACACTTATGGGAAGAATATAGAGAAAAAAAGAAACGATAAGTGTAGAGACCTCAAGAATGAAAAGAGCTTGGCTTATTTGTGGAACAGAAAGAAGGTCATTGTGGCTAGGTTGAGAATATTTTTTTTCTTGCCACTGAAAAAAGATCATTTTAATTTGCCATTATTAAAACTATAAGGCAATTAATATACTTGTACAATAAAAACAGCATGAGAGATTATCAGTTTTAAAACTTGCTGAAATTGTTTTATAATATAAAAATATTTATCTATGAGATAGATGATATCAAATTATTTTCTGAGGAGTTAGCTTTATATCATTTGGGGTACATTTTATCATACCCTCAAATAAGGCAGGTGTATTAACCACTGTACATGCATTTAAAAAGGATGAAAAGTATTAAGTTCAAGTCCTCATCTACTAGAAACAGAACTTAACTACATAATTAAATTCTTCAAGTAATTAAAAATTGATAATGTTAAAATTTGTTATTTGATTCCAAAAGTCAACAAAATCTTAACTTAGTTTACCTATTGTATTTCACAATGTTGGCCAGAATTTAGCTGTGTTGAAATACTTAATTGCTGAAATTGTATGGAAAAACCCTACAGAACAAGTGGAATGAGGAAAATTATACCACTGGGCCTGAAGCCATAGAACAAGGTAGGAGTTTATAGGAGTGTCTTTAGCAGGAAGGTCTTATGAACCAAATTTGGATGTTGGGGGCTTTGGTTAGCATGAGTTACCGGCACCAAATCTTTGTGTCACATCTTCTGCTGTGTTAGTGTAGACACTGCCTAAGTATGTTGCTATGATATTGAATTATTTTTGGCATGAAGACCACTTTCACATGCTAAATATGTTCGTACATCTCCCCTTCTCTTTGAATGTAGTGCTTCTGTGGTCTAATGGAGACAATTACAGTAATTTGTATTCATAGAAAACATTTTTTTCATGAGATTTCAAGTACTTGAGCAGAACAAACAACTATAATAATTTTCCCAGGTCCCTGAAGTCACAATTGCATTGGAGCTTGCAGTTTTCCAGGGGCGCTGGGCCAATTCAGATACCATTCTGCCTCCATCCGTTTTCATTTTTTCTCACATTAGAAAATATGCTAAAGAACCATGCACGACGCATTTTCTTCTGAGAAGTCTCTTCCCACAAAGGAAGTGTCCACAGAGGTTCATGTCCTGTTTGAAGCCTTTTCTGATCTTTCCTTCCTCCCCCACCTGCACACGACCCAACACACTGACAGCAGAACTAACTACTTCCTCCATTTCAACCTCCATTTTACCCCGTTCAGACCTCTACCATGGCTTAGTGAGGTCTGTGAGCTTTGTTCTTAGGAAGTCCTGGATGTGAATTCTAGCTCCTCCACTAACTAGTTGTATGCATTTGGGTCTCAGTGTGCTCCTCTCTAAAATGGACACAACAACCAGAATGATCAGAAAAAACTGTATTGCAGATCATGAGAAGCAGTGCAGGATAAAGAACTTAAGACAAGCCTGGTGCATGGGAAGTGCTCAGTCACTGGTAGCCATGCAGAGCAGTGGTCCCAGTAGTTGTCCTGGTTTCATCATCATTGTATCACTGCTATTTTGGTCATTTCAATAGATTTTTTTCATACACTTGTTCACATGTCTTTCTCTACTAGATTGTCTCTAAGGCCCATAATGACAGGCCCCTGACCTGTTTGGCCTTGTTTTCCCAACACCAAGCACAGGACCTTCATAAATGTTGATTGAATCTGTGAATGAACTACTTTTGCCCACAGTTATTATTTTCAATCTCTTTTTTTTTTTTTTTAACTTTCTAGACAACTTATAATCCTCAAACCATCAACAAATGGCAGTTTAGACTCAGTTCCAACCGGCTTTCCCTAGCAAGCTATTTATCCAAACAGTCAACGACACTGACAGATTTGAAATTCCACTCAGGCCAAAAAGATAAGTCAAAAGAGCTCACAGCCAAGGGAGGAGAAAAGAAGAGCTCACAAGAAGAGTTCTACTTACGGTTAAGTAAGATCACCAAATCCTTAGTAATGAGAACTGTTTAATACTGTTTCTTATATGAGTTGCAACATCTTCACAATCAATTAATTTTTAAATTTTATTTGTGCCTATTGATAAAATCTCATGGAATCTCAATGTGATGGGATTTGAAGGTCCCAAGTAGGTTTGATGGAATGTATGAATTTTCTCTGTAACAACATCAACACATGCTTAAAGGAAGCTTCCATTCGATGAGGACTCCACTGCTCCCCTAGAGAATGTGTATATTAACAACTATAACAAATGTAAGCTGTATGATTGCCAGGTGTCTACTAAATGACAGGCACTTTCTAGATGTTTTACATATGTTGTTCATAATCCTCAGAGCAGTTCTGAGAAGGAGACATCAGAGAATCAGTAACACTTTTAGTTGCAGGTAAGAAAATATTTGACTTAAATAGCTTAAAAATTAATAATCTCATATGACAACAAATATGAAGATGGACAGACAAGGACTCATTCAGCAACTGCACAATGTTACCAAGGGCCCTTCAAGCTCTTTCCAGCCATTCCTCCCACCATCTTTAGCACATTGGTTTCATCCTTGTATCTTTAGCACATTGGTTTCATCCTTGTGACTGACACCTCATGAATTCAAGATGGCTGCCTGTTCTCGAGGTGTCACATCCACCAGCAGCAGCCCAAGTGAGAAACAAGAGACAAATGCCTCTTTCCTCTTGAGGCCCTAACTTAAGAATTCCCTTTCCAGTTCTTTGGGCAGAAGTGTAGATTATTTATGCTCATCCTAGAAGCACTCATTGGTGAAGGAGAATGGGATTTTTATTGCTGTCTTCAGTCAGAATTTGTCCACTGGGCCTGGATCTTCCCTGAGTTTGAGAGATCTCTGCCAGTTATCTGAACCCAAAATCTAGGTCTTGTTTATACCGATCCCAAGTGGAATAGAATATTTCAGTCTTCAACACCACCATCAAATTAAGAATATCTGAGATTTGCAAAAAAAAGAGGGAAGCTCCTTAGGATCAAGGCATTCCTGAAAAAAGCAAATAAGGAGAAGAGAGAAGAGAAAAAGTATTTTTTTAGATACCTACTATAAGCCAGGAACTGTGTTATTTACTTTATCTCAATAAGATTCAGAGCAATTGGTTTTTCAGAGAAGGGCCCAGAGAGGTTAGGTAATTAGCCCAAGATCACACAGTATTTCAGTGTGGTACAGTAATTTGAAAACAGGTATTCTAATTCCACAGCCCATGACCTTTGCATGTTACTTCCCGGTCCTTTTGTATAAACACACACAATGAGATGTCTGGAATAAAAATGTGCACCAGGAGCTGGAAAGTCTGAAATCAAGCAAAGGTTTGCTGGGGGAATGGAGATAGAGAGTAGGTGGGTTGCCCAAGAAGCCCTTCATTCCTCTAATTGCCTGGTCTTATGTTTTCAGATTGCATTGATTGTCTTGCTGCCCATTGATTGGTCCCTCAGACTCAGCTCTGCTTCTGACAATTTCCCATAAACTGTCAGGATCCAAATTCTTACTTATTTAAAAGGAGAATACATTTACAGCCACGTGAACAACTTGGTCGCTGTAGGATGTGTGGGAACTGGTAGAATAACTCAGATCACTTACATTATATGGCAACCCTCATCTTCTCACCTGACAGTCTCCCTCTGAGATATCATCTGGGTTTGAAAGTGGAAATTAATTTTGAGCTGCGGCATATTAAAAATGACCTCTGCAAAGTTCTTACTGCCATATGCAATTCTCTGTGTGGGAATTCTCTGTTACTAGGGCTAATATAAGTGATAAAAAGTTCTGAAGAGCAAGCATCAAAGTATCTTTTGAGAAGTTTCTAGGGGGAGTAAGAATGAGGAGAGATCTTGCACTTATCAAGGCTGTGTAGGTAAGTAAAGCTTCAGAGGCAGGCAGATTTGGTTTGGTTTGCCAGCTTTTCCACTTACTGGCTTAAGATGATCAACCTATTTAATTTCTCTGACTTCCTTATTTGTCTTAACAAGACAGACAAAATTGACCTTGCAAGTGTTTGTGACCATAAAGTGAGGCAAAACTAAGCACACTGCCTGGTACACAGCAGGTGCACACTCTTGTCATCTCCCCAGGTTCCCTTCTCAATTGGCAGGTTTCTGCATACTTGGACCAGGACTAAAATGCCAACCAGCTCCAAGGCTGGGAGTTAGATGAAGAAAAGTTAGTAAAACCAAAGCCCCCTTTAGCATTTGGTAGCCATCAAATAGGAGCCCCTGATGTCATAGGTCAGAGCCTGACATTATGGCTATGGGAAGCCAGTTGCCCAGAAGTGGAAAAACTGTCTGGCAATTAGGAAAATTTATAGATATTTCTCAAAAGTCCTTGGGTCCTGGGTTGGGGAAAGGGTAGTGGTATGCGTTTTATCAAAAGCTCAAATAAATCCAGGTCCCATCAGAATCACTGTTCAGAGATGTAAGAGGACAGGGAGACAACGAAAAGGCAATGAGAAGACAATGAAAAGTAGTATTTTGCAAGGTTTTATCAGTTGGGATGGTGGGCAGGCACGCACTCTATTTCTCTGTCTGCTCAGGCGAGCCTCTGGGGCTAGAGGGAGGTTCATCTTCCCTTCACTTGTTTTTATCCACAACCTCCAGAGGAAAGATTTGCAAGATCTTGTTTTTTCACAAACTTGGATACCGTCTCACTCGGTAATCCAGAAAGCAGATGTTTTCAACTCAACCTTGGAAATGAGAAGTGAATGCCATTTCTTTCTTTCTTTTTCTCTCTTTCTTTCTCTTTATTTCTTTCATTCTTTTTTTCTTTCCTTCTTTCTTCCTTTCTTTTTCTTTCTTTCTTTCTTTCTTTCCTTTTCTTTCAATCTTTTTTCTTTCCTTTTTTCCCTTTCCTTTCCTTTCTTTTCCTTTCTTTCTTTTCTTTTCTTTTTCCTTCCTTCCCTCCTTCCTTCCTTCCTTCCTTCATACAGAAAGTTTTGCACAATTTAAATATATTCTACCCAAGGAATATTTCAATTCAGGGTTTCACTTTGGCTTTATTTTTCCTTCTATGCATAGATTTCCAATTTAATAGGGATACTGTAATGCTTTGGCACAAATAGCAAAAAAAAAAAAAAAGTTCTTTTCCAGGACCAAATTATTTGCCCTCTTTGTCTTGACGGTGTCACCTGACCCCCCTGGGAAGGGTTGGATTTCTGCACATTCATCACATCCACCGAGGCCATGTCAAAGCCCTGCCTAGCTTCTCCCCTGTGCATCTATGGCTGATTATTCACTACACTGTAGGCTGAAGACCAGAGCCTGAGATGCAAAAGGTGCATTCCTACCCAGCTGCTCAGGACACTGACCCTTTTGTGAGCCAACTCTACTCTCTTTTTCCCATAACTATGAGCTTCCATCACTGTTCAGAGCCATTTCAAGCATGAGCTTGTAAGGTATCACTTTTCCAAAAATTTTGTCCCATAACCATCGGCTTTCAGATATGAGGAAAAAGATATGTGTGTAATAAAGCCAAACATAACAACGCATCAGGATTCCTAAGTGCATTTTGCAATAGCAGATTGTGTTGCATGTCAGAGCTGACACGTTGTTAATCTAATAAAAGTGCACAGGGATTTCTCTAAACCTTGGCCATGCACACATGAAAATGCTATCAGAATATTTGACATTTTGTTTGAGCTCATCGTCTACCATCTTGAAAGTGCTCCAGCTTTCCTTTTGAAAATTCTTTCCTTATATGTTGAAGTCAGATTTCTATAAATTCTTTTTTTATATAAATTTATTTATTTATTTATTTGTTTTTGGCTGCATTGGGTCTTCGTTGCTGTGCGGGCTTTCTCTTGTTGTGGTGAGCGGGGGCTACTCTCCATTGCGGTGTGCAGGCTTCTCATTGTGGTGTCTTCTCTTGTTGCAGAGCACTGACTCTAGGCACGCAGGCTTCAGTAGTTGTGGCACATGGGCTCAGTAGTTGTGGCTCACGGATTTAGTTGCTCCACAGCATGTGGTATCTTCCTGGAACCAGGGCTCGAACCCGTGTCCCCTGCATTGGCAGGCGGATTCTTAACCACTGCGCCACCAGGGAAGTCCCAGTTTTCTATGAATTCTTAAGGGAGCAAAGGTTTAGCTGACCAGAATCAGAATCATAAGTAGGCTTGGAAATTCCCTATCACTGCTTAGGCTAAGAATTTGGAAGGAATGGAGGAATGAACCAAACTATTTCATGTTTGAGATTCTTTTTTTTTTTTCTGAAATCAATGAAGGCATTCTTTGCTATCATACATGATAAAAGCATTGAAACTGGCTAGATTCCCTTGAGTACCTTTCCCTAATTAAGCCAGTTCTGAAATGTGTATTGTGCACAAGCAGAGTGCCAGGGGTTGCACACGGGTGCCCTCAGGGCCACGTCACAGGGTAGCGCAGAGAGGGTGTGAGACAGTGGAGCTGAGGGAATGCAGCCTGCAACGTGAGCGTGCTCTGTCTAAAGGGCAGCCACGACTCCACTCCCATGAGAATGAAGTGTGGCAGCATTTTCTGATTTTTTTTTTCCAAGAAAAGTCAGAAATCCTGATGCTTAGGTGGAATCTTTAAATGTTGGCAACTAATTCAGATTTTTAAAAAAATTCTCTTTACAAGAGAAATAGTCTGACTGCTGAATTCGGCCTATATGATATCAATTTTTAACCTCCACAACAGATTAGGACTTGGGCCTTCGTCCCATAGAGCCCCACAGTCTGGGGCTCCCTGGGTGGGGAGTCACAGTGACCTCTTCCCCATGACATGCTGGAGAGTCTGTCACTCATCCTTCTGCATGCAGCATGATCTAACCAGAAGGCTACTTACCCACAATGCATCCTACAGACCTCCCACCACGGACAACACTCATTGGGAGTTGACTAATTATACAGTTATTCGTTTTCCATGGGTTTGTAGCAAATTACCACAAATTTAGTGGCTTGAGACAACATAAATTTGTTACCTCACAGTTCTATAGGTTAGAAGTCTGATGCGGTTCTCACTGGGCTAAAATCAAGACAGGGCTGTATTCCTTTCTGGAGACTCTTGAGGAGAATGTGTTTCCCTCTTTTTTCCAGCTGTATGAGGCTGCCCTCTTCCTTTGACTCATGGCCCCTTCATTCATCTTCAAAGCCAGCAATGGCAGGTGGAGTCCTCAGGTCACATCACTCTGACCTTGCTTCCATATAACATCTTCTCTGACTCTAACTCTCTGCCTCCCCTTTCTTTTTTGAGGATCATTCTAATTACATTGGGCTCACCTTAGCAATCTCCCTATTTTAAGGTTCTCTGATTGGCATCTTTAATGCCCCTTTGCCATGTAAACTAACATACTCACGGATTCCAGAGATTAGGACCTGGACATCTCTGGGGGCCATGATTCCGCCAACCACACAGAGGAAGATCTGTTGAGATTCACATGGAAGAAACTGAGGTTGAAGCTCCAGAGCAGAAGCCACAGGCTTTTAACCTAAAGGAAATCACTTTCCATTGACTCTCTGGGAACCCGTATGAATGACAGCAAATGCCTGCGAACTTATGATATGGTCGCTTAGCTAATTTGAGAGCTTTCCGGGCTTTTGCTTCTCATCATCATTCCTTCTCTTGTTGAGTTGGGGAACCATGGGCTGCCACCAGTGTACCCAAAGGAGAGTGCAAACAGCCATGAATGGGACAAAGAGACTACCAAAGGATGAATATGGGTGGAACCAAATGTTCTCGATGTCTGCTTTAAATGTTTGTTTTTCCGGAATGTGTACAATGGCTTTAACTCACCTTTCACAATTCCTGTATCTCACAGGGCGTGTCAGCATGACATTCATTCAGTCATTTTTGCGTTTGAATCACAGGAAGTTTTCTTCAACTGATTTCTCTTCCCTAGTCTTTTGAGGCTCACCACCTAACCACTTGCTTTGCTCCTTTGCATGAAAAAGGACGAAAAGGTTCAGGTAGCAAATGCCATTTTCTGTCTACCCACTTAAAATCCTAAAACCAAGGACTTAGTTTTGTTTCTGTTTGTCTTTTTTTTTTTTTTTAATAATTTACTAAACTTTATTGAAAGACTTCATTATGTGTAACATTGTTAGGTCTGGGATGGGGAGACTAAGAGAATATTCAAAGCTGAATAACATACCCCCTTGTCCTCATTCCCTTATTAAATGTACAACTGAGTAATAGAGGTAACAGAGGAAGAAGGAGGACTGACTGCTGGACAACAGAGAATGCTCCAGGGGGCTGCAAACGGGACATGAACTTCAAAGTGCCAAATGGAACATTGCTCTTATTATCTGGTTTTCTGCCATTCCAGTACTGTGATGAAAAGGAGAGAATATTCCAAGTTGGGTGGCAAGTTGAATGCAGGATGGGAGGTCTGAGTCAGCGCTGTGGGTGAGGACAAGAGGGTAATCAAGGATGGGGCTCCCTTAGATTTCATCTCATTTTGCACATTTGTTGGCCAGTGCCTTACTCAAAACTTTTATCATGGTCCTAAACATATGCCAACTTGTGAATTTCAAGAGACAAACATATCCTTTCAAAATAAAATCATAAAATTATTAATGTTGGTTATCACTTTTGCAAATAGATTATTGTATCATAATTATTTGAAAAGAAGCCTGTCTCCCCCCCTAGGAGAAATTTTGAGGAAGAAATGGATTCTGATTTACCTTGTATTTCCAAACTTGAGTCATACTTAGCACCTTATAGGTGCTTAATATGGACATGATTTGAATTCTACTCTGTACCCCATCACTTAACATCACAAAAACACAGTGCTAGGCAAGATTTTGGCTCCCTGGCCTCCACTCCCTTTTGTTCTGCCTGTGGTTATGTTAAGCAATTAAAGTTGATAATCAGCTGACCTTAATTTAAGGGAGAGTATCCTGGATTTCCCAGGAAAGCCCAATGTAATCACATGAGCTGCTAAGGGCAGAGGGGAAGGCAGAAAGATGAAACAGAAGAATCAGAGAAAGAAGAGATGGGCCACATGAGAAGATTTATGCCATTTCTTGTTCAGAGGTTTAGAGACCATGTGTAAGGAATGGAGAGAGGCCTTTAGGAACTAAAGGTAGCCCCAACCAACAGTCAGGAAGGAAACGGGGACTTCAGTCCTACAACCACATGGTACTGAATTTTGTCAATGACCTAAATGAGCTTGAAAGTGGATTCTCCTCCAAACCCTCCAGAAGGAATGTAGCCCTGCTAACACCTTGATTTTAGTCCAGTGAGACCAGTGTCAGACTTACAGAACTAGAAGTTAATAAATTTGTATTATTTTAAGCCATTAAGTTTATGGTAATTTGTTATGGCCACAATAAATAACTAATGCAAACACCAATTGTAGCTTCCTCAAAATCCTTTCACAACCATAACATACTTGGTCTTTCCAAAGAGAAGTGCTCCCTCCCTCAACTTAGCCAAGAGCAGCTATTACCCATTCCCTTCATCCTGTACTCCTAGAGTAAGACTCATAATAATGTTAGCCCTATCTCTGTCAGTATCTCACCTGAAGCAGTTAATTGTAGGTTCCTTGAAAGTAGGGAACAAATATTAGTCATCTTTATCTCTTGCTGCATAAGGCTTAAGAGAAGTCATTTATTTCTACCAAAGAGATATCCAAAACCCATTTGAGGGAGAGGTTTAAGTAGTCCTGATCAGAGGAGATGCTTTTTCAGACTGGATCTACAGTGGGAAATCTGACAGTTGGGCAGGAGTGCTGAGCTCCAATCTACCAAACCCAAAGGAGAACCAAGTCAGACAGAGCAACTACTGTAGGGACCCAGATATCTGGATCCAGGGATTGAAGGCAAGAGCAAACATGTTGGGAACAGTGGGGAAGGACCTGGGGGATTGCCTAAAATGTCTGCTGGGTGGGAGATTCACCTATTGGGCCCACTGTGATGTGATTGACCTGACGTAAAGTGTCCAGGGCAGTGTGGGTGATGTGTGTTCAGAGAATGCCATTTCCCTAGCTGGCAAGTGACATCCATCTCCCTATCACTGGACCACTATCGAGATACAGCTTCCAGCCAATGTATTATCTCTGGTATTGTAGAGATTAACTCCACCTACAAAGAATTCTAGAGCCAAATTTACAGTGGGCCTCACTTGTTTCCATAATCAAAGTCTAAACCTTCAAAAACAATGTGCTCTGTCCCTTCCAATCTCACCTCTCCACGCCCACCCCCACCACACACAAGCACTTGGCTTTAACTTGGAAAGTTCTATTGAAGAGCCCACCTTCCTTTGAGATATCAGCTAACCCCAAGATCCCGTTTGGTTCTGTCTCAGAAATGCAGATCATCCCCAAATCACACTTTTCAGCTCACCAATCCCAAGTGGTAGCCTCTCCAGCCAACTTATCCCATGGAAACATATTTTAAACTCTTTTAGCAGAGAGAAATATTTGGGTCTTTGCCTGTTTTGCAAAGGCTGAGAATCAAATTACACACTCAGAGCTTCTGTTTTTTTAATATTATATGTCTGTATTATTTAAACATACATGGAAAGTAGTATTTTTTTCCCTAACAAACTAAAGCTTGCTGGCGCCAGCATTGCATTGGTGACTGTGACCATTGTGTGGGTCGTGTCACCAAGATGCAGTCAGAGGTCTCAGTGAAATAGTCTGAATGCACAGGATGGAGCCAAATTGGGACATGGAATGTGGGCCTTCCCTTTGCTTTTCTGGAAAGGGATAATTACTGAACCCCCAAAGACTTTCCATTAATTACTCAAATGTCACATCCTCTGTCTCACGGTAGGCCATGGTAGTCCCTCAGATACTGATTTGTTATTCTCCTTATATTGGTGGAGATTCTTTTTAATTAAAGGATTTTTCCATTCTCTAATCTTTTTTTAATTTTAAAAAAACTTTCTTAGCCCATGTATCTAAGCCATGTAAGCACATGTGTTTTGTGATGTGCCATGTTTCAAAAGGAAAAGAACAAGATCCTTTGAACATATTTTCCTAGCATCTCAACTGATTAACAATCTATTTTATCTTCCATGTCTGTGAATAGTTTGCAAATGATGTGGCCCAAGTCTTTTACCCCAAAATTTCTTATAGTATCATTAGTGTAGACTTCACTTGGGAATTGGTGAACATTTGAGCAGCAGCTGCACTGGTTAATAGTTCCACAGTCCAGGGAGAAAAAGTTAGCTGAATAAATTAATAATGCAAAAAAATCTTTCAGAGGCTTTTTTTTTCTAATAAGGATTAATTTAGGCTGATTATTTTTTTAATTATTAATTAATTAATTAATTAATTTATTTATTTTTGGCTACATTGGGTCTTTGTTGCAGTGCGTGGGCTTCTCATTGAGGTGACTTCTCCTGCTGTGGAGCATCGGCTCCAGGCGCACGGGCCTCAGTAGTTGCGGCACGTGGGCCTAGCCGCTCTGCAGCACGTGGGATCCTCCCAGACCAGGGCTCGAACCTATGTCCCCCGCATTGGCAGGTGGACTCCCAACCATTGCACCACCAGGGAAGTCCTCAGAGACTTTTTAAAACCAGTTAAGAAAACAAGCTATTCACAACCACTTTAGATGAATTAACGTTCTAAATTCTAATAACACATTTATTAATTTGTTTTATTAAGCCAGTCATTTCAATTTTCCCTGCTAGGAAGCCCCTTATTAATATAGTTTAAGTTATTATGTTTACCTGAGATAAGTAAAATTATATATCTTAAATATTTCACCTCACTTGATGATGCTTGAATCCAGCTTTTTTCTTTTTTAATTTGAAGTATAATTGACATATAACATTATATTAGTTTCAGGTATACAATATAGTGATTCAGTATTTGTATAAACTGACATGATCACCACTAGATAAGTCTAGTTACCATCTGTCATCATACAAAGTTACAATTTTGTGTGCATGTGAATAAAGAAAACTTTTAAGATGTAATCTTTTAGTTACTTTCAAATATGCACTACAATATTATCGTAATATATATCATGCTGTACATTACATCCCCGTGACTTATGTATTTTATAATTAGAAGTTTATACCTCTTTACCTCCTTTACTCATTTTGCTCCCCCCCCCCCAACACCATTCTAACAGGTATGAGGTGTTGTTTCATTGTGGTTTTGATTTGCATTTCCCTGGTGATTAGTGATGCTGAGCATTTTTTCATGTACCTATTGACCATCTGTGTGTCATCTTTGAAGAAATGTCTATTCAGATCCTCTGCCCATTTTTTTTTGTTTGTTTATTATTTATGGCTGTGTTGGGTCTTCGTTTCTGTGCAAGGGCTTTCTCTAGTTGCTGCAAGTGGGGGCCACTCTTCATCGCGGTGCGTGGGCCTCTCATTATCACGGCCTCTCTTGTTGCGGAGCAGAGGCTTCAGACACGCAGGCTCAGTAATTGTGGCTCACGGGCCTAGTTGCTTCGCGGCATGTGGGATCTTCCCAGACCAGGGCTCAAACCCGTGTCCCCTGCATTGGCAGGCAGATTCTCAACCACTGTGCCATCAGGGAAGCCCCCCTCTGCCCATTTTTTAATCAAATTGTTTTGTTTTGTTTTCACTTTGAATTTTATGAGTTCTTTATATTTTTAGGATAATAACCCATTATCAGATATATGATTTGCAAATATTTTCTCCCATTCAGTAATTTGTCTTTTCATTTTGTTAATAGTTTCCTTTGCTGAGCAGAAGCTTTTTAGTTTGATGTAGTCCCACTTAATTCTTTTTGTTTTTGTAGCCTTTGCTTTTGGAGTCAGATCCGAAAAATCTTTGCCAAGACCGATGTCAAGGAGCTTACTGCCAATATTTTCTTCCAGGAATTTTATGGTTTCTGGTCTTATATTTAAGTCTTTAATCCATTTTGAGTTAATTTTGCATATAGTATAGGATAGTAGTCTAGTTTCATTCTTCTGCTTTTTCTGTCACCAGTTTGCAAAACATCATTTATTGAAGAGACTATCCTTTCCCAGTTTGATATTCTTGGCTCCTTTGGCTATATATTTGGGCATATATGTAAGGGTTAATTTGGGGGATCTCTATTCTTTTCTATTGATCTATGTCTCTGTTTATATGACAATACCATACTGTTTCAATTACTATAGCTTTGTAATATAGTTCAAAATCAGGAAGTATGATGCCTCCCACTCTGTTCATCTATCTCAATATTGCTTTGACTATTCGGTGTCTTCTGTGGTTCTATTCAAAATTTAGGATCTATTTCTCTGAGAAATGGCATTGGAATTTTGATTGGCATTGCATTAAAATCTGCAGATTGCTTTGGGTAATATGGACATTTTAACAATATTTGTTCTTCCAATCCATGAGCATGGAATATCATTCCCTTTATTTGTGTGCTCTTCAATATTTTTCATCAATGTTTTATAATTTACAGTGTAGAGTCCTTAAACTCTTTGGCTAAATTTACTCCTATGTATTTAATTATTTTTGATAAAATTGTAAATGGGATTGTCTTCTTTTTTTTTTTTTTTAATGGGAGTATAGTTGCTTTACAATGTTGTGTTACTTTCTGCCATACAGCAAAATGAATCAGCTATATGTGTACATATACCCCCTCTTTTTTGGATTTCCTTCCCATTTAGGTCACCACAGAGCATTAAGTAGAGTTCCCTGTGCTATACAGCAGGTTCTCATTAGTTATCTATTTTATACATATTAGTGTATATATGTCAATCCCACTCTCCCAATTCATCCCAGCCCCTGCCTGCCCACCTTGGTGTCTGTATGATTGTGCTCTACATCTGTGTCTCTATTTCTGCCTTGCAAACAGATTCATCTGTACCATTTTTCTAGATTCCACATATATGCTTTAATATACAATATTTGTTTTTCTCTTTCTGACTTACTTCACTCTGTATGACAGACACTAGGTCCATCCATATCTCTACAAATGACCCAATTTCATTCCTTTTTATGGCTGAGTAATATTCCATTGTGTGTGTGTGTGTGTGTGTGTATATATATATATATATATATATATATATCTATATCTATATATATATATATATATATATCACACCTCCTTTATCCATTCATCTGTCATTGGATATTTAGGTTGTTTACATATGATGACTATTGTAAATAGTGCTGCAATGAACATTGGGGTGCATGTGTCTTTTTGAATTATGGTTTTCTCAGGGTATATGCCCAGTAGTGGGATTGCTGGGTCATATGGTAATTCTCTTTTTAGTTTTTTGAGGAACCTCCATACAATATTTCATAGTGGCTGTATCAATTTATATTCCCACCAACAGTGCAAGAGGATTCCCTTATCTCCACACCCTCTGAAGCATTAATTGTTGGTAGATTTTTTGATGATGGCCATTCTGACCAATGTGAGGTGATACCTAATTTTAGTTTTGATTTGCATTTCTCTAATAATTAGTGATGTTGAGCATCTTTTCATGTGCCTCTTGGCTATCTGTATGTCTTCTTTGGAGAGATGTCTATTTATGTCTTCTGCCCATTTTTTGTTTGTGTTGTTTGTTTTTTTCTTGATATTGAGCTGCACAAGTTGTTTGTATATTTTGAAGATTAATTCCTTGTCTGCTGATTTGTTTACAAATAATTTCTCCCATTTTGAGGGTTGTCTTTTTGTCTTGTTTATGGTTTCTTTTGCTGTACAAAAGATTTTAAGTTTCATTAGGTCCCATTTGTTTATTTTTGTTTTTATTTTCATTATTCTAGGAGATGGGTCAAAAAAGATCTTTCTGTGGTTTATGTCAAAGAGTGTTCTTCCTATGTTTTCCTCTAAGTGTTTTATAGTGTCAGTCTTACATTTAGGTTTTTAATCCATTTTGAGTTTATTTTGTGTATGGTGTTAGGGAGTGTTCTAATTTCATTCTTTTACATGTAGCTGTCCAGTTTTCCCAGTGCCACTGATTGAAGAGACTGTATTTTCTCCATTGTATATTCTTGCCTCCTTTGTCATAGATTAGGTAACCATAGGTGTGTGGGTTTATCTCTGGGCTTTCTATCCTGTTCCATTGATCTATATTTCTGTTTTTGTGCCAGTGCTATACCACCTTGATTACTATAGCTTTGTAGTAGAGTCTGAAGTCAGGGACCCTGACTCCTCCAGCTCCGTTTTTCTCTCTCAAGATTGCTTTAAGGACTTCCCTGGTGGCACAGTTGTTAAGAATCTGGCTGCCAATGCAGGGGACATGGATTCAAGCCCTGTTCAAGGAAGATCCCACGTGCCGCAGAGCAACTAAGCCCGCAAGCCACAACTACTGAGCCCACGTGCCACAACTACAGAAGCCCATGTGCCTAGAGCTTTTGCTCCACAACAAGAGAAGACACTGCAATGAGAAGCCCACGCACCACAACAAAGAGTAGCCCCTGCTCGCCACAACTACAGAAAGACCATGCGCAGCAACAAAGACCCAACGCAGCCAAAAATAAATAAATGAATAAATAAATTTATTTAAAACAAGATTTCTTTGGCTATTTCGGGTCTTTTGTGTCTCCATACAAATTTTAAGATTTTTTGTTCTAGTTCTCTGAAAAATGCTAATGCTAATTTGATAAGGGTTGCATTGAATTTGTAGATTGCTTGGGGTAGTATAGTCATTTTCACAACATTGATTCTTCCAGTCCAAGAACATGGTATATCTCTTCATCTGTTTGTGTCATCTTTGATTTCTTTCATCAGTGTCTTGTAGTTTTCTGAGTACAGGTCTTTTACCTCCTTAGGTAGGTTTATTCCTAGGTATTTTATTCGTTTTGTTGCAATGCTGAATGGGATCATTTAATTTCTCTTAATTTCTCTTTCTGATCTTTTGTCATTAGTGTACAGGAAAGTAAGAGATTTCTGTGCATTAATTTTGTATCCTGCTACTTTACCGAATTCATTGATTAGCTCTAGTAGCTTTCTGGTCATCTTTAGGGTTTTCTATGTATAGTATCATGACATCTGCAAACAGTGACAATTTTACTTCTTTTCCACTGTATTCCTTTTATTTCTTTTTCTTCTCTGATTGTTGTGGTTAAGACTTCCAAAACTATGTTGAATAATGCTGGCAAGAGTGGACATCCTTGTCTTGCTCCTGGTCTTAGAGGAAATGCTTTCAGTTTTTCCCCATTGAGAATGATATTTGCTGTGGGTTTGTTATATATGGCCTTTATTATGTTGAGGTAAATTCCCTTTATGTCCACTTTCTGGAGAGTTTTTATCATAAATCAGTGTTGAATTTTGTCAAAAGCTTTTCTGCATCTATTGAGATGGTCATATGGTTTTTATTTTTCAATTTTTTAATATGGTTTATCACATTGATTGATTTGTGTATATTGAGGAATACTTGCATCCCTGGGATAAATCCCACTTGATCATGGTGTATGATCCTTTTAATGTGTTGTTAGATTCTATTTGCTAGTATTTTGTTGAGAATTTTTGCACCTATATTCATCAGTGATATTGGACTGTAATTTTCTTTTTTTGTGATATCTTTGTCTGGTGTTGTTATCAGGGTGATGGTGGCCTCATAGAATGAGCTTGGGAGTGTTCCTTCCTCTGTAATTTTTTGGAAGAGTTTGAGAAGGATGGGCGTTAGCTCTTCTCTAAATGTTTGATAGAATTTACCTGTGAAGCCATCTGGTCCTGGACTTTTGTTTGTTGGAAGATTTTTAATCACAGTTTCAATGTCATTAAATGTGATTTGTCTGTTTATATTTTCTAATGCTTCCTGGTTCAGTCTTGGAAGGTTAAACCTGTCTAAGAATTTGTCCATTTCCTCCAAGTTGTCAATTTTACTGGTATAGTGTTGCTTGTAGTAGTCTCTTATGATCTTTTGTATTTCTGCAGTGTCCGTTGTAACTTCTTTTTCATTTCTAATTTTATTGATTTGAGTCCTCTCCCTCTTTTGTTTTGATGAGTCTGGCTAAAGGTTTATCAATTTTGGTTATCTTCTCAAAGAACCACCTTTTAGTTTTATTGATCTTTGTTACTGTTTTCTTTGTTTCTATTTCATTTATTTCTGCTCTGATATTTATGATTTCTTTTCTTCTACTAACTGGGGGATTTTTGTTCTTCTTTCTCTAGTTCCTTTAGTTGCAAAGTTAGATCGTTTATTTGAGTTTTTTCTTGAAGTAGGATTCTTGAAGTAGGATTGTAGGTAGGACTGTATTTCTATAAACTTCCCTCTTAGAATGGCTTTTGCTGCATCCCATAGGTTTTGGGTCATCGTGCTTTCATTGTCATTTGTCTCTATGTATTTTTTTATTTCCTCTTTGATTTCCTCAGTGACCTCTGGGTTATTTAGTAATGTACTGTTTAGCCTCCATGTGTCTGTGTTTTTTACAGTCTTCTTTCCTGTAATTGATTTCCAGTCTCATAGCAGTGCAGTTGGAAAAGATGCTTGATATGATTTCAATTTTCTTAAATTTACCAAGGCTTGATTTGTGACCCAAGATGTGATCTATCCTGGAGAATGTTCCATTTGCACTTGAGAAGAAAGTTTATTCTGCCGCTTTTGGATGGAATGTCCTATCAATATCACTTAAATCTATCTAGTCTATTGTGTCATTTAAAGCTTGTGTTTCCTTATTAATTTTCTGTCTGGATGATCTTTCCTTTGGTGTAAGTGAGGTGTTAAAGTCCCCCACTATTATTGTGTTACTGTTGATTTCCCTGTTTATGGCTGTTAGCATTTGCCTTATATAGAGAGATGCTCCTATGTTAGGTGCATATATATTTATAACTGTTAACATAATCTTCCTCTTGGTGTGATCCCTTGATCATTATGTAGTGTCCTTCCTTGTCTCTTGTAACAGTCTTTATTTTAAAGTCTATTTTATCTGATGTGAATATTGCTACTCCAGCTTTCTTTTGATTTCCATTTACATGGAATGTCTTTTTCCCTCCTCTCACTTTCAGTCTGTATGTATCCCTAGGTCTGAAGTGGGTCTCTTGTAGACAGCATATATATGGGTCTTGTTTTTGTATCCATTCAGCCAATCTATGTCTTTTGGTTAGAGCATTTAATCCATTCACATTTAAGGTAATTATTTATATGTATGTTCCCATTACCATTTTCTTAATTGTTTTAGGTTTGTTTTTGTAAGTCCTTGTCTTGTGTTTCCTGACTAGAGAAGTTCCTTTAGCATTTGTTGTAAAGCTGGTTTGGTGATGCTGAATTCTCTTAGCTTTTTCTTGTCTGTAAAGCTTTTGAATTCTTCATTGAATCTGAATGGGATCCTTGCTGGGTAAAGTAATCTTGGTTGTAGGTTTTTCCTTTTTATCACTTTAAATATATCCTGCCACTCCCTTCTGGCCTGCAGAGTTTTTGTTGAAAAATCAACTGATAACCTTATGGAGATTCCCTTATATTTTATTTGTTGCTTTTCCCTTGCAGCTTTTAATATTTTTTCTCTGTATTTACTTTTTGTTAGTGTGATTAATATGTGTCTCGGCATGTTTCTCCTTGACTTTATCCTGTATGGGACTCTCTGTGCTTCCTGGACTTGATTGACTATTTCCTTTCCCATATTAGGGAAGTTTTCAACTATAATCTCTTCAAATATTTTCTCAGACACTTTCTCTTTCTCTTCTTTTTCTGGGAGCACTATAATTTGAATGTTGGTGCATTTAATGTTGTTCCAGACGTCTCTGAGACTGTCCTCAATTATTTTCATTCTTTTTTCTTTATTCTGCTCTGCAACAGTTATTTCCAACATTCTATCTTCCTGCTCACTTATCCACTCTTTTACTTCAGTTATTCTTCTATTGATTCCTTCTAGAGTATTTTCAATTTCAGTTATTGTGTTATTCATCACTGTTTGTTCTTTAGTTCTTCTAGGTCCTTGTTAAACATTTCTTATATTTTCTCCATTCTATTTCTGAGATTTTGGATCATCTTTACTATCATTACTCTGAATTCTTTATCAGGTAGATTGCCTATTTCCTCTTCATTTATTTGGTCTTGTGGGTTTTTAATTTGCTCCTTCATCTGCAACATGTTTCTCTGTCTTCTCATTTTCCTTAAATTACTGTGTTTAGGGTCTCTTTTCTGCAAGCCACAGGGTTGTAGTTCCTCTTGCTTCTGGTGTCTGTCCCCAGTGGTTGAGATTGGTCCAGTGGCTTATGTCGGCCTCCTGGTGTAGGGGACTGGTGCCTGCGTTCTGGTGGGTGTAGCTGCCCTCTGATGGGCAGGGCCACATTAGATGGTGTGTTTTGGGGTGTCTGTGGGCTTAGTATGACTTAGGCAGCCTGTCTGTTAATGGGTGGGGTTGTGTTCCTGTCTTGCTTGTTGTTTGGTGTGAGACGTCCAATACTAGAGCTTGCCAGCCGTTGGGTGTAGCTGGGTCTTTGTGTTGAGATGGAGACTTCTGGGAGAGCTTTCTCTCATTAATATTCCCTGGGTCTGGAGTTCTCAGGTGGTCCAGTGTCCTGGACTCTGCTCTCCCACCTCAGAGGCTCAGGCCTGACCCCTGGCAGGAGAACAAAGACCCTGCAAGGAGCATGTCGTGGAAGAAAAAAAAAAAAAAGGAAGTACATGAACAGACAAACAAAACCCCCAAGACAAATGGTAAAAGAAAAACCACCAAACAGGAAGAAACACACATACACACAAACAGGAAAAAAATAAAGAAAGAAAACAAAAAAGAAGAGAGCAACCAAACAAATAAATGAACCCCAAAACAAAAACAAAAAATACAAATTAAACTAACAAAAACAAAAAAGAAATCAAAAGCAGAAAGAAAACTAAAAAACAAGGGCAAAGAAAGCATAAAACAAACACAAAAACAATTTTAAAAAGATAAAAGCAAAACCAAAGAAAGAGGAAAACAAAAGGAAAAAACACAAAGCAACAAATAAGTAAAGTAAAAATAGAATAATATAAAATATAGTTAAAAAAAGAGATAAAAACAAAGCAAGACAGAAGAAAAAATAATAATAATAAGGAAAAAACACAATATAATAAAAAAGTAAAGTAAAATAGTAAAAACTAAAATATTTTAAAAATAAAAGCATAAAAAGAAAGAAAAAATAAAAATTAAAAGAATAATAGAAAAAAGAACAACAACAGAACAAAACAAAACAAAAGAAATAATAGTGATAATAATATTTTCCTGGGGCCTCAGCTGTCAGTGTCGTTGCTCCCACAGTGAGTCACAGCCAATCCCTGCCTCCCCAGGAAGTCCTCCAATACCTCTAGGTAGGTTTCTGGACCTGCTGTGGGCACTGTGGGGCCAGCTCAGATTCTAACCTGAGATTCTGACCAATTCCCGTGTGTATTTGCCCCCAAAGTCCACAGTTGTTAAAGCTAAACCAGCCTCAATTGTGGGAGCACTCATCTATTCTGATATTCCACAGATGCATTGTTTACCAAGCCAATTGCAGGGATTTAATCCGTTGCTCCTGCAGCTGCATGGATAGATTTCTGTTCCTCTTCTTTGGTCGCACCACCCCTGTGGCTCAGCTTTGGTTTTGGGCCCACCTCTGCATGTGGGCCACACTCTGTTTCCTGCCCAGGCAAGAAGGGGCAAAAGCAACAGCTGATTAGGGCACACTTACTCTGGTCAGGAAGAGGGATGGATATGGCAGTCACAATTGGGATGTGCAGGGAGTGCCTGCAGCGGCAGAGGCTGGCAAGAGGTTGCAACAGCCTGGCACGCATCATGCACTCTCCTGGGAAAGTTGGTCCCAGATCGCAGGACCCTCAGTAGTGGCAGGCTGTGCAGGCTCCCAGGAAGATGTGGGCAGTGACCCGCACTTGCTCTCAGGACCTTTGGTGGCAGCAGCAGCAGTGGTAGCAGTCTGCGCCAGTCTGGAGTCCAATAGCAGCTGCGGCTTGCACCCACCCCTTGAGCTCGTATAGGTGGTACCCTGGGAGTGCACTGAGGAAGAAGTTCCTATGGTGGGCCCAACCCTCTCCTCATGCACCCCCTAACAATGGTCCCTTGCTTCTCTGGAAGGCCCAGGCTTCTTCCTGGACTCCCTCAACTGTAACACACTACCCCTAAAGCTGTCTTCATGCAGCCAACCCCAGTCCTCTCCCTGGGGTCTGACCTCCGAATCCCTAGCCTCAGCACCCAGCCCCCACCTGCTCGGTGGGCCAGCAGACAAGTATCTCAGGCTGGGGAGTGCCAGTCAGCACTGACCCTCTGTGCAGGACTCTCTCTGCTTTGCCCTCCACACACCTGTTGCTGTACTCTCCTCTGAGGCTCTGAAGTGCCCCACTGTCCCTGCCAGTGAGGGGGCTTCCTAGTGTGTGGAAACTTTGCCTCCTTCACAGCTCCCTCCCAGAGGTGCAGATCCCATCCCGATTCCTTTGTCTCTTTTTTTATTCTCTTTTCTTTTGCCCTACCCAGGTATGTGGGGATTTTCTTGCCTTTTTGGAAGTCTGAAGTCTTCTGCCAGTGTTCTGTAGATGATCTGTGGGGGTCGTTTCACATGTAGATGTATTTTTGATGTATCTGTGGGGAGAAGGTGAACTCCATGTCTTAATCCTCCACCATCCTGAAGGTTCTCCAAGATTGTTTTCTTAATTTCTCTCTCTGATAATTTGTTGGAAGTGAATACAGGTATGAGAGATTCTTGTACCCTGCAACTTTACTTAATTTGCTTATTAGTTCTAACAATGTTTTGGTGTAGTCTTTAGGGTTTTCTATGTATAAAATCACATCATCCACAGAAAGTGAGTTTTACTTCCTTCTTTCCAATTTTGATGGTTTTATTTATTTTTCTTGCTTAACTGCTATGGCTAGGACTTCCAATACTATGTTGAAAAAAGTGGTGAGAGTAGGCATCCTTGTCTTGTTCCTGATCTTAGAGAAAAACTTTCAGTTTTTCACTGTTGAGTATGATGTTAACTGTGGGCTTATCATATATGGCCTTTAATATGCTGAGATACATTTTCTCTATATGTACTTTGTTGATAGTTTTTACCATAAATGGATGAAGAATTTTCTCAAATGATTTTTCTGCATCTGTTGAGATGATCATATGATTTTTATTCTTTATTTTGTTAATGTGGCTTATAACATTGATTGATTTGTTGATGCTAAACCCACTTTACATACCTGGAATAAATCCCACTTGATCATGGTAGATTAAAAGGATCATTATAATCCTTTTAATGTATTGATGAATTTGGTTTGCTAATAATTTGTTGAGAAATTTTGCATCTAAGTTCATCAGAGATATTAGCCTGTAATTTTCTTTTTTTGTGGTGTTCTTGTCCAGTTTTGGTATAAGGTAGTGCTGACCTAATAAAATAAATCTGGAAACATTCCCTCTTCTTCAATTTTTTGGAAGAGTTAGGTTTTAAAGAGAAGGATAGGTTTTAAATCTTTTGAATGTTTGGTAGAATTTACCAGTGAAGCCATTTAGTCCTGGACTTGTGTTTGTGGGAGATTTTTGATTACTTATTCAATCTCCTCACTAGTAATCAATCTATTCATATTTTCTGTTTTTTTATGATTCAGTCATGGAAGATTGTATGTTTCTTAAAAGTTATCCATTTCTTCTAGGTTGTCCAATTTGTTGGTGTATAATTGTTCATAGTAGTCTTTTATGATCCTTTGTATTTCTGTGGTATCATTCGTAATTTCTTCTCTTTCATTTCTGATTTTATTTATTTGAGCCCTCTCTCTTTTTTTCTTGGTGAGTCTGGCTAATGGTTTGTCAATTTTATTTATCTTTTCAATGAACCATCTCTTAGTTTCATTGGTCTTTTCTATCATCTTTTTATTCTCTATTTTAATAATTTTCACTCTGGTCTTTTTATTTCCTTCCTTCTACTAATTTGGGCTCTGTTTTTTCTTCTTTTTCTAGTTTCCTGAGGTGTAAAGTTAAATTGTTTATTTGAGATTTTTCTTGTTTCTTGAGGAAGGTCATTGTTGCTATGAACTCTTTTTGCTGCACTCCATAAATTTTTGGTATGTTGTACTTACATATTCATTTGTCTCAAGGTACTTTTTACCTTTCTCCTTTGATTTATTGTTGACCCATGAGCTGCTCAGTAGCATGTTGTATTATTTCCATATATTTGTGATTTTTCCAGTTTTCTTCTTGTAATTGATTTCTGGTTTCGTATCATTGTGGTCATAAAATATGCTTAATATAATTTCAGTCTTCTTAAGTTAATTGAGACTTGTTTCGTGGTTTCATATATGATCTATCCTGGAGGATTTTCCAAGTGCATTCAAGAAGAGTGGGTCTTTTTTTTTTTTTTTTTTTTGCTGCTTTTGGGTTGAATATTTTATATATATATATCTCCCCTATTAAGTCCATCTGATCTAATGTGTTATATAAGGCCAATATTTTCTTATTGATTTTTCTGTCTGGATCATCCATTCATTGATGTAAGTCCCCTACTATGATTGTATTGCTGTCAATTTCTCCCTCTAGGTCTGTTAAATTTGCTTACATATTTAGGTGCTCCTATCTTGGGTGCATAAATATTTACAAATGATATAACTTCTTTTTGCATTGACTCTCTCCCTCTTTATCATTATGTAATACTCTCCTTTGTCTTTCATTACAGTCTTTGTTTTAAAGTCTATTTTGTTTGATATGAGTATAGCTATCCCAGCTTTATTTTGGTTTCCCTTTGCATGGAAAATCTTTTTGCATCACTTCACTTTCAGTCTGTGTGTATACTTACAACTAAAGTGAGTCACTTGTAGGCAGCATATATAGGGGTCTTGTTTTTATCCATTCAGCCATTCTATGTCTTTTGTTTGGAGCATTTAGTCCATTTACATTTAAAGTAATTATTGGTAGGTATGTACTTATTACCATTTTGTTAATTGTTTTCTGGATGTTTTATAGTTCCTCTCCCTTCCTTTCTTCTTCCCTTGCTCTCTTTCATTGTGGTTTGATGACTTTAGTTTTATGCTTAGATTCTTTTTTCATTAACTTTTGTGAATCTACTATAGGTTTTTGTTTTGTGGTTACCATGAAGCTCACATTTACCAGCATATGTACATATATATATTTACATATATTAAGTTGATAGTAACTTTAGTTTGAACATATTCTAAAACACTACATTTTACTTCTCTCCTCATTTTATGTTTTTAATGTCACATTTTATATTTTTTAATTTTGTGTTTGTGTATTCCTTAACTAATTATTGTACTTTTAGTTATTTTTACTACTTTTGTCTTTTAACCTTTAAACTAGCTTTAGAAGTGATGAATTCACTACCTTTACTATATATTTACCTTTACAAATGAGATTTATACTTCCATATGTTTTCTTGTTACTAACTCCTTTCTTTTCAGCTTAAAGAAGTCACTTTAACATTTCTTATAAGGCCCATTTAACTTTTACTATTCTGGAAAGCTCAATCTCCCCTTCAGTTCTGAATGATAACCTTGCTGCATAGGAATTCTTGGCTGGAATTTTTTTTCCTTTCAGCACTTTGAATATATCATACCACTTTATTCTGGCCTGCAAAGTTTCTGCTGAAAAGTATGATTATACTCATTTGGGTATTCCCTTTTCTCTTGCTGCTTTTAAGATGCTCTCTTTAACTTTTGACAATTTTAGTTGTGTGTTGGTGTGGATATCTTTGGGTTCATCTTATTTGGAACCGTCTGGGCTATCTGGATCTGGATGTCTGTTTCTTATCCCAGGTTAGGGAATTTTCAGTTACTATTTTTCAAATAAGTTTTTTTTGCTTCTTTTTCTCTCTCTTCTCCTTCTGGGACCCCTATAATGTGAATATCATTCTGCTTAATATTGTCCTATAGGTCCCATAAGCTATCTTTGCTTTTGATTTTTTTTTTTTTTTCCTGCTCTGTTTGGGTGAGATTCACTGCCTTGTCTTCTAGATCAGTTATCCATTTTTTGCTTCATCTAGTCTGCTGTTGAAACCTTCTAGTGTATTTTTCAGTTCAATTATTATATTCTTTATCTCTGTGATTTCTGTTTGGTACTTTCTTATATTTTCTGTCTCTTTGCTGAATTTTCACTGTGCTCATCCATTTTTCTCCCAAGGTTAGTGAGCATCTTTATGTATTACTTTAAACACTTTATCAGGTAAATTACTTATCTCTGTTTCATTAAGGTTTTCCTCTGAGCTTTTATCTTGTCCTTTCATTTGGAATGTTTTCCTCATTTTTCTTTATTCTCTGTGTTTATTTCTCTGTTTTAGGTGAAACAAATACCTCTCCCAGTTTTGAAGGGGTGGCCATGTGTAGGAGATGAATCTTATTTTTCAACATTGCCTTAGCTCTTGATTGGTCCCAGTTGTTGAGGGTGTGACAAGACTTGTTAGTGTTCCAAAGGGATGGCCCTCAGTCAGCACCTAGTTTCAAGCTGATTGGAAGCCAGACCCTTAGGCAGCAATTTTTAAGGTATGCAAATGTATACAGTCCCGTGGGACTTAAATTGTAAGCCTTGCTGGCCTCCAGACCAGGTAATCTGGAGGTGTCCCTGCCTGACAGTTGCAAAAATCAGGGCTCCAGGCTAGTGTAAAAGCTCCTTTCTGGGAGGTACCAGTGATTGGTAGTAAGGCTGACAGAGAATGCTGAGATTTTGTCCCCCAGCTATGTTACCTGAGAGCATTCCTGTAGCTTCCAGATGTGTGGGAAACCTGAAGCCTGTCCCTCAGGATAAAGCTCCAAGACAAGTAAATAGGCCTGTATACAAAAAGACTGAGGTGTGTGTTTCAGTCTGCAGTCTGTGCAGTACCCTGGAGGGTGGTAGCCTGCCAAGAACTATCTCTCTGATTGTTAAAGTCCAATGGGACCCAGGAATGCAAGCCCCTCTGGCCACCAGAGGCAGGCAATCAAGGACTGTTCCCCAGTGTATATTGCACACGCCCACTGGCTTTAGCAAGGCAGCTGGAGAGACAAAAAACCATGAGTGCTGCTGGTACTAATAAAATAGAGGGAGAGTACAAAACGGGTGCCTGCCAGCCCCTCTGTTCCCAGAGAGAGTCCCAATAGGCCCCTGCCCCTTCAGCAAGCACTTTAAGCTTAGCATACGAATCTCCTTCACATAAGTTTTAGAAGCTTTTCAAACTGCTGCTTTTGTACTGGGCCCCTGGACAAGTGAGTCTTCACATAAGTCCTTTAAGAGCAGTATCTCAGTTCCCTACAGCCCTTTGGGTCTCCTGGATGCAAGCCTCTCTGGTTTTCAAAGCCAGGCACTTTGTGGGCTTGTCTCTTTGGTCAGGTCCCAAGGGTTGGGGTGCCTGGTGTGGGGCACAAAATCGTTGCTCCTCAGGGAGAGTCTCCTGATTTGTGAGATCCCTCCAGAAGGTAGGTTGCTGTGTTAGAGCTGGGGTTTTTGGTGAGATTATGTCTCTGCTTTTCCTTCCCATCTCAATGTGGTCCTTGTATCACTTGTTGTGAGGAGCCGTTCAGCTAGTTTTCAGGTCTTTTTTAGAGGGAATTGTTCCATATATAACTGTAGATTTGGTGTGTTTATGGGAGGAGGTGAGTTCAGGATCTCCCTATGTCACCATCTTGCCCTGCCCCTGCCCTGCAACTCCATCTTCAATTATAGTCAAAATCTGTTCAGCTCCTCTCCCTCTCTTTCCACTAAGAACCCCATTTGACTTCTAACAGCCTTTGTTTTGCTTGACAAGTGTTGCAAAGTCTGAGTCCTTGCTTAATTCACCTATACCCCAAGTCCTGGCTTGTTTCATAGGATGGCTGTAGAGAAGGACAGTGGTAAAATGGACCAGCAAAATCTTTCTAAGCATGCTGTTCAGCTAATGCTCTTACAAAGTAGGCCTTACTGGCTTCTTCACTAGTGGAGGAAGGCGCTCCCATTTTTGGTCCACCTGCTCCTTGCCACGCTGTGGCAAGGAACACCTTAAATATATTAACCTTATTTCATCCACCCAGGACGCCTGCGATGAAAGTACCACTGTCCTGATAAGTTTCTCTTCTACTTAGAAGACTAGGGATTTAGGCTGAGGACCATCTGATCCCAAAGATCATATGAATATATGTAAAGAAATTGGTTCCTTAAATCTAATAAAACATCCAATGAAATACAACATTTTTAAAAGAAAAGCAGAAACAATTTCACAAGCCTAACACTTTAGTGGAACTGAATTTATTGTTGAATTTAGGGAAAGAATTGTCTTACCACTAGTACTATAAGCAATAGTTGTAGTAAATAGTTTTGAGAAAAATGATAATGGAGTTTAAAATCCTTGTAAACTAAATATTTTGGAGATAGCTCAGATGGAGATTAAGACAGGGGTTGTTTCTCCTTTCTCTTTTGAGAGCTCCCCAGGGAGAGTTATTTTCTGATTAGCCCTTGTATGGGGTGGGATGGTGAGTCATCACTGTATAGTAAGACCAGCTGGGCTTGTAGTAGCAATGGGAGAACAGCATTGCTAGAATCTTCTTAGACTGCAGAAAGTCAGTCACATCCAGCCTCTCCCCCCACCACTCCACTCTTCTATGCTGAGTAACAAAGATATTGCTCCAGCACATTCCAGATGTCATTCCCTCTGCCTGGGGAAGTCACCTCAACTTTTAACTCAAGCATCACAAAGCACTGTCCTCCAGAAGGTTTTCCCTGCCTCCTTGAATATGACTTCTCTTGTTTCTGTTCTACTCCTCAACTCCATGTCTGCTTCACCAGGGCAGCTGCCTCCATGTATTGGAAGCTTTGGTCTGCATGTTTACTTCTCACTAGATATCAGACCTTTGGAGTGTACACACTGCCTTTTCAGCTTGGCATACCCATGGCTTTTTTGAGTCATTTTGCATGTTTTGGGAGTGAATGTCACTCATCTGAACCCATTCTGAGGTCTATAAACCTATGTTTAAGCAATAAAAATAAAAGACAAAAGGGCAAAAATGTTACCCTTAGTGATTTGATTTTTAATTGGACTATGGAATTCTAGAGTACTGATAGAACTTTGTGTTTCAGGGTCTCAGGTTCCTCATCTATAAAACGTGAGAGTTGAAATAATGAACTCTCAGTGATGTTATTCCTCCCATTTCGATCCAGTCAAGTTTTCATTGTATCACAGGTCCTACCAATGGAGTGTTTCTAGTCTAGCCTTGACTTTGTAGCCAAAATCTTAGCAATTTGAATTTTAGGAAGGTCATTGAGCCCTAAATCTCAATTTCAACATTCCTTACTGATTTTTTTTTAAAGAAATGATCACCAGGAACATTACAATTCAGATACAAAATACCGTTAGATAATGAAGACATAGATTATGTGATATTGGAAATAATAAAAGGAAAACCTACCTTTCTTTCTTTCTTTCTTTCTTTCTTTCTTTCTTTCTTTCTTTCTTTCTTTCTTCCTTTCTTCCTTTCTTTCTTTCTTTCTTTCTTTCTTTCTTTCTTTCTTTCTTTCTTTCTTTCTTTCTTTCTTTCTTTCTTTCTTTCTTTCTTTCATTCTTTCCCAAACTGTGGCTGTCTGTGCTCCAAAATACTCTTGAGGTGTAAAATGGTATCAGTGAATAAATATCCACAATATCTTGAATTATAACCTTCAAAATTTAAGTTTTGTTTTAACAAAGGAAATATAAGTGATCTTAAGAAGTGTAATAGTTATTGATGATTAGATTCAATATGTTATGGGACAGGTAAAAGAATGAATGAATTCCACTTATGAATCTAATCTAATCATAAAGAACAAAAAATGCATTGCAAAAGCAAAATCACTGTATACAGATAGAATTTCTTTAGGCCCAATTTTGTCTTGCAAATAGCAGGAAGAAAAATGTAACTTCAGAGCATATCATAACCAATTCAAAGGAAAGACTTCCTTAGATGTAAAGTCAAAGTATCTTACAAATTAGAAGATATTGTAACTATCTCAATTTCAGGCATATGGAGAGAATTTGTGTAGTACACAGCTGTCCTTACATTGTCCTTTTTGTTACTATAAAGTACAGTAAAAGACCCTGATCCCTGCAGGAATGAGATATGTTCTTTTTTTGTCGAAGAGAGTTGCACTTTCATGATTTCCCACAAAACAGCTGCAAAAATACCTACAGTAGGGCATCTGGAATTCTTAAAAGTGACTTGAGGATTTGTGGCTAATGAAACATTGTGAAATAACACTCACCATGTTGTAAAAAAATACCCTTAACCATTTATTAGCGTTCTTTAAGACAAAAATAAAAGGTGCCCTAAGCACATTAGCCCAGCTTGATTGGAAGAAAATGCTAAAGTGACAAAGACATCGTATAAATAGATGCCTTGCCAGAAACAGATCTTGACATCATAAGACATATCAATATCTTTTTACAGTTATGAAGAACAGTGTGGTAAAATCCCACCGTGATGGCTGTAGCTTAAAGTGTTTGATCAGATTTTGGAGCATCATCAGTGATAACTTACATGTTCTTTAAAAATGTGGTTTCCTGTTGAGACCAAGCACGGTTCCCAGAAAAAAAAAAAAAAAAAGGAATTCTCTTAAAGATGTTTTTCATTTTTACCTCTCACGAAACAAGACTATCAAAATGAAAGCAATGGCTTTTCCATGAGAACTTGGGTAAACTAAACCATGTATTGTTCCATCTTAAAATGAAACATCTGGCTGACTTAAGAAGAAAACAAGCTGAATTATTTCTGAGTATCTAACAGAGAGAGGTTAACTTCAAAATCTATATGTCTTTCCAAGGTGGACATGGAAGGAAAAAGAAAAACTATGAAGTTATTTTTGACTCAGGAAAGTAGATCTGGAGGTAATTTAGTGAACACAAATTACCACTGACAAGGGAAGAAATAATTTATTCTCCTGGTGAGTCTTTGAGTGGGCAGCATGGAGCTGTCAGCAGGGAAAAGGCATTTGGATGGATTTAAAAACAATTTAAACCCAAGTCCAAAATCCTATAAGAGATCCAGGACATCATATGAAGTTGTGAGACTCCTTAGAGAAGTTTCATTTCTAAACTGAAGCATGAGGGTGAAACTATGAGATATCAATTCAGGTGGAGAAGAGCTTATAGCTGGGAGATAAACAGATTGAGGGATAGCAAATTCTAATGTGTTTCTTAATAAATTCTTCTCTTTTAGCTTCACTTCTGTTTTTTTCCTGGGTCCTCAATCTAAGAGTCTCTACTCACCAGAGTATTTATGGATGTCTACTTGAAAGTCCTTCCTCAGCTCTGTGTGCTCCTCCCGATGGCTCCCTCCTGTGAACCTTGGCTTCCTTCACTGATGGCCACTACCAGTCATAATCCACTTGGAAGGGTGTTGTCCTTTCCCTGCTAGAACCATGGGACATGGATGGGATAGGACATTGATTTGATACCTGCCTACACTTCCTTTCAGTTTCCTGTTTCCTCTTCTCCACTTGGGCATCACTTAAGACTGCAGGGGTAATCAGATTTTCCTGAAGGTATAGAGGAAGGAGCTGCAAGGCAATTACAACCTAGAAGAGAAAAACGTATAACTGTATTCTCAATCCATTTTCTCCCATAGCTCTAGGAAGAACTACTCAAAATTGGAAGGAAAACCTTGGCTCCCTGGCTTGCACCTCTCTCAACCATTTCTTCTTCCAATCTCCATGGTGTGAAACTCCACACACTTTCTGGGAAAACCCAGTCCTCCTCAAAGGCTCCTCCTAGGGTCTGTCCTCTTCTCCACCCAGCACTATATTTCCTCCAGTTTAGAATACTCTCTGGGAAGAAGGGGGCATGAGGAGGGAAACATGATTGCTGGTCTTTGGAATTTTAAGTCTTGTAGAATATAGCCCTCTAGCCATTAGCCCTCTTCACATGATGGAGCCACCACTGAGTGGAGCACACATACTGACACATATCACAAGGACATACTTTAAATCTCAGAGAGAGCATCACCTAAACTTATAAGGAAGAAGAGGAATAATTATCAGACTGCCTCATAATTTACAAAACTGCCTCTCTCACAATGGAGTTACACTTCCCTTTGTCACGCAGAGCACTATTACTGCCACCCCTGAATCCCTAACAACTTCGTCCTCTACTCTTCTCTCTACCATCTACCGGGAATGACCATATAGCTTTGGTCAAATCACTTCTTTAACCCCACACATTTTTATCACCCACTTTGAATTTGCCAAATAACTCAAACTCTTATCCAATGATCATCAAAGTTGATTCCTTTCTGGCGTAAGAAAGTTACAGTAACACCAGAAATTATTTTGTTGATGAAGATTCCATATCCAGTTATCATTCATCTAATTAGTGAAGTTAAAAATTTGAAAATTGACGATAACTCAAAGGAAGCACTGGAGCTCTGTTCTAAAGACCAAATGCAAGAGGCGCTGAAAAGAACAGCACGTTTTCAACAACCCTTCATGCAACGTCTATGTTTCTGCAGATTGAAGTGATCGCCTCATTGTTCAGCATATTCTGCGACTCAGGCAAGTCCTGTCTTTAGCTCTGTGACTCTTTCCCTCTTTCTTGGGAGGAGGTGTGTGTGTGTAAGTAGTAGCAGTAATAGAAGGAGTAGTAATAATAACAGTAGATGTGTGGACTGGAGCGGGGAGGGGGTGGGTGTGCACAGGAAAGAGCCACCAAGTGCTTTTCATGGCAAAATGGCTTAGAAGAGGCAAATATTGTGTGGAACCAAGAATGACTACAGATCTATACATTCAGGACCTACATTAAGCAAACTTGTCAGTGTTGTTTTCTCTTTGTGTCTTCCCAGGGATCAGGTTATACAACAAATTATTTGCTCAGTGATCCCACAAAATTAGGGAATCAGAAAGTCACTCACACTATCTACAGTTTCTCACGGTAACTTCTTGGGTTCATGCTTCTGCATCTAGTTTTTAAACTGGTGTTGACAGGGAAGAGGAAGTGGGAAAGGGTGTCAGAACTTTGGCCCAGGTGGAGGGAGAGGAGGCTGGAATGAGCTGCTTGAGGTCTCATTTCAATCACAATGTGGAGGCAATTACCTGCGCAAATGTGATCCACTGAGTTTACACCAGGTCGCTAAGAACTGAGTATGCATTGGTAGGGCATTTGTTTTCAAGGCTATGTAAATGTACTATGTAAGAAAAATGGAGAATTAATCTCTACTTTAAGAATAAATCAGTAATAAATTAATAAATTAGAGTTAGTTTTCAATTGTATTGTGAAAGATAAGTGAATTACATAACTAAAACAAAGACATTTACTTTATTTCAAAAACTGATATAATTTAGTGTCTCAAATATTGACTAAGATGAATGCAAAATGATCAGGTGACTTTAATATTCCACTGGCTGTTAATAGAGCGCTTTAAAATGAGCTCCATTAATGGGTGCTTTTTTCTTTCAAGGATAAGAACATCACTTTCCAGCCAAGATTTTGAGTTGTTTTGATAGTTCTTTGATCATTCCCAGAACTGTTAGGGAATTCTCAGTTTTAAATCCCCTGAAAAAAAAAAACAAAACCAGGTACTCATAATCCAATATATGATTATTTTAATGGAGCATTGGAGGTTTAGGTAGAGTTTAGGAGGTGTAGGTAGAGCCATGAAATCCAAACAAACAATTTAATTTTGCAACTCACTTAATAAAATTAGTTCCAGGACACACAAATCACTAAGTTGGGAGAGAACCTTCTAGAAGAGGTTATAATTAAAGTAAGAGGGCTTCTCATCAAGACAGGGCCTTAGGACTTTGACTCTGAGGTATCGTCTTGTTTCCAGGAGAAGGATATAAGCTTTACACATTCTTTGAACCTATCTTCACTGTTTAAAAGAAAAAAAGAGAGCAAGAGGGAGCTAGAGCCAGAGAAAGAAAGAAAGAGAGGGAGAGAATTTTAAGGAAACTATGATGCATAAGGGATAAAAAGAAAAAAATATCTGCTGGATAATTAACAAATTCCTTCACAAAGAGAACATTTAAAAGTTTAAAGTTTTCAACACCAACTAGACCACATTGCTTCCAAAATACTGTTTACTATTATTTCCTATTTTAAATTCACTCAATTCAGGACCTTCTTTAAAGAGGGAAGTAAGGGAAGAAGTGGAAAGAAGTGCCCTCTTCTATAACTACCATTTGAAATCTCAATCTGTTGTGAAGTTTTTGTATATTGTGTCACCCAAGTGGGGAAAAGAGCTTTAAATATCATTTCCAAGCTTGCTCAATATTCAAGTTTGCTCTTGACTTAAGCCAAATTAATTTGATATGCAAATGAACTACTTTTTAACAAAGCAAGTAAACTATATGTTTCATCTTCTTCAGTTGCTAAAGTTAAGGTGTAAATTGTATTTTTAACTGAGCAAACATAAGAGGGAGCTGGAAATGGTTGGGTTCCATATCCAGTGGGGAAAATGGAGAACTGGTGGCCAATTAACCTACAAAATTGGCTGAATTTCAAGAAGAAAAATGGAGGTGAGGTAGACTTTCATATTTAACATTTTGAAAATAAAATATACTTTAAGTACAAAAGGATAAAGATAGGTAAGATAAGGAAAAGAAGCTTACTTTGTATCTGAGCAAAGAGATGAAAACAAATTCAAAATCCTGCAACCCATCCTCACAGGGCCAAAGCAACAAGAAGGGCTGTGGTTCCCACTCCTAAGGCAACAGGAGAAGCAGGAAGTGGAGAGAAGTAGGAAGTAGTTCAGGCAACAGCATCTGGAATGACCATGACCTTACCCATTACTGTTCCTTGACTGTTACTCTGTCCTTCCTCTCCTCTTTCTTTCTCTTCCACTCCTTCCTTCTTTTCACGCTCTCCTCTGATACCGCATTAGGTCTGCTACCTCCTCCACTAAACCCGCAACTGAAATTCAACAACCTCTTCTGCTCTAAGGCTAACAAAAGGAGGAGGTTTGAGTAGAAAGCAAGATTCTGGCAGTATCAGGGAAGGGTAGTGAAAGATACTCATTACTCCAAGCTCTAACTTTCACCTCCATGAGAAATCAGATGATTTTAGTCATTGAAAATGCACGATTTCTTGGCATCATTCAAAATATCATGATTTATGATATAAGAATTTGCATACATGTCCTTTGGTAAATAAAATATGTACAACTCTTCAGTCAACACAGTTTATTTGGGATTATCCTAATCAATGGCTTATTTCCTCATTTAAATGTCATGAAAAATTACAAAAGCCTCTTCTCACTCCTCCTGTCTTCTGTCTCTTTCTCATCCTTACTAATAAATTTATCTGGTGGGTGGACCTCACAGACCTCATAGGTCAATGACTGAAGTTCTTAATGACCCCTTGGGTTCAATCCCCGTGTACTTATAGTGAGGGTGGGAGGAAACACGTGGATCACCCACCTTTCTGGATATGATCCTAACTCTTCCTGCTAAGATAATCAGTAGAAATAACAGTTTATTTGAGTGAACTTGTTCACACTCTCTGAGAATATATGCCAGTAGGCAATCTGATGACACCACCACAGGAAAAGCCCTGACACTGACACAGTTCAAACAGGGACATTAATAAATGTTTCCAAGTATCTCCTTATTATATGCAGGCAGAAAATTGATTGAGACAGTTATATTCCACTGACCTGAAAAATTTTTTTTTTGCAGATCTCAACTTTTTTAGACCCTGGCTGTGTAACAATCAGTAAATTTTTACCTATGTACCTGCTTTGTGCATAGTAGGTACCCACTGAACACTTTCAGAAGTGAAGGACCCTCACTCCAGATCTTACTAAAATCTTATATCAAAGGCAATTCATACACATATGAAACAATTCCTGAGTGGCATAAAAAATGCCATAATTATACCTGTCAGGGTCCAACCAGGAAAACAAACCACTCTCGGTATGTAAGACAGAGGAAATTTAATTCCTTCCATAGATGATAGAAGTTGAGAAGCAGAACCCAGCATGGTGGTACAACCCAGAGATTGGCAAGAGCCAATTTGAGACCCTCTCTGAGGCTGGAGGAATAGAGAGAAAGATCACTGTTAGCTTAATACAAAGTCAAGGTCACGGGAGGCAGTGAGACTCATGGCAGCCTGGTGGTTCTGCAGACATGGGAGAGACACAGTTCTGGCAGCGGATATTGCCCAAGGCAAAGAGGGAAGGGGAAAATATTTTGGTTTCCCCCTTCTTTCCTCCCCCACTATCTCACCCCAGTGCCTCTCTTGAGCCACATCCTGCTGGAAGACAATTGGTGGAGAAGTCTGGGAAACACAAGCTACAGGGGTAAACCTCCCAGTGATATAGAGCAGGTCAGAGTAGAAGAAAGGCAAGGAATGAATCAGAGCAGATGGCCTAGATCTGGCACCATGATGGAGTGTTAGCTTAGTTAATATTAACCCTGAGTGCAAAATAAATTCAGGAAAAAGTATTGTTCCTGACACATTATACCATGAATGCTCAATATATATTTACACGTCACACACATATGTCAGGATGACTCAAAGAAGTCACCAAGAAGGTTGTATGCAAAATGGGGAATAGGGACATTTGGGATAGCATCCAGTGATTTTAGAGTTATTTCTCTGCAATGTCATCTAAACAATCAGAAAGGGTCACTCTGCACACCTGTGAGGTTATTGCGATCATTACCCTGAATCCAAGACAGCTAACTACTTAGTCTTCAATCTCTTTAAGAAAGCAAAGCTTGGCAGGCCTGGGAAACCCACAGTCTGCAGGTCGTCCATTTCTCTCCAAGCCATTTGCACAGCTTTCTGTGAGCCTATGGTGTTGGCTTGTGGCTAAACCACAATTCTGAGGCAGTTGGCAAGCGGGGGCTGTGCCAGGCTGACTTCACCGTGATGGTATCAAAGTTGGGGTTGGAATGCCAGTCTCAACAAGCTGGTGTCAAAGCCAGCCCCTCTCCTCCAACATGCTCCGTCTGTTGGCTGGAATAATTGGCCAACATTAATCTAGAGACTAAAGACCAAAGGATTATTTAGGGCCCCAGTAAACTAGTTTCCCAGTACCAGCTGCTCCAAGTAAGCACTTTGTATCATGTCACATACAATGAGGCAAGATTTTACAGTCAGCCAGATCTAGCTCCAAATCCCAGTTCTTTTGCTTACTATCTATATGGCACTGAGCAGCTCAAACTTTCACCTGTAAAATAGGAAGGATGAGTTAGGATTAAGGGCACAGTGCACATGTAAGCCCAGTACTCCGTGTAACATAACACTTTGTGTTCAATCAATGACACCTACTGTAAGTGTGAATGTTTAGTAAAAGTTTTTCATTGATAATAATGACAATCCATGAAGGAGATAGTTTTGCAAGGTGGAATATTGGGCAAGCCACTAAAATAAAATTACAGGGCAAGTAGCCAAATCAGTTGCACATGGATGTTGAATTGATGTGTACTTTCCTTGCTTGAGACAAAAACGTTCCCTAGTCTGCTGACCTGAAACTCGAGGCCATACTTTCCACACTCACGATGGCAATCTTGATCCATGAAGTCAACAGCCCCTGCAAAGGAACATTCCAAACTGGAGCAATAAATAGGAACTCATAAGTAACGCCATTACCTCAACTTCACTGGGGCTGAGAAAAACCAGCCTTAAATATTTTTCACTTCCTATATGTAGATTGTACTGTACTGACTGTAAATGATATGGAAGCACTAATATTTGCTGTAGTAAAACGGTGGAGACTAGGAGTTTCAAAGATTACTATTTGCTCGTGCTGCCTGCACTCTCTATCTGTTAAGTCTAGATATTTCTCTCCCCCCACTTCTCTTTCCTTTCCTCCTCTGCTCCTCCTACTGGTATTTCTTCCTTCCCCTGTCTGTTCTCTCACACACATGGATTGCTCACCATGAGATGAGACGTATTTAATTGTTCATAGCAAAGCATTCAACAGTCCATCTAAAAATGTGATACATATCCAAGTAATTATATTAACGATCTTGTTATTTCAAAATTCAAGAAATCTGCACATAAGAACAGACCAAAAACTAAGCAACTGCTTTTCTTTCACAGGGTATGTTGACATATTCAGCAAATAATTTCCAAAACACTATGTGATGTTTGAAGTTGTTTTTCTATCTAAGACAATGTGTGTGGCTTTGAAAAGCACATTTGTGCAGTATGTTTTTGAAGATTGGCTTGCCAGGTGACCAGAAATAAAAAGCATGTCCTTAAAATTCCCTCCTCCAAGGCCTATCTCCCCCAGTCGAGGGGGTTTAGTGCATTCCATCTTTACATTTTTTTGCTCTAACGCCCTGTGTGGCCTTGCTCAGTTTAGATTTGAACCCAGTTCAAAAAAGCACAAGTCCAGGAAAAGATTGTGCAAGAGTTTTGTGCTTATGCTGCACTGTACATTCTTAACAATACTGGCCATTTAATCCATAAACATCAATCTAAATTTTATGAGATTACCAATTAGCTTCTAAGCAAATAGTACAAATTTAGAGGCAAAAATAGAGATAATACTAAATAAAGCAATGTTTTCTCAGAAGGTTATGTAAGACAATGAACACGAGTGCATTGATGAAATCAGCAAGGCAGACATTGGTGGGGTGTCTACTTTGGGCCTTGCACTGTTGCAGATGAACACAAAAGTGAGCAAGATTCTAGACCTTCACTCAGAAAAATTCTGTTGTAGTACCAAGGGCTTTGTTTTTCCGGGGCTTTATCATAGCCAACTGCAAATTATCAGTTCATAAGAAGATCACTGTGTAGTCTCTCTTTACCCAAGGATGTGAAGACACTGATCTTGGGGAGTACAATACAACTCACGAACCACTTAATTCTGTTCCAAATTTTATTATTAAGTTTTAAAGTTGGGTGGGAGAAGAGTATTTTTATTAACTAATTCTTCAAAAGTACTATATTTATCAGTGGAAATTTTATCACAGTAATGATAAAAGTTAACAATACTGAGTGAGGTCAACTTACTATGTGGCTGGCACTGGCCTAGTTCTAAGCATTTCACATACAATCACTTCTTTAGTTCCCAGAATAGCCTTTGAGCTGGGGTTCAAGGTATCTACTGCTATGTAACTAACTAGCTTAAATTCAGTGGTATAAAAGAATAACCATTTTTACATGTTCGTGGATTCTGCGGATGAAGAAATCAGAGGGGGTAGAGGAAATCAGACAGGGAGGAGTAGTTTCTACAGCACACTGTCTGAGACCTCAGCTGGGAAGACTTAAGCAACTGGAGAAGGTCTGACCAACTAGCTGGTGGCTGGAAGCCCCTGGATACTACTTTCCACACATCTGAAACCTGGCCTTGGATGATTGGAAGGTTGACTCAGGTGGAACTCAGGATTACTCATGTAATGTCTCCTTGTAGCTTGGGAGTCCTCACAGCATGGCAGCCTCAAAGTCCTTGAACTTCTTACTTGGCAGCTCTGGACTCCAGTGAGCAAGGCAGAAGCTAGATCGCCTGTATGGCCTAGCCTTGGAAGCATTGCTTCCATCATATTCTATTGGTCAGAGCAGTGATAAGCTTGTTCAGAGTCAAAGAGAGGGGACACAGGACTTCCATGGGATAGAAGGAGTGTCAAAGAATTTGTGGCCACATTTGTTTTTTTAAACATCTTTATTGGAGTGTAATTGCTTTATATTGTTATAAATTTCTGCTGTATAACAAAGTGAATCAGTTATATGTATACATATATCCCCATATCCCCTCACTCTTGCGTCTCCCTCCCACCCTCCATATACCACCCCTCTAGGTGGTCACAAAGCACGGAGCTAATCCCCCTATGCTATGTGGCTGCTTCCCACTAGCTTTCTATTTTACATTTGGTAGTGTATATATGTCAACGTGACTCTCTCACTTTGTCCCAGCTTACCCTTCCCCCTCCCTGTGTTCTAAAGTCCACTCTCTATGTCTGTGTCTTTATTCCTGTCCTGCCCCTAGGTTCTTAAGAACTTTTTTTTTTTTTTTAGATTCCGTATATATGTGTTAGCATACAGTATTTGTTTTTCTCTTTCTGACTTACTTCACTCTGTATGACAGACTCTAGGTCCATCCACCTCACTACAAATAACTCAATTTCATTTCTTTTTATGACTGAGTAATATTCCATTGTATATATGTGCCACATCTTCTTTATCCATTCATCTGTCAATGGACACTTAGGTTGCTTCCATGTCCTGGCTATTGTAAATAGAGCTGCAATGAACATTGCAGTACATGACTCTTTTTGAATTATGGTTTTCTCAGGGTATATGCCCAGTAGTGGGATTGCTGGGTCATATGGTAGTTATATTTTTAATTTTTAATGAGTCTCCATACTGTTCTCCATAGTGGCTGTATCAATTTACATTCCCACCAAGAGTGCAAGAAGGTTCCCTTTTCTCCACATCCTCTCCAGCATATAACGTTTGTAGATTTTTTTGATGATGGCCATTCTGACCGCTGTGAGGTGATACCACATTGAAGTTTTGATTTGTATTTCTCTAATGATTAGTTATGTTGAGCACCCTTTCATGTGTTTCTTGGCAACCTGTATATCTGCTTTGGGGAAATGTCTATTTAGGTCTTCTGCCCATTTTGGTATTGGGTTGTTTGTTTTTTTGATATTGAGTTTCATGAGCTGCTTGTACATTTTGGAGATTAATCCTTGTCAGTTGCTCCGTTTGCAAATATTTTCTCCCATTCTGAGTGTTGTCTTTTCGTATTGTTTATGTTTTCCTTTGCTGTGCAAAAGATTTTAAGTTTCATTAGGTCCCATTTGTTTAGTTTTGTTTTTATTTCCATTTCTCTAGGAGGTAGGTCAGAAAGGATCTTGCTGTGATTTATGTCATAGAGTGTTCTGCCTATGTTTTCCTGTAAGAGTTTTATAGTATCTGGCCTTACATTTAGGTCTTTAATCCATTTTGAGTTTATTTTTGTGTATGGTGTTAGGGAGTGTTCTAATTTCATTATTTTACATGTAGCTGTACAGTTTTCCCAGCACTGTTTATTGAAGAGGCTGTCTTTCTCCATTGTATATTCTTGCCTCCTTTATCAAAGTTAAGGTGACCATAGGTGAGTGGGTTTATCTCTGAGCTCTCTATCCTGTTCCATTGATCTATATTTCTGTTTTTGTGCCAGTACCATACTGTCTTGATTACTTTAGCTTTGTAGTATAGTCTGAAGTCTGGGAGCCTGATTCGTCCAGCTCCGTTTTTCTTTCTCAAGATTGCTTTGGCTATTCAGGGTCTTTTGTGTTTCTATACAAATTGTGAAATTTTTTGTTCTAGTTCTGTGAAAAATGCCATTGGTAGTTTGATAGGGATTGCACTGAATCTGTAGATTGATTTTGCTTGTATAGTTATTTTCACAATGTTGATTCTTCCAATGCAAGAACATGGTATATCTCTCCATCTGTTTGTATCATCTTTAATTTCTTTCATCAGTGTCTTATAGTTTTCTGCATACAGGTCTTTTGTCTCCTTAGGTAAGTTTATTCCTGGTATTTTATTTTTGTTGTTGCAATGGTAAATGGGGGTATTTCCTTAATTTCTCTTTCAGACTTTTCATCATAAGTGTATAGGAATGCAAGAGATTTCTGTGCATTAATTTTTTATCCTGCTACTTTACCAATTTCATTGATTAGTTCTAGTAGTTTTCTGGTAGCATCTTTTGGATTCTCTATGTATAGTATCATGTCATCTGCAAACAGTGACAGTTTTACTTCTTCTTTTACAATTTGGATTCCTTTTCTTTCTTTTTCATTTCTGATTGCTGTGGCTAAAACTTCCAGAACTATGTTGAGTAACGGTGGTGAGAGTGGGCAACCTTGTCTTGTTACTGATCTTAGAGGAAGTAGTTTCAGTTTTTCACCATTGAGAATGATGTTGTGTGTGGGTTTGTCATATATGGCCTTTATTATGTTGAGGTAAGTTCCCTCTATGCCCACTTTCTGGAGAGTTTTTATCATAAATGGGTGTTGAATTTTGTCAAAAGCTTTTTCTGCATCTATTGAGATGGTCACATGGTTTTTATCCTTCAGTTTGTTAATATGGGGTATCACATTGATTGATTTGCATATACTGAAGAATCCTTCCATTCCTGGATAAAACCCACTTGATCATGGTGTATGATCTTTTTTTTTTTTTTGAATTAATTTATTTATTTACTTTCTTTTTGGCTGCATTGGGTCTTTGTTCCTGTTCACGGGCTTTCTCTAGTTGTGGCGAGCAAGCGCTACTCTTTGTTGCGGTGCGTGGGCTTCTCATTGCGGTGGCTTCTCTTGTTGCAGAGCACGGGCTCTAGGTGCGCGGGCTTCAGTAGTTGCAGCACACAGGCTCAGTAGTTGTGGCTCACAGGCTCTAGAGCACAGGCTCATTAGTTGTGGCACACGGGCTTAATTGCTCCACGGCATGTGGGATCTCCCCGGACCAGGGCTCGAACCCATGTCCCCTGCATTGGCAGGCAGATTCTTAACCACTGCACCACCCAGGGAAACCCTGGTGTATGATCCTTTTAATGTGATGTTGGATTCTGTTTGCTAATATTTTGTTGAGGATTTTTGCATCTATGTTCATCAGTGATATTGACCTGTAGTTTTCTTTTTTTGTGACATCTTTGTCTGGTTTTGGTATCAGGGTGATGGTGGCCTTGTAGAATGAGTTTGGGAGTCTTCCTCCCTCTGCTATATTTTGGAAGAGTTTGAGAAGGATAGGTATTAGCTCTTCTGTAAATGTTTGATAGAATCCGCCTGTGAATCCATCTGGTCCTGGGCTTTTGTTTGTTGGAAAAATTTTAATCACATTTTCAATTTCAGTGCTGTGATAGCTCTGTTTATATTTTCTAATGCTTCCTGGTTCAGTCTTGGAAGGTTGTGCTTTTCTAAGAATTTGTCCATTTCTTCCAGGTTGTCCACTTATTGGCATATAGTTGCCTGTAGTAATTTCTCATGATCCTTTGTATTTCTGCAGTGTCAGTTGTTACTTCTCCTTTTTCATTTATAATTCTGTTCATTTCAGTCTTCTCCTTTTTTTCTTGATGAGTCTGGCCATCAATTTTGTTTATCTTCTCAAAGAACCAGCTTTTAGATTTACTTATCTTTACTATCGTTTCCTTTGTTTCTTTTTCATTTTTTTCTGATCTGATTTTTATGATATCTTTGCTTCTGCTAATTTTGGGTTTGTTTTGTTCGTCTTTCTCTAATTGCTTTAAGTGTAAGGTTAGGTTGTTTATTTGAGATTTTTCTTCTGTCTAGAGTTAGGATTGTATTGCTATAAACTTCCCTCTTAGAACTGCTTTTGCTGCATCCCATAGGTTTTGGCCCATCATGTTTTCATTGTCATTTTTCTAGGTATTGTTTTGATTTCCTCTTTGATTTCTTCAGTGATCTCTTGGTTATTTAGTAGTGTATTGTTTACCCTCCATGTGTTTTTATTTTTTACAGTTTTTTTGCCTGTAACTGATATTTAGTTTCATAGTGTTGTGGTTGGAAAAGATACTTGATACGATTTCAATTTTCTTAAATTTACCAAGGCTTGATTTGTGACCCAAGATATGAATTATCTTGGTGAATGTTCCATGAGTACTTGAGAAGAAAGTGTATTCTGTTGTTTTTGGATAGAATGTCCTATAAATGTCAATTAAGTCCATCTTGTTTAATGTGTCATTTAGAGCTTGTGTTTCCTTATTTATATTCATTTTGGATGATCTGTCCATTGGTGAAAGTGGGGTGTTAAAATCCCCTACTATTATTGTGTTACTGTCGATTTCCCCTTTCATGGCTGTTAGCATTTGCCTTATGTATTGAGGTGCTCCTATGTTGGGTGCATAAATATTTACAATTGTTATATCTTCTTCTTGGATTGATCCCTTGATCATTATGTAGCCTCCTTCTTTGTCTCTTGTAATAGACTTTATTTTAAAGTCTATTTTGTTTGATATGAGGCTTGCTACTCCAGCTTTCTTTTGATTTCCATTTGCATGGAATATCTTTTTCCATCCCCTCACTTTCAGTCTGTATTTGTCCCTAGGTCTGAAGTGGGTCTCCTGTAGACAGCATATATACAGGTCTTGTTTTTGTATCCATTCAGCCAGTCTATGTCTTTTGGTTGAAGCATTTAATCCATTTACATTTAAGGCAATTATTGATATGTATGTTCCTATTACCGTTTTCTTAATTGTTTTGTAATTGTTGTTGAAAATCTTTTCCTTCTCTTGTGTTTCCTGCCTAGAGAAGTTCCTTTAGCATTTGTGGTGAAGCTAGTTTGCTGGTGCTGAATTCTCTTAGCTTTTGCTTGTCTGTGAAGGTTTTAATTTCTCCGTCGAATCTGAATGAGATCCTTGCTGGATAGAGTATTCTTGGGTGTAGGTTTTTCCCTTTCATCACTTTAAAAATGGCCTGCCACTCCCTTCTGGCTTGCAGTTTCTGCTGAAGGATCAGCTGTTAACCTGATGGGGATTCCCTTGTAAGTTATTTGTTGCTTTTCCCTTGTTGCTTTTAATATTTTTTCTTCGTATTTAACTTTTGATAATTTGATTAATATGTGTCTTGGCATGTTTCTCCTTGGACTTATCCTGTATGGGACTCTCTGCGCTTCCTGGACTTGATTGACTATTTCCTTTCCCATATTAGGGAAGTTTTCAACTATAATCTCTTCAAATATTTTCTCAGTCCCTTTCTTTTTCTCTTCTTCTTCTGGGACCCCTATAATTTGAATTTTGGTGCATTTAATGTTGTCCCAGAGGTCTCTGAGACTGTCCTCAATTCTTTTCAATCTTTTTTTCTTTATTCTTCTCTGTGGTAGTTATTTCCACTATTTTATCTTCCAGATCACCTATCCATTCTTCTGCCTCAGTTATTCTGCTATTGATTCCTTCTAGAGAATTTTTAATTTCATTTATTGTGCTGTTCATCATTGTTTGTTTGCTCTTTAGTTCTTCTAGGTCCTTGTTAAATGTTTCTTGTATTTTCTCCATTCTCTTTCCAAGATTTTGGATCATGTTTGCTATCATTATTCTGAATTCTTTTTCAGGTAGACTGCCTATTTCCTCTTCATTTGTTTGGTCTGGCGGGTTTTCACCTTGCTCCTTCATCTGCTGCACATTTCTGTGTCATCTTATTTTGCTTAACTTACTGAGTTTGGAGTCTCCTTTTCGCAGGCTGCAGGTTCGTAGTTCCCGTTGTTTTTGGTGTCTGCCCCCAGTGGGTAAGGTTGGTTCAGTGGGTTGTGTAGGCTTCCTGGTGGAGGAGACTGGAGCCTGTGTTCTGTTGGATGAGGCTGGATCTTGTCTTTCTGGTGTGTAGGACCATGTCCGGTGGTGTGTTTTGGGGTGTCTGTGAACTTATTATGATTTTAGGCAGCCCCTCTGCTGATGGGTGGGGTTGTGTTCCTGTCTTGCTAGTTATTTGGCATTGTGTGTCCAGTACTGGAGCTTGCTGGTCATTGAACGAAGCTGAGTCTTAGAGTTGAGATGGAGATCTCTGGGAGACCTCTCCCCAATTGATATTACATGGGTCCGGGAGGTCTCTGGTAGTCCAATGTCCTGAACTCAGCTCTACCACGTCAGAGGCTCAGGCCTGATAGCCAGCAGGAGCACCATGACCCTTTTGGGAAGTCTGAGGTCTTCTGCCAGGTTCAGTAGGTGTTCTATAGGAGTTGTTCCACATGTAGATGTATTTTGATGTATTTGTTGGGGGGAAGGTGATCTCCATGTCTTACTCCTCTGCCATCCTGAAGGTCCTTCGTGGCCACATTTTTTAAATGTTATATATTGTTCTTATTAATACCTGAATTGTACAGTAGGAAAACTGAGGCATGGAGATGCCAGGAAACTTGTCCAGGATTACATATTGAGTAAAAGACAGAGGCAAAATATAAATCCAACCCACCCAGTTCAAGAGACCATGTTCTTTACCAGGACTGTACTGCCTCTAAATTCAGTCTTGCAATTCATTCAACAAATGTTTTACGGGAGTTTGCTATATGCAGTCTCTATTCAAGGCTCTGAGAATACAGCTCTAAATAAAGTAGACAAATGCCCTTCTCTTGGCATTTTACACTCTGCTGACAGATAGTAGCAGACAGATAGTAGATAAATAAACATATAATATGCCAAGTGAGAAAGGCTAATAAAGCAAGGTGGATAAAGAGTCACAACTAGTTACTTGATCATGTCATTTCATTCAGGGTGGTCATGAAAGATCTCTGTGAAGATGTGACATTGACCTGATTGGAATAATAATTATAATCTATCATGTGGATTTCTGGAGGAATAGCATTGGATTCAAGGAATAACACTGCACAGGCCAAAGGCTCAACAGAGGAGGAGAGGGAATGGGAAGAAGTTTAGGTCAAACAACTTTAGAGGGAACAAACAACAAGAACAAAGAGCCAAAGTTGAGAGCTTCCTTGCCCAATACAACACCAACTTGCCAGCTTGAATACCTAGTGCAGACTGTTCCTGGGTCAGTGAGAGGAGATGAGGTTGGAGAAATACTAGAGACCTACTAGAGACCTTGTAGGACCTTGTGGGCCACTATAAGGAGTTTGGCTTTTACTTTGAATGAGCTGGGGAACAACTGAAGCTTCTGAGTAGAGACATTTCATGATCTGAATAGACTTTAAGGAACAAGAGTGGAGGCGGGGACCAGTTAGGAGGCTACTATAATAGCTTAGGCCAAAGATGATGTTGGGTTGGAGCTGGATGGCAGTGGTGAAGGTGGAGGAAAATGAAAAGATTGTTGGTCAATTTTGAAAGTAAAGCTGAAAGGTTTACTCATGGGACTGTGGGAGAAATGGAGAAGTCAAGAATTGCTTCTAAGTCTTGTCTTGAGCAGTGGAGAGAATGGAGCTGTCACTGGCTGAGATGGAAGGAGTTGGGCAATAAGAAAGTTTAGGGGAGAGCGAAATGAGAGCTTCTGTGTTTGACATGCTAAGTTGACATTGACTCTTGGACCTCCACGTGGAAATGTTGAGGAAGCAAATACATGAGTCTGGAGCTAAGGGGAGCAGCCTGTCTCAAAACACTGGAGTCATCTTCTCCTTTTTTCTTTTATTCATCATTTCTAACCAGTCACTAAATATGGTCAATTTTGCCTCAAAAAATCTGTCTCACCTGACCTTCTTTCACATTCACTGCCACCTTGATACAGCACAAGCACTCCCCATCCGGGGTTCATTGCAACCATCTTACTCAGTACCTCTGCCCTTCCTCCCTTCCATCAATCCTAACAATTGCCACCAGGTTAGTCTTAAAACTCTGATACCTTTTCATTCATCTGCCCCAAAAGCTCCCTGAGTGTCTAAGTTTCCTTAGCAGTAGTGCTCAGACTCCAAGGTATAGATGAAATCACTGGAGACAGTCATAAGTACAGATTCCCAGGCCCCACTACCAGGGAATCTCCTGCAGGTCCAGGAGCAGCCCAGGGAACTTTATTTATGAAATAACCCAGGAAATTTGGTTCAGGTTTAAGATATGTTGTTGTACTAGACAGTGTTTGTCCATGTGGGGTTCTCACCTCAGCTTAGCTGGCGAGTCCGTGAAGGACAGGAGTGATCTCACACTTGGTCTGAGTTTCCTCACCTAGAGTGGCACAGTGCCAGGCACACCGTGGAGAGACAATGACAAAAAGAGTTAGTTGCACAAAACTTCATGAGTTTCTTTTCAAGAGCAGGCTTTGAAATCCTGTGGTACCTTATCTGTGCTCACAGATATTAGATCAATGAATTCTCTCTTCTGTGTTTTGATTTAATTTAGTCAATATGCTTAGAACGTCAGGAGTCTAACTCTTCAGCTACTAATTTCCTAACCCAAATCCCAAGTCCAAATGTGTGCTTCCCAGTGGGATGACCACATTCCCCTCAGCAACCAGACCTGTAAGACCCAGGCATTGAATCGGAGCCATTTCTAAGGCAGGTGTAGAAGAAATCACTCTGTTTGTGCCCAATTCTCGTTCCACTAATATTTTTCTCAAATTACTAACTAACAATTTTCTACTAGTTAATGAACACTTACTAGTTACAGGTCACCATGTTAGGTATCTAATGCCCCCCAAATTCTACATGTAGGTAATATTTGTTACCCAGATTTTATGGATTAAAAAGCTTGAGTGTCAGAAATGTTAACTAACTTGTGTAAAATGTCTGATTAGCTCATGAAAAGCTGGGATTCAAACCCTGTCTCTCCCCAGTGCTGGTGACCATAGCCTCCTCTGGAGAAATTCCCATTCAGTGACTATCAGATTTCTAGGAAAACTCTTTGAAAAAGTTGCTTTTACTTGTTTTTTTCCACTATTCTCTCGTGTTCTCCTTCATTCCCTAAAATCAAGTTTCATCCACCATTTTTTTAACGAGGTCACTCAGCCCTCACTTTTATCTGACCTTTCAGCACCACAGGACATGACTGATCACCACTTCTTCTCAAAGTGCTTTTTCGTTTGGCTTCACACTCTCCTGTTCCCCATTGTACCCCCTGGGGCTCCTTCTCTCTCTAAACTCACTCCTTAGGTGATCTCATCCAGTGCCTTGATGCTAAATTACATCTCCTGATTTGATATTTTCAATCTCAGTCTTTCCGTGATTTCCATGTGTATATATTCACTTGGTTGTTCAATGAGCATCACAAATTTAGCTTGCTCCAGGAGCGCTTCTGATTTCCCACCCCTAAAACCTGGTCAAATTTGATCAGAAAAGTCAGAATAGAGCCTGGAGCACTCCAAAGGCAATAGGAGAGGGAAGAAGTTTCAGTGCCCCAACACTGTGCTTGGCCATCAGTGGGGTATGGTTCAAAAAATTAGGCATAAATGGAATCATGAGCATAATTTATGTAGAGTAATTCCACGACTCACTTCCACAAAACATGAGTTCTCATTGAGCCTGTTACATCATGTCCAGGAGACTTCTCTACACATAACATAAGATGGATATTTTATTTAGAAGCATCTTTTTGAAACCGATTTCATGTGGAGAGAAAAGGTGGGCATTGAGGAGAGGAAGGGATAAAAGCTAAGTGACCCCAGAGCCTGATTTTATACTATAATCCATGCACACAGATGTAAAATAAGGATACAATGTCAATCTCATGGTCTTAGCAACTGAAATAGAGACTGGCCTCACGGGAACTAGAACTGGACCAATCAATGTAAAATGATGTGCCTCTATCCCTCCTTCAGGGAAGCATCAGGTTACCTGTTGCTTCACTTTTTATCCTCTGTGGACCACAGGGTCTTCCTTAGCTCTGCTTCCCTCTCTTCCTCTCTCCAGCTAAATTTGTTCTATTTGCACATGGCCCATCCTGTCATCCAGCCTCGACTCAGCCCCCCATGTTTCAGTCCATCTCTGTGTCTCCTGGTTCAAATCTCAAAGAGAGAAATCTGGTTGGTCGATAGACAACAATGGGTTGGCTGACCTTGAGTCAGATGCTTATATCTGTGGCCAGTGAGAGTGGGACAGTGTTTTTCAAACATGGATATCTGGACTCACAAGATCCATGAGCCTGGGCATTTCCCAGTGAAAGGGACTATTTTATAGTAGGTTTCAACCTCGTGCAAATTCTGTAGTTGCAAGTTGCAAAGGAGAAAGTTTATGTTTTCCTGATATGCACTTCCTGAGAATAAACTTCACATATGATGATTAGTAAAAATTAAATAAATAGGAATCAAATACTTTGGAATGAAAGCATCAAGGTTAAAAAAAAAGGAGAAAGGATTGAAATGAAAAATAAAGGAAAGAAAAGGTGGAAATCAAGAGGAAGAGAACAGAATGCATCAAATGAAATGTTTCCCTGAGCGTGTGTTCATTTGAGACTAGTGGATCAGTAGGGAAAGAATTAATTGGGGTTTTGAAGAAACAAAAATGCAAAAAGGAGGGAAAAAAGGGAAAATATTAGTTGGATTATAGCCAGTTTTCCAGCTCCAGACATCTGGAGCCAAAACAAGGACAGGTGAGGCACTGTCATTTGCTGCAGCTCTTGCCTCCACGGGGGCTGGTTACTCAGGATATTTACATTAAATTAACGTGGCTGGCTATGGTTGTGTTCAGCACTTGGATATGCGGTTAAATAATCAGTGTGGTTTGACTGCTGGTTTCTTTACTGTGGTTGAATAATTGGCGTTGTCTTGGTTGCAGCTACTTTAAAAATGTGCATGTGCACTTGTTTCTCTTTTTTCTCTCTCTTAAGCAATTTTGACAAGCCCTTGGCAGAAAAGTGGCTGACTGGCTTTTAAAGGGATGCTTTTTCTCCTTGTCATTTATGCTTCCCCAGATGCTTTTCAAAGATTTGAGAATCTTACAGACTTTTCTTCCTGGGATCTAGATGAAGCTCTCTGTGTTAGGAAAGAATTCAGTTCACTTCTTTTGTTTGTAGCAGAGATAAGACTGAGCCTAAGGGCATCTGTGGTTTTCCAGAAATGGACTCCCCTTTTCGAGTGATGATTCACGAGGTCCTCAGATCCACCATGAGAATGGGGAAAGACAATTACAATGACCCTTGGATAAAACAACCCTATGGGCGGGCATTTTCCCCCTGTGCTAGTCATTGCCAGATCTCTAAAACATAGAAGAGTCCTCGATATGTAGTAGGTGCTCAATATTTGGTAAATAAAGGATAGTAACGGTAAACATTTATAATTCAGGATTGACATAACTTCTATTACAGAAATTTGCTTCATTTAGTCATTTTGTTGATTTGTTTAACAATTGCCAAATTACCACAAGCTGAACTGCCGTAGGAAACCCACTCCTCTCCAGATGTCTCTGTCTCTTCTCATATCCCCAAACCCAACCATGACTTCAGGCAAATGATGATCAGGGCAATTAATCCTCTCTCAGCAGCAAACTGACTGGGACAGGGGCATCAGGAGACAGCACAAGTCAGGGACAAGCCTCCACCTGACAACAAATTCCAATGATGTATGTATATAAGTCATGGATGAAGCCAGAGTCTTTAACTGCTACTCAGAAACCACAGGTTCTCAGGGTTCCATAGGATAAGGAACACAATGCTCCAAGTTTGAAGTCACATACAGAGAGGAAACTAGTGCTTCAGAGTGGCAAGGGTGAAGGAAAGAACAAAGCATTGTTTTTCAAATATGTCTCATCAATAATAGGATATGTTCACCTCTACTAGAAGTCTAGAACATACATTTTATGTCAATCATTCAGTGGTTATTCAGATTTTAAAATTGGGGATATTTATTCTGATCTATCTCAGGGCAGGGGTGGGGGTGAGTACCAAAGATTTTGGGAGGATTCTTTAGAATTCATTGATCTTGCTATTTTAATAAGAAGTCATTTCCCTTTATAAAAGGCATTCTTCAACACCTTTTTTGAGAATTACTGACCAAGTGTAGGAAAATTCCCAGGAAAGGCAAACCTCTAAGCCGTCATCCCTACACTGTGCTGGGTGCTATGGAAGCAAGGTGGGGTGATGGCCAGGGTGACAAGCTTAGCAGATCACTTTCTGGGTGTTCTCACTTATTAGTTGGCTGATGTCGGATCACTTAACCTTCTTCAACTTAAATGTCATCAGTCTTTACCTTATTAATTTTCTGAAGACTTAAATAATAATGTTTGTCTTACACATAACAAGAGAAATTAAAATTAAAGTTACAATGAGGCATAATTTTCATCTATCAGATTGGCAAAGATCCAAAACTTAATAACATGTTGCTTTGGCAATGATGCAAGCAGACAACACTCCTGTACACTGGCACAACTTCTATGGAGAACAGTTGACCTATTGAAACAGCACATAAACCAGCTGAAACTCGTTTTGCTTCCTTAAATAGGTTGCTTGATTAATCAAACCTTGAGTTATTTTACAGAACAGCACTGTGCATGTGCAAGTTGGAAACCCATGTCTCCAGGATGACCTCGGAGCTAAGAATCTTCAGTCCACTTAACTCAAATAGAAATGTTGCCACCAGAGCCCTTTATGAAGCAAGAAATACTTCAATAAGGAAAATCTGACTTCCAACAGCACAAGTAGCTTATATGGACCTATTCAAGACTAGCCAATCATCTTCCAACTTTGAAATTCCCCCAACCCTTTAAATTTCACCCTGAACCCTGGATCAAGGAGATTTAAGTCCTGCCTCCTGTTTCCTTGCCAGTCAACCTCACAATAAAGCTCTTTCTTTTCTCAAAAGCTGGTGTCTTGGTACTGGCTTCTGTGCACATGGGGCAGTGAGCCCTTTCTCTGTAACACTACCATAAATAGATGGAACAATCTTCTATCACAATCTATCTATCACAATTGATCTATCATAATTTAAAATGTACCTCCTCTTTGATGCAGTAATTTCACTCCCTAAAATGTATCCTCTAGCTGTATTAAAGTACTTATGAAAAGATAAATGTGCAAGGTTATTCACTACTGCATTGAAACAACAAAAGATCGGACTTTAACTGCTCGTCAGTAAGGGACTGGTTAAATAATGTATGAAACAACAAAAAATGTAATACTGGGGCTTCCCTGGTGGTGCAGTGGTTGAGAATCTGCCTGCCAATGCAGGGGACACGGGTTCAAGCCCTGGACCGGAAAGATCCCACATGTCACGGAGCCACTAGGCCCGTGAGCCACAACTACTGAGCCTGCGCGTCTGGAGCCTGTGCTCCGCAACAAGAGAGGCTGCGATAGTGAGAGGCCCGCACACCACAATGAAGAGTGGCCCCCGCTCGCCGTACCTAGAGAAAACCCTCGCACAGAAATGAAGACCCAACACAGCCAAAAATAGATAAATAAATAAATTTTTTTAAAAAAAGGAATACTATGCACTCATCAAAAGGATAAGCAAGATATGTCAGTGCTTTATGAAGCGATATGGAACAGTGTCCAAAATATATTAAGTGAAAAAAAAAGGCAAAGATCATTGTTTAAAAAAATTTATTTTATATACATTTATAATATCTCTGGGAATGCATACAAGAAATTGATAACAGTGGCTGAGGGAGGTGAGTCCTTGGGTGCAAAGGTGAGTGGAGGCTTTCTGGATACAGTGAACTTTTTTATACCTTGTATGTTTTGCACTATATACATATATTTCCTATTCAAAAATACATTTAATAATCTAAAAAAAACTGGGAAAAAAAAACCACTGTGAAAGGAGCTTTGGTAATTAAATGCATCAATATATCCATGCATGAAACAAAGGTCTATAGCATAAAGCCACCCATCACAAACTTCCCTCATCAGAAGACTATCAGAACAGAGTGCTGACCCAGGTAAGAATTCAATAAATATTTCTGTGATGGATAACTGAATTATATGAATGATTCTATTAATATAAATGGTTAATCATTGAGGGAAATGTGTACAACTTTTGAATTCAAATAGCATGTATGGCCTCAATTTATTTTTTTAATGGGCAAAAAAGGAATACTAAATATGGAAGCTTTCAATGAAAAGATTCAACTTAACGTCCCTTCTAGGTTAAAACAGAATGCTTCCAGAGGGTTTTCAGGGCAATTAAACTATTCTGTATAATAATAGTATGATATAGACTGGTCAATACATGACACTATACATTTGTCAAAACCCATAGAATGTTCAACACAAAGAGTGAACCCTAATGTAAACTATGGGCTTTAGTTAATAATAATGTATTGATATTGGTTCATTGATTGTAACAAACATACAATACTAATAAAATATGTAAATAAAAAGGGGAACTGGGCAGGGGCAAGGGGGCGGAGGATATGTGGGAACAAAAGAGTGAACCCTAATGTAAACTATGGGCTTTAGTTAATAATAATGTATTGATATTGGTTCATTGATTGTAACAAACATACAATACTAATAAAATATGTAAATAAAAAGGGGAACTGGGCAGGGGCAAGGGGGCGGAGGATATGTGGGAACTTGGTACTTTCCAATCAATTTTTCTGTAAACCTAGCAGTGCTTATAAAAAATAGTTTATTAATAATAACAAGGATAAAAGAACAAAGTTGGAAGATTTTTTAAAAAATACTTCAGAACCTAGGGGCAGGGCAGGAATAAAGACTCAGACGTAGAGAATGGACTTGGGTACACGAGGAGGGGCAAGGGTAAGCTGGGACAAAGTGAGAGAGTGGCATGGACTTATATATACTACCAAATGTAAAATAAATAGCTAGTGGGAAGCAGCCGCATAGCACAGGGAGATCAGCTCGGTGCTTTGTGACCACCTAGAGGGGTGGGATAGGGAGGGTGGGAGGGAGACACAAAAGGGAGGAGATATGGGGATATATGTATATGTATAGCTGATTCACTTTGTTATAAAACAGAAACTAACACACATTGTAAAGCAATTATACTACAATAAAGATGTTAAAAAAAAAATACTTCAGCTTCCTGGCACATATAGTTAGGCACTCAGTAGATATCTTTTGGCTTCAACTGAATCAAAGTCAGTGAAAAATGAGCAGGTAAGTGTGAAAGCAGCTTTAAAATGTAGGATGAATGTGAACTCACCTGTGATATATTTGATACAGTCCTGGGATACACATTAAATAGTTTGTAATCTTTATTAGTCAATAAGATCATAGATTTTTTTCCCCAAAATACTCTATGACAATTACATACTTTTAGCAATAAAGACGTAAGCAATTCTAATGTTAACAATTCAAACCAAATTGTTTGAGAAGCGTTAACTACACACTCCGGAATTTTACATTAGCTTGCTGATAGATAATTTTGCAGTTGAAAGTTTTTTTGTTGGGGGCGTGGGGTGGAGAGGGGAAGCCTATTCCTTTTATATAGATTTTTACAAAATAAAAAGCAAATTTTTAGGACACTTGATAAGTTCTCTAACAAATTATGTTATTAATATTTAGAGAACAGTTGATCCAGGTTTATGACACAGTTACAAAAAAGTTTCTCCTTGATATCAACAGTGAAAAACCAGATTTTAAAACAAGGCCTGGCATAGCTTTGAAACATTCTGTAATGCCCACGAAAGAATTGGCCCTAATTATGGGAGAACTTAAGATGTTATGTCCAAATGTGTATAAGGTGCTACCTTGGAAAAATTACTTTTTGAGGAAAATTGTACTGACTGCCAACTGCAAGCCACAGAGAGTAAAGCAGATTGTGCCTCAAATGATCTATTTGGATTTTAAATCACTGTTTCATTAATATCTCTCTTTCAGAAAGTATGAAAGTCAAGTTTCCTGAGAATTGGAGCACCTGCTGATTCTGTGAGATTTCCTCTTGTTGAAACCCAGCCAGCATCTTTATCTCCCAAAGCGATGGTGTGGAGCTTGCTTCCCACCCCCTGGAGAACAGCTGCTCTGTCTGCTCTGAGCACAAGCTGGGTCGTGCTGTCACTTGGCATCCTGGGGTTATTAACGACGTTCTTTGAAGAATCAGAGGTTTGTTTCTTACATTTTTATTAATCTTCACACAGTGGTGAGCCCTTAAGTTCCTGCACCTAACACTAATTTGCCTCTAAAACCAAAGAAAATAACTAGTATCAACATATAGCATAGAGCTTCTCCAGTGATCTGTGGTGAAAGACCAGGTTAGTTTTTCCATCCATCACATAAAAATAAACAAAATAAAAATAAATGAATAAAAATAAAAATAGGTGTATGCTCTACCATGATCTTAAGGTCCCAGTATCTTTGTGGATATAAGGCTGCCATCACCTTCCTGAAGGGGTGGGGCAAAGTGATCTCTATCACCTCTTTATCAAGGAGGCTTTGTAAAGATGATGTGAAATGATAGAAGTTCATTCAAAATTTAATGCAACAAATTAACTGATTTTTTCTATTCAGGATTGAAAGAGTCACTTAATTAGTATAAACACCACCCCGTCAGGTTCCCCAGCCTATTACACTGCTGGCAGACATTTATCTGCTCAAGGTGAGTGCTGTTGGTCTCCATACTCTCTAGCTTGGAAAAGTTCCTATCTGCAGAGAAGAAGACACCATATCACCCAACTTAAATGATACCTACAAAATAGCAGTCCCCAATTTTTATTATTCGATTCAACAGCCATAAAATTATTCTTCCAAATTGTTATAAGAGTATCAAGTATGTTACTCTCACATTCTCAGGGGCCACTGAGGAACAGTGCATGGACCAGCACCAACTCAAAGAATGCGTTGGTAGAGCCCTGGCACAACGGACACTTTTCTTCTGATGACACCCTTGGTTTTCCTTCAGGGGCTTCCTCTCTCTCACTCCTAAGGTACATGGGTGCACGACCTAGACCAGGTGAGGTTCCAGCACTTTGCCTAGAACTTTTTGGGAAAAAAATACTTTTGGCAAAAAAAGTATTTCCATTGAGATTGCTAGAATATACACAGCATCCTTTCTTTTTTATTTATTTTTTTTGTATTATTATTGGAAAGATTCTCAGTAGTGGGCTGGGCCAAATGGTTGTATTTTACATTTATTTTACATTTTAAAGGTGTAGCTACATCAACTTCCAAAAAGGATTTGCATTTCCACCAGTAGTGTTTGGAGGTATCTTTAGGAGAACTACTGTCACAGTTCTTCCACATTTTAGCCAGTCTAGTGGGTGTTAAAGTGATATCTCACTGTTTTCTCATTTCTTTTGATCTGACTACTAACTAATTTAAATCTTTTTTCACTTGTTTGTTGACATATGGATTTGCACTTCTGTGAACTTTCGGTTTACATCTTTCCCCATTTTCTCTTAGACTATCTTTTTCTTATAAGTTTATAAGAGCTCTTTGCTTATTAAAAAGTTGGTCTTTTGTCGTCTACTGTATAAATATTCTTTCCAGATCTTGGTGTGTCTATTGACTTTGTCTCTGGTTATCTTTTCCATACACAACTTCTTAATTTTTTTTATAGTCAAATATGTATGTTTTTGTTCCATTATCTTCTGATGTTCCAGTCTTGGTTATAAGAGTCTTTCTAAATTCTAGGATATATGTCATAGCCTGGATTTTCTTATTTGATTTTTATTTTACTTTTTATATTTAAGTTTCTATCTGGAATTTGTATTTTTACATTTCCTCTTAAATGGATGGCCAGTTTTTCCAGCGCCATTTATTTAAGAGACCACACTTTTCCCACTGATTAAACCATAACCTTTGTGAAGTAAATATATGACAAATGTTATGGTCTAATCAGCACCATATTGATTTAATTATTAAGGCTATATCGTATGTTCTGATACCTCTCATTTCAGTTTTGTAATTTTCTTAGGTATTTTTAGTCATTAATTTTTCTATATGAATTTTAACATAATTTCATCCAATTCCAAGAAAAACCCTGTTGAGATTTCAACTGGAATTGCATTAAATTTATGTATTATTTGGGAGAATTAGCATTTTATTTTGTGGATACTTTTCTATATATTCAGATCTTATTTTCATTCTCATAATAGTATTTTATAACTATTCATATGGGTCCAAAGTCTTCCTTATAAAATTTATTCCTAAATATTTTATATCTTTTGTCACAAATATACAGAAAGTATTTTTCCAGTTTTCTTTTCTAAGTGTTCATGACTGGAGTACAGAAAAGTTCTTTTTATATTCATCTAGTAGGTAGGGACTTTACCAAATTTTCTCATTGCATCCAGTGATTTTTTTAAATTAATTAATTTATTTATTTATTTATTTATTTTTGGCTGTGTTGGGTCTTCGTTTCTGTGTGAGGGCTTTCTCTAGTTGCGGCAAGCGGAGGCCACTCTTCATCGCAGTGCGCGGGCCTCTCACTGTCGTGGCCTCTCCTGTTGCACAGCACAGGCTCCAGACGCGCAGGCTCAGTAGTTGTGGCTCACGGGCCCAGTTGCTTCGCGGCATGTGGGATCTTCCCAGACCAGGGCTCGAACTCGTGTCCCCTGCATCGGCAGGCGGACTCTCAACCACTGCACCACCAGGGAAGCCCACATCCAGTGATTTTTTTAAAAAGCATCTCTTGGGTTTTCTAAGCATGCAATTATGCCATTAACTATGTCAGTTAGGGATGGGTAAGTTATGCTGTAGTAACAAATAATATCAAAATTTCAGGGGTTTATCACAACATAAGTTTTTTTTCACTCATGCACAAACTGCTGTGGGTCCAGGACAGCTGCGCTCTAGAGTATTGAATTTGCACCATAGGCTGTTTTGATCTTCTAGTCCCACCCCCATCCCTACCCCCAAAACAACTGGATGCTTCTAGGTTCAGCAGGGCAGGGAAAGAGAGGGCAGGAGGATATAAATGCCTCATCTTAAAAGTGCTGGGTGTCACTTCCAGTCACAGCCCACTGGCTAGAACTGGTTACATCATCCTGCCCAACTGCAAAGGGAGTGTGTGTGGCCAAGAAAAGGTGAGGAGGACCTAAGTATTGACCAGCACTAGTAATGTTGGCCATGTTTGCTGAAAGAGTTTTTATATCTTCTTTTCCAATTTTTGTGTCTATCATTACATTTTTTGTTCTTATTATATTTGTTAAAACTTCTAAGGAAATATTAATTAATAATGGCATTGACTATCCATGTCATTTCCAATTTTAATTCAAACGGCTCTAGCGTTTTGTAACTTTGGTTTCTGGTTTCTGTATGTTTTACATCGTGTAATTAGTTTCTACCTATTGCTCCCTTGCCTGGGGTTTTTATTAGCAATGGCTACTAATGTCTTTTCAGCATTGTCTGATATGATCATATCTTTTTCTCTTTTAATTTATTGGTGCAGATTATGTGGTGACATTTCCTGCATTTGGATCTCTAGGATAAATCCCTCCTGGTCTTAGACTGCTATTACTTTGAAACTTTGATGTGTCTCAATATTATAGTGTCTGCATCTGGGTGGGTGGCACCCCAAACAGCTCATCCATTAACTCATCTGACCGTGAGCGCCAAGTGCACATGAGGAGAAATCTGGGAAGTCAGCTGCCACCTGATATTACAAAGAGTATGTGCACACAGAGAGGATGGTGTTGACATTACATGTATTATCCAAGGAATAAGGGTTCTGTAGGGAGATCCTCTCCTACGTTCCCTTAAAAGTGGGGGCCAGAACCACTTCTCTGACAAAGAGACAAACATACTAAAGGCCCCAGATTAAAAGCAGGATGGCAATGCCATGACTGATGCTCAGAGAGAAATGCCAATTTGTGTTTACTCGCGTGCATATGTGAGTGTATGTGCATGTATGTGTGCCTGCATGTGTGTATGTGAGTGCATGCATATGTATGTGTGGGTGCATATGTGTGTCTGTGGGTGTGAGTGCATGCACGTGTGTTTGAAGGTACAGGCAGGAAAAGATGGGGGTAAGTATTTGGAACTGGTTTTCCAAACTATTACATCCTGTAGTTATGGTAGTGACCTTGGGCATTCTGAAGAGTTACTGGAAGTTTTTAACTGGAGTAGTGATTTGGTCAGACTTAGCAGCAGCATGGAGGATTACTTTAGAGTAGTGATTCCAAAATGCTGTCCGAAGTTGCAAAAGCTTCTGAAGTTTCCCTTGTGTAGTAACTTTCTGTTGAAATGAGAAAAAAATAGGACAATGTATTAAATTCTTTAAAAATCTAAATGCATTCAATTTAAAGGCCTCTATTCTCCAGTTATTTCCACCCTGCCTTTGTGGTTTCAAAGTTCCCTTTATTTAATAAAACACTAATGTTAATAGTTGGTAGTAAGGATTTTTTTATTTGTTTGTTAACATTTGACAAAATTAAAAAGTTGTTATCTTTTTTCAAAGATAATCCAAATTTTTTAAAAAATGAACTTATCTGTGAAATCCTCGAGTCTGGGAACCACTGGCAGGATTATTTAACCAGAAATATACCTTTGTAATTTTTTTCCCAAAATACACACTCCTGGGCCTTGGGGAAGAATTCAAGTGTAACAGAACTTGTACAGGTATATGTATTTTTTAAAAGCCTCCCAAGTGATTCTGAGACACTTCCCTGGTTAAGAACCTCCAATTTAGAGAAAGAGTTGGGAAACACCTAGTGGTCAGCAATGGTGAAAAACTCTAAGTAGCCAGGGCAATGGGAATACAGGAAGGTTGGGTGTGAGAGACTTTTTCTTAGATGAAATTAATAAGACTTGGAATGGTCCTTGAGGGGGTTATAAGGAAAGATGGAGTTCAGGAGAAGGCCCCAGATCTTCAGCTATGGGCATGACCCAACTTGTTGTGCATGAATGGGGTTCCCATCCATACGAGATTCCCATCCTACTTTGTTCCCAAGAACTCATCCCTCTTAAGAAAGCAATGGAGAGATAAAGAGAAGACTTGTAGAGAGAAGGGGGTAGACATGCAGGATATGAAGTAGGATTAGAATTCTAGAGTAGATGTTGTTTGGTTTCCACTGGTTGCCTGACACCATGTATTCATATTCTCTAGTCATAAAAACAAAAATAAATAAAACAGGTGAGAGGGCACCTATGACTTAAGCCTTCACCTAAGTGGTAAGCATCCTAGCCACCCCCCAATGGCCAGCTGACATATTGCTAAGTCCCCAAAAGGGCACAGATCTGCTTCTTATGGCTTTCTATCTGCCATATTGCTAAGCACCAAGAGGTAGGTGGTGCTTATCACGTACCTTTTGTTCTTTCACCGAACCACTCAACACTCTGGGAATATCATGTTCTATTTTAAGGCTTCAGAACTATTCCATATTCTTTAACCTCTCAGGGTCTCTGTTCCCTTTTCTATAGTATAAGTGGTTTCGACTAGTTCTGAGTTGGCTAATATAGAAGACAAGCAATAAGTTCTGATCTTTCATGCATTCAGCCTATCAAATCTTTTATTGACTGACTGTGATGGGCCATCAGTTGGATATGGGATGTGAAGAAAAAGGAAGAGTCCAGGTAGATCTTTGACCCAAGCAATTGGGTATGATGGAAAGTGTGTATGTGATTATCTATTGGTGCATAACAAACCACCTCAAAACTTAGTGCTTTAAAACTACATTCTTTGTTATTTCTCATGATCCTTTGGGTTGACAGGGCTAAGCTGTGCTGTTCTTTCATGGGGCAAGACCAGAACTAGGGTGAGGTGAATGAAGTGTCTAGGGTACAGGATGTAAGGGGCACTCACTCTCAAGGTCCCTGCAGCATCACGATGACAGTGAGCATCCCATTAAATTTTGTACCTGGTGCCTCACTCCCCTCGCCCTAGTCCCGACCCTGGGTTGGGGTTTCTCTCATGTGCTTTTCTTCAGATGGCAGCTGTGGAGTCATCTGAAGGTTCCACTGGGCTGGACATCCAAGATGTCTTTTTCACTCACCTATCTTATGCCTTCCTCACTCACATGGCTGAAAAAGCTGGGAGCTGCCCAGGCATCTCTTTCTATCTCCATGTATCCTCTCCACATGGCAAGCCTGGCCTTCTTTGCAGCATGGGAGTCTCAAAGTAGTCGGATTTCCTACATGGTAACTGGCTTCTCCAGAGCAAGCATTCCAAGGGGCCCAGGTAGAAGCTGCAAGTCTTCTTGTACCCTCTCCAGGAAGCCCCAGAGTGTCAGTCACTATCACTGCATTCCATTGGTCAAAGTCACTAATGTCTGCCCAAGGTTTAAGGGAAAAGATGTTAGACTCTGCCTCTTGATCTGAGTAGCATGGATATAAAGGGATGAAGGAAATTGATGGAGATGAATTTTGGAGAATGTATACCACTGAAAGACCAGGCAACAAACACATTTTGGGGGTGGGAAATCAGAAGTCCTCTTGGGGCAAGCTAAGTTTGTGATGCTCATTGAGCAATCAAGTGAATACATACACACAGAAATCAGTGAAAGACTGGGATTGAAACTATCAATGTAATTTAGATGTAATTTAGAATCTAGGCACTGGATGAGATCACCTAAGGAGTGAGTTTAGAGAGAAAATGAGCCCCCAGTGATTACAATGGGGAACAGGATAGTATAGAGTCCCAGAATCCAAATGAAAAAGCACTTTGAAGAGAAGGGTTATCAGTCATGTCCTGTGGTGTCGAAAGGTCAGATAAGATGAGGGCTGAGAGGTGACCGTCGATTGGGTAGAGCAAAATTTCAGTCATCCTTGATGAGAAAAATGGTGAGATGAATCTCAATTATAGTGAACTGAGGAGAGAGCAGACAGAGTAAAAGCAACTTTTTCAAGGAGTTTTCATAGAAATGGGATAGTTACTGAGTGGGGACTTGAGGTCTAGGAAACATCTGTTTTGTTTTAAGATACAACAAAGTATAGCTTATTATAGGTGGATGGGCATGATACAGTAGAAAGGGAGCTAAGTAAACAGCAGAAGTAATGGCAAAGAACGTCTTGAGCAGGTGAGAGGCGACAGCACCAAGACAGAGACAGACTGGAAACACAGGAGGTGGTGGTCGGTGAAATGACATTCTAATTAGAGATTCTGAATTGGAGACTTTCGAGGTGACACAGTTATGGTAATGCCTAGGTCTAGGGTACGGTTAAGAGTTGGTGCGTGAATGTAAGAAGTCAAGGAACTCAGGGGTCGAGGTTGTCCTGAAGAGTAGTGTGGAGAGAAAACCAGTGATCCAGATGCGGAAACCATGAGGAAATGCACCCCTGAGAGAATTAAGCCTGAATGCCCAAATGCACCAGGGATGGCGCTGTGCTATGTCCACTGGACTGAGATGGAGCTGTGTACCCTGAATTGTCCTCCCCACGCTGTTGCCTGTTACTGTTGGCCGCGAGGGGAATTCTGCACCAGATCTGGAAGTGAAGCAGCAGCATCACATTCTTTGTAAGCTCTGAAGGTGGGGGAGGCCTTAGTGCTGGGGCAGCTGGCTCCCTTCCTTGCTGATTTAAAGCTCCCCTTGGCTGGGATGGGTCAGCACCTGACCTGAGATTCCCAAACTCCTGCCGCTTTCCTACTTCAGCTTCTCTGAGTCCTGGACCAAGTGCGTATCAGCTCCAGGTTTGAAGGTGCCAGCTTCCCCTACGAGTCACCCCCTGTGGCACCGAGGTTGGAAGTGATGAGGGAGATGCAAGTTCCAGTTCACTCCAACTGGTTCCAGTTTTCCTCATAGGTTCAAGGTCCAGCTCTCTTTTCCAACCACCTGTCTGGCCAACCCCAGTGAATTCAGGCTCAACAACAGACACAGAAGCAACAGACTGCACCGCCTGCTGCCCAGCTACCACCTTGTGGGAGGTCCCCTCTCCATAATAAATCCTTCATCTGTCTTGCTCATGGACTCTCCTTTGGTCAAGCCCTGGCTGATACAGCATCCGTTGTGATGGACCAACTTCTCCTCTGTGCCCAGAGTGGTGCTGTTACTGAACCAGGTTCATTTGCCCGACATGCAGCAAGGCAAACACTGAGATGCCAAGGTTTGCAGCAAAGGGTTTATTCACGAGGCAGCCAAATGAGGAGATGGGAGAACAAGTCTCAAATCTGTCTCTCCGAAGGAGAAGGGCTCAGGGTATCTATGGGATATAGCTGAGCTTTGCGGAGAGTGAGGAAAGGTGATTGGAAATAAGAAAAAGGAGAGGTAATCATCGTTTTGCACAGGCACAACTAAGCTGCAGGCGTCTTCGTGAGACAAGTGTTCAGAAAATGGCAAATTAGCATGTTCTTAGGGTGGAGTTTTTGGCTCTCTGATATCAAGAGGTCATGGAGCAGACACTTGAGATGCTCAGTTGGTGGATGGGTGGTCTTAACGGGTCTTTACCAGCTAGAGCCCAAACTGGACACAGTTGACTCCAAGTTCCTGAAAAACAACTTGGGCAAACATCTTATTGTTTAGGCTACATGACACTTGAAGGACATGCAAATTTTTTGTAGCAAAAATTAAAGCAAGCTTGGTCAGTGAAGGCAGGTTATCAGTTTAATGGATCTAACTGATGATGACAATAGGTTTCAGTACTGGTTATGTACCATCCTTGAGAGAATGGAGGAAACAGCCATTCAACTCATTTTCTGTTTTCTGCAGTTCCCAGGAGCAATCCTAGTTGAGAAGGTTTCCTGGAGGAAAAGTCAGTAGGTGACTGTTGGAGTAGCTGACAGCCATTTACGGAAACTAGAAGTTTCCAAGGAGGAGAGAAGAGAATAGTTTGGAAGTGGGAACAAGGGAGGAACAACAGCCTGTGTACCCCACTTCGAGGTCTGGTGGGAGGTGGGTTATGGAAGAAAAATCAGCCAGGACTGAAGAGGGCTAAAATGGAGGCTGTGCCTCAAAAGACCAGCTGGGATTTGTTTTCCCAGGTTTACCGAGATATAATTAACATATAACATTGTATACGTTTAAAGCGTACAATGTGACAATTTAATAAACATACATACTGTGAAATGTGTACCACAGTAAGGTTAGTTAACACATCCTTCACCTCACATAATTACCATTTTTTGTTGCTGTTGTTATGGTGAGAACATTAAAGCTCTACTCTCTTAGCAACTTTCAAGTGTGCAATACAGTAGTGTTAACTATAGTCACCATGCTGTACGTTACATCTCTGGAACTTATTCATCTCATAAGTGAAAGTTTGTACCCCTTGACCAATATCTTCTCATCTCCCCCAAACTTCAGTCCCTGTCAACCACCATTCTACTCTCTGTTTCTATGAATTTGGTTAAGACTCCACATATAGCTGAGATCAGACCATATTTGTCTTTCTCTGTCTGATTTATCTCACTTAGCATAATGCCCTCAAGGGAATCCGTGTTCATGCAAGTGGCAAGATTTTCCTTCTTCTTTTTTTTTTCCCCCGTATGGCTGAATCATGTTCCATTAGATATACATACCACATTTTATTTATCCATTCTTTGTCTATTGATGGACACTTAGGTCGTTTTTCTATCTTGCCTACTGTGAATAATGCTGCAATGACCATGGGATTGTAGATATCTCTTTGAGATAGTGATTTTATCTCCTCTGGATAAATACTCAGAAGTGGAATTGCTGGGTTATATGGTAGTTCTATTTTTAATTTTTTGAGGAAACTCCATCTTGTTTTCCGTAGTGGTTGCACAAATTTACATTCCCACTAACAGTGTATGAGTGTTCCCTTTCCTCCACACCCTCACCAGCATTTGTTATCTCTTGTCTTTTTGATGACAGCCATTCTAACAGGTGTCAGGTGATATCTCATTGTGGTTTTGATTTGCATTTCCCCAATGATTAGTGATGTTGAGCAACTTTTCATGTATTTCTTGGCCATTTTTATGTCTTCTTTGGAAAAATGTCTATTCGAGTTCTCTTTCCATTATTTAATCAGATTGTTTATTTTTTTGTTATTGAGTGGTATGAGTTCCTGTTATATTTTGCATAGTAATCCCTTATCAGATATGTGGTTTGCAAATATTTTCTCCCATTCTGTAGGTTCCAGCCCGTTTTACTTAGAGTAAGAACGTGGAGATCCAGCTCAGAAAGCAGGCTAGGAACATGGGAGATTTTGCTGAGAACAAACTGAGAGCTCCAGGGGAAGTGGGGTTTTGGGGGGTGGGGGTGGGGGGGAAAGCTCATGATGGAAATCATGACTTAAGCTTAAGTCAGCTTAAGGGATGTACAGAGTGATATGGGGATTAGTGTCTGGGTGATGAGAGATGGCTTGGAGGTCTGGTGGCTATCAATGAAAACCTGGATGTGAGGCAAGGTGGTACTCAGTCTCTGGGGCTGAGGGGGGAGGGAGCTCATTCCTCCTCCTATCTCATCATCATAGCCTCCTTTTCAGCCTTGGTCTTTCTGGCAGCTGACAGCCATGCAGGCCTGAAATGCCACGAGACTGGGGTCCTGAGGTGACCCCAGAGCTCTCAAAGCTCTCAGGCCTTGCTGAAATCTTACTGAGAGTTCTATCAAGGCCAGGATAGGGCAAGTTTTACAAACAACAACAACAAAACATGTGGACCTCTAGAATAGGTGTTCTCAAAAGTTGGTTCCCAACAGGCAGCAGCAGCATTCCCTGAGAACTTGTTAGAAATGCAGATCCTTGCCCCTCACCCTCACCCCAGTCCTACTGCATAAGGAACTCCAGGAGAGGGCCCAGCAATCTGGGTTTGAACAAGGCCACCAGGCGAGTCTCACACTTACTAAGGTTTGAGACCCACTATTTTAAAGGGACTCAACAAACATTGGCTTAACATGCAGCTGACTGTTGATGTTCTTTTTATGAGCCTAAAATCACAGAGTATTAAAAATGAAAGGACTTTCTCAAGTGTCCGGTCTGGCCTTGAACCTTACAGGTGAAGCGTCAAGTCCCAGAAAAGTATTGTGACTGGTTCGAGCCCTCCTGGCAGGATGGAGATTACAATTCCAAATAACCAAACCAAACCAAACAAAACAAAAAAAAACAAAAAAAAGACAAAAACAAACAAAAACAAAACAAAAACAAACCCAGAACCTGGGAAATGGTTGTTCTAATGAGCCATACAATTGCAGCCTTTCTCCCTCTCTCTCTCTCTCTCTATTTTTTAATATAGATTGTGATTGTTGTTTATGTGTTTTCCATTATTTAAGTCAGAGCAACAGGGTCTGTCTCACTTCAACCTGGCTCTTTTGAGGTTTGTTTGGTTTAGTTTTGTTTTGGGGATTGCAGAGGTGCAACTTCCTAAGGCAGACCCTGAGCCTCTGAGGAATGCAGCAGGCTCCGCAGGAACAGGAGGCTTTTCTGCAGCCGAAGTCTGCAGACGCTGTGTCTCTATTCTAACTTTTGCCATTTCCATCTCACCGGGCCCCCGGGGAGAGGCAGACAGCCGAACTCCGTGCGCACTGGAGCCCCGGCTCCCTCGGCTTCTGGAGAGGAGATTTAGCCTTAATTTTTGTGACAGATGGAGTTGATAGTCTCTCCACGGAAAGGGGAGGAAAAAAGCGCCAGTTTTTGACAGGCCGCAGACGCCGGGTGCCTCTGGTGGTCGAAGGCTGCGTTGCGCCGCAGTTAAGGTAGTTCGCAAACTCCCACGCCTGGATCGCAGAGGCTGCTGTACCTGGGCGGTTTCCCTTAAACCGAGAGATTGAAACATGCGCTTTAATAGAAACCTTGGAGGGTGCCAATTTATCCCCTTCCTCTGTGTTGTGACTGCGGCCAGATGGTACTGCTCAACAACCCTAAAGATTTTTAATACTAGTACTGTTTTTTCATCGCCGTCCGTGTTAGAAACTTATATTCTTTAAAAAAAAAATTAATTTGGCTTATTGGATTTCTGGCTTGCAATTGGCAATGATGTCTGACTCCAGGGCCATACTTGCCATTGGCACCAGGGTGCTGGGGGGTGAAGGGGTGGTAGAGGAAGGATTTGTAAATATCTCATCAGTATCTCCCTAACTAAAGCGTGTGCCTCTTTCTTGTGTGCGTTTGGATTTTTTTTTTTTTAAGTTTAAACGTCCCGCATCAAATTCTCTGATTTCTCTCCTCCCCCTGTGATGATCAGGCAAAGATGGGGCACTCGAAAAACAAACTGAATTCTGAATCCAGTAGAAAGTACACATGCGGGCCAGGGACAGTTAAATAAAAGTACCAAAAAAAAGAAGAAGAAGAAGAACCAAACAAAAAGGACCGTGGACGAGTCGGTTGCAAACAGCTGCCCCTGAGCTCTGCCCTCTGGTTCTGTGCGCCAGCAAGGGCTCCATATCTGAGCCTCCTTAAGAGTAGGAGGAGCTCCCGGGCCTCTGTCAGGCTCCTTAAGCCGTTCCTTTCAAGCCCTGAATGCCTGAATGTGAGCTGCCCACCACCCTCCCCGCCCTCCCCCACTCCGCAACCCCACTCCAGCGGCTCGTAAAAAAAAAAAGTTTCAACAACAACAGGCGGGACCAATAGCATCTCGAAAAGCCGGGGAAGGGGGCCGAGCAAAGGGCGAAAGAGAGTGGAGAAAGGAGAAAGCGGGCAGGCTCGGAGCGCGCGGGGCCAGGGCTCGGCGAGCCGGAGGAGCGTTGCTAATGTTTTTGTTTGTTTGCTTTTCCATGCATGCATAATGAGGGGGCACCGCGGCACCACGCGGGGGCTCCCGGCCCACTTTTGTATTTAAAGCCTCGCTGCGAGCGAGTCCGCAGCCAGGCTCAGCGGATCCGCTCCCCGGGCTCCTTGTCACCCGAGAAGCCGCCGCCGAGGGAAGCCCGGGAGCCGCTCTCCGGCCGCGCCGAGTTTCCCGTTCTCCCCGCGCCGCCCGAAAAGAGCTCCCCGGAGCTCGGCCGAGGCCGGGGTCGCCGCGGGCGGAGGGGGAGGGGACGCGGGCGGCCGGGCCGCGGGAAGGCGGGCAGCGCCGGGACGCGAGCCAGGAAGCGGCGCGATGCGAGAGCCCGCGGCGGCGGCGGCGGCGCGGCGCTGAGCCTGGGAGGAAGGAGCCGCCGCGGCCGCACAACGGATCTGCAGGCGCGGAGCAAAATGCACCCACGGCGCCGCGCGGTCCCGCAGCCCCGCCGCGACCCCGCGGCCCGCAGCCCCCCGGGGCGGCAGTGAGCGCCTCCCGCCACTGCCGGGGGCCGACCGGAGGGGTTCTCCGCGGCCTTGCACTTCTAGGAAGCCCCTGCAGTCCCAGCGAGAGCCGACCTTCTGCAAGCAGCGGGGCACCAGCCAGCGGCGCGCATGGATTTATGAAAACACTCATGCAAGAAGTTGGCAAGACTGGGGCAAACTTTTCCGCCGGCTCCGCGTCCGCCGCTCCCCGCGCCTCGTGTCCTTTCCGCTCCTCGCCCGGCGGCCGCCGCTGCCCGCGATGGTGGCAGGGCTGCTGGGCGGCGGCGGCGGGGCCCGCGGGGGGACCGTGCCGGGCGCCTGGCTGTGCCTGATGGCGCTGCTGCAGCTGCTGGGCTCGGCGCCGCGGGGCTCCGGGCTGGCGCACGGCCGCCGCCTCATCTGCTGGCAGGCGCTGCTGCAGTGCCAGGGGGAGCCGGAGTGCAGCTACGCCTACAACCAGTACGCCGAGGCGTGCGCGCCGGTGTTGGCGCAGCGCAGCGGGGGCGACGCGCCGGGGGCCGCCGCCGCCGCCGCCGCCTTCCCGGCCTCCGCCGCGTCCTTCTCGTCGCGCTGGCGCTGCCCGAGCCACTGCATCTCGGCCCTTATTCAGCTCAACCACACGCGCCGCGGGCCCGCCTTGGAGGACTGTGACTGCGCGCAAGACGAGAACTGCAAGTCCACCAAGCGCGCCATTGAGCCGTGCCTGCCCCGGACGAGCGGCGGTGGCGCGGGCGGCCCGGGCGCGGGCGGGGTCATGGGCTGCACCGAGGCCCGGCGGCGCTGCGACCGCGACAGCCGCTGCAACCTGGCGCTCAGCCGCTACCTGACCTACTGCGGGAAGCTCTTCAACGGGCTGCGCTGCACCGACGAGTGCCGCACGGTCATCGAGGACATGCTGGCCGTGCCCAAGGCGGCGCTGCTCAACGACTGTGTGTGCGACGGCCTGGAGCGGCCCATCTGCGAGTCGGTCAAAGAGAACATGGCCCGCCTGTGCTTCGGCGCCGAGCTGGGCAACGGCCCGGGCAGCAGCGGCTCGGACGGGGGCCTGGACGACTACTACGACGAGGAGTACGACGACGAGCAGCGCGCCGGGGGCGCGGGCGGCGAGCAGCCGCTGGACGACGACGACGCCGTCCCGCACCCTCCGCGCCCGGGCGGCGGCGCTGCTGCGGCGGGCGGCCGCGGGGACCTGCCGTACGGGTCCGGGCGCAGGAGCAGCAGCAGCGGCTGCCGCTCGGCGCCCCGAGGCGCGTGGACCCCGCTCGCCTCCATCTTGCTGCTGCTGCTGCTCCCGCTGCTCTTTTAACCCTCGCGCCCCGCCGCCGTCGGCCACGGGATGGTCGGCGCCGGGGCACCTGTGACTCGGGAACAGACGGGTGGTCGGGGGTATTTTCCAAAACGTTTTCTAGGTGGTTTCTGCCTAGCAGGTCTCCCCGCCTTGACTCTTGGCACGACCCTCGCCTCCTCTCCCGAGCAGGACTTTTTGGACATCCTCCCCTGCCCCCATTCCGGGTTCCAGACACTCCCCGCAGAAACCAGCCTAACTCCGGACCCCCGACATGAAACGGGCCTGGGGGGACAGAACCGTAGTCCTGGACTCCGAAGAGAAGATGCTGACCAGTGGGGTCTTAAGAGTTTCAAGGGACTGGGTTTGGAGCAGGGGTTTTGAAGGAGGATTTATATTTGTAAAGGGGCTGTTTATTAGCGTTTCTCCTGCGAAGGGGGGAAAAAGTGCCGGTAATCGACTTTTATTGTGGCCAGTGAAGACATTGCAGTCGTAACCGATTCATTCGTTTAGTCTTGGTATCCGCGCCCAGAATCCTCAGTTTTTTGGGGGGGTGGGGTGGGGGCGGGCGGGCAGGCATGAGAGGGGTTAATTTTCCTTAATTAGTTTTGGGTGATTTTTAGCCCTTGACTTTAATTTCATTGCCACCACTCTGATCTCTTAGCACATTTCTTAGGATTAAGGATCCAAAAATTCTGATCTAAACAGTTGCTAGTGGTGTTGAACAATGCAACTTTTTATTTAAAAGAGCTCTGCACTGCCATCTATGAAAGCCTCTTTATGATGTTTGTTTTGTTGTCATTTTCTTTACATCAAGAAATTGTACGTACAAATATGCGGAGAATATATATTGCCTCTGCTTTTATCAGGGCGCTCACCCCTGGTACTTCGTATATAAAATGTATTAAAACTGGGGTTTGTTACCAGTTGTTGTATTTTGTATATAGAATTTTTATAAATTGTATGCTTCAGAAATAATTTATTTTTTAAAAGAAATTAAAAAACTTAAATCCGCATCCATGGTACACCTTTTCTCCCTGAAATGTAAAGAATCCGTTTGTCACCAGGGATCCAAAACCACAGTCCGTTGTGAAGTGTGCTCTATCTAGAACAATTTTGAAATGTACAGTGTATTTTATAGATTTGAAGTTAACATTCTTATTTTCAAGAGAATTTATGGACATTGTAGAAATGTATAAATGCATTTCCAAACTGCCTTAAACATTGTATTTTTATAGACATTGTTTAAAAAAAAAAGTCCTATGTTTTAAGTAAAGGTGGCTTTGTGTATTTTTTTTTTTTGGTTATTTGATTTTATTAAAATGTGTACATCAGTAAAGAGTTTTAAATAATGAATATGGTGTAGTTACTTGCCAGAGTTACATTGTGGTTAACCCAATAATGGGTGAGGAGGGGGGTGGAGGGGCCACTGGGAATCTATCAACCATCAACTGAAATTAAAATACAGTACAAGATGAGAAATGAGGGCTATTATTTCTGCCTTCAATTTAATGAACAATTAGACATCTGTAAATGAGGCAGCTACAAGATATAATTTGACTGGTCTCCATTGGTATTTACGTTTGTGGAGAGGCTTCACATAATTTGGGGCTAACCCAGACATTTCTTTCCCCCTCCCCCTTTCCACTGGGACCCTCGCCTTGCCCCCCACCCTCAGGAGCGTCCTTTCCGGCTACTAGACATTCTCATACAATCAAACATGTCAATAACATCTGTTATCAATAGGTCTTAGGAAACCTGGGAGACTCAACTTCAAAGTCATTTTCGCACTTTGGGTAAAAAAGTACAAAATTTTGTTACAAAACATTCGGGCGGGCAAAAGTAAACATACTGGGGAGAGGAACAATTACCAGAACTTGTAATATTGTTGTGAGGAGTTGTTTAGCAGTGGGCTGAAGGCTGGGCTCCTGCCAGAGCTACTGATCTACACTCAAACGCCCTTAGATAAATAATTACACTCTTAAGCTGTGTCGAGTGCTGATACACTTGACCTTGTAAATAGAAATGTTTGCAGTAGGAATAAACTCCGGCATTGGAAAATCTTTTAAACATTAACACAAAAGAGAGCGCTCTGTCCTCTGGGGATTTGAGTCTGAACCTCGCCAAGCTAGGCACTTGCAAGGGGGAAAAAAAGTTTATTTATCTTCTATTCCTGGTGTTTATTTAAAGCTTTTCATTTTAAACTCGGTGATTGGAAGGCAAGTCAGGAGTTTAAAAGTCACCACAAATAAACTTTGTCTGAGGGGTCGACAGATTAGCAAGATCTCGTGTCTCTTTATATGATATTAACATGTGCTGAGAAAACATAACCAGATTTCTCTGCTGCCTGAAGTAATTAACAAAGCTATGCCCCCTTCCAACTTCCTCCCACCCACTCCCACCCACTCCCACCCCCTACTTTCGAGGTTCTTTTGCCTCTAATTCACTCTTTTCCTAGCTTTTATGGAGGGCTTCGAGGCAATTCTTATTGCATCTAAAACCAAGATTCATATATGCATAGCATCAGAAAGTCTGAGGTAGTTGTGGTGTCAGACCAGCCCAGGAGAGTGGTGTGTGGCTAGAACCCCGTCACCTGAATGGTTGAGTAAACATATTGTTAAAATAAAGCTGAAAGCGTTGTTTCTTTGGGAAGTGAACAAAGAGTATTCCAAGAGACTTGTGAATGAAATCAGCTTTCTTTACAAAACGACGAGTTAGCAAATGCTTCTGCGTTTGTCCTTAAATATATTTAAATCATCTCCTCATGTTATTTTAACACATTCTTGACTAAAAGTTAAGTCTTTGTCCCAGTAAAAGGCCCAGTTTTCCCCAGTAAGAAGTAAAAGGCATTAGCACTAGAAAAGGCTTGATAATTAACTGCTACAATAAACTCACGACTTGATTTTACAGGGTCCTGTCAAAAGCATCTGCCTGGAGTAAATCAACACAGCTCGCTCTTGGGGAGTGAGGACATGAGGCTTTATGCTTTCTTCCTTGGAGAAAGTGAACACTGATCGGTGGTCCATTTTAATTTAAACAGTTCTATGCTGGAGCCCAGGGGCCCCTCATCCCTCTGCAGACCTAGTAGATTCCAGAACAGGTTGCTGAGATGTTAGGTTACAGGATTGTAGGTTGCCATCTGTTCCTAGACCGAAAGGATTTTTACAGTTGTTGACATCTGTAATATCTCATGCTGTCTGGGGAGCCTTTGGAATTTTGGACATTTGAGACGGCCAAATGTCTCATGGAGAATGCCTGCAAGTACCATTACTGAAGGCAAAGGCATCCCTGGCTTTTCCCGGAGATCTTAAAAAGCGCCAGACTTCTAACAGAAGTCTTCCAGAGTGAGAGCAACTCCTTTTGGATTTCATAGAAAATCTGGGTCCTCCCGGCTGCTCCCATTTCCCCGTTAGCAGGTTTGCATTCTCAGTGACAGTTTATTTGTCTTTGGAGGCACTTCAGTGACAAATGTTTAAGGGAGTGTGGGACAATGGTGGAGAACAAGGGGGCAGTTCATTGAGCTGACAGTGACCATACAGTAAATGGAAGGAGGTTCAGGCTTCACTGCTCACCCAAGCACACGGCAACGCTTTTGTGCATGACCACAATGGACATAACATAAGGTCTCTGTTTATTTTCAACAATATCTAGCAATGTACACGGGCAATATACGTATGTCAAGTGAAAAAATGGTTGGAGGGAACTAAATTCTTGCACTATGTGGTAGGACATCCTTTAGCATGGGCAGGGCCCTGACCAATGTCCATAAGTAAGGAACAGCTCCTGGTGCCAACTACCACAAACTTAAGTGGACACCACGCTCTGACACATCTGGGGTGCACTGCAACTCTCCCACTGGGGTCCACATGGGTGAAGACGACTTAGAACCAGCAGTCTCTCTTGGTTGAAGAGTCAAGAGAAACCGCATGGACTGGGGGGAGGGGTCTCTTTCTCACCACTCCCAACGTATGCACCCCGACTCCATCCCAGCAATGCTGTGTTGTATAGAATAAAAAGAGGGGGAAAGTGACAAGAGAACTTTCAGAGACCTCAAACTCTGCATTGAAAACCTTTCTACTTTCAACTTTACCTTTTATGATTAGCTCACTGGTTTCAACCGTGGAAGTTCTCAAACATAACCTCATGTGTCCCTTTTTGAGCCCATAAAAAGAAAAGCACACATTATTTGGGTTTTGACCTCTTACACCTAGGACCTTCTGAAACATCGTCACCTGACCCGGTTTCTCCCAGCTCCCCAAAACAAGGTTGTTGGGAAGCATCGTGTTACAACGTGAAGCATCGTGTTACAATGCCCATGGCCCAACAGCAGTTCCCGGAGGCTTGGGTTTCCAGTGGGTCTTGCAGCCTTGTGAGTTAAGTAAAGGTGGAGGTTACTGTATTCTATTGGAGGGATTGCTTCTGCTGGACAGTTGAAAAGCTTCACCCCTGACTATTTGAATGACATAAGTAATGTGCTATTAGCATAAATACCTTCTAAGGCATCCATTTAATCAATTTCTTAAATAACAGAATGATCTACTACAAAATAGTGGACTGTATACACTATATTTTGGCACAAAGATGGTCATTCTCCCACTAGTAACCAGGGGCTCTAAATAAATGATTTCAACAATGTTTTATTAAAGGACGACAAGAGCCCTCGAGCTGCATTAATCGGGGAGAAGTCGAGTGGCACTTTTGTTATGGAAATGTTAAGCACATAATAGCACTGCCAAACAATGTGCAGCCACTTCATTCTTTCAGCCATGCTGACACCTCTTAAAGAGGAACTGCAGGGAAGGATGTGGGAAAGATCTGCTTTGCGAGGAAGCTTTCAGCTAATATTTTGGAGGGCTACCTCCAAACCCTGTGTAATATTCATGCAGTGGAAGCAAGAAAGGCTGCTGAGGTACTGGAAGGGTTTCCTTACCTTATTTCAGGAGCTTGGGCTCCATAAGAAAATCAAATGTCTACATTTTTTGACATGGCATTTGTCAAAATTATATTTTGATGATTTTGTAGTGCTGCGAGTCCAATTTTATAATGTGGATCAAAGACAGTTTCTCTCAATGGTGTTGATATATACTGTATGTAGCTTTACCGAGTTCCCCTTAAGCAAACAGGGTGAGTCTGCAAACAGGTGAAAACACACGTCACCAAGGACATCTTCAATCTGTAACAAAAAATAAAGTCGTATTATCTATTTCCAGACTTTATGGACACCATTATATTCTCTGGTTATTAATATGAATTTTTCTAAGTTTATTTCTATATTTAAATATAGTATATTTTTGGGTTCTTGGATGGCAGAATGGAGTCATATCTCACAACCAAATCCTATTGTATATTTTGATCACTGATCAGACGTTACTAAGTACCATAATAAGGAACATTTCAGTGAGATTTGAGGCCTTTCTCATAGACACCTCTGTTATGAAAACGGCAGTCAATTAGCCTTAATTTTAACCCCTGTCTGCTCTTACCTATCAGGTAGTTACACCTGTTTGGAGCATCCTTCTGTAGTGAACATTGAAGTAAGCTCGTAGGGTGACTAAGACCTATGTCTGTAATCCTGAACAAGTGAGGGGAGGGGAGGGGAAACAAAAAGAGTTTGCTTGGTTCCATAGGCATCTGTTGAGGGGCTACCAGTGTGTACATGATGCAACCTCATTCCTGGACAAGCTGGCCATCAGGATGGGGAGGCAGACACATGTCCTTTCAACCTCAAATAGAGAGCATAAAGGGGGATGATCGGATGACTTAGCCCGACTCTGGGTGTAAGGAAACTTGGAGATGGTGACACTGAAGCTAAATATGAGGACAGGAATGGACATTAGCAAGAATAGGGGGGAAGACATTTCCATCAGAGGGAACCACACGTCCTAAGACATGGAGGGATTGAACAGCATAGCGTGTGTGTGTGTGTGTGTGTGGTGTGTGATCGTGTCACCACCAAAATATAAAGCAGGAAGTAACAAGGTTGAGGCTTGAAAGAAGGGTTAATACCAGGTCACAGAAGCCTTGAATGTCGTTCTAGGCATTGACTTTACCCTGCTCAGCGCCCATGACAGGAAACCTCTGAGAATTCCCAGCTGAAGACTCCAGAGGTTTACCTTCTTGAACAGAGTACGTGATGGTTTTAAGGCATGAAGACCAGAGACTGGGACGACAGTTACTGCCAGGTCCCATAAAAAAAGAAAGTCAGGCACTGAGCTAGAATAGTGGCAGCGGGAGGAGGGAGAAGGCAAATTCAAGACACTATGACTGGTCAAACATGGAGGGTTCAGGGAGGGCGGAGGCTAATACGACTGCTGGACTGCTGGGTTTCTGGCTCAGAAAACTGGTGGATGATGTCATGTTCCATCCTCAAGGAAGAAAGATTGAGGGGCTAGTTGTGTTTGAGGATATAAGGAATATCCAGTTGGCAGTGCAATGCAGAAAACCAACTACAGGGCTGAAGCTCGAGGCAGGAGTCAGACTTGGAGAGTGGTCATGGTGAAGACTTCCAGGAGTGAGGTACCCAAAGAGAGTGCAGAGAGAAGAGGGCAGTGGGCAGAGGAAGGAGTGCCCAGGAAAGGAATCCCAGAAGGGAAAAGAGAAGGTCAGAGGCATCTTAGGAGGAGCAGGAGCATGAAATCATAAAGTTTCTGGACCTGGACAACTAAATTTGAAAATGCTTAAGAAACCAATACTATTGCTTAAAAAGAAAAATGAATTCACTGGAGTTCTAAGAAAATATGTGACCAAAATATTCTTCATTGTAACAGTAGTAGTAATCATAATTATAATCACAACTAACTGTAGGGAAATTAAAAATACCAAAAACATGCCATGGAAGTAATATAATAGTAATAATAAAAAATAATGATAGTTAATATTATTGAGTGATTATTATTATGTGCCACACAGTACTGAGCATATAACATTTGATCGTTACAAAAACTTCATATAGTTTTATTATTATTTCCATTTGACAGATGAAGAAGCTGATGTTTAAGTAAAGTGACCAGTGTTATTCAGTGTGTAAGTTGGTGAATATACAATCTAGGTCTGTTTGTGTCCAGAGATTGAGGTCATAGCTTTTGTAACATATTGATTCTCAAAAGGTATATGGTGGCATTGCAGGTAATTATTATTTTCTTCCTTATATATTTATATGTTCCCCAAATTTTATCAATGAGTATATATTACCTTACTTTCAAATTTAAATGTTGTTTAACTAGTAGTATTCAGAACCACAAAGAAGAAATAAGAAAGCGTAGTTTCACACCTGTGATAACTGCCACCTTTACTTACACTTCAGAGGACTGTGCCCGCCCTTCCCTTCTGCTCAGTCTACCTCAAATTCTCATGAAGAAGTGATCTTTTTTGAAGTCTAAAATAATTCAAGCTGTAAAATTCCTCTGAAAAAGCACATGACAAATAAAAATAAATCATAAAAACATTGCTTCTTGTTAGAGCAAGAAAGATCTCAAGAGATCTTTTATTCATCAACTCATTCATTTATTCATTCATCCATTCATTCAGTCAATGTTTTCTGAGCACTTACAATGGGCCGAGTGACACTCTAGGCACGAGGGATACAGCAGCGAACCAAAAAGTGAAACTTACTGTCCACAAGAAGTGCAGGCCATGCTAGAAACCTGTTTTCTGAACTTTTTCCCTTGTGCTTTGTGGTCTTGTAAGAAGACCGTTCGTTCTTCCTCTATTAAAGAAGGACCACACCATCTTCTTTCTCTATATCTGTTCACTAAGCGTTTTGTTTATCTTTCTTTTCTCAAAATGTGTTCATGCCTCACAGATACGTGTGGGGAAATATAAACTTTCATATGTATGGCTAATCATTCTGGGTTTTTAAAATATGTTTTACAAGTGGAAGAATTAAATCCCATAATTTTCAGTTCATTGTACGGTTGTCTTCTTCTAGGAAAGTTCTGATAGAAGAGTTAAGCCAAAAATTATTATAGCACTTTTAGGAGCTGAAGTATGCCCTAATTCTTGACATGTGCCTAAATAAAAATGTATGATTATATTCTGGCAGAACAAATTATCTGCGAGTAAATTTATCACAAACTTGCATATTATTTTTTAAAATAACCATTAGTAAGCTCTAGAAATAGACAACTGACTCATATGTCATTTAAATTGTCAAATGGGGTCCTTGTTCGCTGTCACCCGACTGTTTTTTCTTTTCACAAGATTCAGTCTATTGAAACAAATAGTATATTTTTTAAAAAAGGACTGCTGATATTTAAGATGCTGGCAGGAAATTGGTTATTTTATTACTTGGTTTCCGTTCATAATAGACAACCCCAAAACTTAGTGACTTAAAGCTGTTATCATTTATTTGTTCACGATTTTGTCAGTAGGCAATTTGGACTGGACTCAACTGGGCAATTCTCTGCTGACCTTTTCTGGACTCACTTGGCTATGGTTAGCTGGGGGTCAGGTAGGGAGAGGGTGTGTTCTTGATGGCCTCATTCACATGACTGGCAGTTGGCTGGTGTGACAAGGGCAGCTGAGACATGTGTTCCTTACATCTAGCAGGCTAGCCCAGGTTTCTTATTATGACAGCTGGACTCCAAAAGCACCAAGAGAAGGAAAGCACCAATGTGCAAGCACTTTTCAAGCTGCCACTTGCATCACATTTGCCAATGTCCCATTGTACAAAACAAGTCACATGACCAGGCCCAACTTCAAGGGTAGAGAGATAGACTCCACCTCTTGATGAGAAGAAAGGCAAAGTCCAATTGCAAAGGAGCATGCACTCAGAGATGGGAAGAATTATGGAAGCCAATTTGTAAACACTTCCTCAATAAAGAATATGTTCCTAGAGTTCTGCTGGCATGATAGGAAGAAAAAAATGGAAGAGAACAGTTTATAGCTTTAATTTTCAGAATTTATAGAATGTTAGATCCAAAAAGCTAAAAAAGGCCTGAAATAGTATTCTATTTTTTTATTCACAAAAACTTGCAATGTAATATGACACCTAGTAGGACCATTTCTTCACTTCCTTCTAGTTCAAAATGTTTTACTTTACGTGATACTGTACTTTTTGCTTCCAGAAGAATTTTAGAATTAACTTCTGAAATTTCTTTAAAAAGCCTTTGTTGAAACTTTGATTGGGATCGGATGTAATTCATAGATCAATATGGAGACAAGTGGTAGCTTTATAATAGTGAGTCTTTCCAATTAGATAAATATTATATTGATCCATAAATAGGTCTTACTGTAAATTTTATATCTTCTTTTTTATTCAGGTTTTGTTTATTTCTTTTTAGATTTATTTCTAGGTACTTCATAGTTTCTGTTGGATGATGATGATAATGATGATTACATTGCCTAATTCATTATTGCTGATTATAGGAAACTTGGGTTTTGTACATTGTTCTTGTATCTAAACACCTTGTTGAACTCTTATGGGCTCTAGTTATTGGCAGGAGACTCTCTTTGATTTTATAGACATATAAGAAACATATTAATGATTCTCAAACTTTTTGGTCTAAGGAAGATTTGTACTCTTAAAAATTACTGAGATTTTATCTATGTGGGTGTGAAGAGTTAGGGGGCACAGTTTCTAAGACTGCTCTGATTTCTGATACCAATGCAAGTTTGAGGTTCAATAATTCACTAGGAGGACTCACAGAACTCAGTGAAAGCTGTTATACTCACAGTTACAGTTTATCACAGGGAAAAATTTCATAGAGCAGAATCAGGGGAAGTATTATATGCAGAGCTCCCATGCTCTCTCCTCATGGAGTCAGGAAATATGTGAAAATACATGTAGATTATTGCCAACCAGGGAAGCTTGCCTGAGCCCAGTGTTCAGAGATTTTTTTTGGCTCCATTATGCACGCATGATTGGTTGATTGATCGATCAACCAATCATGCGTACATAATGGTTGACTGATTGTGGTTGATCTCAGTCTCCAGGTCGACTGATACCATGTGACCCATAAATCACATTATTGGCCTTTCTGGTATAGCCAGCTCCTACTATAAGGTGTGGCCAGCCCCTATCTTAAATGAGTTCCTTACTACCTGTTTAGCTCAAGACCTCCAAGCAAACAAAAATTACCTCCTAGAAGCTGAAGGCAAAGACCAGACCTCTTTTGGGGCAAGGTTATCCCAGTGGGTTATGTATATCCATATTTACCATATTATACGTCAGAGCAGATATATTTTAAATGTAGAATAAATAACTAAAAATAATAAACCTATTACATGTTAACATAAATAATACATTTTAATGGAAAGTAAATCTATTTTCCAAAAAAAAAATTAGTGAGAAGGCAGCTAGATTTTTATATCTGGTTCTGCATTCAATCTATTCCAGTATGATACATGAGATACCCTATATATATATGTATATGTGGATATATATAAGGCAGGAATAATTTAATTGTCTTTTCAGGTAATTGTGGACATTCTTCTTTGATACACAACAACACTTAATAAGTGGTAGATTTTTAAAAGTTAATTGTAAAGTAGAATCTGAAACCATTTCAAGAAACATTTCATAATCTGTTATGTTATTCTTCTATCTTGCCATTTATATGGAACTTTCATCCATGCATGATTTTGTAACACCATCCATTGGTGTTTTGAAAAATATTTTTTACTGAATTATGAAGATAATTCAAATATCAACACATATTAATTAATAATATTAAATAAACAATGTTTGTTAGTATCTCCACCAGTCTCATCATAAATTTCTCTAATTATTGGAATTATATTAGGCTCATAGTGCAGGATACAAGTTTTCCAAAATTTTTGCATGCAAGATCAAATGTTATTGTTGGCAACAAATCCTGTTATTTTCCTTTAATTGTGTTTATTTCTAATAAAATGTTTGCCAAATATCCAAGTCTGAGTAAAAATAGTTTACCTTTCACTCTTTCATGTAAAAACAGTGTTCAATGGAAAATGGCTAGTTCAGTTCACAACTCAAACAACCACACAACCACACAGGTGTTTTTCCTCGAGAAAAACATTTAATGCAGAAAAAATATATTATGTGTTCTTCCTATTTTGTCATACAGAATGTTAAAAAGATGTGTACTCAAGGGTAGAATTTAAATAAAATTTCTATTGTTTCATTAAGGAAGTTCTTATGTGACATCATCAGATATTTTTAGTATAAGTGCATGGCAGTGAAGAATATGACTACTGGTATAATTTGGTGCAAGTGCCTTGATTTGTGCTAAATCACTATCAGTTTTAGTCACCACTGCTTTTGCTCCACCATCAAATGTCAACACAGTGAAAAAGAAAAATAGTGCCTTGGGATTATTATGAAAACAGTTTTGACCTCATGATATACTTGAAAGTTATTGGGGGATCCTCCAGGAATCCATACACCACTTTTTGAAAACTGCTGCTACACTTTTTCCTTTCTAATGTTTATAATATTTATACCTCATAATTAATTTTCATGTCATATTGCCCTGGCTAGGATTGCCAGTACAATGTTAAATAGAAAGGCATGATAATAGGTGGTCAGTCTTCTTGTATGCTGACACTAGGAGTAATAGTTCTGTTTCTATTATGATGCTTGATATAGGTTTCTACTACATGCTTTATAAAAGTAAGGAAAATTTTTTCAGTTTATTTATTTATTTATTTATTTTCAGTTTATTTTTTGTTTATTGGTCTACTGAGGAATTCTACTTCATGAACTATTGTTGGTGATTTATACTTTTACAAAATAAAATCAATTTCATCTAGATTTCTAAAACATTTCTATACATTGTATAAACTATTCTCTTTCAGATTTGTAATCTCTAAATTTTGTGTTTATGTTTCCTTCTTTCTTAACCTTTTATGTGCCTTCTCTCTTTTGATGTTTTGTTCATGTTATTTTTTTTTTTTCAGACAATAAGTTTTGAGTTTCATCTATGAAATTCGTGCTGGGATTAATTGTTTCTTCTGTTGTTAATTTTTGCTGTATCATTACTGATTTCATACTTCTACTTTATTTTTCTTCTTACTTTCCTGGGTTCTTGAGCTAAGTGCTTAGCTCATTTATTTTCATTTTTTAGGCATTCTAATTAGCTGATTTCTTGATACAAATTCTCCTTTGTGCAACTTTTAGGTCACATCCTACAGGCTTTGATGAGCTATTATTTTATTGTGATTCATTTCCAAAGAGCACACACTTCCCATTTTGATTGGCTATTTAACCTTATAATTATCTATGTTACTTTCTAAAGTTTTTAAAAAATTTTGAATGTTATTTTCTCATTTTATAGTTTTAATTAAAATGAATAATGTACATAAGCTTAATAATTTCTATTGACACTTTTTGCAACTTAATGTGATTTTATTTGTGGCTATGAATATTATCAAATTTTATATATATTTTAGGTACATAGAAAAGGAAAGAGTAATCTCTGATTTTGTTAGTGGTCTTCTTTGTAACTATGTTAATTTAATTATCTTAATTCTATATATTTCTTTTTCTGTTGTTTTCTTAAAGAGATAGGTTAAAGTCTCTCACTATGTTGTGGATTCATCTATTTCTCCTTCTATTTCCATCAAGTTTTGCATGTATATTTGAAGGTATGGTGTTAAATGAATTTAGGTGCATGACTATTTTATGTTTATGGCAGAAAATATCTTTTAACAATATGAAACGTAACTCTTTGCCCTTTTACTGATTTTGGCCTTTAATTCTATTTGTCTCAAAATAATGTTGCTACACTTGCTTTTATCTTGTTAATTTATACTATTTACTTAAAAAAATAAACTTCACTTTGCTTTTTCATGTTGCAGCATAATACATATACATTGAAATTTAGAAGATACAGTTAATCAGGAAGAGCAGAATAAACGCCCATAATAATAACACCTGGAGATAATCTATGTATATTTACATATAATCTTTCAATATCTATATATATTTAACAAAATCAAAATGTACATTTTATTTTATAATTTGTTTAATATACTTACATTCTCCTTAACACTACTTTGGGAGATGACATAACTCCTTAAATCTCTTCCTTTTCAATATTTTGTGTTATTTTATTTTAGTTCTTATAAAGAGCACATAGTTGGTTAGGGTAGATTTTGTTTGATTGGTTGGTTGATTGGTACTATTTTTTTAATCCAATGGAGCTTTTATCTTTTCATAAGGGATTTATATCTATTTACATTTACTGGTTATTGGTTTGTTTCAATTTATTCTTACCTTCTTAGTTTGTGTTTTAAATTCACCATGCTTTCTTGTTTTGTTTTGGTTTTTAATCCCACTCGATTGCCTTTCTTGGATTGATCACGTCTTTTTATACTGTTGTTTTGCTGTGTGCCCCCCACCCCCACCCCAACTCTCCCAATTGTTTGAAAGTTATACATTTCATTTCTATTTGTTCTAGTGTTTATCTTAATATTTAATCCATATATTCATTATTTTCTCTCAATGTTTAAGGTTACTCCACATTGTCCTCCTAAAGAAAACAATCACTTTTCCTAAGACTTTCTTCCCTCCACCAATTCCATGTTGTATCATAAATCGTTTGCTCTGTTTTGCTATTCATATTTTTTCTTTGCAATCCGTCTTTTCTTACAATTAACAATACATATTACTGGCTTTTTTTTTGGTGGAGAATAGCAAAATTGAGGTAATCAATTATATCTACCCTTAGAGAATTGTTATGAGATAAAAGAGAAGTAAGAAAACTTATTTGTCCCAGTAGAACCAAATTTCCTTTTAGGGAAGAAATGGTCTATTTAGGAAGAATCTTGATAAGTTGTTGGGTAGGGAAATGCAGAGGAGGCTCCAGAATGGAAAGCTTGACTAGAGAACACAAAAAGATATTTCAAGTGCTTTTTAGGAGAAGTAACCATAATGTTTGGTGAGGAAATCAGAAGTGAGAGGAGAAGAGAATAAGAAAGTGGAGACTGAGATAAGACAGAGAAACACAGCAAGAGACGGAAGCAGGGTGTGACAGAAATAGTGGATGAACTTACAGAGAACAAGGACTATCTAATATTCACTTTAAATTATCAGCTGTATGGAACTTACATACATATACTTCGCTGTTATTTATAAAACTCTTATAAAAATACACCCTCCTTGATTCTCTTGACTTTTGTTAAGTAATAGAACTGTGGTTCAAGAACACAAACTGTGGTTTGTCTCACTACAGGTTAGTGTTGGAGTAGATAAACAGATCCAACATGCAGAGAGGGCAATGAGAGTACAGGAAAAACAGGAAATTAGACTTAGAGGGGACAAGAAAAAAATGATGCCCTGGGAATTGAGCAGGTTCTTATAGAAAACCCGGGACTCCCTACAGAACTAGGAATGGAGGATCCATATCTTAATGTGAAAGGACATGGACAGATGGTCAAAGAATGGCAACTGTTACTGTCACTGGGAAATAGGGACAATTTCAACCCTACCTTCCTCAGAGAGAAAAATGCATACCAAATAAGTTCATCCTACGAAGTTAATGCTGTATTATAGATGCCCGTTCAAATCTGAAGTGCTATTATGATTATTGGACCCACAAACTATGCTACCCTAGTGGCAGGAATAGAGTCATCTCAAATGTATCAGGCCCCCAGGACTTCTCTTCTTCACCTTCAGATATAAACGTTTCCCTCTGGGAAGGAGGTAGATGTAGCTTTCATTAGAGATAACGTTTAAGGATTCTTTACATATGACTCTGACATTTAGTCTCCCTTGGTGAGTTTCATTTTAGACATTCCTTTTTCATTTCAGCTTGTATAAAACATCCCAGAACGAAGCCAAATCTTTGGGATACATTCTTTTTGTCAACTAAGCACATTCCAGGCATGCCATCTGACTTTAATTTGTTTGTGATGCCACCAGCGAGAATGGCTTCGCTAGGAAACAAATATGCTTGGTCTTAAGTGAGGTCTTAGTCCTTTTGGGCTATTCGTTCAACCAGTATTTATTAAGTGTCTCTGTGTGCCAGGAACTATGCTACACACTATGAAGACAATGTCACAATTATCATTGTCATTATCCTCATCATTGGTCAGCAATGAATAGCAGAGTACAGGGATGGCTGGGCAGTGGTGCGAGTTACCCCACAGTTCTAGCAACTCTCTCCCAGCCGTCCAAATAAATATTAATATAAGCTACATGAAAATGATGACATGCTTGCTAATTCAGCATGATTTCAAGACAAGTTTCCCAATCTCCCTTGTCATTGGCACCACTAAGGTCCCAGATACAGAAATTTTGAGATGTCACCGGTAGCAGCAATTTCTCCAGCCTCCTCATTAGTTCCTCTGCTTCAGCCTTTGCTCCTCTGCTTTCCCCAATTCCTCTTCCATTGGCTGCACTCCCCAGTGATGCCTCTTACCCACCAGTTCAGTCTGTGATGCTGTTGGACAGTCTGCTCCACTCTTGATGTGGCTGCCATTACAGGGACACTTCTGTGCACACAGGCTGCAGAGGGTGACAATCTGGCCTGGGCCTGACGTGGGCCTCCCAAGCTCAAGTGTCCTTGGTGCCTAGTTGTCCAGGATGGGGGATGTGATGGTTGAATTGTTTCCCCCACACATTCATATGTTGAAGTCCTAAACTCCAGTACCTCAGGATGTGGAAGTTATTTGGAAATAGTGTTGTTACAGGTGTAATTTGTGAAGTTAAAGTTAAGTAATACTGAAAGGGACCAAAATGACTGGTGTCCTTATAAAAAGGGGAAATTTGGACACAGGTGCACACATACAGGAGAACATGTAAAGATGAAGGCAAAGATCGAAGTAATGTTTCCACAAGCCAAGGAAGTCTGAAGATTGCCAGCAAACCACCAGAAGTCAGGCGAGAACAGATTCTTCCTCGCAGCCCTGAGAAGGAACCAACCTGTGGACACTTCGATCTCAGACTTCTGGTTTCTAGAACCGTGAGACAATTTGTCGTTTAAGCCACTCATCGTTTGTGGTGTTTGTTATGACAGCCCTAGTGATCTAATACAGGGTATTTGAGAAGGAGTTGAATTTACTAAAAGGATACAAACTTTCGGGTATGAGATGAATAAGGCCTGAAGATCTAATGTAAGATGTGGTGATTAGAGTTGATAACACTGTACTGTATAATTGAAATTTGATAAAAGAATAGAACTTAAATGTTCTCTCGCACACACACACACAAAGGTATAACCATGAGGTTATGGATGTTTTAATTAACTGGGTGAAGGGAATTCTTTCACAATGTGTCTGTATATCAAATCACCACTATGTACAATTTAAATACCTTACAATTTTAATTGCCAATTATATCTTAATAAAGCTGAAATTTTTTTAAAAAAAGGAAGTTGCATTTAGAGGGGTGACAAGGTTGTGGTTAAATTTTTTGGTTCTTTTGTTGAGAATTCTGGTACTGTTGGTATACTCTTCAGTTAGGCTTCATTTTAGAGAAAGCCTATTCCCCCTAATGCAAACATCATATCATATAGTGATACCACATTATGCATGACAACAGCTCCTTCCAAGGTTACATGTTGAAACTAATCCGGTGTTTCCCAGACCTTAGTATGCACAAGAATCATCTGGGGGGAACTTGTTCAAAGTGCAGATTCCTGGGTTCCATTCCTATACCTACTGACTAAACCGAACCTCTGAGGGCAGAAGCATGACAATCTGTGCTTTTGACAGGCATCTCTTGATTACATTTTGAGGAACATCGATATGAGTTGAAGGAGTGATGGGATTTCATGCAAAGTCTATTGAATGAGGTGGAGGCATCTTTTGGTGTAGTTTTATGGAGAGTCCTGAAAATTGCACTGTAGAAGCAGTAACCTTTTTAGCTAACATCTAAAAGAATATCCCCAAAGTACTTATTAGCATCTTCAGTTAAAATGATCTTGTAACAGAATCCCTCTCCACAAAAACCACACCATCATAGTTTAAAGAAGGAGAAAATTACTTCTAATTGGGTTTATTTCCCCAAGTAAAGGCAAGAGTCAAGAAGAGCCAGAATCATTCATTTATTCAATAACTGTTCAGCCCCCTTCTAGGCATAAGAGAAAAAAGCAGTGATTGAACCATCCCTGGCCTCACTGAGCTTACACTCTAGAAGGGAAGGTAAACAAGAAACCAAGAGCAGATGAGAATTCTAGCCCCTACTGTCACTTACTCTCTTACACCGTGAGTCTCAGTTTTCCTTACATAGAAAATGGTTACATGGAGATATTAAAAAAGATGTTTTAAATTTATGTATATGTGTAAAATTCATGAATTTTTAGAAAACAAAAAGATGGTACAATGATTAATTAACTTAAACGTCCTATTAGATATTTAAAGCTATAGTATTACTCTGGAAAATAGTACTGTTAATACTCTCTGTGACTTGCCTGTTCTTTCATAGACATTTTGTCTGTGAATTCTAATTAGAAAAAAGAAAGACTTGATGATTGGATGGTGTTAATTGCTCCTTTTAATAGGCAACACCAGGACAGAAATGTATTTCTAATTTGCTCAGTTATCCTAACATTTCTACAAGGGCCACAGAGATCAAGTTTCAAGAAGAGATTTGACCATTGGTTTTCAAACAAGATGGAAAAGTGTTAATAAAAGAATTATCATTCCAAACCACATGAAAAAGTAAAGAAAATAAGAATTCCTGCTCATAACAACTACTAACTATTAGATTTCCACGTTATTCAATAAAGTTTAGGAGACAAATAGCAGGTAGAGGGTAAAACAGGCTGTATTTTCAGTCCAAAGTTAATTCAATTTTGCTAGACGGTGCCAAAATGTAAGTTGCCCCAACGAGCACTGTCATAAAATCTCACACAATTACAATTGCATAAATTGTTTTGCCAATGTTTACAGATATTTTCATAATACATAAGTGTGTATTGCTCAAAACCCAACACTAGACTTGAAAATAGAACTTTGGGGAAAAAACAACAATCCACTCCAAACAGGAAGAGCCAAACTATATATAATTTCGCAGCGAAGCTTGTTTTTCTTCTAAGTTCCCAGCCTCTTATTTCAGGGTTTTGTGTGGCGTTTTAGAAAGAATATCGAAGACACGGTTCCTAAACCTACGGCCATTTTAAGAGGATACAACATGCCTATTAATAATTGTATTACTCCTTTATTATTACTAAGAATAATGATGGCCTGGAAGCGTTGGCCCCTGAGCCGAATTTATCCTGAAATGTTTTCAATTAACCCTTGGCACCGGCAGGAAAGCATCAAACCTTTCCCAGGCTGAAATATGGAAAATCTGCAGGGAACATCACAGCAGGAGAGGAATTTCATTACAACGAGCACATCATAATCCAACGACTTCTGCTCTCCCTCTAAGCCTCCCTATTGATAAGGAGTTCGAGGCGATTTTTATGGATTTGCAAAGAGAAATGACTTCATAAGATCTTTTCAGAGAGGTTGCTTTGGGCCACGCCTTTGAATGATTATCTGCTCGCTGATGAAAAAATAGTCATTTAGCTTGACTGTGATGCTGGGTAAGAGGCTGGACTGAAGGGTGTTGAGCGCAGATTCAGCCTGCAGACAGCAGCTTTCTGCAGTCGCCCTAGGATCTGACACAGCAACAGCTTTTCCCAGGTCTTTGCGGAGTGACATTCTGTTATAACCTGGGTTTTGAATGACCTGCTTGGGGAAGCGAGAAGCAGGCTTCTAAAGATCAACCACCATACAATCTACCAAATTTCAAAGGTGTACATTTATTTCAGAAAAAGTTCAATTGCCCTCCTGGATGGGGACGGATTGGAAACCACTGAGGAAAGCAATGCAGGGAAGTAAAGGAATTTATTTATGGGTTTTAAAAATGAACATTTCTGTCCTCAACCTCCTACCCCAATTCAGCTTTGGATTCCCTTGTTAAATGTGTCATGGGAAAGAAAAGAAAGCCTCAGTTTCCCTACCTGCAAAATCATGACAATGCAATACTACAGAGACAGGAAGTACTGTGAGTATTAAGAGATATCACATAGGAAAAAATGCTCAGCAAGTGTTATTTGTTAGAATATTTTTTTTTGCCATGTTAAAAAGTAAAACATCAAAATACTTGACCAGTACCCCTAAAACTGTCAAAGTCATCAAAAACAAGGAGAGTCTGAGAAACTGTCACAGCCAAGAGGAGCCTAGGGAGACATGACAAGTAAATGTAATATATCCCGGATGGGATCCTGGAACAGAAAAAATTTTAGGTAAAAACAAAGGAAATCTGAATAAACTATAGACTATGGTCAGTAATAATTTATCCATGCGGTTCATTGATTATAACAAACGTACCACACAAATGTAAGATATCAATCAATAACAAGGGAAACTGCAAGAAGGGGTAAATGAGTATTCTCTCTACTATCTTTTCAATTTTTCTGTAAGTCTAAAGCTGTTCTAAAAAATAAAGTCCATTCAGACCATACTACAAAGCTACAGTAATCAAGACAGTATGGTACTGGCACAAAAACAGAATTACAGATCAATGGAACAGGATAAAAAGCCCAGAGATAAACCGACGCACATATGGTCACCTTATTTTTGATAAAGGAGGCAAGAATATACAATGCAGAAAAGACAGCCTCTCAATAAGTAGTGCTGGGAAAACTGGACAGCTACATGTAAAAGAATGAAATTAGAACACTCCCTAACACCATACACAAAAATAAACTCAAAATGGATTAAAGACCTAAATGTAAGGCCAGACACTATAAAACTCTTAGAGGAAAACATAGGCAGAACACTCTATGACATAAATCACAGCAAGATCCTTTTTGACCCACCTCCTAGAGAAATGGAAATAAAAACAAAACTGAACAAATGGGACCTAATGAAATTTAAAAGCTTTTGCATAGCAAAGGAAACCATAAACAAGATGAAAAGACAATCCTCAAAATGGGAGAAAATATTTGCAAATGAAGCAACTGAGAAAGGATTAATCTTCCAAAATATACAAGGAGCTCGTGCAGCTCAATATCAAAAAAACAAACAACCATTAAAAAACAAAACAAAACCAAACAACCCAATCCAAAAATGCGCAGAAGCCCTAAATAGACATTTCTCAAAAGAAGATATACAGATTGCCAACAAACACATGAAAGGATGCTCAACATCACTAATCATTAGAGAAATGCAAATCAAAACTACAATGAGGTATCACCTCACACCTGTCAGAAAGGCCATCACTAAAAAATCTACAAACAATAAATGCTGAAGAGGGTGTGGAGAAAAGGGAACCCTCTTGCACTGTTGGTGTGAACGTAAATTGACAGAGCCACTATGGAGAACAGGTTGTAGGTTCCTTAAAAAACTAAAAATAGAACTACCATAAGACCCAGCAATCCCACTACTGGACATATACCCTAAGAAAACCATAATCAAAAAGAGTCATGTACCACAATGTTCATTGCAGCTCTATTTACAATAGCCAGGACATGGAAGCAACCTAAGTGTCCATCGACAGATGAATGGATAAAGAAGATGTGGCACATATATACAATGGAATATTACTCAGCCATAAAAAGAAACGAAATTGAGTTATTTGTAGTGAGGTGGTTGGACCTAGAGTCTGTCATACAGAGTGAAGTAAGTCAGAAAGAGAAAAACAAATACTGTATGCTAACACATATATACGGAATCTAAAAAAAAAAATGGTTCTGAAGAACCTAGGGGCAGGACAGGAATAAAGACGCATACATGGAGAATGGACTTGAGGACACGGGGAGTGGGAAGGGTAAGATGGGACGAAGTGAGAGAGTGGCATGGACATATATACACTACCAAATGTAAAATAGATAGCTAGTGGGAAGCAGCCACATAGCACAAGGAGATCAGCTAGGTGTTTTGTGACCACCTAGAGTGCTGGGATAGGGAGGGTGGGAGGGAGACGCAAGAGGGATGAGATATGGGGATATATGTATACCTATAGCTGATTCACTTTGTTATACAGCAGAAACTAGCACACCATTGTAAAGGAATTATACTCCAATAAAGATGTTAAAAAAAAAGTCCATTCAAAACAAACAAAAAAGTCAGCATTATTTGAAATTATAAGGTAACCTTTTATGGGTAGCATTCTATCCTACTAAAAGTGAGATCATGTACACATTTTAGAACAGGTGAATAAAGAACATTTATTCCCTCCCCCCACAAACACATACATGCACACACAACACACCACCACATACACACACACACACGCTCACATATGCACACACATGCACTCACACACACACACGCACAGAACCTGCTCCCACTGCAGACGCAGAATGCTGGTTATCTCACTGTGGCTTTTGTGGAGTAGGATTCAGTACACTTGTTAGTCAGCTACCTATGTGTCTCATGTACTCAAGCTATTTCAGCTGTCACGTCCTGGTGGACAGCTCCGGGCCTGCTCTGTCTGTGTCCATTCTGCATGTCCAGTTCCCCACAGGACAGACTTTCTCTGGACTTTGAAACTAAACAGAAAATGGGTGCATTCTGGGGGTGTTTCCTCATAACACACCCCCTCCCAGCTTCATAGGACTGATGAGAACACCCCAGGCTGCTGGAAGCAGGCTAGTGAGGGATGTTCAGAGAGTCTTAGCCTTCTACATTTCCAGCCCCAACGTCCTGCAGTTCTTCCTTATTGATGTCACGTCAGTCTCTTCCATCCATTTCACCCTACTTACTGCAGTCCTCTAAACTGTCCTTTGAATAAATGAGATTATTGCAACTTTCTGCATTTGGTCTTTTTGCATCCACACAACCTTTCCCAAACAGCACTTTCACTCCATCACTTGCAGTAGTGTGGCCGGCTCTTCCTTCCCTAAAGCAGCAGTTCTCAAATTTGCATCCAAATGACCTGCGGGAATTATTAAGATGCAGATTTCTAGACTCACCCTGAGCGTCTTCAGTTCTGGAGATCTGGGGCAGAGGCCTGAGAATTTGCTATGACTTTCCCAGGTGATGCTGATGCTGCTGGTCAGGGGACCACACTTTGAGAAGCACTGCTCTAAAGTATCTACTGCAACCCCTCTAGTCTAGATGTTAGTATTTCTCTCTCTATTTCTCTCAGCCCTCCTTAATTCCACTGCACAGTCTCCCAGGCACCTGCCATGTCTCAAGTTTTTCAGTTGCACACTCTTTGCTTGCACACTCCCATTCTGCTCCATTTCCTTATGTTGGTTTTCCCCTCTCCACCAATCCCTGTTTTCCACACTTTGAAAACCAATTTCGGACTCATCTGTTGCAGGCTCTTTCCCAAAGAAAAGACCCTTATCTGACCCTTTGGAGTTTCAGAGTATACCCTCCCCCCATAGCACACATACAATCAAACAGGCAAGCTCACCTTGAACCACAGTTGATTATGTGCAGAACTCTGGACATGGTTCTGTCCCCTCCACTCTAAAATCCAGACCTAGTGAACCAGCATCTCCAGAGGTAGGGCCCAAGAGGCTGGATATTTTCAAAGTGCCCAGGCCTGCTGGTGGTGTTTGAGAAATTCTGGTCTACACCTAAACCCTGTACTTTCTCAACATCCGTTCACTTCTTAAATCCTGGAAATTGGCTTCTACTTACCTCAGTACTCTACTGAAATAGTTTTCTTAAAAGTTATCAGTGATTTTCTCATGAATAAATCCAATGGTATTTCTTGTTGATTACAGATTCCTCCTTGTTACTTTCTCCACTCTTGGCTTTCCTGTCACAGGCTCATTTTGGTTCTCTTAGGGGTCTGCTATTCTGATTCTTCTCAATTCTCTCATCCTATAGTGTATACATTGACCAAGACCCTAATTTTAGCCCTTTGCTTTTCACCCTATATATGCTTCTCTTTGGAAGTTTCACCACCTTGCATTCCCTCAACGCCCACCTCTATGCAAGTGATTTCTTGAGCCATGCCACAAGCTCAGACTCCCTTAAGAATGCCCCCTCCATTTCTATCTGCTCACTAGATGTGTCCAACTTAGTCAACATTTCTAGAACCTTCCTTATCGCCCTCACATAAAAAGACTTTTCTTCTTCCTATTTTTTTAATTTATATTAAGGCTGCCACCACTCTCAAAGAAATCTAGTCACCTGGTCTTTGATCCATGACATCAATCAGCTTTGACTTTTTGGTCTGCCCCACACCACACATCTAAGATGTAGGGAATCTCACTAATACTGACGTTTCCAAGGACTCACACTGTTCCCCCATCCACTTGTGTTGTTATGACTCCAGCTCAGACCTCATTACACACTGGTATTGCCTCGCTGGTGTACTGGACTCAAACACATGCTTATCCAATCCTTCCCATAAACTATATTCCGTTGTATGTACATGTACATGTAGATGTAAAATGAGACATCTCTACCTCATTTTAGCCAGAGGATTTGTGGCAATGTTCGTGAATACATGCCATAAAAGAGAAAATGTAAGGGATAAAAGTCAGAATCATGGAAAATAGACATGAGAACGGAAGACCAAGATCTAGGAGAAATTCATTGCAGAAATACAGGCCATGTGTTTAACCTAGTAAAAATCAAATGGCAGATTTGCACTGTGTGTCCTGGGAGCCAAATAGAAAAGGAAAACGGTTAGATGATTCCATTCTCTATAAAGACAAAACTTAAGAGTTTCTTGGAAGCAACAAAGTGTCTGGCACTTCATTTGAGAATAAAATTTCCCAAATGAAAGTTCCTTAAGGGGAACAACTTTTTCTAAACCATAGCTCCAATCATAATATTTTTCTGTTTAAAACTTTTAAAACTATCCTCCCATAAATTGAAAAACAAATTCCAAACTTCTCAGACTGTGACCTGAGCTTGGGGGAATGATTAAATACTGTGTTATCTTTCCATCTTCCCTCTCATCCCTTCCTTGTATGTTCCTGCATTCCAGGCAAACAGAATTATCCCCAGTATCTGGTGTCTGCATCCACCCCATGCTTGTCAGGAATGCCTCTCCCCCAGCCACCTTGCCATCTCCTTGGACCTTTCCCTAGTTCCCTCTTCTAGTTTTCTCTACTTTCTAATTCTTCATGACTGTCTGTGGCCCTCTGGTTGGTTTTGGTGTCCTTCTACCTCATGCGATGAATCATGTCTCTCCTAGTGGACCTTCAGCTCTTCCAAAGTAGAGGCTGAGACTGCTGAGCCTTCCTCAGCAAAGACCATTCTGTTGAAGACCCATTTGCTAAACACTTAAGCTCAGACTTTGAAATGTGAGGAAACAGATGGAATTCTCGAAGGGCCTGTTCAATATGAAAGTGTAAATTTCCCAGGGACAATGAAAGACAGTATTTATTCATTCCATTATATCCCAAACAACATAGGAAGCATTAAATTGGTCTTTGTTAGTTTATTCTCCTAGGAGGAGAGTCAAGAGTCTTCATTTTGGACATCTGCCTTAGGGCCCACAAGTTAAAGCCATCTCACTCCTCAGGAGCTCACCTAGGTGCTCAAAGAGTAGTTTCCAATGAGTGAATTGTTTCTTTGTAAGCTCCAGATTTTCTCACGTATGACATTCGCAAAGTCATGTGAGAACAGAACTATTTAACTACTTCTTTCTTATATTTCTTTCCATCATTTGTAACAATACGGTAACATGGTATAATCTAGGACATGGACAAAAAAATACTTTCCTTCTCTCTTTACTAGAAATGTCTATAGCTGATTAACAGATGATATTAACTTACTGAAGCCACTCTTCACCATCACAATTTGTTTCATAATCTCAAATGATGTTAATTTGATACAATAGTTCTCTGTCTCAGACCCTCCAAAACCTTTCCTTCTTCCTTCCCTCCCTCCCTCTCCTTTCTTTTAGTAATCAGAGTTTGAGCAATGCATTCTCAGATTCCACATCCATTCCATAGTCCACTGAACTTCACTTTTTGTAAGTTTTGTATGTGTTTTCTTAACTCATTTCATTCTTTTCACAACCCTGTAAAAGCAGCTCTACTGTGATCCCATTTTATAGGAGACCACACACAGAAAGGTAAAGTTACTTGCTTTCTATCACAGAGAGTTGGTGAACACAGGCTGCCTGTTCCTAGAGTCCATGTTCTTAACCGTGACACTCTACAGCCTAAACTATACCTAAATACATTATGTGGTGCCCAACTCTACCCAGCTGATCATTGCTTCCACCCTAATTACCTCGTTCAATCCTCACAGCAGCTCCCTGTGGCCTGCAGAATGGATATTACTATTAGCCCATTTTGCAGATGAGAAAACTGAGTCCAAGAGAGGGAAAGTGATTGTCTTAAGGTTTCAGGTTAGATTGATGGTTGAGCTGAAACTCAATCTAAGAAGCTCCTTGTGCCTGGTATTTTTCCAATATATATTTTTTCCAGTAAATACGTTATTTCATATATATATGAAACATCTATGTGTTAGTAGCTTTAGTGAGGCATAATTTACATACCATGAATTCACCTATTTAAAGTGTACAATTCAGTGGCTTTTAGTATTTTCATAGAATTGTGCAACCATCATCACTATCTCATTTTAGAATTTTTCATCACCCCAAAAAAGAACCTAGTACCCATCAGCAGTCATTCGTCATTTGCCCCAATACTCCCTTCCTCTCTACTCCTAAGGAATCACTAATATACTTTCTGATTCTATAGATTTACCTATTACGGACATTTTATACAAATGGAATCATAAATTATGTGATCTTTTGCATCTGTCTTATTTCACTTAGCATAATATTTTCAAGGTTCATTCATATACCATCTATCAGTAGTTCATTCCTTTTTATTGCCAAATAATGTTTCACTATGTACATATACCCAATTTTGTTTACCCATTCATCAGCTGGTAGATATTTGGGTTGTTTCCTTTCCATTTTTTGGCTATGATGAATAATCTTGCTATGAACATTCGTATACAAGTTTTGTGTGAACATATATTTTCACTTGTCTTGAGTGATAAGTGGGGTGGAAATGCTGAGTCAAATGGTAACTCTTAATGTGTAAGTTTTTTAGGCACTGCCAAATTGTTTTCCAAAGTAGCTGTACCACTTAACATTCCTGCCAGTGATCTAGACAATTCCACTTACATTACATCTTCACTGTCACTAGTTATTATCTGTCTTTTTTATTTTAGCCATATTAGTGGTATGAAGTGGTATCTCATTGTGGTTCTCATTTAATTTCCCCAGTGACTAATGATACTGAACATCTTTACTTGTGTGTATTGATAATTTGTACATCTTCTTTGTAGAAATATCCATTCAAGTCCTTTTTCTATTTTTAAATTGGATTATTTATCATTTTTGAGTTGTGACTTCTTTATATATTCTGGACACAAGTCCCTTGTACCTAGATTTGCAAATATTTTCTCCTATCTGTGAGTTGTCTTTTCAATTTCTTTTTTTCTTTTTTAACATCTTTATTGGAGTATAATTGCTTTACAATGGTGTGTTAGTTTCCGCTTTATAACAAAGTGAATCAGTTATACATATACATATGTTCCCATATCTCTTCCCTCTTGCATCTCCCTCCCTCCCACCTTCCCTATCCCACCCCTCTAGGTGGTCACAAACCACCGAGCTGATCTCCCTGTGCTATGCGGCTGCTTCCCACTAGCTATCTATTTTACATTTGGTAGTGTATATATGTCCATGACACTCTCTCACCCTGTCACATCTCACCCCTCCCCCTCCTCATATCCTCAAGTCCATTCTCTAGCAGGTCTGTGTCTTTATTCCCGTCTTACCACTAGGTTCTTCATGACCTTTTTTTTTTTTTTTCTTAGATTCCGTATATATGTGTTAGCATACTGTATTTGTTTTTCTCTTTCTGACTTACTTCACTCTGTATGACAGACTCTAGGTCCAACCACCTCACGACAAATACCTCAATTTCGCTTCTTTTTATGGCTGAGTAATATTCCATTGTATATATGTGCCACATCTTCTTTATCCATTCATCTGTTGATGGACACTTAGGTTGCTTCCATATCCTGGCTATCGTAAATAGAGCTGCAATGAACATTTTCGTACATGACTCTTTTTGAATTATGGTTTTCTCAGGATATATGCCCAGTAGTGGGATTGCTGGGTCGTATGGTAATTCTACTTTTAGTTTTCTTTTTTTTTTTTTTTTTTAACATCTTTATTGGAGTATAATTGCTTTACAATGGTGTGCTAGTTTCTGCTTTATAACAAAGTGAATCAGTTATACATATACATATGTTCCCATATCTCTTCCCTCTTGCATCTCCCTCCCTCCCACCCTCCCTATCCCACCTCTCTAGGTGGTCACAAAACACCGAGCTGATCTCCCTGTGCTATGCGGCTGCTTCCCATTAGCTATCTATTTTACATTTGGTAGTGTATATATGTCCATGACACTCTCTCACCCTGTCACATCTCACCCCTCCCCCTCCCCATATCCTCAAGTCCATTCTTTAGTAGGTCTGTGTCTTTATTCCCGTCTTACCACTAGATTATTCATGACCTTTTTTTTTTTCCTTAGATTCCATATATATGTGTTAGCATACTGTATTTGTTTTTCTCTTTCTGACTTACTTCACTCTGTATGACAGACTCTAGGTCCAACCACCTCACAACAAATACCTCCATTTCATTTCTTTTTATGGCTGAGTAATATTCCATTGTATATATGTGTCACATCTTCTTTATCCATTCATCCGATGATGGACACTTAGGTTGCTTCCATGTCCTGGCTATTGTAAATAGAGCTGCAATGAACATTTTGGTACGTGACTCTTTTTGAATTATGGTTTTCTCAGGGTATATGCCCAGTAGTGGGATTGCTGGGTCATATGGTAGTTCTATTTGTAGTTTTTTAAGGAACCTCCATACTGTTCTCCATAGTGGCTGTATCAATTTACATTGCCACCAACAGTGCAAGAGTGTTCCCTTTTCTCCACACCCTCTCCAGCATTTATTGTTTCTAGATTTTTTGATGATGGCCATTCTGACCGGTGTGAGATGATACCTCATTGTAGTTTTGATTTGCATTTCTCTAATGATTAATGATGTTGAGCATTCTTTCATGTGTCTGTTGGCAATCTGTATATCTTCTTTGGAGAAATGTCTATTTAGGTCTTCTGCCCATTTTTGGATTAGGTTGTTTGTTTTTTTTGTTATTGAGCTGCATGAGCTGCTTGTAAATCTTGGAGATTAATCCTTTGTCAGTTGCTTCATTTGCAAATATTTTCTCCCATTCTGAGGGTTGTCTTTTGGTCTTGTTTATGGTTTCCTTTGCTGTGCAAAAGCTTTTAAGTTTCATTAGGTGCCATTTGTTTATTTGTGTTTTTATTTCCATTTATCTAGGAGTTGGGTCAAAAAGGATCTTGCTGTGATTTATGTCATAGAGTGTTCTGCCTATGTTTTCTTCTGAGAGTTTGATAGTGTCTGGCCTTACATTTAGGTCTTTAATCCATTTTGAGCTTATTTTTGTGTATGGTGTCAGGGAGTGTTCTAATTTCATACTTTGACATGTACCTGTCCAATTTTCCCAGCACCACTTATTGAAGAGGCTGTCTTTTCTCCACTGTATATGCTTGCCTCCTTTATCAAAGATAAGGTGACCATATGTGTGTGGGTTTATCTCTGGGCTTTCTATCCTATTCCATTGATCTATATTTCTGTTTTTGTGCCAGTACCAAACTGTCTTGATTACTGTAGCTTTGTAATATAGTCTGAAGTCAGGGAGCCTGATTCCTCCAGCTCCATTTTTCGTTCTCAAAATTGTTTTGGCTATTCGGGGTCTTTTGTGTTTCCATACAAATTGTGAAATTTTTTTTCTAGTTCTGTGAAAAATGCCAGTGGTAGTTTGATAGGGATTGCATTGAATCTGTAGATTGCTTTGGGTAGTAGAGTCATTTTCACAATGTTGATTCTTCCAACCCAAGAACATGGTATATCTCTCCATCTATTTGTATCATCTTTAATTTCTTTCATCAGTGTCCTATAATTTTCTTCATACAGGTCTTTTGTCCCCCTAGGTAGGTTTATTCCTAGATATTTTATTCTTTTCGTTGCAATGGTAAATGGGAGTGTTTTCTTAATTTCACTTTCAGATTTTTCATCATTAGTGTATAGGAATGAAAGAGATTTCTGTGCATTAATTTTGTATCCTGCTACTTTACCAAATTCATTGATTAGCTCTAGTAGTTTTCTGGTAGCATCTTTAGGATTCTCTATGTATAGTATCATGTCATCTGCAAACAGTGACAGCTTTACTTCTTCTTTTCCAATTTGGATTACTTTTATTTATTTTTCTTCTCTGATTGCTGTGGCTAACACTTCCAAAACTATGTTGAATAATAGTAGTGAGAGTGGGCAACCTTGTCTTGTTCCTGATCTTAGTGGAAATGGTTTCAGTTTTTCACCATTGAGGACAATGTTTTCTGTGGGTTTGTCATATATGGCCTTTATTATGTTGAGGAAAGTTCCCTCTATGCCTACTTTCTGCAGGGCTTTTATCATAAATGGGTGTTGAATTTTGTTGAAAGCTTTCTCTGCATCTATTGAGATGATCATATGGTTTTTCTCCTTCAATTTGTTAATATGATGTATCACGTTGATTGATTTGCGTATATTGAAGAATCCTTGCATTCCTGGAATAAACCCCACTTGATCATGGTGTATGATCCTTTTAATGTGCTGTTGGATTCTGTTTGCTAGTATTTTGTTGAGGATTTTTGCATCTATGTTCATCAGTGATATTGGTCTGTAGTTTTCTTTCTTTGTGACATCTTTGTCTGGTTTTGGTATCAGGGTGATGGTGGCCTCGTAGAATGAGTTTGGGAGTGTTCCTCCCTCTGCAATATTTTGGAAGAGTTTGAGAAGGATAGGTGTTAGCTCTTCTCTAAATGTTTGATAGAATTCGCCTGTGAATCCATCTGGTCCTAGGCTTTTGTTTGTTGGAAGATTTTTAATCACAGTTTCAATTTCAGTGCTTGTGATTGGTCTGTTCATATTTTCTATTTCTTCCTGGTTCAGTCACAGCAGGTTGTGCATTTCTAAGAATCTGTCCATTTCTTCCAGGTTGTCCATTTTATTGGCATAGAGTTGCTTGTAGTAATCTCTCATGATCGTTTGTATTTCTGCAGTGTCAGTGGTTACTTCTCCTTTTTCATTTCTAATTCTATTGATTTGAGCCCTCTCCCTTTTTCTCTTGATGAGTCTGGCTAATGGTTTATCAATTTTGTTTATCTTCTCAGAGAACCAGCTTTTAGTTTCATTGATTTTTGCTATTGTTTCCTTCATTTCTTTTTCATTTATTCTTATCTGATCTTTATGATTTCTTTCCTTCTGCTAGCTTTGGGGTTTTTTTGTTCTTCTTTCTCTAATTGCTTTAGGTGCAAGGTTAGGTTGTTTATTCGAGATGTTTCCTGTTTCTTGAGGTATGCTTGTATTGCTATAAACTTCCTTCTTAGCACTGCTTTTGCTGCATCCCATAGGTTTTGGGTCATCGTGTCTCCATTGTCATTTGTTTCTAGGTATTTTTTGATTTCCCCTTTGATTTCTTCAGTGATCACTTCGTTATTAAGTAGTGTATTGTGTAGCCTCCATGTGTTTGTATTTTGTACAGATCTTTTCCTGTAATTGATATCTAGTTTCATAGCATTGTGGTCGGAAAAGATACTTGATACAATTTCAATTTTCTTAAATTTACCAAGGCTTGATTTGTGACCCAAGATATGATCTATCCTGGAGAATGTTCCATGAGCCCTTGAGAAAAATGTGTATTCTGTTGTTTTTGGGTGGAATGTCCTATAAATATCAATTAAGTCCATCTTGTTTAATGTATCATTTAAAGCTTGTGTTTCCTTATTTATTTTCATTTTGGATGATCTGTCCATTGGTGAAAGTGGGGTGTTAAAGTCCCCTACTATGATTGTGTTGCTGTCAATTTCCCCTTTAATGGCTGTTAGTATTTGCCTTATGTATTGAGGTGCTCCTATGTTGGGTGCATAAATATTTACAATTGTTATACCTTCCTCTTGGATCGATCCCTTGATCATTGTATAGTGTCCTTCTTTGTCTCTTGTAATAGTCTTTAATTTAAAGTCTATTTTGTCTGACATGAGAACTGCTACTCCAGCTTTCTTTTGATTTCCATTTGCATGGAATATCTTTTTCCATCCCCTCACTTTCAGTCTGTATGTGTCTCTAGGTCTGAAGTGGGTCTCTTGTAGACAGCATATATATGGGTCTTGTTTTTGTATCCATTCAGCCAGTCTGTGTCTTTTGGTGGGAGCATTTAATCCATTTACATTTAAGGTAATTATCGATATGTATGTTCCTATTCCCATTTTCTTAAATGTTTTGGGTTTGTTATTGTAGGTGTTTTCCTTCTCTTGTGTTTCTTGCCTAGAGTAGTTCCTTTAGCATTTGTTGTAAAGCTGGTTTGGTGGTGCTGAACTCTCTCAGCTTTTGCTTGTCTGTAAAGGTTTTAATTTCTCCATCACATCTGAATGAGATCCTTGCTGGGTAGAGTAATCTTGGTTGTAGGTTTTTCTCCTTCATGACTTTAAGTATATCCTGCCACTCCCTTCTGGCTTGCAGAGTTTCTGCTGAAAGATCAGCTGTTAACCTTATGAGGATTCCCTTATGTGTTATTTCTTGTTTTTCCCTTGCTGCTTTCAATATGTTTTCTTTATATTTAATTTTTGATAATTTGATTAATGTGTGTCTTGGCGTGTTTCTCCTTGGATTTATCCTGTATGGGACTCTCTGTGCTTCCTGGACTTGATTAACTATTTCCTTTCCCATATTAGGGAAGTCTTCAACTATAATCTCTTCAAATATTTTCTCAGTCCCTTTCTTTTTCTCTTCTTCTTCTGGGACCCCTATAATTCGAATGTTGGTGTATTTAATGTTGTCCCAGAGGTCTCTGAGACTGTTCTCACTTCTTTTCATTCTTTTTTCTTTATTCTGCTCTGCAGTAGTTATTTCCACTATTTTGTCTTCCAGGTCACTTATCCGTTCTTCTGCCTCAGATATTCTGCTATTGATCCCTTCTAGAGTATTTTTAATTTCATTTATTGTGTTGTTCATCATTGATTGTTTCCTCTTTAGTGCTTTTATGTCCTTGTTAAATGTTTCTTGCATTTTGTCTATTCTATTTCCAAGATTTTGGATCATCTTTACTATCATTATTCTGAATTCATTTTCAGGTAGACTGCCTATTTCCTCTTCATTTGTTAGGTCTGGTGGGTTTTTACCTTGCTCCTTCATCTGCTCTGTGTTTTTCTGTCTTCTCACTTTGCTTATCTTATTGTGTTTGTGGTCTCCTTTTTGCAGGCTGCAGGTTCGTAGTTCCCGCTGTTTTTGGTGTCTGTCCCCAGTGGCTAAGGTTGGTTCAGTGGGTTGTGTAAGCTTCCTGGTGGAGGGGAAGTAGTGCCTGTGTTCTGGTGGATGAGGCTGGATCTTGTCTTTCTTGTGGGCAGGTCCATGTCTGGTGGTGCGCTTTGGGGTGTCTGTGGCCTTATTATGATTTTAGGCAGCCTCTCTGCTAATCGATGGGGCTGTGTTCCTGTCTTGCTAGTTATTTGGCATAGGGTGTCCAGCACTGTAGCTTGCTGGTCGTTGAGATGGAGATCTCTGGGAGATTTCACCATTTGATATTACATGGAGCTGGCAGGTCTCTTGTTGACCAGTGTCCTGAAGTTGGCTCTCCCACCTCAGAGGCACGGCACTGACTCCTGGCTGGAGCTCCAAGAGCCTTTCATCCACAAGACTCAGAATAAAAGGGAGAAAAAATAGAAAGAAAGAAAGAGGATAAAATAAAATAAAGATAAAATAAAGTTATTAAAATAAAAAATAATTATTATGAAAAAAATTTTTTAAAGTAAAAAAAAAAAAGAAAAGAAAAAAGAACGGACAGACAGAATCCTAGGACAAATGGTGAAAGCAAAGCTATACAGACAAAATCACACACAGAAGCATACACATACACACTCACAAAAAGAAGAAAAGGGGAAAAAATAATATATCTTGCTCCCAAAGTCCACCTCCTCAATTTGGGATGATTCGTTGTCTATTCAGGTATTCCAGAGATGCAGGGTACATCAAGTTGATTGTGGAGATTTAATCTGCTGCTCTTGAGGCTGCTGGGAGAAATTACCATTTCTCTTCTTTGTTCGCACAGCTCCCGGGGTTCAGCTTTGGATTTGGACCCACTTCTGTAGGTCCCCTGATGGCATCTGTTCTTCACTCAGACAGGACGGGGTTAAAGAGCAGCTGATTCGGGGGCTCTGGCTCACTCAGGCCGGGGGGAATGAGGGGTACGGATACGGGGCGAGCTTGGGACGGCAGAGGCCAGCGTGACATTGCAGCAGCCTGAGGCACGCCATGCGTTCTCCCGGGGAAGTTGTCCCTGGATCACGGGACCCTGGCAATGGCGGGCTGCACAGGCTCCCGGGAGGGGCGGTGTGGAGAGTGACCTGTGCTTGCACACAGGCTTCTTGATGGCTGCGGCAGCAGCCTTAGTGTCTCATGCCCGTCTCTGGGATCCGCGCTGATAGCTGTGGCTCGCGCCCGTCTCTGGAGCTCCTTTAAGCAGCGCTCTTTATCCCCTCTCCTCGCGCACCAGGAAACAAAGAGGCAAGAAAAAGTCTCTTGCCTCTTCGGCAGCTGCAGACTTTTTCCTGGACTCCCTCTCAGCTAGCCGTGTCGCACTAACCCCTTCAGGCTGTGTTCACACCGCCAACCCCAGTCCTGTCCCTGCGATCCGACCGAAGCCCGAGCCTCAGCTCCCAGCCCCGCCCGCCCCGGCGGGTGAGCAGACAAGCCTCTCGGGCTGGTGAATGCAGGTCGGCACCGATCTTCTGTGCGGGAATCTCTCCACTTAGCCCTCCGCACCCCTATGGCTGCACTCTCCTCCGTGGCTCCAAAGCTTCCCCCCTCCGCCACCCCCAGTCTCCGCCCACGAAGGGGCTTCCTAGTGTGTGGAAACCTTTCCTCCTTCACGGCTCCCTCCCACTGGTGCAGGTCCCGTCCCTATTCTTTTGTCTCTGTTTTTTCTTTTTTTCTTTTGCCCTACCCAGTTATGTGACGGGTTTCTTGCTTTTGGGGAGGTCTGAGGTCTTCTGCCAGCGTTCAGTAGGTGTTCTATAGGAGCAGTTCCACGTGTAGATGTATTTCTGATGTATCTGTGGGGAGGAACGTGATCTCCTCGTCTTACTCTTCCGCCATCTTCAGCAGAGAGCCTCAATTTCTTTATGCTATCATTCACAGCACAAAAGTTTTTAAATTTTAATTAAGTCCTATTTTTCTGTTTTTATGTTGTTGTAATACCTAAGAAATGATTACTTAATACAAATTCATTAGATTAACTTTGATGTTTCCTTGCAAAAGTTTTATAGTTTTAGTTATTACATTGGGTGTTTAGTATATGGTCCCTTTTTGATTTATGTTTTGTGTATGGTGTGAAATAGGGGTTCAACTCTAATCTTTTGCATAGAATATCCAGTTGTCTCAGTATCATTTGTTGAAAGATTATTATTTTCCCCATTGTATAATCTTGGAACCCCTGTAGAAAATCAAATGACTATAAATATATAAGAGTTTATTTCTGGATCCTCAATTCCATTCCATTAATCTATATGTCCATTGTTATGTCTTACTACAGTTATATAGTAAGTTCTGGATTTGGGAAATGTGAGTCTCTCAACTTTGTTCCTTTTGAAGATTGTTTTTGGCTATTCTGGGTCCCTTACATTTCCATAAAAATTTTGAAATCAGCCTGCCAATTTCTTTAAAAAAAAGTCAGTTGGTATTTTGATAAGGATTGCATTGAATCAGTAGATCAGTTGGGGGGAGTATTCCCATTTTAAAAATATTAAGTCTTCTGATCCATGAACCTGCGTGTCTTCTCATTTATTTAGCTCTCTTAATTTCTTTCAATAAACTTTTGTATTTTGGTGTACAATTTCTGCAGTTAAATTTATTCCTAAGGGTTTTATTTTTAGTGCTAGTCTAAGTGGAAATATTTTCTTAATTTCATCTTTTATTTTCAGAATGTGCATTGGTACTGGAGAGAAATACAATTGATTTTTTTATATTGATCTTGTATCTTGCAACCACAATGAAACCATTACTTATTATTTTTGTGGATTCTTTAGGATTTTATATATTCAAGATTATGTCATCTGTCACTAGAAATAAGTTCACTTCTTCTTTTCCAATCCAGATGGCTTTTTTTTAAAAAAACATCTTTATTGGAGTATACATGCTTATATTAACTTGTTAATGTGATGTTTGGTAAAGGTTCTGTAAATCTTTGGTTAAGGTTAACTTTAAGCCACCTAAGTGTCCATCGATGGATGAATGGATAAAGAAGATATGGCAGATATATACAATGGAATATTACTCAGCCATAAAAAGAAACAAAATTGAGTTATTTGTAGTGAGGTGGATGGACCTAGAGTCTGTCATACAGAGTGAAGTAAGTCAGAAAGAGAAAAACAAATACCGTATGCTAACACATATATATGGAATCTAAAAAAAAAAAGGTCTTGAAGAACCTAGGGTCAAGATGGGAATAAAGACATAGACTTACTAGAGAAAAAAAATTAAAAAAAACCCATCTGGGTAATCCAGATGGCATTTATTTATTTTTTTTCCTGCCTAATTGCCCTGACTAGAACCTCCAGTACAATGTTGACTACAAGTGGCAAGAAGAGATATTCTTGCCTTGTTTCTGATCTTAGAAGAAAGCATTCAGACCATAAGCACTAAATATGATATTAACTCTGCATTTTTCATGGGTAGCCTTTTCAGGTTGAGGAAGTTCTCTTTTATTCCTAGTTGGTTGAGTGTTTTGTCATGAAAACCTGCTGGAATTTATCAAATGCTTGTCCTTCATCTATGTAGATGATCATGTGGGTTTTGTTCTTTATTCTATTGATAAAACTGATTGTTCAGATGTTAAACAAACCTTGCATTCTGGGATAAATCTTACTTAGTCATGATGTATAATCCTTTTAACATGTTCATGGATTCAGTTTGCTATTTTTTTGAGGATTTTGGCATCAATATTCTTAAGGAATATTGGTTTATAGTCTTCTTTTCTTGTGATGTCTTTGTCTAATCTTGGTATCACGTTAATACTGGCCTTACAGAAGGAATTTCTGCTTTTAAGATTCTCTTTTACTTTTGGCAGTATGATTATGATGTGTGTAGGTACAAATATCTTTGTGTTTATCTTACTTGGGGTTTTGAGCATCTTGCAAATTATTCTTTTTCATCAAATTTGAGAAATGTTTGATTCTATTTCTTCAGATATTCTATCTGTTTTTCACTTTTTCTCCTTTTCTTCTGGGACTCCTGTTATGCATATGTTGGTATACTCAGTGGTGTCTTACAGGTTTCTGAGGCTCTGCCATTTTTTTCTCATTCTTTTTATTTTCTATTCATTAGACTGGATAATCTCAATGGACCTGTCTTCAAGTTCTTTGATCTTGTTTCTTACAGTTTACCTTTGCTGTTGAGTTTATTTAAGGCATTTTTCATTTCTGTTATTTTATTTTCAAAACAAGAATTTCTCTTTGGTACTTTTTAATGTAATTTCCATGTCTTTGTTGATAGTTTCTATTTTGTGAGACACTGTTGTCATAATTCCTTTAACTTTTTAGACATGGTTTCTTTTAGTTCTTTGAACACATTTATAATAGCTGATTTAAAGTCTTTGTCTAATACTTAAATACTTTCGTTTAGAAATGACCACTTAGAACCAGAGTAAATGAAAGAGAACACAAAATTATGTTTATGTTGATTTTTAAAGACCTCAGGTGAGTGCTGATTATTTAAAAATACGTGATGTCTTTCACTGCAAAGTAAAGGAGCTATTACAGTGGAGGATTACTGGACTGAATGTCAATATTATGACATAGCATGAGTGTGTTTCGTGTTTGGTGATTGCAATCATTGTTGCTTTTGTTGTGGTCATCCATTTACAATGCTTGGTGTCAGTTGATTTATCTCTTGTAAAAATAAAATACAGTCCGTGTGTGTGTGAAAAAAAAAATAAAGTCTTTGTCTAGTAAGTCAAGTATCTGGGTCTCCTTAAATGTACATCCTGTGGACTGTTTTCCTGTGCTTCCCCTCCCCCCATATGGACAATACTTTTCTGTTTCTTTGCATATCTTATAACTTTGTTGAAAACTGAACATTTTAAGTAATATAATGTGGCAATTCTAGAAATCAGATTACCCCCATTCCAACCCATTCTTTGTTATTGCTCTGTTGTTGTAGCTGCTGCTTACTCACTTAGTGACTCTCTTGGACTAATCCTGTAAAATTTGTATTGTTTGTAGTTTGCAGTCACTGAAGTCTTTGCTCAGTTAGTTTAGTGGTTGGATAATGATTGGTTAGAGATTTCCTTAGAGACCTTTAACCAATAAGTCTTCCACTCTTTGCAAAGTGTGTGTGTTGGGATATACACTTGATGTCCCAACATTTTACAGCTCCGCCTTAGGCTTTACTTCCTGCTTATGTACAGCTGCAAGGCTCAGCCAGAGGTGAGAATGTGGGGCTCTCTCAGGTCTTTCCTGGTCATAAGCACAACCCTACATGCACAGCTTTACATACTGATAGCCTTGTAGATTCCCAGGAATATGTCAGAGCTTTTCAAAGCCCCCTGTGGATATCTCATTCCCCAGTTCTTCCTTTTACGTTTTGGCAAATGTCTTGTTTGCCCTAACTGATATACCAGCCTCAAGTAACTGCAATGGTGAACAACTGCCTCTGATTGTTTTCAAAAAATGCACTGGGGATAGGGTGTTTTTGGTGGAGTGAGCTCTAGGTCAGGTTAAATGAAGACACAGCTCTGCAAATGGGGTTTTCCATGGAGCTGCAAGACAAGTCAAATAGTGACTGTGCTTTAGGGATGGAACTTCAAACCTGGACATCCCTCCTCATGGCTGCCACCATGGTTGTGAGGCTGCTGGTTTTCAAGGCTGCTGTGGAGCTGGGGAGAAGGGAATGAGAGTAGGTCAAATTAAAAATAATGCAAACTCTGCTGTTCTTAGTAATGTTCATCAGTTTTTTTTAAATCAGTTTTCTTGAATAAACCTTCTTTAGATTCTTGCAGGCCTTTGGTTAATTTCCAGAGTTATTAAAATGTTGATTTTGACAACTTTTATCAGTGTTTCTGTTCATTTTATGGAGAAGTGAGCTAACATATGTTCTCACCACCATTCTGTAAATCCCACTATCCACTGAACTTCTGAAAGTTGATCTTTCACATCTTAAATGGGATTAGATGAGCCAGAGACAAATATCTGTAATAACCAACCAGTTCCCTGGCACTGGCCTTCTCCTTTTCTGATTATTTCCATAAACAGAATTGTCCAATAGTGCTAGATTGTTCACTTTGTTGTTATATACCAAAATTGGAAATAACTGCAAGAGATATCATCTTCAGTCCACTTATCACAGTGAACTAAAATGAACAGATATCTATGCTAAACCCTTAAAAACGATAGCATTACTTTGGAGCCACTTGGGTACTCATTAAGCAGTCTTGAAAGTTAGCACATCCCTATTTTTCTTCAGTTGAAAACAAGTTAGATAGTAGAACTAATTAAATTCAGGTAATAGGGCAAAGAATAAGTTTAGCATACTAAAACCTGTCCAATAGAGTAGTGCTTTGTCAGGGTGTGTGTTTTACTTTATGTACCAGTCATAGATACATAAAAGATATCCAAGATATTCTCATCCTAATCCCCAGAACCTGTGATTATTTACCGTACATGGCAAAAGGGACTTTGTAGATATGATTAAGGATTTTGAGATGGGGAGAGTAGCCCGGATTATCCAGGTGGGTTCAATATAATCACAATGGTCTTAATAAGTGAAAGAGGAAGCAGGAGGGGGATAGTCTGAAAAGGAGTTTGAAATGATCCAATTGCTGGCTTTGAAGATAGAAGGGGGCTGTGAGCCAAGGAATGTCTGCAGTCTCTAGAAGCTGAAAAGGGAAGGAAATAGGATCTCCCCCAGACCCTCCATATGAAATCTTATTTTTTAGCTTAGTTTTAGTTATTTCAGATTTCTGATTCCAGAACCATAAGGTAATAATTTTGTGCTGTTTTAAGCCATTAAGTTTATGATAATTTGTTGTAGCAGCAATAGAAGACAAATTGCATAGCTTTATGAACATTTACTTTATGCAGGAAATTCTAAATTTACCTGCTATACAATAGTTATATTCCCATATGCTGGTGATAAAACAACTGTAGGGGAAAGCAAGCATGGAAGGGAAGAGTGGAGAGTTGAATGGCTTGTAAATGCAGCTAGGATGCAAGCATCTTGTAGAGTTTAAATGCATTTTTTTTTTTCTGGCAGAGTAATGTTTTCAATAACCTCTTTTTGTTCAAGGTGTATATAGAACCTAGCGTGAATTTAGAGCCTAAGACAGTTTATCAAATGTGCAGAGGTACTTCATTTACATCTTCATTTCTTATGCCTAGATATAAGAATTCTTCTCAGGGATTTCTGCACTCGCTGGCTAACTCTGAGAAGCAAGGCTAATTTGGGTCACTGCTTTCTGTTTCATCAGGCATCATACCCACCACTGCCATCTTGCTTGCCTCTAGCTTCATCCCACAATTTATGCAGAATACTGAACCAAATTTTTTCCAACAATTTTTCCATTGCAAATACTGTGTGAAATTTGCCTATCAGCAAAGGTAGAAATTTGCCAGAGTTTTTGTTAACATTGTGTGTGGGGTAGTGGGGAATGGGAGACTATGCAAACTACTCCTGCCTCATCTCAGAGACAACAGAGTTGCACATTATTAGTGAGACTAATAATTGCCCCCAACTCATTGCAAGAAGGTGAATTCCCTTTCTAAAGAAATCACTGTTTGCAATTTTAAGAATTTTGGCCTTAAAGACCACATATGTGGGCCATTCTTCATGTGCCACACTCCATCTACCATCTATCATTGGACCATTTTTTTGTTTTTGTTTTCTCTCCTGTGCCTATTTGGGGTATTAGTCACTAATGATAGCACACAATTAAGGGGAAGGTAACTTGAAGTACAAAAGCCTGAGAGTATATATCAGGGGATGAATAAGGAGAAGGAAGGGGAGATAATATGGAAAATGGCTTTTGCAGAAGGAGACTCTGTTCTTTAAAAGCATATACACTTTTTCAACCTTCGACGCTAAGAATTATAAAAACATCTTTCTGTTACACAAGTAACCTGATACTTATACTTATCCTCATTCTCAACTTTTTTTTTTTTTGCCATCCTGCTCTCTGCAAACAGACCTCCAGTGAAACACACGTATGAATACATGGTCACCCCACATTTATACCTCTGCCAATTCTTCCCTCACATGTAAACTTTAGGAAGTTCCATTCTAAATAGTTTTCAAATCCAAGCTGCCACTTTGATTTCATCAAATCAAGCCCTTGTTGAGATCAAACCTTTGAAATGAGAAAAGATTTTTAATCCATTTACACCAGATGGGGTCCAACTCTCGAAGTCTTGAGAGCTACAGGATTAGAATTTCTCAAACTCTTTCCATACTCTTACTTCCCACATACCCAGCATATTTTACAGCTACTTTAATCAAATTGTATCAGCACTTGCATTTGAACAAAATCAGGGAAAGAATGTTCTCCATAAACTAGCCTTGCTGTAACTATTGGAGTACTTTAGTGACAAAACGCTGCCTTTCTCTACAGGGATCAGCAAATACAAATGAAAACAGGACTTATTGAAAATAAGCTTGAAGCTAAGCCTTTCAGTAAAGGGTAACAAAATTTTTTTTTAAATGGCAGATTATAAGAGAGGTATTTTTGTAATAAGCTTGAAACATTTATGTGAGAATAAATAAATGAAATCAGCAAGTTTCTTCAACTATAGCTCGTGAAATTCTGAATTTAAAAAAGTATTGTCTAAAATTATTTTGTGTTCATTTTCATCAAGACAGAAATATCATTTGTCATGGAATCTGCCTTTGATTTAATTATCTTATGAACGCACCTTGAAGAATTGTTAAATTTCTCGTAGCTTCCACTTACTCTGCAAAGTCATTTCCCTTTTTTTCTGCCGGCATTTGCCAGAGAACAAAGGTGGCACTTTACGTTCCCTGATTCAAATGACAACATAAGGTAATTTGTGAAGTTATGTGCTACGCAAACAATGCTCGATAATCTAGGCTTGGCAACAAAACTCATGGCATGAGGAGTCTGGGTGTTGTAGTGGGCAGACAGCATTGCAGTCCCTCAGAAACTACGTGACAAGCACAGATGCCTCTCCGGAGCCTACTCTGTGACTCCTGAGATGTGATCAAAGCACTACCTGTGAGAAGGAGCCCTAAGGGTGGTAAAGGCTATTTGTCATTTGTGGCATGTATAGCCGAATCTCTTCCAACATCATCTCAAGCTTAAGCAAATAGACGTTAGATTTAAAAAGTTTAGTGTTTCAGGATGAACAGGTAGTTGGGAGCTTACATGTAACAGATAATGTATGAAAAATATTATGCCTTAGAAATGTAGAACCTTGTCACTTGCTGGCTAAGAGCATGGAGGGAAGGGAAGGGTTAATAAGTGGGAAAGCAAAGAGGGGTAACCACAACCAACATTGAGCACTTGACGGCTTAGGTTTTCATTATGAGAAGAGCCCTGAGGAATTTTATCCCAAGGCGCTTCAGTCCCCCAAAGTCACTTACGTCTCTTGGAAGTTCAAGGTGTGTAGGAGATGGCAGCCGACTTGATCAGTCCACCGAGTGTCCCCTCAGGCCTCTCTGTGTTGACGTACTTCAGGCTGGCTCCCAGTGCAGCACTAGGGCCTTTGCTAGGGAGTGCTGGAACCCACTTTACCTGCAACACTAAGCCTGTTGCCCCTTAACCACGACACAGAAATGTGAGGCATAAGTACCACAGTCCCTTTGCCCCTTAGCTGGGATCATTCTGCAGTAGGTGTTTTATACCATTTCTAGAGCCTTCTGGTGAGATTATGAATCAGTTGCTTTTGGTATTAGCAGGCTTAATAATGCACCCCTTTGTGAGTGCCTTCCCTTCCGTGTGTCACCTCCCCGTGCCTGTGGCACCTCCTTACGTCTCAGAAATACAAAACCAAAAACGCTATGCTCATAAACCATGTCTCAGGTTCTGCTTCAACCCTTTTAGAATCATTGAGAAGGGGGCACTTGGTTCCCTGGTCCTCAAGTTGTTACTAGAAGTAGGGTAGAAAGAAAGCTGAAGAGCAAAGAAGGTTAGAAACAAATTGGGGACTGCAGGACTGGGTTACACCATGTAGAAATAGTGGAAAGAACCTTTCCTGAGCTAAAACCCCACTCCCGTCCCTTACCAGGCAGGCACGGTGGGCAAAGTGCCCCTGTTACTGAGCCTCATTTCTAAAGTGTAGAGAGTGCCTCCCCTTGGGAGCCCTCAGAAAAGATTTATTTACAGGGAGGGCGGTTCCCAGCAGGTGTGCCAGACTTGATGCCCCTTCTCAAGCTCACTCGGCTCACTTCTGCACAACTTCACGATTGCTCTGGGCTCCCCCTAGTCTGCGGTACCTCACTTGGAGAATGCCCGGCTCAGAAGAGCAGGGGGACTAACGTGTGTGATACACCTCTGAACAGTGGGAAAGATGGAGCGCCCGGATCAATGCCTCCATCTTCAAGCAGAGGCACTCGGGATGCTTCTCAGGAAGTCTAGGTGGAATTGAACTACATTGCCCACAGCGGCAACCTTGACAGTTCATTCTTATGTTGGCCCTTCTTCTGGGGATCACACCCCAAATTACCTGCTTGCAGCCATGTCCTTCTTTCAGGGCCTCCTCTTGGGGGAATCCACACTAAGGCATGTGAGTTGGAATTTTTTAAGGTAACATCATATTTGAGATAGTGCTATGCAATCAATAGACATCAGTAAAATCCTGGGAGACCACATTCATTCAAATAAGAGCACCACTGTGGTGGCCACCTGAGAAGCTCCACACCTCTGTCTGTGCTCCTGGGTAATTCACCCCATTTTTGGATTTGATTCCCTCTTTGGAAAGTCTTCAGACCTGCTTCAGAGCTGCCTGAGGACCTTAGAGGCTAGTTCTTTGGGGAAAGGAGAAGGAAGTTAGGGCTTATGCAGCCCCCTGCCTCCTTGGGACTTAGATAAAGGGCAGCGGGACCTGGTCCACACACACAGGTGATCATGTCTCTACCCACAGGGCTGAGCTTCAGGGAACTCTCCAATGTCAGGGTACCCACTATCCCCAAAGAAATAAGGAGTCACCTTGCAATATCACCTTCATGTAGGCTCCTAATCAGTGACAATTGTTTTACATTTGGTTCATAAACTAAGAAAATGAAAACTTTGCTCTAGTTTTAGATGTTCCCTCAAAAGCACCTAATTAAAAAATAATAATAACATAAAATGTGACGGCTTTAAATATTACCATCACAGTTGAGTCTCTACAAAACTCTTTTGTTTTTCATTGTACAGTCATCACTTCTTCCATGTCAACAATTGCTTTCAACTTCATGAGGTGGCTTTATTTAATTCATAGCTCTTTAGCAGGAAAGTGTTTCCTCAGGTGTGACCTAGGTGGTGAGGAGAGCAGCCAGGGAGCAGGGTAGTGTGTGGGCAGAGGGGTCCCATGGAGGAGGGGGGTCCTTAACCCATAGAAAGTGCTCTCCAGACCCTTGCCAAACTGACAGCTCATTCCTCCCTTTCACTTCACTGGAGAAACACTGGAGAAGGGTTTAGTTTCTCACATTGTAAACATTTCTCCCACCTCCTGGGGAGATGCTGTGAATATGCAAACAGAAAAATGTGGGTTTCTTTATTTAGATTGCCTTCAAAATTGTTTTAAGTAGAGGGGCCTATACTGACATGAAGTTAAGGTGTAATTTTGTCTCTCTGGATGTGAATACATACTATGTGTTGAGGAGCCATGAGCTCTATTAAGAGGTCATATATGTATGTGCCCTGCTTACACATCAGGGAGTGTGGGATGGAGAGGTGATGCTCAGGGTTTGCTCCAACTCTCTGCATATCCCCTCTCCCTGAAAGAGAAAAGAGCAGCAGCCACAGCCAGGGCAGTGCTTAACTTTGGAAGGAAACTAAGGCTTGACTGCTGCTCTTGACCTCGGAGGGTCATCTCCAAGCAGACGGGCTGTCCAGAGAAAGGGGGTGAATTAGGACCAGGAGGTGGAAGGGAAGGGGCGTTTGTCCATTTAGAGAGGGGTGCTGCTGGCGTTCTGGGCTGCTGCAACAAATTGCGGGGGCGTTCAACTCAGATGGTAGGCAGGAGGGAAAAGAGGAGGAAGAAGAAGAGGAAAAAGGGGGGGCAGGAAGCAAAAAATGTGGGAGTGGGGTGGAGAACAAAAGGCGCTATTTTGATAGCTCTTCTCTGAAAGGCCCATCATCTCCATGTACTGTGGCTCAATAGCGGGGCTCAGAGCACAGCCCCGTGGGCCAACTTGTGCCTCTCTGGGGAGGGGATGTGCACTTCCCAGGAGGACCGTGAAAGAGCAAAGAGGAAAGAGGAGGAGAGGCCAGCAGGAGGGAGGAGAGGGAGAGAGAGGGGAGAGAGAGAGGGAGAGGGGAGAGAGAGAGGAGAGAGAGGGAGAGAGAGAGGGAGAGGGGTAGGGAGAGATAAAGGGGTGGGAAGGAATAGAGAAAAAAAGAGAAAGAGGTGGGGGAGGGGAGAGAAAAGAAAGGGGAAAACCCCCTTGCTGACACGGGGCATAACTTAATTTTCACGGTGCTGGGACAGCTGTATCGTGTAATCTGCCATGGCATGCCGTTAAAGCTTCAATGACTTTACTGACCCAGAAGGGAAACTCAGACCGTGGAGAGGCTTTTGAAAAGAAGTGGTGATCTTTCACGATTTATGAGCTTGTCTTAAAGAAACAGACTCCACTCACTTTAAATTAATCACCCTTTCCAGGGTGCATAGAAATCGGGGGTCTCTGTGCCGCGCCTTGCAGTGGCCTTGAGAGCTGGGTCCGCCTCGACCCCGCGGGGCGGCCGGGAGGTGCAGGTGGTGGTGGTGATGGCAGAGGTGGAGAGGTGGAGATGATGGAGGCTGCGGAGGTGAAGGCGGTGGAAGAGAGGTTTTTCTCGGTGGTCGCCTTCCCGAGACGAGACGGGCGTCCCCGCGGAGGCCCGGGAGGCGCGAAGGGGTGGCAGGGTTGCAGGAACTGGAACTTGCAAAGGAGGAGCTCGGTGTCCTCAGGAGGCCGGGAGGTCAGAGCAGGGGTAGCTGGCAGGGGGTGGGAGGAGGGCATGTGTGTGGTGGGGAGAGGCCTTATTCGCGTTCTTGGACTTGCATTCATTGTGCGAGAAGAAAAAAGAAACCAGGAGAAATATAAGGCATTTCACACCCTGATGAAATGCGAGACCTCCCGTGTGATTAAACCGCTGAAAGGAAAAGTGGGGTGTTACCAGACCCACTTTATCCTCTGTCATTTTACATATTTCCGAGAGCAAAAGGTAAAAGCCTATCCTAATGTGCATGTACTTGTTTAAATTTTTGGCAAAATGTATTTCCCCAAAAGGGACCTTTTGGAGACCTGACAATCCTAAAATAATCTGCTGTAATATCCAAGTAAAGAATCCCAAGACCAGAGGTATTCTTTAACCAAGCAAAATAATGCATTTATCTTCAAAACACCTTTGCAAACCTTCGAGCTTTCTCTGGGCAACTGAATAACGTCTGCAGAGGACAAACGAGTCTACAGTAAGGAGTACCCTGCATAAGGCTTTCCCTTGATTCCATTTGGGGGTTGCCTTTTTACCTATTCTGTATGTCAAGGGGTGCTGTGTTTTAACACATTTTGGAGCCTTTTGCTTTTCTTTCATTTCACCAACAGGCTGCCGTCAAACAGCTTCTGATGTAGTGACGGCCACTCAGCTCCTAAATGTTCTGTCCCTCAATAAAACTTTTTTCTGGTGGTAGAAATGGGATCCAGCTTAAACATATTTTGAGGACAGCAGATAGAGGCAATCTGTTCTTCCTATTTTTGATAAAATGTTGTATCTGGTCTCTGGAGAGTGATTGGAGCAAATTCCCTTCTTAAAAGATGGTGTTGGTCCATATTTTAAAGTCTGGTAGCAGTCAACAGACTTCTAAGGACTCATATACTGAGATGATGGAAGAGAACAAAAGCAGTGGCAATAGTGCTTGGTCCTGTGGGATGCTCGAGCGTGGTGCCACCGAGGTAGCCCTGCACCCTCAGACATGCCCTAATCCTTCTGAGCTGTCAGCGAGGTGGTGCATCTTCCAATGATGACTGTCATCGGGCGTGCACTTCTTCTGCCCACCACCAGCCAGGGTTCAATGGTTTGAATTTTGCATTTACAAGCTGCAGTACCATCACAGCATTTTATACAGAGTTTATGCATTCTGTACAGATTTTATAGTTATTCTGTTCACCTTACAAATTAGGCAGGCAGGGTGAGGGAAATCTCTGATGACAGGTTTCTGTTCCTGACGGAGCATCAGACTCACCTGGGAAACTTTATAAATACAGAGCCTTGCCTGACCCAGACACACTGGGTCAGGGCTTTTAGGGTTGGGCCAAGGCAGCATCATTAAAAAAAATTTTTTTTAATGTATTGAGATGAAATTCGCATAACAAAATGAACCATTTTAAAGGGAACAGTTCATTTAGTATACTTACAGTGTTGTGTAACTACCACCTGTATCTAGTTCCAACATCTTCCATCACTCCAAAATAAAACCCTGGTCCCACTAGGCACTTCCTCCCCTTTTCCCCTCCCTCTGGCCCCTGGCAAACACCAGTCTGCATTCTGTCTCTGTGGATTTATCTATTTTGAATATTTCATGTAAATGGAATCATACTGTATGTGATGTTTTGTGTCTGGCTCAGGCATGCGTGCTTTGGAGGGGTGTGTTCCAGTTGGAGGACTCAAAATGGTCCCTCTAAAGACAGATACAGCTTTTTCTTTGAAAAGCTTTCAATTTTAATTATTATCAAACAACTTTACACATCAACCACAAAAAATTTAATAATTCCATTTACTTCACAATCCATCTTGCAGCAGCAATTTAAATTTCTTTATGGTCTCTGGATTTTTAGGCACCTATGTGGATTTAACTTATTGTAATGATAGAATAAATTTAAAATTTTGCTCTACTTGCAGTTATTATTATTTTCTATATACTTCTATGTGTGGCTAATAGTTATATTTGTTTACCTCTATAGGCTGTAAAATTTATCATTTTAATAATATACTATAATTTTCCAAACACATTTCTATTTTTTTCTGCTTTTCGATATTACCATCCCAAACATCTTAGTTTTTGAAATTGCTAGGATGTTTTGTATTACTGGCATTTTCTTAGCATAGATTTCCAGAAATAGCATTATTGAATCCAAAGCACAGATTAAAAAAAACATCTTTTCCTCGTTAATGAAGTAGTTCATGTTTGTTCCAATCACAGCTCTCAATCAAAGAGCATTTAATACTTACAGTGAAACAAAAGACCTCAGCCTTTTTGTGTGGGCTTTGTCGTGTCACACATTCAGAACAGAACAGTTTCTCATATCAAAGTGCATAACACACCGAGGCAGAGATGGCTTGTCAATGCAATGTGGTCCACCATGGGGACTGGTCAGTCTGTGCTTGCCAAGATCTTACGACAATCCCCTGGGATCAGATTCAGGAAAGAAGAGAGGAGACTGTGTGAGAGAATGAGCTGCCTCAGGAGAGCCTGTGGTTCATTGCTCCTTAGAAAGGAGCCTAGACATAGGACACTGCCATCAGGAGCCGTGAATAAAGATGCTTCCCCCGTCTGAGTGTGGGAGGCCATTTTATAACATCATTAAATGGTCAACGAAGAGCGCAGAGTTGGTGTTGTTGGAAGTCTTAACCTGAGAGTTCAATGATAATAGCCTCATTACAGGGAAAAAAAGTTATTCTTTTATATCCACAGAAGGGAAGGTGAGGCCCCAAAGCTACTTGTGAAGGAGCAGATCAACCATGAGGAACGTATTCCATTCAAGGAGATACTGTTAAACAACCAGGTGTGAAACATTCCTAGATGTTCTCTGAGACGCTTATTCTTAGCAGGAGGGAAATAATAAAGTCACCTTTAACCTGAATCTATTTATTGCATTGGGGTGTTTGAAAGCACAAAATGTTCAATCTGCTTAGGGACAAGTGTGGGAGATGAATCACTGCAATTCCAAATTGGTCAGAGCTAAATTTGTATCAAGGCGGATTTTGTGTAGACTAGAAATGGACCACAAGGTATTTATTCAAAAACATGTGGTCAGTGATTGTAATCAATCTTCTTCTCTCTGGAGGTGTTGGCTGCCCTATAACAGGGCTTGTCTGTTGAGGAGATAGTAATCAAAAGCATTGAAAGTTGATTCCTTCCTGTGCAGATTTTCTGGAATTTTCTCATGCTACATGGAGACCTTAGACTTAAGGTGTGGAGCTGTATTTTACAGATTTTCTGGGTCAAGAGGCAGAGCATCGACTCAATATCAGGAGACCTGAAGTCTCTAAATTGGCCTCCCCTCTGAGCCTCCTCCTTTTGCCTCTCTTCGATAGGGCTTCCTTGGCATCTCTTGGGTTCTTTTCTCCATGACCTTGGCTTGCCTCTAGCAGTGGTTTCCAATGGCAATGACTATGACCCCACTTCCATGAGACCTTATAGCTTCAATGTCCAACAACATCCTGACTACAGCTTTGGAGTCTTTTAATTCAAACTTTTGATATAAAGATTTGATGCCTGGTTCCATACAGCCACGCATCACTGTGGTCTAATCAGATATGGCCAAGAACAAAAGTCACCAGGCATAAACATGGCCACTTAAGCCATCTCTTTAGCCACTTCCCCAAAAGTGACTTGGGCAGGCATCTCACTTCAGCATTCAACTACTTTTTTTTTTTTTTTCTTCAACTCATTCACTTGTTTATTCATTCATTCATTCACTCAACCAAAATTTAGTGAGTATTTACTTTCTGCCAGGTGCTAGCTGGGCTCATCACTGTAGTTATAAAATATACTAGACACTGTCCCTACCACCCAGGAGTGCTCCATCTAGCAGACGTGCACTTAACTGGTCTTGGAGAGGATGGGAAGGTGAGGAATGTGAGCTCGGAGTAGGCCTCAGGTGAAATGTGGTGGAGAGATGACATTTCACACATGCGCAAAGGCTGAGGGGTATCAAACATCAAGGTATGTTCTGGGGACTGTCAGCAGCCTGTTTGGGGAACAAATGCACTTGTGGCTGGAGGAGAGCTTGGCAAGGACCAGAGCATGAGAGTTTCATATGCCTTGTTAAGTAGCTCGAACTGTAGCTCATTTTCTAACAGGTGGATCACAGACCCCTCCAGGGAATCAGGAAGGTGTTCCTGGGGACCAAGTCATTAAAGGTGGTGTGGGATATATTTAAAGTTTTGTTAAAAACAATCAACAAATGAGCTATTGTTTTTATTCTCTTAAAAAGAGAACAGTGAGTGTGACTGACAGTGGATGCCAATAACCCTGATGAAAATTATCACTTGGTTTTAAAATTGTTTTGGTTTTTAGTCATACAAAGTTTATGGATCATTGGTTTGAGGATGAATCATAAGGAACAAAGGTGTCAAAACACAACAGACTAGTGAGGAGCATAAAAGTGAAAATAATCCTCAAAAATTGCCTCCAGATGACCATCACCATATCAGTATATTTACTGATTGCCCTGATAAAAAAAAGTCCTTCAAAACTCATTGTGGAAAGAAGACACTGGCACTTATAACCAGTGTGGCTTTACACTTACTAGTAAGAAAGATCCCTGACACTTATAATGTTCCATTTGTATAATGATTGTAGACAGTGACCTGAAACCTTTTCTTTCCTCATCTTTTGAAAGCTAAACAGAAAAATTATTTAAAAAATAAACACCGTAATTTTTAAGTGCAAATTCAAGAGTTCCAAATATCAGGCCATAAAAAGACTTTTATGTCAATTGTGAAGCTGCAACAAGTTAGTTCAGTTTCAATCTTCAATATAAGATATATTTTTACCCAAACCAAATATAATACATCACTTAGTAATATATTCATCAACAAATAATGTTTTTCCTTACACACAATGAATTTATAGTCACCTGAGGACTTGGGGCTTATTAACTGGGAAAAAGTCAAAACTTATCTTTATGTACTACTGATGTTATTGATTTTTTATGTTAGAAATGAATTTTACAACCTGTGCAAATATACTTACACATAAAATAAATATTTTACTTGAGATAACTTTTATCACATTCCATAAAAAATCAAGAAATGATTAAAAATGTTCTTAAGGGGCTTTGTTAGATTACACATTAGAATGAAAAGTGTTTTGGCAACTGACAAAAGTTGGAGCTGCTGATGAGGTTAATGGGAAGCCAACAGAAATTTTAAACAGGAGAAGGATTTGACCCAAGAAGGGCACCTCGTTCCCTTCCTGGTGCTAGTGCCCTTAGCTCTGTTCAAAGGCAGGTTTCAGAGCATATCATACAACATTTACCAGAGGACAGTTTGGTATTAGAAAATGTCCCTAACCCCCTGCTTTGAGATGGACTGAAATTACACAATTATATGCACTAAGTTTCCAACTGACTTTTGTCCTACACTCTGAGTCAAAGAAGTGGCCAGTGAAGAGAGTGTTTGGAATTCATTCTGCTTACATACACCACTAGGGTTAACTTCCCACAAAGGATATCTTTTGTAGGGGGGAAATTGCAACAGTGCCACAAAAAAGGAAGTCGTCACATTATCTGGGCCCAGGAAACTTGAGCACGTCTGGAAGCTGGTGTTTTAAAATGTGGGTTTTGTTGTTATTCAGGAATGGTGAGGTCAGCAGATCAGAAAATGAATATCAATGGGCAAAGAGTTACTCACAGTTCCCAAGAGGAGGGGCCATGCCACAATACCCAGGGCCACGTGGGGAAGCACCAGGGTCAGGCAGGAGGCATAGGGAGCAGGAGGAAAGGGTGGATAGAACCTGCATTGTGGTTTCTGCAGGAAGGAATGGGTGAGGCAGTACAAGCAGGTTTAGGATTGGCTTGTTTGAGTAATTTCAGTGGACACTGGGGTGAAGGGAGTGTCTCTAATTGTCTGGAATCTGGCTCTGGTGTGATTAGGGAAGGAAAATAGTGGCCTGGAGTGTGAGAATCCAGTAAAGGAGGGGGGTGGATATGGGCTCTGGATTGGTTGGTTTTCATTTGAAAGACATTCTCACTGGTTTACCCTTTACTGTCTCTACTCTAGGAATTGGAGCCCTCAGAAGGACAGTCCCTCCAGTGTCAGCAAGGCCCCATGATGATACAGCCTCAGGAATACAGAAAATAAAAGATCACAATTAACACAACTGGTCACTTTAAAGACACTGAATAAATGCCAAACCTGGTGACTTGGGTTGACTCTGATGGTGCATGGAGGGGAAGGTGAAGGCAGATCATGAAATGTGGTGCATCTCAGCTCCTTAAAGTAATCCACCAATTGCTTCACCTTTGTCACAAATGCATGTTAATCTGCATGACTGTGTCAGTCATGTGCATGACTCTGTCCAGTTTCTCTAACAGCACAGAACCCAGAATTCCTTTGTCACACGGGGGAGAGATTGTGCTGGTCAGAAAAGAAATCTGGGCCACACAAGCCAATCCCGGTTCTTCTCTCTAGGATTCACATTTCCATTCATGTTTTTGGCTGAAAACTTCTGCTACTGCCCTGTTAGCTTCAAGGAGTGGCTGCTCTTCATTTAACCCATGTGTGTTCCTCCCTTATAATTGGCTGCACAGCAGTAATGTTCAAAAAGTCTTCTGGAGGCAAGGAGAGAACAAAGGAGAAAAAATGTAGACAATATCTTATCAATTTCTGGCTTATAAAATGGAGATCACTCATCTTTAGCCTCTGATGCATCCCAGGGGTCCCCTTCTGCCCAGAGCCCAGGTTGTGTCCAATGACGGAGACCATTTCTAACCAACACTACCCAGGAGTGAACTCCTCGACATTCAAGTTTCTCAAAGTAAGAGCCAAGAAAAGGAGCCTACTTTGTCTCTTCCATCTACCTCAGTCCCAGTCTCCCAATTCCTGTTTCCTGTCTAGGGAATCCAGTCTTTATCTGGGTGAATGACCTCACCGTTAGGACGATTCTTTGCCCACAGATATTTCACCTTACCCCTGCAGGTCTCAGCAGAACAAATGTGTCTCAGTAACACATAAAATTCAGAATTCTAAGCTGATCCCCAAGATTCAAGCTCCCTGCGACTTGTGATTATGATGAAATAATCACCCCATGACTGGGCTATGTTATATGGATGGCACAATTGGCATGAAGAAATGGAGACTATCCTCTGTGGGCCTGACCTAATCAGGTGAGCCCTCGAAAGGGATTAGGCTCTTCCTGGTGAAACAAATTTGAAGTATGGCAGGGATTTAACATAAGAATGAGTCTCCATTGTTGGCTGTGAAGACAGAAGGGGCCATATGGCAAGGATTGTGAGCAGCCTACAGGAGCTGAGAGCAGCTCTCAGCTGATTGACAGCAATGAAACTGGGAACCCAGCCCTACAACTGCAAGGAAATGGATGTGAACTTGGAGGAGGGCACCAAGCTCCACTTGAGAAAGTAGCCTGGTGGACACCTTGATTTCAGCTTTGTGGAACCCTGAGCAGAACACCTAGTCACTGTGCCTGGGTGTATGACCTAAGAACCGAGAAATAATAAATGGGTGCTGTTTTAAGCCATTACATTATGTTTGTGGTCACTGGTTATGCAACAACAGAAACTAATACAAAGTCCAACCTCCTTGAGCAATGTGTAGACATCTAAGCAGGTCATGATGTCCACACAGTCTGTTGCAAAAGAAGAATTGACGTTACTGGGTTCTGTTGTAAAAGTATTCAATGTGCTCTTGGATCTGCCATGCAAAAGACAGCTGGAGTCTCTTATTTACAATACAGAACCCACTGCCTCTTACCACAGAGTTGTTTAGGTGGGTTTAAGAACAGGTAAATCACCTGAATGGATATCACCACGCACCCTGATTTCCAAGAAAATGACCAAAAGGACAATAGAGTACAAGGAACGTCTTGAAGTGGATTGTTGATGGAGCCTACCTACCAGAATGGCTGGATTTCTCTCCTTTCTAGATGGTAAACAAAAACAATCTGTCTTGTCAAATTACTTAACAGTTGATGCCTTCAATCTACTTCTTTTCAAACAATGATGAAGTTAACAAAGTATTCTGGGTGCTGCTGTCTGTTTTTAATCCGTGCCCCAATTTACTAAGAGATCTGCCCAAGAACCTAAGAGTTGGGTTCGTGACACTACAATTGAGGTCAAAAGGCCCCGTGTCGTACAAGACTAAATGGAACCATGTGGCATCACCATATTACCAGAGACAAGGGGGGTGGGGTCTTCCCAGGTGGACTTGACAATAGAGAAATGGTTTTCAGTCTTTCCGAGCCAACATATGTTGACATGGTGATGTTCACATGTGTAACCTAGGCATACCCAGATGTTCTATGCCCTGTGGGCAAGGATGAGATATTCTGTGGGTTGTGTGCAGTTCCCAGTGTTAGCTAAAGTCCCAGCCCATTGAAAGTATTACTTTAGAGAGCCTTATGGCATTGATTTTCAGTTCTATTTCCTGAGGATAAACAAAATAAAGGGAGCACACATTTTTTTTCTGACTACCAAAACTGCTGATGAGGAGTCACCTGATGTATTCACATTTACAGTTTCCAAGAAGAGTTCTCAGGGCTGGTGAAGAGATATTTAGTTACAAAAGGAAGGATATCATGTGTGTCATCTGTTTGAGTTCAGTTATGCTGCATGATTTACATCAGCACTAAATTATCTCTGGTGCAATTCCACAGAGAAAGCTGTGACCTTCTTAAAGTTTCCTGATCTCTTTGGGCCTTTCTTTGTAGTCTAGAAAATAAAGATAATTCCTGTCTCATAGGATTGTTGTGAGAAATTAATGAAACAATGTGAGTAAAGCAATTTGCACAATTATTGGCAAATATTAAAAAATAAGTGAGAGCTATCCTCACAACCACCACCATTATCACCATCAACATCATCACCATCACCATCATAAGCACCATTATCACCACTACCATCACTATCATCATCACCCATCATCACAATCATCATCATTATCATCACCCATCTTCACAGACATCACCATCACAAGCTTCATCATCAGCATCACTACCATCATTACCATTACCACCATTATTATTATTTTTTTTAAATTTATTTATTTATTTTTGGCTGTGTTGGGTCTTCGTTTCTGTGCGAGGGCTTTCTCTAGTTGCGGCGAGCGGGGGCCACTCTTCATCGCGGTGCGCGGGCCTCTCACTATCGCGGCCTTTCTTGTTGCAGAGCACAGGCTCCAGGCACACAGGCTCAGTAGCTGTGGCTCACGGGCCCAGTTGCTCCGCGGCATGTGGGATCTTCCTAGACCAGGGCTCGAACCCATGTCCCCTGCATTGGCAGGCAGATTCTCAACCACTGCACCACCAGGGAAGCCCCATTACCACCATTATTATCAACATCATTATTCAAAAAAAGTGAAAGCTTGCTACTGTTTAGTCTACCTTATTTCATCTAGCTTTAATTAAGAATACCTTAAATATATCATTATTTACATACTAGAAAAATGTAAAACCACCAAGAAAAAAGACGTAGTCAGTATAAAAAAGCCCTCATAGATGTTGTTATTCCTTGTCTAGCTTTCCACTCCAAGGTCATTACTATCATCTGAAAAATTTATATGTTGAAATCCTAACCCCCAGTGTGGTGGTATTAAGAAGTGAGGCCTTTGGGAGGTGATAAGGTCATGAGGGCAGAGCCCTGATAAATGGGACTAATAACCTTATAAAAGAGGTTTGAGAAAGCTCCTTAGCCCCTTCTGCCATGTGAAGTTACAGTGAAAAGACAGTGTCTATGAACCAGGAAGTGTAACCTCACTAGCTACCAAATCTGCCTGTAATCTTTGAACTTCCAGTCTCCAAAACTCTGAGAAATAAATTTCTGTTGTTTATAAGCCGCCCAGTCTATGAGATTTTTGTTATAGCAGCCAGAATGAACTAAGACAGTCATAAAATACTCTGCCTCTCCACTAATAATAAGTAAATAAATCTCTCCCAGGGCAAGCATGTCCCCAGTATCCTTATATAAAGTCACTAGTTTTAGAGAAATCATCTTTATTTGGCAGTTCCTTCCTCATCATTCTTGAGAATATCTGTTCTGTGGGTGTGGCTTTAGTCACCTGCAGCCATAACCATCTCCAACCCTGCCTCTGTGTAAGCATTCAACACAGGATTACAGGGGAAGAAAAGCTGTGTCGAGGGAGACAAGACAGTAATTCCTCCCTCACTATAAAATATTTTCCAAAAGTCCAGTATATTCAGATTGACTTCTGTATAGCTTTCTCTTAATTCTGAAAATCTCTCTTTTCTTGTTCTGTTTCGCATTTTGGGGGGAATATTTTTATTTGTTTTTTTTACCTTGCATGTTTCAAGTTAATCCCATTGGGGGAAAACTAGACAAAAAAGAGCTGAGGAATGGGAGTAAAGGAGATAGGAGGAGCAGAAGGTAGAATAGAAACGGAGGTTTTGCAATATATGCACCTCACCTTTTGATTCCTATATGTAAAATGGCATCGATGTCATCTTTATTTAGTATGCTTTCCTGTTTTGTTTTGCACATGATATATAATTCCAAAAGGTACAAGAGAGTGCACAGTGGAAATCAAGACCTGCTCTCCTGGCTATGCCACCTACTCCTTCCCACCACACAGACTGAGGCAGCTGCCGTTAGCAGTTACCTTGTACATCTTTCCAGAGCCTGGCATGGCACATATCAGCCACACTGTTCTGCCCTATGCTTTCTTCACTTTGACAGCACACATAGAAAATGTCCTTATTCTTTTTAAAGGCTGCATAGTATCCCAGTGTGTTGAAAGATCATAATTGAATTAATGGATCCTCTTCTGATGAATATTTATATTGTTTCCAATGTTTTACTCATATAAACAATGCTACTATAAATATTATTTAGCCCATTTCAGTGGGCTATTTTTAATTTTTTAGAAATGTTAAAATTATTTATGACTCATTAGATCTCTGACAAATTCAGTGTCCCCAAATTATTATTTTTTTGTCATAAGGTATTAAATTTCTCAAGCAGGAATTCTCATTTAAAGTTGTCTTTTTATCCTAAAATATTGGGAAACCACTGTCAAAATGCTTTTCTGTGAGAAGAAAAAATATTCCCCTCTCAATGCCATCTTCTACGTGACTGTTATATTCTACAATGCACTATTACCCTCCCAACACTGCATCCCATAGTTGTTGCCTAACTAAATCTCCTACTTCCCAACATTTTAACTCTTCACTAGCTGTCCCCCTGGGATTTTGCCCACTTTTGTGTGTGTTACACAAGTAATCCTAGACAAAGAAAAACAGTAAAAAAATGTTAAGAATATTACTTGCCTTAAGAACTAACATTACATATAAGCAATTGGGATTTTCTTCATGATCTATAAATGGAATATATAAATTATGATCATCCAAATCATTTATGAACTCTCTGCTTGATGAGGATCTCACAGTAACTGTTATGTGTGTGCATGCATACATGAGTGAAGACAGGTAAATGAGCATTCGCCCACTGGACTGTGGTCTAAAAGACAGTCATTGGAAAGCATGATGCCACGTCAGTCATGGATTATTTTAACTATCTGTCAGTGAGGGTTTGTAGAACCTCTTTGTGTTTACTGCTTCTTTTCCCATATCTCATTGCTTACTCTTGGCTACTTTAGAGATATATAAAGTTTTGTGGGGGCTTCCCTGGTGGCGCAGTGGTTGAGAATCTGCCTGACAATACAAGGGACACGGGTTCGAGCCCTGGTCTGGGAAGATCCCACATGCCGCGGAGCGACTAGGCCCGTGAGCCACAATTACTGAGCCCGCGCGTCTGGAGCCTGTGCTCCGCAACAGGAGAGGCCGCGATAGTGAGAGGCCCGCTCACCGCAATGAAGAGTGGCCCCCACTTGCCGCATCTAGAGAAAGCCCTCGCACAGAAACAAAGACCCAACACAGCCATAAATAAATAAATAAAATTTAAAAATAAATAAATAAAAATAATAAAGTTTTGTGAGACTACTTTGCCTTTTGGGAATGTTCTGCAGAGTGGCAGATAATTCTGATACTTGAACCAAAATTTCCATAAATTTTCTCATGGAACAAAATAGATTGGTGGTGAATTGAACCAGCCAGCATTAGGATGACTTGTACAGTTGTAGGACTCTGGGGCTTAAGGGATCTTCAGATGATCCTGTTCAATCTTTCATCTTCCTACTGAGAAAACTAATCTTTGGAACAGATTGTTATGTTCCCAGGAGAAGGCAGCAAAGCTAAGATGGAAATTCTGACTTCCTGAACCCCAATTCAGTATTCTTTCTTTTTTAAAATCTAATTGACCATGTTGTTCCTGTGGCTATTTTTTACTCTCCTGGGGATAGTCAGTCTCTGAATGATTCCCAATAATGTGTGTACAGTATATGTATTTGCATAAAAGTTGAGAAATACTTGATCCCTGAATGTACTTTATTTATTTCTTTTTAAATATTTATTTATTTATTTATTTTGGCTGCACCAGGTCTTTGTTGCGGTGCTCAGGATCTTTGTGGCGGCATGCAGAGTTCTTAATTGTGGCATGCGTGTGGGATCTAGTTCCCTGACCAGGGATCAAACCAGGGTCCCCCACATTGGGAGGGTGGAATCTTACCCACTGGACCACCAGGGAAGTACTCCCTGAATGTACTTTAAAATCACCTGGCTTATAATGTTGTGTTTTTTTTTAAATTTTTTACTCCTATAATTATCGATGCTATTCTATTTCTTGTGGCCATTCTATTCCCTCAGTGACCTCCGAAACAAAATAGAATTGTGACAGGTAAATTACTGAGCTATTACTGTGTGTGTTCTCCCATCTTGGTATCATTTCCTTTCTGTTCCTAGAAGGTCCCTTGACATCCCTTGCCACAGGAGAGGATGGAGAAGCATAGTCAAGAAGATGGAGGGAAAAGGTTCCCCTCAAAGAGAAAGAGATGGAGGTGATGGGGCTTCTTGGTCCATGAGTCTGTGGTGAAGGTGAGGCAGGCAGTGAAAGGATGGCTATGGGTGGTCCTTTGGGATAGACAAGTACCTCCAACTCATTTTCTACCCAAGGTGGAAGCAAAGATGCTAGACTTCAGGATCCTTTATTGGCTTGGCCGATACCAAAACTCCTTCCTCCCAACATTAGCTCTGATTGTGGTGCCTGGGAAGTTTGCACAACCCTGTAGCATATCTGGGGAAGGCCTTAGATTAATTATCTATTGCTATGGGACAAACCACCCCGGGACTTAGTGGCTTAACATAACAAAAATCATTTATTTTGCACATGAATCTGCAATTTCTGTTGGTCTCTGTTCCACCTAGGGTCTGCAGGAGCAGCTTGATTTAGGGCAGGAGAATCTACTTTCAAGAGAGCTTACTCACCTGGCTGAGGATTTGGTTCTGGCTGTTGGCTGGGAACCCGAGGGTCGGGGGCTAAGGATCTCAGTTCCTCAGATCTTCTCCGCACAGTGTCTCCAAAGGTTATTTTGGCTTCCTCTCATGGCATGGCAGCTGCTATCTAAGAGCAGGTGTCCTAAGAGACCCAGAGAAACATAACTTCGGAATTCACAGGGTGTCGCTCCTGCCTCTTCAGGTTCAGTGGGAGGGACATCAACCTCATCTCTCAATGGGACAATTGTCAGAACCACACTAAGTGGATGGGATGAGGCATCTTGGGCAGGTTTTGGAAAATACAGTGTGCCACACTGCCAAACCACTCAGATTGAATTTGTACCAGCCCAGCACAGTGTCAGACTAAACTTGGTCAAAGTCATATCATTTCTTACACTTCCCAGTGTGTATAGAAAGATTCATATCATCTCAATTTATGCCAATATCATACTTTATTCTAATTGTTTGCCAGTAGATTGTATTTATGCATAATGATGTATAGAAAATATTTCAGAGGTACTTTCTTTTCATTTTATATTTATTTCCAATTGACTTTTTAATTTTTTCTGTCCCACAGATTTTTCATCGAAATGTTTATCTTTTATCAGATAAATCATAGGCTCATATTATTTAACCATCATTTTACAGTGTAGTCTTTCCCCAGTTTAACTTGTAGTTTGCATTTTAACATTGCTTTTCTAAAGGTCGGCACATCTGTAGGTCGATTTTAAGATGGCTGGAGAGTTCATTGATTTTAAATCTCCCTCTGGCAAACAACCTCTGGCATATTTATGAAGACAAAAATTCTTTAATTTATTTACAGTGAGTCATCTCAGCTAAAACTCATAAAAGCCAATGTGTGATAGTCCTTTGCTTTGTTTAGCTGGTTTAATGGATTTGGAACAAACCCTTAACTCAAAGGATGATCCTATGAAGAAAATCATTTGAAATGATCACTAAAAATCAAAACAAACCAACAGATAAGACTTCCCTAAAATGCCTTGCACGTGGTCCCTCCCTTCTTTTCCTGAAAGTCTTCCTTTCAAATGCAGATAGTACAGGGGATTCGGGAGAGGTCTATTCAGTGAGGTCCCTAACACCTTACTGGGGATGCTGCTGGAAGAGAAAAATAATAACAGGGCTGGTGTGTGGCGTGGTGTTCAGAGATGGTGCAGAAAGACAAACTCCATAGCTGGCCTCTTTGCAGACTCTCAGTGGCTTACTGCTTTCTCCAAATGGTCTTTGTCTCTAAAGAAAATGTGTGGTTCATCACTATTGTTGATATGTCTTGGATTTAGATAAAGATATATGCACACCTTGTAAAAAAAATTCTTTTATAACGAACCAGCAGCTTACATCCATACCTTCTTTCTCTGACCTGAATGGAAACAGAAAATGTCTGCTAGGCTTTGGTAAGAATGCTGCTTTAATTTCACCCTTGGGGTCTATTTCACAGGATGAGTAATTTCAGTGCCATTTACCTTCAGAGGCTGGTTCATCAACACCAAAACTCCCCCCACCCCGCCCAAAGCATCTTATAGGTGTGGACAACACCCTGTGAGGTCTAACATCTAAAGTGACATATGATGGCAACTTTTCAGGATAAGAGCTCTGGGCAGAAAAGAATTTGAGAGGAGTGGCCTCTCTGAGTACCTGCCTGGCCCATGGCCTCACCTAAGGAAAAGTGACTTGGGTCCTGGGTATCTATGAATCCACCCACAGAGGAATAGATTAGCCAGTGAGAGAACTTCTCCCAAGTAGCTCCTCTGAGGGCTGGCCAGATGGCCCAAGGTGGGTCTGCCCGACTGGGCTAAGTGACCCTCTTTAAAAGCTCACTTGAAGCTAGAGGGGTGATGATGGGAGGTCGACTTACCCCTAACCTGCACAGAGTTAGAAATGCATAGGCAGGGAAAGCAGAAGACAACAAGTTAGCAGAAACCTTGCACATTCTGAACATTCAGGGAGTCAGAAGTTACGGGAAGAGAAAAACCTAGACCTGTGATTCTTCAGACTTTAATGTGCAAACATGTCTTCTGGGCATCTTGCCAAACTGCTGATTTTGATTTGATAGCGCTGGGATAGGACCTGAGACTACATTTCTATCAAGCTGCCAGGTGATGCCAGATGCTGCTAGCTCAAAGGCCACCCTTGATAGCAGGCATCCAGACAAGCAATAATTCTCAGCCTTGGCTGTGCACTAGAATCACCTGAGAACTTCATAAAAAATGCAGTCTCTGGGGATGGGACGTGGTCATCAGTCTCTTAAAGCCTCAGGTGATTCCAACGTGCGGCCAAGGTTGAAAAGCACTGTCCGAGAGAGATATTAGTTGATGGTTGAGGAGCAGCAAACACTGAACCAACCCTATCCCTGAGGGCCCAGAAAGGAGCAGAGGGTATCCATTTCCAAGGACATGACTACTACACTTCCATATGCTCTGGTTCCATGAGGTATGCTCTTCTGTTTTCACCACCACCAGCCCAGGAAGCCCAACATATCTCTGTTCCTAGAACTGCGGGAGCATTTAGTGAGAATGACAATGGTAATCTTTCCTTTCCTTCATCTACAGAATGTACAGCTGGGGCTGGAGGGATCTACATGAGCAATCCAAAGTCTCATGGGTAGCTGTGTTATTTCCCCACAGTCCTCCTCATACCACCACACATTCCTATTCTATGCATTGATATTTTTGACAAAAACATCCTTCCCCTTCTTTTAAAGCAAGTGAATAGATGTTTCAAGCCATAAATTTACATACATCTAAGATCTTGCCTAGCATGCAACTTCATCATGTCTATTCTCTGACCCTTCTCAGCAGAAGAGAGCATCTCTAACATCCAAAGGAGACAGAGCCCATTAGTGTAACTGTGAAAGCAGTTTGAGAACCCAAGACAAAATTCGCTGATCTCTTGAAGCAGGAACAGGTTTCTCCAAAATAACCAAATATTTCTGTTGATCTGAGAGTCAAGGGAAATGGAGGGAAGTGTAAGGTAATGCACCGGTCTCTCAGGAGCGAATATTCTGACTATACAGGATCAAAGGTACTTAAGTGGCTCATTTAGATAGAGAAATAATGTAGTTTGGAATGAGGCAGAGAGTTCAAGTGGTGAGAAATAATGAGCCTTGATTTTCGGCACCTTAAACCCCAAGATAGACATGTACTTAATAAGAACACAGTCTGTGACATCATATCAGAGACCAAAGCCTGGGGCTTCCACTTCCTACCTTTATAAATTTGGGTCATATCAGTTTCCTCCTCTGTAACTGAGGCAGTGAGTCTATTTGTCTTGGGTGGGGGAATAGATGAACTAAGTGCCTAGCACAGGGGAAATGGTCAGTCAATGGGAGCCGTTGGTACCCATTGTTAGAGAATGGAAAATTATTGAAAGCAGGGGAGTGATGTGAACAATACCAAGAAACATGTTTGTTTGTTTTTTTAACATCTTTATTGGAATATAATTGCTTTACAATGTTGTGTTAGTTTCTGCTGTACAACAAAGTGAATCAGCATATATCCCCGTATCCTCTCCCTCTTGCATCTCCCTCCCACCCTCCCTATCCCACCTTTCTAGGTGGTCACAAAGCACCGAGCTGATCTCCCTGTGTTATGCAGCTGCTTCCCACTAGCTATCTATTTTACGTTTAGTAGTGTATATATGTCCATGGCACTCTCTCACTTCTTCCCAGCTTACCCTCCCCATGTCCTCAAGTCCATTCTCTATGTCTGTGTCTTTATTCCTGTCCTGCCCTTAGGTTCATCAGAACCATTTTTTTTTTTTTTTTTTTAGATTCCATATACATGTGTTAGCATACGGTATTTATTTTTCTCTTTCTGGCTTACTTCACTCTGTATGACAGACTCTAGGTCCATCCACCTCGCTACAAATAACTCAATTTCGTTCCTTTTAATGGCTGAGGAATATTCCATTTTATATATGTGCCACATCTTCTTTAGCCATTCATCTGTCGATGGACCCTTAGGTTGCTTCCATGTCCTGGCTAATGAACAAATTGACACAGCCACTATGAAGAAACATGTTTTAAAAGATGAGTGCGGCAACAGTGTAAACCCTTTGGAAGAAGCTGTATTGTGGAGGAGGTGGTAAATGAAAAGGCAAATTCAAAAGTCCAGGAGTAGAGTGTTGAAGGCAGAATTGATAAAGCCTGGGGAGTTTGTTAAGGTCCAGACAGACGGGACAATAAATCCTCCCAGGAAGGTGGAGAAGTCAAGGATGATGTTGTGGTGCGTGTTCTGGGTGACCACGAGGATGGGTTGTAAGGCTTGCAAGGAGCTGGAACACACTCCACTTACCTCTGCAGGGCCCCATCCCCACCCCCGCAACATATACAAGCTGGAAGATGCCGGAGAAATGTCTATATGCAGTCTGTTCCTTGGGTCACATCCACGACATGCATGCTGCATCATTTAATCATAAAACACTGTCAACAAAAAGGTGTTTTAGATTACAGGTCACACACCTCCAAACATTAGATAAAACTTGAATAGTATGAGCTTTTCTCTTGCTCTTCTGCAGTAGAAAAAAGAATTTTAAGATGTAAGAAACAAATAAACAAAACCAAACCAGAGTTCAAAATAACCTATTGAGGTGCCTAGAGAGATAAATAAGCTTCAGAAAATAAAATTTTTACCCATTTATTAGTCCTCATGCAGAGTAACCATCAAGTACCAATTTTGAACCCTTTCCCCACACCTGACCTTCCCCAAGATTGTGGAATTTACAAGACTGAGCGTCTTTGGGGCTAGCTGGTTAAACGGGGAAGTCAAGGAAGGTACATCCTTATGTTTCTTCTTCCAACACAGCAACGTATTTTTTCAAAATTTCAGTGGTTTCTATTTCAAGGTAAATATGTCTTATTATCAGTAGTTCCCCTTCATATTTGTTTTTTCCTGAAGTGTTTTGAGATCCCCAATACAAAGCATAAGACATGAAGGTTGTAAATTCCTGCTATTATTGTTCATAAACTTGATATGATGACACAGTTTTGGATTTTTCCACCTTTTGGTACAAAAAAACAAGTTACCAACTTCTCTATAATTTTTTCCTGCCTGTCATTTATTCATTTAATCAAAATATTTACATCATTTCTGTTTTTAATTAATTCACAGATATTTACTGATTTGTTGGTTGCTTTTCCAGACAATAAAATGGCAACAACTATTTTTCAAGTGGAATCAAGTGAACATTATTGTAACTCACTCTGGGTATATACATAAAAGGAGCAGGGGACTACGGAAGGAAAATGGATTTTCTATTTCTTATTTTAATGAATTATAGAAGTACAAATAAGAGAACGATTACCAGCATTACCAATATTAATTTACTAGGTGTAGAATATACAAAAAGTAGATGAAGAACAAAGAAATGTGGAACCTCAATGGCAGGAATTTCTCAATATCTATAACATTACTAATTCATATTTCCCTTAAGTGAACAATTCCCCTCTAGGGATATATCCTATCGATATACTTATAAGTGCTCAGGATGCATTAGCAAGTAACTAGAGAGTTTCCAACTCTGTGCTGGGTAATGTGCCGGCCAGACAAGAAGAGGATATACTGGTGTCTGTTGAGTGAGACAAGGTGGGGAGGTGGTTTGCAGTTGTGACCCAGGATGCTAAGAGAAAAGTAGAGGGAGGAAGATAGTTGACTTCGAGAGGTGGAGAACCATCACAGTTACGGGACTTAATTAATTCCCAGGTTTATGCTGCTCAGCACTGAGGTCTGAACCAGGACCTCTGGATAGAAGTGACAGGGAGGCAATTATAGCTCATCCCTCATAGTAACCACTCCTTCCATTTTCTGTACTTGATGCCTTGACATCTGGGGCAGTGCAGGGGCAGTGCCCCTCCCAGGGCTAGCTAATTCCTGGAGAGAGCAAATGATTTGCCTGTGAGTGTGCCTTTCATATGCAAACCAGACAATCCAGAGCCCACACTGCAATCCACGTCCTCTATGGGGCTCTCATACTCCTGGCCACTATCCACCTACTCTAATCACCCCAAGGTCAGGTACCAGCTCCTTTGCCCCAGAGCCCACTGAAATTATTCATACTAGCCAATCCTAAACCTACCTACCCTTCCTCACCAGTTACTTCCCATGGAAACTGCAATAAAGGCTCTTGCCCACGTTTCCCTCTCACTCCTTCTGCCTCCTGATCAACCCTGGTGCTTCCCCGTGTGGCCCTCTGGGGTGTGCCATGCCCGCTGTTTCTAAGAATCTGTGGGTATAAAAACTTCTTTTATGACAGTCATTTCTGTAACTGTGTGTCTCACCATACCTAATTAAAACAAATCTTGGGTGCATTTTAAAACATCCCTGAAAAGAACTTTCAGATACCTAGAGCTCTTTGGAAATGAAGTGGGCCTCCATGGATCTAGCAGTTCCCTGTCCTGAAGCAGAGTAATCAGAAGCCAGCAGTCCAGAAAATGAAGTTTAACAGATTGCATGTGTGTGTATTGGGGAAGGAAGTTAGTGTCTTAAGTAACTTTTAAGTTTCCTCTTATGTGTATTACTCTGTATAATCAGACACATGCAGTATAAGTCCTAGGTCATGTTACTTATTTCTGTGCCTATGCACTTATATTCAGTTGTATGCTGTGTTCTGGAGAGTGCCTGGCACACTGCTAGTACTTAGAAAAGATTAAGCCTAATGAAATCTGATATCATGCTCTTCTGTCATGAGTAACTATATAGTGTGTCATTTTGTAAGTGTTCCTAATCTGTCTTTGTCTGGCATGGTTGCCTCAAAATATTGGTGGTGCAGGTGAGATGGAGAGCTAGGCGGAGAAGGGAGGTCAGCATTAACTAAGCAGGTTAACAATTAGCGTTAACTCTCATTGAGGTTGGGCTCCTCTCTCATCTGGAACTCTTGTGAGGAGCTTCTTACTGGTAGTTACAAAATCACCTCCAAGATACAGGATACAAAGCCAGTTAGAAAAGCCAGAATACATACAGGAGAAAAATATGACTGGAGTTTGGGAGCCAGAAGTAGGATTTGGTGGCAGTGTCAGAGCTGAGCCTTTAGAACCTAACAAGGAGGAAATCAGAGCAAAAACAGGTTAAAAGCCAGTAAATACATCCCTGTGTAACTTATAAAACAACCTTGGGGTTCCCTTGGCTGATGGATAAATGTGTGATTCCTGAGGGTGTCAGGTTGGCCCAAAGGGTCAAACTGAACACCTGTCTTAGGTTGGGTTCCTCTGGGAACATATTCTGAGTTGAAGGCTTATTGGGGAGTGTTCTTGGGATCAAGGTTTCTAAGGAGGTGAGGGAAGCAAGATGGGGCAGAGGGAGAAAGTTGAACTGTGATGTGATTGCAACCAAGACCTCAGGTGATCCTACAGGTAGTTCTGGAACTGGGGTGGCTGTTTAGAGTTGCCCTCAATCGAGACAAAGAAGCTGGGCTTTTGTACCTTCTTGTTGGATTTGGGCTACTTTGGGGAAGACAAAGGCAGTTCATGGAGATGCAGCTATGAACATCAGCAGCCAACACTCAGGACAACTGGGGGATTGAGTACTTCAATTCCGGAATGGGATCTGGGTGACATATCCACTCAGCATCCCATGAAATAGAAAACTGGCACATACTATTTTCAGAATTGTGGATTTTACAGCCAGTCTTTCCTACCTTTGTCTCAAAGTAGCATCAAAAATATTAAGCTCTGCTGGACCAGGAAATGGGATGGTCCAAATCTGTCAATGATGGGTTCTCGTAGCTCTTAGGAAGGTCTGAACAATCCACATATTATGGGGACTCATAGCCCAAGAAGGTTACTCTAACCAGTAACTGCTGACTCGGCTAAGCTGGGCAGCAGTGCCACAGTAGACGACACTGGTGTCTGGCTGGGAAGAGGTTCAGTTAATAGCAAAATGAAAGACCCGAGGTGGTCACCTGAAATGTGCTCATCAGATACAATTTATCCTTCCTGGGAATCCCTTGCACCATTTCTCAGATTCCTCTGACTCAAAAGCATGATGATTTAAATCAAGACCCGTGGAAGCAATGCAAAATAATCAATTGGAATTTCTCTGCTGCTTCCTTGCTTGCCTCCTGCCCCATCCTCCCCAACACACATGCAGACAGACACACACAAGTACAGTACTGTTCTACCATATCCTTAATTTTACAGATCTCCTGTTGAAGTTTCTGACTAATGGTAAGTTATTTGTTCAGAAAGATTTTATGGCTCTCATAAAATGTCAATTACAGTTTTTAAAATAACTTGTAGTTTTTCTGTAACATGATGCTGCCATCTTGGTTCCCAGAGGGTGTATTAAATTCAAGTAGCAATAACAAATCATTTAAGCAATAAATAAATAACCTGAGACAGAGTGTTGTTAAGAGTTAATAGTCTCCCATACACTCAATAGAGGGTGAGGCTTCACTCAATTAAAGTGACCCCGGGAGGAGGGGGGGGCAGGGGCCAAACTGCACCCATTCGTTTTGTTGAAGGTATTCAACCCGCACACATTCATTTCCTTCTTTATGTTGTCTCTTTTCAGCAGGGAAGGCTCTCTGCAGTCCCTGGGTCCAGAGAACAATTACGGTACAGTCTCAGAGAACAGAAAGAAAACTGGGGTCATAAATATGTTAAATGGGTGCGTGGGTTTAAGTGGCTTTGTAAACGGAACACGGAGGGAACCTCAGACTAATTAATGAATATGAAGCAGTGGGAAAGCTGGGGGGTTTAGGGGAACAGTCTTGTTGTGGGGTGAGGATATGACATCTGTATAATTATTTTCCCCCAGGAAGGTGCACTTATTTATTTTAGAAATCTTTTTTTTTTTTTTTTCAAGATGTCGAAGTGTCTCGATGGAGAATACCAGATGTGGGTGAAAAAAGAGAAATCCTGTTTATACTGTATTTTATCCGATCAAATTATAACCTTGGCCTGAAAGGATGATTTTACAGAATTTTAAAAAGTGTTGTCCTTGTATTTTGAGAAAGAAACATCAGAAAAAGGAAGATTTACATACTTTTTATACAAGACAGCAGCCCATTCAAATATATAGACTCCTTTCCTAGTAAACGGCCTTTGCTAAATAAATTCCATTTGGATCAAAGCAAAGATTAAGATTTTATGATGTGGCATTTCCATATGTTCTAAAATATTTCAGATTTTCTGTTTGGAGGGTTTACTATTTTTCCTTTTGTTCTTTCTTCATCTTTTTTTCATTTTATTAGCACAAATACCTTTATTTTAGAAAGTTAAATCCTGCCTGTATGTCTCATATAGCCCATTTTGAATTCACAAATGACTTCTTGAGCTTGGGCTATGTGAGGCAAGCCAGTGCTGGCACTCTGAAAATGTCCCTGAACTTGGAGGATGCTCACAGTGTAAGGGCCAGCCAGAGACCAAGCACCAAACAGAGGTCGCGGAAGAGATGCAAATGGACAAAGGGTAGGAGAGAGGAAAGAGAGAGGGAGAGAGACTGAGACACAGAGAGAGAGACTGAGAGAGTCAAGGGGAGATGGGAAAAGTAGACAGGCACAAAGCCACAGAGGGACACCAAGGTAGCACGAGAAAGAAAACAAAAACCAAAAAATCCAGAAGCAAAAGAAAAGTGGCTGGCACAGACTTCCTTGTTTAATTGATTAAATGGCTGAGCTGTGAACAATGGACTAAATTGAACCATTGATCTAATTCAGTTGTTAAGATACCAAAATGAGCAGACTAACTGCTTGTTTGGGGGCTGTTTCAGTGATCTTAGCTGCAACATTGAAAAAAAAAAAGCCTTGCTAAAGCCTTTCTATATTGACAAAAGCAACTCATTTTATTTTTATTGCATTCAAAGCTGCAGAATCACTGAATTATAATCCGTAAATGTATTTCACAAGTGACATTTATTCTTCAATAAGTTTTATTAAACACCTACTACAGGAATGGCAGGATAAAGGTTTTGTGCAAAGAATACAAAAATGCTTGAGAAACTATAATTGTCCCTCAATATTAAGGAAATGATATTCAGGGTGACATGATAAACACATGTCAAACTAAATTTATAAAGACAAGAACTGAACAGCACAAGAAACTACAGAAGTGATGTCACAGGAGAAAACACAATCAATTATCCTAATGAGCAGTACAGATTACAAATGTTTTGAGGTCTGAAAAGAGAGGACTTACCAGAAGTTAGCATAATCTGATGATTCTATGAAGATGAATGACTTGCTTTGAGTTTTCAAGGACCTCTGATTCCCCACTAGGTGTAGAGGAGAAGAGGAGGCCATTGGAGACAGTTGATTTGTATATTATCCATTTTTATTGTTTTATTTATAAGGAACAATGAAAAACATAAATATAGTCATATAAAGTGATTCGTATTTTTTACTAAAATTTTGACTTATTATATCACAAATTCAAAGAAAAGTTACCTAGGCAATCTTAAGGCCACTAATAACATTACTCCATGGAAGAATCTAATGTTGCAAATAGCTGTTAAAAAACGATAGTACCCCAGAATACCTTGCTCTTTTGTCACTATCTATAAAAACTGTCAAAATCTGACCTTCTTATGAAGTGGTCCTTCCTCTATCAGACTTGGACAATGTCCTTCTTCTCTCAATATCTTGTCGCTCTCAGGGCATAATCTGAAAACTCAAATGTGTCTTGGGTAGAGAAGGGAAGCAAGCCAGTGGTTGCCTGGGGCTGAGGGTGGGTGCAGAGAATGGCTTAATGGGCACAAGGTAACTTTGAGGGTGATGACAATGCTCTAAAAGTTTTGATTGTGATAATGGTTGAGCATATCAAAAGTTTACTAAAATTATTAACTTGTACAATTACTACAGGTGAATTTTATATTTGTAAATTATATCTCAATATACTGTTCTTTTTAAAAAAATGTCTACCAGACCACACTGGTAATGTATAGTAGGCGCAGGTTATACTTGTTGGGATACAGACACACTCTTTCTTCATGGTAAATGTTTAAGAATATCCTTCAACCCACAAAGAGATAACTGTCTCCCACACTTCAGTAAACACAAGGTTTTCTTTTTCTATTTTTCATTTCCTAATTTTGATAGAGATGAGTAGAGAGAAATATTTCTTAAACAAGAGGAAGCAACATTATGATCACATAACAAATGATAATCGATGATTCCCTACTGTGGGGTGACATTAGGGAGTGGTGTGGCCTGTGGTGGACTAGAGAGGCGTCCCCCATCTCAAGGGACCAGCCACCATGCAGCTCCATTTGTTGCTACCATGGAAGAACGTCGGCCCAGTGTTGACAGATTTTCTATTTGTCCAAGAGAATTTTATAGTTATATCTTTAGATTTTTAAAATGTCAGTTCAGACTTTTAAAACAAAACACCATGTGGTCCAAACAAAATGAAATCAATTCAGCAGATAGGCTGAGACTTTGCAAACTTGGCTTTATAGTCAGAACCTTAAAATTCAGCACTTAATTGCAGATTTCCCAGTTTTGTTCACTGTGGTTTTTCAGGGGACTAATTTTGACTCCCCAACTCTTTTTAGTTCCTAGAGCTGGGGGTTAGGATAAGGAGTTGTGGCCTGTGTGTGTATGTGTGTATGTGTGTATATACTGGCCTCCACATAGTTCCTACCTTTGTGCTTAATATATTACAAATGCACAGTCAATATCATTGATTTTGTCAATATAATCAAATATTATTTAAAAAAATGTTTCTCTGAAGACTAGTTCAAATATGCATACTATCTCACCCATCTAGGAAAGTGGAGCCTGGGACTCAAACCCAAGTCTAACTAGATGTTACTTTAAGTGATAAACAATGACTCATCAGATTTTCTTTGGTGAGATCTATTCTGTCAGGAAGTAAAAATACCATTTTTCCTTAAAATGAACCATTATATTATTCTTAAAATATGTCAGAGACTAGATAGGCTGTTACCAAATATTGTTCTTTCTTTCTAAAGACTCTATTTCCCAGTCACCTTTGCAGTTAGTTTGAGGTCATTTGACTGCATTCTAGGCAATGTAATGCAAGCAGATGTTATGCACACTGTTTCCAGGACTGCCTATAGAAATCCCCTGCAGAAACCTCTAAACTCCCTCTACTCCCATGCTACAGCATTTGCAGAAGCTACATGTTGAGGATGGAGTAAACATGAAATGGAAGAAACCTGGATCCCTGAGTTACAGCTTGGAGGAAAGTCACACATGAGAGCCACCTGACCTGCATCAAACTGGAACACAAGTGGGAAATAAACATATTGCGTTAAACCACTGGGATTTGAGGGTTATTTGTTACAGCAACCAGCACTACTTGACCTGACTAATACATAACTACTTGTCTTTTCAGAAATAGTCTAGGAAAAAATTGATTCCACATATAGGCGGTTCAGATCTTTCTGATGTAATTAGTAACAATGGATTACTAAATAAGCATATACTTTCTGTAGTTAACAAAGCTCCTCCACACATTATTTTATTTAATGCTTATAATGTAACCTGTGAAGGTACAGAATAGGGCTTATTACCATTGGTAGAGATTAGAAAACAGAGGCGCAGAAAGGTAAATGGAAGGAGCTGCTTTTGAATCATTTAGTCCTCCCTTCATCTATCACTGTTTATGTTTAGCAGAGACTCCTTAAAGAGATTGAAAGGATGCTGAACTTTGTTATCTGATTATTTTCTCATATTCATATTTCAACTTAATATTTACACTCACTATTTGTGCCAAGCCTTCACCATGGCCGAGGTTCTTGTGCTCATGGTAATTCTAATTCCTTCAGTTAGACTTTTGTAAAAAAGAGAAGGGGGCTGTGCAACCTCATCTACTCCATATTATGATTAATGACATCTAGAAACTTGGATTTTTACAGTGCAATGTGTCACCTGAGAAAGTATAGAATTGCTCAGAATTTTTCATCCATGAGTAAAATACATATACATACATAATAAATACAATTAGCCAAGTTTTGCTATGACTTCTATTCCACGTCATATTGTACAAACTGATAAAATTTTTCTTGCATTAAAGCAAAATTTAAAATATTCTATGAATAGAATGTACTTAAAAAAAAAGTCAAAACACCTTCAAAACCGTGTTTTGCCAAAGCGAGCAAATGACATAGCGGAAATGAATGAGCTCAGGGAATTTCCAAACTGTTATCCTCTAAAGGCTAACTCCAATTTCACCTATTTGGTCAGGCTTTCCTTGCCCCTCTCAATCAAAAGACACATTTCAAATCCTTTATGACTGTCTTGCTTCACTGAGGCCCTAAGCATAGCCTACTGTGTGCCCCGCCTCATTGGTTCCAATCAGGGGTAATGCTCCCTGCCCCCCCTGCCCCCCGACTGCCCCAACACTTTGACCAGACCTGCAGACTGACTGTACAGCTTATGCATGCTCACAGGGCCGTGAGTTCAGAGGGCCCCAGGGCTGGTTTGATGCTCTGCTGTCACCCTTTATAATTCTTAATCATTCTATCTTTGAAGTTGTATTTCTCATGTGGGATCTGATGGGATAATGGAGCATGCATGTGAACAGAGGAGATGCGTGCCATGTGTGTGGCTCTGCCTTTCCTCACCATCCCATTCGCATTCAGCATTCATGATGCCCCATGGGCACAGAATTCTGGTGGGCCTGCCCAGAGTGGGAGTCCAACAAGACTCACCGGTGGTGCACGTTAAGTGTGTTTCACCTGTGACTGAGCAAGCAGGGTCACGTGTAGCCCCAACAAACCACACCTTCTGTGTGAACCAGAATTTTCTTTGAGTGCAGAAAGAAGACAGTGGCATTCTGAGAAACACAAAAGACTGAGGAACCCTATCATGTCCTTTCTTATTCACGTTGCTTCCCTGTGTTAGCCCACCACTTATCCTGCAAATGATGCCATAGAAAGAAAGGGAAAGATAGAACAATATTGTTTCTTTTCTTTTCAGACTTTCCTAACTCAGCAGTGACCCAAAGGCAGACAGCATGGGTAGAATGTGCACATTCACTGTTCTAGGTGGAGTGAAATATGAGTTGTGTTATTTCGGTGATTCTGCGTATGATGTAAGGGCTTTTATTTGTGTTAAAACTGGTATTCTGCAATATAAACAGTGAAATTCATGCTAACAATTTAAAGTTTTAATTTTTCTTGTTAGAATGACATTAAATAGCAAATTTCTAAAAACACCATGGCAAGTAGAGAGAGAGAGAGAGAGAGAGAGAGACTGTGGAAGAAAGGGAAAAGCTGTATATTTAAGTACCTTTAATGTCACATTTTTCCTGCTTTTTGAACCACATTTTCATTTTGCACTGGGTAGTTGGCCCGATTGGAGACATTTTTGATTGTCACAACTGGACTGGGGAGGTGTTACTGGCATCTAGTGGGTAGAGGCCAGGGATGCTGCGAAACACCCTACAATGCCCAGAGAATTATCTGACCGAAAATGACAGTGGTGCCCAGAGTGAGAAACTCTGCAGCATTTGGGTCCACTGATAACTTTTCCAAGTAGACATCAAATCCCTTTAGTTCATGGGCCATCTCTTCTTTAATTCATATAGTAGACTTCCTGGCACAACTGATAGAATTTACTTAAAAGTGATCAATAAATATTTGTTCTGTTAAGAAGGAAAGAAAATAATCTTTCAATGTTCTTTGTTAGTTGCTATCATGAGCCTCATGATACACTTATGAAGCAACTTGTCCAGCTTGCAAACAGCTTGCAGGGATCAAGTCCATGACAAAACTGGAAATAGTAGTCTAGTCTCTGACCTTTATTACACCATAGATTTAGTTACTTCTTTCAGAATTGATGTGTAGCTGGAAAGGCATAATTTCGAAAAGATCTTGTCACTACACTTAGGAGGCAAGAATTAGGGAAAGGAAATATCAACTTGTTCCTGACTTACAGGCACTGGTGTTAGGCACATTACATTTAATCATTTGTTGTAAATGGTTATCATTTGTAGCATTTCATTGGTGAGCAATTTGAGGCTCAGTGAGATTAAGTAACTTCCTCAAGTTCATGTATCTAAAGAATGTCACTGAAACAGGAGTTTAGGATTAACATATACATACTACTGTATTTAAAATAGATAACCAACAAGGACCTACTGCTTAGCATAAAGAACTGTACTCAGTACCTCGTAATAACCTATAAGGGAAAAGAATCTGAAAAAAAATAGATCTATTTTTTATGTGTAACTTTGCTGTACACCCGAAGCAAACACAACATTGTACATCAGCTATACTTCAATTAAAAAAAAAAAAAAACTGGTAAAATCCAAATAAAGACTAGTTTGGTTAACAGTATTGTAGAAAAAAAAAAAAAAAAAAGGATGTCGACTGACTCCAAAATCAAACTCAGGTCTGTATGACCCTGAAATATGTGACACAGGACTGGTCCTCCCTGCGGCCACATTTCACATCTAAGGGTTAGAATGTGAACCCAAAGCCAAATTCCATTCCCATCCCACCTCTGTGAAATGGCCCTTGCTAGGAGGACCACATATCCGGTCAGAACCAGGACACCTTTGTCAGGGAAAGGGGGGCTTCTGATCAGTATGCGGGATGACAGGTGTGGACCAGGACTGCTCCTCAGACACCAGCCCAGCACCCTACTCCTGAAGGAACCCCAGCGGAGGGCCCACAGCTGCAGAAGGGAGGTGAACTGGTCAGCACCTGCTTCCCTACAGTGACCACCATGTCCGCTGCATTTATTCGCCAGGAGGAAGTATTGATAAAAATGGAAAGTGGAAAGGGACGTTAAAAGCATGGGAGGCATTTTATAATTCATCATAAAATGAGTGCTGCACTACATTTTTTGGCTTCAAACGCATTTGTAAAAAAAAAGTCAGCAAAAGTCCTAGTATCCTAGAACGCACATCACAGCCATCTCAAATGCAATCATTTCTCGTTCCCAGAAAAGCTCCTGATTTGAGGCCTGGGCCAGAGTCCCCTCCTCTCCTAGTGTCTCCTTTGCTGTGTACCAGTGCCTGCAATCGAAGTGAATGTGAAAAAAAGGATTCTGATTTGAATAACCTCTGGAAGATGTGAAGCTGATATTCTGGGTTCATGCCGTATACATGGTGTGGTGGCTAATTAAGTATGCTAACATCAAAAAGACCATAGCTCTTTCTCTCAAACAACTTTATTTCTTCTCTTCTTCTTCCTCCACCTCCTCCTTCTTCTCTTATTCAGCTCCTACTAATAAAATACAGGCAAATTAGACATGCACTACTGGAAGACGCTGGAGGGCAAGGAGCTGCCTAACTTGAGTGGGACTAAAGGTTCAAATCAGGGCAGGAGTCCAACCCCACATTTGAATCCCCCCTGCTGCTGACATGCTTTTCACCCTCCTCCCCTCACATTTCTCCCGGGCACCAGCTAGAATCCAGAGGTACGAGTCTAAATTTGATGGTGGGCACACACATTTGTTCCCATTCATAAGGATCCATGACCACAAAGACCAGGAAGTTAGGATGTAGACCACAGCCCTTAATTTGGACTATGTTCATATACCAGGTCAGTCCCACTTAGGTGGCTGGATTTGCGATTTCATGAGTGAGAGACTCCTCGTTCATGGTTGTGCCCCCTTCCGGGACCAAGGAAGGCAATGGGTCAGAGACCTGCGCTTTCATCTAAGATCACACGGACTCTTGGCAACAGACCCTTCAGTTCAAGCTTGCTCACTTTTGGAATCCTGCCACGCCTCACACTAAGGAAATGATGGCAGTTGATTGGGGTGTGGGGGAGACACCTCACTTTACATGAAAGATTCGAAGGGTGAATGAGAAAAATTCATTCATTGCTATGTAATAGGTGTAAAACACTTTAAATATGTAGAGGCTGGCATTTAGTTAAAATAAATAAATTAATTAAAAACCAGTTTCTCCTTAGAAAGCCATGTAGTTATCTTGAGGGCTTGTGCAGCCCTGGTAGCAGCCGAAGGCAACATGGAAGCAAGAAGTCCATCGTAATAAACCTTTGAGCTTTGCCCTATTAAAAATGTCAGACTAATAAATCACACTTTTACTGACTGATGGAGGGGAGATCAATAAGTTTGGGAAAGCCATCTATAGACGTATCATATGATGCTACTTAATGTAAGATCACTAAGGTGACAAATATTTCACAGCAATAAAAAATTCAATGTTAAGATCCAAATTAGAATATTAAGATTACATTAATTCTTAGGCCAGAAATCTTGGCTTAAATCCTCCTTTTTTTAAGACATTATTTGGTCTTTCAAATTGTACATGTGTTTAAAAATAAATAGCTGTATGTCTTGCAAATTTCTTTCTATTTTCAGAATCTTCAAAATGTAAAAAAAAAAAAAAAAGGCTGTTCTATAAACCAGAGTTTTAAAAAAGCATTCCTAAATTTGGCAATTATTTAGTATACTGAAACAACAACAGGAAGTCAGATTAAACAAAAGGGCAGAATTTACTGTTGAGGCCATGAATGTAAGGGTATACCCAATGGCCCTGCAGGCTTCAGTGCCAGCAAAGATCAAACTGTCAAATGCAAAGAAAAATAGATCCTGTAAAAGAAATAATCCCAGGCTTATAATTATTCTTAGTGGCTTTTTCTTCTCTCTTCCTTATAACTCCCTACGCTGAGTTATACATGTATTCACAGACATTCTCATTGGGAACAAAAAAAAGCTAATCCCACATCTTTTATAAGTTATTCATTTTGGTAAAAGTTTCAAAATTGCCTTATTTAATGAGTTTCTCTTCACAAGCACAAAAGATATAAATAAGGTGCAGTGATGGGCAGTAAAGGAAGCTCTTTTGAGGTCTTGGGGAAACTGTTTAGCAGGGATTGAAGACCACTTCTGATGCTCACTCTAAAAGAAATATTTTAAGCAAACCATAAAAGTGGGCTTGACCCTTCCATGGGCCCATCATAAATCAATTGTTAAAGCAAGGGTGAAAACTGGGAGGAGGTCAGAGGTGGGAGAGAGGTCACAGAGAAAGGACAGTGTGAGAACCCACAGCAAAAACTAGGGGGGGAAATGGGGCAATCTTCTGGCTGAGTAGCATCATTAATTCAGAAATCCTGGTTATGTTGCTTATAACTACACTAATGAAATTGTAAGCCATATGAAAAATTCCCACAGCAGAACTTAAGACTTAAGGTTGTGTTAGTTATAAATTCCCTATTCTGCAAAAGATAGATTGAACCTTCATTAAAAGTAAATATCAATCCACCCAGTCTTCAAATCCTTAGGAAATTTCCTCCAAATATGCACCAATATCTGTTTTCTATTTATCATTAAAGACTAGATCTTAAAATACACAAATGCTAATCAGACATCAATACTTCATTCATGGTTTCTCCAAGTATGTAATTTTTGCCATATTCTGAGAAAGAGAATACTTTTTGCCAAATTGATCTTATACTCACAAGGAAAACTTTGTGATACCCCCTTCACTAATAGAGAATATTGAATGATGAGTTAGTTTGTTGACTAATTAAAAAAAAAAAAAAAAACTTGCTTTTGTAGAAATTTTGTACCAAGTGTAGAGTTTGAATGATCTATATATCTAATCATTTGTTTCCATGGGGTGGAATCAAGTTTGAAGCCCAAACAATTAAAGTGATTCACATTTAAATGAAAGGTGGCTTGATTGATTTGTAATGACACAATTTATTTGGTAATAATGACATTCCTTGAGTTTGGCCAGGAAAACAAAGGTTGATTTATTTCCTAGTAACAAAGACAAATGGCCTTCTGCTCCAGCCTCTTCCTCATTCTCAGCGGCTCAGGGCCAGGTTAAAAGTGGACTCTGCTCTGTTCTCCTTCCAGCTAGAGGAGAATTCCAGACAAAATCTTTCAGAAACGTGCACCACCATGGTACCGATAATGGAAACTAGACAGCTGTACACCTGAAACTTTTAAAGAACACACGCTATTTTTTCTAGTTGCAGTTTCACAATTTGGCATTTAAAACAGAGTCATGCCAGAAAAATTATACCTCATGCAAAGCACCTTAACATTGACATTTGTAAAGATATAGCTCTGGTTAGTGTACATTTTGGAGACAGATAAATATTGGGGTAAATATGATGATGGCATCATTACTATAATGACATTGCCCGTATTTTAAAGAATATTTTCCATAAAAAATGATTCTATGTTTTATACCGCTGATTCATTTTAAATAAGATTTTAAAAACACAAATATAAGTTGAATATAAGTAGGAAGTATCTACCTAAGGTTAATAAGGAATAACAAAAGTAACATAAGGTCAAACAGACTAATAAGACAATCAGTTTTTAGCATATATGTGGTTTCTATTTTATGTGATAAAAATGAGTGTTAAGGTTTTTTTAAAATTCTATTTTATTTTATTTTTTAAATTGAGGTATAATTGACAAATAATATATTAGTTTCAGGTGTACAAGATAATGTTCAATATCTGTTTATAAAATTAAGTACAAAGAAAACATATTAAAAGCAGCAAGGGAAAAAAAAACAAATAAAATACAAGGGAATCCCCATAAGGTTAACAGCTGATCTTTCAGCAGAAACTCTGCAAACCAGAAGGGAGTGGCAGGACATATTTAAAGTGATGAAAGGGAAAAAACTACAACCAAGATTACTCTACCCAGCAAGGATCTCATTCAGATTTGAAGGAGAAATTAAAACCTGCACAGACAAGCAAAAGCTAAGAGAATTCAGCACCACCAAACCAGCTTTACAACAAATGCTAAAGGAACTTCTCTAGGCAGGAGACACAAGACAAGGAAAAGACCTACAATAACAAACCCAAAACAATTAAGAAAATGGTAATAGGAACCTATATATTGATAATTACCTTAAATGTAAATGGATTAAATGCTTCAACCAAAAGACATAGACTGGCTGAATGTATACAAAAACAAGACCCATATATATGCTGTCTACAAGAGACCCACTTCAGACCTAGGGACACATACAGACTGAAAGCGAGGGGATGGAAAAAGATATTCCATGCAAATGGAAATCAAAAGAAAGCTGGAGTAGCAATTCTCAAATCAGACAAAATAGATTTTAAAATAAAGACTATTACAAGAGACAAAGAAGGACACTACATAATGATCAAGGGATCAATTCAAGAAGAAGGTATAACAATTGTAAATATTGATGCACCCAACATAGGAGCACCTCAATACATAAGGCAAATGCTAACAGCCATAAAAGGGGAAATCGACTGTAACACAAACATAGTAGGGGACATTAACAACCCACTTTCACCAATGGACAGATGATCCAAAATGAAGCTAAATAAGGAAACAGAAGCTTTAAATAATACATTAAACAGGATGGACTTAATTGATATTTATAGGACATCCTATCCAAAAACAACAGAATAACTTTCTTCTCAGGTGCTCAAGGAACATTCTCCAGGAGAGATCATATCTTGGGTCACAAATCAAGCCTTGGTAGATTTATGAAAATTGAAATTTTATCAAGTATCTTTTCTGACCACAACACTATGAGATTGGATGTCAATTACAGGAAAAAATCTGTAAACAATACAAACATATGGAGGCTAAACAATACACTACTAAATAACCAAGAGATCACTGAAGAAATCAAACAGGAAATCAAAAGATACCTAGAAGCAAATGACAATGAAAACAGGATGACCCAAAACCTATGGGATGCAGCAAAAGCAGTTCTAAGAGGAAAGTTTATAGCAATACAATCCTACCTCAAGAAACACGAAACATCTCAAATAAACATCCTAACCTTACACCTAAAGCAATTAGAGAAAGAAAAACAAAACAAAACAAAAAATTAGCAGGAGGAAAGAAATCATAAACATCAGATCAGAAATAAAGGAAAAAGAAATGAAGAAAATAACATAGATCAATAAAACTAAAAACTGGTTCTTTGAGAAGATAAACAAAATTGGTAAACCATTAGCCAGATTTATCAATAAAAAAAGGGAGAACACTCACATCAATAGAATTAGAAATGAAAAAGGAGAAGTAACAACTGACACTGCAGAAATACAAAGGATCATGAGGGATTACTAAAAGCAACTATATGCCAATAAAATGGAAAACTTGGAAGAAATGGACAAATTCTTAGAAAAGCACAACCTTCCGAGACTGAACAAGGAAGAAATAAAAAATATAAACAGACCAATCACAAGCACTAAAATTGAGACTGTGATTAAAAATCTTCCAACAGGGGCTTCCATGGTGGCGCAGTCGTTGAGAATCTGCCTGCCAATGCAGGGGACACGGGTTCGAGCCCTGGTCTGGGAAGATCCCACATGCTGCGGAGCGACTGGGCCCGTGAGCCACAATTGCTGAGCCTGCGCATCTGGAGCCTGTGCTCCGCAACAAGAGAGGCCGCGACAGTGAGAGGCCCGCGCACCACGATGAAGAGTGGCCCCCGCTTGCTGCAACTGGAGAAAGCCCTCTCACAGGAACTAAGACCCAACACAGCCATAAATAAATAAATAAATAAATAAAATTAAAAAAAAAAAATCTTCCAACAAACAAAAGCCCAGGACCAGATGGCTTCACAGGTGGATTCTACCAAACATTTAGAGAAGAGATAACACCTAGCCTTCTCAAACTCCTCCAAAATATAGCAGAGGGAGGAACACTCCCAAACCCATTCTATGGGTCCACTATCACCCTGATACCAAAACCAGACAATGATGTCACAAAGTAAGAGAACTACATGCCAATATCACTGATGAACATAGATGCAAAAATCCTCAACAAAATACTAGCAAACAGAATCCAACAGCACATTAAAAGGATCATACACCATGATCAAGTGGGGTTTACCCAGGAATGAAAGGATTCTTCAATATATACAAATCAATCAATGTGATACACCATATTAACAGATTGAAGGACAAAAACCATATGATCATCTCAATAGATACAGAAAAAGCTTTTGACAGAATTCAACACCCATTTATGATAAAAACTCTCCAGAAAGCGGGCACAGAGAGAACCTACCTCAACATAATAAAGGCCATATATGAGAAACCCACAGCCAACATCATTCTCAATGGTGAAATAGTGAAACCATTTCCTCTAAGATCAGGAACAAGACAAGGTTGCCCACTCTCACCACTGTTATTCAACATAGTTTTGGAAGGTTTAGTCACAGCAATCAGAGACAAAAAAGAAACAAAAGGAATCCAAATAGGAAAAGAAGAAGTAAAATTGTCACTGTTTGCACATGACACGATACTATACATAAAGAATCCTAAATATGCCACCAGAAAACTACTAGAGATAATCAATGAATTTGGTAAAGTAGCAGGATACAAAATTAATGCACAGAAATCTCTTGTATTCCTATACACTAATGATGAAAAATCTGAAAGAAAAATAAAGGAAACACTCCCATTTACCACTGCAACCAAAAGAACAAAATACCTAGGAATAAACCTACCTAAGGAGACAAAAGACCTGTATGCAGAAAACTATAAGACACTGATGAAAGAAATTAAAGATGATACAAACAGATGGAGAGATATACCATGTTCTTGGATTGGAAGAATCAACATTGTGAAAATGACTCTACTACCCAAAGCAATCTACAGATTCAATGCAATCCCTATCAAACTACCAATGGTATGTTTCACTGAACTAGAACAAAAATTTCACAATTTGTATGGAAACACAAAAGACTCCAAATAGCCATAAAAATCTTGAGAAAGAAAAACGGAGCTGGAAGAATCAGGCTCCCTGACTTCAGACTATACTACAAAGCTACAGTAATCAAGACAATATGGTACTGGCACAAAAACAGAATTACAGATCAATGGAACATGATAGAAAGCCCAGAGATAAACCCACACACATATGGTCACCTTATCTTTGATAAAGGAGGCAAGAATATACAATGGAGAAAAGACAGCCTCTTCAATAAGTAGTGCTTGGAAAACTGGACAGCTACATGTAGAAGAATGAAATTAGAGCACTACCTAACACTATACACAAAAATAAACTCAAAATGGATTAAAGACCTAAATGTAAAGCCAGACACTCAAACTCTTAGAGGAAAACATAGGCAGAACACTCTATGACATAAATCACAGAAGATCCTTTTTGACCCATCTCATAGAGAAATGGAAATAAAAACAAAACTAAACAAATGGGACTTAATGAAACTTAAAATCTTTTGCACAGCAAAGGAAAACATAAACAAAATGAAAAGACAACCCTCAGAATGGGAGAAAATATTTGCAAATGAAGCAACTGATAAAGGTTTAATCTCCAAAATTTACAAGCAGCTCATGCAGCTCAATATCAATAAAACAAACAACCCAATCCAAAAATGGGCAGAAGCCCTAAATAGACATTTCTCCAAAGAAGATATACAGATTGCCAACAAACACATGAAAGGATGCTGAACATCACTAATCATTAGAGAAATGCAAATCAAAACTACAATGAGGTATCACCTCACACCAGTCAGAATGGCCACCATCAAAAAATCTACAAATAATTAATGCTGGAGATGGTGTGGAGAAAAGGGAACTCTTTGAACTATTGGTGGGAATGCAAATTGATACAGTCACTATGGAGCACAATATGGAGGTTCCTTAAAAAACTAAAAATAGAACTACCATATGACCCAGCAATCCCACTACTGGGCATATGCCCTGAGAAAACCATAATTCAAAAAGAGTCATGTACCAAAATGTTCATTGCAGCTCTATTTACAATAGCCAGGACATGGAAGCAACCTAAGTGTCCATCGACAGATGAATGCATAAAGAAGATGTGGCACATATGTACAATGGAATATTACTCAGCCATAAAAAGAAACGAAATTGAGTTATTTGTAGTGAGGTGGTTGGACCTAGAGTCTGTCATACAGAGTGAAGCAAGTCAGAAAGAGAAAAATAAATACCGTATGCTAACACATATATATGGAATGTAAAAAAAAAAAAGGTTCTGAAGAACCTAGGGGCAGGACAGAAATAAAGATGCATACATAGAGAATGGACTTGAGGACACGGGTAGTGGGAAGAGTAAGCTGAGACAAAGTGAGAGGGTGGCATGGACATATATACACTACCAAATGTAGAATAGATAGCCAGTGGGAAGCAGCTGCATAGCACAGGGCGATCAGCTCAGTGCTTTGTGACCACCTAGAGGGGTGGTATATGGAAGGTGGGAGGGAAACACAAGAGGGAGGAGATATGGGGATATATGTGTATGTATAGCTGATTCACTTTGTTATAAAACAGAAACTGACACACCATTGTAAAGCAATTATATTCCAATAAAGATATTTAAAAAAACACAAAGAAACAGAGTCCTTCATGGAAGCAACCGAAGTATCCATCAACAGATGAATGGATAAAGATGTTGTGGTATGTATATACAATGGAATATTACTCAGCCATAAAAAGAGTGAAATACAGCCATTTGCAGCAACATGGATGGACCTAACTATGATCATATTAATAGAAGGAAGGTAGACAGAGAAAGACAAGTACTGTATGATATCACTTATATGTGGAATCTAAAAAAAATTACAAATGAATCTATTTACAAAACAGAAACAGACTCAGAGACATAGAAAACAAACTTATGGTTACCAAAGGAGAAAGGGAGGGGAGAGGGATAAATTAGGAATGTGGGATTATCAAATATACACTACTATGTATAAAATAGGTAAGCAATAAGAATTTGCTGTATAGCACAGGGAACTATATTTAATATCTTGTAATAACCCATATTGGAAAATAATCTGAAATACAATATACCTGTATTACTGAAAGGAAAGCATGTAAAACACAGGGTTATGCCAGAAAAATTATACACGTCATGCACAGCACCTTAACATTGACATTTGTAAAGATATAGCTGTGGTTAGTGTATGTTTTGGAGACAGATAAATATTGGGGTAAATATTAGGATGACATCATTATTATAATGACATTGCTCATATTTAAAGAGTATCATCCCTTAAAAACGGTTCAATGTTTTATACTGATGGTTCACTTTAAATAAGATTTAATGTATTCCCTGAAAGGAAGCTGCAGGTAGCTGTATCTAAGGGCTGACAGAAGAGTTCGGGAGCAAATTGCTGTTTGCTGTCTAAGGCAGCATTCATTCATTCAACACCCTTACTGTGTGCCAGGCACTGCTTTCCAGCTCACAACAGACCAAGGAAGGAGGCTGGCTGGGGCTTTGCCCTCCTGAGCTTCGGTTCTAATGGAGAGGTAGGAGGACAGATGATTGAAATGTAAGCAAAAAGGACACTTCCTGACAGTGATAGGGGCTAAGGAAGCGGAAAATAGGGCAAAGTGATAAAGCAGGGACTGTGAGAGCTCAGATGTACACAGTCAGACAGGTGACCTGTAAGACACGTTGGCAGGGGGATACTGTAGAGCGCAGTCTGCTACTTGGTGCAAGTAAAGGAAACGTTTTTTTTTTTAAGTTTAAAAAAAAAGAGAGGTTCGGGGTATAATAAACAATTCCTGAATACCTAAAATTCACAATGAATAAATGTTAATATATTGTCATTTGGGCTTTGGTTCATTTTTAATGAAAGAAATGAGAATATTACAGCTGAAGTCGGCTCTGTCTCTCTCTTTCTCTTTGGTCTCTCTACTCCAATTCCCTCCCCTTCATCCCTCCCTCCCTGCTGGAGACAATCACTATCATGATCTGGTGTGTTGTTCTTACAATCCACCCATGTTTATATATCAGAATCCATATTTTCTGGATTCTGATATATAAATACACATACAAATATACATAGGTATATATGAGTACATATCTGAGATATATACATATTCAGTAAGGTGGGCAACCACCAAGTTAATATATAACATTAATTAATAAAATTAACAGCATTAATTCATATGTAGAGATAACCAGATGGTAGATATAATGATGATAGCTTCATTTGCAAAGTAGCACAAACATACAAAGTACTCAGCAATAACTTTCTTGAGAAATATAAAGAATTTTTTAAATGCTACTAAGTACCTAAATTAATGAAAATAAATATCAAGTCTTTGGAGAAGAAACTAACATAAAGATATAAATCCTCCCCTCAACTAATCTATTATTTTACTATAATTCTATTAAAAATTCAAAAACATTTTTTGTGGAACTTGACACAAAATCTATATATGATATTAAAAAAATTTAAGAAGCACTAAGCCAAACTTTAAAACCTACAACAAGAAGAAGTATGTCCTATAAGGTGACTAAAATTATTATAAAATTGCAGAATTGGGAACCACATACATTGGCACAGAAATACACAAATAGACATTGTTCTTCATTGTATCTTGACAATTTTTTTTTGAAAGTTTAATTAATTAATTAATTAATTAATTAATTTTTGGCTGTGTTGGGTCTTCGTTTCTGTGCGAGGGCTTTCTCTAGTTGCGGCGAGCAGGGGCCACTCTTCATTGCGGTGCGAGGGCCTCTCACTATGGCGGCCTCTCGTTGCGGAGCACAGGCTCCAGACGCGCAGGCTCAGTAGTTGTGGCTCACGGGCCTAGTTGCTCCGCGGCATGTGGGATCTTCCCAGACCAGGGCTCGAACCCGTGTCCCCTGCATTGGCAGGCAGACGCTCAACCACTGCGCCACCAGGGAAGCCCGAAAATTTTTGTTATGAGAACATTCCTGTATGGTTACTTCTTTAGCCAGTAAATAATTCATTCTCTAATTTGTAATAAATACTTTTTAGAAGGGAAAAAAGCATCTGGCTGATGTCATAAAGTCTCTAAGGCAGGAAGATCCATTGACATCTTCGTCCAAAGAAAAACCATTTTCTGGTGGCTGACCCAAGAAATGCAGGAGAAATTAACTAGCTTCTCTGGGCCATTTGTTACTTTACATGGAACAGCAAGTTGTACATAAAATACTACACTTATAGAATCATATGAGTGTTTAATGTTAGAGTGTGAAGAAACCAGTGATCCTTTAGACCATGTAACTCATTTTACAAAAGAAGAGACTAAAGTCCATGGAACCTAATGGCAACAAAATCACCCAGTGTTTGTCAATATGGTTCTCATGTGCTGTGTAATACCCGGAGCCTGAAGGAAGCTTTAAGGAGCCCCCAGGATGAAATCACAGCAGACATGACTGTGACAGCAAACGCTGCTGAAAACAGATGGAGACCTTGAGACAAAATTCATGAAAGCTGTAGGGTGCCTGGTGCCCATACCTGAAACAGCTGTTATCTGTGTCCCTCGTTTTCCCAACCAACTTCACCCTTGAAAGACAGAAGCAATTCTCTTTTCCAACTGTGATTCTCTCTGGAATGCTCTCAGAGAATTTTTGCTCATTTTCCTTAATTACCATTCTGCTATTTAAAATTAATTGACTCAAATGACAAGTGCTCAGACCAGAAGCCACTATTTGGGTGATTATGCCCCAAGTCTTTATTTGCATATGATTATAATGCAATAAGACTCTGTTCACTTAATGAAATGTGAAAGTTACCATGCAGTTTTTGAAAATATGCTAGAGATTTTTTTTCAAATATTATCTCATGGTATCGACACTAGGAACTAGGTGTTACCATCTCCATATAACAGACGGGGAAGCTGAGGCTCAGGAAAGCAAGTCACTTTCCTAAGGATACAGGGAGAGAGGGCAGAGGCAAAACTCCCATCCAGGTCCAGCAGACTCCAACCCTACGCTTGCCATCTTGCATGATGCCAACGGTCAACTCAATTTACATTGACTCTGGGCTCACTTGGAGAGTTGCAGTACCCTGATGACTTGGAGTTCTGTAAGACTGGGATTCCAAAGAAATATAAGGTGCAATTACCTAGAATTTAGATCAGGTTGTTGTGTGGCCATGTGTCCTAGTGTCGCCAAGCCTCCTGGGTTCACCATTTCACCACGTCTTTGGAGGACGTTGGCAGCGCTTCATTTTGCTTCCACTTAACTTCAAGAAATTCTGCTTACTTCAAGCATTTTTATGTTCCTGGTGATTAAATGGGTGCAGCGTCATGTACAAGAATAAAAAAAATAGCTTGAAAAAATAACGGTAGTGAGATAGTGATATAGATATCTTCTACCCCATACCTTTCATTCACTCGGTCCCTGGCCTCCAGGATCTTTTCATTCCTTTAGTCTATGAAGCTCATCCTTGCCCCAATAGGATCTTTACATTTACAGTTCCTTCTGCCTTGAAATCTGGTGTACTAGTTTTTTTCATGGCTGCCTCTTTCCCTTTAGATCTTGAGTCGAATACTAGCATCTCAGAGAAACCAGCTCTAATCTCCTATCTAACACAGCTTCACAATTATTCTCTATCAAATCCATTAGTTTGATTCTTTCATACCTTTTGTCTCAATCTGAAATTATCCTGTTGATTTATTTTCTTGAGTTTAGAGATTCTTTTTGGTCTTTATTGAATCTCCATCACCCAGAATAGATCCTAGAAAATGGTGGTAGCTCAGTGAAAATGGTGGTAGCTCAGTAAAAATGTATTAAATTACTCATTGAGTGAATGAGCAATCGCCTAATAGAAACAAAGAAAATGACTTGAAAACACTTTTCAGCTACATTTCCCAGAAAGAGATTTAGAAATGAAAATGGGGGGCAGATCATACTTTTATTCGGTTGCAAAGCCTGGTCAATAAATGCTGACTTCAGAGGCCAAAGAAATCTGAGACTTGACTGTCTCTGGGTTTCGCATCCCAGCTCAGAGAACCCCTCTTGTAAGTGTAACGGCCTATTCGGACCCTCTTCACTCTGCTCCTTTGGCATGTGTTCTGGGCCCTGCAAATGTTGCTATTTACTGGGTTTTGTCAAGCCAACACAAAGTAAATATTTTCAGTTTCTGAATGCTGGCAAGAGCAGGGGAGAGATCAAGTGACAGTGCCTGGGAATCAACTCAGCCTGTGCACCAGAGGCTGGGTTCTGTGCTCGCTGGGAGGCCGCGACTTCCTACACACATGGCCAGGGCGGAGTCCCTCCAGCAGCTCTGTGAACGCGGGAGCTTATGCAGCTCTAAGGAAGAAATCAACAACAATAACAAATCAAGTGTCAGGTGCTGTCAAGCCCACGCATTCTCCAAGGCTTGTAAATACCCCCATACAGACAGAGATGCCAGTATTCACAGAAGTATGGAACTGGAGGATGGGTGGGGAAAGATGCCCAGTAAATCAGGAAGAGGAGCAAAAATAGTCCTGTTGGATGATCATTAAAACAAAACCTTGGTAGTTCTGAGCTCAAATGTTTAAAAATCACACTTATTGCAAATAAAAATCTCCGAAAGTTGTTCCTGTTGCTTGTTTTCTCCCTGAAGAGAACAAGAGTCTGGCATCGGATAGAATATTTGAAGAGCCATCTGAAATGAAGTCACACTGAGGCTCAGAGAGTCACATCTCTGTTCTCAAGCAGGGTGGGTGGCATCTAAGCCCTCCCAGATGCTCTTTTCCTCTTGGCCAACAGGAGAGAGAATTAGGGCTTGCCCCAACAGGCCCCAACAAGGCACTTTTATTTAGTTTCTAGCATGATTAATCTAATTTGTTTTAGGTTCTGGGAAACTGGCTATACTACAAGGTAGCTTCCTGGCAACTTTTGAAAATTTACATCCAAAAATTCTTGAGCACATTAGACATTAAGGGACCAATTGTATGTGTTTCAGATCAACAAGCTGCTACATAGGTGAAACTGATCTATCTAGAAAAGGTTTCTAGTTTAGGAAAAATTTGGTTTTGAGAAAACAGCCTATGTTCTTTTCAAGCTTTCTTTCTTAGGCTCACTTTTAAAAGATTGTTAGAATCCCCCAGTAAGAAAGATACTAAATCTATCATCAGAAAGGTATCTAGTGGGAACCTGCTGTACAGCACAGGGAGCTCAGCTTGGTGCTATGTGGTGACCTCGATGGGTGTGATGGGGTGGGCAGTGGGAGGGAGGTCCAAGAGAGGAGGGATATATGTATACATATACCTGATTCACTTCATTGTACAGCAGAAAGTAACACAACATTGTAAAGCAACTAAACCCCTATTAAAAAAAAATACCAGATAGCACTCCCATCTGCTGCTGTTTTAACATTTTAAAAGGATTCACTAGGAGTGGAGAAGCTTCTCTCTTAGAAGCTGGCAGACCTCTCTTTGTGCCAAGTACAGGCAGCTGGGGTCATCCTAGAGGTGAGGCACAGCCCTGGAATGGGAGCACCCAATTCTGCCTGTGTGGAAGAGAAGAACTGAAAGGGAACAGAGCTCATCTCCAAATGAAAAAATGGACTCCTGGATAAGTTAAATAATTTTCCTAAAGAAACATAGCCAATGAGCTAATGAGAACGCCAATGAGCTAATGAGAAAGCCAATGAGCTAATGAGAAGGCCAGTTCGAGAAGCTCCATCTCTTGGTTTCCTGTCCACAGCCATCTGTATTCTGTTGCCCCTGCAGTTTAGATGTTCCCAAGGGGTGCAATTCTAGAAGCCACCTCTGGAGGCGCTTTTCCATATTGAAATGGTCCAGCAGGGCAGTTTTAGGACATGGGGTTTTCAATCCAGGGCTTCATACTACATCCTTGCCTTCCCATATCCAGAAACTGGTTTTAAAAAATATTTATTCATACCTTGCAAGAGTAGCTTGTAAATTCAAACCAAACCTCTAAAAAAAGCCACAGACCAAAGCCCTTTCTACTTGCCCTAGACCTTTAGCTATATGTGGAAATCATCTAGGCTTTTCAGGTGCTTCAAAACTATGTCATGTTTGGAAGGAAATGGCCTAGCAGAAGATATTTTAGCAGGTGCCTATTAGGTTCAATTTCAAGGTTGTCCTCTCAAAATGATTTTATTTTCTAAGAGTCAAATTTATGTCATAGACTTACTAGGAATATAGTAGATGTAGCTCTCCTTTTCTCAAAACAGTTTCTTCTAATTTATAAAGAACAAAAACTTAACCTTTCTTTTTTGTCTATGAAATAATTTAAAGTAAAATTCTCTTGACTATGGAGCTTTGTTTTTAAAGTAAGAAAAATCTTATCACCTACTCATGCTACAAATGGGAGAGATTCTTTAAAAATACTTGACAGGGGGACTTCCCTGGTGGCTCAGTGGCTAAGAATCTGCCTGCCAACGCAGGGGACATGGGTTCAAGCCCTGGTCCGGGAAGATCCCACATGTCGCGGAGCAACTAAGCCCATGCTCCACAACTATTGAGCCTGCACTCTAGAGCCCATGAGCCACAACTACTGAGCCCGCATGCCACAACTACTGAAGCCTGTGCGCCTAGAGCCCATGCTCCACCGCAAGAGAAACCCCTGCGATGAGAAGCCTGCGCACTGCAACAAAGAGTAGCCCCCCACCCTGCAACTAGAGAAAGGCTGTGTGCAGCAACGAAGACCCAAAGCAGCCCCCCGAAAAATCAATTAATTAAAAAAAATAAATAAATATAAAAATTAAAAAAAATACTTGACAGTATCGAATGTAGAATTTAGTGCTTACCAGAATTATACCCTATCTTTGTTCATGTGCGTGTTCCGAGAGACAGCATTTGTCATGAACAAAGCATTGTAGCAGATTTCATTCAGAGGATCTGGCATTAACTATAGTCGCTTATCCTCAGGATCCATTAGTTTATTCACATAAATTAATGTATGTGCTCCAGTTTCTGGTCAATCTTTTGGAAAACTACCAAATTATATGGAAAAATCATTTGAGTAGTAAATCAGATATTATTGGTCAATTTGCGATACCTGATTTAAAGACATGGAAGCTTTAAAGTTAAAAAAAAAAGAAAAGCTGCCATAAGAAGTCTGTGCTTAGCACAACCATGGGACATGAGATTCAAGTGAATGAAAAGTGAAGAACATTTCTTCGTTGGGACTATTATGTCCATTAAGAACTGCAGTTCTTCAAAACTATCCTGTTCTGTAGCCCTCACGTGGTATATGCTCAATCTAACCACAGACTAGTGGGCAGAACTTGTTTCTAAAAAGCAGTCCGTCTCAACCACCTTCAGGATTAAGTGAGGCGATCACATCAGGTTCAATTCATCTGCAAAATCTCTGTTCTAAAATTCTACAGTGCACTTCAGTTGCAAAGTTTGTCAACTTGCAGTAAAATTAGCGCATTCAGCTAAGAATACAGGGGAGTTTGAACTTCCTCTGTAAGGACCTTGACCATAATAAGCCCTGTATTGTGCTCACAGACCTACTGACTGTAGACAACTTTCATAGAACAGTTATTAACATATACTTGCTAGTTTTCCTTTCATATTATGCATATCGTGACTCTCTGGAAACTAAACACCTATCTGAAGTATTAATCAAGATACTAGAATTTAGCATCTGAGAAGAAACTCTGATCTATAAATTTATGTGAAGAAGTTGTTTGAAATGAGGAATTTATAATAATCCTGTTCTAAAGAGTTTATTTGTGAGAAAATATTTATGAGTGTGTGTGTGTTGATGGAGTTTTAATTTACTCTCCCTCACTAGAGTGTAAGCTACATGAGGGCAAGAATCTTTGTCTTGTTTTTTGGTTTCTTTTTTTCCGCCACTGCTCTTTTCTCAGAACCTAGATCAGTGCCTGACATGTAGAAGGCCCTCAATAAACACCTGGGTGAATGAATGAATGAATACTCAAGCATGGGGTTTCTACTTTGTGTGGTTGACTGGGAGATTTCACTCCCACCATTGGAACACACTACTGGGGAATTCAGCCAGACTGGGAGATTTTCATCTTGAAATCTTGGTGGGTAGAGTACAATGGAAAGTGTGTATTCCTTTGGCTGCCATTTTAATTTCTGAGATATTTTTCTAGAAGATTTGCTAGCTACTTCCTTTCTTTATTCATAAACAGAGGCAGTAGACCAACTTATGGTGTTTGTTTTCAAGGAAAGGGAGAAGTGGGTCCTTGAATTTTCCAGGGCCACCTACATTAGACAGAGTAGCCAGGCAACCAATACATTTTAGTTCATTTGATTTAGGAAAATATTCACAGCAAATATTCTCTGTGGCTAGTGAGTCCACAGATTTTTTAAAAAATTTTTTCTCTGCTCAATCCCTGAATGGAAAGAAGCAAGGGTAGAATGCCACATAATTGGCTTTTCTGGATCTGTCATGATTTGGCCAGGATGGGTAGTTTCTTGCATTCTCCATCTCCAGGCCCCAGGAGGAGTACCTTATGAATGGACTTGCCTGACCAACGTTGGCCTCTCCTGGCATAGAGACAGAGGAAATCAGGAGGCCATTGGCAGATGCCCACTTCAATCCAACCAAGATGGCAGGCTGGGGCAGAAAGGGGCCCCACCATACATTTACCTAAGGGTGCCTTGGCTCACAACACCACATAAAAGAAGGTGCACCTTTTATCACCTCTTATTATAGATATGCACACACTCAGGTAGAGAGCCAAAACTGATTTACTGCATTTTTCCACTAAATTACTGAGGAAGATGGGAACAGACCGAGGACTATGCGACTTTGGATCCCACTCTTGTAGTACAGAGCCTGACATATTAATAGATGCTGGCCAATGTTTTTGAATGCTAGAGTGACCAACTTGTCCTGGTTTGCCAACACTGTCTTGATTTTAGCAGTGAAATTCCAATGTCCAGGACAAATCAGATAGTTGGTCACTGTTCAGAATGCCACAGAGTTGCTCACCGACTTGCAGAATTCTGAGTTAAGATGAGTTTACCTCTTGCAAATTTGTGTGTCTCATCAACCTGGGGGCACATCATTTGCAGAAAGTCAACAAAAACTTTTCTATTTTAAAAAATTAATATATTTCTTGGATTGTTGTAAAGTTCTTTGTTTCATTTTTCAAACACCTGTCAGAATAATCAGTTAGCATGAAAAACTAAAAGGTTGTAAGTAGAAAAGAACAAACTCAAATAAGAAGCATGACAAATGATTTCAGTTACAGGGCTTATATATTGCTCCCCTTCCTCCAAATTATTTGTCAAGTAACTTATTGCAGACGTACTGGTCACTACAAAGGGATCAGGGTAGTAGGTTGGATATTTTGGTATGAAAAATTAATTAAAAAAAAATAAATGCCAGGAAAAAAAAAATCACCAAAAATTTTCTCATACAAAAACAAGGATAAAATAGAGATTTGACAAAAGAAATATCCCTCCATTTAGTAATTCTGTTTTAAATACATCTTGCATTTTTAGAATTTCCCCAAATGAAATGCCACAGGGAAGAATGCACATTTTACAGTCCTAAACATATTTAATATACTGTTTTTACAACAGCTGTTGCTTTCACAGAACTTTAACCCTGCTGTGTAAATGCATCACCAGGAAAATACTCAGGTTGTCATGGAGACAACCTTAGCCAAGGCCCTTTGCTCTGTTGAACTGGTGTCAGTTTTCAGCCTCCCTGCATTCCAGTCTGGCATCAACCCCAGGCTACAGCTCAGACTTCATTAGAGGCCCTGATGAAGGACAGCGCAGGAATCTGAGGCAATTACTAGAACTGTATGACTGCTTTCCATCAACACACCTGATGGGAGAACTGAAAATTAATTCCAGAGGGAATGATGGTATTAATCAAGATTTTTCTGGCATCTTCCTTGAAGAATGCGTGATCGACTCAGCTGTCTTTCTCTAGCTAATTTTAGGCCCATCCATTGTCTTAGCAGAGAGAGAAAACATTACAGCTGACATTTGGAAGATTATTTAAAGTATCATGTGACAAGTGCCACAAGTGTAAGGCCAAATTTTCAGTGTTCCTCAAAGAGTTGGTGAAATTTCTATAACCCCATGAAGAAAATATAGAACCACAGTTGCACTGAATTCTGCGTGCTATAACCCATGAGAACATCTTCTTAAAAATGTTGAATACTGTATTTGACTTTAAACAAAATTGAGCTCAAAGGGGCCATGCAAAAAATATTGAATTAAAAAGCAAAATTGATGGTCACGTGGTCCTTCTTGCAAAACTTTGCAAAAGAGAAGAAATTGAAGTTCTAGCTTGGCTAACTACTTCAGAGAGCAAATTAAAACAAAATTTTTCTAAAACATCTGGGTTTTACAGTCTTGCAGGCATGCATACATGCACGCACGCACACATTACATTTCCTTTATCCCTGAAAAGTCCCAAATGGGTTTATTTTATAAAACTTTTACATATATGCAATTTAACCAAATACTTCATTGGGCACAAAGGACACTTACCAAAATTGTTGTCAATGAAATGACCCAAAATTGAAACACAAAATAAATTCAGTGTTTTAATCAGTCCATCATTAAATGGCCTTGTGTGGTGGCGATTCCAACAGACTAAGAGACAACTAGCAGACACATGCAAAGCTAAGTTCATGTGGAATCATCCTTAGAAATATGACTGAATCAGGCTTGTATTTAGGTCACAAACACATGTGCATAAATAAGCCAGAAATGTATGACAATTGCCATGTTTAGTAAACTGATGACAGGGTGAGGGAAAGATGGAGTCGACTTTAATTTGTTTCCTTATCCCTTCCTTGAAAGATCAGCTGGAATCCATGCTCTCGTAAGAAACTTTCACTGGAGTCAGGCAGGAAGTGTCCTCCCCCTGCTGTTCACTTCCACGGGTCCTTATGATTTATTTACTCAACAGCAGTTCACAGAGCACATTCTCTGTGCTGGCCACTCTGCAGGGTGTGTAACGGTGAGCCAGTAGGTGTGATATTGCCCTCATGGAGCTTATGTTTTTCTGAGTTGTTCCTTTGTCACTGTAGTATTTGCTTATATTGTGGTACATTTGCTTCTGTGTTGCCATATTTACAAATGCTCCCAAAGGGCAGGAGGTATGCAACTAAAATAAGTTGTTTTTTTAATACAGTTTTTAAAAATGAAATTGTTATCAGAAAGAATTTACAGAGCGTTCAAGAAATATCAGTATGACTTATTCTATTTTTGATTCATTTTTTGAGCAGTAACTTTATGTTCCATCATGGTCACTTTCTTTCTTCACTAAATTTGGCCTAGAAGGCCAGCGTTAGGAAAAAAAAAAATCAATGTCAAAGAAGAAAGGTGTGTCACAATTAAGGTTAGTTTAGGTAATGGGCCGTAGGTGTTACTCCAAACAAGACGTTTCAAAAATCAGTGGCAGCATAATAACTGTGAAATATTAAGCAATGTGTTATTTGTCCTCTGTTCAAATAGCTCAGTTGTGGCTGTATGCTCATCGCCTCTAAGGAGAAATGTGACAGGCAGAGGCAGAGAAAAAAAGCTGTTTCCCTGGCTTTAGCTTCCCAAATCCTGATCCGTGCGGGAAGTACAGAAGGCTCCAGGGGAGAGAAAATGCTTGGGGAAAACACAACTATGAGCAGAGCTTCCTGCCACACCTGGGACTTCTGAGATTTCCCCAGGTTGGAGGAGAGGGAGGGCACATGGGATGAGACGAAGGGGGAGGTAATGAGAGCAGAGGGGTGGGTGGGGCTGGGAGAGAACAGCTGGATTTAATGGGGACTGAGTGGAGAGGAGCAAGGACCGTCTCAACAAAAGGCCACCATGAGAGGCTTGGTTAAGTGTCCAGGCACTGGATGGGACTCAGAGACCTAGTAACCAGACTACCACCAAGGCAACACTTTGCAGGAGATGCACCTCCCTGAACATCCAAATTTTCTTTTTCCCTGTCCAGCATACTAGTTGACATCGCCTTAGTTCTGCTGCCCAAACCTTACGGGAACTTTACGTCTGGCTCACAGTGCTTGTCTGTTGTGCTGGGTACTCGGCCCATCACCACCTTTGCCCTTTCTGTGAGAATCCAGCGCCATTCTGCCTGGGCCCAGGGCAAAGGGAAACGGATTGTGACGAGGCTCCAAAGGACCTGTAAAACGTCTCTCCTGATATGATGTTTGTAACTTTTGCTCACATATCTTTGGTCAACACAGATCACGTGCTAAGCCTGATTTCAATTTTGTACTCAGGCAAAGGAAGTGGATGGCAAGGACTACTCAGACAGTCTGCCACATGCACTCTGTGTAGCAAGCAAGCCCTCGGTGGTGTAATGAAAAGAGAGAGTGTGGTGGGCCTTGGAGAGCTGGGAGGTACCCCTGTGTGGATGAGTTTGTGTGAGGGGGTGGGATGGTAGTGGGTGCACCTGGGTCTGCAGGTGAACAGAACCAGCCTGAGATACAACCAGGGCCCGGTCAGGGCTTCACTTACTCCTGGTACCAACATGCAATGGTGGCCTCATTAGGAACAAACAGATATGTGTCCTGGAGCAAAAACGCATTTTATTTTCGTTTTTGTTTTCCCGTTCACTCGATTGAATTGGCTATAATAAATCAGGAAAATATAATTAGCGTTCTTTGACAGAAGTCAATGTTTCCTGAAGTTATCAAAATTGAAACATTGCTTGGGACTAAGTATTATCCTTCACAATTCTTGGCTCTTTATTAATGGAACGTAAGTTTGGGAAACATCTAAACAAGCTTATTATTCTCAGTCATCAAGCATTTTCTTCTTATGCCAATGTTTTATTTTTGTTTTTTGACTTAGCAAGATTGAGAAATACAAATGTAATCAATGTAACTTTTGGGATAATGACTCCTGTTGCAAACTCTCAACGATATTGTTTTGAGCATTGACTATGTTGGGTTTAGCATTTGTATTTTTAGGAAAGAATAATAAAAGCCAAAAGATAATTATTTTCCAGTTGTTTAAATGTGAGGTTTACCAGTTGAACTTAGAAAGTCACCTTCAGTAGCTCACCTAGCCTTACTATTTGTTACCCAGCCCTGTTGATTACTTTTCTGAAACATCCATCATCCCAGTCCTTTTATATTTTTCTTATTGATTTGTAGGAACTCTTACTATATTAAAATATTGAACTCATCATTCATGAGGTAAGTTACAGGAGTCAGGAGTGGGGGAACACAATGTATTCCTGTTGTGAACAGTGATTGCTGAAAGAAAATATGATGTTTAAATCTTAAGATGGTTGCTCTAAGATTGCTGACTGCTTCAGATCGTCCTGTTTTGCATCATCCCTGGCCATCTGCTTGAGGCATACTCTATCCTCCCCCAAAAGCTTACCCTACAAACAACTCATGCTTTTCAAGCAAGCTGTCTGTCTTCTTCTAGAAAGCGTTTTCCAACCATCCTCTCCACACTTTGGATTGCCCTCTGTTTCTGTAGCACTGCCAGCCTGTAGCCCTCTATCATGACATTTGGACTCAGACCCCCTTGCATGATTATTCAGGTGTTTTATGTATTTGTGTCTCCACTCCAGGGACAGGGTCTCATGCTTACTACCTGTCTTCCACAAACGTCAGCACTCTCGGTAGCTACAGACGTATGTTCCCAAAGAGACAATAAACTCCTTAAGGACCAAGTTATGGGTTTCCTTTCTCTCCTCCATATTTGCCACACACAGTGCTGGGCCCAAAGACAGTGCTCAGTACTTGTCAGTGGATTGGGCAGAGGTTGTGAGAAATGGCAAGGGCCAGACCAACACACAGTGACTTCAACTTGTCACCAAAGGGAAGGAATGAGAACATTTTACATCCTGCTCATGTTCTGCACAGTAGACTAGCATTGAGAAGCCTCAATAGGATCCCTCAGAAAAGTTAAATATCATGATGATAATAGCAGAGAGCTGGGGCAATCTTTATTGAGCTTCTGTTACTTGCAACCAAGGGTTTTGAGTAGTACTGTGATTTTTTAGTAATTACCTAATAAAGGCAGAGTAGAGATGCCACATAATTTAAAAAATCAGGATTGATCTCCTGTACCTATCATTCCATTACATTTTTCTTCTCTTAATAAAATGTGATGAAAAGATTTTCATGACCATTAAGCATTTTTCTATGAGATTTTATTAGCTGTAAGATTAATTAGTTTTATTCGATTATGATTACTGAACATTCAAGTTATTTCCAAATTTCCAACATTTTAAACAATACTATAATGAACAATTTTATTTATATACCTTTGAGCAGCATCCCTGATAATTTGATAGGTGTAAATTCTCAAAAGTGAAGTTTGGGATTGAAACGCATTCTTATTGTCATGTATTGATAAATTGCCTTCCAGAGAGATAAATCACTTTACAGTCCCCTTCTACCACTCGAAAACGCTTTGGGGCTCATTTTCCCACACCCTAATTGGCACTAAATTCTTATAAGGGTCTCTGGAGCTAAGCTGCAGTGTTTTGGTCCTGGATCCTCTACTGGTCAGGGATGTGACCCAGCCATGAAACCTCAGACACATCACTCAAACTTGCCAGCCCCCAGTTCCCTCATCGGTGAAGTGGGGATGAAGTACTCCTATCACATCCTCCGCTTCACTATGTACCCAGCCTTCAGGTGCTTTTCCTAACCTACCTGCCTTCCCCATCAGAAAATAATGTAGTGTGAGACGTGCTTCTGCCTTTGGTCCATTATGCATCTGACAGCTACTTACACAGTGTTACTTGAGAGCATTTGCAGAACAACTGTCCAAAAACCTCTCCTGCTTAAATCTCATGCAATTTAAATTTCTAAGGTTACAAATGATGAAGAACATGGTCCTTTGTTGAAACGCACTGCACAATAATCTAAGGCTTAAAAAGAGCTCCAGGAGTAGAATTTTCACAGGAAAAGTTAAAACAGAACCAATTTAAAATTTTGTAATCAAGTATTGGAGATAGGATAGCTGTGAAACAGCAATTCTGCCATGGTAAACTGAATAGATCAAATTCAGGTTGATAATTTTTTTTTAATTTTAAGTATTCAAGTTATTATGCATTTCTAGACACATAGAGTGGTCCAAAAGCGGAATATTTTCCACCATTCTGAGTCTTAAATAAGACAAACTGTGAACATTTGGATGGAGAGACACACTGAAAAACAGAAAGTACCTCTTAGCAGGTGTTTTATCTGCAATAAAATAAAAGAAAACTTTTAAAGTATGCTTAAAACTGTTGAGGATTGAGATCTTGAAAATATTCTGTCTTTGTTTTATCTTAGTGAACATAAGAATATTATAAAGCTTTGCATATGTTTATTCATAACTTTAGCATTCGTAACCTTATTTCCCCCCATAATGTCTTAAGATTTTGATTATAAAATTCTCCTATTCTAGAGATTTCAAAAAACATGATCTTCCCAGTTGGTAAGAAAATGCTGTGATAAACATTAGTGTACATACAAACACCGTGGTGCTTCTGAGATATATTCATAAGTGTTAAGTATTGTGATCTTGAATAAGTTACTGTACCTCTCTGTGCCTGAGTTTTTCCATCTATAAAATGGAATATTGTTTTCAAGAACACTATCTTAGAGTGTTCCTGTGAGAAAAATAAGTATACTATATCCCATTTTCCTGACTCTAAGACACACCAGTTTCCATTTTTTTGCATATCTGAAATCCTCACCACTAATGGAATCTCAGTTTACAGTTGGTGAGACATCATTCTGTTATTCTTACACCTGGAAAAACATCAAAATTCCAGCAACAACAACAAAAACGTTCCAGCAACCACATTTGCGGGACGGATATCAGCACATGGAAGAAAATCCTGGAGACAACAGTGGAGCATTCTTAGTTTCTAGGAACCAGATGGCTGTGGTGAGGAGGTAGGTGAGGAGGTGGAGCCAAGTGTGTCTTGTAGTGTTCTGGAAGCTGGAACCAAAGGTGGACGAGTTCTGCATAATTTGCAAAGCCAGCTTCAGCATCCAGGACAAGGGACTTTTAGTTCCTGAACGGACTCTCTCAAAAATGAATGTGTCCCCGACATTCTTGTTGTCACAGGAGCAATTGCGTGGAAACAAAACAAATGTTGATGACTCTGAATGTGAAAAAGTTTAGTAATACCTCAATCATTTCGTTTTGCTCATTTCCCTTTCTACATATGAACAGTAATTCACAGTGAACCTCCATGCCTAAATAAATCTGAAAGAAAATTTTTTAAACTAAGTATTGAAGAGAAATTCCAAGTGACAGGGAATCATTGTGTCCATGTTTAACTGACAGCACTTTTTTCCTTCTCTTGCTGTTCCATAGAGGAGAGTTGCATCTTACACTCACTGGTGATTTAGTTTTGATGAAATACGATATATGTAGCAGTTCAAATGGTATCTGGTATAGTAAGTGCAATATAAGATTGCTCTTATTTTTCCTGGGGGATAGGATTACGGATATTTAATGATTTTTCCTGGATCTTTTCTTTGTTTTCTAAATCGTCTACCTTGGACACTTCTTTTTTAGTTAAAAAAGTTGCTAGAAACACAGATGCTCCTGAGAGGGGAACATGTGCAGTCACTGACTCCTTGAAGTAAATGATCAGACAAGGTCACCGCCTGGAAGGAGCATGGAGAAGGGTGTGGCCTGGCCTTCACAGTCCTGACTTCTGGTAGACCTGGCTGAGCAGTACAGGTGGTCCACCCGGACAGTCTCTTCACAGGCAGGAGGAAGTCAGCAGAGATGGTCTGTGTTGTCTCTCCCAGCTCTGACATCCAGCCTGAAGTTGGGTCTGACAGCCCCACAGCTAGTAGAGCTGTTCTCCTTTCCCACCAGCTGCTCCCCCCAGCCCACCCCCATCTCTCTGGGGCAGCACAGCCTGACAGAGATACAGTGAGGACCTCACATGCGATTATAAATGTTCTACTAACTACATTCAAAAACTAAAGAGATTGAGTGAAATTATTTTGAATAATATATCTTATTAACCCAATATATCCAAGATATTATTATCTTAGCATGGAATAACAGCTATTTATGCATGCCTTGACTGTGCCAAGCCCTGCACTAGGCACTGGGGGAGAAGGATGAATAGACAGCCACAGCACCTCCTGTCCCAAACGAGATTAGTTTGTCAGAATCTGCAGTTAACACGCATTTCTTCTAAATTGACAGATGAGAAAGGCTGAACAGATCACATTTCTTTTAGACCTGATTTATAATTCTCATTGTTACCCTGATTTCTTTCAGCCCATAATTGTCTTTGAAAGCTATTATAAGCCTGCTGCTCAGGGCCGCATTTAATACCCACTCAGCATTAAATAAATACATACACACACATGCAAGGTTGTAAGGAAGCTTCCAGCTTTCATCTCTAATACTTTTACGGGGATTAGTATGTACACTTCATTTCCCAGAGGCAACCCAAGGAAGGAAGAAAGCATCTTTGTAACATTATTTGGAGGACACTTGCACAAAAATATGTCTTCCTCCACCCACAGCTTGTCTAAAATTTCCTCCATTGGAAGTTTTCTTTGGGTTGAGAATTATCTTTATCATTACTTATTTTTTAAGCACCTACGTTTTGCTAGGTACTGTAGAATATACCAAGAAAATGCCCTCTACTTTCCTGCTGTGGGTTGAGTGGCCTGATATACCTGTAGCCCCTATTCTAGGAAACATGGACCCCCATCCCAATGGGGGGCTGCTGTCTTTCCCACAACCACTTGGATCACAGAGGAAAACTGAAGGTGGCATGAGAATATATAACCCTGATGCAAAGCTTCAGAGGCTCTAGGGAAAGAGCCAGTGAGAGAAGCATCGTTACCACAAGTGGGAGGCCTTCAGCCTACACAACGAAAAGACTAAGGGACCTGGAACAGAAGAACTAAGACGCCGAATAGGGCAGCACGAATAGGGCAGTCTAGGGTTGTATAGATTATCACGTAGACAACCATGACACAGGTAAACAGTGTACTGGTGGTGGAAGGCTCCTGTGGGTTTTGGGGGAAAGAAATAGGATGGAGGAAGGAATATGGAGGGACAATAACATAGTCAACAAAATAACATATTCTGATGCAATCTTGATCTAATGCAGCTTCTGCTCTGATGGGCTGGCCTGGTGATGTAGGATGTTGATTGTAAGCCAGGCTGGATCACCTAGTTCATTAGGGATGTTCAAACACTTGGCTCTATCCCCTGGGAAGGAACCAGCTGTGATGCAAGGCAGTGAGTACAGTGAGTAGGAGCAGAAAAAATGTGTCAAGAAAGGAACTAATAAACCTCAAGGGTTTCTTTTGACCCCTCCATGTTCATTTTGAAACTCCCCTAGGAGCCAGAGCATTAAGCAACTTTTAGCATCATTACTCACCAATAACAGGTAAGGGAACCCCATCTGTGACTTGGTAGAGCTCAGTGTCCAGGAGGAGCATATCTTTTAACACAAGGAAGTCTTGATGAAGAAGAGTGGCTCAGAAGTGGTTTAAGTCACTTGGAACCGGGTAGGCTACTAAAAGTGCCCACGTGGACAGATGAGTGAAGGCATGAATGCCTAGGAGGTGTCTGCCAGAACACATGACTTTGAAGCCCAGAGCTCTGCTACTATCTTCCTAGATGCCTCAGCAGTATGTGGGCCCTTGGGATTTAGCACAACCTCAGAGGAATTTATGGGGGAACCTTAGATTAAGATAAAGTTTCCACAACACTGGTGGAAAGAGTGCTCCAAATGAGAATTAATTTGAATTTTACAGAAGGAAGTCATAATCCTTCTACACCTAAAGTTATGGACTAAGCTTCTTACCTATTTTATATATGTTTAATCTGGTGAAAAGGGGACTTGGATGAGAGATGGTGCTGGGGTCAGGCTGGGGGTTGGTGAATAAGAGGCACAGTTACAAGAATCTTCAAGTATCTGAAAAGACCCCACATAGAAGATGGCTTCAACATGTTCTGCAGGTGCTGCATTTAGAACAATGGCTGGAAATGCTGGTTTTTACACTCAGAATACAGAAATCTTTTCTGGTTGTTGGGAATGTCTCATAATTGAAATGTAGTGAGTGAACTTCCTGGCATTTTGATGAGTTTGATCATTTAAAAGGATATTGGCAAATTTTTTGGATTAGAGACCCAGCTATCTAGGATGCTGAGGAAGAGAGTCTTATATAGGATGGAGTCTGGGGCGATATGCATTTTAGGGATGGGGGTGGAGGTGGGCACTAACGTGTGTTGAACACCTACTATGTGCCCATTGTGGACATTCTTAGTCGTTTTGGCCACCCATCACCTTAATCCTTTTTCTGACTTTAGCGAATGTCTTACCTTGTGCATCTTAATGTCACCTCACAGTGTACAATTTGGAAATGCAAGATAATCACTCTCCCAGCCTCACTTTCTGGCAGTGCAAGCTCCAGTATGCAGGGCATGGTGACAATGACAGCAGGGTCCCTGGCAAAACCTGCTCTTCTGTGTGACGTAGAGTCTCCTTTGTTGAGACAAGTCTGAGCCTTGTTCTCCAGCCCTCATAGAGAATGACTTCTGCTTTGCTTTAATGTTTTATTATAGAGAATTTTAAGTGCACACACACACACACACACAGACACACACACACACACACACACACACACACACGAGAAAAGCAAAATAAATCCCTCATGTATTCACAGCAATAACTAACATTTTGCCAATTCTGCTTCCTCCCTACCTCATGACTTCTTTCCCTGGAAATTTTTTGATGCAAATCTCAGATATTATGTTATTTCCCTTGTAAATACCTTAGTATATTAGCCTCTCTTTAAGGCCTCTGTAAGAATCATAACCTTCATGACAATATCACACTAACAAAATTCACTGTAACTCCCTCATGTCAAATACCCAGCCATAGTACAATTTCCCCAATTTTCTTTTTAAGGTAGGTTTGCTTGAATCAGGATCCAAACAAAGCCCACCAGTTGCCTTTGATTGTGAGGTTTCTTATGTCTTCTCTTTTATTCAACAACAGCATTCTTACATTTTTTTCATACCATTGACTTGTTGGTAAAGCACTTCATTTTTCATATAGAACCTGATATCCTTAATGCAATGCTTCTCTGTTTCATTCAGCCAGAGTGGACTTCAGCTGATTGCAACTAAGAATTGTGGCTGAAACACAAGCCCTGTAGGGATCCCAGTTTTACAGAGAAGGAAACTGAGGCTCATCTGGTTTAAGTAATGTGCTAAGCTTTTAAAGCTAGTGAGTGTCACAGTGGGAACTGGAATTCAAATCTTCCTGAGTCAGCATCCATAGGTGATCATCATGCTTTCACACAGCTCCCTTCCACCCTAGCATTCTACCTAATCTCTCAGCTCCTTTCCTCAATCCCAAGTTTATGTCAGCCAGCAGCACACGCCAGGAATCCAGAACACCTGGGTTCTCACCACCAGCAATGATCTTGGTTCAGCTCAACAAGTTTTGGCTTTATTATAGTCTATTACACTTCCTGCCGAAGACAGGTGCAGAAGTGAGAAAATATAGATGTATTTTATGCATTGATATATATCAATTCTGAATGCACTAGGCTTGTGGTTCTCAAAGTGCAGTCCCAGGACCAGCAGCAGCAACAGTGTCTGGGACCTTGTTGGAAGCCTCCCCGCCTCACCCCCCGCAGGCCTACTGAATCAGAAACTCTGGAGTTAGGGCCCAGCCATCTGTGTTTTAACAAGCCTTCTAGGTGATTCTGACACCTGTTCAAGTTTGAGAACCACTACATCAAGCCTCCCCACCTGTGTAGGAAATGAAAAAGTCATGTTAACATAAATAACATCATGTTAATATGAAAAAGTCCGAAACTGCTGCCTGGTAGCACCTCTAATACTGGACATAGAATGCCCTCTCTTCGGTGGTTACACACTTTTTATCTACCACTAAGTTTGCCAGTGGGCTTCTTGCTATTTAGGAAAATGTTACTATTTCTAAAATGTCATAATTTAATCTCTCATTCCCATGAATGAAATCACTGTCCTCTGTGGTAAGCCCCACGTGCCTTGTCTTGTTCTATCCCTATTTCCTTACACTTAATCATTCAGCTAAAATTCTTATCATTGGATTCTTGCCACCTCACTCATGATGGATAAGAGCAAGCTTCTGGCTCGCCACCCCCGCTGACTTCTGATCAGCGTTCCTGGGGGGCAGCATCTGATCCCCGGTCTATCCCCCCACCAACTCCCCCACCCTGGCTTCATTTGGCATCAGCTTCCAGGGCTTCTGACACGCTGGGGTCATCAGCTGTCGCTGGCCTGTCCTCAGGAGTGTGCTTGGTCCTTGCTCAGCCTGAGCTCTACATTCACATTTTAATCCCTATTGGGAGACAAAGAAGAAGTGCAGGACCAATCTTTGCAAGACACCATCCGTTTTTTCTCTCCTGTACCAGCTTTTTTGTCTCTCCTAATCTACATTCTTTCTAAGAGGGATAGTTCAAGAATTATTTAGCACTTTCTTTCTCAACCTACTCATAGATTTCCCCTCACACTCTCTGCAACTTTCTGAGCTACTAAATTTCCCACCAGTGAGAAATAGGCTGATTTTACCAGATCATGTCAAATTACAGCTGTGCAGTACACAAAACACACACACACACACACACACACACAGGTTTGCCTCTCCATTCTACAGTGTTCTCCCTTCAGAAAGTTATGAAATATCTTCACAGCAACTCAAACCACCAACACTGATTTTTACGTAGTAACAAATTGGAAATTTCTGGAAAGAATTTGCCCTATAATGTTTGGACTTCAAATTTATAGTTTGTGTCGGGTCATGTCTTACCCAAGACATCACTCCCCTTCATGAAGTGAAAAGTAAATACATCTCTAGTGTTACCAAAACAAGCTGCTATTTACCCAGAGCCAGTTATCTGAAGCCAATCCCTCTTTCTTGGAGCCTGAAGAGGGGGACTGGCCTGAGACCACAGTCTTTACAGAGTGAACAGGCAGCGATTCACAGGCCAAGGTGCCTGGCCTAAGAGAGCAAAGAAAACTCCTTTATCCCTCACCTTCCCCGGGTTTCCCTAGTTCTTTTAGGGCTGTCATGGGCTCTTAACATGATATAAGAAGGTGCCCAAGGATCGCTTACTTCTTTTGGCATGGGAACATTTCAAGGGTTTATGCTCCCCCATCAATCTCTCCTTGCTCTTAGCTCTTTCTCACCAGGCTCCAGAGTGAAAAATGAGAAGGCTCCTATCTCGCATATAAAACCATAACTAATTATTATTAGATCAGTTTTCACTTTTTCCCAACCCAAATGTCAAAGGCAAAAGTTTTAATTTACTGGCTCCAGTAGGCCTGAAGCGAGGGGAAAAGGAGAGTGAGAGGTTCCAGGGATGCACCAGCTTCATCTGCCTTAAAAGCTTTGTAAGTAAAAAAGCTTTTAGGCCATTGAAAGTAATGGATTTTAGTCTTCTCACGGGAATCGCCCCTCAAATGCTGCAAACGTTGTTGATGTTCTCTGAACCGAGGAAAAATGCCTGTGGGGAAGCCGGAGTCACTCTAAATTCAGATATGAGGCCACATAAAAGCCAGGCACTGAGAGGGTGGAGCCACCAAATTTCACATCTGGAAGAGACCCCTGGGGTAAACCTGTGAGTGCCACAAACTCTTCAAATCCTGGGTGCGGAAACTGAGTTTGTAAGGATGCAAGGCCACACACCTCCAGCGCCGGCCTCCTTTCCTTTGGCCATCTGATGATCGCCATTTTGTCATCACAGGTCAGGAAAGGGGACAGTGTAAGGATAAGATCCCGAGATCCTGAGCTCCACTTCTGTGTTTGGGTGCTGAGAAAAAATTCCAGATGACCCAGATCAAGTATATTAAGTTCTTCCAGGAGGCATGTAAAGTCTCAGAATCAGAGCAGATGCACACGCACTGGGGGTTTAGAGCCTGAAGTTTGAGATGGGACCTCCTAGGACTGAGTCCCCATTCTGCGTTCACAAATGTTCACCTTGGAAGTTGCCCAAGGGTTACTAATCTCTGTCTCTAAGGGCTGTTTCCACATTGGAGAAACAGAGATCATAACACCTTACTTGTGGAATTTCTATGAGAATTGAAAGTGTTTAAGGCAGTTATTAGCACATAATAAGCCCTCATAAATCATAGATAATGTTATTATTACATCGAAGTTAACAGTAGTTGCATATTGGAGTAATCATTCACGGCGTATTGGATTCCAAATTAAAATCCTATAAAACTGTTAGCTGCTTAGAAACATGAAATTAAAAGAAAAGGAATAACTCTAATTATTATGGGACCCTAACTTTTGAGACTTACCTCATTCGAAGGAAATGTCAAAACTGTATTTACTAGTTATTTACTAGTGCAGTGACTTACTCTCTCCCTTCTCCCTTCCTTCATAAAATGTCTTTGAGTGAAAAATACATCCTGAGTCCACCTTGCCCCCATTAGCTTAGTCTCCCTTGTGGCTTCAGATCCACCAAAAGGTCTCCACTGCACTGTGTGTAAGGCAGTAGGAACCTAATGTACCACCCCTGTGCCTTCTTGCCATCCTGTAAAATGGGGTTGTCTGAATTTCAGCTCCTGGTGGTTTGTTATAGTCAGTGTTTCTGTGACTGCCTGTAACACAGCTCTAGGACTGGAATGTACCATAAAGAGAGGGTGGAGATTTCTCTGCAGGTATAAAAGGTGAAGAAATGGAGGAGGAGAGGGGAATGGGCAGGGGTAAAAAAAATAAGGAGAGATGAAAAAGAAAATAGAATTTCCCTCTTTGCCAAATCAGAGAGGGGTCTGCGTGTGATCTTACAAGTTTTGAAGGGTTTTGTTTGTTACTTTTTGGGAAGAGCAAACAAGGTCACTTGCATAAGAGTTAGGAAGGCAGCTATTAGTGTGTAGACTACAGATTCTGAAAAGGCAAAGACAGAGACCATTTGAGGTAGGAGCATGAGAAAAGAGTATTGGGGGTGAGAAATGCCGGGAGTAAAAGTCACCTTGATTTTCAATGATGCCAAGTGAAGTGACAGCTCTCACCAAGCAAGAGACATGAGGGATGAAGAAAGGAAGGCGAGTTACTAGCTTCAAAGGGACGCCTTTAAATTAATGTTACATTTTGCACTTTTGAGATAAATTCTGTACCACTGGTACTTGTAAGATATATGGATGGGCTAAGAACAGAGCCCTGTTGTGAGAAGTAGCTATTTTCTAGAGCTAACCGATCTTAGAGAAGTTAGGAGAGAAGACACAGAGCTTGCACATCTGTTCAAATCAAGTGTATGTAGGCATATTATATGTGTATACATGGATGTCTTATTTTATCCTTGAAAGATAGTCAAATTATGGTTTAGGGGAATGGAATCCTTCTGGTCATGTAACTTCACTCTCCTCTTCACTCTTATCCCCAAACTGTGAGTGTGAATTTTTCTTGAATAAGTAGCAAGTCCCATCTTCCTGAAGTTTGGCAGTGTCCATGTGAGGAAAGAGAGATTCCAGATCTCTGAAATTGAGATCCCAGGTTCTGACTGCTCATCCTCAAATTCATGACACAGAAAATGGACCATTGGGCTATGCCTCAGTGCAAACAACATAAACTCTTCATCAACAAAAGTGTATTTCTTCATATAAACGATACCATATGATATTTGTCTTTCTCTGTCTGACTTACCTCACTTAGTATGATAATTTCTAGGTCCATCCACACAGGGAACTATACTCAATATCCTATAATAAACTATAATGGAAAATAATCCCAAAAAGAATATATATATGTGTGTATGTGTATAACTGAATCACTTCACTGTACACCTGAAAATAGCACAACATTGTAAATCAACTATATTTCAATAAAATTTTTTTTGAAAAGTGTATTTCTTGCTCACTCAGGTCCACTGCAGGTCTTTATAGACAACCCCAGCAGCTGGTTTCCATGTAAGCTTCTGGTGTTACCCCTCCACACCCCACCCAGTCAGGAAAAGAGAGACAGAGAATTAACTGCTTTCCCTGGAAGACACAATGACATTTCATTGGCTTAAGCAAGTCACATGACCACACCTCAGCTCAAGGAAGTGAGGACTTAAAATTTCCTGAAGGAGAGAAGAACAACAGTAATCCTACCACAATGTCACTCTGTAATTCTGAAAACAAAAAAGCAAACAGTACCACTGTCCTACCTAAATGGTCTCATAGTTCAGAGACATTAGCCATTTTTCATGGTCAGTCCACCCTACCCCTCAGCTTCTGTAACCAGGCCTCTTATTCCGTGACGCACCATGCCTTAATTATCCTGACAACGCTGGCTCTTTCCTTAGACAATCAAACAATACACCTCAATTAAACTCAAATTTTACCCATTTCTGCTAGATTTTTGACATAGCTTAATTAGAAACTTAGAATTTTATAAACATGGAAATTAGTCAAATGGCCCCAGAATTCTAACGCCATGTCCACACACGCAACCTCTCTGCCATTAATTATATGAGGGTTGCCATTGCTTCACTGACTTGCATTTACAAGAGTAATACTTCTGAGATTATTCATTTTCTCCTAAGAATTTTACTTAAAATTTTATTAAGCTACAAATGTTGGACAGTGTTTTCTGAGTTATGACTTCAAAGATCCTATTTTTTTCCACTTTATTATTATTTTTTCGATCTCATCCACCTCCAAGTCTTTGAAGGGCAATGCAGCACACTACGAATGTAGTTTACAATGAAGCTCCCAAACAACAGTGATGTTCCATTAAAAAATGTTGCCACATGTAAGAGCTGCAAAAGAGTGTAAGGTACCTAGGAGAGAGTTTAACAAAAGATGTGCAAGTCTTAAAAGGAGGAAATTATACAATGATGCTGAAAGGCATCAAACAAAATCCCAATAAATTAAATATTTTTAACAGCAAAAATCTGGAAATAACCCAAATATTAAATGCAAAGAGAATGAATGAGATATGTCATACGCATGGATAAGAAGACTCAATATCATAAATGTACCAGTTCTCAAATTCATCTATCAATCCAGCACAAATTCATGTATATATGACAAATATGTAAGGTGGTACAATCCCTTTAGAAGATAATGTGTCGTTATCCGGTAAATGTGGAGATGCACATGCCTGATGACCCAGCACCTCCACCCCAACGTGCTGCCCAGCTGCATCACAGACCTGGCTGAGAAGTCCATAGATTAATTGTTTTTAATAACAAAAATCTAAAAATGGTCACATGGGAATGAATGAATGAACCAATCAATCAACCAATCAATGATAAAGTCATACAATGGAATATCCTTACAATAAAATAACTGAATTCCAGCTATATGTATCCATCTTAATAAACTTTAAAACTATAACGTTGAGATATATATGTAATATATATGAAATATCTATCTATTTAGAAAGAACACGTACAATGTTATTCCTTTTACATAGCATTTCAGAATAGACAAGACTAATGACATCTTGCTTAAGGATATATTCACATGTAATAAAACCTATGAAGAAAGACAGGAGAATGGTTGCACCATATTCAGGTGAGTGATCTACTCTTTGTGAAAGGATAGGGCTCCAACTTGGGAGGGGCACAGAGGAGGTTTCAGAGGAATTGGTATTATTCTATTTCTTAAGCTTAGTGGTATACATGTGGGTTTTCATTTTATTATTTTATAGCTTTTATGCAATATATATTATTTCCTTACTGTATGTATGAAATATTTCATAGTAAGTACTTTTGCCAATTTCCAGGGATTGTTCTGTATAAGGATCATAGTAAGTTGGTTGAGTAATAATAACTTCTGGGCATGTGAATAAGACAGACAATAAGATTTGTCGTTACCATCAGGGAATCTCCAAAATAAATGTTCACATAGAGGACTGGGTTGAGATCATCACCTCTGGAGATTACAAAAATATTCCTCATCCCTTTTTAAAAGATGTGTATTTGTTCTATTAATTTTTAAAAATGCACATTCCCTAGTATGGCACTCGGAAGTCACTCAATAAATATTTGTCGAGCAAGTGAGCAAATGGATGAAAATAAGCAAATTCTTCCATGTTTTAGAGTTATTTGTGTACACATTGTCTGTTACCACCCAGCCCAGGTCAACCCATAGGTCTGCTATAAAATCCTGCTACCCATGTGGTGAATCTTACCCAGGTCCTGAGTCAACAGAAGTCTGGATAGTTGGGTGGAATGGAAAATTTCCTCTCCACTGATGACTCAGTGTCTAGCTAATGTCTGATGTCTTGACCTGCGTCTGGTGTGCCTGGGGTGAACTTAGCTTCAGGACACAGCACCAGACATGCCCATCATTTCCACCTGTAGAACACATTGCCTTTGTGGAGACCCACGGTTGCCCAGAGATGTTGAAGGGGTAGACTTATGGATTACAGGGACTCTGAGGTCAGGGTGGTGGGCCCCTGACACAACTGGGCATGGTTGTGGGGCACTGTGGGATTCTGGCCTAGCAGAGGATGTGGGCTGGGGGGTTGGGCTTCCCTTTTAAGGCAGCCATGATGGACCATGTATATAACAAAATGAAATAGTCCTATGCAGAGAGAAGAGTGAACAAACAGAAGAAGAAGAGTTAAAAATCTGGAGGGAGAAGTTTTATAATGACCTCTTACCTCATGTGAAGCTAGGTGATTCAATAAGCCCTGAAATAACAATAACATAACAAAGAATAATAATAATAAAAGAAAATTAATGCTAGCAGCAATACTCACATAGTGTTCACCCTGTGCCAGCACTTTAAACATAATGCATTGAATTCTTGCTTGTGAGTTAGATATCCCCATTCTACAGGCAAGAAAACTGAGGCATAGAAATTTTAGCTAACTTGCTCAAGCCAAGGGTGGAACAATAACTTGAATCCAGGCAGTATGGCTCCAGAGGTCATGCTCTTAATCTTGGTATTCTTCTATCTCCCAAAGGGTCTTCAGGTAGGTTTGGTTACTTGCAGACATTCCCTGACTAAACAAGTAAAACAAATCTTTTAGAGAAAGCCATACTGTTGCCCTGCTCTGTAAGTTCCATCCACCATGAGCAGGTGGACAAGCCTCTGCCTGGACCCTGGGTCTGAGACCCCTTCTGGCTGTCTGAGGACTTGAACTTTTAGGACTGATAGCCCAGTTCCCCAGAGACTTGACCCCTCTGCCTAGTGCCAGTTCACCCCCACCTTCATTGCTCTAGTGTCCACTCTTCTGAGGAAGTGACCTTGAAATTCAAAGTTCTGAAGTTTTCCCAAACTCGTGTTATTCAGAATACAAGTTCTGAAAGAAATAGAAATAGTAACAGAAATAGACTCACTGACATAGAAGACAAACTTATGGTTACCAAAGGGGAAAGGTGGTGGAGGGATAAATTGGAAGTTTGGGATTAACCTACAGACTACTTTAAATAAAACAGATAATCAACAAGGGCCTACTAGATAGCACAGGGAACTATAGTCAATATCTTGTAATGGAAAAGAATCTGAAAAACAATAGATGTATATAAATATGTACAACTGAATCATTTTGCTGTACACCTGAAACTAACACAACATTGTCAATCAACTATAATAAAAAATAAAGACAAAAGAACCAAGTTCTGAAAGATGTTAAGTGTTCTGCTGAACAAACAAAAAACTTTTTTTTTTTAAAGTGAGCAAAATATCATGCTGATCAACTTGTCTATCTACATACAGCATCTAGACCAGGGGCTGGCAAACTGCAGCCCCCTAACTTGCTGGTACAGTGACTGCATTTCCACCATTAGGTGCTTACACATGTGGCTTTCTTTCCTAGCGATGCCACGTTAATATGCAGTTTTGCCCCCAGAATGCTTCATCGTGAGCTTCCCTACCCTAGATGCATTGTTCCCTTTATGAAAACCAATACAATAAATGGAAAATACGTGTCCTGCTCTCCTCTGAACCAGTGTGAATTACCTTTATTATCAGAATGATTTTTTTCTGCAACAGTTATTCAGATTCCTTTCTGGTTGCTAGAATTCACTTCATTTAATAGAAATTAAGTAAACCTGGCCAAAAACAGAAAGAGGAAAGAAATCATATTTAATACTTCAAGAGGCAGATATTATTACTCATTTTTCGGCAGAGGAATCTAAAGCTCTGAGAGGTTAAGTAAAATGTCTTAACATCATAGAGGCGGAAATGACAGCCAACGCAGCATATTGCACAGAGAGTCCAGGAGTAAAGAAACCTGGTTATGCTTTTTTAACTCATTGTTCCCCAAACAGATTTTTGTTTTTTAATATGATTTCTTATAAGGTCCTAGGAGTTGGTGCCCTGAGGAAATGCACTTGGGAGAATGCTTCTCGATAGCGGGGAGGTCATGAGTGGTCAGAACCAAACCATGCCCATGGCTGTGACTTTGTGGAGCTCTTGAGGTTCAGTAGGAAAAGCCCAGATGTTGGTATTGCCATGTTGGAGATCAGGTATCAGCCCACCACCAGGAAAGTATTTTAAACAACCCAGTGTTGAGCTCCCACCTCTGTAAACCCCATGGGGTTATGGAGACAGTTACATGAGATCATGTATTTTGATCTGAATTGAATGACATATAATAGGCACTCAGAAAAGGGGTCATGATATTACATTTTGTGGATGCAGGTAGAAAAAGGAGGGAGTAAAAGTGAAACAGAAGCTCTACTGAAAGAAATGTAAGCCTTCTGTGCCTGATTTCTCCATCTCATCTGCCCTTCCCCACTCGACCTAAGCCCATCACTCCACTTACAGCAGACAAGAGCTGCCATAGGTGGAAATGGGGTACAGGAATAGCAGAACATTATATCAAATAACTCTGCGTTAAAAACCAAACAAACCCTAGAGCATTACATTGTTCCCTTCACCACGTGTCTCTGCAGCCTCTAAGCTGGGATGTTTTACCCTTCGTAATTCTAAGGACAGCCCATCTGTTGGGTTGGAGGAGGTGGAGGAGGGGAAGGGGGAATACCACCCTTTCTTTTTGGCAAAGGTCTTGTAAGGACTCACCTCCAGCACCGTCCCCCCACCCCCAAGGAGGGAGCTGCCTGCCAGCTTGGAGGCAGGACCCCAGTCTCCTCCAATCAAAAAGATTGAAGGATTTAAAGGACTAGCCTTTTACTGCAGTCCAATCTCTAAGCCTCTTTTACTGAGCTTACAAACCAGATCCCTGCGGGTTTTGCCTTTGTCCTGGAGTCTGCTAGGATTCTGGAAAGACAGCTCTTGTGGGATGGAATAAGCCCTTGATCTGGGACAGGGGTCGGCAAACATTTTCTGTAAAAGGCCAGAGAGTAAATAGTTCAGGCTTTGCGGGCCATATGGTCTCTGTCATTAACTACTCAACTGTGCCTTGTAGCAAGAAAGCAGCCATAGATAGTATGTAAACGTGGTTGTGTTCCAAGAAAATTTCATTCGTGTATGCTGAAATTTGCATTTTATGTAATTTCCTTGTGTTACAAAAGCTGCTTCTGGGACTTCCCTGGTGACGCAGTGGTTAAGAACCCGCCTGCCAGTGCAGGGGACACGGGTTCGATCCCTGGTCTGGGAAGATCCCATATGCCGTGGAGCAACTAAGCCCGTGCACCACAATTACTGAAGCCCGTGTGCCTAGAGCCCGTGATCCGCAACAAGAGAAGCCACCGCAAGAAGAAGCTCGCCACCACTAGAGAAAGCCCGCACACAGCGACGAAGACCCAACGCAGCCAAAAATAAATAAATAAACAAAGAAATAAATAAATTCTTTTTTTAAAAAAAGCTGCTTCTTTTTTTCCTAACCACTGAAAACTGTAAAACTCACTCATATCTTGTATGCCATACAAAAACACACAGTGGTTAGGATTTGGTCCATGGCTGACAATTGCTGAGCCCTGATCTAGGAGATCCCTGGATGAGGGACTTCAGACAGGCCTTACCTTCTGAGAACATAAGTCGGAGAACCTACCAACCAGCAATGGGATAAAATGAGATAATGTCTGTGAAATTGCCCTGATAACTATAAGGTGTTTTTACAAATTAACATTAATATTACTGAGGTAAGTCTTCAAGCAGAAAAGTTGGTTCCAATGTAGAAAGATGTGTAAATTTTCCAGGGATCCTTTTTAAAAGGAGAATTTCAACCTCTGTGAGAAAAATATAGTTCAAATGATCTTTTCCAAGTGTTTTGTATTTTGTAGGGAATGAAAAACCACAACCAAAATGTGACTTGTGGTTTTGGATGTTGGAGGGTTTTTGCCACCACTTATATTATTTTAAAAGTCATAAAAATCAACCACAAAATATCTAATTTCTCAAATTATTATTTATTACCATTTAATTAATCATGCTGTTGGTTGAAGCTTTTCTTCCACAATTTCCCCCTTTTCTGTGGTTTTTCCTTTACACTAACAACACCTGAAACAGAGCATTAGCCCCTGATGTCAGGGAAAACAGAAGCAAATGCAGCACTTTGAGGACATGAATTATCTCCTGGCCTCAGGCTGACAGATGTCCTGGGGGCCACAGGGTAGGAGAAACTCAATAGAAAAAGGGGGTCTCAAGTGCAACCCTTCAAGTCTTGTATTCCCCTGAACTTTCTTTCTGGGGGGTGGGAGAGTCACACTCACGCTGGCTGCAAGGGAAACTTGCAGGACTGGAGAACAGGGCCAAGGAGAGCTCTTGGCCCAGACGCAGGAGTCTCTTTACAAAGGCAGGTTTCCAGTGAGCACTCAGGGGCCATGACTTCACAATGACATTAACAATCCTGATAAAATGGAGGCCAAGTGTGGGCAGTACGTGTTGCCAGGCAGAGAAACCAGGAAGCCCGGAAGGAGGGAAGGCGAGGCTAAGGAAATGTGAGTGCACTTTGTTTTATTTTATTTTTTAAATTAAAAAAAAATAGTTTTTTTTTAAACTTTTTATTTTAGTCATTAATTTCAATTTTATTTTATAAAATGAGAAATGTAGAAGTTGACATCAAGGATGACTGGGGAGAAGATCTAATCTAGAGGAATTACCCGGGTTTCATCATTAATTTAACAACTCAAAATCAACCATAGATGCAAGAGAAAAGGTGGAGGGGCAGGGGAAGGAGGAAGAATGAGGAAAGAAGAGGGGAGAGGAAGGAAGTAGAGAAGGAGATGGAGGGAAAGAGAAAATCACTGAAAGAGAGCAGGCCTCCTTCTGCCCTGCCATTTTGCCCATTAGGAGAGCTCTGGGGTGAGGGATGTATCTTCTGCACCCTCCGTGAGGCTTGCTCCTTCCCTAAGTGTGGGCATCTCCCATCTAGCATTTACAGATGCATGTTTTCCATTTCACAGATGCAAGTCAACTTAGCCGTGAAAGGACTAAAATAGGCAAGATAGAGGCCCCGTTTCCCCCTTGCCCTCTACACTTACCCTGCATTTTTCCTTTCCTTCATTTTCTTCTATGTCCCCTCCCCATGAACCTTGACTAGCTGAGAAACTCGAGGTTTGCACAGTTTTCACAAGTTATTGGAACTGCACCAATGACCCCAAGCAAGAGGCGCAAAAACAAGAATCAACTAATCACCAACCACAAGGGTTCGCTAAAAACGAAAACTGCCACTTGAGCCAAAAAGTGCAAGGACCACAAAGACCGCAGAGGACTCTGAAAACCGTGGCCCTGCTTAACTAAGGGGGTCTGCAGATTATCCCCAGTGTGCATCAGCTGAACAGAGTCTTGAACCTCCATCTGAGTTCCTCCTATCATTTTCTTGTGGCTATACTCAGCGAAAGACCAGTCTTGACAAAACCTAGGTTGTTGGGTGCTGATATGTTGCCCTCCTGAAGGATTTTAAAAAGCTTCCCCTTTGCACATGGATTTTCGTGCCCGTGGCTGTTTTGAGGGTGGCTTTTCTGCACAGGACCTGGAAAGATCCCACGTGAGCCTCCCACACCTTTCCCTTTACCTCTTCCATACTGTCCCCCACATTCATAAATCTAGCAGACCAGAAGTTCTTGGCAGAATGTTATATGGGGGAACCTAAGGGTGGTAGGCTTAGGGCTAGTGGAGGAACCACGAGTTTGCATTTCCACACCCAGCCTCGTTTCAACCAGGATCCCTCCAGCTTTGCTTGTTGGACACTGAGTTCGCTTAGACAAATTTTAAGTAAAAGTTGGAAAACCACCCTAGAAACTGAGAAGAACACCAAGAATGGAGGCAAATCACAAGTCACTCAGCAGCCCAGGGAGGGAGATGCTGTGGAAGGGAGGAAATGTCTCTGTCTTTCGAGTGCTGGCACTCTGTTTATTTATTTCTTGTCTATTCCACTCCCTCATTTACAGCAGCCCCTCCCAGAGTTACTTTCCAGCCCATACTCACCGTCTTCCTCTGCTGGCATTGCCTGGAAATAGAACGTATTACCACGTGTTGTCCATGTGAGTACAGCACAGTGGGTGGAAAAAGAAGGAGCTTTGAGACAGACACAAGTGGGCTAAGATCCCTGGCTCTGCCACTTATGACACCCACAACTTTGAGATTTTTTATTTAACCTCTATGAGCCTCAGTTTCCTTTGTGAAAAAATGAGGGTACAAATATTTAATACCTCTAGAAGTCAGTAATTTTTTCCTTACCCTTTTCTTTTTAACTATATCCACTTAACTTCCATTAAATGAAGAAATGCAGATCTCCCAGGAGTACAACATAGCACGATAGCCCCACTTCCAGCATTAGTTTCAGAAAGGAAAAAACACATCTAGGACAGGGAAGCTCAACGTCAGCTGTTATCAGAGACCATCAGAGACCATCTCAGACAAAATTGTCTTTTTTACCTTTTTCTTTATAGTAGACTTTATTTTTAGAACAGTTTTATATTTACAGAAAAATTGAGATGATAGTCTAGAGTGTTCCCTCATACTTCACATCTAGGTTACCCATTATTAACATCTTACAATTAACGAATCAACAGCAATTCATTATTATTAAATGAAGTCCAGATTTTATTGTTATTTCCTCGGTTTTCCCCTAATGTCCTTTTTCTGTTACAGACTTCCATCCAGGATACCACATTACATTTAGTTGTCAAGTCTACTTCGATTCCTCTTGGCTATGACCGTATCTCGGTTTCCTTGTTTTAGATGACCTTGACAGTTTTGAGGAGTACTGGTCAGGTATTCCGTAGCATGCTCCACTACTGGAATATGCCTAGTGTTTTTCTCACGATAAAACTGGGGTTATGGGTTATCAGGAGGAAGACCACAGAGATAAAGGACCATGCTTGTTACATCATATCAAGGGTACACTGTGACCATGACTTATCCCTGTTAATGTTGGCCTTGATCACCAGACTGAGGAAATGTTTGCCGGGTTGCTCCACTGTGAAGCACCTCTTCCTGAGAGACCCACTGAATGCGGTTCCATGTAGGATCCTCTGTGTTTCTCACAACCCCCACCCCTCATCTGCCAGGCCAGCTTCCCTTCAGGGCATGAATTGCATAAGCATGGGACTCCAGCTATTTCCCTTGCAATTTTAGCAAATTTCAAAGATTTCTAAATGTTCTCAAAATGTCTTTTCTCTCACTTAAGTCATGAACTTTCCTGTTTTCAGCAAAGCATGACTTTTACTTCTGAGCTCACAAAGTGAAATGTAGGATGATTGTACACCCACATCTATATTCTTGGTAGGAGCAACCTTTCTGGTTGCTACAACTGCTTAATTCCAAATATATTTTCATGGATCAACAGGAGAATGGACTGCAATTTCCCAGACAAATGTTCCTCCCAGGCAGTGATGCCACTACGAATAATGGGCAAAACTGTAGGTATGCAACTCAAGGAGATGAATGAAGCACCTAGGCTAGGTGTATGCTGCTGTAAGAAACAACCCTCAAATTGCAGTGACTTCATATATAGTGTTTCTTCCTCATTCGTGTGAAGTCCACTGTAGATCTGCTGACTCTCAAGGATAATCACCTTGATCGGAGACAGAGTGATCAGTCTTCTTTAATTCCGTATTGCCTGACTCAGCTCCTGGCTCTGTGATCCCCTCACAAGGGGAAGAGATGGCTGAGAAGTCACACGGTACCTTCATGGCCTCACCTTGGCACTTGCACTCACACTCCTTTGGCCAGAACAGAACACGTGACCCCACCTAGCTGCATGTGGGCTGAGTCCTGAGAATTCTTGGATCACAGGCTCAAGTCCACCCTTCTATACAATCAAATTTTTCCTTTTGGGATCAAATTCTGTGCCTGACACAAAGCCTCCCAAACTTCTTCCCAGATTTTCCCCCCAAATGCATAGAACTAAATAAGCCAAATGTTGCTAAGTTTCAATAACATTTACCTTTACTTTACATTCATATTTCTCCCTCAATATAATGTAATCCATTGTTTTAGAGATCAGAAGCAGGTCCTGCCCAGTATGACTGTTGCTCAAGACTTAACCCTAGTTGGTTAAATGTTCACCTTGTTCTTGGCTCACCTCAGTTTTTTAGTTGTGAAAATACAAAACATTCTACAGTCTTTTTTTCTTGTTTTGTTTGTTTCTCCACAAGGGCATGTTGATGTATCCTTTCCCCTAAATGTGCAAATTTAACTGCTTTTATTTCTACTCACCAAAACTGATGTTTTTTCTCCCCCTATTAACTCCTTCCCCATCCCTTCTTGAAATTCTTTGTCTGCCCACTCCACAGGGGATCACTTAGGCTGTTGTCACTTCACCAATCTGGACCTCAGTTTTATCATCTGTAAAATGGGAGGTTAGAATGAGCTGTGCCTTCCAGTTCCAATGGTCTAACAATGTGTACAGAACCTTTTCTGTTGTTGTCTCTTGGCATCTGCCTCAAGATTTTACCCTTTTAAATCATAGGATGTGCTTATGAGGCAATTAAAACCTGACATGTTCTAAAACAGAAAATAAATAAGCCTTATGAATTAAACCTTGGATTTGAAATCTCTCCTTTACTTTAGAAATTTCACCTTTCTTTAATACTCACAAACAGTTCTTCATGAATTGGATCATTTGGAATCATTCTTTAATTTACATGACTCATTACAGAGTTTATTCGAATTTAAGCACTGTTGTGAATCATAAAGAGTGAAAATATAAAATTCTCCAGAAAAGAATAATGGAATTGATTCCTAGATGTTTTCCTTCCATGGTGTTCCCAAAGACTTAGTTACTTGAAACCAGAACTAAATAGAATTATTGAGTTAATTTTGAAGTTAATGGCTACCTACATTAATGAGATGCTTATATAGAAACTTAATCCTTCACTTGTAAATAGGTGATTTTCTTGTTTGCTTTAATTGCATAAAAATATTACAATAATATAAGTGAATTTTTTCAGAAAATGAGATCAATCTTAACTCTGTCTCCTTAAGAGAATTTTTGTGTTTGCCATTTCTTTTCAAGATTAAACATTGAAGGAAAACATAGATTTTTCCTCAGTTGCTATGGTTATTTATTAAGCAGTATCAACTTTTAAAACCATTTAGCCATATGTAATGTTTAGGTCATGGCAATGAATGCAGTGACTTTCCTGCCAAAGTTGAGAACATATCCGTGGACTCTTGTTAGCAAATGGTTGCTGGTCCAATTATCCCCCTATCCAGGAGCACACAAGAATTCTTTGTGAGCTTTAGTTACAATGAAGACCATTAACAATGAATTCTACAGTGGTCTGGACTTTTCAAAGATGGTGTAAGGAGAGAGGATGGCAGGTAGACATGAAAATTATAGATACATGGAACACGTTTTGCCCACGCTTTCCTCTATTAACTTTGTTGCTGTTGTTGTTCTGTTCTTGCTGCTAATGCTGAAATGTAGAGAAAGTACCTCAGCTGCTGGAGAGAGCTTTCTCTTAGCCATTCCATATTATCTGTATCATTGAATACCAATTAGTGCATGATTTCCACTTTGGTGCTGACCGAAGCTTTGGAGTATTTTAAAACAGAATTCTGGGATTTCAGCTGTGGGAGTTTACTCTAACCCTGTGCTTTCACTGTAGAATACCCCTCTGGCTCTAGGAGACAGGTCTGTGGAGAGTAAGAGCCCTGAACTTGGAGTCTTAGCCCAGGAATTGGCTTCTGACTGCCATTTCCCAGTTTGTGACCTGGGATGAATCATTTATCGTTACCATTTTATGAGAAAATGGATGGGTGGAAATGTTACTGTCATTTGCAAAAAGCATTTGTAAACAATAAAAATGTTATGATTTATGATAACACTATTATAATCCAGGCAGCCTAGTGTTGGCATAGAGACAGATAAATAGATCAATGGAACAGAGAAGAGGATCCAAAGATAGGCCCATACAAGGGTGCCAAGGCAGTTCAATGTTGAGAAGATTGTGCTTTGTGTTTTTAGCAAATGGCAATAGAACTATTGGACATTCATGTGCAAAAAAAAAAAAAAAAAATGAACCTCAACCATACTTTCCATCATATATAAAAATTAACTCAAAATGGATCATAGACCTACATGAAAAACCTAATGCTATAAGACCTATGGAAGTAAACGTAGAGAAATATTTTTGCAACCTTACTGCAGAGAAGGAAAAAATAGACATAAATGAATAAGTATAGTAGAACTTTATCAAATATAAAATCTCTATTCTTAAAAGGCCCTGTTAAGAAAATAAAAAGGCAAGCCACAAGGTGAAAGAAAATATTCACAACACATTTATCTGACAAAGGACTTGAATTCAGAATGTATAAGCTTTCCTTATGACTCAAAAATAAGAAGACAATCCCATATTTTAAAAAAGGAGTTTCAAATAATTGGAACACACAAATCACAAAAGAAAATATACAATTGGTCAATAAGCACATGAAAATGTGTACAGCATCATTAGTTATTAGAGAAATGCAAATTTTAAAACCACAACGAGTTAATTGCTATATATCACTAAGAATGGTTAAAATTAAAATACTACATGTTGGCAAGGATATGGAGAATATAAAACCCTCATACACTGCTGGTGGGAATATAAAATGGGACACTTTGGAAAACAGTGTGGCAGTTTCCTATAAAGAAAAAGTGTATGTTAAACATATACTTACCCTATGTTCCAGCAATCCCACTCCTAGATATTTATCCGTGAGAAATGAAAACATATGCCCATACAAAGACTTGTCCTGAAAGTTCATTGCAGCTTTATTCAGAATAGCCAGAAACTGAAAACAACCCAAATGTTCATCAACAGGTAAATGTATAAACAAATGATGGTATAGCCATACATTGGAATACTATTCAGCAATAAAAAGAAATGAACCACTTACACACAACAATGTGGATGAATTTCACAAACATTATGCTGAGCAAAAGGAGAGAAATACTACATATATATGCAGTATGATTGCATTTATATAAAATTCTAGAAAATACTAAACTCATTTATAGTGACAGAAAACAGTGGTTGCCTGGGAACTGACTACAAAGTAGGATAAGGGAACTTTTTGCAGTGATGGAAATATTCCACATCTTGAGTATGGTGGTGGTTACACATTTGTAAAAAAACTCATTAAACTTATAATAAATAAGATTGAGTTTACAAATAGCTTAAAATGCTATACAAATGTAAATTGCCAGGAGAAGAGGTGTAATGTAAATAATTGCATATGTGTGATATTTGAATTTATATGTTATACCAATAAAAAATGTAGGTGCTGGAATTCAGATCCCAGTTTTGCCTCTGATCATTCCCAGCCATATGACCTTGGGCAAGTTATTCAATCTCCCAGAGACTCAATTTTCAAATCTGTACAATGGAGACTATCATAGTATCTACATCACAGAGCTCTTAAGAGCTATTAGATGTCACGTGTTTAGAACAGTAAGTGTTTGTAAATATCAGGTATTATAATTATTAATGGACTCTAAATTAGTCCTTTCTTTCCTTCTTCTGTTAACTAGGTTATATCCAGTCTCCAGTGAGTAGGAACAATGGGAAAGAACCTCACAAACTGTCTCCACTGTCTTGATCCCCTTTTACTCTTCATCCACTAAGACTTCCCCTTTCCCAGGAGCTTGAAGAATGAAGAGTTAAGGCAGATCCTTTCCAGATCGGCATTCAAACCAAATCAGGAATCCTCCAGTAGTTTTCAAGTGCAGATGAGGGACTTTCTTATTTCCCACCAGAATCTGCACTTACAATGTGACAGCATTAATAAATCTGTTTGTCACATGAATTTTTCAATTTTTCTTTTCCTTAAGCTACTGAATAAAAACCAGACAGCCCCTCATTGGCACCTCATTGCTCTTGGCACAGTCTGTCTTCTCAAACCCCTGGTGGCAATTCTTTATCTCCAAGGGGGAGGAGGAGTGAGGGGCAAGCCTGAAGGTTTTCTTGCTCCTTCAGAATAATTTTCAACCTCACTAAGTGGAGCTCTTTCCAACACACTGTGCCACCTAAGAAACTAGGAAAATAGGCGGGTGTCTCTCCTCTCAGCCCGTCCTTCCTGTCCTCCTAAGCTAAACTTTAACTCCCACAAGGACCCTTCAGCCAGGCCCAGCCCTTGACCTGTTCCTGGCCAGGGTGCTTTGGGTCAGGGGGTTGAGCCTGAGATTGGAGGTTATGAGCCAGGCCTGCAATCTCTCTCCTGGCACCTGCTTTTTTAGGATCATTTCACCTGGCCCTCCAGTGCCTTGCTGGGGTAAGAGCCCTGTCCCAAGCACCAGCTGGCTGGGCGTGGTCCTGGCACCCTGCAGTCTCCTCCTCCTGAGGATTGGATTCTGTGTCCTGCATCCCTGTCCATTGACAACGAGTATTAGACTCTACGGTCCCACGAAAGACACAGGTCTTAGGGTTACTCAGCTCTGATTCCGAGTCTGATCCTGCCTCTTTTTAGCAGTGTGGTTTGGATGAGTTTTTAGCTTCTCTGAACCTCGGTTTACCCTTCTATAAAATGATATAATAATGTGCACCTTTGAGGTTGTTGTGAGGAGTGAATTAGATCAAGTGTGTACTCTTAACACCATGTCTGACCCACACAAGTAGGTCTTCAATGAAGGGTGGATAGTAATACCGTATTTTGTCCATTTGAAACGAACATTTCCTTTCACATTTTAATATCTCTGAAATCCGAATGTGTGTTACAACAGACGGCATCTCAATCACCGCAGGCAGGAGACTGGCGCGACATGGCTGCTGTCGCCTGCCCACATATCGTTGTTCCCGGAAACTTGGTTATTCCTGATGGAGGGACAAGACCATAGTCTGAATGCCTCCCATTGACACCTCTGGGGGTATGAGGAAAGCAAGCATCAAATCTTGCTGAGGGGTGCCAAAGACTAGAAAGAAAGTCCTGAAGACAATAGCGGAGCCGTCTTTATGAAGCGCTGCCTCACCAGCACTCTCCTCTTGATGGCCCAGAGGATGATCCTGTGTGCAGAAAAGCATGTACGTTGACAGATTTGAGCTGAAAAAACTGTTCAGATGAGCACATGTTATATGTGAAGAAGGTTTAAGAAGTCAAATAATTTGTTTCTATTCCTCTTCTTAGGTGAGTACAAGAATGATATAAGATGGTAATCTCTGAATCCAAAAGAGCTCTTTCAATAAGTATTAAATAAGTCCAAGTGATCTGAAAGTGTTGTGTTACATTTGAATAAGGACCATATTTTCTTTCTTTCTTAATGGCATATAAACTATGATGCATCTTACCACTGACAAAATAAAATGGCACAAACAGGATCGCCCAGAACATGATTATTTTCTCCCTCTTGACTTGGGAAATTCCATTTTTCTAGGAATTCTTTTGTGATTGAGTCCCTGGGGATGGCAACAAATTTCTTGTCATTGCTCTTGCGTGCTGGCCCCTGGAGGACTTGGGAAGGAGCAATGCCACTTCCTCAGCCCCCAGCTCTGCTCGCTCTTGGCGTCGTACTCTTTCCTTCAGGCATCCCTCTGAGGTCCCACATGGGCAAATCATGGGCATGTTAATTTTTTCATGTCTATGACTGAACCTGTCCTAGTTATGACACCTACAGCATGAAGATTTAAGCTAGTCATTTGCTCTACCTGATGAGAAAGATAGAACTAGGTTTTTTCCTGGTGATCCAGTGGTTAAGAATCCATCTTGCAATGCAAGGGATGCCAGTTTGATCCCTGGTCAGGGAACTAAGATCTCACATGCTGTGGGACAACTAAGCCTGCATGCCACAACTCGAGAGAAGCCCTCGCACCGCAACGAAGAGCCTGCATGACGCAACGAAAGATCCTCTGTGTCGCACCTAAGACACGACGCAGCCAAAAAATAAATAAATATTAAAAAGAAAAGAAGCCTATAATCAGTTATTTAAAAAAAAAAAAGGCAACCAGTAGTGTTATACCTTAGTACATATCCTCTCTAGACAGTGGTTCTTAACTCTGCATATTAGAATCACAAGAGGTTTTTTTTTTGTTTTTTTTAATGCTGATACCTGGGCTCTCTCCTGGATCAATTAAATAAGGGAATCTCCTAGAAATGGGGGCTTCATGGATTCTGCAACCCCCCAGCTAATCTGGATTGCAGTGAGAGTTACAAATCATTTACTTATTTATTTATTTATTTATTTATTTATTTATTGGCCACACTGTATGGCATGCAGGATCTTAGTTCCCCGACAGAGATCGAACCCGTGCCCCCAGCAATGGAAGTGCAGAGTCCTAACCACTGGACTGCCAGGGAATTCCCCATAAAGCACTAATTTAGACTTTGAGTAATGCTGACTTAAAGTGGGCTAGAATCGTGCCCTCTTCCTGTCTCCTATGCTAAGGCCCAATTTCAGGAGGCCTTAGGAAGCACATGAGGGGATTTGTGGCTGGCCTACAACAAAACACATGACATTTTAATTATTTACATTCTTGTTTAATTGTTTAACAAAGGTACTGGAAGAGTGCAGAGACACTTTCCTTCTCTCGGGTTAAAGCCACAGAATTTGAACAGCTACCAGTAACCTCAAATCTCACAATTAAGCTCTGACACCTCCTTTTATATTGAGACTAAGTGAATTTTCTGGGATTTTTTTATTGTGGTAAAATATATACAATATGGAATTTATCATTTAGACCATTTTAAGTGTACAGTGGCATTAAGGACGTTCATTCACATTGTTGTGCAACCGTGACTGCCATCCATCTCTAGAACTTTTTCATCTTCCCCAACTGAAACTCCATACCCATTAAGCACTAACTCTTCATTTTTCTCTCCTCCCAGACCCTGGCAATGACCAGCCTACTTTCTGTCTCTATGATTTTGACCACTCTAAGAGAGAAGGAGAGGTATCAAGGAAAAGATGGGTTAACAAGAAAACCTACATTACTTAGTTGAATTTCCTTTGTTGATGATTAAAACTTGGTTTGAGGTGATGGACTCTACTCTTATGCTTTCTTTGCCAGCTGTAAATATAAAATGACCTATACAATCTTTAACCAAACCAAGGTATGAAATGTGGGGAGATGTGTTGGGAAGGAGGGTTTAAAGAAAATGGGTTCAGGATGTTGGACATGATGTAAACAAGTGTGCCGGATTAAATTATTTCCTGGGGTACAACACTGAGAGCATGATTTTATGAGAGATGGTTGAGAGGGTAGGGAAATAGAAAGTAGGAAAGGGAGTTGCAATGTGACTTTGACCCTAAACCATAGGAAACTTCACTTAGTCTAAAAGTTCCTCTGAAATGAAGAGGCACTTACAGAATATCTTGTACTTTGGTTGTTATTGTGTGCAGAGATACACAAAGAAACCCCTCAAACTGATCCTACTGTGTAAACCTCCCTGCTTTGCTCTGGCATATGGTGTTGTCCCCTTTCTTTTCTCTCCCAACTCCCTTTACCATAGCCCTTAGCAAGTGTGCTCCATCAGACAGTGGACTCCAGCATGGTGAGGGAGTGCTATGTGATTGGATGCTGGGCAATTATACATGGAAGCTATAGATAATCATACCCACATGGGACAAGAAATGTAAGCCCATAAGTTCTTGCCTTGGTTGTTAACCTGATTTTCTATTTAGTGCCACAAACACTGTGTGTTTTGGTCACCGTTTGTTGAATAAATAAGCAACTATAGGACATGAGTTTAAAGTTTGCAGTGGAAAAAAAAAAAGCTGCCAATATAAGTGAATACAAAGACCCTTTTAAAAACTGAAAAATCAGTTTTAGAGGCAAATAAGTAAGAAGTGTGTGTGTGTGTGTGTATGTGTGTGTGTGTGTTGACGAGAACAAATATTGAAAATATGAAAGACTTCCAGTTGATGGTAGCAAGCCTCCAAGATGGGAGGAGCCTCCAGCCTTCCTGACTCTTGGCATTCATACCCCGTGGAGCCCCTTCCACATCAGGGCTGGTGTGTGCAGTCAATGGAATGCAGCAAAAGGGATGGGAGGCCACTTCTGAGGGTTGGTTACAAAAGAGTGCGGCTTCCACTCGGGATCTCTCCCTTGGTACACTGACTTTAAGGAAAGCCAGATGCCACATTTTGAAGACACTCAGGAAACCTATGAAGAGACCCATGTGGTAAGGAACTGACATCTCTGGCCAACAGCTGGAGGAACAGAGCCCTGCCAACAACTGCATGAGTGGGCTTGGAAGCAGCTCAGCTCCTAGCTGAGTAACCCATAGCCTCCCTGAGCCAGAGCCATCCAGTGATGCTGCCCTCAGAAACTGTGACATTATACACATTTCTTGTTTAAGCTCCTGAGTTTGGGGTAATTTGTTACACAGCAATAGATAACTAGCACACTGTTTAGCAAAATTATTTCCTCACCTAATTCTAGAAGTTAGGTGTTGGCTTTGCTAGAGAGAAGATGTATAGAATGCAAAGAAAAGTGCCTAAAAAAACAAGATGGAACACGTATGTGATTTAGCCGTCACATCTTGCCATCCTCTCTGGACACTCTCTGTGTGTCACGAAGGAGGCAGCCATTCTTCAGAAGAAGTTTCATTTCCAGCAGGAGTCTGTCTAAGGAAAAATAAAGAAATAAAATAAGAAACTCTTTGCAGAATTTTCTAAAAGGACAAAGTGGTGAAATGTTCAAGCTGAAAATGAACTACAAATATTCATGCAAGTAACTACAACCACACACCTATATTCAAGAACCTCCCACTCCATCTCTCCTCCAACCCCCTCCCCCTTGGCAACCACCAGTCTGTTCTCTATGTCAGTGATTCTGTTTTAGCAGATGTAAGTTTTTATATTATATATAGAATGGTTAAACAACAAGGTCCTACTGTATAGCATAGAGAACTATATTCAGTATCCTATGGTGAACCAAAATGGAAAAGAAAACAAAAACTGAATATAAAACACAACATTGCAAATCACCTATACTTCAATTAAAAAAGAAAAAAATAATAATTTAAAGCAGAAAACACACACACATACGCACACACACACACAAAGATGAAAATCCCCGAGGGTGATGGTTGCAGAGAAATTTAGATGAGAATCTAAGAGATACTTTACCTCAGACAACTGCTTTCCAGTAGCTACTTAAAAAAAAAAAAAAAAATTAAAAACAAGCTGCATTTGTAATGGCATTTAAAGCTTTCTCAACAACTAGGGGAAACAACGATGACAGCTGCCCTGAGGGTCCAGCAGTGTGCCAAGGACTTTCCAGGTGTAACGTGGGGCTCACAGACCTTGGTTCAGTTCATCCATGGCTTCATCCAGTGCAAGTGTCTCCATTTAGACACCCACTCCTGGTAGGAAGGCAGCAGAGCAAAATCTGCAGGCCTGGCTGGGTATCTTTGTCCACTGGTGAGTCAGTTCAGGTGGCATAGAGTTGCCAGCAGTGAAGATGGAATCATCACTTGGGGAATGTCCTGGAGGAAGGGATGCATGGAGGCTCAGGGGTCTGGTGGTGAGAATGCCCATCAAGGCCCTCCCTGTGATCCTTCTCCTGATGCCCTCGCCCAGCACTCCCACTCCCCCATGGACAACTCCCCGGGATGCCACCCCAAGCATCAGAACCCCATCATCCTTCTCCCCACTATCCCACTCCATCCTCCATCCCCTAAGGTTCCCATCCCTGCACTCTCTTGATCCTCAATCCCAAGTCTGGGTTCACTATTCACAATAGATCTTATAACTTGTTAAAGCCAAATCCCAAGTCATTAGCTGCAGAAAAACTGGTTCACTGTTTCTCAAGAGAAATGGGAGAGGTGATGACCCACTTCTTCTGAAGCAGCCAAGAAAGGGAAGATGCAAACCCACCCCCCAATACTTGACACTGTTAACACTAAACTTTTACATATTTCTACTGATACATTATGTCATTTTATCTTTCAAAACAGCCCAAGGAGGCAGATACTATGCTTTGTTTTGTTTTTTCAGGTGGTAAATTCAAGGCTGAGAGAAGGGGAGTGACTTGCCCAAGGTGACACAGCCAATCGGTGTGCGGCCGGGATTGAAAGCTGAGGCTGTTGGTCTCCAAAGGTTGAGCAGGCTCTTCACCCTTAGTCTATCTGCCCCCATCTGATTCTCATCCAAGTTTTTGCATGAAAAGGTCGTTTTAAACACTGTTAGAGAGAAATATGCCAGGTACCTAGGTTTAGAAAAACATTATTTGTTTGCTGATCAATTTTTCCTGGCAACTGTCCTGAGAGACCAGACGTGTTTTGTTGGATAGCAGAGCGTTATTATTGCAAAAAGAAGAGAGGCTCAGGCACAGCTGGGGATCGGCTGTCTGCACCGTGTCCTTGCGTGGCCTCCTGGGACAACAAACTCCCCTTTGCTGCTTCAGATGCTGCGAGTGGGTCAGAAAAACACACTCAAGGTTTCCCTTTGCTGATGACACTTTTCCTGCTCCCTTTTTAAGCAGCAATAAATCTCCTTCAGACATTCCCAAGCCTCCCTCCTATTTTGAATTTTGGGGCAGTGACCAGTTTCAGCTGGGTATGAAAGTCATGTGGGTTTTAGACTTTTACACTCAAATGTCTAGTGTTCTTTATCAAGACAATGTGCTGTGAGGGAGGGAAAGACGATTTCAACAGAAATGGCCTGGGCAAGACATCAGAAAAGGTCAATCGCAAACCAGAAAATGACAATAACAATAATAATAAAATAGCTAATATTCACTCAATATTTACTATATGTTAACTATTCTAAGCTTTTTATGTGTTATATTATGTATTAACTTATCTGTTCTCCAAACAGTGCTATGAGTTAAATACTAATAATTATGATTTCATTTTTCAGAAGAGGAAACTAGGATGCAAGAAAGTTAAGTAACTTGCCCAAGTTCACAAAACTATTGAGAGTTAGTCCAAGATTTAAACTCAGGTAGGCTGGATCCACTGAGCTCTTAAATATTGGGATACTCTGAAATGATTATAGCTTGAAACTGTAATTATTTAATTTGAGGGGAAGAGTCATAGTTATTATTGGAGGAAATACCCAAACATAACTAATATATTGGTTATTAAAAGGATAATGCATAGCTAGGGAAGGAAGACCAATTGCTTATAATAGAATGGCTATTTAGAGAGGAGAAATGCCACCTGCACATCCTGGCTGATGAGCATCCTGGAGAAAGGGAGAGATGCTGCCTGAGGCAGCTGACCTCAGACTCTTCAGCTTAGGCAGAGCCCAAGGTGAGCAGAAAGTTCAGTGGGTCTCTGGGCTGGCATTCAGGAACATTCTCATGAGGGGCAGGTGTTCTCCAATAACCTTGAAATCTGGTGAAAACTCCATGTATGTCTGATTTAACTTGTGTTTTTAGAAGCCTCATTCCCAGACTGAAATTCCTGCAGGGTCCCTGCAGAAATCGGTGTCTTGCTCCACTCTGTGCCAGCCCAGAATGTCTAGCAGAAGTCTGGGAAAAGACAGATAACAGTCCTTTGGGGAAGGAAAAAAAAAAAAAAGTAATTCAGGCAGGCAAAGGGACTGGTGTGCCAGTTTGCAAAATCCTTCGGTGAGATGACCACCCCCATTCCCAGCGCTCCGACCTTCCTGTTTGGGATGTATAGTTTCAGAAGTGTCTCGCTAATGCTTGTAAATCTTCCAGTATTTTTGAATGTCAAGTTTAAAAATATTTCAAAGTGTCCCGGTCCTGTCCTGTGACTCTGGAGCGTTGAATGCTACAGGAGAGATAATGCAGGCAGCTCGGGACTACTGCTCCAGAGAGCTGAACTGTGGCTTCGTAAACTTACCATGTGAATCCATGATGTCATCTGTTCCCTCAGAGTTTGGGCTCCAGAGCCCCAGACCACCCACGCAGGCGGCTATTCTCTTTGCGCGTCGTCGGGAGGGACCTGCCTTTATAAATGATTTGAGGTCTAAACGGAGGACGTAGCTTGAATTGTTATACAAAAGTGCTGCCTGCGACAGTGATAAGCATTTAGACATGTCGATGTGGTAATTTTTTTCCTATTTGAACATTTGAAATTCTCTTTAACACACAGTGGAAAGGCTGAGAGAGTGAGGCCAGAGAGGTTTCAGAAACAGGTTGGAAAATCTGTGATAGAAAAGTATGCAAGAGGGAAAATATGTAAGATGGGAACTCTGGAAATATTGGGGCAATAAGTAATTAGATCATCAGAGATGTGAGATTCACACATGACTCCCCCCTCCACTAGTTATAAGAGGGAAATTGAAGGGAGGTGGGGAAATGCCACATTGCTGAGATGTAAAGAAATGAATTTTTCCAAACAATTGGAAGAAAACCAAGACATTTGGATATTTCTGACTAATCCTTAGTTGGGAAGGAGGAAGAGCTCATTTGGGACCACAGAGTGAAGGCACATGTCTTCTGGACCAATCTGCCTTTATAACAAGCAGCCCTTGACCACTGGGGCCCTGGTAATGTGGCAAGTGATGGGAGGGAAGGGACCCTGTCTGCTATTTTCCTTGGGGATAGTTTGAGGGTAAAGTGTAGGGACAGTGAAGGAGAATAATCAGATCCTAAATTTATAGCACTGCACACACTGATATTGATAGATAGAAAGAAAAATTAACTTAGAAACTGAAACACCAGTTCTGCTTTGTCCCTAGAGAAACAAGTCCTCCTTAGGCTGGGGTCTTGATCTTTTCTGAGCCATAGATCTCTTTAGCAGTTTGGTGAAGCCTATGGATAAATAATCTTTTTAGAATTAAGCAAAACACATAGGATTATAAAGACAATTAATGATATCAAAATTTATTTATCAAAATATTTCAAAAAGTCGAGGGGGGAAGGAGTCAAGATAGTGGAGTAGGAGGACGCAGAGTTCGCATCTCCTCACAACTAGGGTACCTACCAGATGCTGGTGAGGGACCTCAACATCCAAGGCGATGGGAGGAACCCCTGAGTGACTGGGTAGGATGTTGGGGGGAACGAGGGGGAAGGAGAAGTGGAGGCCGGATGGGACTGGCACCCCTGAGGGGTGGATGGGGGAAGGGAGGATTCCCATGCCTGAAGAGGCCCACTCACCGAGAGGGAATCAACGGGACAAGGGGAGAACCTCAGGGGTTTGGAGGATGGGGTTAACATAGTTAGTTTTTACCCTGCCACTCAGGCCCTGGGAGCCTGCTGGGGTCCCAGGCCTGGTCCTCCACCCTCCAAGGCCTCCTCTGGCTGCATGGGTACTGGGACCACTGAAGGGAGGGGGGGAAGAAGAGTAGCGGTGAGTGGGGAGGGACCCTCGGGGGAGGAGGACGGGGAGGGAACTTGGCTAGCATTTCCCCACCACACTCGGGCCCTGCAGAGGCTGCTGAGGTCCTGGGCCTGGCCTTCCACCTTCCAAGGCTGGAGGCACCCCAGGACCCCCCTCTGGCTGTGCTGAGCCTAAGCCCCACTCTCCATCACCCCCAAGGGCTTTCTCTGGCCATGGGTCCTGAACATAGGCCCCACCCCCGCCTAAACCCTGCTCAACCTAAGCCCCGCCCCCCACAGCCAAGACCTTTTTTGGCTTTATTTTTTTGCTACTGTATTCTGTTTTAACTTCTGGTTGTTGTTTCATTTATATTTTTATTTTTTTCTAATATATCTGTTAGTTTTGTAATTTTATTTTATTTTTTATTCTTTGTTATTGTTCTGCTCCTTTTTTTTTTTTTTTTTTTTTTTTTTTTTTTGCCGCACTGCACAGCTTGCGGGATCTTGGTTCATGGGCCAGGGGTCAGGCCTGAGCTCCTGTGGTGGGAGCACTGAGTCTGAACTGCTGGACTAACAGAGAACCTCAGACCCCAGGAAATATTCATCAGAGTTAGGTCACCCAGAGGTCCTCATATCAGCACCAAGACCCAGCTCTACCCAACTGCCTGCAAACTCCAGTGATGGAAGTCTCAGGTCAAACAACCAGTTAAGACAGCAACATAGTCCCACCCATCAAAAAAAATAAGATGACAGAAAAAATGTTACAGATGAAGGAGCAAGGTAAAATCCTACAAGACCAAATAAATGAAGAGGAAATAGCAACCTACCTGAAAAAGAATTCAGAGTAATGATAGTAAAAATGATTCAAAATCTCAGAAATAGAATGGAGGAACAGATAGAGAAAATAAAAGAAGTGATTAGAAAGGACCTAGAAGAACTAAAGAACAAACAAACAGAGATGAACAACACAAGAACTGATATGAAAAATACACTAGAAGGAATCAATAGCAGAATAACTGAGGCAGAAGAATGAATAAGTGAGCTGGAAGAGAGAATGGTGGAAATAACTGCCAAGGAGCAGAATAAAGAAAAAAGAATGAAAAGAATTGAGGACAGTCTCAGAGACCTCTGGGACAACACTAAATGAACCAACATTCAAATTATAGGGGTCCCAGAAGAAGAGAAAAAGGGTCTGAGAAAATATTCAAAGAGATTATAGTTGAAAACTTCCCTAACATGGGAAAGGAAATAGCCACCCAAGTCCAGGAAGTGCAGAGAGCCCCATATAGGATAAATCCTATAAGAAACCCACAAAGACATGTATTAATCAAACTAATGAAAATTAAATTCAAAGAAAAAATATTAAAAGCAGCAAGGGAAAAGCAAAAAATATAAAAGTGAATCCCTGTAAGGTATCAGCTGATTTTTAAGCAAAAACTCTGCAGGCCAGAAGGGAGTGGCAGGATATATTTAAAGTGATGAAAGGGAAAAAACTACAACCAAGATTACTCTACCCAGCAAGGATCTCATTCAGATTCGACAGAGAAATCAAAAGCTTTACAGACAAGCAAAGGCTAAGGGAATTCAGCACCACCAAACCAGCCTTACAACAAATGCTAAAGGAATTTCTCTAGGCAGGAAACACAAGAAAAGAAAAAGACCTACAAGAACAAACTCCAAACAATTAAGAAAATGGTAATAGGAATATACATAGCAATAATTACCTTAAATGTAATTGGATTAAATGCTCCAACCATAAGACACAGACTAGCTGAATGGATACAAAAGACCTGTATATATACTGCCTATAAGAGACCCACTTCAGACCTAGGGACACATACAGACTGAAAGTGAGAGGATAGAAAAAGATATTCCATGCAAATGGAAATCAAAAGAAAGCCAGAGTGGCAACACTCATATCAGATAAAATAGACTTTAAAATAAAGACTGTTACAAAAGATAAGGAAGGACACTACATAATGATCAAGGGATCAATCCAAGAAGAAAATATAACAGTTGTAAATATTTATGCACCCAACATAGGAGCACCTCAATACATACGGCAAATGCTAACAGCCATAAAAGGGGAAATCGACAGTAACACAATAATAGTGGGGGACTTTAACACCTCACTTACTCCAATGGACAGATCATCCAGACAGAAAATTAAAAAGGAAACACAAGCTTTGAATGACACAATAGACCAGAGAGATTTAAGTGATATTGTTAGGGCATTCCACCCATAAGTGGCAGAATACATTTTCTTCGCAAATGCACATGGAACATTCTCCAGGATAGGTCACATCCTGGGTCACAAATCAAGCCTTGGTAAACTTAAGGAAATTGAAATCATATGAAGCATCTTTTCCGACCACAACCCCATGAGATTAGAAATCAATTATAGAAAAAAAACTGTAAAAAAAACACACGGAAGATTTAGCCTTTAGATTATTTAGCAGCACACTGTGAACACGGCGCTGCTAAATAACCAAGAGATCACTGAAGAAATCAAAGAGGAAATTTTAAAAAATACATAGAAACAAATGACAATGAAAACACAATGACCCAAAACCTATGGGCTGCAGCAAAAGCAGTTCTAAGAGGGAAGTTTATAGCAATTCAATCTCACCTCAAGAAACAAGAAAAATCTCAAATAAACAATCGAACTTTACACCTAAAGCAATCGGACACAGAAGGGCAAAGAAAACCCAAAGTCAGTGGAAGGAAAGAAATCATAAAGATCAGAGCAGAAATAAATAAAATAGAAATGAAGAAAACAATAGCAAAGATCAATAAAACTAAAAGGTGGTTCTTTGAGAAGATAAACAAAATTGATAAACCTTTAGCCAGACTCATCATGAAAAAAAGGGAGAGGACTCAAATCAATAAAATTAGAAATGAAAAAGGAGAAATTACAACTGACACTGCAGAAATACAAAGGATCATAAGAGACTACTATAAACAACTATATGCCAATAAAATGTACAACCTGGAAGAAATGGACAAATTCTTGGAAAGGTACAACTTTCCAAGACTGAACCAGGAAGAATTAGAAAATATAAACTGACCAATCACAAGTAATGAAATTGAAACTGTAATTTAAAATCTTCCAAGAAACAAAAGTCCAGGACCAGATGGCTTCACAGGTGAATTCTATCAAACTTTTAGAGAAGAGCTAACACATCCTGATCAATCTCTTCCAACAAATTGCAGAGGGAGGAACACTCCCAAATTCGTTCTAAAAGGCCACCATCACCCTGATACCAAAACCAGACAAAGATATCACAAAAAAAGAAAATTACAGACCAATATCACTGATGAAGTTAGATGCAAAAATCCTCAACAAAATACTAGCAAACAGAATCCAACAACACATTAAAAGAATCACACACCATGATCAAGTGGTGTTTATGCCAGAAGTGCCAGGATTCTTCAATATATGCAAATTAATCAATGTGATACACCATATTAACAAATTAAAGAATAAAAACCATCTGATCATCTCAATAGATGCAGAAAAAGCTTTTGACAAAATTCAACACCCATTTATGATAAAAACTCTCCAGAAAGTGGGCATAGAGGAAACCTACCTCAACATAAGAAAGTCCATATATGACAAACTCACTGCAAACTTTCTCAATGGTGAAAGATCAGGAACAAGACAAGGATGTCCACTCTTGCCACTCTTCTTCAATAAGTGGTGCTGGAAAACTGGACAGCTACATGTAAAAGGATAAAATTAGAACACTTCCTAACACCATACACAAAAATAAACTCAAAATGGATTAAAGACCTAAATGTAAGACTGGACATTATAAAACTCTTAGAGGAAAACATAGGAGAAACACTCTGACATAAACAAGATCTTTTTTGACCCACCTCTTACAGTAATGAAAATAAAAACAAAAATAAACAAATGGGACCTAATAAAACTTAAAAGCTTTTGCACAGCAAAGGAAACTATAAACAAGACAAAAAGACAACCCACAGAATGGGAGAAAATATTTTCAAATGAAGCTACAAAGGATTAATCTCCAAAATATACAAACATTTCATGCAGCTCAATATCAAATAAACAAACAACCCAATCAAAAAATGGGCAGAAGACCTAAATAGACATTTCTCCAAAGAAGACATACAGATGGCCAAGAAGCACATGAAAAGATGCTCAACATCACTAATTATTACAGAAATGCAAATCAAAACTACAATGAGGTGTCACCTCACACCAGTCAGAATGGCCATCATCAAAAAATCTACAAACAATAAATGCTGGAGAGGGTGTGGAGAAAAGGGAACCCTCTTGTACTGTTGGTGGGAATGTAATTGATAGAGCCACTATGGAGAACAGGTTGGAGGTTCCTTAAAAAACTAAAAATAGAATTACCATATGACCCAGCAATCCCATTACTGGGCACGTACCCTGAGAAAACCATAATTTCAAAAGGCCACATGTACCCCCAACGTTCATTGCAGCACTATTTTCAATAGCCAGGACATGGAAACAACCTAAATATCCAATGACATATGAATGGATAACGAAGATGTGGTACATATATACAATGGAATATTACCCAGCCTTAAAAAGGAACAAAATTGGGTTATTTGTAGAGACGTGGATGGACCTAGAGTCTGTCATAAGTAAGTCAGAAAGAGAACAAATATCATATATTAACATGTCTATGTGACATCTAGAAAAATGGTATAGATGAACCTACTTCCAGGACAGGAATAGAGACACAGATGTAGAGAACAGACATGTGGACATGGTGGGGGTGGGGAGGGGAGGGTGGGATAACTTGGGAGATTAGGATTGACATATATACATTACCATGTGTAACATAGATAGCTAGTGGGACCTGCTATAAAGCACAGGAAGTGCAGCTCTGTGCTCTGTGAGGACCTAGATGGGTGGGAATGAGGGGTGGGGTGGGAGGGAGGTCAAAGAGAGAGGGTATATATGTATACATACAGCTGATTCACTTCATTGTATAGCAGAAACTAACACAACATTGTAAAGCAATTATACTCCAATAAAATAAATATTTCAAATAGTCATTAACATATGTGCTTCTTTATTGACTCTTTAAATAACAAGATCCAGGGGTGAGTTTAGTAACTACTATGATTCTCAGTTCCCGGTGAACATAAAGAGCAGTCCTGGATAGCTTCAGGTATTGTGTATGATATGTAGGATTCTGAGGTTTCCATCGGTGGCAAAGTCACAAGCAGTGCCCTTACAATTTGTGGTCAGTTGCTTACATTTATAATTGAAGGAAATGCTGAATTTCAGCTAGATGTTAAAAATAGAGATTATCTTTTCCCCATCAAGTTCATGGACGGTCCTGTTAAGAGCCCCTATCCTAAGGAAGGTGTTTTCAGGCAGCCAAATGACCTCAGCATTGGAGAAGAAAATCAGTTCTGACTAGTGAGGTGTCTGACCTCAGATTGTTCCTCAAATCATTTCATAAAGAAAATACTGAAAGAATCATTTTCCTCAGAGTTCCTTGTGACACTGGGGCACAAGGAGCTATGCTTCAAGACCTCTCTAAAAACTGTGAAACCAATGCAGACTCTCCTCTTTGGAGGAGAATGCCCTGATGGGGATGGTGGTGATGCCAGATGGAGGATGATGGCTGGTCATCTCTGATCTACATGTTAGCAGTGCTTGGCCAATAAGACAGTGTCCAGCAGAGGTAGAATAGGCCGAAGAAAAGAAGGAAATGGGGGGAAAAAACCCTCAGATAACTTCATTGGGCTGATTAGACTGGTTTGTGAACCCATATGAGTATTCTTCTGCAGAAGCTCGGAAATCCATGGGGTGGGGAAGCCTTCACTGTTAGGTCCTGTATTAATAGAGATAGGAGACTGTCAGGCAGCACTGAAAACAGTCTTTATTGGTTGCCTAATCTGGCATCCAACTTCACCCTTCCTTTTCCTAACAGTATCTAGAACCTCATATTGCCTCCAACTCCTCCCGCCACCCCATGTGATCTCTGGGGGGGAATCTTCAGGAGTAGGGCATGACCAGCTTAAGCCCATCATTGTGCTTTCTTCTTCTGGCCATAGTAATTGATTCAGGGGTGGGCATGTCACCTAAACTGATGCAATCCAGGTGACTTTCAGGACTCTTGCTGGGAAGCCTGGGACAGAAGCATTCTCTTTTCCCCTGAATTGGCAGAGGGGAGATATGAAGCCTGAATCTGCAATGGTCATTTTGCTATCAAAAAGGAAGGCCAGTTTGAGGATAAAGCCAACACAGAGAGCAAGGCATAATTAATGGAATCTCAGAGAAATGAACCAGGGCCCCAGATGAAACAAACCCCAAATCTCAGCCTACAGTTGAATTTCCAGTTAGGAGAATCAATGAATACCCTTCTTATTTAAGCCAGTGTGCATTAGGCTTCCTGTTATTTGCAGCCCAAAGAATCCTAAATGATAAAGCAGGCTTTCTCGAATAATTAGGCAGACATAAAACACCAGGTTCTTTAAGGAATCCCTGGCACTTCCCAAAGTTTTACCCAAACATCTACAATTCTGTATACTCTTCCATGTTGCGTCTTCAAGGGGCTGAAGTAGGTTGTGTGTCTCAGAGTCCAAACTCCCAAAGTGAATTCTCAACTCCATCATTAACTTATCTCATGACCAAGAGCAAGACACTTTGCCTCTCTGAGCCTTAATGTCCTCATGTGTAAAATTAGACCACAGATGTAAATCGTTGGAGTAATTGATCCCAAAAGCTTCTTCTACCTAACATAGATCCAAGTATATCACAAAGAGGTGGGCTAGTACTAATAGTCACCCCAGTTTGACTGATGGCTTGGAAAAGTGGTTACCTCTCTAGGATACATTCATAGCTGTGTTAATATTATAGAACTGAGGGTTTTATGTGACCATGAATATTAATAGCCCAGGGAATATAAGACTTTATGTTTAGAGATTTTCAGTCATTCATTCATTCAGTTCTATATACCAGGAATTGTAGCAGGCAGCAAAGATCTGGAAATAAAAGATAGGCACAGTCTTTGTCTTTAAGTGGCTCCCAATGTAGCAAGGAAGACAGCTGGACTGCCATGTACAATTATGCAGGTTTTACACTGAACAACTCTGGGGTTGCCTTTCATGCCAATGTCTATGTGAGAGCTCAGGGAGACAAACAAGTAAAAGTAATAATTATATAAAGTGCAATATGCTGGACAGTATATATGCTATGATCCCATCTGTGTAAGAAAAGGATGGTGAGACATGTATCTATATCTATACTTTCAGATGATCTCTGTAAAGACACATGAAACTGTTAACTGAAGTTAACTCTGGAAAGTGGGACTGGAGGGAAGTTGGAATGGAGAAGAGGGAAACTTTATACTTGATATCCTTTTGTCCTCTTTTATTTGTTTCCTATGAGGCAAATTTATCATATATCAAGATACAACTTTCAAACTTCAGTAGTTATAGCCTAGTTGAATAAGTGCTCAACGGAGATACCCTTGATCTGCAACATCATGGAGGTAGGTCCAAGCCTGTCTGGTGTGATGGTTAATTTTACATGTCAACTTGACTGAACTAAGGGATGCTCAGATAGCTGGTAAAACATGATTTCTGGGTGTGTCTGTAAGGGTGCTTCTGGAAGAGATTAGCATTTGAATCTGTAGCCTGAGTAAAGAAGATTGCCCTCATCGATGCATGTAAGCATCATCCAATCTGCTGAGGGTCTGAATAGAACCAAAAGGCAGAGAAAAGGGGAGTTTGATCTCTGCCTGAGTAGGGACATCCATCTTCTCCTGCCCTCAGACATCAGCGCCCCTGGTTGAGGCCTTCAGACTCAGACTGGGACTTATCGCATCGGCTCCCCTGGTTCTCAGGCCTTTGGACTCAGACTGAATTATACCACCAGCTTTCCTTTTTCTCCAGCGTGCATAATCTCAACATCCATGATCATTTAAGACAATTTCTATAATGTATAAATAAATATCCTGTTGGTTCTATTTCTCTGGAGAACCCTGACTAATACATCTGGGATGACAGGAGCCATTTAAGTGATAGAGGAAGAGGAGAACATTTCAGACCAAGGGAACTGCATGGACAAGGTACAGAGGCAAGGAAGGTGGTTGCTTCTTCCAAAAATTGAGAACTTGGAATAGTTCTCATGGAGGGTATATCGGAAAATGACAAGAGCCGAGACTGCAAAGATTACGCAGGGCTCAGGATTTAACCATATCAAGGCAGGTGGTTTGGATCCACTGCAGGACTTCAAATAAGGGAGTGACATGTTTATATTTGGGTCCTCGTTCATTCTCAGGGTAAAAAGGAGGTTAAAATGGAGACCATACATGTGGCATCCATACACACACACATGCATATACACACGTACACACACATATAAAACCTATATCAGAAATGTTAGTGAACACTTTATCTAGCCTTCCCTATTTTTTCTTCCTTTGCTTTACTTTCCTTTTAGTATTCAAATCTTCAGTCTACTTAGAATTTATGTTTGTGGTGGTAAGTAGCTTTGCTTTGCTTCCAAATGTTTAACCAATTGTCACAATACCATCAATTGAATAGTTTATTCTTTTTTTCACTTATCTGAAATGCCATTTTTGTCGTATATTAAATTCCTGTAGCCATCAGAGACAGCTTCTGAACACTTCTTTTTCAAGTAAGTCGTCTATTTTGTGTCATGTTTTTCAAAACACTATAGCTTTATATTTGTTAATATCTGATAATTCAAATATTCCCTTATCATCTTCTTTCCCAAAATTATCTTAACTATTTTCATAAAAGTATTCTCCCAGATTAACTTTACAATTAGTTTGCTGAGTTAAAAAGAAAGAAAATCTCTGGGATTGTTTTGGAATTGCACTCAATATATAAACTAATTTGGGCATAATTTAGCACTTTTACCACTATAAATTCTTAAATTCATTAAATCTGAGATAGTAAATTAGTCTATCCCTCACTTTTTAAAAGAAAATAATAGTTTTTAAAAGTGTGTTAAGAAAAGAGCACAGAAGTAACTTACATATTTGGTCTCCTCCTGACCCTGCACAACCAAAGTTTGAAATGATCTTTTATCATGGAGGTTCAGTGTGAAAAATTCCAGTACTTTATGAAATAACAAGGACAGAGCAACGATAATTCCATTACCACCATGACACATGACATATTTCCTCATAAAGCCTTCCAGAAGTCAGCAAGACATGTCCTGAAATAGTCTCATTTACTTGTGTGGTAAACAGGCCCCCTGCCAAACAAAGCCACCCTACTAAACTTTCAGGTGAGAGTCTTTCTTTTCTTCTTGTTTTTTACTTTTCAAGGGCAGGCCCCCCCCCCCAAAGAACTCCAAAATAATGTCTCCTATGAATTGAGAAGTCTTAGCAGCCTGGGGACATAAACACCCCATATTTTAAGGAATCTCATTACAGTTTTGTTTCATGCTAGCGACTCTTGACTAGAAGCTAAGACAACTTAATTCCCTGTAGCAAGTCCTAGGGAGAGAAACGGTTCTCTTTAGGACTTTGAATGTAATGACATCTGCCAAACTAATGTTAGGAAAAACACACTGAGGGTCTGTGGCCAAATTCCATGGCAACAGCTGGTGAATCACAGGTGTTGTCAGGAAAGCCTCCAGCCTTGCTTAAATGTTCCAGAGAGTTCTTTATTATTTTAAACACCACGTTTGGAGAGTGCTTAATTTGCTCGAATTCAAAACATTCCTCATGGGCAAAGTGCAATATAAACAATGCTCCAGGAGAAAGTCAAGTCAACCTAATTTGTTATTTGCAAACAGGGTCGTGAAAAACAAAGTGCTTAACCATTTTCTGATGGTGATGTTGCCACTTAGGCATTTAGGAAGGTTATGCAGGAAAGACATTCTCCTAGTTCACCAGACAATAATGTGAGATTTTTGACATTAGTTGGGGGACATGGAGACTTCTAGACAGATTCAGTGCATCTGACTTTTCAGGGGGGACAAGATACCCAGCTAGAGGATTTAGGATGGCGTGCAACCTTCGGGGTGCCGGAGCAGTTTGAACGCACTCAGATCTGCCTCATGAGCTGTAGTCTTAATCTCCATTGTGGCCTATGGTTTAGAAAGTGAAAAAAATCACCCAGAAGCACAGAGGCCATGGGTACTAAATCCCACTTCACACAAGAACATACCTGAGACCAAGTGTGTTGTCGTTGTGCCCGAGCAGGGCTTTCCTTTCTGATTTAATATGGCCCCTATTGTCACATATGATTTCATTCATTCATTCCTTCATTTTTCAAATATTTAGTAAAAAGCTATTGAATTCCAGGCCCTGTGCTAAAGCAAAGACACACAATGGGTACAGATAGCATCCTCATCCTTGAGGGGTTGTGGGTGAGGGAAGGACAGATGAGAAATAACAGTTACAGCAGAGGAGTGAGTGCTCCCAGAAGACAGAACAAAGGAGGATGGTTCAGGTCACAGATTTCTCCATTTGTCAGGGGCAGTGCCCCACTGCCCCTCCAGGAAGAGCTCCAGCCTCACGACCTCAGCAATCAACCCATGTCAACCTTCTGACCGGAGCGACTGGTCTGGGAATAAACCTGTTATCCAAGCTGGTAGGGAAGGCTGTCCTTTCTCTCTGCTCACCACCCAGGCCATCAAAGCCACCATGACAGGAAAGAACAGTGCCAAGTCCCTGAGAGGAGCAAAGATGAGGCAGAGACACAGCCTCCTGAGAGCATCGAGACCCAGGGCCATCTCCACCCAGACCTCTCTGTGGTTTGCCTATTTGATTCAATAAACCCCCTCCTCCTTTTATTTCCTTTGCTTGAGCTAATTTGAACTGGGATTCTGTCCCTTGTTGCCAAGAGAGTGTCATTTATTCCATGCACCAAAAGATGGGTATAGGCAGGATTTAGGAGAGCATGAGGGTGGATGGATGCACCAGACCCAGGCTGGGGACCAGAGGGAGGCTTCCTGGTGGAAGTGGTACCTAAATAGATGTAACTAACAACAACAAGACCCCGAGCTGCTCAGCTCCATTGTTTTGTTCCCCTTTATAAAATGAACAAACAACTCGTTTTCTTTCCCTTTCTCCTCTGAGAAGAAGTGTACTATACACACACACACACACACACACACACACACACACACACTCAATGGGACCCTCTAAGGGTGGGTGGGTGGGGTCCTGGGATGAGCGTCCAGTATTGTTCCCTGGAGACGGAAGCGAGCTGACTAGGGAGCAGACGTGCAGAAGGAAGATACCTCAGAGCTCAAGGTGATGTAGCTTTGCGTTGTCAGGATGCCATTGGCATGTCCATGGACGGCCGAGGCACCTGTAGGCCTGAGCTTCTGTCACTTAAGCAGATCGGAGGGTGACCCCTCCCCATCCCACAGTGGTCACTAGCTAAGCCAAATCCTTCCCTCCCAAGAACCATGCTTCCCATGCTTGCTCCCACTTCCCCACTACCCAACTCCATCACCCCCTGGGGAAGAAGGGGAGCCCCTTCCTGAATGTTCAGGGGGCCCAGCAGCTAGACAAGGCAGGGAGGGGCATTTCACCAGAGGGAACAAGAGACACCCAGGCACGAGAGCACAAAATGGCACATTGTGTCCAGAGTGGTGCCAGGTGGTGCCACCATTAGGCTGGACTGTATGTCATCAGCAATGCATATGTACATGACCTTGAAAGGCTGTATCAGGGGAAAGTGTTTTGCAGTTGTAAAGTGCTCAACAGAGGCTATTTTCTATTATGATACATATCGAAGGGTTGTTTTGAGACCCAAATGAGATCACACTCCCATAAAGTGGCTCTGAAGGCCAGGAAAGCATAGCACACATGCTAATTAACAGAGTTTGGTGTACAGCTGGGTTACAGTTTAGACCACAAAAGAATAGTAAAAATTGAACTAAAAATTTCCCCCAAATACACAGTATTAAATGTGTTTGTTGTAAACTAGTATTTTAATTAAAATACTTCCTATCCCCTCTTTACAGATAAATGAATGATTTCATTGTCTATTAAAAATAATTTCCTGCTAACAATTAGACCACCAAGCGTCATGCTTTGAGCCTGAGAGTTGTTTTATTGATTTACCACATCACCAAACCCACTCAATATGGCATCTAAAATATATACATATGTATGAATGTATGTGTGTGTATGTGTGTGCACATATTTTTTGTTTTCAAATCAAAACAAAACAAATCATTACCTTAGGACATCATTACCTCACTCTCAAAATGCTGGAAACGTGTCTTAGTTGTTCATTCTGTCTGCTCACAAATCCTTCATTCCCAACAGCTGCTCAGAAACTTAACAGCATTTAAGTTTTTTTTACAGCACTGGATTTGGGTGTAATGTGGCTTCTTTCATTATGAAAAGACATAAGATAGAAACTAGAAGTATAATTACAAGGAAGGAAAAGGAAAATTATTATCTATTCAAGGTGCTATGATTATTTACCTAGATACCCACTGGCACTAATAGGAACATTTGGTGACATTGATGGCTAGCCAATAAATACCAGAAGGACCATGGTTTCCCCACCTACCTACAAAACCATTTGGAACATATTATGGGAAACGGAAGTCTTTGTGGGTATCATAGAGGTGCTGAGTGTTGTCCCTTTGGGCTCCAAAGAATTCTGATTGTGCCCATGGCTTCACCAAGTCTCCCATGGAAACAGTTCCTCAGTTCCTAGTCTCTCTTCTCCAAACACGGAGGCCCTGACCCAGCTCCAAGGTCAAGGTGAGACAATGACATCTTACTCATTGCGATACTTCTTGAAAAGCAACCTAAAAATAAAGGTAGCGTACAGAGATGCTTCCCTGCCTCCTTCATAGAAATACCTTTTTCTTTCTCACTCAAGAAGCAGTGTGAGCATCTTAGAACAACATCTTCACAGCATGTGCAGACCCTGGTTCTACACACATCTACCCAGTGTCCCCTCAGAGTGGTTTTTCCTGGACAAAAAGACAATCTATCCTCAAGAAGCAAATGTCTCCATCTCCTGCAATAACAACATCTGCAATTTTTAACAAAAGATTACTTTCAGTTTCTACCTACCAAGTTCACAAAAATTTAAAGTACCTGTATCCCCCAATGTTATGGGAGGGGCTTCCTCAAAGTTCAAGGCCCCACTTTGTCTGCACTGAGCTGGCTTGAAGCTCGCTTAAGCTGAAAACTTGAAGGCAAGCAGAAGCTCACCCAAGAGGAGGAGAGGAGGGGATGGGGAGTGGTCTTGGCAGAGAAAACAGGAGGCGGGAGGGAGAACTCACTAGCAGGGGAGTGTAGCTGAGACACTGAGATTGGAACCTGCAGATTGAAAGTGACAAGGGATAGATGAAAGATATAAGTAGGAGGTCCAGACCACAGAGGTTAAGAAGACACTAAATAGTCACTTCCCTTCATCAGACTTGCTTCCTGTACTGTATGTTGTAGATTCATAGGAAGCTGTCAATGAGAAAAAGCTCTTTTTCTTCTAATTTGCATGATGTCTTTCTTGTCTATGTTATTCCCCCACAAGGGGAACATAGGTAATGATGGTGACAGCTACTAAGAAACCAAGAAAAATCCCATCCACCACAAACCCCATTCTTCAAATCCTAGAATTCATGGCTCGTGCCATTAGAGCAAAACTGGAAAAAGGGCCGGAGTCAGAAAGGTTGGCATAGATTAGTGAGTTCTCAACCCTTCCAGGGAATTGGGTGAGGTTTTGTGGCTCCAGCTACAGAGTCAAAGAGCTTGTCCAAGAGTTTGTCCGCATGGAAGCCAATCAACTATAGCCATTGGTAGAGTTAGACTGCCCAGGTTCCAGATTGGCAATATGCACCAGGACATTCCACACATTAATCAATAATGTTAAATAGAAATTTTAATACAAGGGTATTCATTGCAAGAGTATACAAACATTTTTTAAAAGGAAGCCATGTAAATGTCAGACGACAGGCAGGTTTTTTTTTTAAATCTATCTTTCTAAGGAAGCCACAAAATAAAAAACTAAAAATCTTGTGCTTGGATAGTATTGAACAGTATGGAACAGTTCTCAAAATACATCAAGTTAAAACCTGATTATCAAACAGTATACTAATTACGATTTCCATATCATGACACATGTGCAAAGAAAATACAAAACTCAAAAGGCAATACTCTAAAATATTAACATTCACTTTCCCTGAAAAGTATGGCTTTGGGTGGTTTGCTTTTCTTGTCATTCTTTTCTGCTTTTTTTCCAAGTGTTAAAAAATGTAATATTGTTATAGTCAGAAAAAAAGACAAAAAAAAATATTCAGAAGATCCTGTTTTACATGGCAGCGTGTTTTCCTGACTGGTTGTGCATCTGAATCACATGGCGGTCTTTGTGCAAATAAACAAAGGTGGGATTTTCCAGAAGGTTCCAGAAAAATGAAACGTTTCTTTGAGAATTATCTGTCCATGTCTATACTGGAGCAAGAAAACACAGACACAAATACACATGCTTTTTCTGTTGTGCTACCCTAGAATATTTGGGAGCTTGGCCCCAAGTCCAGAATTCCAGTTGCCTCCTCCAAATCTGGGAGCCTCTTGCGTCTGTGAAACGCAAGCTGCAGCTCCCGTGGGAGAAGACACTCCTCAGCTTCCTGCCTCATCGCAAAGAAAACTGCCCTTGTGTGCACAGGCCTCACCACCAGGGCAGAAAATGAGAACCGCTTGGAAAAACAGCAAGATGCCTGTAAAAGTTTGTTTGGTGTCTCACAAAATAAAATCCATCTTTCTTCACCAGATGAGAGTCATTGCTTTCAGATGATTTGGAGGGGGACTCATTCCCTGCTCTGAAACTGGAAAGCTGGCAAGTTTTCCAGAACTATGTTTTCATGGACAGGATGGAGAACCTTATGAGAAAATGAGAAATACGATTTCAGGGGCCTTGATTTCTATAGGAATTTTGCTTCCTATAGATTCTTCCAGATGTTCATGAGATCTATTCAGTCAGAATCTCCAGGGATGGGGCTCTGTCATCTACATTTTAATAAGATTTACAGACGATTGCGGTGGAGAGCAAAGTTTGAGAATGACTGTTATGGCAATACACCAAAGGGGAACTCGAGTAGAAAAACAGCAGCGGTTAAAGCACATGCAGCATTTGCAGTCATGATATTTAAATTCAGCCTTAAAATTATTTTTTTAAAAGACTGTCTCCTTTGCTAGAAAGGGCTACATGCCATTATTTCACTTCATTCACAGAATCCTCTCACAGTCTGAATAGGAACAATAAAGCAACCCAAAAGCACACCCAGTCACAGCCCTAGGATGCCACATAAATCAGCTTTGGGCAAGCTGGACCAAGCGGGGTGAGTGCTGCCGAGGCAAAACAGCCTGTCTGGTGACCACTTTTTGCCTATTAAGTGCATGTGTTGACTTTGTGTGTGGAAATAGAGAGTCCAGTTACCACAAGCCCAAGGGTCAACAGCCACTTGGCGGCCTCTTTGCACTGAACAAGCGCTGAATTAAATACAACCAGGATTTGAACAGCTTGGCATCCTGCTAGAAGTTACTTTTCAACGTTGCATGAACACATGTCCTTATTTGTAAAGGGGATTTAAGCGCATTCCCCAGGTGTAATTGTTAATAGCACACCTTTCACTCTCAGACTTATCCCAGTTTGTGGATAAATCATATGGTCACCTAACTTCAAGGCCAGGGTGATTGCATGTTGGCTAAGCGAGTGTCGGGAAGGAGAATGATTAGTAACTCCCCCAAACAGTCATGAAGCAATAACCAGCCAGCGCCCTTCACTTGGCAAGCAGCAAAAACAACTGTTAAGGAAGCTTCCCTCCATCCTCTCTCCCCACCCCTTTCCATTCACTGTATATATTTTTAACTCTTTCAGTTTCTTTAATATCCATCATCATCTGAGCAGCACAGGGCAGTAACTGTATGTCAATTTTCACTTTGCAGCATGCATGCTTTATTCCCAAATTACCCCAGTAACCCAAATAAGAAAGGAGAAAACACACAAAGAATTACTGTGGCCATCTGGAATGCATAATGTGGAAAGATCTGCAATACATTACATGGTCTGGAAAGTGGCTGGTCGAGTTCCAGAGAGCTAAGACAGACTTCAAAGTCTGGCTGTACATCAGTGAAACTGCTGATCGGCTCCGATATTTAAAGTGGGTGTAGATGAATGAATTTATTACCGTTTTTATCTTCTAGGCTCAGATGGGGAAATGGGATCATAGTCAGGTTCTCCTTTAATTTCACGCTGAATTTTTTTTCTTAGATTTTCCTTTTCTCCTCCTTAATGCTGTACTATGTTTTGATTTTTCTTTCTGGACTGAAACATTCCTTCCTTATCTCTGCTATGAACCTGGAAACTGACTCATTTGTATGAATAACTTAACTCCGAAGACTGGTGACCTGATCATGAGATGCTGTGGACAAAACAGTCTCAATTAAAAATATGTATATATAACTTCATAGTCTTTCTTCTTCCGCCAATGGAGCAAGTCAATAGTTGAGATGTGAACTCAGCTGCATGGAAATTATTTCTAAAATTGAATTTGGGTGATATCTAGCTGAATTTCCTGATTAGAAATACTTTATGAGTAAAACCTGGACTCAATAAATATTTGGAAACACTTGATTTGAGGACCGCTGTCAGAAACTCCCTTTAGGAAGGGATGAAAGAGTATTTCTTTGGTCAACACCTGAAAATCCCCTGGAGAAACAAGCATCTTCTCATCTCTGCCAACTGGGTTGCTCTTTTCTCCATACAAATTTATCTTGACCCTTAAAAGAACCCCAACAAATAGAACCATAAGCCAACTCCCTAGCAAATGCCTCCATGTCTCCATCCTCAAGAGCTCTTAGGGTTACTTGTCTAAACTCTAAACACAACTCATCAGCTAGGAAGAAGCATTGCTTTGGATCTCTTCGGGGAATGAGAAAAAAAGAATTATTTTTCACACACACACAAAGGAAAGAAGCACACCAAGAAGGGAAGGGTAATAGTCTCACGATGACCTGCAATGACTGTGTTTCTTCTTTACTACTTTCCAAATATGCACTGGAAATTTCTCGGATTTCTACAGTAATTAGATTATTAAAACATAGCTGAAGTTCCTCCAAAACATTTAGGAATAGCTCAGGACAATATGGTAAAGTAAGGTAGAGTTTCAGTTCCAGGTTCCCTCTCAAGTTCCTGGCTCCTTTTTCACTTTCAAGGGCTCTTTCTCTACCTCCCTGCCCCAGGAAGAACAGAACAAGATATTAATTCTTTAACGAGTGGCCCCTCTCAAGAATCTTTTGCATTTTAAAAGGGAGTTGGCACACGGACTATGTTTAACCCAAGGGGAAGAATTTCTCATGGTAGAACATGAAGAAAGAAAATTGTGGGGAGGCAAAGGGGGTCTCTGACACCCTTCAAACTATATCATGACAGTGCTTTCCTATACTCAAAGGATGATGTTAGCTAGAGTTCTGGAGATCAGTGAGCTATTTGGATGCTTTTAGAATAAAAACATAATTGAATATGCTTTCTATCCATGTCCTATATTCCCAACTCAGTTATAAGACTTTTTCAAAAAACAGCTGACAGGTGCTCTTTATTGGTTTCCTAAGACTGTCATAACAAAGTGTCACAAACTGGATGGCTTAAAGCAACATGAATTAGTTACCTCACAGTTCTGGAGGGTAGAAGATTAATTCAAGGTGTGGGCAGGGCCATGTTTCCTCCAGAACCTTATAGGGTAAGAGTCTTCCTTGCCTTTTCCAGCCCTGGGCTTTCCTTGGCTCATGGTAGCATAATTCCAATCTCTGCCTCTGTCATCACATGGCTGCCTTCATGCCACCAATCTCTGCATCATCTTCTGTGTGTGTGTGTGTCTCTGTATCCAAGTTTCCCCTTTTCATAAGGACACCAGTAATTGTCGTTTAGGGCACATTCTCATAATCATGTCTGAACTTGTGTATACAGTAATCCTTTGGTATCTGTGGGGGATTGGTTCCAGGACCCCCGCAGATACCAAAATCCAAGGATGTTCAAGTCTCTTACAGTCTCCCCTATCCACGGATCCTCATCTGGATCAACCAACAGTACCCGGTGTAGTATTTTTCATTCGCAGTTGGTTGGATAGGTGGAACCTGCAAAGGAAGGCTGGCTGTGTTCACAAAGATCCTATTGACTAAATGAGGTCACATTCACAGTCTCTAAGGGTTAGGACTTCAATATATCTTTTGACAGGGACACAATTCAACACGTAACATGCTCCTAGACCAGAACAATTGAAGAAGAACAAAGACTGGGATCATCTCCTACAGGACAGCCCTTAGCTCCTCCTTGTTGGAAAGATGTAATTCAATCTTGAAAAGTCAAGGACAAATGCCATGACAATTCTAGAGACTCCAGATAGTTCTAGAGTAGTGAGAAGACAGATAGCTTCATGTCTTCCGTATCTTGGTGCCTCAGTCTTCACATGTGCAAATCAGGGACTGTAAAACTTACCTGTCCTGCTTCCACAGAAGAAAGAGAACTGTTTAATATCCTGCATAACCAGCATATCCCAGTGGCAACCATGTGGCTGTTCCCCACGTGAAACCTCCCCAGCCACTTTCACCTTGTCCTTCAACTGTTCTCTTAAGAAAAGAGAAAGAGACCTCGAAGAATATGTATTTGGACTCTGTGGGGAATGAAAAGGGATCCAAAATTAAGAAAGAATATCTGTTTCTCCCCTGACCCGCAGAGACATGTTGATTCCCCATTTAACTCAACACTTCCTCCTGTCTAAATTCACGAAGTACCCTTCCCTCTGCTCTGTAATTGACAAATCTCACTCCATCATATCCTGTATTTTTTCCACTCTTTGTATGTCCTAGAAATTATTTAGCATAGCAGATACCTAATATAATATAAGTTTAGGGCTAAATCCTGAAATACGCACCCAGTTTCCACCCTAAAAAATCCTCCATAATGTACTGACCCTTAGACCTGAAAGTGCCCTGGAAGAGAATCTATCCCGCCCAGCTTAGGTACTCATTGTGGTTCCCTGTGGCCCACAAAATAGAGTTTTAGCTTGATACTCATGGCCCTCAATTACCTAATCCCTACCTGACCTTACTGCCACTGTCTTTCTTTACATTGTCTCTTATCCTCTACGTGCTGGTAACGCAGATTACTCATCTTTCCTATTCCACACACGTTTCCCCCTTTCTTTTAATAAATGTTATTCAAGTTGTTCCGTTTTGCCTGGAATAGTTTTAACCATACACATATTTAAATTCTGCATATTTAAACCCTAAGTAACCTTTAAGTTACTCTCAAGTTACCCTTCCCACCCTCCCAGTTGGAATTCATTTGTCCAAACAATCACTCATAGTATTTGGATCTACACTAACATGTTCTATCTTGCTGGAGTAATTTAAACTTATCTACCACCACCACCCCTTACCACTCTGAAATCCTATGAAATGGGAACCTCAATTTATCCTTCTCAGCATCCCTCCCCCCCATAAACCATAGCTCAAGGCTTGCACAGAGCATATGCTCATAAATACTTTAGTCCAGTTCTGAATAAGACTCAACTCAGGCTTTGATCTCTGTTCCTAACACAAACTATGCCAAGTTATTGACATTTTATTAGTCATTTATACTTTAGCATAAATGTGGTTCCAATCTTTTCATGAGACTGTTGTAAATATTAGAAAACATGTGTGCATGATGACAAGGGTCAGAAGGCAGAATTGAGATGATAAAGGTTTCCACTGATAAAAAATTCCCCTCCATTCTCTTAGGAGACATGAACTTCACTGAGGTGTGTCGCTCATTCTGCTGCCTATGAACTTGCGACCAAGGTGGATTCAGAAGTAAAAGCTTGCAGAAGAAATCATTTTTTTAAGTAACTACATTTCAGTATCTCCCATTAGACCCCTGAATCCCCCTCCTTCTCTTTGGCAAATTCTTACCCAAAGAGCTCTCACCCAGCAAGTGGTTTCTTCCTTTTTAAGTTCTTCATTTCATTCTCACATGGTTCTTGATTTCTGCACATTTTCTATCTTGTGGCTAAAGCCTTGCTAATAGAAAGGGAGCCTTCCTGTGGATTTGCATTCCATCTTTAGGACAAGTTTCAATATGATATCATGTCCTATAGGAACTTAAAAAAATAGCGATTTGGAGCTCTCCCTATGGTTCTAATTGTCTGGTGTCATAATTCACATGCATCTGCTTTCAAACCCACCACCTTCTGGGGCCAAGGGAGGGTCACATTACCACACTGAGTAGCCTGGTGGAAGCACCAAGGACTTCCAGAATGACAGTGCCATGTGATGACAGAACACTAAATTTACCTTCCACCTGGGCAGCTTTGAGAGAAGTGTTATAAAGGGGGCTGGCCAGCTGATGAAACTTTCAAAGCCTTAGATCCCTGCAATTTTATCTCATCCCAAGTAAATTCCTTTCTGAGCTGAGCATGTTCATGTAGAGACATGGAAAGGAGTTAGAGTGATCACCAGGTCCACATCCATGTCATCAGATGATCTCCAAAATATCTAGAATTAATAGTTCAGTGGGAAAGGAATAGCACTTGGAGCCAGTCACAGTTTTAAGGCCTGTGAGCCTCAGTGGTCTCATAGGTGGGATGGGGATAGCTGGTGACCCCACAGAGCTGTGAAAAGAAGAACCAGGTGAGTAGATTGCCTAGCACAGAGTCAAGCTCATAGAACATGCTCAAAATATATTCTTCCCCCGTCATCCTGCTGTTGCCTTTCTCATTGACTCTACCTATAAGTAGGGATTCCATAGCTTCATTCAGTCATCCATCCCAGAATTTCACTCTCCTGATAAAGGTGGATAGAGCAAACACTCCTCATCCAGGGCCTCTCACACCTAGTGCTGTTTCCCTCCAACCCATGAGCCCTCCATACAAACACCAAACTCCACTGTCATTAATTTTCTTCCCCACTCCTCAGGCTTCTCACCACAGCTTAGAGAGGAAGAAAAAAAAAAAAACTGAACAAATGATTTCCAATGTAAAAATCTGGCAAGGGATTTTTAAAAAAAATTACCAGTGCTGTTCAACAGAACTTTCTACAGTGATGGCAATGTTCTGTATCTGCACTGCCCAATGCAGTAGCCACTAGACAAATGTGGCTAGGGTGAATGAAGAACTGCACATTTAGATTAATTAAATTTTTAAATTACTATTTTTAAATTTAATTTTAATTAATGAAATTAAATAGGCAGGTGGCTACCATATTGGACGTCACAGATATAGACCAATGTTTCTCAAGCTTCAATGTACATATCCTCATGGGGATCCTGTCAAAATACAGGTTGTGATGTGGTAGGTCTGGGTTGGGACCTGAGATTCTGCATATCTAATACATAATGCTGATGTTGCTGGACCAGAGACCATACTTTGAGTAACAAGGATCCAGCCTATATTATGCAAAGAACTGGTTTTCGGAAAAAGACAGCAACCTGAAAAACAACAGAGAAAGGATATGAATAGATAGTTTACAAAAGAGGAAATCCAGAGGGCTATTAAGCATATGAAGATGTCCAAACTCATTAGTGATCAGTGAAGGCAAAATAAAACAACACTATTTTATCACTTAACAACTGTAAGACTGGCAACGATTAGAAGGCTGGATGTCACCAAGTGTTAGTGGAGATGTGAGAGTACAGGAGTGCCATATCCTGCTGAAGGATGAGTGGGCTGGTGCAGCCATCCTGGAAAGCAATCTAGCACAATTGTCTTAAATGAAGTAGTTGCATACTCATGACCCAGCCATTAATTTCCTGAGTATGTATTCCAAAGAAGTTCTCACACAGGTCATGTAAGAAGGTTGTGACAAGTAAGCAGAGCCAAGTTAGGCATACATCACTGGGGCAGTGGATGGTAAAATGTGGTGGGTGCACAGCATAGGATACTATCCAGCATTTGGAAGCGATATTTGCGATGGGCCTGTAGCAATACTGATGGGTCCTAAGATGGTATCACTGAGCGAAAAAAAAAATGAATCAGAATGAGACATACAATACAATACCATGTTCAGAAATTAAAGTACCTGCTACAAAATTACAAGTCCTGTTTTGTAAAAATACATTTTAGATGTATGTTTTGTATACAGTTAGAGTGAGGGGGCAGAATGGGAGTATGGAATGGGGATAAAAAGGAAGAAATGAAGCAAGATAAGACCTTGCATGGATTGTGAAGATGTGGCATGTAGCAAAGGAGAAGTCTGGAATTCAGTACCCTCGACAAGCTGGCCCCCATGGCCTGACCAGCCTCATCTCCTACTGTGTCCCCCATGTTAACCCTCCTTAGACTGCTGGCAAACTGATTCTATTGCTGTCCTCCAGACATGCGTGGCCATTCCTTCACCGACTCCTTTTCCAAGAGTGGAATCTTCCTAATCCCCTGATCCATGTGAACCCTGGGCTATTTCCTTTGGGAAATCTCTCCAATCATCAAAACGAAAACGATCACCTCTTTCTCTGACATCTGCCATGCCTACGTTCTGCACCTCTCTTTTGGCAATGATCATACTGATTTGCATCCTTGGCTGCTATTTTTGTAATGACATAAAACTAAGCAAAAGAACAACCAGGGCATCAACAACAACAATACAAGTCCCCGGAGCCTGTAAGCTTCTGGAACACAGGGTCGGTGTCTCGCTTCTCTTCCCGATCCTCATCAGGGTCTATCACTATATATTTCAAAGACCTGCTCTACAAGAGCTGACTGATTAGGTTAACTCTCATCTTAAAAACTATTTCTTTATGCAAAGAAAGTGCAGTATTTAGTCCTCAAATTGAATAAGTCAGGAGTGTGTGGAAAAATAGGGTTTGCAGACCAGTGTCACTAGTGATCCTTATAAATATTTTTATATCCATTAAACTAAAGCAATAAAGATAAGACACTCTGTAAAGATAACGTCAACAGTACTTTATATATCCTAAAATAATCATGATGAACACACTGTTCAGTTAATCACCATTTACCATTGCTTATTGTCTAGAATCTTTTCAGGATATCTTTCTTCTGCAGTTTTAATGTGGTGCTTGTAAATTTGACATTCTTTGTTTATAAACACTGGGCATGATAATAACTACCATTTGTTGAGTATCTACTCTATTTCCAGCTGTACAGACCTTAGCTCATTTTTCTCCTCACAGCACTGTAGGTTATACTGTCGAATCCCCATTTTATAGCTGAGGAAACAGAGGGTCAAAAGCATTGAAGTAACTCCCTCAAGGCCATCAGCTAGTGATCAACCAAGCAAACCTGATTTCAAACCAGGTTCGTTTGGCTCCCAAATCCAAACCCTTTCTACAATCCACTTCTGCCAAGGAGTTTTCTAGTGTGTCTGATTCTCCAAGCCAATGTCTATTTGATATTATGACTCTGAACATCTAAGTCATAAAAAGTGGCCTGTGATTTACATAAATCAATGGTTCTCAAATGCATATGCACTTCTAGAACTATGATTACAGCTGAATTAGTCTGGGGATACAGTTTTAAAAGCTTCCAGGTGATTCTAATGTGCAGCCAGAGTAGAGAACCACTGACACAGACTCAGAACAGGTGCCCAGATATAAGTCTACATACACTGGAATGGGAAGGGACTTGTATAATAAAGTTGCCCTCTTGTACAACATAGGGAATATAGCCAATACTTTATAATAACTATATATGGAGTATAACCTTTAAAATTTGTGAATGTATTGTACACCTGTACAATATTGTACACCTGTAACTTATATAATATTGTACTTCAACTATACTTCATATTAAAAAATTTAAAGAAAAAGATAAAACTTTGATAGCTTTATCACAAAATTTAAATAAAGACACAATGCAATAAATACAGTATTCTAAAGCTGAAAAAATAAAGTTGCCCTCAGCCCTTTTTCTAAATTAAATCTCTGTAAGGACAAGTTTGCCATCATTTTTTCTAAAATGTGACTAATTTTCTCTCATCTTTCTCCAGCTTCTTCTTGCCTTTTTGGAACACAAATATCAAAACAGGAAATAAATATTCTGGTAAGAGTCTGATAAGTGCAGAGCATCAGAGCAGTGATATTTTCAGGACTCCCTTGGTCAGGGTAGGCTAGCTGCTGTAACCAACCAACCCACGTCTCAGTGGCTTAAAAGATAGAAATTTGTTTCTCATGCTCATAACGGTTCAGCAGGCTGCCTTCCACAAAGTGACTCAGGGACCGAGGCTGTCCACATCTTTGCCATTTTCTACAGCCTCTGACCCCTCTGTTGGATCCTTTCTATCTGGCTGGCAAATGGGGAAGAGAAGTACATCTCATGAGGGAGGATTTTACAGACCAGGCCTGGAGAGTTGCATGTCCTTTCTGCCAACATTGCTGTTTAACTCAACTCAAGGTTGCTTATGACCTTCAGATATTTCCCTGTAACTTTTATCCAAGTTGTCTTATCTATTTTAAAAAGGAATTAACATAATATTTATTGAGGACCCACTATGTTGCAGGTTTTAGCTTGTTATGTTTCATATGTTATCTTATTACGTTATCAGAATAATCCTGTGAGGTATGTGCTGTGTCATTATTCCCATTTTACAGAGGGTATTGAAGCTAATGGAATTTAAGTGACCCAACCACACTTAGATATCAGATACTAGAGCTCAGGTCTTCTACCACTTTCCATTGGAGTGTTTGGCTTTGATTTTTAAAAGCATTATATCGAAAGCTGCTCAAGATGTCAGATTACAAAAGAATAATTTAGAGTGGTAGACTTTCCCACCTTGCCTCCCAAAACTGTGCAAAGTCCCCTGGGTCTCTCCACAGTGTGCATGGTCACCTCAGTTAGATGGCATCAAAATGTCTCACTCTTAGTTATTCTTTAACATTTGTTTGAAAATAAAATCAAAGTCTTCTGATATCAAAATCTAGTTCATTCATTATTAAAATTTTAATTTAATACAAATCCTACAGACAGGTGTAGGATTAAGGTGGATTGTCTCAGAGTCTTTCAACCTCTAATAAATCTGTGTGAATATTTTGGTCCCATTGACAAGAAGCTGCTTCATTCCCAGAGTGAAGATTTTCCATATTTTAACCGCCAGAAAGAAAGCTCTAGCCTGGGAATATTCCCCCCGATACTCAACCAAGTTTCTCACTTCAAATCTCATCCCACTCAATTCTTAAATATCCAGACATTGAATCCAGCCTATAGATCCTCCCAGTTCTGCTTCTGTACTTCCTAAAAGAGATGTGGTTAGACCTCTCATTCACTCATTCAACACATTTTAGTCAAATGCTCACTTGGAGCCAGGTGCAGAACTAGATGCTGGGAGGGATACAGTGATGGAGAAGGCCCCAAACATTGCTTCAATGAGCTCACAATTTATTGTGGAGGAGGAATACACAACCAGCCATGACATCCCCTGATATTCACTCAAGGATAGAGGTGAGCTAAGAGTTATAGGGACATAGAAACTAATTCTGCTGGAGAAGGGAGAAATGAAGTGGCATTAGGAGTGACATTTGAAGTGAGCATTAAGGGAGGGTGGGAGCTTTTAAAACAGAGAATGAGAGGAAGGACATTCCAGGTCAAAGGAATGGCATGACCAAAAGTTCAGAAGCACATGGCTTGGAATGGCCAGTAACTGGGTGAAGCTCAGACATGGTGCTCAGAGATGAGAGCAGGGAGAGAATTTGCTAGTGGAAGCAACTGGAGTGATTACAGTTTACTACTGCTGTTATTATTTTCTTGTTGCTATTTGTTTTTGATATTATATTTCAGAGAGTAAGTAGAAAAAGAGTATCCGCAGCTAGGAGGACCAATGAGGAGACTGCTGTAACAATTCTGAAGAGGAAATGATGAAGGACTGAATGAGATCTTTGGGGCAAGGGAGGAATAACAAGATAGAAGAGTCATTTCAGAGATGGAATTGGGAAGACTTGGTATCTCCAAGGGATGGAGGAAAGGGAGCAGCAAGCAGTGCCTGCCTCCCCCATCTTGGGACTGGGCACTGGCAATGTGGGGGCGCACTTAACCCACGGAGCCAATGTCGGGGGAGGTCAAGCAGGAAGAGGGCTGTGATCAGTGAAGACAGGACTGGGGATGCAACAGAAGACAGTGTCTGAAGCGGCCAACCTGAGCTTCTGGGTGGTGACCGATGGATAAGAATCCCATTGCAATAGATACCTGAATGCTGACTGTGCCCTTTGCTGATGACATAATGATGAGACAGGCTGTAGCATTTGGTTTTAAGACCAGGAATCTGATGACTGGCCCCAACTCTGATCTGCCACTAACCGTACAACCATAAGGGTCTAGTCACTTAATTTCTGTGTTTCAGAATATTCACCTTTATACTAAATCTTGTAGTAGATAACCTCCAAGGCAGGGTTCTAAACTCCTTTTCTGAGGACTGGACCTAGCTCATAATGAAAGAGCCACAGAGAAATAGGGAAAATCAGCATAGTGTCATATAAATATTTAGGGAGACATACAATAACTAAATAACTAGAAGGTTGGATGGATGGATGGATGGATGGATGGAGAAAGAGGAAAAAAAAGAACTACAAGGTTGAAACTACATTTTCTGCAAAGGACTTTCTTTTATTCCAAGGATATATTTTACTTCATTTTTGGTGTTAAAATTGTTCTTTCTTTTGTTAAACAGTGGTGAGAGTTGATAGCAGTTTTTTTAAACGTTTAATTTTTAAACTTTAAGGTTTTTAAACTCAAAAACTTTCCAGACTTCTGTAGTTCTCAGGTTTGGTTATTTTTTTTCATTTAAAAATTTTCTTATTCTGTAAAATTGAACAGCCTGGGAGCCAATTTCCTAGCATTTCTCCCAACTGTATAGGCAGGGGCCAGGCTACAACAACAGAATATTGTTTTCTTTTTACAGCACCTGCCCCTGCCCCTCACCCTCACCCTACCCGCTTGAGCAGCTGTTATGCAGCGAGCACCAATGGCCCACTGATGAGTGGAATGTGATCCCATCCCAACCCAGAAATTAGGGGATTTGCTTCTGGGGACCTTCAAAGAGAATCCACATTTTTTTGGTCTTTTCTCCTTTATTCCTTTTATTCTCTCTTCTGCACCAAAAACAAAAAATAAAAGAAAAAGAAAGGCAAGCAAATCAGTGGGAGGACAGAAAATTTGTTCTCCAGATGATATTTCTGTTCATCCTGGGATCCTTTAAATGTCCAACATCCCAAGCCAACCTCCCCCACCTACCACTGGAGCTGAACCAAGGTCTCCTGTTACATGGCCATAGAACTGTCGGCCAGCACACATTTTTTCCTGCCAAAGAGTGGTTTGCAGTTGGAAGGTATAGAGATTGGTTATGCTAAAGCTTCAGTACATGATCAGATAACACAGATTAAGTTGATGTATGACAGGATCTCACCCTATAGGGCAATTGTGGGATACCCCAACTGAAACCTCAGAAGATACAACCATTCTCCTCCTTCATGGAAACTAAAGATGGTATCACAAATTTATACACTGTCCCTAACCCTATTGTGTACCGACTAATCATAATAGACATACTAAATAATAGCTATTATTTTTCTGGCATTTACTATGGACAAAATACTCTTAACACCAATCTCTAAAGTAGAAATTATTTCTCTCTTAATTAGAAAGCTGAGACTCAGGGAAATTAGTTCCTTGCCAAAATTATATAATTAGTCAGTAATGGAGATGGGATCTGAATCCAGATTTGTCCAGTCACAAACCCTAATTATGGCACAATCCAGAGTAAGCCCCTCCCCCATTGTCCCAAGGTATGAAACCATTGCCAAAGCATAGCAAGACAATGGTGTGAAGAGATGGTCCCTCTTGCAATCTGACAGAGGAGCTAGACCTATAAACAACGAGTTAGACTACAGGGCACATTCAGAGGAGGGTTATGATGCTGTGGCAAAAAAGATGCATTGTTACCTCAGAGAAGCCTTCCATCAGGATCGACATTTGAGGATCAGATGCTTGGGCTCTGGAGCGACTCAAAGTTCCTTCGAACAAAAACGCCAAGATTATTATTTCACAAGAAAGACAGTCAAAGTCATGTTCAAAGGCAGAATTCAGCTTTCTTTTTATGAAACCCGGCTATTAGTCTTCAGTAGAAAATTATCACCTTTTTCCAGATGAGCTTGTTTCTGAAGTATCTAGTGAGGAAACCACTCCCAGCTCTCAGTATAGGTGACCAAACTGCCTCTGGGCACTGCCATAAACATCAGTAATAAATTCAGGGCCTACCCTGCAGCTTCAAAGATGGCAAAGCACAATCAAAGATGGATTTCCTTTGAAAGGACGAAGGGGCTTGAAGAGGGGCAGGGTGAAAAGAATCGGTGAGGAAAAGGATACCCATGGTTTCTGACTAGTACAAGCAGCAGGACTGAGGTGCAGCATTAAGACAAAGCAGGACCAGGTAACCTGAGAGAGAGAACCCAGTGTGGTTCAGAAAGTCTTGTTGTGAAGACGAAGAAAAAGTTCCAGGTGGAGGTGAATGAAGTTAAAGGAGGATCTCTTAGTCAAAGATGAGAGATATGAGTGTGTTTCAGTGCTGCTGAAAGCAGAGAGGGAAATGTTGAAGACACAGGTGAGAGGAGAGACAGCTGATGATGTGGAGCTGCTAAGGTGACGGAAGGATGGCTCAGGGGCACCGGTGGAGGGATGAACCATGGCAAAAGGAGAGATGGGTGGGCACTATGGACACAGGGCAGATGAACTTAATGTGCTGCTAGAAATTGAGGGCTGCTTGCCTAGTGTCTTTTCTTTTCTCTGAAAAGAAAGAATTGAGAGCATCTGTTGAGGGGTAAGACTTGAAGGGTGTACAGAAAGTTTAAAATAACTACTACAGAGGTGTGAAAGCACTACAACATTAGTAATATGGTGACATCCTGAGCAGTGCTAGGGGCCAGACTGAGTCTAGGGTGGAGACAGTATGGCCCACAGCTGTGCAGCTTCATGTCATCCGCCATTCCTCCGCCATGGGGGCCAGGAGCCCAGGAACAGAGGTTGGGGTCCCACCAGATAGGTGGGTACAATAATCAAGCCAAGAGATTAGGGAATTAAGGAGGGAAGTGAAGTGAGAGGACATCCCATGTTGCAAGAATATAGCCCTGCACTCTCTCAGGAATTATGTTAGAACACTGTACTCAGTCATAGGGGCCCAGGGCCTTCAGGTGGCTTCAGAGACACTACTTGACCCTGAACTAGAGTCTCCTCCAGTCTTTCCCTGTGCCCTTGTTGGTTTGGCCCTGATTGGATCCACAGCCTTTTCAACCTTACCCCATCCCCAGGAATAGCCATTGAGACAGTGTTACCTTGGCCTTTTTTTGGGTGTCTTGGGAGTGAAAAATACAGATCTCCATGATCTGGGAAGAACTGGTTTGATTTAAATTCCTGGAATTTAAATTGGTTCAAGATGGCGGAGTAGAAGGACGTGTGCTCACACCCTCTTGCAAGAGCACCAGAATCACAACTAACTGTTGAACAATCATTGACAGGAAGGCACTAGAACTCACCAAAAAAGATACCCCGCATCCAAAGACAAAGGAGAAGCCACAATGAGATGGTAGGAGGAGCACAATCACAATAAAATCAAATCCCATAACCACTGGGTGGGTGACTCACAAACTGGAGAACAATTAAACCACAGAAGTCCACCCACTGGAGTGAGGGTTCTGAGCCCCACATCAGGCTTCCCAACCTGGGGGTCTGGAAAAGGGAGGAGGAATTCCCAGTGACTCACACTTTGAAGGCTAGCAGGATTTGATGGCAGGACTTCGACAGGACTAGTGAAAACAGAGACTCCACTCTTGCAGGGCACACACCAAGTAGTGTGCACATCAGGACCCAGGGGGAAGGAGCAGTGACTCCATAGGAGACTGAACCAGAACTACCTGCTAGTGTTGGAGTGTCTCCTGCAGAGGTGGAGGGCAGCTGTGGCTCACCGCAGGGACAAGCACACTGGTAGCAGAGGTTCTGGGAAGTACTCCTTGGTGCGAGCCCTCCTGGACTCTGCCACTAGCCCCAACAAAGAGCTTGTAGTATCCAGTGCTGGGTTGCCTCAGGCCAAACAACCAACAGGGAGGAAACTCAGCCCCACCAATCAGCAGACAAGTAGTTTAAAGTTTTACTGAGCTCTACCCAACAGAGAAACACCCAGCACTATCCACCACCAGTCCCTCCTGTCAGGAAGCTTCCACAAGCCTCTTAGATAGCCTCATCCACCACAGGACAGACAGCAGAAACAGGAAGAACTACAATCCTACAGCCTGTGTAATGAAAACCACATTCACAGAGAGACAGGCAAAATGAAAAGGCAGAGGATTATGTACCAGATGAAGAAACAAGATAAAACCCCAGACAAACAACTAAATGTAGTGGAGATAGGCAACCTTCCAGAAAAAGAATTCAGAATAAAAATAGTGAAGATGATCCAGGACCTCAGACAAAGAATGGAGGCAAAGATTGAGAAGATGCAAGAAATGTTTAACAAAAACCTAGAAGAATTAAAGAACAAACAAACAGAGATGAATAATTCAATAACTGAAATGAAAAATACACTAGAAGGAATTGAGAATAATTGAGGCAGAAGAATGGATAAGTGACCTGGAAGAGAGAATGGTGGAATTCACAGCAGTGGAACAGAATAAAGAAAGCAGAATAAAAAGAAATGAAGACAGCCTAAGAGACCTCTGGGACAAAATTAAATGCACCAACATGTGATTTATATGGGTCCCAGAAGGAGAAGAGAGAGAAAAGGGACTCAAGAAAATATTTGAAGAGATTATAGTTGAAAACTTCCTTAACATGGGAAAGGAAATATCCACCCAAGCCCAGGAAGCACAGAGAGTCCCAGGCAGGATAAACCCAAAGAGAAACACACCAAGACACATAGTAATCAAATTGACAAAAAATAAGACAAAGAAAAATTATTGAAAGCAACAAGGGAAAAATGACAAGTAACATACAAGGGAACTCCCATAAGGTTAACAGCTGATTTCTCAGGAGAAACTCTAAAAGCCAGAAGAGAGTGGCACTATATATTTAAAGTGATGAAAGGGAAGAACCTACCACCAAGATTACTCCACCCTCAAGGATCTCATTCAGATTCAAAGGAGAAATCAAAAGCTTTGCAGACAAGCAAAAGTTAAGAGAATTCAACACCACCAAACCAGCTCTACAACAAATGCTAAAGGAACATTTCTAAGTGGGAAACACAAGAGAAGAAAAAGACCTACAAAAACAAACCCAAAACAATTGAGAAAATGGTAATAGGAACATACATATCGATAATTACCTTAAACGTGAATGGATTAAATGCTCCAATGAAAAGACACAGACTCACTAAATGGATACAAAAACAAGACCCATATATATGCTGTCTACAAGAGACCCACTTCAGACCTAGGGACACATACAGACTGAAAGTGAGGGGATGGAAAAAGATATTCCATGCAAATGGAAATCAAAAGAAAGCTGGAGTAGCAATACTCATATCAGATAAAATAGACTTTAAAATAAAGAATGTTACAAGAGACAAGGAAGGACCCTACATAATGATCAAGGGATCAATCCAAGAAGAAGATATAACAATTATAAATATATATGCACTCAACATAGGAGCACATCAATACATAAGGCAACTGCTAACAGCTATAAAAGAGGAAATCGACAGTAACACAATAATAGTGGGGGACTCTAACACCTCACTTACACCAATGGACAGATCATCCAAACAGAAAATTAAAAAGGAAACACAAGCTTTAAATGACACAATAGACCAGATAGATTTAATTGATATTTATAGGACATTCCACCCAAAAACAGCAGATTACACTTTCTTCTCAAGTGCACATGGAACATTCTCCAGGATAGATCACATCTTGGGTCACAAATCAAGCTTCTGTAAATTTAAGAAAACTGGAATCATATCAAGCGTCTTTTCTGACCACAATGCTATGAGATTAGAAATCAATTACAGGGAAAAAAACGTAAAAAACACAAACGCATGCAGGCTAAACAATATGTTACTAAATAACCAAGAGATCACTGAAGAAATCAAAGAGGAAATCAAAAAATACCTACAGACAAATTACAAAGGAAACACGATGATCCAAAACCTATGGGGTGCAGCAAAAGCAGTTATAAGAGGGAAGTTTATAGCTATACAAGCTTACCTCAAGAAACAACAAACATCTCAAATAAACAATCTAAACTTACACTTAAAGTAACTAGAGAAAGAAGAACAAACAAAACACAAAGTTAGCAGAAGGAAAGAAATCATAAAGATCAGAGCAGAAATAAATGAAAAAGAAACAAAGAAAACAATAGCAAAGATCAATAAAAACTAAAAGCTGATACTTTGAGAAGATAAACAAAATTGATAAACCACTAGCTAGACTCATCAAGAAAAACAGAGAGAGGACTCAAATCAATAAAATTAGAAATGAAAAAAGACAAGTTACAACAGACACCGCAGAAATACAAAGCATCCTAAGAGACTACTACAAGCAACCCTATGCCAATAAAATGGACAACCTAAAGAAATGGACAAATTCTTAGAAAGGTATAACCTTCCAAGACTGAACCAGGAAGAAATAGAAAATATGAACAGACCAATCAGAAGTAATGAAATTGAGACTGTGATTAAAAATCTTCCAACAAACAGAAGTCCAGGCCCAGATGGCTTTATAGGTGAATTCTATCAAACATTTAGAGAAGAGCTAACACCCATCCTTCTCAAACTCTTCCAAAAAATTACAGAGGAAGTAACACTCCCAAACTCATTCTATGAGGCCACCATTACCCTGATACCAAAAGCAGACAAAGATACTACAAAAAAAGAAAATTACGGAACAACATCACTGATGAATATAGACAGAAAAATCCTCAACAAAATACTAACAAACAGAATCCAACAGCACATGAAAAGAATCATACACCATGATCAAGTGGGCTTTATCACAGGGATGCAAGGATTCTTCAATATACGCAAATCAATCAATGTGATACACCATATTAACAAATTGAAGGATAAAAACCATATGTTCGTCTCAATAGACGCAGAAAAATCTTTCAACAAAATTCAACACCCATTTATGATAAAAACCCTCCAGAAAGTAGGCATAGAGGGAACTTACCTCAACGTATTAAAGGCCATATATTACAAACCCACAGCCAACATCATTCTCAATGGTGAAAAACTGAAACCATTTCCACTAAGATCAGGAAAAAGAGAAGGTTGCCCACTCTCACCACTATTATTCACCAAAGTTTTGGAAGTCCTAGCCACAGCAATCAGAGAAGAAAAAGAAATAAAAGGAATACAAATTGGAAAAGAAGAAGTAAAACTGTCACTGTTTGCAGATGACATGATACTATACATAGAGAATCCTAAAGATGCCATCAGAAAACTACTAGAGGTAATCAATGAATTTGGTAATGTTGAAGGATACAAAATTAATGCACAGAAATCTTTTTCATTCTTATACACTAATGATGAAAAATCTGAAAGAGAAAAAGGAAACACTCCCATTTACCATTGCAACAAAAAGAATAAAATATCTAGGAATAAACCTACTTAGGGAGACAAAAGACCTGTATGTAGAAATCTATAAGACATTGATGAAAGAAATTAATGATACAAACAGATGGAGAGATATACCATGTTCTTTGACTGGAAGAATCAATATTGTGAAAATGACTATACTACCCAAAGCTATCTACAGATTCAATGAAATCCCTATCAAATTATCAATGGCATTTTTTTACAGAACTAGAACAAAAAATCTTAATATTTGTATGGAGACACAAAATACCCCAACTGGCCAAAACAGTTTTGAGGGAAAATAATGGAGCTGGAGGAATCAGACTCCCTGACCTCAGACTATACTACAAAGCTACAGTAATCAAGACAATATGGTAGTGGCACAAAAACAGAAATATAGACCAATGGAACGAGATAGAAAGCCCAGAGATAAACCCACGCACCTATGGTCAAATAATCTATGAATAAGGAGAAATATACAATGGAAAAGACAGCCTCTTCAATAAATGGTGCTGGGAAAATTGGACAGCTACATGTAAAAGAATGAAATTAGAACACTCTCTATGACCCAGCAATCCCACCACTGGGCATATACCCAGAGAAAACCATAATTCAAAAAGACACATGCACCCCAATGTTCACTGCAGCACTATTTACAATAGCCAGGTCATGGAAGTAACCTAAATGCCCATCGGCAGACGAATGGATGACGAAGATGTGGTACATATATACAATGGAATATTACACAGCCATAAAAGGAATGAAACTGGGTCATTTGTAGAGACATGGATGGATCTAGAGACTGTCATACAGAGTGAAGTATGTCAGAAAACAAATATCGTGTATTAACACATATATGTGGAATCTAGACAAATGGCACAGATGAACCAGTTTGCCAGGCAGAAATAGAGACACAGATGTAGAGAACAAACATATGGACATCGAGGGGGGAAATGGGGGGAGGTGGTGATGGGATGAATTGGGAGATTGCATTTAACATATATACATTAATATGTATATAATAGATAACTAATAAGAAAGTGCTGTACAAAAAAATAATAAAATTCCATAAATAACTAAATAAATAATAAATAAATTACTGGAATTCCCTAGAGAGAGTCTGACAACCTTGGAAGGTGTATGAATTGCTGTTGTTTTTGTTCCTTGTTTTCTTAGAAGGAAGGTGGATTTGCATTTTAATTTTTAAATTATGATGTAGTATGTCAACACATGCTTCATATACATTTTATAAAATTAGAGATGTATATAGAGTTCAAAAAAAGTAAAAGTACCCCTTTACCCACAGCTTGCACCCATTTCTCTCTTGCCAGTAGGTAACTACAAGTAACAACTTGGTGATTCATCACTCCTACCTTATTCTGTGCGTTTACAACTTTAGATATACACTTACATATGAATATACATATCTATATTCACGTTTTTCATAAATCGTATCAAGCAATACGTATTTTTCTGTGATCAGTTTTTCCATGCCATATAAATTCCTTTTTCTTTTTAAAATTTTATTATAGAATATTTAAAAACAGAGAAAATAGAAGATTGAGTATAGCAATAACCTATGTACTTGCCACCTAGATTTATGTAACTATTCATATTTTCTATATTTCACCAGATTTTTTGAAGAAATGAAACTTTGCAGATAAAGTTTAATTGCCCTTCTTAGCCCACCCCAGTCCTATTCCCTTCCCTAGTTTCCCAGAAGAAGCCACAATCTGGAGAAATTGTTGGGTATACTTAAACATTTTTTTTTAAAACCACACATGTATGCTTCCATAATCTAATTACGGCATTGTTCTGAGAGTTTTAAAAATGCAGAAATAGTCTCATACTGTACATGGCTTTCTGTGACTTACTTTTCTTCCTTATTAATTTTCTAGTTGTATCTATATTAATACATGAGTGCTAATTAACTTATTTTAATTGTTGGTTTTCTTTGAATATATGACAACTGCTTTATCCATTATTCTTTTGGTAGATATTTAAGTTGTTTCCAATTTTTGTTGTAACAAACTCTGCTGCTGTGAACATAGTCCATGGCCCCTTGAGCAGATGTGTGACAGTTTCTTTTAGACACATGCCTGTCCCTTGCAGGACTCTTCAGAACTTGTATTAACAATGAATATTAGTCAACTGTTAATTTTACTGAAAAAGTGACATGCAGGTATGTTCAGTTGAAGAATAGAAAGTATCTCTGCAAACAGGTTATGTTGCTTTCTTTGCAAGTGTTGCAGGTTTTAATGAGTCCCCAATTTCCAAGAAATTGGAAGTGAGGAAATAATATCATCCGCTGAGATCACAACAAGGATGTTCACAGTCCCTTGAGTGAATGACTCCCAAGCCAGGCAAGATTTAACTGTAACCTGAATGAAACATTCATGTTCTGAAGAACACAGCAATCAAAAACGGCCCTGTCTTCTGGGGAAACAGAAAATGGGAAGCCCTAGGACAAAATTCAACGGTGCTAGTCCAGGTATCGTACAAATATAAGGGGAAGCCTGAACTACAGATTTCTAAACCAACTCTGCAGAGAGATGATGGGTACATAGTGTTATTCCTTATTCAATCCTGATATTCCCTATTTTCGCCCCGATTATCAACCAAAGATTACATTGGGCATTAGGACTTTGAGTGTTTCTAGTTATATGCCATACTTTAAAAATGTAAAGTAATGAATTGGCATTCTGATATTATAACATTTTCATGCATATTGTTCTTTTAAGTCCCACTATGAACGGGGTCCCTTCTCAGAATGCTGACAACCTCAGGTACGGAACTGAGACCCTGAGCTCCAGAACTGACCGGTGGTAAAATATGGGTAATGAATGCACCTGGGTGGGTTCTTGGTCACACCACTCTGGCTCTCTTTTCCTGGGTCTACAACATACATGAATTCTATTGTGACCCCGTGCACAAGGTTTCTACAGTTTATATCTTCTGCATTCCAGAAACCCTGAAGAACATCATGTATCTTTCTTCTGGCAAACACAAGTCATGGTGGCTCCAAATCCCAACAATTATAAGGAGGCAAAATATCAGCTAAGTGGGTGAGTCTAAGTGCATATGCCTCGGCTTAAAAGAAGTTACTGCACCTCTAGGAAATTAGAGTGACTTAACCCTTTCATTGTATTGTATTTTTTCTTTATACCTTTATGCAGTTTTTCCTGTGTTATACATTTATACCATCTTGATGAAAAATGGTTATGAGAAATAACATAAGCTAGATATTGAGGGTTATTTGTATGTGGCTTAATTGGTGTTCCAAACATCAGGAAGAACACTTCAAGGGATGTAAGGAAAAGCCACATTTTTGGTTTATGAAGTGAGAGCATTAAATGACCCATCTTGCAGAATGCTGGGTGAAATAGGATGGTGATTAGAGCAAAGAAAAAGGAACTGTGGTTATATTCTACCCTATGACCACTTTCCCACCAAATAATAATAGTTGTGATAATTACTAGTTTGTTCAAATAAGAATTTGCATCTTTAAATATGTGTAAATCACCAGCAATCCCTGCTGTTGTTTCTGATGTTTTGGCATCACATTAAAAAGTTCCAGATTGTTAATGAAGGTCAGATTCCTTCATAACAGGAAAACATCTGTCATAAACACTCTACAAATATTTACAGGGCTAGGCTGGGTAGTATGCAGTCTCCCCTTCCTAATCGGAACTGTATCCCCAAGGGCAAACACAACAAGCAAACAGCAAACAAAGCAGGTCACAGGGCGCTGATATGAGGGGCATTGACACGCCGTCAACATGGAAATTCTCCAAGTTGGGCAAAGAAAGCACGTTGTAGGTAGTTCCCAGTTTTTTGATAGACTCTTTGCTATATGTTTTTCAATGATGGTCTCTCTTCCTTTGTTCTTTTCATTGCAGATGTTCTCTTTTCTCCACGAGGGATACCTGAGCCTCAGATGTGTTATTTTTCCTTGATAAACTCCTCCACACCTCTATTCTGTCTGATTTAATTCAGTATAGCATTTTCATTTTACCCCACATTGAGATAACATTTATCTCTAACCAGGAATATCTACATCAGTAATGCCAGAAAAGAAAGGGACTGGAAATTTTTGATCAGCTTCTCAGTAAAAAAGACGATAGAAATAATGGAGCCTTAATGAAAAGAAACACCATCTGTCTTCCATCCTCTGTTCCTCAGTCCCATGGTCACCACCATCACACAAAGTGGCTCTCCAGATGTAGATCAATATTCTCTACCAGTTCTCTATAAGTCAGTGGATGAGAGGTAGAATTTTACTTTTGATGCTGTAGTCAACTACAGTGACTTACATGAACTCTAAATTAATTATCATTTCCATCAGCTTTAAGGTTTGTGAATCCATAAAAAGGTCAGAGTCTAGGTGTCACAATGCTTTACTTAGCAATCAGTATCAAAGCTCACTCTAGGAAGACAAGAATCCTTGATTTGCATACTCTCCCATTATTCTGATTTGCTACCTTTCATCCCAAATGTGGGAAGAAGATAGATAGCATGAGTTTGGAGACTGGCAGACAAAGGGTCTAATTCCAAATCTGTCACTTCTTGTGTAACCTGAGCTCATTAATAAATTTCTTTGCCATCAGTTTTCCATATCTTAGAAATGGAGTTTTTGCAGTGGTTGAGTCAATGTTGTAAAAGCACTTAGCCCATGTTTTAAGCCCAAAAAGGACTCAATAAAGAATATTTCTTTTTCTGTAATTCTATTCCTTCTCCTTCCATTTGCCTATACATTTTAATCCAAACTTGTAAATAACTCATGGGTCAAAGATAAAATTAAAAGAGAAGTTAGAAAATATTTTAACCGAATGAAATGAAAATACAGCATATCAAATTTGAAGGACACTGCTAAAGCAGTCCACACATAGAGGGGAATGTATGGCACTCAAATGCATTAATTAGAAAAAAAGGAATGTTCTCAAATAAATGGCCTGATTTTCCACCTTAACTCTCTAGAGAAAGAAGAGTATATTAACTCAAAAAAAGCAGAAGAAAAGAAATAATGGAAGACAAAGTCCAAATCAATGAAATAGAAAACAGTGAAATAATCAAGAAAATCAATAAAATTGAAACCTGGTTCTTTGAAAAGATTAACAAAATTGATAAATCTCCAGCCAACCTGATCAGGAAAAAAATGAGAAAAGACACAAATTACCAACATCAAGAATGAGGGAGGTGGCAGCACTATAAATTCTACAGATACTAAAATAATAGTAATGGAATATTTTGAACAGGTTTATGCTAATAAATTCAAGAATTTATGTGAAATGGACAAATTTATTGAAAGACACAACTACCAAAGTTTATTCCAGATGAAATAGACAACTTGAAGACCATATGTCTACTTTAAAAATTGAATTTTTAGTTAAAACATTCCAACAAACAAAATTACTTTCCAGCAAATTCTATCAAACATTTAAAAAAGAAAGAATATCAATTTAAGACAAATTGAAGAGAAGGGAACACTTCACAACTCATTCTATGACGTCAAAATCAAAAAGATACCCAAGCCAAACAAATACATTACAAGGGAAAAAAAAACTATAGATCAATGTCCCTCATGAATATAGATGCAAATATTTGTAAATTTTAACAAACTAAACCCAACAGTATATAAAAAAGGATAATACATCATGACAGGAATAGGAATGCAAGAATGGTTTAACATTAGAAAATCAATCAATGCACCATACAATCATCTCAATCAATGCAGAAAAAGTATTTGACAAAATCCATCATCAAAATCTGATAAAAGCTCACAACAAACTAGGAATATAAAGATACATTTTTAATCTGACTAAAGAGATCTACAGAGACCTACATCTAACATCATACTTAATGGTAAAAGATCCTATGCTTTCCCCTTAAGGCCAGGAACAAGGTAAAGATGTCCACTCTTGCTATTTCTATTTGACATTGTCATGAAGGTTCTAGCCAATGCAACAAGGCAAGAAAGTGGAAAAAGATGTCCACACTGGAAAGAAAGAAGTGAAACTATCTTTATGCACACATAACATAAAGTCTATATAGAAAATTTTATGGAATCTACAAACAATTGCTAAAATTAATGAGTAAGCTTACCAAGATTATATAAGATCAATATATAAAAATCAATTGTACTTCTAAATACTAACAATGAACAGTTGGAATTAAAAATTTTTAAATACCATTTATAATAACAAAAAATATAAGTCTGACAAAAGAAACAAAAGACCTGTAGACTGAAAACCACAAAATATTGCTGAGAGAAATTAAAGAAGCCCTAAGCAAATGGAGAGATATACCTTGTTCATGGGTGAGAAGACCCAATACTTTTAAAATGTTAGTTCTCCCCAAATTGATCCCAATCAATATCCTAGCAGGCTTTTTATAGAAATTGACAGTCTGAGTCTAAAATTCATATGGAGATGCAAGGGACCTCAAAGAACCAAAACAATTTTGGAAAAAAAGAAAAAAATTGGAGTATTCACACTGCCTGACTTCAAGACTTATTATAAGGTCATAGTAATCAAGACAAATGTGGTATTGGTTTTAAAATAGACAAATATACTAATGGAACAAAATGGAGAGTCCAGAAATATACCCAAACATATATGATCAACTGATCTTGACACAGGTACAAAGGCAATTCAGTGGAGAAAGGATAGTCTTTTTAACACATGATGCTGGAACAATTAGATAGCCGCATGCAAGAAAAAAAACAACAAAAAAAGGAGCCCTGTACCGAATCTCATACCATATGCAAAAAATTAACTTGAAATAGATCATGGGCCTAAATGTAAAACTTAAAACTATAAAAATTCTAGAAAGAAAAACAGGAGAAAATCTTTGTGACATTGAGTTAGGTAAAAATTACTTAGATACAACACTGAAAGTACAATCTATAAAAGAAAAATTTGATATATTGAGCTTCATCAAAATGAAGAACTTCTGCTTTTTTTTTAAAATTAATTAATTATTATTATTTTTTTTTTGGCTGTGTTGGGTCTTCGTTTCTGTGCGAGGGCTCTCTCCAGTTGCAGCAAGCGGGGGCCACTCTTCATTGTGGTGCGTGGACCTCTCACTATCACGGTCTCTCTTGTTGCAGAGCACAGGTTCCAGACGCGCAGGCTCAGTAGTTGTGGCTCACGGGCCCAGTTGCTCCGCGGCACGTGGGATCTTCCAAGACCAGGGCTCGAACCCGTGTCCCCTGCTTTGGCAGGCAGATTCTCAACCACTGCGCCACCAGGGAAGCCCAGAACTTCTGCTCTTTGAAAGACATTTATTAAGAGAATGAAACAAGCCGCAGATTGGAAGGAAATATTTGCAAATCATACATCTGATAAAGGAATTTTACACAGAATATTTTAAAAAACACCAAAAACAATAATAAAAACCTAAGTTTTTAAAAATAAGTGAAAGGTTTGAGCACATACTTCACCAAAGAAGACATAGGAATTGTAAGTAAGCACACAAAAAGATGGCCAACACCATTAGTCACTACGGAAATGTAAATTAAAATCACAGTGAGATACCATAATATATCTATTTAAATGTCTAAAATTAAAAAGACTGACCATTTCAAGTGTTGGTTAGGATGGGTAGCAACAAGAACACTAACTAATACAGTGAGGCTGGGAATGCAAAATGGTACGACCACTTTAGAAAATAGTTTGTCAGTTTCTTGAAACATTAAATATACACCTAACAAAATATCCAGCCATTCCACTCCTAGGTATTTACCATGAGCAAAGAAAACACAAAGATTTACACACATATGTTCATTCCAGCTTTATCTGTAATAATAAAAACAAAACGAAACAAAATAAAAAACTAGAAACAATCCCAATGGTCATCAAAGTGGATAAACAAATGCCATATGTTTATACAATGGAATACTGTTCAACAATAAAAAGAAGTGAGCTACTGATACACACAATGACAAAATGAATCTCAAAATATAATGCTGACTGAAAGAAGCCAGATAAAAAAGAGTAAATATTTTATGATTCCACTCACATAAAATTTTAGAAAATGCAAACTTATCTACAGTGACAGAAAACACTTCAGTGGTTGCCTGGGGACATGGGGTGAAGGGGAGAGGTGGAGGGAATTACAAAGGGGCACAAGAAAACTTTTAGGAGTGATGGGTATGTTCACTATGTTGATTTTGGTGATGGTTTCACAATATTAACCTTACCAAATTATACATTTCAAATACTCCAGCTTTTTGTAAGTCAATCATAGCTCAATAAAGTTGTTAAAATTAATTAATTAAAAAATATTATCCAAATATCAGTTAAAAATGAATATCCTAAATTAAAAAGCCATGTAAAAATATGCCTTGAGGTGCACATGCCCTGATGAGTTGGTCAGCAGAGACTGACTTCATCCTGGCCTCCCAGTTTGGGGCTCACTCTTGTTTTTTCTTGTGTAGCAGTTGTTGATACTGTTACTCTATTCCTCTACCAGCTGTGTCTCTGGTTGGGGAGGTGGGTAAAGGATCTCATGTGATCCCACAGATTCTTCATACCCTCAAAACAATTTTGAGGTTCCATCACCCATCCTCCCATAACCACTTTTCAAATGAATAATGATCATTTTATTTTTTTTCAAAGTATTATTATTGCTCTTTTTATTAAGCTGGTTGTGGGTACATGGGCATGTGTTTCACTATTATTATTTTTTTTAAGCTGTATCACTCTACTGTATACACTATTTTATGTGTATTATTTTATTTTTATTTTTAACATTTTTAAATTTTTATACAATTTTTAGAGGCTACTTTCCATTTACAGTTACTACCAAATATTGGCTGTATTCCCCGTGTTGTACATCCTTGAGCCTACCTAGCCCCCGGTAGTTTGTACCTCCCACTTCCCCACCCCTATTTTGCCCCTCCCTCCCACTGGTAACCCCTAGTTGGAGTACATTATACTAAGTGAAATAAGTCAGACAGAGAAAGGTAAATACTGTATGATATCGCTCATATGTGGGATTTTTAAAATATACCAAACTAGTGAATATAACAAAACAGAAACAGACTCACAGATATATAGAATAATGATCGTTTTAAATGCTGCCTCTTATTAAACATCTACTATGTGCCAGGTAGTTGACATGTATTAGTGCAAATGCTCACAACAATCCTATGATATATATAATTTTCTCATTTTTCAGATGCATTAACTTGACTAAAACTAGTATTGATAGTAAACAATAGGGAAAGAATCAGGACCTAGACTTGCTCACTAAAACATAACTCGCCAGATAAATTCCTCGTGGTGGCAGATGAATCAGTGCTCTGGTGGCAGCACAACTGTCATCCTTGATCAAGAAAAGAAACAAACCAGATAGGAGTGGAGCACTTGGACTTGCCCCCCTCTGGGTGTTTTCCCCTTCAGGCTTCAGAACTGGCCTTTGAAAAACGTTTAGCCAAGTCCTGAATGTGTTTTACCAAACACTTTTTCCCTTGATTTTTAAACCCATGTGTTATTTCAGGAATAATAGAAACCATATGTCTCTGACATATTTACACTTAAATCATCAAGATGTTTTGTCAGAACTTTTTGATGTCTTCTGAGATTTTTTTTTTAAATGAGACCCTACTAGAAGCAGCAAGTCCCCATCACAAATAAACAAATTAAAACAAGAAGAAGACTGACTCAGGACCCAGTTTCAGGCTGGCCGTGTGGGACAGACTTGAGACTGGGCAAACTGCATCACCCTTCCCTTGTCTCAGGAGGAGATGAGAATAGAATTTGGTTTCTGATGGTCATTTCAGAGTTTAATCCTGTTTCTACCTTCAGATGAAACCATGAAAACTTGCATTCAGTGAGAAACTCTACAGATCGGGTGGCATTGCAAAACCTGTTCTTAGAATATTGGAAAACCAAATGCAAAAGACAGAAGGCAAATCAATGTACCAGTTTATGAGATTTGATGAAGCTTAAAGCCTAGATTGAAAGACCCCTGAGAAAATGACCCCTTTGCAGAAGATGCAATCACAGTTGTTCAGACAAGCTGGCCCGTGTTATCTCTAACAGGTGTCCCAGCACACCAACAGCCTAGAGCCTTCTTTCTTGTTGGGGATAGAGTGCTGAGCTCACCCATAGATCACACAGCCTGGTCCCCTAGAATTTTTCTGAAGACAAAGATAGGTTAGTGTTTCCAAAAGTCCTTTTCATAGGGTCAAGCACATTGGAGAGAAACCAAGTGAATTTTGAGAGTCAAGGCATTGTTCTCAGAGCATCTCATGGCATCACCAGGATTGTGCTGGTGATGAGTGGACAGAAACAGGTGCTGGTTCCAGATCCCAGCCCTGCTACTTAGCAGCTTTGTGACCTTGGCAAGGTCTTTAACCTCTGCAGCTCCTTCATCACTAGAAGGATGTAAGAATGGGTTGGTATGTGAATTCGTAATACTGACACGCACACAAGAGGCTTGTAATAAATTGAAGTTTTTATTCTGACACCTGAAAGAGTGGGGAGGAAAATCTTTAAATGTTGATTCAAAGGAGCAGCACTTTGTGCTTCGAGATCTTGCTAATACACTTCATAAAACACATTATAAAAATATACAACCATTAAATTTGAGAGATGACATCATGGTCCAGTGTCACGCCTTCCCTGCTCAGAATCCTCATATGGGCTACTTAGTTTTCAGTCTACTAACAAGTATCTGTTTATCACATAAGGCACTGTTTTCCATATCCATAGAGTATGAGGTTATCCATGTCTGTGTATTTTGATATTTTATGTGTTCTTAAGAATTTTAGAGCTGGAATGTTGCCCAGTTTTGTAAATGAGGAGGAAACTGAAGTCAGCAATGTCGAGGGACTTGTTCAAGGTCACAATGTTATTTATTAACGTTTGGGGATGATCTTCCAGGCCAGTGTTCTCGCCACATCACTCCAGTTTCCAATCTGCAGTACCCTTTTTGTTTGTTCTTCTCTTCTTTCCTTTAAGCACATTACTGTATTTAAAACATAACCCAGAATCAATGTGCTCTATTAAAGAAATACCCTTGTCAACTCCACAATTGTACCTGGCCCTCTCAGCCTAGACTTGTGGCCAGAGCGTGAGGAAAGCTCCATCCTGGGGGAATACTCAAAGCATGGGGCCAGTGGACTGTTAGGAACCCTGCAGTCGACTGACACGTGGGGCCGCCTGCTTGTGATTTCTAGAAAGCTCGAGGGAACTGATGGGTTTGGGAAACATTTCTGTAGAATTTTGCTAACAGAAAAAAAAAGGGAATCTGGTCTATGTTAATTGACAGATTACTCCAGAAGAATGTCCAAAAATATAAAATATAAATTAGCCAATTGAAGAATGTCTGGAACAGGGAACTTTGCTGAGATGCCCATGTGTGTTGAGGAAAGTGATGACATTTGCATTCAAGCCAAACTCCAGAGTCACAGTTTCCAGTTTTTATTCATTCCCACTGCGTTCTCATTTGCTTTTCTGACTTGGGTTTCCTAAACTGGATTGGGGGTGAGGCTGGGGCTGGGGTCCACATGATCTTGATTCCTGTTAGCTTTGGTTAAATTTACCCTTCTCCACTTCACCAGGCCCATGTGGCGAGTGGCTCCCAGAGGCCCCCCACCTCTGTGCAGCGAGAGAACTTAGAGCAAAATAAGAAAAGGCTGAGCTAGCTTAGGGCCAGGACTCACAGATGTTTCCAAGGGAGGAATTGGTCACCAACAGGCTCAGCAAAGGGGAGAAGTGGGCTCCGGTTGCATGAAGGGGAAAAGATGAAAGCACATGCTCAGAGGAATACTGCTGCTTGGAGGAAGGGAGGGCTCATGTGAGAGTAGGACAACTGGGAGGACCCCTGCCCGCCTCCCAGGCCATGTCATGGTTTTTCGGACAGTTTAGCCGGGGATCTGCAGCCCAGCTGTTCCCAGCTGTGGGAGCCAGGCACAGAGTGGGGAAGTGTGGGAGGTCCATGAGGACATCAGCTACCTACCCCCAATGTCAGCTGGCTGCTCCCCTTAAGGAAATGCCTGTAAACTTTTCCCTTTTCTTCTCTGTCTCTTGGTCAATAGTTATAGGTACCTAGATTTTAGGACCTGTGGCTACGTAACCTTTATTTTACCACTTAGGGATCATGGATGCCTTGGTCCCCCACCCATAACCCATTGGCACTCACAGGTCTGTGGCTTAGTTTCTCACTGTAGCCACCGAGGACCCTGCGGAGGGACTGCTCCGCCACAGGAACACGCTCTGCTATGTGTCAGGGAATTTACAGGTCCAGGGGGCCGCCCACACCCAGTGACATGTGGACACATAATCCAGATGGAACAATTCTGGGCAGTGTCCTATAAAGAGTACCAGCAGGAATGAGCAACAACTGCCCTCAGGGGTAAATAATTCTCTAGCCCACACTGCACTGGCAGCTCCCCAATCTTCCGTCTTTCTTCCCTACACCCACCAGTGCTTCGGGGGATCACTGCCCAAGTAAATGACTCACTTAAGAATACTTGGTCTAGGGTCTGCTTCTGTGGGAACTTAACATAAAATATTAAGTTTCTGTCATTCAATAAATACTTCTTGAACAGTGATGCACCAAGGATTGTGCTAGACACCAGGGGTGCAGAGAAGGAAGGAGTAACAGGAGACTGAACAAGACACACTCACTCAGTTCCTGTACTCTGCACTTGTGTAAAGGGGATAAAGGCAGGTGTTGTTTGTGCATCTGCCTTTATCCCCTTTACACAAGTGCATACAACATATGTCAAGTAGCAGAAATTGTGAAGTTCCATAAAAGAAGAGAAAAAAATTACTATGGAAATTCAGGGAGGAAACATGGATGTGGCTAGGGGCTTAGAAGGGGAATTGGAAAGACTTAGCGGGGAGGCAGAGTAGAGCTCAACCTGATGGCAGGGGAGTCACTTGGACAGGTAGACACAGGTGATGAATGTCTTCTCCGAGAAGAACTGACCACATGAGGGCACCACTCTGGCCCTGCTGGCAGATCCTGGTGAGGCTCGAATCCCCAGACTGACCAGTCAGCTTGGGTGAGGGGGCTGTCAGGGAGCTCAGCTCAGAAGCAAGCAGGCTGTACTGGACAATTCAGCCTCCCATGGGGAGTCTCTTGAAAGTAAGTTATTTTATGGTACTGACAGTTCTCAGGCAGGGAGGGAGTCCAGAGACTGTAGTAACCATGTCTTTACTTCTGCATCCTGACGGTTTGACATCTGGAGCCTTACTGATTTTGAAGGGACTGCCCCTCCTCCAGTTAGCCAGCTCCTAGAGATAGAAAACAATTTGCCCACAAGCACACTATACAAATATAAATCCACACTGCAACCACCTCCTTTATGGGGCTTTCACTCTCTGGGTCACTATCTGCCTGTCCTACCACCCCAGGACCAGGTACCAGACAATGCCCCTGTGCCCCAGAGCCTGCTGAAATTATTCAAACCAGCCAATCCTAGTTTACCCTGCTTCACACTTTCCTTCTCATGGAAACCACAGTAAAGGTTCTTGCCCACATTTCTTTCCTCTCGCTCCACCTCCTGATCAACCTGGTGCTTCCCCATGTGGCCCTTCATGGTATGGCCTGCCCCCTCCTCTTGGACTCTGTGAGTAACAAATCATCTCTTCAGTGGCACTTATCTCCTGGTCTGTTGGCCTTACCATACTTCCAATTTTCTATTAATACCCTACATTTTAAAACAGAGATTCACAGAACAAAGGCAGTAAGAAGAAGATTTTAATACATATGTGACCAGAATAACTTGTACCCAGAATATATAAATAATACCTACAAATCAATAGGGAAGACAGACTATCCAATTTTTAAAATGTGCTAAAGAATTGAGTAGACACATTACAAAAGAGAAAGTCAAAGTGGTAAATAAGTGTATGAAAAGGTGCATGATACATCATAATACCAACAGTTGGCAAGGATGGAGAGGAGCTGGAACTCAGGCTGCTGGTGGGAACCAGCAGTAAATTGATACAACCACTCTGGAAAATTCTTTGGCAACGTCAACTACAGCTGAACATATGCATCTATTGTAACCCAGCAAATCCACACCCAGGTATAACCCTCAAATTGGTCAGATTAAAATGTCAGTAAATTAAAACTTTGCAGAAATCTTCAAAATCTTTTAAATTAATGTATATATATCATCACCAAAACACATGTACAATATTAGAATGTACATAGCAACCCTCTTTGTAATAGGTTCAAAGGAAAATACAAATGTTCATCAACAATAGAATGGATACAATAGCAGAATGTTCCTACTGAGGAATATTATACAATAAGAACAAATTATATCCACACACAGCAAGAAGGGATCTCACAAACACTATGCTGAGAAATAAAGATGACACTACAGAGTTCATATGAATGATTCTATTTATATGAAGTTCAAAATATACATATAAAAACAGAGCTGGCCTGTGGTGACAGAAGTCAGAACAGTGGTTACTTTGGGGAAGGATATTGTCTGGGATGAGGAACAAGAAACTTTTCTGGAAGGCTGGTAATGTTTTATGTGCTGGTCTGCATATAAGTTACATTGTCCCATACACTCATGACTTGTACACTTGTATGTATCTTATACTTCACTGTAGATAGTTACTAGAATAATTCCCTGATCTGCCTTCCTATCAATTTATTATAGAGATCCCTCTACATCTCTCTCAACAATTAGTCATTCACTTTGTTTCTGCTCAAACTTCTCTCAAGTAATAGACAGGCAAGTAGAGAATTCTCTCATAACAGAATTTAGAAGACGAGGTAGAGAGAATTCTAAGAAGCAAATCACCAAATGACTAATTTGCTGAATATCTAAATTCACCTATAATCTTGTAAATATATTCATGAATATATTCTTGAACATAATAACAACACACTTCTGGATGCATTCATGAATTAATCAGGCTTCCATGCTTCACCTTTGAGGATATCCTTCTTCCCTTTTGCAGTTTTTTTTAATGTATCTTTGAATATCATTTTTATTGTTCCCAATTTGTTCTTTTTTTTCCCCATCCTTTCACCAAGGCCTTTTTTTAAAATTTGTTTTTCTAATAGTAGCCAAATTTTAACATTTTTAATTCTAATGTAACATCATATCCTCCTTCAGGGATTTCTATTTATGGTGAATGGTATATTAATCTTACATGGAAACTGTAAAATACACTTTTCTGAGCAGTAAATATGTTCATAAGAAGCACAAATCCTACTATGTCCCTTAATAATTACTTAAATTGCTACTCTGAAAAGAATTAAAAATCAGACAAATGTAATTTTGTAGATATCTCCAAAAGTGATAAAAACTACATCATCCAATGTACATTTCTTTAAATTATATAAATAATTAAAATTTGTAACAAATAAACATAAATTACTATTGGAGAAGTTACTCAAAGAATTCTACAATTGCTAGAATTTTTGGTGAATGAAAAAATGGCTTTTAAAAGATTTCAGAAGAACTCACAATAAACTGAAAAATTCACACAGGAATAACTGAAATTGAAAGTAATTCAAAAAATGTTATAAGAAAGATCATTATAAATACTGAGAGTATGAAAGAGAACCTCTCCACCTTGGGAAAGCCTGAACACAGAGACATAACCACTGCCATCTTCCTTCCTCACTGTCTTAACATGCTAATGGGTCTTCACCACATTTCACTTCAGCTTGTGTTTGACAGTAGAAATGAAGCCCCTATTTGTGGAGAGAAAGGGACAAAAAGTAGAGGAAGAGAAGGAAAATGTATTCAAGGGACATTTATTATGATTTTCTCCCACCTTTATTGAGATATAATTGAGATGTAACATTGTATAAGTTTAAGGTATTGATTTGATACACTTACATGTTGCAAAATAATTACCACCAGTAGCCTTAGGTAACAGCTCCATTCTGTCACATAATTACCATTTCATATTTGTGGTGAGAAGGGATACTTATTGAACACTTGCTCTATGAAAGACACTATAAAATTGTACAAAGATAGTTAAAGTTTTCAAGGTAATAATAACAAATTATTATTATTACGTATGCACTCGCTGGGCTCTGTCCTCAGCCCAACATTTATCACTTTAATCCTCACAACAGCCTTATGAGGTAGGTACTAGTATCATCATGACCATGTTATGGATGCAGTAACTGAGATACTGGGAGTTGAAGTAACTTGTCCAAGGTGACGCAGCTTGAAAGTGACAAAGCTGGGTTTGAACCTTTGTAGTTTATGCTGCAGAATCTTTGTGCTCTGTGTAGACAGTGATCAAGCTCAGGGCATGTGACCACTTAGTAGTAGCTGCATCAAAGGGTCAGCTGAGAAATAAAAGGAGACAAAAAATCATTTAGCTACTTGGCAAGAAAATTACATAAAAGGAAGCCTTCAGATGAGTGTTGTGCTCTGCCTTTCCACGGTCAGCCTACCCCTATTATCTTTTATCGGTGCCCTCATTACCATGTCAAATTAAGAGATGACATCAGCTCTCTTCTGCTGCCACTTTGCCACTTTGCCCCAAGCCCTGCTCTCATTCAGCCAGGTTAAACCATCTTCCTTAATTACCAGTAGGAGCTCAGTCTTGTGCAAGGAGCACTCGGATGATAAATTAAAACAAGGGACCTCTGTTTAGTGCATGAACTTGGCCATCCCAGTCACCTTCATTATGCTATGATGTCACCCAGGGCCAGGGGGAAGTTCTAAGGGCTTAAACCCTGGGAGGCCCGGGAGGCCTGTGAGGAAAGTGGAGTGGGCATCGTGGCCTCGGTGCACCTCCTCTCCTGGGGAGAGCCAGCTGCACATGGGCAAAGGGACAGGGAGTGTCCCCAGTTGTGCCTTCTTTCCACTAGGGAAGCTGCACAGTGCAGTGGACCAGAGCATGGCCTTTTGGACCAGACAGGTCTGTGTTGGACCCTGGCTTGGGCATGACCTTGCTGTGTGACCTTGGAGAAGTTTCCTCAGTTGCTCCAGTCCGTGGGGTAATGATATCTAGCTTGTAGGATTGTGAGGAGCAAATGGCATAGTGTGTTTAGTGACTGTTACAGTTCCCAGGTGAAATAAGCACTTGGGGTTTCTGTCATGAGAAGAGAAATGCTGTTGTCATTAAGAGTATCTCCAAACTCCCCAGGAAAAGCAGGACCAGGACCTCCTGTGACTGCCCGGGCATGTCACCAAAGACCTGGTCTTTGATCCCACTCTATGATCTTGAACAAGCTGCTTCACCTTTCTGAGCCTCAATTTCCCCTTTTGTGAGATGGACCTCAGATTTGTGAGCCTTGACCCAGATAATGGATGTCCGAGAATCCTGCCCAGTGCCATCATTTACTTCTAAATTGGGATGGGAAACAAAGGTTTGGGAAGCACAGAAAATGAGGCTCATGATTTCTTCCCAACCATGTGAAAGCTTTATTATAACCAGCTTCCAGACAAAGGCTCTCAAACTGCTCTGCTGAGCTCATGTTCTGTCACAGAAAAATGTTGTTTCTGACTCATTCTCTCTCCTCTTGCATCAGCTGCTGGGACTGAATATTCACATTGGCTTCTAAACTCTCCACTTCTGGTTGATCCACACGGGCTACAAGCAAGAGACAGGAGTCCAAAGATGAGTCTTGCCTGCATCCTTCCTCAGTAAACTCCACTGCTATCCACACACCACTGTTTCCACTGTGCTCCTGGTCACCCACCAGGTAAATCCCCAATCTGCAGTCTCCTTGGCATCCTCTCTGCCCCTGCTCCAAGTTTTCAGTCTCTCCTCTGCTTGGGGAACGAGTGAGAACTCCCACAGTATACACTTGAGAGGCAGACAGGCCCTGAGATTTTAGAACTTTGCATTGATTGAGACTTTTGGAGCACACACACATGCACATGTTTAAACACTCTCACACAAATACATTCACGTGCAAACATATACATACACACACCCTCCACCATCCACAGAGGAGACAGGATTTCACATGCGTGGCACACGACCAATGGATGAGAGCCCCCAGCCTCTCATGGAAGTTTTTGCAGATGATTACAGATGGGTTTTGAACAGTGAGGGGAAAAGCTTGGCATAAAGGCAGCTGTAAGCCATGTCACAGTGATGACTTAGCAGCTTCATTAGATCCAGAATCAGCCCCAGTGGTGCGTGCTTATGGGAAATATCTCTGCCACAAAGACAAGGCCACCCATGCAAGCTGTTGCCTTCTTGCTTATCCACATCCTATTTATAGCAGTAGTTCTGTGAAGCAAATGTTTCAACCATACATCTGCAAGCATTTCTGGCTCTAAGCTCACTCCTTCTTGCTCTCAAGATGCACCACCAGAAGCTCCCCACTAGGGTATTTCTAAGGGTAACAGGGGGATGCACAGTCACCTCCAACAGAAACTCTGCTGAACCAGCAGCAGAATCCATGCTGGTGGCAAGTCAAGCCATATATGGTTCTCAAAGAAAGGGCATGGCTCCTGTCCCCTCCCAGGCCACGAGAAGACCCCCTCAGACATGCTGGCTGATGGAGACTTGTTTCCCCTGGAGTTGGAGTGGATGGGATAAGACAGAACATGCCCACGGCTGTGCCAGTTCTTCTTACTCAAGAGCCACGTGCTTTATCATGTCAAATGATGAAAATATTTTGTTTTCTACCTTGCTTGGGGGCTTCCCATTTTGGCAGGGATTACATGGATGCCAAAGCAAACCGTCTGCTAGGAATGTGAGCAAACTGGCTGTGAGCAGAGCCCTCAAGATCCAACAAGCTGCTGCATTTTGAATCCAAGGAGTCACTGCTCACATTCTCTTTCTCTGGGGACTCTGCAGGGCTGTAATCTCCCCACTTGTGAATTTGATACTGAAGGTCGATTTTATAAGAGCTCTGACTCTGACATGAATTTGCTCCATCTTCTTAGAAAATATCTCTAAATTACTTGTGAATTTGTTTCTCCAGCTAAAAAGATCAGGATGATGCTTCACCTCTCACCCCACCCTCACCACTTAATACACCACATGCCCCAGCCAAACTCACCCCGCCCCGCCCCTTTGCCCTCGGGCCTTTGCTCATGCTGCTTCCCCTGCTCTCCCGAGAGCAGCCTCCTTTCCTTTTCCACTTCTCTTTAAGGTGCAAGACAAGGGCCACCATTCTACTGAAGCTTCCCTCAACCATCCCAGAAAAAATAAATTACCCCCCTCATGGTTTCCCCTGGCTGCCTTAACAAATACCACACACTGGATGGCTTAAACAATAGAAAGTTATTTTCTCACAGTTCTGGAAGCCAGAAGTCTGAAACCAAGGTGTGGCCTGGGCCAGGCTCCCTACAGAGGCTTTGTGGGAGAATCTGTTTCTTGCCTCTTGCAACTTCTGGTGGCTCCAGGTATCCTCGGCTTGTGACTCCATCAAACGTGCCTGCCTCCCTCTTCACATCACCTTCCCTGTGTGGCTCAGATCTCTCTCTGCCTGTTCTTATAAGGACACATGCCATTGGATGTAGAGCCCACCTGGGTCATCCTGGGTGATGCCATCTCAACATCCTTAATTACATCGGCAAAGACCCTTTTTCTAAATAAGGCCATAGCACCCTGAATGTGCCCGATCTCATCAAATAAGGTCACTTTCATAGGTTCCAGGGATTTGGACACACACAGATCTTTTTGTTGACCAGTTTTCGACCCACTATTACCCCCTAACCAAAAACCCACCACCCCACCCCACCGCATACTATAGCCCCCCAAAACATATCTATCACTAAGTTATAGCACTTAGCACACTGAGCCATAAATGCCTCCCCTTGCCGCCACAATCAAGTCTTTGAACTGCATAAACTCTGCTGGCTTTTGCTTTCAGATTACAAAGTCATCATGTGCTTGTTACAGTAGACGAGCAGTAAAAGTAAAGCCAGAGTCTCCCATGCTCAGCCTGATCCAGTTGCAGGGTTTTGCCTCTGCTCCTCAAGGTGGCCAGACTTAGCAGTTTGGTTTGTGTTCTCCCCACAACGTTAGCACTTATACAAACATGAAAAATATATGTTTATACACACCCACCCATACACATACACAAGGCCTTTGTTCTCCCTTTAAAAGAATTTTGTAAACCTCTTTTGCTACTTAAGATTATATCATGGATGTCCCTCTCAGTGAGATAACAACCTTTTTAGTAGTTGCGTAATACTCCACTGCATGGAGGCACCAATCAGTCCCATATAGATAGATATCAGATTGTTTATCTGTACTTTACCACTAAAAATATGGCCATGGAGCTTTCTCTTTTGAATATGGCTGGTACATTTCTGATGATGATGATGAAGTTGTTTTTTTTTGTTGTTTTTTTTTTTACATTTAAGGCTTTAGTACATCTAAACCAGTGGTTCTCAACTGGGGGCAATTTCCTCCCCCCTTCCCCATGATGATATCTGGACACATTTTTGCTTGTCACAACTGGGGAGAGGAGGGGGCTACTGGCATCTAGTAGGTAGAGGGCAAAGATGCTGCCAAACATCTTAGAGTGCACAGGTCGGCCCCCACGACAGAGAGTCATCCAACCCCAAACGTCAACAGTGCCAAGGTGGAGAATTCTGCCTAAAGTACAGTTTTGTAAGTAGGGTGAGGCAAAGGTCTATCTTTGTTTCATTTATAGGGATTGTTAATTATGCCCATATCCATTATTTATTAATCATTCTTTTCTCACTGAAATAAAATGTTATTTAATCCCATATTTTCTTCACATATATCTTTATTTCTGAACTCTGTTTTCAGAGCCTCTGATCTTTCCACTGATCTGTTTTTCTATTCTTGTGCCATTGCTATCCAATTTTGTTTAGCTTGTTATTTTTTATTACAAAATGCAAACGTATACTAGGTATAAACTCCTCATTTTTATAGCCTTACAACTATCAAACTAAATCTGCTTTACAAGTTAAATGGAAATAAAACCAGGGACTTCCCTGATGGCTCAGTGGTTAGGAATCCACCTGCCCATACAGGGGACATGGGTTTGATCCCTGGTCCAGGAAGATCCCACATGTTGTGGAGCAACTAAGCCTGTACACCACAACCCTGAGCCTGTGCTCTAGAGCCCACGAGCCACAACTACTGAAGCCTGCATGCCTAGAGCCCATGCTCCGCAACAAGAGAAGCCACCCCAATGAGAAGCCCACTCGCTGCAATGAAAAGTATAGCCCCTGCTTGCTGCAACTAGAGAAAGCCCACGTGCAGCAATAAGGACACAATGCAGCCAAATAAATAGATAAATTTATTTTAAAAAAATCACAAGACCAGTGCACTTCAAATTAACACAAATTAAAAATGTGTTGCCATAACACAGTTCCTGATCAGAATTGAACAAGGTACTCAGTCCTACAGGGTAGGTCCCTTCTAGCTGGGGATGCCGAGAATATTTGTCATGTGAAGACCTTATGTTGTCTTGTTGTTTGACCTGATGTCCACTTTTGTTGTCACTAAGCCACAATGGTATTTGGCATTCAACACAAACACACTGTCAATGCTTTAAATCTACCTCTATTCTTATTAGTACAGGACTATTAAATCAGTGTTACTTATCACCAGTACAATAATAAATGCATTGTAACCATAAAAACAAATATAACAAGGAGATTTTGTGGCAGTCCTTAGTTATCAGTGGCCATCGGATGACCCAGAATAGGATTATGTTTATTTTTTGCCATCATAATTTCAAATAAAAAACATTTTAGGTTTGCAGAGAGAATTGTCAGATCCCAACAAATATCCACAGACACCAATTTGAAAACCTCTCCGTATGTCTTTCTCCTGTCATTTAAGTTTTCCTCCAGAGCTGCCCACTGCCAGGAGCATGAGGGCTCACATGGTATTTTCCTGTCCTGGTTTCAGTGTCATACTATTTTGATTCCAGAAGTTTTATATCTGGCTCAGCAAGTCCTCTCTGCCATTCCTCAGTATTTTCCTTTTTCAAATTTTTATTAGAAAATCTTACACATTTGTACTTTCATCTATATTGCAAATAAAGAGGTACAATTCCTAATGCCCCGTTAAAAACAAAAAGAAGAAGAATTCTGATGGGAAATGCCTTTCATGTAGCCAGTGATTTCATGAGGGTCCAGACTTGAGATGTGAAATGTTTCCTCCAAGAATATGATATATTTCTCTATTTGTTTCTACCTTGTTTTAAGTCCTTCGATACAGTTTATAGAATTTTTTGTTCTTATTAAATTTTTTCCTAATTATTTTATAGTGTTCATATGTATTGTAAATAGGATTTTCCCTTTCCCTTTTCTAACTAATTATTGCTATATCAGAATAAAAGGACTATTCATTGATTTTGTATATTTATATGTATATTCAACACATATACTTTATTAAAATTTCATGAATTCTAAATGTTTTTTTAATAATCTTTCAAGTTTTTTAAGAATAATTAGTATTTTCTGAAAGCAAAGATTATTTGGGAGATTTTTCATTCTAACATATATTCTGCTGATTGAACTTTCTAAAACCTTTGAACAATATCGGTGGCCATGGGCACTCTCTTATCTTCGAATTGTTGAAAACATTTTACCCCTTCATGTTTTGTTTATAGTCTTTAGCATATTTACTTAGTTTACTTCTGTCTAAACTGAGTTAGAAGAAGATGAAGAACATTCTTTAAACTTCATCACATGCTTCTTTAGAATCTATTAATACCATTATTTGTTCTTTCTCCTTTAATTGAATTAAGAATTATATTTCTAGATTTCTTGATGATGAACAATTTTTTCAATTATAAACCCTACTGTGGTATGCTATAGTATTCATTTTTTAAGCATTTTCCTGAACTTCCTTTGGTAATTTCTTATTCAGAATTTGTCATCTTATTCATATGTTGATTGTTCTATAATTTTTGTTTCAGTGCCATCTTTCTCAAATTTTGATACTAAGGTTATGACAGTTTGAAACGAACTGGGGAAACTGCCATCATTTTCTATATACTAGAAAATTTTAATAACATAGAGATTGTCTATTCTTTGACTATAAAATGAATGTTAGCTGTGACAATCAACAGAGCTTGGTAGATTTTTGGTATGTTTATGTTTTCTACCATTGGGCCTACTTTGTTGCTTTATATTTTGTTAGAAAATCATTAATTTCCAGTATTTTTCAAATGTATTGTAGAGTTGCATAAAACAGGGTTCCCCAACCCCCGGGCCTCACAGCAGGAGGTGAGTGACAGGCAAGCGAGCGAGCAAACCTTCACCTGAATTTACAGCTGCTCCCCATTGTTCACATTACCACCTGAGCTCCACCTCCTGTCAGATCAGAGGCGGCTTTAGATTCTCATAGGAGCTCGAACCCTACTGTGAACTGCACATGCGAGGGATCTAGGTTGCTTGCTCCTTATGCGAATCTAATGCCTGATGATCTGAGGTGGAGCTGAGACGGTGATGTAGCTCTGGGGAGCAGCTGCAAATACAGATTATCATTAGCAGAGAGGTTTGACTGCACAGAGACCATAATAAATCAATTGCTTGCAGACTCATATCAAAACCGTATCAGTGAGTGGCAAGTGACATTTAAGCTGCATCTGGTGGCAGGCTTTATAGTGGCCAATTAAGCTGCATCTGGTGGCAGGCTTTATAGTGGCAAGTGACTTGATGTACTTCAGTTGTACAGCTGCATCTGGTGGCAGGCTTTAAGTCCGAATCCGACACTTATTTTAGTCCGTGCATGGCCCGCCCATTATTTTATTTGCCACATCCGTCCGCGCCTCTTTCCTGCACTGTGCACTTGTCTCCGTCACAGTTTTGTTAAGCCCACAAGCTAACCCTAGCCATGAGTAAAATCAAACATTGCTGGAGAGCTTCTTTGAAAAGGGGGAAGGAACCAATGATGAGACAGCAGAAGACTCTAAGACTGACAACAAAAACCTGCATTTAAAAGAAAATACCAAGAGTCCTACTTAAATTACGGGTTCATTGAAACAGGCGATTCACATTCTCCAAGCCCGCTGTGTATAATATGTGGCAACTGGCTATCCAACGAAGCCATGAAACCTTCAAAACTGCTTCGCCACATAGAGACCAAGCACCCTGCATTGAAAGACAAGCCTTTGGAGTTTTTCAAAAGAAAGAAATGTGAACACAAAGAACAGAAGCAATTATTGAAGGCCACCACTTGATCAAATGTGTCTGCACTGAAAGCAACATTCTTAGTGACTAACCATATTGCTAAAGCTAAGAAGCCCTTTACTAATGGTGAAGAGTTGATCCTGCCTGCTGCTAAGGACATTTTTTATGAACTTTTAGAAGAGGCTGCAGTTCCAAAGGTGGCACATGTTCCTCTTTCAGCTAGCACCATAACTAGATGAATTGATGAAATAGCAGAGGATATTGAGGCACAATTGTTAGAGAGGATTAATAAGTCACTGTGGTATGCAATCCAGGTTGACAAGTCTACCAGTGTTGACAACAAGGGAACAATGCTTGCTTTTGTGCCATATATTTTTCAGGAGGATGTGCATGAAGATATGTTACGTGCACTTTTGTTGCCAACCAACACCACAGCTACAGAACTATTCAAGAGTTTGAAAGATTACATATCAGGAAAACTGAATTGGTCATTTTGTGTTGGTATATGCACAGATGGAGCGGCTGCCGTGACTGGATGGCTTTCTGGTTTCACTACTCGGGTCAAAGAGGTTGTTTCTGAATGTGAGTCTAGCGCTGTGTCATCCATAGAGAAATGCTGGCTAGCCAAAAAATGTCACCTGAACTTAACAAAGTTTTGCAGGATTGATTAAAATTATCAACCACATTAAAGTACATGCCCTTAGCTCATGTCTGTTTGTGCAGCTCTGTGAGGAGATGGACGCAGAGCACACACGTCTTCTCTTATACACAGGAGTGAGATGGCTTTCTAAAGGTAGATCACTGGCCAGAGTTTTTGAGTTATGAGAGCCACTCCAGAGATTTCTTTTAGAAAAACAGTCACCACTGGCAGCACATTTCAGTGACACAGAATGGGTCGCAAAACTTGCTTACTTGTGTGACATATTCAACCTGCTCAACGAACTCAATCTGTCGCTTCAGGGAAGAATGACAATTGTGTTCAAGACGGCAGATGAAGTGGCTGCATTCAAAGCCAAACTGGAATTATGGGAGAGCAACGAGTGAACATTGGGATTTTTGACATGTTTCAAACGTTAGCACAGATTTTGAAAGAGACTGAGCTGGGGCCTTCTTTCTCCCAGCTGGTGCATGATCACCTACCTCAGCTTTCAAAAGAGTGTGAGCATTACTTTCCAACCACAAAACACTCCCAAACTGGGAAGGAATGGATCTGCGACCCATTTGTGAATAGCCAGGTGAATCAACTTTGTGCGTGCTAGAAAAGGATCAACTGTTTGAGATCCCAAATGACGGTGACCTTAAAAGTATGTTTGAGACAACTTCAAATCTCCATACCTTCTGGATTTAAAGTCAAAGCGGAATATCCTGAGACTGTCACAAAAGCACTGAAAATCCTCCTTCCATTTCCAACATCCTATCTTTGTGAAGCAGGGTTTTCTGCAGTGACAGCAACTGAAACAAGATTATGGAGGGGACTGGACATAAGCCACACAGTTCGGGTGTCACTGTCCCCCATCACCCCCAGGTGGGACCACCTAGTTGCAGGAAAACAAGCTCAGGGCTCCCACAGATTCTGCATTATGGTGAGTTGTATAATTATTTCATTATATATTACAATGTAATAATAATAGAAATAAAGTGCACAATAAATGTAATGCACTTGAATCATCCCGAAACCACCCCCTACCCTGGTCCGTGGAAAACTTGTCTTCCACGAAACTGGTCCCTTGTGCCAAAAATGTTGGGTACCGCTGGCATATAATATCCACCTATAGTTTTTTTTAGTATCTATCATTATACTTTATTTTTTATTCTTCATGTTGAATTTTTGGTTTCTATCTGTTTTTCATTCCATTCTATGGTTTTATATATTTTATCTTTTAAAAAACTAGTTTTTTATTTTATTTTTAAAATTTCATTAATTTCAAGTTTTATTTTATTAATCCTTTTCTCCTCACTCCTTTCACTTACTATATTCTTCTTTAGTTAATTTTCTTAATATAATAAAGGCTATGTATTATAAATATACCTCCCAGCATAGCTTTGGTTGTATTCCCTAAGTTTTCATTTTAATTTTTCTATATGATTTCTAATTCCAATCTTTACTCTTTCATATGGAGAGTTATTTAGATAAATGTTTCTAAAATTTTAACTAATTAAGATTTTGGGTAACATCTTCTTGTTAGAGCTCTTCTAGGTTTGAGGGTTTGGGGATAAAGGATATTTACAAAAACTACCTTATTTGAAATTTCCTAGGTCTTCATTCTAATCAAAGACAAAATCAATCTTTGTCCCTACTCCATGAATTATAAAAGAACGGTATATTCTCTGTGTGCAGAGATAATACAGTTTTACAATTGTCAGATTATTAGATTTTCCTAATGTTTTTTGGTTGAAGAAATTGTATTTAATATTTAAATCACAGTTTCTAGTCACATCTCATCCTTTCCATAAGATTCATTAACGCACCGAAACTTCTTGACAATGGTATCTTTCCTGCATGTAAATCTTTGCTCTACTTTCATTTGTGTATATTTCAGAACATTTTGAGTCTTTTTTCAGATAAAGGTGTTGCATTTTCTGAATAGTTACATATATAATCTCCAATTTTTTTGTCCTTATATTAGAAGACGTCCTGGCAGAACAGAGGATTTTTAATCACATTTTCTTTTAATAGTTTGTAAATGTGCTTCTATTTTCTTTTAACTTCTAGAATTGCAGATGAGAAGTCCAATACGAATCCGATTCTCTATACTTTGAAGGTAAGCATTTGTATTTGTCTGGAAGTTTATAAGCTTTTACATTCATGTTTACATTTCAGAAATTTCATCAGGAAATGTCTAGATCTGAGCTGTCCTGTGTGATAGTGACCTACCACATATGACTGTTTCAATATAAATGTTAGTTAAAATTAAATACCTTTTAAAAGTCAGTTCCTCAGTCATACCAGTGACATCTCACACACTCGGTAGACCCGTGTGGATCGTAGATACTGTTTTGAATGGCACAGAACATTGCATCGTTGCAGGAAATTCTATTGGCCAGCTCTAGTCTGGTCTGTATTATTATCATTATTAATAATACGACTATTAATTCTACATAACACTTGCTGAACCCTTTCTTTTTCAAAATTGAAGTTCTTTAGTTCAAAATGATTTCTTTTATTATGTATTTATAACTTCTCTATACCTTTTTTCCTATTGAAATTCCTCAATATGATCTTCTTAATTCTCCAGGTCACTTATAATTTCACTCATTGCTTATTCTTCTTTCCTTCTTTCCATCCTTCCTTCCACATTTTCCCTTTATGAAATATTTAATTTAGTCATCAGCAGTGATTATTCTCTTTATCAGTTCTTCTGTTAAATATTTTAATTAGCAAAACATTTTAGTTAAAAATTCTTTGGGGAGGGCGTTCTGTGAATGTATCTCCCTGAGAGTTCACTTTTTTTTTTTTTTTTTTTTTAAGTTAAGCATTCCTTTGTCTCTTCTACTCTGGTTGACCCATCACATTGGTCTTCCTCCCTCAGTTGATTTTATTCTCAAACACAGAATACTTTTGTACTTTTTCTTGCTGCCTGTAGCTGTGGCTCTCAGGCAGTCTTGGAACCTGTATTAGTTTCTCCTGTTCCATAGGACCCCTAGCTGGCACCCAGACATCACAGACAACTGAAGACTCACACCAGGTTCCCTTTAGAGCCTCAGATTTCCATTGTTTAATTTGCTCTCCCAAGTAGTTAGAAAGACCAGCAATAAGAACAAGGCTTCCGGATGCCATCATCTGGATTCTAGGCTCTTAAAGCCTCAGATTTTCTCTTATCTGTCATTGAAGGAGAGCCCCAGGAGGGTTCTGGGTGGAACTATTATCAAAGTTGACTCCAATTGTTGGCGCCAAACCACTGAGAATTTTTTTTTCCCAGAAACCACTGGCTAGAGTGAGAAAGGTGGTTTTCACAAGGGAGTACAAATTAGTACAAGCATTCTGGAAGACAATTTGGCAATATGATTCAAAATTCCTAAAGCACAAATTCTCTTTAAACAATCATATATTTAGGTGTTTATTCTGAGGAAACAAGTAAGGATATGTGCAAAGATTTAACTCTTAGAATATGATTTAATAGTATTTATGATAGTAAAACATAAATAGATGATAGATAGATAGAAAATAGCTTAAATATGCAATAATAGCAAATCAGCTGCAATAACTAATATATTCATTAATACAAAACAATGCAGGCGTTTATAATGAGACTGTAGATGTTCATGATATAAGATTAACTAAAAAACAATGCAAATGAGTATGTGCACTGATTCTACTTTACACTACATCTAAATCTACAAATGTCTCTCTATATATAAAATATGTAAGGACATACCAAAGTGTTAAGAGTGGTGGATTGAGTGATGTTTGATCATTTAAATTTTTATTTTCTTATTTTTCAACATTGAGCATATTTTGCTTATGTGATTTTTTTAAATAGCAAACTTATATTTGAACACTTATACCAGAACTCCAAATGAACTTTTCAAAATGTTCAAGTGTGCCAGCAAGCTACATGGTTACATGATCCCAGCTCCCTATTCTTGTCCCTTCCAGAGTTAGCCTCGGCCCAGCTGAGCCTGCCTCTCCCACATCACCTTCCAATACTCCATCCCCATTAGATGAGCTGATGTATGACATCATCATAACAGTCTTAAGGAAATCATACTTAAGGAGAGGGAGCAATGCTTCCTTCCCCATTCCCCTTCCTGCTCTTTCTCCAGGTTCTTGTTTCACCGACGAAATCTAAGAGGGAGCAGGAATGGGGGAGTCAGGGCATCACACGTGCTGGAGCTGAGGGTCAGGGAAGAGCAGCCAGGGCTGTGCAGAGACGCCTGTGGTCCTGCCCCAGCTTCGAGACAGTGAGGGCTGCAGGGCTGGGTCCATCACCAGGGCAGTGGCAATAAACAGGGTACCAAGTCAGACCAGGGCCAGCTACAAGGCTCATGGATGACAATTTACCTGCTGGTCTGGGCTCCTTCAATGTTCCCTAATGAACAATGACATTAGTCTCAGAGTCTGGGATGGAAGGACAGAAATTTTAAATCTGTTACTGCCTGCTCAACCCTGTTCCAGGCACCATGTGGTGAAGAAGGACCATACCATCTTCTCTCCACCGGGCTCTTAAAAGAAAACACCAGTGCTGAACAACGTAGAGATTCTCATCCCACTTAGTAACTGTCTTGAGGCTGACATTTTGTTATACCCAAGTTTTACTTTCTGACAAAATAAATGAGAAAAAAATGGACAAACTCTTGTTGAGCAGAATAATAAATCAAGCTGGCACTTAACCCGCTTGGCAAATTAAGTTCTCTTTAATGCACTAACAGCCTTGGAAGCTGTCTCTTGGCACAAGTCAGGATACTACACAATGGAGCCTTCCCACCAAGACAAGGCCCCCTCCTCCCTGGAGACGTGTGGCCTTTCCAACCTTGGCTCTACTGATCAGTCTGTTGCTGGTGGCGTCTTAGGCCTGGGAGGGTCCCATGACTTTTCCCACCCATCCCTCTCCATCCAGCATCAGCCCATGAGAGTGGAAGACCCTCAAGGGCAGAAATCCTTTCTACCTGTAGCCAGAGAGCCAGCAGGGCTTTGGTTACGTGCTAAAGAGGTGGGTAAGAGGCCCAAGACTCAGATATGGTGAGGGACTGCCCCTTGACCTGGGTCGTTTTAGTCCTGACAGCTTACTAGAGGATGAGGCGGGAGGAGACACATTTGAGTCTTTAGCATAGAGTTTGTCAGGGGGCCTGGGGAGGGGGGTGTCAAAGTGATAATTCCCCCACTGTAGACAGAGGGCCAGAGGCCGGTTTCTCTTCAAGTGAAGTGACATCCTCAGGGGCTCCCAAGGGCCCTTCATCTTCTAAAATAAAATCTCCATCATTCCCTGCCTTTGGACCAGTGCTCCTCAAATTGCCGTGTGCACACAAATCACCTGGGGGTTTTGATAAAAGGCAGATTCTCATAGGTCTGGGGTGGAGGGCTGAGATCCTGTGCTCTAACGAGCTCCCAGGTGATGCTGCAGCTAGCTGCTGGCCCACAACTCAGGTTCTGAGTAAGGAGGCTTGAAGCGACACACATCATACAGAAGCCTGCTCTTTCTACAGTTCGAGCGGCCTTCATCAGCCCCCCGGCAGGATTTCCCTCCTCTAGTGGCCTGGGGAAAAGACAGAAAGATGCTGAGATAAGAGGATGGCCTTGTTTACCAACAGTTCCAACAAATGCATCACCTCTTTCAAGCTCACCAGCTTTCTGCAAAGATACTCTTTATATTCTTCACATCTGAGATCATTCTGGGCATTTAAGGGGTTAAAGGGGCCAGAGACAGAGAGAGAAAGCTCCCTTTTCATGGCATTTCTAACAAGCTGAACCTGATCCAAACCTTGTTTAATGAGCACGTATTTTATACAAATAAGCTCACAGGCGCATACTCATCTCTAATTAAACCAGAAAGGACTCATTTGTTCTAATTGGACTGCATAACTCAAGAATTAATTGTGAGATTGTTTATAATTGCAAGCTTGTGACCCATTCACCAACAGGAGAAAAAAAACCCTACTTTAAGAATTTCACTGTATGTAATTTTTCTGGACTTTTTTTCTTTCTTTTTAATTCCTGGAACCCTTAATGCAAGTTGAACTGATGATTTACAAACAAAACCAAAAACTTCTAAGGGCAGCTTACTGTTCAGTGTTACAAAAGCCTTGGCAAAGGTGAAGATAGCAACTCAATTGATCATAATATTCTAATGCGCCCCTGAGAAAGTGCCCTCATAATTAAGGATTTGCACATTTTCTATGGTGGGAATCATGTGTCACATCATTTATCACTATCAAAAGAGTCACTTTTGTATTTGGCAGTCCGGAGTGCCTGGAAACAACAGACCCTCTCACCCAATGCTAGTCTCAAGCCACATTCAGCCAAAGGTGCAAGAGGTTTTTATTGGCACATCTGGTGCCCTTGGGTGGCACTGATTACCATTGAGTTTGCAAAGGCTTACTTGACAGGGCTTGGCATCATAAGTTCATGAGCTGCCCTTCTCTGCTTGGGCTCTCTCTTTTGCATCGTGTTGGTACAGCTTGCTGAGAAACACTGGTTGTTTGCCTGCAGCCTTTTCAGCTCATCTAGCTGCAGCTCATACTAGCCCTTTGGTCTACAAAAGTTTTTTTGTTTGTTTGTTTTTAAGGATATAGCTATGTCATCCTGACTGCACTCCATGAACCCATCGGGATAGGGGCTGGTGTCTTTAGAGGACTGGGCAGGCTGGGACCCCTGTGCTCTTTCACACCTGGGCAGGGGTGGGAGGGGTCCACTGGTATAGCTCTGCTCAGCTAGCTGTGCTTTGGTTACTAATACTCTGCCAGGGGCAAAAGGAAACCCAGTTCACTGCCAAGAGCTAGCTGGAGCTTGTGATGCTGACGCTTGGAAAAGTCTTGCTTTGACTTGTACACGGAAAGAGTACGTTTCAAGTTGAATGTCAGCGATGGAGAAAAGGGGGATGTTTGGGATGGTCTTCCCATGAAATGCTGCATTTCATGTTAATGACACTTTAAGAGAGCATATTCCTGAGCAGGTCAGATTTCGGCTGGGTGTTTTTCCACCTCACAGCCTTTACCCCCACAAATGTACAAGTTTACACAGTTGCTTGTTATCAACTACAAACCCTGGACGTCCTTAAGTTTTAAGGATGGAAAATGGAGATGACTTTGCCAGAATTACATAGTGTGAAGCAATCCAAAGCAGACTGTAGTCATCCAGGATGGGAAAATGGATCTGAACTAAAACCAGGAGAACCATTTTATTTTGGGAATGGATTTTAATAAAGATCAAGAGAGACCCACTGGCTGATAAGTGTGCCCAGCAGAGACCAGTGTCACCTATCTATGAAACAGGTCCCGCACATCATGCCAGGACATGTGGAAGATGAATGGGGACCGAAATTCTTCCCCACAAGGAGGGAACAAACTTAACAACTCTGAAACCCTGAGCAGACTGTAAGTGAACTTCTCACTAGACTGTGAGGTCTTTAAGGACTGGTTTAGATCTCTGAGTTCCTGTCATCTAACATGGGGCCCTGTCCCAGGCTTAGCAAATATTTTTGGAACGAATGGATGAACAAAATGAGACAGAATATAACTAAGGTAAAGCACAGATAACCACTGCCCTAGCAGCTCAGAAGGGGACAGACCACAGTGAGATGGAATAAATGAGTAAGGACCCTAGAGGATGAATTAAGCCTCGATTCAGACAGTGATCCTAAATATACCACGGCCTCTAAATCTCCTGATTCTTATTCCAGACTTTTTCCCACTCTTCTAAGCTTCCTTGGACCATAAACTGTTTGAGGTTTTATTCCCTGCAGAGGAAACTTGATCTACAAACTCCTAATCCCACTGCCCATATTAGGTAACAATCTTAGCATCATGAGCTCAAGCATGCAAAATACATGCAAAAATAAAGAGATGATAATTTTTGTTTCATTGTGTTTGTTGCACAGGAAGAATTTTATTAGCCAAAACCTGTTAATTGTATATATTTTTACATATACAATAATATGCATACATAAGAGAATTTTAAATATTTTAAGATTTAATTGTTTAAAAAATTTTACTTTAAGTATATATTGTGTTGGATAGGCCAGGCTAAGCTATGCAGTGGTAATAAGTGAGCTCTGAAATCTCAAAGGCTTTGCACACCAGAAGTTCATTTCTCACTCTGCTATATGTTCAGGTCTATGGCAGGGAGGGGGTTTTTACTCTGGCCACCACTCCGGTTCCTATGAAGATACAGCTGAGAAGGGTCATGCTCCAACTCTTCTACACTTTAGCCCAGAAATGACACAAACCATGTCCATCCACGGCCCATTGGTCAGAACTAGTCACGTGACTTGCTTTAACTACACAGGAACTGGAACTTATGGTCAGAACTAGTCACATGACTTGTTTAACTACATGGGAACTGGAACTTATGGAGAGTGGAGGGAATATGTAGGGAACACCATCATCCTTTCCAGAATCACTCTCTGCAAGAAAATTCCAGGACCACCATGGTGGTAAATGCATTGCTCTAATGAGGTGTAGTCCTCAAAGAGAAGATGCTCTTCCTTTCTTCTTAAGAGACCCTGCAGTGGTGGGTAGCAGGACATGGGTAACAGATTACCTGAGATGGGTCTCCCACTGGCATCCCTGCTCCCTTAGCAAATATGAAGTCCAAAAACAAAGAAGAAATGGCAGTCACCATGGGCTAAAAACTTACCAGGGAAGTCATCAACCTCTAACAGTAAAACTTGAACTCCCAGCTAAGAGGCCTCTTTGATCTTCAAGGTCACTGATGTACCTCTCAGCTGGTGATACCAAAGTGCCCATAAAAAGTCTAGAGCAGGAGCCACAGCCTACGGAGCAGGGCAGGTTGCAGCCTGCAGGGAGATGCTGAGGATGGAGTAACTGCTGGGCCCAGTCTTCACATTCACAATGTCCCCAATGTTGTCTTTGTTGTCATTTCTAATGAGGGACGTCATACAATTCTGGAAATACACCATGTAGACTGAATGTTTAAAACATATCATAAGTTTTTTTAAGACCTATTTGGTGTTTCTTGCTTTTTTAAATACTGGGGACTTCAAAAATTGGATATTCAAAACCTCAAAAGTCCCTGAAGCTCTGAGAGGACTTACCAGAGATACATAATCCAGTGAGTGAGTCGACAAAATCAGTTGCAAATGTATGTGGGTGTTAGCCCTCTGGAGACCAGCAGCTCTAACCTGAGACCACCACAGAGTCATGACCAAACTCCACCCCAGCAGGGTGACAGGCCATACTGACAAAGGCAAGAAGACCCACTCATGGTGGAGACCTTCAAGCACAGCTTTTCCATCCACCACCCACCATGTAGTGTGTAGCTGGCCTCTAATGTCTCTGAGGGATGTCACTTGAGCTGCCAGAACCTCAAGGTGTAATTGACCGACGTTGGTCAGCTTTTTCAGGTTAAGAGGATACAGCATTAAGCCAGTGTGGAGATTATTGCCTTTCAGGACTGGAAGGCTGGTCCTTGGGGATGGGGGTCTGGTCCAAGGCCCACTCAAGCCCCATCACCTGAACAAATATCTCCCTGTCACACCGATGTCACTGGAGAGAACAGCTGAGGTTCAGCCGAGCATCTGCTGAGGAACCGTCTCTGCGGTGTCAACTCTCTTGCTGGGGGCCCATCCTGCACTCTGACAGTGTTCCTTGAGTTCTCCTTAAGTGAACAAAAGGAAACCCAGGATGGCATTTATCCAGGCTCACTGACTAAGCCAGCACAGTTGGCTCTACCATCCTAAAGACACCTCACTGATCACCAGCTCCAAATAATCTCAAAACTGGACTCTGTAAATCCTCCTCTGGGAGACAGATTCAAACCAGGAGCCACGATGTCCTCTGGACCCCAAAACACCACTCCCTGTTGAGGGAAGATGGGAAGATGGGCGGTCCTGCAGAGGCTCCAGACTGGATGACAAAGCAGAGGAAGGCCTGGCCTTGGGGCAGGGCAGGAGAAGCTTGCCTGGAAATGTGGGTTTTTTTTCGGTGCCTCCAGCCCAGGGCTGCCTGGGAACTGAGAGAGGAGCAGGAGCCCAGGCTGCAGGTGTGCGGCATCTGTGTAGACGCTGAACCTGGGCCAACTTCAGCAAAGGCGAAGATGAAATTGGGTTGTGGGACAATTATTTTGCTTTCCTCTGCCAGTGGCAACTTGTGTTTGAAACTGCATTTTGCATTAAAATATGGAAAATGTGGTTGAGTTTCTTGTACAAGGCAGCAGACAGGGCCAGATTTAGGTCATCTATTTTCTGAGCTAAGAAAACACTTATCTGGGCTTTCAAAAAGTTTTTTCCTACTTTTAAAGGCGTGTCAGTGAAAAGTATTTAATAAGTGCCTGATAATGCACGGCCATAGGCACCCTTCATAAAAGAAAGGCTTCACAGACACAGGCAAGTGGGACTTTATTATTTGGCACAGATGAAACGGACTTGAGTGTATCCTGCAAATTTGAAAAGTTGAAGAAAATCTTAGATGGTGAATTTGGGATGGATGGTCCCTCTCACCATGGAGAGCTTTCATGGTGATGTACCGGCCATCTCCGTTACAGACACTGCTCTCCAATTCTTTCCTTCCTTTCAGTTTCACAAATAGTCACATGCCCAGGAAATTCTTCAAGGAATGTTCAGGCTGTGCTCCTATTATCAGGAGTACACTGGAGAACTCTGCTTTTAGAAACTCAGGGATTTTGTTTTATTAAAATGATGTCCATTTAAACAACTCATGCATTTGGACCTCTCTGGCTCACATCAACTCCAGAAGGACTAATCTGAAATATATGTAATGAAGAAAATAATGTCCCGTTTGGAATTTATCCAAGCAGAGGACCAGGTCAGGAAAGAGGCAGACTCTTCTGCAACCACCCCCCCAACCCCCGCCGCCTCCATGGTATCACCCTCTGGGCTGTGGACAAACCACGTGACCTAAGTTACTTATTGCTGACCAGCAAATGGACTCTTCTCTGTGGATTCTTTAAACTCTTCTTCCTCCTGCAACAATGTTCCATTCTGATTTATTTATACGGATCACATCTATGAGAATAAAGAGTTGGGGTCATTCATTAAAGACATGAGGCTCAGAGTGTTGGAAAGAATGATTCTAACTTACCTGCTCGAATTGAGATTCTCCAAAGCAATGAGGGTAGATAAGGTCTTAAGAATGGATGGATATTTTTTAAAGACATGGAAATGTGTCTATGGGCCTTTGCAGTGTACTAAGTATCTGCATGCTTTCTAAAGTAAAGTAAATAAGCCAAAAGCCTAGCTCTGGCCAAACAAGCCCTTAAATTACTGTATTTAAAATGAAAAGAAAGAAGAATTCCAAGTGAAAAGAAAAAGAATAATTTTGTCTATAAAGATCTAATTAGAGAAGAAAAGCCTCTGGCTGAGGAGGTATGAGAATCCAACCTATAATAATAAAGTGCTGGAGATACACAATGATTTCAGATTTTTATTTAACAAGTATGCTATGGGAAGTGAAGCAGATTTGGCAGACTTGGAGTACTTACAGTGTAGTGACAATAAATGGGTTTGAGCAAAAGGACATAGTAATAAAAGAATTACAAATTGCAACAAATGCTATGAAAAGAACAAACAAATGGTTGACTTAGAGAAGAGCAAGTCATAAGAAAAAGGCCATCAGAGGATGTTATATTTAAGCTGAGGCCTAGAGTGTGAGGAGGAGAGGGAAGCGTGCTTCCAAGCAGAAGGCTTGCATAGCTGGAGAGGCAGGGAATAGTTGTGCACGTTTCAGAAACTGAAAGAAGCCCATGTAGTGTGGCTCAACCCAAGAGACCAAGGGGAAGAGTGAGATGAGGCGCAGTGAGAGGTAAGCAGTGGCCAGATCATGAGGGCTTCCCAACCACAGTGAGGATTTTGGATTTTACTCAATGTGCAATGGGAAGGTGTCAAAACCAGTAATTATGATTTGATCTGGCTTACACAATCAAAAGATTATTCTGGATCACATATATGCAATGGAATATTACTCAGCCATAAAAAGAAATGAAATTGAGTTATTTGTAGTGACGTGGATGGGCCTAGAGTCTGTCATACAGAGTGAAGTAAGTCAGAAAGAGGAAAACAAATACCGTATGCTAACACATATATATGGAATCTAAAAAAAAAAAAAAAAAATGGTACTGATGAACCTAGTTGCAGGGCAGGAATAAAGAGGTAGACATAGGGAACGAACTTGAGGACACAGGGTGGGAGGGCGAAGCTGGGGTGAAGTGAGAGTAGCATCGACATATATACACTACCGAATGTAAAATAGTTGGCTGGTGAGAAGCAGCAGCATAGCACAGGGAGATCGGCTCAGTGCTTTGGGATGACCTAGAGGGGTGGGATAGGGAGGATGAGAGGGAGGCTCAAGAGGGAGGGGATATGGGGACATGTGTATGCATATGGCTGATTCGCTTCGTTGCACAACAGAACAAACACAGTATTGTGAAGCAATACTCCAGTAAAGATCTATTAAAAAAAAAAGAAAGAAAATGATTTAGGAACTGTTAAAATCGTCTACAGGAACTGTTGGAATAGTCTACATAAGTGATACTAGTAGCCTGAGTGAGGGCAGTGACATGCAGGCGGAGAGTGGTAGACCAGTTGGACTTTAAAAGTTTTGTCTTGGACATGTCAACTTAGATATATCTGCAAAACATCCAAGGAGAGATAGTGAGCAGGCAATTAAATGCACGAATCTGGAGTTTACAAATATAAATTTGGAAGTCAGAGGCACAAAGCAGTATTTACATATCTGGGAATGAGTGAGTGTGAGAACACAGAATGAGAACAGGGACGAGAACTGAGCATTAGGAGCTGCCAGAATGTCCATATTAAGTAGCTGATGTGTAGTCAGTAGAGGAAATAGCTTTAAGTCTTTTAGCCCTAGCTCTGTCACCAAGTAGTCTATGTCCTTGAGGAAAGAGACTGGATTACATGGACCCAAAGTCTCTTAGTGTTTACTTCTCTATGATTTTATCAAAAGGCATTTTCCCAACCCTGCAGTCAAAGGAATGTTGGGTGAATTCAAGACTTTCATTAAAGAGGTCAGCTAGGATGACACCCACATCATCTTCCCCATGTTTCTGCAGACAAAATGCTGGGCTGAGTAAATGCTGGGCCTGATTTTCCTGTGGATAGAACTCTCAGATCATAGCAAAGAAAACTTTAAATGATAAGAAGGACCAGTGATGGATATTTGTCAGCCTAGAGGTTAAATTTAAGTGTGCTTTGGGTGTGAGAAAATAACCAGATAATGATTAGGAGAGCCAGGATATTCTCTTTCCAACCAGAGAGACTTGAGCACACCATCAGCTCTTCAGCAAACAAAGTGGACAATTCTTATTCTGCTTTTGTGAAAATAGAAGCAAGATGGACTATCTCATCCTTTGGATCACCTAAAGAAAACACTTCTCAAGGCAATGGAAGGGAACCTCTCTCAGTGGCCTTCCTTTAAGAAGAGCTTCCGAAAAATGAATGTTTTTCGGTAGAGGACATTGAACTACATATGGGTTCTTCTAGGTCCCGAGTTACTCTCTCCTGAAGGTTATATAGTTTGGGAAGCTATACTCAGGAAACAAATGGGGGCTGTTATTAATAGAATTTTTTAAGGAGTTGTATGTATGGTTGGTGTATCAGTTTGCACTTGCTGTGTAATAAGCTGCCTCAAAACTTAGTGGCTTAATGTATCAACCTTTATAATTTCTTACAATTCCATGGGTCAGCTGAGCAGTTCTGGTTTGGGCTGGCTTGGATGATCTCTGCCATCAGCTGGATGGGTTTCATATCACCCTGCCAACTAGTGCAGGTTCTTTTTTTGCTGTAGGGATTATGGGGCTCCAAGAGAGCAAACCTCTATGTATGTATACTTTTCAAGCCTCTGCTTGATCCACATTTGCTCCTTGGCCAAAGCAAGTCTTACCAGCAAGGGCTGATTAATCTGGGAGAGGACCAGCCAAGGGTATGGATACAATGAGACATGAATAATTGGGGGTCATTACTGCCGCCATCTATCACAGATAGGAGCTATCTGATGCTATGGAAGAATCTGGAGTTAAAAAAGAATAATTTAGGTACCTACCACGAGAACATCAGCCCCTGAAAATATTTTATAATTATCTGAAGAAAATTTAAAATTTCAATTGGCTAAAAGCACTCTTAAAGTTAAAAGGTAAATATGAACTGAAGAAAAAAAAATTCCAACATAGAAGACATACAAAGGACCAATATCCCAATGTATAAAAAGCTGGTACAAAACAATGAGGAGAAGACAGGCCCCATACTGGACATTTGCCATTTTCTAGACTGGGCAGTTTGAGAGCACAGTGACCGTTGAGAGCAGGTAAGTGATGGGAGGAAACGTGTCCATTGACGGCAGCTTAATCCACCCCCACCTTCCCGCACAACCTTGGCTGTGTTTTCTGTACCCAGTCCTGCCTTTGTTCTTAGTCATTTTCTGAGCCTCATTTTTTACCCTTCCCATCAATTCCAAGAGCCACTCCATACCCTAAAACATCAATTTCCCATCTGCTTAAATTGGTTTCTGTTGTTTGCAGCTCAGAACTTCAACTCATGCACAACCTAATAGAAAACTTTGCAAAGATTATGAAGAGAAAACTCATAGAAGGCAAAATACAATAAATCAATGAGAAGGATATCAATCGTATTGTAGTCAGAGATCAGCACATAAACATAACGCTGATGTTCTTTATACATAGCACAACAGAAATAAAAAATGATTAACAATCTCCACAGCACAGAGAATGCAGAAAACACACTTTGCAGTATGTTTCTGGGAATGTACACTGTGTAATGTTTGGAGAAGGCAATTTGACATTGTGTATCGAAACATAAAATTTCATGTTCAGCAATTCTACTTCTTGGACTTCTACGAAATTATGTGAATGGATATGTGTGTATCTGGAGGACCACTGCACAAATGAGAAAAACTTTATGTATTTATATATATATATATAAAATATATATATATATGAATGTAATGTTCTTTATATTACATTTATATTATGTTAATATATTATATGATGTAATTTATATTATATAAGACTTAAAATATAAGCATATAATATACTTAAAATATATTTTTATGGTATTTAGATTATTGTTCAAAGTGTCATGAAAAGCCACTAGATTTCCTAAGAAGGATGAAATAGGACCTGATATATGTTGTTAAATAATATCCTATGCTGCTATGTAAGGCAGAAAGAGAGGAAATAGTGGCTGGAAGCAGATGCACCAAACAAGAGGCTCAGTCCAGGTGAGAGAAAGTGGTGTCTGGGACGAGGTCAGTAGCTGTGAAGACAGAAAGACATGGACACATTCAAGATATACATTTTGGAGCTAGACTTGAAAAGACTCAGTGATGGATTGGATGTGGAAGGTAAGGTAATGAGAGGAATCAGAGAGGAGTCCCAGATTGGATCCCCTCAGTTGGTAAGACAGTGGTCTCATTTATGGAGATTCAGCAAAGGGAGAGGGTGAGCAAATCCATAGCTCCTTATGGGCATGCTATTTTCAGTGACTTTTAGAGTAGAAGTGTTAGTGAAGCATCTGGATAAATGAGTCCTCTGGGCTCCAAGTCAGGAATAGAGATGTAAACATGAGAAATATCAGCATACAAATGGTGTTTGAAGCATGGGACCAGGGGGGGATCACCTAGAGCCCCAGAGAGAAGGGGTTCCAGGATGTAGCTCTAGGGATGCCCCAAAGTTGAGACATGGAGAGGGAAGGAGGATTCAGCAGGAAATTGAGGATCTCCCAATGAGACAGAAATAAAACCAGGCAAATATGAAAGCATAAATGCCCAGAGAACCCTGAGATGGGCAAGTGTTTATCTGCAAGGGTCTCTGTCCTCCTCGGAGGAATGACCAACTCTGTTCTGTGCCAGAGGCAGTGGAACGCTGGCAACACCTTAGTGCTACTGGGAAAAGACTTTGAGGATGGTTGCATTTCAGGGTGAGGGAAGGGTTCTAAATAGCAGATCTATTTACAACAGCCCGGAAGCTGGCTCAGAGATAGGCCACTGAAAGCTGCTGACTGTGGAGTGGTTTGATAATCAGGTGTATCTGTCAGGATAGGCCAGGCTATGATGCAGTAACAGATAAGCCCTGGAATCTCAGTAGCATAATACAATAAAACCTTCTTTCTTGATCATATCGAAGTCTGAGGGGATTTGGGTGCCATCCTCTACCTTGCAGCCCTCTGGACCATGTGCTCTCCAAGATCGCCAAGGTAAGGGAGGGAGGAATGGAGGAAATATACAGCCTCTTGGCCAGGAAGGAACAGACAATACCCTGACATCAACTGATTAGAACAAGTCACATGACCCAATCTAATTGCAAGAGAGTCTGGAAAATGCAGAGGGGCGAGTGGACTGTTCAGTGAGCAGTCCACTTTCTGCCGCAGTGGACCATATGCAAAATTCAAGGAAGGAAATCCACCTTTGGACCCTTCCAACCTGGCAACCTGTGCCAATTTCCCTTCCACCTTTTTTCTGCTAACTCAAGCTCCTACCCTGTCTCCTTTCCTCAGGACTTGGCTCTGCACCACTCAAGAACTAATAGCACCTGAAGGAGACAGTGCTTCCATGGGAATCTGCTTTTACTCATTAAAATGCAAAACAAGTCTGTGTAATGATAGCATTTCTGGCCCAGTAGCAAGAAGAGAGAGGGGCCAACATGCCAATTATGCATTTATCTAATTTGTGTAATAATAATGACTTCCTTTTATTGGGTGGTTACTACCTATTGCTGCTATTATTTTTACTGTTATTACTATTATTTTGAAAAGCAGGGTAATCAAATCCCAAGTCTGAGACTTAGCGACCTTGAGGAAGTTACTTAATCTCTCAATTCCTCCACGTACTCAGACATTTAACATGAAGATAGTGGTGCCGCCTCCTTGGAGCCCTGTAGAGAATGGGAAATGACAGATGTAACATTCAAGTTGTTATAAACAGAAGAAGGGCTAAGAATTGGGCTTCTGAGGAGCCAGGATGGCAGCCCCAGCTGGTCCACAGGACATTTTTTCCTGAGAGGAAGAGAAAAGCTGGTAGAGGAGAAAAAGGAAGTGAGATCATTCTGATGGAGGTCTTTGAAGCAAGGCTTGAGGCCCTTATTCTTGGTCTGGGGTGCAGCTGTGGATGGATCCTGGGACCGTCACACCGCAGTGCCAGCAACCACGTAGCAACCAAAGCCCCACACCACGTGGCCCCCCAAACTTGGAAAAATTCCACGTGGCCTCTCAAAGCCAGTTTCCCTCCCAGGAGTCCCAGTTACCCTCTGAATCCTTGCATGGAGACTGGCCTGTTTCCATCTAAGGGAAGAGGCTGGCAGCATGCTAAGAATATTGACACAGCAGCGGTCTAATTAAATCCTCACAGGAAAAACATAGCTACGAGTTGGGGCCTTCCCTGACGCCTTTCTCTGAGCTCCTGCCATCCTCTGCCACCAACACTGGAGCTAATAGCGTCACTCTTGCCATGAGTGCAAGAGGTGCTGAAACGTTATTTGAAACCAGACACCTTCTGTGGAGAGACCCCTCGGGTAGTCATTCTGGGTGTGACCCACGCCAAGCAGAGACCTGGATGAACTGATCCACAGTGTGGTGAGACGTGAGTGCAGTGGGAGCAGGGACACTGGTGACAGACGGGCCCCGGGAGATGGGAACTCACATTCCTGGCCCCTCGAGTCCCCCACAGGCTGGTCTCAGGTCTTTCCTGCATGGAGCCATCTCTCAGTCGCTAGAGCTGAGAACTCTGCCATCCTAGACGAGACAGCCATGGGAGGCATGGGAGGAAAACTAGCAAACATGATCATCAGGACTTTATTTGATACAAGCCTCCAAAGTTTCCATTTCTTCCTTCCTCAAAACCAGAGCTAAGTATATTTCCCAATTCATGTAGTTTTTAATAATAATAATAATAATTGACATTTATTAAGTATTTAAAATCTACTAGACCTGCCTTGTCCAATGTGGTAGCTACCAGCCACACAGGGCTCTTCAGCACTTACCATGTGACAGGTTGAACTGAGATGTGCTGTAAGGATAAAACACACACCACATTCTGAAGACTGTGTTTTAAAAAATGTAAAATGCCTCTTAATAATTTTTATATTGATTATATGGTAAATGACAATATTTTGGACATGCAAAGTTAAATAAAATGTTATTCGAATTTATTTCACTTTTTTTTTCTTTTTTTTAATTTCATTTCCCGTCTTCAAGCAGTTTGGTTTTTCTTTGTTTTTAAATTTATTTATTTATTTATTTACTTATTTATTTATTTTGGGGTGTGTTGGGTCTTCGTTTCTGTGCAAGGGCTTTCTCTAGTTGCGGCGAGCGGGGGCCACTCTTCTCATCGCGGTGCGCGGGCCTCTCACTGTCGCGACCTCTCTTGTTGCGGAGCACAGGCTCCAGACGCACAGGCTCAGTAGTTGTGGCTCACGGGCCTAGTTGCTCCGTGGCATGTGGGATCTTCCCAGACCAGGGCTCGAACCCGTGTCCCCTGCATTGGCAGGCAGATTCTCAACCACTGTGCCACCAGGGAAGCCTTTCACTTTTTTATTGTTTTTTAAAATTTTTTATTGAAGTATAGTTGATTTACAATGCTGTGCTAGTTTCAGGTACAGTACAACAAAGTGATTCAGATATATAAATACATATACACATATATGTGTGTATATATATATATGCTTTTTCAGATTCTTTTCCATTATAGGTTACTTCAAGATACTGAATATAGTTCCTTGTGCTATACAGTAGTTCCTCGTTGTTTATCTATTTTATATATAATTTCACCTTTTTTTAAACATTTTTTAATGTCATTACTACAAAATTTAAAATCTCATCTGTGCTTTGTGTGATATTTCCTTTGGACAGGACCACGTTAAATGGTGTACTGTGCGCTTTTCATATTATCATTTCATTTAACATGTTTTTCATGTCAGAGCTAAAGATGCTTTAATTTTTTTCCCCTTTATCAAGGCATCATCACAATCAGGAGTTTATAAATCATCTGTATGTATCTTGCTACACTCAATGTATTACAAAGTAGATGAGATAATCTTTCTTCTCTGGCATTTATTATAAAATATAGCTAGACTTACTGCAGTGGAACTAATATTTAACAGATAGCTACAGTATTTGCTGTTGTTGGTTTTTTCTGTTTACTGTTAAAAGGGTCATTTAATCTTCAAACGATGTCCCTGAGGTCACTTGGATTTTACAGATGGGACCTGCCCAGGGTCACATGTGCCCATCTCCTGTCTGACTCCCCTCCTACCTCAAACCCCTTTACTCACTCTCTCCACACCAGCCACTCAGCTTCCACCATGTTCTCTGTACACACCAGGCACACTCTGCCAGCTCTTCTCTCTACCTGGAATGCTCTTCCCTCAGATAGCTACTTGACAGATCTTTGGCATTACCCAAATGAGATTATATTTCAGCAGAATTTTAATTACTGATCCCCAGCTTCCTTTAAATTTTGCTCAGTGTTATCTTTATGAAATATATCTTGCCCATCCAATCTTTGTACCCCCATTCTCTTCCAGCTCTACTTCATCATTTTTACTAGCATCTTCTAACTATTATGCAGTTTACTTGATTGTTATGCTAAAATGTAAGCACCCCAAGGGCAGGGACGTTAGTCTGCTTTGTTTCCTGCTCTGACCCAACCCTTTAGGATGGTACCTGGCACAGAGTAGGGTGCAGTAGCTTGGAAGATAATAATGGGAGGCTTGAATAAAAGTGATTGACTTTTGATTAGGAGGTGGTTCATCAACTTACATGAGAGCAGTTTCAGTGGGACACAAATGCAGATGTCAGAACACAGAGAGCAGAAAAACAAATGGGAATCAAGAAAACACAGAATTCAGCCAGCTCCAGCAAGAGGATGGGCAACATTGGGAAGATAAATCTGAGCAGCTTGAGGAGAAGGCAGGGTCAAGGGTTTGTCTTACGATGGTACAGACTTGCTTACGTTTGTAGACCTAGCGTAAGAAGTTTGTGATCAGGAGAAGAGTAATGATTAGAGAGAGAAAGAAAAATTAACAGAGTGAGGTCTGGGAAAAAGAAACCAAAAGCACGCCATCAGTGGACGTAAAAGTACACTTCAGTGTACTACACAGTAGATGTAAAAGGACACAGTATATGTAAAAGATGTAAAAGTAACCTCATGCTTCAGAGGCTGCATCAGGAGATACTTTGGTTGCGGCAAAAGAATCATCTCCATTCAACCAAAAAAGAAGCAGTTTCAAGAAGTTATGAACCCTTTTCAGAAGCCCTTGGGGCACTCCCTCTCAGGTCTCATTGGCTGGAACTGGTCTCATGCCCTCTTGTAAGCCAATATAAGAATATTGGAATTATCATGATTTTTTAGAGCAATCTGGATTTACCCCTGAGCTGGACATAGGGTCACCTTCTCTGATGGGCGATTACCTAAAAAAACTGGGGTTCACCAGCCAAGCAGCAGCGTCAGCTACAGGGAATAACTCTTTTCATGTGGGATTCAGTGTTATTTAACACATCTGAACTCGACCTGAAATCATCTTGAGTATCACAGTGGGGTGCAGCCCACACTTTGGGGAATTAGCAGATAATCCATTAAACCCAGCTTTGTTTGTCTTTAAAAGTAGGATCTGTGATCATAAATCGTATGGAGATAGAAGTGGGGCTGGGGCTGCATCAGGGGATGAATGAGGGAAGAGGTAGTGTAGAGTCGTAACACCTTTACCAGAAGATGGTTTCCTTTCCAGCCAGCAACTCAAGACCTTTTAGCCACCTCCCTTCATCAAAAAGCCCTTTCTATGTATCTTCTTCACACAGGAAACCATCTTCAGGATGGTCAGAACTTGAAAAACTTGTTGCCAGTAAGTTATCAACAGCCAAAGGAGCCTAACATAAAATTTTTCTTTGGGGATTTACATTTATGTGGGAGAAAATACCTCTACACAAAGAAATATTTGCATTAGTGGGGAAATTTGGAGCATAGAACATAGAAGGTATGAGGAATATTCAAGATAGGGGACCTCCCTCTTTAACTGATATTTTCTCAAATTGTACCTCACAGGTACACCTACTAACTGAGAGGAATGCCTGCCACACCTGTATAACATATATGCAATATATACAAGTAATTGTAAAGTAATGTGATTAAGAGTCATTTGGGACTTATAGAATTCAGCTCACTGCATTTTAGTTAGGGTCTCATAAGCTCCATTTTGCCCAGAATTGTGCCAGTTTTCCTGTGCACCAGTGTATTTATTAATAGCAAACACCCCCTTTGCTCTCAAAATTAAATAGTTATCATAATTATATTAATCCATGTGTGGACACTTTTAGATATATATTTACTCACAAACCATGTATGTACATGAGAAAGAGACACTGTACACATCAAAAAGAGGCGGTGTTCTAAACGCTAAGCAAGTGTGTTGTTTGGACTCGGAACCCATCATCCCTTAGGAACAATGGTGGTAGGGTTCCAGAGACCTTTTATGAGCAGGGATCCCCACTCTGCTCTCTTCCACCCTGCTCTGCCCCAAAAGGCTGGTCTGAATGGCCAGTACTCCCTTGTATTGGCACCCTTTGTTCTTTGGCTTCTGGATGGGTTCACCCAATGGGGAGAGGGGAAGTGGAGGTAGAGATGTTAACTCCCCTGGCTCCCTGCCGACTTAACAAAAGCCGGTTGTGTTTCTCTAGCAAAGGGACCTGGTTGGTGGCCCTCCCCACAAGGTCTCTGTCTCCAAGTTATGGCAAGTTCTTCTCCCATTGTCTCTTCAGGACTAGACGTGGCACCTAATGTTCCCTGTTGCCATTCTCCAGGCTACTACAGTATCCCCTGTGATCTCTCTACATCCTGTCCACATCTTTGTAAACAATGCCCTTAAACTCTCCTAAGTTACCTAATTTGAGTGCCATGTGTTTCCTCCCTGACTCATACAAGATTCCTTTGTGGACTGCTCCAAGAAACCAAGTACACTGTAACACATTGTCCCATGGGAAACTCATTCCACAGAGCAAGGCACATTGCTGGGAGATCACCCACTTCCAGTGGTGCCCCAGCAGCAAGGGGGACTCTCACCCTCCTGTGCTGAGTAAATGGGAGTGCACAGCCTCACCCTTCAGTCCCAAGTTTCCAGCAGTTGCATGGAATCCGAGGGGAGGGCAGCAAGGTGTCCAGCACTGCAGGCAGCAATCACGCATGGACAAGGGAAGCACCTCGACCGCTTCAGCTATCAGTTATGAGTTCAACTGAGGGTTTATAAGTCAGAGGTGGCTTAAGTATATGCATGCCTATGTGCGTAGAAATAGTAACTGACTCACCACATATTTATTGAGCGACTCTTATGCACCAGGCATTGTGCTTGGAGGACTTTACATCTGTATCTCTTTAATCCTCAAGACATTCAAGAATTACAGATAGATAGATGGATAGATAGATGGATAGATAGATAGATATTGATAGATATACACACTTCTTGATATATGTAATATATACATATCATATCAAAAAATCTGCAATTAAAATTTGAGCTGAAAGGTACAATTGAGACAAAGATCAACTCCTTCCAGAAACTGAGATCCAGAGAGGTGAAGTGGCTTACCTGTGAAGGCACATTGGAAAATCATGGTGGAAAACAGTGGATTTCATTCCAGTCTCTCAGGATATCTATCTGAATAGTTGGCAATCCCTCTTCAATGCATAAGCCATTTGATATTTTCTGGTTGACAATAAATACAGCTGCAAGAGCACTAATCGATATATGTATGCCCATGAAGAAAGAGTCTTCCCCCTCAAGCAATGAACTCATTCCATCCGTGATTAACACGCATATGTTATACAAGGAACAGAACCCAGGGGATTCTGTCATGCCCACTAAGGGAATAGTCACACTGACAAAGGTACATTGAGAGTCCCTGTGGTAAAGAATGCTATTTCTGGCAGGCTGGGGAGAGCAGACCAAGATGTCCAGGAGGACAACAGACATATTTATGAAGGAGAAAAATGAACGAAGAAAATGTGCTGTCACAGTCGGTTCAACTTCAGCTCAGTCTATAGGGAAATCCTGTAGTTCATTTGCTCAGGGGGTTGTCACAGATCTTCAGGAGGAGCCATAGAATGTGCACTGGTGATGAACACACCTCAGGGACTGGCCCCAGTCTCTTCCTTCCTTGGCTCCCTTGTCTATTTCATATCCCCAGTCAACACTGAGGAGACCTTGGAGGATTCCTATTTCCCCCCAGTCCTGACCCTGCACCTCTCTCATGAACTGCTATAAGCTCTGGGCCCAGCCAGACATCTTCATAGAAGCAGGAAGGGAGAAACCACACGTGCCATCCTGTCTTCTCACCCCCAACTCATTCAACACCAAACACTGATCAACACAGCGTTCTCCCAAACTCTGATGCTCTGCACATACCAGAAAGAATGAAGCCATGAAACACTATCCCTCCTGTGCTCTCTTGCCCTGGTCTCATGGTTTGTGCAGTTTGGGCAGAACACACAGCACCGAGATGGCCGCCAGAACACTCGCAAATCCTCTTAGTGTTCCCTGGAGTCTCCCTGTGTTTGAGCCAAAAAATGACTCATGGATGATCAGTTTCATGGTGCTAAACCCCAATCCCATGATAGCGTCATAGTTCATTGGCTTTGACATGCTCCTTTGTAACTGAATATTTAACAGAATTAGGTTCCTCTTACAATCACTCTCATGAAGTAATATTGACTACACTGGGTAATTTGCCAATCAAAGCCATTAATTTATAATCTAGATATTGTACTGAAACCAAGAGACAACATAGCATTATGGATCATGACAAGCTGTAGTTAGAAATTTTAGGAAGGTCTCATTGGGGATTCATTTGTTTTTACTGTATTAGATTCCTTTTATAAGCAGGAAAATGTCTGAATATTTTTTCCCATCAGCCCCTCATAGATGTTATCCATGTTTGTATTCATTTTAAAGATCCAAAACAAAATTAAATCAGTATTTGAGGTGGAAATTTATGGTGAACTCTGTGGCTTCTTCTACAATTCTTTACTTTCAGGTTAATGCTAGCCCAACAATATTAACATTAAGAAAAGACTAATAATGATAATAAATTACAGTTGCTTAGTATTTAGCACTTCATAGTTAAAAGTTCCTGTTCCAAGTACTGTACATCTACTCTCTCGTTTAAACTTCACAACAGTCTTATAAAATAGGACTACCATTATCCCCATTTTATTCATGAGGAAACTAGTAGAACTTTAAGAGGTCAAGGTAAATGTCCATGGTCACATTCCTAAGTGTGGCAAAGTGAGGATTCCAGTGAGGTCTCTCTGACACCAGATGCCTGTTCTCAAAACAAAGTTGGAGGGGAGGGAAATGAGATTTGATTTACTCTTGTCCTATATTTTTTGCCGTATGTTTGTTTTCCCATTTTCATCTTTCTGCAATGTTTGGAAGGTAGAAAAGAACAACTGAAATCTCAAAGCAAATTACAATTTGTTGAGTCAGACACAATTGACATCAAAACAACCAGGCACGTTTTTATTTGAAGATTTATGTGTTAAATCATAGTTTATCTCTGCACAGAAAGATGATGATGTCAAAAAGAAAAAAAGATAACACCTCATACTCAGCCCAACATAAGCAATGTTGAAATCTCTGGAATTACATAAGGGTATCCCACATTAGTTATTTATTTATGCTTCAGAAAAGGTGGTGGTGGTGGTGTGTGTGGGTATGGGTGTGTAACAAGGAGATAGGGAGAGAAAGAGAGCGTTTTGTTGTCTGTATTTTTGAGAGTCAAGTCTATAGAATAAGACTTCCTGTTCCAGGCAAGTTTGCAGTGAGATAAATTAGAGCTAGTACTTAAATGATGTGTGTGTGTGTGTGTGTGTGTGTGTGTGTGTGTGTGTGTGTGTGTGTGTGTTTTGGGGATGGGGTGGGGTCAGGACAAAGTGGAGTATCATTCCATTATGAGGAGGTTAGTCTAAATCTCTCAAATTTCCTCTAGTTTAAAACCTTCAGAAGGGTTGTAAGTCTTTCATTGCCAAGTGGAAAATGAACGTGTTCATGCATTTGTTCATTAATGTCTGAGTTCATTCAGTTGTTCTTCCATCAAATTCTTACTTACATTATTCACACTTAAGAGAGTCTGAAATTACATACCATTTAAGTTGCAACATAGTATATGTAATTTTCCCAATTTTGTAGGAAAAAATAGTAATATAATGCAATATAATATTTTCTAATAAGTTACACATCGCATCACATTATATACCATGCCTACTATATACATGTGGTATTATTTTAATCTTACACACAAGTAATAGCAGAATTATGGGTGATTTAAATTTTGTCTTTGTAGTTTTTTGGTACTTCCAAATTTTCTGCAATGAAAATATATTACTTATATGCTTAGAAAACAGAATGGTAATTTTTTTCAGGACACAGTCTATAAGTAAGTCACCCTACTTCTTTATTTCTCAAATAGAAAAAGCCCAGTTTCCAAATCCTATAGCATCAGCTATGCCAAAGAGACATTCAGCCTATGTGAACATGTTAACGACCTCTTTCTCATCAAAATTCTTTATCTCCACTTACCAAGCACTTTCAGAGTAGGGGGAGGAATGGACTCTGAGCTCCCCTACACACACACAGGAGAATGTGGAAAATGCAAGGATCCCTGAGTGACTTGGTTTGACAGCTATGACTTCCCGACGCCCACTGAGGAAATATGACCTCTGAGGGCCAGAGGAGTCCTGATTTGCCCACTCCCACCTGATCACCTGTCTTCCCTTTCGTATAAATGAAATGAGCAGCAGAGCCCAGTCTGCCTTGCTGAAACACTGAGGCTATGTCAGTCTAACTCTAAACGTAATCTAGCTCATAGAACCCTTATGTAGAAAAAGCAGTTCTACTTGAAGTCCTAAACCACAAGGCAATTGGTGCTGGTTTGTATCTAGAGGATTTAGGCCATTGGATGTAGCTGCAATGAAAGAAAGAGTGAGGAGAATATTACTAATGGGGCAATGTATTTTCTGAGGGGAAATACTGGACAAATCTCTCCACATGATCAAGAATGGCACAGAGGCAGGGCAGCCAGGTGTCTGTGGAGGAGTCCGCTGGCTTCTCCCCGAATGAGCACCAAGACACCTGCCGTCCTAAGTTCAGGGCAGGGGCGGGACCACTGTGCCAGCTGCTGGGACTAGCAGGGTGTCCCTCAGCTGTGCTACTAGGTTGGCTCTTCTTAAAATATTTAGAAAATTTAAGAATCTTTTAATAATCTTTAATAAGCTTTCAATATGCTACAAGCATCAAAAGCAACACATGTCCTCTAAGGCAACTACTCTCAGCCTAGAACCAAGGAATACGTGACTATAAGAAGTGATCTCGGCCTCTCCAAGAACTTAGCAGGAGAAGTAAGACTGAAGAACATGAAATAAATTAAAAATACCAGAAAATATTGTATATAAATATACATGAAATGACTATGAGTTTTCCCCACACACTTGAGTACAAGGGATGTACCACTTTCTTATTCTTCCAGAGCAGAAAAATCTGGTTCCAGGTTCCTACCTATGTGACTAGCAGAACATCTGATGTCAGTCTTTGTGGGCCCCCTTCCCTCCTCCATCACATTAGAGAAGAATCCCTGGTTATCCCAGCCCTTAGTCTGTGACAGACTGGCTCCTCTCACCCCTTCTGCTTCTCAGCCTGCTGTTGGGCAAGGTCCCGCATTCATCGTGAGACAGTCACCAGCACATGCGAGATAGACATGGAGCCCAGACCCAGGCTGAGCAATAAGGTACTCTCCCTTACCCACTCCCTCCAAAGTCCTGCTCCCTCCTGGGTTATGAGGTGTGGGTATGGGTCTTTGACGTGCCCAGTCAAAGTGAAACAAAGCATAAAATTATATGAGAAAACAAGGCAAAAGTTAATACCTCAATAGCTTGTCCCCAGAGATTTATGTATATGTGGTACAGAATAACAGTACCTTGCAAAGCAGGGTCTTAGTTAATAAGACAAAAGGTTTCCGTACACAATGCTAGATTGAACTGAATGAAATTAACTAATAGCTTTCCCCAGAGTCACCCTAAACTATCCTGGTCATATCACATGCTTGGCTGGAAAGCCCAAAATGGCCTGGGCAACACACAGAGTGCCTGGAACGTCCCTTTGGCTAATGGAAAACGCCTCTTGGTCACCAAGACCTTGCTGAAGGCTGGAGCATGTATCTTCAATTTGCAGCCACCCCTTCCCTCTTCCCTCTTTCCTCTTCTCTCTTTTCCCATCTTCTTCTTCAACTTCCTCTTCTTCTTTCTCTTTTGCTCCTTCTTCCCCCCTCCTCCTCCTCCTTCTTCTTCCTCCTCTTCTTCTCCTCCCCCCCCCCACTCTCTCTATATACTCCTTTACTTTAATACTCCTTTGATAAGGATGGAGTAACATTGTGCTTCTAGGCTATCTCAAAAATTTCCTCCAACACTTAACTCTCTGGGATTTTTTTTTCCTTCCAAATCCTTTGTTTATTTTATTCCTTTATCCAAGGCATGATCTGACAGGTCTTTTTTGTACATCCTCCTGGGAGATAGGGCAGTGGTGGTAGGTATTAGTTTCATATAGACCTAGAACTAAAAGTTTAAATGCCACTTTCAGTTCTTACTAGCTGTGAGACATTGAACGATTTCTTAACCTCTCAGAAACCATTTCCTCAGCTATGCAATGCTAATTTTCCCCTCTGAATGTAGTTGTGAGGGTTGAATGAGGTGCTGGGTGAATTCACCGCGCATTTCCCCTTCCCCCACTGTGCAAAGTGATGAATTGCTCCTTGTGTTTAAGTGGAGAGGCAAGACCAGGGAATTCACTTCATCTTGCTCATTCTTTTTACAAACTGTCAGAGTAGAGAAAAGACTATATTTGGGGGAACTGTTAAACTTTATATGGATGGTAGGATCTTTTCTCTGCCACTCTGCATTCCTCTCAGGCAAGCAGAGCATTTTAGAAATATAGTTTTATGATGATGCTCTTCCAGTTACTTGATACTCTTAGGCTTAGAAATTCAATCTTTAGGAAGATACCACCACCTTCAAGAAATGTTTTGGCAATGTGGGCAGTATCCTGCCATCACTTAGAGTTTATTTAGTTTTCCTAAAATACAGGGTGGTCAGCCAAAGTAGGGTTCTTCCCCACAAATTTTTGAGACATCTCGAAATCTTCTATCTCTGGGCAAAGAAAGAAGTATTCAAGCCTATCATACCATTGGTACTCCTTCCTCTAGCCCTTTGACAGCACAATAAGTAGAGGGCTTCTGCAAAGCACTGAGTGGTAATCTCACTTACTGGGATCTGAATCATGGAGCTGCTGCATAGCTATCTGTGGTAGATTTCATAGGACACAAAGTCTTTGCAGCTCCTCTCATTGAGAGGTAGAGTCTGTTTCACATCTTTTCATCATGGGCTGGCCTTGTGACTTGCTTTGACCAATAGAATGTTGTTAAAATGATGTTGTATGAATTCTGGAGCTCTGGTCTAAAGAGAGCTTATAGCTTCTACTCTTGCCATCTTGGGCTACCTTGAGGCTGCCATGTAAGGAAGCTGGTCTAGCCTCCTGGAGTATGAGAGGCCATATGGAGAAGAACCCAGGTACCCAAGCCAAAAACCAGCATCACCTGCCAGTCATGTGAGTGAAGTCATCTTGGATTCTGGCCTAGCTGATCCCCTAGATGAATGTAGCTAAGTGAGTGGACCTAGGGAAAACCAGCAGAGGAACTGCCTTGTCAACCACAGTATCCTGAAAAATAATATTTCATTGTCATTTTAAACCTCTAAGTTTGGAGGTGTCTAAAGGCTAACAGAAACAATGTTTAAAAGGAGCATTTTCCATAGGAATCTAATTCCTCAACCTTGATCTCCATGTATTAAGAATAAAGGCAAAGAAAGGCTCAGGCAAATGTAGATTAGGCCTCCACCACAGGATGGGACAAGAGTCAGAAATGAAGCCTGCACCTAATTAATGCGGCTACCCTGGCTTCATTCCTTAAATGCTCACTTTCAAATCTTCTACCTTCAGTATTGTGTTTCTCCAGAAAGCTCCTGTTGAAATGCAAATATGTCAACAGAGTAACATATTAGTACTAATTTGTTAAAGGTAATTTATACCTTAGTTAAAATAGTTTTTTATTTAAGTTACAAGTTTTTGAGCACTGAGTTAACAAAGGATACAAAGATTATAATAATAACAACAACAATAATAACATTCTAACAACAATGGCAGTGTACAGTCTATGAGGTACATAAAGTGTTTGGAATGATTCTGCAGAAGATATTTGCTCTTCTTCCTCATTTATTTGTTTACCCAATCATTTATTTATATCAGTATGGACACATGGGTATTTATTTTATGCTTTGGATTATAACCCTATAGTATTTTGTTTATTTCGTTGCTTAAATTTTTCCAGCTTTGGCCATTGGGAGCTCCTTTAGTTGGCTCCCATGTTCCTTTGACAGACTCCTATTATTTTGTTGTTTTGTTTTGTCTTGTTTGAGCACTTCCTTACTTTCTGACATTACAAGATGCCCCAGGCTAATCTTATATATTTCCTGCACCAGTCCTACAGTCAACCATTTATCCAAAGAGTCCCTGCTTCTTTTTACTGGAGAATGATATTAGAATCTGAGATCTAGGCATTAGGTGCACTTGTTGCTACTGGGGCCATATTTACTTTTCACTTAAAAAAACCCTAAGTATGTAGTGTACCTTGAGATATTAGCTAGTAATAGTAGTAGATGTATATAATCTATAAATACATAAATATAAATATGTTAGGAATACATGTCCCACTTTTTTTTAACCCCTGCATAATGAAAAATTGCTCGGTGACTACTGCTCTAGAGCACTGTCATTAAAGAGACTCAGCTCTCACAAATCCTAGTCTCTGTGATTCTCCAGTCTGATTTCATGCTTCCAAGAAAGACTCTATTGCTCCAGAGCTGGGTGTCCACTTCTCAGCCAAAGGTGGTAAGACATGGCTTCCTCAGGAACCCCTCTGAGTCAGGAAGGGTCCCAAGAAGGAGCTGGTGTTGCGAACTGGGCAGCTTCCCCAGGAGATGCCCACTGACGAGGGACACGAGGGCAGGGTGGCCAGAGAAGGATAGCACAGTGTGGGGAGCTGAGCTAACTCTGACCTGCAGCAGAGCAGACTTTCACATTCCTCCCGGGCCATCATCACCTTGGGAGGCCATCTCCTGGCTATGTGCCCCCTTTCACCAGGAACACCAAGGGAGAGACTTGGGGCTGGCCAGTGTCCCTGTGGCAGAAGAACAAGGAAGAAACTCTTCACATCCAACTCTACATACCCATTCTCTATCCTGGGAAGAGTAGCTTGTATACATACATGTAAACACAGGAACGCAGAACACGTCAGAAACATCAGGAGGACTCAACGCCCTCACCCCCAGGTCTCTTGAGGGGCCTTGTGCATCACTTCATTTGTCTTCTAAGCAGTCAGTTGGAGAAAGGGAAATGTTGGGCCTCTGTTTCTCCTTTTAAAAAAATACTCTGAAAAACAAAGTGCCTTACTCTCATGGAGAACGTTCTCAGAAACCCCATTACTCTTACTGGCTGCAAATATGGCAAACTATAGTTGCTGACTAATGCAGGAGTTTGACCTTGGTTTTCAAGGTCAAACTGTAAATTCGTTGGGATGTTGGCAGTGATTTTGGCAGAGGCCATGCTAACTAATGGACGGGGTGGGAGAGATCCAGAAGATTTTGTTCTGGATAAGACAGGATTGGGTTACCCTAAAAAGCAGCCTTATTCCTGGAAGCTGGCCTAGACATTTTCAACTTTCCTATTAGAGAGAAGGAACAACACTACTTATTACCTCTGGGAAATGTAGGGTGTCACAACCTGAGACGTCACCTCAGGTCTGCGAAGAGGCGCTCAGGATACTTGCCCATCAAGGTGGGAGCTGGGACCTGCCTTCCCCCTTTCCCCTCACTTCCATTGGCCTTACTAAGAGGCCTTCGGGTCTGCAAGACTCGCTTCTCAGCAGCTGGAATTCCAGCTGAGAAGACTCCCTGTGGCAGCCACTCCAGCCCCCAGCCTCTCCTGCTCTCCTCTGCTGCTGTCCTCATGAAACACTCACTCCCCACAGCCTGGCCAGGGAAACAAATGCATTTCTGTCCATGAATCCACAAGACTTCAGTTTGGGGTTAAAAGCATAGAAAATCATAGTATCAGTTATCAGTGTCGTAGCTCTAATGTTACCCTCGTCAAATCACTGCTGATTAAAACCAGCCCTGTTAATAAACCACAGGCTTTATTTCCCCTCAAATGTCTATAACCACTTTCTGAAACCCCTATTAAAAGGCAAAACCCAAAGAAAAACACAGCTTCAGAGCCGGAGTGCTGCTTATTCCCCAGAGAAGAAGTGAACAAGAAAGAAACGGTTCTTTTTTTCTCACCTTTCCCCCAATTAATGGAGTCAAAATTTTGTCATAACTAAAGGGAGAAATCAATAAGAAGCAGGCGGGCATTATCAGTGGTTTGCAACTTTAGATCAGCTGAGAACAGCCCTCCTCTGCCTCCTAAAAAAATACATTTGCCAGCAATTCCCTGTGTCTGACTCACATCCTTATTACCTCCTCCTCTTGCTTTCCCCTTAAGGGACTGATTTTTCCTCCCATCTAAGCCAAAAAGAATTTCTCTGGATTAAGGAGACTGATGAAAGCATTTTTAATATTTGAGTTCAGGTTTGCAAGCTCCATAAAACCGACGTTTCCCCTGCTTTGTCTTCTCCACCCCAACTCCCTTGTCAATAGTTTTTCTCCTTCATTTGCGCTACAGAAACCAGCCAAGGACCTTCTCCGGATGGGGTCTCTGGCCCCCTGGCCGCTTCCCCTGCAGGACTCCCTGCTCCCTGCAGCCTCCACTCTGTGGACCCCAGATGCAGGATGTGACATCTTTCAAAACTCTTTCAGAAAGTGGGGGTGGGGGCCCGGGGGCGGGGTGGGGGACTACTTATAATATGACATCTTTCACGTTGACGCCATATGCCTTTCAAGTAAAGACTGGTTTGACATGCTGAGCCACTTGGAGGGGAACAAGTTTCAAGCCTGAAGGGGAAAGTTTTGACAATTCATTCCAAGGAAAACTGGAACCTTCCCCACCCACCCTGCCTTTGACTAATAGGAGGTGAAAAGGAGGGAAGCAGAGCCTTCCCAGGGCAGGAAGATAATGGTCTCTGTTCTTTGTTCTTCCCACATTTGCATCACTGTTACAAAGTTACTTTCCCTAGCTCCTCAAATTAATGGAGGCTTTGACAAATTTACCTTAAATTCCAGAAACCTTGAAATTATCATGTGTGAATAAGACTGCTTGAGTAACCTCACCAGGAACAGCTCAAATCCAATTCAATTAAATGGTTCTTGGGAGGCAAGGGGCACAGTTTTTTTTCATTCTAGTTGTTTTTTGTTTTTGTTTTTTTTAAGTTGTACTGATTGGGCCACCCTGAGACTGTTCCGAGCTTGGGGACTGAAATCTGATGGCTCCATTGGGCAGCTACACCATACCACCCAACTGCTTGGCCTTACTGTTGTACCAAAAGTTCCCCTGGCTTCCGGGCAAAGCATCATTTTGAAACAGTAAAAACCATCTGCCATCAAATGCCTCACTCTGACATTTTCCATCCCTTTTCATATCCAATCGCATCACCATCCACAGGATGATTGTTTTCAGATGATGGCAATGTAACAAATGACACACTAAATGACAGATTGGTGTGTGTGTGTGTGCATTTTATGATTGGCTCTATACCATTCTTTGTAAGAGGGCATGATAAATGTTATCTCAAGGTACAGCACCCTGAAGAGAATGGCTGACACACAAACAGTGCAATGAATCATGCAAGAAAATTGTCCCTCTAATGGAGGGGAGATGAACCCTTTTGTCTAGATTGAGTAGATTTTAAAGTGTGAGTCCTGGCCGCTTGGAAACCCTGAGGGCGCAGAAGTGGCTGCCGTGTGGTGGCTTGAGGAGAGGAAGATGAGCGCCAAAAAGATCCTACCGTGTGGCTGACAGGACCTTCGTGCTCCGGCCAGGTGTCAGGCCTGAGTCTCTGAGGTGGGAGAGCCGAGTTCAGGACACTGGTCCACCAGAGACCTCCTGGCCCCATGTAATATCAATCAGCAAGAACTCTCCCAGAGATCTCCGTCTCAATGCTAAGACCCAGTTCCAGCCAACGGCCGGCAAACTCCAGTGCTGGATGCCCCATGCCAAACAACCAGCAAGACAGCAACACAACCCCACCCATTAGCAGAGAGGCTGCTCAAAATCATACTAAGTTCACAGACACCCCAAAACACACAATTGGACATGGTCCTGCCCACCAGAAAGACAAGGCCCAGCCCCATCCACCAGAACACAGACACTGGTCCCCTCCACCAGGAATCCTACACAACCCACTGAACCAACCTTCCTCACTGGGGGCAGACACCAAAAACAACAGGAACTACGAACCTGCAGCCTGCAGGTTCTTACTTTTTTATTTTTTAACATCTTTATTGGAGTATAACTGCTTCATATTGTTGTGTTAGCTGCTACTGTATAACAAAGTGAATCAGCTATACATATATGTATAACCCCATATCCCCTCCCTCTTGCGTATCCCTCCCACCCTTGCTATCCCACCTTTCTAGGTGATCAAAAAGCACTGAGCTGATCTCCCTGTGCTATGCAGCTGCTTCCCACTAGCTATCTATTTTACATTTGGTAGTGTATATATGTCAATGCAACTCTCTCACGTCATCCCAACTTATCCTTCCCCCTCCCCATGTCCCACATCTGTGTCTTTATTCCGGTCCTGCCCCTAAGTTCTTCAGAACCAATTTTTTTTTTTTTTTTTTTTTTAGATTCCATATATATGTGTTAGCATGCAGTATTTGTTTTTCTCTTTCTGACTTGCTTCACTCTGTATGACAGACTCTAGGTCCATCCACCTCACTACAAATAATTCAAGTTCATTTCTTTTTATGATTGAGTAATATTCCATTGTATATATGTGCCACATCTTCTTTATCCATTCATCTGTCAATGGACACTTAGTGTGCTTCCATGTCCTGGCTACTGTAAATAGTGTTGTAGTGGGGTTGCTGGGTCATTTGGTAGTTCTATTTTTAGTTTTTTAAGGGACCTCCATACTGTTCTCCATAGTGGCTGTATCAATTTACATTCCCACCAAGAGTGTAGTAAGAGGGATCTCTTTTCTCCACACCCTCTCCAGCATTTATTGTTTGTAGATTTTTTATGATGGCCATTTTGACCAGTGTGAGGTGATACCTCATTGTGGATTTGATTTGCATTTCTCTAATGATTAGCGATGTTGAGCATCCTTTCATGTGTTTGTTGGCAATATTTATATCTTCTTTGGAGAAATGTCTATTGAGGTCTTCTGCCCATTTTTGGATTGGGTTTTTTTTGTTTTTTAGATATTGAGCTGCACAAGCTCCTTGTATATTTTGGAAGATTAATCCTTTCTCAGTTGCTTCATTTACAAATATTTTCTCCCATTTTGAGGATTGTCTTTTCATCTTGTTTATGGTTTCCTTTGCTATGCAAAAGCTTTTAAATTTCATTAGGACCCATTTGTTTCTTTTTGTTTTTATTTCCATTTCTCTAGGAGGTGGGTCAAAAAGGATCTTGCTGTGATTTATGTCATAAAGTGTTCTGCCTATGTTTTCCTCTAAGAGTTTTATAGTGCCTGGCCTTATATTTAGGTCTTTAATCCATTTTGAGTTTATTTTTGTGTATGGTGTTAGGGAGTGTTCTAAATTCATTCTTTCACATGTAGCTGTCCAGTTTCCTAGCACCACTTATTGAAGAGGCTGCCTTTTCTCCATTGTATATTCTTGCCTCCTTTATCAAAGTTAAGGTGACCATATGTGTGTGGGTTTATCTCTGGGTTTTCTATCCTGTTCCATTGATATATATTTTTGTTTTTGTGCCAGTACCATACTGTCTTGATTACTGTAGCTTTGTAGTATAGTCTGAAGTCTGGGAGCCTGGTTCTTCCAGCTCCGTTTTTCTTTCTCAAAATTGCTTTGGTTGTTTCGGGTCTTTTCTGTTTCCATACAAATTGTGTAATTTTTTGTTCTAGTTCTGTGAAAACTGCCATTGGTAATTTGATAGGGAATGCATTGAATCTGTGGATTGCTTTTTGTTGTATAGTTATTTTCACAATGTTGATTCTTCCAATACAAGAACATGGTATATCTATCCATCTGTTTGTATCATCTTTAATTTCTTTCATCAGTGTCTTATAGTTTTCTGCATACAGGTCTTTTGTCTCTTTAGGTAGGTTTATTCCTAGATGTTTTATTTTTTGTTGTTGTTGCAATGGTAAATGGGAGTGTTTCCTTAATTTCTCTTTCAGATTTTTCATCATTAGTGTATAGGAATGCAAGGGATTTCTGTGCATTAATTTTGTATCCTGCTACTTTACTAAATTCATTGATTAGCTCTAGTAGTTTTCTGGTAGCGTCTTTAGGATTCTCTATGTATAGTATCATGTCATCCGCAAACAGTGACAGTTTTATTTCTTTTCCGATTTGGATTCCTTTTATTTCTTTTTCTTCTCTGATTGCTGTGGCTAAAACTTCCAAAACTATGTTGAATAATAGTGGTGAGAGTGGGCAACTTTGTCCTGTTCCTGATCTTAGAAGAAATGGTTTCAGCTTTTCACCATTGAGAACGATGTTGGCTGTGGGTTTGTCATATATGGCCTTTATTATGTTGAGGTAAGTTCCCTCTATGCCTACTTTCTGGGGGGTTTTTATCATAAATGGGTGTTGAATTTTGTTGAATGATTTTTCTGCATCTATTGACATGAGGTTTTTATCCTTCAATTTGTTAATATGGTTTATCACATTGATTGATTTGCATATATTGAAGAATCCTTGCATTCCTGGGATAAACCCCACTTGACCATGGTGTATGATCCTTTTAATGTGCTGTTGGATTCTGTTTGCTAGTATTTTGTTGAGGATTTTTGCATCTATGTTCATCAGTGATATTGGCCTGTAGTTTTCTTTCTTTGTGACATTTTTTCTGGTTTTGGTGTCAGGGTGATGGTGGCCTCATAGAATGAGTTTGGGAGTGTTCCTCCCTCTGTTATATTTTGGAAGAGTTTAAGAAGGATCTGTGTTAGCTCTTCTCTAAATGTTTGATAGAATTCACCTGTGAAGCCATCTGGTTCTGGGCTTTTGTTTGTTGGAAGAGTTTTAATCACAGGCTCAATTTCAGTGTTTGTGATTGGCCTGTTTATAATTTCTATTTCTTCCTGGTTCAGTCTCGGAAGGTTGTGCTTTTCTAAGAATTTGTCCATGTCTTCCAGGTTGTCCATTTTATTGGCATATAGTTTCTTATAGTAATCTCTCATGATCCTTTGTATTTCTGCAGTGTCAGTTGTTACTTCTCCTTTTTCATTTCTAATTCTACTGACTTGAGTCTTCTCCCTTTATTTCTTGATGAGCCTGGCTAATGGTTTCTCAATTTTGTTTATTCTCAAAGAAACAGCCTTTAGTTTTATTGATCTTTGCTATCGTTTCCTTCATTTCTTTTTCATTTATTTCTGATCTGATCTTTATGATTTCTTTCCTTCTGCTAACTTTGGAGTGTTTTTGTTCTTCTTTCTCTAATTGCTTTAGGTGTAATGTTAGCTTGTTTATTTGAGATGTTTCTTGTTTCTTGAGGTAGGATTGTATTGCTATAAACTTCCCTCTTAGAATTGCTTTTGCTGTATCCCATAAGTTTTGGGTCATTGTGTTTTCATTGTCTTTTGTTTCTAGGGATTTTTTGATTTCCTCTTTGATTTCTTCAATGATCTCTTGGTTATTAAGTAGTGTGTTATTTAGCCTCCATGTGTTTGTATTTTTTACAGATTTTTTTCCTGTAATTGATATCTAGTCTCATAGCGTTGTGGTCGGAAAAGATACTTGATACAATTTCAGTTTTCTTAAATTTACCAAGGCTTGATTTGTGACCCAAGATATTATCTATCCTGGAGAATGTTCCATGAGCACTTGAGAAGAAAGGGCATTCAGTTGTTTTTGGATGGAATGTCCTATAAATATCAATTAAGTCCGTCTTGTTTAATGTATCATTTAAAGCTTGTGTTTCCTTATTTATTTTCATTTTGGATGATCTGTCCATTGATGAAAGTAGGGTGTTAAAATCCTCTGCTATTATTGTGTTACTGTTGATTTCCCCTTTTATGGCTGTTACCATTTGCCTTATGTATTGAGGTGCTCTTATGTTGGGTGCATCAATATTTACAATTGTTATATCTTCTTCTTGGATTGATCCCTTGATCATTATGTAGTGTCCTTCTTTGTCTCTTGTAATAGTCTTTATTTTAAAGTTTATTTTGTCTCATATGAGAATTGCTACTCCAGCTTTCTTCTGATCTCCATTTACATGGAATATCTTTATCCATTCCCTCACTTTCAGTCTGTCTGTGTCCCTGGGTCTGAAGTGGGTCTCTTGCAGACAGCATATATACAGGTCTTGTTTTTGTATCCATTCAGTGAGGCTGTTTCTTTTGGTTGGAGCATTTAATCCATTTACATTTAAGGTAATTATCGATATGTTATGTTCCTATTACCATTTTCTTAATTGTATTGAGTTTGTTATTGTAGGTCTTTTCCTTCTTTTGTGTTTCCTGCCTAGAGAAGTTCCTTTAGCATTTGTTGTAAAGCTGGTTTGGTGGTGCTGAATTCTCTTAGCTTTTGCTTGTCTGTAAAGGTTTTAATTTCTCTGTCAAATCTGAATGAGATCCTTGCTGGGTAGAGTAATCTTGGTTGTAGGTTTTTCCCTTTCATCACTTTAAATATGTCCTGTCACTCCATTCTGGCTTGCAGAGTTTCTGCTGAAATATCAGCTGTTAACCTTATGGGGATTCTTTTATGTGTTATTTGTTGTTTTTCCCTTGCTGCTTTTAAGATTTTTTCTTTGTATTTAATTTTTGATAGTTTGATTAATATGTGTCTTGGTGTGTTTCTCCCTGGATTTATCCTCTGTGGGACTCTCTGCACTTCCTGGACTTGATTTACTGTTTCCTTTCCCTTATTAGGGAAGTTTTCAACTATAATCTCTTCAAATATTTTCTCAGTCCCTTTCTTTTTCTCTTCTTCTTCTGAGACCCTTAAAATTCGTATGTTGGTGTGTTTAATGTTGTCCCAGAAGTCTCTGAGTCTGTCCTCAATTCTTTTCATTCTTTTTTCTTTATTCTGCTCTGCAGTAGTTATTTCCACTATTTTATCTTCCAGGTCACCTATCTGTTCTTCTGCCTCAGTTATTCTTCTATTGATCCCTTCTAGAGAATTTTTAATTTCATTTATTGTGTTGTTCATCTTTGTTTGTTTGCTCTTTAGCTCTTCTATGTCCTTGTTAAACGTTTCTTGTATTTTCTCCATTCTATTTCCAAGATTTTGGATCATCTTTAATAGTAAAGATCCATTAGTCTGATTTCTTTTTCAAGTAGACTGCCTATTTCCTCTTCGTTTGTTTGGTCTGGTGGGTTTTTACCTTGCTCCTTCATCTGCTGTGTGTTTCTCTGTCTTCTAAAATGAGTTAAGCAAAATGGCTTAACTTACTGTGTTTGGGGTCTCCTTTTTGCAGGCTGCAGGTTCGTAGTTCTCGTTGTTTTTGGTTTCTGCCCCCAGTGGCTAAAGTTTGTTCAGTGGGTTGTGTAGGCTTCCTGGTGGAGGGGACTAGTGCCTGTGTTCTGGTGGATGAGGCTGGATCTTGTCTTTCTGGTGGGGAGGACCCCATCCAGTGGTGTGTTTTGGGATGTTTGTGAACTTATTATGATTTTAGGCAGTCTCTCTGCTAATGGGTGGGGTTGTATTCCTGTCTTACTAGTTGTGTGGCATAGGGTGTCCAGCACTGGAGCTTGCTGGTCATTGAGTGGAGCTGGGTCTTAGCGTTGAGATGGAGATCTCTGGGAGTGCTTTCACCACTTACTATTACATGGAGCCAGGAGGTCTCTGGTGGACCAATGTCCTGAACTCAGCTCTCCCACCTCAGAGGCTCAGGCCTGACACCCGGCCGGAGCACCAAGACCCTGTCAACCACATGGCTCAGAAGAAAAGGGAGAAAAAAGAAAGAGAGAAAGAAAGAAAAGAAAGAAAGAAGAAAGTAAGAAAGAAAGAAAGAAAGAAAGAAAGAAAGAAAGAAAGAAAGAAAGAAAGAAAAAGAAAAGAAAGTTATTAAAATAAAAAAATTATTATTAACATTTAAAAATTTTAAAAGTAATAAAAAAACACCAAAAAAATCATGGACAGACAGAACCCTAGGAAAAATGGTAAAAGCAAAGCTATACAGACAAAATCACACAAAGAATTATACACATACCACTCACAAAAAGAGAAAAAGGAAATATATATATATCGTTTTTCCCAAAGTCCACTGCCACAATTTTGGGATGATTCATTGTCTATTAAGATATTCCAGAGATGCAGGGTACATCAAGTTGATTGTGGAGCTTTAATCCACTGCTCCCTAGGCTGCTGGGAGAGATTTCCCTTTCTCTTCTTTGTTTGCACAACTCCCAGGGTTCAGCTTTGGATTTGGACCCGCCTCTGCGTGTAGGTCGCCTGAGGGCATCTGTTCCCGCTCAGACAGGACGGGGTTAAAGGAGCAGCTGCTTCGGGAGCTCTGGCTCACTCAGGCCGGTGGGAGGGAGGGGTACGGAAGCGGGGCGAGCCTGCGGCGGCAGAGGCCAGCATGACGTTGCAGCAGCCTGAGGCACGCCGTGTGTTCTCCCGGGGAAGTTGTCCTTGGATCACAGGACCCTGGCAGTGGCGGGCTGCACAGGCTCCCGGGAGGGGAGGTGTGGAGAGTGACCTGTGCTCGCACACAGGCTTCTTGGTGGCGACAGCAGCAGCCTTAGCATCTCATGTCCGTCTCTGGGGTCCGTGCTGATAACCGCGGCTCACGCCCGTCTCTGGAGCTCGTTTAGGCAGCGCTCTTAATCCCCTCTCCTTGCGCACCAGGAAACAAAGAGGCAAGAAAAAGTATCTTACCTCTTCGGCAGCTCCAGACTTTTTCCCGGACTCCCTCCCGGCAGCTGTGGTGCGCTAACCCCTTCAGGCTGTGTTCATGCCGCCAACCCCAGTCCTCTCCCTGCGATCCCACCAAAGCCCGAGCCTCAGCTCCCAGCCCCAGCCTGCCCCGGCGGGTGAGCAGACAAGCCTCTCGGGCTGGTGAGTGCTGGTCGGCACCGATCCTCTGTGCGGGAATCTCTCCGCTTTGCCCTTCCGCACCCCTATGGCTGCACTCTCCTCCGTGGCTCTGAAGCTTCCCCCCTCCACCACCCGCAGTCTCTGCCCGCGAAGGGGCTTCCTAGTGTGTGGAAACCTTTCCTCCTTCACGGCTCCCTCCCATTGGTGCAGGTCCTGTCCCTATTCTTTTGTCTCTGTTTTTTTTCTTTTTTCTTTTGCCCTTCCCAGGTACGTGGGGAGTTTCTTGCCTTTGGGGAGGTCTGAGGTCTTCTGCCAGCGTTCAGTAGGTGTTCTGTAGGAGTTGTTCCACAGGTAGATGTATTTCTGATGTATCTGTGGGAAGAAGGTGATCTCCACATCTTATTCTTCCTACATCTTGAAGGTCTCCTCTCAGTGTTGGCTTCTTGAGTTGGAGCTACAACCTTCTGAAATCTCCAAACAATGAAGTGGAAAGTCTTATTCCACACGTGCTGTGATGTCATGGCAAGACCCTTTGTACAGGGCTGACACCACTTGACTGAGTGGCTTGGGAAATGACCACTGAAAACCCTCAAAGCCATTCTTGATTAGTAGAAAATTTCCCCCACATGAAATAAATGACCCCAGCACATCTCTCAAACTCCCACTGAAGAAATTTAGGGATATCCAGACATCCCCATGCTCACGACTGTCTCAGTGTTACCTTTGCTCCTCTGGGGCTTGACAGAGCCCTTGATGAAAACACCAAAATAGCCTGAGAAGTGCACGTGCTGCCAGTGAACTTGCTACCACAGACACAGAATCCAATATGGTACAGCTGGAAAGTTCAAAGGGCCTGGACAAGTTCCCAAATTCTATCAGGATTTCTGAGTGATCCAAACTCATTCTTCCTGTCACTGCTTTTCCAGTGCTTAGAAGTTCTCACACAGAAGATTGAAAATGTGGAGGTTTTCCCTTATTATAGAACTGCAAATAAAATATCCCCAAGAGAAGGTATTCTTGATGAATAAACACATGACTTTCATTTGCCTGGCTCTGCAAAAGTGCTTTTAAAGTAATCCCTGCAAAATCTCCATGGACCACGACTCACAGGCTGCCTGCTCCCCAATCCTAGCACGAGGATAACACACACCATGGTTTTTTCCTTCCTCTTTTTAATCAAATGCATTACAGCATGCTATTACTCCTGGGGCTACAGTTCTACAGATGGTTTTCCAGCAGCACTGTGGACTCCATTCAGAAGGAAATGGAACAGTATTTCCCAGCTTAGTACCTTAAATCAGTTTGTTTTCCCCAGGTCTCCATGCATGCTGACCTCACCTTTTAACTGAATTCCAAGAGGACTGAGTCTGTATCACAGCAGACTGGATCATGTGTGTCTGGTATTACATACTGGTGCCAAAATAAAAGTAGCTTTCTGTCCTCCTTGGGGGAAAGGGGGAGGGGTGTGGGGTTGAATAACCTAAGGCCAAAACAATTCCTTGAACTTCTTTCATGCTAGATTCATAGAGGCCATTCATTAGGTTAACTCAAATCCATAAAATATATCCATATAATATTTTTTCCTGATTCTGTCCGGTTTGTGTTCATCTTGGTTTGAAAGTCCTTTGGTGGCACAACAGAAATAGGAGCCTGTTCATTTTCCATGCATATCCTCCCCAGCAGCAACTCCAAGCTAGTGCCCATCAAAGCTCACATCAGTCTTTTCTCCAGGATGACCACTGGTCCCTTAGTGGAAGTCTCCCTTCAACAGCTGATGGCAACAGTGGGATTTGCACCCACTCCTCTAAATCTGTTACTTTAAGCCAAAAACACAAAAGAAACCCTTCCTTCTGATCACATACCCTGTCGCAGGTATCTCCTGAAGACAATTCCTATCTACATTGATATTATGCTGATAGACAATATTAACAGATAATCCCATTTTTTTGTTAAGATGTTCCAGGCACTCTGCTATATACCTCATTTTGTTTACCCCTCATAGCAATCTATAAAGTGCATCTTATTAACCCCGTTGAACTGAAAACTAACTTGACAGTGGTTATATGTGTCCACGGTCACTTAGTTAAAAGAAATAGAGTATGAGGCTCTGGGAACCTAAAGTTGAACAAGGCAAAAGCAAGGAACAAAAGGATGGACAGTGAAAATTTCAACACCATGTGATAAATCCCAAAATAGAGTCATGCAGAAACCATGGTGCTCCAGAAGAGGGCATGATTAACTGGGTAGGGTACATGGATGGGAAGACTGAGGGAACTGCTCAGAAGTGAGGAAACTTGAGCTGGACCTTGAATGATGAGTAGATACTGACAAGGCTGATATGGAAAAAGAACAGCAAGAGCCCGGAGGGGTATCCAAGGAGATGATACATCATGTCACAGGGGCCCGAAGAGCATGGCGTGGTCCAGAGCCCCACATAGTTTGGTGTAACAGGAGCAGAGAATATCTGAGGAAGAGAGAATGGAGGACAAGGACAGTCAGGTGGTCTGGCATCAGATTGCAAAGGCTTTTTATGCCCTCTTTAGGACTCTGCATTTTACACTGTAGATGACAACATGCCCTCAAGGGCAGTCATTATAAATTTGTATTTTGGAAAGATATCTCTGAGAACAGCATGAACTAAAGGCAGGGTGACCAGTTGTCTGTTCTAGATAATCTGTAACAGAGATTGAGAGGAAAGGGAAATGCATAACAGATTTAGGAGGAGATGCAGTAGGATGTATGAGCATGGAAGGAAAGCAAGTAGTGGTGGAAAGAAAGTTGGATTCTAGGGTAGCAGTAGTGTTTGGGGGTGGATGGTAGTGACCTAAAGAATGCACGGAAAAACTATTTTTTGTCTGGGGGAATGCAGAGTTAAGATTGTATTACATTATGTTTTCCATGAAACACTGATGTCTTCCATGTGGACATGTTGGAGGCCCCTCAGAGAGAATCTGGAAGGCGCTGGCCAAGGTGTAACCGTCAGTATGATTCTGAAACCCCTCAGGAGTAAAGTTGACATACAAATTTTCACAACCCTAGAGATCTTGGTAGAAAGAATCCACACAAAACCTGCGTCACCCTATGGAGGATCAGGAACAGAGGCCTCCTCCCTCATTCAAGCAGCCATCTTCACCTTTCGGCACCTGTCTAAGCCTCTTAGCCAGACCCCAAGGTGGGGGATGCTCAATGAAGGGTCTCATTGAAGAATAACACCCAGGTAGGTTCCACAGCCCCTCTGCGCATTCTTGAAAGTAGAGAAGCAGTAGGAAGGTCTGCAGCTCAATTGAACCAACATTCATGTGGCATTTGCTATGTACTGTGTGGAGCATAGGTCCTCAGAGCTAAGATCATGATGCTTGACCTAAAGGAGGTCACAGTCTGTGCAGGACTAAGAGGATAAGAGGGGGAGTGACTAAGAAAGATGGAGATGGAGAAAAACACAGATCCAGAGGAGCAGCAGGGAATGGAGTCCTCCTTGTCCAAGGCCAACCTGACTGCATCCTGCTTATGGTCAATAAAGACAAACCCAGGTCCGGAACGCAGCACACAATCAGGAAAGCTTCCATCTTCATACTGAGGTGGCCAAAATATTTACTGCTTCATGTTTCTTTTTCATAACACTCATAATATTAATTACAAGTAAAATCAGTGACTTACTTGGTAATCATTTTCTTCATGTTTGTCTATGCTTACCTTGCTTAGCATAGTCCCAGGTACATGATTGGTGCTTAAGAAAATATTTGCTAAAGGGAAAGCTTTTAGGGGAACTGGAGGAGGAAAGAAACCACATCTCAGGCAAATAAAATCACATGCCCCAGAGAAGCCACCCAGCCCCCTCCCCCAGTACGCAGATGCCAAGGATGTAGCATTTCACAAACCAGACTTACTCCGCAAATCCTTTCTTCAAGCCTAAAATTTCTCACGAAGATTACCACTATAAGCAGTAAAACATAGGAATCTGCCTTGAAACAAGCATACTCTAGTAAATATTATTCGTCTTCCCGGGATGCATTCCCCATTTATTTATCCTCTTGGATTTTCATTCCTGAGACTTTATCCTCTGAATGCTTTCTATCCATAAATAACCTGTGTGTCCATTTCAAAGGTTCCAGCTTTCCATGACCACTTGAGAATTATAATAAAACCCATCCCTTGACTCTGGCACCTCCAACTTCTGCATGCCCTCCTTTTGATGCAGTTAATTGAGAGCAACATGGAGCTTCTCTGGATTAAGTAATGAGTCTGGATTGCATGGGAGTGAGCTAATGTGCAAATGGACTTTTAGGAAGTCAAAGGACCTGAAATAAAGCATATGCCCAATTTTGAAAATGCAGAATAAGCTGCCACATGAAATTTTATTTTGGTTGCAGATGTATTCTTTGAAGGCAAGGCATGTAAATTACCCATCTTTGTTGAGACAGTGCCTTACCCAGCAGTTGGCATGGAGTAGGTCCTCAGCAAATGTTTGATGAACTGAGCTGAGCATTTATCACCACTACAAAGATTCTAGAGACATTTGTCTACTGGACCAACATGGCATTCATTTAAGATCAAATGAAAATTTTTGCCCCCAAAGAGCTTACACTGTGCTACAAGGTCACACTCAAATGGTGGGGCTGAAAAAATTAATAAGCTTATCAACAAATCTCTTTTGGTTCCAAAGAGTGTAGGGTGTGCACGCGCGCGCACACACACACACACACACATACTCAAATATGTACATGCACACACACTCATGGAAGTGTGCATGGGAGTTCCTGATAAATTAAGTATGTTCAAAAAAAGGTAAGGAAAGATAAAAAAAAGTGAGTCCTGCTGATTAGAAAAACTAAAGAGAGCTGAGGGCAGCCAGCCTCTGACTTGTGGCCTCCTTTTCTGAACTCACATTTCTGCATGACCAGCCCAAACCTCGCTTCCTTCACAAAGATTCTCTTGACCATTCTCATCCTTGGGTATTGCTCCTTTCTTAGAACCACAGCAAATGTTTGGTCTGGTTAAGGGTCAAACGAGTGGGCTCTAGAATGAAACCAGTTGGTGAACCTATCAGAAATAAGCTACATGTTACATACCTTTCAGAGCCTGCTAGTTGTAAGTGATTCCTGTCACTTACACTCTATCACCGCCACACCCCCGTTCCTCTCTATCACTCCATCCTGATAACAGATCAAGCTTATCATTACCTAGAATAATGTTATTTGTCTATTTACTCATTTATTCTCTGGGTGTTTTCTCAGAACCCTTGGCTATTCTGTAAACCTCTGTAACTCCAGCCCTTAGAAGAGTGTATGGCACATGGTGGACTATCAGTGAAGATCTGTTGAATGAAGGATTAATTTAAGAATAGATATTTATATGATGATATTGACAAACTTCTTTGGATGAGTAAATATTTTATGTAAAATACGATGTAATATATGTAAATATATGATATGTAAAATACTCGAAAATGTGCCTGGCATATTGAAACCACTCAACATGTTATATTTTATTAGTAGTAGTAGTGCTATAATCACTACTAGTTTTTATTGTCCCAGTCTCCTCTTTCTGCACCTTTTTTAAAGTTCTTACTAGTTTTCATCTCTTTCTCAGGCACCCAGTTACAGCTTTTCTCTATCCTCCTTGCTATCAGCCCTAATTTCCAATCCTTCCCTCTATACATGTGAACATATATGTGAAAAGGGGATCATTCTTTAAAAGTAATAACCTCCCAGAGATATTTGCCTTTCAGCACTCATCAAAAAAACACTCACCAAAGAGGTCACACTGAATGAAGAATTTCAGATACTAATTGATGGGCTGAAATGTATATCTAGGATCACTACATTTTTTCAGTGTCCCTAATATTACACTGTGATATTATCACATCTTACAGATCAGATCTTTCCTTAAAGGTCTGTGCTGAAGACCCAACTTTTGACAAAAGTCTGAAAATAATCTATATCTCCTATATTAGCTTAAACTAAGCTTTATGCAGCAAAGCAAAATAAGTAACATTTGTCTTTCTCCAGCCCAGCCCAAGCCTTGCTCTTTCTTGCACTCCCTCCACTCTCTTGGCTAGCCTGTGCCCTCTTTACATGACTGTCTCTAGGTGCCCTGTTGAAACTCACTATTTGAGAACAAATTTTTTCTATCAGTCAATTACTCGTAAGTAAGAACTTTAGTCAAGGTACTACACGTGTAGAAGTACTTATCTCTCCTATTTCATTTTTTAATTGTAAAATGAGATGAAATCATTGGGAAAGAAATTTCAAGAATCTGTGAACTGACAGGGCAGAAAATATTTGGGAAGAGCAGGGTGGAAAATCCTGGTTTCTAAACCACTTGTCACTGACCCATCCAACAGATTAGAAAAGCCAATCTTGGTTCACATTTTCTCTTCTGTCCATAGGTTCTAAATATATCTCTCAGAGACAATGTATTTGGATATAATTTTTATAAGGAAGAGTTGAATCTGCTAATGAAAATCATATTTGGTGTACTCATCAGATTGAAAGGTATCCCATTATTTATAGCTCTTTTATCTATGTAAAGAAGGAATGACTGTGAACTAAAAATATCCTAAGATATTTTCAGCTTGTTCCAAACAGAATGCATTTTCTCCCTGTTTATATTCAGAGATAATAATATTTAACAAGCCTATTTGGGGGCAGTTTTTCCCTTTCTCTTAACTGTGAGCCCATCTGTTCTTCATATAAATTTGGCTTCAAACTCCACATCATTAAATTGTGCAACAATGCTATATATGACTTCACTTGAGCATGAGAGAGGTTTCATTGTGAAATTCTCTGTTAGGTGGAGCACTTGGTTTCAACTCTGTAGCATTCTCTGACTGTAGGCTGAATATGGAATCTAGGATTTAGACAAGTTGCCTATAATCTTGATTTACTCAACAAACACACATAAACTCCCTCTCCTCTCCCTATATGTTTTATCAGGGTGGGTGAAAACCCTTGTTGAACAGGTCTTAGCCCTCCCTGGGATTTGATGACTCTCAAATAGGGGTCATTCTCCTATTTCCATGATGCTGACCCATGGGGTAAGTAAATTGGAGAATGAAAATTATTTACATTCACTAGTCAGTTTCCCTGTCCTTTAAATTACAGGAGAGGAAACCTATTTGGGGGCAGTTTTTCATAGAGAATATCATAAGATCTTATAATGGGAGCTTGGAGGGCATCTAAACCAAACTTCCTTCTTCATCACAGATGCTAGTCACTCAGTCACTTGTCCACAGTCATCTGCTTGGTAAGTGGCAGGCCTGGACTCAGAGCCAAGTTTCTGATCCCTTGAGCTCAGGGTCCTTTAAAAGCCAAACATTCTTACATTCTTAGGCTCTTTACTGCAGACGGTATAACCAGATAGATAGATAAACTATCTATATATAGCAAACTATATATCTATAGTTTGCTAATGCCACATCTACAGAGCATTAAGTGAAATGAAAGTTAGATCACTCTCTAGAATATTCAAACAATTCAGGCAAGACTAGAGGATTATGTTCCCTTTAACTGATCAAGAAAATTCAACTCATCTGAACTCAAACTACAAAAGTATAATGCTGGTGTCTTTTATGTTATTCATTTCATTACTTATAAGAAAGTAATCACATTTCAGGAAAATATATATATATTATATATATATTACAATCCCTCTGCCCGGACCCCTTCCCATTTATGGGGACGTCTGACTCCCTCTCACTTTTTGAGTTTTAGATGAAATGTCACCTCCATTTCCTCACCCCCCCAATATAAAGTAAGTTTCCTCAGTTATTCTTCCTCATAGAATTTTTAAAATTCCTTCTAAAGCACAAATCACAATTTTAAATTGTATACATATATATATATACACACACACATACAATTTTTGAAAATGTATAATTAACTTACACATAAAATACATATAACATTATATATATTCATGTATTTCAAAGAGCCTTAAAAATGCACCTCTTTGGAACAGACCAGACATCAAGATACTGGGAGAACAGACATGTATAAATATAGATAGATCAGTGGCTTTCCTTCTCTTTCTCTTTCTTAAATAAAAGCAGCCTTCAGCTAGGAAGGCTTTCCTCAAAAGTTCTTAATCTGGGAGTCTGTGGAATGAAGGTCCAAAAGGATCATCAGAGAATCTGCGAACACCCTATAATTACATGAAAAAAATTTCTCTATGTGTGTATGTGCATTTTTCTGGGGATTAGGGGTCAAAGTTTTCATTAGATTCTCAAAGGGGTCCACTGGTTTGTGTGAAAACCTAATGCTTAAATAAAAGAAAAAGATGCTGTTCCTCATGCAGGGACTTTGGCCCTTGTCACTTCCCTCATGAACTCCCCCTTCCTCCATGGGATCCCCAAGGAGGCTCCATGAAACCCTCTGGGCTCTGCAGAGCACATTTTAAAAACTCTTGCTACAGGAATCACTTAAATCAAAATCTAAACTCAAGAGTTTTGAGCTATATGTTGCCCATAGACACTCCCTTCAACATCTGTGGATGGCATGTCGTCCAGGCCTGCCAAATTGAGGAACTTATAAAGAAATTAGGAGATGATGAATATCTGCTAATAACTTTGGGACTTTCACTGCAATGCTATGTCTAGAAGCAGTCTTGTTCCATTCAAGAAAATAGGTTAAATATTCTCCAGACACATCGCTTAGAGTTAACTACAATAGCAGGGATTAGAGTATCCTCAGAGTTAATAATATCTGGACATTCTAACCTTTCCTAGAATTAAATAAAAAATAAACTCTTACAGTCAAATAAAAAAATGTACTTTAGCCCTAAATCTACAGAAGGTAAAACATGAGGATAGAAGGAAAACATGAGATAACGTTGGTCAAGCTGATACTACCCAAGTGATAAGAAAGATCATCATTGATAATTTTGAGCATTCAGTATACTCATCTAAAAATATTTCGAGGTGCAAGTCATATGCAAAATATTTGCACTAGTCTGCATTCTTGGTGGCAAGCAACAGAAATGGACATTGATTAACTTAAGCAGAAAAAGGAACTCATTGAATGGGTGCGGGTACCTCAGGGAATCTACGAGAAGGCTGGAGAACAAGATGTGGAGGGACTCTGGGAAGGCAAAGAGCAACCAAGATCCAGCCACAGGAACTGTCTCTTTAGGACATGTCCAATGGTACCAGGGACAACAGGCACTCATTTTCACCACCCTCCATCAATAGACTCTCCAGTCCACTGTGCTGGACACCAGCCTCTGCAGCAGGAGCCATGAATAGTCTCTAACTAACCCTGGTCTTTGTATCAGTCCCTGAAGACCCTCTGGAAATTCTGTTCTGTATTTTAAAAAGATAATTTGTGGTGGTGTGGAGAGTGCACAGACTCAGTAAGAGATTAGAGGGAGGGTGACCAGTTGTAAGGTTTTTATAATAATATAAGCAAGAATTGTCAAAAGTCCTGTGCTTGGTGTACTCAGGGCAGGAGTGCATCTACCCAGGAAAGGGCTGAAGACAGTGGTTCTCAAACTTTAGAGGGTGTGAGGACCACCTGGAGGACTTGTTGAAATACAGATCACTGGGCGCCACCCCCAGGGTTTCTGATTCAGGAGGTCTAAGGTCAGACCTGAGAATATACTTTTTTAACAAGTTCTCAGGTGATGCTGATCTGGCTGGTCTGGAGCCACATTTATACCCTCAATTTAAGAGACAAGGAGCTGTGGTGTTAGCTGTGTGGTGAGCCCAAACAGTCATCTTAAGAGTGGTGGTGTGATCTTGAGTTTTGTCATGAGCATGTGAGAACAACACAGAGATTGCTTGTCCTGACAGCTCTCTCTGAGAATTTTGGGCTGGGGTCAGGAGGAGGGGGTTTCATAGAGACAGAAAGAATAGAACACAGCAGACTTCCCTAACTCCACCAGCAGTACAGAGCCCAACAATGCGGTAGGAGAACTTAATGACTACAGTAAGTCCCCTACATACGAACGAGTTCTGTTCCGAGAACACATTCATAAGTCCAATGTGTTCATAAGTCCAACAAAGTTAGCCTAAGTACCCAACTAACACAATTGGCAAAAAAGTACTGTACTGTAATAGGTTTATAATACTTTTCACACAAATAATACATAAAAAACAAACAAACACAAAAAATAAAACATTTTTAATCTTACAATACAGTACCTCGAAAAGTACAGTAGTACAGTACAACATCTGGCATACAGGAGCTGGCATCGAGTAAACAGGCAAGAAGAGTTACTGACTGGAGGAGGGAGAGGAGGTGGGAGATAGTAGAGCTGAAGGATCATCAGCAACAGGAGACAGAGGGCAAGCTGCAATTTCACTCATACCTGACGCTGATGGCACAGGTTCTGGTTCCTTGCTGGATTCAGTTCTATGTACCCTCTTGAAATAATGATCCAGTGATGTCTGAGTAGTAGCTCTTTATTTCTCATCATAGATGACACAGTAGCACTGGATTACATTCTGTATTCAGGTTCTGTGCCTCAAAAAATAACAGTGTCTCCTCAGATAAAGAAAATCCCCTTGCCATTTCCTGCACCATGAATCTTTTCACTTCTTCAGTTACTTCTGCCTCTTGTCTCTCTTTATTCTTTCTCTGGGCCTCCAATTCAAGCAGGTCTTCATTAGTAACATATGTTCCCATCTTTGAAAGTTCTCAACTTGAAGGTTTGTATGTAGGGAACTTACTGTATTGATTTTCATCAATTGCACGTAAATTCCACCCCCACTGAGGATAGAACCATCTTTTATTCATAGTCTTTATTCCCAAAGTACCTGGCACACCGGAGATGCTAGTACATTCTTAATTGATTTCGTTAGTTCTAGACTAAGCTACTTATGATCAAATGTCAACTTATCTTCTTCTTTCTCCATCATCTCCCTGCAGAAGAACATATCCATTAATATCATTGGTGGGATTTCTCTTTCTTGTAAATATTGTAAATTAAACCTCAGAAGACCAAGGTGGATAGGTAAGAGATCAGCAGCCATATTTTCCAATAAATGTGTACAAGAATTAAGCAATAAAACACCTGACAAAAAAAAAGATCATGGAATATTATCTAGTCTTTAAAAAGAAGGAAATCCTGCCACATTTGTGACAACATGGATGAAACTAAAGTTATGCTAAGTGAAATAAACCATAGGACTTAAATGATGAGTTAAAGTTAGGACACTATTAGATTCTATCAAGCAGATTCCTACAAACCAACGGGAATTAGGCTGTTGGCCAAAGGGAATTATACCTTTTGGAATGTTCTGTGGTTACTCCCAACCTTGAGAAGTCTAGATGCAATTAAATTTGTAGAGGCAGAACTCAATTCTCTCCTTCCTCATCATCAGAACAAATGAACTCAGAATTTATCACCAACATATTTCTGTTGATTTAAAGAATAATTTTGTAGGGAACCATCTCTGAGTTTTCTGCCTTTCAGGGAATTATTACAAATGTGGACCATCTTGAAGAAGGAAACGATCAAAGAATTATTAAACATGCTACAGAGAAAATGAACTTACTGAAACAATGAAAGTTTGAAGATGTTAGAAAGACAGAATTAGTAGTAGACAGTTAAGACTCGAAGATAATAGTATTGTGTTGGCGTGATCTTAACAAGGTCCTTGGGCAACGTGGTTAAAAGACCAAATCATGAATGTCAAAACTGGATCTGTTAAGGAGGTCCCCATAATGGAGGCCCTAAATAAACTCTGGTTTCATCAAAATATTTCATGAATTACTAACAAAAAATTCCAGAAACTCTGTTACCAACTTTTCTGGGACAATCTGATGTTTCAGATTTTTATTGGAGTCTGCCTTCAACCCATCATTTCATGTCTCTGAGACCCTATTTGCTCATCTATAAAATAAAGTCTTAACTACATTATTTAAATATAACATTCCTCTTTTAATACTCAGTGAGGTCTACAACTCTTCTTTCAGACATATTGCCTTTATTTTTTAAAGCAAAAAATTACACAGGTAATACATGAAAATATTTCTTTATAAAAGTAATAAAACATTATAAATTAAAGTCGACTTTATCATTCCTGATCCCAATCCCCCCACCCATCTCTTCTAATCACCATGATTACCTGCAAAATTTTTTAATGCTTTTGCTTACATACATTTGCTCATGGAAAATATAGACCCCTGTTTTATTTGTGTGTTTTCACATGAAGTGTATTCTATTAAATATGTCATTCTGTGATTTGATTCTTGTTTGTTCCACAACATTCGTAAAGATCTTCCCACATCAGTACATTTAGATCCACCTCATTTCATACTATGCATGTACCATCATGCTCCCAGTCATACCCATCTTAATGAACATTTGTTTTACTGAACGTCTTTGAAAAGCCTTCTTGTGTGTACATGGAAATGCTAGAGTCAATAGTGCAAAATGATTTTTCTGAGTCATGGACTTGAAAGCTTTAAATTTTACTAACTATCAACCAAATTATCCTCCAAAGTAGCTATACCGTTTGATACCAGCAGTTCATGAGACTTCACTCTTCTCATGGAGAAGACTCTTGCTCATGTCAAACTTTAAAACATATATACAATGGAATATTACTCAGCCATAAAAAGAAATGAAATTGAGTTATTTGTAGTGAGGTGGATGGACCTAGAGACTGTCATACATAGTGAAGTAAGTCAGAAAGAGAAAAACAAATACCGTCTGCTAACACATATATATGGAATCTAAAAAAAAAAAAAGGTTCTGATGAACCTAGGGGCAGGACAGGAGTAAAGATGCAGACATAGAGAATGGACTTGAAGGGAAAGGGTAAGCTGGGACAAAGTGAGAGTAGCATTGACATATATACACTATCAAATGTAAAATAGATAGCTAGTGGGAAGCAGCTGCATAGCACAGGGAGATCAGCTCGGTGCTTTGTGACCACCTAGAGGGGTGGGATAGGGAGGGTGAGAGGGAGACGCAGGCGGGAGGGGATATGGGGATATATGTATACATATAACTGATTCATTTTTTTATACAACAGAAACTAACACAACACTGTAAAGCAATTATACTCCAATAAAGACGTTAAAAAAAAAAAAAGACTTGCCACCAGACTGGATGGAAAGAAACATCTCGTTATGTGACCCTGATTATAGGTGACATGAGCACTTTTTCACATTATCTCTTTTTACATTTCCAGTTTACATATGGTGCCCACTCAAAGCTTACTGGGCATGGTCTCAATGGTCTGAGTTCAAATCCTGTCTCTGGTATCTCTTGGCTGTGTCAAGTCACTGAATCTCTCTGCCCACAGTTTTCTCAGCTATAAAAGGAGACTAACAAGGCCTGTTCTGTTTGGCTCAGTAACAAAAACTGATTGAATACTTTCTAGGCATTGTTGAGAGCTATGCAACTATATCAGGCAAAGGTGATAAAAGGAACAGAATCACTAGGAGTGATATAAAATAAGGGATTTATTACAAGAATATGACCTTTCACAATGATGGGGAAGGATTAGCGCTGTTGTTATGACTGGCACTGGCTCTAAAGTCAGCAGGGCAGGCGGTTGGGAAAGAAGTTGAAAGATAGAGATGGAGTTGAAGTGGAGAGAGCAAGGACAGACAGAAATCCACACTGGTCTCTTCAAAAATTCAAATTAAATGATGTGACTCTGGTGCCTTTCATCACTGAGCAAAATACACACTTGGCCCAGAAGTTGAAGAAGCTGAAGGATAATCCAGTGGACCTGGGGAAGCTACCATCAAGATACAGGAGCAGCCACATGTGAGAGCTGCAACAGCACCAGAGCTTGGCCTTATGTTTCTGGGGTTAATGAGAACACTGCTACATGTCACTTCCGCCTCCAACATCTTGTGGCTCTTGTCAACCTGGAACACCACAGGCAGAGATTTCTGGGAAATGTAGTTCCACCTCAGCTAAACATGCACGCACAACATTATAAATCCACAACAGCAACTCCAGGAAATAATAACAAACACCAACTGTGCTAGTTGCAAACCCATTATCAAAATGTTTGATCTGTGCACATCGTGCTCATTTCATTCTACAGGCTGCATCTTTCTACACTGGTCCATGAACAGTAACATCAAGGGAGAGAAGTGGTCAATTCTCTATGGCTTCACAAGTCAAAAGGAAAACAAAATTTTATAATAAAAGAGAAAAACAAAATTTTATAAGAGAAGAGACTGATAACAGAGGCTGAAATAAAATCTGTGGATCTGTATGCTGCTTTCAGGGGAGACAGAAGAAAGCTGAACTTAATTCCCTTCTTTGTAGATCCCAACCATGCATAAGTGCTCGGAGAACCCAACCTCATGGGTTTTCCCTATTGCCAAGTGAAGTGCATCTTTGTCTCTTGGAACAGTCCTGCTTTACAGGAAAAGAATTAAAAAGCGAGGACCATATAAGGACTACACTAATTATGAGCTGGAATGTGTCAGCCAGAAATGAGTTACAAGCTGGCCAGGACCTGCAAACCATAGTTAGATATTTAATAAAGTTCAGGCATGCAGCTGCAAGCACTCCTGGATGCTTGCCACCTTTTATTATGGTGGCGCCTGGCAACATGCTTGTAGTTAAGGGTCTGTCAGCCTTTCCATTAGACACTCCATCTTTTCAGGACTCTCTAAATCTCTTTTTTTTTAATCACACAAATTAGAAACTTGCATGTAGCTTGTCCAAAATGAGGCTGTTTTGTGGTTGTTGTTATTGTTTTTCAGATTTGGAGAAGCTCAATCTGGTTTTGCCATTTACGGTACCAAAAAAAAAAGAAAAAAGAAGGAAGAGGAGGAGGAGAAGCAGGAGGGGAAGGGGAAGAGGAAGGGAGAAAGAGAATGGAAAGAGGAGGGGGAGGAGGAGAGGAAGAAAAGGAGGAAGGCATCCAAAAAAGACAAAGTTAGTAGACAGATTGTCAGTTTGATCCCAAGTTTTCCTACAGAAATAACGTGCTCTTTCTGGGACCACACTGAAAAAGGAAAACACACTTGAGCAAAGTGTTTTACCTAAAATATAAAATCTGTTTTTAGATAAGTCCAAAGATAGCTAAAGATGTGGAAATAAAGCTTTCTATTTCTTAGCTTGGTATGAGATTGTTAGCTTGATAACAAAAAAGAAATCAGGGAACACTTTTATGCTTCACCATATATTCTTCCCCACCCCTTCACCTCTGGTAACCACTGATTTTAAAAAGCAATCTTCCATTGGGAAAATTTTATACACAACTCAAGAATACTGGGTTAAACAGGAGAACTTGTAGTAATTCCTCGGTTCTAAGGAAGGAAGGATGGAAGGGAGGGAGGCAGGAAAGAAGGAAGGAAGATATCACCTCTGTAAATGTGCTCACTGGTGTTAAGATGCATTCCAAATTCAGAAAAAAAATATAAATAAATATATATATACATATTTGAGGGAAAGAGAAAGTGTCTTAGAATAAGAAAATAGGGCATATAACTCATTATCATTTACAAAGAAATTTCGACCAAATTTTGCCAAATCTTTCTTCTTTGCCCTCGATGAAATACCAGGCAGATTCCAATTATTTTTCTATCTATTATTCAGGTTTCAAAAAGCCAGTTAAGTGTAGAATCAAACTTTCAAGATCTTATTGAATTTAAAATTTCTCCCCTACCTCAGCTTGAGCCTAAACCTGCCTGGAAGTCTGCAGGAGTCGAAGGGATGTGCTGAACCTCTCTGTGATTTCTTTTACCTTGCCACTATCTCTTCTCCTCCTCCCCTCCCTCTGCTGCCTCTGGCTTCTCCAACTTTGGAGTGAGGTGAGGATTTGTTCTTAGTCAAACTGACCTCATAGCCAGTTCACCGAAGACAGTCCTGACTTACCTTGGGGGCTCCCAATCATACCTGTTGTCTAAGATATTTCTATGAAGTGTTTGTAACCAACAGTTACATGAATTTCACTAGGAGGGGTCTGGTAAACCTCCACTCCCTACATCCAGCTCCTATGATAGTTTTGTCTCATAGCATGGGAGAAAGCGGAAGAAGACAGACTTCCCATTAACATGTGGTTAAATCTGAGTGATGACCACAGTGATAGCCTCCTCCCTCTACCTGACTTTTTTCAGATACAAAGGGACAACATTTCCTTTATCAGGACAGAATGCAGGGCATAGCTATTGGCATCTTGGTATACCACGCAGTTGTGCTAAGATTTAGACTACACTACAGCCTTCAACATGCTGAAAGCAATGAGGCTACCAAGTGGGAGGATCAGTGGGAAAGACGAGAAATTGTAGGCTGCTTGCATGTGAAATATGTGTGAGAAACAGAGGTCGAGAAATCCCACCATGTAGAGAGTAATATGAAAGCTTTTACTACAAAGGTTTTTGGTGTATTATTTAATGTAAATCTGCAACTATTTATTTTATACTTTGATAAGTAAATATATTGTAGATAACAAGAGCCAGATTTCTCATTATTGTAGAAAGAATTAAAGCTATGGAAAGGGAGAGACTAGAATGAACTCATGTGTTGGATTGGAACCAAAGGTATGAACTCATGAATTCAATGTGAACTCATATATATGCAGATAGATAAATATAGAAATATAAATGTATTTGTGTGTACATATGTTTCCTAGTTCTGTCTGCTGAGGGAGCCTAGGAGCAATGACAATCTCATAGCAATTTGAGCACACCCAGCACCCAGATCTTGGTTTCTAAATACCAGTTTCCAGTTAAAAGAATCAGAGCTCCTTGGGAAAGAGGTTGATTCCACCGTTGGAAAAATACAAGATAAGCCTGGAAGATCTTGCGATGCCAGAAAATAAGGAAGTGTTTGAGAAAAGATAAAGGCATGCCAAAGAACAAAAACCCAATCTAGAGGGGCTCCCCATGTCAAAGCCGCAACAGTCTGATCAAAAAATAATTAGAGTACTTATTATAACCCATAGAATAAAATAATTATCAATGAATGCATAGTGGTATAAATGAATAATTGGATCGATAAGTAAATTGTGGGGGGCAGACAGCTCTTCTTTCCAGAAGAATCCCAATTAATTAATGTATAAGGGATGAGGGAAATTTAAAAATCACCATTAGGCAAATACCACAGTAATAATTGTTGCAGGCAAGATGTACCAAAGTATGCTAAAATCATTGGGCAAAATTTGAGGAAAAACAAGATATTAGCATAGTCGCAATGTATCTCACGTAAGATATCTATCAATTATATAGGGGAAAATAGTAACATTACAATGAAGAAACCCAACAGACACTTTAATCAAGTGATTGAGATTAATATCATAAGCAATAAAACATTTACCATCATGAACATCCTGATATGATGCACTAAGAAGGACACAACATCACTTTTGTGGTATTCTTGTCAAAAATGCACAATCTCAATATAATCATGAGAAAACATATATTGAGAGACATTCTACAAAAAAAGTGACCAGTACTCCACAAAAGTGTGAAGGTCATGAAAGACGAGGAAAGAATGCAGGACTGTCATGACTCGGGGAGACTAAGGTGACACAGCAAATGAATGCAGTGGGAGTGGGCCCAGGAATAGGAAAGGAGCATTAGAGGAAAATTTGGTTAAATTTGAATAGAGTCTGTAGTTCACTTAACAATATTGCGCAAATGTTCATCTCCTGTTTTGATAACAGTACTCTGGTTACAAAAGCTGTCAACATTAAGGAAACCGAGTAAAGAGAATATGTGAACCCTCTGAACAATATTTTCAACTTTTCTATAAGTCTAAGATAGTTGTAAAATAAAATGTTTACCAAAAATGTCCTATAAAGGAGAAAGGTATTTTGTGTTTTTAAATTTTTTATTTATTTTATTGAAGCATAGTTGATTTACAATATTATATTAGTTTCAGGTGTACAACATAGTGATTCAATTATTTTTATAGATTATACTCCATGGAAAGTTATTACAAAATAATGGATATATTTCTCTGTGATGTACAATATATCCTTGCTGCTCATTTATTTTATACATAGTAATTTGTAACTTTTAATCTCCTACACCTATCTTGCCCCTCTCCCCTTCCCTCTCCCCACTGGGAATCACTAGTTTGTTCTCTATATCTGTGAGTCTATTTATCTTGTGTTATATTCATCCATTTTATTTTTTAGATTCCACACATAAGTGATAACATACAGTATTTGTCTTTCTCTGACTTATTTCACTAAGCAAAATACCCTCTAGGTCCATCCATGTTGTTGCAAATGGCAGAATTTCATTCTTCTTTATGGCTAATAGTCCACTGTATACAATACCACATCTTCTTTATCTATTCATCTGTCGGTGCACACTTAGGTTGCTTCCATATCTTGGCTATCATAAATAATGATGCTATGAATTTTGGGTGCATGTATCTTTTTGAATTAATGTTTTTGTTTTCTTCAAATATATAGGAGTGAAATTGCTTGATCGTATGGTAGTTCTATTTTTAGTTTTTTGAGGAACCGCCATACAATTTTCCATAGCGGCTGTACCAATTTACTTTCCCACCAACAGTGTAGGAGAGTTCCTTTTTCTCCACACCCTCTCCAGTTTTTATTATTTGTAGACTTTTTTGATGATAGCCATCCTGACAGGTGTGAGGCGATATCTCATTGTGTTTTTTTTTTTTTTTAAAGGGAACACTATTTATTTATTTTGGCTGTGTTGGGTCTTCGTTTCTGTGCAAGGGCTTTCTCTAGTTGCGGCGAGGGGGGGGGCCACTCTTCATCACGGTGCGCGGGCCTCTCACTGTCTCGGCCTCTCTTGTTGAGGAGCACAAGCTCCAGACGCGCAGGCTCAGTAGTTGTGGCTCACGGGCCTAGTTGCTCCACGGCATGTGGGATCTTCCCAGACCAGGGCTCGAACCCGTGTCCCCTGCATTGGCAGGCAGATTCTCAACCACTGCACCACCAGGGAAGCCCCTCATTGTGGTTTTGATTTGCATATCCCTGATGCTTAGCAATGTTGAGCCTCTTTTCATGTGCCTGCTGGCCATCTGTATGTCTTCTTTGGAAAAGTGTCTATTTTTTGGGTCTTCTGCCCATTTTTTAATCAGGTTTTTTTTTTTTTTTTTTTTTTTTGGATATTGAGTTGTATAAGCTGTTTATATATTTTGGATATTTACCCCTTATTGGTCATGTCATTCGCAAATATTTTCTCTCATTCAGTAGATTGTCTTTTTGTCAATGGTTTTCTTGGCTGTGCAAAGGCTTTTAAGTTTAATCAGTTCACATTTGTTGATTTTTGTTTTTGTTTCATTTGCCTTAGGAGACAGATCCCCAAGTTTATTGCTATGATTTATGTTAAAAACTGTTCTGCCTATTTTCTTCTAGGAGTCTTATGGTTTCTGGTCTTACATTTAGTTACGTCTTTAATCCATTTTGAGTTTAATTTTGTATATGTTGTGAGGAAATGTTCTTATTCTTTTACACGTAACCATCCAGTTTTCCTAGCACCACTTAGTAAAAATCTGATTTTCTCTGTTGTATAATCTTGTCTCCTTTGTTGTAGATTAATTGACCATAGGTGCATGGGTTTATTTCTGGGCTCTACATTCTGTTCCACTGATCTATCTGTCTCTGTGCCAGTACCATGCTGTTTTGATTACTGTAGCTTTGTAGTATAGCCTGAATTTAGGGAGGGTGATACTTCCAGCTTTGTTTTGTTTTTTTTTTTCTCAAGATTGCTTTGGCAAATTGGGGTCTTTTGTGGTTCCATATGAATTTTAAGAGTATTTGTTCTAGATCCATGAAAGAAAGTCATGAATATTTTGATAGGGATTGAATTAAATCTAGAGAATGCTTTGGATAGTATGGTCATTTTAACAATATTAATTCTTGCAATCCATGAACACAGGATATCTTTCCATTTCACTGTATCATCTTCAATTTCCTTCATCAGTGTTTTATAGTTTTCAGAGTATAACTCTTTCACCTCATTAGTTAAGTTTATTTCCAGGTATTTCATTCATTTTGATGTGATTTTAAATGGGATTATCTTCTTGTTTTCTCTTTCTAATAGTTCATTATTAGTGTTTAGAAAAGCAACAGATTTCTGTATATTAATCTTGTATCAGTGCAACTTTGCTGAATTCATTCATTAGTTCTAATAGTTTTTTGGTGGAGACTTTAGGATTTTCTATATATAGTATCATGTCATCTGCAAAGAATAACAGTTAACTCTTCTTTTTTGTTTCTTTTTCTTGTCTGACTGCTGTAGCTAGGACTTCCAATACTATGTTAAATAAAAGTGGTGAGAATGGACATCGTTTTCTTGTTTCTGATTTTAGAGGAAAAGATTTTCACCATTGAGTATGATGTTAGCTGTGGGTTTGTCATCAATGGACTTTGTTATGTTGAGATATGTTTCCTCTGTACCAACTTTGATGGCAGTTTTTATCATGAACAGATGGTCATTTTTGTCAAGTATTTGTCTTTATCTACTGAGATTACCCTGTGATTTTTATCCTTCCTTTTGTTAATGTGGTGTACCACATTAATTAATTTACAGCTATTGAACTGTTCTTGCATCCTTGGAATAAAGCCTACTAATCATGGTGTATGTTCCTTTTTATATATTATTGAATTCAGTTTGCTAATATTTTGTTGAGGATTTTTGCATCTATATTCATCAGAGATATTGGCAGATTGTTACAATTATACAGATTGTTAAATAATCATACATATTTACTAACAGTTTGAGCTCAAGAGAGTAATAAAAACTGTGACTATCAACCAAGTTGGCACTTTACAAATGATCTTCAATTCACACAATAATCTGGGCTGGGGAGGGGGGCGGAGAGATGTCATTTGAACTTTAAAAATGAAGAAACCCTAGCTCAGGCATGTAAAGTTCCAGTGTCAAAACCAGTGAATGGTAGAATTAGAATCAGTAAAACTGAGTGTGACTGACTCTAAACCCCAAGTTCTTCTCCAGTGCACAACTCCACTGTAGAGAAACCAGTTCTGCATGGAGCAGGCCATGTTTTGTGGATGTCAGTATAATTAAGAGCCTTACAGCTCAGGCTCTAGAATCAAATGGTCAAATTCCCAGCTCTGCCATACCTTAGCTATGGAGCTTTGGATTCTGAACCTTATTTTTCTCATCCGCAAAATGGGGATAATGGTTCCTACCTCACAAGTTCATTATAAGAATTTAAAAGATCTTAATACTCAGCATAGTTCCCAGCACATAGAAAGCTCTCAAGAAATGGTAGCTTTGTATAATCAATTAACATCCCTAAAAATATCTGAATAAAAGAACCTATGTAAATATTGCTGAAGATCTAGTATCTAAGTGCTCTTAATGAAAAGCTCAGTTAGCATGCTGCTGTTCATAGGAGACTTTATCAAAGGTTGGGAGTGGGGCAAGCTGTACTTGGATTTAGCATAACTTAAAACAGCTTACAGCATTTTTTCACCATCTTCCCTTATTATGCATACTAAGCATTTGATCTTCAATTCTGATACATGCAAAGAAAACTTGATATTGCTTGTATTCATTTTCTATTGCTGCTGTAACAAATAACCACAAACTTGGTGGGTTAAAACAACAAAAATTTATTTATCTTACAGTTTTGCGGGTTAGAAGTCCAACATGGTCTCACTGGGCAAAACTCAGAGCTGTGTTCACTTCTGAAAGCTCTAGAGGAGAATCAGTTTCCTTACCTTTTCCAGTTTCTAGAGACTGCCCATATTCCTTGGGTCACGGAACCTTCTTCCTTCAGAGTCAGCAAAAGTGGGACTCCTTCTCATATCACATCACTCTGACCTTTCCATTGCCACATCTTCATCTCTGACTCTTTTCTGCTGCTTTCCTCTTCCATTTACAGAGAAGGAAACTGGGGCTCAGCAAAACTAAATAATCTGCCCAGCTGGTGTCTAGTAGAGCCAGGATTGAAACACAGTTTTACATTGCTCCAAAACCTATACTCTTAACCACTATGACAGAATATAAATCTAAGGTATGAAAAACAGTTCAGGAGTAATTCATTCTCTTATTTAAAAAATAAAATAAAAAAGACTAAAGCCTTGAAATGAATGCGTCCCCGTGTGACACAATTACTGGCAACACATTGTTTCCACCCACCACCCTGCTAGGGAGAACTTGGTTTGGAAGCCACTTTTAGGGTTCTGCACCGAAAAAGGTAATGTGATGCTTGAGTTTACATCTGCTTCTGAAAGGGCTGTAGGCTGAGACGCCACAGTTTCCATCCCAAGGATTTCTTGACTCACTCACACTCCCCTCTCCCTTGTAGTTTTCACCCAAAACAGACACGTGGTTTCTATTCTAGACTGAGTCTGCACTGAACACTCCCAGGAAAGCCTGCCATGTTGTCTTCCAGCACATTCTTTTCAAACAAGAGACAAGCCAAAAATTGTTTCTGTTCTTTCACTTAAAAAGAAATTATGAACTTTCCCTGTGTGTGCAATGTCTTTATAGTGTCTCTAGTAAATTATTTTCACATGTTGTCTACCAGACCCACTGACTCTGCTGAAAACCCTTATCCTCATGCCTGGGATGACCTCTCACCCAAGGGGCTGGTACCCAAAATGCAGCATTGGCCAACTGTGCTGTATGCTTCATTACCCGGGTAATTGCTGAGGCAAATGAGTTCTAGCTAATTACTAGTGTGGTCTTAATCCCAGCAACAAGTGAAAGCAAGAACTCTCACTGACATTTCACTCTATACTATAATGAATACAACTTGCAGTTTTAGTTGATGCCAAAACATTCACTATTATGAACAGAATCTGAAATCCCAAGGGAATTAGATAGATGAGCGTTTAAATGTACGGGATTTTTCTTTCCCTACTTTTGATTTGCTGCCAGGTATTTTTTAGTGCAACTCGATTTCCTCTTTACCCTAGGCAACAGCATGAGCCTTCTACTATAATTTGCAATTACTATTAAGAATCACCTGACTCTAGAACCTGTTGAAAATACCATATATCAGAATTTAAGACATCGTTTGTAAGGATAAAAATGAAATAATAGATTTTAAAGTTCTTTTCAAAGATGAAAGCACAATATAATCATAAGGCATCATTATTATCCCCTTATAACTATGATCTATAATGCCCCATATAAAATATAATTTGTTAATTATTGCATGTGGCGTCAGTGATAATCAGTATATACCTGGATAATTGTAAAATGTAGCATCTTTGGAACAAGTAATCCAGGAGTCTTTTCTCTCATCCCCCAAATGCATATTTGAATTGCTCTGATTTGGGGATGCTTCCAATTTCTTAAGAAGAGTTATCTTTGAGACTGATAGCACAGGTGGAGATAGGAGCATAGCACATTATTTAGCAGCCAAGCCAAGACTAAAATTCAGGTCTTCTGATGAGTAACTAAGTGTCCCTGGGCAAAATATGTAATCATTTTGGGTTATAGCTTTCATATCCTTTAAAATGGGGCTGATAACTTACATCTAAGAATGTTGCAAAGATAAAGTGAAACAAAAAGGAAAAAGCACTTCAGAATGTTAAATGTATATGAAATCAAGCCTTATATGAACAGTAGAATGCACTATTCATAACAACATTAGTAGTTTCATCATGAAATGAGGACATTTAGCTTATTCTCTTGTCAAAACTGCTTTAACACCACTTTTCTGCACTTAAGCGTTTTGGCAAGGGTGAAAGTTTTGTTTGAGCTACAAAACCAAATGGGAGAAAGGAGACTGTCACCAGCTCTTCTCTGATTTGAGCCCCAAGAGAAGATGGTTTAGGGATTTATACATCTCCCAATTGTGTTGAATTTGGTTTGTTCACAGCACTGCCTCACTTTATCTAGAAATCTCTCTGCATTCTCAAATGAGCACTGTTCTCTAGGGAAACAATGGCCTCAGTCAAACAGGGAACTTCCAAGAAGAATCCCTCCATCTTAATCTTTTTCAAAAGGAGGTTTGGACTATAGTCCAGGGCCTCAGGGCTTAGATGAATTTAGGGAAGAGATGGGGATTGTAAATGCAATTGCTAATCCACCCCACTAGCGTTTCCTATCTTGCCAGAACACAGATATTGATGGGTTCTCCTTTTCCTAGAGTACATAAATAAAAGCAAAGCTGGGAGCAGCAAATTTACAAAGTATGCACGCACTCAGCCAACTAGTATTTATGGAGTGTCTGTGTGTACAGAGCACGCTGTAGGTTCAGGAGACTCAGCAGTGAACAAGACAGATATTTATCTTTTACTCTAGCAGAGCAAGAACGACAGGAAACAAATTAATAAACAAGAACATGTCAGTTATTACAAAGCCTTTCTAAATCATTAGAATAAGGCTACATGATAGAAGTAAGTGGGTGATCAGAAAGTTCTTTCTGAGATGACATTATAAACTGAAATATCAAGGCTTGGAAGGCTCGGGAAGACTAATGCCCCATCTTAGTGTGACCCCCCCACCTTTACTCTGCTCCTTTTCCCTTCTTTGCTTCCCGTACTGTAGATCTAGGGCACCTACATTTAAGTAGCCTTCCTAGCTGCTTGGGCATCTTCTTAGCTTCTTGATTCATTCATTCAAGATTCAAAAAAGGTTTGAGCCTTTGTTCACCACCTCTATCCTAAGTGTTGGACCACCTCAGACCATCCTGCAATGTTGGTATTATTAAATCTATGTTACTGATGGAGCTCAGAAATAATAACCACCACAGCAACCTAAATTTATTAGGTGTTTACCACGTATCCAAAATCTGATAGATCAAAGCAAAAGATCAATGGCCATAGCAATCACCAGAGACTTAGGACCAAGGGTCTTCATTTTCCTGGGCTATAAAAACTTGCAGGGAATCTATGCACCCAAGGGAAACTGACAAAATACCAAAATCAACTGATAAATTCTTTACCTCAACTGTGGCAGTGAGGGATTGAGCCAGATTCATTTTTATTTTAAAAATACATATATATATATATATATATATATATATATATATATATATAAAATATTTAATGTGTACATAGTTTACATAAAATAAATATATATATTTATGTACATGAAATCTTACTAGCCCTTGAGAACTTTGAATCAGGTCAGTGTGATTATGTCACTCCTTCAATAAACTTTCAATGATTTCCCACTTCACACACTGGGAACTGCAAACAGGTGACTTACAGGTGACCTACAGGCCTACCAATGTCTTAGCGGGGAGTTCAGGAGAACACACACAATGTTGTAAAGAACAGAAAACTTCCCATTAAAACTCCCAGGTTCCCCAGAATCCTTTGAAAAAACAGAAGTTTTGGCATATTTGGGCCCCATTTCCACGTGGCATAACCAACTGGAATTGAACATCAACAGTCTACAAGTTTCCATAAAAAGCAATTTCACTAAATGTCAGTTTCACATAATTTTCTAACTTCCATTTTGGTTTCTTTGATTCCTGAGAGATTTAGGAGTGTATTTCTAAATTTCTCAACCTGTACTGTTCCTAAAGTTATCTTTCTGTTATCGATTTCTAACTTAATTGTATTATTTTACATAATGAGGTCTAAATGACATTCTCAGTTTTTGTTGAGAATTGCCTTATGTGTAAAAACAAGGTTAGCTTTCATAAATCTTCTGTATGTTCCTACTGGTTGGGAGAAGTGTTCCATATATGTCTATTAGATCTGGTTAATCTATACACTTACTTAGTGCTTATCTGCCTTGTCTAGAAATATCTGAGGGTATAGTCTGAAAACCTCCCACTATGATGGTTGGTTTGTTTGTCTATTACTGTAATTTTGTCAAATTTTGAAACTCTTTCAATGTGTGATATTCTCCAGACATTTTCCAAAATGTCTTTTGCCTTAAAATAAGTTTTATCTAGTATTAATCTGGCTATACCAGTTGTCCTGAGTCCCTATTTGTCTGGTATAATTTTTTCCATCCATTTACTTTCCACCTTCTGTATCTTTTCATGTGGACTTGTGCATATCTGAATTTGCTACACTGATGTCTATTTGTTGGTTTGTTCACCCAGTCAGAAAGTATTTGCCTTTTAACTATAAATTTTAGTCTCCCAATATTTGTTTTGATTAATGATATATTTGGATTAATTTTTACCATCTTGTTTTGTATTTTCTCTTTGTCCAACTTTTGAATTTTTGCCCCTTGTCTCACCTTCTTTTGGCTTGATAGTGTTGTTTTTCCCCCTCATTTCACTTTTTTCCTCTTCTGATATGAAAATCTTATTTTGTACGTCTATTCTGTTATTGGTATCCTAGAAATGATCACTGTGCATATTTAACATATTTAACTTTAAAAAATAAAGGTTAATCAATATTTTTATCTTCATTTTGAAAAACATATGAATCTTAGAGCACTTAAATATTGATCATGCTTTCCGACTTACATGCTATGTATTTGAGGATTTTGTTTCTATATTGATTTTATATGCCCATAAATTAGATTTTTAATTGTTTTATGTAGTCATTGTTTACATTTACCCCCATGTATACCATATTATTTTTTCACCATGCCTTCTTGCATCTCAGGTGCTCCTCTGGGCTCATTTTTCTTCCTTCCAAAATACATTCTTTAGACTTTATTAATGAAGAATTAATGGTAGTAAACGCCTTCAGGGTTTTGGTTTTTGGTTTTGGGGTTTTTTTGCTTGTTTGTTTTGTCTTAAAATGTCTTCATTTTGGCCTCATTTTAAAAAAAATATTTTCACTGGATATTCAATTTTATATTTAATTGTCTATATCAACAATTATTTTCTCTTTGGTACATTGAAGAATATTATATTTTCTTCTGGGTTCCACTTCTGCTATTGAGAAGTTAGCTGTCAATCTAGTTAACGTGCCTTTGTAGATATCTTTCTTTTCTCTCTGGTTGCTTTTTCTTTTACTGATTGCTTTCAAGATCATTTCTTTGTCTTTGCTGGTCTGCAGTTTCACTACAATGGTTTCAGACGGGTTTTTATTTTAATTCCAGTTGAGATCCCTTGAACATCCTTAATCTAAGGATTGTAGTTATTCATCAACTGAGGAAACTTCTCAGCTGTTACCTCTTTGACTGTTAATCTCTCCTCAATTTTCTCTATTTTATCTTTCTGAGTTTTCAGTTAGACACTTGTTGGACTTTCCTACTATATCCTCCATGCCTCCTAATTTGTGTTTCATATTTTCTATATTTTTATCTCTGTATTCTACTTTCTGGGTAATTTATTCTTATCTGTCTTCCAGCTCATTAATTTTCCTGTTGGCTGCTTTCAATTTGCTATTTACATAATCAGTTTTTTTAATTTTAATTATTATATTGTTTATTTATGGACATTTTATTTGATTTTGCTATACAAATCTGCTTCATCAATCTTGACAGTTTCTTGTTCTTTTACCATCTTTTCAATATCCTCATTTATTTATTTAAATGTATGAAATATATTTATTTTATAGTCTATATCTGATGTTTATGCAGTTCTGGCAAATCTGATTCTACTTTGTTTTTTTGCTGACCCTCTCTCATGGTATCCAATATCCTTGTATATTAAAAAAAATTTTTTTATTATGAATTCATGTTCCTCTGACTTTATCTATGGACATTCTCTGAAATCTGTGATTAAATCATATTCCTCAAAAAAGCCTCTGTTTGCTTCCACCACTTGCCTGCAGGTGCTTATCAACACGGGCCACTTTGACCAAATTTTTGTCTGAGAATATTTTTAGACTACTCAGGTAGGGTGAATTATGGCCTCTAAAGAAAAGTGAACTCAGATTTATGGTTAGAAATTCTCACATGAGGTTTTTGGATTTCTTTTCTTTTCTTTTCTTTTCTTTTTTTTTTTTTTTAAATACCATTCAGAGCAAAGTCCAAGATAGTCAAGACCCTTTTGTGGGGTTGGACTTTCTAGTTTGCCCATTGTGAGTGTCATCCTTTAGGTTCCTGTTTTTAAACAGGGTTTGCCAATCAGACTTCTTGCCCTCACTGGGCTTTAGGCTACATCTTTTGACTTCCATGCTGTAAACCATTGAAACCAAGTTTGTACACAAGGATACACTGACAGATGCACACAAGAGGAGAAAAGGAGCTTTCTCATCACTTCTTGCCTTGGGTTATTTTCTTTACTGTCCACACATTTGGGCTTTTTAAATGTTTTATTTTAAAATATATTACCCAGCATTTTAAGCGTTCTACACCTAGAGAAGAGAGAGAGAGAGAGACAGTCTGTGGCATTTTTGGCTAACATTCTTCTTTCCTCCATCAGATTGTAAATACTCTAAATAAAGCTACTGTGCTCTGTTTAACTAGATGTTCCTGGTACACATTTAGCATTTAATAAATGTTTGTTGTTTGAAATAAATCTGTTCTCTATTATTTGAATAAAATTCCAAAAAGACTTACAGAAAGAACATAATTTCCCTCTCTTGGCTTCCCTCATTTACTCCTTTTCTCACTCATAGTAATATTTCTTTTTGATTCGCAGATAGTCTTCATTCATAACATGTTAATTCACAATAACCCTCTGAATCAAGTAACCACATTTTTTACCGGAAAACTCAATTATCAGGAACGAGCCCAACATCAGCTGTTTGAAATGAGATGATTATATAAAGTGTAGGAAGGCTTGACTTGGCAGTGCAATTTATCTATATTTTAGCTTGTTGTAGAATTCATTACCCAATGGTATCAAACTTTTACACCTAAGTGACCCTTTCATCAGAGATGAGTGGATACATAAATGGGGCCCGAAGCTACAGTTCTTTTAATCTTAAAAAACTCATTAAAATATTGATTTTAATCATTTAACTTGATGCTTCTTTTTAGCAGAAATATTTTAAATTATTTACCAGTAAATTATATACCACCATCATCACCACCAATTTCAGAGCCAGGTGTCCATCAGAAAGGTGTACTGCAATTTGCATTATGGCTTTGCCTACTTCCAGGATATGGGTGTGTACCCTATTTTTGAAAGCACCACATTACCAAGTTAAAAAGGAGAGATATGTGACAACTCACAAAAAAAGACTACTCTGAACAGAGAGCTCTTTCACAACTCAGTTGTTTCAACTCTAACCTTACCATACAGCTCTAATTCAGGAGTAGTGAGCTTAATCACCTAAGAGGTACTGCTTGGAACATCACTGAGCATAAAGGGCAAGGTAGGGACCATGGCAAAGCAAGAGGACAGGACCTGTCCAAAGGGGTGGGGTTGCCACTCACCTCCAGCCAAGTGTTTCCATGTGGGAGTACAGGTCAGTGCTGCAGATCTCCTGAACCAAGAATCCAGGTTTTATGTGCATTCTCCTAATTTTAAAAGTTTGTCTCAGTCAGGTGGAGTGGGGAACTTTGTGTGATTAAAAAGTTATAAAACAGAACAGAAGAGATGATTTTCATAATTTTAGAGTGGAGAAAAAGCTTCTAAGTGTGACAGAAAACTCAGAAGATAAGAATATATATATATACTGAATACATAACTGGGCTACATATTTTTTTAAATTCTTCATAACAAAACACCATAAACAAAGCAAAGTCACATGCAAAAGCTAGCAAATATTTGCAGACAAAATGCTAATTTTCTTAATATATAAAGTGTTATTGGAAGTGATATAAATATATATATATATATATATATATATATATATATATATATATATATATATATTCCAATAGAAAAATATTGGCAACACTAAGAAGAGATGGATGGAGACTGGTTCAAGATGGAGGAGTAGAAAGACGTGCACTCACTCCCTCTTGCAAGAGCACCGGAATCACAACTAACTGCTGAACAATCATTGACAGGAAGACACTGGAACTCACAAAAAAAGATACCCCACATCCAAAGACAAAGGAGAAGCTGCAATGAGATGGTAGGAGGGGTGCAATCATAATAAAATCATATCCCTTAACTGCTGCTGGTGACTCACAAACTGGAGAACAATTATACCACAGAAGTCCACCCACTGAAGTGAAGGTTCTCAGCCCCATGTCAGGCTTCCCAACCTGGGGGTCCAGCAATGGAAGGAGGATCAGAGAATCAGACTTTGAAAGCTAGCAGGATATTGACAGGACTGGGGAAAACAGAGACTGCACTCTTGGAGGGCACACACAAAGTAGTGTGTGTATCAGGACACAGGGGGAAGGAACGGTGACCCCATAGGAGACTGAACCCAGACCTACCGACTACAGATTCAGGGTCTCCTGCAGAGGCAGGGGGAGGCTGTGGCTCACGATGGGGACAAGGACACTGGCAGCAGAAGTTTTGGGAAACAATCCTTGGCATGAGCCCTCCTGGAGTCTGCTATTAGCCCCACCAAAGAGCCTGTAGCCTCCAGTGCTGGGTCGCCTCAGGCCAAATAACCAACAGGGAGGGAACTCAGTCCCACCCATCAGCATACAAGTGGATTAAAGTTTTACTGAGCTCTGCCCACCAGAGCAACACCCAGCTCTACCCACCACCAGTCCCTCCCATCAGGAAGCTTGCACAAGACTCTTAGATAGCCTCATCCAAAGGAGGGCAGATAGCAGAAGCAAGAAGAACTACAATCCTGCAGTCTGTGGAACGAAAACCATGTTCACAGAAAGATAAGCAAAATGAAAAGGCAGAGGACTATGTACGAGATGAAGGAACAAGATAAAACCCCAGAAAAACAACGAAATACAGTGGAGATAGGCCACATTCCAGTAAAAGAATTCAGAATAATGATAGTGAAGGTGATCTAGGACCTCGAAAAAGAATGGAGGCAAAGATTGAGAAGATGCAAGAAATGTTTAACAAACACCTAGAAGAATTAAAGAACAAACAAACAGAGATGAGCAATACAATAACTGAAATGAAAAATACACTAGAAGGAATCAATAGCAGAATAACTGAGGCAGAAGATTGGATAAGTGACTGGGAAAACAGAATGGTGGGATTCATTGCCACGGAACAGAAAGAAGATGAAAGAATGAAAAAAAATGAAGACAGCCTATGACACCTCTGGGACAACATTAAACACACCAACATTATGATAAGGGTCCCAGAAGGAGAAGAGAGAGAGAAAGGACCCGAGAAAATATTGGAAGAGATTATAGTAGAAAACTTCCCTAACATGGGAAAGGAAATAGCCACCCAAGTCCAGGAGGAGCAAAGAGTCCCAGGCAGGATAAACCCAAAGAGAAACACACCAAGACACATAGTAATCAAATTGACAAAAATTAAAGACGAAGAAAAATTATTAAAAGCAATAAGGGAAACATGACAAATAATATACAAGGGAACTCCCATAAGGTTAACAGCTGATTTCTCAGCAGAAACTCTAAAATCCAGAAGAGAGTGGCACCATATATTTAAAGTGATGAATGGGAAGAACCTACAACAAAGATTACTATACCCACAAGGATCTCATTCAGATTCAATGAATAAATCAAAAGCTTTACAGACAAGCAAAAGTTAAGAGAATTCAACACCACCAAACCAGCTCTACAACAAATGCTAAAGGAACTTCTCTAAGTGGGAAACACAAGAGAAGAAAAAGACCTACAAAAACAAACACAAAACAATTAAGAAAATGGTAACAGAAACATAAATATCGATAATTACGTTAAATGTGAATGGATTAAATGCTCCAACGGAAAGACACAGGGTAACTGAATGGATACAAAAACAAGACCCATATGTATGTTGGCTACAAGAGACCCACTTCAGACCTAGGGACACATACAGACTGAAAGTGAGGGGATGGAAATAGATATTCCATGCAAATGGAAATCAAAAGAAAGCTGGAGTAACAATACTCATATCAGATAAAATAGACTTTAAAATAAAGAATGTTACAAGAGACAAGGAAGGACACTACATAATGATCAAGGGATCAGGCCAAGAAGAAGATATAACAATTATAAATATATAGGCACCCAACATAGAAGCACATCAATACATAAGGCAAATGCTAACATCTATAAAAGAGGAAATTGAAAGGAACACAATAATAGTGGAGGACTTTAACACCTCACTTACACCAGTGGACAGAACATCCAGACAGAAAATTAATAAGGAAACACAAGCTTAAATGACACAATAGACCAGATAGATTTAATTGATATGTATAGGACATTCCATCTGAAAGCAGCAGATTACACTTTCTTTTCAAGTGCACACAGAATATTCTCCAGGATAGATCACATCTTGGATCACAAATCAAGCCTCAGTAAACTTAAGAAACCTGAAATCCAATCAAGCGTCTCTTCTGGTCAGAACACTATGAGATTAGAAATAAATTCGGGGAAAAAAATGTAAAAAACACAAACACATGGAAGCTAAACAACATGTTACTAAATAACCATGCATTCACTGAAGAAGTCAAAGAGGAAATCAAAAAAAAAAAAAGCCTAGAGACAAATGACAATGAAAACACAACGATCCAAAACCTATGGGCTGCAGCAAAAGCAGTTCTAAGAGGGAAGTTTATAGCAATACAGTCCTACCTCAAGAAACAAGAAACATCTCAAATAAACAATATAAACTTACACTCAAAGGAACTAGAGAAAGAAGAACAAACAAAACCCAAAGTTAGCAGAAGGAAAGAAATCATAAAGATCAGAGCAGAAATAAATAAAATAGAAATGAAGAAAACAATAGCAAAGATCAATAAAACTAATAGCTGGTTCTTTGAGAAGATAAACAAAATTGATAAACCTTTAGCCAGACTCATCAAGAAAAAGAGGGAGAGGACTCAAATCAATAAAATTAAAAATGAAAAAGGAAAAGTTACAGTGGACACCACGGAAATCCAAAGCATCATAAAAGACTACTACAAGCAACTCTATGCCAATAAATGGACAACCTGGAAGAAATGGACAAGTTCTTAGAAAGGTATAACCTTCCAAGATTGAACCAGGAAGAAATAGAAAATATGAACAGACCAATCACAAGTAATAAAATTGAAACTGTGATTTAAAATCTTCCAACAAACAAAAGTCCACAACTAGATGGCTTCAGGGTGACTTCTATCAAACATCTAGAGAAGAGCTAACACCTATCCTTCTCAAACTCTTCCAAAAAATTGCAGAGGAAGGAACACTCCCAAACTCATTCTACAAGGCCACCATCACCCTGATATCAAAACCAGACAAAGATACTACAAAAAAAGAAAATTACAAACCAATATCACTGATGAATATACATGCAAATATCCTCAACAAAGTACTAGTAAACAGAATCTAACAACACATTAAAAGGATCATACAATATGATCAAGTGGGATTTATCCCAGGGATGCAAGGGTTCTTCAATATAAGCAAATCAATCAATGTGATACACCATATTAACAAATTAAAGAATAAAAACCATATGATCATCTCAATACATGCAGAAAAGCTTTTGACAAAATTCAACACCTATTTATGATAAAAACTCTCCAGAAAATGGGCATAGAGGGAAACTACCTCAACATAATAAAGGCCATATATGACAAACCTACAGCAAACATCATACTCAATGGTGAAAAACTGAAAGCATTTCCTCTAAAATCAGGAACAAGACAAGGATGTCCACTCTCGCCACTCTTATTCAACATAGTTTTGGAAGTTTTAGCCACAGCAATCAGAAAAGAAAAAGAAATAAAAGGACTACAAATTGGAAAAGAAGAAGTAAAATTGTCACTGTTTGCAGATGACATGATACTATACATAGAGAATCCTAAAGATGCCACCAGAAAACTACTAGAGTTAATCAATGAATTTGGTAAAGTTGCAGGATACAAAATTAATGTACAGAAATCTCTTGCATTCCTATACATTAACAACAAAAGATCAGAAAGAGAAATTAAGGAAACAATCCCATTCACCATCACAACAAAAAGAATAAAATACCTAGGAATAAACCTACCTAAGGAGGTTAAAGACCTGTACTCAGAAATCTATAAGACACTGATGAAAGAAATCAAAGATGACACAAACAGATGGAGAGATATACCATGTTCTTGGATTGGAAAAATCAATATTGTGAAAATAACTATACTACACAAAGCAATGTACAGATCCAATGCAATCCCTATCAAATTACCAATGGCATTTTTTAAAGAACTAGAACAAAAAATCTTAATATTTGTATGGAGACACAAAAGACCCCAAATAGCCAAAGCAATCTTGAGAGAAAAAAACGGAGCTGGAGACTCCCTGACTTCAGACTATCCTACAAAGCTACAGTAATCAAGACAATATGGTACTGGCACAAAAACTGAAATATAGATCAGTGGAACGGGATAGAAAGCCCAGAGATAAACCCACGCACCTATGGTCAAATAATCTATGACAAAGGAGGCAAGGATATAGAATGAAGAAAAGACAGTCTCTTCAATAAGTGGTGCTGGGAAAACTGGACAGCTGCATGTAAAAGAATGAAATTAGAACACTCCCTAACACCATACACTAAAATAACCTCAAAATGGATTAGAGACCTAAATGTAAGACCGGACACTATAAAACTCTTAGAGGAAAACATAGGAAGAACACTCTTTGACATAAATCACAGCAAGATCTTCTTTGACCCACCTCCTAGAGTAATGGAAATAAAAACAAAAATAAACAATTGGGACCTAATGAAACTCAAAAGCTGTTGCACAGCAAAAGAAACCATAAACAAGATGAAAAGACAACCCTCAGAATGGAGAAAATATTTGCAAATGAATCAATGGACAAAGGATTAATCTCCAAAGTATATAAATAGCTCATGCAGCTCAATATTAAAAAAGCAAACAACCCAATCCAAAAATGGGCAGAAGACCTAAATAGACATTTCTCCAAAGAAGATATACAGATTGCCAGCAAACACATGAAAGGATCCTCAACATCACTAATAATTAGAGAAATGCAAATCAAAACCACAGTGAGGTATCACCTCACACTGGTCAGAATGGCCATCATAAAAAATCTACAAACAATAAATGCTGGAGAAGGTGTGGAGAAAAGAGAAGCCTTTTGCACTGTTGGTGGGAATGTAAATTGATACAGCCACTATGGAGAACAGTATGGAGGGTCCTTAAAAAACTAAAAATAGAATTACCATATGTATGACCCAGCAATCCCACTATTGGGCATATACCCAGAGAAAACCATAATTCAAAAAGACACATGCACCCCAATGTTCATTGCAACGCTATTTACAATAGCCAGGACATGGAAGCAACCTAAATGCCCATCAATGGACGAATGGATGGAGAAGATGTAGTACATATATAAAATGGAATATTACTCAGCTATAAAAAGGAACGAAACTGGGTCATTTGTAGAGATGTGGATGGACCTAGAGACTGTCATACAGAGTGAAGTATGTCAGAAAGAGTAAAACATATACCGTATATTAATGCATATATGTGGGATCTAGAAAACTGGTGCAGATGAACCAGTTTGCAAGGCAGAAATAGAGACACAGATGTAGAGAACAAACAGCAAACAACAAGGGGGGAAGGCAGGGGGTGGGAGGGTGGTGGGATCAATTAGGAGTTTGGGATTGACATATATACACTAATATGTATAAAATAGATAACTCATGAGAACTTGCTGTATAAAAATAAAATAAAATAAAATTCAAAAAACTAAAAAAAGAAGAGATGGATGGTTCACAGAAAAGGAAATGGGTGAACAGCATCACCCATGATAAGAGAAATGCTAATTAAATTACTGCGATATACCATATTTCACTGGCTTTTTTGGCAAAGATCAAAGAGGTTTAAATTGCAGTGTTGGCAAAGAGATGGAAAACAAACCTTTCATACATTGATGGAAGATTATACATTGACAAGAGTCTACAGAATGGTATTTGGCAGAATTTATCAAATTTGTAAATATAAGCTTATCTTTTAACCCAACAGGTCATTTTGTACTCAATACGTAAAATGAGTCAACAGCACATTTACAAGGATATGTACTACAGTACTCTCTGTGCATGCTTTTTGTCTTACACACAAAGAAGAGGCTTTAAAACAACTGCTAAATCTTGGTCATACAAGAATATGTAAGAGCCCAGATTTGACGTTTCTTGTCTGATCAGCAAGAAAATATAGTGGTAAGGAGCATGTGCCCAGGAATCAGATTCCTCATTGTTTAAATAAGATATACCATCAGTTGTGTACTGTTTGGGCCAGTTACTTAGCACCATGGGACACAGTTTGGTCATCTGCAAAATGGCAGTGATAATAGTCACTATTTCATAATGGGGTTGTTGAAAGGCTCAAACGAATGCAATTCATGGAAAGGATTTTAAATATGTCCTAGTGTGGCAAATCATATTTTCCAAAGATGGTTCCCATCTCATGTACTCTCCTGCAATGTGAATTTGCCCTCCTCCATCAGGAGATGGAGTGTATTTCTCCACTCCCTTGAGTCCAGGAAGACCCTGGATCTGCTTTGACCAAGAGGATATGGAGAAAGTGATGTTGTACCTGTCTGGTCATAGCCCTTAAGTGGCCTGGTAATATTCTCTTCTGCCTCATAGAAGTCAGCTACCAAATAAGAAGTACAATACTATGAAACCACCATGCTGAGAGAAGCCCAACTCACCTAGAAAGGCCCTGAAGGATGAAATGCCATGTGGAGAGAGATAATTCAAGGAGCACTTGAAGTCTTAGATACGTGAGTGAAGAAGCCCTCTTGGAAGTGGGACGCACAGCCTCAGCTGTCCCAGCTGGCACCATGTGGAACAGACACAAACCACCCAGCCAAGACTTTCCCAGAGTCCAGACCCCCAAAACCATAAGCAAAACAAATTATTATTTTAAACTAGTAACTTTTGGTGTAGTGTTTTACACAGTAATAGATAACCAAAATACCTTTTATAAGATACTCAAAAAATGATACCTACTATTATTTTATACTAGAAGTGCATGAACTCCCTCAAAAAAACATTACAATAAATAGCCATAATCATTTCATTGGTAAAAAAAAATTTTTTAATTATTTTTAAAGTGATATTTTAACTGGTGCCACAAAAGGGAGGTCTTCAGTAATTCCCCAGAGATTATATACATATATGAAGGGATGAACAAATTTAATCTAAACCATATAATATTGCTGGGAAATACTAGACTTGCGCAGAGCAAGCTTCATTATTAGAGTACAGAGATAAACCAAATGTTCTCATATTTCACATTTTTTAGAGCCAGTAAATATCCTTGGGAATGAACATGGGGGAAAAGACTAGAAATGAATCTCTCCCGCATGTATATTTACCTCTTAACTTAGTCCTGTTCTCTAAAGTGATTCATAGGATGGAGGCTGAGTCATGACTCTTCAGACATGTGAAATCTCTATATTGTAAAATGCATGGATAGGCAACTAATCAGGTGTCATTTGTTCACCCACAATTTGGCTGGTAAATACACTCAAGCTACATTAGTAAAATACACTTAAGCTGATTTACGTCAACAGACACAGCACAGTAGCATCTTCTCAGTAATATTGTATTCAGATAGAACCACAGACTTTACTGAAATCTTTAACCAGTCTCTGCAGCACCGTAACACCTCCCAGATTCAGCTGCCTTCCAGTTGCTTTAGGTTAACTCCCCTCTTCTCACACTGAAATTGTTTTGTAAAAAAGGGGCCATGTCTTCACTCTTACAGAATTCCCTTAATACCGCTCTCTCCCCACTCCCATAGAGCTTTGCTTAATTATTGATTAGCATAATTATTGATGCTCAGTAATTATCAGTTAAATTAAACTTAAAAAACTGAGTAAGACCCAGCCTTGTCCTAAGAGAGATTTCAATCTAACAGAAATAGGTCAGAAAACAGCTATTGACCTGGTCTACAGACAGCCTTATCAGTGGCCTAAACACTTTGTTTCAAAGAGTAATAAATTTTTTCATGCATCTAATCCCTTTACCCTTGAGTGCAATTTCTACTGTGGCTTATGACTGGAAACAGGAATGGAGCTCTAGATTATGAGTCATGGGTTCTGAGAGCACAGCTTTTGATGGGAAAACGTTGTATAAAGGGAATTGACATGGAGAACAATAAGATAATCATCACCAGTCATTGCATGCTCACTGTGTGCCAAGCGTGGTATAGAACACTTTCTATATATTATTTCATTAATCTTTACCACAGGGCAAAATGAGTATAATTATCAGGATTTTATAGTTTGGGAAACTTAGGTTTAGAGAAAATTTAATATCTATCTCCCTCCACCCACCCATCCCAACCAGCATCACCACCAAAAACATTAAAGGTGGGAGTGAGACATTCCTACCCAGTCAGTGTGATTCTGGAGGGATTTCAACGACAAGACCCTCCCTCTTGACCACGGGAGTGGCCCATTAGGTTCGCTTTCCCAGATCCCTGAATGTCATGCCAAGTCATAGGGGAGACAGTAATTGGGGTGAGTCACCTAACAGCAGCATCTTAAAAAGAATTCTGTGCTCTCAGATCCACACAACTTCACTGGCTCCTTCTCGAGGCCTGATGAGGCAGCTCTTTATTTCTTCCAACAATGTAATTTTCCAGCCAGCATCCTTCCAAGTGCTTCTTTCTTTATCAGACTGAATTTCTACTGTGTTCAAGCAAGCAACAACAACTGATAACTTAGTACCAAACAGCATGATGAAAGAAGCTTGGTTATCACACTGAGATGGGCACAAGGAGGTGAGGCCCCCATCTGTGTTGGGGCAGGGCTGGGAATCAGCTCAGACAAGCACTCATGAACCTGATCAAACCAGTGCCTGTGGTCACCCAGACAGCACACCTACAGCAGGTGAAGCCTCAGGAACTGGGAAGTCGCTGCCCCAGGGGAGGAATGCCAAGACCACAGGCTTACAAGCCTGCTTCAGAATGCTCAGGATGAATTAGAGCTACAAAACACATGCTCAATTGTTTGAGCTAGAATGCTAGAATTCCCACCTCCAGGAATGGAAGAAAATGCATGACTTTTCTGTGAATGGCAAAAGTGCTTCTTATCATTTTGGAGTGAACTGATGGAAGAGCAAACCCAAAAGATTGATACTGTTGTTTGCTGAATCCAAATACCAGTGAAATCCACAACCTTGCAAAGTCTCTTATTTGATCACTTGGGCCTTGATCAGGAAAGAGTAGAATTCTTCCAACTGGAACAGTGACATCTAGAGGGAGTGGAGATTTAAATAAATAAATACATAAATACATAAATAAATAAAACGGAGTGCAGAATCTCAGGAAGTCCATTTCATTCTCACAAGAGAACAATGAAGCAGATGGCATTTTATAGACAAGAAAAACGTATAGGTTTCACACTGTAAGAGGCAGAGCCAGAATTCAACCCAAGAAAGTCTGATCCAAAGCCCACGCTCTAAACCACGGTTCAGCAAACTCCCGGTGAAGGGCTTTGCAGGTCAAACAGCAGCCATCTGCCCAAGGATTCAGCTCTGCCGATGTAGGCAAAAGCAACTATATATAAAACAGAACAAATAAACATGTCTGTGATCCAATAAAACTTTATTTATGGACACTGAAATGTGAATTTTATATAATTTTCAGAGATTACTAAATACTGTTCTCCTTTTGATTTCTTAAAATAATTTTAAAATGTTAAAAACCACTCTTAGCTCATGAGCCAAGCAAGCACTGCTGAAGTCGGCCATCTCCTGCTCTTAACCATATGATATTGTGTCAGAAGAACTGAAACTGATCTTTTAAAATGGGTCCATGAGTCCTTGAAAATGTACCCTTGGAAGGCTCTTCCTAGGTAAATACAGCATGCGTTTACTCTCTGGCTTATGAGCAGTAGGTCATCATGCTGCCAGTGATGGCAGAGCACGTTTTGAAAATGTCCATGTAGGCCCCATATGTAGCTGTACAGAGGACAGAGAATCGCGAATCCATTTCAAAAAAATGAAATAATGAAAGATCACACGAACAGGAGGATCTTGAGTGTTTGGGGAAAACACCCATGCTGATGTGAGGCCAGCTGAATTAGAGCTCTCTGCTAAGGAACTAAAATACAAAGAGACAGGCATGTTTACTTTGCTTCCTATAAATAATTTATGAGAACTTTAATATGGCTACTGAGTATGCTTTAGGTTTGTTAGACATTTTTTTTTTTTTTGACCAGGGAAAAATTTGTAAATTGAAGACCTTGATGTGTGAGCTTAGGTTCCAGAGTCAAAGATATGTTTGAGCTCTTTGGAAGAAGTTTCTCTCTGACCATTCTGCTCCCGGCTGCCATTTTGACCAATGTATGTTTCTCTGTGATCTCTAAAACTCAGACATTAATAATATGTAAAAGACACAGTGTCTACTACAAATTCTACATTTGTTTTCAAGAAAAGCAGGGAAGGCAGGAATGAGGTGGAGATGGGGGTCAGAGCAACTTTAGATTTGGCCACAGAGGTGGCCACACAGGCAGAATCTTATTTCCATCTTCATGTAAGTGGCCAAGAGTATTGAGCTTTGTAGAAAGCCTGCACAAACCCACTACATTTAGATTTATCACAGGATAGCACGTGAAAAAGGTGTGTATCTTCTATCCCCAGGGAGAGGGGCCTTGTGATTTAAAAAGTAAAACTGTGTCCAGAGAGATAAATATGTCTTCCCTTAAATCTACCCTATTTTTGTTTGATTTCCAAGATAGTCCACTTTTGGAAAAAATTCTTTGAAGTCTTATTCTGGTTGTTTTCTATTTGCTGGTTTATATGGGGAGTAGCAGAAGGGAGTAGAAATGGGTAGAATGAGGAGAAAGGGATTTGGCTGAGAAAGTCAGGGTTGATAGAAATTCTTGAGAGCAAATCATTTCCAAAGGTTTGACTACTGAATTTGTACGAGGCATTCCATGGATGATGCAGAGGCAATAAAATAGAGTTTTAAAGCCCTTATTTGCAGGGAACTAGTCAAATGGGAGGAAAGTAGAATAAAATATATACAGTAAATGATGATGCTTTAATTCAAGATTAGGAAGGAAATACTCTTTTAGCACTATAAGAAGAAAGAGAGTCTTGTTTTTGGTTTTTTTTTTTTTACATTTCAGATGTTTACTTGAACGTCAGAATAACATGAGGATCCTTCTGCCTTCCCTCCTCTGGCCTCAGAATCTGAAGATCCATATCCCTACCCGACCCTTAAAGGGGATAGAAAGTCACTAGCAACTTCGTCAAGAGCTACCTACAAAAGTAAGTGAAGTTTGAGGGAGGGCAGGGGTCGGTTCCTATGATCCTTAGGCCAGACAGGTCTGCTTCCTGTTTTTGTATGGCACACAAGCTGAGAACAATTTTCACGTTTTTGAATGGTTGGGGAAAAAAATAAAAGAATGAAATTCAAATTTCAGTGTCCGTAAATCAGTTTGACTGGAACTCAGACAGGCCCTTTCGTTTATACGCTACCTATGGCTGCTTTCCCGTTGACTAGTTCCACCGAGTCTGTATGACCCACAAAGCCTAATATTTACTGTCTGGCCCTTCACAGAAAGGTTTGCCTATGCCTGGGTGAGAGGGGTAACTAGTCAAAGGACTGAGGAGGAGAGGAGAGAGTCTAGGTGGCACTGCCACCTCCATCTGTGAGAATATGTATGTGGGGACACTGGGAGAGCCTAGAATGAATGCCTTGTGCCCTCAAAGAGATCAGGACAAGATGGAGAGGCTAGGAGATCCACCCATGAATGCACCTATAGGTGGCATCACATTGTTTAAATCCAAATTAAAGGACGGACTAAACATTCTTTGGAATTCTACTGGAATGTGCTAGAGCAGCAGACAGAAGCCTACTTTAATATAGATTAAACCTTCCAGAAAAAGTGCAGTATGTCTGTGTGTTTAAGAGGAAGGGCTGAGTATGTAGAGAGATGCATATTACAAATATATTTTCAAAGGTTTGTAGTAATGAGTGGGACAGATGCAGAAGCCTGACACTTCACTCTTTTATTTAAATTGAAGTATAGTTGATTTGTTACATTGTGTTAGTTTCTGGTGTACAGCAAACTGATACAGTAGGTCCCTATGGTTTATCTATTTTATATATAGTAGTGTGTACCTGTTAATCTGAGGCTTCACTCTTGACTGTGTATACCTCAACAGTATTGCAGTAAGTATTGCAATAAGCATTTTTAGTAATGTAACAGAGCAATGAAAATGGAAGATAAAAAAGGAAGAAAGAATATGTCCCAATAAAGAATTGTAATCGCGAGTTTTGTGGATTCAAAGATGGTAGAAATCACATTTGACAATGCAAGAAAAAGGAAGTAGAAGCAGCAAATGAAGAAATTCTTTAGGAGGACGTGACATTTGCAATAACCCTTTGAGCATCTATAGGATTTGACAGGGTGAAAAAGGCATCGTCTGCCAAAGAAATGAACAAAGGCACAAGGGTGGGAGTGCTCTGGTTATGGTGAAGAAAGAGTCTGCCCAGATGGTCTCCAGGCTTATTTATTTGGGAACTGTGTTTACAAGACTGATTTAGTTGTATGGACGCAGATAACTTCACAAAACAATCAGCTATAAAGGAATGTTTAGCTACTTATCAGCAGAGATTGCAGCTATAAGAAAATTACAAGAAAAAAGAAAGAAGAACATTTCTTTTACACTAATATAAATGCAGATGATACTGGGCCATCTTGAAGAAGTCCAGCCACACTTAATGCAGAATAACCAAAGGTGGATCAATCCAGTGACCTCAGTTTTCAAATTAATTAGCAACCATACCTTCTCCTGATGCAAATGAACTTGGAAAGCCAGGTCCCAGGTTTAAGGATGGTTGCTTTGCCTTCCTAGCAGTATAGTCTAAAGTGATTCTCACCTGCATAATAAAATGTCGATTCTTGGACCCCGGTCCAAAACTACTGAATCAATATCTCTGCAGGTGGCAACTGAAAGTCTATTTTTATCAGGCTACCAGGTGATATTTATGGATGAAAGTTTGAGAGCCTCAATTCTAGTATGTGTACGGCATAGTTTCATGGTGACTACTATGAATGATCCTCCTAAGGACAAGTTAGAGCATTTGGAGACATTGCTTCTAACTTGACTGTTCCAATTCAGTCACTGCAAATTAAGGAATATAGGGTCACTTTCTTTCTGGCTCATCTGAGCTCCATTAGGGACTACTTGGACTTAGAATCAATGTTTCTCATCTTCCCCAAACCTTCTTCCTACAGTTTCTAAAAGAGGGAAGTGAAGTAACTCACAGAAAGCACAGGGCCTGATAATTAGATGATATCAATAAATGCTGGTTGCCTCCCTCCGTTTGATTCATCTCTTAACTCTCTTAGGTAGTTTGTCTTAAGGATTCCCAAAAGAAAAGTGACAAATGATCCCAGGTCCTTCAAGAGCAGCCACAGTGACTCCAAGCCTCCCAGCCTCGTGAGTACTTTTCCTCCAGATCAATGGCTGCAGGCCATGCACTCTTGGTGGCACTGACTGGTAGTGGCTCCTTGCCCATTTCCAGGCAGGTAGCCTCCAGCTACTCTCTTGAGCAGGGATTCTCAAGTTTTGCTCAACTGTGGAACCCTCGATTCCAGTGGGATCTCATGCTGAGGGCAGCACCCGAGTGATGCCCAGTCACTGAGGTTGAAGCAGGGCGCGAGGGCCTGCAGCCTGCCTTCCTCAGCCCCACCTCATCCTCTCGGACCAACTCTCCTACTCAGGGGCACAGTTGGAAAATCATCCTCTAAGTCTTAGAGATTTTTGGAGCCTAAGAGATCAGAGAAATGTGGTGTGAATGTCTATCAAGAATAGACTCTTGATCACTGGAAAGAGAACAAAGCCCTGCAATGAAGTCAAAAACAACTTTGAAACATTGCTTTCATTATAAAATGAGTAGGTGAAGTAAAACTGACCTACCCACATTAGTGACAGCTTTGAGAAATGTTCTCACTAATCCTACTGCCCTAATACACCACCCTGAACTACTTGGGATATTTGGACAAGTGGTAAATGGAAAGACAACAGGTGTAAAAATCATATACTGTTGAATAAAGGTCCTGAGCCTAAGAACATATCAAAGCGACACTATAGGAAAGAGGATTGTCTTCGAGGGGCTTGGCTGGAGAATGTCAACAACCTGGGGCATTCCCCCAAACCACAGGACCTGGGGGTCTGACACTTCCCCTCCAGGTGGGGTGGGGTCCTGGGGAAGGACAGAGGGGTAGAAAAAGCTGAGGGATGGAGAGAAAGGGAAGGGGTAGGGACACAGAGAGCCCAGAGTAAGAAGGAACCTTTGGGATGCCCATCAGAATCGGACTCTGCATGGGTGACCAGCCTGCACTCAGTGCCTATTTGTCATCACCTAATTGTGAGTTTGCTGTCAAGTAAAGAATTGTCCTTTATACCCTCCGACACCTCCAAGGAGCAACAGAATCAGCTTCACGACCTTTCAGCAGCTTCCAAGTGTCTTAGGGTAAAGCCCAGATTGTGGAAGGTGGCCACTGAGGCCCCTCTCCAGACACAGCCCCTGCCCCCCTTCTTCAATAATTCATCCAGCCAGCATTTATTGAGCACCTACTATGTGTCATGTAAATATACTATGTGCTAAATACCAAGGAGTCACCGTGTCCACCCTGGAAGAGCCCCCTCTGTCTCCCTTCACTCCTGCTGTCACACTCTGCCCCCTGCCTGGACACTTCTTTCTCCCCTTGTGACCAGCTCCGCTCTTCCTTCAGATGCGTGCTTCCAGAGGCTTTCTTCCGCCATCATCCCATCCCTGACCCTCCCCTGTGCTCCCACAGCTCACACTCCACTCCCCCAGATGTTCTCACACCCTGTGTTCTTGCCCGGCTAACTGCCTGCCTTCTTGGCTAGTCTGGCGCCAGGGCGAGAACAGCAGTTATGTCTGAGGTCAGCCTTGGTCAGTGGATGTTCCCTGAGGGATTCAAGCCCTACAGAAAACAGGTGACTATCCTCTCAATCCTCCCAAGGGTGGCACGTTGCATAGGGACGGGGGGGTTAGATTCACTGTGTCCTCAGGAACTTTTCAATCAGCTCTGTATCAACAATATCACCTGCCCAGCTTATAGGAACAGAACTGGCAGGGAAAATCAGGGCTAGCTTTCAGATGCTGGGGAGACTGAATGATCTGGGATTCTTTCAGCGCCAAAGGGGTACTGGGCCTGTAGGTCCCTAGACTTAGAATGACTTCTCACCTTGCCTTCCTCCCTGGCAGCATTTACTCGCTGGGCGTTTTTATTACTTTCCCTTGCAGATGCCTCTGTTTCTCATTAGAGCTGGGGGCCTGACCCCCTGAGAGCTGATAACAATTTCACCCCTAGACAAACCTTATTGGCTAACTGGAAAAGGCAGGTTAATGGTGTCTGCATGGAAGGTATATTATTAGAAGTAAGTCTGTGAAGCAAACTCCCAATGACTCTAATCTTCGGAATGCTGACTCCAGAGGTCAGTAATTGGGTACCGCAGAATTCACCAGAGCAGCAGGCCTAAGCCTGTCTTCAGACCTCTTTGAAATGCAGTTCCTGAGGTCAGGGAAATAATTGCTTCATTTGAAGGGGGTGGAGAGAGCTGAGGGGAGAAGAAACAACCTTCATTATTTCTCCAGTTTATCAATGCACCATGTTCTCCATATCCCGATCTAATTAAAATAACACAGGCTGTTTGAGAAACTCAATCATTTCCACAGTGATTTTTGTCAGTTTGCTCCTCCTGCCAGCTCAGAGATGCCTAATGGCCAATAAGCCCAGGCTGTGGGGCTCCTTCACTCAGTCATTAATTCAGCAACCAGGGCACCGTGATGCTCGTTAACGTTCTTTACCCCCGTTCTGTGAAAACCCTTAATTAACAGGGAGGATATTTTAATGTCAGTGCTTTGCAACTTTCTGAAGAAAAATGCCAATGTAATCAACTTGAACTCTTGACAACCACTCCTAACACGAATCTTCTTCTCCTCAACCAGCTGGGCTCCCTCTGGGCTCACATTCCAGATACACAGGCCATGATAGTCTGGGAGCATGCTATCGACTCTCCAAGAAGTGCTGGAACATGGAATCATTCAGAGGAACCCTCTGAAATTCGGCCGTTGTACTGGGACTCTGGTCATCTGAGAAGAGTTCTAGTCATGAACCATTTTTTATGTTCCTGGAAAAGGCAAGAAGGGCAAAGAGGAAAAGGGGGTATTGCTCTTTTTTTTGGTTAATTCTGCATAACTCTTGTGGCCAGACTTAATTCAGCCACACAAAGAAAAAGAAAAAATGAGCAAAAAAAGATGTGAAATAAATAAACCAAAATTCACATACTAGGCAAGAAAGAAGTAGGGGGGAAGTCGGGGGGAAAAAAAGACGTGATCCCACCATGGCAACGTCAGTATCAAGGTTTCTGGCCTCGTGAGACACACGCGTTGCAAGAGTCTCTGGTGTGTACACAGCTCAGCCTGGTGTCCATCACTGGGGAACCACTGCAGACAGAAGGGGCAACCGCTGCCTGGTGGCCTTAGAGACCTGAGGCGTGAACCTGTCATCCCCACAGCCTTGGGGCTTTGGAGTCTGGCCCTTCGATAGCCACACCAGCCCCCACGTCTGACTTGGCACTTGGCTCAAGACTCTTCCAGTTCCACTTGCCAGGGCGTCATTCTCAGAACCAGAGCTGACAGCCTCCTGGGACTCAGGGCCCTTCCAGCATCTGACCTAGAATCTGCCAGCCCAGCCACTGAAATGGCACTTTGACCTGCCTTGTTGGTGAACAAGGCCCGGGTTAGCACATATAATCTCTATGGCTTGTAGAAGCAGTCAGCATGCTTAAGAGCTAGGGAAATAATTTAAAGATAATATGAAAGTCAGGGTAGTGGATATAAACCAACTCCATGTGAAGTAAGAAAACATTTCAAAACAAATTACCACTTCTCTTGGTGTACCCTAAGACACCAACTTTATAAATGTTATTAAAATAATTTTAAAGATCATTTTAAATTTTCCTCTTCTGTTAATCTTAATTGCAAGGGAGATGCGAGTGTTCAGGCCACAGCAGAAAAGTATTAGAAAGAAATATATCAAAGCCCAGAGTCTGGAATTTTAAAAATGAGATTCAGATGTGTCTATAAATCTGACAGAGAGATGCAAGGAGGCCCTTCAAGCCGGGGTAGGCAAAACATGCCTGGAATTTGGTCTGTGACCTCACCTGGCCACTTGCTTCATTAAATCTGCTGCTTTGGGGCACACACGGGTCTGGGGTCGGCTGGGATGTTTTCATCCCACTTACACCAGCAATATTGTTTGCTCGCCTTGGGGGCTGCCCAGCGTTCTGCCTCCTGCTCAAGTGTCATGACTCAGCCAAACTCAAGAGGCAGGAAACTGAGCTGGATGGATCACTGGCTTGATCTCAAGTGACAGATCCCTTGTTGTGACTTCTTTCAGAGTCAGGAGATTGTTGATGGGGCTGGGGAAGCTGAGGGGAGGCAGAATCAGAAAAAGGGCAAGAGATTATTCACCAAGATGGCACCCCAGTCCCACGTGCTACCTACAGGTCTACACATCTGTCCTGCTCCTGATGAAACCGTGCTCATAGGGTTAACAGAAACTGGTGACTAACAGAAATTCTTGAGCTTATTTTAAAGTTTGTTAAAAATCCCTCTGCTTGACACGGGGAGGGGGAAGGGTAAGCTGGGATGAAGTGAGAGAGTGGCACGGACATATATACACTACCAAATGTAAAACAGATAGCTAGTGGGAAGCAGCCGGATAGCACAGGGAGATCAGCTCCGTGCTTTGCGACCACCTAGAGGGTTGGGAAAGGGAGGGTGGGAGGGAGAGGCAAGAGGGAGGAGATTTGGGGGTATATTTATATGTATAGCTGATTCACTTTGTGATAAAGCAGAAACTAACACAACATTGTAAAGCAATTATACCCCAATAAAGAGGTTAAAAAAAAAAAATCCCTCTGCTTGTATCCTGCCTTCACTGAGCAAGCTCCCCTTAATTACTCGCATTAATTATTTTGTTACAAATTGCACACCCTCCAAGCTTCACATAGCCTAAACAATAAGATGTTTGCCAGAGTTGTTTTCCAGGAACTTAGAGTTAGTTGTGTCTAGTTCCAGCCTGAGCTGACTAAGACTGGTTGAGACCCTAAAACTGGGCCTGCTCAGGTATCCAGAGAATGACCTTTTGCTGTCAGAGGGCCCAAAACTCCACCCTCAGATCATGCTAAGCGCCTCCATTTTTTAACCTACATCCCATGAAGAAGCCTGTAACTCAGATAGGGCTGCACAGAACACCGATTAACTTCACCTTTCCCCTACCCCCATCACCTTTCCCCACCACTAAGACCACCCTGCTTCTTTATCCCATAAATGTCTCAAGCCCCTCACCTTTGGGGAAGCAGATCTGAGACTTGTTCTCTCATGTCCTTGCTTGGCTGCCTTGTGAGTAAACCCTCTCTTTACTGCAAACCTCAGCATCTCAGATTTTTGGTTTGTTGTGCATCGGGCAAACGAACCTGATTCGGTAACACTGATGCCACCTGCACATCTGTATATCTATCCAGAGAACGCGGAAAAGTGCCCAGAAGTCTAGCACAGGGAGGGGTCATGAAAGAAACAGCAGGAATTCTGGAGCCAGGTAATTCTAGGTTCAATGCCTGGGTTGTTTTTCATTCCCTAGGAGAGGCTAGGCAAGCAACTTAGCCTTTCTGTGCCTTGGTTTTCACCTCTGTAAAATGGAGTTAATAACATTCATGTGGCACAATTGCCAAGAGGAACAAATACAATAACATATGCAAAGTGCCTGGCACAGACAATCGGTCCTTTATTAAGATGTATCAGATCCTATTGCTTTCCTTTTCCATATTATCTACAACAGAATTGTCCACTTATTGGGGCAAGTAAAGGAAGACCTGGGAGACATAATTCTGTTCTCTTAACAAGGGGGGCAACGTAGACACGATAAAAGACGACAAAAATCAAGGCTCTTTAACCTGAGAGTCACTGGCAGCAAGAGGAGAGATTTATGGTGAGAAAGGAGATTCAAGTGGCATAGGACCTTTTACTTCGAAAAACATTCAATACTTTTTCACAACCCAATCACCCAGCTGAGTGACTGAGATTATCATGATCTGTTGGATTCATTTTCCAAAAGCCTGACTAGTCATGGAAATACTTCATGGGAAGTACTTTATAATGACCTTGTTTAACAGTTAAATTTGCTAAATAGCCGAGCCCACAAGTTCATCCTACTCGGTCCCCTTTCCTCGGTCTCCTGGCTTGCCACCATGTCACAAAATCCAGCTCTCCTCCCTTCTTTCTGGAGTGCAGATTTTTACCATGAGGTCCCTGAGAAAAAGGGAGACAGAGAGAGAGACAGAGACAGAGAGAGGCCGAGAGAGGCCTCCTTCTACGGCCCAGCTCTCCATCCCAAGACAAAGAGCACTTTCTCTCAGGAGGGTTGACAGTGAGGGTCTCCATTGCCTTACTGCTCCTTCGAGGCCCAAGGACACCTTGTGATTGCTAATAGTACTAGTTTAACTTCAGTATGTTAGGGGTTGGTCATTTTTACATATGCCCAAGTGTAGACCACCTTGTTGGTATAGATTCTTCCCCACAAAGTGAAGGGCATATTCCATAAACTTCCCAAAGTCCTCACCATCACAGGTCTGAGTCTCCCGGAAACACAGTCACTCCACAAAGAACACACACAGTTTCATAGAACAGACAGCCGTTTGCAGTACACACACACACACACACACAAATTCTCCCAAAGAAACCCAGCTAAAGCATGCAATATGTGTTGCCAAAAAAAACCTAACAAATAAAAATAAAACCTCATTCTGTTTACTCCCCAGTTTTTCCCAGCAGTGGTTGGGTGGGTGTTTGCTTACTGATTCATTACACATTCATTCCTTCATTCATTCATTCAACAAATAGTCATTTGTCGCAAGTACTGTTCTAGGAACCAGGAACACTGCCTGTCTTCATGGAGTTTAAAATTAATAACCCATTATAATCCTTTCCCAGAATTAAAAACATACATACATGTATACATACATTTTAAAAAAAAAGAAAGCCTGTAATGGCCTATATGGGAAAAGACTCTAAAAAAAGAGTGGATATATGTTTATGTATAACGGATTCACTTTGCTGTACACCTGAAACTAACACAGCATTGTAAATCAACTACACTCCAAAAAAAAAATTAAAAAAAAAAGCATGCTGGTCTCAAAGGCTTGAATTTAAGTCTCCCGCTCTGGTAAAATAAAACATTTCTAACCTTTGAAGTAATCATTTTTCCATTCTGCCCATTTTGGCTTTAAAAAAAACCATGAGGGACTGCATTCTGGATACACGTGACCTTAACCAGCACTTGCAGATTCCCGTAACGCTGCTTCCTCTTCTAGATGCTCACAGCCCATCCGTGTAATGATCCATTGCATTCTTGCCCAGGATTTGCTTTATCAGGATCTACCTTTTTGTTTGAAAATACAAACATTCTCCACTTCTAGTCTTCCAGCCCATCTCTTAGTCTTCACAGAATTTGTCTGTGTCTGTATATTAAAATATTCACAAGATCAATTATCGTTGTTGCTACGTATAATGTGTTCTGGTACCCCAGGTTTACAGTCTCCTTTACCAGCGAATGTTCCTAAGGATGCAGGCACTGACATTTTGTTGAGCCTTTACTTAGTGCAGTCGCTGTGCTGAGACCGTCACACTCACCGTCCTCTTTACTTCCCACAGCAGCCCCGTGAAGTCATTTCTTCACGGATGAAGATGCTGAGACTCGCTGAGTAACTCTCCAGCCAGCTAGTCACGGGCAGAGCCAGAAGCTCTGTAGGGCCTTAGTAGGGCAGGCGGAGAGCTCAAGGCCCAGGAGAGAGGCTGTGCTTGACCAAGGGGCAGGTGCAAAGCAGGAATACTGACTGGATTTTGAGGTTCATGCCTCACTTTTACTCCGCCTCCCCACCATCCTCCAGCTTGGTGTGTGGGCAAGGATTTACTCAGCCAAGTATTACTCAAACATTGACTTCTCAAGTTCTGTTGGCTGAAATGGAATTGGCAGTTGGGTTGTTTTCCTTTCCTTTCCTTTTGTTTCAGTTACATAGAAAAGAGAAGGCCTTTTCCACATAGCGCTCCGTAGGTATAGGACACAAGCGGGACGCAGTAGGTGGGGGACAAGTCCTGAGAGCCTGCTTCAAATGTCTCCCGAAACTACTTTATTTCCCATCTGAAGGAGAAAAGTGATGGGAAAAAAATGTCTTCACTGAATCTAAATTATCCTTCTTTGTAAGTTTTATAAGTGGAGGTGAATCAAACTTAAGAGATTTAAGGAACAAAAGCCCAAAAAGGAAGTGTCTAGAAGTGCTTTCCTGCCCCTTAATGTGTTCTATGTTCTGGAGATACTGAATTGCATCCAGGAACTGCCACCTCCTCCAAGAAGCCGGCCCTGCCTGCTGTCTCCCACAGATGGAGGCTGTCTCCTATACAGGAGTAGGAATGATGCCATATGTCAGGGAGCCAGATCAAAGTTCAGCAAAAACCACAAATGGATTTAGGCTCTTCAAGTCTGGACCATCAACCTTCCACCCGCATTTCGTGTGCAGGCCTTTACACGGCAACCATGTCTAGATTTTTAGAGGCTTTTTCAAGACGCATCAGGATTTGGGGAGGGTTTCCTTTTCAGATAAATGCTCCAGTGTTGACTCCTCTGTGTCTGAGCTGGCTCAACTAAAAGCATATTAATTTCTGTGGGAATGTTGGAACACGGGGTGGAGGAGGTTCCTTCTGCCCACAGCTGGCTCTCATCTCAGAAGTGCAAATCTCCAAAGCTGATAGATCATTATTCAAAGTGGTGGATCTGACAGTAGGACATAAGCTCTCTCATGATTGCTGGGATTTGGTGCCATCACAAACAACCTTTTAGATGAAAACAAAATGTTCAAAAGTGGGTTCAAAAGAGAAATTGCCCTTACAGCCTCTTCTTTCTACCATGGTTCAGGAGTAGAACTTTGAAGCTTCCTTGCCTGAAACAGTTCTCATGGTGACCTTTAAACAAAGTCATCCAGTCCGTGCTCAAAACAAACTCTGCAAAGACCTTGCATGCTCACCTAAATATTCAAATATGAATTATTTGGAAGCCACAACTGATTAAAGATGCATAACAGTATCTTGATTGACCAGCATATGATATTTGGTGATGGGATACACCCCTATTTCTGGAAATAAAAATCCTCTCAGAAATACTAATTTTTCTCAAACACTTTTTCCTGTCTAAAACACCTGAGGGGTAAGACACACTCTCTCAGTCAAGCAGCTGACTCTGGGTGAGGTTTGGGGTTGAGAGAGAATAGGGTACCCCTTAAAGGGATGACAGGCTGTACAATATTACAATCTGTCAGGGAGAGAATGGAGTTTAGAAAGCCCCACAGGTGAGTGGGATGTGCTCACCCAACACCCCCGTCTCTCCCTCTGTCTTTGAGGAAAAATAAAAAGTGAAAATATTCATTCCCCCGCAAACAACCAAACACCAAGAGGTTATTGAGGCACATATAACTTAGAACAGATGCTTCAAGTGATCATTTATCCAGCAAGGCTCTGTTTACTGAGAAGGGCTGCAGAAAGCCCCTAGCATTACTCCACTGAAGAATGTCACATAACAGATATACATCCTAGTACTTTTGAGCAGTAATTATTATGGTCCTACATGTGCTACCAAGCAAAAATAAACTTACTATTTGTCATTTAGTGATTACAGCTTACATTTATAAAGCTAGTTTAGCAGTTTTTACTAAGAATATACATTTTTTTTCTCTTTTTCACTAGCACTTTTTAATGTTTTCCCTTATATGCATTCTCTATCATTTAACAAAATTTGCTTATAAAACTGTTAGACAGGACAGAGTGAAATATTTCACTCACACTATTTTCTTAGACTATTCCTTAGTAAAATAAACATAAATGGCTTGGATTTTTTTAAATACTCAAGAGGCTGAATATAAAATAAATCATCAATTGCTTAATAACTTTCATTGGAAGAACCTGCAAATAGATTTATTCTGCCTCAACCCTGTCCTCATTCCCATATGGGAAAAATAAAAGCAAAGTATTTTTGTTTGAATTAAAATCCTGACCTTCATTGCACTCATGGCTGCTGAGAGTACAACACACAGTCAGCAGAACCCCCTGTGGTGTGAACCATTGAGGAAGTAATCAAGTCTACAAAAGTTTTCCTAAATAAGAAGCTTGACTTAGACCTTTCATTTCTGAAGAACCTTACTTCCTGTCTTCATCTTCATTCTTAAGCCATCACCAGCAGAGAAGTTGGAGGAGTCTGCAGGAGAATTTCCATTCTAGGCCAAGCAGCACAGCTTTGGGCTCGCGTCATTGCCTGTGTACTTGGAGCTGCACAACCAGGAAGGATGCGTGGGATCCACTAACGTGTGGGTCACTGAGAGGAAAACTGGTTCCATATGCACACACACACACACACACACACACACACACACGCAATCTCACACCTCATTTTGTATCTGGCCTTCCGACAAGCAATATCACATAGCGATGTCAAGGAAACAGGGAAAGAAAAAGTCCAATCTGTTATTGCTTAAACCTACTTACAAGAGAAAATGCATTCAGATGACCTCTTCAAAAGGTTTTAACTTTATTCCAAGTGGCCAATAGGAGAATGTGCATAAAATGAGCCAGTTTTCTACCTCTTTAAAGAATATGAACCATTAATATTTTTAGTTATAGGATTCATTTTGGTCAAGTGTCCACATCAGTCTCCAAGGAGTTTCCCCCTTTTTCCTAGGTTTAAAAAAAAATCATGCGTCAAGAACGGTAAAAGAATCAAGTTAAAAATTACTGTTGGGGGGTGGAGTGTCTTGTGGACACAAGTCCTATAGGCTTTCAAAGCTAGATGTTTTGGGGACCCATCTATCAGGTGGAAGTCTTGAAAGCTGGGGTGCTAGATGTGGGGTTCAAGCCCTTTGCTCCACAGGGAGAAGCTGGGAGTGAGAAGTTCCCGCTGGTATGTGTCACAGCACCGAGGGTGGGGTTTGTGGTGAGGTTGTATCTCAGTCTCTCCCACCTATTGTGAGGTGGGTTTTTTCTTGTTCTCCTGATGTGTAGACATAGCTTAGTTGGTTTCTGCATTTCTTTCAGAGGGAATTGTTCTTTTGTAGCTGTAGATTCAGTGTGTTCCTCGGAGGTGAGCTCAGGATCCTCCTACTTTTCCACCTTGAACCAGAACCTGAAATCACTATTGACATTCAAGAATGAGAGAAAATGGGTGGTGAGGAGCTGAAAATGCCATTAGAACAGAAAAGGAAAGGAATTCTGGTATAAGTAGTCAAAGTCACTTAGCAATTTGGGATAAGGGTTCTTAAACACACACACACAAACCCACATACACCCTTCCTTCAGCAAAACTGCCACAGGATTTCTCCCCGGCATTCTCATTTCCACAGCTCTAAGGCTGGGCCACGTTATATTAATTAGTCAGTTTCATCTACCTCAAGCCTATGTAGCTCACAAAGACTTTGCCAATGTCCCCATGAGAATCATGAGTCTGTTACCCTACAATGGCTCAACAGCCCAGAGCCCTGGGCCCAGTGTTCTCTTGGAGGGCACTGAGAGCCTCTGCCTTCAATCCAACCCAAAGCACCCCAGCCCCATTGTCAATAAACATGTGTTCCCACAGTGTCAGCAGTGAGTTACTGGAGAGATGTGGGGGTGCCTCATTGCTCAGTGTCGCTATACAGTGGTCCTGAATTGATTTCTCCAGGCTGTCACTTTTTCCAAGTTTACTTATGATTAAGAGAAGTACACAGTGTTAAAAAGAGCCAGGCTGCATACACACTGAGGTCACTCTCATATCCCAAATGGCCTGTGGCAGAGTCAGCAATAGGCCAAAACATGTGCAAGAATAAAGATGTTTTTCTTTCCCATATTCCCCTTTTCTGTTATGAAGTTGAAAGTACGGTTGCTGGCTTGGTCAGGAGAGGCAGCTGTCCACCTGTGTCCTAAATCTGCTACCCTAGTGGTGACCCCATTACATCTCCATGGATGCAATTTCCCATCTCTCCAATTTCTCTCTGCCAGTAGATCATCTGTGGATGAAGGCTGAAATCTGGAACCAGCCTCTGACTTCAGGGATGAAACATTCTCTTTCAAACTGTTTCCAGAACAAGGGAGCAATGCCAGCTATTAATCTCAGAACATGGATTAAACAATACTTTCCAAAAAGACAAAATAATTTTCAGTCGAGCAAGAATACACACCCTAAGTTAAACTGATTGATGAAGTGCATTACTATTATACACAGAATAAACATTATTTTTAAAGAAGAAGGAAATTGAGCTACCTGCTAGCAGCTTATTTTCAGTCACCTGTAAAATAATATTGCCACTCATTCACATGACAAAGCTAGTATTAATTTGTTAATTAACATATTATTGCCAATAATTTTAATCATGTTTGACAGGCTCTTCAAAGGCATGGTATTATGATTCATGATTCATCTCGTTACTGTCTCCACCTATGGCCTTACTAAATCCTAAATACTGAGATGACAATGGTAAAATTAAAGCATCCTAATCAGAAGACACAAAATAAATGTGCCACGTGGCCATGTACCCTTTTTGATTCTTTGTATATGTAAATATAATTTAATTTTGGATGTCTGGTTTTAATGGTATATTTCCCTTTCCAAGTTTTTAATTAATTAATATGCTACTGACAGCTCTAGAGTTTCAGCTCTAGATTGATTTGATAACCTTAAAGGGGAGCTGAGGAGCTTAGGCTCCCCTGGGTCTAGGTTGGGAGGAAGCATGGCAAAGGCATTGAGGGGCAGCTGGGATGGCACATCGCTAGCTGTGTGACTTTAGACCAGTTACGGAGCTTCTCTGTTACCCTGTTTCCCAATCAATACAGTGGGAAAAATAATAGTGTCTCTCTCATAAAATCTTTCTGACGATTTAACAAATTAATACGTATAAAGTTCTTCCAACAGGAAATACTTAGTAAGCACAAAGTAAATACTAGTTGCTTTTGTTTTTAATGGAATTTTCAACCACTTACTGGACTTTTCCACTTGACAGTGCCTCAGAATCAGCATATCTAGAAAAGGTATTGTTTTTCTCTTCAGAGCAGCTCCCCCTCCCAACTTCCTTGGAAATAAAACTCCAGGGCAGTGGTGCCACAATTCAATAACCACAGAAGTGTCACCAACATATTTGACTCCTCCTGCCCACCACTCTGTCCTGCCATCCAACCTGCCACCAAAGTCTCTTGATTCTTCTTTCAAAACCGGTCACCTTGTCACATCCTCTCCATTCCAGCTGTAATATTGTGGTACATTAAGAAATGTGTGTTTGGTCTTTGTCCCAGTTTCCTAGCACAGAGCTTTTAAAACCCTTGGAATTTCCTGAACGATAAAGGTGAGAAGAGCGTCTTTTGTTATTCATAATAAGCCCCTTTCAACCTTACCTGAGTTTATGCAAAATCCCTGTTGGATAATGGGGTCTGGTGCCAGAGGAACCAACCGTGAGATTAGAGGGTTGGAACTTTCAGCCCCACCATCCCCAACCACTGGGGAGGGGATAAGTGCAGGGAATTGAGTTAGTCACCAATGGCCAATGATTTAATTAATCATGCCCACGTAATGGACCCTCCATAAAATCCCTAAATGCAGGGACTTGGAGAGCTTCAAGGTTGGTGAACACATCTGCAGTCTGGGAGGGTGGCGCATCTGGGGACAGAAGCTCCTGCGCTAAGGATGCGTCCAAACCTCACCCTGTGTACCTCTTCATCTTCCTGTTCATTTGTATCCTTTATAATATCCTTCATAATAAACTGGAAACAGCAAGTTAAGTATTTTCCTGAATTCTGTGAACCATTTTAGTAAATTATCAAACTTAAGGAGGGGTCATGGGAACACTGATTTGTTGCCAAGTCAGAGGTGTGGGTAACCTGGGGACCCAGTACTTTGGATTGGTATCTAAAGTGGGGACAGTCTCGTGGAGCTAAGCCCTTAAACTGTAGGGTCTGTGCTAACTCTGGGTAGTTAGTGTCAGAATTGAATTAAATTGTAAGACACCCAGTTGATGCCCACAGAAAAGTGGAAAATTGCTTAGCGGGGAAAACCTCCACATTTGGTGTCAGAAGTGCTGTGAACAGAGAAACAGATTTCCTATACAGCCGCCACATTCCAGCGGAGACCCTTGTTACTTCAAACTTCAGTCTCACCACAGCCTCTGGTTAGCAGACTTCCCTCCCCCAGCCTCTGAGTCCCTGAGTCTGATCACCCCTCTGAGTCAATCTTCATGGAATGGGCTGCTCATTGACACATGTGCTGTGTGGCACTTCAGCTGCAAGGAGCAGAGCCTCACTCAAGGTTGCCTCTGTTGACGGAAACATGCTTATGGGGAATGCACCATGTGTCTTTGCCTCATGCCTAGCATTGCCAGAGAAAATTGGGGACACACTTATACTAAAACTGATTTGTTGCTTACCTGAAAATCAAATTTAACCGGGTGCCCAGTTTTAGTTGGTTTTGCTGGTGTTCATTGTTATTGGGTTTTTTGTGTGTTTGCTAAATCTGGCAACCTTACCTCACATACAACCAGGAGGACATCAAGGGTCTTCAGTTTACAATGGCAGCTGTAGTGTCTAAACAAAACAGATCTCACCCGTCCACTGCCTCTAGGGGCTGGTGGGTAATGAAAGTGTGTGCAGTAGGGCTTGTGTAAGATGATGTATGGCAACTAACACTGGTCTCACATGTTGGGAGAACACCCCAGGGAGCTGTGGAAAGTGTTATAAACTGGTGGACCCTGCTCATACTCCATCAAAAGCAAGCTGCTGCTACCCACCTCCACCCATTGTTGACATCAGGGATGTGGCATAAATATTCAAGAAATTCCCAATTATTTGAGAGTTTTCTACTTGAAAGCTTTTGATATTTTAATGTTCACAAGTAATTTAATAATAAAACGTTGTTCTGGCAAGCCTGTGTGGACAGACAGAAAAAAAGGTGTGCTGGCCACACCACCTGGCCTGCAGTTCACCATCTGTTGCCTCTGCTCTATAGAAACTCTGGAGATCAGTCCTCAACTGGAAAGTAGCATCCCTTGCCCCCAGACGTGGCAGGCCATTACAGTGGCTCAGCAGTTACGCTGCTCTTGACCAATGGACTCTCTTGGTACAACTTGCTTTGAACTCTCTGAAAGAGAGGATCTGATTGGGCTAGCCAGTCACCCTGCGTACAGTATTCTACTTGGTCATTGGCCAGCCTAGAGAAGGATACACTCTAGTCCAATCAGTTGTACCCTGAGAGGAGCATTACAAGGTCCAGACCCCCTCGCATCTCTCTCGCTCTGTCAACACCAGTCACACCGGGTTTCTTTCAGTTCCTCTTTCTTCCATATTCTGTCCCACCAGAGAGCTCTCTTACATCTCTTCTCTGAGGTCATGTCTCTTCTCCCTTATCACCAAATTAACACCTTCACATACTTCAGCTTTCAGCCTGTCACTTCCTCAGAGAATCCTTCCCTGGCCTCTGAATAGGTCAAAAACCACCACTGAATGATCCCACTGTCACTGTGTACCCAGTGATGGTATTCAGAACATTTACTGTTACTGTGCCAACACTGGCCAACAGAACGTGGGCCTTATCAGAATGGACTCTGGGACGACTGCGGAGGCTTCCTTCTGTGCCAGGAACTGACTAGTGCTGACTCATGGGGGAACTGTACTGAGAGTGCTGGAGACAGGACTTGTGGGGCCTCTGCCACAGGGGAGGGGGCACTCAAGGGGCCCAAGGCAGCAGGTACACTGGTGTTTTAATTATCTACTGCTGTGTAACAAACCACCCCGAAACTTAATAACTTAAAGCAATAATTTATTATTTCTCATAGTTTTGCAACCTGGGCTGGTTTCATCTGGGTGGCTTTTCTGCTCCAAGTGTTGGGGTAGGAATGTCTGAGATGGCTTCTTCACTCACAAGTCTGGTGTCTTAGCTGGGATGCCTGAAGATCCGGGACCTGGCTGATCATCACCCTCTCCATGTGGCCTCTCCCCATGGCTAGGTTTCCTCACAGCACTATGGTCTCAGGATACTGGGTCTATGGTAGATGGCTTCCAAAAGAGTAAATTTAAGGCAAAACCATCCGTCCTCTTAAGTCCTTAGCTCAGAAGTCTCATAGCATCCCTTCAAAGCCTTCTCCTGGCCAAGGCAAGTCCCAAGGCCAGCCTAATTCAAGGACGAGGAAAGACTTCACCTCTTGGTGGGTGGAGCACCACCTGTGTACAGAGAGAAGGAAAGGATGGTGGCCAACTGAGGAAAATACCTACCACAATCAATGTGGATGCACGTAAGTACCTTAACACTGATACAGCAGTTCAAGTGCATAGTGGCTGGATATCAGCCAAGTATGTGCCTCTCCTTTAGCTGATTGCTGCAGTTTTACATTTGTTCGTGATTTATTTGACCAGAGTCTCCAGGATGGCAGGAACAGTGACTGTGTTTGCACTAGTGTCAGGTGTACTGTCTGTCACATTGCAGCATTTGATAGGTATCTGTCGAATGAATATTCCCGTTAAAAAACTGCAGCCAAAATTATCACTGAACTGCTTCAAGTGACTAAAATGCCTCAACTTTGTGTGGTGAAAATTTGATAAAGGGTTTTTAGAGAGGGAAAAACAAAGTTTAGTGTCAGAGTCCTGTTCTGGCAGAAGAACTACTTTTGCTTCAAGGCACTGGAATGCGTATTTTGGCACCAGTACCAGGTGTCTGTGGGAGGCAGAGGGGAGAAAACTGAGAAAGACGTAACACAACAGGTTTCTCAGTCCCTCCCCTGTCTTATGGATGCTCTTAGGACCCAGCACGGATTCCCTACGACTGATAAAATCATCAGTAAGAAGAGCCACCCACCGTGAGCCACCTCCCAGGAAGGCTCTCCTTAGCAAGAATGAATGCTTTCTTCCAGCATGGAATGCTTAGCGTGAGGCAAAGATTTTATTTGGGAAGCAGCCTGGGGTAAAGAAAAGAACTGGAGTCAGAAAAACTGGGTTCCCTTCCAGCTTTGCCACACTCTAAGGAATAATCCCAAGTAAGTTACTTATTGCACTAAACCACCCTCCAACATCTGCAGGGGGCCCAGCTAGCTTCAGGTCTCAACCCCTCCTGACCAGGTTAACTAAGTCACCTTGTGCCCTGTTACACGATGTGACAATCCCACTCTTCCTACCTGTTTGTGCCCACCAGTGATGCCCATCTTCCTGCTGACCCAGCTGTAACTGAGTCCAAGTACATACTGCTCGCTGCACAACAAGCAAATCAATTGGAGATGAGGTGCTGGGGCGAGGAATAGTGACTTTATTCGGAAAGCCAGCAGACCAAGAAGATGGTGGACTAATGTCCTAAAGAGCCATCTTCCCTGAGTTAGAATTCAGGCTTCTTTTATACTAAAAGGGGAGAGGGTAAAGTCTGGGTTCTGGTCAGACTCCAGAGGGGATGCGTTAATTTCTTCTTTCCTGCAGCCACTCCTAGGTGGGCCTGGTCAGGAGGTTTCCTGTGAGCTAAACAAAGGCATTTTAGCTTAGTGCTCATTACATGGGAGGCAGATTTCCCAGAGGTGGGCCATTATTCGTGTGTGTGTGAATTAGTTATACATATACATATCTATTCTTTTTTAGATTCTTTTCCCATATAGGTTATTACAGAGTATTGAGTAGGGTTCCCTGTGCTATACAGTAGGTCCTTGTTGATCATCTATTTTAGGTATAGTAGTGTGTATATGTTAATCCCAACCTCCTAATTTATCCACCCCACCTTTCCCCAGTATGTATAATTTAAGTTTATAGGCAACATCCCTTTAGAAATTAACTTGCAGCAAAGGCAATAGAATACAAAGGTTAAAGTAAAAGAAATGGATCCAATATGGAGTAGGAATTTTCCTTCCCTGTTACTCAGTCTTGACAATCTGAGATGTATCACTGATGGATCTCATCTGCCACATCTGCTAGCTCCCCAGACATGGTAGTATTTGCCTCTGGAGTCTGCTGCCTCCCATCTCTATTCCACACACCCATTGCCACTCCCAAGTCTAGGTCCTCCTGGAACCCTGCTCTGGCTTGGTTCCTACAGATTCCAGGCTCTGCTCACTTCACTGCCCCTAAAGATTTCTGACTCTCCTTGCATCAGGAGAGCAGACCCTGGCGGTTGTCTACCCAGGAGCCCTGAGGTAGACTTACCATTACCATGAAGCCACTGAAGCTGAAACTCCCAGGCTACTCGCTGGGCTGGGCTCCCGTCCAAAGCCCGGGGAAAAAGCAGGCATCTCACTTTCAAAGTTACATATGTGTGTAAGATATTTCCACCACAATTGGGTGTGACCACTGTCATTTTCCACCCCAGTTTCCCTCCCTCACACTTCCACCCCTGTTGAATGGTGGCAGGGTGTCTGTGGGTAGTTTATGGTGTACTGATAAGGGGAAGTGAAGTTGGGGATACATTCAGTCTGGTTTTAGTAGACTATGTTTATGTGGTTCACTGCAAGGTAAACCCACATTGGCTTAAAGCAAATAGTGAGGTTTAGGAACCATTCGGATTACATCCAGAGAGTATTTTTTAAAGCCATAATACATTAAAAAGAAAATATAAATTGTGAATAAAAGTTACCAGTAGACTTTTGGGTTATTTGATGATTTGATTAATAATTCAAATCATGGGAACACGTGGGAAACAATTTAGGGAGGGTGGGAGGGAGGGAGATGCAAGAGGGAAGAGATATGGGAACATATGTATATGTATAACTGATTCACTTTGTTATAAAGCAGAAACTAACACACCATTGTAAAGCAATTATACTCCAATAAAGATGTTTAAAAAAAAAATTTTAATTTCTTAATCATTTGGCACAAGATACTGACACCAACAAATTCAGCACAAAACTCACAATATACATTAGAGTGAGGACATTGGCAACTAACTGCTTTATGAGTGTCATGAATAAAAGATTAGTCAACACACTAGGCACAGGACAACACACAAGAGAACTTGAAATACCCTGAGACCTTGCATCTCATTTATGAAAGAAATGGGTGGCAGTGTCTTCAATTTTAGCAACAATCCTAAATCTTTAGTGGCATTACTAATAGCAAGTTGTCAAGCTGAAAGACATTTTTAAAGATACCAATTTTAAAACATTTTGATCTACCACATTGAGAAAAGACTGAATTATCTTTCTATCATCACTGTAAAAATTATATAAAATCATTGTCAGGTGAAGAGGGTTTTAAAGAAAATGTTTCATAGGGATGTGCCAAGCAGTTATTTAAAATTTATTATTTTATTTATTTATTTTTGTTCCTAATTTTGTATTCATAACTTTATATACCTTTTCTTAAAGAGGGAGCCCAGAGCATATAAACATCCAGCAACATAAAATCAGATCTGCCTTGCCAGTAGTCAATACCCCTTCCTCTCTCCTAAGAGAATTCAAATTTTTTTCAGGGACCCACTTTCCTCTATTTAACCCTCAGTTTCAAGGAAGATGGTTCCAGCCCCTGTCTCATGGGGTTGCATTCCTTCTGCCAGCAAGTGCCTTAAGCATACACATGTGATACAATTCTGACCAACAGAAAGGACAAAGGTCTAAGGTGGATTTAGGAAAAGGTTTATATCTTTGATTAAAGAAAAAAAAAAGCCATTCAGAGTGGAATGCCCTATCTTTGTCATCTGGACATTGTTGTGTTTGGATGTGATGTGTGGAACTGGAGCAGCTATCTTGTGACCATGAGGAGAGCTAGTCTCAGGACAAGCCGTCAGAGAATGACAGGGAAAAGTGCCAACCCAGGCTTTACATGCAGACTTCTGTGTGAAGTCATAATATATTTTTCTCTCTGTTAAAGCCATGTAAGTCAAGTTTTCCATTATTTGCACCTCAAAGCATCTCAGCTGATACACTTACTGGCATGGCTTTCCAGTGCCTCCAGCAAGTCTCTTACGGGCGATTTTCTAGTTCTCTGTAGTCTTGCCCTATCCTACCTATCCTACCATATTCCCAGGTCTCCCAACCACACACACACTCTTATCTTCATGGGACAACACGGTACACATGCTACACACTCCTTCCCACACTACTATGAATGAGAAATTAGTCACATGCCCTGTCTAGTTTTCCCTCCCCTTTATCCTCAGGGTACCATATCCAACTCAAGCTGTAAGGTCCACATGAAGACTTCTCTGATTAATTCAGCTTACTCATCTCTCTCCTATGTATTTCTATATCTATAGTTCTTTATCATATAATATGGCATATAATATTGAATTATACAAAATAGTCAAACATATCTCATCCCTTTTAGTCTCCTCTCGTTAATTATAGCTCCATGAAGGTATCCTTTCTATCTCTAAAGATATAGTAAGAATTCTATAAACACTTATCCAAATTCCATCATCTTAGAAATACTTTGTAATTAAAATTACTTACAGTACCAACAATATTTTTTCAACAACTTACCTGTCAGTTATACGCACAGTATGGCTTGAAAAAAGTTTCCAAACATGTTTAAAGTTCAGCCCACCTCAAGAGTTAAAGATGCCTGATGCTACAACCCAAGCACAACACTGAAGACTTTTAAAATGAATAAGAACTAAGAGCAATGTTAGGTCTGAAATGCAATTCTTTCATTTATGTATAAATGTGAATGAGTTTTTTCATAATGAATAACTCAATAGTTGCCTTATAAGCTACTTAAAATGATTTTAAAATAATCACTTACCTCTCATTGCTGTGTGTTGAGTGACTGGCTAAATTAGTACTGACATCTTTGAAAATGAAGACATACAAATGTATTCTATATAGGCCAAGACTAAAACAAGACAGGCAGCTGCATTTTAGCTGGCATCTAGCCTTGAGTTATGGCCAATATATAATGCATATGTTTTATTTTTTTTGTCACTGAAACATATTTTTGTATTTGACTTTATGGTGGTATATTTGCAAACATCCCTCCTGTCTGTGGATTTTAAGTGTACAGGTTTCTCTCTTCTGAGTTTTGAGTCAAGAAATCTGCTTGCTGGGGCTTGTGAACCACACCATGATCTCCTGCCATCCTCCACCCCCGCATTCCCCACCTCTCCCCTCCACGCCCTTTGGCATAGAGAGCTGCTCCACACGCATTGAAACACTCAAGAAATGCCCATTGATACACATCTACGTATATTTATTCATTTATTCTTATTTATTTAGGGATTCAGTGATAAATTGATTTGATCCCTGTCATCATGGATTTTACAGTCTAGTTTAGTGAGTAAGCATTATTAAATAATTACAAAAGTAAATAGGTGTAGCTATAACACTGGATTTTAACCAAATTTAAAATGTGCCTTACCACTTTATATGGCTTCTCAGCTCTTGTGCACAATTGCCACTGCATCTAATCCTTATGTTATGCAATGAATATCCATGATATTCAAGACTCTGGGAGTACAGTGGAGTCTTATGGAGAGAAGAGCAGATCCCAAGGTAGAGACTCAATCTTCAGGAAACCCAGTCACCAGCTTTGAGAAGTCCTTCCTTTTTTTCCTAAATAGGCTGTAATCTAAGTATGCCATCTCTTTACACTACATTGAGTTGTCCTCTCGCTAGGTTTAGAAGAAGTGCACTAATTAGAACAGGTTACATTATACTGTGGTAACAAACACTCCTAAAATATCAGAAGCTGAAATCAACAAAAGCTGATTTCTCACTTATGTTACACATCCTTCACATGGAACATGCTCTCCTTTTTATCATCCCCACTCAAGAGCCCAACCTGAGGGAGACTTCATGTTTGAGGAAAGAAGGAAGGTTGGAGGTGAGCCCCAAGAATCAACATGCAACACATCACTTCATTCACAACTCTTTGGCCAGAGCAGGTCAGAGGGGTCCACCCAACCACAGAGAGAGACAGGAAACTTAGCCTTCTGTGTGGCTGGAAGGAAAGAGGTGGTTATTAGTGTGTAGTGCTAATGACTACCTCAGTGTGATTCACAGGAGCAAAGTCACCTGAAAGAAAGGCTCATGTCAGCCCAGGAGCAACCAGATCGCTTGGTATCACTGGTTTAATCTCTGGATGGCATCTTCAGTCAGATTAACATCTTAACTTTCTTTATATCACTCTGTGGTAAGATGCTTCTCAGGGAAGTTGACACTCATTTAAAAACTTAAATCAAATTTGAGAAGAAAGTTTGTTCTAAACAGAAGACATCCATGAGAATTATATGACCAGTGTATATTTTCTTGATGATTCTTGAGGGCTAGGGCCACTGAGAACTTCCATACATGAAGCAATAGAGGAAGCCAGTGCCCACATCCCAGCCTGTAAGAGATGCACACAGGACTCAGTTCCCATCTGTATGAATGGGATGGGTGTGGGATCTCGGCTCTGGCCCTTTCAGGTACTGCAGGATGCAACTACACTGACTGCATAACACAGAGAGGGCAGCTGCTGGCTGGTTCATTTTTTAAAGATAGTCTATCACAAGCCTAATTTCAGCCCCACTGGCCACATTTTGCTCACCAACGATGCCTTGGGAAACTCTAGAGCTGCGCTGTCCAACATAGCAGCCACTAACCACGTGTAGCCCTTTAAAATGTTATTTTATTTTATTCAAATGGTATTTAAATTTTAAATTGTATTTTAATTATAATTAAATACAATTCTTAAATTAGTTCCTTAGTTGCACTAGCCACATTTCAAGGGCTCAGTAACCACATGTGGCTAGTAGCTCCCATAATTCAACAACACAAATACAGAATATTCCCATCATCACACAAAGTTCTGTGGGACAGTGGTATTCTAAAAGACCCAGATTTGAGAGCAGAACACCACCTAGGACATAATCTTGTCAAAGAATAGAACTTGAATCTGATCGAGTCTCTGTGATTTATAGGAAATGCAAGGAAGAGAAGAACATGTTCAGCTACACCACAGAGATACAACTGGCAAAAGGTAGAATGTGGAAAATTCAGTGAGACTAATGATCCAGTTTCTTAAAAAGAAAAATTTCAAGGAAAAAGGAAGACAGACAGGGAAACCTATAAATACTTGTAAGATATATCAAATAATGTGTAGATCTTATTGGCTCAATTCAAATATAAAACTATAAAAGTATGAGACGATTGAAATTTTAACATTGCATCATTGGTGACTTTTTTTTCATTTATTTACTTACTTTTTGGCTGCAATGGATCTTCATTGCTGCACGCGGGCTTTCTCTCTTTGCGGCGAGCACAGACTCCTCCTGCGGTGGCTTCTCTTGTTGCAGAGCACGGGCTCTAGGTGTGCGGGCTTCAGTAGTTGTGGTATGCAGGTTCAGTAGTTGTGGCGTGCAGGCTCTAGAGCGGAGGCTCAGTAGTCGTAGTGCACAGGCTTAGTTGCTCCACAGCATGTGGGATCTTCTCAGACTAGGGCTCGAACCCATGTCCCTTGCATTGGCAGGTGGATTCTTAACCACTGCACCACCAGGGAAGTCCTGGTGACATTTTAAGGACTGATTTCTTAATAATTTACTTCAGGTATGGTAGGTACTATGGTTATGGCACAGAAAGAAATTTTATCTTTAAGGAATACATAAGAAATATTTAAAGACAAAATGATAGAATATCTGGGCCTTGCCTCAGAATAATTCAGGAGGGGGTGGATGGGCATGTGGATTGAATGGGATTGGCCATGGATTGATGATTGTTGACCGTGAGTGACAGATGTACAGATGTATAATAATTATTATATTATTATAATATATTATAAAATAATAATAATTTTCTTATTCTGACTAGTTTTGCAATTGTTAAAAATTCTCCATAATGAAAAGTTAAAAAAAAAAAATAGAGTAATTCAGGACCATGGTGAAGAAGGCCATAGAGATTAAGGATAGTCTCTGAGTTTTCTCTCTGGGTATTTAATAGGGACATTAACCTTGGCCTGGACCCTTCCAGTAAGTCAGTGGAGAGGATCTGCTTCATGCACAGCCCTGAATAAAGGTATCTGGAAGCCAGAGCACAGCAAGGGATGGGAAATAAAGCCTGGCCATGTGCTTTATTAATAAACCCAGACCACTCTCAACGTGTGGGCATGAATGTTTCAAACTCCATAGTTATGGGAAGTAGAGAAAGAGGAGACGGAGTTTGGATAAGTCACCTGGATGCATGTGTATGGACACCTACTGAAGGGAGAAAGGACTATACATGACACACCAGCATATAGGCCTTGGGGGAACAGATAAGTTGGTGCTATGGACCAACTTGGTTCTTTGTCTTCCCCCCAAATTCAGATGTTGAAGCTCTACCCCCCCCCCAGTGCAATGGTGTTTGGAGAAGAGGCCTTTGGGAGGTGATTAGGGTTCTTTAAGCCATGCAGCCTGTGGTGTTGTGTTACGGCAGCCCAAGCTGGCTAAGACAGTCAGGGAAGAGGCTATTTCACCACATCGGCCTTAATGTCCCAATGAATTTGACTCCACAGATCATTTGTGAGACTTCTGAGGGAGGAAAGAATGTGACAAAAGTAGGGAACTAATATTCATTAAGTGCTTATTAAGAGTGCTGCTTTATGAATGTGGCTGGATATAAGATATAACATTATATGTCTTTCTTCTTATTTTTCCTTTCCTTTCTGTGCTCATTGCCTCAGGAGAGGGGGAATGGAGGCAGCCTAAAAATCTTTATGACCATCATCTCCCAGGAATTAAGCCACAAGAAGACCTTAGGAGAGTCAAGAACACAGACAGGAACTCCGCCAGAAGCAGTGGCTATAGCAGGGCTCCTCTGAGCCCCATATGAGAGTAAGGATCCCCTACTTTAGGAAATGGGAAGAAACAGAGAAGATTTATGGGCCTGTCCTGGCATGCCACAGGGAAGGTGGCAGGACCCAAAGAGGAATGGCTATGTGTCCATCAGGGCAGAGCAGACCCTGGGAGCCTCCTAGGGTCCCTTACCTGAGTGGGACCTGGAAATACTAAAGACACCCAGTGGGCTACTTAGCCATGGCTCTCAGCTCTTGGCAGTAACCAGAATACCCCCACCATACCTAACTTTGGCACAACACGGATCCCCGGGGAAGGATCCAGAAGAGGAAGGCTAAGGTTAGCATGTCTGTTCATACAGGTGAAGGGAATCATAAACTTGAAAACTATAGAAAATGATAAATTATAGAAAGGAAGAGAGTTATTGTCTTCAGATTCCTGAGTTGGAGACTGATTCACACAAGAGATAGGTTATCCCATGCACTTTAACCCTCCCTCAACCCCATGAGGTCAAAATCTCTGTTGTATGTTCTTTATCCTTTCTTTGATGCATTCTACCCACAGGTGCTGACCCCCTTGGGGTTCCAGGCATTCTGCTAGGTATTGGTGAGAGTAGGGAACAAAACTGGTAAAGTCTCTGCCCTCTTACATCTTACATCCCAGTGGAAACAACAAGACATAAACCATCATGCAAATAAAGAAACAAGGTCAGTACAAACTCTGATAAGCATTGCTCAGATAACAAACTGGATGATGTGATAAAGAATGAACAGAATCCTCCTGGGCATATATCTGAAAAAAATGAAAACACTAATTTGAAAAGATACATGCACCCCAATGTTCATAGCAACACTATTTACAATAGCCAAGATATGGAAGCAACCTAAGTGCCCATCGACAGATGAATAGATAAAGAAGATGTGGTGTGTGTGTGTGTGTGTGTGTGTGTGTGTGTGTGTGTGTGTGTATATGCACTGGAATGAAATTAGCAGGTACATGGATGGACTTGGAGGGCATTATGCTAGTGAAATAAGTCAGACAGAGAAAGGTAAATACTGTATGATATCACTTATATGTGGAATCTAAAATTACAACAAACTAGTGAATATAACATAAAAGAAGCAGACTCACAGATATAGGGAACAAACTAGTGGTTATGGGAGGCAGAGACAGTATAGGGGCGGGGGGGTGGAAGGTACACACTATTGGGTGTAAGGTAGGCTCAAAGACATATTGTACAACAAGGGGAATATAAATCTCCAAAATATACAAGCAGCTCATGAAGCTCGATATCAAAAAAAACGAACAACCCAATCCAAAAATGGGCAGAAGATCTAAATAGACATTTCTACAAAGAAGATATACAGACTGCCAGCAAACACATGAAAGGATGCTCAACATCGCTAATCATTAGAGAAATGCAAATCAAAACTACAATGAGGTATCACCTCACACCGGTCAGAATGGCCATCATCAAAAAATCTACAAACAGTAAATGCTGGAGAGGGTGTGGAGAAAAGGGAACCCCCTTCCACTGTTGGTGGGAATGTAAATTGATACAGCCACTATGGAGAACAGTATGTAGGTTCCTTAAAAAACTAAAAATAGAACTACCATATGACCCAGCAATCCCACTACTGGGTATATTCCCTGAGAAAACCATAATTCAAAAAGAGACATGTACCACAGTGTTCATTGGAACACTATTTACAATAGCCAGGGCATGGAAGCAATCTAAGTGTCCACTGAGAGATGAATAGATAAAGAAGATGTGGCACATATATACCATGAAATATTACTCAGCCATAAAAAGAAATGAAATTGAGTTATTTGTAGTGAGGTGGATGGACCTAGAGTTGGTCACACAGAGTGAAGTAAGTCAGAAACAGGAAAACAAATACCATATGCTAACACACATATATGCAATCTAAAAAAAAAAAAAAAATGGTTCTGATGAACCTAGGGGCAGAATAGGAATAATGACGCAGATGTAGAGAATGGACTTGAGGACACGGTGGGGGGGAAGGGTAAGCTGGGATGAAGTGAGAGAGTAGCACTGACATATATACACTACCAAATGTAAAATGGATAGCTAGTGGAAAGCAGCTGCATAGCACAGGGAGATTAACTCGGTACTGTTACCACCTAGAGGGGTGGGATAGGGAGGGTGGGAAGGAGGTGCAAGAGAGAGGGGATATGGGGATATATGTATCCATATAGCTGATTCACTTTGTTATACAGCAGAAACTAACACAACAATGTAAAGCAATTATACTCCAATAAAGATGTGAAAAAAATAAAATAATAATGGTACAAAAGGACAAAAAGGTAACTATGGGAGGTAACATATGTTAATTAGTTTGATTATGGTAATCATTTCACAGTGTACACATATGTCCAAACATCATGTTGTATATCGCAAATATATACATTTTTATTCGTCAAAAATAAAATTTTCAAAATCGTAAACAAAAATGGTAAATTTTATGTAATGTATATTTTACCGCGATAAAAAAAAAATGAAGCTGGAGATTTGCTTTTACTGTGTTTACCTCACAGGGAGCTAGGCAATGACTCAGTGTCATTTGTCATCCCCACACACTTTGGATGTGGGAAGGACTGATTTGAACTTGGATAGGGTGGGTGCTGGAACTGAGAAATAAGCTATAAATAAAACCATGACAAGTGTCTTTTTTAAACCTTGAATTAGAGTCTAGATTTCAAATTGCATCTTATTTTATCTGAACAGGATCACTTTCTGTAAGCAAGCATCTGTCTGCATTAGTTTATGATCCCCTCAAGGCCAAGATATGCCTTTGCCTGTCTTTTCAGTACACTCTCAGTACCTCTCATGTGAAAATACTATTATATTATTGGGAGAATTAACGAGAGAAGTCTAATGTAACTAGAGTGCCCACCACCCAAAACCTTTACGGAACCACTAGACGTTAAAATGCTAAAGACACTACTCAAATGGAGGTCAGATTCAATTAAATGGAGTCTTCCGAACTTTCAAAGCCAGTCAGTTTTCTTCTGCTTCAGAGAGCTTTCTTTTTCGTTTGTTTTTTTTTTAATTCTAAAAGTTTTAATCATGGTAAAATACGCAAATAAAAATTACCATCTAATTATTTTTAAGCAGTGTTAAGTATATACACATTGTGGTGTAACCAGTCTCCAGAACTTTTTCATCTTGCAAAACTGAAACTCTATACCCATTAAATAACTCCGCATCCCCTCTTCCCTCAGTCCCTGGTAGCCATCATTCTATTTTCTGTCTCTAAATTTAACAACTCTGGATGCTTCCTATAGGTGGAATCCTACAGTATTTGTCTTTTTGTGACAGGCTTATTTCACTTAGCATAATGTCCTCAAGGTTCATCCATGTTGTAGCATGTATTAGAATTTCCACCCTTTTTAAGGCTAAATAATATTCCATTGTATATATATGCCACATTTTGTATATCTACTCATCCACTGAGGGACACTTGGGTTATTTCCACTGCTTGGCTACTGTGGCTGCTATGAATATGGGTGTACCAACATCTCTTGGAGACTTTGCTTTCAGTTCTTTTGGGTACATACCCAGAAGTGAATTGCTGGATCATGTGATAGTTCTAGTCTTAATTTTTTAAGGAACCACCACACTGTTTTCCATAGTGACCTCACCATTTTATATTCCCACCACCAGTGCATGGGGGTTTCAATTTCTCCACATTCTTGTCAACACTTGTTATTTTCTAATTTGTCAATAGTAGCCATCTTAATGGGTATGAGGTGGTATCTCATTGTGGGTTTTTTTTTAACTTAATAGACTTTATCTTTTAAAGCAGTTTTATGTTCACAGAAAAATTGAACAGAAAATACAGAGAGTTCCCATATGTTCACTTCCTCCACACATGCACAAACTCCCATACTGTTAACATTCTGAACTCAAGTGGTGCGTTTGTTACAACTGATGAACCTATGTTGACACATCATAATCACCCAGAGTCCATAGCTTACCTTAATGTACACTGTTGGTGTTGTACATTCTATGGATTTTAACAAATGTACAATGATGTTTGTCCACCATTATAGTATCATACAGAATAGTTTCACTGCCCTAAAATTCCTCTGTACTCTGCCTATTCATCCCTCACTTTCTGCTAACCCCAGCAACCATTGTCCATAGTTTTGCTTCTTCGAAGATGTCATATAGTTGGAATGGTACAACGTATAGCCTTTTTGGATTGGCTTCTTTCACTTATTAATATGCATTTAAAGTTCCAGAGAGCTTTCATTTTGACTATTTTATTCTCACTTAAGTTTGCTTCTCACTTTGTCTATGATCTCTAATGAAAACATCACTAAAAGAAGGAAACTTCTCAGGCTCCACAAAAACATGGTTATCAGTGGCCTATCAGCCATTGCTGGAAGTCTGGACCAAAGAGATCCAAGACACCTCGTTAGGAAGAAAGGAAATCCAAGGCCAAATTTTGCCTTGATCAGGTGCCCCTTTAGCCTAATCTCATAGCATAGCCTCCCATATCAAAGAAATCTGCCACTGTTGGTCAATTGTGGCTATGTTATGTTAGCAATGTTAGATAACATGAGACTTTTTAATGGAAGAATTTTAGAACCCTGTACAAACCCTTTTAATCTCCAAACACTTGAAAACTAAATGATACACATCTTTTTTAAAGATGTGTACCGTGAATCAAAGAGGATGCCTCAAATGAAATAAAATAAGACATAAAACATAGAGAATTTCAATGAAATGGAAGCTGGTTTTTCAAAAAGAAAAATCAATAAAATTGATCAACCTCTAGCAAGACTGACAAAAAAAAAAAAAAGAGAGAGAGAGAGAGAAAGAGAGAGAGAAGGCACAAATTATCAATATCAGGAATGAAACAGAGGATAGTACTACAAATTCTACAGACATCAAAAAAATAATAAGGGAATACTACCAACAACTCTATTCACATAGATATGACAACTTAGAGGATATGAACCAGTTTCTCAAAAAGCACAAATAATCACAATTCATGCAATATGAAATAGATAATTGGAAAACTTGAATAGCCCCACAACTATTAAGAAATTGGATTGGTAAAATTCCCCAAAAGAGATCTCCAGGTCTAGATGTTTTCATTGGAAAATTTTCCCAAATGTTTAAAGAATTAACACTAATTCTACACAATGTCTTCCAGAAACCAGAAGAGAAGTGTACACTTCTCAATATTGTTAATGAAGTTAATGTTACCCTGATACCAAAACCAGACATAGACAGTAAGATAAGGCAAAAAAAGTAAGTAAAAGGCCTATAGATGGGAAAGGAAGAAATAAAATTGCCTCAATTTTGAGATTGATTGTCTACAAAGAAAATTTCAAGAAATCCACCCCCAAAAAAATCCTAGAACTAATTAGTGAATTCAGCAAGATCACGGGATACAAGATCAACATACAAAAATCAGTTGTATGCCTATATATTAATAGTGAACACATGGTAACTGAAATTAAAAATCCAATTTATAATAACTCAAAAAACTGAAATACTTAGGGGTAAATCTAACAAAACATGTACAGGACTCAATGGCTGAAAACATCAGAACACTGGTGAAAGAAATCAAAGATATGGTATGTCTCATATGGACATGGATTGGAATCCTCCACCTAGTAAAGATGAAAGTTGATAAAAAGATTTAATTTGATTTCTATCACAATACCAGCAAGAGTTTTTATATTTAAGACAAGATTATTCTTAAGTTTATATGGAAATGCAAAAGGAACTAGAATAGCTTAACAATATTGAAAATGAAGAGTGAAACAGAAACAGTGACCCAATTTCAAGACATTATATAGCTACATGAATCAAGTCTATGTGGTATTGGTGGAAAGATAGACTCATTGGAACAGAAGAGAGAACCCAGAAATAGACATACAAATATACTCGACTTTTTGACAAAGGTGAAAAGGAATTCAGTGGAGGAAGGATAGTTCTCTCGACAAATGGTGCTGGAACAAGTGGAAATCCATAGACCATAAAAATGAGTCTCAATCTAAGTTTATACCTTATACAAAATTTAACTCAAAATGCATCATGGACTTAAACATAAAATGTAAAACTATAAAACTTTTGGAAGAAAACTTAGGAAGAAATCTTCAGGATCTAGGGCTAGGCAAGGCTTGACTCCAAATGTATGGTTCATTAAAGAAAAAATTGTAAAATTGGACTTCATCAAAATTAAAAACTTTTGCTCTGTGAAAGAATCTGTTAAGAGAATGAAGAGACAAGCTACAGACTGGGAGAAAATAGTTGCAAACCACGCATCAAACAAAGGACTACCATCTAGAATATATAATGAATTCTAGAACTCATTAAGAATAAAACAATCTGAATAGAAAATGGTCAAACATCATGTACAGATATTTCACCAAAGAGGATGTACAGAGGGCAAATAAGCACGTGAAAAGAAGTTCAGCATCATTAGCGACTAGGGAAAGGCAAATTAAAACCACAATGAGATATCACTACACACATAATCTGAATGGTTAAAATAAAATATAACAAGAAAGACAAATGCTGGGGAAGATGCCGAGAAACTGGATGATGGATACATTGCTGGTGGGAATGTAAGATGGTACAGCCACTCTGGAAAAGAGTTTGGCAATTCTGAAAAAAACCAAACATAAACTATCATATAGCCCAGCACTTATGCTCCTGGACATTTTTTCCAGAAAAATGAAAACGTATGGTCATACAAAAACTGTACATGAATGTTCATAGCAGCTTTATTCCTAATAGCAAAAAACTGGAAACAACCCAAATGTCCTTCAACACATAAATGATTAAACAAGCTGCAGTGTATTGATATCATACAATATTACTTAGCAGGAAAGGAATTAATAATTGATACATCAACAACTTGCATGAGTCTCCAGAGAAATGTGTTAAGGGGTAGTCAATTATGGTAGGATACATACATATGATTCCACTTATCTAACATTCTTTTTTTAATTTTTTTTTTCCAGCTTTATTGAGGTATAATTTATATACAGCACTGTATAAGTTTAAGATGTACAGTATAATGATCTGACTTGGATGCATCACAAGGTGATTACCATGATAAGTTTTGTGAACATCTATTTGAATTAGTGTTTTCATTTTTTTCCAGATATAGACTGAGGAGTGGAATTGCTGGATCATATGGTAGTTTTATTTTTAATTTTTTGAGGAATTTCCATACTGTTTTCCATAGTGGCTGTACCAGTTTACATTCCCACCAACAGTGCACAAGAATTACCTTTTCTCCACATCCTCACCAACACCTGTTATTTGTTGTCTTTTTGATAATGGCCATTCTGACAGGTGTGAGGTGATATCTCACTGTGGTTTTGATTTGCATTTCCCTGATGATTAGTGATGTTTTCATGTGCCTGTTGGCCATCTGTATGCCTTTTTTGGAAGAATGTCTATTCAGATCCTCTGCTCATTTTTGATTGGGTTGTTTTTTTTTTTTTTTGAATGTTGAGTCATATGAGTTCTTTGTATATTTTGGATAGTGACCATTTATCAGATACATTATTTGCAAATAGCTTCTCCCATTCAGTAAGTGGCCTTATCATTTTGTTGATAGTTTCCTTCTCTGTGCAAAAGTTTTTAGTTTAGTGTAGTCTCATCTGTTTATTTTTGGTTTTGTTTCTCTTGGTTGAGGAGACATATCCAAAAAAATATTACTAAGACCAGTGTCAAAGAACATATTGTCTTGTGTTCTTCTAGAAGTTTTATTATGGTTTCATGTTTTATACTTAAGTCTTTAATGCATTTTGAATTTATTTTTGTGCATGGTGTGACAGTAGTCCAGTTTGATTCTTTTGCATGCACCTGTCCAGTTTTCCCAACACCGTTTATTGAAGAAGCTGTATTTTCTCTATTTTATATTCTTGCCTTCTTAGTCATAGATTAATTACCCATGTAAGTGTGGGTTCATTTCTGGACTCTCTATTCTGTGCCTGTTTTTGTGCCAGTACCATACTATTTTGTTGACTGTAGCTTTGTAGTATAGTTTGCAATCAGGGAGCATGATACCTCCAGCTTTGTTCTTCTTTCTCAAGATTGTTTTGGCTATTCAGGGTCTTTTGTGTTTCCATACAAAAAAAATTATTTGTTCTAGTTCTGTGAAAAATGCCCTTGGTGTTTTGAAAGAAATGGCACTGAATCTGTAGATTGCCTTGGGTAGTATGATCATTTTAACAATATTAATTCTTCCAGTCTAAGGACATGGTATATCTTTCCATCTGTTTGTATTGTCTTCAATTTCTTTCATCAGCATCTTATAGTTTTCCAAGTACAGGTCTTTTACCTTTCTAGGTAGGTTTATTCCCAGGTATTTTATTCTTCTATGAGTTTGTAAATAGGATTGTTTCTTTAATTTCTGCTTCTGACAGTTCATTGTTAGAGTATAGAAATGAAACTGATTTCTGTATATTAATTTTTTATCCTGAAAATTTACCAAATTCATTGATGAGCTCTAGTAGTTTTTTGGTGGCATCTGTAGGATTTTCTATGTATAGTATCATGTCATCTGCAAACAGTGACAGTTTTACTTCTTCCTTTCCAATTTGGATTCCTTTTGTTTCTTTTTCTTGTCTGATTGCTGTGGCTAGGACTTCTAACACTATTTTGAATAAAAGTGGTGAGAGTGAGCATCCTTGTCTTGTTCCTGATCTTAGAGAAATGCTTTCAGCTTTTCATCACTGAGTATGATGTTAGCTGTGGGCTTATCATATATAGCCTTTATTATGGTGAGGTATATCCCCTCTATACCCACTTTGTTGAGAGTTTTTATTGTAAATGGATGATGAATTTTGTCAAAAGATGTTTTCACATCTATTGAGATAATCATATGATTTTTATTCTTCAATTGCTTAATGTGGTGTTTCACATTGATTGATTTTCAGATACTGAACCATCCTTGCATGTCTAGGATAAAACCCACTTGATCATGGTGTATGAGCCTTTTAATGTATTGTTGAATTTGATTTGCTAATTTTGTGAGGATTTTTGCATCTATGTCCATCAGTGGTATTGGTCTATAATTTTCTTTTTTTTGTGATATCCTTTTCTGATTTTGGTATCAGGGTGATGTTAGCCTCATAGAATGAGAAGCATTCCTTCAGAAGCATTCCTTTCTTTGGGGGATAGTTTGAGAAGGACAGATGCTAACTCTTCTCTAAATGTTTGGTAGAATACACCTGTGAAGCCATCCGGTACTGCACTTTCATTTTGGGGAAGTTGTTTTATTACTGATTCAATTTCATTACTGGTGATTGGTCTGTTCATATTTTCTATTTTTTCCTGGTTCAGTTTTGGATATAACATTCTTGAAATGGCAAAATTATTGAAATGGAGAATAGATTAGTGATTGCCAGGGGCTTATGGTCAGGGAGGGAAGTGCAGGTGGGAATTAGGAGTGTCTGTAAAAGGTCAAAATGAGGAATCCTCATGGTGATGGAAATGTTCTGTATTTTGACTGCATTAATGTCAATATCCTAGTTGTCATATTGTACTGTAGTTTTGCAAGATGTCACCATTGGGAGGAACTGGGCAAAGGGTACAAGGAATATCTCTGTATTATTTAGTACAACTATATGTGAATCTACAATTATCTCAAAATAAAAAGTTTAAGTTAAAAATGTTTTGTACATTGATTTGTTCAAACATTTATTGAACATCTACTACAAGCCCCTCATTGTATTAAAACAAAATGAGTCTCCAGAGTTTATAGCTGCCATTTCAACAGTGGGAGTATAAAACAAGATCCAGGAGCTTTCCTGTGGGCTGGAGGAAGGATTTTCTTGGAGGGTAAATTCAAATGGTGAGGCAGAAAACACTTCAATCAGCTCTCCAACAAATGAGAGATAGTGTATTGATAAGTCTCTCTAGATGCATCCAGATGTTCAAAAACAATGGACGGAAAAAAAAAAAAAAAAAAAACAATGGACGGGTTGAGTAGTAAGTTCTCAGAAGATCATTTTCCCCATTTGAGACCAATTGGACCCTGCACCTTCAGCTTTGTTCTCTCAGGAGAGAATGACCCTTCAGAGCCCTGTGTGATGCTGGCAGCCAGGATTTCGGGGCTCCCAAGGGAACTTGCCAAATTAGCCTCAGCCCAGAGCATGCCGGGAGTGGGAGAAGGTGTCACAGGGGTTAAGAGTACCAGCTTTGGACCTGCAAGTATCTGGGTTCTTGTTCTTTCCCTGCCATCTCTTGATTGTGTAATCTTGGCCAAGTTACCTATCCTTCTGAACCTTACCTTTTCATCTACAAAGTGAAGTATTTACTTCCTGGGGTTGTTCTTTCATTTGTTTAATACATTTTAATGGAGCACCTACAATGGCAGGCACTGTTGAAACCACTAGAGAAACTGCAGTAAACACCACAAATTAGGGAGGGAGGGAGGGAGGGAAGAAGAAGGGAAGAAAGAAATTCCTGTCTTTATGGAATTTACATACTATTAGGAGTATTCAGATGACAAATGAAATACATAGTACATTCAATAGCGATAAACACTTTTTGGAAAGAAAAGGGTGGGGCAGAAAAGGAGGACAGAATGTGCTAAGGAATGGGGTGGGACTTTGCTTTGGGAAAAGGTGGTCAGGTAAGTCCTCATGAGAAAGGTGACATTTTGAGCAAAGGTTATTAGGAACTGAGTGAGGAGGCCACACACCTGTTTGGAAGTTTGGATGAGAAAAAGAGAGTAGTCAAGGGATGACGTGTGTAATGTGCTCCACACAATACATGGGACATTGAAGGTGTTCAAGTGAGAGACAGAAAAAGCACTTAGCAATGTGTTACCAGACTTAGCAGAATAAATTCTACCCACAATATTGGAAACGCAGGTGGTTTCGGGTGTAATAAAAAAAAGCCACTGCCTGAGTGCTCTGCGATCCAAGGCTTTGGCCCAAAGTGTGGCCTACAATTCAGCAGCATCAGCATCACCAGGCTCTTGTTAGGAATGCAGATCCTCAGGCCCCACCTGGGACCTGCTGCATCAGAATTTCTGGGGCTGGGGCACACTCACCAGCTCTTTAGGGCACTCGGATGATATTCGAATTTTGAGAACCGCAGGTCTAGAGGGAACACAAGAACTCTTACCATGTGACGTTGAGGATGACACTCAAAGCAACTCTAGCACATTATCTCAATCCTTACCCCAAGGTAAATTCTCAGAGAATTCAGGCAGACCTGCAACTCAGACCCAATTCCATTAGTCCCAAACCTCATGTTCTTTCCACTGCTCTCACACCTTCACTTGACATCAACACAAACACACAGCAAAGACGGTGTGTGCCCTTTACCCTGAGGCTCCCTGCACCCTGTTAGTTGTTTAGGGTCTCCAGGGTGTTGGCACGTTCCAGTATCCCCATGGAGACCACGGACTCTGCAATCCCTTCTTGGAGAGTACTGGACACACAATTAAAAACAGAAAAGGCAGTATCTTGCTCACTTAAAGGTCAACTTTTTGCTTATAATAATTTTTTTTTAAACCAAAGAGAAAACAACTTAAAAAAAAATCAGTCCTCCATCTGAGCCTTCACAGGTCTATGGATTCTCTGCGGACTCTGGTGTCTGCAAGTCTATTAGTAACATTGGATGATGGCCCATGTGCTTCCAGGATCCTCCTGCACCGGAGGCGGCCCGTGGTCCTGCAAGCCTATTCAGTTTGTGCAGTGGAGGGGACACAGTTCCAAGGGTTAAGAGCTGGCAGCGGGGCACACAGAAGCCCAGCTACTGCCGCCACGGACCGTCATTCAGAGCCCCATGTAGGTCTCTTTTGTGCAGTGGGTGAGCTTTCCCACCATGGGTTCCGGTGACTTGGAATGCCAAGGGCCTAAACTTAATTAACTTCTCCGGGCCAGGACTCTTCCATCTCAGCCTGCATCCTGCTTCATGGGGCGGCAGGACGAAAGTGCTCTCTGCACAAACAGAGGCCAGGGACCTTAGTGGGAGCGTTGGCAAATACAACAGGGCCAGTGGCATCCTCATTAAACTCTGATTAGCAAGTGGACTTGATCCAGGCCAAATCAGAGCTGAATGAGATTTCTTTCTTTCTTCTTCTTTTTTTGCTGCCAGTTGATCAGATGTAGGCAATTAAGAACCCTCACACCTCCAGCCCTTGTATTTTTTTGAAGCAGGGAGCTCATACCAGTCAAGCCATAAAGACACTATTGTCCTAAGAACAATATTCCCCACTAATCTCACTTCTGGCAATTTACTTTTTCTTCCCAAGCAGATTTAGAAACTTAAAAAAAAAAAATCCTTGAAAGAGTACGGGGGAGGGATACTCCATGGTATCTAATCCCATCGCAAAGTGGGAGTTTTCTTGTTCCATTCAGCTTTTCTTTGAATGAGCACTGGATAAATAAACTTCTACTGCATCGCCACATTGATGCAGAGACCGTGAGGACCCAATTATGCATATGGGGCGTGTGCATTCTAGTTTGCAAATCAAACACAAAGAAGGCAGCACAAGCGTTCCCTTGTAATCAGTTCTCACTACAAATTTACAAACCTGCGAGGTGAGATTGGCCTTTGTTAAGTATTTAAAAGCAATTATTACCTTTCTTTAATTTTCTGGTGGTAATTAGACTCCTGAATACAGTCCAACCTGATCTGTGCCTGGAAGGATTCTTGTGGCTCTCTGTGGTCCCGGGGCGGGGGGGGGGGGGGGGGGGGGTGTGAGGTGAAGGGGAACTTGGAGCCAGCCTTGCAGGGGTTCCTGAGAACTCCACAACTTTTCCAGCCTGAGGCCAAGAAGTCTGACAGGCAGACACTGAGAAGCTATGTCCTTTTTTCCTATAAAGAGAGAAGATAAAAGACAACGGGAGAAGTGAGACGTGCAGAGAGCAATAGGAAAGGCAGACGCTCAGGGTGGCAGGGAAATAAGGCAACAGAAACTTGAGGCAGAAAAAAAGACAGTGAGGATTATCTAAAACGAGGTAGAAAGGAGAGTCACCTCACCGTTGTTACTGTGTTCACATTTTTATCCTCACTCACAGGATTCCTGTTAATGAGCCCGGCACCTCTGGGCACCCGGGCCTCAATGTCTTTGGGCTCTTACAATGAATGAAGACGCTAAGAGTCTCTCTGAAAAGCAAAATCAAAGGGGAAAGAAAGGAAGAGAATCCAAAAGCCCTGAAAAATAGCTAACCCAAAAGCTAACCCTTTCAGCAGGCCCCAAATGTCATCTAACTTGGCAGGCAAGAGCGACCCAGGAAAGAATTGCGAACAGCTCCAGCCTGCCCAGACCCTAGTTGGAGGCTGGTCAGGAATTCCACACCCTGTGACAGTGTAGAGCCTGGCACTGCTCCTAATGGTTGGATCATCTCCTGGAGACTAAGGCTGACATATCCTCTGGATCTCTTGTAAGGACAAACTATCTTTCAACTGTTGAGCTACTGAGGATTAGGATGGCTGTGCCCATGTCGGGGTAAGGAGGGGGTCCATTGTGTCTGGAGCTGGTGAGGGAACTAGACCAGAAGTCAGAGGTAATCGGAGTTACTGTGGAGGGAGCAGGGGTAGAAAGGACGTAGGGTGGGCAATCTCACTGATGTCCAGGGAAACCCAAGGCAGAGCTCCTGGGCTATGAACCAACAAGAGGTGGGAGTTGCCATCTGCTCTATGGATGCAAATTGTATCATTTCTCATCAGGTGCATCATTCTCTCCCAAGATGGAGATAAGGAACCTCTCCTTTTTATAATGTAGTGTTTTTGTTTTTTTTTTAAATTTTTTATTTATTATTTATGTATTATGTTTATTTTTGGCTGTGTTGGGTCTTCGTTTCTGTGTGAGGGCTTTCTCCAGTTGCGGCGAGTGGGGGCCACTCTTCATCGCAGTGCGCGGGCCTCTCACTACCGCGGCCTCTCTTGTTGCGGAGCAGAGGCTCCAGACGCTCAGGCTCAGTAGTTGTGGCTCACGGGCCCAGTTGCTCCGCGGCATGTGGGATCTTCCCAGACCAGGGCTCGAACCCGTGTCCCCTGCATTGGCAGGCAGATTCTCAACCACTGCGCCACCAGGGAAGCCCTAGAATGTAGTGTTTTGAGTCATTTAGACCTGGGTTCAGGTACTGGCTTGATACTTAACAGATGTGTGATGCTGGTAAAATTCCTTAATCTCTATGAGCCTTAGTTTGTTTGTTTGTTTTCCTATAAAATAAAGAGAATCCCTCCTCAAGAGGATTAATTGAAATAAAGTATGTAACTTAACACTTGCCTGTGACAAACAATAAATAAGTAAAACATGGCAAAATTGTTCTAATAGATCATTCAGGTCTGTTGATTCTATTTAGGAGACCAGGTTAAAAAAGAGAAGCAAGTACTGTTTCCAAGAAAAATAGCAATGTAACTGATGGAGAAAATAGATAGCTTTAATACGCATAGAGAGAGATATGAATGCATTGCTATAATTCACTGTCAAATTCACACTTGTACTATATTAGGTACTGAGTGACCATAACACGGCTTCCCCAAAGTCTCCACTGAGAATCAACTATTTGATAGGAGGTATAAATATGAACAAGCACCTTATCCAAAAAACTTACCTTTGGGGTGACTTAAGCAATGTAGCTCCCCTATGAGGCAGAATGCAATAAGAGGCAAAGGAGTTGAACAAAGAAACTCAGGGGCACATTGAGGAAGGAGAGATTAGTTCCAGATAGGAGGATTAGGAGAGGCTTTAGGTTGGAGCTGGCATTAAACCAAGACTTGGAGATAGGTAGAAATAAGAAGAAAGGGGATTCTGAGAGGCAGGAAGCAGGAAATGCAAGGTATGCCTGAGAAATGATGAGTGAGAATGAACTTGTGTCAATGGGTTAGGTGACAGGAGAGCTCATTTGTCTTGATGGGTTGGACTTTTATTTTGTCTGTGGTGGGTAGAATGGAATCGTTTGACTAATGTCACTGGAGGAGTATATGTGTGGATTGGAGGTGGGGAGACACCAAAAGCCAGGGGCCAGCAGAGTCCTTTACAGCAAGAGAACGGACAGTGGCCTGAAGCAGGGTGGTGCGAATACATATAAGGGTGTGGATACAGGTACATAGGGAAATTGTCCTCAAGAGGACTGGCAATGTACTGAATGTGAGGGGCGAGGTAGAGGAAACCATTGTAGAGAACGTTGAAATCTGAGCCCGAGCACCACAAACACTGAAAGAGGAAGAGAATTGGGATGATCGACATATTGAACTTGGGACCCACTATGTAGGAGATGACAGCCTTTCAGCCAGTCATTTGTCAGGTCCTGCCTTTGTATTTATGGCTTCGAATCTCACAACGGAAATTAAGCCTAGGAACCTACCTTGAGAGCTGGGTTAATCAGGGTCAAGTATAGAAAACAGAAACGTGTCCAGGTCTCCTACACAAAGGGAATGTAATGCAGGGAATTAACACAGAGATGATGGAAGCACTGAGAAGCCCAACAGGAGATGTGAAGGCAACCCAGAAATTAGAACAGCAGGAAGCTGATACCTCCCCTGAGGCTGAAGGGACAATGAGTGAAGGAGGGGTCACCAGCACCCAAAAGCTTGAGCCATCTCACAGGAGCTTCTGGGGAGCTGGACACGGAACGGGAGGCAGTTCAGCAGAGAATGAGGCTTCGTAGAGACCGTGTGCATGACAAAGAAGCCTCCCGCATCCTTCTCTCCTGACAAGGAGTGGGCTGCTCAGGGAGGATGGGTATCTTGGGGTGGAGGAAAGAGCAAGTGTGATGGTGCCTTGCGAAGAGATGGAAAAAGAGCAAGTACTACAGGCAGTAGCATCCCAGGGCTGGGGGAAATGAGAAAGGGGGCAGATGGCAGGGCAGGGAGAGGAAAGGTGCCTGCAGGCCCACCTCCTACTTCAGGCCTCCACTAAGCAGTGCCCAGCAGCCGCCAGGGCGCAAAAACTGGGTGGATGGCCCCACTGCATGAGCTCTCTGCCTTCCTCGGGCCCTGACACAATAGGGTGGCCTTGTCCTAGTTTCGTCACTGTACCATTTATTACTGAGGGAATCTGCCCCCCTGATGTCACTGTTACCCCATTCAGTGAGATCATCAGTGAGCTATAGCACATCAATGCTTTTGAAATATTTGTGTATGGCCTTTTTCTCACTTCTCTCTTTTTCCTGTTTAAAAAGTCTACTGATCATCAGTGCTCTTATTAAAGCTTTTCCAGAGATATTCATTGAAGGAAGCTAAGGAGCTTCCGGAAAAATAAAGACTGTAAAGTGTCATCCAGGGGGACACCAAAGGTTATCTAATACAGTGTTTTCCAAATAGTTCAGGTCTTAAGTATCACCCAGGCCTTTGTTAGAGTAATAGAAGAAAATCAATAAAATGCACCTAAACCATTGTAAAAAAGGCATAGCTTCTCAGGCCTTAATTCATATCTACTGAATCAGAACCTCAAGGTGATTCTTAAGATAAGATCCTGCAAGTGTAGGGAACACTGGTTTAATCCAACATTTTATTTAATCAACATTTCAAAGATGAGGCTCAGAGAGGTGAGGCACTTCCCACGAGTCCACAGAAAATAGGATGAGACCCCAGGGGCCCACACTCCCAGCCCAGCCCACCTTCTGATACCGCCTCCCAGGAGAGGATAGTGCTGTAGGTGAGTAAAACAATGTTTTGGTGGAACAAGAGTTTTGGTGTTGATTTTTCCAGTACCTCTCTGTGCATACTTCAGAGGACGGTTGACATATATATGTGTATGCATATGTATATATATACACACATATATGTGTATACACAGGGCCTAGAACTATCATAATGAGAAAATATCCGGTGAATGAGTGAGTGGTGTTATCCCAGGAAGTGGCCAGGCGGCTTGTTTTCTCATCAGGGAAGTTATCACCATAGAGATTTTCTGCCCAGAAGCAAGACCTTCCCTCTGCAGAGCCTGTCGGCAACAGTAAGAGTGCCGATTTGCTGGGCCTTCCAAAACTGCCATGTTGAGGGAAGGATCTCTTTTGTAAAAACCTGTGAATGGTTCTTTTACCGGCATTTCCCCGGAGTGAGGAAGTGTGAGGAGAGATCCGCAGAGTTAATTAACCACCCCACCTCCCTCCCTCCTGTTTGCCCAGCTCATTCAAACACATAAATGCCACTACAAACAACCACTAAATCTACAGAGGCTTGTTCTGGCTGTCAAACACAGCCGTAAAAATAATATGCCCTCCAGCAGGAGAGGGGAAAGCAAGGATGGCAAAGCACTCACTAATTTTCAACAATCCCTCCTTAGAGACATAATCTTCAAATAAATATTTAACTTGCTCTGTCTTTGGTCTTAGATTATTGACAAATCAGGCTTAAAAGGCGATTTAAAATGATCCTTCCCTGAGCTATTTGCACACCTAGAGTTGCCCCGGGGTGGGAACGACCCTTCCCGGAGGCCGGAGGCCGGCCTGTGTGGCCATACAAGGCCTGCCAGCTGGTGGAGCAGGAACGCCGGCGGGCGGTGGGCAGCCTGCGCTCCCTCTGTCAGGTCTCGGTGCCCTCCTGCCCTTGTGAGGCAAGGGCACAGGCAGGCCTGCCCTTAGAGAAAAGTGGGACAGAATTTCCATCCCACAGTCACTCAGAACACCAGGATTAAGAGGAAAATGAAGCAAACCCGAACTCCTGGGCCTAAGGATTTGGAAAAGAAACTCTGTGAAAGAGGTTGGGATGCTGGCTCCTGAGCACCTAGAAATGGATCTGAGTTTGGCACTGGAGGTAGAGATGAAGGGTGTATGGAGGCCTTCCGACCCTTGGATGACATTTTCTAGGAATACTTAAAACTCTCAAGAGGTTGATAGGTGGCCCAAGGAAAACAGGGATTTGTGGTCACGTAAGTGTGAAGCCATGTGTTCTCTTGTTGGAGACACACGAGCAGGGGTTGGCACATTTTCATCTCTAAGTGGCCAATAGTAAATATTTTCTGCTTTGTGGGCCTTCTGGCCTTTGTCTTAGCTACCCATCTATGCCGTTTCAGGGTAAAGTAGCCATGGAGAATATGTGAATGAATGGGCGTGGCCCTGTTCCAATAAAACTTTATTTACAAAAGCAGGTGGCAGGTCAGATTTGTCCTATGGGCTGAAGTTTGCTGACCCCTTTACCAGAATGTTAAAAGCTCCGCCTAGTCCTGAATTAAAGAAATACTGATTTTCATCTAATCCAATCTTTTCCCCAAGCATCTTTGACCACAAAACCCTTCTTTATCCCCACGTATCTATTGACATTTTGTGCAAAACTAGCAATCCATGGAACAATTTGGGAAGTAATATCCTGGGGAATGTGCTGGGAAGGAAAAACCTCTCTGTAAAAAGTTATAACACCCTGGTAATCTAAATATTTAGTGCTGGAGCAAAAGCTCTGCTCACCTGAGGAAAAAATCATTCTCCACTTCTAGATGGGCAGAAAGTAAGCTGCAGTAGGAACCAAACAGTAATCAGAGACCAAGGGAAGCTTCAGTGACAGAACCAGAAATCAGCCCTAAGGAGGCCCATGGCACGAGCTGGGACACCAAGGAAAGAAGGGCTCAAACGGGCAGGTCCAAAATCACAGGCTCACCAGCATGACTCTGATTGTCTCTCAAGCTCCTGATGGTTCTCAAGCCTGCTCAGAGAACAGTGGACAGTGTAGTAATCTGATAGGCTAACTGCTTCAATAAATAACGCCAAACACAACAGAAGTTTATTTCTCATTCGTATAAAGTTTCAACAGGTGTTCCTGGTCAGTGGGCAGCTCTCCTCGACACAGTAAGCCAGGGACCCATGCCGTTCCTTTTTTGTGGCTCTGCCATTCCCGAGGGCCTCAGAGTCCTCTGCTGGATCCTCTGCATCTGACCAGCAGTCAGGGAAGAGAGGGCGTGGAGGAGGGAGAAGAGGCCCCTGTGGACCAAGCAGTCCTGTGAACACCTTGGGCCCTGCATAGTACAATATAGCAGGAAGTCCAAAGTGAGGCGCTTGGTGCCTCCCTAGAGAACCAAAGACAATTCCAAGACAAATGTACCGACTCTTTAAGTCCGCACACTAAGTCATTTTTTTTTATGTAAATAGTCATCTTTATTATAATTCATGAATACATTAGAAACTGACATAGATCTCTTTAATAAGACACCTAGGTTCTCATGGGCATCTGCTTTCCACTCATTGTTAGAAAAATCCACGGCTGACTTGAGAATGTTTAAAAAAAAAAAAAAGGCCAAGTAATATCTTAGTGTCATTATGAGAAGTTTTCACCTCATGGGAAAACTGAAAGGCTCTCTGTGCCTCCCAGATGAAGAGACTAAACTATCTTAACAGACCTGCCCACATTCAAGTGTCTTCTGGAATTCCTTATAAATTTCAATGGGCACCCAGCCAATAGAACATTTTATTACTCTGTTGGTTTTTAAGGTACAGTTCAAGGATTAAACACTGTGCCCAAACTTAACCTTTTCAAACTGTCCAGGCTTATCTTCCAAGAAGAATGTATTACGCACTTTACCAACTCTCCCTGCCAAATAAAGGACCCCAAAGTATTAAGTGTTAACTGCAAAGAAGTTAGGTGAGGTCCTCTTCTCTCCCCAGATCAAGCTGTCTGGAATCCCGAGCGAATGCAAGCACCACAAACGCAGGGCAATAGTGTTTACCAAAAAGTGCACGTTGAGTTTTAACTTGATCTTCATTCTCCTTCCCATTCACTACCAGTTCTCTTCCCATTTATTCACTTTATTCTCTTTTAATGTCTCAGTCAGCTACCACAGTTCTTTTTTAGGCATAGGAGGAAATTGTTAAATAAGATGTAATATTAAGCCATATTCAAGTGGGGAAAAGCAAAGAAAGAGACGCCCATTGAGGTGGATATTATTAAAAACAAACAAAACAACAACCACAAAGCAAAGCAGAGCTTACAGAAACTCCTGTGAGCTTTTTCTTTTTTTTGAGACACCCGTCCAGCTTGGATGGCTCTCTCCAGGCTGGGCTGGCCAGTGACCCTCCATCACCAGGAAGTCCACATCAACTCTGCATCCTTTCCAGAAGTCTCACTGCAGGCACTGACCTCATTCACAAACTGCCATGTCCTCCTTCCGTTGAGTCTGGGTGGATTCTGAAGCACCGTCAAGCCTGGATAGAGACCATGTTAAGGTGAGTCCGACCAGCCCCTCCCCGGCATGGGCGCCACCTGGTGGTTCCCGACCCCCAGCTGCTCACAGGCCACCCAAACCCCGCAGACAAGCACAGCCTGCACGACCCAGCCAGCAAAAGTTAAATTCTAACTGGGAGAAAAGGCGGGGATGGAGAGGAGAAATAAACTTAATTTAGAAAAAACAAGTACTTCTTCGGATAGTTCTGGAATACTAGCTGCTGTCTTTCTAAGGGGTGAGAAGCAGAGGAGGACGACAGGCCTCCGGAAGCACACCAGAGGCACACGCTTAAGTGCATATTTTGATATTTCTCACCAACTGTTAACCATAGTTTTTTCATCAGGGAAACATGTCATCTTTTAAATACTAGAAGTCAATGAATGTGATTTTTGGAAAGGCACTAGGGACAATTCACAGGTCCCACATATTCCACCCTCTGAGTCCTCACGTCATACATTTACTGAGCCCTCCTCCTCCCCCTGACGTTGGATCTTTCTGGAATTTAAATCATAAACTCAAATTACAAATACACTTAGTCTTCACAGCAACCCTGTGAGACAGGCATGGCAGAGTTACCTCTCATTTCACAGATGAGGAAAGTGAAGTCAGCTGGGTGAATGAGGGCCTGGGGAGCCAACGAGCTGCAAAGCAGGACCTGGACCCAGAGCAGCAGAATCGAGTCCCCTCCCCAGAGGCTCTGAAACACGAGTGGAGGGCGAGGCCCTTAAGGTGCCTCCTGTGTCCCCCTCGTGCCTTGTATCTATCCACACACATCCACATCCAGGCTGCAAGTGGAAGCTATTCTTATCTCCTCCTAGTCACTGCCTTAGGAGAGGAGGGAGAAAGAGGCCAGGACCCAGAGGTGGTGAGCCACAGGTCGGCAGGGATGTCAGGCCGTAAGCTAAAAGCGCAGGAGGCCCGCCAGAGCAGAGCGTGGCCATCTGCTGCCCTCTGTGTGTCTCTAGCTGTATCTCCTAACATCAGATCTAACCACCCACAACTGTGAAGTCAAAGAGCTGAGGCTGCATCTTGAAATAAAAATCGAACACATATACACAAATACACAGATGTGTTTTGAAAGCTAAGAGAGGCAGTGATTTCCTTACGCTGACCAGACACTGTTGGCTTCAAGAGGATCTGGACAGCCTCAGAGGATACAGCATCTTACCCTGAACCCATTAAGATCGCCAGCCACTCCTTCTGGCAGGAAAGTGTCTGGCGGCTGGATGCAGAGGGCCTCGGGTGTCCGAAGCACGGTGCTGGTCAACCCTGCCACCGCAGTGGCCTGGAGACTGAGGTTTGTATCCATGTATGACAAAGCAGCCTGATCCCCATGCTTCTGTCACCGTCAGGGTCAGGTGAGCTAGTTCATCCTGGTAAAAAACTGCACCCTTAAGACTCGCAAAGTGAAAAGATTAGTGTTCCTGACAGAAATCCAGAGGCACCTGTACTATCAGAGGCATCTAATCCATCCAGGTGCTATTGTTTTTCTCTAAAACTATTGCTGCTTCTCCTTTTCTTCTACAAACATTTGTCTTCTTTGAAGAAAACTTATTTCACTCTCTGTACCTTGGGCACAGATGGCCAGTGATGACATCTGACCAGTGATGGCCGAGATGTGAACGCTAACATCTAAGATTCCACTCCAGCTGTAATCCTAAATTGCCCTTGTGGACAGAACTTCACTGGCCTTTGTAACTACTGTTTTTCTTGGAGGTGTATGAATTGTATAGTAAATACAGAGGGAAATGATAGTGCTCATGATGACAAGGAGAGAACATTATAAAAAAATGTTACATGACTCAAAGCAAATTTATATGAAGTGAATTCCTGAGGGAAAGAAAAAAGGATGCACAAAATACAGAGAAATTAGGATTGAAAATTAGGATTCCTCTCTGGAGCATCCCAGCAAGTTTCAAAGACCACCACATCTTACAGAGTCTCATGCTAGATCTCCACCAGATATTTCTGCCATCAGTAGCTAACACTGAGAGCCAACACCATCCCCCTTGTGGAATTTGGGTAGCCTCAAATGGTCTATGACTGAGAAACAAGTTCATCTCCAGGGCAAAAGAATGACCATTGGAGATACAGAGTGACTACTTACACGTTGAGTCAGTGACTGCAAGAAAGCAACAGAAGGACAGGCCGGGATCTCCTTCCCATGGTCTTGATGGCCCTTGTCACATTCTGTTATGTGCTGAACTGTGTCCCCCCAAAATCCACATGTTGAAGCCCTAACCTCCAATACCTCACAATGTGACTGTCTTTGGAGACAGGACCTTTAAAGAGGTGATTAAGCGAAAATGGGGCCATAAGGGTGAACCCTAATCCATTCTGACTGCTGTGCTTACATGAAAAGGAAATTGCACACACTGATACTACGGATGTGCACACGCAGAGGAAAGACCATGAGAGGACACAGCAAGAAGGTGCCCATCAGCAAGGCAAGGAGAGAGGCCTCAGGAGAAACCAACCCTGCCGACACCTGGACCTTGGACTCCCAGCCTCCAGAACTGTGAGAAATAAAATGTCTTGTTTAAGACACCCTTCCTGTAGTATTTTGTTTTGGCAGCCCAAGCAGACTCATATACACCCCAGGAGGCTTAGACAGGACCAGGGAAAGCGTGGCCTTGGAATAAGGAGGCTTGAGGTTCATGTTGGGCTTTGCCGTTGGGCTTTGTCACTGTGAGTTCCGTTCTCAAAAAAGGTCAGAGTTTCTGAGCATCACTGTCTTCCCCTGCAAAATGTGAGGGTTGATTGGCATGGACCCTGAGGTCCCTTCTACACCACACGTTATGGCTCTACCACCTTCCATTACAAGGATGCCTCACCCAGATCTCAACTGCACCACCTCCCACAGCAGTGGCCCCAGAAGCTACAAGCACACTGTTGCCTGGGACCTGAGATAACAGAAAACAAACTCTGCATTCTCCAGCGGCAGGAATTGATGAGCTGGGAAGCAGTGATGTGGGTTTTGTCATTCTCTCTAATTGGTTCTTGTTGAAAGCAGAGGTGCCTTTGCCTGCAGATCTTGGCGATCCAGACTGCTCAGGGATTCAGCCTGCCCCTCACACCTTCTTCTCACACACACCTCTCCCCCAGGGCTCTTTCTGGCTTGGATAGCCTGCCAAACTCCCAATTAAATATACCATGCAAGGTCTGTGCCTGAAGGAGGAAGCCCCTTATTTGCTAAGGGGCTTAAATCACTTGACATGTGCGTGCCAATTTTCCCCTCCATATCATTTTTACTGATCAGCCCTTTCTTTTTCCTTTTTTAAGAAAATGACTGCAACTTATTATTTTTAAAGAAGTCTTGATGGGATTTGGCTCAGGTGCAAAACAATATTTCAACCAACAGCAAAGAACACAGATGATTCCAAAGAATAAAAGGCAAATGCACCTAAGACCACCTAAGTAAAGGTTAACTGATAATGTTCAGTGTGTCCGATCTGACACCACCACGCGTGTCCTAGCTCATCTCCAGCAATCTTAGCAAGTGGGGCACATGAATCCAAACTACCATGATTGTCAGAGGAGCTGCTGCCTTCCTCTTTCCTCTTCATTTCTTTTCTTGTTTGCTAATTAACCTCAGTAACCTAAGTGAGTCCTGTATGTAGAGAGAGAAAAAATCAAGTGACATGCAAAATGGAAATGTTGTACCATCACATCACTTTAAACTTCATTTTTTCAACCAAAATGCCCTTGAATTATAGGAGAGTTAATTACAAAAAATGACCTGAGGAAAAAAAAAGTTTTTGAATAATAAGAAAATTTCTAAGAGTATTTAGTTTACATTATTCCTGTTTCAACCTGACACTAGGTAATTGAGTTTCATCCTCTCCCAGAGCTTTTTTAAGGTCATATCTAAGCAGAAAATATTCTCATTTGGAGGAGTGGCTCAAAAATGAATAAACAAAACTGCATAAATTCATACAATAACAAATAAGAAGAGAAATAGCTAGACTAGATGTTAGTTACATAATAGTGGGTCCTAAAAGCAGAAAATCTCTGTGTTTTGAAACACTAAACTTTGTGCAATTTGAGGCAGAGACTGATAACTCCAATATTATTGAGAGCTCTGATGTCAGTTGTATATGGACACTAGCTCAAATGGTGAAGTCCAGGAAGTGCATGGCAGAGGCATACAGAATCAGAACACAGATGACAGGATTATGACCAGACTCAAGACAGACATGATGCTGGCCACTCCTGGGGGAGATGTCACTGACCTGGAGTGAGCACCAGCCAGGAGTCACACACGTATACAACGAGCAATTCCTCCCTAGTTTTGAGCTTTAGTCTACTTCAGTGAGTCATGCTGGAGCTTCCTGGGCATCTCTGATGTGATCCACACTAGCTGAGAGTAATGTGTAAAAGTGGCAAGCAGACTTCATCCTAGTGCTTTATAAACATGTTAATAAAGGCAAGACTTAAGATTATTCTATTTTATTATTTTTGATACTATTGTTAATGGGATTGTTTTATTAATTTCCTTTTCAGATAGTTATCTGTTAGTGCACAGAAACACAACTGATTTTTGTATGTTGATTTTGTATCCTGTAACTTTGTTGAATTCTTTTTTATTTATTTATTTATTTATTTATTTAAAACCTAATTCACAGAAGATTTTTTTTTGGCTGCGTTGGGTCTCCGTTTCTGCGCGAGGGCTTTCTCTAGTTGCGGCAAGCCGGGGTCACTCTTCATCGTGGTGCACGGGCCTATCACTGTCGTGGCCTCTCTTGTTGCAGAGCACAGGCTCCAGACGCGCAAGCTCAGTAGTTGTGGTTCACGGGCCCAGCTGCTCCGCGGCATGTGGGATCTTCCCAGACCAGGGCTCGAACCCGTGTCCCCTGCATTAGCAGGCAGGCTCTCAACCACTGAGCCACCAGGGAAGCCCCTGAATTCTTTTATTAGCTCTAAGAGGTTTTTGGTGGAGTCTTTAGGGTTTTCTAAATATAAGATCATGTCATCAAAAAACAGAGACAATTTTACTTCTTCCTTTCTGATTTGAATGCCTTTTATTTCTTTTTCTTGTCTAACTGCTCTAGCTAGGACTTCCAGTACTATGTTGAATAGGAGTGGTGAGAGTGGGCACCCTTGTCTTGTTCTTGATCTTAGAAGAAAAGCTTTTAGTTTTTCATTGCCAAACATGGCAATAGCTGTGGGTTTCTCATATACAGTCTTTATTATGTTAAGTTACATTCCTTCTAACATTCTGCACTCAATTACAATGTGTGGGGCTTTCCCCCACACCAACAAGCAGTTATCAGATGCCAGCTGGGTGTCCTACAATTTAACTCAATTCTGACACTATCTACCTGGAGATAGCATCAGATCCCAAAGGCCATCCACTGGAGTTTTTATGGAGGCTTCATTACATAGGCATAATTGATTAAATCATTGGTCTTTGTTGATTGAATTCAATCTCCAGCCCCTCTCCCCTCCCTGGAGGTGGAGGTATTTGGGGTTGGGGGGTAGTTTGAAAGTTCAGACCTTCTTATTGCATGGTTGTCTCCACTGACAACCAGTTCTCATCCTTTGGTGCCTTCCAAAAGCCACCTGATTAACATAACAAAACTCACCTTATTGTTCTCATTACAGGAAATTCCAAGTGTTTTAGGAGTTCTATGCCAGAAACAGGGACAAAGACCAAATATGTATTTCTTTTTTTTTTTTCTTTAAAATGGAGAAACAACAGAACCATATTTTAAAATGTTACTGATCTGCATTTTGTAAGAATCCATTCAAAAAAATTTTTGACATAGAACATTATATTAGTTTCACATGTACAACATAATGATTTGATCTATGTATATATTGTGAAGTGATAACCACAAGAAGTCTAGTTAACATCTGTCACCACATATAATTACAAAAATTTTTTGTGTGATGGAAACTTTTAAGATCTACTCTCTGAGCGACTTTCAAACATATAATACAGTATTATTAACTATAGTCACCAAGCTGTACATATTTTTATTATAAATCACCATGTCACACCTTCTATGCCTAATTTGTTGACCATTTTATTATAAAAGGGTGTTGAATTTTGTGAAATGCATTTTCTTCATCTACTGAGATGATTGTATAATTTTTATCCTTTATTTTGTTAATGTGGCCTACCACATTTATTGATTTGTGTATGTCGAACCATCCTTGCATCCCAGGGATAAATTGCATTTAATCATGGTGTATGATCTTCTTAATATGCTGTTAGTATGCTGTTGAATTTGGTTTGCTAGAATTTTGTTGAGGATTTTTCCATCAGTGTTCATCAGGGATATTGGCCCATATTTTTTTTTTTTTTTTTGTACTGCCTTTGTCTGGTTTTAGAATCAGGGTAATGTTGGTCTTGTAGAATGAATTTGGAAGTTTTCCTTCCTCTTCAACTTCTTGGGAGATTTTGAGAACGATTGCCATTAATTCTTCTATAAATGTTTAGTAGAATTTACCAGTGAAGACTGGTCCTGAGCTTTTCTTTTTGGGAGTTTTGTTTTGTTTTGTTTTTTCTATTACTATTGCAATCTCTGGTCTGTTCACATTTTCTATTTCTTCACGATTCAGTCTTGGTAAGTTGTATGTTTCTAGGAATTTATCCATTTCTTTTAGGTCATCCAATTTGTTAGCATATAAATGTTCATAACTTTATTTTATGATCCTTTGTATTTCTGTGGCATCAGTTGTAATGTCTCCTCTTTTATTTCCAGTATTTATTTGAGACTTCTCTCCTTTTTTCTATTTAGAAATAAACTTAACCCAGGAGGTGAAAGTTTTGTACACTGAAAACTATAAAACACTGATAAAAGAAATTAAAGCAGACACATATAAATGGAAAGACATCCTGTCTTAGTACTTTCAGGCCACTATAAAAAAATACCACAAACTGGATAGCATATAAACAACATAAATTTATTTCTCACAGTTCTGGAGGCTAGAAGTCCAAGATCAGGGTGCCAGCATGGTTAGGTTTTGGCAAAGGCCCTCTTATGAGCTGCAGAATGCCAACTTCTCACTGTGTCTTCACAAGGTAGAAGGAGCAAGCTAGCTCTCCAGGGCCTCTTTTATAAGGACACTTGGGAATTCCCTGGTGGTCCAGTGGTTAGGACTCTGTGCTCTCACTGCTGAGGGCCCAGGTTCAATCCCTGGTGAGGGAACTACTTTACCACAAGCTTCATGGAGTGGCCAAAAAATAATAATAATAATAAAATATATGGGCACCAATCCCATTCATGAGAGTTCCACTCTCATGACTTAATCATCTCCCAAGGACCCTCCCTCCTAATACCATCACCTTGGGGTTAGGATTTCAATATATGAATTGAGCCGGTGGGAAGGAAGAGAGACGCATTCAGATCATAGCACATTCCATGTTCATGAATTGGAAGAATTATTATTGTTAAAATCTCCATACTACCTAAAGCAAACTAGAGAGTCAGTGCAATCCCTCTCAAAATTTCAATGGTATTTTTTACAGAAATAGAAAAAAAATCATAGGAATCACAAAAGGCCCTAAATAGCCAAAGTGATCTTGAGAAAGAACAGAGTTGGTGACATCACACTTCCCAATTTCAAAATATATTACAAGGCTACAGTAAATAAAACAGTATGGTACTGCCATAAATACAGACACATAGACAAATACAATAGAATAGAGATCCTAAAAATAAACCCATGCATATATGGCCAACTGATCTTCAACAAGGGTGTCAAGAGCACACAATACAGAAGGGATAGGCTCTTCAACAAATGATGCTGGGAAAACAATATCCACATGCAAAAGAATGAAATTAGACCCATATCTTACTCCATACACAAAAATCAACTCAAAATGGATTAAAGACTCAAATGTAAGACATGGAACGGTAAGACTTCTCAAAGAAAGTATAGGGGGATAGCTTCTTGACACTGGTCTTGGCAATGACTTCTTGGATTTGACATGGAAAGCATGGCAACAAAACCCAAAATATACAAGTGGAACTACATTAAACTAAGAAGTTTCTGCACAGCAAAGGAAATAATCAATAGACTGAAAAGACAACATACAAAAGGGAGAAAATATTTGTAAGCCATCTATCTGATTAAGGATTAATATCCAAAATACATAAGAATCTCCTACAACTCAATAGCAAAAAAATAAATAACCTGATTCAAAATTTGATGAAGGACTTGAATAGACATTTCTCCTAAGAAGACATACAAATTTCCACCACGTATATAAAAAGGTATCACTAATCATCAGGGAAATGCAGATTAAAACCACAATGAGATATCGACTCACACCTGTCAGGGTGGCATTAATAAATTAATTAATTAATGTTGGTGAGAATGTGGAGAAATTGGAACCTTTTTATACACTGTCAGTAAGAATGTAGAATGGTGGACCCACTATGGAAAACAGTATGGAGATTCCTCAAAAAAGTTAAAAGTAAAACTACCATATGATCCAGCAATCTCACTTCTGGGTATATATCTGAAAGAATTTAAGTCAGGATCTCAAAGAGATCTCTGCACCCGCATATTCATTGCAGCATTATTCACCGTAGTCAAGATATAGAAACAGCCCAAATTTCCATCAACAGATAAATGTGTAAAGACAATCTAGTATAGATAGATAGATTGATAGATAGATAGATAAATAGATAGATAGATAGATAGACTATATAGAGAGTGTGTGTGTGTATACACACACACACACACACACACACACAGTGAAATATTATTCAGCTTTTAAAAAGAAGGAAATCCTACCATTTGTGACAAAATGGATGAACCTAGAGAACATTATGTTAGGTGAAATAAACTAGTCACAGAAAGACAAATACTGCATGATTTCACTTTATAAGATATCTAAAATAGTCAAACTCATAAACACAGAGAACAGATGATGGTTGCCATCTGGAGGGAAGGAAGAGATGGGGAGTTGTTGCTCAGTGGGTATAAAGTTTCAGTTATGCAAGATGAATAAGTTCTGGAGGTCTGTACAGCATAGTACCTGTAGTGAACAGTACGGTATTGTGCACTTTAAAATATATTCAGAGGATAGATCTCAGGTTAAGTGTTCTTACCACACACACACAAAAAAAAGGCAAGGAAATTTTTGGAGGTGATGGGTATATTTAGTACCTTGATCATAGTGACGGTATCATGGATATATACATATGTCCAAATTCATCAAAATGTATACATTAAATATGTGTCAATTTAGTATATCAATTTTACCTCAGTAAAGTTTAACAACAACAAAGAGAAGAGTTAGGGAACAGACCCTCCAAAAATCTGTGAACTCCTTTTGGGTTGACTCTTTCAAAGAGAGAGGAATACATAGATAATCCTCTACCCAGCTGGAAACTCACTTAATATTACAATAAATCATAATTGCCTTCACTGTCTATGGGACTGTCCTGGACTCCTTGATGTATCATAATCCAGTCCACATTATTCTGTAACTGAATCTAGGCGTCCTCCTCCCCAGTAGCAATTCACTCCACAAATGGCATCTTCTGCAGAGACCTAGAATGAAAAAAAACAAAACAACAACAAAAAAATTGTAATTTCAATGAGGCAACACTAAAGCATCTGACAGAGACCAACAAAAATATTACCTATACTCAAACCAGTTTGAGAAATGAGGGTTCCATTAAACAAAGAACATAGCCCCTGTCAATAATATTCTTCCTTTATTGTTTTTAGATAGCATTGAGTTACCAAGGGAAGGCATGAGTGCCCTCCCTGGAAGTTTTGGAAAGAATTCCATTTACCTGTGCATTTACTTGTGTATGCTAGAATCCATGCATGCCAACTAGAGGTGAGGACAGAATAAATGTCTTCTGTTGATCTTTCCTATCTTTGCCTCTAGGTTTCTTGGATGCTTTTCTGAGTTCACCTCTATTTTCCTTCACTCCTTTTCCCATAGATTTTATCTCCCTGATGTTTATCATCACTGTCCTATAAATAAGGAACATCTCAGTAGCAATTCATTTGCCTACCCAATCCTTTCTTTCAGGCATCTTGATATTTAGGTTGGCAAAGAATAAAAATATAAAGTTCTCAGGCCACTAAGGAATTTTAAGTCTAGAATTCATTGAAAATATGGAAGCACAATAGCTTCCCACTTGGTACAGTGACTTTCATTTCCATGTACAACCCTGAAATAGACAAATGAAGCAACAGATCTGTGGTGGCACAAGAAAGATGGTGGTTAAAGAACTGTTGCATTTTCTACACATATAGGCAGCTCATGGGGTGGGGAAAGGGGCAACTATTCTGCTAATCATATTCTGTGGCTATTTGTCTTTCCTGGAAATATATGGAACTCTTAGATACTGCTCTAGAAATGAGTCAGCCTCTTGATGTTATCATATCATAAATGAATGTTAGTCTACCAGCTCGGATAAACCATCACATGCCAATTTCTTTCAAATCGATTAAATTATCCTAAAGGGGGATTCAATCTCAGTCTTTATTGGGGTGCCCTTCCCCTTCTCCGGGGCACAATGGTCCAAAGGGTTCATGTAATACCTGGTAAAAAGGGAGGGTAATTTTTCTAGTCATCTATTGCTACATAACAAACTATCCTAAAACATAACGATGTAAGACACAAAAGACTCATATGATTCCATTTATATGAAATTTCTAGAAAAGGAGGAACTTCAGAGTCAGAAAACAGGTCTGAAGTTGCCTGGGGTTGGAATTAGGAGTGAAAATTGACTTCAAAAATCACATTGGAACTTTCTGGGTGATGGACTTGTCCTAAAATTGACTGTGGTGACAACTTTTTATATTTACTAAAACCCATTGTTTTCTTTAAATGGGTGATTTTATGGTATATAAATTATACATCAATAAAGCTATTTTTTAAATTGGTGGCATAAAATAACACTTAGTGACATAAAAAAAACAACCACTTTGTTATGCTTATGAATTCTGTCAATGGGAAGTCAATCAGGGCCGAGAGCGTGGCATGTCTCTGCCCCACAGTGATCGTGGATTCTGATGGGAAGACTTGTATGGCTGGGGGCTGGAATCCTCTGGAGGCTTCTTCACCTGCAAGTCTGGTACCTGGGCTAGATTCTGAGATAGAGCTTCCCTGTAAGGAGTGTCTAGAGAACCAGCTTTCCAAAATACCAGAACAGAAGATGCAAGATTTCTTCAGGTTACATGCAAATCTCTAGGCCAAGTTAGATCAAGAAATAAGACCCCTCGAAGTTTGAATATGGTCTGAGGTAAACATGTTCTAGAATGAGAAAGCAGAGATTGATGACTGAAAAAGAACAGGTCACAAAACACTATGTAGAGTATGATCTTATTTTGGTTAAAAGATGTAAATATATATGGATAGAAAAAGATCTGGAAGGATATGCATTAAGGTGTTAGCAATAATCTTTGGTGGTAATGTAATGTTTTTCTGATTTTTGCTTGTCTATATTTTCTAGTTTTCTGCAATGTACTTACATTGCTTCTGTAACAATAAATGGTTATTTTAAAAGAAAAAAAAAAAAAAGAAATAAGACCCCTCCCTTTAATGGGGGTGACAGGGCCACCTTGGAGAAGAGGAGGTGGGATGGGAGATATTGTCCAGACCACCTTCAGAAAATAGAATCTGTCGCAGGACACTGGTTTTCAGAACGTCCTGGCCCCTTGGTCCTTGCAAGTCTTCTCACTGTTCTGATCCCTGAGGCCTCCCTATGGGTGGGTAGACTTTACTTTTCCAAGGGGTAACAGAGATCATTTACAAAGAGAGATTCTGCAGCTAGGGTCCTTGCCCTCCCCAATGGTGTCTCAAAGGCTTTTGCCATCTGAGGTCTTGCTGGGACATTTAACCGTGTAGGCCCAGGTACCATCACTTAAGAAAGCCGCTGGCCTTTGACCATGTTTCTGATTTAGAAACTGTCCCTCGTTGTTGCTCCTGCTGTTCTGCTTCCAAGGCACTTGCTCTCCTGCCTCCCTCTCTGAGACACTTCAGAAAGCATCTTCAATGAGCCTTACTTCTCATAAAACACAAAAAGAGATTGCTCACAAGCAGTAGCATTTATTTAGGGTTCTGTAAAATCTCTAAAACTGAGAAGAGAGAGAGAGAGAGAGAGAGAGAGAAAGCCCACCATTTTCTTTAAATTGGGGAAGGCAAAACACAGAACAAAGCACATCAATTTTTCAATAAGTCATCCTGCCACAATTGCCAAATGTACACCTGCACACAAGATTGTGTACACAGGCATGAGGGACGGAGATGGGGAGGAAGGTGTGGGAAGAGAGAGAGATCTGTCAAAGCCTCTGTAGTAACTTGCATACATTTCTCAAATAACAGAAAGAGTCCTGCTTAAGAGCAGAAGGTAATAAAGAAAAGAGGAGCAGCTGACATCATGTAAAGAAGAAAATTTTAATTTTTTTGTCTTTTTTGTGGGGATACTTAACGCCAGCTATATCTCATATTTGTGGGAGATAAAACCCTAATTTTTAAAATTCACAAGCTCTTTTAACATAACCCATCAGTGACTGGCTAGAGATCACTTTTTAAACAAATTCACTGGCTTATTTCTTTATCTATCAAAGAGTTCTTTAAATGACCAGAAGAAAATTTACTCTAGGTGAAGTTCAGGGGAAGATAGAGAAATAAAATTTTATTGCTGATAAATTAAGTTTTACCTGTTGTACAGCAGGTACTGTGCTAGGAGCTTTCCATTTGTTATATAGTTGAATTGTCCCAAATATGTGAAGGAGCTATTCATATCTAATCCTATTTTACAGATTAGGAAACAAGGACTATAGGAGGTAAATAACAAGCAAGCCTGTAACTGGGGAGGCTCTAAGTCAATGCAGAGCTGCGTGTGGCTTCACCTGGGGCTTCCTGAAACACCAGGAGTTGGATTCCAAGGCTCAGAAATGCCTTGGGGTCTCCTAAAGTGATAAATTGAGACCCATCTGATGCAGTCACTCTAATAGGCCATCAACATCTTTCCCTCTAGCTCCAGTTCACCCTTCTGGGCCCCACTGAAAATGTAGCTCACTTAGGAATTCTTACCCATTAACTCCATCCCTGCCACCCCAGAGAGGGCTTTGCTAAATGCCCTGCTAAGTCTTCCCTCAGCAGCACTCTACATTTATTCCTAACGTAGCACTGAACCTTCTAGATTATAAATGGCTTTGAGTGTCCATGTTCCACAATAGACTGTAAGTTTTTTGAGGGGAGGGACTGTATCCTACTCAGCATTCATCATGGTGCTTGGCCTGTTGTAGATTATCAGATGCTTGACTACATGGATTAGTTATTAAAGATCCCCCAGCCATGAATGGTGCCAGAGCCCCTTCCATGGATTTCATGAAACATGATATGAAACTTCCAAATCATAAAGAGCTTTTTTAATGAAAAAAGATGGACAGGAATGACTACATAAAAATTTAAAACTTCTCTATGGCATGAGATATACATATAAACAAAATTTTAAAGGGAAGTGACCAACTAGAAGAAAATATTTGCAAACTAAAAAAAAGAAAAAGAAAAAAGATTTTATATATAAGAAAAGATTTAAGATATAAAGAATCCCTACAAATCAATATTAAAAGATACATAGCATAATAGGGGAAAGGAGATAATAAATAAGCAATTCAGAGAAGAACAAATGCAAATGGCTAAAATACAAAAAGATGTTTAATAATTAAAGAAATGTAAACTACAATGTCTATCAATGTAGCAAAAATTTTAAAGGTGGCGTTTACTCAATGGTAGTGCTGGTGTAAAGAAGTGGGCACCCTCATACAGTATTGGTATGACCTTCCTGAAGGGTAATTTGTCAATATTCATCAAAATCTTAAGTGTGCACTCCCTTAAATTCCATGATTCCACTTTTAGGAACATATACTACAGAAATATCTCTATCATGTACACATAAAGATGTATGTACAAATATATTCTCTGCCAACACTATAGCAAAACATAGCAAATTACAGCGAAGAACTAAATATTATAATAAAAAAATTGTATTTGCTAATAAAATTATAGCAAATGACTAAATATTGATCAATAGTAGAATGGTAAAATAAATTTTCTAACATTTCAAATCAAGGATCTATTAAATTTAATGAGGTCATTCTAGATGTGTTAATATGTCTATGTCAAATAGCTGAAAAAATTAGATTGCTGAATAATATAATAGTTAATTCAATTTTTTGAAAAAAAATATGCAATTTGTTTGTGGATATTTGCATAAGCACTCCAAAAAGTTCTAGAATGATACACCCAAAGCTGTTAAAAAATATTTATTGCTGGGACTGGAAATGGAGTGAGCAAGAAAAAACATTTCTTTTTTTTTGTACTGTTTAAATTTGTTACAATTAGTTTACATCTCTTTTGTAATATGAAAAAAAGCAAGAGAGTTTTTTTTTAATTGTGTCATCTCTTTTATTAGCTTTATTGCTATTCTTTGTAGAGATAGGTACAATGTGAAAAAAGAGAGAGACTGAAGCTAGGCAGAGGGAACTCTGGTTTGAGAATGATGCAGTCCCCAAAACTCCATCATCAACACCATCTTCTCCTTACTATGCCTAACTCAGAGAAAGGGTTCTTTGATAATTGCTTGACCAACTATTTTATTGAAAGTGTCAGTGTTTGGCTTACAAAATTCAATGGCATGGTCACTTCCTTCAGGAGCTTATAAAGTCTGGTGAGGAGACCAACAATTAAAATATAAAATTATATATATCCAATAAGGAGGGATAGTATATGTATAATGGAGGCCTAGAAAGACAAGCTAATGAATCAGCCAGGAAAAGTCACAGAAGGCTTCACCAAGGAGGATGTTCACAAATTAAGACCTAGACATTAAGCAGATTTTTTTCATAATTAAAAATGTAATTTTAAATAAATTTTTGTGTAATTAAGAATATACAAAATTGGGTTTTGCATAAAACCATAAAAGAGTTTGAGACAAAAGTAAATAAAGAAATTAAATACCAAGTGAGAGAGTGGTAGGTGATTTCTAAGCTCATGTCAGCTTTAAAAGCATCCATTTTGATCACTCAAAATATTCACTGAGCACTTGTAATATGTTCAGCTCTAGATTGGGTGTGTGGGGAGAGGAGATGATAAAATGATGTGCCAAGGTCTCAGTCCTTAAGAAGTTGATCATCTTGATAAGGAAATCAAACTAATGCATGAAAAATATGTACCTAGCCATGCCCAGCCCAGTAGGCCATTCAAAATATTAACTTATTGACATTACATAGCTAGGCACTAAATTGTATGGTATAGATTCCAAAGATAATGGCCGTGAAAGACACAAACCAGATTTGTAAAATGAGGTACAGAATGTAAATATTCCCCTATATTTAGTAACACTTTTGATGAATCTAGTTTTTTAAATAAAGTTATATGAAATCCAAATTCTAACCAAAATATGCACTAAAAAATATGTGAGTATATAATTATTACAGATACTACAAATGTTGGTCATAACATAAAACTCTGTGTCAACTAAAGAAATCAGAAAAAGTATGACACAGTAGGGCTTGAGTTAGGCCTAATAAGACACAAAAGATTTGGATATAATGGAGATTAGGAAGAACATTCAAGGTGGGAAGAATACCAAGGAGTTCCAGGATTCTCCATTCTGAACAACTTAATGATCCTACACTGTTCTTATTACCATTGCTATCTATCTGTAAAATGCCCAGGGATGAATGAAGTTTGCTTTTGAAAATCATCACCAACGTTAGAGAAGGAAGCTGGCGTTTGATGGCTTACGAAGGCAGAAGTATCAGGGAAGCTCCTCAGGGGTACCAAGGACATCCATAAACTGTATATTTGAAGGTTCAAGACTTTTGCCTTCTTGCCTCTAATTAGTCTGAGTTGTACACTATTTGTTTCCAAGAAAAATGTGTTAGGAGAAAATAGCATTTCCAAAAGCCTTAGACACTATTGAGGTGATTTTACAAAAGCAGATGGAAGTGTCATATGAGAAACTAGAACTTTGGAACAGGCGGGGGGAAATAAGCTGGGGGAGCTTGAGGGAAAGGAGGAAAACCAGCTCTTGTTAAGTTTATGGCCAATTAACATTTGCCATACTTCAGACTCCAGTGTTTAGCAAGGGCTTCTCAATATTAAAGGCAGCTCTGTGAACAATGGAGTCCTTTTTTTTATGCAGTTCACAGCTGTCAGAGATCATTTAACTCCCTATATATTTCCAAAAAGTGATGCCTTTAATAGGCAGCATAAACACCAGGGTTAGAGCACATTGAAGCCTGCCATAGACGCAGAGTGTGAGGGCATCACTCGCATCTGTCAGGATCTGGAAGGGAGGCCTAAGTAAATAATGCCATAAACTGCCTTTAGAGAAAGAACGGAAGACAGGAAAGGTGGGGGGCGGGCAGAATGGGAGGAGGAAAAGATGAGGAAGACAGCTGGAGAGAAAGAGAAGGAAAGAAGAAAAATACAAGGATGAGTGAAAGAGATTAAACTTCTGCCACAGAAGCTGAAAATACATTAATTAAAACTTCAATTCCTTTCCAAAAATGATCCATTTCCATTCAAATGTAAAAGTAGTCATAAAGTAACATGTTAAACCTCACCTGTCTGGCCTAAACAAATTTCCTAGTTATCAGGAATTCAACCAGAGCTCTATTATCTCAACAGAGTTTATATTTAATTTCCAATTTGTTTTCTTTCTTTTACAAGAGATCCAGGTATCACATATAACATGCACTGATTTTTCTGTTTCTCTGAGTACTTTCAATGGCCTTACTGTTCTCCAAGACTAATAAAACCAGTGGTGTGATGTTCCTCCATTTGGGCTGGAATTCTGTATTAGAAATATAAATCCAGTACAGTTATTAAAGAGAGACTATGAAACTTAAGGAAAAGGCTCACACTTCTACTTAGGCAAGTGTAACCTGCAAGATTAAATGTTTGGTGAGCTCAGCAGTGTTTGTAAAAATGTAAGAATCTTAAAAATCTTCCCTTCAAATGAATAGTGGGAAGTAGTAAAATGATCTTCATTATGTGATGTTAAGTAATATCCCAAATGCACTCAAGAATTTTAAACATAATCTTAAAAACAGCCAATCTTTAAAAACTGAATTCACGTGTGTGTCATCTACCTTTATCTTCTTAAGTAATACCGGCATTTGTAGTAAAAGCATAAAAAGCTTAGCAGTACAGAAAAGTTCCAAGAAGGAAACAACTTCTACCAACCAGAAATAAGCAATGTTAAGTCTATAAATATTATTATTATAGAATCTCTCTGAAAAATGTATAGATAAAAGAATGAATGTTACGTCAATTATATCTCAGTAAGACTGGAAAAAATAAACTGTAAAAAGAAAACTTGTAAAAATAAAATACAGTGTGTGTGTGTGAAAAAAAATAAAAAATAAAAAAAAATAAAATAAAATCTAACTGGTGGCTACACTTAAAAAAAAAAAAAGTTTGATAAACAGACATAGATATAGATAATGTGTGCCATTTAAAAGTAGTTAATCTGACATTTCAACATTTAATAAAGGAAAAAGAAACTGAAGTAGAGGAAATTGCAGAATTTTAGATAAATGTTTCTTTGCCATCTAAGATTAAGAAAAAAATTGTTAAGTCATTAGCAGCCTAGAGTCACTTTTGGCTGCTGGCAGTTTAAAATACACATTTTATTTTTAACCAGTTTGGATTGATTTTAAACAGTTTGGATTGAGGCCCTCTTTCTCTTCCTCCTGCCTCCCTTATCCCTCCTAATTTTTGTTACTTTATACTATTTTTATATTTTCAGGATTTGAAACATTTACGTAAACCATAATTTTCCCATTAGTTTCTTAGTTCTATATTGGCATGAATTTCATGCTCACAACTAGTCTTCCTACCACTCTTTCTTTGTTCTTGAGTTCTTTATTTTGATTCATTCCTTGCCCCACATTATTCTTTTAATGCAAAAAAAAATTATTTTGTAAAATATATTCCAAGTTTTTTCAGTGTCATGCAAGTCATGGAAATTGAGTAAATGCAACTGTGCATTTAGTGAGAGTTAGGGAACACATAATCTGCTTAGGCACCCCAAACTTGAAAACACAGCAGGTTACTGGAGACGCAATTTGTGGGCAGGCTAGATATGTCTCCAAAGAGAAACCATGCATAAAACTCTAGGGGCTGACAGAAGAGGCCTAGGAAGACAGGATAAATGTTCCAAATCAGGGGGAGGGGAATGTCAGCTACATGCAACCTCTTTAGAAGTGCCCAATTAGGAATCAAATGCCTCTTGAAGTAAGTGGGATCTGAGAGTCTGCCTTGGTACATTAATTATTTAGAGGCAAGGAGGACTACTTTTTAGGGGTGATTTGTTTCTTCTTCATGCCATCTCTGTTTAGACATTTAAAATTTACCTCAAACTCAGCCTATCAAAAACTGAACATACCACCTTCCCCTATACATCTGGACTTCCCCATGTCTTCCCTAGTTAAGTGAGACGGCATCCTCATCTCCCACCCCCGCCCCCAGTTGCACAACTCAGAAACTTTCTCTCCCTTACTCCTGCATCCTATTTCCAATGCACTTCACTTTTCCCCACTGTCAAAAATATTCAGAATTATTTCTTAGGATAATAAGTTATGGCTCTTTCTCATTCTATTCTCTAAAACATAGAAACATACCTATAAAACAGCACTTGTGTGATTAAATGACCTAACGAATTTTTTAAGTTATTGTTTATATTTTACTCTGAAAAGGCAAATTTCTCAGTTTTCCATAAAAGTGAAATCCTATTAGCAGGAAACAAGATTTATAGTCTAAACTAGGGGTCAGCAAAATTATTTGTAGAGAGATAGATAGTAATTATTTTTGGCTTTGCAGGTCATATAGCTCTGTTGCAATTATTCAACCCTGCCACTGATAGTCATAAAAAAGCAGCCATAGGTGATATGAAAACAAATGAATGCAGCTGTGTTCTAATAAAACTTTATTTATAAAAACAAGGGGTGGGCATTTAAAGAAGAATTAATACCAATTTTCCTCAAACTCTTCCAAAAAATAAAAAAGGAGGGAACACTTTCTAACTCATTCTATGAGGCCAGTAAGGGTCTAATATCCATAATATATAATAAACTCTGTCAACTCAACAACAAAAAGACAATTCAATTAAAAAATGGGCAAGGACTTGAATACACATTTCTCCACAGAAAATGTACAAATGACAAACATGCACATGAAAAGATGCTCAGCATCATTAGTCATTAAGGAAATGCAAAATCAAAACCACAATCAGACACCACTTCACACCCACTAGGATGTTTATAATCAAAATAAGTGGAATTTAGATAAGATAAAGAGAGTCTTAAAAGCAGCAAGAGAAAAGCAACTAGTTACATACAAGGGAACTCCCATAAGACTACCAGCTGACTTTCAGCAGAAACTCTACAGGCCAGAAGAGAGTGGCACAAAATATTTAAAGTGATGAAAGGGAAAAAACTACAATCAAGAATACTCTACCCAGCAAGATGTCCATTCAGATTTGATGCAGAGGTCAAAAGTTTTACAGACAAGCAAAAGTTAAATGAGTTCAACATAACCAAACAAGCTTTATAAGAAATGTTAAAGGGACTTCTCTACACCGAAAAGACCAGAACTATTGGGCTGGCCGAAAGGTTCGTTCGGGATTTTCCATAAGATTTAACAGAAAAACCCGAACGAAACTTTCGGCCAACCCAATAGGAATAAGAAAATTATGAAAAGGAAAATCTCATTGGTAAAGGCAAACATACAGTATAGGTAGCGGATCAAGCATTTATAAAGGTAGTAGGAAGAGGTTAAAAGACAATAATAGTAAAATCATCTATATTCATCATAAGTAATTCATGGAAACATATCCATGAAAGATAGCATATCAGTCCAAAATGGCTGATAATGAATTTAAAAAGTAACATCATGCAAGTGTTTTGAGGGACAACACGGCCTCAGTACTAGGATAGCTTAGCATTCATTTGGGGAAATGGCTGAGTGTAGCATGAACTCCCAAAGACTGATATGTGTTGCCAAGGTAACCAGAGAATGGCTTGGCCATTCTCTGACTAACTGATGGCCAGTGTCATCTGGGCTAGAGTGTGAGGGGTATAGAGGGCACACCTGAGGGGGCAGGGCACACATCATCAGGAGCACAGAGATGGGCCTCCAAATGAAAGGCATTTGTTGCTCTCAGGTACATTCTTGGCATTTCATTTGAGAAAAATGTCCGACAGCCAAAATGTCAGGAACATGCTTGTAAATAACAAATTCCTTAGAGTTACTGAACACATCTCACCGTCTTTGTCAAAAAAAGCTTGCACTCACCCTTTTGAAACTTACATAGACATACTGTTTGCACAACAGGGCTTCTCCTGTCAAATATAACACATTTCCTCCCCTCTGGCAATGATTTGAAACACGTAGTTATCCACTGGAGACTTACTCTTGAATTCTGGCACCTGGGCATGCATCACCATGCTTTGTCAAGCTCTTATTAAATGTGTTGTGGTAGAGATCAGGCAAGGCTTCCACTAAAAGCACAGCTGAAGATACAGGATCTGAATCATTCATTCATTTGCTCATTCATTTGCTCTTTCAAGAAATATTTGAAGAGTTAGTTCATGGTACAGGTCAGAATCTGTGCTAGAGATCCAATAATAAATCAAATACAGTCCTCAAGGAATTTAGGGTCTATATGGAAAGTCTAATAGGACATGAACAATTATTATACAGGATGACATACAGTATAATAAAATTAAAGATGGAATGCTGTGGAGGTAAATGTGGCAGACACCTATTTCAGTAAAGGGCAGAAGTGGGCAGGGAAAGATCCCTCAAGGAGGTATCTGAGCTAAACAGTTGCTCTGAAGATGGAAGCGACTGAATTGTCAAATTGTACTCTGATATTTAGCATAGTGGCAGAGAGCATAGGCCTGGACGCTGAAGATGAACTACCTGGGTAAGGATCCTGGCTCTGCCCCTCATCAGCTGTGTGAACTTTGGATAATTAACAACTCTGTACCTCAGTTTCCTCATCTGTAAAATGGGGACAGTAAATGAGTTAATAATAGAATGTAGACACAAATATAAATATACATATAAGTAGAACTATGTGTAAAAATAAATAAATATGTGTAGAACAGTACCAGGCACAAAGTAATTACTACATCAATTGCCTGTGATATATGGTTATTAATTAATACAAGTTGCTTCAAATATCTTTGGGAAGCATTTTGAGTAGAAATGGTAAATGTATGATTATATTAATAAAATATTGTTGCTCTAGTAACGAATAGCCTATAATTTCTTTTTTGATAAAGCACTAGTCTGAACAAATTTGACCCAGAACCTCATGGTATACACAAACACACACACACACACACGCACGCACGCACACACAAAAAAGCTATATTTGCCTTGAAAGCAAAACTATAGTAGTATTTTAATCTTAAACGTGAATTTCTTCTATTCTAAATTCTGTGATTTGCTTTGCGGCAAAATCTATGTTTACCAGACAGCTACCAGGCCTCAAATTTCACTATGTTTTAATAATTTGGGATTCAAAGGGGACTTGTGGTTTAACAAGCCAAATAAAGAGAATAATGTGTCTCAGTCTTAACATTGTTGGACAGGTAGCACCTCATGTTAAACATGGGCCCAGACATCAGATCATGTTGGCAAAAAGCCATGGATCCTGACATCTGTTTCAAAAACTACTTCCCACACCTATCTAGCTGGCAACAGAAATATCAAAACATTTAACAGGTAAATAAAAACTCTTTCTGGTGGGTGAGGCTTCTTTGCTCTGGAAGTATTTAATTTGTGATTCAAAATTCAATTCTGGGGTAACATGTAGTAACCAGATCTATAGGTCTTATCTAGGGAACCAGAGGTGGACGTGATGGGCCCGGGTTCTGCCCACAGAACTAAGCCACCCAGAGGACAACTCGGCAAGGAAATAGGCAATTGCCATGTTGCCTGGAGTTTCACCTACCTGGGCTGGGAGAAGTCATAAAAGATGTGTGAGCTCAGGAATGACACTTCACCCCAAGCCACAATATGCATTTCCAGTATCAGTCACTCACATTTGTTTTACATCTGCCAGTCACAGAAACATAGGTGAGAAGCAAAACAAACTTATTAGCCACTTTTACATGGCTGAGTTCATATTTTCAGTGAAAACACCTGGGTTCCTCAATGACCACTGAATCATCTACTGCTCTACATTTTTCCCCCTTTCAAAATATTTTTAGAATCTTGGAGCTTACATCTTTGTTTATGTTGTTTTCATTACGACTATTGATCAAGTAAAAGGGGTATTTTTTTGGCTCCAACTCTTTGCATAGAAATTATAGCGTATCCAGAAGTAAAGCCACATCAAACTTAGTGCAAGCCTTAAAATACTAAATACTGTACTTTTTTAAAAGCGTGGATGATACAATCTGAAGTACTCAATTCTATGATGCAGACTTACACAGCATGCACTGGGGAAGAGGTAAGGTTTGAAATGCACCTTGAAAGATGGATAATCCAGGCATGTGTAAGGGATGGAAAGTCTCGCCTCAAGATTTAGGGAGGGAGGAAGGCGTTGATAGTCTGAAATAGAAGATCAAGCTGCAAAGATCTGAAGTTGGGAATGAGCTTGACGTGTTTGTGAAAAGCAGGGAAATCAAACTAGAGCCAAGGCCCTGTGCAAAAATGGGGTCAGATAAAGCAGAATACACCACTCTTTTTTGATGTGTCTGCGCTTGTACGCATATTGAAATGTCTTCCCCACAACAGAGCACACAACTCAATTAACTAAAGTCCTCAGATAATGAAAATCCTTTCTTTACATTCAATGGCTGGGAAGTAATTTTCTTAATTATAATCCTGTGTTGCTGCTTCTATATCATGAAATAAAAATAAATGTTTCTGCGTTTATATCCTGCCATTTTGCAAAGTATATTTAAGATGGTTTGCAAAGACAAAGTACAATGAAAGCATGAAATAGAACTAGATACGAGGAAGAATAACAAGAAAACAAAAGTATGTATTAAATGAAGCCAGAAATAAGCTTAGTACTAATTATATGTCACATGGGGCCATAAGTTTGTCTTCTGGCAGCATGAAGAGAGAAACCTGACGGTTACGGGAAAGTGGTCATTTAATCTGTCAGAGTCACACATATCGTTAAAGCCATTAGAAGCATTAGGAATCATCCACGTCCAACCCTGTCATTTCAAGATGTGGCAGGTGGGGCTCCAGATCCTATGAGTACAATCACAGAGCTAGTTAGGGCAGGACAGAAGTCAACTTTCAACAGTGTGGAAATTACTTCCAGAGAGGAGATTAAGAATTAGAAGTGAACCAATGAATAGAGGTCACCTTCCAATGGATTTGGAACCTCCTTTGAGAGCAGTCAGATTTCTTCTGCAAAAGCCACCACTGAGATGTGAATTAAGGAGTATTATAAGTTCCTAATTAGATTACCTTAATTGTTGCTATACTCAACTACAAAACTTGAAAGAATGTTTGAGATCTGAATAGTCTTTATGAGATGATGCGTTTCTTGTACCTCGTTCAGCTTCAGCAATAAACTGCATCTGCTGATTTCACCGTCTCAACAGGCAGATCCATTTTCTGGTACTTTGGCACAGGAATTTTCTGTTTGGGTTTTTACTCATTCTAGGGATTGTTGTAATCACATATCTTCACTCTGGTGGAAAAGTGTGTTTTTGCTAAAACTATAATTTACTACTTCAGAGTCTCTCCCACTCATAACAGAATGTTGACTCTACAGGAAAGACCTCATTACACAACTTTGTTGCAATGAGATAATAAAGGAATAATATTTAATACTTGCTGGAGACAGAGATACAGCTGTAATGTCTAATTGAAATAATAACAAGAAAGTAATGTGACATCACACTCACATGATAAAGATAAAGATGAAGCAGAATCAACAAAGGTGGACCACAAAATACATTTTGAATTTTGGAAGGTGGAAGTGAAGAAGCAGCCATATAATTACTACACTTAAAATGTCAGTTGAGGGATACCAAGCTCTACTGAAGCTCACATCATTGACATCAGGCAGCAACCAGGCCTCCACTGCTCCACCATCCCCAGATTATCCTCTGTCTTCTCCAACTCCTGGGCCAGGTGCATGCTTTGCTCAAGATCACCCCCATCATTGAAGTTGGAAGTGATAAGAAACTGATCAGTGTTCTAGTTCATTCTCGTGGTTTCTAGCTCCTACTCATGGTCCCAGCTGGTCTTTGTTCTCCCCCTCTTTCATCTTCCTTTGCTTCCAGCTTCTCCAAGACCAGACACAAAGACCAGTCAGTCAGCAACCAGAACTGCATAGGGTCAAATCCCTCTAAAAAATCTCTAGTGGTATTTGCCTTTCTTGGCACGAGATAACACTGTTCTTAATGGAATCAACAGCTCTCAATCTTCTAACACTTGGGAGTTTTCTGTTCTTTTAGAGTTTCTACAATTGTGTGGGTTTTTTTATTGAAAAATAAAAGCATTATAACATCATTAAGGAATATTTTGAAAACATGAAAAAAGATCACTAATCCATAATTCCTACTCTCCATCAGGCCAAACGTTTTGTGTGTTATCTCATAATCTACACCAGCACATGAGGCCATTTAGGGCTTGGCTTAAGTCTGTTTGGGCTGCTATAGCAAAATACCACAAGCTGGGTGGCTTATAAACAGAAATTTATTTCTCACAGTTCTGGAGGCCAGAAGTCCAAGATCAGTGTACCAGCATGGTCAGGTTCTGGTGGGAGTCCTCTTCTGGATTGCAAACTGCTAACTTATCACTCTTTCCTCACATGGTGGAAGGGGTGAGCTAGCTCTCTGGGGTCTCTCTCATAAAGGCACTGATAAGGACTCCACCCTCATGACCTAATCACCTCCCAAAGACCCCACCTCCCAATACCATCACATTGGGCATTAGGTTTTCAACATATGAATTTTAGGGGTGGGGGGAGGTGGACACAAACATTCAGACCATAGCAGGGCTCATAAGTTTTAATAAAGATTTTCTTGTAGAAAGTTGTTCATCACTGCTACCCATGAGAAGTTTCCCAACATGCACATGGTGGTCACAAATTAATAAGACATTCTTATGTGTGCTTTTTAACAACCTTTACAGTCATATTGCATTAGCTTTATTGGACAGTCTATGAAGGAAGTTCAATGTGCCAAAGTACTATTTGGTTTATAAGATTATATATACAAGATTTCTTTGAAGATTTTTTTGTTTGCCCTGATCTAACCAAGTTGTCCAAATGACAGAATCACGTTCAGTTACGTATATTTGCTGTGCCCAGATTTCGGTTTCCAAATACCATTTCCCCCTAATAGCAACCAGTGCTCCTTGGAGAAATGACTCATCCTGGGTCTGACACAAGGAAAGTATGAGAGGAGCCTAGAACCTCTGTCAAACCAGAGATCCAGCAAGCTATTAAGACTACTGGGTTGTTTCAAAGGAGACAAGAACCAACTTGAAGTGGCTCCTACTGGCCAAAGATGAAATAATTCGAGCATCGAAAAGAGTAACGGTGTAAAGGGGATCAGTATATGCCACCCCAAAATATGCCACTTTAGCATAAGAATTATTTTGAGCTGAAGGCAATTGAGAAACAGCAAATACAGAAACAGCTCTTTACTCTCCTTCATCTGTCTAAAGGGAGGACAGAAGTTTCCCTTTGTGAAGGTGTTCCCTTCTCTAATATCAGGAAGGAAAAAATAACATTTATCACTGGAGTTGGATATGGTACCAAGAGGAGACTGCACCAACAAGCCTTTCTAAAATGACCCTTATCTTCCATTAATTTTTCTCATATATTTAACTTTCCACAATTTACCACCCTTAGCAAGCCAAGCCCCTTTTCCTTTGTCTTGTCACTTCCCCACAAATTTATTGCCTTTTGTTAAAACAATTATAAGTGTAGAGGTCTACCTTCCTCTTTGCATCTTCACTACCTTTTCTTTGAGGTCCCCATGGGCATACATTATAAACATTTTCTTCCATTAATCTGTCTTTGATCTGTTTAATTCACAGTGCTCAGGATCAGAACCTAAGAGGGTAGAAGGAAAAGTTTCTCCTCCCATACAACTGCAATGGATTGAAACATACCAATTATGTTAAAAACTCAGAAAAATCCAACATGACACTAAAAATAATAAACAGTAAACATTGGTCACTTCTGGAGGAAACTAGGGAACCAACTCATTATTCTGAAAACTGGTAAATAAAAAAAATGATCAAGCGTTCATTCCACCCTTCTTGTTCAGTCTTTTTTTCACAACAGCCAAATAGCTGATGAGGGCAATAAACGCACAAGGAATCAGAGAATTAGAAAATCACCATTTGACAGCTCTTAATGATCATTAGTTGTTGCTAAAATCTTTAGGTGAAAGATCAATAACAAACCAAGCTGACAACACCTAAGGCCACTGATCAACATTAACATCACCAAAAAGAAAGGCCGTCAAAGAGTAGTGACCTTCTGAGGTGAGGAGATGGGAAGGAGACAGCCCTACCTAAGATGTATCCTAGCTGCAAATATTGAACCTGAATCTAATCAAGCCTCCATATTAAACTGACGGTTCACAGCTAATACAGGGGCTAGAAGAGCATGGCAGATGACACCATAGGATACAACCATCGAAATCCAGAATGTGAGGAGTGTGACAGAACAGTTTTCTCCAGGATAGATACCTTGGGGTCATCTTTCACTTTTCCAATACATCAGTCTTTCTTCTTATTCGGCCTCCAAACAGTGTTATTATTCCTTTGCTATCTCTATTAAATGTACTGTTTGTCTTCCTTCCCATGAACTGTAACAAATTTATTCTTGTCCTGATGAGCAACCTTTTCATTTTTATTGTGTTTATCACACTTTTTAATTAAATATTAATATCAGGGGACTTCCCTGGTGGTCCAGTGCTTAAGACTTGGTGCTTCCACCACAGGGGGTGCGGGTTCAATCCCTGGTCAGGGAACTGGGATCCCGCATGATGCCAGAAAAAAAAAAATTAATATCAGTTTTTGTTTAATTTGTATTCCCTCAGTAGATTCTAAAAGCTCCATGAGGTCAGAGATCATAACTCTTTTGTTCTTACTTGTTACCCTGACATACATTAAACATGCCACAATCATATGTTCAGTGACTGAAAGCTTGAACAACAAAATGAATAAATGAACAAGTGTACCAGCCTTCCAGGCCACAATGTTAATTCCAGACTTACTTTCCCCTTTCAATTCATCCTACGTACCACTACCACATGAACGTTCCAAAAAAAAAAAAAAATTACAATTATCCTATTACTCAAGTGACTTACTTTCATCTATAGCATCAAGCTAAACTTCTCTGCCTCCCTCTGAGGCCTTTAAAATCTGTCCCATCATTCCTTGCTTACTCCAAAACATTTCCCACCAGCCCCTAACTTTTCTGCTTCATGGTTTCCTGGCCCTGCCACCCTGATCCTTGAGTCAGCCTTTTGCTAGAGCTTCTTCCACCCCCTGGGAGGAATCCTCTCCTTCCTTCTGACTATCTGAATCCCACCAATTTCCAATATTTCCTCTACAGTAGCTTCCCCAGACCTCAATCATATTTCCCAGGTACCAGAAGCTCAGAGTGCATTAAGTAAATTCAACCTCTTTCATGTTCATTTGACAAAATGAAATACAAAGGAACTCAAGTGGCAGCTCTGAGCTACTCAGAAAAACAGATCAAAACCCTCCTGTACCAGCTCCCAGTTCAACGCGCCCTTCACTCCACACACAAGGGTCCTGACTACGCTCCACATTATTCAAGGGCTGTATATTTCGCTGTGGTCTCCAAAGCCATGGCCTCCAAAGTAGGGAAAGCCTACCCCCAGGATGCCCAACGGCATATAGTGAAAATATATAGCACTCCTTTTCAATTATATTCTTCATGTCATCCTTTAAAATTTTCTAGTTCTATATGTGTTTTAATGTACATCATATATTAGTATCGTAGGGGATGATTATAAATTATAAATACATGCAATGCATATACAGAGGTGCATGCTTCTGCATATATAAAATGTTTTTAACTGATAGGGTTGTATCACACACACACACACACACACTCAATTAGTAGCATCTGCACTAGGCTACCGAGCCAACTCCTGAGCATTGGTAGCCCTAAAATAAATATCTATTGCTTATAGCTAACCAAGAAACTGCGGAGCCATTTTGAAGGAGGTCTCCCTCCTCAGCTCCCTCCCCTGCTCTTTGAAATGTCAATTTTTTAAAGCCCTTCAGTAAACCCCATGGCTTCAGGCAGTTTCAATCTGTTCAAATTCCTAAGGACACTTAAAGGCAAGAGAAGTCTTTCTTGACGATTGTAGAGAGGATAAGTAGGAGAGAAAGCTAAAGATCATGACCCTGCTTACTAGAGCACCTGGGCAATATTTTCCTATGAGTTCACTAATAGTGAGTTTATTTTGGTAACTTTCTGGAGATAAATCAAGTTCTAATTGAAAAGCAAGCATTTGTATATTGGGAGAAAGGAAAGACAAGTGCTAGGAGAAGCCACACGGCAACGTTATGCCTGACGAAAGCTAAAACCAAAATTCAAATATTTGCACAGCTCTGGATATAGAATTCAAATCACACATTTATAATCTCTTACTAGGTCAAGAAATTACGACATAAAACCTTTTCAATAAAGGGTTCAAACAAGGTTTGCTCATTCTGGAAACAGGATGAAAGAAAACTGACTGCCCAAATGAAAATAATTTTTATTTCTGTTCTGTATGGAAGCATATTTTACTTACAGCAACTTAGCAGGAGGTCTTTCTAAAAAGAAAAAGAAAAAGTTAGAGCAAAACACAATTCATTGATTTGCTGATCGTTCCTGCCTTCAAGTTTCAGTCCCTCATGATATTGACTGTAAATCATGTCCTACTTTCCATGGGACAGTCTCTTTAGGAAAAATATTGTGTACTTCTTCAATGTTTTGGTCACCTAGAGAATTCACAGAATAAGATTTGTCTCAAACTTCAGCAAGAACTTTCAAAAGTTTATCTATTTTCTTCCCATAAAACTTATGACACTGACCCCCCCAAAAAATGACTTGTAAATTGCTAAGTACTTCATTAAGTACTTCTCGAGACAAAATTTCTGATTCCAAAATTAACCAAAGATAATGAGTTGCATTCAGTAATTTATTCCTTGGATCTAGTAGTTCTCTTCCGTCAATACAGTCAAATGCGTTGGAAGTAGAATTAATTATATTTATAAAGCACTATTCAGAAAAGTGCTGCTGGATAACTACAGATGTTCACACAGCTGTTGACTGCACCCCAAATCCACCACCGTCTCCTGTACAGGAAATTATTATTCGTTCTCTCTGGCTTCCTTCCTGTAGTCAGAAACCTGTCGAATGATGACATAATCAAGTATGCAGCAGCCTTTGCTCATCTAGAATTACAGTACATGGGCAGTTCATTCCCAGAGGCTCAGTCCGTCCTGCCTGTGACCTCACAAACAGCTGCGAGGTGAGTGAGGGACCAGGACAGCCAAAGTACTGCCCCCAAGGGAAGGCGAGTCATACTCCTTTCTGTGAGACACTTGGATTTCAAGGCCAAAAGGAAAGAACTGAACACAGGTTAACGCGGTAATAATTGTCAGTCACTGCCTGTAGAAAGTTACTGGAACGACTTGAATACGGTTAATTTTGTCCTCTCAAGATTGAAATTAAACAATCTTCAAGTCTAGAAATATGTTTAAGACAAAAATCAATCCTGTATTTTACTGGTGAGTCGAATCTCTAAGATTCTAAAAACCTAGGTAAAATTGTGAAAAATCCATCAATTATTAAGACATTTGTCTCTGTCAGAGAAGCATGCAACGGGGACAGATGCAAAGAAACCACCAGTATTGGTAGCAACTTTGAAGTCAACTGCACAGAACTACACAGTTAAAAGGGTCTCTGAGCAGAATGATGGGGTGGGAGAGGATTTGGAGGAACTACACTAATCAAGGAAAAATGTTACTTGCGTTCCTGAGCCGTGAAACAAGAAATTGTATTTGGCTGATGAAACCCACATGAGGTAGAGGTGAAGATTGTTTTCATTTTGGCAAATATGTGACTCTTCACTGGCCAGTTAACTCAGCTGTTTGGGGCTTAGTATTTAACAAGGCTCAAGGATTCAAAACCCACATGGCCCAGCCGAGCAATAAACATCACAATGAGAAAGCTTTCTTTTCACAACCAAAGATTGATCTACTATCCCCAAACAGTCTCCTTCTAAAACTATGATCCTTCATGCCAAAGACTATGATAAATTTAGGGTAAACTGCTAAGCAGGATTGGAAGAGTGAAGCATTCTGTGTGACCTTGGACAAGTCACTTAACCTCTATGAGTCTTAGCATCCGCCTATGAAAATTGCAGTTTATAATACTACTGACCATGCAGGGCTGTTGCAAAGATTAAAGGAGTTACTACATGGAAAACTCTTAGAAGAATATGAGGAATGGTATAAATGCTCAAAAAATGTTACCTATAACTAATATGATTAGTTTCCTTATAAAATATTAATGTTGGGTCAGTGGAATTGCCTTCTTTTGCGAAGAATCAAGGGACCTAACATTAGAAACTGAGGAAGAAATGGTTAAGAGCAAGGACTAAAATGTTAGTTAAGCAATGGGATTCAGTGAGTCAAAGTCAAAAATGTCCTTGAGGAAGCTTATGTAAGGGCACACTGTGAAAAGCAAAGGAATCAGGAAGAGAAGCCATGTTGAAGACTCACTTGATCGATATTAAGGAGCTGAGTGGGGTTTGGAATCTCCATTTAGTTGTGTGGGCATTTCTTGAGGCAGAGAGGCGGCAGTAAGAATGCAACCATGCAAGTGGAGTTCTTTCCCTGGAGGACAAGGATTACCCTTGCAGGGGAGAGGCATTTTGCTGCAACCCCAGATGAAAACAGTTTCCGTTTGTGTGATACTGAGGTTGTAGGTGGAAGGACACAATCCATTAGCCTGAAGAAAAAAAGATCTGCCTAAAAACCTAAGTGTGCACCAAGCGGGCTGGCGCTGGCCTCACACCCCTTCCCAGGAGTCCGCTGCGTCGGTGCTGAGGTGTTGCGTGGGGCGGGGGTGGGGGGGTGTTGGCGTAGTTGCTGAATCAGTCCAGTGGGATCAGAAGCTAAGTAAACTTCCTCCGCAACAATAAAGACCTGCTAAACAAAGGATTATCCCCAAGTGGGGAAAAAAAGGATGTCTTTGCTGTCACTCATCGGTCCCTTCAGGGAACAACCTCGTGAAAGCCAGTCTCAGCCCTTACAAATAGAGCAGCTTTCCCAAATCTGATTATGAGCCCTTTGGGCTTTGAAAATTATGGCAGCTTATGAAAAGTAACCACAGAGCCCTCTGTGGGCATGGAGTAGGGCCCTGGGGGAGCGTCCTGAGCAAGGAATAAATTCTAGCCCGGGCCCTCCAGGTCTAGTTGCCAAAGAAAAATACAGAGCCTTCCATCAACACGGAGCCTTTTGCAGCTTTGGCTTAAAAGACAAACAATAAGTTCTTTCTGTTGTTTTGTTTTGCTTTGTTTTACTCATGTCAATATGTGTGGTTAATATAATATAAGGTCTCTCTTAAAATTACAAAGGTTGCCCGTGCACCACGATGAAGGGTGGCCCCCACTCGCCGCAACTAGAGAAAGCCCTCGCACAGAAACGAAGACCCAACACAGCCAAAAATAATAGATAAATAAATAAATAAAAATTTTTTTAAAAAATTACAAAGGTTGCAAACATGATATAAAATAGTACAAATGAAGGACAATTTACACATCTCCCTTCATAACATCGTCATAAATAAAATGAGATGTGCATGATTTTTTTTTATTATTATTCCTGAATTATCCCAGAGAGCCAGAGGCTAGGGATCAGCATCAGGTAGTGCTGATGCTAATGGCTGCACTGTCCCTCCCCTGCAGTGACAGACCTTGCTAATCAATCATGGTACTTCTTCTACTAAACAAAACAGTCCAGGCATTCATCCATCCATCAGAGGTGGCATGGAAGTGGAGACCAAGTTGGGAAGATATCTAGGAATCTCTCAATGAATTCTGAACAAAAATATTTATAAGAGTGTAGTTAAGACGGAGCAACACAGTGCTGAGAAAAGAACACTAGATTAGGACAATGGTCATCAATGTGCAGTGTGCATCAGAATCCCCTGGGGGACAAACATCTGCCTTGGATAATAACCTCACTACAACCTCACAAGGGACCCTGAGTTGGAACAACCCAGCTAAGCTGCTCCCAGATTCCTGACCCACAGAAACTATGAGATGATAAATGTTTGTCCTTCTAAGCCTCTAAATTTCTGGGTAATTTGTTACGCAGCTATAGATAACTATCACATACATTGGTTAGACTAATAGTGGCCCTTTGCAACAAGGTAGCCTTTCCACCTTAGAGCACATGGAAGTATTTTGGATGATAGGAATGTATGTCCTTTCAGTTCACAAATAATCATGTGCCAGGTGTTGTGGAAGAGATGAATTAAAGTCCTTGTTTTCAGAGTGCTCAGTCACCAGACATGGAAAACCCCATTTCATCAGGGAAAAAATACTGAAGATCTACCAAACCTTTCTTGTAGTATGACACTACCTGTATAAATATGCATGTGTACATAAAACGTGGAATATTTTCTGAGTATAAAGTGCTTAGGGACACATCTGGCAATCACCAAATAACAATCACCTAAACCCTACTAGCAACCATCTTGTTATAAAAAATTCCCCTTCTTTTCACCCGCAGTGGAATTTCCCTTCTGCCTTCAGAATGCATTTTCCCAAGCTCTACTGCCGGAATCACATCAACCATTTGAAGGCCACACAATGACTGGCTATGAGAATTCTCCCAATGTTGTAAAGTACATACACCAACATGTTAACATTGATTATGATCATTGCTGGCTGTTTGAATTACCGGTAATTTAATCTTCATTGTGATTGCCTTTTTCCAGTTTTCTGCAATAAATATGTATTAATTTGGAAAGGACACAAAACAAAATAAATGCAAATTCTTGCTAAAAGTTACCACATATCCACCAATTAACAAATATGTGCTGTTTCTTTCAACATTTCAGAATCTGTTTCTACTGAGTTCCCAATTCATCAGCACAATGTACTAAACTTTAGCCAATGTGGCCCAAACCTTTCTCACAGATAAGAGAAACCTTGTGACTGGTTCATGTCCTAGAAGGAAAAATGTAAAAGCTTATTACCTGATTGAAAATTTTCCTTTATTTTCAGGTCTTTCTAGGACTGATGTCTATGTCTTGTTTCTAAGGGTCACACCTGGAAATATTAGGTGGGTTTGCCGTGGAGCCTCACCTCTCGTAGCTCGCCCGGTTCTGACTCCTACCTGCATGGTAAAAGCGAGGTTCCAGGCACCCAGAGGATCCAGTGTGCCCTGAGCCTGGTCTCCAACTTTTATTTCCGGTCTTACCTTGGCTGTTGTATTCTAATCCCAGCTTGATCAAAAGCAGGGAACACTTTAAGTCGTCTCTGGACTCATCAGTTTTCTCTTGAGCCCATTTCTCTGCCTGAATCTTCTTGTCCCCTCCCATTGCCAGCCTCATCAGCTGAAACCTGGATTATTTCAGGAACCTCCCCACTGTCCTCACGGCCCCTACTCTCCTTCCTTCCAATCCACCCAGCAGAACGTCCAGGACTGAAAACCCCATGCTCATCACGTCACTTATTCAAATCTCTCCCGTGTGTTCATGTTGCAACAACCTGAAGTCTGAAACACAACATTCAACATCTCCAGACTCTATCCCTTCCCAACAGGTACCTCTTTCTGAGCATTTCTCCACAGCTCACCCACAATTCCATCTAATCCACACATGTTTATTGAGTACCTGCTATCCCAGGTGCTATACTTAGTGTAGGGGAATAGACACAAAAAGGTTACAGGCCAGTAAGGGAGACAAACAACTGGTAGATAATTATGTAGAGTGGACTAAGAACTCTTATGGGGGGGGGGGGCGGTGACCCTCAAGTAGCACCATGGAGAAAAACATAATCCAGACTGAAGAAGAGGGTGGGTGGTCTTGGAAGGATTTTCAGAGGAGGTGATGCTTGAGCTAGAATTCGAAGTAAAGTGGAAGTGACATGGCTAAATAAGTGGACAGGGGGGTTTCCAGGCAGAGGGAACAGCATAGGCAGTCTTGGAGGCCTGAGGAACTATTCAATCTAGGAGGAACTTATGAGATATTTGGGTGTGCTAAGCCAGGGCCAGGGAAGGGAAGAGCTCACTCTGCCAGTGCAAAATGGTAATAATAGACTGAACCTGGGCTTTGAGGCATAACAGAGCTCAGATCACAGACTAACCAAGTTACTTAGCCTATTAGAGCCTCAGTTTCCCCATCTCTAAAATGGGGTGAAAAATCCCAACAACGTAGTGTTATTTTGAAGATTATAAAACAAAATGTACATATATCACTAAGCTGAGTGCCTGTCCCATATGGAAGTTTGAAAAAAAATGCATGCTTCTATTCTCCTTCCATTCTTTAATAAAAACAATAGCAAACTATTATGTAGCATTTGCTCTGCACCAGGCACTTTACTAGCATTTTTTTACTCATTGAATCTTAAGCACAACTGTGTGAGATGGTACTGTTTTCATATTCAATTTAACAGCTGAGGAAGCTAAAGTCCAGAGAGGTTGAGTAACATCCCAAGGTCACACAGCTAATGAGTGGCAGAGTTTGAATTGGATCCAGGCTGTCGGGCTCCAGAGTCTGCACTATTAACCACTATACTTACAGCAGCCATTCAGACTAGTTTGCCTGAGACAATCCTGGCTGATGCCTAGTTTTCAAGAGTAATTAATAATAGGGCCCCTTTTCATTCTCAAAATTGCTCCGTTTCGGACAGTCAATTAGACGATCACCTAACTGCACTGGGAACCTCCTCAAGTCCCCACTGCTTAGCCAAGGTTTTCTCCAAGCTACACATTGTCACTGACCCTGGGGCCTGCGGGCAATAACTGGGATCAGTCCTTTGGGAGGAGGTCCCTGCCTCTCACAGAGGGCTTCAGGGAGCCTTCGGATTGCAATGCTAATGATTTGTGGTTTGGTGCTAATTCCCCTGAAGCTGAGGTCAGTGAAGGTGGGGATGCTGCCAGGTCTAAAGACAGATCCTCAGCTCTGGGCTGAGTCTGACATCCCCTGGTCAGAGCCAGGTGGTGGCAGTGTGTCTTCCTTTCGTTGGGAAGAAGACCCTCTGAGCCAGCATCCTGCAGGTCCTTCCCGTGAGTTGAGTCCACATAGCTTTACGGTGTGTAAAAAGACTATGGTGCCTTTTTCTGAATAGCTTCCAAATAGACCCAGCCCCTCCCCTCCTGGAGCTCACAGAGCTTAGAAACCAGTGAGAGAGCAAGACACTAATCATTACAGGAGTAAATGTATTGGGTTGGCCAAAAAGTTCGTTCAGGTGTTCGTACCATCTTACCAAAAACCCGAGCGAACTTTTTGGCCAACCCAATATGAATATATTTTTTAATGTGCAGTATTAAGTAGAGACAGGCTGTTGGAAGAGTGTTAAGCAGGGTTATGTGACCCAGTGTAGAGGGGGGTCTTAGAAGACTAGTTATATTTGCCCCCAGCTATTTTATAAGCAAGCTCCTGTAGGCACAGCCTCCTGGTATTTATCTTTGCCTCCCCTACAGCCTCAGCCCCGGGGCATATAGTAGCCCCTCAATAAACGTCAGCTGCAATAAAGAAGTTACCACACCAATTGGGTTCAAGGTTTTACTCCCACCAGAGTTAATAAAAAGCTCTGGTTACATGCTTCTAAAGACAGGGCCTGTAATGTTTGCTTTTCCTCATTTTCAAGGCAGAAGTTCTAGAGTTCCAAACATTTCAGGGAATGCTCAAGGGAGAAAGTTTGTGTAGCTAATGATCCAGCTTGGGATGGTTTATCTCAAAGCCCGGGGAGTTTTTGCTGCCTTTACCCTGTCAGCAGGGAACTGGCTCTGAAGATGTGGGAGATTACAGGAGCTTTCAAGACAAAGGAACATAAATCAAAAAGAATGAAAAGAAAACAAGATCCTTGATCCGCCTCCTGTTAATGTTCTTTTAAAAGTATTTTGTAAGAGAGTAGCGTCTGGGAGGGAAAACAAAGTTTATAAAAGGGAATTAAGCCAGAAGGTAAATGGCTGAAGGCAATGTAGAGCCGGGGTCTGCCCCACACCTCCCCACCCCCCCAACACACACGTTTTTACCTTTTTCTGACAACCTTTAACAACCCCAAATGATTAACGAACAACTGGAGAAAGGTGTCAAAGAGATAAGCCGTTTCCTCCCTCTCTTCCCCACTCTCCTTAACAATACTATTTGGTTCAGAAACTCTGAGCTGTGGATCTTCTTTAATGATGCAATGGTTGGGCTCCACTGAGTAAATCAAGATCAGAGTGCATTTTGGACAGAGAGACATTCTACTCTGAAGGAACCAAAGTAGATCTGATTTGGATTTGAATATTCACTCTTCAACAAAGTTGTCCAAGTGCTAGGGAAGCCCCAGGCCCTCTATAAATCAAGAAGCAAGCCAGATCCCCTTACCAGAGCCCCAAGTAGAAACCATCCCACTCCAGGGCCTCCTTGGGTTTCTAGAAGGGCTTCTGCAAGACGCATTTAGCAGGACCTCAGACAGAAACATTAATTCCTACCCCGGGATCTTCCATGGTTAGGCTACTCTCACCCAGCGAAACTTCTCCTCAGGAATTAGAGTTGCCATATAAAATTCAAGATGTCTAGTTAATTTTGAATTTCAGATAATTTTTTAGTATAAGTAAGACCAAAATATCACATATTTGGGTGTCCTGTACTTTTATTTGCTAAATCTGGTAACCCTTCCGGTTATCAAACTCAATAGATCCTAAATATGTAGGGTTGCCGGGCAAAAAAAACAGGATGGCCAGTTAAATTTGAATTTCAAATAGTGAATCATTTTTCAGTATTAAGTATGTCCCACACTGCATATTTAGGACACACATATAATGAAAAAGTGATTTGTTGTCTATCTGAAATTCAGATTTAACTGGCCATCCTATATTTTCATTTGCTACATCTGACCACCCTAGTCACATGTCTTGTTCCCTCCAACAATTTCATGGACATGGACGTAAAGCTGAGATGAAAATGAGGACATTCTGGGCTGGGAGGAAGAGTAGGGAAACAGCAAGTTGTTGAAGAGTATGTGGAGAGAGAGACAGGGTGGGTCAGGGTTACACAGCTTTCCTTTAGTATCTAAGTTTTCAAAGTTAGGGCTTAGAGACATTCCTATTATTCTTGTGTTTTTTGAAATTCCTATACCTGAATTATTTCACCTTTTCTATTTCTAATGTTGTTTATTCTCTTTTCTCTCTCTTTCTTTCATGTGTGTGCACGTGGGCTTCAGTAGTTGTGGCACACAGGCTCAGTAGTTGTGGCTTGTGGGCTCCAGAGCACAGGCTCAATAGTTGTAGCGCATGGGCTTAGCTGCTCTGCGGCATGTAGGATCTTCCCGGACCAGGGCTTGAACCCGTGTCCCCTGCATTGGCAGGCAGGTTCCTAACCACTGTACCACCACAGGGAAGCCCTTGTTTGTTTTTCTAATCTGAGAATGTTCTCTTATGGTGGTACTTTTACTCTCTTGTTTCAGAATTTGGGGGTATGAGCTCACTTGCAGCAGAAGCAGTTTCTCATGTGTGTCCTCCATGCCCCAGCTTATGGAGGTACCTCTCAGTGGTTTTGAGTTGACTTTGCTGAGCCCACAGTCCTTACCTGGCCAGGGCCTCAGTTTAGTTTCTGTGTTACCAAGGTAGCAATTCACCTGCACGCTGCCCCCAATGTGGCCTTGAGGTTCTGGTGTGTCACAGGCACTCTGTGTCTACCACCAAACTAAGGTCACATGGGTACTGCCAGTTAACAGGCCTGGGTTAATGCTTTGTACAATATTCGAGGAGAGCAGGCTGAGTAGGAGGCTCTAAGTTGGGGCGGGGGGTGTTAATGACAGGACCTTCCTCCTAGGATTTGTATGACGATGAGATGAAGAGTCCTGGCACACAGTGAATGATCAATAAATGTTAGATATTATTATGGTTATTATTGTATTGTTGTTATGGTTAATAATAAAAAGATTAACAAGGCACGAAAATTGGCATACAGGCTATACATAATAAATGTTAACTCTTATTAAACAGTTTCTGATCACTTCAAATAACAAGGATGTTTCTATTAGACTGGTTAATTTATTCTATGACTACGTGTATCCACTATGTACAAAGCACCAGGCTAAAACCTCATAGTGATTGTGTGTAGCTTTTGTGAGGACACCCTGATAAATATGAAGGTTGCACCATACTACCATGGGGCGTGCGTGTGTGTGCGTGCGTGTGTGTAAGTAGACAGGCGCGACACATCATTAGTAGAAGGATGAAGGTGACAACTACAACAACACCTGAGTTATTGTTGCTATTTTTAGGCAGAAGAGAGAAGTCCCCAAAACATAAATTAATATAAATCATAAATGAGGAGGAACATCTCTTCTGAGAAAACAGAAGAACAGAAGTGGTGGTTAAAGGCGCCAAATGAGTCTTGAGGGTAAATGAAGAAACATGTCAAATGGCCTCAATTTCTCAGAATAGGAGACAGTCTCACCCTCTATATGTATCAACTGGAAGCTTACGGAAGACGCCAATTAGAAAGATGACAATTTAATTCAAAGCCAATTAGGAGCCTAGTGTTTATCCGGGTGCTTTTGTGAGTGCTTGTTTGCATGTTTGGGTGGTTTTATTCTTGATTATTGAGTTTTTTCCATTCTCTGTTTCACATTCTGTAAGCATGTATAGCTAAAATGGGTCTTTTCTCTTTAGTCTACCCTCCAGCATGGAAAGCAAATGGAAACACCAGCAAAGATTCAAATATATTTTCCAAAATCATTACACTCTTAACTCTGTTAAAAAGTTAGAAGACAATGTCATGGGGGCTGATCAAATATTTCCAGTATTTCTCAAGATGTGTTTAGGAAGGATAACACTGATCATTCAAGATAGTGCTTTTGGGGCTTCCCTGGTGGTCCAGTGGTTAAGACACTGGCGCTGCTACTACAGCGGGCGCGGGTTTGATCTCTGGTCAGTGAAGATCCTGCATGCCACGGGGTAAGGCCAAAATTGTTTTTTTTAATTTTTTTAATTAAAAACAAAATAAAAGAGTGTTGGCTGATAGAAACACAATGTGGCTCACATATGTAATTTTAAATTTCTAGTAGTCACATCAAAAAAAAAGTAAAAAGAAGCAGGTGAAACTAATATTGATATTTTACTTTAACTCAATATATCCAAAATATTATCATTTCATATTTAATTAATATAAAATTATGATTGAAATATTTTATAATTTTTACTCATCCTAAAGCTTCAAAATCTGGTATGTCTCAATTTAGGTGCTAAATTTTCATCAGAAATACTTTATCTATATATAGATTTCATGAAATTTACAATGGAAAAAGTAGATTTTGTGCCAAATTTGTTCTAAACCTATTTAAAACCTCCTCAATAACTGAAGCATTTTAAAATTTAACTTAAGTAAATTAAATAGAATTAAAAATCCAGTGTTAGGTGCACTAGCCACATTTCAAGTGATCAGTATTTGATAGCACAGATCAAAAGTATATTTACAAATTTCCAACCCCCAGGTTTCAGCTCTTAAAGTAGCAGAATCCATTTCTAGTTTAGTGCCATATTTCTTTTTTTGTTTTGTTTTGTTTATTGAAGTATAGTTGATTTACAATGTTTCAGGTGTACAGCAAACTGATTCAGTTATACATATATATATATTCTTTTTCAGGTTATTTTCCATTATAGGTTATCACAAGATACTGAATATAGTTTTTTGTGCTATATAGAGGCCCTTGTTGTTTATTTTATATATAGCAGTGTATATCTGTTAATCCCAAATTCCTAATTTATCCCTCCCCCTTCCTTTCCCTTTGGTACCATAAGTTTATTTTCTATGTCTGTGACTCTATTTCTGTTTTGTAAATAAGTTCATTTGTATCTTTTTTTTTTTTTGGCCGTGCAGCATGGCAGGTGGGATCTTGGTTCCCCGACCAGGGATCAAACCAGGCCCTTGGCAGTGAGAGCACAGAGTCCTAACCACTGGACTGCCAGGGAAGTCTCGTATCACATTTTTTAGATTCCACATATAAGTGATATCATACAATAATTGTCATTCTCTGACTTACTTCACTTAGTATGATAAACTCTAGGTCCATTCATGTTGCTGCAAAAGGCATTATTTCATTCCTTTTTATGGCTGAGTAATAGTCCATAGTGTGTGTGTGTGTGTGTGTGTGTGTGTGTGTGTGTGTGTGTGTGTGTATACACACACACACACACACATATATACATTCATACCACATCTTCTTTATCCACTCATCTGTCGAAGGACATTTGGGTTGCTTCCGTGTCTTGGCTATTATAAAGAGTACCATATTTCTTGTTCTTTCAGTCTCCTTGAGTGCCACCCAACCTACTCCATCTGCAGTAAGATTGGCCCAGCCTTCTGGGAGATAAAAACTGAAAAGAAAAAGGATTGACAACCAACTTTTTCCAAAGAACAAAGCAAGTTCATCATGTGAGCTCTACTGACATTTTCACAATGATTACACTCAGGTCTGTAAATACTATAGATGTACCGTAAGAACCCCATCTGCACATAATTTGGGAGTGTTTTCGCACCGAGTTTTTTATATTTCCTCTTGGGAATCACAGAACATTGGTACACGGTAAGTATTCAACAAATGCACGTTAGATGAACAAATAAATGACCATTCAAGTGCTAGTTTTCAGTTAATTATTTTCATGGAAAACCTGAAGGAGATCATTTAAGGAACATTTCTCTGTCCTACTCTTCGTGCAATGTCTTTGACCAAGAGTGTCTCATCCAGAAGTGCTTGAAGATAGCAAGAGAAAGATAGAGGAGGAGGAGGAAGCTGAGGCGGGGGAGCCCCCAGATGCACAGCCAGAATTTTAGCTCCCACCCTCTCCTCTCCTCGTGTAGTAGTGGAACTGGACTGGCACAGCCAGGAAACGGGCCAAAGGTTTGTTCCATTCCAGCAGAAATATTTCAAGACAGAAGGGCCAGCCTACACTAGAGACCAAAGCTGGCCCTGTGGGAACTGCTGAGAGCACCTCAAGGTGGTTGGGAAGGACTTATAAATAAATATACAGGAAAAAATGTGGATGGTGCAAACTCAAATGATCTCAACAAGGAAGAGGTGGGGAAAACTCCATTTAAAAAAAAAATGCAAAACACTTAGGAATTGGACAAAGAATTACCAGATTAAGTCCACTTTGAGACGGTCATGTGCAAAGATGGAGAAGAAGATGCATGAGTGGTGCCCACCTTTAGCAGTGATGTCAGCGGAGCAAAAGCCCAAAACAAGGTTAGGATTGAGGGAAACAAATGCTCAAGTTATAAAAAGGATACTGTATTACTTTCCTATTGTCACTGTAACAAACTGCCGCAAACTTCATGGCTTAAAATAACACGAATTTATTATCTTATAGTTCTGGAAGTCAGAAGTCCAAAATCAGTTTCACTGGACCAAAATCGAGGTGTCAGTGGGCCTGCATTCCTTCTGGCAACTCTAGGAGATGTTCTATTTCTTTGCTTTTTCCAGCTTCTAGAAGCTTCCTGCATTCCTTGGCTTGTGGCCCATCATAGTGCCATCCTCTGCTTCCATGGTCACTTCTCCTTTCTGGTCCTCCTGTCTCCCTCTTACAAGAACGCCTGTGATTACATTCGACCACCCAGATAAGCCAAGATAACTTCCCCTTCTTAAGATCCCCAACTTAACCACATCTGTGGGGGGCTTCCCTGGAGGTCCAGTGGTTAAGACTTTGCCTTCCAGTGCAGGGGGTGTGGGTTCGATCCCTGGCCAGGGAGCTAAGACCCCACATGCCTCGCGGCCAAAAAAACAAAACATAAAACAGAAGCAATATTGTAACACATTCAATAAAGACTTTTAAAAAATGATTCACATCAAAAAAAACTTTAAAAAAAGAATCACATCTGGGATTAGTCCATGAACATCTTTGGGGACCATTATGCAGCCTACCACAAATAAACAACTATTTTCAGGGAAAAATAAACTTTTCTTGGAGGCAATGGCATAATGCTAAGTGATGGCAAAAAGGAAATGAATCTCCTTAATTCCCTTATGGCTTCCAAGTTCTCTGACAGAGAGATTGATCCCTAAATTGATAACTTTGGGACTCACAATCCCTTCCCCCAGCCCCTATAAGCTAATACATCACTGTTTCACCCAGGTGTCTATGGCTCACAGCATGTTCCTCTGTTATAACATTTAAACACTCAACAAATAGTTACTGAGCACCTAATATGTAGAAGCAATAATCTAGTCACCCAGGATACATCAGTGAACAAAACAAAAGTTCTTACCTCAAAGAATTGCCAGGCTAGAGGGGAAGGCATACAATAAACAAATAAAGAAGAAAATTACACGACATATTTAAAAGTGGTTAAGTGCTATAAAGAAAAATAAAGCAGAGGAGCCGGGTAGGGGTGTCATGTAAGTTAGCTGCAGTGTTAAATCAAGTGGTTAGGAAAGGCTTGGCTGAGAGGATGGCACTTGAGCAAAGAAAGACTTGAAGGATGTGAGAGAGGGAACCACACACTTTCTTGGATTGGCTTTAAAAAAGCAACAGCAAATAATGCAAAGGCCCCTTGGAGGAGCAGCCTGGGCGTTTGCAGTGGATGGAGGCTAGCTGCGCTACAGGAGAATAAGCAAGGGGGCAGTTGCAGGGGACAGTTCCTAATGGGAGGCCAGCTCGAGGAAGGCCTTGTCACATCAGGGTGTATAGGACTGTGAGCTCCAGAGCGTGGGGCGCAATCTCCTTCTCTTTGGTGTCCTGGCACCTGGCACCAGGTGAGCATGCATCGTTAGCACTTGAGAAATGCAGCTGGAGGGAAAGATCTCTGCTCGAGACATGGTTTTCTCTCTCCATCTTCACTGCACACTTCACCTTCCCTTTCGGCATCCAGGACAGACGCCTGGGATGCCTGTCACCACACTGTGCAGAAACCACCCTTGAGGCCAAGAAGTAGGAGTTGCAGTGGCAGGGGCCAGAATCCTGTGGGCTCAGCTCACAGCCTCTGCCTCCCGCTCTGCTGCTCGCCCACAGTCCCTTCCTCACTCTCGGTGTCCCCAGCCAATGCCATCCCCCCCGGAGCCCAAAGCCCTGGCAAAGCCCTGGTCCTTCCATCACCTGCGGGGTGCACTGGCTCAGCTGCCGTCTAGAGAGAATGGGAGAAAGCGGGGTGGGGAAGGGAAGCGTAAGAAGTCAGGGTGGGGAGGAGAGGTGAGAAACAGACGAAGCTCGTCTAGGGGAGTGGGAGCGGGAGGGGAGGGGACGTCAGGAGCCGTTTGTCCCAGTGCTGCTGAGTAACAAAGGGTTAAGCGATTTGCATTACTGTATTTGTGTGCAGCCTCAGAAGCCTGGAGCTGAGCCTGGGTGGTCTGGTACAGTCTCAGGCAGCGACCTATTAGTGGCATCGCCTCGTGATTTATGCAGCTGTCAAGCTGCCTTCACCAGGACAAGTGAACTGCGGGCACCGGCCGGTAGCCGTGCTCCTTCCGAGAGGAGAAGTAAATGGGGGCCAGAGAGAAAGGAAAACAGCTCAAGGTGCCTCCCCTCATCCTCTGGGGCCTCTAATGACGAGTCCCCTCTATAGAAAAACATCCAGCTGCCCACAGGAGACCGGCTCACAGAGCCCCACTGTCTGCGACGGCCGGGCGGGCTTGGCAGCGAGCCACCACTGATGGACCAGGAGAGGTCAGGCCGACAGACAGACGGCCCCCACCCCGCTGGCCAGTGTGGCTAGGACACAGGGCCCGCTGTTTCAGGCTCCAGGGTGATGGTGACAATGCCACGGTGTGGACCGTCGTCTTACGACCAGGGAAGCATCGTCACCCCGAGATGCCACCCACGAGGTCCGCAGCTGCTCTGGTACCCCAGCGGGCGCAGCACCTCCTCAGCACGCGGCACAGGCGCCGGGAGCGTGGGGAAGATGCCAGCCCTGCTAAACATCCCTCTCCTATGACCTCTTCCTCACCGGTGCCCCTGCCGGGTTGCTCTGTTAATAACCACCAGACCCCACCAACACCACACACACACACACACACACACACACACACACACACCTACCCACACCTGTACACAGCCCTACACACACCTACATACACACACCCCCCTACACACCTATTCTCCACAGAGGCCGTGGCCCCAGAGGAGAGGGCTATCTCTCTTATTCAGTGTTTGATTGACAGTGAAGTAGTCCAGGACATGTGCAAAACTTTAGAGGCCTGGGACTGTGTGTGTGCATGTGTGTGTGTGTGTGCAAGAGAGAGAGAGAGGGCGCACAGCAGCAGGACTGCCCTTCTTAACACTGTCAGGAGGGACGTTTCTTTAACGGACCTCTTTTCTCTCGGCTGCCAACTGGCATGTGGGGCATTGTGTCCGTGGGACAGCAGTGGAAGGCAGGTGTTCCTTATTGGATTTGGTTTCCAGCCAGAACATTTCGGAGGTTGGGCCCGGGGCAGAGACGAACTCCTGATCGCGGCTGAAACAGAGGAAGAGCTGCATACTTTCAGCCCGGGACCCAGGGACACGGCGGGAACTGCTTCTTCCCTCCCTTCTCCCGGGAGTCCTCTGCCCGCCCTTGACTGTCAGGACCGTGGCTCCACAATGGGGGTGCCCTGCAGAGGAGATTGCTTAGCTGGACTCACACAGACACAGGTGGCAGTGGCAGCTGCATGTCCCCGGGTCTCTTGACTTGGCCATTTCACAGTCCTGTCAGCACAGAAGGGAAGGGACAATGGCATTTATAACAGGCTTCCTGTTTGTTCAGTTAGGAAGCTGCTAATGCCTCACTTCGAAATGGTGTCTGAAGGTAAATGTGCCAATTCGCCCTCCAAGCCCCGGACCCCCCTCGTCCCTGCCCATTCAGCGGGAAATTTAAAAGGTTGACAGTTTCGTTCAGGGCATGGCAGCACTTGTCGTCCCCACTGCCAGGGGCCTCTTGAGGACCCTTATGCCCTTCTGTTTTCCAGGGCACCATTCTTCTGCGCTGGTCTGGGTATAAAGGGAGCAGCTGCGCTGGAAGCCGGGGCTGTACCAGGCTTGGCCAACATTCCTCCTGTAATTCCCCTCTTGGCCCTCGCCCCTACGCCCTCACGTCCAGTCACGACAGACAGCTCGTGGTTCCTTGAGCTTGCTTCCAATTTCAAATCTAAAACATGGACCCTCTAAAAATATAAATAAATAAATAAATAAATAAATAAATAAAACATGGACCTTCTGTGCTCTCCCCAAAAGACCTGTGATCACCTCCCTCATAGGAACCCCTCCCCCACCCCATACCTTGTAGGGCGCACACGACACAAGGACTCCTTTGGGGGTTGTTTTCTGGGCAGCTCCCCAGAGACCCTGGACAGAGAAAGTCACAAAGGGGTGGAAGGGATCCTTTCCCTTTTCTGTTGCGCTTGAGAAAGAAGGCTGGTGACAGAAGCATAAACTGTTATTGTTTGTCAGGTGCTTTCCCCCCGCCACCGACAGACTCTGTGGGGAGGTCATGCCTGGAAATAACAGTGGACGGGGCCCAGAGTGATGTTTTTCTGCTAATACTTCACCTGTAGGGCCTTCTCTAACAAACTTAATGAAAGGATTGCTTTCTTTCGGTAAAGTTGAGAGAGGGTATAACTTGACACGAAAGTCAGGCTTTCTTCTGCGGGAGCTGTAAAGTCAGTTTGCGTCTCCTCTGTTCCTACACAGCTTCAGTCCTGCCGCATCCCGTCCAGGTCATTGCGATGACTTCTAAAAATCCGCCCTTCCTGCTTCCACCATATTCACCTTCCTAAAATACGAGCCAGATGGCACTTCTCCTTCCTCTAAAATCTTCCCCAGCACTCCCTCTGCCTACATCCCAAACTTGAGAGTGGCATTCAAGGCCCTCAACAAGATGGATCTATCCCGTCTCTTTTTCTATCTCCTCCCTGCAGAAGATACAGATGGTATGTGTCAATCTGGGTCTGCAAGAAGCAGACACCACAATGGGATTAAAAGTGCACAGATTTGATGAGGGTTAACACCTGTGGGAGGGGAAATGGGGAGGGAGCTGGAGAAGGCAGGAAGAACTCTCAAACTGTCATGGCAGTTTGACCCCGAGTGAAGGAGGAAGGGAGGGGATATTGGGTAGAAGCATCTGGGACTGCCGTAGAGCCTGAGAAAGTTTCAACAAGGCCATTGGCGAGTGATGTCAGACCACATCCTGGGAGAGTCAGCCAACAAAGGAGTTTCATGGCTCCCAGGAATGTACAAGTTTTAGTATCCCTGCCTGACTCTGCCACTGGCTGAGAGCAGCCCATGAGAAATGCACATGGCCTTGATGAAACCCAGTGTGGATTGGTTTGAGGATTTCAGAGAGCAGCTGGGGCCCTTGGTCAACTACACTCCTTGGAGTTGGACGTCTGCAGGGGCATTCCCAAGGGCATTCCCATAGCCACCACAAGACAAAAGTCAGCCAAAGAGATGACCTACAGTTTCCAGGGCATGACCTTTAATTCCAAACATACACACATTTGCTTGTGCCTTCCTCCTTGCCTGCCATGCTTTTTCTCCCATCCCACCACCAAATGAAATTCTACTCATCCTTCAAGACTCCACTCTAATGCCACCATCTCCAAAAAAAGAAGCTTTATTTCCTACATGATGATCCTTTGCCCGCCCCTCTATTATAACATCTCTTTGGATTAGAACTAGTTGTTTGCAAGTCTATCTCCTCTCTGTCCTTGAGGGAGGAGACTGTTTCATTTCTTTTTATATGAAGTAGTCCGGCACCACATGTCACATTCATTCATTTATTTATTCAACAAAATGTATTAGTTGTTTATTATTATGTGCCAGCACTATTCTAGGCCCTGCTACCCTGGCAATATACAAGGCATGGGAGGAGCTTACTTTCCAGTCTTGGTGAGGGAACTAGAAGGATGACAATGTTGAGAGTCAGAGCAGTAAGCAATAGTTGATACCATACCTCCCAAGAGAGAAAGGACAAGTTCAGAGGTGACTAGATACTGGTTTTTAAAATTATACAGCAACAATTTGTGAGCTCTTGGTATGCTAAAGTTGGGGAGTTAAAGCTGAGACCTATACAAAAATTGGAACTCTCAAAAGGCTGCAACACAATGAAAGGATTAATGAACATCAATGGCCCCATGTGCCCAACAGAACTACCAGGAAGCCTGTATCTACAATGGTTCTGGGTGGGCAAAAAATACTCTGTACCTGTGTCTTGCACTAGTTTAAAATTTTTACTCTAACTCTGCAGCATGGGTTATGAAACCCCAAGCAAAAGCCAAGAAATTAACAAAGAAACATAAAACAAAAGCTCTTCTGAAAATAATTCTCCATTAAGAACTACAAAATGCTTCAGCAAACAATCTGCTATGAGTGAAAGTACCAGATACAACAGATGATTAAGTAATCAAGGGCTTCAGATAATAGAAAAACAATGTAATATAAACAATAAAGTAAGTATGTTTAAAGGATAAAGGGATAAAAAATTAGAAATATAAGACTTCATTATAAAATTTCATGTGTATAGAATTTCACAAAATTTTAGACTTCATGAAAAATGAACAGGTATATCTGAAAAAGAACCAAATGAAACTTCTAAAAATGGAAAATATTTTCGTTAAAATTTAAAATTGAATAGGAAGATCAAACAACAGATTACCCAAGATAGATTTGAAAAAAATTATCAAATACAGCACAGAGAAATAATGATAGAAAATGTGAAACAGAGGTTAAGAAACACGGATGATACAACGGTATGGTCCAGCATACTTCTAGTTGGAGTAGAGGCAATATTCAAAGAAATAATGTCTGAAACTTTTCTCAAATAGATGAAAGACATGAATCTTCAGATTTAACAAATATGAATCCTAAGCAGAATAAATAAATATAAACCTATACCTAGAATAGCATATTGAAACTGCAAAACACAAATGTTAAAGAGAAATTCTTTAAAACAACCAGAAAGAAAAGACAAATCTCCTACAAAAGAACAAATATTAACTAACATAACCAAATAGCTATAGTAAGATAGTGAAATATTGTGAAAATCTTGAGGGATAAAAATGTTCAACCTAAAATTCTATACTCAGATAAAATTCTATATTTTGTTATATAATCAAGAACACATAAATTAAGTACATTTCTGACAAATAAATCCTGACATAATTTATAGTTTACAGATCCTCACTGGAAAAGATTTGAAAAGATATACTTCAAAGAAAAGGAAAGTTAAACCAAAGGAAGGATATAAAGAGGTGAAGATACCAGAGGTGAAGATTACCTGAGAAGTTTTTTAAAATTTAGGTAAATCTAAAAAATCCTTGGGAGGGAGGAACACTCCCAAACTCATTCTACGAGGCCACTATCACCCTGATACCAAAACCAGACAAAGATGTCACAAAAAAAGAAAACTACAGGCCAATATCACTGATGAACATAGATGCAAAACTCCTCAAAAAATACTAGCAAGCAGAATCCAACAGCACATTAAAAGGAGCATACACCATGATCAAGTAGGGTTTATCCCAGGAATGCAAGGATTCCTCAATATATGCAAATCAATCAATGTGATACACCATATTAACAAATTGAAGGAGAAAAACCATATGATCATCTCGGTAGATGCAGAAAAAGCTTTTGACAAAATTCAACACACATTTATGATAAAAATTCCCCAGAAAGTGGGTATAGAGAAAACCTACCTCAACATAATAAAACCCATATATGACAATCCCACAGCCAACATCATTCTCAATGGTGAAAAACAGAAACCATTTCCTCTAAGATCAGGAACAAGACAAGGGTGCCCACTCTCACCACTATTATTAAACATAGTTTTGGAAGTTTTAGCCACATCAATCAGAGACAAAAAATAAAACAAAAGGAATCCAAATTGGAAAAGAAGAAGTAAAATTGTCACTGTTTGCAGATGACATGATACTATACATAGAGAATCCTAAAGATGCCACCAGAAAACTACTAGAGGTAATCAATGAATTTGGTAAAGTAGCAGGATACAAAATTAATGCACGGAAATCTCTTGCATTCCTACACACTAATGGCAAAAAATCTGAAAGAGAAATTAAGGAAACACTCCCATTTACCACTGCAACAAAAAGAATAAAATACCTAGGAATAAACCTCCCTAAGGAAACAAAAGACCTATATGCAGAAAACTATAAGACACTGATGAAACAAATCAAAGATAATACAAACAGATGGAGAGATATAACATATTCTTGGATTGGAAGAATCAACATTGTGAAAATGACTATACTACCAAAAGAAATCTACAGATTCAATGCAATCCCTATCAAACTACCAATGGCATTTTTCACAAAACTAGAACAAAAAATTTTACAATTTGTATGGAAACACAAGAGACCCTGAATAGCCAAAACAATCTTGAGAAAGAAAAATGGAGCTGGAGGAATCAGGCTCCCTGACTTCAGACTATACTACAAAGCTATACAGTAATCAAGACAGTATGGTACTGGCACAAAAATAGAAATATAGATCATGGAACAGGATAGAAAACCCAGAGATAAACCCATGCACATATGGTCACCTTTGACAAAAGAAGTAAGAATATACAATGGAGAAAAGGCAGCCTCTTCAATAAGTGGTGCTAGGAAACTGGACAGCTACATGTGAAAGAATGAATTTAGAACACTCCCTAACACCATACACAAAAATAAACTCAAAATGGATTAAAGACCTAAATGTAAGGCCAGACACTATCAAACTCTTAGAGGAAAACATAGGCAGAACACTCTATGACATAAATCACAGCAAGATCCTTTTTTACCCACCTCGTAGAGTAATGGAAATAAAAACTAAAATAAACAAATGGGACCTAATGAAACTTAAAATGTTTTGCACAGCAAAGGAAACTATAAACAAGACAAAAAGACAATCCTCAGAATGGGAGAAACTATTTGCAAATGAAGAAACTGACAAAGGATTACTCTCCAAAATATACAAGCAGCTCATACAGCTCAATATCAAAAAAAAAACAATCCAATCCAAAAATGGGCAGAAGACCTAAATAGACATTTCTCCAAAGAAGATATACAGATGGCCAACAAACACATGAAAGGATGCTCAACATCACTAATCATTAAAGAAATGCAAATCAAAACTACAATGAGGTATCACCTCACACCATTCAGAATGGCCATCATAAAAAATCTACAAACAATAAATGCTGGAGAGGGTGTGGAGAAAAGGGAACCCTGTTGAATGTAAATTGATACAGCCACTATGGAGAACAGTATGGAGGTTCCTTAAAAAACTAAAAATAGAGCTACCATATGACCCAGCAATCCCACTACTGGGCATATACCCTGAGAAAACCATAATTCAAAAAGAGGCATGTACCACAATGTTCATTGCAGCACTATTTACAATAGCTGGGTCATGGAAGCAACCTAAGTGTCCATAGACGGATGAATGGATAAAGAAGATGTGGCACATATATACAATGGAATATTACTCAGCCATTAAAAGAAACGAAATTGAGTTATTTGCAGTGAGGTGGATGGACCTGGAGTCTGTCATGCAGAGTGAAGTAAGTCAGAAAGAGAAAGAGAAAAACAAATACCATATGCTAACACATATATATGGAATCTAAAAAAAAAAAAAAAAAAAAAAAAAAAACGTTCTGATGAACCTAGTGGTAGGACAGGAATAAAAATGCAGACGTAGAGAATGGACTTCTCTACTGGGGCGGGAGGAGAAGGGGAAGCTGGGACAAAGTGAGAGAGTAACATTGATATATATACACTACCAAATGTAAAATAGATAGCTAGCGGGAAGCAACCGCATAGCACAGGGAGACAAGCTCGGTGCTTTGTGACCACCTAGAGGGGTGGGATAGGGAAGGTGGGAGGGAGATGCAAGAGGGAGGGGATATGGGGATATATGTATACGTATAGCTGATTCACTTTGTTATACAGCAGAAACTAACACAACAATGTAAAGCAATTACACTCCAATAAAGATGTTAAAAATACATAAATAAATAAACAAACATTGGCTGTAAAATTCATAATAATTATTATAAATAATTTAGGCTAGTTTAACCCCAAATGGATTTAAAGTACTTGATAAAAACAACATGTGGGGCTTCCCTGGTGGCGCAGTGGTTAAGAATCTGCCTGCCAATGCAGGGGACACTGGTTTGAGCCCTGGTCTGGGAAGATCCCACATGCCACGGAGCAACGAAGCCCGTGAGCCACAACTACTGAGCCTGCGCGTCTGGAGCCTGTGCTCCGCAACGGGAGAGGCCGCGACAGTGAGAGGCCCGCGCACCGCGATGAAGAGTGGCCTCCGCTCGCCGCAACTGGAGAAAGCCCTCATACAGAAACGAAGACCCAACACAGCCATAAATTAATTAATTAATTAATTAAAAAAAAAAAAAAAACACGTGAACCATGGGAAGCTATCAGGGTTAAAGTCTTCTTTATACTGTTCAAGAGGATGATAGACACTATAGATCCTGTCAAGATCTTGTTAGATCTTGTTAGGTCAAAGATGCATATTAAAAATCTAAGGGTACTAAATACAGTGTGATATCATGGATTGAATCTTGGAACAGAAAAAGGACATTAGTGGATAAACTGGTAAAATCTAGAGTTTAGTTAATAGCAATGTATCTGTGTTGTTTTGTTTTAATTTTAACAAATATGCCATTGTATATAAGATGTTAACATTAGGGGAAACTGGGTGAGAGGTGTAAAGAACTCTCTACTCTATACTTATAACTTTTCTGTTATTCCAGAGTAAAATTTTTGTTAAAAACACAAACAAATGTTTTTAACATAAAGATAACCACTGAAGACTACAACAGGAATGTATGACCTACAAATCAGTTGAGGGTAAAGAAAAATATTTAAAAACTTGATACATCAAAACAGAAGGCAGGAAGGAAGAAAAATTGAAAGAAAAGAAAAGCATCATAAACAGAAAGCAAAATTTAAAAAAAGCGTTAGTAAAAATAAGTTCAAATATAAGATTGGAGACTTGAAAAAGATAAAAGCAGAAATTAATGAATTACAAAACCAAAAAGAAGATAATTAATAGTGTGAAGATCTAGGTCTTTAATCAAAAAAGAGAGAGAGAATGAGAAAGGGAAAGGAAGGAGGGGAGGAAGGAAAGAAGGGAGGGAGGAAGAAAGAAAAAGAAAATAGATAAATCATTAAGTAAAATAATTTTTTTTAAAGGAGAAAATCAAACAGATAAAATTAGATACAGATACAGAAGAAACTTGAAAAACATGAGAGCGTCTACTTGGCTCTACGTAAATCAACCGTCCATGAAGACCTTGGTGATAGAATTTTTCCTTTGTCCTCCAGATCTTTGTCTTCCCACTCCTCCCTGCTGTGTGCCAGAAGATTGACCTTCATGGACCACATCAACCCCTCTGCCTTCCAGGCACTTTTAGGTTCAGTCAATGGGAAGGAATGAGAGGAGACTTTATTCCTCAGCTCCCTTCCTCCACCAAAGGGCATACATAGCTTCTCTCCTACAGCTATTCACCTCGGTGCCCATAACAGCTTCCTCTCCTTTCCCTGGTGGATCACACCTTTCCATGTTCACTTCCCTTAACTCTGCTTGTGATTTCGTAAATCATCTTTTAATTAAACTTTCTTTAGTTGACCCTTTTGGGGTTCCCTGTGGGAATCTTGCCTAGATGATACAGATGACTTTCAAATAAATATAAATGACCAAGAATGACCACAGAAAACATGTAAAAAATGTACATTGGCCACAAACATAACAGAAATTGAGAAAATTATCAAAGAATGACTGCTCTCCCTCATTCATCTGCCCTAAAAGTATCTAAGCTATATGGGGGCCAGAATGGAGACAAGGAGGAGAAGGGGTTGTTACCATGTCTTAGCTTTATTGAAATAGAAGGTATTATGTATTATTGGCAACCTGGATGTGAAGGAAGAGGGAGTGAGCAAACCAGATATATGACAAGATGGGGAATCCATCCCTCTTCTCTTGTCATATATTATATATTAAAACTCTTGATTTCCTTTTACGTTAAAGGAAGAATGGTTTTGCTAAAACAACACTGGAGCAAATTCCAGGCCCCAGGTTCACACTGATTTGACCTCTGATGTTAAAGCCCAGAGCATAATTTCTCCTTTTAGTTTTTAATTGAAGTATAGTTGATTTACAGTGTCTGTTAGTTTCAGGTGTACAGCACAGTGACTCAGTTATAAATATGTATATATATATAGATAGATAGATAGATAGATAGATAGATAGATAGATAGATAGATAGATTCTTTTCCAGATTATTTTGTCTTATAGGTTATTAGAAAATATTGAGTATAGTTCCTTGTGCTATACAGTAGGTCCTTCTTGGTTTCCCTTAGTAAGCTGTTGTGTTGATATGGTTTAGTAGAGTCCAATAGGAAACATTTCCCAAAGGGTCTTCCATAGAGCACTGGTTCCATGAATTTTTCATGAAGAAATGTCCCATGGTTGTAGTAGATGCTGGGGAGCTCTGCCCAGATCCCCTATTCAGAGCTGAATCTCAGTACCCCTCTCTGAGAATTGCCCTCAGCTGTAGGGAACTGCTTCAGTGAGGGGGAAACCAGCAACCACTGATGGCTAATGTAGAAACCCAAAGACTGGACCCTGTTTCTACAATTCAGTACTATCTGTAGGTGCCATCCCAGCTCCAGAATTCATGGTGGCATCCACTAAGGATTCAGGTGCAGCCGTTTGGCAGCTCAGCTTCTCCTTCTGCCCAGTCCTGCCTTCCTCACTTCTATACAGGTATGACTCCTGAGAACATACACTGATAAATATTCTGAGTGAAATTCTCCATCTCAGTGTCTGTTTTCAGGGAACCCAACCTAAGACAATGAACAAACATGTCTGGAAAGCCAATTGTACCCACTACCAACAATAATCTGCAATGCTTCACAGTGTGTATTAAAATATCAACATCTCTGAGATATCCTACTATAAAGACTTTAAACTTGTTTGACCTACATTTGTTTGCCCAGAGAATCTTTTTTTAATGCACATTAACATGGAACACATTTTGGAGATATTGGTTCAAAGATCAGAAGAGTTTGTAAGCTATGGATCAATCTGTGTCTAAGAGCTGGTTTTTGTTTTTAGTTTTAGCAAAGGCAAATTGAAAAACTAAGAGACTGATCAGGACACCCTCAGGTATTGGAAAGAGCCTGGGAGCCAGTTTAATCCAACTCTGTATGTCCTGGCTGTATGGCTTTGGTCTAATGAGTCCCTTATATCTATCTTATAGGGTTACTGTAAGAGGAAGAGACATACAAAGGAATAGTGGTAAGGCATATACCAATTATATTTATAAAGACGTAGAGATAATGTAAGTAAAGTAATCAATACATATTACAATTTAGAACGTTCATAGTAATTCTTCTTTATCTCCTCTGTCATTTGTTTTTATTCTCTATTCTTTCCTTTTCCTGCGTGATTAAACTAGGTATGATGAAAATGACATAGAAAATGGACAAGATCATAAATGAGAAAAAAACAGGAGACAGATTCTCTGGAAATTTCACTGTCACCGTGATCATTGTGCATATATAGAGAGAGGTTATGAGGCATTGATTCATTTGGATCCAGCTAGGAGAGGCTAGAGCCTGGGTCCTCAATCTGTGTTTTCATGGTTACACTCTTACAACTGAATGAAAATATGTTGACGATTTGGGGGATCGGGGGTTTGTTGCAAATTGATCCTTTTATCACTTTGACATAGTGAATGAATGAATGAATGAATGACACAGGACATCAGTAAAAGGCCTGCAGAGAACAAACATCCAAGGCACCCTAGCCATGGTTTCTAATCTAGGAAAGATAACCACCTGCAGGCTACTGGTTTGCTTTTGGTACAGGACAGAAACTAAGGAATTCTAATGATCATTCCTCTTCATTCTTGTTATTTTTTTTTATTTTTTCACATCATTTTGCCATTTCTGGAAAAGTCTAATATTTCCAGCCATGCCCAGATTTGATTGGGCAGTTACACATGAAAATATACAACACACAGAGACACCTCTATGTAGAGTTAGTGTTGGATTCTCCCATTCTCTTACATCTTTTTTTTTTTCCAGTTTAAGCTCTTAGGGTGATTTCAGCCCTCACTAGACTCTTCACCAAAAGTAGGAACAGTCACATATGTGGTGAAGCCCACAGCGGCCACTGTCAGCTGGTGCACAGTTGGGTGGAAGGGACTGTGCTGTCCTTGCTCCTCCCCACAGATGCCCCATCTGGGGCTGGCCTCCATCACTCACCCAGCACTGAGTGCAGCATCCGCTCTTTTGATCCCATCTGGAGCCACCTATGGAGCAGTGTGGAATCTCTCTCATGTAAGGTCAAGGATCTTAAAGATCTCATGAAACCAGGACAAAGAGGACATGGATAATACAACTCCAAGGGATGGAGCTCAAAACTCTCCTCCATGAGGTGAGTGAACTTTCCTAATAAATCCAAATGAAGCCTCATAAAAGAATTTCCTTCTGTGACTCCAAAGTAGCATCACCACACATAAATCTAGTAAGCTCCCCCTTTTCAATCATGTCATATGATATAAAAGGAATATATTTTTAAAACCACCTCATGTCTCTCTAATATATTTACAGTTGGAGTCACTTTACCCAGTGGTATATGCAGTGATGAAATACTTAAGAGGAAGTATTGAAAAAGAAGACTTCTCCCATCTCTTGGGTGTTTCCCTCTGAAAAGCTGGTTTCCATTTGTGTCTAGAATGCTGCTCTTCCCCAGAGTCACCTCCTGTGTACAGCCTTATGATGGGGACACAGACAGAGCCTAGACTTGGAAGTAATTTAACAGTTTAAACTATATTTGAAATGTTTTCCTGTTTGCCAGACCCTGGTTTTGATCCCTTTTCTCTTAATTATGCCAGTCTCCATGTCAGAGAAGGATAAAAATGACTCCAGAAATGCATTATAGGTATTCAACAAAGGAGTTTTGTTTATTCATTTATTTTCATTTTAATGCTCTCACATTATCCCTTCAACATTTGGATCTGCCCAGGAGGGATTCGTATTTCACTAAGCAACATTCTTTCCTAGTTTACTGTACTTCCCAAATTTTTCTTGCATTTTAAAAGGTGAGTTTTGCAAAAAGTGGGCTATAGAACTTATACCTTTTGAGTTCAATGTTACTTTAATAATTAAATGTAAATAACAGCGTAAAGAAATGCATACAATCTAGAAGGAGAAAGACGTGTTGTAGCTAGAATCATGTTTCTCCCATCTCCCCTCTTTCTGCTCAGCAGACACTATTTGAGTCTGTGTTGGTTTTCCAAACCATAAGCTCCCAAAAGGAAGACTTCTCAGCCTGCTGGAGCCTGAATTCTATCTGTGACATGCACCTTCCTGCAACTCGAGCTGTGAGCTTTCCTTCCCTCTAAGCATTGCTCTGGGCCAGTCCCCGGTTCAGCCCTTTGGCTCTGTAGCTCCCAAGAGAGAGCTGGGCAGACCCCCCAGGACTTGGCAAGGACACCTGTCTGATTTCTCTTCTAGCATCCAGCATCCTGATCACAGCCTCCACGCAGGACTCCACCCTTCAGAAGATTCTCAATGCCAATGGGATTAATAACGTCCTCGCTTTAAAGGTGGTAAAAGGGATGTTTCCCAATTAGGGAAATACCATAGGTTTTGGAGATGGGCAGACCTGGATTAGAGTCTTGGCTCTTACACTTATTAACTGTAATCCTTTACAAGTTGCAAACTTCCCGGAACCTCAGTTTCCTCATCTGTGAGATGCATATCATAAAACTAATCCCTTTAGGGGATTACGTGAAACAATGTATGTCTCACCTATACTTCTGAGGGTCACGTTGTCTGGTACATATCAGATGTTCAACAACAAATATTAATTTCCTACCCCCTTTCTGGAAGTCCCACCCTTTTTTCCATCAGCTACTTGATGAGCTAACTTCTAATTTGGACACTTTGTACTTTCTTTCATAATATCATCTCTGAACAAAACATATTTCCAATCTAACTTTAGGACGTGTTTAAGGATTGGCATCACTAACCCCAATTCCCCTTCCTAGGTATTGGCTATAACAAAAGTCACTATCGTTTTTCTGGCCATCTTAGATGCCAGGTCAATCCATCATGCATTTATTGAGCCCGCGATCATGCCAGGCATTATGCTGGATGCTTGGGATGCAGAAATGCATCAAAGACATTTTAATGAGAGACGCTCATTTTCTGGTATAACAGCAAGCCATCCTAATTCCTTTCCTCACTAAATGAATCACATCCATTTTCCTCAGTATGTCTTTTGGAGAAATATAAAATTTTCAGAAAATTTGCAACCATAAAAGAAAGGAATATACTATACTGGGTTGTTGTTTGGCAAGTGATGGGAGTAGGTGGGGAGATACTGCAATGGATCCAACTTGCTTTTCATTCCCATTGACAAACTAAGTCTCTTGATGTGTTTAGGAAGGTAAAACATATCATGTGCAGCAGGACAAAAGCTATTACCATGGAAGTTTCTACCATTTTTTCTCACTTCCTCCTGTGGAACCAAAGAGGAGAGCGGGAGAGGGGGAGACAATAAAATGTCATTAGATTGATTTAAGGGATAAAAGCCAATGAGAGCAGAGAAAGAAGGAAGATGCATTACATGGACTGCTCATAAAAGGTTCCTGTTTTGTATATTAACTTCTAAGGAAAATGTGTACAAATTTAATATATCTTTACGTGAAATTGTACATTAATGAACCTTAAGAAATCTAACCTAACACGTGCTGAGGTCTGTCAGCTTATGCTAAGCTGACAAAGGTATGAGAACCCAGGAAAACACCAACATTAAGGTTAAAAAAGGAATATTGTACTTTCTGGTATCATCTATGGTATAGAATGATAAGGAATGCACCTTATTTCTCATTTGTTTGAGGTTGTTCTGATACAAACCAACCTCTTTCCCATCCTACTAAAGCAAGCAAGAAGGAAGGAAGGAAGGAAGAAAAGTTAGAAAGTGAACACTGCCCATCATAAGATGGGCAGATCCCAGAGAGCTTCCTACATCAGACACTACCCTTCAATGTGACTCTTCAATACCAACCGCTGGAGGTCCTGCTTGCTTTGTATTATCAAGAAATACAGTACCAATGCCCTGTCATGATCATAGGGTTTCTCTGCTTTGTACTAAACTCTCAAAGTATTTCTGCCTTAGACTGTAGAGTTTAAAGATTCAGGGGAGCACAAATAATTTTCTAAAATTCTTCAAGGGACTTAATAGAGCCATTCTCTTTTCTTTCTTCTGCCCTTTCACAAAAGTCCTCTGAGATTTCCTGAACCCAAGACCCTTGGAGATAGATTTTGACAAAAATGAACTGGCTGATTCAGATGCAATGACGACCAAGGACGCTGGCAACCTAGGGAAGCACTACAGCTGGATGCAGAGATCATCCTAACCACAAAGGCCTTTCAGAGGGGACCTCTGGGTGTTTTCAAAATTCTTAACTGCAACCTTTTCTTGTAGTTTCCTTGGCTTTTACTCAAAAGCCTGCATCAAGTTTTGTTCTTCCTTGCTTATTTTTGGAAAAAACAATACTAAAGACTATAGTCTCTAACAAGGCTACAGACAATATAGACTAAAGACTATAGACTAAAACAAGAGGACCTATAAAAAATAGGCAAAAGCCCCGCTGTAGACTCGGGGCAGGTGTCCAGTCCTGTGTTGTCACTATGGTGTGTGTCTGGGCTGTGGGAAGTTCTTGGCTCTGCACCGCTAACACTGATGGTCAGCAAAACACACTTTTCTTCTCTCTACCTCTGATATATTTTACAATATATATCAATATCCTCCATGGGTCTGCTGTTATTTCAATTCTTGTTGCTTTTTAGGTGGCTTATTCTCCCTTACACAGACCCTGTCATCTATTCACATTGCTATGGACTGAATGTTTGTGTTCCCCCAAAATTCATGTGTTGAAATCTAACCGCCCCACCCCCTGTGACGGTATTTGAAGGTGGGACCTTTGGGAAGTGATTAGGTCATAAGGGTGGAGTCCTCCTGAATGGGATTAGTGCCCTTATAAGAGATCCCAGAGAGCTCCCCAGCTCCTTCTACCATGTGAGGACACAGTGAGAAGACAACCTTCTATGAACCAGGAAGCGGGACCTCACCAGACCCTGAATATACTGGCACCTTTAGGACAGACTAAGGGTTGCATGGAGCAGGGGATCAACGGGCTTCCCCATTGGCAGGGTAACCTCCCTGACTCCAAGTCCCTAAGAAGCTGTGCTGTTGCCAGAAACATCATGAGATACAGGTAAGGACTCCAAAGAGGTTCTCCTCCCTCAGTTTCAAGAGAAGGATTACATTCTCCTGGGCCTTATTACTGTATCTATATTGCATCACTGGATGTTTACAACATCTGACAGTCAGCAAAATTGACTTTACTATAAAGGAGGAAGGCTGTTTGAGGGAGGTCTAATGCTTTAAAGTGGCCAGTTCATTAGTATTGGGTTCGCCCAATACTAATGTTCGTTTGGGCAATGAATGTTTCCGCAACATCTTATGGAAAAACCCAAACAAACTTTTTGGCCAGCCCAATAATTATTTATCTTATGGTGACTCTCTATATAACCTCATAGCTCTAGAAACTTGAATAGAAAATACCTTGGTAATGAGGACCCCCACCCAATCTAGAAAAGTGATTGACTGGTTGATAGGCATTTGTAGGCAATGAAATGTCTCAATGCCCTTGACCCCTAGCAGCCACTGCCAACACTAAAAGGTACTTCTTTCAGGGAGAAATGTGTCTGGTGCCTCCCCTGGAATGTTGTAGTGGTCCTGTTTATCATTATGATGGCTTATAATGAACAGAAACAATGTGTTTCCCGGTAATTCTTCCTCTTGCACAATTTTTAAAAATTATTTTTGGGAATTCAATGCCAGGTAAACAACCTGTCTTAAGCATGTTATTCATCATTGAAAACTATTTCCTAATTCTACATTTTTCTAATTTTCGCTGGGAGAGGCAGGGAAGGGGAAATCTTCAAAGAGAAATAAGTAACAATTTTTCTCATTTGTTTTCCCTGGACTTTCATGTCTTTCAACAAAATGAAGAAGCCCTACTACTTTATCTCTCCTCTCCTCCCCATTCTGTCTCCTCTACTCTTGGGGCCCAAGATTTCGAGCTTGGCTTTGGGCCCCAATACATTGGTCTCTGCTCCCAAACAGCCAAAGATCATCAGCACTTTCTCCTCTGACTTTTGTTTCTCCACTGCGGCTCTTCAACAGACCATCATTATAATAGTTTATGGCAATAATAGGGGCCTTGATAACGCCCTGAAGAACAATTTTGCCTTTGTCACACACTCCATATAAGTCCACCTGTGTGTAAGTCTGGTCGACTTATATGTTGCTCATCTGTTTTGTTAGGTTTGGAAAGTCCTCCCTTCTCAAATAGAAAACTATGTCTTATCAAAAGGAAGTAAATCTGAAGTTCTGGAAGTTCAAATTCAATTCCACTAGAAATAGATACCTCCTGGTTATATAAATAGAGGCTAAAGTTGGGTGAATCACCTCAACTTTTTATACTGGGGACACTTGAAGCCATGAATGCGCTGAGCCACAGAGCAGCTGTCAGATGAGCTGAGCTTTTTGTTACTAGGCCAGACCCACATTCATGCCAGAGCTTTGCAGTCCTTCAGCAAAGGGCATTTACACAAACTCACACACACGCATGTGACAAGCACACATGTGCTTCTGCACGTACACACAGAGTGAAGGCTGAGGGTTTCCAAAATTTTTAATTTGTCCTACGTTAGCCTAAAATTTTTAAAGTTCTCTTTGTATGACCATTTCACAGACCTTGACTGCTAATAAATGAATTATCTCTTCATTCTAGGATAGGAATTCTAGTTAAGTTATTCTGAACATTAATATGATTATACACACACATATTTAGGTATTATTTAAAGCAAAACCAAATATTTACATAATAGGGGCTTCCCTGGTGGTGCAGTGGTTGAGAATCTGCCTGCCAATGCAGGGGACACGGGTTCGAGCCCTGGTCTGGGAAGATCCCACATGCCGCGGAGCAACTAGGCCCGTGAGCCACAGTTGCTGAGCCTGCACGTCTGGAGCCTGTGCTCCGCAACAAGAGAGGCCGCGATAATGAGAGGCCTGCGCACCGCGATGAAGAGTGGCCCCCACTTGCCACAACTAGAAAAAGCCCTCGCACAGAAACGAAGACCCAACACAGCCATAAATAATAAATAAATAAATAAAAATTTAAAAAAATAAAAAATAAAAATAGTGGTTCCCTCTGTTTAAAAAAAATATATATATTTACATAATAAATAATTACCTGCCAATATAAAACAACGTATTTTTCCATTACTGGAAGTAACAGAGTGGATTTGCCTCTCAGACTTTTGCTGACCCACTGTACAAAGGATTTTTTTTTTCCTGAACAAAAGCTTTTTCCATGTCCTTGCTCTTAAAGATAAAGCAGTTTGCACACAGCTCAAGACAGACACAGCCCCTTGTTTCTGGGGTGCCAGCACAGCGCCTTCCCCCCGGAGTCACTAGGATCTTCCTTCCCCGTCTCTCCCTTGGCAGAATCAACTGCCAGTGGGCACGTGGACTGGGTTACTTGAGGAAGATGAAACAAGGCCAATAAATTGCATTGTTATCACTATTGTGCCCAGAGGCCCAAGCAACTAGGCACATCTGCACATTGCAAAATAAATATAATCAGCAACCCTTTGAGTCTGCAGCAGTGAGTTCAGCCGAACCCAGGCTGAGGGCCCGCACGTGGTGTCAATCCTTAACTTCCCAGGGGTTAGCCAGCTCTCAGTTTATCCCACTGCGGGTGAGCCAAGCCCTCTTCTCCTTTCTCTTCCACCATTGCCTGATCCTTTGCTTGACTCACACGGTGTGTTCCCGCCTTCCCAGAACGTGGAAAGGCCAGCAGAGGACCGAAACCATCCAGTCTTGCTGTCTCTACTTCGCCACCTCACTTAGCTCACTCTTGCATTTCTTCCTTTCCACAGTAAGTGTGCATCATTTTCCCCACAAGTATTACTTTGCAATGATTCTCAGTTTGCTTAGTCAATACCTAGTTTATATGAAAATAATGATCACAGATAGGAAAAGGTTTCATATGTGTTATCTCAATTGTCTACCAGCTGTTAATTGAATGCCCAACTGAGGTAGGTTAGAATGTTGCCTATTTTATGAACATGCATTTTCCAGAGTGAGATTGAATGATTTCTTCAGGTTCATATAAAGAGAAAGTAGCAAAGCCAAGTCACAAACCCATGTCTGATTCCAGATCCAGTGCCCTTTTTATTATACAGTGCACTACTTTATTTTTCAATGAAAGTGAAATTTACATTAACATTAAATTAACCATTTTAAAGTGCAAAATTCAGTAACATTTAGTATATGCAGAATGTTGTGCAATCACCACTTTAGTCAAGTTCCAAAACATTTTCATCACTCCAAACCACTAGTGGCAACTGCTCATCTGTTTTCTGTCTCTCTGGATTACCTATGCTGGATATTTTGTACAAATAGTGTCATACAAAATGTGACCTTTTGTGTAGGGCTTATTTCACTTAGCATAATTTTTTGACCTTCACTCACATTGTAGAATGTATCAGTACTTCAGTCCTTTATAGGATTGAGTAATATTCCAATGTGTGTGTAAACCACAATTTGTTTATCCATTCTTCCATAGATGGACACTTGGGTTGTTTCCACCTTTTGGCTATTGTGAATAATGCTGCTAAGAACATGCATATACATGTATTTGTTTTCAATTTGTTTGGGTCTATACCTAGAGGTGGAATCACTGGATTATACAATAATTCTATGTTTAACTTTTTAAGGAACCACCAAACTGTTTTCCCCAGTGACTGAACCATTTTACATTCCTATCAGCAATGAATGAGGGTTACAATTTCTCCACATCTTCTCCAACACTTGTTATTTTTCTTTCTTTAATTTTTTTTGTTACAGCCATCCTAGTGGATGTGAAATGGTGTCATATAGTTTTGATGTGCATTTCCCTAATGATTAATGATTTTGAGCATCTTTTCATGGGCTTGTTGGCCATTTGTATATCTTCTTTGAAGAACTGTCTGTTCAAGTCCTTTGCCCCTTTTTTAGTTAATTTGTCATTTTCTTGTTGAGTTGTAGGAGTTCTTGATATTCTAAATACTAGACCCTTATCAAATTTATGATTTGAAAATATTTTCCTTCATTCTCCAAGTTGTCTTCTCACTTTCTTGATAATTCCTGTGATACACAAAGGTTTTTAATTTTGAAAGAGTCCAATTATTCATTTTTTTCTTTTTTTGCTCATGCTTTTGCTGTCATTTTACTTCTTTTTTACCTAAAGTACTTAGTCTAGCACTATACATCTAGTAGGAAGTCAACAAATGTTTGTCAAATGGTTTCCTATATCTATTTGGCTGAAGAGAATGGTCTCTAACATCCCATCCAACTCAAGCATTCTAGGACTCTAAGGCCTTTTGAAATCATATTTCAGATTATATCATAATTTCCTTAAACCAACAGATTGTTTCTCATTAGACTCTTAGAAAAATCAAGAAAATATAAATCAGTTTGGGTATACATGTTTTTTGCATGTCTATATGGTATGTATGTGTTTACATGGTATGCATGTTTTTACATGGCAAGCACATTTACATATATACATGGTTTTTACATGTTTGCATGATATACATATTTACATGTTTACACAGTATATGTGATGTTACATATTTACACTGTATACATGTTTACATAGTATATGGTACATGTGTTTTTACACGGTGTGAATAGTTTTTCATAGTATAATGTTTTGCTTTCTAAAAAAGAAATGGCAAGTTGCTAGTCTTCTGCTCAGGAATCATCAATGTCTTTTTTGCTGTTCTTGGCTACTGGACAGCTCTGACCTCCTTTTGAAAATACAGACCTTTGGGTACACTTTTCTCAGGCACAAATCATGAGGGAGAGGGAGTAACCTGAACATTTAATAGTGTTATAATTGCTCTTGGACTGCTATACTACCTCTAGCTTATTATTCCCAAAGAAATGATACCATTTCAATCTTTCTGGGGTGCTCTATGGCTACGCTTTGCAGACAAGCAATTTATGTGGCTAATAAATCCAAGAGGAATTTCCCAGGTACGTGACAGAGAGGAATGGCGGCGTCTGCGTTGTCACTCGTTACTCTGCATCCTCCGGACGGCGGATGGCGGAAGGCACCCCCAGCTAATACAGCCAAGAGCAAGACACACCCTCTGCCACCCCACTGCTTCCCACACTCTCCAGCTCCTCCTCAGAGTTTTACAAATGCCTCTCACACTGTTCTTACATAGACAATTGTTAAGCACGGCTTTGATCCAGTGGCTTCTAATCTAATGCCCCGTTTGGAATGTTCGCATTTACATCTGCTAGTTCTTTAAAAATGATCTCTTAATTATTTGCGCAAACCAATTCAAATAATACACTGATCCATCTTGTGGGTGTGGGGCTGAAGAGGAGAAATACGCATTGCATAACCACCATACCCTCTGAAATAAGGAGGAAAGGATGGCTCAGTGGGATCTGGGGAAAATAGGAGAAGTAGTTGTAAAAGCATTGTATTTGAGTTATGCAAAGCCAGATATAAGGAAATAGTTCACAAAATCATAATTCTTAATTCCTTAGGAAATAGAAGCCCTCAGAAAAATACTGGTTGTATTTCTTAGACCTGGACCAATTACATTGTAAGAACAGTAGAGGGATTTCTCATCTAAGAAAAAGGGGAACATACAAGCAAAAAAAAACCCGTTTATGCGTGTTTCCTCCCCTGTAAAATGGGTTAATGATAGTATCTATTGCATAGGGTTATTGAGGGAATTTAATAAGTGAATGTGTGTAACAATGATTAGCATGTTTATAACAATGATTAGCACATAGTAAGTACTTCGTAAATTTTGGCTACTTTTTAAAAATCCCTAATCTTAATGATATAATAGAGAGTAGAAAAAATGGAGACAAAAGGTGGCTCTTTTGAACAGCAACTCTTCTTTCTTGCTCCTTTCTGTCCTTTCTTCTACACACATAACTTCTTTTTTGTTCCCTCTCTAGAAAGCTTTCACTTCTGTGTACGTGTGTGCATGTGTGTATGTACCAGCTCATGTGAACATGCATGCCATGGTAACGGAGTAAGTAACGTGATTCTGATGCTGCATCTGATCAGAGTGGCCAGACACTAGAGATACTAGAATTTATAGTGAATTCAATCAGCAACAACTAGGAAAACTACTTCCTTAGAAATCAATATGTGCTGTATTTCATACTACTCCACCATTGTCTCTAGCCTAGTATTTACCACAAGGTTCTGACTTGTTCCTTGTGTCTCTCTCCATACCCATCCTTCCCCCAAACCCACTAGACTGAGACGGAGACCCTATCTTATACTTTCTGATTTCTCAAACCCATACAACCACACAAAGGTTGGCTAGACGAACAAATGGAATAAACAAGAAAGAACTGCTGCTGAAATAGCTTTCTGTTACTAAAGTGATAAAACAACTGCTAATCATAATCATTGGAGGAATCCCTTTATGCCTGGGAAGTACTTTTCCCTTGCTTTCTAAAGAATCAGACTCCCAAGTTACCAAATTAGAAATGATTTAGCATTGGAGTATTGGAAAAATTACATATTTTTGGTGGAATAAAAGGGCCAGAATTGGCCCTAGAAGTCATCTAATACAGCTAGCTCATTTTGTAAAAGGAGAAAATAAGGCCCAGAGAGATTAAGTGCTTTGCTTAAGGTCTCACAGCTATTTATCCTCAGAGCTGGAAACAGAACCTGTAATATCACTACATATTTTACTAAACATCTTCATCCCATCACAGGCTTTAATAAGCTTCCTTTATTTTTATAACTGCCCTTCGCAACGTACAATTCTAATGTTTTTCCTCATCTGTAAAAATCCTCAAATAACCAACTTGGCAAATTACTAGCATTTACATTGTCCATTCAACTAAGAATAATTGAATGGTAACTTACAAGTGGGAGAGTATGCTGGCTGCTCAATTATCCTTTTCTTAAGCAGAAATCATGAAACCTGCTTCAATTTCAATGAAGGAATGGGAGCTATAAAAATCCAGGCATCCTTGTGAATTTAATGAAGTCAAAAAGAACAATGACAACAACAGTAACAAAAATCTAAGACTTCAAAAAGCGTCTGCCTCACTTTCAATCAGAGGAAAAATGCCCTTTAGAGGTAAGGGTGCCAGATTGAACAAATAAAAATACAGGACAGGGACTTCCCCGGTGGTCCAGTGGTAAAGAATCCACCTTATAATGCAGGGGACACAGGTTTGATCCCTAGTCAGGGAACTAGGATCCCACATGCCATGGGACAACTAAGCCCACGTGCTACAACTACTGAGCTCGCGCCCTCAACTAGAGAGCCTGCATGCCGCAAACTACAAAGCCCATGCGCTCTGGAACCCGCGTGCCACGCCTACAGAGCCCACGCGCCACAACTAGAGAAGAGAAAACCCGCACACCACAACTAGAGAGAAGCCCTTGTGCTGCAATGAAAGATGTATTTTCTGAGGGAAATGGGCATTTCAACAATTGAGCTATGGCCCGCTCTTCATTCCCCATGCCTGGAGACATGTGACCCTACTATGAGCATTCCACGGAACAAACACATGGACTCAGGAATGAAAACCCTAGAATGATTAGGGAAGAATAGAATTCCTGCTTGTCAACCAGATCAGCTCTCCTATCCCAGGCAGCCAATGAGGTGTTGGCCAAATTCTTCCATCCGTCCTCTTTTCCATTGTGAAAGTTTGCTGCATAAATAATGGGCATTCTTTACAGCATGGATGAGTTCCTGAATGGAATACAAATGAAATCACATTTCTAATTGGAAAAGGACATCTTCATCTACAGCAACACTTAAACTCTCCCTCACATTCATGCACACACAAACACAGAAACAAATTCCACCCTCCCTTACCACAAAAGATCACTCTATAATTAAAACTGTATTGTATTTCCATCACAGTTTTTCTGAAACTGAGATAGATATATATATCTCAGTTTCATATATATATATATATATATATATATATATATATATATATATATATATATACACATAAAATTAAGATATATATGTATATATCTTAATCACAGCCTGACACAAAAGACCACGAGTATTTTTAACTGTTTTCAATGAAAAAATCTGCATTGCCTCCTCACAGCTCACTTCCACTGAACATTCCAACACCACCTGCTTCTGTTTAAAGCAAAGAGTTGCCCAATTTTTCCCCCAAAACTGGGTTCAATTTAATTATGGCTTTTGTTTTAACCCACACAACTTGGTGATTAAGGCAACAACAGAAACCAAAAGTAGCTGGCATCAAGTTTTGTTCCAAATAATTTGAGAAGTATCCTTATATATTCTTCGTCCCTGTAATACTGCCAACTGTGACATTAAAGACCCTCCAGGGGAAATATCCCTGTTAGGACCACTCATAGTTAATAGCGTGCCTTTCCTTTGGAAACTTGAAAGGACCCTTAAAGGTCTCTTGATACTTTAAATCAGAGCCTGGCTCTTCCTGATTACTTGTGAATTACGTCAGAACCATCTAAAATTCCATGGCGAAGACACAGTAGAAATGCCCTTATGTGTGCAACTGGTTAATGCCCATGGATTATTCATGAAGCACCACCATTCCAAATTGGTCTCAAGGAAACAACAGGACAAAGGACTCAGCAACCATCCTGACTAACTGGAAATCTGATCAGATGAGGTTAGTGTAGTCATCAGAACTAAGGCCCTCATCAGATCTGATTTCCGATGAGTTTCAGCTGAATCTGAGTGGAAAATACAAAGCAGCTGCTATTGCTGAGGCTACAATGGTAGGGGCTAAGATCCTTCCAGATCTACAAGTCTTGGGTAGTAAAGGACACTCAGTGACATTCCCTCAAAAATTCATGGATATGAGCTCTGCCGCATGGCCCTTAATGGGTAGCCAGCTCATTTTTAGGAGGGCCAAAGACTGGGAACTAGGCAACATATAAACATCTGAGGATGGATCCCAACCTAACCTTGAGGGGCTTTCTCAAGCGAAATGACAAAGCTAAGCGTCAAAGACAATACATGGTCTCTGGGTCACTGTCTCATTTCAAATCCAAGCTGGGTTTTAGTGTTCTCTTTTTGTAGAAGGAGACAAAGATACACAGAAAGGGTGATGGCTTTGTCAGAAGAAGATGTGGGTGTGGCACATAATCCTGAGGCCATAAAGCAGAACGCAGGGATTTGGGTCAAAGCTCAAAAAATGACTCTCAAACCAGGGACCAATGTGGATGGAGACACTGAATGCTAACTGAGACATTAATGGTAGAAGCTGGGTGGAGAATTATCTTGAAAGGCAGGAGAGAGAATAAGACAAAGAGCTAGAGAAGATAAGAGAGGGAGAAAGAGGGAGATCCCCAAAGCAAAGTGGGGAGTAGTGCAAAATCACACTGAGGTATTTCTAGTAGGTGTTATTGGCACGTGGATAGAGCGCCATGGACATAAAGATGCGCCCAGCAGGCCCCCTGCCATGAAGGACTGGTCTCAGCCACTGGGCGTGCTGTTGGCTCAAAGGCTTTACCATCAGCTTCTCCCAGGACTGCCTCAGCTGCAGAAGCTGGCTCATCCAAGTCACACCTCTCCCAGGGGCGGCCCATACCTAATCACTGATCCATCTCAGCCCAACTTGGGGCAACTCTGAAGGGCCATTCTAGCTCCAGAGCTCCCATGGAATCAGCTGAGACTGCCGTGTGCCTGCATTCTGCCCACCCCTGATCCCCTTCCCCTTCCCAAAGACACTCCTTAATAAACATCCTGCACACCAAACTCCATCACAAATCTGCCTCCCCATCTTGACACCATCTATATCTGGGATTTCCTTGACAACTTTCTAGGGAAACCTTGCTAAATCTCCAGCTGAACCATGGGATTATGCTTAGACAATTAATTTCTCACGCCTGAAAAATAATCCACGGGAAACTGGGATCATCAATTTGTTAAGGCATTTGACTCAACAACATGTGTTTCTTGGATACAAGAATTATTAGCATTAGGACAGACTTATCAAATAAAAAGCAGCAGCATAGAGAGCTGCTGCATAGAGAGCATGGATAAACTTGGTAAAGGGGGAGGTCTGCTGGAGCTTTGTTTATGTTTTCAGTTGTGTGAATCATTTTTGGCTGTGGAGACCTGAGTTAATGGTGATCTTTCATAGATCCCTTTAATTAAAAGCCAGGATGAGGAATGCTGTTCAAATATTGTTTGCCATAAATCACTCTTTATCCTCACTCAGAGACTGCAGAGGAGAGACCTATGTTCTAAGATAAGGGCAGAGCCTTTCCCTCTTGACTCCCCTTGTACTCTCTTGAAAGTACAAACCTGAACACTAACTTCAAGGTCACCCTGAGTTCTGGGAAGCTCAGCCCGTCATTTGTTTGGATCTCTCCTAGTACATTCTGGGAGGGGCTTCCTTGACCACTAACCAACGTGCATAGCCATGCAAGAGGCAAAGCTCCATCTCTGAGCTTGAACCTGCTCTCACCTATTAGCTATTGGCCAGAACATAGGCCCAGGAGCTTGATTTTGAAGGAACAGAGACTCCTGATTTTGAAGTCAGCAGACAAGCTGAGCATCCCTGAAACTAGAACAAATCTAGAATCCGAGGTGCTCCCTATCTTCAGACATTGAGGCCAATGTCATTGGAAAACTGAGAGGCTAGGAGGGACCAAGACTGGACACTTGTTCTTGGAATATTCAGACATCTCTGGGCTCAGCCTAGTCACCACCTGTCACTTCTGCAAAGCAGCCCTCAGGACATGCTGTAGTTTCAGCATTTTGTTTATGGGATCATGTTTCTTAGACGACTTTGCAACAAAGGTGGTCTTCTCGGCCAACACTCCCAGAAGGACCAGTGTCAACCGGAGATGATACAACCCAGCAGTTGTGCACAAGTCACAGCCCTTGCTGACAGGAGAGGGGGTGGATGGAGACCAGGAAACAAGGCCATGAAAACCAGAGGCATAGCAGGAAATGTTAGATCAAATTTCTTTTCCGCGGCAGCTGGAATGATGGTGTCCTCTGAACATCCCAGGGCCGGGCACAGTTAAGCAAGGGCTGTGGAGCCAGAGTGACAAAGGAGACTGCTTACCAGGAAGGAATGAGATGGTCTACGGCACAGACACTGCGATGTCAGACACCAATTCTGGAGGCTCTGTGGAAGGAGGTCCTTCTGATTATTAAAATCTTTTTCTCTCTGCTTCCCAACTTTCAGAAATGTAAGGATTACTAAGAGTGCTTGTTTAAAAAGTTGATCATAGATCCTGATCCTAGAGTTTCTGATTTGATGAGTATGGAATGAGAGCCAGGAACCCAGTTTATTGATTTAATTATTTTTAAAGCGAATCATAGGTGATTCAGATGCATGGACCACAATTTGAAAAACAGAGCTCAGATCTACAGCGAGAAGTTTCCTTCTGTGGTTTTGCCATATGCTTCCCTGCCAGCAAGCTAGTTTGGATTATTTTGCATAAAGGTCAATCATAAATTCCTAAAACGTTGATAGGATTTGAACAAACATAATCATTCTAAGGGGAGTAGGGTGGGAAGCAACAAATCTTAAACTCTGAATACATGTTAGAAACTGTGTTGGCAGCTTAACCTACTATTAGTTTATTTCCTTCTTACAAGACCCCCGAGTAAAAAAGCATCTCAGTTTTATAAATGGAGAAGCTGAGGCTTGGAGAAGTTAAGCAGTAATTTGCCAAGGATCACCAAGCTAAGGTAACAGAGTAAGGATTTAAACACACATATAACTAGCTCTGAAAGCAAATATGCCTGAATAGAAGAATCATCCAGGGTATTTGTTTAAAATCCGATTCTCAGTCCACTCTCCTGGAGATTCTGATTCAGCATCTTTGTGGTAGAGCTCTGGAATCTGTATCTTTGGCAGTTAACCCTAGGTGACTCTTACGTTTTGAGCCAGGAAAAGACTACTACCCATAGCACCCCCTAATAAAGTGCACACATTTGTGGATTCTTCCAGTGGGATTAGGAGACTCAAAAGATCCAAGTTTTTGCCCTTTGTCTTCAGGGCAAAAGTGTTGCTTTTGAAAACACCTGACAATTTTCTTCAAAACTTGTCTTGAAAAATAAATGTGTGTTGCTATTCAGATGTTTTCCTTCCCTACATTGTTTCTTTTCTTAGAGAAAAACACTGGATTGGGATGAAGGAATTTCCAAAGCTATGTAATAACATACGAGGGTGGGCAACATTTTTCACATGACTCCCAGTAATAAAAATACAACAGATGGTTGAAAAAATAACCACAGAATTAGAGCAACCACTGTGTTCCATACAGAGGTTAATTAACTTGGTTGGAGGATCAAATTTCCACACTCTAATATTCCAATAGTCTCTGGTGTCCACAAACTTTAAGGTGCACCAGAATCACGTGGTGTAGGGGACGCTGCTAGGTAGGTGCTCATGCACCACCCCCTAGAGACTCCAATATAGTTGGTTCATGGTGGGGCTCAAGAATCCACATTTTGAGAGTATTTGGAGTTATTTTAATACAAATACCTACAAACCACAATTCAAAAAACTGTCCTAATATATCAAGATCATCTTGAGTTGTTTTTGGAAGTAGGTAGAGAATGGATGGAAGGATGAGTGGATAGGCAATAGATGAATAGGCAACAGAATATCAACCAACACATGTTACCGAGTCCAAGCTCATACTGCTTGCTGAACGACAGGCCAATAAATCAAGAGATGAGTTGTTGGGGCAAGGAATAGCGACTTTATTCAGAAAGCCAGCAGACCCAAAAAATGGTATTCTAGTGTCCCAAAGAACCATCTTACCCAAGTTAGAATTCAGGCTTCTTTTATACTAACAGGGGAGGGGGCGTGGTTGGTTGTTGCAGACTTCTTGGTGTCAGAATCCTTTGTTCTTGCTGCTGTCCACGTAGGTCAGGTCAGGATGTTCCTGTAAACCTCCAACAATTTATTCTCAGTTCTGCAACTTTTTACCTCTATATGAATGGAAAAGTGTTATACCTTTAAAGGTCAGAGTCTTGAGAATGGGCGATCCTGTATATTTCAGGCTATAGGCAACATTCTTAACTTGTAGCAAAAGCAATAGAATACAAAGGTTAAAGTAAAAGAAACAGACCCAATATGGAGTCAGATTTGTTCTTCCCTATTACACCCAAACAGACCATATGATTTAGTGGAAACTTTGCCATATTTTCATTACTTATGAGTAATCCTACTGATTATTATAAATAATTTAACAGTGTTGAATATACAAGAGCTATTACTACATGCATCCAAATTTTTCAAGTGTTCTACACCATTAGACCACAGTGTCTCTCACACCTCTTACTAAAGCAAGAGTACTCCAAGGAACAGTCGTGAGGTAGTTAACTGAAGCAAATCCTGTTTTACTATCACTGTCTATGACAAAATTGGGCTGTTCTCTGAGAGGAATGATGGTATCCTTGGAACATAATAAAATAGAAGTGGATAATACAATAAACTTTTAACAATTTGAAACTTCTGGCATTTGGACAAAACAAGAATATTAAACGATTTAATAGGAACCCTGTTTTGTGTTGTTACATACTGAAAATGAAAGTACAGTCATTTTCTCAATAAAATGTGTGATAGACTAGGCAACACAAATCAAATGGGGAGTGGCGTATCTAATAAATTTTGTAACAATTGCTTAGCAATTTAGTAGGAGGAGACCAATTTGGCTTATTTTCTCAAACCATATGTCAAAATAAAATCTAGATAGATAAGTGTTTAAAACTAGAGAAAAAGCAAATGTAAAAGTCAGAAAGCAAAGTACAAATATATGACAGATAATGGTTTAATAATGGTAAAAATATTATGTTAACTCTATAAAAAATTCAAACACCAAAAGTATACAAAAAACAATAAAATATTGTCCCATACTCTCATTTCCTGCTGGTAGGAGTGTAACTGGTATGGCATTTCTGGAAGCCAATCTGATAATATGTGTCAAATGCATTATAAATATGATTACTCTTCAATCCAGCCATTCATCCTCTAGGTGTTCATCCAAAAGTAAATAGACAGGTCTGCAAAACTGTATAAATAATGACATAAGAATGTTCATCACAACATGGTTTTTAACAGCTAAAAATATTAGAAACATCCAAATGTCCATCAATAGGCCAGCTCTACAATGCAACCGTAGGGAGCCTTTAAAGAATCGTGCCTTTATTTTTTGCATGAGAAGCTATCAGTGTAAGTAAAACAATTCAGGGAAAACATATCATGTTTCCACAATAGTGTTAATGTATTTAATGCCCTTAAATTTTACATTCAAAAATGGCTAAAATTTTATGTTATGTATATTTTACCACAATAAAAATTTTTTATTAAATCTAATTTTCATAAATGTTATAAAAAATAGTTATTTAAAACAATAATAATATATTATTATTAAGAACAATATTTATTCTCTGAATGGTGGAATTATGATTGATTTTTATTTCTCTATCCTTTGATAAACATCTGAATTTTTATAAGATACAGGTATAATTTTTATTATTTTATTTATTATTGGCAAAGATAAAGCTACTTCCATTTTGAAAATAAATTTGTCCAGTACGTACTGAAAACAAGCAGAAAAAAATTATAAATAATTCATGAAATAAAAAAAGATAAATTATAAGCAAATATATGGGAAAATGATCAACAATAATCAATTTATGCACACAAGGTAAAAATAAATGCCATTTTTAACTGCCAGTTTACACTTTATTTTAAGACAATACCTAATGCTGGTAACCTATGCCTTTAATTACTAGTGCCTCTCTATTACCACAAATTTGAAAAATAATTGTCAATTAATATCTATCTACTCCTACTCATTTCCTTTACTGCATCAAGCCCTATGGTGTGCCCTGCTGTCAATGCCACATAAGAGCCTTCTCTCCATGCCACCTAAACCAGGCATTGTTCTGGTACCATTATTCCTCATTCATCTAGAACCACTTTCCCCACATGCTTCATGCTCTACTTCCCATTCCAGCCCTGTTTTTCCTCATTTTGATCTCATGATTCCTTTTCCTATTTTTGGCCTCTCCTCACTCCTCAAACTGAATTAACCATCTCCCTATTACTCCCTTTTGCCACCCATGAAGCAAGCCCTAATTAACACATTTCAAGAGAAAGGTGATTGTAATTCTTAATTTTCTTTTAGTATGTTGTTCTCTACCAAGTCACAGAGTTTGTAACTCATGTATATCTCAAAACTAAATTTGATGTACAAGCTAGAAATTTAAGGATGTCTCAAGACCATCATTCCCTATGGCATAGGTCATTCCACACTAATGGAATAACTTTATGGTAATTCATATCTTCAAGTTACTGTTTTATTTTGATTTCTAAATTAACCCTATTCACATGAGTCCTTATGCACCTCGGCCATGGTTGTTATTTCATCTACACAGACACATGCAGATCACATATAACTGTCTCCAGACGTGTCACATGGGGATGGAATTAAGGAAGGAAATTAATTAACCTCCATGTCTTGTGCGAGATCTGGCAGAGCACAACAAGGTCCAAGAGACCCTTGAGCCATTCTATCAAAACGTGACCAGTTTTTCTTAGTCATACATTTACCAAACACACAGGGAAATGCAAGGACAATGAGTAACTGAAGCAAGAGTTTGAATTATTAACATATCCAAGTTTTTCGTTTCGGAGATTCTGTGCATTTGACATGGAGAGTAGAAAATGTATCTGGCTTATTCCTTTAGTGAAAACACCTCAGTAAACACCTTTTTCTCGGTTCATTTTCTATCCTGGAAGCAAAAAATTTTAAGTGGAGAGAAACACTTTGGAAGTTTATTTGTACTCACAGAGAAGATGTCTGAAAAGGAAACTGCACCAGCTTCAGCTCTGCCTGTGACAACCCTCATGATCTTTAAGATATTTTTTACAGAAAAAAAATATTTTTGAAGATTGAAAACATTTCAGTATGTGGTCTCATGTTTTTGGCAGAGGTTGAGAGCTTCTGAGCCAGGTAACAGAGCTATACATCAATGCATAAGCAGCCCATCCTGCCAACAGGTTTACCTTAGTTCTCTAGTAAACCCAAGTTCAATGTGGCAACTGTAAGCACTTAGCTCAAAGGAAAACTCGTCAGACCCCTTTCTTCCTCAAGGGTATCAGAATTATTTGTTTTTAGTAAACCAACTTCATTCTTTTATCCACAAACATCTACTGAGTCACTTGGGCCAATCCTTGGTACAAAATAAATGGGTCACACCTTTTGGCCACGAGGAGGGGATCTGAGTTATATATAAACATTCCCAGATAAGGCCATCTTAGACCATCTGACCTATGTTGACTAAAAACACATAGTGGAACCCAGCCTACCCAGAACTGTCAGGCAACTTGTAGACATGTGAGCAGCCATGACAGGTTGCTGTTTTAAGCCTCTAGTTTTGGAATAGTTTGTTCTGAAGTATTATAGTGGCAATAGGTAACTGTTACATGCGCTACTATCAATAACATTTCTCTCTGTATTAGCAGTATTCACCAGTGTAATTAAATAAGAAGTTGAAAAGAGGCGGGAAATTATCAACATATGCAGAAGTTATGATTCTATATCTGAATAACCCCCAATTATCAACTTAACAATGATTATAAACAATAAAAGGAATTTAATAAAGTAGTGGGATACAAAGTTATTATACAGAAAGCGATGGCTTTCAAATATATAAAGAATGCAGTTGGAAGATTAAGTGAAAAGAACTATAATTGCAACCAAAAAGATTAAATATATAGGAATACGCTGAATATTTAAATGTGGATTATGTTTAAGAAAACATTAAAACACCATTAAGGTACAAAATAAAAGATGTGGAAAAACTTGTGAGGCATACCACTGCCTTGGGAAGGAACACACAGCATCACAAAGGTGACACTCCTCCCAAGTTGATTCTTAAATTCAATGTAACCTCGATGAACACACAAAAGATTTTGGTCTTTGTTTTGTTTTACTTTGCTTTGTTTTGAAGTTAGACAGGCTAACTCTAGAGTTAATATAGAAAAAATAAATTAAAATGCCTGGAAAACTCTAAAAAGGAAAAATAATAAGAGAGGACATACACTACCAGACAGTAAAACTTTCACCAAAGTCTCAGTAATTAAAACAGGGGGTACTTATATGTGAATAAACCAAAAGAACAGAACTTTTTTAAATCTAGAAATGGACTGAAATATGGTGGGGACTTTAGTACATGATAAAGATGACATCTCAATTCAGTGTGGAAAAGATCTCGGCAGTAAATTTATGAGGAGAGAAATAAGTAAATTGGCTCTAGACGTCACAGAGTACTCAGAATAAATTCCAAATAGAGGGCTTCCCTGGTGGCGCAGTGGTTGAGAATCTGCCTGGCAATGCAGGGGACACGGGTTCGAGCCCTGGTCTGGGAGGATCCCACATGCCGCGGAGCGGCTGGGCCCGTGAGCCACAATTACTGAGCCTGCGCATCTGGAGCCTGTGCTCCGCAACAAGAGAGGCCGCGATAGTGAGAGGCCTGTGCACCGCGATGAAGAGTGGCCCCCACTTGCCACAACTAGAGAAAGCCCTCACGCAGAAACAAAGACCCAACACAGCCATAAATAAATAAATAAATAAATAAATAAAAATTTTTTAAAAAATTCCAAATAGATTAAAATTTTAAATGTAAAAAAATGAAACTGCAAGAGAATTACAAGAAAACATAGAACATTTTTATAACTTTGGATTGCGAGTGGGCTTTGTAAAAACTACTAAAAATTTGGAAACCAGTAAGGAAAAGGTAATAAATTGACAACATAAAATTCAGAAACTTCAGTTTGGCAAACAACACTAAAAGTAAAGTCAAAAGACAAATAATAATTGAGAAAAATATGCACAAGTCATAGTGTATTTAAAAAGCTATTTTCTTTAATATTACATGAAGATATCCAGAAATATAATAAATAAGACAATATGGAAAAGTGGGCAAAGGTGTCAACAGGGTATTTACACAAAATGAATAGAAGTGGCTGTTAAATATAGGAAGTGATGTTTAATCTCACTTAGTGATACTCTTGGGGAAGCTAGCGTTGCCAGGCATCCTGTAGATACAGGCATGTCCTCTAGTAAATAATTTTGTCCTTCATTCTGTACTGACTTTGTCAGAATGCCCTAAATGGCCAGAACACAGATTTTTGTTTTTAAATGAATTACGACAATTTGACAGAGCTATTTTCTCACCACGGTAAATGGCAGCACTGGCTGAAAATCATACCTCCATAGGTAAAGATCTGGACAATCTTCCATGGTCTCCCCTGCAGGTTTGGCTGAGGGAAGACCAAAAACAGAGACTGAGAAATAGAAGTACACATTTTTCATATTGAGGAAAGGGCGAGACTATTATTTGGCCAAAGTTCCAAGTCGTGAACAAGTAACCACTATTAATTAGAGATAAATTTGAATCAGTACACACACTCTAAAAATCAGCCAATCACCAACAGCCTCACCCATTGAGCTGTGCTTCTGAGGCAGTGGGTCAGCAGCTCCCTAACTCCAGTAACCATACTAACTGTCACCACGGAAAGGCCATTAGTCCCCAAACACGTATTTCTGACAGCCCACCATTCCTTAAACACCAGGCTTTCCAAAATCTCACATAGGGTCAGCTCTGGCTTTCTTCAGAGACTGAAACTTTCAAGACTATACTTTGCAGGCAAATGGAAAGTTCACCCTTTTTGCACCAATATCGAGTTCACTTTATTGTTAGTCCACAAGTTTCCAATCTTTTCAACGGTTCAACCTGCTTGCAGTTAGTTATGGGTTTGGACTTGTGAAAGACACACTGAAACTGCCGTGAGATTACCAAATTCAATCTTTTTCATGATTGTGATGGTTGCTATTATATAGATACATTGTTTATTTATGTGTATTTGAAGTCCCAAATGCCAAAGCAAAAATATAAATTTCATGGTGAGTTTTCTGAACAGTGGAAATGAGGGAAAGGTATTTTTGAAGCTTTTGGTGTGGCATAGGATTATTCATTCAGTTTCAAAGTCATTCAATATGAAAGTCAGATGTAAGCTGGCATATCCTAACAGTAAGCATAAGAGATGCATGATCTCTCCAACTAGTACCAAAGAAAGTAATAAAATGACAGGTTTTTTGATTAAGAGAAATTCAGATGATGAAGATTAAATAATTGCAGCAGATGTTGCAATGGCCTTCTACATAATATATTGTCAGTCTTTCAGGTCAAATGACCAAGTGTCCTGCTACCAGAAGTATTTTCTAATTCCAAAATGCAAGCAAAATTTTCAAGCGCCAAGACGAAATCTACTGCAATAATAAAAATGTACTAGCTCCATTTACTATTACAGAGATTATCAAAAATCTGAACACTTCACCTTTTTATGTCACAGCCTTGGATGCTAGTAATCACAATGCAGAAAAAATTTCCCTTGTGCACTATTTTTCTTGTGAAAAAGTTTTGAGTATAACGCCATTGAGAGTAAAGTCCCTTCCATATGATACTTTAGAAATGGCAGCAAATTTTTGCAGAGACTCACTTATTGAGTTAGGAGTGAATGAAAAAAACAATGGTACTGCTTTTGGTGGAGATAGCATACAAATTTTGGTGCATGTTTGTTCAAGTAAAGGTACAAACAAAACATTCAAAGTTGAAGCAAAGCGTAGGTGATTCTATGGAAGGTGTTGGCTGTCTTGCCCATGTTTTACATAATGCTGCTCAAACAGCATCTGGTGTCCTTTCTTGACATCAATTTCTTTTGCCGTCTATTGAATGTTCTCTTATTTCAGCATTTATACAGTTTGAACAGAATGATTAAAGGAGTTTTGTGATTTTGTTGGCCTTTAGTACTCTTCAAATTTGCTCTCATTCAAAAACCTATTGGGCTTCCCTGGTGGTGCAGTGGTTAAGAATCCGCCTGCCAATGCAGGGGACACGGGTTCGAGCCCTGGTCTGGGAAGATCCCACATGCTGCAGAGCAACTGGGCCCGTGAGCCACAACTACTGAGCCTGCGCGTCTGGAGCCTGTGCTCCGCAACAAGAGAGGCCGCGATAGTGAGAGGCCCGCGCACCGCGATGAAGAGTGGCCCCCGCTCGCCGCAACTAGAGAAAGCCCTCGCACAGAAACGAAGACCCAACAACGTCAAAAATAAATAAATAAATAATTATTAAAAAAAAAAAAAAAAACCTATTGCCCTTCTTTAACAAATAACAGTGGATAGAATCTTTAGTTTATTTGAAGCACTGGAATCATACCTTAATTCTGAAGGAAAGACCCCAAATTTCTTGTTGACTTTTATGTAATCCATTTGAGTAAAGCCTACTTATTTGTTGCTCACAGTTTTCAGTATCTCTTTAGCAACAAGAATATGCAAATTGAAGGAAAAGCAAACCATTTTGTTGAAGTACTTCACTGCTTAAAGAAATTCGTTAAATGTGTTTAAGAAAAGAATTGATGGAAAATGTATCCCTTCAAGTAACAAGCAAATGAAAAGATGCTCAACATCACTAATTATTAGAGAAATGCAAATCAAAGCCACAATGAGATTATCACCTCATACCTGTCAACATGGCTATCATCAAAAAGTCTACAAATAACAAATGTTGGTGAGGATGTAGAAACAAGGGAACCCTTGTACACTGTTGTTGGGAATGTAAATTGGTGCAGTCACTATGGAAAACAGTATGGAGGTTCCTCAAAAAACTAAAAATAGAATTACCATATGATCCAGCAATTCCACTCCTGGGTATATATCTGGAAAAAAATGAAAACATTAATTCAAAAAGATACATGCACTCTCATGTTCATAGCAGCACTATTTACAATAGACGAGACTTGGAAGCAACCCAAGTACCCATCAACAGACAAAAGGATAAATGGATATATATATAGGAATATTCCTCAGCCATAGGAAGGAATGAAACTCTGCCATTTGCAGCAATGTGGATGGACCTAGAGGATATTATTTTTAGTGAAATAAGTCAGACAGAAGAAGACAAATACTGTATGATAAACTTATATCTGGAATCTAAAAAATAGTACAAATGAAATTATATAGCATAACAGAAACAGACTCACAAGTATAGAAAACAAACTAGTTCAGTGGAGAGAGGGGAGTGGGGGGCACATTAGGGGTATGGGATTAAGAGATACAAACTCCTATGTATAAAACAGAGAAGCAACAAAGATATATTGTACAGCACAGGCAATTTTAGCCATTATCTTATAATAACTTTTAATTGAATATAAACTGTAAAAATACTGAATCACTATGCTGTACAACTGAAACTAATATACTATTGTAAATCAACTATACTTCAATTAAAAATTAAAAGGGATATAACAATTTTTTAAGTTGCTAAGCAACAGACACAAATGTAATCTTGAAGAATGGAAAAGCAAGGTAGCCACGAAAAATGTTATTATGTTTTCCGATCTGAAGAGCAATTCTTAGAATTGTTAACTTTATGCAAGTGCATGGTCAGTATACCGGCTCGTAATGTTAATGTTGAGGCTGTTGTCTTACTAATAAATGTTCAGTGGACAAAAGAAGGAAGTAAAGTGGATGTGACCACTCTATAATCTATGTTCCAGTGTAAATAGACTCTAACTGCAAGTAATTGCATAAGCAAATTCTGCAGAACAAGGAACCATTATGGAAAGTCAAATCACCGGAGAAATATAATTAACAAAAGAGGTATGTAAGTTAGGTACACTTTATTACAGATAAACAACAAATAGAATAAGTATGTCCCATGCAATATCTTTTAATCTCATTGCCAGTTAGAAATAATTCAAAAATAGCTGATTGTCCCGTGTATTTATTTGTTAAATCTGGCAACCCTAAAGTCCAGCCCACAAGGAACAGAGAGACACTTACAGGAACTCATGTGGCAGAGGTACACTTTCCATTGCAACTGAACCTGGGGAGTCTACCTCTGAGGTTGCTGGCTTACATCCTTTTACCACGTGACACCTGAAAATTAAGAAACTCGGAAGAATTCAGCCAAGAATTAGAGGGAAACTGAATCCTGACGACTTCAAGTGAGCTCTTAATTGCAACCCTAATCCCATACTCATCAGTTACATGAATCAATACTTCCCCTTTTTTGTTTAAACCAATAAACCATGTCTTCCCTTAACATCCAAATGGTTCCTCGAAATACAAGGCTCCATCCCTACCTCTATGCTCCAGACTCAGGTGCTTGGTGTAGTCCTACAGCAAGCACATCAGTTCACCCCATCAGAAGACAGCTGCCTCGGTGGGCACTTGCACACAGGATGCTGCTTCTATTGGAATTCATCTCCATCTTCCTTTCCTCTTGTCCCTGGAGCCACTGTACACCTTGGGCAACTTCCCCTCCACCAAGCCAAATTTCCCAGCCAGACCTCCATCTCCAGTAACACCTGGATCACGGTGTGGAACAGATGCCTAGCAACTTTAGTTTGGGGTCAGGAAACCCAAAAACCATCAATCATCTCAGGGACCAGAAACCCAGAACTTCCGGGAAGAGAGGAGGGCTTTTCAAATTAGCTTTCAACCTCTGGAGACACCCCTGGCCACAAATGTAAATTACTGAAAGCAGAGTAAGTAGCTAGACCATGAATCCCTACAGAGGGATAGTCAGTGTCAGCCCACATTCTCTCCAACACTGAATTGCCTTTCCTCTAAATGTGAGTTATGAATAATCAGCCCCATCCCAGGCCGTATCCTTCCCAGCAAGGAACAGACCCTGATTCAACCGTGCTGTATCTGCCCTAAGGGTGTTTGCACACTCACGCATATGTCCCCCTGACATTAGGTGTGGGGTCTGGGGCTTGGTGCGGTGTAACTGCAGGGCGCCCCATGCCCGTTGTAGTCAGTTGTCAGCAACACCTTCTGAAGCACCGTATGAACGAGATGAACAGTGGTACCTGCATTCATACCACCCTCTGAGCCCTTGGCATGAGCACAAAGCATTTGAAAATGTTTCCTCTTTTCCCTCAGTACTATTCAGTTAAAGAGCTTCCTGCGTTGGGGGAACTTCTTGATTTTCCTTGTGAGCATGATTTGGGGAAAAGAAGAAGCAAAACAGAGTTAGAAGCAGAGGGAGACTCGGGGTGACTCCTGGACTCACTAACTCCTGTTTGGCCCGGGTCTGTATGAGCCCCTTGTGTGTAAATCCTATCTCCCTGTCTCATCACCTACATGTGTCTGCAGTAAAGCAAAGACCTAGGATCCAGGCACAGTTTTCTGTGTGGTCCAAGGCCAGTCACTCAGCCTTTCGATTTGTTTTGATTTTTTACTCTTTTAAAACTTTTTTGATATAATTGTAGGTGCACATGCAATTGTAAGAAATAATAGAGAGATCCTGTGTACTCTTCACTCAGTTTCCCCCAATGGTAACAGCGTCTTACAAAACTGTAGTACAATATCACAGCCAGGATATTGACATTGATAATCCATCCATCTCATGCAGATTTTTCCAGTCTTAACTTGTACCCGTGTGTGTGTGTGTGTGTGTGTGTGTGTGTGTGTGTGTGTGTATTTAGTTCTATGAAGTTTTATCACATGTGCAGATTCATGTATCCACTGCCGTCAAGATATAGAACAGTTGAATGCTTTTTTAAAATTAATTTTTCTTGGAGTATGGTTGCTTTACAATGTTGTGCAGAACAGTTGAATCCTTTGTGTTGCTCTTCTGTACCCACACCCTCCCCTCCCCTCCATCCCAAACACCTGGCAACCACTAATCTCATCTCCGTATGGCAAATTTTGTCATATACTTTGTTACATAAATAGAATCACACAATACATAGTTTTCGGGAAATGGCTTTTTACCCGAAGCATAATTCCTTTGCAAGTTGTTGCATGTATCAATAGTTTCTTTTTTTAATTGCTGAGTAGTATTCTATGGTATGGAAGTACCACAGTTTAACTATTTACCCATTGAAGGATATCTACACTATTTTCACTTTTTGACTATTACCTATAAAACTGCTGTGAACAGTCATGAGCAAGTGAAATGCAGCAGGACCTTCCCCCCCACCGCCACCCATGTCCTCAGCCTGCTTTTGTCTGTGGAAAAAATTTAGCCAAGGAATAAGTTTAATCTGAGAAGTGAGAAAATGCAGAAGTAGAGGAAAATAGTCAAAGGAGACCAAATAATAATAGTTTTGTCATTAAGCATAGTCAAGGACCTTTAGTTCCACCTTAAGGGCTATAGATAATATTCGGAGCCATATCCTGTGAGCTGTCTTATAGATGCTGAAACCCCCAGCAGGTGGAAGAAGTTAACTACATGATGACCAGGCAGTAGCCATGACACAAGCTGCCACAATTCCAGGAATTGGCCTCAAAGAAATGGAAACAAACAGACCCTGGAACTGAAGATTAACTGTACCTAACACAATCAAGATGATGCTGGTCAGACCACCAATGACCAGTTTCAAGATGACAGTCAGAGCTGACTATACTGTTTCTACATGTAGCCCCCACCCTCTATCTATACAAGCTCTTGTCCCCTGATCGTTAGGGGCGGGAGTCGGCCTTTGGACAAGCATCCCCCCACCCCCCCACCCCGGTTGCTGGCATCCAACATAAAGCAAACTTTCCTTTCCACCAACCCGGCCTCTTTATTGGCTTTCGAGCAGCGAGCAGCTGGACCCCACTCTTGGTTACACAAGTTTTTGTGTGATCATAAGCTTTCATCTCTCTGGGATGAATGCCCAAGAGAGTAACTGCCAAAGCATATGGTAGTTGCATGTTTCGTTTTATAAGAAATTGACAAACTATTTTCCAGGGCATCTGTACCATTTTATATTCCCAGCGCTCAGCCTTTTCAAGCCACCATCTCTCCCTTGGTTTGAAGTCCTTGAGCTTCAGCTCCACAAAAATATCACTTGCCTGAGTCATGTCCCCAGACTTCTCAAGTCCTGCCCTTTTCACCTACTTGTTAACAAAGTTCCTCTGGGCTGAAATTTGTAAGAGTCAAATAACATTACGGATTTGTAATACTGTCAGATTATTAATCTTCCTAGACTGTAGGCTTTGCTTTGTCTATAGCCTTTCTCACTCCAAAATCTAAAGGTTGCTTTTCTGGGCTCATGATCCAAAAGCTAGGTGAGATAAGAGTCGGAGGGAGCCAGAATGAGCCACAGTGCCCTGAACTCTCCACCTCTCTAGGCGTAAAGACCCCCACCTTAGGTGGTTTCAGTGCCTTTTTTTCACAACACTCTTCTCAGGCTCCTACATGCTACTTTTGTCTTTGCCTTTGCTGACTCCAATCATTTCAGTATCTTCTTTGTAATGATCCACCTAACTTGGCCCTATAATACTTGACCTCAGACAATGTGGTTGTGTATGAGAATGAGGAACTACTGGGTGCCTTTGGTTATGTTGAGTTCAGTGGTCTGATGAGGGATCCAAGGTAAGCCCAGGTTCACTGAAAGCTCAGCACATGGGGCAGGGCCCATCTGTGGTCCATCCCCTGGAAGTGTTTCTGGAGGAAACCTATCACATCTCCTCTAAGTGCATGAACATCACAGAAAGGCACCTCAATCCTGATGGACAAACTCATCACCAAGGACAAGATCTATCACATTGTGAACAAACATGGCTGGAAGAAGACACCAAGATTAGCTTCCCCAATCAGGGAAATGCTGCATCTGACAATATCCATGCAGATATTGTCTTTGTGTTTAAAGATAAACCCATTCACACCCCCTTGCCAAGATGGCACCCGTGTGCTCCACAATGACTCCATCAAATGCAAAGCCGGGGGCCTGGGGCAGACCTGTGGGGGCAGGAGGGAACAGGGGAGAGCCATGATTAAATATGATATGGACATTCTTTTTCCTTCCCAAATACTGCTTCTTTCTTGTCATCATTCCTTTTTCCCCCTTTTTCAGTCATTCTACCACCCAGATTGTTCTCCCTCTCAGTCTCATTTTTCCCCAGGCAAATGAATGCCCCAGACACAATTCTTTTCCAAGGCCTTTCCCCGGCCCTCCCAGGGACCACCAGAGCAATACCCACAACGCACACCCTCACCCAAGACACACCCAGCTCTGTGTCCACTGGACAATGGCTATGTTTTCTAGAGTAGAAAAAATGGTAACTTTTCAGAAAAATGTTCCTATTCCAGAGCCCCTCAGTAGCTGGGTGGCATTGTCACAGGTGGGAGGTAGGGAAGCCAGCCCAAGACAGGAGGGAATTTTCATATCCCTGGCTTTAAATCCAGTTCTCATTCAGCTACTGAAGAGTGGCCTGAGTGCTACCAGGAGGTATGGGAAGATTTCTTGCTCAAGCCTGAAAATATAATGTCTCCTTCCTCTCCCAGCACTACTAAGACATTTCCACAGTCCTTGTCTGCCCAGCGAGTCCCAGGGAACAAGTGTTCTCAGCTCTGATAGATCCTCCTCACTGGACTCTCCCTTTGTCTTATTCTGTTCCCACCTTCTGCCATAAAATATATCTTCTCCCATTTTTAAAAAATTCTGACCAAGCTGGGAGGACTCTGGTTCATAAATGAACTGCGTAATTTTTTTTTAATTTTAAGACTTTATGTTTTAGAGCATTTTCAGGTTCACAGCAAAATTGAGAGGAAGGTATAAAGATTTTCCATAGACACCCCCCCGCCTCCCTACATGCCCAGCCTTCTTCATTATCAACATCCCTCAACAGAGTGGTGCTCTTGTTACAATTAATGAACCTACACTGACACATCGTCATCACCCAAAGGCCATCATTTATGCTACAGTTCACTTTTAGTGTTGTGCGTTCTATGCATTTCATCAAATGTGTAATGACAGGAATCCACAATTATAGGATCATATATTTTCACTGCCTTAAAAATCCTCTGTGCTCTGCCTGTTCATCCCTCCCTCCCTCCAACCTCTAGCAACCACTGATCTTTTTACTGTCTGTATAGTTCTATCTTTTCCAGAATAGCATCTATTTGGAATCACACAGTACGTAGCTTTTCAGATTGGCTCATTTCCTTAGGAATATGCATTTAAGATCCCTCCATGTCTTTTCATGGCTTGATAGCTCATTGTTTTTTAGAACTGAATAATATTCCATTGTCTAGATGTGCCACAATTTATTAATCTATTCACCTACTAAAGGACATCTTGGTCTTTGTAATTATGAATAAAGCTGCTGTAAACATCTGTGTGGAGATTTTTGTATAGACATAAGTTTTCAACTCATTTTAAATACCAAGAAGCATGATTGCTGAATCATATGGTAAGAGTATGTTTAGTTTTGTAAGAGACTGCCATACTGCCTTCCCAAGTGGCTGTAAGTGGCATTAAGTACATTCACATTACTTTGAAATCATCACGATTATTAATCTGCAGAATTTTTCAACATCACAAACTAAAATTGTATTCATTAAATGATAATTCTCCATTCTTCCCTCCCCCAAGCCCCTGGCAACGAGCATTCTACTTTCTACTCCTATGAGTTTGGCTACTCCAGGTATATAAGTGGCATCATACAATATTTGTACTTGTGACTGTTTGATTTCACTTAACATAATGTCTTCAAGTTTGATTCATGTTGTAGTATGTGTCAGAATTTCCTTCCTTTTTAAGGCTGAGGGAATTCCATTGTATGGATATACTATATTTTGTTTATTCATCCATCAATGGACACTTGGTTGTTTCCACCTTTTGACTATTGTGAATAATGTTGCTTTGAACATTAGTGTACAAATATCTGTTTGAGTCCCTGCTTCAATTCTTTGGGGTGTATACCCAGAAATGGAATTGCTAGATCATTCTATGTTCATTTTATGCAATTCTATGTTTAAGTTTTGGAGGAACTGCCAAACTATTTCCAACAGCATCTGCACCATTTTACCTTCTCACCAGTGGTACCCAAGGGTTCCAATTTCTCCACATCCTCATCAACACTTGTTATTTTCTGGGGCTTTTTAAACTAATAGCCACCCTAATGGTTGTGAAGTGATATCTCATTGTGGTTTTAAGTTGTGTTTCCCTGTGATTAGTAATGTTGAGCATATTTTTGTGCTTATTGGCCATCTATGTATCTTCTTTGGAGAAACATCTATTCAGGTCCTTTGCCCATTTTTAATTGGGTTGTTTGGGGGTTTTTGTTACTGAGTTGTAGGTGTTCTTTATATATTCTAGATATTAACCCCTTCTCAGATATATAATTTGCAAATATTTCCTCCCATTCTGTGAATTGCCTTTTTACTCTGCCCTTTGGTACACAAAAGTTTTTAATTTTGATGAAGTTCTATTTGCCTATTTTTTCTTCTTGGCTCTGTTTTTGGTATCATATCCCCAAAGATCATTGCCAAATCCAACGTTATGAACCTTTTCCCATAGGTTTTCTTCTAAGAGTTTTATAGATTTAGCTCTTATGTGTAGGTCTTAGTCCATTTTGAGCTAATTTTTGTGTATGGTGTAAGATAGAGATCCAGCTTTATCATTTTGCCTGTGAATATCCAGTTTTCCCATCACCATCTGTTAAAAAGACTACCCTTTCCCCCATTGAATGATCTTGGAATTCTTATCAAAAGTTATTTTACCATATAGGTAGTTTATTTCTGGGCTCTCTATTCTATTCCATTGGACTATGTGTCAGTCTTTATGCCAGTATCACACTGTTCTGATTGCTGTAGCTTTGTAGTAAGTTTTGAGGTCAGGAATGTGAGACCTCCAACTTTGTTCTTCAGTTTCAAAATTATTTTGGCTATTCAGGGTCCCTTGAGATTCCATACAAATTTTAGGATAGATTTTTCTATTTCTGCAGCAAATGTCTTTGGGATTTTGATAGGAATTGCACTGACTCTGTAGATTGCTTTGAGTAGTATGGACATTTTAACAATATTAAGTCTCAGTTTGTGAACACAGGATGTCTCTCCATTTATTTGTATCATCTATCATTTTTTTCAGCAATGTTTCATAGATTTCATGCATAAAGTTTTATATGCATAAGATTCTCAGGAAGCATAAACAAGAAACTAATAATGACTGTCACAGGCTGGGAGTAGAGCAGATGGAGGCTTTTATATACTTATTGTACCTTTTTTATACTTTTCATGTTTGCCACAACAGGGTGAGGTGAAAGTGGCACACGGGGCGCAAAATTTAAGGAGATGCTCACTCTCAGGGGCCAACACTGCCCTTGCACAAAACTGGGAGTGAGCACCTCCTTAAAAGATGGGCTCTAGGCTCCCACCCTAGGCCCTGGCCTCTCGGAAACTTTACTAAAAAAAATGACTCACACACAATTCTCATCTCAGACTCCGCTTCTGGGGAACCTAACCAGAGACAACCTCTAGTGTCTGCTAAAATGTCAAGCCCTCAGAAAGACTTCCCTGGATTCCAGCTTTCTAAAGTAGGGGACCCCTAACACCTCCTATTCTCTATCACAAATCGCTGTTTATTTCCTTCATACAACTTACCTCCATGTCTACCACTCATTTATTTACTTATTGTTTCTCTAACCACAAGGTTGCACCCTCCATAAAGACTGGGACCACTGTCCTAGCCCAGTTTCTGGCATGTAGTAAGCACTTAAAGTATATCTGTTGAAGGAATATGTGTATGAATTAATGAATTTACTCCCTGAATGTCAAAATAAAGTTCAAGGTGGGTAACGTTTTTCGTTGACAAAATTAAGATTCTAAATTCAAGTATCATCATGATAGTAAGAGGATGTATTTTTAAAGGGCTTTTTAAAGGTACAGTTAGACACAGTACTATGAGGGAAAATACTATTCCTGAAACTCATTCTTTTTTGTCAAATTCATATACCCCATCTGGCTCTGGTTTTTTCAGCCCCTAGCTGCTGCTTTTTATTTTCCTTTTTTTCTTTTCTTTCTTCTTCTTTTTTTTTTTTCTGAAATATTCCTACATATTTCCATTATGTCATGTATTTTGTAACTATACCTTAAATATCTGATTTCTTAATACTCTCTGGGCCTGCAGATCTGTTTTGCCTTAGATAAGCCTCATATTTGTAACACAATGATATGATCAGTGCACCTAGGGACCCTCTTTTATCTGCTTTATCCTTTATACAATGTAAACGCTCTACAAGCTTCCAGGACACAAAACTTTTTTTCCAAAATATTATGTAAATACTAAAGACGTCTTTTCCCCCTCAAGGGCCTATGAATGTTTGTAGACATTGGAGATTCTTACAATATTCCTTTGTAGCAAGCAAGAGAAGAGACTTGGGAGAGGATTGAGATATGGAGACCCTGGGGCCTGGGAGATGATTGCATTTAGGAAAATACTCAGAGGGTGAAATTTCCAAGAAAGCAGTTGCTCCCAACATGCAAAAGGCTTTGTTGGTCCCCTAGCCAAGAGGACGGTGCCCAATGGGACCCTCTGTGTGTGAATATCATTGTGTGGATGTGTGCTTTCCATGGATGTGGTCTTTGCTCAGATGTTCAAGGATTTGCTCTAGGCGTCAACAAACCTTCTGAAAAAGGCCAGATAGTAAGTACTTTAGGTTTTGCCAGCCACATATTGTCTCTGTTGAATCTTCTTTGTTTTTTACCTTTAAAAATGATTTCTAGCTTGAGGACACTGTGAATAAGACTGTCTTTGTCTGCCATAATTTGCCAACTCCTGATCTAGAAGACAGTAAGGAAGGGAGGATGTTACCCATGCTTCTCCTGGTTTCCTTTATGGTTTCTTGTCTAAGCCTTATTATCTGCCTTCTCCCTAGTAATACTACTTACCCATTCATTGGTGTGTCAGTGTCAGGTGTTTTAAATTCATTGCCAAATCTCATTGACTAATCCTTTGAGGTAAGTACTATTATTATCCCCATTTTGTAGATGGGAAAACTGAGGCTTAGGGAAGTTAAGTAACATTCCCAAGTTCCCACTGCTAATAAGTCACAGAGTCAAGAACCAAAATTAAGTCTGTCTGATTCCAACTCTCTCATTTGTTCTTTGCAGTAGAACGTGACAATGGCAGCCCTTCCTTTACATATTTCCAATCCATCCTACACATTTTACCCATTGAATCTTCCTAAAACATCAGTTTGATCGTGACATTCTCCTTCTCAGAATCCTTCAGTGGCTCTCCATTTTTTACCCAGTACAGTAAAGGCACCTCCATTTAGCTCTTGATATGACCCCAACTTAGCGTCTCAGCTTTATTCCCATGCCCTTATATTTCCCCAGTCCTTTGGTCCTGCTGAATTGTCCTATTTGTTCTCCCATCAGGCAGCATGGCCCTCTTCCACCACCATGTTTTTCCTCCAAGAACATTCTCCTTCCCACCTCCCATCTCCACTTACCCACCTTCTGCCTTCTCATAGACTCAGCCCAACTATGCCTCCTCCATGAAGCCTGCTGTGGACCCTTTCCTTCCAGTCAGGATTTGATGATGCTTCTCTTAGCACAGCTATGGCCCGTTGCTTGCAACTCTGTCTGGGAGTTAAACTTGGGGGCTGATGTTTAGGGTGTGGCGTGGACATGATCCATGCAGTTTGAAGGTCCCCTTCTTCCAAGCGGCCCTCAGCTGGGCTTGGATATGCCTGTCGTTGGCACCTGTCCCCAACTAAGACCTTCTAGTTTCCTTGCATGCTCAGTATCTCCAGGACCTGATTCTTGTTTTGTTTGATGATCTACTGCATGTCTCAAGGGCATAATTTTACTTTAGCTGGAGTTTCATTAAATAGACTTTCCAATTGTTCGTCACTCAAGCCTGGTCTTGCAAGATGGAAAATTGAATTTGGCCAATTCTGACACTCCCTCCTCAGACCATGTCTCAGGTCTTCAGCTCTCTTGCTAACTCCAAGACTCACACGCATCAGGCTACCTACCTTTTTAAGGTATCTCCTACCTGACACACTATTTTCAAATATATTATCACATTTAATCTTTACAAAAACCCTGTGAGGCAAATGGTGTAGCCTCATTTAACAGATGAATAAACTGAGGTTGATAAGAGTTAAAGGACTTGCCCACAGGTCACTGTGTCTTCACTGAGCTCGAACATTTCCCCCAAATGCCCCTCAGAGACAATAAGCAGCCGATCCAGGCTCCCAGCCTCTCATATCCAGAGGAATTGTCTTCAGTGCGTTTAAGTAAATGCTGCAGCCAAAATCTCAGGAGGGAAGGGGAGGGGCAGGGAGTAAGAAGGACAAGAAATATCTGAAGGCGTTTCTCCCAGGAACCTCTTGCCCGTTTCTATGAGGCTCAGACCTTTTGTGGTATGAAGGAAATTTTTCCTTACCTAATATTTTTACTGTCTTCTACCCTGTCAGGCTTGCCTTTGCTGCACCCCAGTCTCCTGTGGGGACTTGTAATATGAACATTTCATTTCTGAATCTGCTACATCAAACACCCTTAGGGTAAAAAAGTGTGTGTGTGCACACGCATGTGTGTGCACGCACACACATGTATACACATATATATGTAGTTAATAGCTCATTGGAAAACCACATAAAGTTACCCTGCAAAGTGCATGTGATTTTCACATGGTGTTAATTTCACACATCAAGGGTAAAACTGAAAAAGATGTGGCTATTTAAAAAAAAGTTTAAACAAAGAAGAAGAAAGTGAACAAGAATGAGGTAGGAATTGAAATTGCTGAAATGCTCATTCGAACAAGAGACTAGGTCAAACTCCAGACCCACCAGCAAGAAGTGAGACAGGCCTGGGGTGAGGAGGGTTGTCCTGAATGGCCTGGTTACCACAGCTTCCAGCTAAGAACTTTCCTTCAACAGCCATAAGGCAGCTTACAACCTCTGACACTCTTGTCCTTTTTTATTAATGTTTTAATTTTATTGGAGTGTAGTTGATTTACAGTGTTGTGTTAGTTTCAAGTGTACAGCAAAGTGATTCAGTTACACATATACACATATTCTTTCTTCTTTAGATTCTTTTCCCATATAGGTCATCACAGAATATTGGGTAGAGTTCCCTGTGCTATACAGTAGGTCCCCATCGGTCATCCATCTTATTGACACACTTGTCCTTAATCATAATTATCAAGTAGGTAAATTTGTCTCTGAGGAAATTTTCTCAAACTATTTCTGATGTTGTTTCCTTCCTTCCTTCATTCATTCAAGAAACAGTTCTTGATTTCCTGCTGTGAGCCAGGCAGCCTTTTAGGTGCTATAAAGGTAAAACTGACATCTGGTCCTACAGAGAGATTGGACTTCACCATGGATAATAGAAGCAACAGCAACCGTTTGTTAAGCGCTCCCCATGTGCCATTAGTTATTCCATTAATAGGCACAAATAACCCACAAGGTCCGCTTTTCCTTATGTCTGCTAGGGAAATGAGTATGTTCAGGAGTGTGCCCTGCCCCATGCTCAATGGTCTCTGCCTCTAGAGCTCAGCCTTCATCTACTGTGCCCTCTAGCCCAGAGCTGTTTTGTACAGATAAGTTGCAAGCCAGGAATATAATTTTCAATTTCCAGTAGCCACATTTGAAAAGAGGTGAGAAGAAACAGCTGCAACTAATGTTAATTATATATTTTAGTTAACCCAAAATACCCAAAAATACTATCCTATCCACATGTAATAAGTACAAAAACTATTGAGAGGGTATTCCCTGGTGGTCCAGCAGTTAGGACTTGGTGCTTTCACTGCCGGGGCCCGGGTTCAATCCCTGGTCAGGGAACTAAGATCCTGAAAGTTGCATGGTGTGGCCAAAAAAGTAAATAAATATTAAAAAAAAAAAAAACTACTGAGATACTGTACAATTTTTTTCTTCTTCGAAGCCTACTGCATGCTTTACGTTTACAGAGCATCTAATTTGGACTGATCCCATTTCAAGTGCTGAGTGGCCACCTGAGGTTACTGGTGACAGCGTTGGACGGCCCCGCTCTCCTTCCCCGGGGCGAGCACGTTAGCAGCCTTGCATAGCAGGGCAAAGCATGGATCAGCCTCTCTGAGGGCACAGAGGACAGCTCGGTACTCCCGCATTAGTGGAGGGATCAGGAAGTGAAGCCTTCGTGGAGAAAGTGATATTTGAGCCAGACCTTGAAGATGAGGAGGGAGTGGGTGGGCGCAGGGCAGAGGTCATTCCGGGCTGGGGGAGCAGCGTGAGTAGAGGGAGAGACACCAGGAAGGGCAACACCAGTCCAGGTTGCCGGCACGTAGGATCATGGGGAACAGCGTTTTTACACCTTCTTACCATGCCCCATGGAGAGAGATATGTTTTACACATATTTACCCACGCATTGACTGCAGATACACATATGCATGCAGATACACACATGTATCTACATCTACATATATATGTATGTACACATACACACCTATGTAACTGACCTTACTACATATGACACACTAAGATATCTTCTGTTCTATTTAATTCTCTTCTATTATAATTTTTTGATGCTGGTGGGATCCAACAAGTTGATTTCACAGCCACTCTGTGAAATGGTTGGGACTCACAGAGACGACGAGGAGGACATGCACTGTCTACATCTCCTGACCCGCTTCTCCCTCTTCTTCTTACTTCTGCTTTTCCTCAGTGCAGGTGAACCAGTGGAACTGATCCACCTCTGGCTCCAGAAGGAAACATATGACACTAGCATGACCCACCAGGGCATTGGATCTGGTGGCTACCATGACAGATATACACATAAGTGTGTGGCCAATCAGAGCCAACTAGAGCTAATCCCACAATTTTTGCTGAGTGATCAGAACAAGGAAGAACCTTTTACACTACACTTGGCAGATGACAGAAGCAGAGGGCCTGCTGAGAGGGAATTCAAAAGAGAGGAAAGCAGGTCCAAGAGCAGAGAAGAACAAGTTTTCAAAGTATTGTTTGTACCCCTGGATCACGCCATGCCTGAAACCTCACCCAAAAATCTACCATGAGACTTTTAAATTATGTGAGCCAGTGGATTCCCTTTCTTTCCTTAAGCCCAACTGGGTTGGGTTTTCTGTCACTTGAAACCAAAAGAATTTGATTGATTAAATCTCCATAAGTGTCACTGTGGATACTCAGTGCCTTTTCATTGCCTGCTTTTGAAAAACTCCAGGCATTTTTCTTCTGAGCAGTTCTCTGTCCTTTACAATGTTCCTTCCCTCTTCTCCCCAATTCAGAATCCCTTTTCTCCATGCATTCTTTTCACCATAGCATTAATGTCTCATAAAGTCCTAACCTGGCTGCTTCTCCTAGGGATATTTGCATTTTTAAACTCACTGGCCAAAGGAGTAATCTAAAAGAATTAGAATTTCAGCAGTGAGGCAGACAGGTGGGGGAGATACCTGGGAACACAGATTCACCTGGTATCTACTCTGAAAGATTCTAAGTCCAGTTCTATACACAGGGACCAGCTTTCAAAAAGAATTTAAATGGCACACTTTTGTTGTGGTGGTAGTGGTTGCTAAGTGATGAGTTCTTTCCTGAAAATCCAAGCTTCCCTCTGGATTTGTGACTCTCCAAAACCCTCTAGCTTAATTTGAAACAAAGCACCCAAAGAAGTATCCTGCGGATACTTGATTCCTTATAGGAAAGTATGAACCTTTCAAAAATAAATGCACTGCCAAAATTTCAGAGCTGCAAAAGGTTGTACCTAGAACTGTCAAATGTCAAAAATAATTACCAGGCAGGATGTTACTCACACATCTAGCCGGTATGATCAAAACTAATCCTTCCTGCCTTCATCTGTCTGAACAAAATTAGGTAGGAAACCTGCCCAGCCTGATGCTTTGAGGCAACAAGGATTTGGAAAGGGAGACTCCTCAACCTAATTCTGGAACATTCTCTTTAGCTGTCAGGGGTAATTTTATATGCCCACCAGTCAGTCTTTTTAATTGAAGTATAGTTGATTTACAATATCATGCTAGTTTTAGGTGTCCAGCACAGTGATTCAGCTATATAGAAACATATACATATATATAGATTCTTTTTCAGATTCTTTTCCCTTATAGGTTATTATAAAATATTGAGTAGAGTTCCCTGTGCTATACAGTAGGTCCATGTTGGTTATCTATTTTATATATAGTAGTGTATATCTGTTCATCTCAACCACCTAAGCGGGGGGAGGGACAAACTAGCAGCTGCTGTTTTTATTTGTGTGTGTGTTTTTATACACACACATATAATTTTGCATAAATGCACAGATTGATTGTATCATACTTACCAGGGTTTTTAACCTTTTCATTGCAAAGTAAAATATAATACAAATGCAGAAAACTATTCAAACCAAATGTACATTTCAATGAATTATTATAACCACCACGAAGGTCAAGAAACAGAACTTTGCAGCCACCCTAGAAACCTCTGTCAAATGCTCCATTATAGCCACTACCTGTCTCCTTTAAAAAAAAAAAAAAACACTATCTGGACTTTGTTAATAATCTCTTCTTTGTGTTTCTTTATGGTCTTATCACCCAACTGCGAAATCCTAGACAGTATAGCTTAGTTTTGCCCATTTTTTAAAAAAATTCTTCATTTCTTCCTGTCATAGTTTCCCCCCTTCTTTTCCTTACAGATTATCTATCAAAGAACCTGGCATGCTGTGTTCAAGGAGGTTGGGGTTTTTTTTTCCAGTATACTTTATGCCTGCTCGCCCTCATGCCTTCCTCCCTCACCCATATTCCACAACTTTTCTCCCCTACTCTGCACCAAGCAATCATGCTAACAACCGTGTACCCTTCAATCTTTTCCTCTAAGCTCGTAATTCACATGCAGGTGACTTCTTGAGAGATGAACCCAAGAAGCAGTAATGAAGGAGAGGAAGAGTTAAACAGTGTTATCACATCGTTTGCCTCTGTGGGCACCAGAGTCAACCCTCCGAGGAACTGCATAGACCACGTGCCCCAGCTGCCAGAGCATTTGTCCACCAACTCATCCCTCTTGGCTGGGGCTGCACGTGGGCTGAGATGCTCTGGCAGGCAGGCAAGTGCTCTCCTGGACATAGGAGGAAGCCCTGAGACAGAGCAAGAGAGGCCCTGAGGCATGCACATGACCGGGGTGCGGCCAGCATGCAGGTGACCATGCACCACAGAGGCACCCAAATCACAGGAGGACCACAGGGAAGTGACACAAGGCAGGGAGAGCGCCTGCTACTGCCCCTCCAACCCAACCTGGCTCCTCCAACATCTCTCCCTCCATCGCAAAGATGGCTCTAACTTTCCTGCCTTCACCATCTGTCTCATGCTTTTTCCTTCCCATGCAATGATCACTACCCCCTGACTTTAATCGGAGCTTAAAATAATTCTACTACCTTTCAAAATCCCACTTTGAGTACCACACTTGAGAGGCAGCATCTGTGGACTTTGGGGCCCAACGCTGGTACCAAGTCCTGGCTCAGCTCTTCCTGCTGCATCTGAGACTTAAAGTGCTTCCCTGGGGTCACGGCGAGGCGTACGGCTTCACCAAGCACCGATGCACCGGCATCTGACTCGGCCAGAGCGTCTGCTGAAGACAGCATCTCCCCTGCACCAAAGGTCTCAAAGCAAATGCCCAGAACGTTCCAGCCAAATGAGCTCTGCTTCCCTGGAAACAAGAAATACCTTCAATAAAAGAAAGCAGCAGAGGGACAGAAGGAACAGGCTTTGATAACTAGATAAAACTAGTCTTCTCTTACTAATGCCTTCCCCCTTTCCCCATTCAGTTTCTAAAACTTCCTGAAAATGATTAGGTAAAGGATAGGGAGAGTCCACTTTCTCTAGATATATCAAAGAAGATCTATTTTTCCTATTTAAAGTTTTTTTAAAATTTCTAAACATGGTTTTTTTCTTTTGTCCCCCCCCCCCCCTGCTTTCACATCATTGGGTCCAAAAAAGGTTAAATTACTTTGAGTACTTTTTGAAAACTGACAAATAAGCAAACACATGGAAATAAAGTTAGTCACAGTAGCAGATGTTTGTTCAGACCTGATTAAACAAATAAAAATCTGATTCAAGGGGAAAAAACTAGTCTTCAGCACAACCTTTATCCAAGTCTTATCCCTTCAAGCCCCTCCAATCAGTTTTCTCCAACCCCCTTTTCAGTCACTGTGGCCTGGGTCAGAGAAAGAGATTGAATCACCCAATAAGAGCAGTCATCTGATCTGCACAAAATTTAGATTGCTTCCAGAACACACTGGAAGATAAAAATTTTCTCTCCAGAGAAAAACAAATAAGAGAGGAGTAGGGAAGTATTCACCTTCACTCATGAAAGGGGAAGCGTCTGGATTTGACAAGCTGGAGACAAGTCAGGTATGTGCCACCAGTCACATTGTGTAAATGTCATTTCCCACTTGCCTCTGATGTTAAAAATTTCAAAACTGACACTGTCTCATGGTTTGAGAGTTATTCCCTGCAAAATGACAACAAATAATTTTATCATAAACAAGTTAGCACAAAAGTCCTCCGCTCCTAATTTAATTTCAGGAGAAATGATGCTAATCCTTTAATTATGCAGCATGTTGATTTGTCAAACTGACTTTTTCTCTGCTGAAGACTACTTTGCTATCACAGAGGGTGCTGATAAATATCTGCTCCAAGAATTTAGAGTGTTATAGAAAAGCTTTCTTCTGAAAAAAAAAGAAAAAACAAAAACAAAAACAGCAGAGAGTGGATGTTCTCTCTCAGAGAGCAGACAATCAGCAATGACCTCCCCACTTCTGCCAACCTCTTGCTGGAGGAGCTGCAGACAAAAGCCACGGGAGCAGGCTCTCAGTGCTGGCCAGCCTGCAGTCAGCTACTAAAGGTGTGTTTCCAAAGGGTAGAGCTAACCTTGAGCGAAGTTCCCATATTAGCCCTGGAAATGGGGCAGCTGTGCTTTGGGGAAAGCGCACCGAGAAGCTGGGGCAGGAGTCCTGGCTGTGCCACGTGGGAGCTGTATGATGTTGGTCGAACCCCAGAACCTCTATGAAAGTCACTTTCCAAAAAACAGGAATAGCAACCTCCACCTTACAAGACTGTTGTTAGGATTAATGAGATAGTCATACGAAAGCACTTTTCCAAGTGTAAAATAAATATATGATAGTAGTGGAATATTAGTTGGTTGCTCCAATAGGTTGTGTTTATAGCGATTTCAGCCCACTTCCCACACTACCAGGTTCCCCTGAGTTCCATGGGAACTCCAAGCACAGGCAAATAACTTGACTCAAACAACCTGCACATAGTTGAATACATTTTAAAACTAAAAAAAGTAAACCTTTCCAGGACTAGAGCCAATGATACAGAGACAGATCAATGGGATACACTAAAGAGTCCAAAAAAAAGATGAAGGTGGCATTTCAAATCAGCGAGTAAAAGATGGTATTGGGGAAACTGGCTAAGCAGAAAAAACAAACAGCACTCAATTATACATCACTTCTTGAATCACATTAATTCTAAATGGGTCAAAGACTTAAGCTTAAAAAAATTAAACCATAAAAAGTACCAGAGAAGCATAACTAGATATGCGTAAAATTTGGTTGAGGATATCAAAGCATGATGGAAAAAGCTCCATGACAGAAATATTGATAAGTTCAACTACAAAAAAGAAAATCAGTATGGAAAGATATATATGTATAACTATATACAGCAAAAGGAACAAAGCAGATGATTAACCACGATTTTTTTTTAATTGCAACATACTGTGACAGACAGAAAATTAATATAAAGAATATTCTTTACAATAAGAAAAATCTGAACAATCCAATGAGGGAAAAATGTGCAAAGATCCAAAAGCTAAAGTCCGGAAAAAGAAACCCAAAGAGGCAGTTAATAAATGAAGGGGCTTAAACTCATTCATAATAAGATTCATATTAAAACAGACATAAAAGTCATTTTTGCATATAAGAAAAAAGTTTGATTATATCTAGTCTTGTCTGGGATGAGGGAATAAAACAACGTTTTTTGGAGAATACTATTTCAGAGAGCCATTTGGCAATTGCTATCACAAATTTTAATGTACATATCCAGCAATCATATTTCCAGAAATGTAATTTTCCTGCAGGTGTGTAAAAAATTATATGAACAAGGACATTTTTGGCAGCAACGTTTGCTTGCATAAAAAAGGAGGGAGTCCCAAGTGCCCGCTATTAGGAGACTAGTCAAATAAAGTATGAAGTATTCATACAATGGAATAATAAACCAGTTTAATAAGAATAAAAGAGATCTATTTATACTGCCCTGAAAAAAGCTTCCATATTTTGTCAACTGACAAAAGCCTACTTCACAGAAGAGTATAATCCATTCAGGTAACATCAAAGTACATAGATACATATATATCCTTATAAGTACATAGAAAAGTCTATAATGTTACACAAAGGGGAGTAAAATTTAGAGAACTAACGAGGGAAAAAGACTTAATTTCATACTTAATTTCAACTTATATGCTTTGTGAAATTTTTTGACATGAGCTTGTATTATTTTCATAATATGAAATGGGAAAAATTATTCTTATTTTATATGCACATATGCAAACAAGAATAAATGAAAATATTCTAAAAACTAAACTAGATATATCTATGGTCCATCTTTTTTTTTAATTTATTTATTTAATTTATTTATTTTTGGCTGTGTTTGGTCTTCGTTGATGCGCGTGGACTTTCTCTTGTTGCGGCGAGCGGGGGCTGCTGTTTGTTGCAGTGCGCAGGCTTCTCATTGTGGTGGCTTCCCTTGTTGTGCAGTACAGGCTCTAGGCCTGGGCTTCAGTAGTTTTGGCACTCAGGCTCAGTAGTTGTGGCTCGCAGGCTCAGTAGTTGTGGTGCACGGGCTTAGTTGCTCTGTGGCGTGTGGGATCTTCCTGGACCAGGACTTGAACCCATGTCCCCTGCATTGGCAGGTGGATTCTCAACCCCTGCGCCACCAGGGAAGCCCTATGGTCCACCTTGACTATAAAACTCTCTGGAAGTATACGAATTCTTTACTTGGGGACCTGAAGAACATGAAAACTGTCTACATAAACTCAAAACCTCCAGAAACTTTTGAACATAAATGTATCTGGCATGAAATTTGTCTTAGGTATAACTATTTTCTTTTTTCTGAGTGTATTTATGGATACTCCACTTCATTCCAAAAAGAACTTGATTTATTAAAATGTATGTAAATTGTTCTATAAGATTAAAATAAGTGAGAAAATCCAACAGAATGCAAATGGGGGAGGATAAATAAATGAAGTTAGAAATAGGATAAGTAGGGGGAAATTGTGTGCTATGACATCCCAGTGTCTCCCTAGCTTCAGTGGTCCAATGTCTCTGCAAAGAGAGAAACAACAGTTTCAGACTTCACTGTGCCCACAAGGTTACAGAAAACCAATCACTTGTGAAGAGTCCAGTTATTCAGGGTGGTGAATCCTGAGAGAAATTTCTTTCATGATTCCTCATAAGAAAATATACTGCTACATTAACAGGGTTCTCAAGAAAATTCTACAGAGATGAGTTTTCATGGGGCAGTATCTATTTGGGTTATGGAAAATAGAAGGGAAAATATATTATTTCTCTTTACTTTTTAGTGTGGGATCTTCTTCAAAAAAAAAAAAAAACAGACATTTTACTCACCCAGTTCATAATCATGATATGCAATTTAGATAACCAAAATTGCACACACAAAAAAATATGCTAATGACAAAGCAATGTTTGCCTACCTGCTATCTCCAGCACCTAGCAGGGTGCCTGGTGTATGTAGGCATTCAACGGAAGTGTTCAGACATGATGAACTTGGATTTTGTGTAAACATTCTAAAACAATCTCTTCTGCTGTTTTCCATGATGTTTTTTATCAGTGACAAAATGGACTACAAAGTGGGAAAACACACAATAGAAGCTTGGAATTTCTTTCAAAACATACTCCTTCCTTTCTCTACTTGCCCTAGGAGTTGGGAGGTGGGGCAAAACCGTTAAAAGATAAGTTTTCTGGCATGAAACCAGGAACAGTTCAAAAGGTGCTATTGTACTGCTGTCAGCTTGAGGAACTGTGCCACAGAACTCATAAGAATGATATGGGAAACCTGTGATTTAATCAGCTGCAGACTCGTTACCCACAGGACCTACACAGAGATGCATCCATCCATCAGGGTGTCAGGTACGTATTTCATAAAGGTTGGGGGGCGGGGTGATTTAGGAGTTAGGGCAGAAGTTGAAGGCAGAAGCTGGAGTCCACCCAAGCACTTGTCCCTGGTACGGAACCTTATGCTGGTGGCAGCTACATGGCCTCTCACCTTTAAAAATATAGAAGTAAATCCACCACTCCCTTTGGTGAACCCCCCACCAAGGACTGACACAGACTGACTTTTCACTCCCTAGTAACAAAACTCATTATGACAGTCAAACGCTTTACCCTCTAAAGATCTAATTTTGCACTCATATATTAACCTAGCAGCCCTTCCAACATGGAACACGTTCCTAACAGAAGTTTCTAGAGGAAGGGCAGTTGCACCAGAATGAGAAGGTCAGCAAGGGAGAGAGAAAGCCCAGAAGCACCTCAAACCAGCTAACCGCTCACTACTAACCAAACCATACCACCATCTCTGGGAGCCGTGAAAGCACTAAACCGCCTTCTCTTAGTATAGTCTCATCCTCATAAAGCAGTCAACCAAAGCGGCACAAAAATTGAAATCCTGACGGCCAGTTGAAGGCAGGCCGAGTGCCCTCATGTCCCCTCAAGCCTGAAAGAAACAGCCACACCAATGGCCAGCCAGGCTTCTGAGGCTGGTGAGGAAAGGGGGTGGACCACACACCCATCAACCACAGGCTCACTTACTCCTTTCTTCATTCGCCTACTTCTTTCCTTCCCAGCGAGACTGCAAATCCATGCCTTCTCTTCCCTTTGTATCTCCAGCATTGCTGAAGAGTCCCGAATGAGTTAAACATCATCCATCAATGCTGACTGATCAATACAATCCTGTGTGAACAGCCAGTGGAACACATGCAACGACACCATACACACCAACTGAAATGCATCCTATTTTTAAAGACATCTAAAGAACAAAATTCTACATATTTTATTCTGTAATCCAGTCCAAGACCTTGAACTGCAATATCAAAGTTCCAAAATTCTATCACACAAGTAAGAAAAGATGCAAGTGACGGGACCAAAAGGGGCTGAAGAATGTAATAAAAATTAACACCCTTTTTCCAGGAAGATTAAAGGCTCCATCGCTATTCCTTTGCAGATGAAGAGAGTCAGCTACAAGAGATGGATTGTGAAAATAATTGCACAAAGAACAAGGTGTCAGAGGAGGGGCAGGCTGGGATGGGAGAGTCCGTTGGGCAGTCCCAGGGCTCCTGCTACCACATGGCGCTCTCTCCCTTACCTGAGACCTGAAAGAAATTCTCTTGCCAGGCCCCCAAGGTGTCACTGCTACCAAACAAATTACAGACGCCCTAAGAAAGTCCCTTCTGCAAACAGTATCTCTTGCTAGACATAAACACCTCCTTTCAAAGCTTGAAATTTATTAGCGCCCAAATGATGTTTATGACCCTGCAGCTTGTGATCCTGTCATGGATTCTATCAACCAAGGAGACTGGATTAGCTCATGGACCTAGGCATTTATGGGTCTGAAGTGAGCCACTGTTCAAAGAGGGCCGAGGACAGATGGAACTGATCTATCCACAGGTGGATGAGGACCACTGGTGCAGAACGGGCCTGGCCTGCCTGAAAGAACACCCGCGACCAAGGGCTAGAGGCAAAATAATCAACTGGCTATCAGCACCACAGCCAACAATCAACCAGGAGCCATAACCAAAAGAAGCTGGCCACCGGAGAGAAAAAGCAACCAAACGCAGGGGCAGTACCACAACCAGCAAGGAAAAAGCAGCAAGATTTCTTCATTGAAATCAAACTGCAAAAGATGTATAAATGTCAGTGGAATGTCTTCTTAAAGGAACTTTCCGAATTATCTATAGAAACAAATACAAGAGGAATGCATTTTTGACATTGTGGTTTGGTTTGGTTTTGATTTTTTAATTTTTAGAAAGCTAGGGTTGTGTGCCTTTTTAAAATGCAGTTTCAACATCTGCAAACTTAACCAGAACACTTCAAGAGAAGAGGAAAATTTGGATAAACGCTGAAGGTTACTCACTGGGGTAGGAGTTCAGGGAAAGAGAAAAAAAAACAGCAGAGTCAATTGAAATTTATTGAAATACTAAACTCCCCCAAAATATAAATGGTATAAAGAAATAATCACTTTTGTATTTTGTTATCATCTTCTGCAGTAGCTCCTAATTTTTCTCAACACTAGTTAATTCATAGTTCATTGTTATAAGGAAAATATAATATGACAGTAATGAAGACATTTAAATTACAAACTTTGACCTTTATCTTTGGGCCCTATCTCTAGAAAAAGAGTAATTGTATCACGGTCTTTTAGAAAGCCCTTTCAAAGAGAGACTTCTAGATTTATTTCCTGGGTAGCAGGCTCTGAAAGATCAAGCCAATCCTGAATGGTGTTTCAGAGCTTTAAGTCTTTTGAGAGCTGAGACTACAACTTTATTCACACATATTTGGACATTATTTGACATATGAAAAAGAAAAAACTGCTCAGTCTTGGGTAGGGTGAAAAAGATGAAAAAAGCACGGTCCCCGCAGATTCAAGGAGCTTACCTTCCTATTAGGACATTTGCACAAATAACTAAAGCACACACGTGTGTAAAATGTATAATGGACTAAATGCATGTTCTATGTATTTATTTCCTTATACACACTTATAGATGAAAAAGGTATCCCTCATATATATGTGTGTGTGTGCATCTGTGTGCATTATGTATATGCGTATGCATATGCATATGTATATGTATATTGTCCAATATATGTATAGATTGTCTAAGAGCCTGTGTAGGCCTTCTCCATAAGCAGCATGTGTGTCCTTCTGTCAGCTTGCCCACTTGCCATTCTCATGGATGTAAATTATAGAAAGGTGGTCTGAAGTTGTTCATCAATTCTTTAGCGATAATAAAGCACTGTTCCTAAAAATTTTACTCACTCTCTGATTATTATCCTTCCCAAAACTTACTCTATGCCTAACCAATAGCAAATGAATGTACAAATTGTATTTATTTTAAAAGTTTCTCTTTACACTTTCCCTTACATATTTTGTCAACTTCAGAATTCCAGCAATATTAACCTCTACTACATCTGAATGTGACCGGATTAGGACAGTAGCAAGACAGGCTCGATTACTCATTCCCAGCTTGCCAGTCTACACATCATTTTATGTTTGTCATTCAGTTTTGTCAACTCTCTGCCTTACACATTAAAGCAGCTTTCTGGGAAAGAGTTAACCACCAGTTGATGAGCCATAACCTTTGTTTTAGCTTGAAATCTAGATTCTGCCAAGTCTTTGGAAAAGTCAAATTGGACAATTATCTACACAGTTGAGGGGAAAGACTGTTGCCTTTCTGATCTGGGTGATCCGCCGTGATTACCAGCAGGTTCTTGTCGAATGCCCACTGGGTGCATATCCTTGTGGAAAGGCATTTTCAGTCCTTGCCCTTAGACAACAAATGAGAATATCTACACAAAGTCGTTGAATTACCTTGCAGGGCCCTATTTCTCTCCCTCTCCATCCTAGTGGAGACCTGGCTGTGTTTTTCTCAGGACAGTGCTGGTGTCTGCAGGGCTGGGGCTGGGTGTGAGGGGAGCCGGTGAAGGCAAGCCCTCCTACACTCTAACCAGAGCAATCACGGCGTGCCTGCAGCAGAGCACTTAACCTATTTGTGTCTCCATCTCCCATTTGTAAAACAGGGTAATTATAACCTCCCTGCCCTATATGTCTGTTGGGAAGGTTCATTAATGTTTGTAAATCACTTTGAAGATGGAGTGATTGCTCACTGCTGTGGCAGGTGGAAGATCTCTGGTCCCAGTCCTTCCTCCCTGTTTCCCGGCAGCTCTCTTAGAGGAGAGAGAAAAAGTAACAAATTACTCTTGCCAGTCCCTTTTCCTATTTACATTGAATATCCAAAGGGAAACTTATTAACCCTTTTTCCTAAATTTCTATGTTCTCAGTTCTACATGTTTTCATCACAACCCAGAAAGCATTAATATTTTTAGATGTGATAACTTAAAATTAATATCTTTGTAAAATTCCACAAAGATTGTGGAATTATCATCAATAGTTTTTCTATGCATCAGTTTATACCCATGTTATGTTCAAGGGTATATTTCTATGAATTTAAAAACATGAAACTCGAATGCTATCTCCTAGTGTATCTAACACCTAAATCAGTTAATGTTCTTCAAAAAAAACACCACATTTTAAGTTGCACATAAAACACATACATACACAAATACACACTTAAGTGTGTGGAGTGAACATAGATATATTATTTTATGTTAAAAATGCAAAACAGTGTACTTTAAAAAAAAACCCACTTGTGTATTAAAATGTCTCACAAGAACCACATTTTAAGGATGCATTAGTTTACTTTGGTTGCTTTTCTTTAATTTCAAAAACATAACATTTAAAAAAATAAACTTTTGGACTTCCCTGGTGGCACAGTCGTTAAGAATCTGCCTGCTAATGCAGGGGACACGGGTTCGAGCCCGGGTCCAGGAAGATCCCACATGCCGTGGAGCAACTAAGCCTGTGCGCCACAACTACTGAGCCTGCGCTCTAGAGCCTGTGAGCCACAACTACTGAGCCCTTGTGCCACAACTACTGAAACCCGCGTGCCTAGAGCCCATGCTCCACAATGAAGAGTAGCCCCCACTTGCCGCAACTAGTGAAAGCCCATGCGCAGCAACGAAGACCCAATGAAGCCCAAAATAAATAAATAAATAAATTTATTTTTAAAAATAAATAAATAAAAATAATAAATAAATAAATAAATAAACTTTCAAAACCATTTTGACTTAAATGATCATCATTAGGGTGCTAGCTACATGAAACATGGTACATCCAAACAGTGTGTGGGGTGTGTGTGTGTATGGAATGGAATTCTAGATATGTTTTTAATTTTTAAAAAAATACAACATACTTTTCATACTTTTCATACCTATGTACTTTTCATAGGTTATCATTTATGTTTTTAAAAGGGATATATACAATCGTCCTTTGGTATCTGAGGGGGATTGGTTCCAGAACCCCCTCGGATATCAAAATCCATGAATGCTCAAGTCCCTTATATATATCTAATGGTATAGTATTTGAATATAACCTATGTACGTCCTCCTATATACTATAAATCATCTCTAGATTACTTATAATACCTAATACAATGTAAATGCTATGTAAATAGTTGTAAATACAATGTAAGTGCTATGTAAATTGTTGCCAGTGTATGTCAAGTTCAAGTTTTGTTTATTGGACCTTTCTGGAATTTTTTTTCTGAATATTTTCCATCCATGGTTGGTTAAATCCACAGATGCAGAACCCTCGGATATGGAACCTTCAGATTCAGAGGGCCGGTATATGTGTGTAGGCATGTAAATATATGAATACAGAAAAAAAAGGCAATAATAGTTACTTCTGGAAAAAGAGATTAGAGGACTTAAATTAAAGGCTGTAGGCAAAAGTCTCAACATTTACATATACTCTGTTTGGCTTATTTAATATTTTTAACATAAGAATGCACCGTTTCTAATTAAAAATGTAACAGTCACATTAGTATATTTTGTTATTAACTTGACATCTATGATATTTTTTCTTGATAACATAATTGTTTTATAGTGTATACTACTAAGGAAACTGTCAACTATGCAGAAAGTAAACTGGTGTCATAATATTTCAAAACTGTCTGACTTAGGGGTATATGGGAAATCTCTGTACCTTCTCCTCAATTTTATTGTAAACGTAAAACTGCTGTAAAAAATAATGTATTTTTTAAAATTTCCTCCCTACAATAGGAAGAAAATGCTGTAAAATATCACCCCAACTATGCTCAAATGAACCTAAAGACCATTTTCTTTAAAAGCATAAAAAGATATAGATACTCATTGATGAATATGTAAAATATTTATCCATTATTGTAATGTGATCATGCATAGGGAATTGCTTTATACTCCTCTCCCAGAATTAATCTTCTTGTAAACAAGGAAAAGATCTGTTTCATATAATTTCCCCCAGAAGTCTAGCTCAACACCTGGCAAATAATGATATTCAAAAAATATTTATCAAATAAATAAATAAATAAACGGACCTCTCTCTGTGATATCTTGCCTATTCTAATTTAATAGGTTTCTTTAATGTGGAACTTTTCAAAACCTTTAATAAATAATTGCACATTGTAAATTCAATGAGTTAAATATAGTACACAGCATTTCCCAAACTTGTTTTACCATGCAAAATTTTGCCCACAAAATCCTTTGTAGTATTAGAGATAATGAAGTCTAGACAACCAAATATGGAAAATATTGCATTGGCTTTTAATTTACACCTCATTGTTTCCTAAAATTCAAGGTCAGCAGAGACCTGTAGTGTTCAATGAATATTCATGGGGTCCCTGCATCTCCCGTACTCCCCTATTGTTGGGTCAGGGCCACATGATTGCAACTGGCACATAGGAATGTGAGAGCAAGTAATGTGCCATTTCTATTCCAAGGCTCTTGAAAGTCAATGGATCTCTTCCATCTTTCCCTTCCTTTGCTGTGGCTAGTCTGGAAGTCAGTTGTTGAAATGATGGCCTCACAAGTTGAAGGGACTCTCCAACTCACCAGATGTAGAAGACCACCTGCCAACTTACATCAGGGCTTGTGGTGAGCAAGAAATGTACTTTTGGAAACAACTTAAATGTCCATTGACAGAGGAATGGATAAAGAAGATGTGGTACATATATACAATGAAATATTACCCAGCTATTAAAAAGAATGAAGTAATGCCATTTGCAGCAACATGGATGGACCTAGAGATTGTCATACTGAGTGAAGTAAGTCAGACAGAGAAAGAGAAATATCGTATGATATCACTTATATGCAGAATCTAAAGAGAAATGATACAAATGAACTTATTTTAAAAACAGAAACACACTCACAGACTTTGATAACAAACTTATGGTTGGGGCCATGGGAAGGGTAGAGGGAAGGGATAGTTAGGGAGTTTGGGATTGACATGTACACACTGCTATATTTAAAATAAATAACCAGGGGATTAGGAACCAAGATGGCGGAGTAGAAGGATGTGCTCTCACTCCCTCTTGGGAGAACACCAGAATCACAACTAGCTGCTGGACAATCATCAACAGGAAGACACTGGAACTCACCAAAAAAGATACCCCACAACCAAAGAAAAAGGAGAAGCCACAATGAGATGGTAGGAGGGGTGCAATCACAGGAAAATCAAATCCCATAACTGCTGGGTGGGTGACTCACAGACTGGAGAACACTTATACCACAGAAGTCCACCCACTGGAGTGAAGGTTCTGAGCCCCACGTCAGGTTCCCAACCTGGGGGTCTGGGAATGGGTGGAGGAATTCCTAGAGAATCAGACTTTGAAGGCTAGTGGGATTTGATTGCAGGACTCTGACAGGATTGGGGGAAACAGAGACTCCACTCTTGGAGGGCACACACAAAGTAGTGTGCGCATCAGGGCCCAGAGGAAGGGGCAGTGACCCCAGGGGAGACTGAACCAGACCTACCTGCTAGTGTTGGAGGGTCTCCTGCAGAGGTGGGAGGTGGCTGTGGCTCACCGTGGGGACAAGGACACTGGCAGCAGAAGTTCTGGGAAGTACTCCTTGGCTTGAGCCCTCCCAGAGTCTGCCATTAGCCCCACCAAAGAGCCCACGTAGACGCCAGTGTTGGGTTATCTCAGGCCAAACAACCAACAGGGAGGGAACCCAGCCCCACCCATCAGAGGTCAGGCGGATTAAAGTTTTACTGAGCTCTGCCCTCCAGAGCAACAGTCAGCTCTACCTACCACAAGTCCCTCCCATCAGGGAACTTGCACAAGCCTCTTAGATAGGCTCATCCACCAGAGGGCAGAGAGCAGAAGCAAGAAGAACTACAATCCTGCAGCCTGTGGAACAAAAACCACACTCACAGAAAGATAGACAAGATGAAAAGGCAGAGGGCTATGCGCCAGATGAAGGAACAAGATAAAACCCCAGTAAAACAACTAAATGAAGTGGAGATAGGCAACCTTCCAGAAAAAGAATTCAGAATAATGATAGTGAAGATGATCCAGGACCTCGGAAAAAGAATGGAGGCAAAGATAGAGAAGATGCAAGAAATGTTTAACAAAGACCTAGAAGAATTAAAGAACAAAAAAACAGAGATGAACAATACAATAACTGAAATGAAAACTACACTAGAAGGAATCAATAGCAGAATAACTGAGGCAGAAGAACCAATAAGTGACCTGGAAGACAGAATGGTGGAATTCACTGCTGTGGAACAGAATAAAGAAAAAAGAATGAAAAGAAATGAAGAAAGCCTAAGAGACCTCTGGGACAACATTAAACGCAACAATGTTTGCATTATGGGGTTCCAGAAGGAGAACAGAGAGACAAAGGACCAGAGAAAATACTTGAAGAGATTATAGTCGAAAACTTCCCTAACATGGGAAAGGAAATAGCTACCCAAGTCCAGGAAGCGCAGCAAGTCCCATACAGGGTAAACCCAAGGAGAAACATGCCGAGACACATAGTAATCAAACTGGCAAAAATTAAAGACAAAGAAAAATTACTGAAAACAGCAAGGGAATAACGACAAATAACATACAAGGGAACTCCCACAAGGTTAACAGCTGATTTCTCAGCAGAAACTCTACAAGCCAGAAGGGAGTGGCATGATATACTTAAAGTGATGAAAGGGAAGAACCTACAACCAAGATTACTCTACCCGGCAAGGATCTCATTTAGATTCTATGGAGAAATGAAAAGCTTTACAGACAAGCAAAAGCTAAGAGAATTCAGCACCACCAAACCAGCTCTACAACAAATGCTAAAGGAACTTCTCTAAGTGGAAAACACAAGAGAAGAAAAGGACCTACAAAAACAAACCCAAAACAATTAAGAAAATGGTCATAGGAACATACATATCAATAATTACCTTAAACATAAATGGATTAAATGCTCCAAACAAAAGACAAAGTCTTGCTGAATGGATACAAAAACAAAGCCCATCTATATGCTGTCTACAAGAGACCCACATCAGACCTATGGACACATACAGACTGAAAATGAGGGGATGGAAAAAGATATTCCATGCAAATGGAAATCAAAATAAAGTGGGAGTAGCAATACTCATAACAGAAAAAATAGACTTTAAAATGAAGAATGTTACAAGAGACAAGGGAGGACACTACATAATCACCAAGGGATCAATGCAAGAAGAAGATATAACAATTATAAATATATATTCACCCAACATAGGAGAACCTCGATACATAAGGCAACTGGTAACAGCTATAAAAGAGGAAATCGACAGTAACACAATAATAGTGGGGGACATTAACACCTCACTTACACCAATGGACAGATCATCCAAAATGAAAGTAAATAAGGAAACAGAAGCTTTAAATGACACAATAGACCAGATAGATTTAATTGATATTTATAGGACATTCCATCCAAAAACAGCAGATTACACTTTCTTCTCAAGTGCACACGGAACATTCTCCAGGATAGATCACATCTTGGGTCACAAATCAAGCCACAGTAAATTTAAGAAAATTGAAATCACATCAAGCATCTTTTCTGACCACAACGCTATGAGATTAGAAATGCATTACAGGAAAAATAACATAAAAAACACAAACACATGGAGGCTAAATAATACATTATTAAATAACCAAGAGATCACTGAAGAAATCAAAGAAGAAATCAAAAAATACCTAGAGACAAATGACAATGAAAACACGATAACTCAAAACCTATGGGATGCAGCAAAAGCAGTTCTAAGAGGGAAGTTTATAGCTATACAAGCCTACATCAAGAAACAAGAAAAATCTCAAATAAACAATCTAACCTTACACCTAAAGGAACTAGAGAAAGAAGAACAAACAAAACCCAAAGTTAGCAGAAGGAAAGAAATCATAAAGATCAGAGCAGAAATCAATGAAATAGAAACAGAGAAAACAAGAGCAAGGATCAATAAAACTAAAAGCTGGTTCTTTGAGAAGATAAACAAAATTGATAAACCATTAGCCAGACTCATCAAGAAAAAGAGGGAGAGGACTCAAATCAATAAAATTAGAAATGAAAAAGGAGAAGTTACAACAGACACCTTAGAAATACAAAGCATCCTAAGAGACTACTACAAGCAACTCTATGCCAATAAAATGGACAACATGGAAGAAATGGACAAATCCTTAGAAAGGTATAACCTTCCAAGACTGAACCAGGAAGAAATAGAAACTATGAACAGACCAATCACAAGTAATGAAATTGAAGCTGTGATTAAAAACCTTCCAACAAACAAAAGTCCAGGACCAGACGGCTTCACAGGTAAATTCTATCAAACATTTAGAGAAGAGCTAACACCCATCCTTCTCAAACTCTTCCAAAAAATTGCAGAGGACGAAACACTCCCAAACTCATTCTATGAGGCCACCATCACCCTGATACCAAAACCAGACAAAGACACTACAAAAAAAGAAAATTACAGACCAATATCACTGATGAATATAGATGCAAAAATCCTCAACAAAATACTAGCAAGCAGAATCCAACAACACATTAAAAGGATCATACACCATGATCAAGCGGGATTTATCCCAGGGATGCAACGATTCTTCAATAAATGCAAATCAATCAATGTGATACGCCATATTAACAAACTGAAAGATAAAAACCATATGATCATCTCAATAGATGTAGAAAAATCTTTTGACAATATTCAACACCCATTTATAATAAAAACTCTCCAGAATGATGGCATAGAGGGAACCTACCTCAACATAATAAAGGCCATATATGACAAACCCACAGCAAACATCATTCTCAATGGTGAAAAACTGAAAGCATTTCCTCTTAGATCAGGAAGAAGACAAGGATGTCCACTCTCACCACTATTATTCAACATAGTTTTGGAAGTCCTAGCCACAGCAATCAGAAAAGAAAAAGAAATAAAAGAATACAAATTGGAAAAGAAGTAAAAATGTCACTGTTTGCAGATTACATGATACTATACGTAGAGAATCCTAAAGATGCCACCAGAAAACGACTAGAGCTAATCAATGAATTTGGTAAAGTAGTAGGATACAAAATTAATGCACAGAAATCTCTTGCATTCCTATACACTAATGATGAAAAATCTGAAAGAGAAATTAAGGAAACACTCTCATTTACCATTGCAACAAAAAGAATAAAATACCTAGGAATAAACCTACCTAGGGAGACAAAAGACCTGTATGCAAAAAACTATAAGACACTGATGAAAGAAATTAAAGATGATACCAACAGATGGAGAGATATACCATGTTCTTGGATTGGAAGAATCAATATTGTGAAAATGACTATACTACCCAAAGCGATCTACAGATCCAATGCAATCCTTATCAAATTACCACTGGCATTTTTTACAGAACTAGAACAAAAAATCTTAAAATTTGTATGGAGACACAAAAGAGTCCAAATAGCCAAAGGAGTGTTGAGGGAAAAAAACGGAGCTGGAGGAATCAGACTCCCTGACTTCAGACTATACTACAAAGCTACGGTAATCAAGACAATATGGTACTGGCACAAAGACAGAAACACAGATCAATGCAAGAAGATAGAAAGCCCAGAGATAAACCCACACACCTATGGTCAACTACTCTATGACAAAGGAGGCAAGGATATGCAATGGAGAAAAGACAGCCTCTTCAATAAGTGGTGCTGGGAAAACTGGACAGCTACATGTAAAAGAACGAAATTAGAACACTCCCTAACACCATACACAAAAATAAACTCAAAATGCATTAGAGACCTAAATGTAAGACCGGACACTATAAAACTCTTAGAGGAAAACATAGGAAGAACACTCTTTGACATAAATCACAGCAAGATCTTCTTTGACCCACCTCCTAGAGTAATGAAAATAAAAACAAAAATAAACAAATGGGACCTAATGAAACTTCAAAACTTTTGCACAGCAAAGGAAACCATAAATAAGACGAAAAGACAACCCTCAGAATGGGAGAAAATATTTGCCAATGAATCTATGGACAAAGGATTAATCTCCAAAATATATATACAGCTCATGCAGCTCAGTATTAAAAAAACAAACAACCCAATCCAAAAACGGGCAGAAGACCTAAATAGACATTTCTCCAAAGAAGACATACAGATGGCCAAGAAGCACATGAAAAGCTGCTCAACATCACTAATTATTAGAGAAATGCAAATCAAAACTACAATGAGGTATCACCTCACACCAGTTAGAATGGGCATCATCAGAAAATCTACAGGCAAGATGGCGGAAGAGTAAGACACGGAGATCACCTTCCTTCCCACAGATACAGTAGAAATACATCTACACGTGGAACTGCTCCTACAGAACACCCACTGGACGCTGGCAGAAGACGTCAGACCTCCCAAAAGGCAAGAAAATCCCCACGTACTTGGGTAGGGCAAAAGAAAAAAGAAATAACAGAGACAAAGGAATAGGGACGGGACCTGCACCAGTGGGAGGGAGATGTGAAGGAGGAAAGGTTTCCACACACTAGGAAGCCCCTTCGTGGGCAGAGACTGTGGGTGGCAGAGGGGGGAAGCTTCGGAGCCACGGAGGAGAGCACAGCCACAGGGGTGCGGAGGGCAAAGTGCAGAGATTCCCGCACAGAGGAGCGGTGCCGACCAGCACTCACTAGCCCGAGAGGCTTGTCTGCTCAGCCGCCGGGGCGGGCGGGGGCTGGGAGCTGAGGTTCGGGCTTTGGTGCTAGCCGAGAGGGAGTCCGGGAAAAAGTCTGCAGCTGCCGAAGAGGCAAGAGACTTTTTCTTGCCTCTCTGTTTCACGGCGCGCAAGGAGAGGGGATTCAGAGCACCGCCTAAACGAACTCCAGAGATGGGCGCGAGCCGTGGCTATCAGCGCGGACCCCAGAGACGGGCAGGAGACGCTAAGGCTGCTGCTGCCACCACCAAGAAGCCTGTGTGCAAGCAGAGGTCACTATCCACACCTCCCCTCCCGGGAGCCTGTGCAGCCCGCCACTGCCAGGGTCCCGTGATCCAGGGACAACTTCCCCGGGAGAACGCACAGTGCGCCTCAGGCTGCTGCAACGTCACGCCGGCCTCTGCCACTGCAGGCTTGTCCCGCATCCGTGCCCCTCCCTCCCCCCAGCCTAAGTGAGCCAGAGCCCCCAAAGCAGCTGCTCCTTTAACCCCATTCTGTCTGGGCGGGGAACAGACACCCTCAGGCGACCTACATGCAGAGGTGGGTCCAAATCCAAAGCTGAACCCCGGGAGCTGTACGAACAAAGAAGAGAAAGGGAAATCTCTCCCAGCAGCCTCAGAAGCAGCGGATTAAAACTCCACAATCAACCTGATATGCCTGCATCTGTTGAATAACTGAATAGACAACGAATCATCCCAAATTCAAGAGGTGGACTTTGGGAGCAGGATATATTAATTTTCCCCCTTTTCTTTTTTTTGTGAGTGTATATGTGTATGCTTCTGGGTGAGATTTTGTCTGTATAGCTTTGCTTTCACCATTAGTCCTAGGGTTAGGCCTGTCCGTGTTTTGTTTTTTTTGTTTTTTCTTTGTTTTTTTTTTTTACTCAAAACAAAAATTTTTTTTTCCTAATAAATGTTTTCTTAATAATTTTTTCCTTATTTTCTATTTTTAGAAATTAAAAAAAATTTACTAAGTTTTTTCATATTTTTTATTTTAAAAAATTAAAATTTTTTTCTTAATAAATATTTTCTTAATAATTTTTTTCTTATTTTTTACTATAAAAATTAATAAATCTATATTTAAAAATTAAAAAAAAATTTTGAATACATTTATTCTTAATAATTTTTTTTCTTATTTTTTATTATAATAGCTTTATTTTATTTTATTTTATCCTCTTTCTTTCTTTCTTTCTATTTTTTTCTCCCTTTTATTCTGAGCCGTGTAGACAAAAGGCTCTTGGTGCTCCAGCGAGGCATCAGGGCTGTGCCTCTGAGGTGGGAGAGCCAACTTCAGGACACTGGTCCACAAGAGACCTCCCAGCTCCACGTAATACCAAATGGCGAAAATCTCTCAGAGGTCTCCATCTCAACATCAAGACCCAGCTTCACTCAACGACCAGCAGGCTACAGTGTTGGACACCCTATGCCAAACAACTAGCAAGATAGGAACACAGCCCCATCCATTAGCAGAGAGGCTGCCTAAAATCATAATAAGGTCACAGACACCCCAAAACACACCACCACACGTGGACGTGCCCACCAGAAAGACAAGATCCGACCTCATCCACCAGAACACAGGCACTAGTCCCCTCCACCAGGAAGCCTACACAACCCACTGAACCAACCTTAGCCACTGGGGACAGATACAAAAAAACAACAGGAACTACGAACCTGCAGCCTGTGAAAAGGAGACCCCAAACACAGTAAGATAAGCAAAATGAGAAGACAAAAAACCACACAGCAGATGAAGGAGCAGGGTCAAAACACACCAGACCTAACAAATGAAGAGGAAATAGGTAGTCTACCTGAAAAAGAATTCAGAATAATGATAGTAAAGATGATCCAAAATCTTGGAAATAGAATAGACAAAATGGAAGAAACATTTAACAAGGATGTAGAAGAACTAAAGAGGAACCAAGCAACGATGAAAAACACAATAAACGAAATTAAAAATACTCTAGATGGGATCAATAGCAGAATAACTGAGGCAGAAGAACGGATAAGTGACCTGGAAGATAAAATAGTGGAAATAACTACCGCAGAGCAGAATAAAGCAAAAAGAATGAAAAGAACTGAGGACAGTCTCAGAGACCTCTGGGACAACATTAAACGCACCAACATTCGAATTATAGGGGTCCCAGAAGAAGAAGAGAAAAAGAAAGGGACTGAGAAAATATTTGAAGAGATTATAGTTGAAAACTTCCCTAATATGGGAAAGGAAATAGTTAATCAAGTCCTGGAAGCACAGAGAGTCCCATACAGGATAAATCCAAGGAGAAACACGCCAAGACACATATTAATCAAACTATCCAAAATTAAATATAAAGAAAACATACTAAAAGCAGCAAGGGAAAAACAACAAATAACACACAAGGGAATCCCCATAAGGTTAACAGCTGATCTTTCAGCAGAAACTCTGCAAGCCAGAAGGGAGTGGCAGGATATACTTAAAGTGATGAAGGAGAAAAACCTACATCCAAGGTTACTCTACCCAGCAAGGATCTCATTCAGATGTGATGGAGAAATTAAAACCTTTACAGACAAGCAAAAGCTGAGAGAGTTCAGCACCACCAAACCAGCTCTACAACAAATGCTAAAGGAACTTCTCTAGGCAAGAAACACAAGAGAAGGAAAACACCTACAATAACAAACATAAAATATTTAAGAAAATGGGAATAGGAACATACATATCGATAATTACCTTAAATGTAAATGGATTAAATGCTCCCACCAAAAGACACAGACTGGCTGAATGGATACAAAAGCAAGACCCATATATATGCTGTCTACAAGAGACCCACGTCAGACCTAGAGACACATACAGACTGAAAGTGAGGGGATGGAAAAAGATATTCCATGCAAATGGAAATCAAAAGAAAGCTGGAGTAGCAATTCTCATATCAGACAAAATAGACTTTAAAATAAAGACTATTACAAGAGACAAAGAAGGACACTATATAATGATCAAGGGATCGATCCAAGAGGAAGGTATAACAATTGTAAATATTTATGCACCCAACATAGGAGCACCTCAGTACATAAGGCAAATACTAACAGCCATAAAAGGGGAAATCGACAGCAACACAATCATAGTAGGGGACTTTAACACCCCACTTTCACCAATGGACAGATCATCCAAAATGAAAATAAATAAGGAAACACAAGCTTTAAATGATACATTAAACAAGATGGACTTAATTGATATTTATAGGACATTCCACCCAAAAACAACTGAATACACATTTTTCTCAAGTGCTCATGGAACATTCTCCAGGCTAGATCATATCATGGGTCACAAATCAAGCCTTGGTAAATTTAAGAAAATTGAAATCGTATCAAGTATCTTTTCCGACCACAACGCTATGAGACTAGATAACAATTACAGGAAAAGATGTGTAAAAAATACAAACACATGGAGGCTACACAATACACTACTTAATAACGAAGTGATCACTGAAGAAATCAAAGGGGAAATCAAAAAATACCTAGAAACACATGACATTGGAGACACGACGACCCAAAACCTATGGGATGCAGCAAAAGCAGTGCTAAGAGGGAAGTTTATAGCAATACAAGCCTACATCAAGAAACAGGAAACATCTCGAATAAACAACCTAAACTTGCACCTGAAGCAATTAGAGAAAGAAGAGCAAAAAAACCCCAAAGCTAGCAGAAGGAAAGAAATCATAAAGATCAGGTCAGAAATAAATGAAAAAGAAATGAAGGAAACAATAGCAAAAATCAATGAAACTAAAAGCTGGTTCTTTGAGAAGATAAACAAAATTGATAAACCATTAGCCAGACTCATCAAGAGAAAAAGGGAGAAGACTCAGATCAATAGAATTAGAAATGAAAAAGGAGAAGTAACCACTGACACTGCAGAAATACAAACGATCATGAGAGATTACTACAAGCAACTCTATGCCAATAAAATGGACAACCTGGAAGAAATGGACAGATTCTTAGAAATGCACAACCTGCCGAGACTGAACCAGGAAGAAATAGAAAATATGAACAGACCAATCACAAGCACTGAAATTGAAACTGTGATTAAACATCTTCCAACAAACAAAAGCCCAGGACCAGATGGCTTCACAGGCGAATTCTATCAAACATTTAGAGAAGAGCTAACACCTATCCTTCTCAAACTCTTCCAAAATATTGCAGAGGGAGGAACACTCCCCAACTCATTCTACGAGGCCACCATCACCCTGATACCAAAACCAGACAAAGATGTCACAAAGAAAGAAAACTACAGGCCAATATCACTGATGAACATAGATGCAAAAATCCTCAACAAAATACTAGCAAACAGAATCCAACAGCACATTAAATGGATCATACACCATGATCAAGTGGGGTTTATTCCAGGAATGCAAGGATTCTTCAATATATGCAAATCAATCAACGTGATACATCATATTAACAAATTGAAGGAGAAAAACCATATGATCATCTCAATAGATGCAGAGAAAGCTTTTGACAAAATTCAACACCCATTTATGATAAAAGCCCTGCAGAAAGTAGGCATAGAGGGAATTTTCCTCAACATAATAAAGGCCATATATGACAAACCCACAGGCAACATTGTCCTCAATGGTGAAAAACTGAAACCATTTTCACTAAGATCAGGAACAAGACAAGGTTGCCCACTCTCACCACTATTATTCAACATAGTTTTGGAAGTCCTAGCCACAGCAATCAGAGAAGAAAAAGAAATAAAAGGAATCCAAATCGGAAAAGAAGAAGTAAAGCTGTCACTGTTTGCAGATGACATGATACTATACATAGAGAATCCTAAAACTGCCACCAGAAAACTACTAGAGCTAATCAATGAATTTGGTAAAGTAGCAGGATACAAAATTAATGCACAGAAATCTCTTGCATTCCTATATACTAATGATGAAAAATCTGAAAGTGAAATTAAGAAAACACTCCCGTTTACCATTGCAACAAAAAGAATAAAATACCTAGGAATAAGCCTACCTAAGGAGACAAAAGACCTGTATGCAGAAAATTATAGGACACTGATGAAAGAAATTAAAGAGGATACAAATAGATGGAGAGATATACCATGTTCTTGGATTGGAAGAATCAACATTGTGAAAATGACTCTACTACCCAAAGCAATCTACAGATTCAATGCAATCCCTATCAAACTACCACTGGCATTTTTCACAGAACTAGAACAAAAAATATCACAATTTGTATGGAGACACAAAAGACCCCGAATAGCCAAAGCAAACTTGAGAACGAAAAATGGAGTTGGAGGAATCAGGCTCCCTGACTTCAGACTATATTACAAAGCTACAGTAATCAAGACAGTTTGGTACTGGCACAAAAACAGAAATATAGATCAATGGAATAGGATAGAAAGCCCAGAGATAAACCCATGCACATATGGTCACCTTATCTTTGATAAAGGAGGCAAGCTTATACAGTGGAGAAAAGACAGCTTCTTCAATAAGTGGTGCTGGGAAAATTGGACAGGTACATGTAAAAGTATGAAATTAGAACACTCCCTGACACCATGCACAAAAATAAACTCAAAATGGATTAAAGACCTAAGTGTAAGGCCAGACACTATCAAACTCTTAGAGGAAAACATAGGCAGAACACTCTATGACATAAATCACAGCAAGATCCTTTTTGACCCAGCTCCTAGAGAAATGGAAATAAGAACACAAATAAACAAATGGGACCTAATGAAACTTAAAAGCTTTTGCACAGCAAAGGAAACCATAAACAAGACCAAAAGACAACCCTCAGAATGGGAGAAAATATTTGCCAATGAAGCAACTGACAAAGGATTAATCTCCAAGATTTACAAGCAGCTCATGTAGCTCAATAACAAAAAAACAAAAAACCCAATCCACAAATGGGCAGAAGACTTAAATAAACATTTCTCCAAAGAAGATATACAGATGGCCAACAGACACATGAAAGAATGCTCAACATTCTTAATCATTAGAGAAATGCAAATCAAAACTACAATGAGGTATCATCTCACACCGGTCAGAATGGCCATCATCAAAAAATCTAGAAACAATAAATGCTGGAGAGGGTGTGGAGAAAAGGGAACACTCTTGCACTGTTGGTGGGAATGTAAATTGATACAGCCACTATGGAGAACAGTATGGAGGTTCCTTAAAAACCTAAAAATAGAACTACCATACGACCCAGCAATCCCACTACTGGGCATATACCCTGAGAAAACCATAATTCAAAAAGAGTCATGTACCAAAATGTTCATTGCAGCTCTATTTACAATAGCCAGGACATGGAAGCCACCTAAGTGTCCATCGACAGATGAATGGATAAAGAAGATGTGGCACATATATACAATGGAATATTACTCAGCCATAAAAAGAAATGAAATGCAGGTATTTGTAATGAGGTGGATGGAGTTAGAGTCTGTCATACAGAGTGAAGTAAGTCAGAAAGAGAAAAACAAATACAGTATGCTAACACATATATATGGAATCTAAGGGAAAAAAAAAAAGGTCATGAAGAACCTCGTGGCAAGATGGGAATAAAGACACAGACCTACTAAAGAATGGACTTGAGGATATGGGGAGGGGGAGGGGTGAGATGTGACAGGATGAGAGAGTGTCATGGACATATATACACTACCAAATGTAAAATAGATAGCTAGTGGGAAGCAGCCACATAGCACAGGGAGATCAGCACGGTGCTTTGTGACTGCCTGGGGGGGTGGGATGGGGAGGGTTGGAGGGAGGGAGATGCGGGAGGGAGGAGATATGAGAACGTGTGTATATCTGTAGCTGATTCACTTTGTTATAAAGCAGAAACTAACACACCATTGTGATGCAATTATACTTCAATAAAGATGTTTAAAAAAAAAAGAGTTAAAAGTAAAACATTCAGTCAAAAAAAAAAAAAAGAAAATCTACAAACTACAAATGCTGGAGAGGGTGTGGAGAAAAGGGAACCCTCTCACACTGTTGGTGAGAAAGTAAATTGATACAGCCACTAAGGAGAACAGTATGGAGGTTCCTTATAAAACTAAAAATAGAATTACCATATGGCCCAGCAATCCCACTACTGGGCATATACCTAGTGAAAACCATAATTCAAAAAGACACATGCACCCCAATGTTCATTGCAGCACTATTTACAATAGCCAGGTCATGTAAGCAAGCTAAATGCCCATCGACAGACAAATGGATAAATAAGATGTGGTACATATATACAATGGAATATTACTCAGCCATAAAAAGGAACAAAATTAGGTCATTTGTAGAGATGTGGATGGATCTAGAGACTGTCATACAGAAGCAAGTAAGTCAGAAAGAGAAAAACAAATATCGTATATTAACGCATATATGTGCAACCTAGAAAAATGGTACAGATGAACCGGTTTTCAGGGCAGAAATAGAGACACAGATGTAGAGAACAAACGTATGAACACCAAGGGGGGAAAGTGGCGGGGGTGGGGTGGTGGTGTGTTGAATTGGGAGATTAGAATTTACATATATACACTAATATGTATAAAATGGATAACTAATAAGAACCTGTTGTATAAAAAGCTAATTAAAATTCTAAAATTTAAAAAAAAAGACTAGATCTTAACTGTTCTCACCACAAAAGAAAATGAAAGCTATGTGATGTGATAGAGGTTTTAGCCAACACACTCAGTCATCATCATATTGCAATATATAAATGTATCAAATCATCACATTGTACACCTTAAACTTACACAATATTATATTTCAATTATATCTCAGTTTTTAAAAAGACTATCTTTTGTGTCAATCATCTGTAGAAAGGGTGGTTTTAAAATCACCAAGATTAAAAGCAAGTATTCATATTGCCACAGACTGAATATCTCAGTTTCTGAACAGCTGGTGATTACAACCAAATTTATCATTTACCCATTACCATTACACAATCTGTTCTTGTAATGAAAGACAGTTATATAAAAGGACAAATGTTAGGCATCTATCCAAAGGAATGCTCTTGGAGTAACAGCTTCAGATACCAATTTAGATATAACCCATCTATTAAGAGGATTTCAAAGGAATATTGGGAGGGATTTTGGGGTAGTGATTTTTATTTTCTTCATTTGCAACTTAACAGTTACCCCACTAATATGTCCTACTGGTCTTGTCTTCTTTTTAACTACTTCTGACTTTTCCCGTCAGAGAAATCAACAAATATCTCATTCTGGAATGAAATCCAATCATTCAAGATCAAATCTCCATTTAGGACTTGAGAAAATAACCTTAATATATAAAACATCCTTGGATTTTTCCATGAAGTAATTGACTGTGCAAAATAGAAAATATTACTCATAACATGAAGTTATCAGCACTGTACTAGAGAAGACACAAAACAGCCGGTCCAGCTGTCTCAAAGGTTCTAAGGGGCAGACACTCAGTTGAAACATTTGCTTTGACTTCTCATTTGACTGTCAAGTCTAATTACATAAGGGTGATTTGTGGTCCACACTAATTAGCTAAGAGGTTTGGACATTAATCCACTACTCAATAAGCAGCTCTCTGCAATGAGGTGGTTTTCAAAAAAAACCAGTTCTGGCTTTATTGGTCTAGGATCTATTAGGATGAGGAGATATGCACACATGCTCCTGAATGCCAGCTGAAGACATGCAAACTGTACACTTTTACACAGGGAGCTCTTTCTTCCTGGTTCCCTCTATGTCTTGTGGGCGCATCACCCAAGAGCAAGTAGGGTGAGTTGAAGAAAGTGGGGAATACCACAAGGAGAACTTCAGTAAAAAGGAACCTGTGTATATCTGATAAAGGACTAGTATCCAGAATATATAAAGAACCCTTACAACTCAAGAATAAAAAGACTAATAACCCAGTTAAAATAGGGTTAATTCATGTTTTTCCAAGGTAGATATACGAATGACCAAGAAGCACATAAAAAGGTGCTCAACATTATTAGTCATTAAGGAAATGAGGATCAAAATCAAAATTAGCTATCACTTCACACCTACTAGGATGGCTAGAATAAAAAGTCAGATAACAATAAATGTTGGCAAAGATGTGGAGGAATTGACTTTATAGATGAGGAAACTGAGACACAATGAGGATACATAACTTCCCAAAGTCTCAAAGCTAGATTCAAACAAGGTTTTTGTCTTTAGAGTCCATACTACTATGCTATTTTGCATCCTCTATGTTCTGGAGCTTTCAGAAAGCTACTATGAAAATATCATAATCAAGCTTGCTTGGACAGTAATGGGATGGGCCAGAAGAGGAAAAAAAACATGTGGAGGAATTGGAACCCTCATACACTGGTGGTGAGAATATAAAATGGTGTTTTAGAAAATAGTCTAGCAGTTCCTCTAAAACTTAAACATGGAGTGATCATATAACCCTGAAATTTCATTCCCAGGTATATACCCAAAAGAAAAAACATACATCCACACAAAAGCATGTACATGAATGTTTATAACATTATTCATAATGGCCCAAAGTAGAAACAACTCAAATGTCCATCAACTGATAAATGGATAAATAAAATGAGGTATATCCATACCATGGAATATTATTCAGCATAGAAAGAAATAAAGCACTGATACACACTACAACATAGATTAGCCTTGAAAACATTATGCTAAGTGAAAGAAACCAATCACAAAAGATCACATATGATATGACTTAATTCATAAAAAATGTCCAGAATGGGGAAATCTGTAGAGACAAAATAGAGACAGAGAATAGACTAGTGGTTTCTTAGGGCTGAGTGAGGGTGGATGGAGGGGGAGGAGGGATAGAGTGGAGATAGACAAAAGCTATGAAATTTCTTTTTGAGGTGATGAAAATGTTCTAAAATTGTGCTAATTGTTGCACATATCTGTGAATATGCTAAAAACCCACAGAATCATTCACTTCAAATGGGTGAATTGTATGGTATGTGGATTATATCTCAACAAAGCTTTTTTTTAAGGAAATAAAAAGGAAGCTGTGAGTATGATAAAAAAAACTCTCGCTGGCTGCCACTGGTAGAAGTGAATGGCAAGAGGATCGAAGAAGAATAAGAAGGGCTGTGGAGAACCCATGGTCCCATCCAATGGCAAGTTAGTAAATCAGATGAGTGGCCTAAGAGTCACACAGCTGGCATGACAGCATCAGAGCCCCTTCATTCATTTAGTCATTTAACAAATGTTTATTGAGCACCCTTCCATGTGCCAAGTTATGTTCTAAGAAAGTGAGATATAGCTGTAAACAATTGTTTGAAAAAGAGAGAGAGAGAGACGGTGAAGGATGTTTACCGCAGTATTGCTGTGCTCTAAAAAACTGGAAACAACCTGACTCTCCATGAGGAATGGTTAAATAACCATGATGGAATTTTGTGCATCTATGCATTTATTTTAAATTATTATTGCAGTCTATAACAACGGACCTGATAGTATATTGAACCATATGAAATTACCAATCTTATAGGTCAAAATGGTCAAATATTGGCAAATATTGTTATGTTAAAAAATACATTGCATGTAGGCTCATCAATTGTAACAAAGGGACCACTCTGGTGGGGGTTGTTGATAATGGAGGAGGTTATGCGTGTGTGGAGACAGGGGATATATGGTGAATCTCTGTACCTTCCAACCAATTTTGTTATGAACCTAAAACTGCTCTAAAAAATGAAGTCTATTAAACTGTAAAAAAAAAATGCACACTGTGTTTAATAATATATGTATCTATATTTGTATATGTTTTCACTAGGATAGGGGAAAATGTGAAAGATAAATACTTGGCTGTTACTATTGTGTATGCTAGGAGGGAGAGAAATATCCGTGTGTGTGTGTGTGTGTGTGTGTGCGCCTGTGTTGAGGAAGTATTAACTTTTTCTTTATATACCTTCACATTGTTTCATTTGTGACAATTATGCATTACTTTCATAATTAATAAGCATAATCAAAAATTACAAATAAAAAAGAGAACACAGGACGTGCTTATGGAACTGAATCCACAATCCAGATTCATCGTCCTTTATCTTCAAGTTTAGTTTTACGGGCAGACTGTCTAGACGTGAACACCCACCATATGCTGAGGAAGTTGCATAGAAATGGGAATTAGCTGTGGATCTGGACTGTCTCGATAGCTACTCAAAAGGAAACACAATAAAAATAGTTTTGTAACATTTGTGATAAGACTACAGTACAAAGATTGATCAATTGACGTCATTAAATCAATTGCCCTTTGTGAGAGTTTCTGAGGACAAAGAAGTCCAAGGTATTTTATGTGCAACATGAAATATGAGGTAGGAAATCAGCAGAGATAAGATTTCAATACATTGATGTGTACCTTGATGGATTCCAATTTCCCTCCCTAACTCCTAAACGAAATCACAAACATTTGCTTCAAGTCTGGAATAAACTTGGAGCACAGAGCTTATTTCTTCTTTTTTTAATGAATTGCACTTTATATCATGCTCCTCCTGGGCACCTAAGAACATCGGCAGCATCACAACTCGAGAGGTATGGTGGGATCGTGGTTACAGGCACAATCTCTGGGCACAGGATGCCTGGGTTCATACCTCAGTTCTGCCACTCACTGATTTGGACAGCCTCCTCCACCTTCACGTGTGTCCAGTTTCCCTATGTGTTCATTTATAAGGTGGGGATGACCATGAAAAGCTCCTCTAGGGACTGTTACGAGGATTAAATGTGCTAATATAGGTAAAACATTTAAAATTGTGCCTGTCATTAAGCCTTATATGTTTTGTGCATTAAAAACTTCTCACACCTAAATAGACATTTCTCCAAAGAAGATATACAGATTGCCAACAAGCACATGAAAGGATGCTCAACATCACTAATCATTGGAGAAATGCAAATCAAAACTACAATGAGGTATCACCTCACACTTGTCAGAATGGCCATCATCAAAAAATCTACAAACAATAAATGCTGGAGAGGGTGTGGAGAAAAGGGAACCCTCTTGCACTGTTGGTGGGAATGTAAACTGATACAGCCACTATGGAGAATAGTATGGAGGGTCCTTTAAAAACTAAAAACAAAGTTACCATATGATCCACCAATCCCATTCCTGGGCATATATCCAGAGAAAACTCTAATTCGAAAAGATACATGCACCCCAGTGTTCACAGCAGCACTATTTACAATAGCCAAGACATGGAAACAACCTTAATGTCCATCAACAGATGAATGCATAAAGAAGATGTGGTACGTATATACAATGGAATATTACTCAGCCATAAAAAGAATGAAATAATGCCATTTGCAGCAACACGGATGGACCTAGAGATTGTCATACTAAGTGAAGTAAGTCAGACAGAGAAAGACAAATATTGTATGATATCACTTATATGTGGAATCTAAAAAATGATACAAATGAACTCATTTACAAAATAGAAACAGACTCACAGACATAGAAAACAAATTTGCAGTTACCAGAGGGGAAGGGGAGAGGGAAGGGATAAATTAGGAGTTTGGGATTAGCAGATACAGACTATTATATATAAAATAGATAGCAACAAGGTCCTATTGTATATTCAATATCTTGTAATAAACTATAAAGCAAAAGAATCTGAAAAAGAATGTATATGCATGCATATATATGTATATATATGCATATATACGTATATATGTATATACATATATATAATCACCTTGCTGTACAACAGAAACTGACACAACATTGTAAATCAACTATATTTCAATAAAACAAAACAAAACGAAAAAACTTCTCACACCTTTGGCATGTTTTTCAAAAACTGGATATTACATGCTATTTTCTCTCATTCACTCACACACATGTATTGACTGACTCCTGCCTGCCAGGTACTGTGCTAGGTGTTCAGAATAGTAAATGAATGAATGAATGAGTCTCACAATTTCTGTGTTGAATGGTCCATTGCACATTTCAAAGTGTGTATATAATAACCTATATTTATAAATCACTATATTTTTTCAATGCAGAGAACAAACAGAAGTTGTTGGGGTTATATAATTAGTGGTGAAAGAATACACAAGTTTGAAATAGGACAGCACAAACTAGATCCTCAAGGAGGAATGTCACTAACATGAGTGTGGCCACAGGACTTGACACCCCAACTGGGCATTTGTGGTGTGACTATAAATTACTGAGGCTAAATCCACAATCCAGAAATTTGACCTTGTTACCTCATGAGTTTGGTGAGTAACATCAACGCTTGGCCAAGTTTAGAGCACTATGTCTGCAGGTAACCATGCAAATTCTCACTGGCCCACATGCACAGGCCTGAGAGAAAGCAGAGAACCAAAAAAGGGGTCTAACCAAAAAATGCTGAACTATGTGCCCCTCTTTTTAAATCTTTTCTCCCTGGGTTTCATGGGACAAGAGGAGAACACTTCAGTGTACTGGTATGTGATTTCTGTGTGTTTGGATGTGTAAACAAAGGAAGAGATGACTGTGGAAACACCAGTGATCACTGGAAACTTAGGTCACCAGCAGCGTTTTCGTGGCTCAATGATTTCTCCAAATCAGTGAGGCTATGGTTTTGAGGAGACTTGACAATAATGCAGCAGGCCCTGTTTGATACCCACCCGGGTCCTTGGACTCTTTAATCAGTAGAAATTGATAAGAGGCCAGATGAGGAATTCAGGCAAGGCTTTACTAGGACTCATGTTGCAGCAGGGCGGGGCGGGGAGGGTGATGGGGAGGCTGAGCTGGCCCCTTAAATGGGGTGAGGGCAGATCGGTGGGTGGCTCAGGAGGCTTGGCTTAAGTGGCCTGCGACCCCCTTGGTGGTGCTGTGTGCAGGGATCATGTGCAGGACCCTGCTTTCGCTCTTGGCACCTCAGAAGTGGCAGCTGGGTTTTGGCCTTTTTGTATCTTGCTGTTCATAATTTGCCCCAACTGCACATGCGTGCGGTTATTTTTGGTCCCTTATAATTTCTTCGTACTCTGATGCTGGAGGGGACGTTTGTCCAGGTGCAAGCACTCTGGTAAAGGATCCCAGGTCCCAGGCTATCTCACATGCAGGAAAATGCTTAGTGTACCCTGAAAGCACTGGCCGCCATTCCATTCACTCATTTGTTTATTCATTCTGCAGTTATAGCTCTTTCTATGTGCCTAATGGTATGCTAAAAACTGAAATTACAAAGACTTTTTAAAATTCAGAGCAAAAAAACAGGTACTCTCCTCTAAAATTTACAAAGGTTCACTCAGAAAAGAGTCAAAGTTCCTAGCAAAATAAATACACAATTTGGTATTGCTTTCATGTGGGCAACCATCAGCCTAATATGGCATTATATCAACTGACCGCAATTCAGGTACTAATTTCTCCGGAGCTGGTACAAAGCTTAGGAAGTCTCGAGAAGCTAGAAGATAAGTAAGGGATCTTTCCCAGCATTGCTCCTGAAGGAACACTAGTCAAAATTATGCTTAGAAATGTTATTCCTATTGAGGATAAAGAAACAATACCTACCTGGAAACATTGCCATAACAGTAGGCATCTTTCTGTTTTTCATGAGGCAAAGTTCAGCTTTAAGTAACACTCCGCAGCAGACAGCCCCCTCCGCTGGTCTTTATGCAGTCTCTGGAGGTTGCCCCCATGAGTACACCTCCTCATCTGGAGACATTCTTTAATGCCCATGCTTCTCTCCAGGTCTCAGCATCATATTGTCACTGGGCAGCTGTAAAATCTTTATAGCAGCGGGAATCTATTGACTGGTGGGTAAACCGTACATGCAGTAAAAATTCTGTGTGTCAGAATTCAGAAGTCAGGGCAGAGTCAGGCATCTTGCTGCATGCCTGCTAATGTAGAGTTTCTTGAAAGTCAGAGAATCCTTTCATTAGGGCATTCCCACCTGTTCACTCACCTTGCCCCGCCCAAAAGATTAATACATAAACAACCAAGCAATTAAATAAGGCAACCAGTTGAAAAATTTGTTCAAAATATGGAAATTAAAAACACAAAGAAATCATATTTGTTTGAGGACCTAAAGGATCCAGATATAATACTTGAGCTGCCCAAGAGGTCAGGGAGGGTCTCTTTTTCAACGCAGGAAAATTTCATTTTCACAGTTGCATTGTGAAAATAACCTACAATGTAAAAGATGCCCTAATTCTGCCATTTGCAAAGAGGAGTTCTCTGAGGGTTATCTGCTACCTGACCTGTTCCAGGCTCACACCCTGTCTAGACCAAGCTGGCCATTATCAGCAACCTTTAGGTATTAATCAAAAACCTACTCTGACCTGCCTAGCCTAACAAGCAGGGTGTGATAGAAGATGCAAGAGGAAGAGGAAACTCTGTTGCTCCAATGATTATAACTCTAAATAAAGAAGCTTCAGGCTTGATAATCTCCATTCCATCTGAGAGATGGCTGAGATGGCAGGGTGCTTTCCAAGCCCTTGAACAAAAGAATCCATTTTTTTCTAACTGCTTACTGAACAATCTCTCTGACCCCGGATGGAAGGAAAGAAGCATTTGAAGCCCTATCGCCCTGAGGGGTCCCTATCAGTAGGTCCAGGTCCATTCATAAATTTCAGTCTGTCTAATAGAACCCTAAGATGACCCTCCACCACACCTTCTTGCCCAAGACTCCTGTGGGCATGGAAGGAGGAGGGCCGTTGGTGGTCTCCTCTTCCCAGCCCCCCATGCAGGGTGCCCCACCTACTTATAGATACGTGGTCAGCTCCAAGGAAATGACAAGTGGTCTTAGTGGTTTTATTCCTCTTATTCCTCTTTTGCATAAGGATTAGGAGCAAGTACTTCCAAAGGAATATAACATTCTTAGGAAGAAGAGGCACTCAATTGAGAACCATGCCTAACCCTGACCTCTACCTCTGCTCTAAACATGCCCTTGTAGGGAGCTCCATGGCCATGGTGATACAATGGTACCAGGTGACCAGGCCCACGTGATGGAATGCCTGACTTAATCCATTCATTGAACAAATACTCATTTACACATCTGCCATGTTCCCAGATTTTCCAATGCTAAATTTTCTGGCCAAATCATTTAAGAGTCTAATTCCCAAGTATGAAGTGGTAACAGGGACAGGAATGACACAGAGATGTGCAAGTTATGTACTGCACAAAGGTACTCAACCAAGGAGGTGAGTAGGAATTGAAATCTAGCCCATGCTCCTTTTACCAAGCCGGGTGCCCATGGGGCTACATCTGCCCAGGGGAGTACACCTTTCCCTAATGTACCAAAAAAAAATTTCTAGTCAAACAGAGGCCCTATGCTATACAACATACTATAGTACCCCATTATGAACTTTATCCCCAACAGATGATGTAATTTGCTATTGCTTCAGTCTCCCCATCTGTAAAATGGGGACAATAGCACTTCTTTGTGTTTTATGCCTTGAGATAGTCATTGTAAGAAGCAGACTGAGCTCACTAGAAAGAAGGTCTTCAAAGAATGTAAAGCTCATATTAAATATTAGACTTTATTTCCTCACTTTGTCCCAAGAAAGTGCTACTTACTAGCTATCGGTCATCCTATGATCAGAGAGGAAAATAAAACTGTTTTGTAGCCCTTGCCAAGGAAAGTTAATGAAAACTCTTACTCCACTAGCTATGTAACGGCCATGAGAAAGACCCACCTAGGACTAGCTGCACAGCTAAATGCCTATTCAGGAACCCAACGGAAACTTCAGATCGATTCTTCATCAACTGTGCTCTCAAGTTTTATATGAAAACAAAGGTCATAAATAGGACTACTAACCAATTTTTGCAAAGAGATGGAGAAGAAGGGGACTTTCTTTCCTTGAGAGCAGACAATGTGCCTCTCTCATCCTTGAGTTTCAGGGCCTGAATTGAACAGTGGTTGTTCAATCAATGTTTGTTGACATTTGTGCTGAGTAGCCCAATATGCGCTTCCAAGTGGCTGATCTCCCCTTCAGCGGAGAGATGGGGATCCAGATAAAGGATTAGGAGGGTCCTAAATAATTCATACGGAATCATCTAATTTGGTTAAACCTACAGAAAAGGGACTTAAATTTCCATGTTTAGAAACTTCCTGTATCTAATCTAAATCTTGCATGTTCTTATTCCAGCATTAATAGCATCAGAAAGCATGGCTTTGAAGCAATCATTCTGATTCTACTGATCCAGACTAAAAGGTTGACATTTTAAGGAGTACAAATTTAACTATATGAATACGCTCCTTTCAACTTCTAAATGAATTTATCTTTCCAGGTAAAAATCTAAACGAACTAATGTTAGTGTCATTCGGTCATTCTATGACCGCTTGCTCTAAGGACAGTGCTTCTGAATTTCTTTTTGCCCAATTCATCATTCAGTTATAGACTGTATCTTCAGCCTTGAAGGCCAACAGATGGCTTGCTAATTATCTAACTTAAAGAACACGTCATGACCGTAGTAAAGAGAAAGCAAGTCCTGTGGTCCCCATCTTGGTGGCTGGCAGAACCTCACTATCTGAAGTCAGGCTGCTCTTTTCTTCCTCTGATTCATTTCTCTCCTGAGAGTTAAGGAAGCAATTTGCAGAGGTAGATTCTCATGAACAACACTCACCTGGGCTTTAAATGCGTTTCCTCTGGTTTCAACAGCATCGATTCCTGCAGCACACACAGTAACTACTCAGCCACTGAGTGGCTTCATTATTCTCCCAAGCAGATGGCTACTTAGGAACGTATTTACCGCCACCTTGTGGAACCAAAGCAAACACACTTGTAAAAACCCTGTTCTATTCAATTTTTTGTCACTTGAAATTTTTTTTCTCATTTTTTATCACTTTTTCTTCTCTGGGAAGGAGCTTCCGTGCTGCTCTTGTTACAGGAAGCATCTCGCACCTGGCAGGGAAAAAAACAATCCTGCTTGCTTCACGGACTGTCATTCTTGGTCAAAATGGAGCTATGACATACGGAGAGCAAAAACTGCCATTCCCTGGAAAGCTCCTAAGCCTCACCGACAGTGCCAGGAATTGAACCATAATCCCAGATAATTGTATTTACAAGAAAGGGCCTGCCCATAATCTGCCCAAAAAATAATGTCATTCACATGTGTTTCGTATAGAGATCCACATACATTGGCGTAGCCATGTTTGGATTCTAATCTTAGGCTAGAAAATTAGCCTGACCTAACAGAAGTGTTTAAAGTTGCCTGCCGTACAATATATCACATCACTTGCTTTCAATGCAAGGCATGGTCTGGTTTATTTTCCATTGCATTTTTCTGTTGCAAAGACATTTCTATAGCTGTATATATCTCTATAGATGGCTTTAAGGGAAGGGCTTAGAAGTAAGACTATACCCATGTTTGGATAAACATATCTATCTGTTTTACCTCAGAGTGAACTATCTCATCATGGGAAAGTTTAAGTCTGTTAAATATACACCAAAGTTTTTAAAGGGTTTGATTATAAGCAATGTGTCTGTTTTTAAAAAAATACAAAACCTTTTCACTTTGGAAGAAGCTAGTTTTGTACAGTTCTTCTTAGCAGCTACGATTTTTAATATCTGAGTAGATAACTTATATTACTGCAGCTTTGGCCTGAACCAACATAATGGTTACTAAAACTATACAACGTGGGCATTAAATCTGAACAGATACAATGTACGAAGCAGCTAGAACCGTCTTTCAGCAAAGCTCCTTCTTTCATGAAACCTACTATTTTTACTGGAAGAGAGAACTGACTCTAACCAGGGTTGTGATTTTCTCAGCACAAATACCTTTACAAGGCCTAAGAGATTCTGGAGTTGAAAGTTCAGTAGAGGAGGAGGGGAAGAATGTGGGGCTCTCTCAGAAAAGCTCAGGAATCTCCTAATACTAATGTAAGAACATCTAGGAGGGAAAAAAGTGTGACACAAGGCAGGCCCCAGAAAGGGAGCCAAGCAAATGCTTTTTCCCATGTTGGTCAGGAGCCCTGTAAGTTTCAGTCTCAGGTTTTCAGAGTATGGTCAAAGCTAGGAGGGAACATAACAGGTCAAAAGTCCCAGGAGTGGAATAAGTAATGCAAGGAAAATGAAGTTGAAGAGAACAACAGATTGAAAAATAAAATGCATTCTTGATACTGTGCGATAGGCCCTATTTTTTTATTTCTAAGTCCTCAAGAAGAGAAATAAAAGAGAATCCAACTGGAAGTAAGAAAGATCCATGAGCTCTATTCTGAGGAAAGGAAGTAAATTAGTCACCAAATATTTATTCAGAATGTTGTGGTGGCCATTGGTGCTGTTCATCAAAGTGATCAGTCTCCCAGGTTCAGGGGAGAATTGTACTTCCTAGCTCCCAGGTGATTGGGTGAGGCCATGTGATTGGTTTTGGTCAATGAGTAGACAGCAGAAATGACATGGGTCACTTCCAGGACAGAACACTGACTTGATGCAAGACTCAAGTTCTCTATTCCATGTGGCACGGTGGCCTGTAATTCAGGGTGGTAGCTGCTTAGCCACCCTGGGTCTCTGAGAGAATGCACACAGCCCCTTGGCTATCTGCACTGAACATGTAATGTAAGTGAGAAACAAACCTTTATGGTTTAGGCCATTAACTTTTGGGAGATGTTTGTTACTGCAACATGATGAAGCCAATCCTGACTGATACATACCCGCAATAGAGGCAATATGCTTGTCTTTTTGAAGTGGACAAAGGTGTGTGACACGTCCTTATATTCAGGCAAAGAGTACCTGAAGCTTGTAGTGGAAAGGCAGGGAGGGCATTGTCTAGTGTGAGAAAAACCTTACATTTAAAAGCAGCTTTCTGTCTTCTCAAAGGAAGACTGAATTCACCTGCCAGGTTATTGTTACCTTATTTTAAGAAAAACGCCAAGATGTGCCCTTTGGTTACATTAGTGCAAATCAAGAACACTCCCAATGGTTGTTAGAAAAGAAAAAAAAAAAAAAAAACTCTAATTTAATTCAGCTCTTTTAGGGAAAGGAGTTAAACCTAGATTTGGAAATGTCTAATTGTTACACAGAGTTGAGTCAATGCTTATTATAGATAAAATACACATTCATAAAATGTCACTAAATTTGCTGTACTTTTTTGCCATTTTGTATCTTCTCAAGCAACAGATATTGAAAGTACAAGCCAGAGCGTGGGGGCGGGGGTCCATTAAATTGTCTGACTATAAAAGGAACTGTTCCTCTACAAGCACTGAGGAACCGCCAGTTTTAAGCAACAGATTCTTACTTCATTTCTAAGAAGGCTGGAACTGACAGTACAGTCAGTGTCCTGGATGCAAGGTGGGGATGAAAACTCCTCCACAGAACACCATTCCTGCTTCATGCACCACTGCAGTTCTGCTACCTGGTGTATATGAGACCCACCATCTTTGAATTTCCTGCCCTCAGACTGATTAATATTGACATACACATATAGGCATGTCCCTACATATAGGTTCATTCTAAAGGCAGATCTTGAGAAGATCAGAAATGAGACAAACTTGAAAGACCATAGACAAGGTCACCCATAGACAGACCTGGCCAAGATAGTTAAGATGCCACTTCAGTCTGACTCTTTTATCTTATGGAATTCAACACCAAGAGGCAAGGCTTTCAGTCCTAGCTCCAGCTGGCCACGTGTCGGTAAATGAAAGCAAGGTGCTGTTTGCTACACTGCATGAATGTGTTTAGAGCTTGGCACCAGCAAATTTATGTTCTATTTTTGTAAACCTGTTTGTAAAATATACCCTCTACTTGACCAAGAGTATAATGATGTCTACAGCTAAAACTACCAACAAGAGGAAGGTCTAAGGATTTCAGAACTAAACAAGCTATTGTTTTGTTGGTTTTCTTAATCTACTGCTTACTGTATTTAGTGTCCTCCTCATAACAGGCACCATATTAAGTGCTTTTTATTGTTTATTGTCTTTATTATACACAACATCACCTATATAGCATAAAATGCTATTGTCCCCATTTTGAGGAGAAAAATGAGGCTTAGAGAGGTTAATTAAACTGCCAAGGTGATTAGTTAGCACCTTAACTGAGATTCACAAACACGTCTGTCTGTTTTCAAAGCCTGGGTATGTATTTCATAACACCATTCTGCCTGACTACTTTCCAGAAACTGCAGCCATCCGGTTTAGGGCATCGTGGACACTCTTTGATCTTTTATAAACATTTCTCAGTTGGAAATGGTGACTATTCATGTCACCTTCAAATAAAGGAGCATCAAGGAAGTCAGAATTATGAGATCATAGACCTGGAAAAGGCCTGAAAGCTGAACAGTGATGTGGTGGACTCCATCACGCACTAACAAGAGGTGGACAAGTCAGTGACTATAACTCAGTGTGACCATCTCAACAGCCAACCGGACTGTAGACTCCGAAATGAGTGCTATTTTCTGAAGTGAACATATGCTTTAATATAGCAGTTTTCAGGTGTTTATTTTTAAAATCAACCACTTTACTGAATCATCACACCTTGCATGTGCATTGTAAACAATAAATCCAAACATCAGTTAAGGACAACAGTACGTTACTAATTGTATCGTAACCAAGATAAACCATTCTTCATCCGAAAAACCTTTCCCATCTTCATCATATATATTTTTTCAATGACTAGAACATTAAGTCTTTCATTGTGGACCTGTATATTTATATATATTTATTTTATGTATATTTGGTAGATTTTGTGTGTGTGTGTGTGTATTTTTACTGGTCAAGTCATTTTAAAAATCACTAGTCACTTCTCTGTGTTTATGATAAAGGGTGTACCTTCTCATCAGTAGAAGTCATTAACTTATTTGGAAGCTTTTCAATTTTAAATAAATGTTGATATTTTCTCCCTCTTTTTAAATAATTATTTGCTTTGAATTCATCATTCATCCATTTATATTATTCTTACCCAAGTACTTTATTTTAATTTATTTATTTATTTTATTTATTTATTTATTTTTTTAAATGTATGTCTGTATCATTTTAAATTTTTATTTATTTATTTATTTATTTATTTTTGGCTGTGTTGGGTCTTCGCTTCTGTGCGAGGGCTTTCTCTAGTTGTGGCAAGCGGGGGACACTCTTCATCGCGGTGCGCGGGCCTCTCACTATCGCGGCCTCTCTTGTTGCGGAGCACAGGCTCCAGTCGCGCAGGCTCAGTAGTTGTGGCTCACGGGCTTCGTTGCTCCGCGGCATGTGGGATCCTCCCAGACCAGGGCTCGAACCCGTGTCCCCTGCATTGGCAGGCAGACTCTCAACCACTGCGCCACCAGGGAAGCCCTATTTATTTATTTTTGGCTGCGTTGGATCTTCGCTGCCGCACGAGGGCTTTCCCTAGTTGCGGGGAGAGGGGATTCCTCTTCATTGTGGTGCGCAGGCTTCCCTTTGCGGTGGCGTCTTTTGTTGAGGAGCACAGGCTCTAGGAACGAGGGCTTCAATAGTTGTGGCTCGTGGGCTCTAGAGCGCAGGCTCAGTAGCTGTGGTGCACGGACTTAGTTGTTCCACAGCATGTGGGATCTTCCCGGACCAGGGCTCAAACCCGTGTCCCCTGCATTGGCAGGTGGATTCTTAACCACTGCGCCACCAGGGAAGCCCCCAAAGTAATTTTTTAAAAACAGAATTCACTTAATATTTGTGCTCAAATCTGATAATCATTGTTTCATGCAGTCCCCACTGAGTGAAAAATTATTCAGTATATGAACAAATAATTAAAGCCAAATTGTTAGTTTTTATGCATTCGAAGTATTTTTTAGGAACAAATAATCATACTAAACATAACCTTAAGCTTAAATAGATCTCTTAATTTCATAGAATATTCATATATAGTAATAAATGAAAACTATATGAATATTTGTCATTTTTTACTTTCTCAAATTTCTCTCTGGAAACTTTTTAAACTTAAGAAATTTGTTAAAGTAGGTTAAAGCATGCTACTTTTCTCTTTTCTTGTAAATTGTATTCTGAAATAACATACATAAAGAAAAGTTTAGAGACCATAAGTATAACACCCAATGAATTTTATTTTTTTAATTATTAGCACCTTTAATTATTATTTATTTATTTATTTATTTATTGGGCTGTGTTGGGTCTTCGTTTCTGTGTGAGGGCTTTCTCCAGTTGTGGCAAGTGGGGGCCACTCTTCATCGCGGTGCACGGGCCTCTCACTATCACAGCCTCTCTTGCTGCGGAGCACAGGCTCCAGACGCGCAGGCTCAATAATTGTGGCACACGGGCTTAGTTACTCCGCAGCATGTGGGATCTTCCCAGACCAGGGCTCAAACCCGTGCCCCCTGCATTAGCAGGCAGATTCAACCACTGCGCCATCAGGGAAGCCCACCCAATGAATTTTTATAAAATGAAGAGACACATGTTACTTGCACCCAGATCATGAAACAGAACATGACCAGCACCCCAGGGCCTCCTCCCAGTCACAACCTTCTGAGAGTAACCACTAAGCTGACTTAACCCCATGGCTTCGTTTTGTCTCTTTTCATATTTCATATAAATGGGATAATCCAGTATGCACTCTTTGTGACTGTTGCCCTCCTTCAATATTGTGCTTCTGAAATTCATCCCCATCGTTGCATACAGTTACAGTTTGTTTATCCTCATTGCTGTATAGTACTGTATCGTAGAATATACTACAATTTATTTCTCCGTTACACTGCTGCATGGCACATGCATACACCAAAACATTATGCCTATTTATCTAAAACTCAAATTTAACAGAGCCTCCTGCATTTTGCCAGGTAACCCTAATCCTTGCCAACACCATTGTCAGTAGAAGTGCCTACTTTCTTTAAAAAATAAACTAAAACCACTTGCTACCCTTGTAGAATTGCATCTACAAAATAAAAGTGAACATTTAACAGTTGTTCAGTTCATTTGAATGAACAGGGAAACTGGTTTGTTCAGGAGTATCTCTTTCTCCAGAAAAAAAAAAGGTCCATTTTCTGTAATGAAGTATGTCTTTTAGCTGTCTACATTTATTAAATCAACTGGAACATGGCCAAGTCTTTATTTTTGATGTGTAAACAGCCTTAATTGTGTTAACAGTTTGCTTACAAACATAGATGTTGTAGTTATAACAATGTTTATTATTTCAATTAAGTCCTTTTATTCTTCAAAGCATATTACAAATTACAAATTAATTAAGCCCTACAATAGCCTTTCACCACCACCCCAGGGAAAAAGGGAATTCAGTCCCAAAGTCAAGATATGAACCAACTGGTCACAGAGTAAATTTCAAACCTAAAACCAGAGATCTGGTCTCCATGTTCGAAATACCAAGCTCACATCAAGGGGGAGCATTAATATTCCACCTAACAAAAACTGTTGCCATTCTGCTTTTCCATCTAAAAATGGGAAAGAGAGTTGGGGGTCAGGGAATGCTGAACTTTCAACAAACTGCTTATTTTTTTTCTTAGATATAAGCGTCATCAGCAAGGTTTCAGCCTCAGTAAATTTCTGATTTGTTTTTTGATTCTAAAAATGTGTACGTATCAAGACCACCAGGTTCAGACAAGTGATAGCCACAGAAAGCCAGAAAAATACAGATTCGTGAAAATTTAGGGGGTGTCCAGAGGAAATTCTAATATTAAATTCCAAATGATCATTTGCTGAGGAATTCTGAATTAGAAATATTCTGCTGTTATCTTCCAGTGTGATTACTAAACTAGTACTGAAAATTACGGAACTAGTACAATAAAACTGTTCTATATTTCTCTCTTGACTTTCCCAGCCACAAAAATCTTGGCATGGGGGAACACTGTCCTAAAATGATTATTGTTCAATCCAGATCCTGAATGAAAGTGAGACTCTGAGGTTGTGTTGGGAACAGTTGGGATATTTCTGGGGAAAGCATTTCTGTCTAATTCCATATTTGTCTTCAAATATTAACCAATGATTTATGAAACTTTCCTTGACAAGTAATATTTTAAAAAATAGAAATTGTGTATTTTCCAGAGTAGTTTTCACCCTGAATTATCCCCTTAGTTTCTCTGGAAATATCTTCATCAAATTGCTTACACTAAAGACTTTTGTCCCTTTCTTTGCACTCCTTTTCTATTGAATGAAGGAAAATGGCCATTTAAAATGTAAAAATGTAAGTCTAAGTATGATTGGTGGCTATGTACTGAAAAATAAAAGTGTGAGATCTAGAGGACATACAATTGGGGGTGACAAAACATAAAGTTTTGTTCACAAGTGCAGAAAGTTAGACAAAATATATTCTTTAAATTAAACGAGCCAAAGATACACTATTGGGTAAGGAAGAAAAGTTGGCAAAGGGTCACAGAATTAAAAAGGGAGAGATTTTTTTAATGATGATCTTTACACAGTCAACTATGATCCAGTATGGACAGAGAAAAATACGTCTATTTTATTAAGTAGACAGCTGTTTAGCTGAAAAGGGGATTTTTAAGAGGTGAATTAGTGATGTGCCTTCAAGTCCATGAAAGGTTTGAAAGGTTCCTATTTACCCCACAAAACTGATCATCCTCCCATGACCCCCACCCCTGCCATCTTCCTCATCTCCATAAATGACCCATCCATTTCCTCATGTCACATACCAAGGAGTCATTGTTAATTCTCTCTTTTCCTCATTCTTCTCCTCATTCAATCCATAGCCAAACATTGTTTCTTCTATCTCCAAATTATGTCATAAATTGGTCCACCCGTCCCCGTCCTGACCTACACCTCCCCCTGTTCAGGCCCCTGTGATAGCATCAGGGCAGCAGCGTCCTACACGCCCTCCCTGCTTCCATGCTTCCCATCAACAGACCATTCCCCATGTAGCAGGCAGGGCACCTTTTAAACTCTTATTATTAGATCATATCACTTCCTGACCTTTTTTTTTTTAATTAAAAAGACAATTGAAAAAAAAAAAAAACCCTACTGTTCAATCAAACTTCTTAGTACAGCCCACAAGGAACTGCACTAGCACCATCAAGATACATTTGCTGAATAAATAATACATACAATAAAGGAGGATTTTTAAGGGAGACTCCCAAGGAAAGAAGTAAGCCCAGGAGACTAATAGCAAAAGATGGGTAGGGAGGCAGGAAAGATGATCCGCAAGTGTGTATGTTCTAAGCAGTTCATTGCCTGGTCTTTGTGATCAACTCCCAGAGAGGCCCCTGAAACTCTTCTATCTTCAGACATCGTCTCTGCTTGCCCTCCCATCCCACTTCCCAGACTCCACACTCTGGTTCCATTACTTCAAGGTAGTGACTGAGGAAGCCAGAGTCTTTTGGGGGTGTTATCAGCCAGTTCCCTGGGTGCCAGGATCTCTCCCTGCTGGTTGGCACCCAGCATGGGGGCTCCTTGGTCTGTGGGGATGGTGACTGCTGGGCTGGACCAGGTTCCTAGACACCGGTGATGTCACGAGCCTTCACGGGGCCGCAAGCGGCTGAGATAAGACCAGGCAGATCTCAAGAATAACAGAACATTGAGTAGAATTCCCTTTGCTATACAGTAGAGGTCCTTGTCAATTATCTATTTTGTATATAGTAGTGTGTATATGTTAATCCCAAACTATATGAGGAAAGAATCTGAAAAAGAATGGATATATGTATATGTATAACTGAATCACTTTGCCGTACATTTGAAACTAACATAACATTGTAAATCAACTATACTCCAATATAAAATAAAAATTAAATTAAAAATTAAAAAAGAAAAACCAAAAAAAGAAAAGAATCCAGAGATTATCGAGAAGTCTTTTCTCTTAGCCACACCTTCACTAATTCACACTGAGACGAGATTAGACACTAACCCCAGAACCATGTCATCATCTACTCTTTGCCATCTGTTGTTTATAATACACTTCCCATTCCTAACATTCCTGTGTGTTCAGTTATTCTCAATTATTTGCTTACCGTTTTTGCTTACTGTTGTATAACTTGAGTTAGGGAATCCCTCCAAGGATGTCACTACAGTTGGGTAACTGAATTGGGAAAACACCAATTTCAGTTAAATTTTGGTGTGCATCAGGTAAACAAAACAGTAAGCCTCGCAAAATGCTGCCCTGACAAGTTTAATTCCTATCTGAGTGTACTGTGCCTTTTTAATGCCATCCATCCAGCAACAGAAACTTGACATATAAATGTTAGGACTAACAAATATAATTTGTGCAGGCGTGTGTGACAATTATATGATTTATGTGTCGACAACTACAGGAAGGCCTATTTCAGTTAAAAAAACAATAGCATATCATTAGAACTAATGTAAAATTACAAAACTAAAAAAAGCAATGCAGGAAGGACTGATTAATAATCATTAGTGTCAATTTGAAAATGTGTTTTCAATTCTTGGACTGTCTCATATAAGAACAACAACAAAGTAAACAAATTTAAAGGTGACGCTAATAAATTGTGACCTGGCCAGATATATTTTAAATACTGTTAGAAAACAAGGACAATCTAAATATATTTATTTAAAATCAAAGGTTGCAACTTGAGAAAACAATGTAAACATCACATGGAAATAAAAGAAATCAGACAGGAACTTCATTTTTTTTTTTTTTTTTTTTAAGCACCTTTAATTATTATTTATTTATTTATTTGGCTGCGTTGGGTCTTCGTTTCTGTGCGAGGGCTTCCTCCAGCCGCGGCAAGCGGGGGTCACTCCTCACCGCGGCGCGTGGGGCCCCCACCATCGCGCCCCCCCCCGCCCCGCTGCGGAGCACAGGCTCCAGACGCGCAGGCTCAGCAGCTGTGGCTCACGGGCCCAGCTGCTCCGCGGCACGCGGGATCCCCCCGGACCAGGGCACGAACCCCTGTCCCCTGCATTGGCAGGCAGACCCTCAACCACTGCGCCACCAGGGAAGCCCAGGAACTTCATTTTTATTCCCTACTGTCCTTTTAGATGTGCTCTGTGGGGCTATTTCTTCCCATGACCCTAGAAGAAAACTTGATCAGCCCCCTTTATTTTTCTGGTCCCTTTTATACAACGTGAACAGCTTGTACTCCAACTCACATAGCAGTGTCAGTTTCAGATTTAAAATGCCCCATGACATGTAATAGGTAAAGCTTTCATCTTGTTTTAAATTTTAAAGAATGTTTCATGACCCCCAAATCTGGTCCACTGCAGAGAGGAAGGCTGCAGCTGGAGGAGGAGATGCTGCAGGCACATCCTCTCTTTCCCCATCTAGATCTTCCATTCCTCTGCCCGCATCCGGTAGCCCTCCAGGGTTGGAGCAAGGAGAGGAGAAGAGAAAAGGAGGCAGGGAAGTTCTTGGATGCTACTGTCCGAGAACAGGACCACGGTGCTCTCTGGACTTGACATTTGTTTAAAGCTGACTTTCTTTCTCTTGAATATTTCTGTGGGTTTTTCAGATACCTTTTCCCCCTATTGGTAGGGATTTTGTACGTGCAGTTCCTTCCAACTGGGCAAATGATTCTCTAGTCCAACTGGTTGCCGGAGCCTTTTCCTGCAGCGAATAGACTTCAAGTGGCAGGCCTCTAGTGTCTTTCTGATGAGGAAGCCATGGCCCTCCAGATGGAATCCTGGGGAGGAAGTGAGACAACCCTACTCTGGTTTTCTCTCGTGAGAAAGCCTGGTCCATAAGAAACACTCATGGGTCCTGTGCTCCTACAAACCCTGAATGCAGGTTGATCCCAGGGATGTGGGAAGCTCTCCGTGGTTCACCATCACAGCAGCGGGGCAGTAGGTCACTCATTCTATAGATTTCTAAATTTGAGTCCAACACCAGGTCATTCTACCTATCAAACTGCAGGGGCCACATATTAAGCTGTCCAAATTGTCCCATTGAAATCAATCTCCCTGGGCTTTAGGTAAGAGACAACCATAGCTCTCCCCCAAGGCTGGGGAGGACTTGCAGCACATAGACAGATGGTTTTAAAAATCCTCTCCTCTAATCTCCAAAATCTGTCTGTTATAACCTTAATGTGGGTAGGAAGGATACAGGATTAATGAGACTGGGCTTTGTCCATATCCAACCTGTTCTTCACCCTCATTTTGGAATTATATACATGGAAATACATATATATGTATATGTATAGCCATGTATATATATATGTGTATATATATATATATATATATATATATATATATATATATATATATATATATATATATATACACACACACACACACACACACACACAGTTCTCCCTCCTCCCTAGGCATTCGAGGGGGATTGGTTCCAAAACTTCCCCTGGATAACATAGTCCACTGATGCTCAAGTCCCTTTTGTAAAATGGCATAATATTTGCATATAACCTACAAACATCTTTAGATCATCTCTAGATTACTTTTATTTTTTAAATTTAGATTACTTTTAATACCTAAGTACAATGTAAATGCTGTGCAAATAGTTGTAAGTACACAGTAAATGCTGTGTAATTAGTTGCCAAGTGCAGCAAGTTCAGGTTTTGCTTTTGGGAACTTTCTGGAATATTTTTTTCCAAATATTTTTGATCCGCAATTGGTTGAATCCATGGATGGAAGACAAGCAGATATGGGGTGCTGACTGTATATTAATTATGAGGGGTGGACTTTAGCCAGTATTTCCATTTTAATAACCTGCTGCACTAATTTTTTTGAAACATTCACTGCTGAGGCTGGTTAGACTCTCCAGGTGAATCAGTTGCTAAATATGCCTGGGGGGAAACATGCTGCCGTAACATACTAGAACATGATTCCACAGGCTATCAACATGTCAGCATAGGTCTACTGGAGGCAAAAGGAGAAATTAGATTAACTTCTTAGACCACTCCCAACTCCAGTGCTATGATCATTACCAGGTGACTCAACAGAACACCGATGGAAGAGCCTACAGGCTTTTCTGTAACTCAGCCCCAGGTCCATCCCAAGACCACCACCAACTCCATCTTTACTGCTCCTCTCCCCTAACACTGGCAGGCTCCCTGTTTCCCAGGGAGCTAGGAAACATACCAGCTGACTCCAAGGACACGTTCACAAGTTGAAGACAAGACCAGGCTACCAAACACCTTGGGCAAACAAGAGGATAACACCAGCAGCAGCCACAAAAACTGGGGAACAGTGAACGTTCTTATAGCCCCGGTACCCTCCTGAGGAGGCAAATGGAAGTTCTGGTATATTCAAGCCCCTACCTTATATTCCTGAGAGTAAAACTCTCTGAACCTTTGGTGGCCATATAATTTATCATCCATAATGAGGCAGTTCTGAACAACTTGTATGTGGAATCTAAAAAAAAAAAAAAAAAACAGTACAAATGAACTTATTTACAAAACAGAAATAGAGTCAGATGTAAAAAACAAACTTACAGTTACCAGGGGGAAAGGAAGGGAGAGGAATAAATTAGGAGATTGGGAATGACATATACACACTGCTTTTTATAAAATAAATAATTAATAAGGACCTATTGTATAGCACAGGGAACTCTCCTCAGTACTCTGTGTAATGACCTATACGGGAAAAGAATCTAAAAAAGAGTGGATATACATATATGTATAACTGATTCACTTTGCTGTACAGCAGAAACTAACACAACATTGTAAATCAACTATACTCCAATAAATTTATTTTTAAAAAAGTCAAGTCCTTTATCAAGTGTCTTTATTGATGAAAGTACAAGTACAAATGGGTTAACAGTCTGCATAACTCACTGCCAAACCCAAGACCAAAAACTCATGTCTGAGAATTTCAATGTGAATACCCTCATTTGATTTTTACATGAAACCACATAATTACAGGATTCCTGCATCTTTGGAAAATACTAGCTCTTCCTAATTGATCTTTTTCTCTTAATGCAGAGAATTTGCACTTTTAAATCTTCCACTTTCAACTGTTACAATCATTTTTAAAGGATTTAAGCCTAAGCTATTAACTATGGCTTCAGAACATCAGTCTGAAAGATGGGAAGCAGAAATATGCTTTATGTATAACATATCTCAACTAGATAAGAAGAAAACATGATCAAGTGTAATACCCACCACTGTTAGACAGTTTATTTCCTAAGCCTTACTGAACCTTGAACTATAATCACCTAAAGAAAATTCTGGTGTTATATTTCTCATTGTTATTTTCTTAAAATAAATATTATATGGATCATTTATTTCAGATGACCTTTAACATCAAGTTACTTTTCCTTTATGCAATGTGTGAATATCATCCAAATGACCTCATTAATCCTATTAAATTGGAGGGTTTTGATTGAGAGGCTTGAATAGGGAATGTTTTGTCCTTTGAAAAGGATAATGGTTTATTAATATCAGTGGCTCAGTTTCTGAATTAACATGGAATGGTGTGAATATTTCACATATGTACAGCTCATTAAATGGATAAACATAATCACCATTCCATACTAAAGTAGCAAAAGGTTGCCCAAAAAATAAAAATTCATTTTCTTATTTATCATTATCTTCCTCAGCCTTTCTCCTTAAATTCTACACATGCCTTCCTGTAACATTTGTTCTCCAGTTGTTAGGAAAGTTCCACTTCTCCCTCATAAATGAGGAGGAAAAGTATCTTTTTACTTTAACTAAAATTTTACATGGTATTTTACAATTTTCAAAACATTGCCTATATGAGTTTGCCCATTTAAAATAGCACTTTGTGAAGGTCAAAAAAAATTAATTTTCAGTGGTTCAATGTAATACATCTCATTGGATCCTTACAACCACCTTGTGAGAAAGATATTATTATTGTTGTTTTACTTATTAGGCTGATTTTTTTTAAAAACATCTTTATTGGAGTATAATTACTTTACAATGGTGTGTTAGTTTCTGCTTTATAACAAAGTGAATCAGCTATACATATACATATATCCCCATATCTCCTCCCTCTTGTGTCTCCCTCCCACCCTCCCTATCCCATCCCTCTAGGTGGTCACAAAGCACCGAGCTGATCTCCCTGTGCTATGCAGCTGCTTCCCACTAGCTATTTTACATTTGGTAGTATATATAAGTCCATGCCACTCTCTCACTTCGTCCCAGCTTACCCTTCCCCCTCCCCGTGTCCTCAAGTCCATTCTCTACGTCTGTGTCTTTATTCCTGTCCTGCCCCTAGGTTCTTCAGAACCATTTTTTTTTTTTAGATTCCATATATATGTGTTAGTATACGGTATTTGTTTTTCTCTTTCTGACTTACTTCACTCTGTATGGCAGTCTCTAGGTCCATCCACCTCACTACAAATAAATCTATTTCCTTTCTTTTTATGGCTGAGTAATATTCCATTGTATATATGTGCCACATCTTCTTTATCCATTCATCTGTCGATGGACAGTTAGGTTGCTTCCATGTCCTGGCTGTTGTAAATAGAGCTGCAGTGAACATTGTGGTACATGACTCTTTTTGAATTATGGGTATATGCCGTCATCAAAAAATCTACAAACAATAAATGCTAGAGAGGATGTGGAGAAAAGGGAACCCTCTTGCACTGTTGGTGGGAATGTAAATTGATACAGCCACTATGGAGAACAGTATGGAGGTTCCTTAAAAAACTAAAATCAGGGCTTCCCTGGTGGCGCAGTGGTTGAGAGTCTGCCTGCTAATGCAGGGGACGCGGGTTCGAGCCCTGGTCTGGGAGGATCCCACATGCCGCGGAGCGGCTGGGCCCGTTGAGCCACGGCTACTGAGCCTGCGCGTCTGGAGCCTGTGCCCCGCAACGGGAGGGGCCGCGATAGTGAAAGGCCCGCGCACCGCGATGAAGAGCGGTCCCCGCACCGCGATGAGGAGTGGCCCCCACTTGCCGCAACTGGAGAAAGCCCTCGCACGAACCGAGGACCCAGCACAGCCAAAAATAAATAAATAAATAAATAAAAATAAAAGTAGCTATAAAAAAAAAAAAAAAAACTAAAATCAGAACTATCATACGACCCAGCAATCCCACTACTGGGCATATTAGACTGATTTAGAAAGGTTAAGAAATTGACACAAAACCATTCAGTAAAGTGCATGCCCAATATTTAGGTCCCAAATCTTCTAATTCCAAATTCATTTTTTTTCCTACTATGATGTGTTAAATGCAATACATAGCTCAGGGCTTTCAAGGTGTCTTATGCAGAATGTTCAGGGTCTAAACAAGCACAAGAACCACTGAGATTACCTTTATTTAAGTGCTGGAAAACAAATTATAAGGACAAGGAAAAGAGAAGCAGAAGGAATATAAAGAGTCCTATTGTATTCTTGATAAGCTGGGACTATCAAACCCCCCTTTATGGGTGGAATCAATGCACAGAACTACATGGCCTCTCAGACCATCCACTTCCCCTTTAATTTGTGTTTCCCTTTTTCAAAAATGGATTTTTTTTTCTAACTGATGTAATGATGAGGGTTACATCTAACTGCTGAGGGTCAGTTCTTCATAGAAAAAAGCCAGGATCATCTAATTCATCTTTTGAATGATCTTGACTCACACATGTCACTGGTCCTATCAACACACCAATGGTTACCAAGTAGAACCAGAGTCAATAACCTGCAAGGCAGACCTGCCAGCATTTTTAGGCTGCCTCCCAAGAATTCAGACTCACAGGTAGCAACAAGCTCATAAAACCTGAGTGTTCAAGAATTGGAAAATAATAGATCTGAATCAATCTGACATCTTCTTCAAACCTTCTCCAAATTCTCAGCCCCTTCTCTATCACATCCCCCATAATAGAAATCCAGGGCTGCACAGGAAAAGAAATGAAAGTTCAGATGCATCTTGTCTACTCAAACAGAAGGCATCCTTTGCTAACCTCTCATTGTATAAATAACATACTCTCTTCCACTAAGAGATCCCTGCTCTGAAGAAATGTTAAGAGTGACCTAGCCTTTCACATCTGGACAGCACATCTTGGCAATGCAATGTGAGAGAATAGTCCTCAGAAGATGGAAACATATTTAGAACCCGCACATTACAGGTAAGTTAAGCACGAAGGGAAGACCTAAATTCGCTTTGTAAACTAAATTGGTAAAATATGTTCTATCCCGGGGGGGGTGGGCATAGTATATATTGATACCCACCTGCTCAAGAAACCTCGAAAATTCCAGAGTTGTTAAAGTGACAGACTCAAGATACAGAGAAAGCTGATAATTCTGAGCACAATGCATTTTACTTCCAATTTTCATTTTTAAAGATGTGCTTGCCTGACTTTTTTCAGACGTGTCTAAATTTCTCTGCTCCTGGACCCTGAGGATGAGTACCAAATGTTTATGGCAGGCTAAAGTGACTGTATCTTTGGAGGATATTTCCCCGTTTCTTATTTAAGGCACTAGTAATTAATCTGAACTGTCTTTTTTCAGACATAGAAAAACCAGATTCTCTTTCCTTCCTGTCCCCTCCCCACCCTTGCAGGAGAAATGGGGAATACTTTTCCTGTCATCATAACCTTCTTGGATTTTTGAATTGTATTTTCTGATGAATCTGTTAAAGCTTCAGGCAGTTTGAGATCTGAGGTATCTGAATGGCAGGAAGTGATTTACTCAGATTTATCCCCAGAGAACAAAGATTGGAACACAATAGTGATTTTATTAATAATATGAACACAGATTTTCTACATACAAATCACATCAGCATATGTTTCTAGGCTCAATGCCCATAAGGTTCCAATTTAGACTAGAAAGTAAAAAAAAAAATCACATTCAACAATCTTATATTGTAGATTTGATATGGAATTAGTGAATTTTATTCAACAAAACCATTCACCTCTAGGGAAAAAACCTAGTACAATAAATTGACTAAACCCAAAATATTCTTATGGCAAATTGTTAAAATAGTTTCAAAGAAAAATCATGAATAAAATAACATAAGAATTTTCCCATAAAACACAAGTCTTAGATTCATGCTAATTTGTGGTGGGTTTGACATTTAATAGTACATTTCTAGTTAATTGCTTTACCAAAATCTCCCTCGGGCCAACTGTCCAGATAATGCATTCCTTGCTTTTTAGTCAAAGAAGGGAGAAAGGGGGTGGGGGGGGGGGAAGCCTGACATCTAGGCTTCTTCAAATTATTTACTAAAAAATTTTAAGCAGCTCTGAGGTTAAGGATCTGAGCTCATTATTTATTTATTTAGAAACATGCATCTGGATCCTACTAGGTGTCAGAGACCAATAAAGCCCTGCCTGCCTTTAAGGAATTCACAGTCTAGTGGGAGAAAATGGCATGTAAGCACTGAATACGATGTGTGAGTGCTAGCTCCAGTACCAAACACTCCACAAACAACTCCATTCAGGACGGTTCTCATCACCTCCAGAGATAAGGCGATTAATAATAGTGTCTCTGTACACAGGAAGCACAGGACTCTCTCATACACACTCTACAGCATTATGTTAAGGCTAGAGTTAACAATTCAGATAGATATTATTTGCTCCATTTCACAGATAAGAAACACAGCTTTACCTTGTACACTATTGGTGGGAATATAAATTGGTGCAGCCACTATGGAGAACAGTATAGAGGTTCCTCAAAAAACTAAAAAGAGCACTACCATATGATCCAGCAATCCCACTCCTGGGTAGATATCCAAAGGAAATGATATCATTCTCTTGAAGCAATATCTGCTCCCCATGTTCACTGCAGCATTATTCACAATAGCCAAAACATGGAAACAACCTAAGTGTCCACGAACAGATGAAGGGATAAAGCAGTGTGGTTTGTAAATACAATGAAATATTATTTGGTCAGTAAAAAGAAGGAAAGCCTGCCTTTTATGACAACACGGATGGACCTTGAGGGTAATATGCTAAGTGGAATGAGTCAGAGAAAGACAAATACTATTTGGTCTCACTTATATGTGGGATTTTAAAAAGTGAAACTCACCAAAGCAGAGAGTAGAATGACGGTTGTCAGGGGCTTAGAGGTGGAGCAAATAGGGAGACGTTGACAAAAAGTGCAAACTTTCAGTTATAAGATGAATATGTTCCAGAGATCTAAGATGGAAGTGTTAACTAACCTTATTGTGGTAATCATTTCACAATTGTATACATAGATCAAATCATCACATTGTATGCCTTAAACTTACACAGTGTTATATGTCAATTATATCTCAATAAAGCTGGGTGAAAAAAACTTGCATTTCAATTCAAAAGCAGCCATAGATGATACATAAATTAATGTGCATAGCTGTGTTCCAATAAAACTTTATAGACACTGGAAAAAAAGAAACACTGAAGTTCGAAATATTTAGGTCTTTGCTGTTCAATGGGTACAGTTTCAGTTATGCAAGATGAATAAGTTCAAGAGATCTGCTGTACAACATTGTTCATATAGCTAACAATATTGTATTGTGCACCTAAAAATTTAAGAGGGTACATATCATGCTTAACATTCTCACAATGATAAAAAAAATTTTTAAGGAAAAAGGAAAAAAAGAGATCTGCAGTACCATGGTGGGTGGAGAGAAATGGAAATGAACTCAGTATCTCGTGTCTCAATGACAGTGAAGGGAGAAAACAAATAGCAAAGTACAATGTCAATACACAAAGTTCAGTGTATTTTCTCCACACCAACAGTGAACAATCAGAATTGACATTTTTTGACTAATGAATTTTTTATTGAAATATACTTGACATACAATACTATGTTTGTTTCAGATATTCAGAACTGAAATTTTTTAAAATACCATTTACAATAGCACACAAAAATGGAATAATTATAAATCTAGGAAAATATGTACAAATCTATGACCAGAAAACTATGAAACAGTGTGGAAAGAAATCAAATAAAATCTAAGTAAATGGAGAGATATTCTTTAAAAGAAAAAAGAAGCATATTTAAATCAGTTGTCTAAAGCCACATAGCTAATAGTCAGGAAAGCCAATACCTGAAGCTCCTCTGGTTTGACATTCGTGCTGACTTAACTAAGCTCTGTGCAAATGTCTCATTGTGGATAAACCAACCTTCAGTAGCCCTTTTGTTGTATTACTGCAAACTGCAAAATATTGTTTCGCCAAGGGAAACCCTTACTGAATTCTCAAGACAATTTGCTTTTGGAAAATTATAACTCTTTATTCCACCAGAGCATGAATTATAATACATTACATAGTCTTAGGACCTAAGGCTCCATTTTAATGTGAGAGCTAGAAGAGAAGAACTTCTAAACACCTGGAAGTGCCTTTTTACCTTATTCTAGAGTAGCTCCCTTATGTATCCCAAGATATCTGAAATCTCCTGCAGCTATTTGAGCTCATGTAAAACTAACCCTGCAGAGAACCATCGGGGTTTGCAGCAGAAGTTTAGAAGCAGGTTAGTTAGATATTTAACTAGCTGAATTAGATGTTCAATTAGTTAAACTGTTAATTCACAGGTTCAGATGAGACAAGGCTTCCCTCAGTGGGTCCACCCATGACTCAGTTCCACACTAAACCAAGCTTACAGACAGGATGGAGCCCATCATGTGACCCTTGGTCTCCAGTCACAGAAAAACTTAGAGTCCATCTGACTGGGAGGCCTCCTTTCCCATGCCCAGGACCCCAGGGCATCCAGGATGTCTTGGAGACCTGCCTTCAACAGACCTAGACAGCCATCAGCAAATAGATCCACCTTCTATCTTGACTGGTTTCTTGAGAGGCATTTACAGATGGGTCATCTGTTCCCTTTAAATCCTATAAAATGTTTCTGAGTATGCAGTGCAGGGTAGAGCCACCATTTTCTAAATAATTACACGTAGTGATTTCCTTACCTTGCCCTAAAGGGGAAAACGTACACACCTCCAGCAAATTCACTAAATGTGTGCTCCCCAATTATGCTGATATTTAGGACAATATATTCTTTTCATGTCTTAAATATGGCCAAGTTAAAGCCCACATTGTTTTGGCTATTGAAGATACTAATAAGTGAGAGAAAAAGAATTTTGATTGGTTTCATCCCATAATACTTATAAGGGAAAAGTTTTCCTCCTATTAAGACAGAAGTATTACTTCAGTGTTTCAATTATTAGAGTACTATTTTCCAGTACTTTTTTCCTAAAGAAAAAACAGGTCTCATAGACCTCACCCTTCTGTCCCTTTCCACTAATAGTAGAATTATCAGAGGTTTAGTGTTTAATTTGGTAATTGAGTTTTTGGTTGTGCGGGTGTTGGAGGTTGTAAGGATGATTCTAGCACAAAAACTGGTTGGTCCATTGATGGAAACAGGGATCATAGGAGGAGAATCATTCTGAGGCGAAGATGAGAATCAGAAGCAGAGAAAGATCTAGACTGGAATCATAGATTTGGGAGTTATTATACAAAAGATGCTGAAGTGGGCTCTAGAATTTCTACCTCCCCCTGCCACACACACATACACAAAACATAGACCTGTCCTTGCCTATGTTGGTGAGGCAGAGACCTCATTCTGATCAGTGTGTTGGACAGATCTTGCAAAACGCTACATTCCTAGTTCATACATTTGCACCCTACATGGGATGGAGTCAAATGCATGTAGTCGTGCTAATTCAATTGTTCTCACCCTAAGACTAAGGCATACCCAAGCACATCTGAGAACAGGCTATGTGCACAAGGGCCAAAGGAGTCACAGGGAAAATTACCAAGGTTAATTGATGCTAGGTCCATTTCACGATAAGAAGCCAAATAAGAGAGGAAGATTTCTGAATAAAATATGTGTCTGTTCCGCAGATTACCCTGCCAGTCTTAGGGACACATGCCTCATGTCTTAAGTTGAGACAGGTTTATTAAAAGGAAAGAAACACCCACAGATACTCCATGGTGCTTTGAGAGCACAGATGGAGCCATGCTGGGGCAATGGCTTTCTCAGAACAACCTCTGTGCAGAGGTGAGCACCATGAACAAGAGCCACCAGCAGTCTTGGCATGAGCTTTGCCAAGCCTCACCCCTGCAGTAGGCATCCCAATTGGCAGTGGTGTCTTTTCTTTTTAAGATTTATTTTATTATTTATTTATTTATTTTAGGCTGCATCCGGTCTTAGTGCGGCACGCGGGATCTTCATTGAGGCATACGGGATCTTTTGTTGTGGAGCGCAGGCTTCTCTCTAGTTGTGGCATACGGGTTTTCTCTCTCTAGTTGTGGTGCACAGGCTTAGTTACCCTGCGGTATGTGGGATCTTAGTTCCCTGACCAGGGATCAAACCCGGGTCCCCTACACTGTAAGGTGGATTCTTTACCACTGGACCACCAGGAAAGTCCCAGCAGTGGTGTCTTAACAGGTGATAATTAACGATGATGCTCCCAACACAGACCCTAAAACCTTAATACCAGGTATCAGGGTCATCAGGAAAAACAATATGGCGGTCTGTTCTTTCCAGTGTGAACCACATCTGAAAAGGTGGGAAATGGCAGATGCCACATAGCACCCAGGAAGCACATGAGAAATTACTCCATGTGGACTCCTAACACTGTGTAAGAGGAATTTGGGAATCTGGAATTTTCCGAATTTGTAGAGGTAGAGCCTATTTGTTACTTATTTTCATCTTAATTTTACCCCTAAGCCAGTGTGACTTCAGAAGGACAAGTCAAACTGAAAAACAGGGCTACACAAGTAAAGAAAAATAAACAAATTTTATAACTCCCACCATTTCCCCATGCATGAAGAAGTATCTATATCCAGTCACCCCTCATAATGCAGAAGTTTCTGATTTTTTTCCTAAGAAAATATTAAAAATGACATCACAGTTTCCTTTTCACCCCCTGGCAATGAAATGCTTACAGCAATTGCTTGTCTCTTAACCTCTCTTGTAGTCATACAGGCCCCTTTTGCTTTAAGACAAAAAAGAAGAATCTTGTAGGATCCTGCTTTCTAATATTCCTGGTTATCAGAAAAGAACATGTCCTTGGAGAATTCAAGGTAAACCTGAGACACAATAGCAGGCACTGTTCTCACAGCTAATTGGGGGAATCTGGATGGTGCCCAGGTTTGAACCACACAGAAGTAATTATTCCTTTCCCTTCACAGATAGCTTTAGAAAAGCATTCCCTTACATTTATGAACTTTTCCCTCTGCAGCATGAGAAATGCAGGAATGTAGCTCAGCCTGCCTTGCTTAGAGGAGATCTGTTTCCCAAAATTGAGTGCATTTGTTTAACCTGGTTTCCAAAAAAAAAGTTGAAAGTTTAGCTCAAGATTTGCTTTTGGGGAGTGGAGGGATGGAATTTTATCAGATTAGTGGGAAAGTAATGGTGAGTGTCTGCCAAAGAATCATACTGCTTTCTTTTTCTTTAAAAAAAAAAAATACAAAAAAACCTCATGCTGATTTTGCAGTGGGAAGTCTGCCCATATGACAAATTAGTCAAGATGAAATGCAGTGGTTTGGACTTTCTGGAAATTTAATTCTCAGGTTTTGAAAAATCTGGGGAAAACAAGAAATCTTATTGTTAAAGGACGGTAAATTAGCACAGTGGCAGCAACCCTGGTAAGAAAAGTTCATCTGCAAACAGGAAAGAAAGTTTGGAGACATTTTGAAGTGGAAAGGTTGCTTATAAAGTGGCCATTTAAAATAACTACATGGAGATAATCTAAAACATGGAGAGAAAGCAGCACAGGAATAAAGGGAAGAATGAGGAAATTATGTCCAAGGAACTGAAAGTCCTGTACGGTTTTTATCCTTTGCTTCATTTTGCCCAAATGTCAGGAGGACCCGGGTGCCTTTGGCTAAGATTTTAAACAGAGTTTAGACCAGAGATAAAAACTTAAAGGTAAAAAATCTGAACCAGGGAATTCCTTGGCGGTCAGTCCAGTGATTAGGACTCTGTGCACTCAGTGCCTAGGGCCCAGGTCAGGGAGCTAAAATTTCATAAGCCACATGGTGCAGCCAAAAAAAAAAAAAAATCTGAACCAGAGGAGAGAATCAGAAAAGAAGAAGCAAGGTCAAGAACACAAGAGGTGAGAGCCAGGTGGCCAAGCCAAGGTCAGGAACACTCAAAGTCAGAGGAAAGGGACAGAAAATCACCAAGTTCAAGCTCACTTACTAAAAGAGGGCAAGGCCAAAGAGGCCAAGGAGTGCTTTAACACTGGTTTTTTCAGACTTTTCCAAGGAAACCCTAATGATAGAGAAGAGTAGATTCACACCCCCTAGAGATTCTGAGACATTTAGACAGCATTTGTAAATATTATATAGCTTAAAAATTAATGGAAAATTTGCATTTTCCCCATACAGTAGCTTTGTTGTTTTCAATATAAAGTTAATTTAAGAGCAGTTTCTCCCACTGAGCAAAATAGAGTGCTCAGGAGGACACACCATATGCAAAAGCACAGGAGAAACCCCACCCTCGTGCACCTGGGAGATAAGAAGCCATGTTTGAGAAGCACTGGGCTCCACCGTTATCCTTGGCTGCACTTCCACATGATGCTGGACCCTCACCATCCCTAGGACTCAGGACAAAGCCTACTTCATCCACAGCCATCAAGGTAGCCAGTGACTGCAACTGTGTTTGCTACTTGACGCAAAGGACACCAAGTAGCAAGCACAGTTGTCTCAGCGACTGGTCTCAAGGCCACAAATAATGTCTATCTGTTACAAAATCTTTTTCCAAATGCCATGGAAGCCATATAAAAGGGTCAAACAGAGGAAAATGTGGAGACATATGCAGCTGTAGGAGCACAGGGTACCAACTTCTAGCTGTCCATGTCCTTGACCCACGTCAAGAACTCAACTTTTGAGTTCTTCAATATATGAGTGAAAAAAAAGATGTAGAATCTAAGAGCTAAATGGCAAATTTTTTGAAGGAGAAGAAACCAAGTCCAAGAAAGAAGAAATAAACAAAAATTATAATTCACATCCTGACATATCAAAGCTATTTTTCGCAGATTCTCCATTTTAATAAAGGACAGGACTTCCCTGGTGGCGCAGTGGTTAAGAATCCTCCTGCCAATGCAGGGGACATGGGTTTGATCCCTGGTCCAGGAAGATCCTACGTGCTACAGAGAAACTAAGCCTGTGCTCCACAACTACTGAGCCTGCGCTCTAGAGCCCACAAGCCACTACTACTGAGCCCATGCGCGGCAACTACCGAAGCCCACGCGCTCTAGGGCCCATGCTCCGCAACAAGAGAAGCCACCACAATGAGAAGCCCATGCACTGCTACAAAGAGTAGCCCCCGCTCGCCTCAACTAGAGAAAGCCCGCGCACAGCAACGAAGACCCAACGCAGCCAAAAATAAATATAAAATAAGTTTTTTTTAAAAAGAAAAGAACAAAGACAGGCTGGGTGTGGAATTGAGTTTGGGTGTGGGTTACCCAGAAGGTAGTAACCTAGGCAAAGTCAATGAACAAAACTTTATTGGGGCAGGGGTGGGAGTTGAGATGAAGAGTTATAATTTAATGGAAATAGGGATTTAGTTGTATAAAATGAAGAGTTTTGGAGATGGATGGTGGCGATGATTGCTTAACAATATAAATGTATCAATACTTAATACCACTGAACTGTACACTTAAAAATGGTTTAAAATGTGATACACACGCACACGCACACACACACACAAAATGCAGTATTATTCAGCCATAAAAAAAGAAGAAAATCCTGCCATTTAAAATAACATGATGGATATTGAGGGCATTATGCTAAGTGAAATAAGTCAGACAGAGGAAGACAAATAGTGTATGATCTCACTTATATGTGAAATTTAAAAAAACAAGCTGAACTCATAGATACAGAGAACAGATTGGTGTTGCAAGGCAGGAGGTGGGGGGTGGGGAAATGGGTGAAAGTGGTCAAAAGGTACAAACTTCCAACATGTACAATGTGGTGACTATAATTAAAAATACTGTATTATATATTTTAAAGTTGCTAAGAGAGCAGATCTTAAAAGTTCTCATTACAAGAAGAAAAATTTGTAACTATGTGAGGTGTTGGATGTTAACTAGACTTACTGCTGTGATCATTTTGCAGTACATACAAATATCAAATTAGTATGCTGTACACCTGAAACTAATATGAAGTTACATGTCAATTATATCTCAATTAGGATGGTAAATTTTATATTATGTGTAGTTTACCACAATTGAAACAAAATCTTTATGGGAGAGTGCAGTCCCAGGAAGCAGGAATAAGGGGAAGGGGGAGCAAAACCAGAAGAGAGAGACAGAACAAAGAGGCCAGCGATACAGGGGGCTGGCTGCTCCATCCTGCAGGATTGTCTCAGGAACTTCATGAGGGGAAGGGAAAAGCAATTAACTCCAGGCTCCACCCTGCAGGTTGGACACAGTTTGCCTCGCAAAGTAATCTCTCGTACGCGTCTGGGGTACACATCAGTGAGAACCAAGCAGTTTCATTGCCTGAGGCAAGACACAGTTGAGTTGCACACGTGTGTAACTGGTCAGAGCCCTATGAAATTGATTATAGCAGTGGTGGCTGGAGGAAGAGACAGATGAGGCCATAGGGACGTGAAATGATGTTCAGTCCACACATGAAATACAGAAACAAAGGGAGACAAAAATACTCTAAGTAATGCTCTGATGTAATAGTAAGCAGTGCTCCAGTTTTGAAATTATCATTAAATACACTATTTTACAACTTCTGATAATTTGCCTACCACCTTTTACCATAGCTACATACCATGTTTATAATTAAACACTGGATTATTTTATCTTATTTTTATTTTTTAACATCTTTATTAGAGTATAATTGCTTTACAATGGTGTGTCAGTTTCTGCTTTATAACAAAGTGAATCAGTTATACATATACGTATGTCCCCATATCTCTTCCCTCTTGCATCTCCCTCCCTCCCACCCTCCCTATCCCACCGCTCTAGGTGGTCACAAAGCACCGAGCTGATCTCCCTGTGCTATGCGGCTGCTGCCCACTAGTTATCTATTATATGTGTGGTAGTGTATATATGTCCATGCCACTCTCTCATTTTGTCCCAGCTTACCCTTCCCCCTCCCCGTATCCTCAAGTCCATTCTCTAGTAGGTCTGCATCTTTATTCCCATCTTGCCCATAGGTTCTTCTGACCATTTTCTTTTCTTTTCTTTTCTTTTCTTTTTTTTTTAGATTCCATATATATGTGTTAGCATACAGTATTTGTTTTTCTCTTTCTGACTTACTTCACTCTGTATGACAGATTCTAGGTCCATCCACCTCACTACAAATAACTCAATTTCGTTTCTTTTTATGGCTGAGTAATATTCCATTGTACATATGTGCCACATCTTCTTTATCCATTCATCTGTCAATGGACACTTAGGTTGCTTCCATGTCCTGGCTATTGTAAATAGAACTGCAATGAACATTTTGGTACATGACTCTTTTTGAACTATGGTTTTCTCAGGGTATATGCCCAGTAGTGGGATTGCTGGGTCATATGGTAGTTCTATTTTTAGTTTTTTAAGGAACCTCCATACTGTTCTCCATAGTGGCTGTATCAATTTACATTCCCACCAACAGTGCAAGAGGGTTTGCTTTTCTCCACACCCTCTCCAGCATTTATTGTTTCTAGATTTTTTGATGATGGCCATTCTGACCGGTGTGAGATGATATCGCATTGTAGTTTTGATTTGCATTTCTCTAATGATTAATGATGTTGAGCATTCTTTCATGTGTTTCTTGGCAATCTGTATATCTTCTTTGGAGAAATGTCTATTTAGATCTTCTACCCATTTTTGGATTGGGTTGTTTGTTTTTTTGATATTGAGCTGCATGAGTTGCTTGTATGTTTTGGAGATTAATCCTTTGTCAGTTGCTTCTTTTGCAAATATTTTCTCCCATTCTGAGGGTTGTCTTTTCATCTTGTTTATGGTTTCCTTTGCTGTGCAAAAGCTTTTAAGTTTCATTAGGTCCCATTTGTTTATTTTTGTTTTTATTTCCATTTCTCTAGGAGGTGGGTCAAAAAGGATCTTGCTGTGATTTATGTCATAGAGTGCTCTGCCTATGTTTTCCTCTAAGAGTTTGATGGTGTCTGGCCTTACATTTAGGTCTTTAACCCATTTTGAGTTTATTTTTGTGTATGGTGTTAGGGAGTGTTCTAATTTCATTCTTTTCCATGTAGCTGTCCAGTTTACCCAGCACTATGTATTGAAGAGGCTGTCTTTTCTCCACTGTATATTCTTGCCTCCTTTATCAAAGATAAGGTGACCATATGTGTGTGGGTTTACCTCTGGGCTTTCTATCCTGTTCCATTGATCCATATTTCTGTTTTTGTGCCAGTACCATACTGTCTTGATGACTGTAACTTTGTAGTATAGTCTGAAGTCAGGGAGCCTGATTCCTCCAGCTCTGTTTTTCTTTCTCAAGATTGCTTTGGCTATTCAGGGTCTTTTGTGTTTCCATACAAATTGTGAAACTTTTTGTTCTAGTTCTGTGAAAAATGCCAGTGGTAATTGATAGGGATTGCACTGAATCTGTAGATTGCTTTGGGTAGTACAGTCATTTTCACAATGTTGATTCTTCCAGTTCAAGAACATGGTATATCTCTCCATCTGTTTGTATCATCTTTAATTTCTTTCATCAGTGTCTTATAATTTTCTGCATACAGGTCTTTTGTCTCCTTAGGTAGGTTTATTCCTAGATATTTTATTCTTTTTGTTGCAATGGTAAACGGGAGTGTTTTCTTAATTTCACTTTCAGATTTTTCATCATTAACACTGGATTTTTTTAAAACTAACTCATTCTTTTGATTTAATTTTTGGCAGGTTATTGAGATATAGTCTACACACAGTAAAATTCACTCTTTTAAGGTGGCAGTTTGATAAATTTTGATAAACACAGTTGTGTAACCACCACCACAATCAAGATACATATTTCTATCATCCCATAATTTCCCTTGGGCCCCTTTATTGTCCACATCCACCCCTACCCCCAGGCCTTGGCAATCACAGATTTCTGTCCCTATAAATCTGCCTCTTCCAGACTGTCTCTTAAAAAAGAATCATACAGTATGTTACTTATACAATGGAATATTACTCAGCTATAAAAAGAATGAAATAATGCCATTTGCAGCAACATGGATGGACCTAGAGATTATCATACTAAGTGATGTAAGCCAAAGACAAATAACATATTATATCACTTATATGTGGAATCTAAAAAAAATGATACAAATGAACTTATATACAAAACAGAAATAGACCCACAGACATAACAAACATGGTTACCAAAGGGGAAAGTGTGGGGGGATAAGTTAGGAGTTTAGAATTATCATAAACACATTACTGTATATAAAATATATAACCAAGAAGGACCTACCGTATAGCACAGGGAACTATACTCAACATTTTGCAATAACGTATAAAGAATCTGAATATATATATATATACACATGTGTGTATATATATATATTATATGTATGTGTGTATATATATATATATGTATATATATATATATTCCTGAATCACTTTGCTGTACACCTAAACTAACACAACACTGTAAATCAACTATACTTCAATCTAATAAATAAATAGAATAAAGCCAACATTACACACAAAAATAACATACAGTATGTGATCTTTTTACTTAAATTTGTTTTTTGTTTATTATAAAGCATGGGTGTGATATGAGAGTCATATTGTAATACACATCAAAGCACATATACCATTACAAAAATTAAAATATATCACCTATACCATATCTTCTACCATCATTTGAAAAACACCAAATGGATTTGGCTGGGCCGGGCTGGAAGTGAGTGTAAACTAGCATGAGACCAAAAGGTGCATGTGAAAAACACAGGCAAACATCAGCTGCTAGAAGCAGAGGTGAGATGGGGTCTACAGTGTAGACAAAGGACATTTGAGCAGATAGGTGGGCAATGGGAACAGAGGATCCATGAAGAATTGACCCCTGGAATTTCAGGCAAGTGTTCCTTGATTCAGACCCAAGGTTTATGGGCTATTTACAACCTCTGTGTGAACACTGGCCAGAACAGAGGAGCACTCTGTATTCAGAGCTTCTGGAACACGAGGTTGGTGTCCAAGAGCAGGACTCAAAGTTGGGAAATAAGTCTGGCCTCCAATTAGTTCATTCACTCATTCAAGAAATATTTATTGAGCACTTATTATGTTCCAGGCACTGTTTGTGGTTCTGAGGGATACAACAGTGAAGAGAAAAAACAAGTCTTCAATGGAGTTTACATTCTAGACTTAGAGACAGATATTCAATCCATGAATATATAATATGATGTCAAACAGTGATAAGTCCTAGGAAGAAAAATAAAGCTGGCTGAGGGGATACAAGTGGTCCTCTCTTAGATAAGGTGGTCAGAGGAGACCTTTCTCAGAAAATGCTTTTAAACAGAGAACTGAATGAAGAGCAGCAGATGCTAAATGCCACTTCTAGGATGAGGGTCAGTCTATAAGAACTTTCCACCAAACCCCAATTCAGACTAAAACTCAGTGTAAATTAAGTGTAATTAAGACAATTCAAAACATGCACAGAGAAAAATAAATGCAGGTATTTCTCTACTCTTCATAAACCTAAATGACCATTTTGTTTAAGAAAATATGACCCAGAGATTTGCCACTTTTGGCTATTGGGTTTAGTGTTTCATTATTTAATCATGATGTGACAAAACAATAAAAAATATAACTGGTTATTGGCTTAAAGACAAGACTACTTAGGCACTCTCGGGCATGTTGAAGTCATAGCAGTAACTGGTCATGAGCAGAAAGTCATAGGCTTTTAAGACAACCTGTATGGGATGAAACAACACAAAGACAAACCTGGTCTTCTGATAATGAGGCTCTGGGTGAGGTTGCCCTGAGAAGATTATGGTGGCTTTTATGTTCCTGGTGAGTGGCGAGGGTGTGGGATAGTCTAGGACACAGGTTGGCCAATTACAACCTGAAGGCCAAATTCTGCCCTAAGGCCCTTCACTGGAGCACAGCCATAACCATTCACCCTTTCATTTATGTATCGTCTGTGGCTGCTTCTGCCCTACAACCACAAAATACCACATACCGGGTGGCTTAGACAATAGAAATTTGTTTTCTCACAGTTCTGGAGGCTAGAAGTCCAAGATCAAGGTACCAGCAGGGTCAGTTTCTGGCAAGAGCTCTCTTCCTTACTCATAGACAGTTGCCTTCTAGCTGTTTTTCCACATGGCCTTTGCTCACTACATGTGCATGGAGAGACAGAGAGAGACAGCAGTCTCCGGTATCTACTTAAAAGAGCACTAATCTCATTGGACCAGGACCCCACTCTCATGACCTCATCTAATCCTAAGTATTTCCCCAAGGCCCAGTTTCCAAATACACATCACATTGGGGGTTAGGGCTTCAACATATGAATTTGAGGGGACACAAGCATTTGATATATAACAGGCCATAATTTTTTAAATGAAAACCAATGTTTTAACCAAGTCTCATTTTATCAGTTAGGATTTTTTTTTTTAATCCATCCTCTGAAGAATCACAACAATCCACTTTCCAGAGTCAGCACAGAAAGTATTGAGTATAACTTCGTCTCTCAGTTAAAAGTAGGTCTTCTATTAAATGTAGGAGCAAAGGAGGTCTTTTATTGCCTCTGAAAATTCAGTAAGTACTCATTTAGATCCCACAGAGCACATGGCACTTGCGAGATTACAACTTGGAATTCTAACTAACTTTTACTTTGCTGATTTTTCATTTTTTTCTCCTTCCATCTCACTCTAGCCCAACAGTATAGTTCTCCTTATTCTTCATCAATTGGTAAATTGCAAGAGATAGAAAACCTAATGGAAAAACACAACATAATCAAGAGCCCCAGTGAAAGGTAATGTGGGGTGTTTTCCTCCTTGTGATCTAAATAGAGAAACATCTAATCTTGCAATTGTGTTCATCTGCTCGTCTTCTAGACCTGCAAGTCCCATTCATCTCTAATAGCAATTTGGAGAAAATGGGTAGAAAATCTGAGTAGGAGATAAGGGGGACTTGTGTTTGGACTGTATACCATTTCTTTCTTTCTTTTTTTTTTTTTTTTTGGCTGCTTTGGGTCTTTGTTGCTGTGTGCGGACTTTCTCTAGTTGCAGCTAGCGGGGGCTACTCTTCATTGCAGTGCACGGGCTTCTCATTGCAGTGGCTTCTCTTGTTGCAGAGCACAGGCTCTAAGAACGCAGGCTTCAATAGCTGCAGCGCATGGGCTCAGTAGTTGTGGCTTGTGGGCTTTGTTGCTCCTCAGCATGCGGGATCTTCCTGGACCAGGGATCAAACCCATGTCCCCTGCATTGGCAGGCAGATTCTTAACCACTGTGCCACCAGGGAAGCCCCTGGACTGTATACCATTTCTAAATTCTCATCTCAACAGCAAATTAAGACCAGAGAGGAATAATTTAAACTATTTATTTATATCATACTTTAAAATAAGAAGCCAGCTGGAAAGATGGCAGCTTGAAGCCAGTGTGTCTCCTAATGTCCCTTTCTGAAGTAGTAATAACAACTTGAGCAGACAAGGCAATATGAATTGCTTTATCTCTTAGGGAAGGTAATCTGCCACTCTCTATTAAAAAGTAAAAAATGCCTACCCTCTCTAACTCAGGAAGCCCACTTTGAGTAAAGTGGCAATACATAAAGACCTATGTAGTAGTGCTTTGATTGCTGGTTATTTGTAATGGTTTAAGTATTGTGGAAGAAAATGCTAACCAAAGACACAATGCGTTGTGTTTGGGTTTACAAACAAAAATTGCTTTCTTTTAAATCTACTACAGTAAGAGATATCTAAGTTCATTGTTCATCTAACACCCCCAAGACAAAGTGATTTGGAGTACAATGGACCTTAGGAAAGGTTTAATAAGCTTCCTGATGAATCATTAACATTAGCTGTTACATTTTTAAATCATCATCAATTTTCACAATAACCACTGTTTTATGACCACCTATGCAATTATCTAAACAGTGTTCCTAAAATGTTTGAAAGAACTAAGCTCTATAAAGAGTCTATACGTGTGTACAAAATAAAGTTTATAGGAAAATTCTTGCCTTTTTCTCCTTATGTGTCAGGAGCTTAAGAACAAATCTTAAAAGCACTTATTTTTCAGCTTCTCCTTAGCCCTGAGAATTGAGCTAGCAAGAACCTGATGGTTTAGCGCTCAACTTACATTCTTAAAAGGAAAATTCATATTTCCCTTTTAAGAACGATATCATATTTCTGATCTCATATTTCCCCTAAGAAAGAAGTGGATATGCATTTCTTGTATGATGTCTATCAATTGGCTGAATAAATTGTGAGACCTAAATAATATGAAATATTACACAGCTTTATTTTTTAAAGTGAGTTTGGATCTACATAACACCACAGGGAATTCTACATTGTGTAAAGTGAAAAAAGAAATTTGCTGAATTTCTTCAGCAAAGAAAAATGAGAGCATAGGCCAAAAAAAATCCAATTTAATACATAGAGTATATGTATGCTGTAATCCTAGTTTTAAAAAACAACCAAAAACAACCTCTATGTAGGTATATTAGGTATATGAATATATGTGTTCTGTGTGTGTGTGTGTGTATATATATATATATCTTTGTATGGACAAAAAAAGGAGTGGAAAGAAAGCATTAATTCTAGGCTATTAACATTTGGTTAAAGCAGATGGAGCTGGGGGGAGGGAATACCATAAAATTTTTCATTTTACATCTTTATACTGTTTAAATAGTTATAATGATCATAAATTACCCTTGTAAATAACAACAACAGAAAAAATAAAAGTAAAAAAGGAAAATGAAGGGGGAGGGGAGCATAGATGGTGCCATTAAGTTCTTGCAAAGTTTTAAATGTCAATAATTTATTTCCAGTAATCTATATTGTTTCCTTGTTTTAGTATTTTTTTCCTTTAGTTAATTCTTTCCACTTTGAATTCGTCCAGGATTTCCTTTTTTTTTCTTTTTTTTTTCATATCTTTATTGGAGTATAATTGCTTTACAATGTTGTGTTAACTTCTGCTGTACAACAAAGTGAATGAGCTATATGTATACATATATCCATATATCCCCTTCCCCCTGAGCCTCCCTCCCACCCTCCCTATCCCACCCCTCTAGGTCATCACAAAGCATAGAGTTGATCTCCCTGTGCTATGCAGCGGTTTCCCAACAGCCATCCATTTTACGCTTGGTACTCTATATATGTCAATGTTACTCTCTCACTTCGTCCCAGCTTACCCTTGCCCCCTGTGTCCTCAAGTCTGTTCTCTACATCTGCATCTTTATTCCTGGCCGGCTACTAGGTTCATCAGTACCAGTTTTTTTAGATTCCATATATATATGCATTAGCATATGGTATTTGTTTTTCTCTTTCTGACTTACTTCACTCTGTATGACAAACTCCAGGTCCACCCAACTCACTACAAATAACTAAATTTCGCTCCTTTTTATGGTTGAGGAATATTCCATTGTATCTATGCGCCACATCTTCTTTATCCATTCATCTGTCGATGGACATTTAGGTTGCTTCCATGTCCTGGCTATTGTAAATAGAGCTGCAATGAACATTGTGGTACATGTCTCTTTTTGAATTATGGTTTTCTCAGGGTATATGCCCAGTAGTGGGATTGCTGAGTCATGAGCTAGTTCCATTTTTAGTTTTTTAAGGAACCTCCATACTGTTCTCCATAGTGACTGTATCAATTTACATTCCCACCAACAGTGCAGGAGGGTTCCCATTTCTCCACACCCTCTCCAACATTTATTGTTTGTAGATTTTTTGATGATGGCCATTCTGACCAGTGTGAGGTGATTACTCATTGTAGTTTTGATTTGCATTTCTCTAATGATTAGTGATGTTGAGCAACTTTTCACGTGTTTGTTGGCCATCTGTATGTCTTCTTTGGAGAAATGTCTATGTAGGTCTTCTGCCCATTTTTGGATTGAGTTGTTTGTTCTATTGATATTGAGCTACATAAGCTGTTTGTGTATTTTGGAGATTACGCCTTTGTCAATTGCTTCGTTTGAAAATATTTTCTCCCATTCTAAGGGTTGTCTTTTCATCTTGTTTATGGTTTCCTTTGCTCTTCAAAACCTTTTAAGTTTCATTAGGTCCCATTTGTTTATTATTGTTTTTATTTCCATTACTCTACAAGGTGGGTCAAAAAGGATCTTGCTCTGATTCATGTCATAGAGTGTTCTGCCTCGGTTTTCCTCTAAGAGTTTTATAGTGTCTGGCCTTATGTTTAGTTCTATAATCCATTTTGAGTTTATTTTTGTTTACGGTGTTAAGAAGTGTTATAATTTCATTCTTCTACATGTAGCTGTCCAGTTTCCACAGCACCATGTATTGAAGAGGCTGTCTCTTCTCCACTGTATATTCTTGCCTCTTTTGTCAAACATAAGGTGACCATATGTGCATGGGTTTATCTCTGGGCTTTCTATCCTGTTCCATTGGTCTATATTTCTGTTTTTGTGCCAGTACCATACTGTCTTGATTAGTGTAGCTTTGTAGTATAGTCTGAAGTCAGGGAGACTGATTCCTTCAGCCCTGTTTTTCTTTCTCAATATTGTTTCAGCTATTTGGGGTCTTTTGTGTTTCCATATAAATTGTAAAATTTCTTGTTCTAATTCTGTGAAAAATGCCATTGGTAATTTGACAGGAATTGCATTGAATCTGTAGATTGCTTTGGGTAGTATAGTCATTTTCACATAGTTGATTCTTCCAATCCAAGAATATGGTATATCTCTCCATCTGTTTGTATCGTCTTTGATTTTTTCATCAGTGTCTTATAGTTTTCTGCAAACAGGTCTTTTGTCTCCTTAGGTAGGTTTCTTCCTAGGTATTTTATTCTTTTTGTTGCAATGGTAAATGGGATTGTTCAATTAATTTCTCATTCTGATCTTTCATTGTTAGTATATAGGAATGCAAGAGATTTCTGTGCATTAATTTTGTAGCCTGCAAAGTTACGAAATACGCTGATTAGCTCTAGTAGTTTTCTGGTGGCATCTTTAGGATTTTCTATGTATAGTATCATGTCATCTGCAAACAGTGACAGTTCTGCTTCTTGCTTTCCAATTTGCATTCCTTTTATTTCTTTTTCTTCTCTGATTGCCAAGGCTAAGACTTCCAAAACTATGTTGAATAAGAGTGGCGAGAGTGGATGTTCTTGTCTTCTTCCTGATCTTAGAGGACATGCTTTCAGTTTTTCACCATTGAGAATGGTGTTGGCTGTGGGTTTGTCATATATGGCTTTTATTATGTTGAGGTAGGTTCCCTCTATGCCATCATTCTGGAGAGTTTTTATCATAAATGGGTGTTGAATTTTGTCAAAAGATTTTTCTACATCTATTGAGATGATCATATGGTTTTTATATTTCAGTTTGTTAATATGGTGTATCACATTGATTGATTTGCTTTTATTGAATAATCCTTGCATTCCTGTGATAAACCCCACCTGATCATGTGGTATGATCCCTTTACTGTGCTGTTGGCTTCTGTTTGCTAGTATTTTGTTCAGGATTTTTGCATCTATGTTCATCAGTGATATTGGCCTAGAATTTTCTTTATTTTGTGACATTTTTGTCTGGTTTTGGTATCAGGGTGATGGTGGCCTTGTAGAATGAGTTTGGGAGTGTTCCTCCCTCTGCTATATTTTGGAAGAGTTTGAGAAGGATCAGTGTTGGCTCTTCTCTAAATGTTTGATGGAATTTAACTGTGAAGCCAACTGGCCCTGGGCTTCTGTTTGTTGGAAGATGTTTAATCACAGTTTCAACTTCAGTGCTTGTGATGGGTCTGTTAATATTTTCACTTTCTTCCTGGTTCAGTCTTGGAAGGTTGTAATATTCTAAGAATTTGTCCATTTCTTCCAGGTTGTCCATTTTATTGGCATATAGTTGCTTGTAGTAGTCTTTCATGATCCTTTGTATTTCTGTGGTATCAGTTGTTACTTCTTTTTCATTCCTAATTCTGTTGATTTGACTCTTCTCCCTTTTTTTCCTGATGTACCTGGCTGTTTATCAATTTTGTTCATCATCTCAGAGAACCAGCTTTTAGTCTTATTGATCTTTGCTATTATTTCCTTCATTTCTTTTTTTTTAATAAATTTATTTATTTATTTATTTATTTAGGCTGTGTTGGGTCTTCATTTCTGTGCGAGGGCTTTCTCCAGTTGTGGCGAGCGGGGGCCACTCCTCATCATGGTGCGCGGGCCTCTCACTGTCACGGCCTCTCCCGTTGCGGAGCACAGGCTCCAGATGCGCAGGCTCAGTAGTTGTGGCTCACGGGCCTAGCCACTCTGCAGCATGTGGGATCTTCCCGGACCAGGGCACAAACCCACGTCCCCCGCATTGGCAGGCAGACTCTCAACCACTGCGCCACCAGGGAAGCCCAATTTCTTTTTCATTTATTTCTGATCTCATCTTTATGATTTCTTTCCTTCTGCTAACTCTGGGTTTTTTGTTTTGTTGTTGTTGTTCTTCTTCTTTCTCTAATTGCTTTTGGTGTAAGGTTAGGTTGTTTATTTGAGATTTTTCTTATTTCTTAGGTAGGATTGTATTGCTATAATCCTCCCTCTTAGAACTGCTTTTTCTGCATCCCATAGGTTTTGGATCATCGTGCTTTCATTGTCATTTGTTTCTAGGTATTTTTTGATATCTTCTTTGATTTCTTCAGTGATCTCTTGGTTGTTTAGTAACATATAGTTTAGCCTCCATGTGTTTGTGTGTTTTACAGTTTTTTTCCTGTAATTGATATCTAGTCTCATAGCATTGTGGTCGGAAAAGATGCTTGATACAATTTCACTTTTCATAAATTTTCCGAGGCTTGATTTGTGACCCAAAGATGTGATATATCCTGGAGAATGTTCCATGCGCACTTGACAAGAAAGTGTACTCTGTTGTTTTTGGATGGAATGTCCTATAATATTGACTAAGTCCATCTGCTCTAATGTGTCATTTAAAGCTTGTGTTTCCTTATTTATTTTCTGTTTGGATGATCTCTCCTTGGGTGTAGGTGGGGTGTTAAAGTCACCTACAATTATTGTGTTACTGTCGATTTTGCCTTTCATGGTTGTTATCATTTGTCTTACATATTGAGGTGATCCTCTCTTGGGTGCATAGATGTTTACAATTATTATATCTTCTTCCTGGATTCATCCTTTGATCATTATGTAGTTTCCCTCCTTTTCTCTTGTAATAGTCTTTATTTTAAAGTCTATTTTGTCTGATATGAGTATTGCTACCCCACTTTCGTTTGATTTCCATTTGTATGGAATATTCTTTTCCATCCCCTCACTTTCAGTCTGTATGTTTCCCTAGGTCTGAAGTGGGTCTCTTGTAGACAGCATATGGGTCTTGTTTTGTATCCATTCAGCCAGCCTGTGTCTTTTGGCTGGAGCATTTAATCCATTTCCATTTATGGTAATTATCGATATGTATGCTCCTATTACCATTTTCTTAACTCTTTTGGGTTTGTTTTTGTGGGTCTTTTCCTATTTTGTATTTCCTCCCTAGAGAAGTTCCTTTAGCCTCTGTTGTATTGGTTTGGTGCTGCTGAATTCTCTTAGCTTTTGCTTGTCTGTAAAGCTTTTGATTTCTCCATCGAATCTGAATGAGATCCTTGCTGGGTATAGTTATCTTGGTTGTAGGTTTTTCCCTTTCATCGCTTTAAGTATAACCTGCCACTCTCTTCTGGCCTGCAGAGTTTCTGCTGAAAAATCATCTGATAACCTTCTGGGGATTCCATTGTATATTATTTGTTGCTTTTACCTTACTGCTTTTAATATTTTTTCTTTGTGTTTAATTTTTGTTATTTTGATTAATATGTGTCTCGGTGTGTTTCTCCTTGGGTTTATCCTGTATGGGACTCTCTGCACTTCCTGGACTTGAATGACTATTTCCTTCCACATGTTGGGGAAGTTTTTGACTATAATCTCTCCTAATATTTTCTTAGACCCTTTCTTTTTTTCTTCTTCTTCTGGGCCACATATAATTTGAATGTTGGTGCATTTAGTGTTGTCCCAGAGGTCTCTGAGATTGTCTTCAATTCTTTTCATTCTTTTTTCTTTATTCTGCTCCTTGACAGTTATTTCCACCATTTTGTCTTCCAGCTCACATATTTGTTCTTCTGCCTCAGTTATTCTGTGATTGATTCCTTCTAGCGTATTTTTAATTTCAGTTATTTTGTTGTTCATTACTGTTTGTTTGTGCTTTAGTTCTTCTAGGTCCTCGTTAAACATTTCTTGTATTTTCTCTATTCTATTTCTGAGATTTTGGATCATCTTTACTATTATTACTCTGAACTCTTTTTCAGGTAGTTTGCCTATTTCTTCTTCATTTGTTTGGTCTTGTGGATTTTACCTTGCTCCTTTGCCTGCAAGATATTTCTCTGTCTTCTCATTTTGTCTGATTTACTGTATTTGAGGTCTCCTTTCCTTAGACTGCAGGGTCATAGTTCCTCTTGCTTCTGTTCTCTGCCCCTGGTGGTAGGGTTGTTCCAGTGTCTTGCGTAGGCTTCCTGATGGGAGGTACTGGTGCCTGTGTTTGGTGAGTGGAGCTGAGTCTTTTCCCTCTGATGAGCAGGGCTGTGTTAGGTGGTCTGTTTTGGAATGTCTGTGAGCTTAGCATGACTTTAGGTAGTCTGTGTGCTGATGGGTGGGTTTGTGTTCCTGTTTTGTTTGTTGTTTAGTGTGAGGCATCCAGCACTGGGAGCTACAGGCAGTTGGGTGGAGCTCGTGGTGATTAATCTTCCCTGGGGCCGGGAATTCGCTAGTAGTCCAGCGTCCTGGACTCAGTGCTTCTACCCCAGAGCCTTAGGCCCAACTTCCATTCGAGAAACCAAGACCCCACAAGTTGCTCATCCCAGCAATAAAGGGGATTAAAAAATTAAAAAAGACTAACAAGGAGAAGGAGAGAAGATGGCGGAAGAGTAAGACGCGGAGATCACCTTCCTTCCCACAGATACAGTAGAAATACATCTACACGTGGAACTGCTCCTACAGAACACCCACTGAACGCTGGCAGAAAACGTCAGACCTCCCAAAAGGCAAGAAACTCCCCACGTACTTGGGTAGGGCAAAAGAAAAAAGAAATAACAGAGACAAAAGAATAGGGATGGGACCTGCACCAGTGGGAGGGAGATGTGAAGGAGGAAAGGTTTCCACACACTAGGAAGCCCCTTCGTGGGCAGAGACTGTGGGTGGCAGAGGGGGGAAGCTTCGGAGCCATGGAGGAGAGCACAGCCACAGGGGTGTGGAGGGCAAAGCGGAGAGATTCCCGCACGGAGGATCAGTGCCGACCAGCACTCACCAGCCTGAGAGGCTTGTCTGCTCATCTGCCGGGGCGGGCTGTGGCTGGGAGCTGAGGCTCGGGCTTTGGTGGGATCACAGGGAGAGGACTGGGGTTGGCGGCGTGAACACAGCCTGAAGGGGTTAGTGCACCACAGCTAGCCGGGAGGGAGTCCGGGAAAAACTCTGCAGCTGCCGAAGAGGCAAGAGACTTTTTCTTCCCTCTTTGTTTCCTGGTGCACGAGGAGAGGGGATTCAGAGCACCGCCTAAACGAGCTCCAGAGACAGGCGCGAGCCGCGGCTATCAGTACGGATACCACAGCAACAGGGGCGCAGAGGAAAAAACGGAGAGATTCCCGCATAGAGGCTCGGCGCCGAGCAGCACTCACCAGCCCGAGAGGCTTGTCTGCTCACCCGCCGGGGCGGGCGGGGCTGGGAGCTGAGGCTCGGGCTTCGGTCAGATCGCAGGGAGAGGACTGGGGTTGGCAGCGTGAGCACAGCCTGAAGGGGTTAGCGCACCACAGCTGGTTGGGAGGGAGACCGGGAAAAAGTCTGCAGCTGCCGAAGAGGCAAGAGACTTTTCCTTGCCTCTTTGTTTCACGGCGCGCAAGGAGAGGGGATTCAGAGCGCCGCCTAAACGAACTCCAGAGACGGGGGTGAGCCGCGGCTATCAGCGCAGACCCCAGAGATGGGCGTGAGACACTAAGGCTGCTGCTGCCACCACCAAAAAGCCTGTGTGCGAGCACAGGTCACTCTCCACACCGCCCCTCCCGGTAGCCTGTGCAGCCCGCCACTGCCAGGGTCCTGTGATCCGGGGACAACTTCCCCGGGAGAACGCACTGCGCACCTCAGGCTGGTGCAACGTCACGCCGGCCTCTGCTGCCGCAGGCTCGCCCCGCCTCCTCTGTACCCCTCCCTCCCCCCGGCCTGAGTGAGCCAGAGCCCCCGAAGCAGCTGCTCCTTTAACCCCGGTCTGTCTGGGCGGGGAACAGACGCCCTCAGGTGACCTACACGCAGAGGCGGGTCCAAATCCAAAGCTGAACCCCAGGAGCCGTGCGAACAAAGAAGAGAAAGGGAAATCTCTCCCAGCAGCCTCAGAAGCAGTGGATTAAAACTCCACAAACAACTTGATGTGCCTGCATCTGTTGAATACCTGAATAGACAACGAATCATCCCAAATTCAGGAGGTGGACTTTGGGAGCAGGATATATTAATTTTTCCCCTTTTGCTTTTTTTGTGAGTGTATATGTATATGCTTCTGGGTGAGATTTTGTCTGTATAGCTTTGCTTTATAATAGCTTTATTTTACTTCACTATATTATAGCCTCTTTCTTTCTTTCTTTCTTTCTTTCTATTTTTTCTCCCTTTTACTCTGAGCCGTGTGGATGAAAGGCTCTTGGTGCTCCAGCCAGGCATCAGGGCCATGCCTCTGAGGTGGGAGAGCCAACTTCAGGACACTGGTCCACAAGAGACCTCCCAGCTCCACGTAATACCAAATGACAAAAATCTCTCAGAGATCTCCATCTCAACATCAAGATCCAGCTTCACTCAACGACCAGTAAGCTACAGTGCTGGACACCCTATGCCAAACAACTAGCAAGACAGGAACACAGCCCCATCCATTAGCAGAGAGGCTGCCTAAAATCATAATAAGGCCACAGACACCCCAAAATACACCACCACACGTGGACGTGCCCACCAGAAAGACAAGATCCAGCCTCATCCACCAGAACTCAGGCACTAGTTCCCTCCACCAGGAAGCCTACACAACCCACTGAACCAACCTTAGCCACTGGGGACAGATACCAAAAACAACGGGAACTACGAACCTGCAGCCTGTGAAAAGGAGACCCCAAACACAGTAAGATAAGCAAAATGAGATGACAGAAAAACACAGAGCAGATGAAGGAGCAGGGTCAAAACACACCAGACCTAACAAATGAAGAGGAAATAGGTAGTCTACCTGAAAAAGAATTCAGAATAATGATAGTAAGGGTGATCCAAAATCTTGGAAATAGAATAGACAAAATGCAAGAAACATTTAACAAGGACATAGAAGAACTAAAGAGGAACCAAGCAACGATGAAAAACACAATAAATGAAATTAAAAATATTCTAGATGGGATCAATAGCAGAATAACTGAGGCAGAAGAAAGGATAAGTGACCTGGAAGATAAAATGGTGGAAATAACTACTGCAGAGCAGGATAAAGAAAAAAGAATGAAAAGAACTGAGGACAGTCTCAGAGACCTCTGGGACAACATTAAACGCACCAACATTCGAATTATAGGGGTCCCAGAAGAAGAAGAAAAAAAGAAAGGGACTGAGAAAATATTTGAAGAGATTATAGTTGAAAACTTCCCTAATATGGGAAAGGAAATAGTTAATCAAGTCCAGGAAGCACAGAGAGTCCCATACAGGATAAACCCAAGGAGAAACACGCCAAGACACATATTAATCAAACTGTCAAAAATTAAATATAAAGAAAACATATTAAAAGAAGCAAGGGAAAAACAACAAATAACACACAAGGGAATCTCCATAAGGTTAACATCTGATCTTTCAGCAGAAACTCTGCAAGCCAGAAGGGAGTGGCAGGATATACTTAAAGTCATGAAGGAGAAAAACCTACAACCAAGATGACTCTACCCAGCAAGGATCTCATTCAGATCTGATGGAGAAATTAAAACCTTTACAGACAAGCAAAAGCTGAGAGTTCAGCACCACCAAACCAGCTTTACAACCAATGCTAAAGGAACTTCTCTAAGCAAGAAACACAAGAGAAGGAAAACACCTACAATAACAAACCCAAAACATTTAAGAAAATGGGAATAGGAACATACATATCGATAATTACCTTGAATGTAAATGGATTAAATGCTCCCACCAAAAGACACAGACTGGCTGAATGGATACAAAAACAAGACCCATATATATGCTGTCTACAAGAGACCCACTTCAGACCTAGGGACACAAACAGACTGAAAGTGAGGGGATGGGAAAAGATATTCCATGCAAATGGAAATCAAAAGAAAGCTGGAGTAGCAATTCTCATATCAGACAAAGTAGACTTTAAAATAAAGACTATTACAAGAGACAAAGAAGGACACTATATAATGATCAAGGGATCGATCCAAGAGGAAGGTATAACAATTGTAAATATTTATGCACCCAACATAGGAGCACCTCAATACATAAGGCAAATACTAACAGCCATAAAAGGGGAAATCGACAGCAACACAATCATAGTAGGGGACTTTAACACCCCACTTTCACCAATGGACAGATCATCCAAAATGAAAATAAATAAGGAAACACAAGCTTTAAATGATACATTAAACAAGATGGACTTAATTGATATTTATAGGACATTCCACCCAAAAACAACAGAATACACATTTTTCTCAAGTGCTCATGGAACATTCTCCAGGATACATCACATTTTGGGTCACAAATCAAGCCTTGGTACATTTAAGAAAATTGAAATTGTATCAAGTATCTTTTCCGACCACAACGCTATGAGACTAGATATTAATTACAGGAAAAGATGTGTAAAAAATACAAACACATGGAGGCTACACAATACACCACTTAATAACGAAGTGATCACTGAAGAAATCAAAGGGGAAATCAAGAAATACCTAGAAACAAATGACAATGGACATACGATGACCCAAAACTTATGGGATGCAGCAAAAGCAGTGCTAAGAGGGAAGTTTATAGCAATACAAGCCTACCTCAAGAAACAGGAAACATCTCGAATAAACAACCTAACCTTGCACCTAAAGCAATTAGAGAAAGAAGAACAAAGAATACCCCAAAGCTAGCAGAAGGAAAGAAATCATAAAGATCAGGTCAGAAATAAATGAAAAACAAATGAAGGAAACAATACCAAAAATCAATGAAACTAAAAGCTGGTTCTTTGAGAAGATAAACAAAATTGATAAACCATTAGCCAGACTCATCAAGAGAAAAAGGGAGAAGACTCAAATCAATAGACTTAGAAAAGAAAAAGGAGAAGTAACCACTGACACTGCAGAAATACAAAAGATCATGAGAGATTACTACAAGCAACTCTATGCCAATAAAATGGACAACCTGGAAGAAATGGACAGATTCTTAGAAATGCACAACCTTCGAAGAATGAACCAGGAAGAAATAGAAAATATGAACAGACCAATCACAAGCACTGAAATTGAAACTGTGATTAAAAACCTTCCAACAAACAAAAGTCCAGGACCAGATGGCTTCACAGGTGAATTCTATCAAACATTTAGAGAAGAGCTAACACCTATCCTTCTCAAACTCTTCCAAAATATTGCAGAGGGAGGAACACTCCCAAACTCATTCTATGAGGCCACCATCACCCTGATACCAAAACCAGACAAAGATGTCACAAAGAAAGAAAACTACAGGCCAATATCACTGATGAACATAGATGCAAAAATCCTCAACAAAATACTAGCAAACAGAATCCAACAGCACATTAAATGGATCATACACCATGATCAAGTGGGGTTTATCCCAGGAATCCAAGGATTCTTCAATATACGCAAATCAATCAATGTGATACACCATATTAACAAATTGAAAGAGAAACACCATATGATCATCTCAATAGATGCAGAGAAAGCTTTTGACAAAATTCAACACCCATTTATGATAAAAGCCCTGCAGAAAGTAGGCATAGAGGGAACTTTCCTCAACATAATAAAGGCCATATATGACAAACCCACAGCCAACATTGTCCTCAATGGTGAAAAACTGAAACCATTTCCACTAAGATCAGGAACAAGACAAGGTTGCCCACTCTCACCACTATTATTCAACATAGTGTTGGAAGTGTTAGCCACAGCAATCAGAGAAGAAAAAGAAATAAAAGGAATCCAAATCGGAAAAGAAGAAGTAAAACTGTCACTGTTTGCAGATGACATGATACTATACATAGAGAATCCTAAAGATGCTACCAGAAAACTACTAGAGCTAATCAATGAATTTGGTAAAGTAGCAGGATACAAAATTAATGCACAGAAATCTCTTGCATTTCTATACACTAATGACGAAAAATCTGAAAGTGAAATTAAGAAAACACTCCCGTTTACCATTGCAACAAAAAGGATAAAATATCTAGAAATAAACCTACCTAAGGAGACAAAAGACCTGTATGCAGAAAAGTATAAGACACTGATGAAAGAAATTAAAGGTGATACAAATAGATGGAGAGATATACCATGTTCCTGTATTGGAAGAATCAACATTGTGAAAATGACTCTACTACTCAAAGCAATCTACAGATTCAATGCAATCCCTATCAAACTACCACTGGCATTTTTCACAGAACTAGAACAAAAAATTTTACAATTTGTATGGAAACACAAAAGACCCCGAATAGCCAAAGCAATCTTGAGAACGAAAAATGGAGCTGGGGAAATCAGGCTCCCTGACTTCAGACTATATTACAAAGCTACAGTAATCAAGACAGTTTGGTACTGGCACAAAAACAGAAATATAGATCAATGGAACAGGATAGAAAGCCCAGAGATAAACCCACGCACATATGGTCACCTTATCTTTGATAAAGGAGGCAAGCATATACAGTGGAGAAAAGACAGTCTCTTCAACAAGTGGTGCTGGGAAAATTGGACAGATACATGTAATAGTATGAAATTAGAACACTCCCTGACACCATGCACAAAAATAAACTCAAAATGGATTAAAGACCTAAGTGTAAGGCCAGACACTATCAAACTCTTAGAGGAAAACATAGGCAGAACACTCTATGACATACATCACAGCAAGATTCTTTTTGACCCAGCTCCCAGAGAAATGGAAATAAGAACACAAATAAACACACGGGACCTAATGAAACTTAAAAGCTTTTGCACAGCAAAGGAAACCATAAACAAGACGAAAAGACAACCCTTAGAATGGGAGAAAATATTTGCCAATGAAGCAACTGACAAAGGATTAATCTCCAAGATTTACAAGCAGCTCATGCAGCTCAATAACAAAAAAACGAACAACCCAATCCAAAAATGGGCAGAAGACCTAAATAGACATTTCTCCAAAGAAGATATACAGATTGCCAACAGATACATGAAAGAATGCTCAACATCATTAATCATTAGAGAAATGCAAATCAAAACTACAATGAGATATCATCTCACACCGGTCAGAATGGCCATCATCAAAAAATCTAGAAACAATAAATGCTGGAGAGGGTGTGGAGGAAAGGGAACACTCTTGCACTGTTGGTGGGAATGTAAATTGATACAGCCACTATGGAGAACAGTATGGAGGTTCCTTAAAAAACTACAAATAGAACTACCATACGACCCAGCAATCCCACTACTGGGCATATACCCTGAGAAAACCATAGTTCAAAATGAGTCATGTACCAAAATGTTCATTGCAGCTCTATTTACAATAGCCAGGACATGGAAGCAACCTAAATGTCCATCGACAGATGAATGGATAAAGAAGATGTGGCACATATATACAATGGAATATTACTCAGCCATAAAAAGAAATGAAATGGAGGTATTTGTAATGAGGTGGATGGACCTAGAGTCTGTCATACAGAGTGAAGTAAGTCAGAAAGAGAAAAACAAATACAGTATGCTAACACATATATATGGAATCTAAGGGGAAAAAAAAAACAAAGGCCATGAAGAACCTAGTGGCAAGACGGGAATAAAGACACAGACCTACTAGAGAATGGACTTGAGGATATGGGGAGGGGCAGGGGTGAGATGTGACAGGGTGAGAGAGTGTCATGGACATATATACACTACCAAATGTAAAATAGATAGCTAGTGGGAAGCAGCCGCATAGTACAAGGAGATCAGCTCGGTGCTTTGTGACCACCTAGAGGGGTCGGATGGGGAGGGTGGGAGGGAGGGAGATGCAAGAGGGAAGAGATATGGGAACATATTGTATATGTATAACTGATTCATTTTGTTATAAAGCAGAAGATAACACACCATTGTAAGGCAATTATACTTCAATAAAGATGTTTAAAAAAAAAAAAAAAAAGACTAACAAAACCCCAGACAAACAGTGAAAAGTAAAATCAAACACACAAAAACAGAAACAAGGAAACATGCACGCACACAAAAGAAACAAAAACAGAACCAAATAAAACAAAAAAAGCAAGAGAACAACCAAACAAACAAAAGAAATGAAGGACGAAATAAAACTATTAAAAAGTAAACCAGGAGGTGGAGTCAAGATGGCGGTGTGGAAAGACGCAGAGTTAATTAGTGTCTCCCCATAGTGAGGGTACCTGCCGGCCGCTGGTGGGGGACTCTGACGACCAAGGAGATGGGAGGAACCCCAAAGTGAACTGGTAGGAAGTAGGGGGACTGAGGGGGGAGGAGAAGTGGAGGCCAGACACGATCAGAGGCTCTGAGGCCAGGGAGATCAGGAGAGGCAGGATGGAGGGACTCTCCAGGAAGAGCAGGAGAGGACCTGAGGGCGATCGCCTGGCCCACGCGGGCAGGGGAGCCTGCTGAGCTCCCAAGCCGGTACCCCATCTCCAAAGCCCCATCCAGGCCACATGGGTCCTGGGGGGTATAGGAGAGAGGCCGGGGAGATCAGGAGAGGAAGGGTGGAGGAGCCATCTGGGAGGAGGGGGAGAGGAGCAGAGGGCGATTGCCCTGCCCACTCGGGCTCAGGGAGATTGCTGAGCTCCCAGGCCACTCCCTAGTCCTCCAAACACCCCTCCAGGCTGCGTGGGTCTTGGGGGCATAGGAGGGAGGCCAGGGAGATCAGGAGAAGCAGGCAGGAGGGGGCCTCCCAGACCTGAGGAGCAGGAGAGGAGAGGAGGGTGTTTGCCCCTCCCACTCGAAGTCAGGAAGCCTGCTTGGCTCCCAGGAGAGGTCCCCTGCCCTCTGAGACAAAGGGTGGGGGGCACTCCTGTGCCCCTTCTGTTCCTTGAGCCTAAGCCCCACCCTCCACAACCCCCAGGGCCTTTTCCAACCCTGTGGGTCCTGAGCACTGGCGCCGCCCACCACCCAAACCTCGCCTTTGAAATCATATCAAGCATCTTTTCTGACCACAAAATTATGAGATCAGAAATCAATTACAGGGAAAAAAACGTAAAAAACACAAACACATGGAGGCTAAACAATACATTACTAAATAACCAAGAGATCACTGAAGAAATCAAAGAGGAAATCAAAAAATACGTAGAGACAAATGACAATGAACACACGATGATCCAAAACCTGTGGGATGTGGCAAAAGCATCCCCCAAGAAACAAGAAAAATCCCAAATAAACAATCTAACCTTACACCTAAAGGAACTAGAGGAACAAGACCAAATAAAACCCAAAGTTAGCAGAAAGAAAGAAATCATAAAGATCAGAACAGAAATAAATGAAATAGAAACAAAGAAAACAATAGCAAAGTTCAATAAAACTAAATGCTTGTTCTTTGAAAAGATAAACAAAATTGATAACCATTTAGCCAGACTCATCAAGAAAAAAAGGGAAAGACTCAAATCAATAGAACTAGAAATGAAAAAGGAGAAGTAACAACTGACACTGCAGAAATACAAAGCATCATGAGAGATTACTACAAGCAACTATATGCCAATAAAATGGACAACCTGGAAGGAATGGACAAATTCTTAGAAAAGTACCACCTTCTGAGATTGAACCAGGAAGAAATAGAAAATATAAACAGACCAATCACAAGCACTGAAATTGAAACTGTGATTAAAAATCTTCCAACAAACAAAAGTCCAGGACCAGATAGTTTCACAGGTGAATTCTATTGAACATTTAGAGAAGAGCTAACACCAATCCTCTCAAACTCTTCCTAAATATGGCAGAGGGAGGAACACTCCCAAACTCATTCTATGAGGCCACCATCACCCTGATATCAAAACCAGAAAAAGATGTCACAAAGAAAGAAAACTACAGACCAATATCACTGATGAACATAGATGCAAAAATCCTCAACAAAATACTAGCAAACAGAATCCAACAGCACTTTAAAATGATCATACACCATGATCAAGTGGGGTTTATCCCAGGGATGCAAGGATTCCTCAATATACACAAATCAATCAATGTGATACACCATATTAACAAATTGAAGAATAAAAACTATATGATCATCTCAATAGATGCTGAAAAAGCTTTTGACAAAATTCAACACAGATTTATGATAAAAACTCTCCAGAAAATGGGCACAGAGGGAACCTACCTCAATATAATAAAGGCCATATACGACAAACCCACAGCAAATATCATTCTCAATGGTGAAAAACTGAAAGCATTTCCTCTAAGATAGTAACAAGACAAGGATGTCCACTCCCACCACTATTATTCAACATAGTTTTGGAAGTCCTAGCCATGGCAAACAGAGAAGAGAAAGAAATAAAAGGAATACAAATTGGAAAAGAAGAAGTAAAACTGTCACTGTTTGCAGATGACATGATACTATACATCAAAAATCCTGAAGATGCCACCAGAAAGCTACTAGAGCTAATCAATGAATTTGGTAAAGTTGCAGGATACAAAATTTATGCACAGAAATCTCTTGCATTCCTATACACTAATGATGAAAAATCTGGAAGAGAAATTAAGGAAACACTCCCATTTACCATTGCAACAAAAAGAATAAAATACCTAGGAATAAACCTACCTAGGGAGACAAAAGATTTGTATGCAGAAACCTATAAGACACTGATGAAAGAAATTAAATATGATACCAACAGATGGAGAGATATACCATGTTCTTGGATTGGAAGAATCAATATTGTGAAAATGACTATACTACCCAAAGCAATCTACAGATTCAATGCAATCCCTATCAAATTACCAATGGCATTTTTTACAAAACTAGAACAACAAATCTTAAAATTTGTATGGAGACCCAAAAGACCCCGAATAGCCAAAGCAGTCTTGAGGGAAAAAAATGGAGCTGGAGGAACCAGACTCCCTTACTTCAGTCTATACTACAAAGCTACAGTAATCAAGACAATACGGTACTGGCACAAAAACAGAAATATAGATCAATGTAACAGAATAGAAAGCCCAGAGAAAAATCCACGCACCTATGGTTAACTAATCTATGACAAAGGAGGCAAGGATATACAGTGGAGAAAAGACAGTCTTTTCAATACATGGTGCTGGAAAACTGGACAGCTACCTGTAAAAGAATGAAATTAGGACACTCCCTAACACCATATACAAAAATAAACTCAAAATGGATTAGAGACCTAAGTGTAAGACCAGACACTATAAAACTCTTAGAGGAAAACATAGCAAAAACACTCTTTGACATAAATCACAGCAAGATCTTTTCTGATCCACCTCCTAGAGTAACGGAAATACAAACAAAAATAAACAAATGTGACCTAATGAAACTTAAAAGTTTTTGCAAAGCAAAAGAAACTACAAACAAGACAAAACGACAACCCTCAGAATGAGAGAAAGTATTTGCAAATGAATCAACAGACAAAGGATTAATCTCCCAAATATATAAACAGCTCATGCAGCTCAATATTAAAAAAACAAACAACCCAATCCAAAAACGGGCAGAAGACCTAAATAGACATTTCTCCAAAGAAGACATACAGATGGCCAACAAGCACGTGAAAACTGCTCAACATCAATAATTATTAGAGAAATGCAAATCAAAACTACAATGAGGTATCACCTCACACCAGTTAGAATGTGCATCATCAGAAAATCTACAAACAACAAATGCTGGAGAGGGTGTGGAGAAAAGGGAACCCTCTTGCACTGTTGGTGGGAATGTAAATTGATACAGCCACTATGGAGAACAGTATGGAGGTTCCTTATAAAACTAAAAATAGAATTACCATATGATCCAGCAATCCCATTACTGGGCATATACCCAGAGAAAACCATAATTCAAAAAAACACAGGCACCCCAGTGTTCATTGCAGCACTATTTACAATAGCCAGATCATGGAAGCAACCTAAATGCCCACCGACAGATGAATGGATAAAGAAGATGTGGTACATATATACAATGGAATGTTACTCAGCCATAAAAAGGAACGAAATTGGGTCATTTGTAGAGACGTGGATGAATCTAGAGACTGTCATACAGAGTGAAGTAAGTCAGAAAGAGAAAAACAAATACCGTATATTAACGCATATATGTGGAACCTAGAAAAATGGTACAGATGAACCGGTTTGCAGGACAGAAATTGAGTCACAGATGTAGAGAACAAACGTATGGACACAAAGGGGGGAAAGTGGTGGGGGGGTGGGGGGGTGGGGGGGTGTGATGAATTGGGAGATTGGGATTGACATATATACACTAATATGTATAAAATGGATAACTAATAAGAACCTGCTGTATAAAAAATAAATAAAATAAAATTCAAAAAAAATCTAGAAACAATAAATGCTGGAAAGGGTGTGGTGAAAGGGGAACCCTCTTGCACTGTTGGTGGGAATGTAAATTGATACAACTATGGAAAGCAGCATGGAGGTTCCTTTAAAAACTAAAAATAGAACTACCGTATGACCCAGCAATCCCACTACTAGGAATATACCCTGAGAAAACCATAATTCAAAAAGAGACATGTACCACAATGTTCATTGCAGTACTATTTACAATAGCCAGGACATGGAACCAACCTAAATGTCCATCAACAGATGAACTGATAAAGAAGATGCAGCACATATATACAATGGAATATTACTCAGCCATAAAAACTAACGAAATTGAGTTATTTGTAGTGAAATGGATGAACCTAGAGTCTGTCATACAGAGTGAAGTAAGTCAGAAAGAGAAAAACTAATACTGTATGCTAACTCATATACGTGGAATCTAAAAAAAAAAAAAAATGATACTGATGAACCTAGTTGCAGGGCAGGAATAAAGAGGTAGACACAGAGAATGGACTTGAGGACATGGGGTGGGAGGGCAAAGTGGGGGCAAAGTGAGAGTAGCATCAACATATATATACTACTGAATGTAAAATAGTTGGCTGGTGGGAAGCAGCAGCATAGCACAGGGAGATCGGCTTGGTGCTTTGCGATGACCTAGAGGAGTGGGATAGGGAGGATGGAAGGGAGTGTCAAGAGGGAGGCGATATGGGGACGTGTATTCATAGAGCTGATTTGCTATCTTGTGCAACAGAAACTAACACAGTATTGTGAAGCAATTATACGCCAATAAAGATCTGCCAAAAAATAAATAAGAAATAAAACAAAATATCATTTAAAAAAGATTCTTTTAAATAAAAAATTTTTAAATTTTAAAAAAGGAACAAAAACACAAAACCAAAAAATAAAACTAAAGCAGGGTGCCAGCTGAAGAATGAAGCAAAGAAACAAAACAAACGAAAATAAATGATTTTTAAAAAAAAAGAAAAAGGAAAGGGGAAAGAAGACAACAACAGAAAAGCAATGTAGAAATAGAAATATAAAAAAATAAAATAAAAAATTTATTAAGGAAAAAAAAGACAAACAAAACCCCAGAGAAATGGTAAAAACAAAATCAAACAAAAACAGAAACGAGGAAACACACACATGCAAAAGAAACAAAAACAGACCAAATAAAACAAAAAGCAAGAGAACAACCAGGCAAAGAGAAGAACCCCAAAACGAAATCAAACAATTAGAATCAGAACTAATAAAAACACAAAACCTAAAATCAAAACCAAAATAGTGTGCCTACTGAAGAATAAAGCAAGGAAACTGAACAAACTGATAAAAATGATTTTTAAAATAATAATAAAATAAAATAAAAAGGGAAAAAACACAGAACAACAGAAAAGCAAAGTAGAAATGGAAATTTAAAAAAAATTTAAATATATTAAAGAAAAAGGAGAAGAAAAAATAAGAAGAAAAGAACACAGAACAACAGAAAAGTAAAAATAGAAATATATTAAAAAAATAAAAAATATGTTATAAAACACGAAGTTCCTAAAAGACTAAATTAAAAAAAACCTAAAACAACAACAAACAGACAAACAAAAAAACACTAAAAGAAATCCAGGACCAACAACAGAATGAATCAAAACATAATACAAAGGGCCATGCTGAATAAAGTGTCAAAACCAGAAAAAAAAAAAAAAAATTAAATTTAGAACTCTGCCTTTGTAGTATGGTTCCCTGAATCTAAAAACAAACAAACAAAAAATGTGTGTGTGTGTGTGTATATATATATATATAATATATATATATAAATATATATATATTTTTTGTCAACAGTTTCATCTGAAGTCTTACCAGTGATATGGGGTTAGAATCAAAAAGCCTCTACAATTTTTATGGAGTAGGGGTTTTTGAAATCGACTTTGTATAGACTAGTTGAACTAACTTATGGCCTTTATTCCGCCATTTCAGTTAACGTGTGTTTGTGACACAGTATTTATGATTCAGCAATGTCAGAGCTGAAAATATTTTGTTCCTCACATAGAGTACAACTTCAAATAAAGTGCACCTCTTGATGGAAAAAAAAAAAAAAAAAAAGAAAGTCAAGAAAACTGTTGCTATATGGATAAAATATATTAGAAAGAGAAGACTGAAGCAAATAAAGGGCCAGCAGACAAATCCACTGCATTTATAAGAAATGGAATTTTTCCATTTTCATGATGGATGAACAATTATAAATAGGTGTAAAATATATGTTTGGAAATAAAACATGATAATCAAATGAGTTAATAAGGGTAGAAGTGCTTGAAAAATTATAAGCCAATATACAAATAAAAGCTCTTATTTCAAGTAAAAAACAAAAACAAAAAAAAACATAATACAATTAATAGTAATAATTATGTTTCCCTGGGGTCTTAGCTGTCAGTGTCCTTGCACACGCTGTGAGCCACAGCCTATCTCCGCCTCCCCAAGAGACCCTCCTCTGCCTCTGGGCTGGTCTCTGGACCTGTCATGGGCCCTGTGGGGACCACTCAGACTCTGATCTGCCCCAATTCCTGCATGTGCTGCCCCCAAAATCTATAGCTGTCAGAGCTAGACCGTTTTCGTTTGTGGGAACACTCATTGTCTACTCAGATATTCCATAGATGCAGGGTCTACCTAGGTGATTGTGGGGATATAATCTGCAGCTTGTGCAGCTGATGGGAAGATTTTCAATACTCTTCCTTATTCGCCCCATCCCTGGGGTTCAGCTTTGGTTTTGTCCCCACCTCTGCGTGTGGTCCACCCATAGGAGTCTGTTCCTGAGGCTGCCTTGGAGCTCTTGGGTCTGCCCCAGTGAGGACAGGGCACAGAGGTAGTATGACTGCTTGGATCATGGGAGCCCTGGCAGCGCAAAATGTGCAGGGAAACTGGTGGCCATGGGCACAAGAGATATGGCCCTAGTGAGGGCCAGCCCTGGCTGGGCTTTTTCTGGTGCCTGGCAGCCAGTGTGTGAGGGCCAGCCTTGAGAGGGCTTCTTTTATTGTTCGTTGGCAGGTGCCGGCATGTGGGGAGAGAGAGGCTACAACAGTGGCTCCTCCCACTGCGTGTCACTCAGCAGTAGCACCTGCTTCCATGGCAGTCCAGTCTTCCTCCATAAGCATTCCCTGCTGTGGATTTCCTCCCTCCCGTCCCCTCAGTCTGTCTCCCCACAGCCAACAGCAGTTCTTACCCCAGGCCAGTTCTCTAATCCCCACACTCCAGCTTCCAGCCCCTTGCACACCTGTGAACACACGTCCCAGTCCAGGGCACACAGGGCTGCCGTACAGACCATCTGTGTATTTCTCACTTTGTCCCGTCTGCCACAGATCGGCTGCTTCACCCTCTTCTGACAACCTCAAATGCTTCCCCTCTGTCCCAGTTGATTTCCCCGTCAGAGAGGGGGTTTCTCTGAATTCAGGAATCTCTCCTCTGCTTCAGCTCCCCCACCCCAGGATGCAGGTCCCATCCTGCTTCCTCTCCTCCTCCTTCTCGCTTCTTTATTTTTTTTGTCCTACCCAGTTATGCAAGGATCTTTATAGTCCCTTCCAGTGTCCAAGGTCTTCTGGCTAGTATTCAGCCAGTGTTCTACGAGAATTGTTGCATCTATAGATGTATTCCTGATGCATCTGTGGAGAGAGGTGAGCTCTACATCTTCCTACTCCTCCACCATCTTAACTCCACCGTCAGGATTATTTTTGATAAATTAGATTTATCTAATTTAACTAGCAGTTACCAATTTTATAAATAGGATTTATACATATTCAGGAATAATCTAGCATTAAACAATGCTGTGTAAAAAGGAAGAACTAAGTTGTAAGCAATCAAAGTTTAAATGTTTCTAATGTGAAAGAAAAAACTTGAAAAATCAATAAGGGACCATAGGCCTTTGATTTGAATAAGTTCATCTATAATTTGCCAATGCCTTCAGACCAACTTTATAGGCATATATTAAGCTGCTGAGATTTATCAAGTAAAATCACTCTCCAAGTTTCAAGTAAGTATATATAAATGTGTCCACTAGTGAAATATCAAATAACATTCTGATAGGACTGTAGAGAAAGATGACTACTGCCTTAAGTACCATAGCTTAAAAGAGTGCTCTTTGGGAGACTGACCTTGAATACTGGAATGAGATGACATAAGAGAGGATAAAGATGCCCCACAACCTTCAGCACACTACCGTTTATACACCCCCGTTGTCTTTAGGCAGGATCAAGCATAATTCTGACACCATGTCTGCTCCGGAAGCCCGAGGCTGGGGGGTGCTGGGAAGGGCAGGGAAAACAATCTTAGTCACAGGTTGTCTGATGACAATGACCTTCAGCGAAAGTACTCAGGACACCTGAGAGGAAATGTCTGCATCTTCCCAGGCCTAAATTCCTTCCTACTGAGGAGAACATGCACGACAATGTGAATATATAACTACATGATTTGACCACAACTACAGGACTTGATCAAAGGAGCAGGAGCAGTGACAGATCAGCATCCCCAGGAGCTCTCTTGAGCCTACAGCCTCAAGTTGGCTCTTTTTATAACTCAAATACCCGCCCTTCATGACCTCCTTCTGCAAGGAACAAATCTTCCCAAACTCCTCCCAAGAACTTTCTTCAAGGTAAGCTAACTAAATCACATGTGACTCTGCCTTTAATTACTGCTTATGACATTTGCATATGGTTTTATGCATTAGAATCCTGTTGCCAAAAAGAATCAAGACAATCGGGGACAGAGAAAGCACAGACAGATCTTTAACTCTACTTGGTCAGATTTCTACCAGGTAAATAATTCCAGAGCTCTGCCTAGTTTCTCAATACAATATTAATAGAATAATGATATACCCTTTATTATAGTTCCTTACTCTGATTTATGTAAGATATAATTTACCCCAACCCATCTTCCTAAGGTGACAGACAGCCTCTTAATCAGGCCCAATTGCTGTGTCCAAAAGCGCAGTTTTGACTACTGATGATAACTCTGAGATAACACAAATTGTTCCATTGCTCTGTGTTCCCCACTTTGTAAGGTTTCCATCATCCCCTTACAGAACTGTATGGATTTGTTAACCCCATTCCAACTCCCAGTTGGGGTAGAAGGAGACTTCTCATACTCCCCAAAAGAGACCAAATCACAATCACACATCTCTGATCGTTGGGTTTCATCTTGCCCTAATACCACTTCAAGACCAGTCCCTTTAAAGTGTTCAGTCCCAGACAACTCAGGACATGTCTCAGGAGATCCAGGAAACATCCCACAGCCCCATCAACCTCTGTTCTATGTAGGTCAACACTAGTTACCTAAGAAGTGCATGATGAGGAGCACCCTGAACCCCCATAGCTGGGTTATAGAAAACATAGAAATAGTTATCACACCACTCAACACATAACTATTATGAAAGGTGGTTTGGGATAAATGGTGGCCTGTCCTAGGCTCCATTTACTCATTAAAATAAGCTCTTCCATCTGATGAGCAAGGCCTACACTCTTAACTCACTATCCCACTCTAATGCCACAAACTGGAATGTGATTGCTAATTTAGTACTTTTTCCCTTTGGTGAGGAGACGCTGGCTTGAGTTTTTGCTTCAACTTTCCATAGACAGCAAACATCTTGAGCTTTTCTCTGCTGGGAAAAGGGTGATGTTGGCTTTGATTTCCTGCCCCATAATTTTTGTCGTTTTCCAAAAAAATGTGTGAATATTCACAACCGACAAACAAATTCAGGCGTATATAAAATCCTTACTCATGTGTGGTTCATACTTTCCTCTCCTCTGCAAATGGGAGCTGTCAAAAACAAATTAAGTAATTACAGAGTGTTGCTGCAGCTGTGTGTATCCTTCATTACATTATGACTGTGGTTAAGGGATGACTCTCTCCTGCCTAGTTTTTAAAATATTTATAATGGAAGGCGGGTTGTCAGGGCATGTTCTACTGTTGCCAGAAAAAACAAAAAGTAAATGAAAATGACGTTGATGGCATGGCATGGCTGTGTGTGTGTGTGTGTGTGTGTGTGTGTGTGTGTGTGTGTGTGCGTGCCCATGTGCAGGTACAGTAAATGTTCTGCTATGTTGTAAAAGTTATTCTAGTTACCTGTTTTTTCTAATTTATTTTCAAAAGCCCATAAAAATAGAACAGATATCTGTCAATTCTCAAAAGACTCAATAAATAAAATATCCTTAGCACAAACAGTAGGATTTACTAACCCCAAATTATCATTTCTTTTAAAAATCAGCAATCTCCACTGAAAAACAATATATAATTAAATAACAAGTATTTATCCAAGAAGATAACATCTTTAAGACCTAATGATCCTGCAAAGTGAGTGGTTGGTTACTTTTTGTTGTTTGAAATATGTAAGAGGAAAAGAATAAAAAGTAAAGAGGAATGAAAACTGGTTGATTATTCTAGAATGTCTTGCTTTAAAAATCCTACATTAGCCTTTGGACACTGATAACCTCAAAATCCTTAATTTCAGCATTCTAAATTAATAAGGATGAGAGAAGAAAACTTACCATTGAAAAGTTTGTGCCTACTTTCTTAGGGAAAGTCCTCCATCTTGAGGTGGGTAACTTTCAATAAACTGGATTTTCACAACTGTAAGAATACATGCATTTAATGTAAATACCAAGCAAAAGGCATCTGGATAAGAGAGGAGTTGTTGCACATGTATTATGGATTAAATTTATATCAACTTTTTAAGATAATACAGCTTATTTTAAAATATAACACACAAAGAATGTTAGCACTTCAACTGGAAGAAACAAAGAAGGTCAAAATAGAATTAAAAGACAACAAAGAAACATAAACATAAACCAAGAAACAGGCCATAACTAAATGAATAAAATGTAGAAAAAACAAAAACAAAAAAATTAACACATACCCATGTTAGAAAAAAATAGAAAATCCCCATTGTGCCAAATAAACAGAGAAATCAAGGCCAGAGGAAAGCGAGGACCCAACAGCAGCTTCAATCTCAATCACAGACCATAGAGGCTCAGGATTAATGCTTCTATGAGGACAGGAGATAAAATGTCTACACAGAGGGAAGACCTGTAGTTGGACATCCCATGTAAAGCATGGAGCCTTGAAGAACTACCTCCTCCATGAAAAGACTAAAGTCACTCCTCCCACCTAACTGTAAAAGCAGTTCAAAAGCTTTCCATCTCTCCAAGGACTTGGGTGAAAAACAAATCAACTGTGAGAAATCAAAACCCCAGGTACCCATTATACACAGGTGTAGGGTTTAAATCATGTAGCTGCTACAACAAACCATGCAGTTGATACTGACATAAAAATTGTTGATATAAAAAGCACTCTTAGCACCCTGGAAAATGTGAAACCACTCTTTGGAAATACTTTAAAAATAAGGATTTAAGAAAATCCCAGGAGGGTGGAGGTGGGGGTGGGGGAGTTACCATAGCTGAAAATCATTTTATAAACCCAATGAGAAGTCAAGACACAATGGAGGAGATTCAGAAAATGCAATCAATAGGAAAATTAGCACTCCTAAAATATAAATTATATATAGTGTGAGACTACAAACAAGTTTATTTAAAATTAATAAAGAGATAATGAAGGAACAAAAACCATAAGGAAAATATTAGAAACAGAAAATGAATGGGCCAACTTGAAAAAATAGCCATTTCTGGAACTTCTAGAAATGAAGGGCAAACATCATTTAAGTTAAAAACAAATAAGAATATCCACACCCAGATATGTTATAGAAAACTTTCAAAATTTCAGCAACAAAGGAATGAGAAAGACAAATTATCTATAAATAAATGGCAATTAGACTGACAACAGACTTCTCATCAGCAATGATGATTCCAGAGGGCAGTGAAATATCTTTAAGCAATGAGGGAAAATAACCCAGGAAGAGGGTAAACATAGCTAAATTATATAGAAGTGATGGTGAAATAAAACCATTTTTAGATTTTTAGATTGAAAGAGTTTACTACCCACAATTCCTCCCTGAAATGACTATTAGATTGAACCACATGAAATGTCTGATATTTGGCCATTTTTGACGCACAAAAATGACAATTTCAGGGAATACCCTGGCAGTCCAGTGGTTAGGACTCCAGGCTTTCACTGCCAAAGGCCCAGGTTCAATCCCTGGTCGGGGAACTAAGATCCCACAAGCTGTGTGGCACAGCCAAAAAAAAAAAAAAAAAGACAATTTTGTATGATTCAAACTAAAATTAAAAGACATATGTCCTTCAGGAAGAAGAAAAGTGAAGCAATGATGAGCAGTTATTTGTAAATCTAAATAAGCATTGACTAAACAATATTAGTCATATATTAGTTTGACATTAGTCAAACTATTGACATTAGTCAATATAAGAATATTATTTTAAGAATGATAAAATAATCAGTGGAATTTGGAATGGGAGGAGAAAGCTAATACGTATCTGAGGGTATGAGCATAAAGCTACTAATTAATATTAAATTGTATTAAGTCATGTGTTGATGTTAAAATTTTAAGATTGACTATTAAAAGATTAGAAATAAAATACAGAACTTCCAAATTGGTGGTTGGAATGGAGGATAGGAATAAAGAAACTCAGTCTTTCCAAGACAAGTTAGGAAGGCAGAAAGCAAAAGCAAAAAAAGGAAAAAAAAAAAAGGCACGTGAAATAGAAACACAAAATAAGATGACTAAAATAAGTCCAATATGCTAGTAATCAAAGTGACTGTAAATGAAACAAATGTTACAGCAAAGATTCTCAGACAAGATTTTAAAAAACAAAAATCCAGCTATGTGCTTTCTATAAACATATCTACAATGGCTCAAAGAGGTCAAATGTAAACTAATGAAAGGATGAAAGAGAATATACCAGGCAAATACTAAGAAAGAAGAGGAGGAGGAGGAGGAGGAAGAGGAGGAGGAGGGGAGAAGGAAGGAGGACGAGGATGAAGGGGAAGAAAGGAGAGAGTGAAAGAGGGTAGGAAGAAACCAGTATAGCAATATTAGACCAAGAGATCTTAAGACCAAAAAAAAAAAACACTATTTCAAATTAAGAGGGTCATTATTTAATAATAAAAAGAACAATATACCAGGAAAATATACTTGCTTTAAATCTGTATGCACCTAACCTGGTAGCCACAAAACGCATTAAATAAATAATTTTGAAGAAATATTGACGGAAATTAAGACTACATTTGATTTCTTCTGTTTACTAAAATATTGTCCACTATTAATTAGTTCCTAATTAAACATTAACTTGTTCATTGTAAAAGATTTTGGTGAGGGCTTCCCTGGTGGCGCAGCGATTGAGAATCTGCCTGCCAATGCAGGGAACACGGGTTCGAGCCCTGGTCTGGGAAGATCCCACATGCCGCGGAGCATCTGGGCCCGTGAGCCACAACTACTGAGCCTGCGCGTCTGGAGCCTGTGCTCCGCAACAAGAGAGGCCGCGACAGTGAGAGGCCCGCGCACCGCGATGAAGAGTGGCCCCCGCTTGCCACAACTAGAGAAAGCCCTCGCACAGAAACGAAGACCCAACACAGCCAAAAATAGATAAATAAATAAATTAATTTAAAAAAAAGATTTTGGTGACATTTATGTCTTAAACTAGAAATTAATGGTAAATAAAGCAAAGTCCCTGTCCTCATGGAACTTATATTCCAGTGGGCAGATACATTTATTTCAAAATAAAATTTGAAAACACATGGCTCATATGTGAGAAATAATACTAATATCTAAAATAATATGCAGCATTTATATGATTCAGTTATATTGCCCAACGTCTAAATGGTTCTCTGATAATAAATTACATATTATTAAGAGATGTGCTACTGTTTTAAGAGCTCCACTTTGTTCAATGGGTTTCATATGTTTGTTCACATATATATTTGTTTCTCACTTTTATTGAACATGATTACAAAGTTGACACCCCACAAGATGAAATAATGAAAGACAATAAGAATGATCTAATGTTAAATATACAAAGCATCAAAAGAATAAGAGGTTACTGCCAAGTGTGCCTGTGGCCAACTAATAATGGTTATAAAAATAATGATTTTGTAATTATTGGCTTGTTACATGAGAAATATAGCTAAAACTCCACCACAGTTCCGTGATTTAGGAAGTATAAATAACAACACAGCACTTTAGGACACTCTTTCATCATTTGCTTTACTCTCCTAATGTAAAAAGCATAGATTCACTTACAGTTCTTCTTTGAACATATGTATGTATTTCCACTGAATCATATATTAAGATGATATAATGATGTAAATACTTAAATCTTCATGAAGTGCATCTCTTTTCATTAACTGCCAAAGTACACATAATATATGCCAAAAGAACAAATTACAACGTAACTTTTTTAGATATGGTCAAAACACAGTTGGCACAAACTACCAAAAGAAATGTAGTCAAGTAGCAAGTGATATTTAATTTACAGCCTGAAATATTTACAGAAACTATCAAGCATTGATGATGAATGATAAGACCGTACTTACAAATAATTTCTGCTATAAATATCATGCATAGTTTTAGCCAGTATAAACACAATTCTAACAATTAGAATGAAAAAAAAAAGTCCTGAGATTACATCTGGTCCCCCAAAAAAGTCAACTTGATACCAAAAGAAAAAAAAAAAAAGTTTCTAAATGCTTAGAAAGCTTACCTAGAATGAAAACAAAAGTTTCAAATTAACCTTATATTTATGGAGCCCCATTTTGCTGTATGGATGATTTGTCATCTCTGGATTAGTGATAACTTCTAAAAGTTATGTTTTCCCCATAAATGGACAGGGTCAGGTAACTGAGAGTTTTATCCGGGAATCTATGTCCCCAGATGGTCCAGCATTTGATTGGAAGAAGCTTTCCTTGGATTTAATTTTCTGATAACCATGCATTGAAATGACTCATGGTGCTTTTGCCCATTTTATCCAGCCAGGTCTACCCAGAATCTCTACGTGTGTGTTACCTAACTTGCACCAACTCTGAGGAAGAGGGAAATTAAGCTGAAGTTTTTGTGCATTCCTAGGGTCAATGAGTTTCCACTTTCATGTCTTCAAGGAGGAGGGCGGTGCAGGGAGAGACAGGCAGTGAGAATGTGACAGACTATCCCAGCATAAAGGTGAGACCCCACAGGGTAACACCTGCCCAGTGAGAGTGAAAAAGAACTAAACTCCACCACACAGGAAGAGGACTGCATGGAAACTTGCTTACCCTATCCTTGAAGCTAAAAGGAAAGGAGAGAAGGGGAAATCTCTCCTGGGGGTTAGTACTCATTCTGTGGCCCTCACTAGGGTTTTGGTACCAATTCTGAGTGCTTAGATAACCCAAAGAATCTTAAGTGGAGAAGTCAGCTTAAAGTAGCTGCAGACGGAATTATTAAGGAGAATAAAGAAGAAATTATATTTAAAGGGATAATGGATGAGATTTTTCAGAATTGCTGAAAGATACCAGTCTTCAGATCATGGCACTCAATGAAACCCAAGCAAACCTACGCTAGATGTACCACAGTGAAACTGAAGAATGTCAGAGATGAAAAGAATTTTTAAAAACAGCCAGAGAGAGAAGATAGATTACAGAGAAATGGCAAAAAGACCAATGGCTGACTTCTTGATATACATCCACCAGAAGCCAGAAGATAACACATTGAAAGAAAGAAAATAACAAGCAATCTGGAGCTCTAGTTCCAGCAAATATTCTTTTCAAATAATAATGGTAGAATCCAGGTGGTGAGTATATGGGTATTCACTATAACATTCTTTCAACTTTGCTATATGTTTGAAAATCTTCATAATAAAATATTGGAAAAATACTTTTCAAGTATGAGGTGCAATAAGGACATTTTCAGATAAACTGAAACATTGTAATGACTGTACTTTAGGCAAGAGTATTGTCAAAGATCAAAAGGATTTGATGTAAAAAAAAATGGTGAGCAGAGATACTATAGTAGTAAATAGACAAGTAAATCTTTAAAAGTCTCTGTCTAAAACAATCATAATACTCTGGTTTGTGGCAGAAAATATTCTAGAGATAAAATACAACTGCAATAGTGTATAAGGGGGAAGGAGAGTGAATAGAGTTTAAGCTTTCTGAGGTCTATTTTATCAGAGAACAATAAGAATACTGATTAACTTAAACTTTGATAAGCATATACCTTAAATTAGCTTTCATAGTAACTTAAAGATAGAGAGGACATAAATTCCAAAAAACAGAATTAGAAAAATTTTAAAAACAAACATACATGTTGCTGCAAATGGAATTATTTCCTTCTTTTTTATAGCTGAGTAATATTCCATTGTAGTTATGTACCAGATGTTCTTTATCCATTTATATGTTTATGGACATTTAAGATGCATCCATGTCTTGGATATTGTAAATAGTGCTGCTATGAACATTGGGGTGCATGTATCTTTCTTTTTTTTTTAATAAATTTAGTTGTTTATTTATTTTTGGCTGCATTGGGTCTTCATTGCTACGCATGGGCTTTCTCTAGTTGCGGCAAGCAGGGACTACTCTTCGTTGTGGCATGCAGGCTTCTCATTGCAGTGGCTTCTCTTGTTGCAGAGCATGGGCTCTACGCACGTGGGCTTCAGTAGTTGTGGCACACAGGCTCAGTAGTTGTGGCTCTAGAGTGTAGGCTCAGTAGTTGTGGCTCACGGGCTTAGTTGCTCTGTGGCATGTGGGATCTTCCCAGACCAGGGCTCAAACCCATGTCACCTGAATTGGCAGACAGATTCTTAACCACTGTGCCACCAGGGAAGTCCCTGCATGTATCTTTCAAATTATGGTTTTCTCCAGATATATGCCTAGGAGTGGGATTGCTGGATCATATGGTAGCTCTATTTTTAGTCTTTTAAGGAACCTCCATACTGTTCTCCATAGTGGCTGTATCAATTTACTTTCCCACCAACAGTGCAGGAGAGTTCCTTTTTCTCCACACCCTCTCCAGCATTTATCATTTCTAGACCTTTTGATGATGGCCATTTTGAACAGTGTGAGATGATACCTCATTGTAGTTTTGATTTGCATTTTTCTAGTAATTAGTGATGTCTAGCATATTTTCATGTGCCTTTTGGCCATCTGTATGTCTTCTTTGGAGAAATGTCTATTTAGATCTTCTGCCCATTTTTTGATTGGGTTGTTTGTTTTTTGGACCTAGAGATTATCATACTAAGTGAAGCAAGCCAGACAAAGACAAATATCATATGATAACGCTTATATGTGGAATCTAAAAAAAATGATACTAATAAACTTATACACAAAACAGAAATAGACCCACAGACATAGAAAACAAACTTATGGTTACTAAAGGGGAAAGGGACAGGGGGAGGGATAAATTAGGAGTTTGGGATTAATGTATACACACTACTATATGTAAAATAGATACCCAACAAGGACCTACTGTATAGCACAGAGAACTATACTCAATATTTTGTAATAACCTATAAAGGAAAAGAATCTGAAAAAGAATCTATATATATATGTATAACTGAAACACTTTGCTGTATACCTGAAACTAACACAACATTGTAAATCAACTATATTTCAATTAAAAAAACTAAAATTAAAAAATTAAAATAAAATAAATAAATTCAAAGGATGTCAAGAAAGAAGAATTTTTTTTAAAAAAAAGGAAAGGAGGGAGGACTAGAAAAAAGTGAGATAAAAGTAAAGTCCATAATAAAGCTAAATGGACTAAATGAAAACAAACTGAGTTTTTTAAAAAAATTCAGAAGGCAGGTTATGCAGTTTGTAAGCGATACGCCTAAAATCAAAGGACATATAATGGTTGATAAACATGGGAAATACATATAGTAAGTACACATACAACAATCAAAAGCTAAAGTAGCTATATTAACATCAGACAAAATAGTCACTAAGGCAGTAAGATCTCTATTTCTCACAGTAGAATGATGAATTGAACTTCCTTCACCAAACTTTGAAACTCCCAAGTCAACAGTAATGATTCTTCAGACATGGTAACTTTGCTTTTTATCCTCAGTCTCTATAACCCTCTACCTTCATTTCCCTTTGACATAAGACATACCTGGAATCCTCACAAAATCTGGTCCCTCATTCTGAGTTCTCTGTCCCAGTTCTTCCACCTCTATTATAATAGCCTTACCCTCTGGCTTTCTGCCTTTCTCCAAACTTATACCACTTCCCCCAACCCTCAAAACTCAACCTGTCCAGCAATTCCCTGGCAGTCCATTTGTTAGGACTCAGCTTTCACTGCCAGGGCCTAGGTTCAATCCCTGGTCAGGGAACTAAGATCCTGCAAGCCACACAGTGAGGCCAAAACAACAACAACTACAACTCGATTTTTCCATCTCAATCCTGGTGTTGAGGATTAGAGAGATCCAGATCCCTTCTTGACCTCTGAACCAATTGCAAAATTGGGTAAAACAGATGAGATGTTTCATCTTTAAAAGATAAAGCTGCCTTTCCCAAATTCTTATATTTAAGATCTTTTCTGAATACAGTGGCCAAAGACATTTGTAATGATTTTGTCACCATAGCTATACTTTGACAATGGCCAACAGTTAGTCTGTCTCACAAAGCATGTCACATGAGAGTGATTAGTGAGTAACCAAGCAATAGACTGGAATTCTCCTTCCAAGCATACTGACCTGAAACAAGCATAGGGCAGATTGTGACTTGTTAGGGAAAAAGTGAGGGAGGGGGCAGTGGCTAAAGGTGACAACAAGAAAGGGCCAAAGAGAACAAGAACAAAACAGAGTTTACTTACTTTTTAACCTGGATTGACACTGAAAATGTTAACATATTATTGGAATTGGACAGTTACCAAAACCTGTCAAGAGGAAAGGAGAAAATAAGTTGATCCCATAAAGTACAAATCCCTTTTTCTTTTTCCTAAAAGGTGGAGGGCAGAATTACTGATTAGTATTGAATTTCAATATTTTTTTTTCTCTAAAACACTTTTAGCCAAATGAGAAAGGCCTTGACTCATGTAGAAGACCAGGATCTAGGTGAAAAGAGCTTCTTTTCAGTCATAAGTATCAATATTAATTCACCTTCTAGCTGGAAAGAGAAGGTATAAACAAGAAAAAAAACTAAACTAAAAGGAGAGATTTAAACACCTGCTCAAGAAGTACAAGAGATATCACAAGACCAAAAGTGAATGTCAAAAGAATTGTATCCCAAAGAAATGCTAAAAAAGATGGGCTGATAATATTACTATAGCATTCATTTCCATGCTGAAAGATAAGCAAAGGCAAAGAAAAGAGCCCCACATAAGCCTCTCTGAATAAGTACCTGGGAACACAGGGAGAATCTGATAGAAAAAGAATGAGCAAAATGTTGCATAAACAGACAGTTGCAGAATGGGGTGAGAGCTGGCGAGGAGGGGTTGCTGCCTCATTTGCTCAGCCCACCTCCCTGTTGCTAGGGGAGAGTAACACTGTGGGAGTGAGTCAGGCAAGACAGAAGAGAACAGGAGGCGCCCTATCTCTGCTAAGTCAGCTGTGGAGATAATGTAGCGCAGACATTGGAGACCTGCGGAATGGGAGCTGATGAGACAGGGAAGAAGAATGCATCCCAGCTCCCACTCTGCAGCCACATCAAAGATTTCAAGGATCAGCGAAAATGCCCAACCCATTACGCAAGCAATCCTGGATACCCAGAATCTAATCTGGTTGATGAGTTTATTCAGGCCAGTTTTTTGTGGACTTGGTACAAAAATGCTCAAATGACTTTTCACCAGGGAAGCAAAACAGAAAAAAACAATCTTCATACACCACCCTCATCAACATTCTACAATGGTAATAAAGCAACTCTATAACTCTGCTAATTCTTTAACATAAAATCATGATCGCCAAAGACCAAATCATAGTCTCAGACTCCTTCCTCTCTCTTTTTGAGCCTAGATAACCAGCCTATGCACTTATTTTCAATCCCAGAAATCAAAGGATAGGTACACTGCTCCCTCTACTGGCTTTGCAAGTGCAGTTAAAGATGAATTTAACCTCAGAACTCTCAGTCTTTTAGCAAGATTCCTTTCTCCAGTGACCAAGAAATAGAGGGATGATGCAAGTTTCTTTTTTTTTTTTTTAACATTTTTATTGGAGTATAATTGCTTTACAATGGTGTGTTAGTTTCTGCTTTATAACAAAGTGAATCAGCTATACATATGCATATATCCCCATATCTCCTCCCTCTTGTGTCTCCCTCCCACCCTCCCTATCCCACCCCTCTAGGTGGTCACAAAGCACCGAGCTGATCCCCCTGTGCTATGTGGCTGCTTCCCACTAGCTATCTATTTTACATTTGGTAGTATATATAAGTCCATGCCACTCTCTCACTTCATACCAGCTTACCGTTCCCACTCCCCGTGTCCTCAAGTTCATTCCCTATGTCTGCGTCTTTATTCCTGTCCTGCCCCTAGGTTCTTCAGAACCTTTTGTGTTTTTTTTTAGATTCCATATATATGTGTTAGCATACAGTATTTGTTTTTCTCTTTGTGATTTACTTCACTCTGTATGACAGACTCTAGGTCCATCCTCCTCACTAGAAATAACTCAGTTTCGTTTCTTTTTATGGCTGAGTAATATTCCATTGTATATATGTGCCACACCTTCTTTATCCATTCATCTGTCGATGGACACTTAGGTTGCTTAAAGTCAACCTCAACCAAAGATTTACAGAACCTTTACCAAACATCACATTAACAAGTTAATATAAACATGTATACTCTAATAAAGATGTTTAAAAAAAAATGTTCAAACCCTTAAAAATAAATTCTATTCAGTTATTTTTGCTGATATTTGCTGGAACTATTGAAATTTTCTGATGTTGATGACCCTGGAGAGTCAAAGACTAGAAAACGAATTTAAGAAAAGAAAGTAATAATACAGCCATTTCAGATGTTTCAAAGCAATGTTCCTGCATATTTCCTATTATCTCTCTTCTCAATACTTGCAAAACTTTTGCCAACCCATTCTTCCATCACTGAAACGTACAAACATATACAGTGTCCACCTTCAATTTTTTCTGAATTCCCAGAAAAGAGTTTAGATGTACAGATTTTTTGAAGTAAAAGTGAAAATCTTGCAGTGTCCCTGGTAATTGAAAACTAATAGGCATAATGGCAATGGTCTAAAGATGCCAGCAATTGAAGTCCCCTTAGAGGATGGCTTAATGGCTATTTCCCTCTTATCGATTACGTAGCAAGTAGTCCAAAGTTGATGTTTCAGAATGTATCGTCTCTCTTCCAAGGTTGCAGTTACACCCCTAACTGATGTATTCAACCAAATTCACTTATTTGGTCATCTGGTAAATATTTACTGAGCATCTATAATTTGTTAGGCAATGTTCTAGGTGCTGCGGACTTAAGAGTGAACAAGTGACCTCATCCCCTGTTTCTCATTGAAAAGACAGAAGCCAGCTCAGTGAGTTCCCATTTGTTCTCCTTACCTTTCAATGAGTTTGTACACCTCCACATATACTTGGTCAAATTCTAACTCTGTGAAGTCTTCTTTGACCAGCCTGGGCCATGAGTCTCACACCAACTCTGACTTTTCTGAAATGTCCTGTTATTAAGCCACTATACATTTCCTATATAGACATGTGTTGGTGTACAGCTGTATGCCAACAAATTAGATGTTATTCATGTCTGTTATTGCCTTGAATTATTATTTAAAGATTTCATTGCCATCTGACTTTTCACATATATCTGTGGTTTTTCCTCAACTAAATTAAAAGTTCTTTGAAGCAAGAAACACATGACCTGACATAGAATTATATAAGAAATCTTAAAAAGGGTATAAAAATAAAATCATATTAACAACCCATCTGTTTTGAAAAGAATAATATTACATTAAATACAGTCCATCAGCAAAGTTTTACATACTGTAAAAATTAATCTGGTTATTCATAAAAATTAGATTTTTTTCATGTTAAGATGTTAATTTTAGGGGCTTCCCTGTGGTCCAGTGGTAAAGAATCCGACTTCAATGCAGGGGACACGGGTTCAATCCCTGGTTGGGGAACTATGATCCCACATGCCACGAGGCAACTAAGCCTGTGCACCACAACTACTGAGCCTGCATGCCTCAACTAGAGAGACTGCGTGCCGCAAACTACAGAGCCCATGCACTCTGGAGCCCACATGCCACAACTAGAGAGAGAAAATCCACACGCCACAACTAGAGAGAAGCCCACGTGCCACAACGAATAGCCCGCATGCTGCAATGAAAGATCCTGCATGCCGCAACAAAGAACCCACGTGCTGCAACTAAGACCCGATGCAGCCAAAAAATAAATAAAAATTTTAAAAAGATGTTAATTGTAATTCTCAGGGCAATTTCTAAGAAAATAATTCATAAAACATAGTGAAAGAAACAACAGCAAGAGAATTTAAATGTCATACTAGAATATATCTATTTAACACAAGAAAAAAGGCAATAAAGAAATTAGAGGAACAAAAAGGATATAAGATATATAGAAAACAAATGACAGGCAAAATCCTAGCTTATCAGTAATTATATTAAATGTAAATGGACTAAACATTCTAATCAAAAGGCAGATATTGGCAGATTAGATTTTTTTAATGATCCAACTATATGGTGTCTATAAGAGACATTGTTTTGATTCAAAGACACAAATAGATGAAAAGTTTAAAAATGGAAAAATGATATAGAATGCAACCACTAACCAAAAGAGAGTTGGAGTCCTATATTAATATCAGGTAAAACAGACTTTAGGAAGAAGATTTTATGATGATAAAAGAGTCAAAACATCAAGAAGACATAACAATTATAACATATATGAATCTAATAACAGAGTCACAAAATACATGAAGCAAAAATTTATATAAATGAAGGAGAAATAGACAATTCAGCAATAATATTTGGAGTTTTCAGTAATCCACGTGCAATAATGGGTAGAACAATTAGGCAGAAGTTCAAAAAGGAAACAGAAGACTTAAAAAATATTATAAACCAACTAGACCTAACAAATATTGATAGAACACTCCACCCAGCTACAGCACAATACACATTCTTTTTAAGCATTCATGGAACATTCTCCAGAATAGACTGTCTGTTAGGGGAAAAAAGGAAGCCTTAATAAGTTTAAAATTATTGAAATCATACAAAGTATGTTCCTTGGCCATAATGGAATGAAATTAGAAATCAATAATAGAAGTAAATTTGGGATTTTCACAAACATGAGAAAATTAAACAACACACTTTTAATAACCAGTGTATCAAAGAAGAAATCACAAAGAAAATTAGAAGAAAGTTTGAGATGAATGAAAATTAAGACACAACATGCCAAATTTATGGAATGCAGACAAAGCAGTGCTTAGAGGAAAATTTAAAGCTTTAAATGTCTACATTTAAAAGGAAGATCTAAACTCAATAACCAAATCTTCCACCTTAGGCTAGAAAAAAGAAGAGCAAACTAAAACCAAAACAAAAATAAGAAAGGAAACAATAAAGATTAGAGTGGAAATAGATGAAATAGAAACTAGAAAAATAACAAAAGAAATACAAAATTGACATGTCTTTAGCTAGACTGTTCAATAAAAAAAAGAGAGAAGACTCAAATTACTAAAACCAGGAATGAAAGAGGGGACATCACTATCAGCCTTATAGAAATAAAAAGGATCATAAGAAAATACTATGAACAATTATATGCCAACAAATTAGATAACCTAGATGAAATGGAAAAGTTCCTAGAAAGACAGAAACTATCAATACTGACTCAAAAAGAAATACAAAATCTGAATACAGATTCTGCTATAAAATTAGTAATTGAAACACTTCCTACAAAGAAAAGACAAGACCCAAATGGCCTTACTAGTAAATTCTACCAAAGAGTTAAAGAGGAATTAACAATGCTTCTCAAATTCTTTCCCCCCCAAAAAATAGAAAATATGAAACACTTTTAAATTATTCTATAAGGCAAGTATTACCCTGATACCAAAACCAAAGACATCATGAGAAGAAAACTACAGACCAATATACTTCATGAATATAGGCACAAAACCCCTCACCTGATACTAATAAACCAAACCCAGACATTTATAAAAAGAATTATACACCACCACTAAGAGTGATTTACCTTAGGGATGCAAGATTGGTTCAACATATGAAAATCAACCAGTGTAGTACATCACATTAACAGAATGAAGAGCAAAAACTACATGATCATCTTGAAAGAGATTGACAAGATTGAACATCTTTTATGATAAAAACACTCAGAAAACTAATACAAGAAAGTGTCATCAATCTGATGAAGGTCCTCTACTAAAATCCCACAGCTAACATCATACTTAGTGAAGAAAGGCTAAATACTTTCCCACCAAGATCAGGAACAAGACAAGAATGTCTGCTCTCATCACCTCTGGTCATCATTGTACTAGAGGCTCTAACAAGAGCAATTAAGCAAGGAAAAGAAATAAAAGCATCCAGATTGGAAAGGAAGTGAAATTATCTCTATTCACAGGTGACATGATCTTGTATATAGAAAATCCTAAAGAATCCAAACAAAAAAAATATTGGAACTAATAACTGAATCAGCAATGTTGCAGAATAGAAGATTAATATACAAAAATCAATTGTATTTCTATACACTATCAATGAACAATACAAAAATGAAATTTAAAGAACAATTCAATTTATAATAGCATAAAAGATAATAAAAATACTCAAGAATGAACTTAGTAAAAGAAGTGTAAGAATATACCCTGAAAACTACAAAGCATCATTTAAAAAATTTAAAGAACACCTACATTAATTGAAACACATCCTGCACTCATGAATCAGAAGACTTAATATCATAAGATGCCAATACTCCCCAAACTGATCTACAGGTTCAACATAATCCCTTTCATAATCCTAGCTACCTTGTTTTGCAGAAATTGATAAGCTGATGATCCTAAGACTCAAACAGAAATGCAAAGGACCCAGAACAGCCAAAATAACATTGAAAAAGAAAAAATTAGAGAACTCATGTTTTCCAATTTCAAAACTTACTACAGGGAATTTCCTGGTGGTCCAGTGGTTAGGACTCTGCGTTTCCACTGCAGGGGGCATGGTTCGATCCATGGTTGGGGAACTAAGATCCTGCAAGCCATGCAGCAAGGCCAAAAAAAAAAAAAAAAACTTACTACAAAGATACAGTAATCAAAACAATGTGAGGGCTTCCATGGTGGCTCAGTGGCTGAGAACCCGCCTGCCAATGCAGGGAACATGGGTTCGAGCCCTGGTCCGGGAAGATCCCACATGCCCTGGAGCAACTAAGTCCGTGTGCCACAACTACTGAGCCTGCACTCTAGAACCCGCGAGCCACAACTACTGAAGCCCATGTGCCTAGATCCCATGTTCCGCAACAAGAGAAGCCACTGCAATGAGAAGCCCACACACCACAAAGAAGAGTAGCCCCTGCTCGCCACAACTAGAGAAAAGCCCGTGCACAGCAATGAAGACCCAACACAGCCAAAAATTAATTAATTAATTAATTAAAAAGAAAACCAACAATGTGAGATTGGCATAAAGCTAAACATATAGGGCTTCCCTGGTGGTGCAGTGGTTGAGAATCTGCCTGCTAACGCAGGGGACACAGGTTCGAGCCCTGGTCTGGGAGGATTCCACATGCTGCGGAGCAACTAAGCCCATGAGCCACAACTACTGAGCCTGCGCGTCTGGAGCTTGTGCTCCGCAACAAGAGAGGACGCGATAGTGAGAGGCCCGCGCACCACGATGAAGAGTGGCCCCCGCTCGCCACAACTGGAGAAAGCCCTCGCACAGAAACAAAGACCCAACATAGCAATCAATCAATCAATCAATCAATCTTAAAAAAAAAAAAAAAAAAGCTAAACATATAGATCAATGGGATAAAAGACCCATACATCTACGGCCTGGTTTATATACCAGAAATAAATCCATATATCTATAGCCATTTGATTTTCGACAAGAATGCCAAGGCCATTCATTAGGGAAAGAATAGTCCCTTCAACAATGATCCTGGACCACCAGATATCCATGGGCAAAAGAATAAAGTTGGACCCCTACCACACAAAATACACAGAAATCAACTAAAAGCAGATCAATGTCCTAAAGAGCTAAAACCATAAATCTCTTAGAAGAAAATCTTCCAAGAGGGGGACCCTTCATGACCTCAGATTTGACAATGCATTCTCAGATATGACACCAAAAGCATGAGCAACAAAAGAAAAAGTAGATAAGTTGGACTTCATCAAAATTAAAAGCATTTGTGCATAAAGGACATTATTAAGAAAGTAAAAGACAACCTGTAGAATGGGAGAAAAAAGTATATATATACACATCAGATAAAGGTTTAGTATGTGGAATAAATGAACTCCTACAACTCAACAGTAAAACAACAAACAACCTAATTATAAATGGGCAAAGGACTTGAATAAACAGATTCCTAAAGAAGCCATATGGCCAAAAGGCACATAAGAAAATGTCAACATCATTAGGCATCAGGGAAATGCAAACTGAAAGCACAAAGAGATACCACTTCACATGCACTAGGATCACTATAATCAAAAAGATAGATGATAAGAAGTGTTGGCAAGGATGTGGAGAAATTTGAACTGTCATACATTGCTGGAGGGAATATAACATGGTGTAGCCATTTTGAAAAACAATTTGGCAGTTCCTCAAAAATAAAACACAGGGTTGCCATATGACCCAGGATTTCCACTCCTAGGTATAAACTTAAGAGAAATCAAAATATATTTCCACACTAAAACTTGTACACAGATGTTCATAGCAGCATATTCATAGTAACCAAAAAGTAGAAGCAATCCAGTTGTCCTCAACAGATAAATGAATCAACAAAATGTGTACACTATTCATACAATGGAATATTTTTCAGTCATTAAAAGGAATGTAGTATTGATATGTACTACAACATGGATGAAAACATTATGCTAAGTGAAAGAAACCAGACATGAAAGATCATATATTGTTCTTTTTAAAGATATTTTGGCTGTCCTGGGTCCCTTGCATTTCCATGACTCTTAGGATCATCAGCTCAGCCATTTCCACAAATAGAATAGATTTCATAGAAATGAAATCTATTTTGCAAATAGGCAAATCTATAGAGATAGAAAGTAGATTAGTGGTTGTCAGGGGCTCAATGAGTTGTCAGGGGGAAGAGAAAATGACCACTAATGGGTGCAGGATTTCCTTTTGGGGTGATGAAAATGTTCTAAAATTAGCTACTGGTAACGGTTGCAGAACTCCGTAAATCTGCTTAAAACAACTGAATTGCAGACTTTAAAAGAGTTAATTTTATGGTATATGGATGTATGGTACATTTCAATAAAGCCGTCATTTAAAAAAATCCAGTCCATCCTAGAAAACTGGGATGGCATAGTTATTATATTCATTTTTCTTTCTAGCCCTCACAATTTATAGCAAGATGCCTTGTACATAGAAGTGCCAAAAATACATACATGTATGAATGCATATTATTTTGCATTGTTCACAAAATGCTCCAAATATTAGTTGGAGTTTCTCAAGTGATTCAAACTCCTTGAAGCAAAGCCCATGTCTTAAATTTCATGAACATTCACCACTATTAGACCTTGAATGATTACACTTAGCCTGGAAATAGTTACAGTGGGTAAAAATGCTCAGCATCTTAATCCACCTGTAACTCATGATTGTTCAGGAGGCCATGCTGTCATTGGAGGACTCTGAAGTCAGACTATCTAGGTTTAAATCCAACTTCTATGACTTAATAATGGTATGATCTTGGATGAATAACTTAACCTCTGTGAGCCTTATTTTCCTCATCTGTAAGGACAGGATTAATGATAATATTGATAGTAACCACCTTCCAGGGCTGTGTGAGGCTTAAATGAGGCAAGGGGTCTAAAGCACCAATATGGCCTTATTATTCATTCATAGAGTTGCTCGACATTCACTGGGCACTGATTTTAATACTCTGCCCTCAGAAGACAGAAGTAGGAGAAGACAAATCAATGCAGTGAAGGGCTCTCGCTTGGAAAGACATCCAAAGAACACAAGACTGATTCCCAAGGGGTGAGAGACTCTGTGTGTATGTGGATGGTCAGAGGCACAGGGTATCAAGAAAAGTTTTATGGAAGAAGTACCACTCGAACAGAGCATTTATTTAACTTTAAAAAAAGTATTCATTCCCCAGGTTGAGAGAAACAGGGAAATAGGACATTCCAAATGGATGGAGTGGTAAAAGGAAATCATCATTTATTCAGGGGGCTGTGATTAACTCAACACAAGAACAGATCCAAGGTGAGAGCAGTCACAGAAAAGGCTAGGGAAGCAGGAGCCAGATCGTAGAAGTCATTGTTTTCCCCCTCACTAGGGCAGACTGTATTTCCTGGCAAGCGGGAATCACCCCTCCCCCACTCCAGCAGAGTCATTTTCTTTGGTTGGTTTTCTTTCCAAAGGTCATAGAGAAAAACAGAGGAAAGACTGAACCTTTGAGACAGCTTGAGTATTTCCAGAGTGTTCTGGTAATGTCAATGCTGACAAAGCCAGTCATTCGTTGGCTGATCATCACTGAGCACCCAGAGGCTGCAGGACAATTATCAGGAGTGACAATTTTCCTTGATAAATGCATCTGTACTTTGCACAATTCCCAGTTTCCCTTGCATGCTCCCAGCATGCACTACTCCCACATTGGGCACCAGAGGTTGAAACAAGATGGCAGCTCCCAGAGGAGTGCCTTCAATTACCCACAACAAGCATCTGGGCATAAGCCCCCATCATAGGTGATTATGGCCACAGGTTAATCCAGCAGTTCCTCCTAATTAATAGCTTGGAGTATTGAAGAAGCCAGAAGTGACCACAACTCTCCAAGTTTTTGGAAAAGCCCAGCTGGCTGAGTGTCAGCTTTCCGTTAGACCAAACCTTGGTGTGTTGTTTAACCACATCACCCTTTCCTGGAATCTGGCCCTTTGGCTGACACTCCTCTGTGGAGACAGAGTGTCCCTTTTGTGGTTCAGAAATACCATGTAGGCTTTTCTTCTGCCTCAGCATTCCCATTTCTCATTCTTTCGACTTCTTCCAATCTGTTCTTCGCTTCTCTCAGAAATATGCTCAGTCTTTCCTCACTCATTTTTTCAGTTTATTTTCTTCAGACTTGTTTTATTTTTTTCTTTTCCTTCAAAAGACCTGATGTCCCTTTCTTTTCCTGCTCCTTGATTTCTCCATTTCTCTCTCTTTCCCTCTGCCCTCCTCCCTCCTTCTCTCACTTCCTGTCTTTCTATTTTTTTCTAAACTGACCTCAGATGAAAACAACAGATTACTCACATTGTATATTTCATAACACTTTCAGCAGGTTCCATGCATGGCCCTCTTTTATTTGGTTCATGTTTTTTCTAATTTCTTGTTTTTAATAATGTAACAAGCACCAATGAATCTAACAACTATTGAAACAAAAAGGGGGATCTCACGATATCCTACAGCAAAACATTTGGTAGCCTTCTAGCCTAAGCCCTGGCTCCCCCACCCAGGGTATCCACAATGCCAAATCCTGGCTATCATTCCTTCCTTTATTTTAATACAGTTTTATTGTTTCTACATGTAGTTCTAAAAAATGTCTTACTCTAGTTTTTTAAGTTTATGAAAGGTATGGTGCTGTTATCTACTTCTTTCTTTGTTTTAGCCTTACTTTATAGATTTCTTTTTTACTTTTTATTTTGAAATAAGTTCAAAGTTACACAAAAGTTTCAAGGATAGTACATAAACCCCCATAGAGCCTTACTGATATATATTATTTATATTTTATTTATGTATTTGTTTGTTTGTAGAGAGAGAGTTATTATTCTCCAACTCATTTGAAAATAAGTTGCATATGTCTTGCTTCTTTAGCCCCTAACACAGGGGTCCCCAACCCCTGGACCATGGACCAATACCAGTCTGTGGCCTGTTAGGAGCCGGGTTGCACAGCAGGAGGTGAGTGGCAGGCAAGTGAACGAAGCTTCATCTGTATTTACAGCCGCTCCCCATTACTCGCATTACCGCCTGAGCTCCGCCTCCTGTCAGATCAGCAGCGGCACTAGATTCTCATAGGAGCGCAAACCCTACTGTGCACCGTGCATGCGAGGGATCTAGGTTGCGCTCCTTATGAGAATCTAATGCCTGATGATCTGAGGTGGAGCTGAGGTAGTGATGCTAGCACTGGGGAGTGGCTGCAAATACAGATTATCATTAGCAGAGAGGTGTGACTGCACAGAGACCATAATAAATCAATTGCTTGCAGACATATTAAAACACTATCAGTGAGTGGCAAGTGAAAAGAAGCTCAGGGCTCCCACTGATTCTGCATTATGGTGAGTTGTATAATTATTTCATTATATATTACAATGTAATAATAATAGAAATAAAGTGCACAATAAATGTAATGTGCTTGAATCATCCTGAAACCATCTTCCCCCACACACCCCTTCCTGATCCATGGAAAAATTGTCTTCCGGTCTCTGGTGCCAAAAAGGTTGGGGATCGCTGCCCTAACACATCAGTGTGTATTTCCTAAGAATAAGGAAAATCTCTTACATAACCACAAATGAGGAAATTTAACATTGATACTGTGCTTATATTTTAGCAACAGTCCATTTTTAACTATCCCAATACAGTAAGTCCCCCACATATGAACCTTCAAGTTGCGAACTTTCAAAGATGTGAATGTGCATTTTCATGTCCAATCATGTAACTTAGTTCAAGCGTCTGGCATTATCTGTAAAAGTTGGGTACCTAGGCTAACTTTATTGGATTTATGAGCAAATTGGACTTGCAAACACACTCTCAGAACGGAACTCGATCATATGTAGGGGACTTACTATAACAGCATTTACAGCAATTTTTTCAAGTACAAAAATCTGTTTCAGATTTGCACATGGCATTCAGTTGTGTGTCTCTAGTCTTCTTTAATCTCAAACATTTCCTCCACCATTCTTTACTCTTCATGACATTTAATATTTGTCTGGTATCTTGTTAACATCACTCAATTTGGGTTCTCCTGATGTTTCCTTTCTATTGCATTCAGGATACACTTTTTTGGCAGGAATACCACAGAAGTGATGCTATGTGCTATGTTCTCAGTAAATCACATCCAGAGGCCCCTCATTAGTGACTTTAGCTTTGATCCCTTGATTATGGTGCTACCCTGTTTCTCTAGATGATATATTTGCATATATTTTTTGGAAAATTACTATTTCACTTAATATCACACTGTTAAGACTCACCCACATTGATGCATGTCACTTTTCTCTCTCTTTCTCTCCCACACCCACCCACAGACACACACACCAACCTACACACACACACACACATACACACACATTTGCTTATCTTCTCTCTTCCTGTCTTCAATTTTCCAGCCACATTCTTACTCAAAATCAATTTGGAAGTATACAACTCTTAGCTGAAGTATGTACCATCTCTTGTTCAATTACTACAGACTAAATCTCCAAAGATTGGTGTATAACGTGCCAAAGATATGTGCTGTTATGAAGATAGGTGGCTTAGCAAAGAAGCAGATACCAAAGAGATCATAAAGGGACCCTTCACCTTTTACTCACCCACCCAACTAACCTGTCGACGTTTATTAACTGAGTAACTATTATGTTCCCAGCACCAGGCTTGACTAGAAGGGGGCATATAAAGTACAAAACCACAAAGGGCTTAGAAGCCCAATATACACACACACACCCCACCAGCAGTTCACCGTGGACACCTCTCTCACGCTTCAAGGCTCAGCTCAAAAGTCACCTTCTCCATAAAGCTACCCATCCCTGCACCAACCCTAAGTACCTAACTGAGAACCTACTACTTGCCAAGCACAGTATTACATGCTTTCCTCACAGCAGTTCAAGAAGGCTCTGCCTTCTCATTTCAGCTCTCCTAATACAAACTATGTCCTTTCCGTGGTCTATTTAGTGCCACATTTTTCACAACTTTGTGCTTTTTATTGATGATTTCACTGTTTAAAATGACCTCCAAGCGTAGTGCTGAAGTGCTGTCCAGTATTCCTAAGTGCAAGAAGGCTGTGATGTGCCTTACTGAGAAGGTATGTGTATCAGATAAGCTTCCTTCAGGCATGAGTTTTAGTGCTGTTGGCTGTGAGTTCAATGTTAATAAGTCAACTATATATTAAATAAAGTCTCCTTAAACAAAAACATACATAAAACAAGTTTATGTATTGACCAATTTACAGAAATGTTGTGACCAGAGACTGTTAGGACCCTAATTCTGTATTTTCCCTAAGAGTAATGCTTTAGTGTCGGTAATTCAGTGTTCCTGGTGACTGTAGAAAATAATAATACTGTGAGTAATAAGAATCAACTGTAGTAGGTGACAAATAAATATATGATGAAAAGATGAAGGAAAGAAGCCATCTGTTGGAAAAATGACATTAACAGATGAAAAGTTGCTTCGTGAACCCACATGAAGCCAAATATACATAAATAGATTTTATATTAATATGATAAAGAAGTGCCAGAAAGTAGATTATCCTATAATAAGGAGAACATGCAAAGGGGAAGGGGTAATACATGTACATTTCCTACTCAATGGGAAGAAAATGTTCTGTGACAATTTCTTTCCAAAAGAATGAATATTTATTATGCAAATTCAAGTACATCTGGCTGCCGTGAATTTAACACTCCATAATTAATAACTTTCTGTATCTCACTGAGCACATTAAAAATCTGTATGTTTTACATTTGCAAAAATATAATAGCACCACATTTTTTAACCACAAGGGTTTTCAAGGGCCCACTGTAACTCTTTTCCAAAATTTTATTAATACTTTTTCCTTACTAAAGAACACAATGTGATTATCTCCATTTTAAAAAAATGCACTAGAATATTTATCTTTGACCTCTTCATAAAGCAAGAAGAAGAGAGCTTTCAATTGACTTTGTAAAGCACATTCTACACTGTTGCATGATGGGAGAGGACCTGACCTGACAGTTCCTTATCCACATGATTGTGGTAAAAGTAGACATAACATTATGGCTCAAACAGAACAAAGATGAGCTTACAAAGTACATGGTTTAAATAATTCCAGAGCTTTGGAACACAGATCTCTTTTTTCAAGACACGAATCTCATGTAACCATAATCATGATTGGCGGTGGGGAAGTTTAAAAACAGTGTCCCCCAAACCCTCCAGACTTAGTTATACCACAGCTAAATCAGGTGATTCCAACACATGATTCACATCCCACAAAAAATGAAATGTTTACAAAAACAAGGCTCCCAAAGGATGAAGTAGCCTTTTCTCAAAATCCATTCAAAATTTTAAGCCAATCTTTCTCTGTTTTGCTTGCCATAACTACCAGGTCTCCTCTTCTAAAATAAAAGGTTCATACAAACACACACACAATTTTCACATCTAAGTTTTAGCATTCTGACATATTTTAAAAGCAACTTTGCCTTAGCAGATACAGGTCACAAGTCAAGACTATTACTGTAGTGATTTGTATATACATATATATTTTTATTATGGAAATTTTTAACCATACACAAAATGGTAGAAGAAATAGTACAGCAAACTCCCATACACCAATCACAGAGCTTCAGAAATTATTAGAGATATTAGAGATATTTTTAAATGCAAAGAAAAAATTACACAGCATCATACCTTTTCCTGCCTACAACTACAGAAACAATAATATGACCACCAACACTGAATGCGTTACAGAATATGAGGTGTTTTACCTGCAAACACATTAAATTTTGACCCTGAAATGCCCAGGGGAGTAGCTGCATAGAGCAATTTTCCTAAATCCCTTGTATAATAAAATTGATGCTAAAAATTCACGTTGACTATAACATCTGATTTTTTAAAATATTTTTATTGTTATAAAGTTATGCATTTTTATTTTGTAAAGTTTGCAAACACAGTCACACAAATTTGCATATGGGTGGGTATTTTATGGTATTATGAAATAACTGTTCATTTTTTTTGGTGAGATAACAGTATTATGTTTAAGTAAGAGTATTATTTTTAGGAGATGCATTAATGAAGTAATTGAAGGAGAAATGTTATAATGTCTGCAACTTGCTTTTCAAATGATTCAGCAAAAACTGTATGTGTATGTGTGTGTGTATGTAGATCCAGGGTTGGCAAAATATTTCTGTAAAGGGCCAGACAGTAACAGTTTTAGGCTTTATAGACCAAAAGACAAAATCAAGGATATTTTGTAGATAACTGTATAACTAGTTATGATGTTGCTGCTTAAAAATGTAAAAACCCTTCTTTAATTTATCAGTGTTGTACAAAGACAGGTGACAAGCAAGATTTGGCCTTGGCCTTAGTTTGCCAACTCTAAATGTAGATAGACAGATACATAGATACATATAGATAGACAGGGTAAATATGAGAAAACTAACAACTGAGTCTAAGTACAGGGCACGTGGATGTTCATTGTATTAGTCTTTCAAATTTTCTGAATGTTTGAAGAACTTCATAATAAAAAGTTGGGGAAAATACAAATATATAAAAACACAATGAAAGTAAATATCATCCGCAATACAAGTACCTAGATAGAGATTAACATCTGGTAAAGTAGATTTTATTTTTAGTTCTTGGAAGGTGTGTTTTTTCCTATAATGAGATCCTACTCCGTATAAAGTTTTATAGCCTGCCATTTTCATTCACCATTTATTCATAAGCATTTTCACATGTCATCATCATATAATGGACATATATATTCCACTGAACAAATGTTTTAAGATGTCTTAACTACTTCCTAATCATTGAACATTCAATGTGTTTCCAGTTCTTCACCCACAAAAATAAGAATTTTTTAGCTTTTCTTCCATTTTCTATTTTTTACTTTGAAAACTTTTAAAGCTCTGGAAAAGTTACAAGAGCAATACCATGAACACCATACACCTTCCACCTAGGTTCACCAATTGCTAACAGTTTAACACATTTGTTTTATCTCCCCTCTGTATATTTATTATTTTTATTGTTATTTTGAGAATCTTGATTATATTACTCTTAAATTTCTTACTAAAATATTTGAAGACCACTGAAAAGCTGATTTCCTCAGGGTTTCCAGTTTTCACAGTAAATGTCCTCTGAGACCTAACTGATCTTGAGTGGCAGAAAAAAGACTCAGAAATGTACATATATATTAACAAACCTAGTAGCTATTTTTAAGGACAAACTCAAATTAAAATGTTCACTTTGCCAACAAAAAGTTACATCATGTATTATTAGGAGTTAGATCTCTAATGCTTTACTTACTCTGTAAAGAGACACAGCCCCAAACACATTTTTCCAAAACGAGAATGTGATGTGTTAGTGTCATATTACACCTCTGTTGTAATTTAATTTTCTCTTTATACAGATTTTTGCTCTGTCTCCATCCTCGTCCAGCTTTGTGGGAAAACTCACCAAAGCTGCTTTGAATGTTTTTCTTTGACTCCACTGCCACCTAGTGTGGAGAAAAAAGAATTCTGGGCTCTGTAAAAAAAATTGAATGTGTACTATCAATATTTGCTTACTTATCTGGATTCAAAGCCTGTTTTATTGCAGAATAAACTCTTGGGAACTACACCCACCATGGTCTTCTTGCTTTGCATTAAGCAACAATTCTACGAAAAACAATCATACTTCAAAAATTAGACTATATTTCACGTTATTGTGAAACAAGGTAGGAGATAAGGCTTGGTTTTCCCAATGTCCCTGTGGCCCATGTGGCTCTTTCACGCCAATCACATACTCAGGTCGTTAGGTGGTATTTTCCTTCTTTCCAGTGTGATAGGTTGGAAAGAGGGTGGAGAAAAGAGGGAAAGAAGGAGAAATTCAAAGGAAAAGAGGAGGAGAATGAGAGAGGGTCATAGATGATGGGAAAAATAATAATAAAGACACTAAAAAGACTAAAGACAGGATATAGATACAAGAAAGAAAATGGAGAGGGAAAGCAGTGCAATGTTAGAATAAGAGACACAGGAGCCTAGAAAGACAGGGAAATATAGGGGAAGATGCAAGGAACCAAGGCAGAAAGAGGAAAGAAAAGAAAAGGGGAAGGTGAAGGGTGCCAGGGTCAGGTGGTCGTTCATTGATCAGCCATGGGAGGGACCACCAGGCCAGGCCCACACACCTTGGGAAGTTTAGAGATCTCAGTACCCCCTGACCCCACATCTCACCCCATTGCACACACACTTCTGCTCCCCGGCCCTGCTTCGTCCTTTCCCTGATGCCCACCGCCTCCTTTCCCACAGGACAACTGGGTTATCTGTTGCACAAGCTGTCCACCAGCACTGGAATGTAAGCTCAAGGAGGGCAGAGATCTTGGCCTTTTTTTTCTTCCTGTTATGTTTTCTGATGTATCCCAAGTGTTGAGAGCAATGACTGGTACATTATGACATGCATTTAATAAACATTTATTGAATAAACGAAGGCATGGGGGGCACTCTAGAAATGGACAAGAAGATGTATTTGTAACGTTTGTTTTGCTTTATGACAGTGATACCTTTTCTCCTGGGCAGATCACATTTTCATTCGCAGGTTACCAGCTGGTTTTCAACACATCCTGCTACAGACTGAATGTTTGTGTCCCCCTCAAATTTATATATTGAAACCTAACGCCCAATGTGATGGATGGTATTAGGAGGTGGGGCCTTTGGGAGGTGTTTAGGTCATGAGGGTAGAGGCCTCATGAATGGGATTAGTGCCCATATAAGAGACCCCACAGAGCTCCCTCGGGCCTCCTACCATATGAGGACACAGGGAGAAGTCTGCGACCCAGAAGAGAGCCCTCGCCCAAACACACTGGCACCCTGATCTTGGACTTCCAGCTCCAGAACAGTGAGAAATAAACTTCTATTTTTCATAAGCCATGCAGTATTTCATTACAGCAGTCTGAATGGACTAGGACACTTCCCTTCCGAGGAGACAAGCACTTCTTAGAAATTACTGGCACTCAACTCAACAGTGGTTCTGAAAGTCAAATTCTGACATCAGAAACAGAGATACCGATAGGAAACACGTAATAGAATCAAATCACCGTTTTAGAAACGACAAAGCAAACTAGAGAAGAGATAGGTCCTCACTTCAGGCTAAATCTTAGAAAGAATGTTCTAGAGCAAGAAAAGCAAGTTATAAAAGGTTGTTTTGTTTCTTGCTATTTAATATGTTTAAAATTTCTCCTTTTCCTACATTTTCCTCCTTGTAAATTATACTAGATGTCTTATCTTTCCAATACCAGGCTCAAACAGACAAAGTGATAACTGAATTACTGAACCTTATCAGTATAATAAAAGACTCTGAAAAGCTCATTTAAAAAATTGCTTAGGAGTTAGAAGATGACATGAAAAGACAGCAAAATCTTTAAGAAGGGCTATAGAAAGGGAAAGCTTAAGGAAGATGTTTTTCTATGTGAAATTTGAAAAATGTCGGTGTGACACTGGCACACTTCACTACACTATTTGGAAACATTAGTGGCAGCTGAATTCAGTACCCAAAAATCAATGAAAAAGAATGTTTTCAAGTATCTCGTGGATGGGTCTTCACTAGATGGAGATACAAAGGCTGATTTGAAAATCTGGTGCTTGAAGCATGCTTGTAAAATGATGCTGATTCTACAAGTGCTCACACAAATAGGTCTTGCCAGCCAGACACTAACATTGCTTTCAGATCGCACATCAAAATCTTCCAAGCATTCACACATACGTTATCTAATTTGGTCCTCCCAATATGTCTGTGGTATAAATGGGACCAGGTATTATCTTCAACTGCACCATTTTGTGGCTTTAAAGGAGAGAAGCTGGATTTACCCTATTTTCCCATCTCAGCCTTCCATGTCATGGACATGATAGTCATGGCAGCCCAGGACCAGAGGTCTCTCCCACCTTCCACCAGACCACTGTGTGTCCTGGAGCAAATATCATGGTGCTGCGCATCCTAGTGGGTGAATGCACAAGGGGTTCTACAACTCAAATGGGACTTCTAAATAGTTTGGAGGAAAGAGCTGGCACAGCTTGGTCACCGTCTGTGACCATGGGCAAGTTAAGTAAACTCTTCGGACTTTGGATTCCTCATTTATAAAGTGACCATGTAGTTCTGTGTGGTCTTTAAGGTAGTGGATTCCAGACAATGAGTCCATGGGTCAGTTTGAAAAAAAAAATTTTTTTAATTTTAAGGATTAACATAGGCTTGCCAACCCTTTATGTGCAAAATAAATTCAAGATGTCGACAACTACAACCATCTACTCACCCCACCCCTCCTCTCACCCTCACTACAATCAGTGAAGAATGGACACAGAGATCCAAATGAGGACCCAAAACAACCAAAACAACTTTATTACGGGGCTGGTCAAGTGCCAAATGCTCCACAGAGTAATAGGGTGCCTCATAAAGCTGAATAAGGAGATGCTAGCTGGCATCTCTGGAGGAGCTGGGTTTAGCAACCACGCCTGACGCCAGTCAGATGCAGCGCAGCCTGTCAGGGAAGGTGACTCCTCTGCCTAGACGAGCTGGGCCCGTGCTCCCCACACCTGTCCTGGTGGCTGCTTCTGGGGGCAGCTCAGCTCCTGCCCCAGAAGACTCTGAAGCAGGTCAAAACAGAATGTTAAGATAACTTTAACGCCATATACATTATAGGCCAAAATTCATTGCTTTTTCTGTTTTCCATTCCAAATGATATTCCATTCAATACTCAACATCACTCACCAGAGATCTTGCAATGAACACCAGACAAAAGTCTAAAATACTCTAAATAACACAAAGCCAACAACACATAAATGCCCAAATTTTAACCTAAACTTACATCAACGATTACATTTCCAAAGAGGCTGAATTCCAAACAAACATGAAATCCTTTTACCTGGGTCAATTAAAGTCTGAAGACATTAAGGTTCAACATTTTCTCTCACTCAGATTGCTGTATGGTACGAATCTTCTCAAGAACACAATCCTGACAGCAGAATTGTCTCTTTCATGAGTGTTACAGACAGAAGATCATGGATCCCAGTGGCACAAAAGGCACTTTTAGGAGCAAGCCAGAGGTTAGAGGTACCATCCACATGCAAGCTTCCAATGGGATGGATCCTGAGAGAGGAGCCATGGAAATTGTGGGACTCCTGTATCTCCTTGATTGCCCTATCTGTGCTTCTCAGCTGAGGTGAAGAATGTATACCACATCTTCTTCCATTCCCCAGCTCTACACTCATGAAGATGCTAGGACACTCTGTGCATTTTTAGGCCATTCCCAGAACTATTGGTACAACAGATACCAGCTGCCACGTTGAGGGTCTGGCTCAAGTTCCCATAGAGAACAATCAGTTATATACATACAGTGGAATTATTAGCCAAGCTTAAAAAAGAAGGAAATTCTGACACATGATACAACATGAATCAGCCTTAAAGACATTATGCTAAAAGTGAAAGAAGCTAGTCACTAAAGGATAAGTATGATTCCTCTTATATGTGGTACTTAGAATAGTCAAATGCATAGAGACAGGAAATAGAATGGCGGTTGTCAGGATCTGGAGGGAGGAGGGAGTTATTGTTTCATAGGTACACAGTTTCAATTTGAGAAGATGAAAAAGTTCTGGAGATGAATGGTGGTCATGGTAACCCAGCAATGTGAATGTACTTAATATCACTGAACTGTACACTTAAAAATGGTTAAGATTGCAAATTTTATATGTATTTTACTACAATTTTAAAACTTTTAATCATAAAAAATCTCTTAGCCTGCTTGTGGAACTACAAACACCGTTGTACTATTCTCTTCCACGATTCTCTCCAGCCCTTAGCTATGCAGTGATGCCAGAAACAATGAGACCGTCAAAGCACCGAGGCTCTTCTGGTAAATTCTATAGCCAACCCAGCCCTTCTGAACTCTCCATTTTGGTTCATAGAGGAAGGCTCTTCCTCCAACATTTCCATGTCTAGGCCTATGCTGGGAAGAGAGCTTCCACTCCATGCTCTTGCCATCCAAAAGGAAGAGAAGCACCTAATCTGATCGATGAGCTGACATGCACAGGGTGTAGTTCACTGGTGGGCAAGGTCTGGGTGAGGGTTCACTGCACCTGTATGTCTCTTTGTGCAGTTAAGCAGGCTAAGCCCAGCCCACTCTAGCAAACCATAATTCTATCTCTGCTCCACCTTCTCTGCCTCTGACTGGGTGTGAGTCAGATCAGCCTTGTGGAGTGGACCCGGTTGAATTTGGTTGCAAGGGATGGAGAAGACTGCCCTCCGGACTGGATTTAGAGTGTTGCTGAGCCCTTGCCCAGCCCAGGACCAAAGTGATAGTTTGATCCCCATCTGGGTCTCAGTTTCTTGAGCCTCTTCTCCTCCGACAGGTGCAAGAGAAGCAAAACTTTACCTTTACCTATCTTAGGCTTTCAGCTGGGGCTCTTAACAACAACAAAAGAAAATTAACAGGAGAAAAACAAAGCATGCAGCTCACATCAGTCAGGACAAATCTAAATGAAGAATAACTCAAAGGGGTGGCTTAGAACCCTAGCTTATATAGCATCTTCAACCAAGAACAATAAATCTCTAGAGAAATTATAGGACAAAGGAAAGCAGTTTTAGACTTCCAAGAGTAGCAAACTGTGGGGAGGTAACTATATGGGAGGACACTAGTGGAGTAAGATTTGTTTGCAGATTCTTCTGGTGTCTCTGGGCTGATAAGAGTCTATCTCCAGTAAAAGGAGAATTTATAGGGAGTTCCCTGGTGGCCTAGTGGTTAGGATTCTGGGCTTTTACTGCTGTGGCCCAAGTTCAATCCTTGGTCAGGGAACTAAGATCCTGCAAGCTGTGCTAAAAAAGTAAAAAACTTTGAAAATTAAAAAAAAAGAATTTATACCCTGCCTTTAGGCAGAAAGCAGGGAGCTTTTCCTACATTTGCTGCTTCTTAATTGCTTTCAGCTCAAAACAACTTTTTCTGTCAAAGAGACATATTTTGGGGTGACATATTCTGGTTTCCTTCACAAAAAAGGGGGCAGCAAAGAAAAGGTAGAGAATGAAGGTTTCATTCCCCCCCAAATCAGAAAAGTAGAACAGATATTCTTTTTTAAAATCTCATTTTAAATTGACTATATTTTGCTTTATGCAAAAATCACTTTCTTGTTTCTTTGTTTTTCATTCTGTTCAAATGCTGAAAGTTTCCTAATTATCATCAGTCCATGAACATACATTTGAGGAACACTTGAGGAGTATTCCTCTGAGTACATTTTGCTCTAAAATTCTGTGATACTAATACTGTTGTCTCTGCTTCCACCACGCCTCCCAGAATCCCAGAAAATGAAGGGGTAATAAATTATGAGTGTGGAAACCAGGTTTTAATGCCTTACAAAATGCTTTATGCAGATAAATATTTGACAGATAAAAAAAATAAGGTCTTTTCTCCTGTGCCAGGGCAATACAGGACCTCATCTAAACAAACCATCTGTTTACCTAAATCCAGGGTCTGCTTGGGGGACACTCTTATGTAGATGGAAAAAAAAAATACCAGCAGTGACACAGCCCTGGGGCACACTGCATCAAAAATGATTTCAAAATAGGTACTCAGTTTATTTTTACTTCATGAGGCTGCCCGAAAATTCAGGTTTCTCTGGTTCATCTCCTTTGTGTTAGTATTTATTTATTAAAGTGAAATGATCATGTCTTTGTCATTTTATACACACCAGGAGTAAAGCTAAAAGTTACATTAAACTGCCTTCATTCCATGAAGTTCTCCAGGTATCTGGGTACGTAAGAACTCATCTATTTCTCTGACAATTTTTAGCTCATTCTCTCCACCATGTTCCCATGTAGAGAGGGAGAAAGAGAACTCTCTGTCCCCACCCCCACATGAAAAGCCATTCTCTCTTTGCAAGTGATTTTCTTTTCAGCTGACATGTCCTAGATTGTTCTAAAAAGAACAGCGGCATGAGAAAATACAAGAACAGATGATTCAAAGACTCCCTGGGAACTGCCGAGCCAGCTCCTAATTGCAAATGCAAGGGTAGGCGAAACATCTGTATTCTGAGTCACTCCATTTTTCTAGAAGGGAGGATGTCGTTAGCCCTCCCGCTGCATGAACCTCTGTGGTCTGTAAGTGGGCTCCAGAGCTGGTTCACGGTGTGCTAGATCTAGATCTAGAGACCGCAACTGAGCTCCCAACCCCCGACACACACACACAAACTCAACATATTTTGAAGTCATCTTAATTAATTGACCACCTGCCTCTGAGAGTTTTTAAGTCTGTATTTTTAATAATGAGTATGCAAAGCAACATGTGTGTGTCTGTGTGTGTTTGGGGAGGAGAAGGAAGTAAATAATCTTAAAAACCTACACAGGTTTCTGACCTTGATTCTCTAATGCCTGGAATGATACAAATTCAGGGATACGGCCTTTTGTGGAAAGAGATCCTAGGAAAAAGTGAAAAGGGAAGCAGATTTTTTTCTAGAAAACTATAAAAACAGTTATTCCAAAAGAGAGCTGGTTAAGGCTTTTTGATTAATGAATAACAAAAAGATGATGGCAAAAGAAAAGTAAGACACTGATGAGTGAAAACAAGAACTAACAGCAGTTAAGGCAGAGTCAAGTTCACCAATGTGTTTTTAGGCATTACTGTCTCTTCTGATGTGACTCCTATGGGGAAATTTCACTGTTTATACAGAGAGTATAAACAAATTTGTTGACCTAACAAAACATTGGTTTTCATTCCTCACACCTTCCTCCCCCAGCCATGGTAAACAGCTTGACATTTAGGCTCATGGGCTTTGGTGTGAGTCAGAGGTTCAAATCCTGGCTCTGCTATTCATAGCTGTGTGTCTTAGGACAAACTTACTACCCCCTCTAAGTCCCAGTTTCCACACTTACATGGGTAGGCACCAAAACCTCAGACCCTAAAGTGACAACATCACGAGACATGCTTGTACAAAATAGCTCTGGGTAAGGAAATGAAACAAAACCTGAAAGAAGAACTGAGGATGGCAGAAATACCTACTTTGAAAACTCTGACAGGCTCAAGTGATTGCAAGAGGAAGATGGCACATTACGATACGGACTCCCTGAATTGGCCACGGGCACTACCTGGTGATTCCAGATATTAAAATGGTCTGTCCTCAATCTGATTTTGCCCAAATGTCCTCAGAGGAACACTTGAGAATGTAATCTTTTCTATCTGATGGAAGAAATGGGGAGACAGATGGTGGCTGGAAGTAATTGTAGGAAGGACCTGAGATAGGACAGCAGTAGGAAGAACACGCCTTAGGAAGTATGAGAAAGTTATTCATTACCCTTGTTTCCTCTCATCCTCCCTTTCACCCATCTCTCCCCCAAGGCCATAGGCTAGAGCACTGGACAGTCTTCAAACTTGACCAGAAATGATACCATTCCAAAGTAACATAATAATGTATTATTTTGTTATTACTTACTTTTAGTAGCTAGTACTAGACTTCATCTTCCACGAGGTCTATCTTTGTTGGGAAAAGGCCTGGGTCAGTCCACTCAGAGAAGGGGAATACCTACGGGGTCACAGATGTTGGCTGGTACCATGGCTTCTGCAAAATTATCCTGCATGGGGTAAGATGCCTGTGACACTCCTGGAGTGGAAGAGGAAGAAGAGTCAGGAGAGAAGAGGAAATTGGAAGAGAGAGAGAGAAGAAAGAAGAGTCAGTGAAATGAAGGGAGGCTGGGTAGTAATGGAGGAGACAGCTCCTCAAATTCTCACGAATGCCACTAAACCCATGAAAGCTTACTGAGTTCAGAGGTTACAAAACAGGATACACATGCAGAATCAGGAGCTAGAGAGGCAATGTGATTAAACATACATGCATCTACTAAAGGCTCAAAATGTCATGAGCAGACATGGAAAGGTCAGAAAGACCTAGAGAAAATGAGAATGTATGAAAGTGGCATGCCAAGCCGAGGGAACTGCCTGGGTTCATGCATACCTGCAACCACGCACACCATCACTCATGCATCAGTATTGGTTGAACTCCTATTGTGTGCCGGGCACCGCACTAGGCTGTGGAACACCATGGTGACAAAACCAGAGTTCTTGTTCTCCTGGTGTTTGCACACTAGTGGGAGAGGCAGACATTGATCAAGTAATTGCACAAGGGACTTCCCTGGTGGTCCAGTGGTTAAGAATCCACCTTCCAATGCAGGGGATGCAGGTTCAATCCCTGGTCAGGGAACTAAGACGCCACATGCCACAGGGCAACTAAGTCCGCATGCCACAACTACTGAGCCCAGGCACCACGACTAGAGATTCTGCATGTCGCAACTACAGAACCCACGCACTCTGGAGCCTGCATGCCACAACTAGAAAGAAGACTGTGCGCCACGCACGTGCCACAGCTAGAGAGAAGCCCACATGCCACAACAAAGATCCTGCGTGCCGCAACTAAGACCCAACACAGCCAAAATAAATAAATAAATATTTGTTAAAAAGAATCCTCATAACAAGCTTTTAAAAAAAAAATTGCACAAACATTGGTAAAATTGTGATTGTGAGGAGTGCTATACAGAAGGAGCACATGATACTACGAGAGACTATAACAGAGAGATTGGCCCAGCCAGAGAGATCAGAGAAGCTTCCCTGAATAAGTGATCTTATTGATCTTACTGATCTGAGCATTGAGTGATGAGATGTTAACTGGGTGAAGAAAGCGGGGGAAAGCAGCCTAAGAAGAAGAATATGTGTACAGGCCCTGGGGTGGCAGGTTTGAAGACTGAGAGAAGGCAAAGTGTGGCTGGGGAAAAGAGACCCCGGGGAGAATGGGCAGCATGACACTGGAAGGAGGGGAAGCAACAGGCCCCTCAGGGACTGCGGACCATGGGATGGCGTCAGTCTTTATCTTAAGGGCAGTAGGAAGTCATCATAGGGAAATTGACAGGAACCCCCAAGAAAGTCTGAAAAGGGCAAATGAGACCCCTGTTTACACTTTATTTCCACTTTCCTCAGCATCTCTACTGACTACCAATCAATGACAGCTTGTGTAATAGCATACCCAAAATCAGAAAAGTAAACATTTAATTAACTTTGTTAATCTAGTGATTTCATTTAAATAATTAGTATTTTAAAATGAATTTTCCATCAACATACAAGAAAAACTCCCAGTTCTGAACCACCGTCAAAACACAAATGCCCAGTATGTAAATTCGTAATTCAGTATTTAGTCTTCCGTTACTTAAAGAATACTGAATTAGGAATCAAACAGCCTGAGTTTTAATTCTGACTCTGGCACTTATTAGTCACACGGCTTTGGGTTAGTCCCCAAACCTCTCTCAGTCTCAACTTTCCTCATCTATAAAATAGGGTAATAACCCTTGCCCAACGTACCTCACAGGTTAAAGTGAGAGCATTTTGTAACACCAAATAGATTATTATTAACCTTTCTCCAAATTGCAAAGGCAAATACACGACTTATCCAATCAGATAACGTTTTTTTTTAACCTCACATATCAAACTGTTTTGCAATATTGTTACAAAATGCTGCTTTATCTTGAAGGTCATTGCCCTCTAATACATTACAAAACTACTTGTGTACATAAAACCACCAAAATTCTTTGAAAAGTTTTTCCCTTATAGGTTATTACAAAATATTGAGTATAGTTCCCAATGCTATATAGTAGGTCCTTGTTGGTTATTTATTTTATATATAGTAGTGTGTATATGTTAATCCCAAACTCTTGATTTATCCCTCCTCCGTTTCCCCTTTGGTAACCATAAGTTTGTTTTCCATGTCTGTGAGTCTATTTCTCTTTTTTATAAATTTATTTATTTTTGGCTGCATTAGGTCTTTGTTGCTGCGCGCGGGCTTTCTATAGTTGCAGTGAGGGGGGGCTACTCTTCGTTGAGGTGCACGGGCTTCTTGTTGCAGTGGCTTCTCTTCTTCCAGAGCACGGGCTCTAGGCGCGCGGGCTTCAGTAGATCTGGCGCACGGGCTTAGTTGCTCTGTGGCATGTGGGATCTTCCCAGACCAGGGCTCGAACCCGTGTCCCTTGCACTGGCAGGCGGATTCTTAACCACTGTGCCACCAGGGAAGTCCCTGTGAGTCTATTTCTGATTAATTAGTATGATGATCTCTAGGTCCATCCACATTACTGTAAATGGCATTATTTCATTCTTTTCTTCAGCTGAGTAATATTCCGTTTTATATATATATATATATATATATATATATATATATATATATATATATATATATACCACATATTCTTTTTTTTTTTGGCTGCATTGGGTCTTTGTTGCTGTGTGTGGGCTTTCTCTAGTTGCAGCAAGCGGGGGCTGCTCTTTGTTGTGGTGCACGGGCTTCTCACTGCAGTGGCTTCTCTTGTTGAGGAGCATGGGCTCTAGGCGTGCAGGCTTCAGTAGTTGTGGCGCATAGGCTCAGTAGTTGTGGCGCATAGGCTCAGTAGTTTTGGCGCATGGGCTTAGTTGCTCCGTGGCATGTGAGATCTTGCCAGACCAGGGCTACAAACCTGTGTCCCCTGCGTTGGCAGGCAGATTCTTAACTACTGCGCCACCAGGGAAGTCCCAATGTACCACATATTCTTTATCCATTCATCTGTCGGTGGACATTTAGGTTGCTTCCATGTTTGCCTATTGTAAATAGTGCTGCATGTATCATTTATATTTACAAAAAAAAAAAAAAAAGATAAACAAGAAGCAAATAAATTTGCTTATCTATGGGGGTTGGGGGAATGAAATGGAAGAGATGGAAAGGGGACAGGATCTGTCTGAATATAACTTTTATATAGTTTCGTATTTTGAACCATGTTAGCATTTTACATATTAAAAAAAATAAATTAAATCAACAAGAATGGGTGGGTAGGAGGCTCTGAAAGTGAAAGAAATGAATTAACTTGATTATAACCAAGTTAATAATACAATTACAAAGAAAAAAGAATTAATCCAAAAAACATCTGAACATAATAACAAATTATTCTGACTATACACTTTCAGTGGGATATATTCTAAAGACAAAAAAAATCTCAAACTTTACTTGGTAAGCTTGTTTTGGATAATGTTGGTGAAGTAATTCTGAAACTGTTTTGTGTATGTTGTAGAAATGAGCAAATGAGTAAATATATTGATGTTTTGAGGAAGCAGGGAGTTCACTGTGGGAGAACAAAGAGACAAATATGGAATGGAGGTAGAATTCTATACTACTGGATTGGATATCAATTAGAGTATCATTATGAACTCATGGATTTTAGAAAGTGTTTCTAGTACTGTCCATTGAGAGGACCTAAAAGCAATTTCACCCCAGAGCCATGAGCACACATGGCACCCAGGGCTTGTTTTCTAAACACCATTCCCCAAACCCTTTGGGAAAATGCATAATTTCAAGGTGAGCCTGGAACATTTTCTAGTGCCAGAAATTAAGGAAGTACTCAATACTGAGGAAGATATGTCAAAGAGATATAAGAACCTGTTTAAGGGGCTGCCACTTGCCAAATTTGGGACAATATGAGCATCAAAGTGAATAATGACAGGAATGGATTATAACACACTGAATAAAATAGAATCCATGAGTCTACACTGATTTTTTTTTTAATTTTAAAGTGATTAGGAGGAGAAAGGAAAGCCTTCCTTTACAGAAGAATGTTAACTGATAAACATAAAAGAGATGATAGAAATAGAAAGTCACTATTTCACAACTACCGTATTAATATTTGATTTCAGGAGAGAATCATCAGTGTATACTAAAACCATTGGGAGAAATATGGGGAAACAGGATCTTCACACAGTCCAAAATATCCCATCACAAGTCACTTATTAACTAAAAAGGGAAAAAATGAATCTTTATAATGGAGAAATACAGTAGATAACACCTTAATCAAATAATCCAACTGATCATCATTAAAAGGACATATTCACATCATATATCCTCTGTTGTGACAACTCAGATGTGTGATATATCACCTATTAGTATTCCTGCCAAAAATGTTTAACCTAAGTCTAACCATGAGGAAACAATCAGACATGTGCAAAAGAATGTGCTTGGACTCTTCAAAAATGTCAATATTATGAATGAAAAACAAACAAACAAAAAAAAGACCGTCAACCTGTGCTACATTAAAGAACAGAGACATGAAAATAAATACAATACGATGCATGATCCTTGCTCAAATCTAGAATACCAAAAAAAAAAAAAAAATGTTAAAGGACATTACTTGGACAATTGCAGAAACTTAAATATGGACTGCATATTAGAAAGTAGTATTATGTCAATATTAAATGTCCTGAGTGTGATAATTGCACTGTGGTTACAGAGGAAAATATCCTCATTTTTAAAAGATACATGCTGAGAGTTTGGGGGCCTAGGTGTCTAGATATCTGCAACTAACTCTCAAATGGTTCAGCTAAACAATACACATATGCACAAAGGGAGGAAAAGAGGGAGGGAGGGAAAGGAAGAAAATGTGACAAAATGTTAAAATTCTTGAATTACGTAAATGGTATATAGATATCCATTGTACATTTCTTGCAAATTTTCTATAGTTTTGCTATTTTTCAAAATACAACGTGGTTGGGGGAGAAAGGGAGCTTTTTATATGGTCACTGCAAGAAGACAGCATAGTTGATATACTTAGATAAACTGAGAACCAGTTAAGTATTATTCAGTTGGGTGAATCATTGCCAAGAGTTCAAGCTCTAGCAGAAAGCCTCCAGAAGATATTGGAGACAGCCAAAGTTACCAACAACAAAATTAATTAGTTAATACAGGACACCCAGTTAAATCTGAATTTCAGATAAATGAGCAATTTTTTTTTTTAGTATAAGTATGTCCCAAGCATTTTATCTGGCAGCCCCACTCAGAGAAGCACTGTGGTCTGTTCCATGCCCAGGGGATAAAGTACAACAGTTCAAGAATACTAGAATAGTTCAAGATTAGAGCCATTAATATTTTTTATTTACTATTTTTATTTAATCAAACTCTACTCCATTTTCTGTAATGAAGACTACTCTTCAACCTATATTTTCTCCTTACATATGGTTGGTACAGCCCTAATTTAGGCTTCATTTTCTCTCTCTGCATTGTGAAGCTTTCCCCCACTTCCACCACCTCTGACTTCTAAATACTACTTTCCCATCCTCTTCACTACCTTTCCCCCTTCTCAATTTCTACCTGTTTGGCTCAGGAGAGAATAGTTTCAAAGCAATAGATGATACTTAGCTGGGATTGCTTCTGGAAATTTGAGTCACTGTGTTAACCCCACCCAATGTCATTAGTTAAATGCCTTGACCTAGGCTGGTTGGGGATCCTCCCCTCCCAACGGAACCCCTGGACGTCTTGACATAGCATTTTTGGTACATTTGGCATCCATCAGGCCAGAGCAGCTCAGACAAAAGTTTTATATATTACAATCTTTGAAATTCCCTCTTATCAGAAATGCAAATCAAAACCGCATTGAGGTATCACCTCACACTGGTCAGAATGGCCATCATCAAAAAATCAACGAACAAATGCTGGAGAGGGTGTGGAGAAAAGGGAACCCTCTTGCACTGTTGGTGGGAATGTAAATTCGTACAGCCACTATGGAGAACAGTATGGAGGTTCCTTAAAAAACTAAAAATAGAACTACCATATGACCTAGCAATCCCACTACTGGGCATATACCCTAAGAAAACCATAATTCAAAAAGAGTCATGTACCACAGTGTTCACTGCAGCTCTATTTACAATAGCCAGGACATAGAAACAACCTAAATGTCCAATGACAGATGAATGGATAAAGAAGATGTGGCACATATATACAATGGAATATTACTCAGTCATAAAAAGAAACGAAATTGAGTTATTTGTAGTGAGGTGGATGGACCTAGAGACTGTCATACAGAGTGAAGTAAGTCAGAAAGAGAAAATCAAATACCGTATGCTAACACATACATATGGAATCTTAAAAAAATGGTTCTGATAAACCTAGGGGCAGGACAGGAATAAAGATGCAGACATAGAGAATGGACTTGAGGACACAGGGACAGGGAAGGGTAAACTGCGACGAAGTGAGAGAGTAGCACTGACATATATACACTACCAAATGTAAAACAGATAGCTAGTGGGAAGCTAGTGCATCGCACAGGGAGATCAGCTCGGTGCTTTGTGACCACCTAGAGGGGTGGGATAGGGAGGGTGGGAGGGAGGCGCAAGAGGGAGGGGATATGGGGATATATGTATACACATATAGCTGATTCACAATGAAACTAACACAACATTGTAAAGCAATTATACTCCAATAAAGATGTTAAAAAAAAAAATTCCCTCTTATCACTGAAGCTCCTCCTTTTTTGGTCTTCTTTATCAGCTTCTCTTATTTTTCTTAATGTCTAAATGTTGGACAGCCTCAGTGTTTAATTCTGGGCATTTTCTCTTCTCTCCCTTGGGTCCAGTGCTTCCCAAAGTTCAATAATATGTATATTGTCTTCATGATTTTTGACATCTCTCGATAATTATTACTAGTTTTCTTTAAATGGATATGTTTAAATTTATATTTTTTTAAATTAATTTTTATTAGAGTACAGTTGCTTTACAATGTTGTGTTAGCTTCTACTGCACAGCAAAATGAATCAGCCATACATATACATATATCCCCTCCATTTAGGACACTACAGTGCATTAAGTAGAGTTCCCTGTGCTATACTAATTTATATATTTTAAAAGATTTTATACCGCAACTATAAAGAGGAATTTAATATCATAAATGGAAGATAAATGTAAAAATAAAACCTCAAAATATATAAAATGTAATTTTTAACTTAGATTTAAAATAATCAATAAAACAAATTATTAATATATAAACAAATGATTAACATGCACACCCCAAAATAAATTACTCATGAGAAGAATTGAGCTTTTCAGGATCCGTCAGGAATAGTGACTGGATGTTTGGCATCACGTTCCTTGTCTTGGGCATACAGTTAGAAACTGAAGATCAGGAGGGAAGCGAATTTGCTGAAGATCAAAACAAAGTAGAGGCAGAGCTGGATCTATAGCCTGAGACTAATGAATCGCAGTTTCAGAGAGTGGTCTCAAAAATAGAGAATTCAGAAAGGAACACTAGCTCCTGATGGTGTGAGGGCTCAGTCAGGGGCCAGGAGTTTGGTGCATGGTAGAGTAAAAAGAATATAAACACTGAAGTCTAAAAGGCTGTGGTCACGTTGTGAATGAATAGGCCGGTAAAGCCATGTTACCATAAGCCTATGACTACTCTTTGAACCTCAGTTTTCTAACTCACAAATTGTAGAACTGCGAGAAGACAATCAGACACAAGTACTGAGTGCTCAGCCCAGTGGTTACACAATCAGTAGAAGTTTCCTTCCTTCCTCTCCCATCTTTGTATCACCAACACTGCCACAGACCTACCCACCACTAGCTGTATCTCCTTTTGAAGGAGATACAGATTTTTTTTCTTCTGAATAATCCAGACCTGATTTCTCTCCATCACTGCCCTGTGTCCAGTGCTGGGAGAAAGGACTTCATCTGTGCTGGGCTGGTTGGCAAGGAGAGATGCAGCAGCTTCCTGGTGTCTTTTGGGGGTTGGGTCTGTAAAGATGAAGATGGCCTAGAGATGACTTCTAAAAGCCTCAGGTAACCCTCAGCTTTCAGTTGCAATGGGAGGGCTGCAGGTTTTAGTGGGTAGCACATGAGCCCAGGGATATTCTCAGGTTCCTGATCCAGTGAATACTCAAAGGCCTCTTGGGAAGTTCGACCCCAGGAAAGCCATGGGGGGCAGGGCTGTGGGGAACCTAAAAATGTCTAGAGTGCAGCATTTGATGATTGTGGAGATGAGAAGCAGGCAACAGGACCTAAGAAATAGCTGGGAGTTGGGTATTCAGTTTCTGTGGGAAAAGGGGCGGCTGAAACTTGGAAGTAGGGAGAGGAAGGAAAGATGGGACTGCTAGTCTCCATGGCAAGAGGGAGGGGAGCAGAACTTTCCATCACTCAGAGAGTGAGATTAGTTGAGGGAAAAGTTTGAAATATGTAGCCCATGTTCTCTTCGGTAGTAGACTACCGAAGAGAAACATGGGATGATTTCAGGAGTGTGAAAATAACAGCAGGACACAGTCAAGCAAAGGAGAGCTGAAATTGGCACTTTCAGGCATACCTGAGATTCCCTGTGTTCTTGAAAAGAATCCAGATGTTTCTGGATTCTTCTTGATGCCAAGGAAGACAGACAGCAAAGTAGCCAGGAGATTGCCAACTGGGGGGAAGTAGTGGACCACCCACAATGAAAATCTCCTGGGAGTTGCAGCTAGATCCCAAGAGGGATGCATGATGCCATCATGTGTAGGATGGGTCCAAGCTGGCAACAGCGAACCACTGGAGATGGACTAAGCTGACAGAACTAACCACGAGTCCATGAGTCTCAGACCTCAGCATCCGATATCCAGCAACAAGGCAAAGAACAGAGCCTAGAAAGACCAAAGAAGCAAGAGGACTCCCTCAAAGAGCCTGTGGATGTGTATCTAGGGACACTTCTTTCCAATCATATGACTCCAGATCATCACATCTCTAGATAGCATGCAAAGGAAGTGGAGAAGGAAATCTGAACAATAGGGCGTATATCCAAAAGAGACCAAACCATCAAAGATATGATTTAAATTAGCAAAGACTTGAGATATGTTAACTGGCAAGTTAAATTTTTTTTCCCATAGTTCCCAGAGGGAAGTAGAGCCCCAGAGTAACACTGGCTCAAATTTAGGAGGAAAAAAAGTACATTCATCTAAGCAAAGTCTTAAATTTTCAATTTCAGGACATTTTTTACCTTTACCATATTTTTCAACACTTTGAAAACAGGCACTGTGACTATTTCTCTCATATATCAGGCACATATCAGGAATTCAACATTTGTTGAAAAAAATGAAACGGATGAATGACCCTAAATAAATGGCTGACTCTGGAACAGCACAGTCTAGGTTTTAATTCATAGCATATACTAGCTCACTGATTTTCCTAAGGTTTGAAAACAAGCACTGGAAATAAAATTCTTTTACTTTACACAACTTCTTAGGTCATAAATATAAGGTCCTGAAATAATTGAAACTAAGAGACTTTGCGGCAGGCAGAAACGGGAAATTCTGTTAGCCCTCTGTAATTTGTTAATGACCTCTAAGGCAGACAGCCCCCATATTTCTGCTCCAAATTGTTGGAAATATGTCTGGACCATGACGCAATCACCGCAAAGATTCTGAGAAAATCAGTATTCCCTCCAGTGACATCCAAAAAAGAATCAAACCAAACTTTTCAACTGGATTTTATGAACTCCATGACCAATTTAAATTCCCATTACAGTACAATACTGACAGAAAGAGGTATCTTACCTGTCAATATCTTTTGATTAGTATTGCATCTTGTTTTAGAGAGCCTCATTTATCCTCAAGATGAATCTTAAAAGCACATTTTGAATACAAGTTAGGCTTTGGGAAACACATTGAAGAAAATGCAAATAAAAAATATTTTAAACCCTTAAAAAGATGTGTCCTCTACTGCTCCTCAAGAACTCTAGACAGTCAAGACTGACTTCTCCTAAACCGGTTGTTCCATACAGAGTTACTCGGCTGGGTGTGGTGATGCTTCTCTTCCATATAATAAATGTAATAATGTATCATCACACTCCCTTTGGACTCTATAAAAGGCCATTGTCTGCCTGTCAGATTACTGGCTTGTCATGTATTTTCAGAACCAAAGTATCTAGATAAAGCATTGTACAAAAGTTGTACCTACCTGTTTTAAATCACCTTTAGTACAGACAGTGGTTAAGAACAGACTCTGCCTCATTAGGGTCTGGATTCCAGCGGTTGCATTTACTTCACCATAAACGCTATTTCGCCCGCCGTCTTTAAAAGGGGGATAATACTATTCTCCTAGTGGGACTGTTGTGAGGATTAAATGAGTAATTATTTGTAAAGCCCTCAGAACAGTGCCTGGCAACAGCCAGTACTAATGTGCTCATTTTAAGACCATTATCCCCACAGAATCTCACGGACTTAAATTTAAATACCCTTAAAGAGAAGAGAAATCAAAACTGTTGCATTTTCTCAAAGCTCCCTAATTTTATTAGTTGCTCGAGGCTTTCCAAGCATTTAGAACACGGCAGATAGCAAGGAAGGTAAAGTCAATGGAAAAGAGAGCGAGAAGAAAGGAACCCAGTTGTTTGCTAGTTGCATTAAAACATTCTCCGTTTGAAAATTCGAGTATGAATGCCCTCCTTGGTCATCCTTTGCGTTTACACATTTTCTGCGAAACCAGATTTTGTTTTTAAGAGAAACAAATCCGTACACAATCTAAGAAAAAAGCACAGCATTTCTTTCTCTGAGCCATACTGTGATCTGGATGAACAGCGGAGGCTTAAAAGCTAGGGTCGTCCATTAAGACCTCACTGAGACGTTCAATCACTCGAATTATCAGAAAAACAGCACGAGCGCCACGAGGCCTCAGACCCAGGCTGAACTTGCCCTGGAGGTAACCAGGAGCATCCAGGGGCAAAGCGAGCCTCCGAGCGGACCCGGGCACGCGGCTACGCCCCGACCGCCGGCTTCGCTTCTCTCGCGGAGAACCAGAGGCTTCCTCGGCACACCTCCCCGGTGCTTTTAAAGCCCAGGAGAGAGAGGAGCCCAGGCGAGGACAGCTCCGAGCGAACAAGAGCGAAGAGCCCGGAGCCCGACCCAGACCCGACGCCCCACTCCCGGAAAACGCGCCCGCGCGGCGGCGGCGGCGGAAACGGGAGCGGCGCGTGGCGGGAGTTTCCGGCGTGCGCGGCGGAGCGCTCGGACGGGGGCACGGCCGGCTCCCAATAGCGCACAATGAGACAGCGCTGAGCGCCGGAAGTGGGGCTGGAGGAAAACACGGAGAGGGAGCCCGGCCGGGACAGGAAGAGGCGGGGGGCCGCGGCGGAGGTGGTGAGTGCTCACGGGCACCGTTTCCCCTCGTGTCCCTGTCAGACTCGCGTCCGGGGAGGGTCTTGGGTGGGTTCTCCGGTCTGCAGAGTCGAGGGTAGGCCCGGCCCGGGAGATACGTTGGCTCCATCCTCCGCCGGCCTCCTCTCCCCAGTTGCGAGGTCCAGGGAACCCCCGAGCCGGTGGGACCTGAGCTCTCGGGCTCGAGTCCTAGTCTTCACTTTGTGTCAGACCCTGCGGGGACTGGAGAAGAAGGGATCTGGGTGGTGGCACTCGGCCCCAGCCCCCTGTCCGGCCGGGGAGACCCCGGAACCCTATCGAGGAGACAGGTCACTTCCTGCTTCCTGGCCCTACGGTGGCTTCTCGGCCAGGACTGCGGAGACGCCTCCTGTTTCTTCGCCTCCGACCCAAAGGGTGGAAACCGAGGCAGATCGGGGGTGGGGCGGTCCCATGGGGATCGAAGAGGGAGAACTGCTGTTCGTGACAAAACCAAACTTGTTTGGGGTGGGAGGATGAGGACTGGGGGCGTTAGCTTGAGTTGTCCCTTAGTCAGAAAGCCAGCCCCACTGAACAGAGCGGAGCCTTGGTCGGGAGCCCTCCGTAGCCCAAGAGATCGAAGCCTGTCGTTCTGAATAGTCACAAGCGGAGCCGAGGTGCCGGGGTACGTAGAAGGGTCTGAAAAGTGGAGTTGAGAGATGTACTGCGTTCACAAAGTTTCGGTTACTTTGTAGTAACACTTAAAAGTAATTGCCAGCTTGTTTTTAAAAGACTGGGGAGTTCTCTAAAGTATAGGCTTGGGGTGAGGTATTTGGTTTTGGGGGTTTTTTTGGGGGGGTTCTGAAGAAAAGAGCTTTTGTTATATCTATATAATATCTATGAAGAATATTATAGAATTAAGCCTCCGAACTTATAGCATAATGCACTAATTATTGGAACGTGATGGAAATTAGGAAAAGAAGGGTTTCTTACAAGCTTTTGAGCATCTGTGCAATAAATGTGTGGTACTTTGTCAACTTAGTATGATACCTTGTTATAGTTTGTCTCCAAAATGTCTTCTTCCAGGTGAAGAGTAAGAAAATTGAAGTCAAAGACCATGGGAGATGCCGCAAAACCTTATTTTGTGAGGCGTGCTAAAGAGCGAGGGACTACAGAGGATGAGGATTTCAGAAGGGGTCACCCCCAACAAGATTATTTAATAATGGATGATTATGCTAAAGGCCATAGCAGTAAAATGGAAAAAGGCCTTCCAAAAAAAAGAGGAACACCAGGGAACTATGGGAATACTCCCAGAAAAGGACCATATGCTGTTTCTAGCAATCCATATGCATTTAAGAACCCTATTTACAGTCAACCCGCTTGGATAAATGACAACCACAAAGATCAGAGTAAAAGATGGCTATCTGATGAACTTGCTGGTAATTCAGACAGTTGGAGAGAATTCAAACCTGGACCTAGAATTCCTGTTACAAACAGACCAAGAAAAGACTCTTTTCAAGAAAGTGAAGATGGGTATAGGTGGCAAGATGGAAGAGGGTGCAGAACTGTAAGACGACTATTTCATAAAGACCTGACAAGCCTCGAAACTATGTCAGAAATGGAAGCAGGAAGCCCTGGTAATGTTTCCAACTTGTCAAGTTACAACTCTGATGTCAGCAATGTCTTTTATTTTTCATTCAAATGAGTTTTATTATTTTCAGCAATGCAGTTCCAGTTTTTCATAGTTTCTGCTTATTTAATGTGATTATTTTAAGGATTGTAATCATGTTATTTGGGCAACTTCAATATGTTGCATGTATTTCCCTTTAAAAGTTTACTTTGCCACAAGGCTTATTTTACTTTAGTAAAACTATATTTCCCATTGGTACTTTTTACAGAAGAGGGTGATGATATCCCCCTGGGGATATATCGTAATTTCTGAGGGGTATGTATGTGTTTTTCTAAATTATGTATTATAATTTTATACTTGAATAATGAATATATCTGTGATATAAATGACAGAATATAAAGCTTAAAAAAAACTTATTCTATGTAAAAACACGATATAGACTGCACATATCTCCTGCTACAGAGCGATAATGTGTCTTTTGTGTGGAGCATCAATCTCTAGAGAAGGATAGTGCAAGATTTTTTTTTCTCAAAAGTGAACATGGTAAACAGGTTGAAAAACATTGTTTAGAAAGTCAGAAATTCAGATAAGATAAAAGCTTGTCCTTTTAGTTTAAGTAAAACCAAAAGCCTTCTAAGCACCCTATGTGCTTGATAATAATTGCCCCAGAGTTATTATTTATACCTTTTTCTAAAAGGTGAATAGATTTTGTCCATGTAGCAGAAGAACAGAAGAATCAACCAGCCTCGTAAATCTTTAAGCTAAAAAGAACTTGAAGGAATTGCAGTGCTCTGTCATGGTGTATCAAAGGTAGAATCACAATTTTATTCAATACAAAGCAGGTAGCTGTGTCTCTGGAGAGGTTAAATTTATCCAGACTTGTTTATGCAGAGTGGTAGATGAGGAAGTGGAACTGAAATCATGTACTGTGCTGCTCTGGCCATGAACTCGGCCTGGAATCTGACAGAGGGAACTGAACACGTATTCATAATTTCTGGCCTTTCGATTCTAAAAGTTTGTGTATATTTAAGTAGTTCTTTATTACTGTGTCCAGGTGAGACATGGACATTCTAATTTAGTTACCAATTGTTGGTCTTTCAGAAAAGAAAAAGTTGATCTTAAGCAGCATTACCAAAAGAAAGATTTATAGGTCAAAAGTTTGCAACCAGATAGATATTAAAAGAGACTTTACAGACCAAAAACCTCTTATTCTATATTCCTGCCTAGTCTTAAAAGCAAAGCTTAAGTGATTTTGAATAGGACCTGCATTTTTACTATCTTTTTGTTGAAGTCAATCCAAAACTCCTGTGTTTGCTCTGTATGAAATTACATGTGTGTGCTTTCAGTTTCCAAATGAAGGACTGTTCAGTTTCTATCCCTTGAAAAATCTTCATAAAGAAAATATCAAGCTTTGGCATAACATTGCTTACTGTAGCGAGAAATGCAGTTTAAAGTATAAACTTTACACTATGCTCAGAGGATCCTAAAAAGGATCTCACTAAAGGGACTGAAATTTTCCTTAAATCAAACATATCTTAATAAGGAAGGGTCTTATTAAATGATGCAAGAAGATGTAATGAAAATTATCTTAGAGTTGCTTTGTTTTTTAATACTAACTTTCTATTTTTCAGTTCTACTTTACTGCCCCTACTTCACTCCTCATATATCCTAGATTGCCAATTTAATATATTTGGGACAATGCCATTAATGATCTTAGCTGGAAAATATCCACTCAAATGCACGTGTCCTTTGTGAATGGAGTAATGGACCATATGCAAATAAAATATGAGAAACGGAATACTGTATATAGAGAATTCATATTACTACAGAAAGCCTGGGATGAGCCAGGTAGTCTTCCTCTAAGTAATTATGGGAATTTTTTTAGCAATACCCAGCTTTGCCTTTCTAGATTCCCTCCAATGAGATTTTAACTGTTTTTACCATGCAGGCCTATGAAACTCAGTTCAGAAGTTTGTATTGCCTTGTCAGTTCCTGCCTTTTTTTTTTTTTTTTTTAACAAAGTAAGGGGTGGGGAGTTCTGGTCTATTTTAGGTGTGAATGGGTTTGCTGCAAGAAGAGATTTTTCTTATACTGTTAGATAGAAAGATGACTTTCAGAATTCCATCCATGCTCTAATCTCTGTTTTAAATCCCTTTATTTGATTTAGTCATGTGTCCCTGGACCAGTTACTTATTTTCTTGGACCAGCATGTTCCCTATCTGTATAATGGGGATAATATTAGCATCCATGACAGGATCATGGGATTAATCTGAGGCAGTGCACAGAAAGTGCTTACATTGCCTCTGTCACATGATAAAATACTCAGTATTGGTAGCTGCAGTTATTGTCAGCATCAGACAGAATTTGTGCAGCCATCCACTTCTGTGTACAAAATGAGTTAACTGTGCTCTTTGGAGGGAAATTAAAGTCACTCTTTCTAGAAAAATGATAGCAAATATAGTGAGAAGCCTTTGTGATCAAGAGAGAGGAGATGAAAAAAGGAATTTGGTTTCATATCAGTTTTTGTTTTGTGAACTAACAATGGACTTCTCTGATGGTGTTGCACATGTTAGTGTAAACCTTTAATGAGTGTTTGCCTAAGAAACTTTGCCCTGAAAACTGAAGTCAGATGCAGTTATTTAGAGTTTGTAATGATAAGCAAATTAAATGAGAATAGACACACCTCTGAGTTAAAAGAATTGTTTATCTCAAAGGTTTATTCGGACCAGGAGTACTGTCCTTAAAAGATTGTGATAATTTAATTGGGCATAGGGGGAGTGTTAAAAAGCAATAGACCGTTTTTGACTACTTACCTTTTAGTATTCTATTTGTCCCATTTTGATTGCTTTAAAAAAAAAAACAACTGTATTTGTCCTAATACTTGTTTAATTTTTTTTAATTGCTGCTGTATTTGCAGAATTTCATTATATTCATCTCAGGGTAGTTTGAGTACAGGGCTTACTGCTTTTCCTTTAGAGCTGTTGGCGATAGCTATTTTTAAACTTAGAGGTCCTATACGTCCCTTTCCTGACATAATTTCTTTTCAATCATACTTGCTATACAAGTAATGAGTTCCACTGAAAACTTGACATGGCAGTTGCCTCATGCAGAGCATTTCAGTAGGTTTATATTTTCAGAGAGTAATTTTTGGTAAGCCATTTAAAAACTATTCAATCCATTTATCACAATTTTAATTGAGGAAATGAATTTCATTTTACTCTTATGTGGTACTAGTAGCTTCATTTTCAGAACTTGATAGAAATTACCAAAGCTATTAAAAACAATTTTTTGTAGATCAGTCCCACAAGCATCTTCAGTTTTACTGAAGTTGAAAAGCTATAAGTTTAAAAAAGGAATAGATTCATTTATTAGTTATAAGGACTATAGAACTAACAGCAGGGTTTATAAACAAATGAATTAGTCTGTACTTGTAGAAAACTTTTATTTCAACTGCTAATTGTTTTTTTCCTTTGAAATGTGCTCAGTGTGCAGGCTGTTCAAAGAAGCTAAAATGAAAGTAAAGATAAAATGGGTAATAGTTATCCTCGGTAAATACAGTTTTGGCTTGGACTTCTTGATATTAATGTGGGGGAGGGCCCAATTATGTGAATGCTAAATTTACAATTTAGTGATGGATTTTCACTCCAGATAAGAGTGGAGTTCATTTCTGAGTTCTTTGGAGATAGACTGTCCATCTTTGCTCCATTGAGACTGTTCACCGATAAAAAATGAAAACAGATGTGGATAGTTTTCGTTAGAATACCAGGTATACTTACAGGTATACGAGGGAGCGTTAGATACATGTACATCATATATTATGATATATTAATTACATTAGAATTACAGGTGTACTTTCCTTCAAAGGATAATTTTTACTCTTGCTTGAGTATGCTCAGCAGTATACCAGGAAGAGATGATAAAATCAAATTTTATGGTTGAAGTAGAATTCTTTTAAGTTTTCCAAAAAGATGGTTTCTGTGGATTGGTGTATCCAGATGTGAGGAGCTTAAGAGCATTGAAGCATTTTATCCACGGGAGAGGTATACCTTTCCTTTTGCTCTGTGTTCAGATGTCATTCAGATATCACATGATTTCATTAATAAATATGCAAGTTCTGCTTTTTACTCAGAGTGGTGTTATTCAGTATTGCCAATAATATTTTCCCCCTAACTTAAGAAAACAAGAAGCAGAGGTCCAGACCTAGGAAGCCAAGGAGGACTAGAAATGAGGAAAATGAACAGGACGGAGACTTGGAAGGCCCTGTGATTGATGAGTCTGTGCTTTCAACTAAGGAGCTGCTGGGCTTGCAGCAGGCTGAGGAGCGATTGAGAAGAGACTGCGTCGACAGGCTGCAAAGGGTAACAGCCTTCATCTGTTAGTTAAAATCCTTGTTTTGGTTTAATCTGTTAGTAGTCATTGGGAACATGTGCTTTGATGAACTATATATCCTACTTTGGCATTTAAGCACTACAAGTCAAAAGTGATACTGTTTGATTTAATGGAATTCCTTTTTTTTTTTTAGGAATTACTTTTAAAAAATGATTATTAGCATAGTGATAAAGAGGGATAGTACTATATTAACAGTTTTTAAAGTGAATGAGAAATCATCTTCTGGCCAGTTTTTGTTTACCTGTATTTTGTCTCTGTACATCTTTCTCTCTCTATGTCTCTATAAATATGTGCTTATGTGTATGTCTCTATACATCTCTTCAAATTGTAGCGACCGAGAAACTACCCTACAGCAAAGTACACCTGCAAACTTTGTGATGTTTTAATTGAATCCATTGCATTTGCTCATAAGCATATCAAAGAGAAGAGGCACAAGAAAAACATTAAGGTAAGTTTAACCCAAACAAATATGTTTACTTGTCAGTTATTACTTGTCATCTTTATGACTTTCCTTAAGATTATGGTATTAGTAATTTTGCTACTTATATTGCTGAATTTATTTTGACCAAAATACTTTATACTGGTCAGATATGTTCGCTGAGCAGTCTTGTGAATTTCCTTAGGACAGTATCAGGATGAATGAAGCCAATGGTAGGACCTAGATATATGTTCTTAGGCCAGTAATAATAAAGTAAATAATTTGCCATTGCTGTTTCTAATGTTCTTTCTTTACACTTTTTCCTTATTCCTGTCTTCCCTCTATTACTGTATGTGCATAAAGAAGTGTGTGCATGTTTGATAAGATGAAGACTAAAACAGCTAAAGTGAGAAGGAGGGCTAAGAAAAATATTCCAGAATACTGTACAGGGTGTTGTCTCTGTGAATGGTAGAAGGTAAAAACTGTGTAAGTCATTTTTAATCTCAACATTGATCTTAAAAGGAGAAGCAGGAGGAAGAGTTGCTCACCACGTTACCCCCGCCTACACCCTCCCAGATAAATGCGATTGGTATTGCCATTGACAGAGTGGTACAGGAGTTTGGCTTACACAGTGAGAACTTGGAACAGAGACTAGAAGTTAAACGTATCATGGAAAATGTGTTCCAACACAAGTTACCAGGTATTTTCTAGATTTGTTTTTCTTTTTAGCTACCTAAAAGTACCCCATTCATTTTTCCTACCAGTAGTAATTTTTGCCTAATAGAAATTGATTTGCCATGTCCTGAAGCTCTCAATTTTATTGTATATTTTTGTTTCTCCTGGCTTACCCTAAGGTAACAAAGACTTTTACATATGTTGTCATTAACCTGTCTTCATTGTGAGTTTCATTGTGTCTGTCCATTTACATGCCCCGTATTATTAGAGCACCATGGGACTCTTGTATATCTGTTTACCTTTCTATTTATTTATTTACTTTCCATCTCTAAGTTCAGTTTCTTTTTTTTTAATTGAAGTATAATTGACTTACAATATATTAGTTTCAGGTGTACAACATAGTGATACAGTATTTTTTATCATTACAAAATGATCACCACACCTTTCTACCTATTTACATTGACACAATATTTTGAGTTAAAATAAAGAAAAGTATCCTGGAGTCATTTTCAGGTTATCTGTGTCCATAAAAGTTTCTGTTTAACCGCACTTAAAAGAATTGCACCATCTAAAATGAGTTTTCAAAACTAATTTGTAAGAGATTTTGTACAGTGCAGAATTGATTTTTCCAAGTTATGTCTGTGGAGCCATGGAAAACTATTTTTTTCAAAAGCTCCACAAGTGATTCTGATCCACAGCCAGGGTTGAAATCACTATTTGAATTTATTGCCGTACCACCCATAAAACTGTTTGTTCTACTGAAAGATCATTCATATAGTATATGATTCATATTAATATATATCTGTTAAAAAAAATAAAGGGCAAGATTCTGTTCATCCCCCCCCTATATAGGTGTCTCATCCTTTATGCTGTAGACAAGTTCCTGAGAAGTCATTTGTAATTTTGATTTTTGCTATAGATTTTCATTGTAAAATTGAATGTGCTTTGTCATGGAAAACCTGTTAAAACCCAAAGGAGTTGTTTGACTTAACAAACTTGAAAGAAAAAAATACAAAGTCCCCTGATGAGAAGGGGTAATTTTTTGGCACAACAATAGTAAAACATTGGGAAAAATGCCGTAAAATAAATATAGGTGGTACACATACACACGTCTTCCTCTGAACTGTGAATCACTTGCTGCCTAACATTTTAAGTTATATCAGTGATATTATAATTATTTTCTAAACTTTTCCTAAAGGCATTATATTATGTTAAATTAAACTTTTTGTTCATAATACAGTGCGTATTCATATTGAAAACTAACTTTATGCTGATTTTTGTGATTATTGTTTTACTGAAACATGATCTTTATAGTAAATTATACCTATGTACGCTTTCAAAAAGGTGAAGTGTTTGCGTTACCTCTTCAGTATATACTATCAGGTTTACAAACGTATAACAAAGTTAGGCATCCCTTTTCAACTTCCACATTTTAAAAATCATTTCAAATAGTATTTTCTGCACAAAACACGAAATAGTAAAGTAAGTTTTAACGTGTTTTACAACTGATATGAAAAGAGTGGCTATTAAACTAAACTGCAGTCAATGCAGTGTTCCCTTTTTTTTTATTTATTTATTTATTTATTTATTTATTTATGGCTGTGTTGGGTCTTCGTTTCTGTGCCAGGGCTTTCTCTAGTTGTGGCAGGCGGGGGCCACTCTTCATCGCGGTGCGCGGGCCTCTCACTATCGCGGCCTCTCTTGTTGCGGAGCACAGGCTCCAGACGCGCAGGCTCAGCAGCCGTAGCTCACGGGCCCAGTTGCTCCGCGGCATGTGGGATCCTCCCAGACCAGGGCTCGAACCCGTGTCCCCTGCATTGGCAGGCGGACTCCCAACCACTGCGCCACCAGGGAAGCCCAGTCTTCCCTTTTAAATAAAATAAAATGAAGACAAGAGCAGAGTCACCCATTCCTGTCCTTTGCTTATGCCAGACTTGAACAGTGTTTTTCTTTTGTGTGTAGTTCTAATTGATGGTTCCATTTCTGAAATAGCAGTGTCTTGTAATAACTTTTGAGAAATTTTACTTTATTTATGACTTTTATTTATTCAATTTTTTTTGTTTTAGATTGTTCTCTGAGATTATATGGGTCATCCTGTAGCAGATTGGGTTTCAAAAATTCAGATATAAACATTGACATTCAATTTCCAGCCATTGTAAGTACAAAGTGAAATGTTAGAATTTTCACAGTGGTACAGAAATTCTTTTTTTTCCCAAATGTGAGCTATATATGGATATATTTTAGATATTTGAGGACAGTTTAAGTGTGATGTTTTTTTTCTAAAACTGCATTGTTTTTAAAAGTATAATTTTTTTCCCTAAAATTGCTGTTTTTATGTTTTCCTGCATGCCTTCAATTTTAGAGCATTTCTTTTTATTCTACAGATCTTTCATACTTTCTTCAGACACTGGTCTTCTAACCATGTGAATCTGATGGGGTTATTTAGGTCTGTTAACTTGAAAGGATTAAATTATCTTGACAAATCAACTTTCCAATGGCAGGAAAGGATTTCAGATTTCAAATTGTGTATCTATATAAACATTTATGACCTGCAAGCTTAATTTGTTCTTGAGTCTCCTCTTATATACACCCACCTTGTAAAAATAATTATGCTTTTTTTTTAAACCATCTTAATATGGTTTTTTTTTAAAGGCACAGGCTTTTTTTTTTTTTAAAGATTTATTTATTGATTGATTGATTACTATGTTGGGTCTTCGTTTCTGTGCTAGGGCTTTCTCTAGTTGTGGCAAGCGGGGGCCACTCTTCATCGCAGTGCACGGGCCTCTCACTATCGTGGCCTCTCTTGTTGCGGAGCACAGGCTCCAGACGCGCAGGCTCAGTAGTTGTGGCTCACGGGCCTAGTTGCTCCGTGGCATGTGGGATCTTCCCAGACCAGGGCTCGAACCCGTGTCCCCTGCATTAGCAGGCAGATTCTCAACCACTGCGCCACCAGGGAAGCCCAATACTTATGCTTTTAAAGAACTACACCTAGCCTAGATTTCTGGTTTAAACATGGTTCAAAAAGATGTTGATGAGTCAGAAGTTTAAAACTGGAAGGCACTTTGGTAGATTATCCATTTACTTACTGGTGGTTCCTGCAGGCCAGTTTGCAAATGGTTTATGCCCATTTACTTGGGTTGCTACTTAAAAATAAAAATGATTCCTAGTTTCCTCCCCCAGATGTTCTGTTTCACAACCTCTCATTCCTTGCCATCCCTGACTGCTATAGCTACCTGGTCAGCTGACCAATGGATTTTACTGTTCTTTTAACCTTAAATTCTGCTTAATAATTTACCAGCGTAGCAGTTATTTTGATTTCATGTCATTCATTCATTTAGCAAATATTCAGTGAGTTTGAGTATATGTCAAGCACCATACTAGGTTCTAGAGGACAAAACAGATATCATTCCTCCCTCCAGGAATTCATACGTAGGGAAGGAGATAAGTAATTATGTTTGTATAATTAATTATAATGAGAGCTATGCAGGGAAACAAGGTTCTGTGAGAGAAAATAAAAGAGTGTAGATATAGCTGCCCTGAAGGCCCCTTTGAAGGGATTACATTTAAACTGAACTCTAAAAGATGAGAATGGGTGGGGACAGTGAAAGGGTAAAAGAGTGTTTCAGCCTAAGGGCACATCATTTGCAAACAATGAGTTTGGCCTATTCAAGGTGCTAAAGGGAAAATTGTAAGGGCTGTGGTGAAGGGACCTAGAGGAAGAATAGCTTAAGATTAGGATAGAGGGGTAGTCTAGGGCCCAACATACAGGAAGCCAGAATTTCATTTTGACCTAAGGGCATTAAGAAGCCAGATTGAGAGTTTTAAGGAGGGTCACAACTAGATCTAATGTATGATTTTAAGTGGTTTTGGCTCCTGTGTGGAGCAAGGATTAATAGAGAAAGGCAAGACTAAAGTGGAGACCCCGGTAAGCAATATGTTGAAGTAGTCTCACAGAGTAAGAAGTAATATTGTTAACAGTTTGACAACCTCTAGCCACAACTTTGAGATTTGCTGAGAGGCTAATTACCTCAGGAATTAGTGAATCAGGAGTTAACTGCATAGTAGGTCTCTTTTTGCCCACACTCATCCTCTTTTTGCTCATCTCTCTGTGTCTGATGTGTGCACACAGCACAATGATTAATTCCTTTACTCTGATAGCAAGGTGCTTTCTAATTTGGAAAGGAATTTGGGTAACTTCAGATGACTGTGTATTATCTCAGTGAAGCAAAAGTACTTATGGATTATTTGATATATTCACTGATTTTATTTCCTAGATGTCTCAGCCAGATGTTCTCTTACTTGTCCAAGAATGTTTAAAGAACAGTGGTAAGGCCAAATTCTTTCCACATTTTGCTCTTAAATTTTTCTTTTGTCTATAATTTGAATATATCTTATTTCTCAAACTTTGAAAATAGGAAGTCATGTTTTTTGATTTACTTACATGGGTAATATCCAAACAAAAAACTAAAGCAAATGCCCATGAATTATTAGCAAGTTAATTAGAGTCTTGTTAGTTGTCCTACTATGCAGAATAATTATTTTGTAAGTAAAGCTTTTAGCTTGGTGATAATGTCACAATTTATAAAGATTATATTTGCCCTAGGCTGAGACTAAAAAGAATCAAAATATGTAAAATTTACTCTTGAGGGTAAAAAACTAAAAGATAATCTTTTTTATTCCATGGTTTAAATTAATACTTTACAAATAATAAGTAGTGTGGCCTAGCCCAGATGAATGAATCAACAAATAGTTGTTCCCAGTTAGGTTTATCAGTTGTCCAGAGTAATGTCCAACTGGGGCTTGACGGCTTCTGTGCTTTCCGTAGGCCTCATTAAATTGTCTCATCCCTTGAATTAGTCTTTCCCATCCTTTATGTTTTGATTGAATGAAACATTTAAACATTTCTTCTTACTTCAGTCAGTATGCATTTTGACCCCACGTATTTTAGTAGCTTTTGAAGCAATTTTTTTAACGTCCTATTCATATTTCTAATTATGTTACCCATGTAACATTTAAATGTTCTAATTCAATAATGTAGTCCTTTCTAATCAGACATTAGTTTTTCAAAATAAGGGTTTTAAATTAATGTGATTACTTGATTCTTGAATATAATACTTTTTTCCTTTTCAAGTCACTTTTATTTTGTAATCATCTCTTGAGAACCTTATTTTGTAATGGTCTTTCAAAAGGCTAAACAGATAATTCACAACTGGTACTTGTACTTTATCTAGCTGTGCTTTTAAACAAAGGCTTAGTTAACTAACCTATCTGATATTCTTTTCTTTTTCCAGACTCTTTTATTGATGTTGATGCAGATTTCCACGCTAGGGTGCCAGTGGTGGTGTGCAGAGAAAAGCAAAGGTCTCTGCTTCTTTAAGCTGTTTATTAAGTACCAACTTGCCAAAAACACTTGTACTTTACTCCATCTTAATGTCCAGTTTCTAGAATTGTAAGCTCCTATGTGGTTAATTTCACAAGCTTCCTGTTAGCATTCTCCCTCTACTGTTGGTGTTTAACGCAAGAGGAAAAAAGTGTTTTATTTTTAAAAGAGTAAAATTAGTTAAAAAGAAAAACTGTAGGAAGGAAGCATTTTGACCCATTTCAGTAAAAAACAACTCTGTCAAATAGTTACTTGCTCTAATCACCTTTATTTGCCATCCTTTTTAGAAGCATTTTAAACAGTGCTGGAAGCATTACCATTACCACTGTAAATGGGTAGTTTGTAGGCTGTAATGATTTGCCATTAGGCAGATTCCTCCAACTAGGGAAAACACTCTTGCCCTTATAAAGATGAATTCATACTCCCATTTGAAACATTTTACAGTATTCTCCTTACTTGCATTTTCCCCCAAAATAGTTTTATTATATGAAAACATGAAGTTTTAGTTCTTGAAAAATAAAGTTTACTCAGAAGACAGCTGCCCTATCTTTTTTAATCCAATATTGAGATGACCCATAAAGGTTTAGTAAGTTAGAAGTATTTATTATTAGTGTAAATTAGTTGGTGGTGGTGTAAAAGACACCTGATACCTGTATAATACTTTCTCTTTTTCCTTCCCATTCTCACCCTCTACCCCTACCAGTGGTCTTCTTTGTAAAGTGAGTGCAGGAAATGAAAATGCTTGTCTGACAACAAATCATTTAACTGCCCTTGGAAAACTAGAATCAAAGCTGGTTCCTTTGGTGATTGCATTTAGGTACTGGGCAAAGGTAGGTTTGAGTTCTTTAAATGAATGCACATTCTATGTGTGCATAAGCAGTATGCTTTGATTTTTACATGGTTCATTTAATCTTAAATGTTTGGATGCATATTTATAGACATCAAGGGAGTTGGCATCTGAGTATTAGAACAGAAATTTTAATGTGTACAGAAAGAAAAACTCAGTTTCTATTTCACTATGACATATTGCTCAAAAGATCAAAATGCTTTATGATGCTTATTAAAAATTAGTTTTGTAAGTCAAATCCCAGAGTTATGGCCCAAATGTTTACATTTTTTTTTTTCTTTTCTTTGTAGTTCTGATCCCTCACCAAACAAAAGTAAAATTTTGATGGTTTAAAAAATACCTAGAAAGCTATTTCCATATATTTGTTAGTGGAAGCAACCAGCTGGCATTTCAATGATGTGTCCTAAATCTAACATTACTCTCATCAGCTGGAGGCAAATTCAAAAACACATAGTTTGAATAACAGCAGAAGAGAATTCTGTCAGTCCCTCTCCCGTTTCCCCCTTTCTAGTGGTAGAATGGCACTCCTATTACCCTCAGAAAAATGCAACTCTCCCAGAATCTTATTTTTTTGTACAAGTCTATCTCAAACCATAATTCTTTCCATGTTAACTGTGTAGCAGGGATTTCTATGGATTTCTCAGCTGACATCCTTGGAAGCAAGTTCACTTTATTGCATGAATTTATAAGGTTGTCTGTGCTTGATCAACTTCACTAGCTAAAGCCCCCCATCCCTTAGTCTCTGTTTGGGGCTGGATCTTGTTCACATTGTCCTGCTCAATTAAGAGAGACAAAATTATGCTGCTTAAAGATTCTTGATGTAGGTTGTCTGGAAAACCTGATAAAAACGTGTGTGGATTAAGGGAAATTATGGCCACCAGTGAAAAGTCAGTTTAGAGCGCAGGACTCCCACAAGTGGGTTAAGAAATCATTTTCTGCAGATCAAGAAAATATACTCATCACAATATTCCTACCTTTGTACCATATGAATCAAATACACTGTAAATAAACCAGGTCTTTGCTGAGGAAAAAACAATGTCTAAAAGCATTTATAAATGAAGCTGCAGCTTCATAAGATGAATCTCATCAATAGTAAGTACATTACTCTCATGTGACCCACCAAGTGTTTACATTTTAACTAGTTCCCGGAAGTGATTTCTCAGGCACAGGAAAGTTTGAGATAAAGCTTCTCATACCATTTCCAGTAATATACCCAGAGACTCCCAAAAAATGAAAGCCACTATCTAATCTTGCTTTACATTTCTACAGTGTTTTAAATATGGTATCCTATTGAAATGCTCAAATAAGCATGAGAGCATCTAACACTTACCCAAAATGTAAGGTCCCATCATGATTATAAAATTGAGATTCTGTGTAGAGAAAAGCCAAAGCTTTACCGATTAAGACATGGCAATAACAATACGTAGTTCCTGTTGCTTGGGTCCAGGACCCAGCAGGGACAGAGGATGTCCCACTCTTAACTGGGTGAATTGATAATCACAATGTGCTATCCTTTGAAAGCAGCCTCCTACTTCATCACTAAGTAGGCCATGCTTTCTAAGTTGTTATTTCTGCCAGCGCTAATGAGTTTGCCTACATTCTCCCCTAATCACCTTTCTGACCAAAGCATGCATTTTCAAGGTAGTAGCTAAGGGTGAGGGGACCGTTAAACTGAGCAAAGCCAGTTGGCTTACAGTTGGAATTGAACCATCATTTTGACTTCATTAACAAGTTTTTGAACCAAGTGAATGGATTTACCATGGATATCAAAAAAATAAAACAGCAAATGTTATTTTTAGGGCCCTTCACAAATGAGTTTAGTTAACAAAATGAAAAATTTGAAATTGAAACTGTCACTCAAAACCACAGTATGTGGTTACCCCAAAAGTACAAGGAAGTACTTTGTCACTGTGGAGTTTTATTTGGAGGGGTAAATCATTTGACACACGGAAATGAAGTAACAGGTTTTAGACCAAATTGCGTAAATGACAAGTTTACAAAAGAATGTACTTTTAGACAAGTACAAAAGAATGCTTATCCTCTTTTCTCTCATTTGTAGCTTTGCAGTATAGATCGCCCTGAAGAAGGAGGTTTGCCACCTTATGTGTTTGCCCTGATGGCCATTTTCTTTCTTCAACAGAGGAAAGAACCCCTTCTGCCTGTTTATCTAGGATCATGGGTATAAAACTTTTTTGCTTATATAGCTGATACTGATTTTATTACAGGGCCACAATCCCTTGTGTATAATTTCAGAGTCTAAAAACCTAACCAGAACTGACATGAATTTATTTATCCTACTATTGTGAATATTCATACCTTTCACTGCTGAAATATTAATGTATTTGACTCAGGATGCTGCCCTGTACTCTGCTTAGGGACACTGTTACTTTTCTAAACTGAAAAAACTCTTGATTTATGGAACACATGATCTTGAGGTTTTCAGACAAGAGAATGTGAACCTATATTATCATTTGGTACACACTTTCTTTGGGTACAGTTTTATAATTTGATACTTGAATTTATATATCACCTCCAGACAGACTGTAGGAAGCTTTTGGTTCTCTATCACTTACTTTCTATTTCTAGTCTTTTACCCTGTTCCCTGTGAAACAAAAGAAAATATAAGTGCTGAAATTGCTACCTATACCACAAGATGCAGAACTTAGTAGTCACCTCTTGAATAATATTTTGCTATAATCTTTAAGATGAATTAGACTTCAGTAATGTGACCATTCTTTCTTTCTGGATAACTTAAAGTTGAGCTGATTTATTCAAATAGTAAGATTTAAGAAGAAGCCATCTCAAAATCAAAATGAAGTTATTCTCATTCTCTTGGAAACCTCACTGTTAATCCCTGGGTGTTTATCTTGATAAAAATCTTATGTGTACACTTACTTTATAAAAAGGCTCACTGGGTGAAAGCTTACTTTGGTACATCCAGTATTTTAACTAGTCTTCTTAGCGTACGCAGGATTCTCGTCATTTAAGGAGAAGATGTTCTAGAGCAGTAGCCCTTAATTATGGGTCTATTAAAAAAAAAATAAGATTTTAAGGAATTTTTTCTTTGTACTTAGTAAGTTGAGAATTAAGCAGGGACCTTTGTCTGCCAGGCCCTGAGAATAAAGACTAAAGCAGAATAAGTCCTATATAAACTCTGTCTTGGCATTAGGGATTGCAGTCCGCTGTGCTGCGACCCAGTTGCCTAAAGGGAGCTCTCTTTGTGCTTGTGATACTGAAATGAAAAAATTGAGGGTATCCTTGCTAGTCTATTCTCCTGGTAGAAAAAAGGGTGAGAGAACAAAGTCAACCCTTTGTTGATAAATAACCATTTTCATCAGAGCCAAATAGGATTCTGTGAAAGTCTTTGAAGTTTTCTTTTCACTTTGATCCAAGATAGACAGGAGTTTAAGATGGAAGCAAACCAGTTGGACTCCTATGCCAAACAAAAAGCCTTAGAAGAGGTTGGATGCATTGCCATACTCACTAATGTCTTAGTAAAATCTGCCTTTTCTTGTGCCCTCATCATCTCTAAAGTATGCATCTGTCACTGATGTGAGGATGCAGTAAAAATAAATAAATAAAGTGCTTCTATTCTGGTGATGGGATTCTCCTCAGGATTTGCTTAAGAGTAGCATGAATACCCTTTCCTATGGCCAGTGTATTATTTCCTCGGCAGTAGTACTGGAAGTTCTCTAAGGTGACACAGAATTTGGTTTTGATTATACCATTTATTTATTTAAGATTTAATAACAGAACAAGTATGTGGTGGCCAAATACTAGATTGAATTCTGTGTATCAAGTACGGCAAACTCTGCTGCCTGAACCAAAGTGATCTGTAGCTTTCAGCATTTTAAACTAGTCAAGTATCAGTGTGCTGGCTTCTGCTAGGGTCTTTAAGTCAAAAATATGAAGCAAGTGAGAGAAAAGAAATTCAGTGCCTTGTTCATGCCAGATATTTTATATCACTATTTCTGCAGAAAATCTATTGAGAACCTCAAAATTCTGTGCATGAAAGTATCTAAACTGTTAACTCCTTCAAAATTTTTAAAGCACTCTGTATGTTAGTCATTGTACTAGGCCCTGAAGGTAATACACAGATGAATAAGACTAAATTCTCTGTCAAGAAGTTTAGAGTATTGTATCTCTGTGCTCAGATCTGTGTTTTCAAAAATCTTTCAGCCATTCTCTCCCAACCTACTCAGATGTCTTCCATGTTGGAGATTATCTCTCTGACCTTTTACTCCCAATTAAAATTCCCATTTATTATCGTTAGATATTGATATGTGAGTTGTGAATGATGAATAGGCTTAACCCTGTGTTCTTAGCATCTTTTATCCCCTACAACAATATTTTACTAGTCTCCTAGTAGATATTATTTGGAATCTTCCTTATTTTAGATTATGTAAACGTAACCCTTAGGAAACAGTTATTTACACTTTAAAAATGCCAGATAATATAGTAGAAAGAAGAGTAGTGTTAAAGTTTGGCAGCCCTGAGATTCACCCAGGATTTGCCAGTTAAATCCTTGTGACCTTGAACAGGTTATTTAATCTCTGAGCCTTGGTGAAAGACTCATCTGCAAATTTTTGAAATGAGATCAGGAATGTAGAGTTCCTGGAACTCTACAGGTAGGAGAACAGATGTAGTCCTTTTCCCCTTAAATAGAAAGGCAAGTTCCACTTACGGTATGTAGGCGTGAACTCCTAAAACAAGTGATCCTTCTGGAAATAACAGCTATAAATTCTCAACAAAATACATAAAACAACAACGTGAAGGCTCTGGAGACTGAACAAATGCAAACAGACTTTGGAAAGAAGTCAAAACCTGTAGCAAGTGACCAACACAGAGTGAGTTTCTGTTTTTCAGTGGCTTTACCCCTGAAGGCAACCCTGGTAGAAAAACCAGCCCTCTTTCTGGCCAGAGGAACTAAGGCCACCAGATAATAAGGGGAAGAAAAAACAGAAAGGGAAGAGATAGAGAAGTGGAACCCTTAATTCTGTGTGGGAACTCAGTACATCACTGACTGACTTCTGAACCAGTCCAGCGTGCCATATAAGGAGATTGGAAGTCATTACTCTACCCTCACAAAAAGAAAAAAACTGAACATGCTGAAAATCAACAGCTCTTTTTAGATCCACCAGAGAATTGAGGTCATGGGGAAAACCACTGCCCCCAAAATTGGAGAGACAGGCAAATATATAACTTGTCAGAGCAGAAGCCCAGGAACAGAATCCTGCCCATGGAACGGCCACCAGGATAGGAAAACATGGACTCTGATTCTGGAGGCTCAGTTTGGATAAGCTTGAAAGTGAAAAACAATAGGGGGGCCAGTCTTAGGGGGCTGATTTCATGAGTTTTATCTCCAAAAATGCCCACCAGGTTCTCAGAGTAAAGATCTAAGAAAAATCCCCTTTGAGGGAAAAGCTAGCCATTTTGAAATTGCCTGGAGCATTCTGCTGTTAGAAACAAAAGCCTGCCCTCAAGGGAAACTGTCTTACCAGAGCCTAACCACCTTGAGTTTTATCAGGGCCTAACTGACCTGGGGAAAGGAAAAATACCAACTCCAACCCTCTGTAGTTCCGGTCTCACCTCAGGTGGGCAGGACTGAGAAGCACTTTGTGAAGGTCACAGCCCAGGACCACAGTCTCACTACAAGACTGAGACCTGAACATAGGACTATAGACTGCTTCCCCTCCCCTCACACCTTACTACAGCATCATTAGGCCTCCAGTGTAATAATGGGATTACAACAGACAGACCTCATATAAGAAGAAATCTCTTGGGAAACCCAAGAGCAATACAGGAGACAAAAAACAAGGATACCAGCATAAGTTATAGCCCCTTGACATCTACAGCTACAACAAACAGTACATAGCCTGACTCCTAGCCAGGTAAAAGAAAACCTCACACCACAGGCCTATCTTTTACCCAGCTTTCCACAAAAAAATAACAAGGCATACTAAAAGTCAAAAAACATAGTTTGAAGAAACAGAGCAAACATTGGAATTATCAGACCAGGAATTTAAAAAACAAGAATATGCTAAGGGCTCTAAAGGAAAAAATGGTCAACATGCAAAAACAAATAGGTAATATAAGCTGAGAGATGAAAACTCGAGGAAAGAATCAAACAGAAATACTAAAAATCAAAACTAACAAAAATGAAGAATGCCTTTGATGGATTCATCAGGAAACTGGACAAAGCTGGGGAAGAAATCAGTGAGCTTTATCCAATGGAAACGTCTCAAACTGAAAAGCAAAGAGGAACAAAAGAATGAAAAAGAAATGGAACAGAATAGCTAAGAACTGTAGGACAATTACTAAGGGTTGTAATGTATGTATAATGGGAATACCTGGAGAAGAAGAAAGAGAAAGAAACAGAAGAAACAGTTGAAGTAATAATGACTGAGAATTTTTAAAATAAATGACAGACCTATAAACCATACAGGTGAAGCAAACTGGAAACAGTTAGGAGCCAAGGCTTACTAAACTGAGCTGAGGTTGGAGCTGCTGTCTACCAGAGATGTGACAATCTGCATTTTGTCTAAGCGAGTTAATTACCTATAAAACAAAAGTAGCTACACGTATTGGAGTAACATAAAGAATCCAGAATTTTCACAATACATTATAGTATCACAATATCCAGAATACAATCCAAAAATACTCAACAATACAAAGAGCCAAGAAAATGGGACACACGCTCAAGGGAAAAGAAATCAACAGATGCCAAGCCCAAGATAAGATACCAAAGACTTTAAAAGCAGTTATTATAACTGCTCCATGAGACAAAGGAAATACACTTGCAATAATTTGAAGAGATAGAGAATATCAGCCAGAGAATTAGGAAATGTAAAGAGAACCAAATGGAAATTTTAGAAGTGAAAGATACATTATTTTAAATTAAAAAAATTTACTGGATGGGCATCATAGCAGAGTGGAGGTGACATAGGAAAGAGTCAGTAGATATGAAAATAGATAAGTAGAAACTAAAGAAGAAAAAAAAGTTTGAAAAAAAAAAATAAGCCTCAGGGACTTGTGGAACAATTTCAGAAAAATCTAACCTAGGGGTAGTTTGAGCCCCAGAAGGAGAGGAGCAAGAGAAGGGGATAGAAAAAAATAAAGTTTCACAAATTTGATAAAAAGACAAACTTACAGTCTCAATAAGCCAAGTAAACCTCAAGTAAGATAAATTCAAAGAGAAGCATGCTTAGCACATCATAGTCAGACTGCTGAAAACCAAAAATAAAGAGCAAAACTCAAAAGCAGCCGGAGAAACACCTTACATAAGATGAGAAAGGTAAATAAGTACATGTCAAGTGGCGGTAATTCTCTGAGGAAAAATAAACCAGGGTAGGCACGACAGAGAGTGAAAGAGGAGGAGTTATTTAGAGTCAAAGATATTTGAGCAGAGCCTGAATGTGTTCCTCACTGCATGGGTTAGCTGATTTAGGGAGAAGAGCCTTCCAGGCAGAGGGAATAGCAGGCGTCAGCTCCAAGCCAGGAGGACAGATCGAGAAGATGAGTCAGAGAAGTAGCAAAGGACCAGATTCCCTAGGCCCTAGAAAAGACTGAATTTCATCCTGAGTAAGAAGGAAACTGTCATGAGCAGGGGAATGACATGATGTCTTCTGTTTTAGGACTGCTCTGTCTGCTAAACCAAAGAAGTAGTCCATTTGATGTGGAAATACATTGGGGAACTGGGGCTACCACAGACACACCCCACCCCACAATTCATTATGTACATTAACCTGTCTAAAAGGCTGTGATAAATCCCTTTGTACCTACAGTAAAGAAATCTGTTCACATTTGTTCCACATTTCTTAGACCTTTTGAGCCTAGACTTTTCTTTAGCATCTTAACAGTGTCAAAAGAGACACTTTATATTGATTAAACACTTACTATATGCCATACCCTGTATCTGAATGCTTTGTGTCCATTATTTTATTCCATAACTATCCCATGAAGGAGATTCTAGTGTTATCCCTTTTTACAGGAGCCTGAAACCTAAAGAAAATGAGGACCTTACTGAAGGTCTCACAGCTAGTACATGAGGGAGTGAGATTTGGGCCCAGGTGGTTTTATTCCAGAACCATGACTTTAGGCCTAGGCCATATTGCCTTCTCTTAGACTATTTACTAAAGAATTATTTCCAAAAATCACCAATTCTTTTGCAAATCAAAACTGTGATTTTTCCTTTAAATTTACAGATGTCTCAAAGATACTCCTTTTATAAAAAAATACCTTTTATATTTTCAGTGAACTCAAGTATGTTACTTTTCATTTCTTCCAGGATTAATATGCTCTGATTGATATAAAATCGTCTCTGCCTTATAATAGTATGTGTCTGATTTTTCCCAGATTGAAGGATTCTCGTTAAACAAACTGGGGAATTTCAACCTTAAAGAAATTCAGAAAGACTCTGTGGTCTGGGAGTACACTGATAATGCTGCAGGGGACGCAGCCTCAGCAAAAGAAGAGGCACCAAAAGAAATGCCCTTTAAAAGGGGACAGGTCTGTTCTCCCTTGTTTCTAGTTTTACCGTCTATTTTTCATTTGTTGTTAATTGTGGAGTTTATGAGTTACTCAGTCTTCCTCTCTTCTTTCCTCAACTATCTTAACTATTTCGTGGCTGTTTCATTTCCTAGTCTATTCAGTCCTTTGAATAGACAAGTAATGAGAAAAGGTAAAATTCAAATCATTGAATCCACAGTTATTTATGTGGTTTCTTCTGTGTGCAAGGAGCTATGAAAAAGGCTGGGAATTCAAAGGTAAATTCCCATCGGTCCTCTAAGAGCTTAGGTCTTAGATAGTATTATGAGGTTTAAATATCTGAAAAGTTAACTAACCTCAAATTACTAAAATAACAGTGACTAAGTCTGTGGTCTAGTGTACTTGTCCATATCCATACCATTAGGGGTGGGCAGGAGAATTTATGCACAAGGAAAGAATTGCCATTAGAATTTCAAACAAAAATCTGAACAATGTAATTATACTAGCAATAACAATAGGATTCTGACCCAAATTGGTAAATGGTCCTTGACTCCATGAGCTTCCCCATAACCCTTTGAGGTAAAATGACAGTAATACCCACAAAATGCTTCTGAGACCTGGATTCTAATCCTAGCTCTTCACAAACAGGTCACGTCACTCTTTTAGTCCTTATTTACTTATGCCTAAAATGAGGAGATAACGGTGAATCATACGTTCTCCAGGTGTGTTTTCTGGAACCCTTGAGAGTTGAGGGGAAGAGAGTGGGGGCGGCACTCTACCCCTGCTGCTGCCAGAACGCGCTGCTGGCACCAGTTTTCTATTGGGTTCCGGGAGTGGCTGAAAGCACAGGCTGTGGAGCCGGGATATTTGAATTGACAAACACAAACGCAGCTCTCCCACTTCCTAGCTGTGTGTCTCTGGGCAGGTGACTTAATCTTTCTGTGCCCCAGTTTCCTCACCTGTGAATGGGGATGATATTGGTACCCTCTCATAGAGTCACTGATCTATAGAATGCTTCACTCAGTGCCGAGCATGTGGTGAGCACTCAGTAAATGCTAGTTGCTAGTCCTATTTTATTTGAGAAAGAAAGTGTTCTCTACGTTAAAAAAGCAGAAACAATAACAACAACAACAAAAAGTGTAAGTACCACTAGTCTAGATATGTCAAAGGTCTCTTAAGTTCCATGTTATGATATTATCAAGTCATTTCAGTGAGATGCTTAAAAATCCGTAGTAATGCTGAATATATGGATAAAGAGGTGAGATCTAATGAAGCTTTCCATTTCTGGGGGTTTCTTTGTGTCCTCAACTATAGTGTGTGGGACCTAGACAACTTCCATTTTTAATCAGTTTTGCTTTGTAAGTCCACCTAATAACTTTATCTTATTCCACAGAACCTTTGTGGTTAAGATTTAGTGAATAAGTATGTGGCATTAATAAAATACCATACCACTTGTTTTGAAGCTTGATATAATAAAGTACGATTGGAAACAAATTTGTATACCCTAGAAGGAAAAGCTATTGCTGAAAGTCCAATTAAATACTTTATCTTTACGTTTGAATGCTAATTGGAGAGATAAATCATGCTGCCACTTCTGAAATTGAGACCTCGACAGCGTCGAAATTGCGTGGTGTGGTGAAAGAACACTGGACTGGGATCTGGAGACATTGTCCTCATTTTGCTCCTGACGAGCATTGGGACCTTTGACAAGTCACTCTTTGGACTTCAGTTCCTTCTCTTGTAGCATATGGGAGTTGAACTAGATTACCTCGTAAGAGCATCTTACAGTTGTGACGTTGTTTCAATGGTATATGGATTTCTTGTATTTAAAAAGACTATACCTAAATGAAAAAATACAGAGAGCAGCCAGTCTGCCAGATGCTTTCCCTTGTTTCTGATTTAATCCTCATAACTATCCTGTGTTATAGGTGGTATCATCCCTACTCTGCAGATAATGGTAGCGACCATTTTTTGAACATGTGTGCCAGGCACTGTGCTAAGCTCTTAACAGACACTCTCTCACTCAGTCCTCCCAACAACCCTATGAGGTGGGTACTGTGATCCCCATTGTTCAGATGAGGAAACTGAGGCTTAGTTAGACAGCTTATATACATACCTTCACCAGGATCAGACACAGCCAGTAAATGGCAGAGCTGGATTTGAAAGCTAAGCATGTCCCCCTCCAAAGCCAGTTCTCTTAGCCTCTGTGCTATACTGCCAATCCAAGAAAGAAGAAGCTAAGTCACAGAGCAGTTAAGATCTGTGAAGTGGCAAAATTGTATTTGGACCCATTTTTTTCTTTTCCAAGTCCTTTGTACTTTCCACTATATTCCATCACAGTATGTCCCAACTTGTCATGAGTCTGTGAGTGGAAAACTTAGTATTAATTTCTGATATCAAGAGTTATTTGTTTGACTTTAAAATCAGTTGCTACTGGCAGATTCAATGAACTTAATGTAGCTTCTCAGAGCAAGTGAGAGGAGTGTTTTTCCTTTTGCTCTGTGCCTCTAGCTGCAGCCCGTTTCTGTGTGTAACTGTGTAAAGGCACCCTCCAGAGGCAGGAACAGGGAGAGCTCAGTGCCCAGAGTAGTAGCCATCAGGGCACAGTTCTCTCCACCTGCCCTTAAGACTTCAAAATAAGGAGTGCTGCCTGGTTACATAAAACTGCCCGTCTATTCCTATGACAATGACTAGGTTTTAACATACTTTAATCCTGGGAGTTCAGTGAAGGAATGCTGCTTTCCCACAATCAAAATAGAACCTAGAATGTGGTTATCTAGATAGGCTGTCAAATTCATATCTTTGCTAAGGTTTTTCAGATTTTTTTAATTTGATGCTTGAATGATCTCTTATTTTTCAGATTGTACTGACATCTGAAATAACCTGTATGTTTTCTCTTTGCTGTTAATAGGTATCATTAATATTTGATTTAAAACACCAGCCTTCAGTACCAGTTGGGCAGCTCTGGGTGGAATTGCTTCGATTCTATGCTTTAGAATTTAATTTGGCTGATTTAGTGATAAGCATCCGTGTCAAAGAATCGGTATCTCGTGAATCAAAGGATTGGCCCAAAAAGCGCATTGCCATTGAAGGTACCTCAAAATGTTTATCTTTAATTTCCCCACCCCACCTTTTTTTTAAGGTGTCAGTCTAACAGCATGCTTTTTATTTCAGTCTTTTTTCAGCTCCTACATGTAAGGTAGGCCTGACCCCAAAAGTGAAATAGATAGCTAGAATCTTGCATGTGTTACAGTGAGTCATTCCAAGGGACCAAATTGTTCATCCTGGGTTTTTTAAGTGCTGCAGTAAAACATCTTAATCACTTAAGCAACTAAAAGAATGGCTGGCTGTGTCCTTATTTTCTTTGTAAATTGCTTAACAACTTTAAATGCTTAAAAAGTCTTTTCCGAGTGATGTGTAAATCCCGCTTTCCTCTTTGCTGTTCTCATTTCTGGATTTTTAGATTCACTCCTTTCATGGATTGTTGTTGATGTTGCTTAGTTTTACAAAGGTTGAGGAAAAAACCTTTTCTCATGAAAAATAACATTCTTCATTGGATTCCTCTCCATAGAGAAAAAGGATAGTTATTTTTGGAATATCTGCAATAACATTTAGAACTTATTCATATAAACACCTTTTCTCTTAAAAAAAACACTTAAACTCTTAAATGAGTTAAGGTTCATGTAACTGAAACCATTGTATAAAAGACATACTGATGTGCCCTGTAGATTTCATTAAATGTACGAGATCTTCTCAGCTTTACAAAGTCAGGAGGTGGAAACCCCACTAGAAATCTTAATTCTCCTCCTTCAGATAATTTAAAGAACCTCCTAAATGGAATTCTCTTATTTTTGCTTGATTTTTTTCAAGCCTTATATTGCATAAGAGGGTTTTTTGCATTTTGCATAAATTCTGTGTGCAGTCATGGGGATCTCACATTTTTAAACCCTCCCCTGCAGTTTCTCTGGCTCAGCTCTTCTGGCCAATTGCCTAACCTGCTGGAGTTCTAGGGGAGGAGAAAAGATTGAGAGAAGTGGTGTCTCCTCCTGGTGCCTCCCTCTCGCCCCTGAATTCAGTCCAGCCAGTTCAGTGATGGGGCTTCCCAGGGCAGAAGAGTGGAGGTAAGCTCTACAAACCGCAGGGCCTGGCTGAGTGGGGAGGCTGAGCACTCAGCAGAGCCTGGCGGGAAGACCTCGCTTCCCGAGGGCACAAGAGCCACACTGATGACATCTTTTTTTTTTTTTTTTTTTTTTTTTTAACCTCCGCAGTCACAGAACAGAATAGGGAAGGGGTACTGGTTCTGAACAGAATGGGTTCTCTTCAGAGAGAAGATGTTTAAGAAAGCATTTCTTTTCGTTTTTAAACTGTATCTTCTTACTCCCCATCCCCAGTTTTTTAAAAAGCATATGATACATGATAAATTTTACTGTTGCTTACTTGTTGTCTTTATCTATAGCAGGCTAATTTTTAAAACATGAAGTGTATGAAGTAGCAGATTTTTTTTTTTCATTACAGATCCCTACTCTGTTAAAAGAAATGTGGCAAGGACCCTAAATAATCAACCTGTGTTTGAATATATACTTCATTGTTTAAGGACAACGTATAAATATTTTGCTCTTCCACACAAAATTACAAAATCCAGCCTTCCAAAGCCTCTGAGTACTGATACCTGTACTTCCAAACATTCTAAAGAAGTAGCAAAACGTGATCCAGATGTACAAGCAGAAGGTGATAAACTCAAAACCTCAGTTTTGGCTCAAGGTCCTGGTGCTGCCAGTTTAACTGCAAGCACCTGCAAGGTACAGTCACTGACTCTTAAAGAGACCGTTGAAAGCTTTGAAAGCCCATCAACAGGGGAAATGGGAAACACACACGTCAGTGTCCACCTGAAAAACTCAGACTGTATCAAGGCAGAGGTCACTTGTGATGACTCTGAGCATGTTAAAGTACATCATCAAGAAACAGGAAGTAAAGATGAGAAAGAAAAATGTGGACTGGAGGGCAAGCATCCTTTGACTGCTGGTGATCAAGCTTTAAGTAGTAGCAGATGTGGAGAGCTTGTCGTCTGCGGCCGCCCAGGAAATAACGAGACCGATGGCACTTTGGATTTAAAAGGCTTCGAAAATCCTACAGCTAAAGAGTCTGACGAATTTGCTACTGTAGCTGACAAGGCTGATGTTGATGAAGAAAGCATTGAAGGTACAGATGAACTCGGAGATGCTCTAAGCCACTTTACCCCGTCAAGACAGGGCCAGACATCAGGAGTCATTCACTCTGATGAAGAAGAGGAGGAGGAAGAGGAGGAGGAGGAAGAACCCAGGCTCTCCATTTCCCGAAGGGAAGATGAGGGTGACGTGGCTAATGAAGATGAGTTAGACAACACCTACACTGGATCAGGGGATGAGGATGCCCTGTCTGAAGAGGACGAGGAATTTGGTGGATCTGCTAAGCGTGAAGACTTGAAAGAATGTGGAAAACACCAGGTGGATGGAAATCTACTAATGGAACTTAATAAAATCAGTCTTAAAGAAGAAAATGTATGTGAGGAAAATTCAACTGCGGATCACTCTGATTTCTTCTATGAATTTAGTAAACTCACCTTCACCAAAGGCAAGGTAATCAGTGCCACTCCTAGACATGGCACTAGGAGACTTGAAAGAGTTTTAATGCATGTACTTTCGATTTTTGTGTACTAAAACAGGGCTCTCCCCTCTTGGTAGTGGTTAACAAGTTGCTCTTTCACTCCAGTGCAACCACTAGGTCCACTTCCCTCCTTAATCTCTTAGGAATTTGCAGAGGAGAAAAGTAATGCTGTTGGTAGTAAAAATAACTGCCTTTTTCTCCTGAGTGTACCAAAAGGGTGTCCCCATCTCAGATACTTTGGAGTGGCCACACCATTATATTTTCATTCCTTTGGAATGTGAGAAGTAGAATGTGTACTTTGGAAAAAAAGATTCAAGACCCCTTTATTTGGTAAATAAAGTTTTATCTTAAATCTTATATTATTTGCTTTGCTGTCTTCCTGCAGTCTCCCACAGTAGTATGCAGTTTATGCAAACGAGAGGGTCATCTAAAGAAGGACTGTCCTGAAGACTTCAAAAGAATCCAGCTGGAACCTTTGCCACCATTAACACCCAAATTTTCAAATATCTTAGATCAAGTTTGCATTCAGTGTTATAGTAAGTTATTAACATTTCTTTTGATTTGTCAGAATAGTAAATTGGCATTTTCTCAAGAGTTACCTGAACCACTAACCCGTTAGCTTCATTACAGATAGGGGCTAAGTCTGTTCCATTCTCCATCGTGTCCACAGTGCTCTGTGTATCCTGTTCCATTTGGGACATGCAATAAAAAAATTGTTAAAGAAAGACACGGAGGGAGAATCTTTTAAGTCTTAAGACTGGAGTACTGTCATTTCCTGACTGGTATTCCCTGAAATGTTTTTCTAGGTGCCTGCCATTAATCGTATTTCGTCACAGGAAGTATTCCATAGGTCAAGTAGGGAATAACTATATCCTGCCCCCTCCCGTAGAGGTTTTCAGGGCACATTAGCATAATAAAGTCTTCTGAGAAATGCTATGGTAAAGAACTTATTTAACTCTTTAGTCTTATGTAACTCTTTTCCAAAATTTGAGCGTAGAATACTTTTCAATTAATGCTAATTAATAACCTTTATAACAGCCCTTTAAGGAACACCAGTTTGGGGAAGTGTTGGTATACAGAGATATAAAGTTCTACAAGAAAAAAACATTCGATGGAGAGGCATGGCAGCTGCTTAGAGTGGAAGAATGTGGTACATCACATTGCTGCACCTTGAGATTTCTGTCTGTGCCAGAAAACACTTATTCTTAATTAGGGATTTCTTTTTTAAACCTCTTCAGAGAGTGTACGTGATGAAAGAAAACTATTGGTTCTCTTTAGAAAAAATACATAGATATGCACATGCTCACAAACTATTGTGTTCACCCTCTGGGAGAGTTCCCTGAAGGCTGCCTTCATAGGGCTCTGGGTCTCTGTGAACCCAGGAGCAGAACCCTTGTTCAGACTGGTTTACATCTCAGGAGCAGTTCTTGGTGATAGACTCTTTCAAAAGGCATCTTTATTTTACATTGCTTAATGCTGTCTACTGAGAAGACACACAAAATTTAGAGTTTTCTTTATTTTCTTTTTAAAGCCAGTTAGGTTTTATTTAAAAATATAGTCTTTCAGAGAATGTGAACAATCTTTGTTTCTGAATGTATCTGTTTATTTTAAACAGAGGATTTTTCTCCAACTATTTTAGAAGATCAAGCACGTGAACATATTCGGCAAAACCTAGAAAGTTTCATAAGACAAGAGTTTCCAGGTAAATAATTTTTTACCTTTAGGAAAAGAAAGTGTGACTTTCCTTCAGAATGAGTACACGTGTTACAACAACATTAATTTTGAGACTAAGAAAGCAGTCTTGCAGTGATGGTGGGGACAGGGCTTCAGTTGTTTTGTGATATACCTAGGGTGGTTTTTGGTCTTCCCAAGCCTAGTTTGCCAATAGAAAAGACAGATGCAGTGTAGTATTTTGCTTAGCAGATACCACAAGTGAACTTCATTTAGTATTAGGTTTAGAGTCAAAGTTCAGACCTGTAAAAAGTGAATTTATTTAGAAAGTAGTAAGCTTACATTATTAAATGTGCTGAGATGATCCACATTTTCCTTGAAATGTCCTTGCATTTAAGAAGAAAGTGGCATTTGATAATCTTTCATGTCTTCTATAGCTTGTATTTATTTATTTATTTATAGTAAATTTTGAGAGAAAGTAATTTATAATAAATGACTAGTTAATAAAAGAACATAATTATAATGAGATTGTTATAGGACAGTTAACGACTGGGTATTTTTGATTCATGAGAGAGTTGTTTCGATCAGAAAATTAAATGTACTCAGGTAATTAGGTATGACTTTTCATATATCCCTAACAGGAACTAAACTGAGCTTGTTTGGCTCCTCCAAAAATGGATTTGGGTTCAAACAGAGTGACCTTGACGTCTGTATGACAATTAATGGACTTGAAACTGCTGAGGTACAGTGACCACGTAAAACTTCCATTTGCTGTGGAGTGTGATTTGACAATCTTGACTGACAATACAGCATGGTATTTTCCAAATTTATCAAGGTGTATCATACGGAGTATGCCATTTGGCACAGTTTGTCTGGTCAAGTAACTTAGAAGTTGAGAAGTGAATGTGAGGAGTAGAAAGGCTTCTGCTTGCAACTTGTAGTACAAATTAGATTTGAAAGCAACATCTGGGAATTCTACAAAGCCAAACCAGCCTGTCTAGTGTCCCATCGGCGTAGCCGCTAGGCTGACTCAGGTACATAAATATACCAACGTAAGGTTTTCTGAGAAGTTTTTTAGTAGGCAGGCAATGTGGTACAGTGATAGGAGAGTGCTAAACTGAATTCAAGACAGACCTGGTTCGTCAGTCCTTAAACATGTGGTCTTTGGTTGATCATCTCTAATATGGAAGTGAGATCCTCTTGCCTCAGGAGACTGTTGTGCTCATCAGCTTGGATCATGTATGTCAGGAGTCAGGGAACTGTGGCTCGCTGCCTGTGTTGTCAGTATCAGTTTTTATTGGCATACAGCCACACCCCTTCATTTATGTATTGTCTACATCTGCTTTCACTCTGTAACTTCAGGGTTGAGTCCTTGCAACAGGCCATATGGTCCACAAAGCAGAAAAGATTTGCCAGCCCTCATGGATATGAAGGCATTTATAAAATGTAAAATACTTTTGAAAAGGTGTGAAGTCTGAGAAGTACGGAATTTGTTATCTGTAACGGTCCAAGTGCTGTGTGTCCAGAGGAGCGATGCTGCTGCCGCTCAGGATCTTTTCATGCCTGTTTTGAGTTTGAAGTTCTTATCCTTTGAGGATGTATCTGATTTGGGAAAATAGTCGAAAGTTACCTAGCATGACTGTGGTGAATACGGTGGGTAAGCAAGATTGGGTCCAATATAGGGAATGACCTGATTATATCAGGGTGGCCAAGAAGTTCGTTCGGGTGTTCCTGTAATGTTATGGAAAAACCCAAACGAACTTTTTGGCCAATCCAATACATATCAAGATTGGATTTTTACGTGATTAATAAAGTAGTCTTGAGGGCATTTCTAAATTAAATTCCAAATATATTCTGGGAAGTATATAGCCATCAGAAGGACTTAATGTTTCAGCCCAAATGTTTTTAAATGTTTGAAATATTATTCATATTTCCTGTATGACTTTCTTTTTGTGCATTATATTTTTTACTAGTCCTGTGGAGAAATAATCTGAGCTTAATTACTCTCCACAGCACTTCCTCAGCTCTTAATTAAAGTATAATGAAGGTCTACCCGGAATGAATAAGACAGGCCACAGAAACTCCCTCTTATTAATTCTGTCACGTAGAGAGTACTTCTGAGTGACATAATTACATAGGGGGGAAAAATGGAGATCCTCGCTGGTTCAGAGACTTTTCTGGAGACACTGATTTCAGCCTTTCTTGTGCCTCCAAGAGCAACCCAATGAGGGTTTCCATATCCTTAGGATATTCCTGTGAATGAGGATTAACGCTCACCTAAAAGGGAAAAATGTATGTAGAATAATTTGAAGTTAATTTTGTTATTTCTGGAGGAAATGGAAACTATAACCAGGTTAGGAACCTGTCTTCCATTTTTGATTCAGTAGTTTGTGCCTTTCTTTGTTTGTTTGTTTGTGCCATTTTTGTTGCAGGGCTTGGACTGTGTAAGAACTATTGAAGAATTGGCAAGAGTCCTCAAAAAACATTCAGGTACCTCTATAAGCTTTTTCTAAAAAATATTTTTGTCTTTTTTATTAGTGTTTTGCATACTTAGAATTTATGAATGCCAATGGAACAGTGTAGTGGCTCATATAACATTTATCGTATTGGTGTCTTTAAAAAAGTCTTATGTGATTAAGTATGAAAAACTGAGGAATTGGTTATAATATGTGTGTGCATGTTTTTGCCTCTGTCAGTTTTATTTCAAGACAAAGTATATACCACGCAAGAAATTTTGGGAATCACTTTGCCTTATCAGCATTGTGTACATCAAAGTGTAGGGGCTGCTAGCAGTGATGGGAAGTGTAGTGGAAAGCACCATGGACTAGGGTGATGGATTGTACTTACAGCTGTTAAGCTGTGTGTGACCCTGAACTAGTACTTACAGCTGTAAAATGTATAGATTCTGTAAATTGTGCGCAGAGCTGAAATGCCATTAACATATTCTCCTGCCTCTCTTTGTCAGAGGCAGCTATGGATGCTGTTAACAGTGAGAGTCTTCTTTTAAAATGTGGTTCATCAAACTTCTGTGCTAAGAGTTGAAAATGAAAGTGAGCAAGATATTGTCGTTGCCTTTGTGGAACTTAAAATCCGTGCGCCATCCATGAAAAGCTTTCTTATATCTTAGTCAAGAGTAGACTTAAATTCACAGCGTGGGCATGCACACATACATACATACATACATACACATAAATATGCACCTGGAATGCCCCTTTTTGTTGCATTCTTTTTTTTAATAAATTTATTTATATTTTATTTATTTATTTTTGGCTGCATTGGGTCTTCGTAGCTGCACGTGGGGGCTACTCTTTGTTGCGGTGCACGTGCTTCTCATTGTGGTGGCTTCTCTTGTTGCAGAGCACGGGCTCTAGGTGCGTGGGCTTCAGCAGTTGTGGCGCATGGGCTTAGTTGCTCCGTGGCATTTGGGATCTTCCCACACCAGGGCTTGAACCCATGTACCCTGCATTGGCAGGCGGATTCTTAACCACTGCACCACCAGGGAAGTCCCTGTTGCATTTTTTTATTTCCAGGAGTTTAAAGAGGATAGCGTGTTATTTAAATAACAGGGGAAAAAAACTTAATTTTGGTTTATTCCTAATGAAAACCTAGCACATCAGTATTTTTTTTAATATGCTTTGATATAATTTTTTTGGTCATTGAAATAAGCATTTGGGGAATTTTACCTCTAAAGATCATATGCTTTTTTATTTTTATTTTTGAAGATTATGCAAAGAAACTAAATTGCTAAGCTTCCGTGACTATTAGTTATTTAGTACTGAGCTAGGTTTTGACTTTTGATTTTGAAATAATTTCAAAGTTAAAGGAAAGCAGCAAAAATTGTATGAAGAACTCTGTCTATCCTTCATTCAGATCCACCAGTTGTTAACATTTTACCACATTTGATTGATCATTCTGTCTCTTGCTTGCTCACAATTTTTTTCTGTACCATATGAGATTAAGCTGCAAACATCACGTCCCTTTCCCCTAAATACCTGTGTGTATTTCCTAAGAATGAACCATGTTAAAAATAGGTCATTTTTAGACTAGAAATGACTGTTACATACAGATTACAATGTAATGCAGATTGCATGGAACAAAAATGGAGTAATAGCTATAGGACTATGATTAAGAAAGCAGTCTCCCCACGTATTTTATTGGGTACCTGTTATGTGCTCAGCACTGTGTTGGGCACTTAGGGGTGGTAGAAGAATAAGTCTATACAGATCTTCGACAGCTTTCAGATCTCAAAGGTAAGATAATCTCACAGGCTATGTAACAATGTGTGGTAGTATTCATTTATTAAAATGAGTTGTAGAAACTACAGCAAGTATTAAATAACTTCTCAGGAGAGAGAGATTCTGGGAAAAGAGTTGGGTAGGGGAGGTTCATGGAAGAGATGGGCTTTTTCTGATCTCAGATGATGATGAACATGATTTGAAAAGGATAGGAAGAGAAGTCGTTTCTAAGATGCATGGATGTGAGTGCGAGAATCACTGTAATATATTTTGTAGGACAGTGAGAAGATTGGTACATTTTGAGAGGAATTTCAAGTGGGAACTATTAGGAGATAAGGTAAAGTCTGTAGATATTTGGAAGCCACTGAACTTTCTTCAGAGGGGAGAAACCCGATAAAAGCAAAACTTAAACTTTTTTAGGGAGCTGATATACTCTTAGGGAAGATATAATCTAAGTGACAGGGCAGAAGGACCTTAACCAGATGCCAGTGATCCTAAAAGGAAAAGAATATGAGAGATTCCAAAGGGAAATTTCCTAGAATTGGAACCTACAAGTAGGAAATAAGGGTTCAGGCTGATGTCTGGGTACTTGAGAAGTGGGAATGTTTGCAGAGAACACGAGCGTGCCATGAAGCTATAATCTCCAAGAGTTAACAGTACAGCAAGTAGTTAGAAATATGGAGTTGTCAGTTAGGATTGAAGAACAAAATGAAACAGTTTTGTATTGAAATGCTTGAAGGAAGAAAGAGAGACAGAAGCCAAGAATAAAACAGAATTCCATGGGATCATTTGAGAGAAGTTGAGGACCAAGTTTTAATTCTTGAGTGTAGAAATTAGGGAAGGACACTGAAAAAGGAGCTATTGGAATGGTAAAATAGGAACCAGGATGCTGTGCTATGAATAAATCCTAGAGAACAGGCTTAGAAGTGTCATACTGGTTAACAGGGTCAAATTCTAGAATGGGAAGGAGATTGAGAAAAAGGATATCTAATTTAGAGCCAGTATAGCAAAGTAGTTAATGGGGCTTCTAGAATCAGACTCTCTAGTTTTAAACCTTGGGTCCCCGCTTTCTGGCTGTGTGATCCCCAAAAGTCACTCAACTTCATTATGAGCACTCAGTTTCTCATCTATAAAGCAGGAACAACAGTAATAGCATTTAAGATTAAGAAAGGCAATACAGGGCTTCCCTGGTGGCGCAGTGGTTGAGAGTCTGCCTGCTAATGCAGGGGATATGGGCCCTGGTCTGGGAAGATCCCACATGCCGCGGATCAACTAGGCCCGTGAACCACAACTACTGAGCCTGCGCGTCTGGAGCCTGTGCTCCGCAACAAGAGAGGCCGCGATAGTGAGAGGCCCGCACACCGCGATGAAGAGTGGCCCCCGCTTGCCACAACTAGAGAAAGCCCTCGCACAGAAACGAAGACCCAACACAGCCAAAAATAAATAAATAAATTAATTAATTAAAAAAAAAATAAAAATAAAGGCAATACATTAAACTACAGGGCCTGACATACGCTAAGTGTTCAGTAAGTACGAGCTTCCTTGCCTCTCCTCCCTATCGGTGTGTTAGACTTCTTCTGTCTCCAGCACAGACCTTTTTTGCTGAAATTTCTTTCATCTGTGTACTTTTTTTCTAAATTCCAGACCACTAGGTATCTGCCCTCTAGCTATCACCACTTAACTCTCTCAGAAGGAGCTCAAACCGCAACATCTCAGGATGAGCTCATCTTTCTCTTTACTGCCTCCCTTCTGCTACAGCCACCACTATCTGCTCGTCCTTCTGAATCCTCTTTCTTGCTTATTGACATTGGCTTCCTTGGAATCACCAAAATGAATGAAGTGATAATTAGCCTGTCCTAGACTAGGTTCAGTAGATTCAGTCATACCTAGATTTGAATCCCAGCTCCACAATTCACCAACTGCACATTCCTAAGCACGTTCATTTCTCGGAGTCTCTGTTTCCTCATCTTTTGGGTAAGGGTGAATGGTCTGAGGAAGTAATGTTTGTAAAGGAATCTAGGTACTCAGGAAATGGTCTTACTGTTACAGCCCTCCTTCTCCCTTATCACCCCTACTTCTACTTCCCCAACCCATCCAGTTATGGATGCTCTCACACATGTCCTACTGCTTCTCTGCCAGGTCAGTTTTTATAATGGTCACTTAGTCTCTCTTCCGGGTGCCTCCAGTCTATCCATTGCCAGGGACCTTGTCTAAATAGATGTGGTCAGTGATTCTCCCCAACTTATACCAGTTCATTGGCATTTCTTTGCCTTTAAGGATGTATATGTTCCCTATTTGGACTCTTCCCAGTTTTTACCACATCTCCTATTACTCATTATTTCTTTCCCTCAAGTCCACTCTGTAGCCTGAACAATTCCATGGAAGTTCCCTGAACATGCCGTTCTATTTCAGGCATCTACCCTTTCCCTGTGCAGTTTTCCTTGCCCGGTAAATCCCCTCAGCCTTCTCTTTTTTTGCCTGTTCTTTTTCAAAGCCTAGCTCAAGCAATTTACTTCTCTGTTGAAGTTGATTCCTTTCTTTTACTGACATAGCTTCTAGCTCCAGGATGAGTAATTTTTGTTTTGAGGATTCTGATGATTACCCCTATGGGCTTTTCTCCATATTGTATGTGTAGTCATATGGAGAGAATAGGCAGGGCCCACACAGTCCAGATTCTGTAGTAGTTTCCTCTGTTGTGGTGTGTATCAGACTGACAGCCCTATGCACATGCACATGATCCATTGAGTTCCTGAAGAGCAGTGACTGCCTTGTTCATTCTTGTTACTTCAGATATTGATGTGTTTAACAAATGTAAACTTTGCCAGAAGACTCTTCCCAGATGTTTGTTAATAACAGAGAATTCTTCGACTAGTCTTAGTGACCCACATTAACATAAGAGCAACTTATATCCCCTGCTGCTGTATTTAATGACACTATCTTATTTCCCAACCTAGGGCTGAGAAACATCTTGCCTATTACAACAGCAAAGGTGCCAATTGTAAAGTTCTTCCATTTGAGAAGTGGTCTGGAAGTGGACATCAGTTTGTATAACACATTGGTAAGATTTTCTTTAGACTTTTTCTTTATGGTGATTAAGGGGAACAAGTATCTCTTAATTTACACAGTCTTTCAGTAAAATTAAGCCATTCATTTCATCCAGTTCATTCTTTCAGTAGTTATTTATGAGTGCTTGCTAAGTGCCTGGCAGTGTTCTGAGACTGGGGATATAACATAGAATTGAGTTAATATTATTATTCATTTAAAATGAGGTCAGAGTGGCAAGTGCTTTTTGTTTGGCTTGAACTTTGTTTTAATTTTGGAGTGTGTGTGTGTGTGTGTGTGTGTGTGTGTGTGTGTGTGTGTCTTTGGTCTCATACCTGGTTTGTTTCAGGGCTTTATGGGACCTCTCTGGCCCCTAAGGACATTTAATTTGAATAATGGGCATGGGGGGGGGGTGCAGATCTTAACACTGACTTAAATGGAACTGATTATTTTAATAGCCCATATTTTCTAGGAATGTTTAGACTAAGGAGGCCTGAGATCAGATGTCACTTATAATTCTTATCTAGTAAGTTAATGAAGTTTGTCTTCAAACTTCAAAAAAATATTAGTTTCAGTCTAAATGTCTTCATCCTAGAATGAATTACAGTGTAAACCTTTTCAGAATATTCCATCTTAAAACTTTTTCTTCTAACTAGTAGACTTATAGTGTAATCTCCCTTTTAACAGGCCCTTCATAACACAAGGCTCTTATCTGCTTATTCAGCCATTGATCCCAGAGTGAAATATTTGTGCTATACCATGAAAGTATTTACAAAGGTGAGTATGCTTCCTCTTGTGATTTATCAGGAAATTTCATTACATCTTCAACCTTGTTGAAAACATAAGTCCGTAACAGAAACAGACTCAATGATATAGAAAACAAACTAGTGGTTACCAGTGGGAAGAGGGACGTGGAGCGATAGGGGTATTATGGGATTAAGAGACACAAAGTACTATGTATAAAGTAAATAAGCAGCAAGGATATATTGTACAGCACAGAGAATATAGCCATTATTTTGCAAAAACTTTTTTTTTGGCCTCACCACACGGCTTGTGGGATTTTAGTTCCCTGACCAGGGATTGAACCCGGGCCCTCGTCAATGAGAGTGCAGGGTCCTAACCACTGGACCTCCAAGGAATTCCCTATTTTGTTATAACTTTAAACGGACTATAGTCTATAAAAATATTGTATCACTATGTTGTACACCTGAAACTAATATAATATTGTAAATCAACTATACTTCAATTAAAAAAAGAAAAAGAAAAGTGTGTATTTTTAAAGAACCATAGCCATGTCAAATGCTTCTTTTAACTATTTGAGAAGCCCTACTCAGCAAGCTAAAATTTTGTGGCTTAAATTTTACATGGTAACCTAATATTGCTTCTGGCTGATAGTTCCACAGCTTTGTTGGGGTTTGTTTTGCTTTGATTTTTATTTATTTATTTATTTTTTTGGTTGGTCTTATTTGGTTTTGTTGGCATATTTTAGCATTTGAAAATGTAATTTTTATATTAGTGCCCTCTAGAAGCACCTTACTCTTAGTGACAATAGAATAGATGCAAGTGTAGCAGAAGACATTGGTGGTCTTTCCTTTGTTCCTCCTTTTCCTTCCCCCCAGATGTGCGATATTGGCGATGCTTCTAGAGGCAGCTTATCGTCATATGCATACACGCTTATGGTGCTATATTTTCTCCAGCAGAGGAACCCACCAGTCATTCCTGTCCTTCAAGAGGTATTAGTAAAAGAAATTGTATTTCTCATCTGTAGAGCTGGGTGATCTTCGAGCCCTCTTCCTTCTCTAAAATTCTGTGGTTCTGTAGTTAAAATTTTTACTATTTTCCTACAAGTTTTTGTATCAATGCATTAAGTTTGTAATCCATACTAATAGTTTAAAAATTAATTTCAGATATACAAAGGTGAAAAGAAACCTGAAATATTTGTTGATGGCTGGAATATTTATTTTTTTGATCAAATAGATGAACTGGTACGTATTTTAATAGTAAAGACTTTTTACATCCTTGACTGAAAGTTACCTATACTATTCTGTAGTGTAGTTGGTCAACAACTATATTATCACTTGTAATATTTATTTATATTATGATAGTAAAAAACAAATAGCATATACAGATGATTCCTTTGAAGTTGAAAACATTTTTTTTTAAGCCAGGTGAGTTTCTAGGGACTATATCCAGGATTTCTTTAATGCCTAATAATTCCAAATGGGCAAGTAACTTTATTCCAAATGAACAAATATTTGCTCTGTGGTTTCCTACGGAGAGTTTGGAAAGACTCTTAGTTACAGAGATATAATAATCAGGTGTCACCAAGGCTCTTAAAATTTATTTCCAGATTCTTCCACAAACATGCATTCTGAGGTTTGGCATTTAAAACCCTGAGGACTTTCTGTCTCCAAGTCATAGGGTAGAGATTAATAAACTCATGTAAATGATATTTTAAAATAGAAAAGTTATATAATTGTATTTTTATGTATTTAAACTCTAGCTAATTAAAATAAATCCAGATTTACTCCCTAAGATACAAATGACTGTTGATATTAACACTTTACTATAGAGCATGATATCTCTTGTTCCTTCTATTTCTAGCCCACCTATTGGCCAGAATATGGAAAAAATACAGAATCTGTTGGGCAGCTATGGTTGGGACTTCTTCGTTTCTACACAGAGGAATTTGATTTTAAAGAACATGTTATTAGCATCAGGAGAAAAAGTCTGCTTACAACTTTTAAGAAACAGTGGACATCAAAATACATTGTTATTGAAGGTACAAATAAAATCAGACTTAAAACTGAATAGAATATAGAGATGGAACTGTGAGGGTGTTCTTCCTCCTTGCAGAGCTCTTCCAGAGCAGCCATGAGCCACTGATAGGGGTGCACCTTGCAGCCATCCCGTTACTGTCCACAGCAGGCAGACTTGTCTGTTTCCAGCTTAAAGATTTATTTTTAAATGGCTGATGCCCTCCCGTGGGGTCTCTCACAAATCCAAAAGTCTTTGTTCACCATGACAAGTCCTTTACCTATGTTTAACAGGTACTGGAGAATAAGGTTGCTATAGAGGTAAGCCAGCTTCAAAATAGTGGGACTTTTAAAACCTTCCTAAGTGGGGGTTTGAAGAGTGCCACCGAAAGTCAATTTTCAAGATCCTTATTTGCTGTTTATCGATGGAGGAGTTTACCTATAAGTAGTTATACATAAAATTTGACATTTATTTCACCCATGCTGAAGCCTTCCTTGAATGCTAATAAGATCCATGGGCCATTGTGTTTGTATTGATATTTGATTGTTTATTTCCACTTTGGGAGATTTTTGTTTCTATCTTTGTAGATTTTTTATTAACTATATATATATTTATATATTCACCGAATTATTTTCAATGGTTGCTCAGTACTGGTTTTTTTTTATTGTTGTGTACTTGTTTTACAATATTATATTAGCTTCCTGTGTATAAAATAGTGATTCAATATTTTTATAGATTATTCTTCATTTAAAGTTATTATAAAATATTGGCTATATTCCCTGTGCTGTACAGTGTATTCTTGTTGCTTATCTATTTGATATATAATAGTTTGTGTCTCTTAATCCCATACCCCTATCTTGCTCCTCCTCATTTCCCTTTCCCTACTGGTAACCACTAGTTTGTTCTCTGTATCTGTGAGTCTGTTTCTGTTTCGTTACATTCGTTTGTTTTATTTTTTAGATTCCACATATAAATGATCAATTTGTGGGATTTTTAGTTTTAAAGACAAAATGGAGTTTAAATGCTTAAAAATGAATTGAGAAATGGCTTAAATATTTTGTTGATTTTGGTCTTTTTTTATTTAATATAATCATATCACCTAAATAATGTGTTACTTTAGGTTATGCTTTTATCATTACTTCTGCTTATTGACAGTATTAAAATACTGTGAACATTTGTAAAATTAAATTCAGATGACAATGGGTTATACATACAGTTTTAACTTTTTGGTATCTGATATATCAAAAACATAGAACTCTGTCTTAAACCTTTCCATTATCACAGTGGGTTCTTATGGTCTGCCAATTATTAATATTTTTTTCTTAATTTTTTGAAGCCTCATTATCTTTTGCTTTTAACTTTACGTTATTTACAAAGGAGCCATTAGCAATAGGCTATATTAGAAGGAAGACTTTTAACTAGTTATTCTAGAATTGAGAAATCTCAGTGGTGGTAGTTTGTAGTATTTGTACAATAGCTAACATCGTAGTATCTCTGCTGCACCAAGCAAACAAACAAAAATACTTCCACATAGCACACACATAAAAATCACCAGAAGAAAGCATGACCAAACCTACTAGAAAGGTAACCTTCTCGTAGCAGTTATTAGTATAGGGTTAAACTGAGTGAAGGGTCCTATACGCCAGTAAACTCTTAGTGGGTCTAAATCCCAAATGGTATACCCCAGTTATTATACATTAGAAGCATAACAGACAGCCATAAGGAATGCCTCTTTTTACTTCTTTACTCCTTTTGTATGTACCATATACATCCTCCATTTTCTTAATGAGATGATCCCCAAAAAGGTTTTGGGTTTTTTTATTTCCTTTGCTTTCTTGAATATGTTTTTAGACATTTATTTGAAATAATTAAATATCTACACATAATGGTTAAATTGTGAATTATTCTATGTATATTTATTTTAAATCAAATATAGTATTTTGACTTAGAAATAGTGCTTTACCTGAATTTATTTCATGAACCAGTTTATTCAGATCTCACATACATCTTTGACATCAGCATTTTTTTCATCATTTCTACCACTTTTTGGATCATCTAACATAATATTTCAGATACATCATGTATATATACCTATCTAAGACGTTTGAGATGCAGACATTTCAGATTACATGGGAGGAACTTCCCTGGTGGCGCAGTGGTTAAGAATCCGCCTGCCAACGCAGGGGACATGGTTTTGAGCCCTGGAACGGGAAGATCCCACATGCCGCGGAGCAACTAAGCCCGTGCACCACAACTACTGAGCCCACGTGCCACAACTACTGAAGCCCATGCACCTAGAGGCTGTGCTCTGCAACAAAAAGAAGCCACCGCAATGAGAAGCCCGTGCACTGGAACGAAGAGTAGCCTCCGCTCGCCACAACTAGAGAAGGTCTGCGCGCAGCAACGAAGACCCAACGCAGCCAATAAATAAATAAATAAATAAATAAATAAAATTCTAACACAAACCATTTGATTAAAAAAAAGAAGATCATACGGGAGTCTTTTTTTTTTTTTTTTGGCTGCATTGGGTCTTCGTTGCTGCGTGCAGGCTTTCTCTAGTTGTGGCGAGCAGGGGCTACTCTTCGTTGAGGTGCACGGGCTTCTTATTGCGGTGGCTTCTCTTGTTGAGGAGCACGGGCTATAGGCGCGTGGGCTTCAGTAGTTGTGGCTCGCGGGCTGTAGAGCATAGGCTTAGTAGTTGTGGTACACGGGCTTAGTTGCTCCTCAGCATGTGGGATCTTCCCAGACCAGGGATCAAACCCGTGTCCCCTGCATTGGCAGGCAGATTCCAACCACTGCACCACCAGGGAAGTCCCAGGAGTCTTTATATAAAGCTTTTACTGGAAATTGAGATCCAGATAGCCATTGGTATGCTACTGGGACAGGTGTGTGTGTCTGTGTATGTTTTAATTTATCTTATGTTTTATGAGCTTCATGATAAATTATTTTCTAAAATGATTTTTTAAAGGCTGTTAATTAGCAGGAACATTCAGTACTAAAATGTTTTAAATATATTTGTGACCTCTATATGCCTCTAAAACTAGCATGATTAGGTAATATCAGACTAATATGTCTTCTCCAAACAGTATTTTGTTGTTCAAAATGAAGCACCTTCTCATAATATGAAGGACTCTTTAAGGATTCAAATGTAAAGCAATACCCTCTTTTCTGATGGATACTTTTGGGGGAAAACTTGCCTTATATTTAGGAATATATATATTACTTAGTTGTATTATAGACTTAAAACTCATTAAAAAGGCAGTCATTTAATACTTTTATTAATGATAAAGTATGTAACACTTTCTTGTTATATAGACCTCACTTAATATATGAATACTGGTATTTCCTATTTGATTATCTTTTTTTGTTTTCATTAATTTTCTTTACTTAGATCCATTTGATTTGAATCATAATCTTGGAGCTGGATTATCAAGGAAAAGTAAGTTACTTTGTTTATAAATATTAATGCCATCTCTTTTCCTTTTAATTCCTCTAATTGAGCCTTTACTCTTCTTCTTAGTGACAAATTTTATAATGAAAGCATTTATAAATGGGAGAAGAGTATTTGGTATTCCAGTCAAAGGATTTCCAAAGGACTACCCCTCAAAAATGGTAAGTGTTGGAAATACAAAAAACCAATTCGAAAAGCCATTTAAGCACCTAATTTGTATACATTACTTCAGTAATAATCTAAATACTCTGGAAGTTTGGTGAGTCTAGCCAAGATAAAAACCTTTTAATAAACATCCCTGTTTTGAAGCCATTTATCAGGAGAACAGGAAGAGAGAGCCAGAAGTGGAGTTTGGGTGGGAAAATTAATAATTTTGTTGCTGCTGCTTTTCCTCGGTAACACACATTGGTGGCACTGCTGTCCCACCAAGCATTCAGCTCCATACCAGCCTCTGCAAACCCAGTTTGCACATATCTAAGGACATCCCCCACCCCCTCATATGACATCTAGATTTTTCCAGTCTGCTTGCAAAGAGTAATAAATCCCTTAATGGAACAAGAGAGAGTCAGTGCTGCCTGTACTAAAGATCTGTCTGTTCTCATATAACCTAATAATCAGGTTTTTATGGAACCACACTCATTAAAAACAAAACGAAATTGCATTATAAAAATTCATTTCAGTGAGAGAAAACGGGAAGGGGTTAGGAACTAGAGAGTTTTATGTTAAAAATAAAGGGGTTTTTTTCCTTCATTAATTTTCTTAATAAAGACTTTTTAAATGATCCTTAAATTATTGGGTGTATAAGCATGTTCAGCATTTGATTACATCTCTACGTCTAGTTTTTGCTAGATACTGCTGTGGTGGTCTTCTACACCAGTGCTTTTGAAACTTGTTCAAACAAATCACCTGGGGGTTTTGTCAAAATGCAAGTTCTGATTCAGGAGGTCTGGGGTGGGGCCCAAGACTGTATGTCCTACAAGCTCCCAGGTGATGCCACTTCTGCTGGTACCCACCTTAATTTTGGTGGCAAAGAGGCTAGAGTCCAGACCATTGTCATTCCTTTCCTCTGATATTTTCCTTCAGAAGCCACAACAAAGCAACAGCACATAGCTTCTTTCTTTTTAGGTCTTAGCCTTTTCATTTTATGAGAAAATGAAGTCTTTGTACCTGGCCTCAGCTTCCCCCAAGTCCTAGGAAGCTGACTCACAGGGATGTGTAATGCTTTTGTTTAGAAGTGTGCAAGGGAACAAGCTACCTTTATGGTTAAACAGTGCTCTGCATGATGAATAGTAATAAACAAAAATGAATTTAGGTAAGCCTATCCTGAATTAGACCTCTTAATGGTTTTAGATTTTGGAATTAAGCAATATAATAATAACTATTAAAATTAATATGTCGATGTTGGTGTGTCAGTGAGATTCCTGATTGATATTGGTTAGTTTTTGTGTTTGGATCTCATATTAATAGTTCAGATTTTTATGTATTTATATTCTGCTAGGAGTACTTTTTTGATCCAGATGTGCTAACTGAAGGTGAGCTGGCCCCAAATGATAGATGTTGCCGAATATGTGGGAAAATTGGACACTTCATGAAGGACTGTCCTATGAGGAGAAGGTAAGCAAGTATTCAAAAGGGGTGGTTTTGTTTTTGTTTTCTTACTGTACCAGTTTTTAAATGAGGTTCTCTTGTAACATGAAATAAACTTGTATTAAATCCAGCAGTTCTCAGATAAATTTGAGCTTTTTTTTACCATGAAAATGAAGTGATTTAAAACATGGCTTTAAGTGCAGATGACTAGGATTAACTAGGGTGTACAGGTGACAGTCTTCCAGGCCCGGTCACCTTTCCTAATTTTGGGCACAGCCCTAATCATCACTTGATCATTTGGTTATCACACTCTCCAACAGGGATGTAAGAACAAAAGAGGAAACTGAAATCCTTCCCTTTTACAGCAGTGAGAAGTTCAGAATCATTTCAGTCAATGAAAAGTAAAATGGGTTTTTTTTTTTTTAGGATCTCAATTACCCTTCTATGTACAATAACTGGGGTGTACTATGTGGGAATTTAGACTCATTAATACTTTAGGGTACTGTAGTACCCTTCACTTGTATGCATTTTAATTCCTAATAATTGCTATGGTTGACCTACTCAGTTTGGTCACCGTGCTTTCTTAGGATAATGATTGCAGGAGGGCAGAGGGGGACATGGTTTTGGTTGCTTGTTTGGGACATATTCTTGTTTTGGAGTGGTGGTGGTGTTTTTAACTGGATGGTAATATTCTCATTTAAAAACATGCCACTTAAAATAAGTCACCATCTGGAATTCAAGGCTCTTATTTAGTACTTTATTTTTATTCAGATAATAGTCACTGATCATGTAGGGCAAGGAAGAAATAATTTTGACAGTTTAAGAACATAAATCTCCTTATAACCGTTGTTTCCTTGTGAACCTAAAGTTTCATGTCTCAAGTTTCCAGTGCTGGTAAAGAATGCTCATGGGCCAGAAAGGTTTAAGAAATCACTCCAAGGATAATTTGAGTTTCATTGCATCAGTATCAGAGTAGGTATTAAATTAAGGAGTTCCACTAATTGCAAAAACTGGTTTTACAGCACTAGAGTACTTGTGAAAATGAAAAAAACTACACCCTTAAGCCCTGAGGTTGCTTCTTAATAGAGAAGATGAACTTAAATTGTTAAATTCTTGTTTTTCCCTCTGATGCCTTCTATATCTGGTTGTCTTCTAAACCTGGAGTGGTCTTAGGAATTTATTTAGGTTTTTGTTCAGATTTTTCCTACTAATATTATATCTTCTACAGAGTGAGGCGACGGCGAGATCAGGAAGATACCCTGAACCAAAGATACCCCGAGAACAAAGAGAAAAGAAGCAAAGAAGACAAAGAAATTCAAAACAAGTACACAGAGAGGGAGGTATCAACAAAAGAAGATAAGCCCATGCAGTGCACACTTCAGAAAGCCAAGCCAGTGAGGGCAGCTGTTGACCTGGGGAGAGAGAAGATTCTCAGGCCACCAGTGGAAAAATGGAAGAGACAAGATGACAAAGACTTAAGAGAAAAACGTTGTTTTATTTGTGGAAGAGAAGGGCATATTAAAAAGGAATGCCCACAGTTTAAAGGCACTTCAGGTATGCACACCCATCACACCTTGATGTTTGCACTCACATCTCAAGGGAAATCTCTTTTTTAGAGTTCTTAACTATTTTATTTATATTTATTTCTTTAACAGATCTATTTACTGGAAAAGATTTTGTTTTTAAGAAGGTGAACCCACCTCTCCTGCCTTTACTTCTGACCCTCTATATGTCTTGAACACTTATTGCTGGTTTTTTGAGAGGCTTATCAGAGTCATTCGGTTGACTTTTCTGATAAGATTATCAGTGAATTGAAGACCTGGTAATCCCCAGTACCTAAAAAAATGCAACCTAAGCGACCAGAAAACAAGCTGCCACTTGAGCCTTGCTACTCAGTGTGTGTGCTTCTGAAATGGAAGCAGTGCCGGGCCATGGGGGAGTGACCTCAGGACACCACACAGTGCGTGCAGGAGCCGCTTGTATTGTTGTTTAAATACATGGGCGCACAGGCCTAGCAAGGGGACTAGAAGTAGAAGGGTTACGCAGTTAATGGTGCCTCTACCTGCAGAGGATTGTCTGCATTTCATCATTTTAATAATTTTCTGCAGTGAGCATGATTATTCTTATGACGAGGAAAAATATGTGGATACTATCAATCAGTCCATAGTTGAAAATCATCCACAGATCTTGCCCCTTTGAGTTGTCAGATCTTAATCCACTTTTTCTATTAAATGGGTGAAGTGTCCGTTATGGGCATCTTTTTAACAGACTATTAAGAGTAAGGGTTCTTTGTGTGGGGGGGATAAGTTATGGTTTACAAAGCAGTTTATACACTCTCACTTTCTTTTCTCAGAACAACCCTGTGAAAGTGGATGAAATTTGATTAGCATGGAAATGAAACCCTGAGAAATAATGTTTTTGATTAAAGTGGTAACCCTCTTCCTGTCCTCAGTTGTAAATGTTTATGTGCAGCATAAAGAAATGTCAGCACTGACAGCTTCCTTAAAGTACTCACGCTAGTCCTTGTCGTTCCTGCAACACTAATACCTCTCTTCCATTGTATGATATATCAGCAATATAGTATCTCTTTTTTTTAAGGTAGAAAATTTTTAGATCAGCTATCCTTATTTTTTTTTAAATGAGCTTATATGAAAAGAAGTATATTTTTCAATTGTTTTCATTATTGATTTTAAAATAGGACTTAAATGTTTATGAAAGTTACAGCTTCAGCTTGTCCTAATTCTAAGGAATTCAAATTCAAACTTTTTTGCCCTAACAAGGGACATATAGCAGAATAAAATGATCTTCTTTTATAATTATAAGAGGTAAAATGTTTAAGAGAAATTAAAAGCAATAGCTAACATTCATTGAGCACTTATGATGGGTAATTTCATCTCATTTTCACCACAGCCCCATTAAATGTGGTATTATTGATGTCTCCAGTTTACAGATGAGGAAACTGTAAACAGTATAGATAAGATGTAATACAGTCTCACCAAAATTCCTTTTGTAGGCTAACCTTCAGAAAACTCAGGTTTTGTGTTTACTCAGAGCAGGAGCATTGTGTTCCTCTTTGGTACAACAAAGTGGTGAAGGAATGCCCCTGTCCTCCCGCAGCTTGGATGGATCTCTTCTTTCTAGCTAGTAGCAAGTTTTAAGTTGCCTACTAGTGAAGCTCTCAAAATAGTTAGAGCAGGGAATTCCCTGGCCGTCCAGTGGTTGGGACTCGGGGCGCTTTCACTGCTATGGGCCAATCTGTGGTCAGGGAACTAAGATCTGACCAAAATTTTTTAAAAAAAAGTAGTTAGAGTGGTGATTCTGGCTGCCTACAGGGCAGTAGCAAATCAAAGAGAGATGGGATATCCTGGGGCAGGGATGGGGTATTATCAAAGCTACGGAAAGCACTAGAATCTTGGTTTCTTCAGACTGCAGTGTTTTCACATTAAATCAAGTAGTCATAATATAAAAGTAAAATAAAAAGGGGAGGAATGGGGCTAGAGTATGGTGAATTTCCTCCAAGAGCAAAATTAAAAATAATCAGCTTCTTTCTGTCTGAAAATTATGTTGCTCCCACTCATTTTTTCCAGTACGTTATGGTTTTGTCCACACAGTATACTGAGTAGAGTTTCTGTCATATCAACAGAAAATCTTTCTGTGAAAGTTTGAAACAGGGCTACTACTTTCAATTTAAAGTAGGAACAAAAAGTGCTGATTTCTTTCTCAGGTCTGTCTAAATCTGATTGTGTATTTGGATCCCCTTCTTCACCTAGCCCTTTGAGACCAACTGGCGCATTTGTTCAGGTAAACCTAGCTCAGGCCTGAGCAGGAAGCCCTCCCATCCTCCGTCTCTCCTGCAAACACGTACTGAGTGCTAGCAGCTCTGTGCCAGGTGCTCAGAGGCGCTGGGCTGCCCCAGGCCCTGTCTCCATCCTCTTGGCTCCTCTGCTCTGCCTGAGGCGCAGGGTGCGGTGAGCTTGCTGTGCACCAGCTCGCCAGGTGTGCTTTAAGGGGTCCTGCAGATAGATGTGTCTTGCTTGTTGATTAACTTGCAAAGTTCTGCCACCCACATGCCTAATTTCAGCTCTCCTTGGATTTGGTTACAGTTTTCAGGCTGTTTCGGATGCTGTTCCTTTCGACTTTGTAAACCAGTCTATTTCATTTTTTAGGCAGTGCTTTTACATGAAGACCAAAAGAAACAAAAAACATCTATATTTTTGAGTCCCCAGTCAGGTATGTGGGTTTGAAAAAAAAAAAATGTGTGTTATTTTATTTACTGCATAGTGTACCACATGCCTTTTGAGGCACTTCCTTTGAATAAGTGGTTTTAACAGGGATTGGACATCAGAATCACTTGGGGAACTTTTAAAAATACAGCTGCCCTGCCCCCACCTTCATTTCTTAAATCAGATGCTTCAGGGGCTAGGCTTAGGCCTGTGTATTTTTTAAATGTTCTAGGTGATTCTTATACAATCCTTGAGTAGGAACCATAGTCTAGTTATTTGTTCCTCTTCTAACTTTTTGTTTCTGCTTTGAAATTGCCACTGTCTTGTCAGCAGTGTATTCTCCTCATGGAGATTATTTACCATGCACCAAAGTAAGGAAAGAAAGTAATCATGACCTGAACACTCTCTCTCTCAGCTGCGTCATTTATTCATTCCTTCAACAAATATTTATTAAGCCACACCTCCCACCCACCCACCCCCTCTAAGTTCAGGGTGTGGTTCTAAACACTGAAGATACAGCAGTGAACCAGCAAAGCCCCTTCTCTCATTTACTCTGCATTCTTGTCAGAAGAGAGAGAAATGTTTCATGTGGGACAGATGCTAAGAAATATAAAGCAGGAAAAGGGAAAGAGAATGTTGGGAGGGAGGAGGCCTCTCTGATAAAGTAACATTTAAGCAGAGAATCAAGTGAAAGAAAGAGGCAAGTCAAGAGGAAATTGGAGTTAGACTCTTACAACAGAGCTGAGAACAGTTTTGTCCTGGGTGGGTGACACTAAGTGGGATGAGGGTAAGGAGGGTTGGTTGGAGGTGAGGTCAAGGGTATACAACTGTGGGTCATGCAGCTCCTTCAGCAGTGGTAGGGATGGGATTTTTTTTCTCTACATGAGATGGGCAACTGTTGGAGGGTTTTGAGCAAAGGAGTGGTATTATCTGAATTGTTTTAAAAGGTTCATTATGCCGTGAGGAGGCAAGGGTGAAAATTCAAACCAACAGGGAGGCTCCTGCTATAGTTCAGGGGAGAGCAGAGGACGGCTTAGATGTGGGTAGAAGGGGTGGAGGAAGTGAGGACTGCTAATGTTCTGGAGACTTTAAAGGTAGCGCCAACATGATCTGTTGATGGGTTAGATGATAAAGCATGACAGAAAATCATGAGATTTTGAGAATCAGAGCTGACACTGTGATGTTTGCTCTGAGCAGCTAGAAGAATGGAGTTTGAATTTCCTGTGCTGGGGAACCGTCAGGAAGAACAGATCATGGGGAGAAGTAGAGTTCGGTTTTAGACATGTAAAAGTTTTAAGAGACCTGCTAGATATTGGGTAGAGATGTTGAGTAGCCAAGTAGATATAGGAGCCTGGCATTTAGAGCAAAATCCAGGCTGCAGATACGAATTTGAGGATGCTCAGTGTATAATAGATGGTAGTTAAGCCCTGGGTCTGACTGCGATCACTTAGAAAAGAGAAAAAGCATATAGAGGATCAGGCAAAATAAACCAAGGAGACACAGGAAAAATGGTTCATGGGGGAGGAGAAGCAGCAAGTTGGGTCCTGGAGTCCAAATGGAGAAAGTGCCTCAAAGAGGGAGAATTGACTTCGTGCGAATTGCTGCTCATAGGTCTGTGCACCGAAGACTGAGAATTCAGCATTTTATTTGGCAACACAGAAGTCACTCACTGTGACTTTGAAAAGAGCCATTTCTTTGGAGTGGAGGACAGAAAAACCTGATTGTAGAGAGTTGTGGTGAGAAGTGCTGGAAGAACTGTAGGCTACCTAACTTCAGCTGTGGGTTAGTGCCAGGTGGGGTTAGTGCCCCGTCCCCACCCAGGCCCCAGGCCTAAGGAAAGATGCTAAAAGGGAGGGGGAAATGGGAGGCTGTGAAGGCCTTCTCTTTCCCTTTCTTTCTCTCTCTCTAATCTTCAATAAAGTAGAGTTAAAGGAGGAATATTATATAAGCAAATAGAGCCTGTGTACTCTTTTTAACTCGATTGTATTGTTGATGAGAAAAGTTAAGTTTTTGAAATTTTAAAACTTCATTGATATAACCTGACATTTTTATATATAATGTAAAACAAGCCACATATTTTATGCTCAGCTTTTACATATTGTGTCTTATTGCTAATGTGCAAAGAATGTTTGCTTTTAGATTGGAGAGGTGCCTGTGTTAGTTACAGAGTGTGAAGAGGCTAATCTGTATCTACCATCAGGTGTCGGTTTCTGAGAGAGAGCGCTCTCAGAGCCTCAGCAGCCTAAAGAGTCCCACCATAGAGAGAGCTCTTCCCAGCTTTCACCAAACCAGGCTGAAATAAGCCAGGGCACAGTGATCTCACCCTGAGAAAGCTGAGAGCTCCAGGCGAAGAGTATTTGGTTGTTTCTACTTTGAATGTTAACAAGAGAAAAATTAATTGACTTATTAAATTATTTAAGTACTTCCGTTTCTGTCAGTACCACGATGAATTATCTCCAGTATATAAAATGATCTACATAGAAGTAGGCATTTATTTTTATGATATGCTAATTTTACAGTTGGGTTTTTTTTTTTTAATGATTGGGAAAAACATTTGAAATGGCATCACATCTCTTTACAATCAAAATTTAAAAGGCCTGAGTATTGAGATTGGTATGCAGAGTGAGGTAGAACAACTCAAAGAGAAACAGAAATCTTCAGAGAATTGCCACCCTTACCCAAAAGGGGAATATGGTGTCCATGAAAGGTAAAGACATAGGAGACTCTGTAAGAACAGGCGAGAGCAGCTCTTTCCTGGGAAGGTCTTGTAATTGCTGTCAGTGGAACGCATGGACTTAAAAATAAGAAAGGTTCTACTGGGAAAACCCTCAAAATGAAATTGTGTGAAAAGAGAATGGGGCCAATCGTGAGAGGATTTGATTGACAATGGCAGCATGAAAGATGGATGAGGAGATTGACAGGCTGCCTCTGAAAGCTACTTCAACAGATGAAAGTGTTTGGGGAACAGACTCCACTGCAGTTTGTGGGATTGTTTCCCATAGATCCTCTTGAGAGTTTGAGGATCACATAGTTACCAGATGTAAACAAGGCAGAAGAGTGTTGTTTTTACAAGCTTCAGCCTTGAACAGGCATTTCCAGAACATTTTACGTAAGAAAATACTGATCCTTGCTTAGTTGAGATATTTGTTTTGCCAAGGATAAGGTGTTTCTGAATATCGGCTTTGCCATCAGATTGCATGGTGTGATTTCTAGCTTGTGATCTTATCCTCCACTTCCTTCAGTTTCCTCATCTGTTACAAGGGGATAATAGCACTACTATCACTTGCCTGGTACGGCTGTTGAGAAACCCTTGTAAAAGCACTTAGAATGGTAGCTGCATGCAGCGAGGGCGGAGGTTGGTGGGGGGACGGGGGGTACTGATGGGGTTGATATTCCCGCAGGGCGTCTGTCGGCATTGCTTCTGCTAAAGGCTTTGCACATCTTGAGAGTAAAACTTTATATTATAATTGTATAATTTTTTAAGTGGGGGAGAAATACAGATATTAGACATATGCCTAGAAATGGCATTACCAATTGACAGTAAGTTAGGATTTCAATAAATTGTCTTCTGAGTAAAAGAATTACATATTTATAAATCATTTGAATGACTGTAAAACTTAACTTTTTTTTTCTGTAGTAAGTTTATTACAATAAATAGGTTTACTTTATACCAGAAAAGAAAACATAGGTGGTTAAAATTTATCCTTTCCAATAAATTAAACTTCAAGTTTAATTTATTGACAACTGTTAATACTGTCAAATTTACCCATGATAAATTTATACAAGTTATCTATGTTGTTATAGATGTGAATGAAATATGTCTCAACTGTAAGTAGTATTAAGTTTCCGAAAAGCTCTTCCTTTTCACAGGCTTATTTATCTGTGATGCACGGGTAGTTTCCTAACAAGAGCCTGCTGGTGTGGACAGCCTCTGCTCTCACACATCAGCTATATTGACCTTAGAAGAGATTAGCTTCTCTGAGCTCCAGATGTCACATTTATAAAATTGGCAGTAGCACCACCTGTGTCATCGGGTGCTGAGAAGATTAAAGCACCCATTCAGTAGTAAGCACTCAACCAAGTTCTCTTTTCCTCTCCTGATACCTCCCTCCATTCCTTTCCACTAGGCTATGTATAGTTCTTAACTCTCAAATGTGATAGTAGTAGATAGAAAATTCCATGAATTTCCTTGATCTTCATTGTTTCCTCCCTCCCCCACATACACACAGCCAGCACAGTGCCTTAGATGTTCAGTAAGTTTGGAAGAATGATCAAGAATACGAGCGTTAAAATCAGACTTAACTTGAGTTTGAAATCCAGCTCAGTCATTTACTAGCTGCATTACCTCTGTCGAGTTATCGAACCTCTCAGTGCCTCAGTTTCCTTGTGGATAAATTGGGGCTAATATCTCACAGGGCAATTGTAAGGATTAATTTCATATATGTAAAGCCCTTAACACAGCATCTGGCACACATCACTCAATAAATTATTACTACTCTTATTACTGTGGTTAACAGAAAGTCTCCAACCAGGATGTAATTCTCTCTAACTTCTAGGACAAATATATAATGGAAATATTTTAACAAAACAGGAGCATGTGGAGATTGGAGAACCATAGTCATAAACTGTTCGGTATGAGAATCTCAAAAAACTAACATTTTTCTATTTCTTAATCCTCTACCGTTTTTGCAAAGAAAATTACTTTTCAAAAGAAACTACCTCTGTCTCTTCATTTATTCCATTTTAATCCCAGGATTTGAAATCTTAAGAATTGGAGATACTATAAGAGATTGGTGGATATCTTTTCTCCTTCATGCTGATGTATACTTTTTTCCTTGACCAGAATGTTAAAGCCTACTTATTAAAAACAAAAACACAGTTCTCTTTATGATAGTAAATTTAAAATAATAGAAGCACTTTTTAAAAACCATATGGGGAAATCTTAGTATCAGTGAATATAGATCATTCTTTTTCATACCCTTCTTGATATTCCAGTATATGAATATACATTATTTATTTAAGCATTCCTTATTAATGAACTAGCTCTTTTCAAACATTTGTTATGTCAGTGTCTTCAAAACTTTTTTGCTCGCATACTCTCCCCCAAAATGTTGACCCACCAATATATCTCCTTGTATGTGTTTTAAGTTTTGTTTTTTTTTTTTAAGGAAGTCCTTTATTTTTATTTTTTATTTATTTATTTATTTACTTTTGGCTCTGTTGGGTCTTCGTTTCTGTGCAAGGGCTTTCTCTAGTTGCGGCAAGCGGAGGCCACTCTTCATCGCGGTGCACAGGCCTCTCACTATCGCGGCCTCTCTTGTTGCGGAGCACAAGCTCCAGATGCGCAGGCTCAGTAGTTGTGGCTCACAGGCCTAGTTGCTCCGCGGCATGTGGGATCTTCCCAGACGGGGGCTCGAACCCATGTCCCTGCATTGGCAGGCAGATTCTCAACCACTGTGCCACCAGGGAAGCCCCTGTGTTTAAGATTATATCTCAGTTTTTCATCATAATTGCAAAACATGTAAATTCTGGTGGTTTTTTGTAAATATTGGCATTTTAAAAACAAAACTTTTACATCAGCCTTAAATGTATCAAATGAAATATAAATATTATTGCAGAAATTTTACATCTTTTTTTTTTCGCCTTGAATTCTTGTTTCACTTCCATGGAATTTTATCTTAAGATGATACCTTTTTATCATATATATTTCAAGCATTTTATTGACCAGCCTATCATACTTATCTGCAACAGAAGTGTTTATATAAATTGGATTTTTTTATATAAATTGAATTTTTAAGCTTTTTATTAAATCTCAAAGTGTAAAAATTTCTTCTAAATTATTTTTATAGTTATAAGAATAATATAATTAACCAAAACAAATGTTACAAATTTTGATTAAAAATTGCTTTTTATGTTTACTTACTGAAAATGACTGTCCTTTAATTAGATGGAATTTTTTTCCCCATGCATTCATTTATCTTTGGATCAGTACTACTTATTGCAGGAATGAAACAGTGAATCATTTCTATTCCTAATCTTTTTGTTTTTATACTTGGTAAACATTGAGAAACCTCATTAGTCTTCATGATAGCAAATTAAAATAAGAAATACCTTTAGGAGTCTGGGAAGGGAAGATGTATTACAACAGTGCCACTCAGTTATTTTCATTCCTTTTTAATTAAATGACCAAAAATCACATAGTAATGCATCATCAGAAATTATTTTGATGGTCATCAGCTATCAGTATAATTTCATGAAAGCTAAAAATTTGGGCTTTTATTAGAGGCATTCACATTTTGTCACAGATACCAGCATTTTGTGTGCCTCCCTGCCTCCCAAGGCTTTCTTTTTCACCCTGGGGCAACGTACCACATTAAGAGGTGGATGGTTAGAAGGTATGCCTCTCTGTCTTGTGAAAGGGGAAAGAAAAAGTGGTGTGATTCCTGAGAACCAGCCCAAAGCCCGGGCCACAAAGGCATTCTCAGGGAGAACTCAGAAATTGAAGCACTGTGGTCAACTCTCTGATTGCCCAACGAATACATTAAGCACTTGTCCTGTTAAGCTATTCAGGAATACAAGTACCCAAGGTTGAAGACCACTGTTTAAACATTATAATGTATATTTGCATGTTTGTCTAGTTATTTCCTCAGGATAAATACCCGCTTAGGAGGATAATAGGTTTAAAAGTATGCATGTTTCGGGGCTTCCCTGGTGGCGCAGTGATTGAGAATCTGCCTGCCAATGCAGGGGACACGGGTTCGAGCCCTGGTCTGGGAGGATCCCACATGCCGCGGAGCAACTAGGCCCGTGAGCCACAACTACTGAGCCTGCGCGTCTGGAGCCCGTGCTCCGCAACAAGAGAGGCGGCGATAATGAGAGGCCCGCGCACCGCGATGAAGAGGGGCCCCCACTTGCCGCAACTAGAAAAAGCCCTCGCACAGAAACGAAGACCCGACACAGCCATAAATAAATAAAAATAAATAAATAAAAATTAAAAAAAAAAAAGGCTCATCGGCCCTTTAAAAAAAAAAAAAAAGTATGCATGTTTCGACAGAGATACAATTAATGCCACGTTGTGATTGTTGACAATCTCAGAGAGTCATTCACAACCTTTCCATACCCTCACTTCATTAGGGTAGTCTATTTTGCCAGTCTGCTTGAAGTTCTACTGTTACCATTGAACACTAACATTTCCCACATTTTCATTTGTATTTCTTCATGTTGTATCTTTGTATTTTCGTTGAGGATTCATTTTTGTCTTTAGTTCTTTCTACTTAGAAATTCATTCATGCTTTGTCAAATGTGTTACAGTAGCCTTCGCCACCACCACCAGTTTATTATTCTTTCAGCCTCATTTATGATTTATTTTGCCATACATACATTTGTTTTGTTTGTTTTAGTAGTTTGATCTAGCCAACTTTAGGGTAGTTTCAAGTCATGCTTACACAATTTTAAGAATTTCATGTGCTTCCCTCAGATTACATACAAATTCATATTTTATTTCTAGCAGTTTTATCTTTTTTTCTGGCCGCACCATGCGGTATGCGGGTTCTTAGTTCCCAACCAGGGATCGAATATGTGCCCCCTGCACTGGAAGTGTGGAGACTTAACCACTGGACTGCCAGGGAAGTCCCATAGTTTTATCTTTTTACATGTGAATTTTTTATATGAAGTTTCTTCAGGTATGATGAGATTTTATATATATATATATGGGATTACATGTTTAAGTGATGCAGTAATAAAACTATAAGTACTATTCTTAGAAAAGAATGGTTTCTTAACATTTTGGGGAAAAATTTTTTTAAAGATACAAATAATATAACAACTACCCATCTACTGGAGAATTGGCGTTATTTTTTCACATTTTCTTTTCAATCATTTGTTAATGAAAGGTTAAGATGGTGACTACCCCAGGCCCATTCTGTCTGTCATGTCCCCCTCCATCCCAGAGGATCCATTATTATGACTTCAGGTAGCCGTTCTTTTTAAGCCCTTACATATGTATCCTTTAACATATGTATCCTTGGTGAATATTTAAATTTAAATGACATATCACACTGTATAATAAGAAAGTTCTACAACCTGCTTTTTTATATCTATTTAACGAAATTATTTTTAAATTTATATATGTTATTGTATATAGATTTAGCCTCTTTCTTTACAGTATTGCATCATACGAATACAGAATATTTTATGTAGCCATTACCTAGTACGTGAACATTTAGATTACCTCTGATTTTTTCCTATTATAAACAGTGTTGTAGGGAACATTCTTGTGTGAGTCTTCTTGAGCATGTTTTAGAGATTCTATAGGGTTTGAGTACCTAGAAGTCAAATTGTTGGTTCATAGCACATTTTCATATGTGCATATGTGCCTTTTCAGTTTAGTTAGATACTTTCCTATACCCTCTTATTGGTTGAAACAATTGTCACTCCCATCAGCAGTGTTTATTCTTACAAATCTGATGAGTGAAAAATACTTTGGTGTTGTTCTAATGGGTATTTTTTTGACTCTGGTGATGCTAAGCACCTTTTTCTATGTTTACTGGCCAGTTGGAGTTCCTCTTCTATGAGTTGTCTGTTCAGATCATTTGCCCATTTTCCTGTTGCATTATCATTTCCTTAATAATTTACAAGGGTTCTTCATTCTGAATACTGAGAATTTATTATTATATACTTCCTTAATATCTTCCTCCAGTATATCTTATCTTTCACCTTGTATCTATTGCCACTTCAGTTTTTAATTTTGAGATAATCAGATGATTGGTTTTCCCTGATTAGTTTTCATGGACATGTGATTCATGATTTTAGGGTTATCTTTCAGAAATTCTTCCCTAGCCTGAGGTTATAAAGATATACATCTGTATTTTTTTCTAATAGCTTTAAAACCTTATTTTTCCTATTTAGATCTTTAATCCATCTGAATTGTGTATAGAATATGAGGTATAGTGATCTAAATTTTTGTCCCTCAAGTGAAAAGCCTGTCCTCAATACTTTGTGCAGTTCAGAATATCAAAGATGTGTATTTTTGACCAGTAGACACTCTGTGGTATAAATATGGTATTTATACACAAGTAGAGTGCTTTGAATCTTCCTGACAGCACTCATTTTTCACTGTGAGTTGACTATCTAGATGTCCTGCTTTGAAAAGTTTGCTTTTGGGGGGCATAAGTTTATATGTGCATACTTAATATTTTGGCTTTGGACATTTTAGAAAGTATAGTTTAAGCAAAATGAAAATAAAAGCCATTTATACTTGTCCTGTTCTAGAGCATTAACTATTATTTAGGTTTTAGAGGTAAAATCTTCCCATCTTTTTACATCAGTGTAATGATAATAGTTAGCATTTATTGAGTACTTTCTATGTGCCAGGTACTATTCAGTTGCTTTACATGTATTAATTAATTTAATCGTCACAATAACTCCAAGGGGGTAGGTGTTATTGCCCTTATTTTACAGATAAGGAAAATGAGGCACCAAATATCTGATTGGTAGGGTTTTTCCTTTTTTGTTTTTTAATTTTTAGTTTTAATGAAAATATTATTCATGTGGTTTTATAACCTGCTTTTTTTCATGTTATTAATTATCCTTCTCTGCATACCTAATAATCCTATTGTGTTCATGATATACTTAGTCATATCACAAGTTCTGGACACTTGAGTTGTTTGCATACTTAAATTATTGTAAGGTTTGGATGAATATTCTTTTACAAAATTTCTACCCACTTCCCTGTCCTTCTCATCTTCCTTCAAACAATTTGGTGGTTAGGAATTGGTATCTTGTTTGCATTTCTTTGATTACCCATTGATATTGAATATTTTTTATATACTTATGTGCTGTTTTTTTCTCTTTCATATATTGCTTTTTCTTTCACCAGCTATCTATTGGTGTTCATCTTTTCTCTATTGATTTGTAACTTCTTTAGTACTAAGCATAGAAAACCTTTTTCATAAATAAAACATAAAGTGATGTACTTAGGAAACTCTTTTCCCACCCCAAGATTGTATAAATATTCACTAGTTCTTATACTTTGACTCTCTTATATTTAATTCTATAATTCATTTGGAATTAGGTGGGGAGGAAAAGTATGATGTGAGGAAGGAAACTTATCTAACCCTTTTCTTCCAAAATTACTTATTTGACACAATACCAGTTATTGAACAATCCATACTTTCCCCCATTGGTTTGAAATGTATATAATCAATGTGTATAACCTTTGTTATATACTACTTTCTTACAAGTAATCACTTAAGAATTTCTCAATTTTCTTGCTTTGTTGATCTATTTGTTTAGACTCCAGAACAGAATTTATTAACTGTTCTGTGGTATGCATTTAATTAGCAGTCTTCATTTCTGTCCTTCACCTGTAAATATAATAAATTTCCTTTTTTTCTTTTAAATCAATGAGTTATGGCTACAATATCACCATTCACAGCTTCGTGTCTTCAGAGTAATGATGCAAGATATTTATTTTTGACCAAAGTATTCTTTGCAATCTGTTCTGTTTGGTTGCAGATGCAGAGCAGAGCCTTTAAAAGTTCACCTGGCCTTCTGTACCAATATGTAAATAGTGAGCATGCAAATGTATTAGAATGATGTCACTCTAGCAACTCGTCTGCATTTAGAAAGACTGTGACGAGGCTTATGTTTAATAGATAATGTTCTATATATACCTTTTTACAATATATCTAGCCAAATTACTTGATTCAAAACAAGTGACCAGTATGAAAAGTTTCTGTGAATAATTAACAATAAGAAGTAATTGTATGGCGTTTACGATAAAGTGAGGCTTGTTTCATTTATGTTGGGTTTTGTTTTTTCCCCTCCTCTAGGTAGCCTTTCCAGTAAATATATGACTCAGGGAAAAGCCTCAGCGAAGAGGACCCAGCAGGAATCATGAGGGAAGGAAAATGCCGCACTCTAAATGGCCACTCAGGCGTTCCTATTCACTTTGAAAATTAGGTTCATTTCACAGGACACAGCAGCATAGATCAGGCTTCAACTTAACATTTAAGGGAAATGTCAGATTTTTTTTTTAACTTAATGAAATTGTTAATGAGGAAAAAAATTTTTAATATAGTCTTACCTACTACAAATCCCTGTAGATTGAAGGATTTTAATAGAAAGCCATGATGTATGTATTGAAGACAGGTTTAAAAAAAAAATGTAACTATGGGCCAGTATTCAGGAATACAATTTCATGCTTTTTAATTCTTTCAAAGCACACTAAAAATGGTGTGCTGATAAACTCCAAGTAAATTAATCCTTTTTTTCCCTTATAAATCCTTTTTGTTTGTTTGTTTTGAAGAGGGGAAATTATATTTATTGTTGTTGACTGAATCCTTGTGTGAAAACGTGTCAAATATGTGTGAACTGCCACTACTGTATTTACGATTTACAAACCTTACTTTATTGATATTTGTAGAAGAAGTGATAACGTGAACATGAGTACCTATTTATGTGAGCCTTCCGTGGATGAGCAGTGCCACTGAGGGGCTTTTAGTTTTTTTGCCTCTCTAATTTTAAGTAAGTTAACATATAACTACTATGGTCATAAAAATGAAGTAAGGAAAACAAGAGTCCTGTTTGCTGCTAAAAACATTTTCAAAGGAAAAATGACAGAAGTAATTTTTACTTTTTATGATATTCAGAAATTAGGGTGGAGGACTTTTAAAATCCCTGATTATTAAAGAGGCTATCTCTGCCAATCATGAGTTTGATTGGTATCATTTTGGTCTGACTGGAGCCCTCCTGGAACTGTTTCTCTAATTCACAAGCCCTTCAGAAGTCGTACATGGTCTAAACTATGCCTCGGTTTATTTATCATTTTGAAATAAACTCAGATTTTCAACCTGTAACTCTATCCACATTACTTTCCACTGAGAGTCCTAAATTTCCTGAGGAAACTAGGTCAAGGATTAAGGGCAGTACAGATCTGCTCCTCTTTATCCCATGTTCCCTTTACATGTGCTCATTCGATCTGGTGTTTATTGACACCCAATGCCTGCCAAGTCCTGGGAATGTGCAAGTAAGAGGCACAGATTTAGGTGGATGAATGCATAGGAAGGGCTGCAGGGGGTGCTTGCTGGGCAAACATTCCCAGATAGAAGAGGGTTCAGAAAGTAGCACACCTTGTGTGCCCTTCTTTTAAACAAATTACTTGGAGACATTTTCCAGCTAAAAAAGAATCGTATCAAAATTAACTTTAGAGGGGAGTCCCCTTTGGCTTAGTGGTTAGGATTCGGGGCTTTCACTGCTGTAGCCCAGGTTCAGTCCCTGGCCAGGGAACTGAGATACTGCAAGCCACGCGGGGCAGCCAAAAAAAGAAAAAAAAAATTAACTTTAGAGTAGGGAAGTGGTGGTAGAAAGAATTAGGGATTATTCCTTACTCAGTTTTGAATGAACAGAACCTCATGAATTAACAAGTGAATTAAGCACCCTGGGCTAAAACTGCTCTACCTGACTTTCCTCCGCTGCTCCTCTTTTCTTCTCTTGCCTTCGCGCGTGAAAGTCGACTGGACACGTAATTCTTGTCACTTTCTTTGGAAAGACTGTTGATGGCATTCTGTTGTCTTCTGGCATAGTAATGAGATTGGGGCCAACCTGATTTTTGTTCCCTTATAGGTTTTATTTTTCTGCTTGGATGCTTCTGTGTTTATTTCTCCCTGTAACTTCTGTATCAGTGACTTTTGTCTGAAACAAAAGTGAATCCAATGTCTCTCCCCACCTAAGGTTTTTTTTTTTTAATTTGAGAGAATATCTAAATTCATAATTTTAGTTCTCAAAAATACTTTTGTCTATTCTCAAGTGCCTCTCCCTATCATCTCTTTCCTTTCTGGTTAGGAAAGCTTGTCAAGTTTAACCTCCACGTGACTGGCTTGATTTTTAGTGTCATTCTGCTGTTTGCTGTTTCTAACATGAAGTTTGTTATTGCACTTTTAACTTTCTTGAACTTATACCTAACCCACCACCTTCCTTTTCCTCTCATTCTTTTAGTTTGTTCTTATTATCTTCCTTTTCATAGAAACCATATTTTCATATATCCTTTTAAGAATGTTGAAAGTTTCCTACATTTTATTCTGATTTCTAAAGTAGATTCTGCCCAATATATTTGATAGCTTTTTGATTTTCAGTTCGTCACTCTGCATCAGTGGGACAGTGACCAGTGTTTGCCAGCAGACCTGGATAATGTATCGCCCTTGGTTCTCTTCACTCCCTTTACTTGGACGCTGGTCACAGCCCCTTCTCAGCACCCCAGCTGGGGGACAGGAACATCTGCTCCATGCTGAGTCCAGTTTCCAGGGCGTGGCTATCTTGCAGATGCAGCTGGTCTGTCTCTTTGCAAGCTCCAAAAATGCCCCACTACCAGGGTTCTGCCTTCCTCTTTTTCTCAGGAACGAACAAAAATATGAAATCCATTTTTTATACCCCCAATCTACACTTTTTAGTCTCTTGCTCAGTGTGTATAGTAGCAGCAATGTGCACACTTCGAGATGTTATTAAATGTTCTCAGATAACTTCAGTTTATTTATTCAAATATATATATATATATATTCCCCTAGTGGAAAAAATCCTGGGTAGATAAGTCAACAGGGTTCAGTATTATGGCAAAAAAAAATGTTGAAAAGCAAACAGAATTTAACAAACTTCCCTAAAACTGCAAAGATGTGCTTGGTACTTTTTTTTCTTTGAAAGCAGGCTTGTTTGGACAGCAGCAGTCAAGAATTTAGCACACTTTCCACTGAGTGGAATTCTAGGCTTAATTAGGTTCTGGCTCTGCCATTTTTCCAGCTGAGAGTGTGGCAAATCCCCCTGACCTCTTAGCAGTTCATTTTCCTTGCCTGTAAAATGGAAATCATACCTGCCCTTCCACAGTAGTGAGGATCAAGTGCGGTCTTACTAAGAAAACACGTTTTTTTTTTAATGTCTAGAACCCTGAAATTAAATCCTGAAGTGCAGTGCTGAACATTTCCCTATTGTAAGTTTTTAACTTATTAGTGGAAATCTAGAAGTGGTTACAGCTTGTGACCACTTCAACAGTCCCCATACCCACCTAACTTCAACACCACACAACAGCTGCTGCTCTGAGATAAAGGAGCACACATTTTTTTATATAGTCATGAAGACACTTTCTTCTGACATGCCAATTTCTTTCAGGGATCTGCACCAGTTTCAAGTAACATTAGGTATGCCTGATCCACTGACGAGTAGATTACGTGGCTGAGCACATACATGCAAAACAGCCAACAAGTTAACAACTGAGTAGTGTGTATTAAATAGAGGAAAGAAAGCTATTAGTCATACACAGGATCCTCAATCAGAAAATTTAGGACTAGATTTTTTAAATAGTGTCTAAGGCACTTTACTAAAGGGCTTGAGTTTAAGCATCACTTATAAAATAGCCATGCCAGCGCTCCTGCTCTGTGTGGCTCAAAGTAGTGAGGCTCCAATGAGATAATGTGCTCAAGGGTTCTTCTGAAACCTGAACAGTGCTACACAACTGTATAACATTTTTTCAATAATTGATTAAAATGATACATGGCATCTTTTTTTTACATTTTTATTAATAAACTTTATTTTTTAGAGCAGGTTTAGGTTCACAGCAAAATTGAGCAGAAAGTAGAGAGTTCCCTTATGGCCCCTGCAGCACACCAACCTCCACCACTGTCCACATCCTGTACCGGAGTGGGACATACATGGGCACATCATTGTCACCTGGAGTCCATTGTTTACGTTAAGATTCATTCTTGGTGTAGCACATTCCGTGGCTTTGGACAAATGTATAATGACATTGTATCATATGGAGTATTTTCACAATTTATGGCATCTTTGAATATCTATTACCAATTAGCACCCTTTATGGAGCGCTGCTGTGTGCTGTGCAGTCTTCCAAGAGCTTTTCATTTAATCTTCACCGTATCTTTAGGAGACAAGGCATGAGAAGGAACGTGATCACCCACCTAGTCACAGATCACCACCTAGTCAAATCACCCACCTAAAGATGAAACCAAGAGACAATTCCACACTACCGTTGCCTAATCCCAGTTTCTTCTGTGCACAGCGGGGCTTGGAAAACAACTGTTCTCTTACTGTCAGTGCGATTGCATCTCAGTAGCAGAGAGAAAATTACTTAACGAATTCTGAACTATCGAATCCTGTAGGCTCCAGGGGATGAAAGATAAACTGGGTTCTAATAAACACTTCACACTCCGCCCCGTGGTGGTGCGCGTGGCGGGGGGTGAGGGGGAGCCCTCGCCCAGCCCAGCCCAGCATTTTAAAATAAAAATTAAAAACACTTCACTGATTAGTTCTTCCCACGTCAAAATACTGAGCAAGAATCCATCCTCCCCAGCGAGACTCCACAGAACCGCCTCCCTCCTTTTTCCCTTTAGCACTTCGAAATGCCGCCTTTCTTCATGTTCTCCTCCCATCTGCTGGCCCTGCTGCACTTCTCTCCTACTAGGATCTCCAATTCTTCCTTGGACCTTCCGTTTACCAGGCTTCCTGTGTATGCCTGTGTATAATGCTGGCTGCACAAGCCTGGGGCTCAGGAATGTTTGCCGAATTAAAGGACAGAAGTCCCTCAGCAGCCACAAGATCTGACAAGCAACAGGTATTCCATCAAGCTATCGACTGGTACTCGCTATAAAGGTATTCCCAGAGCTGCCCAGTCACATCTTACAGTAAAGCTGGATTCCAACCTAAAGCGAACATTGTGTTAGTACCATATTTCAACATCCCAAGCAGCTTGGGGAAAGGCGGGGGAGAGAAGGAGGATATTTATTGAGAATCTGCGGTAATTCTACGGTCTTAAGAACTGCCTAGCTGGACCAAAAAGGAAGACGGAAACGTATGTAGCTGTCCGGGCCTCGAATCCATTCTGCCCTTGAGAACGGCACCTCCCCGGCCGGTAGACTCCTCTGAGTTCTTAAGCGGCGGGGCAGCACCTTGCCCAGAAGGCAGGGCGTGGAACGGCGCGCCTCCAGAGTCCACAAGTCCGAGCTCATTCCATGTGCCCCAGTCCGGCTTGAGTCAGCGCGCGGAGATCTGCCGCAGAGCGACGACCTTGCCCTCGACCCCTGTGCCCCACGTCACATGACCACGGCCCGGGCGCCACGCCACGCTCTCCGCCTGTCACTCATACGGCCCGCCCCCCGCCCGTCACTCATACGGCCCGCCCAATGGCGACGGCGCGGGCGGGCCCACGAGGGGCGGGGCCTAGGCCGCCGTGCGCCGGAGCTTGTGGCGTCAATGCGTCCGCCGTGTCCATGGAGAGAGGCTGAGGTGGCCGAGCTCCGGCCCGAGGCATCGGGGCGCCGGGACGGCGAGGATGTCGGCTTCGTTAGTCCGGGCCACTGTCCGGGCTGTGAGCAAGAGGAAGCTGCAGCCCACCCGGGCCGCCCTCACCTTGGTGAGTGGCTGGGGCGCGCGACCGGGCCCGTTATATTGGTTCACCTTCGCCCCCGCGAGGGGGTCACGGTGGCAGGGCACAGCACGGCCGGGCGGCGGGACCCCTGACCTGCTCCGCAGCCGCCGCATCATCCCCACCCCCAACTCCCCTCTGCTGGGGAGATAAACAAGCGCGGGCGGGGCTGCTCCTCGAGAGCCGAGCGCCCGGGAACTACGTTTCCCAGCAGGCTGCGCGCCGCCGCGTGCGGAGGGGGGAGGGGCGGCGCGAGCGCGGCCCCTGGGGGTCAGGCACGGCTTTTCCGGAGCTTGGGGCCGCGGAGGGTCTTGCCGGCGCAGCAGTGCTTGAGGTCGCGGGTTACTTAGAGGTCGAAGTGCCAGGTGCCGGGCGTAGCTGGGTGAATGAACCAGGGTTCCTACCCTTGAGGCGCTTGGGGAGAGCCGAGCCTAGCCGAGCCTGGCCGGAGGACCACAGTGTGATGCGGGAGCGCCGGTGAGAGCGCGGAGACAACAAAGCCCACCCCCTTGCGGAGATCAGGGTTGCAGTGCACAAAGGGTTACTTCCTGGTGTCTGGTGTGGAAGAGGCTTTGAAACGCACTCTGTGCCTCCAGCCGTCCTAGGCCGTGGTGGCTCTAACAAAGGACAAAGAAGGATAAATGTCCACCCTGAGTGAGTTTACAGTGTTCTCTGGGTGAAAGGTCAAACACACTCAAAGGAAACTTGCTGCAGATACTTACAGAATTTACTGCGCATGCTGGATCCCCGACGTACTGCACAGTTTTGTTTTGAGTTTTAAATTAACATAAAATTAACCACTTCTAAGCGTTCGATTCGGTGGCATTTAGTACATGCACAGTATTGTGCAACTGTCACTTCTATGTAGCTCCAAAACACCTGGCCCCAAAAGAAAACCCCCTGTCCATTAAGCAGTCACTATTTGCAATTTTGAAAGATTGATTTCATAGGAAATCTTATGATCAGTTCAGCATTCTTCTCACACACACCCCACTCTTGGTAAAGAAGCCTTTGTGCAAACACTCAATTCCTGAAGACTGGGGAAAACAGATTAAATTGAATCATGGATTCCGTTCAATTTAATGCCATAAGAAGGCCTGTTGCCGGAAAATTCGTTTCAGCAAAACAGGAGAAAGTCATGATCAGGTGGGAGAATATATTTTTATAATGGGTCACTGTTTTAGGTGCACAAGGAGGTTATCCTGTTTTTATGTGATACTGTATTCTACATTCCCTTTTTCTGTACCATCAAGCCCATTTTCCTGTCTGAAAGATACACTGTCAAATCTTAGAATTCTCCAAGATCTTGAAATCATAAGAACTAGAAGGCACTACTCATACTTTGTGTCTCCTTTCGATCTGAGTAAAAATTATTCACAAATCAAAAGAACTCTGCCACTGGTACTGATAGAGCCAGGAAGAGTCAGAAAGTGTGGAGACACTTTTTTGCCTTTTCTTTCTCCACCATTTGGCGTGGTATCAATACCTTTTCTTCAAAAATTGAGTCATACCCTTTCTCTCCATTCCTACTTAGTCATCAGACATTTAAGACCTACATTTCCCACCCTCTTGGAACACAGTCATGGGCCTGGCCTTTGGCACCTCTAGAAATTACTGGGAACAATAACCCAGCCCACTTTCTCAGACCTGGGCTCTCAATCCGCATTTGCTCCTTTATGCTTCATTACCTGTCCCGGCTTACCAGGCCAATTCTGCTACCAGCACTGCTTTGTCATGTCAGTTCTCAGTTCACAAGGGCTCTGTGTTGCCTTTGATCAACATTTCCAATTAGCATGCAGGAGTCCATTGTCTGAATTTTTCCTACTTAACTGTCTAGCAGACTTTAGTCCCTTTCCCTGTGATCTTAGCTGGTGCCAAAGCACATCCCTGTTTCTTTCCACCAAAGGTCTGTGGTAGCAGGCTTGCAGTTATTTTAATCCTGGCATGTGTTCCTAGTTTTAACACACTGGCATGCATGTATTGATATCTGTGCTTAATTTTTAAGTGTTTTTGCAAACGTTTAGTGCCATGTTCATTTAAGTGCAAAAGCAGTGAAATCATCAAAGGACTAATGAGTGAAGACAGATGAGAGCAAATGAAATGAGACAGTTCAATGAAACGGGTAAGAAGAGATGATGAATGTTAGCTAAGTATATAAATTTTGACATCAGGAATTCGACATGTTGCAACCTTTGAGAAGTGCTGTACCTGTGCAGTCTAGTCAGTGAGAGGTTAGGAAAAGGTATTGATGAAATAAAAGCATGATTCCATGTTTTCAGAGCCAAATTACCTGTGTTAACTGATGTTAATCCAGGAGAGGATTAGTGGTTTGCCGGAGAGAAAGACTTCAAAGACTGGTCACAGGCACTTTTATGCAACCAGGGGTGGGTCCTTGATAGAATACTTTAAGGTTTCAACCCACCACATCAAAGTCAGTACCCTTCATCCAAGGAGGATGACATCCCCCTTCCCTACTTCCCTGCAGGCCCAGGAATTGCGAATGGAATTGTATGTATAGGAGCCAGAGTGAAATATGACTGAAGAACTTGAAGATTTAACACTATATGGCAGGCAGAGGCCTTTATTTCCATTGTACAAAGCAGAATCATCGCAGCCCTAATTAGGGTTAGGGATATACCCACAACTGGCCTAAAACTCAACCAAAGATATGAAGATTAATGGTACATAGCCAGCATCATTCTCGATGCATAGGAGAGAAGATAATTCATTACATACAGTGGGTGCCTTAGGGCTTAATTTCTAGCAGCTCCTGGTTGAGAAGGGTATGGAAACAATATGATGTTAAATACATGGGAGCTCAAGGAGGTGTTTATTCATTGAAGGAATAGCCCCAGAAGTCCTTCGGAACAGTGACCAAGGTGTAAGATTGGTATATGGAGGCAATTTAAGGGGCATTACACAGGAAACAATTGGAAGTAGCCTGAATGTCTAACAGTGAAAGGCCAGTTAGATAAGTAAGAGTAAATCTTGTTGGTGAGATATGTAGTCATTGTAAGTAATGATTTTTTTTTAAAGGTTTGGGAGTCATAACTTAATTCTTTGACTTACTAGCCCTGTGCAAATTATTTAATCTTTAATCCCTAAATCACAGAACTGAAAGAATAAAAAGATGGTGCATATAAGCCATTAAGCGCCTAGAAAGTACTCAAGCAACAGTGAATATATGTATGTTACTATGTATCAAATGAGTAGCATGTTAAACTTTCAAAAGTAGGCCACAAAATTGTGGGTGTACACTATGATTACCTGCATGTACAGGAATAGGCAAAGACAAAAGGCAAGCAGCATCATAATGCCATAGCTGTTACAGAATGAGTCAAACAACGTATACTGAAATTTATTCATTGGCTGCCCTTTATCTACCATCTTTTAAACCTTAAAATGCCAGATTTACAGTGGAACGAAAGTAGGTTGTAGTTGTTGGCTCATGTTTAGTATACATAGTCGTGGAGTTAACTTTGGGTTTTAATCTTGTTTCCTTAAACAGCAAAAAATGAAAATTGCCTGGGGAATGACTAAGGAAATGCAGTATTGAGGATGGAAAGTTTCTGCTACAAGGAATAGAAACGCTATGGCATTGAATAAAGTAAAAGTATGTTGCTATGAAGTAGTCAAAAAATTCGTTTATCTACAGTGCCTTCTCCCATAATTTCAACCACAAAAACAGACTAGAAATCTTTTTTTTTTTTAAGACCAAAATAATCTCACTCAAAGATACTCTTTCACTTGAAAGAATGTCTTGTTCTGTGATACACATATGAGAGAAATCATTATATTTTATTGCGTTTCAAGGGCCTCTTGAATTTTATTTCACTGGCCAAATCCCAGGTGACTTAGACTCATTGATTATACATAACTTTCTTGGGTGGGTGTGGGTAACTTAGTTGTTTGGGGGAGTATGTTGAAATTGGAGGGCCGCTAGGCTTCCAGCATGTTGTTTAGTTGAAGTTTTTATACTATTTCCCAGAATGATCTTAAGTCCCAAATGTTCCCCTGTTTAGTCATTCTGACTTGTTCTGAAATTCAGATCCATTGCTTGGAAAGTTCTAATAACCATATCTTTACCCCGAAATGGACTCTCAGCAGGGTTATACAGCATCAGTAACACTCCTCCCAGTGGGGTATATTTGATTATTGCCTGACACTAGAAAATTAAGACATGTTTTGATTCCTGTAATGACAGTCCCCAGGCACGCAGGCAATTTTTCTCTTAAGCCCCTTTCAGTGTGAAATGTTGAACATCAACCACTTTGTGGTAAGTGGACCACTCTCCATGAATTGCTTTTGTTTGCTGTTTAAGTGTTTTCTATTAAGAGTTGAGAAAAGAAGGAAATATATTGCTTTTGTAAAAAGCAAATTAGATAATTTAGAAAGTCACATGGGACTCGGGAGTTCCCTGCTGGTCCAGTGGATAGGATTCGGCGCTTTCACTGCCGTGGCCCAGGTTCAGTCCCTGGTCAGGATGAGAAGAAACACTTGGGGCAGCATAGTACGTGTGCCCTGAGCTTACACCTCCCATCTGCTGGCAATAAACCAAGGCTCCGCATCAGGTTGGACTTCCAGTCAGTATTTTCCCATGGCTGTGCCTTTTTTTTTTTTTTTAATTTACCGGAAATCTTTTGATTGTAATTTGACAGTAATTAGATTAATTTCTTCAGGACTCACATGGGAAATATCACCATGAAAATCAGGAAAGCTGGTTTTTACTGGCAATCACTTAGAAGGGTAACTAAGCATTTAAAAAAATTTTTTTCCATTAATATCTCTCTATTTGAGGTTAACATACTGTGATCTTAAAAAAAAAAAAAAAAAAAACCGTAATTCTCTGCAGAATTTCCTCCTTCCCCCACCCCCCCATCCTGTTCCCTGTCATTGATCTCCTTGGCTCGTGTTCTGATAGAACTGTGGGAAACGGCCTTTATAAACCACCCACTGGTAGTGATTTATTTAACTTTTTTTTTAAAGTAACACACAATAAGAAACACATACACACCGTATGTTAATAACTGAATCAAAGTTTCACTGTTTATCAAGTGCAGTGCACTATTCTGTGATTTTTGTTTTTGTTTTTTGGCTGCGTTGGGTCTTCGTTGCTGCGCACGGGCTTTTCTCTGGTTGCGGCGAGCAGGGGCTACTCTTCGTTGCAGTGCGCGGGCTTCTCATCGCGGTGGCTTCTCTTGCGAAGCACAGGCTCTATGCGCGCGGGCTTCAGGAGTTGTGGCACACGGGCTTCAGGAGTTGTGGCACGCGGGCTTAGTTGCTCCGTGGCATGTGAGATCTTCCCGGACCAGGGATCGAACCCATGTCCCCTGCGTTGGCAGGTGGATTCTTAACCATTGCGCCATCAGGGAAGTCCCTGTTTTTGTTTTTGTTTTTGTTTTTTTAATGATAGTCTCAACCTTCTACGTTGGTTTCATGACTTTTCTAAATTGGGTCCAGACTCTGCTTCAGCATCTTCATCTGGCCAAGCCCCCACCAGACAAGGTGAAAGAGCACACTCGGGCCATCCATCAGGTCTGTACCCCCAGCACAGGCTTGAGTTCTGGTTACGATTACTACCTAGTTGTAGGTCCTAATGTCCACTCTGAGATTTCACAAACCAGGAAAATGCCTGTAGAGAAAACTGGAGGACCAGCTCAGCATTGCCAGCTGGAGGAGCTAGTAAAACAAAAAGTAGGAAGGACATGATCTCTTCATGATAAGATATTCTCATTGTTATAATAATAGCTGGCTTATGTTGAGTTGTTCCTGGCACTATTCTAAATGCTTTTCATGAATTCGTTCATTTAATCCTCACAAGAATCCTCAGGAGGAGGGATTTTTATCCCTGTTTAAGCCAGGTAATGGGCTGGGACACAGCTAGGAAGTGGACCAGGAATGCCCTGGGACAGGCTTTCTCCCTAACAGCCTCCTCAGGAAGTTGGGGTTTGTAATGCTGATCTACGCATGAAGTACATTGAGACGTTTTATTATTTTTGAGGACAACTGGGCTTGGTTAAACAGCATTTCTCCTGAAAACTCTTCCATGTTCTTGTTTCTATTATTGACTAACTTAGTTCTGGTCATCTTGATGCTCAGATGCTGATGTAATAATCTCTGTGAATAGGGACTTCCCTGGAGGTCCAGTGGTCAAGACTTTGTGCTTCCAATGCAAGGGGTGCAGGTTCCATCCCTGGTTGGGGAACTAAGATCCCATGTGCCACGTGGCCGAAATCAGTCAATCAATTAATCAGTCTCTGTGAACATTTGGTGTGCCTGGCACGAGAGGCACACACTGGGTTATTTGATGCTAGTAACACTTTTTCCTCTAGGTGTGCATTTTGATGGATCTGAAATAGATTTGGGGTAAACAGAATGAGCAATAGAGTTAATAATGATCAATAGGAAAAATTCCTGAAGGTTGGCTTTCCCAATGTGGTACTTGATATCATTCATTGACTGTCGAGTGCCTTCTGTGTGTCAGGCAATGTGCTTGTTGCTGGGCGTAAAGTAGGAATTCGAAATAGATGCTGACTAGAAAAATTACATTTGTGATGTGAGTAGATAGTACCATAGAGATTATGACAGGGAGCTGACCTTGACTGGGGGGGTGGGGGCAGGGGATGAAGAGGATGTTGCTAGTAGATATTTTAAAAAATGCTTTTAATTGAGTAGAGTTCATATGCTTGTGTATGAAATCCACAAGGTACTCTGGTGAGAATGGAACATAAATTCACCATGTGAATTTGCTAAAGGTAGACTTGAGTAGTCTTAAATACTAGGAAATATAAGGCTGAAGAATGCAGTCTGTAACTAACAACTTAATAACCTTCCCTTTTTTCAGACACCTTCAGCAGTAAACAAGATAAAACAGCTTCTTAAAGATAAGCCTGAACACGTAAGTAAAACCAATCAGACAAATATTTAGTAAAAAATTGAAGTTGTATTTTCACAATGAATTTATCTTGTGATAAACAGTGTGCTTTCATTATTTAGGGGTTTTTATTTAAAAAGTAAAAAATGCTCATGATTTTTAAACGCAAGTAACACAACAGGGTATGATGAAAAGGAAGTCACTCTCTCACCCCACATTCTTCATTCATTCTCCCTTCCAGGAGGCAGCCTCTTCGTGTCCTTGCACAGATCATCTGTGCATTTTATTACCTAGACCAAGGTTTCTCAGCCTCAGCACTGTTGATGTTTTGGACTGGATAGTCCTTGTTGGGAGTGGATTGCAGGATGTTTAGCAGAATCTCTGGCCTCTGCCAGAGTTGTGACAACCAAAACTAATTCCCTGAGGGGAACCACTGGCCTAGACTTTGCTTGTTACATTTGCGTGTGTGTCTCTTTTCCTACTTAGGTGAGAACATACCACACACACTGTGGTTGCACTTTGCTTTGCCACTAATAATATAGCTTGAAGATCTTTCCATATCCTTACATAAAGATCCTTATTCTCCTCATGGCTGCATATACTAGTATATTTCGTTGAACAAGTTTATTTAGCCAGGCTCTCGTATTAAAGGTCTTTTGGGTTGTTCTCATTCAGTGCTTCCACAAACATTATTCAACAAATATTTAGCATCTGTAGTGTGCCAGGCCCATTGTTCTAGACCTGTAGGCATAGCTTATTTCATCTACATAAGCTGTATTCTTAGATGTAGAATCGTTGGGCAAAGGGTGTGCGTACCATCTTAATCTTAGCACATTGTTCATTGCCTAAGGGATACTGTAAATGACTTCCAAGACTATTAATATTCAATAATTATACTACAGAGTAGTTTCTAAGTTCCATTGTACAACCTGTATTACAGTGTAACAGGAATTCGATCATCTTCCCCCTAAGAATTATTAAATCTAAGTATATCAGTGTTCCAACTCAATTCCAACTCAATTTGGGTAGACTAATGACTAGAGTATAAATTGACCAGGTGACACAATTTCACTTTTGTAGAGTTGAGAGATGTTTGTTCATATTGACATGAAAAGGCTTGAGCAAACACTTCATCAGGTGTCATTTGTGGCATAAGCAATCCCTTTTCCAAACTCCAGTTACCTAAAGCTGTATTTTCACATACTCTTTAAGTGTCTCTCTATTCCTAATAGTTGGACTTCCTGCTTGTTTGAGTCTTCCTATTTGCAAAGATAAAAACTAAGTTAAACAAGTATTTATGACGTGTGCTCCAGAATTTCAGCCAGGCAGTTTATTATTTACCATGTTGAATATGTGAAATTCCCTCACACATTCTCTAAGCTGTCGCTCTGAAGGTGAATAAAGCTATAGTTCTGTCTCCTTGTTTGAAGACAGAAGAGAATACTCTGAATGCTTCAACTCATCAAAACCACCAAACAGCTTAACATCTAACTCACGCTCTTCATCAGATGTCTTCCCACGTTATGTTTGCTTTCCTGGAGCAAGCACATGTTACTGCTTTTCAGGGAATCAGGATCTGCTTGCTAAAATGATACTTCTTATGATAATGCTGTATACGCATACGAAAAAGCAGATAGGACTCAAGAATAGATAGAAATTGGGTAGATATTGTTAGAAAACTACATTGAGGTAGACATTGGTATTTTAAAAGTGCTGTTTGGTCACTTTTTAAACTTCTTAACGTCTGTGTTGACTGCAGTCTTTTGCTTTCTGGTACTTGAGAGTGTTTACAGAATTAAGGCCCCATGTCACATAGAGGCAATACAATTGCCAGGTGATGACCTATGAACCTTGGTGAACCTAACCATAGGGAAGTATCCTGGGAACATCTCACATGGTGAGGTGGAGCAAAAACATTTTTGAGAAAGTCCAGTTTTCTTAGGTAGTCGTCTCTGCCATCAGATATTTTTTTCCTTTTTTTTTTTTTTTAAAAAAAAAAGGTGATTATTCATTTTTGGAATTAAAACTCTTCCCTTAAAAATGTTATTCCCAGACAAAATGGTTAATAGTAATGGTTAAGTAATAAACATGCTTTAGGTGTAGTGGAATATTACGTAGGCATTAGTTGCAAATGATAATTACAAAAGCTAATTACATGGGAAAATGATGTCTTAAGTGGGAAAAAAACAAAGCAGAGAATAAATTTTTTATTTCTGCTCTAATAAAAACTATGTTTAGGGAATTCCCTGTCAGTCCAGTGGTTAGGACTCTGAGCTTTCGCGGCCAAGGGCATGGGTTCAATCCCTGGTCAGGGAACTAAGATACCACAAGCCACATGGCACGGCCAAAAAAACAAAATAAAAAAACCCATGTTTAGATTATATATGAGACAAAGACTGAAAGAAAATAGGAAAAAACATACAAGCTCATTTTTAGGGTACTGGTGACTGTAGTTTTGGGGGGCAGTGTTCCCTCTATATTGCTTTCTTTGTATATAATTGGTTTTTATTCTTTTTGGATCCCTGCCAATGTTGTAATGATATTTGTACAGTAGTTAAATTTTTAAAATGCTAGTTTCCCATTCTGCTTATACGTCCTAAATTTTTTAAATGCTAGTTTCCCATTCTGCTTATACTTCCTTTTCCATTCTGCTTATACTTCCCTATTGCTTAGCTTTTGAGGAAATGAATATTATCAAATAGGGCTTTTATTAATATAACTGTTTAATCTGTGCTACTTTAAAACTAAGTTTATTTTTACAATGCCTTTTCAGGTTGGTGTGAAAGTTGGTGTCCGAACCAGGGGTTGTAATGGCCTTTCCTACACTCTGGAATATACAAAGACAAAAGGAGACTCTGATGAAGAAGTTGTTCAAGATGGTGAGTTTTAAGCAAACTTTTTCTGGACACTTTGTTCTCCCTAAAATGTTTAGCCTTGTGTAGCATGGAGAGTAATGATGATAATAGTAGGAATGGTGTATATAGTGCTCACTGTGAGGGAGGCACGGTTTGACAGGCTTTCATATATTAACTGATTTATACACAGCAACTAAATGAGAATGGTACTGTATTGTCCCCATTTTGCAGATGAAGAAACTGAGGCACTGAGAGATTAAATATGTTTGCCTAAGGTCACATAGCCAATAAGTGGCCTTATGAACATTTGAACCCAATCAAGTTCACTCCAGAGGCTGTGCTCTTAGTAACTAAGTGATAGATTATTGGATGAACTTGTTTATTTGTTTCAGTTATGAAAGGTTATCATTGTGTGCAGAAAGATTTTAAGATGATAAAACTTCATAATGAACCAGCCACTTTGGTGTGAAGCATCTGTGTCAAATAAGTAATGTCATCTCCTGCTTTAGAAGAGTCTATTTCCAAATTGTATTAAAAATTGCAGTGCTTTAATTATATTTTGCCCCTCCCCCACCCCAGTCCCTGCCCCTCCCCAATAATCTGATAAAATCTATTTAAAACAAAATAAGTACTGCCACAACCTCAGGGGAGTTTCAGTGTGCATGGGTTCTGCAGCACTGGCTTTGTGTGCGCCATTAGCCAGTTTTCATGGGTTCTTGATGTGTATTCTTTTTATTGCACTTAAGTTACTGATCAATAAAGACATTTGTTAGTATATTATTTTTAAAATCAATACGTAAAAGTATCTTAAACCTGAAACTTTTCATCTTAAAGAAGAGATCTAATAAAGATAGTTCATATTTAAGTAATGATGCAGTTTTTTATAAGGAAGAAAGCTTTCTTAATCCATTAGTATTTATGAAGGTGCCCACCTCTACCAACTAGGTAGGTAGAGATAACTAGGGAGTTATGTTATTATCAGTTTTCCGGTCCATAAGCAGAAAAACAGAACTGCTTGTACTGATTTATGATTTAGTCTTATTAAACTAGCCCATTATATCATAGTCCTTTGTGTTTCTCTAGGCTTGGCAGTGTGTTGTGTGTACAAATGTCATTTCGGGATTTTCATTAATCTTATTGACTTCATCTTTACAGAACTCTTACTGAGAATATACACATTTTCTTCATGTAGCAAATTGAAGTATAGCGAAGAAAGGCAAATTCTAGTTTTACACAGAATTGTCATGGAATTTGCTGTATACAACTGTCTAGCCTAATACAGTTATTTTTGACATAGATTATTGTGTAGGAAAGGAGACAGAAAACTGAGCACTGCATCCCTTAAAGGAAATACTGAGACAGATTCAAAGCCTCTTGTTTGACGTTTGTTAGTGGATACTATTTAAAGTTCAGTTGTGCTTTGAATCAGCAGGTTCCATGGGATGGCAGGCTTTATATGACTCATGTTTTCTTCTCCCCCAGGAGTCAGAGTGTTCATCGAGAAGAAAGCACAGCTAACACTTTTAGGAACAGAAATGGACTATGTTGAAGACAAATTATCCAGTGAGTTTGTGTTCAATAACCCAAACATCAAAGGAACGTGTGGCTGTGGAGAAAGCTTTAATATTTGACTCCTCAGGACTACTCGGGCTGTAGGCCCCAGGAGAGCTGTGGAAGCTCTAGGGCTTATTGAAGAAGTCATAGGACTGTCACATGCTTAAGGTTTGTAATGTATGGCTGCCTTACAAGGAAAATAAACTGATGCATTTGAAAATGAAGCCAGTGTGTTAGATTCCAGAAGAATTGATACTTGTGTTCTTTATAGGGGACAGAAAATGAGAATCTATTGCTCTCTTTGTGTCGTCTTTCTGATCTGTAAAGAAAAAAAGTTTTACCCTGCAATTAACTTCTCCTTCCTGCATCCTTTCTGTTAGAACTAGTTTCATGGAAGTTGCCTTCCTGGGGGGATTTCAGAAAACATGTTCTTAATAGGTGTAGATTGGTAGATCTTTTGAAAGGATTGAACGTACATCTCCCAACAAGATGGATGGCGTTTAACATTCAGAGGCAGGAAGTCTTGACTGCTGGTGTGGTGTGGTGCTGCATTGTTTTTCTACCCAAACTGGACACAGCGTTTCTACATTTTTATCTAAAACTTCATTGTCAGATGCCTCATTTGCTTACCCTGCAGCATCCCCAGCCATTAGAGTACTGGACAAAGATTTCCTTGAACTGTAGTGCAGAATAGTTCTGAGTGATGGGATCAAAAGGTAAATACTTCACCCACCTGTTTTTAAGTCCATTTCTTTTGCCCACCCTAAGCGTCTGCTCGGATATGGGATCTCAAGCGGACTTAGATCCTTTTCGTCAGAAGGTCTCTTAAAAGCCACCTAGCCCATCCCCTCAGTTCTATACCCGGGGAAACAAAACCCCAGGGAAGCTGAAGGGCTTTTGTCCCCCCTCACACTGCAGGCTGGGTAGGGGCAGAGCCGGGACCACCCACATCTCCCCCTCTTGAAGGTGACACGCCAGCCCTGCGCTCCGAGGCAGTCAGTGAAGGTAAACGGGTGATCTGGCTTCTTTATCTGGTGAACATTTGGATAAGATTTCTTTGTAATTTGGAGAGCATATTTAGTTTTATTTTATTTGGGGTGAGAAGAATCTTATTTTAAAACCCATTTATGTGAATTACCATCTTGTTTCACCAGGACTGTGGAACAGTCGTTTATACTAGCAGGGAAGAAGACATTGTAGCCACCCAGAACTGTTCTTTTGGAAGGTAGTAATTGTGAAGCAGAACATGGGGATCTTTTCTTATAATTCCCAATATGATGTGTACACTCTGGGTCCTAAGTCCAATTGCTAAAATTTTTAAGCCTAATATTTTAACCTGACATTTTATCACCAACTTTTCTTTAACAGTATTCCTTTTGTCATTTAGTTATTAATTTTCCTGGGTTTGACATATTAAGTGTTCTGTGAGATGACATATTTGCTTTTTTTGAAAGCCGATTCTTATGAATTGAAGTGGCTGAGTTCCTTTATGTTTGTCATATTTACTGAAGTACCAGGCACAAAATGCACCAAAACCAAGAGCAGTAGCTTTATGTAAATGCTCATGAATTTGTATTGTTAATATAACTGTCAACCCACTTATAATTTGTGCAATACTGTATATATGTAGATTGAGTTGCCAATAAAAAAAAAAAAGTAGCCTCTTTGTGATCATAAAGTTGCCTTTTCTTTTAAGAGAGCAGGGTTTGTGAATAGCAGCCATTGTTGCTACTAATAAGTAATGTTCTGTTTTCCTAACCAGTCTCCCTGCCGCCAGGATTTTCCCCACCCGATTCTGTTGCATCCACTCTTTTAGTTGTTGGGGTCCCCTTGCAGCCCGTTGACAGACCATTTCAGATTGCTCTGGGCTCCAGAGTCCTCATTCCCTTTCTCCTTCTGTATTGTCTTTCTCCCTTTTTCACTCTAAGGGTCATTCACCTCATCCAAGCTGCTTCTACAGCCTCCCACGCAAATTTCATCCTTACTTTCTCACACGTTGTTATTCCCGGTAGAGAATGCTTTTTCCAGCTCTGTCGTCTGAGCTTTATGTTCATCTCCCTGCGGTAGTTACCTTCAGGCATATTTGTGAGCACCTGCTCTCCGCCATCCCTTAGGCTTCACAGATAACCAGAGACCATCTCTGAAAGATCTTAGCGTTGACAAATGAGACAGACACCAATGAAAAGAATAGGGTAAGTGTTGCTAATAGCATTTATTCCATATTTGCTACATGCCAGGAACTGTTCTAATTAACAGTCTTCACTACAACCCAGTGAAGTGGGTCTGATGACTGTCTTTTTCGTAGATGAGAAACTGAAATATGGCGTGGACAAAATAGTTGACCTAAGGCAACGTGGTAAGTGGCCAAGTCAGGATGACAACCCACACCATCTGGCTCCAGCCCCATGCCCCTCGCAGTTAGGCTGCTCTGCACGTCACGATAAGAACCGAGATTGCAGGTGCCCTTCTAAAAAGGTATCTAAGAGGTTATGGCACCTGAGCCGAGTCTTAGAAGAGTTTTGGGGAAGAGAATGAACAAAACTGAAGAGGGTTAGAAACACGCTAGGAAGCTAAGCACTCAGAAGACTGTGAGGCACGGCAGGGGCAGGAGACAGGATGGAAGGCAAGGCAGGGATGGGATGTGGGGCTTGCTCTAGGTTCTGTGGGTACCGAGAGCCGCTGAAGGTTTTCACGAGGGGGTCATCAAAACGACTGCACTTAGAAGTGTCACCCTGGCTGCCCTGTGGAGAGGGAGAAGGCTGCGTGAGGAGGGCGGACAGGAGGAGGCTACTGAAAAACCCCAGTTAGGACCTGAGGGAGGGGCCGGTGTGAGGCAGGCTTAGGTGAAATGGGCGGGACTCAACACAGCAACCGCGACAGGCCATTATTTTGTGGCTCTTGGCTGGTCACACTAGCAATGCTTGTACTGGTGTTTGGGTTTTGGTTTGGTTTTTTGCACAATATTGAAAGGTTCTTGAAGACAAGAGCACTATCATTTTCTCTCATATTCACTTAGCACCAGGCACACGGTAATTATTTTTGGCAATATAACCCCTACAGCCATTTGGTGTTCTGTCCGTTCTGCATCCTATAAATCCAAGCTCCGCTCCATACCTCGGGCGTCCTGTGAGGTCACTTCGCAGTGCCCCTGTGTGACGTGTAGGCCGTCAGCTGCTGTGGAGGGAGCTTCACGCAGAGGCAGAGCCGATGGTTGATGATGTATTAGAAGATCACATTTAGAAGCCGGCTCTTCCACAGCAGGATGCTAGCTGGGGCTGCTCAGGCCACTGTGACTGAAACACCCCTTGGAGAATTCCGGGAGCCGAGGGCATGGGGGTGCCGTGCTGCGTGGCCGCAGTGCGCCTCCCTGCCCTCTGTCTCCGCACCCACAAGAACGATTTCTTTTCTCAAAGGGGAAAGGGTGGAATGGGATTGGAAAAACCCCTGGAAGATCAGATGTCCCTTAGGTTTCCAGTACTTCCTAGATTTCATTCAGCAGGAAATACTTTTACAAATCAGCTTTTCTTACCTTGTTTTGGCGGCTGAGAGATCAGGGAAATGCAAAAGCCTGTGGTGGTAAGCCGCCTGGTAATTCCGCTGCCATCTAACCATCTGTAAGGACCTTCACAGCCTGCAAAGCTCTTTAACTACCAATGTCCCATTTGTGCCTCAGGGCAGACGTGCCCCGGGCCAGGGAGACAGCTTCAGTGTGGAGTAAATACAAATGCGATGCCGACATTAGTGCGTTCGTGGGAGGCTGGTGTGCGAAGGGAGAGGGGGGTGAGGTGCACCTGTATTGAATCACGGGTTCTGTCGTTTTGTAGCCTTGAGACCTGGCACAGATTAGGTAACTTCTCTGAGCCTGTTTTCTCTTCTGTAGAACAAGCTCAGAATTGGGGAAAGTTGAAGAGCTAACCGCATATAAACAGCATCCAGCTTAGAGTGCACACTCGGTACGTTATAGTTCTAGCCCCTTTGACCCACGGATTATCAGTCAAAGCAAGAGTTCACAGAAATGAGAGTTTCCACGCCATTAGGGAGTTAACGTCCCGTATTAAAATCTGCGGGAAGTTTGCTGTATTTCTTTCAAATGACCACAGTAGCTTGTTTGAAAAGAACTAAAAATGCGATCATACAGAGAAATTGTATTCTCTTAGTAGCTGATTAGCTATAAAGAGAATTCCTGTGTAGAGAGCAACCTGCCTTAATCGAGGAGTAGCAGCTGAACCCCCTGGGCCCGGGTAGGCCACACCAGCCTTCAGAGGGAGAGCAGGTCTGGAGGTCCCCACCCTACCCTCCGCCTCTTTCAAGATGCGGAACCCATGTAGGGGGTTAAATCTCTGTGGAATGTGGGATGTCAACATCCTCCGTCACTCCCGCAGAATCTTTGGTAATCGCATGGAACTCAACCTTCCCGAAGGCAAGGGCTTTGTCCGGCAATAGTCCCCCAGCTTAAAACTCTCCTTTTTTTGATAGCTTAGTGAGTTACTTCATGGTTTTACTTCCATGAACAAGTAATTCCCAAACTGTTCACCGTAGAGTACCTTTTTATTGTTCTTTGTGGAGTCCAGTCTTGAAGCAATTCTTCTCAAGCTTTAGGATTGTATGTAAGTCACCTGGGAATCTTGTCAGAATGCAGTCCTGATTCCAAAGGTCTGGGGTTCTGAACATCCAGCGAAGCAAGGCCCAAGTGGAGCCCATGCTGTTGCTCTGCAGACCACCTTTGAGTGTCAAGTTTTAAAATTAATTATCTCTGGAAGAACCTGGTGTATTAAGTGATAATTCATGCCCATGTTTGTTTTTACTAAACACCCACCGTAGTGCTCAGGGTTTCCAATTAGCATGAAATACCCGTGAGGTGACAGAACTCAAAGGCTAGGACAGTTCACCTGGCACTTTTAACTCTATAAGTGCTGACTATGATTTCCTTAAGGTATTCTGAAACTCTAAAACTATCTCAGAGACCCCAGCCTCATTTCTTCTTAGTAGCTTCCTTGGTAGCTGGCATCCCCAGCTCGGCCACCACTGCCTAACCAGCAGAACTAGGTGACCTGGAGGGTCCACAAGTCATTTTTATCCTAATGCACGTGACCCAGAACCTTCTCAAATACAAAGACCAAATATGACATCTCAGGAAGACTAAAAAGAAGGGAAAAGTATGGCTCTTCTTTGGCCATATAAGGTGGCACAGGACATTGCCTTTTTTTTTTTTTTTTTTTTTTTAATTTGGCTGTACCGGGTCTTAGCTGCAGCACTTGGGATCTTTAGTTGCGGAGTGCGAGATCTAGTTCCCTGACCAGGGATCGAGCCCAGGCCACCTGCATTGGAAGCATGGACTCTTAACCACTGGACCACCAGGGAAATCCCAGGGCCGTGCCTTTCTTAGGAGATTTGTTTTGTGGTAAGATATACATAACATAAAATTTACCACTTTAACCATTTTTAAGTGTAAAGTGCAGTGACATTTAGTACGTTCACATTGTTGTGCAACTATCACTACTATCCATCTCCAGAACTTTTTCATTATCCCAACGGAAACTGTGTACCCATGAAACAATAACTTTTCAACCCTCCTCTCCATGAATTTGACTAAGTGCCTCGTATAAGTGGAATCAATTTGTCCTTTTGTGCCTGGTGATGTTTTTTAATCTTCTTTGTCAGCATTAGATGTGGCCTAAATATACTGACCAGTTATTACTGTTGTCCTTTAAGCCACGATGATAAAATCTTATTCAGCTGTGAAATTGTCTTTCGATGGTGTGTCTATTGATGGTTATTTATGAACAATTAGGGACATTTTAAGAAAAGCATCAAAAGATTATACAGTCCACTGACCTAGTTGAAACTCTTCATGAGGACTCTGGGGCAGAAACCGTATCAAATTTAACAAAATAAGTTAAATTTGTAGGACTTCCTTCACTCTTGTGAGGAAATTAAGTCAAGTAGACTAATTTGATGCTGCAACAGATCTTTTCTTGTTCCTTATTTTCCAATATTCAATCCATTTATTTGTTCATTCTATCAAACACCAAAAACGTATTCCATACCTACACTATACTAGGACTTTTTGAGGCCCTGGGAATTCCAGAGTTGACAAAACCTATATGTTCGCCAGATCTTACACATACAGTTTACTAAAAGTAAGTAAAACGTGTTGTGGAAAAACGAGTAAAACATGGTATGTGCCCTCTAGCAGGCAGGCAAAGAAGGCTGTAACAACTGGGGGGGCTGCCACAGGGGGAGGGGCAACCCCAGGTACTCAAGTGGAGATGGATGGGCTTCTCCAATATTTCAGAAGAGGTTTATACATGATGAAAGGGTGGCATTAGAGTTCTCCCTGCCTACAAATTTGAGAGTCTGTACTTCTGAAATTCCATGTTAAAAGATAAACCTCAGGGTAGAGAAAGATAGCACTTATTTAAAACAAAGCAATTTGGCATTAAGCCAATCTACAGGGGAGAAAACCCAGATTACTGTAGGAAATTATGTTTTACTCTCAACATAGCAAACTTCTCTCTATATAATATACACTACAAAAATTCAGATATTTTTCCTCTTCTCAGAGGAAGACAGCAAACACAATATCAAGTCTGTATTACAAAAAATCAATAAGCTTAGGCACATAAAATCCACCTGAGGCACTGTAGAGACCACGCCTGTCTCACCGCACCTTGTCTGCTGTCACTCATGGTCATTATTAACACTACGAATACGCCACCCCTGAATAGCCACAGGTAAAGCTGAGCCTGTAGCCTGGTTTGCCCTGACAGTACCCAGAACTCAACCACACCTGAGTTGGGTAACAGTGGAATATTGTTCTGCCTCAAAAAGTAAGGAAAGTCTGGGAGAAGCTTCAAGATGGCAGAAGTGTAAGAGGTGGATATCACCTTCCTCCCCACAAATACATCAGAAATACATCTACATGTGGAACAACTCCTACAGAACACCTACTGAACGCTGCCAGAAGACCTCAGACCTCCCAAAAGGCAAGAAACTCCCCACGTACCTGGGTAGGGCAAAAGAAAAAAGAAAAAGCAGAGACAAAACAATAGGGACGGGACCTGCACCAGTGGGAGGGAGCTGTGAAGGAGGAAAGGTTTCCACACACTAGGAAACCCCTTCTCGAGCGGAGACTGTGGGTGGCTGAAGGGGAAGCTTCGGAGCCACGGAGGAGAGCGCAGCCACAGGGGTGCGGAGAGATTCCCGCACAGAGGATAGGTGCCGCCCAGCACTCACCAGCCCGAGAGGCTTGTCTACTCGCCCGCCAGGGCGGGCGGGGCTGGGAGCTGAGGCTCGGGCTTCGGTCGGATCTCAGGGAGAGGACTGGGGTTGGTGGCGTGAACACAGCCTGAAGGGGTAAGTGCGCCACAGCTAGCCGGGAGGGAGTCCGGGAAAAGGTCTGGAGCTGCCGAAGAGGCAAGAGACTTTTTCTTGCCTCTTTGTTTCTTGGTGCACGAGGAGAGGGGATTCAGAGCACCGCTTCAAGGAGCTCCAGAGACGGGCGCGAGCCGCGGCTATCAGCGCGGACCCCAGAGACGGGCGTGAGACGCTAAGGCTGCTGCAGCCACCAAGAAGCCTGTGTGCAAACAGAGGTCACTATCCACACCTCCCCTCCCGGGAGCCTGTGCAGCCTGCCAGTGCCAGGGTCCCGTGATCCAGGGACAACTTCCCAGGGAGAACACATGGTGCGCCTCAGGCTGGTGCAACGTGACGCTGGCCTCTGCTGCCACAGGCTCGCCCTGCATGTGTACCCCTCACTCTCCCTGGCCTGAGTGAGCCAGAGCCCCCGAAGCAGCTGCTCCTTTAACCCCGTCCTGTCTGAGCGAAGAACAGACGCCCTCAGGTGACCTACACGCAGAGGCAGGTCCAAATGCAAAGCTGAACTCCGGGAGCTGTGCGAACAAAAAAGAGAAAGGGAAATTTCTCCCAGCAGCTTCAGGAGCAGTGGATTAAAGCTCCACAATCAACCTGATGTACCCTGCATCTGTGGAATACCTGAATAGACAACAAATCATCCCAAATTGAGGAGGTGGACTTTGGGAACAACGATATGTATTTTTTTTTCCCTTTTTCTCTTTTGGTGAGTGTGTGTGTGTATGCGTCTGTGTGTGATGTTATCTGTATAGCTTTACTTTTACCATTTGTCCTAGGGTTTTGTCTGTCCATTTTTTTTTCTTTTCTTTTATTACATAAAAAAATTGTTTTTTCTTAATAATTATTTTTTATTTTTTATTTTAATTATTTTATTTTACTTTATTTTATCTTCTTCTTTCTTTCTTTCTTTTTTTCCTCCCTTTTATTATGAGCCTTGTGGAGGACACGCTCTTGGTGCTCCAGCCAGGTGTCAGGGCTGTGCCTCTGAGGTGGGAGAGCCAAGTTCAGGACACTGGTCCACAAGAGACCTCCCAGCTCCACGTAATATCAAACGGTGAAAATCTCCCCAAGATCTCCATCTCAATGCCAAGACCCAGCTCCACTCAATGACCAGCAAGCTACAGTGTTGGACACCCTATGCCAAACAACTAGCAAGACAGGAACACAACCCCATCCATTAGCACGGAAGCTGCCTGAAATCATAATAAGGCCACAGACACCCCAAAACACACCACCACACGTGGACCTGCCCATGAGAAAGACAAGATCCAAACTCATCCACCAGAACACAGGCACCAGTCCCCTCCACCAGGAAGCCTACACAACCCACTAAACCAACTTTAGCCACTGGTGACAGACACCAAAAACAACGGGAACTATGAACCTGCAGGCTGCGAAAAGGAGACCCCAAACACAATAAGTTAGGCAAAATGAGAAGACAGAGAAACACAGAGCAGATGAAGGAGCAAGGCAAAAACGCACCAGACCTAACAAATGAAGAATGAATAGGCAGTTTACCTGAAAAATAATTCAGAATAAGGATAGTAAAGATGATCCAAAATCTTGGATATAGAATGGAGAAAATACAAGAAACGTTTAACAAGGACCTAGAAGAACTAAAGAGCAAACAAACAGTGATGAACAACACAATAAATGAAATTTAAAATTCTCTAGAAGGGATCAATAGCAGAATAACTGAGGCAGAAGAACGGATAAGGGACCCGGAAGATAAAATAGTGGAAATAACTACTGGAGAGCAGAATACAGAAAAAAGAATGAAAAGAATTGAGGACAGTCTCAGAGACCTCTGGGACAATATTAAACGCACCAACATTGAATTATAGGGGTCCCAGAAGAAGAAGAGAAAAAGAAAGGGACTGAGAAAATATTTGAAGAGGTTATAGTTGAAAACTTCCCTAATATGGGAAAGGAAATAGTCAATCAAGTCCAGGAAGCACAGAGAGTCCCATACAGGATAAATCCAAGGAAAAACACACCAAGACACATATTAATCAAACTATCAAAAATTAAATACAAAGAACAAATATTAAAAGCAGCAAGGGAAAAACAACAAATAACACATAAGGGAATCCCCATAAGGTTAACAGCTGATCTTTCAGCAGAAACTCTGCAAGCCAGAAGTGGGTGGCAGGACATATTTAAAGTGATGAAGGAGAAAAACCTACAACCAAGATTAGACTACCCAGCAAGGATATCATTCAGATTTGATGGAGAAATTAAAAGCTTAACAGACAAGCAAAAGCTGAGAGAATTCAGCACCACTAAAACCAGCTTTACAACAAATGCTAAAGGAACTCCTCTAGGCAGGAAACACAAGAGAAGGAAAAGACCTACAATAATAAACCCAAAACAATTAAGAAAATGGTAATAGGAACATACATATCAATAATTATTTTAAATGTAAATGGATTAAATGCTCCAACCAAAAGACATAAACTGGCTGAATGGATACAAAAACAAGACCTGTATATATGCTGTCTACAAGAGACCCACTTCAGACCTAGGGACACATACAGACTGAAAGTGAGGGGATGGAAAAAATATTCCATGCAAATGGAAATCAAAAGAAAGCTGGAGTAGCATTCTCATATCAGACAAAATAGACTTTAAAACAAGCAGTATTACAAGAGACAACGAAGGACACTACATAATGATCAAGGGATCGATCAAAGAAGAAGATATAACAATTGTAAATATTTATGCACCCAACATAGGAGCACCTCAATACATAATGCAAATACTAACAGCCATAAAAGGGGAAATCGACAGTAACATAATCATAGTAGGGGACTTTAACACCCCACTTTCACCAATGGACAAATCATCCTAAATGAAAATAAATAAGGAAACACAAGCTTTAAATGGTACATTAAACAAGATGGACTTAATTGATATTTATAGGACATTCCATCCAAAAACAGCAGATTACACTTTCTTCTCAAGTGCGCACGGAACACTCTCCAGGATAGATCACACCTTGGGTCACAAATCAAGCCTCAGTAAATTTAAGAAAATTGAAATCATATCAAGCATCTTTTCTGACCACAACGCTATGAGATTAGAAATGAATTACAGGGAAAAAACCCTAAAAAACAAACACATGGAGGCTAAACAATACGTTACTAAATAACCAAGAGATCACTGAAGAAATCAAAGAGGAAATCAAAAAATAACTAGAAAAAAATGACAATGAAAACACGACGACCCAAAACCTATGGGATGTAGCAAAAGCAGTTCTAAGAGGGAAGTTTATAGCAATACAATCCTACTTTAAGAAAGAAGAAACATCTCAAATAAACAACCTAACCTTACACCTAAAGCAATTAGAGAAAGAAGAACAAAAAAAACCCCAAAGTTAGCAGAAGGAAAGAAATCATAAAGATCAGATCAGAATTAAATGAAAAAGAAATGAAGGAAACGAAAGCAAAGAGCAATAAAACTAAAAGCTGGTTCTTTAAGAAGATAAACAAAATTGATAAACCATTAGCCAGACTCATCAAGAAGTAAAGGGAGAAGACTCAAATCAATAGAATTAGAAATGAAAAAGGAGAAGTAACAACTGACACTGCAGAAATACAGAGGATCATGAGAGATTACTACAAGCAACTCTATGCCAATAAAATGGACAACCTGGAAGAAATGGACAAATTCTTAGAAATGCACAACCTTCCGAGATTGAACCAGGACGAAATAGAAAATATGAACAGACCAATCACAAGCACTGAAATTGAAATTGTAATTAAAAATCTTCCAACAAACAAAAGCCCAGGACCATATGGCTTCACAGGCGAATTCTATCAAACATTTGGAGAAGAGCTAACACCTATCCTTCTCAAGCTCTTCCAAAATATAACAGAGGGAGGAACACTCCCAAACTCATTCTACGAGACCACCATCACTCTGATACCAAAACCAGACAAAGATGTCACAAACAAAGAAAACTACAGACCAATATCATGGATGAACATAGATGCAAAAATCCTCAACAAAATACTAGCAGACAGAATCCAACAGCACATTAAAAGGATCATACACCATGATCAAGTGGGGTTTATCCCAGGAATGCAAGGATTCTTCAATATATGCAAATCAATCAACGTGATATGCCATATTAACAAATTGAAGGAGAAAAACCATATGATCATCTCAATAGATGCAGAGAAAGCTTTCGACAAAATTCAACACCCATTTATGATAAAAACCCTCCAGAAAGTAGGCACAGAGGGAACTTTCCTCAACATAATAAAGGCCATATATGACAAACCCACAGCAAACATCGTCCTCAATGGGGAAAAAACTGAAACCATTTCCACTAAGATCAGGATCAAGACAAGGTTGCCCGGTCTCACCACTATTATTCAACATAGTTTTGGAAGTTTTAGCCACAGCACTCAGAGAAGAAAAGAAATAAAAGAATCCAAATCAGAAAAGAAGTAAATCTGTCACTGTTTGCAGATGACATGATACTATACATAGAGAATCCTAAAGATGATACCAGAAAACTACTAGAGCTAATCAATGAATTTGGTAAAGTAGCAGGATACAAAATTAATGCACAGAAATCTGTTGCATTCCTATACACTAATGATGAAAAATCTGAAAGTGAAATTAAAGGAACACTCCCATTTACCATTGCAGCAAAAAGGATAAAATATCTAGGAATAAACCTACCTAAGGAGACAAAAGACCTGTATGCAGAAAATTATAAGACACTAATGAAAGAAATTAAAGATGATACAAGTAGATGGAGAGATATACCATGTTCTTGGATTGGAAGAATCAACATTGTGAAAATATCTCTACTACCCAAAGCAATCTACAGATTCAATGCAATCCCTATCAAACTACCACTGGCATTTTTCACAGAACTAGAACAAAAAATGTCACAATTTGTATGGAAACACAAAAGACCCCAAATAGCCAAAGCAATCTTGAGAAAGAAAAACTGAGCTGGAGAAATCAGGCTCCCTGACTTCAGACTATACTACAAAGCTACCATAATCAAGACAGTATGGTACTGACACAGAAACAGAAATATAGATCAATGGAACAGGATAGAAAACCCAGAGATAAACCCACGCACATATGGTCACCTTATGTTTGATAAAGGAGGCAAGAATATACAGTGGAGAAAAGACAGCCTCTTCAATACATGGTGCTGGGAAAACTGGAGAGCTACATGTAAAAGAATGAAATTAGAACACTCCCTAACACCATACACAAAAATAGACTTAAAATGGATTAAAGACCTAAATGTAAGGCCAGACACCATCAAACTCTTAGAGGAAAACATAGGCAGAACAGAACATTCTATGACATAAATCACAGCAAGATCCTTTTTGACCCACCTCCTAATGAAATGGAAATAAAATCAAAAATAAACAAATGGGACCTAATGAAACTTCAAAGTTTTTGCACAGCAAAGGAAACCATAAACAAGACGAAAAGACAACCCTCAGAATGGGAGAAAATATTTGCAAATGAAGCAACTGACAAAGGATTAATCTCCAAAACATACAAGCAACTCATGCAGCTCAATATCAAAAAAACAAACGACCCAATCCAAAATGGGCAGAAGACCTAAATAGACATTTCTCCAAAGAAGATATACAGATTGCCAACAAACACATGAAAGAATGCTTAACATCACTAATTATTAGAGAAATGCAAATCAAAACTACAGTGAGATATCACCTCACACTGGTCAGAATGGCCATCATCAAAAAATCTACAAACAATAAGTGCTGGAGAGGGTGTGTAGAAAAGGGAACCCTCTTGGACTGTTGGTGGGAAAGTAAATTGATACAGCCACTATGGAGAACAGTATGGAGGTTCCTTAAAAAACTAAAAATAGAACTACCATACGACCCAGAAATCCCACTACTGGGCATATACCCTGAGAAAACCATAATTCAAAAAGAGTCATGTACCAAAATGTTCATTGCAGCTCTATTTACAATAACCAGAACATGGAAGCAACCTAAGTGTCCATGAACAGATGAATGGATAAAGAAGATGTGGCACATATATACAATGGAATATTACTTAGCCATCAAAAGGAACGAAACTGAGTTATTTGTAGTGAGGTGGATGGACCTAGAGACTGTCATACAGAGTGAAGTAAGTCAGAAAGAGAAAAACAAATACTGTATGCTAACACATGTATATGGAATCTAAGAAAAAGAAAAAAAATGGTCAGAAGAACCTAGGGGCAAGATGGGAATAAATACGCAGACCTACTAGAGAATGGACTTGAGGATATGGGGAGGGGGAATGGTAAGCTGTGACAAAGTGAGAGAGTGGCATGGGCATATATACACTAGCAAACGTAAAATAGCTAGCTAGTGGGAAGCAGCAGCATAGCACAGGGAGATCAGCTCGGTGCTTTGTGACCACATAGAGGGGTGGGATAGGGAGAGTGGGAGGGAGGGAGATGCAAGAGGGAAGAGATATGGGGACATATGTATATGTATAACTGATTCACTTTGTTATGAAACAGAAACTAACACACACACACACACACACACACACACACACACACGCAAAAAGTAAGGAAATTCTGACTTATGCTATGACACGGATGAACCTTGAAGACACCATGCTAAGTGAAATAAACCAGTCACAAAAGGACAAATATTGTATGATTCACTTATATGAGGTCCCTAGAGGAGTCAACTTCGTAGGGACGGAAAGTAGAATGGTGGTTGCCAGAGGCTGAGGGAGGGAAGAATGGGGAGTTAGTGTTTAATGGGGACAGTTTACGTTTGAGAAGATAAAAAAGTTCTGGAGGTGGATAGTCGCAACGGCTGCACAATATGAATGTGTTTAGTGCCACTACACTTAAAAAATGGTTAAGGTAGTAAATTTTATGTTATATATATTACCCAACAACTTTTAAAAGTTGGTGACTCTCAATTAACCAGACTACTTAATTACCCAATGGTGACGGTCAATTTTATGTGTCAGATTGACTGGCCAAGGGGTGCCCATATTAAACATTATTTCTGGGTGTGTCTGGAAGGGTGTCTCAGGACTCAGTAGATCGCCCTCCCCAATGTGGGTGGGTATCATCCAATCCAGTGAGGACCCAAATAGAATAAAAACAGCAGAAAGCACATTTTGTCCCCCTTTTTTCCTGCCCCACTGTAGAGCTGGGACATCTCCTTTCATCTCCTGTTCTGGGACTGGGATTTACACCACCAGCTCCTCTAGTTCTCAGGCCCTTTGACTCAGACTGAATCACACCACTGGGTCTCCTGAGTCTCTAGCTTGCAGACCAAAGATTCTTGGCTTCTGTAATTGCGTGAGCCAGTTCCGCATAATAAATCACCTTTTATGTATACCTTCGTCCCTCTGTATCTGCAGGGGGTTGGTTCCAGGACCCTCCACGAATACAAAAATCCTCAGATGTTCAAGTTCCATATATAAAACCTACTTACACCCTCCCGTATACTTTAAATCATCCCTAGATTACTTACAATACCTAATACCGTATAAATGTTATGTAAATTGTCATAAATACAATATAAATGCTATGCAAGTAGTTGTCAGCACACAGCAAATTCAAGTTTTGCTTTTTGAAACTTCCTGGAATTTTTTTTTCTTCCAATATTGTTGATCCACTGTTGTTTGAATCTGTGGATGCAGAGCCCGAGGGTATTGAGAGCCGACTGTGTGTGTGTGTGTGTGTGTGTGTGTGTGTGTGTGTGTGTGTGTGTGTGTGTGTGTATCCTACTGGTTCTGTGTCTCTGGAGAACACTAATACACCAGCAGAGTCCATTCCGGGGAGATGGTCGCTGGGCAGAATTTTCAACGATTGCTGTAACAATCTCCTGAGCAGGGAGCCATTTAAGGGTGAGGACAGAGTCCAGAGCACAGCTACCTGGCTCATGTAGAGAGTTAACACGACCAACCCAATCTTCTGGGCAGATGCAGGGAGCAAGGGTCTGCCTCCTATTAATTAGCTGCCTTGACATCTCCTTTGCCCTTTGTTCATATAGAAGGGAAAACCTGACTGATTAGAAATTATATTCACAATTCAGCTATTTAATGTTCACTTTTTAAAAAAATCTCTCCATCCTCCACCCATTACCTTCAAGCGGGAAGATAATCCCCTGACCCTTAGTGTCACACAGCTGTTTTTGTGACCTTGAGGCTGTCCATATGTCACAGTGGGCAGTTACTCATCTACTCAGCACTTCCTAAGCTGCCTTGTGCCAGGTGCTGGGCTAGGCCTCGGGGCTACATGTGAATGCGACCCGGCTCCTGCCCCCAGGCGCGTAAATTCATGAAACAGCTGGCCACCTAAACGGAGAATTGTAAAACAAGTGGTAAGTGCAGAGCTTGATAACTCACGGAGCATAATGAGAGCACAGAGGAGTGAAAAGGAAGCCAGTCCGGGCTCAGCAAGGAGGGGGGGGGTGAAGTGGAAGGTGGAGGGAGAGACGGAAAAGAGCAGAGCCGGGAGACAGATGGCGGCTGGGCCCATGTCTAGGAATCAGGTCGGGAGACTTTCAGCTCCTTCCAGGAGTCACGGGAAGCTGGCCGCAGTAGTGAGGACTGAGCGCACACGGTCTCCCCCTCCATCTCCGCACATCCTGCCTTCTCCACCACATGCCCACTGATTGCTCTGCCCTCACCACGCCTGGTGTCCTTTCTCCTCCCTCTCCCCACATCCAGCCTTGAGAGTTACAGCCTCGCTAGAGATGAGAGTCTGAATGAGGAAGGGATCAAAAGAAGGGCAGAGAACTTTCTCTCCCCTTTTTCAGAACCAGCTCACAGGGACAAGCTGTCTCTTGCGCCAAAACTGAGTGATGGAGCTAAATGAACTAGTCATCCCAAGGCTCCCATCCACAGCTGCCGGGTGTTCCCTCCTCCTCCTGCCCCAGCAGGCCTGTCAGTCCTCAAGGCCACTGTCCATCCAACCAGGGAAGGTCCTGAGCAGGTCAGTTCCCTGGGGACTCAGAACAGTCAGCACAGGCGGCTGTCCACGGCAGTTCTCTTGGATGGGATTGCACTGCTTCTGATCAGCCCCACCCTCTCGTACCCCTGCTGCTCCCCACCCAGCACCTTTTCTTCCTTCTTTCCTGCATGTGTGCGGCCTTACGTTTCAGGTGCTGGATCACCCATAGGCGCATCGTGGTACTGTGAGTGGCACACAGGCTAAGGCTGCTGACCCCTGGGCAGTCTTTCCAGAGTGACCTCGAATCCCGTTCAGTACATTTGCCAGTTCCCTGGGGAAGAGGTGGGGAGGTAAGCCCTGCCACAGCTGCACGGCTTTTCTTTGGTAGCAAAAGAAGTAGAGTAGAAAGGGTTGTAGGGGCAGAGATAGGTGGGCACGGTTGGAATTAGAAGATACACCAAGGAGCTCTGAGCCTCCTCCCTCTTCTCTGCGTTTCCATCTTTGCGAGCCTGGCTCCTTCCTTTCAGGATTCCAGCCTGTAGGCCGAGTGCTGCTGCCTCTACCAAGCGGACCAGAAGCAAACAGACGGCTCCCCTGGAGCCTATGCCAGGTACTGATTCTCTCCCATTTCTGAAAATACTGGCACCCTCCACTGCCCTTTCCTGAAGCTCGCGAGCTGCCCCACTGCCCCATCCCCTGAGACCCTGTAACACAACATACTGAACTGCAAGCATCACAACAAGATGTTCATGACCATTTTCTTTCTAATGGGCTCGGGGAGGATGGGGAATGGTTTGTTTGGAGATTGCTCGAAGAATCGCCACCGTCACCACGTGGAGATCTGTCTTATTGGTTTGTTTTTTAGACTTGCTTTTCATGTGTGACTGCAGGGCTCCAGCTATGTAATCATTAAGCATCTATTTAGCCTTGAGTTGTGGAGGACACAGAGATGAATGTGACAGGCCCTGGGCTCCCAGGAACTTGCCCCCCAGGAGGAGCGTGGTGTGAGGACAAAGGTAGGAGTAGCAATTAAACAGCTAACGATGGTGAGAGCACTTCCTGGGGGCCAGACTGTCTTGTCAACACCACATGAATTAGCTCATTTAATCTTCACACAACTCCAGGTAGTTCACACCATACAAATCGTCCTCATGTTACACATGTGTATACCCGATACCGAGGTCAAAGGCCAGCAAGAAAGGCCTTGATTCCAGAGCATATTCTCTTATCCACTCTGCTCAACTGGGGAAAATAAGACAACCAAACAAGTTGCAAAATGATACAGGCAGACCTTGGAGATGTTGTAGGTTGGGTTCCAGACCCCAGCAAGAAATCAAATATCGCAATAAAGTGAGTTACACAAATTTTTTTGGTTTCCCAGGGCCTATAAAAGTTATGCTTACCCTATACTGTAGTCTATTAAGTGTGCAATAGCATTATATCTTTAAAAAGACAACATACATACCTTGATTAAAAAATACTTCATTGCTAAAAAATGCTAACCATCATCTGACAACGCAGGGTTGCCACAAACCTTCAACTTGTAAAACATGCAGTATCTGGGAAGTGCAATAACGCAAGGTCTGCCTGTGAATGCCATTGAGGAGACAGAGGGACAGTGTCAGGGAGGCTCCGAGAAGCAAGAGACGACTCCCACGAGGGAACGGAGGATGTCGTGGGAACAGCTCCTGAGATGGTCTCTGAGCGACTGCAGCTCTGGGGAGAAGGCCCCGGGCCCTCGAGTGGGGAGACCGGCATAAACAGGCAGGGAGTGGAGAGGTGAGGGGCACATGTGAGGAATGTCAAAAAGCAGTGGCAGGAGTAGAACCACCTGGAAGGGAAGCAGTGGTGGACACAAGTGAGGTGTTGCTGTGGCTGGATGGTGAGAAGTCCAAGTGCTAACAAACCTGTACTTTGTGGGCCACTGGGCAGCCACTGACGGCTTAAGCAAGAGCAAATCTTCATCAGAATTCTCTTTTAGGAAGGCTAACCCAGTGCGGCTTATAGAAGGTAAAAAGTAGGAGCACAGGATTTTTAGGGCACCGAAATTGTTGTGTATGATACACAATGATGGGTACATGTCTTTATACATTTGTCAACACCCATAGGATAAAGTCAACACAAAGAATGAACCCTGATGGAAACTATGGACTTAGGTAATAATAATGTATATTATTGGTTCATCAATTATAACAAATGTATCCCACTAATGCAAGGTGTTAATGATAGGGGAAACTGTGTGTGATGGGGAGAGGGCATATGTGAACACTCTGTACTTTACAATCAATTTTAGACCTAAAACTGCTCTAAAAGACAAAGCTTATTAATTATAGAAAAAAAAAGAAGTCTTGTATTAAATTAGCAATATAGTTGCATTCCTAAGAAAACTCAAGTTTTTAAAAAGCAATTATTTCGGGTTTCCCTGGTGGCACAGTGGTAAAGAATCCTCCTGCCAGTGCAGGGGACATGGGTTCGAGCCCTGGTCCAGGGAAGATCCCACGTGCTGCGGAGCAACTAAGCCCGTGCGCCACAACTACTGAGCCCACTTGCCACAACTACTGAGCCTGTACTCTAGAGCCCGTGCTCCGCAATAAGAGAAGCCACCGCAATGAAAAGCCCGTGCACTGCAATGAAGAGTAGCCCCCGCTCTCCGCAGCTAGAGAAAGCCAGTGCACAGCAACGAAGACCCAATGCAGCCAAAAATAAATAAATAAAATAAATAAATTTTTTTTTTTAAAAAAGCAATTATTCCACTAAAAAAATACAACAAACCAGTCGGGGAATTCCCTGGCGGTCCAGTGGTTAGGATTCCTCACTTTCACTGCAGAGAGCATGGATTCAATCCCTGGTCCTCAGGTCCCTGGGCTCTCACCTGCCCCCCAGGGAGGCTCCCTCGCTTAGAAGTGTCCCCACAGCAGGGTACGCAGAGATCTCTCCTGACACCACAGGGGCTTTGGGGGTTTCAGAGGAAAAAGCAATGAAACAGTTGTGATCATGCCTCATGAATTGTAAATGTAATATTGTCATGACTTCACAGAAATCCCATGTTGTTCTCAGTAACGATTGTTTCTTTCAAGGTGGAGCATTTCCCACAAGGACTCCATTGATCAGATTGATGTACATAACATTCGGCTAACGAGGTTCATCATGGTTAATGTATTTTTCACACCATTGGCTTGTTTATGTTGATCAAATTTGTAATCTATGTTATTGCTTTTGGGTTATAGTCTACTCAAGTTCACTTTTTAAAAAGGATCAGTGGCTCAAAAGTGTTCACTGAAGCATAAAATAGTGATGGAAATAGTGACATATGTCCTACAGATAAGAATAATCTTATGAACACACAAAGTACCTATGACTCCAGATAATGTAGAATGTCAGGATTTACTGAGTCAAGCAAATCTGCAGGTGTGATGATTTTACACAAAGTGGTTGAAAATTGAAACTGAATAGGAGGTGCCACAATGGATATCTGACAACTGAATTTGATTAGATCAAAGCTCACTGCCCAAGACCTCCCTGCAAAGTTATAATTCCTGCTTGGAGGATACCGCTGAGGCTTTTGAGTCATTCAACAAGCGAAGACAGTGACATTCTTATCAACCAGTGGAATTTTCCCAGAACAAGTACAAAAAATGCTTTTCAGGACAAAACTGATTAGTTTCATTGGTAAACACAGAGTAACTGTTATTCAAAGTTTTACTTATTGAAGAAAAAAACAGGTACATGTTACATTATTGTTAAGAATCTCATAAACCTACAAGTTAATCACATGTTCTATGCTCAGAGAGAAACAAAATGAACAATTAACAAGAGTTTTATCCAGGATCTTATTGTACAAATATTAACAGTCTACCATGTGACAGAGCATTTTCAATTGCAAAGGTGAGCTGTTGATATACATGTTGTATACATACACCAAGAAGAAAGCCACAGAGATGCTTCGTTCTCTGTGAAAACAAAGTGAAAAGACACTTCAGGGGGTGGGCTGTTGACTGAATAGATGGCCAGGTATCCACACTGAAGGAAACGTGGGGGAAGCAGTGAGGAAGGCTATTGCTCTGGAGATGAAGGAACTGTCTCTGAATGTCTGTCCACGCTCCATCTCCTTCCCAGGGAGCTGCCTCTTGGTTTTGCTTTGGTTTGGGAAGATATAGTGAAAACCACACACACAATCAACTTGTGGCCACTGCATTTTCATCCTGCCATGCAAAGAAATGGGGAAAGAGTGAGATTCCTGAACTTCAGACAATGGATTGAAACCTGTAAGTAATTTCATGACTCTTGACAGCTGAACATAGCTGAAATACAAGGATTTTTTTTTTTTTTTAAAGACATAACACAAAGATGCGATCTGGAGAGAAGCTAACATCAATAACATTTGCAAGCTGGAAGGCAGATGGATGAGGCGTTACTGGCTGGAGGACTTGAGGAAACTGAGGCCTGGATGAACTTAAGCCTCAGGATTCTCAGAAGGCTGCACTTACAGGTGACTCGGGTGTTCCTGGAAATAAGGGTGAAGGGAAAGTGGGCTAAGGGGGCAGCTGAGTGGGCACTGTATGAGAAAGATGATCCCTAGGTGCCCTCCCCACTCCATGCCTCCAGCTGAACCCAAAGGTTGTCTCTGTGGAGAGGCTAAAGCAGGATCACCTGGGGGAGGCCAGGTCCAGCAGAGGGTGCGAGCACCATACCAAAAAACAACCAACAGACACAACCAAAACAAGAGATTTTGTGAATATACTTCTAATAAGTGCGGACCAACAGCCCCTTCCTCCACTCTGCATTCAACTTTCTCCAGCAGGGAGACTCTCACCTCCATGCCAGAAAATGGAAATCTTCTCTAGGGAATCTTACCAGCCCAGGAAAGACCTGGATACTCATGTCAAGGGATTCTCCCCAAATGGTCTACCAGCCCCATCAATGCATGCAGGGCTTCCTGCCAGCTTTTTGAGACCTCGTTCTTATTCGTGAGCAGAAAATAAAGATCACCAGACATGGGAGCCCTGCCTCTATCTTGGAATTTAGGGGCCAAAACAAACAGAAAAAGGGGGGGGGGGTGGTATGTTGGGAGAAGAAAACTTCAAAAAAACAACCACAGTATCTTCAGAGGGTTAGGAGAAGGTATCATAGGAGAAGATATCATATCATGAAGCAAGAAAGAAGGACATGAAAAGGAACACTCAGAATAAGAACTGTTCATATATGCTAAATCTGTGTGTGTGCGTGCACGCACACACACACACCAGCGTTAAGAGATAAAGTGAAGGAAAATGCTCCAAAAAGCATATGAAAAAGACAGCCAGATAAAAAACAAGAGAGAAAAGGTGAACAGAGGGTACGTACTGCATCCCAAAGAGAAGTTCTGTTTTGACACACTCTTAAGATTTGAAGGTTGACCATCGTGAGCAGAAATTGCAGAAAATAGAAAAAATGCAGAGCAGCGCCCTGCCCTGATCATATTTCGCTGGATTGCCTTCTCTGGCCCATGACCTCGTCCTACTAGATGCCCCACCTGGGATGAATGCTCCCTTACCCAGGACTTGATCATGACCTTGCCTTTGACTCCCCCTAAGTGTTCTTGAAATGCACTGGGAAGCCAAGGCTGGACAAGGACCCCAGCTCTGTGCAGGTTGTTTCCCACTGAGCCTGCATCTAATGAGGGCAACACCAGTTTTTCCTTTCACAGGTGCCTTGCCATTTTGTTTTCAAAGGGGAATACTACTGTGTTAGAGATACATGAATCTGTGTAAAACCACAGAGAACAACAAGAACTGAGGTGATGGTCACTCGAGGCTGGAGGAGGTGGTCCGTTTGGAGAGAGCCATCCACGGGTTTCTAAGGTTCTGGACACGTTCTGTTTTCACCTGGGTGTAAGTACATGCTGGTTCCTTTTATTTTTATTCTTTAAATAGTACACATAAATTCTACACCCTGTTTTCACACTCAAGAATACTAGATGTTGAAAGAAAATTATTTGTAAATGTTTTTGAAGTGAGAAGATTTTTCTGTCTTCCATGTGTTGATAATGCCAGTTTTACTGCTTTAAGTGGCTGCTCGCAGGGTGTCCTTGCTGTATAATCAGTCCCTGCACAGCTTGAACGTGTACATCAGGACTGAAAACTCAGGTTATACATGAGGAACATGCAGTATAGGCTTAAGTCCAAAGTGTGGTACAATTGGCTAAATCGCTGAGTTGTTTTACTTTTCCTCACTTTTTCCTGAAAAAGTGAAAGAAATCAATGGGGTGTATTTTAGTATCCTTTAAAATCACATGCAAGAGAACATGAAGAAATGCTTCTCAGAGTCAAATACAACTGGAGCATGTATTGGCAAGTTGTTTGTTCTCCTTGGCTGAGATGGTCAACTGTCCAGCTCTGGAATGTGACGTGGCAATAAGAGGAGCCTTCAGAGGGATGTCGCCCCATCTTGCTTCCTAAGATCATAAGCCACCTGACAGGACCCGCAAACATGAGCTGTCATTTCACAAGACCTACAACTGGGAGCCAAGGTTTTCTATTTAACAGAAATACTGTCAAAGGAAATCTGTTGGATGTGGAAACAGACCTAGTGTCCAAGTATCATCATGATTCCTGGGGGAAGATTAGAATAAGAGCATCTCCTCTCACACATAGGAAAAAATAGTTTTTAGGTCATATTTTTGCTTTAAGAATTGTGATAAATATTTTCTTTTCATTAGAATTGTGTGATGACCCCCCTGAATGGATCAATCAGAATGACTTGGAGGCAGGTTAAGAAAAAAATTCCAACTGACACTAAACAGGGAAAGTGTACACGTATGTTCATAGCAGCATTGTATAGCCAAGAGGTGGAAGCAACCCAAGTGCCCATCAATGGATGAATGGGTAAACAAAATGTGGTATACACAAATGATGGAGTATTATTCAGTCTCAAAAGGAAAGAAATTCTGACACATACTATTACAACATGGATCAACCTTGAGGACATTATGCTCAGTGATATAAGCCAGTCACAAAAAGACAAACACAGTATGATTCCACCTATACGAGGTAGAGCATTCCAATTTATAGAGATAGAGAGTAGAATGGTGGTTGCCAAGGGGTAGGGGAAGGAGGAGATAGGGAGCTGTTTTTCAATGGGTACAGAGTTTCAGTTGTGCAAGGGTGAAAAAGTCCAGGAGATTGGTCACACAACAATGTGAAATACTTAACACTACAGAACTATACACGTAGGTTATGGTAGTAAATTTTATATTATGTATATTTTGGTATAATTAAAACTTTAAAAAGAGGGAAGCAAGTTGCAGGAGAAATCTATTAGGATGCTTTCATTTACATAAAGTTCAAATACATGCCAAAAAGACAATATGTCATTTAGGGATGCATGCACATATAAGAAAACTGAAGTAAAAAAGAGAGAGAATGCTAACACAAAATTCAGGAGGTCGGTTACTTCTGGGAGTGGGGAAGGCAGAAGATGGAATTGAGGATGATACAAAGGGCCTCAGTGGTGTTCCTGACATTCTATTTCTTAGGCAGGGTTTTGGACTTGTGGAATTTCATAATTATTCATTCCCATTTAACTCTGACATGCTTTGTTATGACATAATTTTTATATTATACCTACTCTCTTTTAGAGAAGAGCTCTTTTAGACTGTTTAGACATTAACTTGTATCATATATCTGCTGTTCTTTTCAGCACCTACCTGTGATCATTACCAAATCAGTGTTAATTTTTAGATCAGTGCTGTCCAATAGAATAAGAATGGAAGTCACTTATGTGATTTTAAATTTTCTAGTAGCCGTATTAGGAAAAGTAAAAGAAACAGCCAAGATTAATTTTAGCATATCTTAATGTAACCCAGTACATCTAAAATAGTATACTTTCAGCATGTTACCAACATACAAATCCTGAGTGAGATATTTTTGTTCTGTTTTTCATACTACAGAACATCTCAATTTGGACTAGTTACATTTTAAGCACTCAATAGCCACACAGAGCTAGTGGCTACCCTATTGGAAGGCACAGATTTAGAAAACACTTCAAAGAGCAACTAAGTTCAACCAGTACTACCCATAACACATGTACCTAGGAGAATGGATGGCACTGTCAACAGCCATGTCTGATTTCATGTAAACACAGGCCATGAGAGTAGTTTTGACGGCCGCTGGGCCAATGTCAACTGTGAGACCAAATCACTGTTGATTATAAAACGCATCCTACTTTTCAATCATGTTAAAACATGAAGTTGACACAATATAGTAGTTGTAATGCAATGACCTGTGGTGTGGGGACTAGTTATTATTACAAAACCTAAGGATGCTGTAGGGAGATAGTGGTGGAAGCATGGAAGAAAGTGAACCTGGATTTTGAATGTTAGACTCAGGGTGAATGGCTTACCAAAGGCTGCTAGAGCCTGTGGGAGCGTGGGGAGGGTCTAAGAGGCTTGGTGAAGCCAGACAGCAGGAGAGCACATTCCCACGAGGCCTGAGCCTAATGGCTTCTGGTATTCTGATTTCATCTCTTCACGTTGTACCCCTGGGGGGGTATATGTGTTGGAGAGCAGTTTGCAAACCTTCTCTCTGTGAAACCCCTTCCTGGCCCGCCCCCTAGGTTTTTCCTTTGTTGTTTTGTTTTAGTAGTAGTTTTATACTTAAACAAGTAATTCTTTTACTGTCACTATATTGTGTTCAAGAAGGAGAGAACTCTCTATGACCAGTTTTCTATATCAAAAAATATTCTTGAGAGTAGGAATTGTTTCAGATGTTGCTTCAGTATCCTCACAAGGGCCTATCACGTGACCGAGTACATTAGTAACTCCATTGATACACGAAGACATAGGTTTATCTTTCTTTCCCGTATACACCACTTTCTCTTCAAAGCAGGAAGTCAGCCATGTCTCTAACAATGTCTAATTGTTTTGACATTACAAAAGGGACACATGCTTACTATTAAAAAAAAATCCAAGCAAAATGCAAAACGTTAATAAATAGTAAAGAACAAAAGCTCCCCATTCATTCCCTTCCTACTCATTCTCTTCTGTTGAAATTTTGTACATGTCCTTCCAGATGATTTGCTATGAATTGACATCTATGTATATATATTCACTTTAAATGCAAATATATTTTCTCTCCTACATAAAATACACATACAGTTCTTTTTTTTTTTTAACATCTTTATTGGAGTATAATTGCTTTACAATGGTGTGTTAGTTTCTGCTTTATAACAAAGTGAATCAGCTATACATATACATATATCCCCATATCTCCTCCCAGCTCTTTTTTTTAATGTGTGGAATCATATGGCACAATTAGCATTATATGGATAGAACATATTTTAACAATATGTCTCTCCATATGGCTGCCAGAGTGCCCCTTTAAAAATGTAAGTCAGATTCTGTCACAGAGGCTGCGATGGCTCCGGGTTTCTCTCTGAGGAAAGCCAGCTTCCAAAACCCTGAGGACACAGAGCCCTCCTCCCCCTCCTTTCTGCCCCCTTCCCCTCACTTCCTCACTCCCGTTTCTCTTGAAACCTGCTCTTCCTTCAGGCAGCCAACATATGGCCTCTGCCCTGGCTTCTCTCCATCTGGAAGGTTCCCCCCAGTTTTCCTCAAGGCTCACACCCCCTACAAGTCTTTGCTCAAATGGTACCTCAGTGAGCTCTGCCCTGACCACACTATTAAGTTACACCTGGCCCCCCAGCACTCTCAATCCCCTTGACCCTGATATATTTTATTTCCTTTACAGCACTTATGACTTTCACACTTATTAATTCATTTATTATATATATGATTTTCTGTGTGTATCCCCTGTATGGAAACTTCCCAAGAACAGAAATCTTTGTTTTCTTTGACAATGTATACCAAGGACTTAAACAGTGCCTGGGGCATAACTGGGGTCCAATAAATACGGATAAATGGGGCTTCCCTGGTGGCGCAGTGGTTGAGAATCTGCCTGCCAATGCAGGGGACACGGGTTCGAGCCCTGGTCTGGGAAGATCCCACATGCCACGGAGCAACTGGGCCCGTGAGCCACAACTACTGAGCCTGCGCGTCTGGAGCCTGTGCTCCGCAACAAGAGAGGCCGCGATAGTGAGAGGCCCACGCACTGAAGAGTGGGCCCCACTCGCCGCATCTAGAGAAAGCCCTCGCACAGAAACCAAGACCCAACACAGCCATAAATAAATAAATAAATAAATGCCTTTCATTAAAAAAAAAAAAAAATACTGGTAAATGTCTTAGAAATCTTTCCTTATTATATGCACACACAGTTACTTCATTTGTCTTTCCTAAGGCTTAGTCCAGTACCTGACACATTGTAAAGTATTTGCTGAATTAAGGCATACCATAAATTAAAACCAAACAATCAGTCAAGAGAGGAAGGAAGGAAGGACGGAAGGAAGGGAGGGAGAGAGGGAAGGAGGGAGGAAGGAGAGAAAGATATTGAAAGAAAAAGTTATAGGAAGCATTGGAGGCAAACTTCCAATGAGCGCCACCTGGTGGCACAACAGTACAGTCAGTATCCCTGGGCAAAAAAGGATGTTTAATTGTGTGAATATGATAGAGTAATATTGTTAAAGCCACACATTAACACGGTCATTATAAAGGGATTTCATGTGAATATTTTTTTAAGAAGCATAGTCTGTGGAAGAAGAATTACTCAAGGAAACAAGACAATTTTATAATAAAAATTTTCCACAGTCTGGAAGAAAATAAAATATGGGCTCTGTGAAAAAGAGATCAAAAAAGGGATAAGGCAACAGAATATATTGAAAACAAGAACAAAGAAGTCAAGATTATAAGAAGATGATATAGAAAATAAGCAGTAAAGAACCAACATACATATACTAGGTGTTACTAAAGAAGAAGACAGAACAAAATACTAAAAGGTATAATAAACTTTTAAACTTTGAGAAATTAAAGGCCCATAATAATTTACTGGGACTCTGAAGAACTAATAGAAAATAATGGAGGTGGGCTTCCCTGGTGGCACAGTGGTTGAGAGTCCACCTGCCACTGCAGGGGACATGGGTTAGAGCCCTGGTCCGGGAGGATCCCACATGCCGTGGAGCAGCTGGGCCCGTGTGCCACAACTACTGAGCCTGCACTCTAGAGCCCGCGAGTCACAACTGCTGAGCCCACGTGCCACAACTACTGAAGCCTGCACACCTCGAGGCCAGTGCTCTGCAACAAGAGAGGCCACGACAGTGAGAGGCCCATGCATCACAACGAAGAGTGGCCCCCACTCACCGCAACTAGAGAGGGCCCACACACAGCAGCAAAGACCCAACACAGCCATAAATTAATTAATTAATTAATTTTTTTAAAAAAAGAAAAAATGATGGAAGTGGAACCATATATCATCAAGGGAAGTAATAATAATTGCAAACATTTATAGTGCTTACTATGTGCCAGATGCTGCTCTGAGTCCTTTCATATATTAACTAATTTGGTCTTCATAATAATTCTATGAATAGATGTTATCATTAGCCCTGTTTTTAAAGTAAGGAAACTGAGACATAAGTAGGTCAAGAAGACAGTTAAGACTCCAGAATGGCAAAGATAAAATCATTAAAATTATTTCATGTTAATAGAGCTGATGGAAAAAGAGGCAAGCCTATGGGCTTCCCTGGTGGCACAGTGGTTGAGAATCTGCCTGCCAATGCAGGGGACACGGGTTCGAGCCCTGGTCTGGGAAGATCCCACATGCCACGGAGCAACTGGGCCCGTGAGCCACAACTACTGGGCCTGCGCGTCTGGAGCCTGTGCTCCGCAACAAGCGAGGCCGCGATAGTGAGAGGCCCCCGCACTGCGATGAAGAGTGGCCCCCGCTTGCCGCAACTAGAGAAAGCCCTCGCACAGAAACAAAGACCCAACACAGCCAAAAATAAATATAAAAATTTAAAAAAGAAAAGAAAAGAAAAAGAAAAAGAGGCAAGCCTATATAGAACATTTGGGGGAATACCCATTGATTTTCTTTTTTTTTTTAATTGAAATATAGTTGATTTACAATGTTGTGTTAGTTTCAGGCATATAGCAAAGGATTCAGTGTTATATATTGGGTGGGCCAAAATGTTCATTCGTTTTTTTCCGTAAGATGGTTCTAGTAGCACTTAGTTGTTTTTAACTTCATTCGAAACAATTTTGTTAGATTGTATGCGACAGCTGTCATATCAGCGTGCATTTTTAAAAAGACATCAAAATTGATGAATTTTTGTGTAGCCATTTTAATATTGAAGACGGAAGAAAAAAAGCAACATTTTCAGCATATTATGTCCTTATTTCAAGAAAGGTAAAAATGCAACTGACACACACAAAAGGATTTGTGCATTGTATGGCAAATGTGCTGACTGATCAAACGTGTCAAAAGTGGTTTGTGAAGTTTCGTGCTGGAGATTTCTTGCTGGACGATGCTCCACGGTCAGGTAGACCAGTTGAAGCTGCCAGCGACCAAAGCAAAACAATAACTGAGAACAATCAGCGTTATACCATGCGGGAGACAGCCGACATACTCAAAATATCCAAATCAAGCGCTGAAAATCATTTGCACCAGCTTGGTTATGTGAATCACTTTGATGTTTGGGTTCCACATAAGTTAAGAGCAAAAAACCTTCTTGACCATATTTCCACATGCTATTCTCTACCAAAACATAACGAAAACGTTCCGTTTTTAAAATAAATTGTGACGGGCGATGAAAAATGGATACTGTACAACAATATGGAACGGAAGAGATCGTGGGGCAAGTGAAATGAACCACCACCAACCCCACCAAAGGCCGGTCTTCATCCAAAGAAGGTGATGCTGTGTATATGGTGGGATTGGAAGGGAGATCTCTATTATGAGCTCCTTCTGGAAAACCAAATGATTAATTCCAACACGTACTGCTCCCTATTAGACCAACTGAAAGCAGCACTTGACGAAAAGCGTCCAGAATTAGTCAACAGAAAACGCATCATCTTCCATCAGGATAACGCAAGACTGCATGTTTCTTTGATGACCAGGCAAAAACTGTTACAGTTTGGTTGGGAAGTTCTGATTCATCCACCATATTCACCAGACATTGCGCCTTCGGATTTCCATTTATTTTGGTCTTTACAAAATTCTCTGAATGGAAAAAATTGCAATTCCCTGGAAGACTGTAAAAGGCACCTGGCAGAGCTCTTTACTCAAAAAGATAAAAAGTTTTGGGAAGATGGAATTATGAAATTGCCTGAAAAATGGCAGAAGGTAGTGGAACAAAAGGGTGAATACGTTGTTCAATGAAGTTCTTGGTGGAAATGAATACTGTGTCTTTTATTTTTACTTAAAAAGCCAAAGGTACTTTTTGGCCCACCCACTATGTATATATATAAAATTCCGTGTGTTATATGTATATATAGAGAGAATTGTATATATTCTTTTTCAGCTTCTTTTCCATTGTAGGTTATTACAAGATAGTGAATATAGTTCCCTGTGCTATATTTGTTGGTGGCTATCTTTTTTATATATAGTAGTGTATATCTGTTAATCCCACTCTTAATTTATCCCTCCCTCCACTTTCCCCTTTGGTAACCATAAGCTTGTTTTCTATGTCTGTGAGTCTATTTCTGTTTTGTAAATAAGTTCATTTGTATCATTTTTTTAGATTCCATATATAAGTGATATCATATATTTGTCTTTTTCTGTCTGACTTACTTCACTTAGTATGATCATCTCTAGGTCCATTCGTGTTGCTGCAAATGGCATTGTTTCATTCTTTTTTTATAGCTGAGTAATACACACACACACACACACACACACACACACACACACACACACACACATATGTACCACATCTTCTTTATCCATTCATCTGTCGATGGACATTTAAGTTGCTTCCATGTCTTGGCTGTTGTAAATAGTGCAGCTTTGAACACTGGGGTGCATGTATCTTTTCAAATTAGAGTTTCTGTCCAGGAGTGGCCCATTGGTTTTAATTTTGATGAAATCCAATTTATCAATTTTAAAATGTTTCTGCTTTTGCTCTTAGTGTTGTATCCAAGAAACCATTGCCTAATCCAAGATCATGAAAATTTACTCTTATGTTTTCTTCTAGTTTTACAGTTTTAGCTCTTACGTTTAGGTCTATGGTTCATTTTAAGTTAATTTCTGTGTATGGATTGAGGTAGGGGTTCAACTTCATTCTTCTGCATGTGCATATCCTGCCGTCCAGGCAACATTTATTGAAAAGACTATTCATTCCCCCACTGAATGGTCTTGGCAACCTTGTAAAAAATCAGTTGACCGTAACTAGACCCTCCCTAAGTAAGTTTTAACTTTTTCTTTATATCCATTTCCTGTTCTACTTTTTGCTTTTGTTTCCCACAAAAGCTATTGAACGTTGTGCTTCCTTCAATTTCATCTTCAATTCTATTACATATTTTTTGAATTATATTTTTATTTGGATTGGCATAAAAGAGAAGGAATGTTAAATCAACATTCTGGCTGATTATGTGGGAAGTCAGAGTGAACAAGCCTCAAGGAAGAATGCATGGAAGCACAGAAAATTGTTTCAGAAATAAGTGAATTGGCCCAGCTGCCTTATAGTGACACAGAAATATGGTTTCTAAATGATGAGAAAGTGTTAGGAGAAGATTGTAGATAGTCTTTGTAAATCTGGTCAGGAATTTTATATCTTATCCTAAAAGTAATAAGGAGCCAAGTTTGAAAAATGAGCTAATGAATGGCTGGATAAAGAGGTGATTTAGGATACGTTATAAAAAAGTAAAAATAAAAAATAAAGTAAGGGCAAGGAAACCAGAAGATGACTGCAATAGTCCAAATCTGAAATCAATCAGGTGTTTTACTAGAATCATTACAATGCGTTTGGAAAGAATAAGGAAGATATTTTTAAAAAATCATTTTCAAAGCGAAGGGGCAGTTAAGAGTTGAGATGGATGAAAATGAGGACTGTAAAAACAACATTAGAACTGATGATTAGGAAGTCACTTTTGCCTTCAAGTATTCAATTTTGGTTCATCAGTCAGGGTGGAAGCTAAATGTCATAATTGTGAAGATTAGATCATGAGAATATTAAAAATAGCAAGTACAGAGAGGTAAAAGAGAGAGAAAGTTTGAGGGTTAGTGGTAGGATCGGAGGCAAGAGAAGTTGTGTTTTTTCCCCCAAATGGAAGAGATTTTACTTGTCTGTAAAGAAAGGAAGGAGCCATTGGGAAACATGAGACTGAAGATAAGAGAACAGTAAACAAAGAGGAGAAAAAGTTGTTTCCCCGTTGAAGGGAAGGGAGGAAGGGGAACAATTTCAAGAGTTAGGAAGAGGATAAAATATACCACTCTGGATGGGATAGACAGTTACCACTAGATGAGCAGAGAGAAGTTGGGTATGATAGCAAGTGGAGAGGAGGATACCACTCAAGAGTTCCTGTGAGACGCCCTTGATCTTGGCAAAATTAGAAATGACCGTAGGAATTTCCGGGAATAACAAAAGATGAATAGAAGTGCTGAAGAGCCCCTGCAAGGGCTCCCTCCAGTGGTGTGAATCTGTAACAGGCCGTTGGCTATGTTTTCATGGCTTTTCCAGGAACTCTCTTCATGGGAGGCTGCGTTAAATGGCTAATCCAGGTTTAGGCATCGACTTGGCTCAGGGAAAGAGTGAGAGTATGTTAGTGAAGTCAGCATTCAACTGGATAAAAGCATCGTTGGCTAATGTTCTGTTGTAGCGTTCTGTGTCCTGACCCTTCAATGAGACGGAGAGGTCCTTAACAGCAGTTGGGCAAGAAAACGTCTTGTCTGTTGGTAATGGGAGAAGGCAGCTCTCCCGTGGTGGGCGACACCCCGGAAGACAAGTCATGGCTGACCACGAGACCCCAGACGTTTTAGACGAAGCAGGTTAGAGAAATAGTTTCCTTTGCAGGAATTGTCGAAAGGAAAGCACAGTCAAGTCGTATTTTAACTGGTTGGGGATGGACACGTCTGTGAAGCCACTGCCCAAATGTAGAAAAGGGGGGTAGGCGTGATGCATTATATTGTCATTGTTTCCCACCCCACCTCCGGCAGTGCCGCGAGGCTTGCAGGATCTTACTTCCCGACTAGGGATGGAACCCGAGGCCTCGGCAGTGAAAGTGTGGAGTCCTAACCACTGGACCGCCAGGGAATTCCCTGATTTAAAAAATAGATAAATAGATAGATAGACAGACAGATATAGTGGACTCAGTAGTGACAATAATATATTTAGATATATATGTATATTTTAGACATACAGATATAGATAGGTATTTTCAAACAATAAATAGATATCCCAGAATGAGTATATATTCAAATATATATGTATATATTCATTCTGGATTTTCCCACTTTGCTTGGGAAGGATGAAGAACCTAGTTGTTTTTGCTTCATCCCCAAACACCAAATGAGCATTCTGGGTTCATCTCTGATACTCATCCCAGTGACCACAGTCACCAATCAGGATACAGTGATGCCCAGGAAGATCTTTTCCCACATACTTTCCCCTATCTACCAACCCAGATTCACTGGAATAATTCAGACCAAGAATGTGAAATATCATGGGGTTTATCTGTTATTTATTGCTATATAACAATCCACTCAAAATTCAGTGTCTAGAAACAACTGTAATTCACTATGTGCCATAACTTTGGAGTTGGCTGGCTCAGCTGGGTGGTTCTTCTCCATCTGGATTCATCTAGAGTTGCTCATGCAGTGGAGGTCATCTGGAGGCACCAGTGGGGCTCGTGATCCAAGATGGCCTCATTTATGTGTATAGGGACTGGTGCTGGCTTTTGACTTCACCTGGTTTCTCCAGAAGGGTAGCTGGACCTCTCTTCACCGGGTGGCTCAGGCTTCCCAGAGTATGAAGTGAAGCTGCAAAGCACCTCAGTGCCTTGACTTATGCTGTCAGTCAAAGCCAAGCACAAGGCCAGCCTAGGGTCAAATGTGGAGCAGACTTCGAAGACGCCAATTGTAAAGGTTCTATGGCCATTTTTAATCTCTCACAAAGCGATTAAACAAAAATCCCATCTGTAAAGTGCTTACTGATATAGGTGGCCCAATGCAAATTATTTCAAAACATTAATTGTTGTTGTCATTATTGTTAGCCTTTTTCTCCTGAATAAAAAATACTTTTTCTGGATAAGGAGGTAGGTGAGTTGTTCTTCAGAGGAACTGAAAGTTGATCAAAAAAATATATATAAGACCAAAAAATATAAAAAGTCCATATAGGATTCTTTGAACCAGTATTAAATGCCTGAATATACATGTCATGTAAGAATTTGAGGTGTTTCAGAGAAAAGGTTTGGTCGAAATGTGATTAATTTGACTGACAGAGTAAGGAGACAACAAAAGAAAAAATTTAAGGGTATAAAATTAGAAAGTGTCTTACAACCTTCCAAAGACTTAAAGAGTGTTACCTTTCTCTCTTGTATTTCATCTAATTTTTGATCTTTCATTTGGTCTTCCCTTATTTTGATCTTTTAGGAGTCAGAGAATAAAATCCCAGTACAATGTTCCTCAATAGAGACACAGATCCAAGTAAAGATGACATGGCAGCCGAGCCTCGGACATGTTCGGTATGTATTCAGGGTACAGCACACTTTATATTCAAGAATGGTACAAACTCCAACTATTGAATACACAGTGGCATGGTTGGGGGCCATCGGAAACACAAAAATTTCACTCCGGTGACTTACCCTTTGTTGTTACAGCAAAATGCAGCACTTCCCGGCAGGTAAGCATGGGTGCTAAGGTGTTTTCACAATGATGGCAATGTCTTTGAAGGAGCCCTGTGCCAACTTTAGCTCCCTTCCTATCTGCTGCTCTTGGAATAGAACCAACCATGACTGAAGGGAAACTGCACTTGGGTAAGCTCAAACGCCCCAGGTGTGGGATCTCACTTTGGCCTCCTAGGCCTTCCAATCAAGGGCCTAAGAAGCCTGTTAGAAGTAATAGGATTAGTAGGCAGAATACTCTAGAAATAGGATTTTATTCCTTCAATACAGGATTTTAGACAGAGAAGGGTACTCTGAGGGAACACTTCCTGTCTTTTCTGCCAGCAACTATTTTCAAACACTCCACAAACCTATTTGCTTTGGTAAAATATTCCAGGGAATAAGGACAATTACAGCTTCCTTTTGCTGCATTCCTGAACATTCAAGCCGTTTGGACACCAGGATGAAGCTTTGATATCTAGATTAACTGGCTCCCTTTCTTCCTTAAAAGAAATGTAGCCTTACTCAAAACAGAGGTCGCAAACTGCCACAGCGGTCTCTCTCCATGGTCACTCATGGAATTTTAGAGTTGGAAAGATCTTTAAAGACATTAGACTCCAAGTCTAACGGAATCCTTTTATAATGCAGGCTTAATGATGTGACAAAATAATACCCTTTGGGGGAATGTATCTGAGATCCAACCCTCTGTTCTCTGTTCCACATTGCCACGATTGATTTGGTTTAGTTAGTTAGGCAAAGATATCTTTCAAAGATATAGATGTTTCTGTTTGTATCGTTGTTGTCCTATTTGTTCTAGGATTTGTGGGTCTACAGACAATGACATTTTCATCCATATCATGACTTCCCACTTTTTTTCCTATAGCTGCCAGAATTATATGCATTTGTTGAGCATTTTAATAAGGAGAACAAGAAATCGAATCTCCTAAAAACCCACTGTATTTCACCTAGTGAAGCACAGAAAATCCTCAGTCAAAACCTGAATGGAACCAGCAGAACTGATGGGAGAGGAGAGGATTCCCAACCTGTTTTCACGTGCAAGGTGGTGAGAAAAGAAGAGAGGCCAGAATCTATGACTGAACTCCTACACCACAGCTTGCTGACCAGATCCCTCTCCCCAGTGGAGAGACTCTCCAAATCCCAGAAGAGAATCTCTCAGTATGGGATCCCTCCGCCCGTGCACACTTTTCCTTATGAGATTCTCATGGATCACTCCAAATCGATGTCACTGGTCGCCATACGGAAGAGGATTCAGAGCACCGAAATACTGTGCAGACTGGGCATTCCGACTATCTCGCCAGAAAAGTTTATCTTTGAAGATAAAGTTCCTAAATACTTATTAGTCGATCCAGGTAATCTAAACAGATGAGGCCGCATGGAAGAAAATGAGTGAAATCTGACTGCAAAATTTACCTAGGTTCCTAGAGCCCTCGACCCAGGGGAATCTTGCAGTTCTGAGGTTCAGGGCTGATGCCCTTGCTGCCTACAGTGACAAGGGGAAATAGAGAATAGGGAATCAAACACTTGAGGGCCAAATCTCAGATTCATCCCTGAAAGGGTGTATTATTTATACGCGGCACTTAAGCATTTATAAAGTGAGCCAGTTAAACTTGGACTCACTATTTGTTTCCAGTTTCATGAAGTAAGTCAAGTATTTATTGAGTAATGGTTTTTCTTAAGTATCTTGCCTTAACTGCAATTGGAGGTTTTTTTTTTTCCTTCTTTTTAAATTATTTATTTATTTATTTATTTATTTATTTATTTTATTTATGGCTGTGTTGGGTCCTCGTTTCTGTGAGAGGGCTTTCTCCAGTTGCGGCAAGCGGGGACCACCCCTCATCGCGGTGCGCAGGCCTCTCATTATCACGGCCTCTCTTGTTGCGGAGCACAGGCTCCAGACGCGCAGGCTCAGTAATTGTGGCCCACGGGCCCAGCCGCTCTGCGGCATGTGGGATCCTCCCAGACCAGGGCTCGAACCCATGTCCCCCGCACGGGCAGGCAGATTCTCAACCACTGCGCCACCAGGGAAACCCCCAATTGGAGGTTTTTAAAAATATTTTTTCATGAACCTTTATCCTTTCCTTATTATTACATCTCTGTCAGGGCTTTCGAAATGACACAAACAACAAGAGGAAACTCTTCATATCTGATTCTTTCCTTCTTTCTCTTTTTCTTTTTTCTTTCTTTCTTTCCTTCTTTCTTTCTCTCTCTCTCTCTCTTCTTTCTTTCTTTTTCCATCCTTCCTTCTTTATTTCTTCTTTCCTTCCTTTCTTTTTTAAGGGAAGGTGTGAGGGAACTCTGAGAGAAAGAGGGTATGATGGTGCTCTGAATGAGGGAGGGGGTGAGGAAACTGAGTAAGGGAGGGTGTAAGAAATCTGAGCGAAGGAACTCTGAGTGAGCTGTATCTGAGTTTTTAATAGGGAGGCACCCATATAAGGTGAAAGACCATACAGAGAAAGTTTAAAATGTTATAAAACATGATGGTGAGTTTTAACAAGGACAGGGTGTCTTCTTCCTAAGGTCTCCATTTTCCTTGCATAAGCAAGGGAAGTAATATTTTGTCATTCTGCATAGCTATAAAAATAGATTAAATCAATGATAAAATATTTGATACCCTCTGCAGTAGGTTCTTGACTCAAGACCAGCAAATGTTTTGACACCACCGTTTTTATATTAAAAGTAGTGTCTGAAGGAACAAATTTAAAGAAATAGACTTATTACTCTGATCATACTTGGTCCAAGATGCTGGAAAAATCTTTGCTGTAATTCCCTACATTGATGTCTTGACAGAGCCTAATTCAGGTCTCAAATTCCTTTGATAGAGTCACACTTAGTATCTTATGGAGCCCAGGCAGAAGTGGAAATTAGGAAAATTGTAGGAACAGCCTAGACAGTCCACAAATGTACATAAGTAAAGTCTGGGACTGGGGAGGAAGAAGCATAGAAAGTGTTGAGAATCAGTAAGAATTGGCAAAAAAAGCTTACTAAAGAAGTGCTGAAGTGCTGATGTCTGATAGGTCTGGAACATTTATGGCTTTGCCACCCACATGGGCCAAATTTTCCTTTCTTCCTAGTACATGGATTGCCTGCTGTCTACCTAACCTCTGGAGTTCTCTCATGTGCCCTTTCAGACTCTGTGTTGAAATCGCTCCTCTGCCTCCACGACCTCATTTCCTGAGATTTTGGAGTTAGAATCTCTGGGACATGTCCTGTCTATTCAAGGAATATGCATGAAGCCAAGTAGGCATCCAGATGAGGAATCTCCAGTAACTCCTTTGGTTTAATTGTAACAATTCGTCTTTTGCTATCATATATTGCCTAGTATTACTATTATTGTATCAGCCAGCCAGTCCTTAAAGTATTCTCACTTCAGAAGAACTTTAGGACTCCTGATATACCAAAGAATATTCTAGAACATATCCTTACTAGCACCAAGAACTGGGGGAGGAAAAGGGAGTGGGTGCCACCATTTTGTTCTTCTCGTATCATATGGGTTGCTGTTGCTCAGGATCAATCCTATAGGACCATGTAGGTTAGACATGTGTTTGACCAAAAATAACAGGAAAAATCAGCTAAGAGTTGTTTTTCTATTTTTCCGTCTGGAGGCAGACAAGGGTAAGAACAAGGCTTTTTGATGTTGTAAAGAATCCATGCTCCCCCATCTTTTTATGTGTGGCTTTTGTCTTCATGGCCAAAAATGTCTTCTTCACTTCCAGGTGCTATGGACATATTCCAGGGAGGAAGGGGAGCTAGGAGAAAGGGCCACATTGGCTACTTAGAACACCCCTCCTCAGGTGACCTCTCCCCACATCTCCTTGGCCACAGTTGTGTCCCATAGCCACCACTTACTGCAAGGAAGGCTGCTCAATAGAGATCCGAGCTTCCCACCCTCTGAGGAGAGGAAGGCAGAAAAGGATTTTACTTGGTATAGAGTGAGCCAACCTATAGTGTCCACCACAGATCATGACATAAAGCTCTTCACTGATCAAAATCATCCATCCTATGGCCTTGCCAAATATCCCTGTCCTTCCTGCTATGCCAGGCCTGCCAAGGTCTTGTCAGACTCCCTGAAACTTGGCAGCTGGGCCCTAGGGACAGACTGTTGAACACCATGGCCAGGTCTGAACTCAAGGAACAGGCCCTAGGCCCAGTCTCCTACTTCAGGCATGTGTAGAATATACAGAAAGACTTATAGAAAGACATACCACGTAGACTCAGAGAAATTCAAGCCCTTCCCAGGGATGGAGACCTGACTGGGACAAGGGCAGTATCTGGGTCAGAGGTGACCTGCTCAAGTATCACCACACAGGGAAGATGGTAGAGTCACCTACGAGAAACAGACCAGCCCTCCTGCTTGTTTGCTCTACCCATGTTTCTCCTGTTCTCCTGATACTCCTTACACTCATTTGCTCTTTGGCCTCTGGTTTTACAGCCAAGTCCCCGCCTTAGGCCTTGCTTTTCTGTTGTTGTTTTTTGTTTTTGTTTTTGTTTACAATTTATTTAGCCATGAAAAGAATGGAAGGGAAATGGTTGCTGAGTAGGAGAATATGCAGCATATCTTGGCTTGATTTTTTCCGTGGTTCATTGCCTCCTTATAAGGATTACAACTACTAACGATGCCCCAAGCTGGTAGGTCCTGAAAGTGTAGGGAAAAGAGCCAAATTCTAGCTAAATCACTGCCTTTTTATACTCAGGGTTTACACTACACTTCTTGGAAGAAATGACACTAACAATACATATTTCTGATCAATCTTCCTCCTTGTTTTAACCACTCATTAGGATTCTTTTCTACTCCCAGTAGACCTCAGTGATCTGCAGTTCTCTCCATTTGCACCAGAGGAGATACCTCTACGTGCGATGGCCCTGCAGGGTCCACTCCAGCCCAGTTAGCCAGACCCACCCAATTTCCCATTTGGAGGACGGCTTTAGATGAGATGAACATTGTAGGTTCCCCCTTAGTTTACAAAGCTTCAGAAACAGGAAGCTTCAGAAAGTTCAAGAACACAAGGGAGAAGGAGACTTGAGTTCATCAAAGGTTTATTCTGTCCATGAAACACCTCTAAATAACTGAAGGTTAAATAAGGCCATCATGTGATTCTTTGAAAATATGATTCTTTTCAGAAAAACAATTCATGGATCTAAGGGATCTGGAATGGAGATTTTACAAGGGGATTGTGAAGTGGAAGCGCCACACTTCAGGTGCATTTATAAACATAAAGTACAACAGCGAGAAGAGATTTGTAGGGAGCCAGCAGACGCCTCATCCTATTTCCCCACCTCTAGTTCATAAGTCTTTGGTCATTTATCCTCAAGTTGATTACCCAAAAAAGTTAACTTCTTCTTAATTGGATATGTAGTTCATTAAAACATCTTGGATATAGATCTTGCTTTTGAGAGCACTGAATTTATACAAGAAAAGCAAAGAAGCAGCGGCACCATGGGAAATAGGAACTGAGTCATACAAATATGCATGTAAGTTTCAATATTAAACCATTATTATGGAGTAAAAGATCCAAATTGATCTGCTAATATAAGACCTGGTTTGGACCAGTGAAACCCAAGGCTGAGGCAATTTAGATCATATGAAAAAGGGTGCATATGAAGGTGAACTCCCAAGCAAGAATAGCTCTTAAAAATATTTTAAGCATATGAAGAAATCCATTATCATAAAAATAGCAGTTAAATTCAACAAATGGAAGAAGTGACACCTGAGGACATAGAGATCATTCTGAGAAGTTAAAAATAATACGTTAACTGCTCAAAGACATGAGGAAGGAAGTAGCATTTATGAAACAAGAACAAGATTTGAAAAAGAAAAAATTGGAAATCTTGGAATGAAAAATATTGTCTTTGAAAATAAAATAATAGTAGTAATAATAATGACCCTCAATAAATTATCTCAATGGCATACTAGATATATCTGAAGAGAGAGGATTAATGATTTGGAAGATAGCACTGACAGAGAGTGTTCTAGATCACAGCACAGTAAGATAAAGGAGAAAATTATGAAAGAAGTTAAAGGTACAGAGTGTAGAATGAGAAATTCAGAAATATATCCAATATAAGTTGCAGAAGAAAATAGGGAGAATTGAAAAGAAGTAATGTTTGAAAATAAATGATATAATTTTCCAGAAATGAAGAAACACATGAAATCTTGAATTAAAAAATCTCACGGAGTGATTAGCAAGAAAATAAAAATAAATCTACACCAAGAAACACTGTAGCAAAATTGTAGAGCATTAAGCAAGAAAGGAAAACATAATCTGCAAAAAAGAGAAGATGGATTACATAAAAAGAAATGATAAACTGATAGTGGAACTTTCTTTAATAATAGATGTCAGAAGGTGATGGCGTCATACTCAACATCCTGAGGGAAAACAATTGTCAATCTGGAATTATCTAACCAGCCAAACTCTCTTTAAATAGTAGGGGTAAAATAAATACACTTTAAAACATATGAGAGCTAAAATTGCTTACTATCCACAATCTCTAACTGAAAAAACTGCTAGTAAATTATATACTTTAGCAAGAACTCAGAGTGCAAGAAATAATGGTGAGTGATTAAATTATTAATAATATATGTATATGAGTGTATAGATGTTAAAATACATTTCTGGATTCTATTTCCTATTATTGTACTTAGAAAATTTACCTGTATGTAGGTGAAATTATTCTATAGTTTCCATTTTTTGCAACTGTTTTTAAAAACTGTTTTTAAAACAGTTTTATTGGAGTATATTGTTGATTTACAATGTTGTGTTAGATTCAGGTGTACAACAAAGTGAATCAGTTATACATATACATGTAATCACTCTTTGTTTAGATTCTTTTCCCATACAGGTCATTGCAGAGTACTGAGTAGAGTTCCCTGTGCTATACAGTAGGTTCTTATTAGTTATCTATTTTATATATAGTAGTGCATTTTTTGCACTATTTTTAAAAATCATATTTTGGTTCAGGATAGGGGGGATCTTCATCAGGAGCTACTGTCTGGTTTCTGGGCTGCTCACAATATTTTGTTTTTTATCTTTGTGCCCAAGTCCAGTGTATGAAAATTCCTCAAGCTATACACTTAAAACTGTAAACTTTTCTTCATGCATGTTATAGTTCCAAAAAAAAAGATTTTAAAAAGTTATGCTACCTTCATAAAATGAATTAGGGAATTTTCATCCTTTTTATGAGGTCATAGATATCTAAATAATATTAGAAATATTTATTCTTTAAAATCTAGCTAGAACTCAGCTATAAAACCATCTAGTCCTGACATCTTTTCTTCCCATTTTTATTATGAAAGTGTTTAAACATTCATTAAAATAAATAAAATTGTGTAATGAACCTGCATACACCCATCATCGAGATTCAATATTTATTAAGATTTTATCACACTTGTTTCATCTATTCCTTTTGTTGTTGTGTTTGCTGTGTCTACCGAATTATTTTGAAGCAAATATTAGGCCTCATGTCTATCATCCTTATATGGTTTGGCTTGCATCTCAGAAAAAATATGGACATTTTCTTTCACAGCCACAATGCCATTATCATATCACGAAAAATGAACAATAATTCCTTGGTACCATCTATGTTCAAAGTCCCCTTATTATCTCAACTTTTTCTAGTTGGCTTGTTTCAATCAGTATCCAAGCAAGGTTAAATACTGCATTTGGTTTTTACATCTCTTAAGGTTCTTTTAATCTAGAGAATTTCCTCATTTTTTTTTCATGCAATTGACTTACTGAAGAAATAGGTCCATTGTCCTATAGAAGGTCCCACAATCTAGATTTGTATCCTCATGGTGTTATTTAACTTTTTCTTCTGTCATCCATATTTCTTGTAAATTGAATGTTTGCTAAAGTTGATTAGACTTAGGCTCTACTCTTTTTGGAAAGAATACTTCATGAGATGATGCTGTGTATTTCAGAATGCTTCACAACAGAAGACAAATAATATCTGGTTGTCCCCTTTTAGTGATTATAAGATTGAGTAGTGGATTCAGGTGGTGGTGCCTCTGATTATAATGTTCCCCTTCAACCTTTCATCCAAAGGCTTCCATCCACTGATGATTATAGTAGGCATCCTCTACAAGGCTCCCAGTGATCCCTGCCTCCTGGTGTTTACATCCTTGTGTAAATTTATACCCTCTCCTTGAGTGTAGGCTGGACTTATGACTGGCTTCTGTGAACAGAACCCAGCAGAGGTGATGGTATGTCACTTCAACATTAAGTTACAAAAAAACTGCATTTTATCTTGAATTCCCTCTCTTGCTCTCACTCACTTGCTAGCTCCTAGGGAAGCCAGCTGCCATCTTCTGAGATGCTTTATGGAGAGGTCCATGCAGCAAATAACTGACACCTCTGGCCAGCTGCCAGCAGGGATCTGAGCTGTGCCAACAGCCACAAGAGTGAGCTCGGAAGCACATCCTCTGCTCATCAAGGCTTGAGATGACTGCAGCCACAGCTGACACCTTGATTGCAACCTCATAGGACACCCTGAGCCAGGGACACCCAGTTAAGCCATGCCAAGATTACTGACCCATGGAAATTGTGACAGAAAAAATATTTGTCTTAAATTGCTACATTTTCAGCCATGCGGGTCCTGGGCCTGAGCTCTGCCTCCACCAAAGCTTCCTCTGGCTGCTCAGGTCCAGGTGGGTCAAACGCTGCCTCCCACAGCTGCACCAGCCCCTGCAGGCATGCCTGTGGAGGCCTGCGCACATGTGCTCCTGGTCAGCTTCAGGAGCAGATGCTGGTGAGAAGGACATGGCACACAGGTGGGCTGACACAGAGGGTACAGAGACCTACCTAGAGGTCTTGGAGGGCCTACTGAGGAGGTGGGGTTTAGCTGAAGCTCACTATGGGAGCAAGGATACTGAGAGTGGAGGCACCAGGGAAGTTTTTATTTTCTATTTTTAAATTTTCTTTATTTTTTTATTCTTTTAATTTTTATTTTTACTTAATTTTTTAATTTTTTTTTCTCCTGCTGTGATTCTGTTTTGTTGTTTCATTTTTATTTTTTCTAATGTATTTCTATTTTTCTAATTTTATTTTTTATTCTTTGTTATTGTTCTGCTCTTTTTTGTTTGTTGTCTTTTTTTTTTTTTTTTTTTTTTTTTTGCTGTGCCATGTGGCTTGCGGGGTCTTGTTTCCCAGGCTTGGTATCAGGCCTGAGCTCCTGTGGTGGGAGCACTGAGTTCAAGCCACTGGACTAACAGAGAACTTCAGGCCCCAGGGAATATTAATCGGTGTGAGCTCTCCCAGAGGTCCTCTTCTTGGCAGCAAGACCTGGCTCCACCCAACTGCTTGCAAACTCCAGTGCTGGCTGCCTCAGGCCAAACACCCAATAAGACAGGAACACAGTCCCAGACATCAAAAAGAATAAGATGACAAAAAATCATGTTACAGATGAAGGAGCAAGGTAAAAACCTACAAGGCCAAATAAATGAAGAGGAAATAGGCAACCTACCTGAAAAAGAATTTGAAGCATTGATAGTAAAGATGATCCAAAATTTTGGAAATATAATGGAGGCATGGATCAAGAAAACACAAGAAATGTTTAACAAGGACCTAGAAGAACTAAAGAACAAACAAACAGAGATGAACAGCACAATAACTGAAATGAAAAATACACTAGAAGGAATTGATAGCAGAATAAGTGAGGCAGAAGAACAAATAAGTGAACTGGAAGATAGAATGGTGGAAATAACTGCCAAAGAGCAGAATAAAGAAAAAAGAATGAAAAGAAATGAAGACAGTCTCAGAGACCTCTAGGACAACATTAAATGCACAAACATTTGAATTATAGGGGTCCCAGCAGAAGAAGAGAAAGAGGAAGCATCTGAGAAAGTATTTGAAGAGATTATAGTCAAAAATTTCCCTAACATGGGAAAGGAAATAGCCACCCAAGCCAGGAACCGCAGAGAGTCCCACACAGGATAAACCAAGGAGAAATATGCTGAGAAACATATTAATCAAACTAACAAAAATTAAATTCAAAGAAAAAATATTAAAAGCAACAAGGGAAAAGCAACAAATAACATACAAGGGAATCCCATAAGGTTATCAGCTGATTTTTCAGCAGAAACTCTGCAGGCCATAAGGGAGTGGCAGCATATATTTAAAGTGCTGAAAGAGAAAAACCTATAACCAAGATTGCTCTACTCAGCAAGGATCTCATTCAGATTTGATGGAGAAATCAAAAGCTTTACAGACAGGCAAAAGCTAAGAGAATTCAGCACCACAAAACCAGCTTTACAACAAATGCTAAAGGAACTTCCCTAGGAAGGAAACACAACAGAAGAAAAAGACCTACAAAAACAAACCCAAAACAATTAAGAAAATGGTAATAAGAACATACATATCAATAATTAGCTTAAATGTAAATGGATTAAGTGCTCCAAACAAAAGACACAGACTGGCTGAATGCATACAAAATCAAGACCCATATTTATGCTGTCTGCAAGAGACCCACTTCAGACGTAGGGACACATACAGACTGAAAGTGAGGGCATGGAAAAACAAACATATTCCATGCAAATATAAATCAAAAGAAAGCTGGAGTAGCAGTACTCATATAAGATAAAATAGACTTTAAAATAAAGACTGTTACAAGAGACAAGGGAGGACATTACATAATGATCAAGGGATCAATCTAAGAAGAAGATATAACAATTGTAAATATTTATGCACCTAACATAGGAGCACCTCAATACATAGGCAAATGCTAACAGCCATAAAAGGGGAAATCGACAGTAACACAATAATAGTGGGGGACTTTAACACCCCATTTGCACCAATGGACAGATCATCCAGACAGAAAATAAATAAGGAAACACAGCTTTAAATGACACAATAGACCAGATAGACTTAATTTATATTTATAGGACATTCCATCAGAAAGCAGCAGAATACACTTTCTTCTCAAGTGCACACAGAACATTCTCCAGGGTAGATCACATCTTGGGTCACAAATCAAGCCTCAGTAAATTTGAGAAAATTGAAATCATATCAAGCATCTTTTCTGACCATAACGTTATGAGATTAGAAATAAATTACAGGAAAGAAAAAAAAACTGTAAAAAACACAAACACATGGAGGCTAAATGAGACACTACTAAATAACCAAGAGATCCCTGAAGAAATCAAAGAGGAAATCAAAAAATATCTAGAACCAAATAACAATGAAAACACGATGACCCAAAACCTATGGGATGCAGCCAAAGCAGTTCTAAGAGGGAATTTTATAGCAATACAATCCTACCTCAAGAAACAAGAAAAATCTCAAACAACCAAACCTTACACCTAAAGCAACTAGAGAAAGAAGAACAAAAAAAACCCAAAGTGAGTAGAAGGAAAGAAATAAAAATCAGAGCAGAAATAAATGAAATAGAAATGAAGAAAACAGCAAATATCAGTGGAACTGTAAGCTGGCTCTTTGAGAAGATAAACAAAATCGACAAATCTTTTGCCAGACTCATCAAGAGAAAAAGGAAGAGGATTCAAATCAATAAAATTAGAAATGAAAAGGAGAAATTACAACTGACACAGCAGAAATACAAAGGATCGTAAGAGACTACTCCAAACAACTATATGCCAATAAAATAGAAAACCTGGAAGAAATAGACAAATTTTTAGAAAGGTACATCCTTCCAAGACTGAACCAGGAAGAAATAGAAAATATAGACAGACTGATCACAAGTAATGAAATTGAAATGGCAATTAAAAGTCTTCCAACAAAAGCCCAGGACCAGATGGCTTCACAGGTGAATTCTATCAAACATTTAGAGAAGAGCTAACACCCATCATTCTCAAACTCTTCCAAAAAATTGCAGAGGAAGGAACACTCCCAAGCTCATTCTATGAGGCCATCATCACCCCTGATATCAAAAACAGGCAAAGCTATAATAAAAAAAAAGAAAATTACAGACCAATATCACTGATGAACATAGACGCAAAAATCCTCAACAAAATACTAGCAAACAGAAACCAACAACACATTAAAAGGATCATACACCATGATCAAGTGGGATTTATCCCAGGGATGTGAGGATTCTTCAATATATGCAAATCAATCAATGTGATACACCATATTAAAAAATTAAAGAATAAAAACCATATGATCATCTCAATAGATGCAGAAAAAGCTTTTGACAAAATTCAACACCAATTTATGATAAAAACCCTCCAGAAAGTGGGCATAGAGGGAACCTACTTCCACATAATAAAGGCCATATATGACAAAACCCACAGCAAACATCATTCTCAAGGGTGAAAAACTGAAAGCATTTCCTCTAAGGTAGGAACAAGACAAAGATGTCCACTCTCGCCATTATTATTTAACATAGTTTTGGAAGTCCTAGCCACAGCAATCAGAGATGAAGGAGAAATAAAAGGAATAAAAATCGGAAAAGAAGAAGTAAAGCTGTCACTGTTTGCAGATGACATGATACTATACATAGAAAATCCTAAAGATGCCACCAGAAAACTACTAGAACTAATCAATGAATTTGGTAACGTTGCAGTATACAAAATTAATGCACAGAAATCTCTTGCATTCCTATACAATAACAACAAAAGATCAGAAAGAGAAATTAAGGAAACAATCTCATTTACCATTGCAACAAAAAGAATAAAATACCTAGGAATAAGCCTACTTAAGGAGGTAAAAGACCTGTACTCAGAAAACTATAAGATACTGATGAAAGAAATCAAAGATGACACAAACAGATGGAGAGATATACCATGTTCTTGCATTGGAAGAATCAATATTGTGAAAATGACTATACTACCCAAAGCAATCTACAGATTCAATGCAATTCCTATCAAATTACCAATGGCATTTTCCACAGAATTAGAACAAAAAATTTTACAATTTATATGGAAACACAAAAGACCCCAAATAGCCAAAGCAATGTTGAAAAAGAAAAACGGAGCTGGAGGAATCAGGCTCCTGGACTTCAGACTATACTACAAAGCTACAGTAATCAAGACAGTATGGTACTGGCACAAAAACAGAAATATAGATCAATGGAACAGGATAGAAGGCCCAGAGATAAACCCATGCACCTCTGGTCACCTAATCTATGACAAAGGAGGCAAGAATATACAATGCAGAAAAAACACAGTCTCTTTAATAATTGGTTCTGGGAAAACTGGACAGCTACATATAAAAGAATGAAATTAGAACACTCTCTAACACCATACATAAAAATAAACTCAAAATGAATTAAAGACCTAACTGTAAGACCAAATACTATAAAACTCTTAGAGGAAAACATAGGAAGAACACTCTTTGACATAAATCACAGCAAGAGCTTTTCTGACCCACCTCCTAGAATAATGAAAATAAAAACAAAAATTTTAAAATGGGACCTAATTAAACTCAAAAGCTTTTACACAGCAAAGGAAACCATACACAGGATGAAAAGACAGCTCTCAGAATGGGAGAAAGTATTTGCAAACAAAGCAACTAACAAAGGATTAATCTCCAAAATATACAAGCAGCTCATGGAGCTCAATATCAAAAAAACAAAAACCCAATCCAAAAACGGACAGAAGACTTAAATAGACATTTCTCTAAAGAAGATATGCAGATGGCCAAGAGGCACATGAAAAGATGCTCAACATCACTAATTATTAGAGAAATGCAAATCAAAACTACAATGAGGCATCACCTCATACTGGTCAGAATGGTCATCATCAAAAAATCTACAAACAATAAATGCTGGAGAGGGTGTGGAGGAAAGGGAACCCTCTTGCACTGTTGGTGTGAATGTAGATTTATACAGCCACTATGGAAAACAGTATGGAGGTTCCTTTAAAAACTAGAAATAGAACTACCATATGACCCAGCAATACCACTGTTGTGCCTATACCTTGAGAAAACCATAATTCAAAAAGTTACATGCTCCCCAATGTTCATTGCAGCACTATTTACAATAGCCAGGACATGGAAGCAACCTAAATGTCCATCGCATATGAATGGATAAAGAAGATGTGGTACGTATATACAATGGAATATTACTCAGCCATAAAAAGGAACGAAATTGGGCCATTTGTAGAGACATGGATGGACCCAGAGACTGTCCTACAGAGTGAAGTAAGTCAGAAGAGAAAAACAAATACAGTATATTAACGCATATATGTGGAATCTTGAAAAATGGTACACATGAACCTATTTGCAAAGCAGAAATAGAGACACAGATGTACAGAACAAATGTACGGACACCAAGGGGGGGAAAGGGGAGGTGTGGGATGAATTGAGAGATTGGGATTGATAAAAATTGATCTCTTTAGTCCAGTTTGGCCAAATCCATGGTCCTGATCTCCTTGCTTTGCTACTTTAAGAAAGCATCTGGGATGTAGAAGATGTCAGAGGTATGTGTCTGGCCCCTCATGTGAAGGCAGTGCCCTCTGAAGGAATTCCAGGGCTTACCATTAAGCAGTTTCTCCCCATTTCCCCCAGTCTCTGGCAACCAACCAATCTACATTCTATCTCTATAGATTTATCTGTTCTGGATATTTCATGTAAATGGAATCATACATGAGACATGATTTTTATTGGCTACATAGTATGCTTGTATGGATCTATTTATACTGTGTATAAAATAAATAACTAATGAGAACCTGCTGTATAGCACAGGGAACTCTCCTCAGTGCTTTGTGGGGACCTAAATGGGAAGGAAATCCAAAAAAGAGGGGATTTATGTATGCGTATAGCTGATTCACTTCACTGTACAGGGGAAACTAGCACAATATTGTAAAGCAACTATACTCCAATTTTTTTAAAGTTGCTACATTTTGGGGGTAATTTGTTACACAGCAAGAGATGACTAATACAGTGATCTTTGCCTGGATTAATTATTTCATTACAACTTACTCATTATTGATTTTCTAATTCTATCATTAATTCCACATTTATTAATTGGGAATAATTTGTAAGAAAACTTTCCCCCATCAATTAGTGCTATTTAGTTACACTGAAATATCATCTGCATAAAAGAGGTGGTTCATTGCTTAAGCTTTCCCCCTTAGTTGTCAATTTTCAGATTGATGTTCTAATTACTTCCTAAGATAACTAAAGAAAGGTTTCTCTCTCTCTCTCTTTTTTTTTTTTTTCTTTTTTTGGCCATGCTGAGAGGCTTCTTGGGATCTTAGTTCCCCCACCAGGGATCAAACCTGCGAAAACACAGAGTCCTAATCACTGGACCACCAGGGAATCCCCCATCTCTTTCTCTCATTAAGTAGCAATGTAGCAATGCAGACTTATCAATGTTTATTTTGCTTTTCCATAAACTTTTTTTCTGAAGTATACTATCACACAGAAAATCCAAACCTTGATGAATTATAACAAACTGAACACACCCATGGAACCACCACCCAGGTCATAGAACAATGTCAGCAACCCGTCTCTTGCCCTTTCCTAATCATTACTCCATCCTTCCCCTCCAAAGTCAACCAATATTTACCATGGGTTAGTTTTGTCGATTTTTGCACTAGTTTACACAAACGTAAACATACAGTATTGATTCTTTTGTATCTAGCTTCTTTCAGCATTATGCTTGTAAGATTCACCCATGTTTTGTACGTAGCAGTATTTATTTTCATTGTTGTTTAGTATTCAATTGGATGAATATAGCCTGATTTATTTATCCATTCTGCTGTTGACAAACATTTGGGTCATTTGCAGTTTTGGGCTGTTACAAATAATGTTATTGCAATAATAGTGACATTTAAACAGGTTTTGATTGTTAGAGAAGACTCACAGGACCCACAATGAGAATGTTTATAAGTCTAGAGTATTGCAGGAAAGGGGTTCAACACAGCAAAAGCATCATAGACAACAGTAAGGGGTCCAGAGAGACCAGGCAGAGGCTCTAGCTGTCCTCTCTCGTTTGTTTGTTTGTCTTTGTCCTCCCTCTGTAAGGACCATACTGGACAGACTGTTTCTCTCTTATCCAGAAGCAAATGTGTGCAACAAACATTTTAGAATCAGCAAGCGTGGAATGGAGTCTCAGATGTTCCTTTTTGCATTTTGCTGGTCAAGTAGACATATCCATCTTCTGTAACCAGAGTCTGGTAGTCTCATCAAACCAGATGCCAATCATCATTATCACTCTTATCAATAAACAATGCTGATTAGCTGGTACAAACTACCCTGAAAGTTCTTAGACCTATGGTTACAAAGCAACACTGTAAATCAACAGGTTTCATGCCTTGATCAGCGGTCATTGTGATGCAGGAACTTTGTCATGCAAAACTGTTGCTATGAACAGTCATACTCCTGTCTTCTGATACACATGTACATATTTCTCTTGGGTGCATATTGTGTGCATATTGCTGGATTACAGGGCCTGAATACATTCAAGTTCAGTAGATAATGCCCAACGTTTCTGCAAACTGGTTGTACCAATTTACTGTTCTACCAGCAGAGTATGAGGATTCTCATTGCTCTGCAGGACTGTATTGTTGTTCCTTTAAATTTTAGTCATTCTGGTAGATATAGTGATAATTCATTGTATTTTTATTAGAATTTCCCTGCTTACTAGTGAGGTGAATACATTTTCATATGTTTATTGGTCAGTTAGATATATTCTTGTGTAAAGTGCTACTTAGATTTCATGCCTACTTTGCAACTGTGTTGTCCCTTTTTCCTAATTGATTTGTAGGAAATCTTTATATATTCTGATTATGAGTTCTTTGTTATATGTATTTCAAATATCTTCTCCAATTCTCTGGATTGCCTTCTGGTTTTCTTAATGGTGTCTTTTGATAAACAAATTCTTAATTCTAATATAGTTAGTTGATTAATCTTTTTCTTTACAGCTAATGCTTTGAGGATCTTGTTTAAGAATTCTTTACTTATACCAAGATCATGAAACTATGTTATCTTGTCAAAGCTTTATGTTTTTATCTTTCATATTTAGGTCTACAATCCACCTGGACTGCCATTTATATTTGGCACAGGATGTCCAGAAAAGTTGTGGGATGAAGCTGAAAAGTGCTCTTAGGGGGAGAATTATAGACCTAAATGCACATATTAGAAAAGAAGAAAAGCTGAAAATCAACTATTTAACTTTAAACTAAAGTTAACAAAAAAGAAAATAATTTCTAATTTCCAATGTGATATCTTCTTTGAATTATTTAAGATTATTCATGTGTATTGCTTTTATTTATAAGTATTGCTTTTTAAAATTTATTTATTTTATTTATTTATTTTTGGCTGCATTGGGTCTTCATTGCTGCATGTGGGTTTTCTCTAGTTGCGGTGAGTGGGGTCTACTCTTTGTTGCGGCTCATGGGCTTCTCATTGCTGTGGCTTCTCTTGTGGTTGTGGACTCTAGGCACACAGGCTTCAGTAGTTGTGGCACACGGGCTTGGTTGCTCCGCGGCATGTGGAATCTTCCCAGACCAGGGCTCGAACCCGTGTTCCCTGCATTGGCAGGAGGATTCTTAACCACTGCGCCACCAGGGAAGCCCTATTGCTTTTAAATAACTATTCAGAAGTATATTTTTAGTCCCTAAATATATGGATATTTTCCATTCTCCTTTTGTTATTGATTTCTAGCTTAATTCCACTGTAGTCAGAGAACATATTTTGAATGATTTGCATGCTATGAAATGTGCTTTATGGGCTAGTGCATAGTTAATTTTGATAAAGGTTTCATGTGTACTTGAATAGAATGTATATCCCATAATTATTTGGTGTAGGTTTTTATTTATATCAATTATGTCAAATTTGTTAATCATGTCATTCAATAGGTCTACTGATTTTTGTTTATCAGTTACTGAGAGGAGAGATATGCTTAATTCATATCCCTCCTATTTTGATTCAAGAGGACTTTGCTTTTATTTTTAGTTCTATTAAATTTTTTCTTCATGTGTAAGACTGATATTCAGGGCATGCAGTTTAGAAATGTCTTATCTTCTTGATGAACAAAACTGTTATGATTAGTAAGTAATATTCTTTATCTTTAATGATGCTTCTTACCTTAAAATTGACTTTGCCTGAAACAGGTATACTCCAAATTTAAAAAATAAATAAAAATAAAAAATAAGATGCTAAAAAATAAATAAATAAAATTGACTTTGTCTGATATTAAGATAGCTATAACAACTTTCTATTAGTAAATGTTTAGATGGTATAACTTTTCCCATCCTTTTACAGTCAACCTTTGTATATTCTCATACTTAGATTATATCTCTTGTAAGCAGCATGTCACTGGAATTTTTTATCCAGACTGACAATCTTTGGTCTTTATTTGAAGTATTTATTCCATTCATATCAATTTAAGTGTCGATATACACAGTTTAAATCTAACATCTTACTTTATGCCCTCTGTTTTTCACACCCAAACTATATGACTTTTTCTTGACTTTCTTGTCTACTTTTGGATTGATTAAATATTTTTTTATTATTCCTTTCTCCTCTTCTATTTCCTTTTAATGGTACATTATCTTCCTGTTCTTTTAGTGGATATCTTAGATATGACAGCAAACATCCTTAACTTATAACCAATGTATATTAGTTCTTTCACAATGTCTTACACTTGTTACTACCTTAGGGCCCTCTAACTCCATTTACCTCCATCCCAACTTATGTGCTATTGTTTTCATGTATTTTAATTCTACATAGAAAGAACATTTTTAGGATTCAGAGGAGTACAAATGGAGACCCACACACTGTATATTTAGATAGTTTAAAGTATAAATCATGCTAACAAACTGTTGAATAAAATGTGTGCTATTTTCCTGCATTGATCAGTAATGACAATTTAGAAGACCAGATTCAAATTTATAATTCTAAATGCAAATTCAGGACTCCACAGAGTTCCATGCTAGAATATTATGGCACAGAAGAGCTAGCCTCCGGTTCCTGGTCCACGGTTATCCTCCTTCTCCTTTCACCCCCAGCTCCTCTTCCCACTTCCACCTCCAACACTGGGGGCCTCATGCACGTGTGTACGGACAACCCAGCTCTGCGAATACCTGCTACAAACAGCCTCCACGTGTCCACACCTAGGTCCTCAGGTGTGCAGCAGCAGCATGGTCTGCTCTCAGGAGGATGGAGCCAAGGACAGGGCCCACAGAGGCCTGGAAGGATGATCAGATCCATTTGAGTGGGGAACTCTGAGGTCCCAGATACCCAAACTGTGCTCTAGTTGGAGTGATGTAGGCTCCAGGTGGGCATGTGCCCTACAGATTCCTTACCCTATGGCATAATGGAAAGAAGACCAGAGTTCAGGGCCCAGGGAAGGGTGCCTCTTGCCCAGGTCTAAGCTTAGTGACTACACACACACACACACATATACATGTGCATATACTATGCATTTAGATTTACTTACATAGTCACCTTTTCTATTGTTCTTCATTTCTTCTTGAATCTCCAAGTTTCTATCTGGCTTAATTTTCCTTCTGCCCAGTGGACAATCTTTAACATTTCCTTTAAAGTGGGTATCCTGGCAACGAATTTTCTCTCTCTCTCTTTTTTTTGTTGTTGTTTGTCCAAAAATGTCTGTATTTCCCTTTCATGTTTGAAGGATATTTTCCCTGGAGGTAGACTTCTAGGCTAGAAGTTATTCTCTTTCTGCTCTTTAAAGATGCCATTCCATTGTTGCCTTCCACTCTGTCTCTTTGGGGTGTCCAGCTGTCAGTGTTGTGCTTTAACTTTGAAGAGCACATAGACACTCAATAATTAAGAAGGTGAGCAACCCAATTTTTTTAAATAGGCAAAAGATTTAAACAGGCCCTTTACCAAGGGTATAAAAAGATAACACATCAGATATTGTGGGATTTCCGTAAAATTTGGTTAATATGCAGGCCTGTGGTAAGACAACCCGGGTTGAAATACTGGCTCTTTGACCTTAGGTGAGCCACTTAAGCTCTCTAGATCTCTGTATCTTCATCTGTGAAATACAGATAATAATTGTGAAGGCGGTTCTGAGGCTGAAATGATTCAGTTCAATGTAAAGTGCTTAGAAGAGGGGCTGGCACATAGTCAACACTTGGGAAATGTGAGATAGCTTTGCCATTAGTGTGTATCTTCACTCTACTGTTGTGAATAGTATTAACAGTAGTACTAGTGGTAGCTGTCATATTAAGAAATTCCCTCTTGGTTTTGGCTTCTGTAATATTTGGGAACAAACTTCAGGATGGCATGTAGCAACTGTGCAAGACTAACTTTGCTTCTTTTGGGGGTTACCATCATCGCTGGATTTATTTTCACCAATATTTCTCCTAGTTCCTAGACTATTGTTTTTTCCTATGCAGTGTTGTTTGATTTAGGATTGTGTTTGGTTACAAATAAGAGAATGCTTAGATGCCACCACCTAAAAGACATAAAGTTTTGTTCATTGCATGTGACATGATGTACAGAGGTGAGCAGAGCTGGGATGTTATCAGTCTCCTGGACTCCTGTGTTTCCCTTACCTCAGTCTTTAATCATGGCTTTCATTCAAACGGTTTCAAGAGGGCTGCTATGCCCATGGGCGTTGCATCAATGTTTCAAGCAAGAACAGGAAAGAATGAAAAGTATCTTCTAGAAGTTTCCTTTTTTATTCTGAGGGAAGCTTTTCCTATCAGAATCCTAGATACACAGTGTTAACCCGAACCATGTAATATGACCACCCCTAGCTGCAAAGCACTCTGGGAAATTAAGGGTTTTTAACTGGATGCAATGTAACCCCAAAGAAAATTATAGTTCTGTTAGAAAGGGAAGAAGTGGGGATGGGCGGTTACAGGGCAGGTACTCGGCAGTGTCAACAATGAGGGGTATAACTAAAAGTCCACAAAACCTTAATTTTCTGCTCCCTTCTTACCCTGTGACCTCGCCTCATGCCCAGTGACCCTCAGCCACCACCATCTGATCACACTGCCTTCTTTTTATATATTTACTTATTTATTTATTTGGCTGTCCCAGGTCTTGGTTGTGGCCTACGGGATCTTTTTTTTTTTTTTTAATTTTATTTATTATTTTTGGCTGCGTTGGGTCTTCGTTGCTGCATACGGGCTTTCTCTAGTTGCGGAGAGCAGGGGCTACTCTTCGTTGAGGTGCGTGGGCTTCTACTTGCAGTGGCTTCTCTTGTTGAGGAGCTCAGGATCTAGGCACGTGGCCTTCAGTATTTGTGGCTCGCGGGTTCTAGAGCGCAGGCTCAGTAGTTGTGGTGCACAGGCTTAGTTGCTCCGTGCATGTGGAATCTTCTGGGACCAGGTCTCGAACCTGTGTCCCCTGCATTGGCAGACGGATTCTTAACCACTGCGCCACGAGGGAAGTTCCCCTGCGGGATCTTTAGTTGCGGCATACGGGATCTAGTTCCTTGATCAGGAATCGAACCCGGGCCCCCTGCATTGGGAGCACGGAGTCTTAACCACTGGACCACCAGGGAAGTCCCTGGCCACACTGCCTTATTTTAGTCCTTTCAACTCACCAAGCTCCTTCCTGCCTTGGGACCTTGACGCTGAGGCTCCTCTGCCTGAAATGCATCCCCTTGAATCTCACGTGGCTGCTTCCTCCTCATCCGTCACATCCCAGATTCTAAAGCTCTGCCTCAAAGAGGACTCACTGGCTAGCTAGTCCACCCCATCACTCTCTGACACACCATCTCTGCTTAGCATATAATGTATAATTATACAACCATATGATTATCAAAACTTTATATAATTTTTTTCACTATTTGATACCTATTGGTCTGTCTTTCCCAGCAGGAAACTTGTCATTCTCTTTATTGTCATATCTCCAGTGCCTAAAACAATTCTTGACACATGATAAATATTCAGTAATTCTTTGTGGAATGAATAAAATAATCCTAACTATTTATTGAATGAATGAGAGCATCCCTATGGAACTGGACCTCACCCAGGGAGTTCCAAATGTGACCATTAACCCTGTAGTGTCAGGGTTAACACAAATAGTGGGCCAAATTACTTTGGAAAGTAAACATTTTAAAATCAATTCCCAAATAATCAATACACTTTACTATTGAAAATGAGGCCCATGAACTCAATCCTATTCAGAGTAGTGAACAAATGAGTTTCTTTGTTCTATACATTGAAGTCTTGTCTCTTCCAGGGCTCTCAGTTATAATTACCCTCTCTCGTACTTCTCCCACTTGTGATAAGTTGCCTCCGAATTTAATGCATCATGAAATTGAGAACCTGTTGTGCCAAGATTTTTTTTAATTTCCCTCTCATTTGTATCTGTTTCTAGAATGGTAATAAAATCAACCTAAATTATATAAAAAAAATAAGATTAGGGACTGCAGATACACATGGAGTTTCATTAAAAGAGTATGTAACACAATCAGGATTCTGAGATAATCAAAATGTAATAATCTGCAAAATTATCATGGGAACATTACTGCTTAAATGATACAATCAGATGATGAAAGTAAGCATAATAGTTCTGAATTCACATGGCTTCCTATTAAGAAGTGATTATTAAGGGAAAATGGTCCAGTTTCAAAGGAACTGCTGGGATCTTTTACCAGGTCCAGAAACAAAACAAATAATCAGGTTACTGTCATGTCTGAAAATAGAAGCAGACATTGTGATCTTGGGGAAGGGAATTACTTATCATGTCATAGAGGCACAGAGTAGTAATGAACCAGACCTTTTGGTGACACCGATTAAAGCATTTGGAATACACATGGTTAGAAGGCAGAAAGGGAAAAAAGGAAGACAACAAAACCTATTGTGCTCAACTAAGCCTTGGGATGGTTAGAACAACCTCGCTTTAGACTTTAGAGGTGGTGATTTTATTTATGTGTTGGCTCCCACCGCCCTTCCAAAAAAAATAATGCCCAGGTATTTATTTAGCCCCTATCTAACAGGATGCCTTTTTTGATGCACCTCTATGGTCTCCATGTGGTAGTGAGAATGATGATTATTTGTTTAGGTTTTACCATTTATAAACATAATCTCAATTTGTTATTTTACTTGAGACACTCTGTTAAGAGAACTTTGCTGCTTATTCAAACAAATACACTAGGAGATGGACACAATAGTTTATTCACCTGTATTTTTCCACTCCCTGTAACTAAGAGAGGACCACCTCCACCAAGTGACTTATCCTAGAGGGAAAGAAAAAGAATCTCTGAGTTGAATTTTTTGCTTCACCCAGGCAGAGAAGCAGCTGACAGATGCTCTCACCTTACAAAGAAAGGAGGAAATTTCAGTTCTACATTACCAAATATTCCATTCAAGTCAAACAGTCTATTTTCATATTTTAAAGAGACTATATGGTCTAAATAGTGGTCCCCAACATTTTTGACACCAAGGACCAGTTTCGTGGAAGGCAATTTTTCCACGGACTGGGGGGAGGGGTGATGGTTTCGGGATGATTCAAGCACATTGCATTTATTGTGCACTTTATTTCAATTATTATTAGATTGTAATATATAATGAAATAATTATATAACTCACCATAATGCAGAAATAGTGAGAGCCCTGAGCTTGTTTCCACTTGCCATTCACTGATAGTGTTTTGATATGAGTCTGCAAGCAATTGATTTATTATGGTCTCTGTGCAGTCAAACCTCTCTGCTAATGATAACCTGTATCTGCAGCCACTCCCCAGTGCTAGCATCACTGCCTCAGCTCCACGTCAGCTCATCAGGCATTAGATTCTCATAAGGAGCGTGCAACCTAGATCCCTCACATGCGCAGTTCACAGTAGGGTTCACCCTCCTATGAGAATCTAATGCCACTGCTGATCTGACAGGAGGAGGAGCTCAGGAGGTAATGTGAGCGATGGGGAGCAGCTGTAAATACAGATGAAGCTTCATTCACTCACCCACTGCTCACCTCCTGCTGTGCGGCCTGGTTCCTAACAGGCCACAAACCGGTACCGGTCTGTGGCCCGGGGGTTCAGGACCCCCTGGTCCAAAACACTAGAAGTAAGAGTGTGACTTAACACAGCTTTCTGGAGGGCAAGTTGGCAATACATATAGGAATCTTTTAGAATGTACATGCTCTGAAGATCTCTCTCCAGCAACATGAAAATGCACATGTAAGCACAGGAAATTGGTTAAACATGCACATACACATCAAATGGAGAAGTACACAGCTATAAAAAAGAATGTGGAAGATATCTATGTGCAGATATAGAGTGATTTCTGGGAGGTACTGTTCATAGAAAAAAGCAAAGTGCAAAATAGCATATATGGTAAGCTACACTTTGTATAAGGAGAAAAATAAGAAAACATACATGTATCTGCTTATCTTTTTAAAAAAACATGGGGGATCAACCAGAAAACAATAAAGCTGATTGCCTACAAGAGGTAAGGAGAGTCAGGGCTCAGGGAGATGGAACGCAGTGACATCACTGTCCTTCTTTGTGTAGTTCTGACTTTTGGAAACATATTAATGTTTTCATGTGTTCATGAAATAAAATTAACAAAGATGAGAAAGAAAGAAAAATATATAAACTGAAGGAAACTGGGGAAAAAATAAACCCAATTGTATACTGAATGAATACTGTAATTCCTGAAGGGGAGAAAGAGAAAGAACAAACCCAACGTAGAAACACAGGATTTGGCAGAGTGGGAGGAAAACCACAAACATTCTGAGCTCTTTTTAGTAGATTTGTTTCTGCAGTGGTATGAAAGAAGCAATTCCGAAACTATTTAGTTGTGTTATGAGATTGAACAAAGTCATAAATGTGTTGTTATTTTAGAAGCCAGGATTCCCACTGTGGAAGAGAAGACTTACACACATGAAGTGGGGTTGGAGGGGCAAGAAAGAACCTTGGGGGAATGGATTGGAATTAGAGGTATAAATGTGAACTCATGATTTCCAAAATATGAAGTTAATCTTCATTATTGGAGTATTCTTTTACCCACTAAAATTTTTTGTAACCTCCAAATCAATACATGTGCCAATCCGTGGTCATTTGCAGACGTGCAGAATGGCGAAAAATTTGAGTCACCTGACTCTCACATACCCAGTTGAGGTGGAACAAAGCAGTGCTCTCATACATGTTCTTGTTGCAACTTTCATTCTGTAAACAAGTGCCCATTCTGCAGTCTATTCATTGCCACATTTTCCCCATTTTGATGCTTCTTGCTGGTGATTTTGCTGTTAAAAATGGCCCCCAAGTGGAGTGCTGAAGAGCTGTCCAATGTTCCCAAGCACAAGAAAGCTGTGACATGATTTATGGAGAAATATATGTATTATATAAGATAAACCTAGTTCAGACATGAAAATATAGTGCTATTGGCCATGAATTCAGTGTTAATGAATCAACAATATATACTAAGTGAGGTGTCTTTAAACAAACACACATAAAACAAAGATTTGTATTGATCAGTTGATGAAAATGTGACCAAAGGCTTGCAGGAAACTAACTCTGTATTTGCCATCTTAGCAGTGGTGCAGTATTATCTAATTCAGTGTTTGTGGCAACTTTATAGAACGTAACTACTGTGAATAAGGAGAACTGACTGTATATATGTATATGTATATGTATATGCATGCACATTCACACAGGTACATAGGCAGTAGGTAGGTATATTTCCATGTATGTTTATTATATGTATATATACATATTTTTTGAATGAATGAATGAATGATATAAATTCAGTTCAAATACAGTTTCTATGGAATCCAAATTCTTAGATCCCATTTTGAATCACAAAGTGGCTTTATTATTCTGGTAGGAGTCTTTATTATGCCTATTTAAAATATTTTTATGTTTTATTAGCATCATACATTCATACATTCTCATTGTGAAAACTTTAGCATGCGTTTTAGTCGAACCATACAAAATTGCTATTTTTGTGGGTCAAAGTGGTCGAATATTGCCAATTTTGTATTATTTAACCTCATATAATTTCACTGTGAAAAATTCAAACTATAAAAATAAAAAGAGTAAAACATGAAGTCTCCCTTTATTCCCCTCCCTTGTTACTCCCACTCTCTTCCCCAGAGATCATCACAGTTACAAGTTGGTCTATAAACTTCCATTTGTCTTCTGGGCTCTGACATTCCTGCATGTGTCCCATGCACACATGTAAGGCTTGGTTCTTATCAAAACATACTTTACCTCATGTCCTGTAACTTCTTTCCAAAGTCCGTACATATGGTGACACCTGACTATTTGCAGTTGTGACATACTGTAAATAATATAATTCACCACAACTACTGCAATTTATTCCATCCTTTCTCTACTGATGGACATTCAGATTGTTGTCAACTGTTTGCCATTACTACAGTGACCATTTTTATTTTTTGGCTGCACCACATGGCATGTGATATCTTAGTTCCCTGACCAGGGATCAAACCTGTGCCCCCTGCAGTGGAAGCATGGAGTCTTAACCACTGGACCGCCAGGGAAGTCCCTTACAGTGACCAGTTATTAAAATAACCAAATAATTTTTTATGTGGTATTGCTGTGATACAGATTCCTCCAGGTGGAAAAGCAAGGGAAAAGCCTCAGAAAGATTTTACCAGTTTAAACTCCCAACAAAATTTCTGGAGAGTACCTGTTGCCCCACACCCTGACAATTACTGAATGCAACAAATTGTTTATATAATCTTTTTTCACCTTATTTTATAGATGAAAGAAAACTCACTTTAATTTGCACATCCCTATTATTGTTTTTCTGTGAATTGCCTGTTCATAGTCTTGGCCAACTTCAGTATCAGATGGTTTGTGTTACTCACACTGATTTACAGGAGTCATTTAGATTAATCCTCTGAATGTCATATATGTGGCAAATATTTTCTTCAGATTTGCTCCTTTTGTTTTAATTTTAGTTTTATTTATTTATTTTTATTTTTATTTTGTATTTTTTAATTGTTTTGGCCACGCTATGCAGCTTGCAAGATCTCAGTTCCCCAACCAGGGATTGAACCAGGGCCAGGCAGTGAAAGCGCTGAATCCTAACCACTAGGCCACAAGGGAAGTCCCTAATTTTGTTTCTAGGGTTTGTTAAATAAAAAAATCTTTAAAGAAATGTTATGCTCTCAAATCTGAACATCTTATCTTTTATGGCATTGGGTTTACTATGATTTTAAGACGGCCTTTCCTGCATTAAAACAATTTAAAATATCTGCTATTTATCAGGCATTCAGGTAATGAGAATACTGAATGAATTAATTAATAAACTAGAAGAAAGTGTAGAAGAATATTTTTAGTATCTCACGTTAGAGAAGGCCACTCTATAACAAATAATACAAAATGGACCTATTTCCTGCTTCCTATCCCAGTTTAAAATCTTACTTTTATAAATTTTACAAAAACTGCCTGGCAGAAATGCAAAATTGTACAGCTGTTGGGAAACAATTTGGCAGTTTCTTCTCATGAGTTTCTTAAATCATATTTGATGAGTAAAGCAAAAATTATAATATCATTTGAGGTAGTGCTCAATTTATGAGATGAAATACTTAAGACAATTATACTTTTCAATGGGAACAGTAAAGGGACCTAACTGCAAAAAAGATTTCTCTTTTCACTTGAAGCAGTAGAACATCGATATTGTGATAAGAAGTTACAAATGTATACTGTCATACCTAGGGGATCCACTAAGAAAACTACCCAAGGAGACATGCTCAAACACACTATGAATAAACCATAATAGGATCCTAAAAAATGTTCAAATAACCCACAGAAAGGTAAGGAAAGAGAAACAGGAATGAAGAGTGGAGAAAACAAATAACAAAGAGGCAGACTTAAGCCCTACACGTCAATAATCACATTAGATGCAAATTATCTAAATATACCAATTAAAAGACAGATTGGCAGAGTAGATTAAAAAAAACATGATCCAACAACATACTGCCAAAAACAAACAAACAAAAAATCTACTTTAATATAGTGATAGGTGGAAAGTAAAAGGACGGAAAAAGATATACCAGCAAACACTTTTATTGTTTATTGTTATAAATGACAAAAGCAGGAATGACTATATATTAAACCAGATAAAGTAGACTGAAGGGCGAAGAAAATTACTAGAGACAAGGAGACATAATCAAAGGATAAATCTACTAGGAAGACCCAACAATTCTAAGTGTCTAGACACAAAACAACAGAGCCTCAGAATACACAAAGTAAAAACCCATAGAATTGAAAAAAGACATAGACAAATCCACAGTTATAATCAGGGACTTCAATACCTCCACTTTCAGGAACAGATGGAACTACTAGCCAGAATATAGTCAAGGTTATAGAAGAACTGAACAATTAGGATCTAATTGACGTATACAAAACATTGCACCCAACAATGGCAGGGGACACATTTTTTCCCAAGGGTCCACATGGCATTTACCAAGATAGGCCATAAAACAATTTTTAAAATATTTTAAAATAGAAATTATACAGAGTATGTTCTCAGACCACAGTAGGATCAAACTAGAAATCAATGACACAAAGACAACAGAAAAATCTCCAACCACTTGGAAGTTAATCATTCCACTTCTAACTGAAGCACAGGTCAAAAAGGAAATCTCAAAGGATATAAATGGTGGCCCTCACCAAGGCGTTTGACCAAAGTTCATTGTCTGTTACTGAGCCCTGTATCTTATCCATCAGGACAGGTGAGTTTGGATGTGAACAAGGGAAGATAGGAAGGTCTGAGCATGGACTCCTGCCTGCAGCAAGTACACTGAGGAAGCCATAGGTAAAAGGATGCCACGGAAATAAATAGTCTTCATCTTTCCTGGGACAACTCTTATTACTGCCTTACTTTTTCAGGAATGAACGTGACACTTGATTTTATTTTTATTGAGATGAAATTTACATAACACGAAATTAACCATTTTAAAGTGCACAATTCAGTATCATTTAATACATTTACAATGTTGTGCAACTATCATCTCTACCTAGTTCTGAAACATTTTCAACACCCCCAAAAGAAAATCCTGTATGTATTAAGCTTTTCTCGCTGTCCCCTAAGCCCCTGCTAATCACTGATCTGCTTTATATCTCTATGGATTTAGCTATTCTGGGTATTTCATATAAATGGAACCAGATAATATGACTGCCAATTTTGAAATGTGATAGCTTTTCTAAACGTGAGCAATGAAAGATCAAAGAAGGGCAGATAGAACTATAAATATAAATATAAATATATATCTGTGATTACCCAATTGTAGATATCTGCCCAGTTCCCTTCAACCTGCTTTTCTTTGTGAAGTACCCCCATGGGACACTGCAGCCATATTTGCACCAGAGCCCTGGGCTCAGTAGTTTGGACTAAGGGTAGGCACATGATTCATAACAGGCCAATCAGGTTTTCTCCACCACAGGTTCCGTATTGGGCTGACATTCCAATTCAGTATGTGTGATTCTTTTGACCAGTGCAGCAGTAAATCAGGATGCTCCAGGTAGCCATTTTGAACCAGATGTACAGAGAAAGAAGAGAATGAAGGAATTGCTTACACTCTATTTTTCCATAAAATATCTTCAGGTATTTGAAATAGACACATTTTAACTGTCTATTTATACCCTTTATAATAATATAGAAATATGAAAATGAATCACAACAAATAAAAAATTAACGATCAGAATACTAAAAGCATTCATGCTATTAATCTAGTAAGTATGTTTAACATTATTGTCTCACAGATTTATATATCTCTGACAAGTTATAAGTAAATAATGTTTTGAAAAAAATGAATTTTTTAAAACATACTGAGCTTGCTATCTTAATGATTCCAGGAACGCCTCTGCTCCAAACAAGTTTATACAACTTTAAAATTTTGTAAAAAGTTCTTGAAGCTTCCACACCTGTGAAATGAATAATCTGAAGGTTGGAAGTTGGATATGTCCACCCGCATGCTATTGCCCCCTAGTGGCTGGTGATGAGAACCTAAACCTGAGTTAGGACCTGACCAGTCTGTGACTCCGGCAGCTTAGCTATTCCACCCACGATAAGAAGATAAATTACAGGAGCTTCAAGATGGCAGAAGAGTAAGATGTGGAGATCACCTTCCTCCCCACAAATACATCAGAAATACATCTACATGTGGAACAACTCCTACAGAGCACCTACTGAACGCTGGCAGAAGACCTCAGACCTCCCAAAAGGCAAGAAACTCCCCACGTACCTGGGTAGGGCAAAAGAAAAAAGAAAAAACAGAGACAGAAGAATAGGGACGGGACCTGCACCAGTGGGAGGGAGCTGTGAAGGAGGAAAGGTTTCCACACACTAGGAAGCCCCTTCGCGGGCGGAGACTGGGGGTGGCAGAGGGGGGAAGCTTCGGAGCCATGGAGGAGAGCGCAGCCACAGGGGTGCGGAGGGCAAAGCGGAGAGATTCCCGCACACGGGACCGGTGCCCACCAGCACTCACCAGCCTGAGAGGCTTGTCTGCTCACCCGCCAGGGTGGGCGGGGGCTGGGAGCTGAGGCTCGGGCTTCGGAGATCGGATCGCAGGGAGAGGACTGGGGTTGGCTGCGTGAACACAGCCTGAAGGGGGCTAGTGCGCCACAGCTAGCTGGGAGGGAGTCCGGGAAAAAGTCTGGAGCTGCTGAAGAGGCAAGAGACTTTTTCTTGCCTCTTTGTATCACGGTGCAACAGGAAAGGGGATTCAGAACGCCGCTTAAACGAGCTCCAGGGACGGACACGAGCCGCGGCTATCAGGCGGACCCCAGACACAGGCATGAGACGCTAAGGCTGCTGCTGCAGCCACCAAGAAGCCTGTGTGCGACCACAGGTCACTATCCACACCTCCCTTCCCGGGAGCCTGTGCAGCCCACCACTGCCAGGGTCCCGTGATCCAGGGACAACTTCCCAGGGAGAACACACAGCACCCCTCAGGCTGGTACAAAGTCACGGTGGCCTCTGCCGCCACAGGCTCACCCCACACTCCGTACCCCTCCCTCCCCGCCGCCTGAGTGAGCCAGAGCCCCCGAATCAGCTGCTCCTTTAACCCCGTCCTGTCTGAGCGAAGAACAGACGCCCTCAGGCGACCTACACGCAGAGGCGGGGCCAAATACAAAGCTGAAGCCCAGGAGCTATGCAAACAAAGAAGAGAAAGGTAAATCCCTTCCAGCAGCCTCAGAGGCAGCGGATTAAATCTCCACAATCAACTTGATGGACCCTGCATCTGTGGAATACCTGAATAGACAATGAATCATCCCAAATTGAGGAGGTGGACTTTGGGAGAAATGATATATATATATTTTTCCCTCTTTCTCTTTTTGTGAGTGTGTATGTGTATGCTTCTGTGTGTGATTTTTGTCTGTATAGCTCTGCTTTTACCATTTGTCCTAGGGTTCTGTCTGTCCATTTTTGTTTTTTGGGTTTTTTTTTTTTTAGTATAGTTTTTAGCACTTGTTATCATTGGTGGATTTGTTTTTTGGTTTGGTTGCTCTCTTTCTTTCTTTCTTTCTTTTTTGTTATTACTTAAAAAATATTTTTAATAATTATTTTTTATTTTAATAACTTTATTTTACTTTACTGTATTTTATTTTATTTTATCTTCGTCTTTCTTTCTTTCTTTTTTCTACCTTTTATTCTGAGCTGTGTGGATGACAGGCTCTTGGTGCTCCAGCCAGGCATCAGGGCTGTGCCTCTGAGGTGGGAGAGCCAAGTTCAGGACACTGGTCCACAAGAGACCTCCCAGCTTCACATAATATCAAATGGCAAAAATCTCCCAGAGATCTCCATCTCAACGCTAAGACCCAACTCCACTCAACGACCAGCAAGCTACAGTGCTAGACACCCTATGCCAAACAACTAGCAAGACAGGAACACAACCCTATCCATTATCAGAGAGGCTGCCTAAAATCATAAGGTGACAGACACCCCAAAACACACCACCACACATGGACCTACCCACGAGAAAGACAAGATCCAGCCTCATCCACCAGAACACAGGCACTAATCCTCTCCACCAGGAAGCCTACACAACCCACTAAACCAACTTTAGCCACTGGGGACAGACACCAAAAACAACGGGAACTACAAACCTGCAGCCTGCAAAAAGGAGACCCCAAACACAATAAGTTAAGCAAAATGAGAAGACAGAGAAACACACAGCAGATGTAGGAGCAAGGCAAAAACCCACCAGACCTAACAAATGAAGAGGAAATACACAGTATACCTGAAAAATATTTCAGAATAATGATAGTAAAGATGATCCAAAATCTTGGAAATAGAATGGAGAAAATACAAGAAACGTTTAACAAGGACCTAGAAGAACTAAAGAGCAAACAAATAGTGATGAACAACACATTAAATGAAGTTAAAAATTCTCGAGAAGGAATCAATAGTAGAATAATTGAGGCAGAAAAATGGATAAGTGACCTGGAAGATAAAACAGTGGAAATAACTACCACAGAGCAGAATAAAGAAAAAAGAATGAAAAGAATTGAGGACAGTCTCAAGAGACCTCTAGGACAACATTAAATGCACCAACATTCGAATTATAGGGGTCCCAGAAGAAGAAGAAAAAAAGAAAGGGGCTGAGAAAATATTTGAAGAGATTATAGTTGAAAACTTCCCTAATATGGGAAAGGAAATAGTCAATCAATCAAGTCAAATCAATCAATCAGTTTACCTGTATCCCATACAGGATAAATCCAAGGAGAAACACGCCAAGACACATATTAACCAAACTATCAAAAATTAAATACAAAGAAAAAGTATTAAAAGCAGCAAGGGAAAAACAACAAATAACACACAAGGGAATCCCCATAAGGTTAACAGCTGATCTTTCAGCAGAAACTCTGCAAGCCAGAAGGGAGTGGCAGGACATATTTAAAGTGATGAAGGAGAAAAACCTACAACCAAGATTACTCTACCCAGCAAGGATCTCATGCAGATTTGACGGGGAAATTAAAAGCTTAACAGACAAGCAAAAGCTAAGAGAATTCAGCACCAACAAACCAGCTTTATAACAAATGCTAAAGAAACTTCTCTAGGCAGGAAACACAAGAGAAGGAAAAGACCTACAATAATAAACCCAAAACAATTAAGAAAATGGTAATAGAAACATACATATTGATAATTACTTTAAATGTAAATGGATTAAATGCTCCAACCAAAAGACATAAACTGGCTGAATGGATACAAAAACAAGACCTGTATATATGCTGTCTACAAGAGACCCACTTCAGACCTAGGGACACATACAGACTGAAAATGAGGGGATGGAAAAAATATTCCATGCAAATGGAAATCAAAAGAAAGCTGGAGTAGCATTCTCATATCAGACAAAATAGACTTTAAAACAAAGACTATTACTAGAGACAACAAAGGACACTACATAATGATCAAGGGATCGATCCAAGAAGAAGATATAACAATTGTAAATATTTATGCACCCAACATAGGAGCACCTCAATACATAAGTCAAATACTAACAGCCATAAAAGGGGAAATCGACAGTAACACAATCATAGTAGGGGACTTTAACACCCCACTTTCACCAATGGACAAATCATCATCCTAAATGAAAATAAATAAGGAAACACAAGCTTTAAATGGTACATTAAACAAGATAGACTTAATTGATATTTATAGGACATTCCATCCAAAAACAGCAGATTACACTTTCTTCTCAAGTGCACACGGAACATTCTCCAGGATAGATCACACCTTGGGTCACAAATCAAGCCTCAGTAAATTTAAGAAAATTGAAATCATATCAAGCATCTTTTCTGACCACAACGCTATGAGATTAGAAATGAATTACAGGGAAAAAACCCTAAAAAACAAACACATGGAGGCTAAACAATACGTTACTAAATAACCAAGAGATCACTGAAGAAATCAAAGAGGAAATCAAAAAATAACTAGAAAAAAATGACAATGAAAACACAACGACCCAAAACCTATGGGATGTAGCAAAAGCAGTTCTAAGAGGGAAGTTTATAGCAATACAATCCTACTTTAAGAAAGAAGAAACATCTCAAATAAACAACCTAACCTTACACCTAAAGCAATTAGAGAAAGAAGAACAAAAAAAACCCCAAAGTTAGCAGAAGTAAAGAAATCATAAAGATCAGGTCAAAAATAAATGAAAAATGAAGGAAACGATAGCAAAGATCAATAAAACTAAAAGCTGGTTCTTTGAGAAGATAGACAAAATTGATAAACCGTTAGCCAGACTTATCAAGAAAAAAAGGGAGAAGACTCAAATCAATAGAATTAAAAATGAAAAAGGGCAAGTAACAACTGACATTGCAGAAATACAGAGAATCATGAGAGATTACTAAAAGCAACTATATGCCAATAAAATGGACAACCTGGAAGAAATGGACAAATTCTTAGAAATGCACAACCTTCTGAGACTGAACCAGGAAGAAATAGAAAGTATGAACAGACCAATCACAAGCACTGAAATTGAAACTGTGATTTAAAATCTTCCAACAAACAAAAGCCCAGGACCAGATGGCTTCACAGGCGAATTCTATCAAACATTTAGAGAAGAGCTAACACCTATCCTTCTCAAACTCTTCCAAAATATAGCAGAGGGAGAAACACTCCCAAACTCATTCTACGAGGCCACCATCACTGTGATACCAAAACCAGACAAAGATGTCACAAAGAAAGAAAACTACAGGCCAATATCACTGATGAACATAGATGCAAAAATCTTCAACAAAATACTAGCAAACAGAATCCAACAGCACATTAAAAGAATCATACACTATGATCAAGTGGGGTTTACCCCAGGAATGCAAGAATTCTTCAATATATGCAAATCAGTCAACGTGATACACCATATTAACAAATTGAAGGAGAAAAACCATCTGATCATCTCAATAGATGCAGAGAAAACTTTCGACAAAATTCAACACCCATTTATGATAAAAACCCTCCAGAAAGTAGGCATAGAGGGAACTTTCCTCAACATAATAAAGGCCATATATGACAAACCCACAGCCAACATCGTCCTCAAGGGGAAAAACTGAAACCATTTCCACTAAGATCAGGAACAAGACAAGGTTGCCCACACTCACCACTATTATTCAACATAGTTTTGGAAGTTTTAGCCACAGCAATCAGAGAAGAAAAAGAAGTAAAAGGAATCCAAATCAGAAAAGAAGAAGTAAAGCTGTCACTGTTTGCAGATGACATGATACTATATACAGAGAATCCTAAAAATGCTACCAGAAAACTACTAGAGCTAATCAATGAATTTGGTAAAGTAGCAGGATATAAAATTAATGCACAGAAATCTGTTGCATTCCTATACACTAATGATGAAAAATCTGAAAGTGAAATTAAGAAAACACTCCCATTCACCATTGCAACAAAAAGAATATAATACCTAGGAATAAACCTACCTAAGGAGACAGATGGAGAGATATACCATGTTCTTGGATTGGAAGAATCAACATTGTGAAAATGCCTCTACTACCCAAAGCAATCTACAGATTCAATGCAATCCCTATCAAACTACCACTGGCATTTTTCACAGAACTAGAACAAAAAATTTCACAATTTGTATGGAAGCACAAAAGACCCCGAATAGCCAAAGCAATCTTGAGAAGAAAAACGAAGCTGGAGGAATCAGGCTCCCTGAGTTCAGACTATACTACAAAGCTACACTAATCAAGACAGTATGGTACTGGCACAAAAACAGAAATATAGATCAATGGAACAGGATAGAAAGCCCAGAGATAAACCCACGCACATATGGTCACCTTATGTTTGATAAAGGAGGCAAGAATATACAGTGGAGAAAAGACAGCCTCTTCAATAAATGGTGCTGGGAAAACTGGACAGCTACATGTAAAAGAATGAAATTAGAACACTCCCTAACACCATACACAAAAATAAACTCAAAATGGATTAAAGACCTAAATGTAAGGCCAGACACTATCAAACTCTTAGAGGAAAACATAGGGAGGACACTCTATGACATAAATCACAGCAAGATCCTTTTTGACCCACCTCCTAGAGAAATGGAAATAAAAACAAAAATAAACAAATGGGACCTAATGAAACTTAAAAGCTTTTGCACAGCAAAGGAAACCATAAACAAGACCAAAAGACAACCCCCAGAATGGAAGAAAATATTTGCAAATGAAGCAACTGACAAAGGATCAATCTCCAAAATTTACAAGCAGCTCATGCAGCTCAATATCCGAAAAACAAAAACCCAATCCAAAAATGGGCAGAAGATCTAAATAGACATTTCTCCAAAGAAGATACACAGATTGCCAACAAACACATGAAAGAATACTCAACATCATTAATCATTAGAGAAATGCAAATCAAAACTACAGTGAGATACCATGTCACACCAGTCAGAATGGCCATCATCAAAAAATCTACAAACAATAAATGTTGGAGAGGGTGTGGAGAAAAGGGAACCCTCTTGCACTGTTGGTGGGAATGTAAATTGATACAGCCACTATGGCGAACAATATGGAGGTTCCTTAGAAAACTAAAAATAGAACTACCATACGACCCAGCAATCCCACTACTGGGCATATACCCTGAGAAAACCATAAATCAAAAAGAGTCATGTACCAAAATGTTCATTGCAGCTCTATTTACAATAGCCAGGACATGGAAGCAACCTAAGTGTCCATCAACAGATGAATGGATAAAGAAGATGTGGCACATATATACAATGGAATATTACTCAGCCATAAAAAGAAACGAAATTGAGTTATTTGTAGTGAGGTGGATGGACCTAGAGTCTGTCATACAGAGTGAAGTCAGAAAGAGAAAAACAAATACCGTATGCTAACACATGTATATGGAATCTAAAAAAAAAAAAAGAAAAGGTCATGAAAAACCTAGGGGCAAGACAGGAGTAAAGACACAGACCTCTAGAGAATGGACTTGAGGGTATGGGGAGGGGGAAGGGTAAGACAGGAGTAAAGACACAGACCTCTAGAGAATGGACTTGAGGGTATGGGGAGGGGGAAGGGTAAGCTGGGACAAAGTGAGAGAGTGGCATGGACATATATACACTACCAAACATAAAATAGATAGCTAGTGGGAAGTGGCCGCATAGCACAGGGAGATCAGCTCAGTGATTTGTGACCACCTAAAGGGGTGGGATAGGGAGGGTGGGAGGGAGGGAGACACAAGAGGGAAGAGATATGAGGACATATGTATATGTATAACTGATTCACTTTGTTGTAAAGCAGAAACTAACACACCATTGTAAAGCAATTATACTGCAATAAAGATGTTTAAGAAAAAGAAAAAGATAAGTTACATCCGCCAGATTCCCACCAGGGGTCTCCAAAGGGGTAACTCTATATATCTCCCTAAAAAATCTTGCTCCCAAAGGCCCGACTTCTTTCCCAGGATTTCCCTTTTCCCAGCCTCCCAGGCTAAATTGGAAGCATGACAAGGAAGTGCAGAATAGACAAATCTCCTATGCAGGAAAATTCCAGATAATTTTTGTAAAAACTCGGCTCTCGAGGTGGTAGGGCTCAAATCTCTACCCCTTGAGTGTGGGCTGCACTTAATGACTCATTTCCAAAGAACATAGTTTGGAAAAGGGGAGAGAAACAAAGAATAACTCTGCTATGGAAGAACGTGCAAACATGACCTCAGCCAATTGATCAAGTGATGAATAATATTGGTAGCACATACCCTTGATACGATGGACCATGAGAATGGCATTTCACCTCTGTGGTGTTCTTTCCAAAATGCTATAACTGTAATATAACCATGAGAAAAATATCAGACAAACCCAAATTGAGAAATACTCTATAAAACACCTGACCAGTACTCCTCAAAACTGTCAAGGTCATTAGAACAGGAAAAGTCTGAGGAACTGTCACAGCCAAGAGGACCCTAAGGAGTCATGATGACCAAAAGTAATGGGATCCTGGATGTGATCTTAGAACATAAAAAGAACACTAAATGGTTTTAGTGAAATCTGAATAAAGTGCAAAGTCTAGTTATAGTAATATATCAACATTGATTCTTTAGTTTTGATAAACGCACCATGGTAACATAAGATGCTAACAACAGGGGAAAGGAGATGAGGTGCTTATAAGAACCCTCTGTTCTAGCCTTGCAACTTTTCAATAAATCTAAAACTATTCTAAAATTAAAAGTTATTCTAAAATAAATATATAAAATCACTTCCATTACTACCCAAGGGTTCACCACATAAAAATCCACCAAGCTCATACAATTCAATATCAAAAAACAAACAACCCAATCAAAAAATAGGCAGAAGACCTAAATAGACATTTTCCCAAAGAAAATATACAGATGCCAACAGGCACATGAAAAGATGCTCAACATCGCTAGTTATTAGAGAAATGCAAATAAAACCACAATGAAGTATCACCTTACACTGGTCAGAATGGTTATCATCAAAAAGTCTAAAATTAATAAATGCTGGAGAGGGTGTGGAGAAAAGGGAACCCTCCTACATTGTTGGTGGGAATGTAAATTGGTGCAGCCACTATGGAAAACAGTATGGAGGTTCCTTAAAAAACTAAATATAGAGCTACCATATGACCCAGCAATCCCACTACAGGGTATATATCCAGAAAAAACAAAAACTCTAATTCAAAAAGATACAAGCACCCCAATGTTCATAGCAGCACTATTTATAATAACCAAGACATGGAAACAACCCAAGTGTCCATCAACAGACAATTGACTTAAGAAGATGTGGAATATATATACAATGGAATATTACTGAGCCGTAAAAAAAATGAAATATTGCCATTTGCATGGATGGACCTAGAAAATATTATACTTAGTGAAGTAAGTCTGACAGAGAAAGACAAATATCATATGATATCACTTATATGTGGAATCTAAAAAATAATACAGATGAATCTGTATACAAAACAGAAACAGATTCACAGACATAGGAAACAAACTTATGGTTACCAAAGGGGAGAGAGAGGGAAGGAGGGACAAATTAGGAGAATGGGATTAACAGATACAAACTGCTATACATAAAATAGATAAGCAACAAGAATTTACTGTATATAGCACAGGGAACTAAGTTCAATATCTTGCAATAATTTATAATGGATAATCTGAAAAAAATAACTGAATCGCTTTGCTTTACACCTGAAAGTAATTCAATATTATAAATCAACTATACATCAGTAAAAAAAACCCAAGAATTCACTGAGAAGTCCACATATAAGTGATATCATATAGTATTTGTCTTTCTCTGTCTCTTCCTGCTCTTGTTGCCTGGGACATTTTTGTACCCTGTGAAAAAGATGTCACCAAAAATTTTAATAAGTTATGCACATATTCATAGAGCAAGACTTCAAAAACAAGGCCAACTTTTTGCAGATCTATATTTCTATTTAGGATTTTTTCAAGGCAATATTTCCGACTTTAATATAAAAGAAGGGACACACTTCACTGGGGTGACCACTCAGGGAATAATCAAATGTGAAACAGTCTCAGGACGAAAGGCTTGTGTTTGAGGCTGCTGTGTTGTGGTGACAGAAGGACCAGTTTCTGCAGGGAGTCAGCAGTAGTCTGAAATACTTGTCTAGGAATTAAGTTTTTCAAGATATTTACATAACCAAAGCAACAGAAAATTTCCCCTGATTACTTTACAAAAACAATAATAGAGATCTAAAACTAGAATGACGGTACATGCCAGTTGATGTGAGACAATCCCTGTTTATGCCTGTTGTCTTGACTTTATTAATACTGTCCTCTTTCCTCTTCAAAGTGATTCACTTTGCTAATAAATTATAGGATCAGCATACCTAAAAAAGATTCCCAACATTGTTTGAAAAATAGTATAAGGGTTTTTTGACTATGTCTTTTGTTTTGTTTCAGTATTATAGACTGTGGGATCTGCAGGTTCACTCCCTGCCATGGCCTCTCCCAAGCCTGGTCCCGTCCAGGTCTCTCTAGCTTACCTTTGTCCCCAACGCCATCAGTCATGCTTGTTTGGGCCTAGATCCACCTGTCATATCTTGTTAAAAAAAAAAAAACCTCTTTCCTACAACCTCTAAACAGGCTCAAATCCTAGCCCCCACCCCCATTCTAGAGCCCATGTCCTCCCTATCTATCATCTAGTCTTTTCAAGTTTGTCTTCTCCAAAGCCCTCGCTCCTGCTGAAATCTGCTCTGCCTGCTCCCTGGGCACCGCAGTCGATGATGTCCTAAGTGGGGAAGACCTTCTGTTTTGCTCCGTCCACTCTCCCAGGTGAGCCCAGCCCTCCTCACAGTTCCAGAACCAGCGGTTCTCTGATGCCTCCCAGATCCGCGTCTGCAGCCACGTCCTCCGGATGGCCGGCCGAGCACCTGCCAGGAGCACTGCAGACTACATCAAGCACCTCCTCCTCGCCACCCGCTGCTCCCACTCTGTTCCCCAGCTCAGTGACCGTCCCAACCTGTCACCCGAGTCAAACGCCTGCTGGGGACTCTACACTCTCCATTCTCCCTCACCCTCCACGTCCACATAATACAACTCCAGTCCGTTTCACCTTCGAAATTCTTCTCTGACCTCTACCCTCGTTTGCCCGACCCCTTAATTCTCACATCGCCCCTGGTACTGCCTCCTAAGGACCACCTTCTGGCCTCGTCTAGCCCATGTCACATCCACACTCCACAAGGAGGGTAAGCGTGGGCCATCTGAAAGGCAAACCAACTCTCTTGCTCAGTGTTGAAACCTTCATCTACAGGAGAAAGTCCAGGGTCTTGAGTGGAACCCAAGGCCTCTCTTGCTTCTCACTTGCTGCATCCCTGCCTCAGATGTTACACCCTGGCCGCTGGAGGCCTCCACCAGCTGTCTCTCCACCTGGGCCTCCATTGTCTCTTCTGTCCATAAGCTTCACCCTGCAAACATTTCTCTTTTTAATTTATTAATTAATTTATTTCTTTTTGGCTGCGTTTGGTCTTTGTTGCTGCGCGCAGGCTTTCTCTAGTTGCAGCGAGCGGAGGCTACTCTTTGTTGTGGCGCGCGGGCTTCTCACTGCGGTGGCTTCTCTTGTTGCAGAGCACAGGCTCTAGGCATGTGGGCTCAGTAGTTGTGGCTCGTGGGCTCTAGAGCGCAGGCTCAATAGTTGCGGCACACAGGCTTAGTTGCTCCACGGCATTTGGGATCTTCCCGGACCAGGGCTCGAACCCGTGTCCTCTGTAGTGACAGGTGGATTCTTAACCACTGTACCACCAGGGAAGTCCCCCTGCAAACATTTCATCTGGCTAATCCTACTTATTAGATCCCTCTAGATAGCCTTGCTCACCTCTCCTCCACCTCAGCCCCCAGGCCCAGACTGTGTCAGGGACCCCTCCTTCCTGCTTCCAGAATATCTCCATCATGACAATTTACTTTTTCATTTACTCACCAACAACTCTTTCATGAACACTAGTCTGTGCAAGGCACAAGGGTCAGGGGGTAAGCCAGGTATCAGAGAGGTGTGTGGAGGCCCTGTGTGTCCCCTGGATGTATCCACCAGGAGGCCTTATCTCTTCACTGCCCATCTGCTCCACTGGGCTGTGAGTAGAATGGACAAAATACTCTTAGTCATCATTTTACTGCCAGGCCTGGCACAGGATCTGGCTATAGCCTTTGATGGATGAGTAGAATGAGAACTCAGACCTCCTGACATCAAACTTGCTATCCTGACTCTTTAGAACTAGAAAGAACCTTACAAATGTGGCCCACCCATCCCCACCACTTTCACAGATGAGAAACCAAAACCCAGCAGAGAAGAAAGTCAAGTGTCAAAACCAGGACTTCTGAGTCCAAAGTTCAGTACTTTTTCTTTCTAAATCATGCTGCCCCTAACTTGAGTGGAATAAAATGTGCTTTGTGGACCTTAGTAACATTTTACGTATTAATATTCTCCATCACTTATTTTACAGTAACTTATTGATCATTCGTCTCCATTCCTTCTTTTCTTTCTCTCTTTCATCCTTATAATCACTTTGACCCCAAAAGGATTTTAGACTGACATGCCTACCGTGAGACAGGCATTATAATGTGTGCTGGGAGGCGAAAGAGATCAAGTTCCCTGCCCTCAGACGAGACAGCTGGACGGAAACAGTGCAGCCAGTGTAAATGCAGTCACTGAAGCAGGGGCCGGTGTAAATGCCGTCATTGAAGTCCCCCTGGTTTGGATGGACCAGGAGAGGCTGCCCGGAGGTGGAGAGGTTTAAGTCTCATCTCAAAAAAGTCAGTGGGTGTTTTCCAAGTATTTGGGGCACCAGGAAGGAAGGTGTTCCTAGCAGAGGCACCACAGGTATAAGGAACAGGGGCAGTAAACGTCAGTCCTTACAATGATGTTGGCTATGCTTTTTAGACTTATAATTTTTCTAACTTTATCAGTTATTACACCACATCTCACATTCTGCTAACTGCTTATGGTTTTCTTGATCCTGTTTCAAAAAGAGTAATTGATTCAGCTCCTCCAATGTTGAATCCACTCCATTTGACAAATTGGCTATAAGGTTCTAAACCCTCCGTGCATGCCATGGTCACCAGCACTCTGCCTCGTTCCACGAGCCTGTGTTGATGACCATGTGCTGGGCACTGAGCCAGGTGCTGATGCAGAATCAAAGATGAAGATGAGGGCGCAGAGGATGCAAGGGGCTGGCCCGGTGAAGACGGGAGAGATCAGCACTCACCCACTAAAAAGCTCCTAAGAAAACTAATTTCAGCTGTTATTGTATTGGTTGAATTACTCTAAATTCCTTGAAGGCAGGAATCATATCTGACAGTGCCTGGGAGTCACTCTGATGCTCCTCATGCACCCCTCCCCCCATATCTATCACCAGGTCCTGCCCATTTTACCCGTAAGTATTTTTCAAATCCATTCATTTCTCTCCATCTTTATCACCACCTCTGAAACGGAGCAGGACCCTATGATCCTTCCCCCCAATGTCCTCCAGCCGCCTTTTGTCTGTAGAAAAACTTTAGTCAAAGAATAAATTTAATCAGAGAAGTGAGAAAATGCAGAAGCAAAGGAAAACAGTCAAACAAGACCAAATCATAATTGTTTAGTCATTAAATACAGTCAAGGACTTTAGTTCCTCCTCAAGGGCTATAGATAATATTCTGATAATATCCTGTGAGCTGTTTTGTACTTACTGACACCCCCAGCAGGTGGAAGAAGTTAGCTACATGATGACCAGACTGTAGCCATGACATAAGCTGCCACAATTCTGAGAACTGGCCTCAAAGAAATGGGAACACACCGACCCTGGAACTAAAGATTAACTGTACTCAAAACAATCAAGATGATGCTGGTCAGACCACCGCATGACCAATTTCAAGATGACTGTCAGAGCTGACGGTGCTGCTTCTGCATGTAACCCCTCCTCCACCTAGACACCCTTGAAACTCCCCTTTAAAAGCTCTTGCCCACTGATTGTCAGTGGGTAGTTGGCCTTTGGACATGAGTCCCCTTTTCCCCCAGTTGCCGGCCTCTGGAATAAAGCAAACTTTCCCTTCCACCAACCTTGCCTCTCAAGTATTAGCTTTTGAGTGGCGAGCAGCCAGACCCCAACTTTCGTAACACTTCCATATCGCCAGTCGCCACTTTTCTCTCTTCTGGATTACTGCAGTCGTTTTCCTTGCATCATTTCTAATCCTTCTATAATACCCTCTAATCTGTTGTCCACATGTCAGCCAGAAGAATCTTTGCAACATGCAAGCCTAATCGTGTTCAATTCTCACACATGTTCAAAGTCATTCCGTGCCTTCCAACTGCTCTTGGTAAAAAGACGTGGCCTGTCCCATCGCACTTCCAATGAGAGCAGAGACCTTGAATCAAGCCTTTAGAATTCTCTTTGTTCTCAGTAGTGGGGAAGGAGAAACTAATATGTCATTTGATGTCATTTGATGACTTAAATGCTTGGTCTGCCACAAATTAATACATCACATGTCATTCATTTAGCATCTAGAGACCTTTCCATATCAGCAAATACAGAGCTGTTTCATTTTTCTTCATAACTGCATGGTATTCCATTATGCTTGCTGTTTCATAATTTCTTTAACCAGTCTCAATCCCACTTAAGATGTTCCCAATGCTGTAGGTACACATCTTATACATAGATCTTAGTTTGCTGCTCTTCATCTTCAAAATTATTTTAGCTCTTCCTATAGCATTCTTCCTATTCCTACATCTCCATACAAACTTCTGAATACATTTTTGAACCTCCCTGAAAAATTCTATTGCAATCTTGCTCAGAATTGCAATAATTGTATAGGTTATATGTAAAGATTGAAAAATGAGAACATGGAATATGATTCTGCACAGCCTAGCACCAGTGATTCTATGTGAACAATGACTTTTGCACAGGAAGCCAAAAAAAAAAAGAAATTGCAAACTATAAGCATAACTCAAAAAAAGGAAAATATAGTTTCATTGAATTGGGGGGGTCCATGACATTATTTACTTATTAGAAAGATGTCTACCGAGGAAGTCCTATGTGATAGGCACTGTGCCACATTGCTGGGATATAGACAATGTCTCTATATTCCAGTGTGTGGACACAACAATAGATATATAAATGTACACATACACACATATGCAAAAATACCAGATGGTGAGACTGCTAAGGTAAAGAAATAAACAGCCCTGGGTCCTGTTTTTGGTTGCATTATTAGGGAGGCTCACCTAGAAAGAAATGTTTGAACTGAGCTTTGATGACAGGAAGGATCCAGCTATGCAAAAACTGGAGGGGTGCACATTTCAGGCAGAGGGAACGGCCAGTGCAAAGGTCCCAGGGCAAGCATGAGATTAGCACCCCGATGGAAGCGAGAGCCGGCGTGCAGCTGCCGAGGGGAAGCGCGATGAAGCGGAGACAGAGGCAGGCTATGTGAAATCAGTCAGACAGGGAAAGACGAATACCTATGATCCCACTTATATGTGGAATCTATAAACAACAACAACAACAACAAAAAACCAAGCTCACGGATACAGAGAACAGATTGGTGGTTGCCAGAGGTCAGGATGGGAGTGGGGTGAAATGCGGGACGATGGTCAAAAGGTACAAACTTCCAGTTTATAAGATAAGTAAGTCCTGGGAATGTAATGTACGGCATGGTGGCTATAGTTAATAATACTCTATTGCATATTTGAAAATTGTTAAGAGAGTAGATCTTAAAAATTTTCATCACAAGAAAAAAATTATACCTATGTGAGGTAATGGATGTTAACCAAACTTATTTTGGTGATCATTGATATAGAGAGAGCGAGAGAGAGAGAATCATGTTGTACACCTTATACTTACGCAATGCTCTCTGTCAATTATCTCTCAATAAAACGGAGTGGAAAATGAGGTACCTGCAGACACCAAAGTTCTTCTCCAGGGTCAGAGGCTCTAATAAACAGGGCCCTTTATATTTGACTCCCCAGGGAGGACCACAGGCTGCCCTGTGAATACAAAGATGCTTCATAACAGCGCAAGTCATCTTCGTCCTAAAGTTCATGGTTACCCAGGGCCTTTCTTCTCAGTCCACCTTTTCAATGTCCAGGCTGAACAAAAAGCAAAAGACTGACCAGTGGAACCTCACTCAAGGAAATCCTTTGAGGATTGTGCAGAGAAAGACTAAGAAATAAGGTCTCAACTAGAAGAGAGCAGGGGATCCAATTTCCCTTCTTTCACACCCAGATCTCAGAAATTCAGCAATGGACATCCGAGGGAACACATCATGGCTCTAGCCTGAATTGTGAAATGGAATTTTCACATCCTACTCCTGGCTAGCTCCTGTTTTTCCTTCTCAGGATAAAACCCAGCTCAGGCATCACCACCTCAGATGGTGCGGGTCGTTGTTCCCATTTTCCTTCCCTCCCCAACCCCAGGCTAAGGCTCTGCACCCACACCCCTTGCCATGTGACTTTGCCCCACCTCCTGCTAGAGGGGCAGAGTATACTTCACTCTGGGGTTGCTGGCCTTGACCATGAGCAGCTGTTCCAGCCAATGACATGTGGGCAGAAGTGGTTCGGAGACAGTTCCAAGTCAAGGCCTTGTATGTTTCCATCTCTCCTCTTGCGTTCCTGTCATTTGCCAAGAGAACACGTCCTGGGGTAGCCACTGGTCCAAAGTGGATGAGAAACCTGGAGGAGACCCTCCCACCGACTTGCAGACCATGAGCGAAAAAAATAACTATTGGCTATTTCAGGCCGAGTTTTGGGTAGTTCGTATGCTGCTTTATTGCTTCTGTGAACTCTTCTAGCCCTCACATCCATCCACATACATCACTCCCTCCTCTGATCCACTTTCTCACCTCCCACACACGTGTACGAAGGCATACGTTCATCCATTTCATTGTAACAGCTGTATGCACGCCCGTCTGCTCTAAGAGCCAAGCACCTCTTACTTGTCAGCAGGAGCACAAGGTGTGGCTTAATAAGCTTCTGTTGAACTAAAGTGAATTTTAAAAAAGCTTATTGAATTTTGCATTACATTGCATTCTCCGTTTGTTCCATGTCATGTGTTTCTGATTCCTAATAAGTATACCAGCCCGTTATGAGTTGGCTGTGTTATTGGCAATGGGCTTGCCTATCATTCCTAGATGTTTAAGCCTTTATTCAGAGCACCTTCCAATCGAGCTTGAATTGGGGTCATCCCTAATTAGGATCAGATATCAGAATATTTCAATTTACTCCATAATTCCACTTTCTTCCCAACCCACACAGTGTAAAACTGTTATAATACAGGGAAGCTGTATTTTGACTGTCAATATTGTGTATTTATTAAGAACATGACTTGCCCTTTGCCAAATACAAGCTGTACAACCTCACCAGGCTTTTCACCTCTGAATATCTGGCTTGATACCATTTATCTTTTCTCCTTTTCCAAGTTATGATCCTTCCAAGTCCCAGTCCCAAGACATCCTCACTCTCATTCTCTTCCACATTTCTGTAGAGGAGGGAACGAATCTTTGATCTCTTCCCACCTGAGGTTCATCGGCTGGGGCCCTGTAAACTAGACTAACAAAAGGTAGATTAGCAAGAGAAAAACAAACAGAGGTTTATTAACTCATACATCATGCATACACCCGGAAGCACTCAGTGACAAGGAACTCAAAGGGCTGGTTAGAACTTGGACTTATACAGCAGCTTAACAAAAGAATAATACATTTGTAGAGAAGTGACAAGACAAAGGGAAGGGACTTTGAGCTTCTAGGAGTGGCAAGTTGTGGGAAGGTAAGTATACGGGGAAACTAGCGGGAGATAAGGGCTCGTTAGTAAGGTTTATTATCTGGGTTCCTCTGGCGCTGCTTCTGAGCTGATAAGCATCTAGAGCTGTCTCTGTATTAGGAATCATCCTGCCCTTTCTGGTAGAGGGGGGAAGGACAGAGAGTTTCTCTTCTGTCTGCTCTTTCTTGGTTGCTTTTTCAGCACAAAATAATCCTCATGCCAGCGTGGCATATGGTGGAGTGGCCTATTCTGGACCTCATCACCTCCATCTTTATCCCTTCCCTTCTTCTGGAACTAGAAAATCCAGTCCTTTTCTGGCCCCCTCTCGCATGCACTCAACCTGCATCCTTCCCTATGCATCATTGCCCTCTCCCCTCTTCCCCCAGCCCACACTCCAGTGCCCCCTTGCAGCTGCCTCTGCCAGTGGATGCCAGGCTTCCAGGTGTCTCCAGGAAGGGCAAAACTTAGGGGATACTGCTGCTTCTGAAGCTTGATTGTTTGGGGGCAGAGGAGGAGATGTGAAAAAGGGAAGAGAGCCGCTGTGAACAGGCAGTAGACAACGGTGGCAAAATGTTGGAAAGGAGAGCTACCCAGAGCTTCAAGAGGCTAGGCAGGAAGATGGGAGGCTCTTCCCTGAGGAAGTCAGGTTTAAGCTGAGAGATGAAGGACAAGGGGCAGTTTCCCAGGTAGAGAAAGGTGGGCACAGCATACCACCCAGGGAGAGGAGCAGTGCCAAGGTCCTGTGGCACGTGCCGGAAAAACCAAACAGAGAGCATGACATCATGTCTAGATTTCAGGAGAAAAAGAACCAGACAAGATTCACTTTTTTAAATTGTGTGTTAGAAAACTCTTTAAATAACACATTAAACTTAAACTATTACATTGAGGTTACAGGAAATAACCTCATGACAAAGATATCTATGCTTACATTATTTTTAAATATTTAATTTATAGAAAATATTAGTGTGGATGGTAAAAGAAAAAACTCATTCCTCTACTCATAACACTTCTGACACCAAATGTGTGTATTTGCCACACCAAGCAATTCTCCAGTTCTTGGCAGACACCAACCGAGTGTCCTGCAATTTAATCTAGTTCTGACACTACCCAGTTAGTGCAGACCCCACAGGTTAAGGCTCAGTCCCACAAAACTGCCCCCACTTCAGATACTAGTTACAAGTCCATCCCTCCTGTACTTCTGATTTGCTGGCTGTAAATTGGGAGTTCCCAAGACCTAAGTTCAATAACTTGCTAGAATGTGTCACAGACCTCAGGAAACACATTTATTATTATAAAAAATGCAACTCAGGAAGAATTGCATGGGGCAAGGTATGGGAGGGGCTGAGGAACTTCTGTCCCCTCTCCAAGAGCCACACCCTCCCAGTAGACCAGTGTGTTCACCAATCCAGAAGCTCCCCAAACCCTGTCACTTAGGGTTTTTTATAGAGATTCCATTATTAGGTAGGTATGATTTGATTAAATCATGGGTCATTGGTGATTAACTCCAGCCCCTCTCCCCTCCCTGGAGGTAGGGGTTAGGAAGAAATGGGATTGGAAGTTTCAACCTTTTGATTACATGATTGGTTCCTCTGGTGACCAGCTCACAGCTGAAGTTACCTAGGACAGCCACACCCCAACCAAGAGTCACCTAATTAGCAAAAAGACACTCATCACTTCTGAGATTCTAAGGGTCTTAGAAGCTCTATGTCAGAAACCAGGGATTAAGACCAAATATTATAACAAAAGATGTTCCCTTCACCCCTATAATTCAGATAATTACAAGGGCTTTAGGAGCTCTATGCCAGGAGCTGTGGGCACAGATCAAATATATGTTTCTTATTATATTACAGATGGTATGAATACATAGCAAAAAGCAAACTCATGATTGTACATAAATGACTGAAGTTTAGGAAACATAGTCTAATCGTTAAATATCATTTACCACAGCATTTTAAAAATAAATTTTATTTTGAAATAATTTTAGATTTATAGGAGTACAGTATTGTACAGGGCTTTCTTGCATATATCTCATCGAGTTTCATTTCCCCTGACATCATCTTACATCACTGTGGTACATTTGTCAAAACAAAGAAACTAACATTGGTATATGAATATTAACTCCACTCCACACTTTATTCACATTTCTCGAGCTTTTCCATTAATGTTGCAGGATCCCATCCAGGCCACCACATTGTATTTAGCCATCACGTCTCCTCAGTCTCCTCTGGTCTGTGGTGGGTTCTCAGTCTTTCCTTGCTTTTCATGACCTTGAACATCTTCAGGAGCACTGACCAGTAAATGCACCCCAACCTGGGTTTGTCTGCTGTTTTCTCATTATTAGACTCTTCTGAGTTTTCAGAAAGAAATCACTTTTTAACACATTATCCTTCAGTAGCAAGAGAACAGTGAAAAGTTCTAACATCGCTACCACAAAGGGATTTTTTTTTTATGGACTTTGCATTGCTGAGGATCAGAATATGGCAACCCCCAATTTTTTATTCCACTTTGGCATAAAGATTATTTGGAGCTGGAGGCAATTGAGAAACAACAGATACAGGAGGAATTCTCTGCCCTCTCCCTTTCTGCCTAGAAGCAGGACATGGCATTTCCCTTTGTGCCGGTGTCCTTCCTCCCCTCTCTTGTGCCAGGAAGAGGAGATGACCCTTATCACTGGAAGCAGCGCTGACTTGAGTCTGCATAACAAATAATGCTAAGTAACCCTAACCTTCCATTAGTTTCCCCCATATATTTACCCTCCCACAATTTACTAGCCCTAGAAGCCAAAGTGTTTTCCTTTGTCTTGTCACTTCTCCACAATTTATTGTCCTTTGTTAAAATGGTATAAAATCTCCCAGGCTTAACCTGTTTTTAGGGTTTTCACTTCCTTTCTCTGAGGATCCCCACATGCATATGAAATAAATCTTTTCTCCTGTTAATTTACCTTTTGTCAGTTTAATTTCCAGACCCTAATTACTGAACATAAGAGGGTAAAGAAAAAGGTTTTCTCCCCTACAGAATCCAATGCACCTTTAAGGAAAATCTTTCAGAGCTCACTGCTGATTTAATTACAACAATTGATACAATTTGGTGACTGTCATTAATTTTCATGCTATTGTTTTGTAATTTTTCTAAACAATAGTCACAATTGCTTGAAATAACTCAATCATATAAGAGGTCACTAAGTGTGTGATAAAAATGCATAACTTATAAGTTCATTAGCAGCAGGCAAATTCTTACTGAACAATGACTAAAAGGAGAAAAATGTAAGTTCATTGAGGTTCATCCTTAACCTTATATCTAGGGAGCAGTGTTTTACTGTTTGGAGTTTATCTTCTGTTCTTAAAGAAGAAACATATTTGTCTGTAACGGAGGGGTCCATAAAAAATAGGGGCTTATTCTCTTTTCTTTCCATCTGAGGAGGGATAGAGAGCATGCAATATGGCCAGAGAGTAGGGAGGACCTCCACCTCCCTCCCCCCGCCCCCATGCAGAACCTATAGGTCAATTATGAGAATGTTATTTTTATTCAAACTGGTAAGTATGAAGCAATAGTTCTCAAGTTTCAGAGTGCATCAGGGTCACCCGGAGTGCTTGTTAAAACACAGATTGCTGGCCCACAACCAGAGTTTCTGATCCAGTAGGTCCGGAGTGAGGTGTGGGACTTTGCATTTCTAATTACAGTTGACCCTTAAACAACACGGGTTTGAAATGCATGAGTCCACCTATATGCGGATCTTTTTCACTAAGTGTGTACCATAGTACTACACCATCTGAGGTTGGTTGAATGTGTGGATGGTTGAATTCGTGGATGCGGAACCCTCGATTTGGAGGGTGGACGGTAAAGTTATTTGGGGATTTTTTGACTCCTCGGGAGTCTGTGCCCCTAACCCCCACATGGTTCAAGGCTCAACTGTAGTTTCTGGTGCTGCTGAAGCTACTGGTCCCATCTGGAGACACACCTTGAGAAGCACCGGTATAGAAGAAAGGACTCTGCTAGGATGAAGCCACCTTCTTAATTAACTCTGGGGCCTGCTTCTACCCCATAGAATCTTGTGGTCTTTTCAGTCTGCTGATGTTTGGTGCCCTGGACAGGTGCAGAGCGGAAAGCTACAAGCCATGTGCTCAGAGGTAAGGCCCACCCTTTGTACTCCTTTAGGTTCCTCCAAAAGCATAGAATCAGGGTGAGTTTCTCTGTTCTCTTTTCAAACCACAAGCTAGCAAAAAATCTTCTCTCATATACACTTGCAGAGTGCCTCAGCAGACAATAAACCGTTTTCACAATGTAATCCAAGCCGGGAGGCATCTAGGACCGTTTTTCAGAATGCCTCTTCTTCCTGAATGTTTATGTCTTTCTATTGTCCTCACTTACTCTGTCCCTGTCTCCTGGTGAAAGCTGTTCATACAAAAATAGAGAGCACAAAGTACAAAGACTGTCAAAGGTATTGTATTTCACCCTCCTATCCTTGCAGATTGTCCTGTGGACTACCGATGAAGAAAAGCAAAAATATTCATGCCCTATGCTGAATAATTTCCTTCTAAAACTCTATCTCACTTAGAAACAAAGACAAGGATTTTATACCCATAATAACAACAAAAATGAGAGACAATCTGAATAGCCAACATTTCTGGGAATATCTGCATAAATTGTGTACCTACAGCCACACAATGAAATGTTATGAAGTCATAAAATGGTATATACAAAGACTTTTAATGATGTGGTCAAATGCTTATGAAATTGACTTAGACTAAAAAGCAGAATATGAAATTGCATATACAGAGTGAGCTCAACCATGTACAAAAAGGACCAAAGAAATACACTTCTGTCAAAATGATAACAATGGTTATTTTTTGGTGGAGAGATCATGAGGATTTTCTTGTGCTTCTTTAAACCCTCTGTACTTTCTCTGGAAGAAGAGGTTTAAGTTTCACCCCCTGGAGGAATATGTACCCAGAAATCATTTCTCTTTATATCCACTGATTCAAGAAATCCATTGATTCTCGGTCCCAACCTCCAAAGTTTTGGGACTCTCTGTTCACTAGCTGTACTTACGTGGTGGACCCTGGTCATGTTGTATAGCATCTTTGACTCCCTTTTTCCAGGGAGGAGCTAGGCGGTTCCCTGCAGCTCAGGCCTTTGATCTGGGCTCTCCAGTCAAGAGCAGAGAGTCCATTCAAAGTGAGACAGGCTGGGACTTGGGACCTGGGACCCTTTGCTGCAGTGCTTGCACCTGGACAAACATCTCCTCAAGCAACAGAATACAAAGAAACTATAAGCGACTAAAACTAACCGCACGCATGCGTAGTAGCAGCAATTATGACCTGTAAGATACAAAAAGGCCAAAACCCAACTGTCACTTCTGAGGTGCAGGGAGCAAAAGCAGGGTCCTGCACATGCTCCTTGCACACAGCACCACCAAGGGGGTGGGCAGACCACCAAAGCCACCCCTCCTGTCCCACCCACTGACCCGCCCCTACCCTCACCCCATTTAAGGGACCAGCTTGCCCCCCCCGCAGGGGAGAGAGCAGGGGCATCTCTTACTTATTCTCACTCCCTCCTGCTTCAGCACGAGTCCCAGTAAAACCTTGCCTGAATCTCTCATCTGGCCTCTTACACTTCCTATTGATTAAAGAGTCCAAGAAGCCCGGCCAGCAACAAAAGGACAGCAACGTGAGGAAGCAGGTGCTACTTGGATTCTGACCAGAGAGGGCGACAGCGGAGGCATCCGACTTCGGGGGTGAGAGACTAAAGATACCAGTGGACAATGGTCAGACCATATATGAAAATGGAACTCTGACCCCCAGCCTCGGCAGCCACCCGCCAGGGAAGCCAAACCACAGAACAGTGAGGACGTGATCAAAACTGCCGGCTTCTTTCATTCTTGCCTCTGCTTCCAAGTCAGGACCATCCCAAGAAAGCCACGCGTGGTCCTCTAATCAGTCCCATCAGATGGCCCGCAGGCTCCAGTGGGGCTCACCTCAAGCTTCCCCACTCCCTGCCTGCCTCGGAGCCTTCGCCCAAATGCAAGTGATGGTGTGGACTCCCCGCTACAGCACACTCGTGCTGTGCCTCTGTTTGTTCCCCTGTGGGTGGCCGCCATGTATTTTCGCCCAGGACACTGGTGAGGGACAGTGCCCAGTGATGGCTCTGTGAAGTACAATGCTGGCCCTGCAGCAAGACAGTGGCATCTTCCCTGGGACAGCCTATTGTGTGGCCAATGCCCCCTCCTCCCCGCCCCTCAGAGATTCTGTGAGTCACCTAATACTCAATAATAAGTTCCTTTTCTGCTTCCCTCAGCTAGAGGCAACCCTGGTGCTCACAGCCAAGAAGGCTGACTGACAAAACCTAATGTCCCAAACTGTCTGCCTTTCGGAACAGGCATGTGACATCGCTGCAAGATGCGGGTGCTGCAGTGACAGCAGAATGTGTGTACGAGAGAGGCCGCTGGCCCCCATGCCCTCAGCGGGCACCCTGCCAGCAAATGTGGCCTGAATTGCAACTGCCAGCAGCTGCACCTGTTTGCTTCAGGGCTTTCTTTGGGACAGGCTGGAAGTGTCAGGGATTTTTTGTCCCCAGGGAGCAGCCCTCAACCAATGGCTGACAGGAGTTGGTGAAAAAATACCCCAGCCTGCTCCCATCCCGCCATGGGACAGCTCTGAGGCTTTGTTCTGCACCCCAGCCCGGACTTCCTCAGGGTACGGAGCTGACTTGCCTCTTACTGGCTTCCTTCCCTGAGTCAGGCTCCCATTCCTACAGGGTTGCCTGGGATCACCTCCCTTTGAACTACTCCCACTCGGATTCTCATCTCAGGGTTTGCCTCCAGCGATGCCCAAATCTTCATGGATTTATGAATTTTCTAATTGCTTCCTCCATGCCAATTCGAACCTTTTCTAGGAATTCCCCCTTGTTTTAAGTACTGGTGATGTTCAATAAGTATTATTAACTAATCAATCACTTTATACATTTGAATTATACCCAATTTTTTCAATATATAAGTGATCTCTTTGCAGCTGGAATTATTTCTCAACTCCTGAATGTAACCTTTTCTTTCTCTCACCACCAGAAGTAGTCGTATAAATAGTACTCTTTAGGTCAGAGGTTACAAAGTCAGATACCTTCCTGGATCAGGCAGGTGATCTTTGTGTGTAGAGAGGAATGTGGATAGCAACAGGGAGGACAAAGCGTGGGCAGCCTAAGAAGTGTTCAAACACAAATTTTATAGAACTGCCTCGCTGGCTGATTGAGACAACTGAGTTCGGCCAATTGCTGCTAGATTGCAACCCATAGGCTTAGATATTTGGTACACAGCTCTTCCTTCTGTTTTGTTTGTAAGGTCTTCCCAAGGGCCATGTCTAAAAAGTATCTTATATCATAGCCTGGGCGCTCAGTGACCAACAAGGATTCATAATACTTCTGGAACTGCAATTTTGAATCCACTTACCAACCTGATTTACTCTGAGAGTCAAAACGTTGTGCTGAATGTGTCTATTGTTACCTCCCAACCCACTGCCCTCCTTATAAATGACCCACACCAACCCCTTACACACAGGTGTTGCTGAGGGGGAAGCATAGGGTAACCAACCATTTTGATTTGGGGGACACTTTCAGTGCTAAAACCAGGAAAGTTCTGGGCAAACTGGGATGAAGTCATCTTCCTAGATGTGGGCCTCAGCAGCCACATGTGTGCTACCTGCTGTGTGCTGTCTGCTGTGCTACCTGCCCCAGCCCAGTTGTGGTTACCACAGCAGATTGCACCAGAGCAGACACTTGACCAAAAAGAAGCCAACCCCTAGACTGGCCTGAGACAATTAGAGTCTCTCTTTCTAGAATTGGAGAGAAATAGGAAATTAGAGGATGAGGGACCCTTCAACTGAGAGGTCAGGGAGATCCAGGGCCAAGGCAGTCCTACGGTACTTAAAAATGGGCTGGAATCATGAAGAAGCAGAGAGATAGGGCTCACATTAAAATAAAAAAAAAGCCCACAGCTAATATTATCCTTAATGATGAAAGACAGAAAGATTTCCCCCTAATATCAGGAATGACAGAAGATGTCTGTTTTTAACACTTTTATTCAGCATTGTAATAAAGGTTCTAGCCAGGACAATTGGGCAAAGAAAAGAAATAAGAGGCATTCGGATTGGAAAAAAAGAAATGAAACTATCTCTATTCATAGATGACATGATCTTATATATAGAAAACCCCAAGGAATCCACAAAACAACATTAGAATTAATACTAATGGTAAGATGGCTGTTTAGATCTTTGGCCCATGTTTTAACCTGTGTTTGTTTTCTTGTTGTTGAGTTTTGAGAGTTCTTTCTTTGTATATTTTGGATAACAGTCCTTTATGAGATGTTTCTTTTGCAAATAATTTTTCACCATCTGTGGCTTATCTCCTCATTCTCTTGAGTGACTTTTGCAGAACAGAAGTGTTTAATTTTTATGAAGTCCATCTTATCAGTTCTTTCATGGATTGTGACTATGGTGTTGTACATAAAGTCATTAATACAAGTTCAGCAAGGTAGCAAGATACAAGATCAATATACAAAAATCAGTTGTATTCTATACACTAAAATGAACTATCTGAAAATAAAATTCCATTTACAATAGCATCAAAAAGAATAAAGTACTCAAGAATAAATTTAATAAAATAACTGCAAGACTTGTACACTGAAAACTATAAAATATTATTGAAAGGAATCAAAAAGGACCTAATAAAAGGGAAAGATATTCCATGTTCATAAATTGGAAGACAATATTGTTAAGATAATAATATTCTCAAATTGATACAGAACTTCAAAGCAATCCTTATCAAAATCCCAGCTCGTTTCTTTACAGAAATTGACAAGCTAATTCTAAAATTCATATGGAATTGCAAGGACCCCACAATAGCCAAAACAATCTTAAAAAATAACAAAGTTGGAGAAATCACATTTCCCAATTTCAAAACTTACTGCAAACAATAGTAATAAAGGCAGAGTGATACTAGCATAAGAATAGATAAATAGATGAATGGAATAGAATTGAAGTTCAGATATGTACCTTCACATTATGTTCAATGGATTTTCTACAAGAGTGCTAAGACAATTCAGTGGGGAAAGAATAGTCTTTTCAACAATGGTGCTGAGACAACTGGATATCCATATGCAAAAGAATGAAGTTGGAACCCTACCTCACACCATATACAAAAATTAGCTCAAAATGGATCATGGAATTACATATAAGAGCTAAAACCATGAGAAGAAAACATATGAGTAAATCTTAATGACCTTAGATCATGCAATGGTTTCTTAGATATGATACCAAAAGCCCAAGTGAAAAACAAACAAAAAAATAAATAGGACTTCATAAAAATTTAAAAACTCCTTTTGTGCTTCAAAGGATATCATCAAGAAAAAAATTTTTTAAGCGATGTGTAATCTATAGGATGAGGGAAAATATTTGCAAAGCATGAATCTATCTGATAAAGGACATGTCTCTAAGATATATGTAAAGAAATTTTACAACTCAATAATAAAAAGTCAGATAACTCAATTGAAAAAATAAACAAAGAGTCTGAATAGATAGTTCTCCAAAGAACATATACAACTGGCTAATAAGCACATGAAAAGATGCTCAAAATCACTAGTCACTAGGTAAATGCAAATAGAAACCACAATGAAATGACTAAAATACAAAAGACAGATAATAACAAATGCGGCCAAGAATATGGAGGAATAGAAACCCTCATACACTATTGGCAGGAATATAACATGGTGCAGCCACTTTGGAAAACAATCTAGAATTTCCTCAAAAAGTTAAACATAGAGTTATCATATGGCCCAACAAGTCCACTCCTAGGTTTATACCCAAAAGAAATTAAAACATATGTCGACACAAAAACTTATACACAAGTGTTTATAGAAGAATTACTCATAATAGCCAACAACTGAGAAAAAACCCAAAGGCCCATCAACCAGTGAATGGATAAAAAAAATGTGGGCTATCCATATAAGGGAATATTATTCAGCCACAGAAAGGACAAAGTACAGATACATGCTACAACATGGATGAACCTGGAAAACATGCTAAGTGAAAGAAGCCAGTCATAAAAAGCCACATAGTATATGATTTCACTTAAATGAAGTATCCAGAATAGGCAAATCCATAGAGAGATTCAGAATGTATATTCATGGTTGTCAGGGGCTGAAGGGAAGAGAGGGAATGAGAGGTAAATGCTAATGAGTACAGGTTTCTTTTTGGGTTGATGAATGTTCTGAAATTAGATAGTACTAATGGTTGTATAATTCTGCAAATATACTAAACCAACAAATTTCATCCTTTAAAAGGGTGAATTTTATGGTATGTGAATTTTACCTGCTTTAAAAATCAGCAGGAGAATGAGGCAGATCTGGATGAAAGAGAAGTGGAAGAGCATGTGGCCTGTGTGATTGGGCTCCTCTCCTGTGTGGCCAGGGTTCCTGGGGGTCTGGGAGACTGCATGGTGAATTCTTTCCAATAATACCCCTGTACCTGAACTACTTCAAATGAACGTCTGTCGTTTGTCCCCCAGCAGTTGTTGACTAACACAGGCATTTTTTCTGCCTGCATTCTAGCTGACCACCTGTGGTCATGTTGCACGCCACCCCTGGGGAGCTCAGGGCTTTGGGGCTCAGGCTTAGACCTGGTGAGGAAGCAGCCAAGTGTGCGAATCATCCCAGACAAGGAGACGACTTGTGAATTCAGGAAACATTCATGCAGGAGAGACATGACTGAGTCCAAAAGGATATTATCATCTTTATACCAATAAAGGATATTATTATCTTTCCTAAAGATTATGGTTTTCAAAAAGACAAATGCTCAGTTGAAGGCTTTCCCACATCTATTGGGTAAAAACCAAATTGGTGCTACACATTCCCAATCAGTTTTGCCTTGAAATCCCAATGTTTTCTGTCTTCAGCATTCGGTCCTAACCATTAGTTATTTAGATGAATGTTTCTCTGATTTCCTGCTGTACAGCAAGACTTGAATATGAATTTTGTTGCATGTCATTTCTTCAGGAAGAAACCTTTATTTGAAGATTCACTGTGTGACTCAGGACAAGATTCTTTTAAAAATAATTTTAAATGTTTGGCTTTCAGAAGTAACCTTCACCATCTGTAAAACAAATACTGAGAAAATTCCCCCCTGAGATCTTTTTGTTGAGCTCATTTAGTTTAGCGTGTCATTTGTGTTTGGGAGAAAATTGGTTTTATGCTAAAGAAATCATTCAGCACATTATGCCTTGATTGGGGGAGAGAATGCCTAGTTTTGCAGGACTGATTTTACTCAAGCATTTGCAATTTAACAGCTATATGATTGTACAGCAGCAAGGAAAAAACCCAGAGCTCCCTTCCTTTCCTTTCTTTCTTTTTTTTTTTTGGTCCACGTCGCACGGCTTGCGGGATCTTAGTTCCCCGACAAGGGATTGAACCTGGACCCTCGGCAGTGAAAGCGCTGTGTCTGAACCACTGGAACGTCAGGGAAGTCCCTATTTTTTTTTTTAATTGTTCAAAATCTTACTAATATGAGCATGTGTCGCCATAGAAGATATTTATGAGTTCCCAGTAGGGATGGATACTACCATATGTGAGACACGGGTTGGTTCTTTCCACCCACCGGTGCCTCCTCAGTGGCCCCCAACCTTGCTCACCTACTTTCACAATTCAGGCGTCACCTCTTCTTAGAACTCCCTGTTCCCAAGCTGAATCACACACCTCTGAAATCCCATATTAAAGCCTGTCTTTTGGCACTCATGGCACTGTATTGCAAATCGTGAGAATGTGAGCTCCTTGAAGGCAAAAAGTATCCCTTTTTCTTCTCTGTGACACCGACAAGGAACATAGTTCCTAACACAGAGTAGATATTCCATTCATGATTGTTCAGTGAGTGGATGGATGCATGATTTAGCTTGAAGATTTTTCTCTCTGCCACTCCCCAAAAATGTTTTATTATAGACAGTCCAGATGCAGGGGAGGAAAAATTTTCCTCTACCCTTGTAGGTTCTTTTGGCTGGCCTATTAACTAAGTTGACATAGGACAATTTAACAGGAGAAAAACCAACTTGATTACACAGATATGGGAGTTCCATAAGAATATAAGACCCAAGGACAAGTTGGGCAGTTGAGGCTTATATGCCATCCTGAGCTAAGGAATGTGATAGGGGCTGGGGCTTCAAAGGGGAGGAGGGTCATTCAAAGGACAAAAAGAAGAGCGGATGTTTGGTAATTAGATATTCACCCTGCATCCAGATAGGTCATTCAGATAAAAGTTATCTCTGGTAAGAGCCGCTTCCTCTGAGCTAGGCTCCCTATGTAAATTTGTAACAGGGAAGAACAAATCTGACTCCATATTGGGTCCCTTTCTTTTACTTTAAACTTTGTATTTTATTGCTTTTGCGACAAGTTAATCACTAAAGGGTTGTTGCCTACCACTTAAAGTATACGTAATGGCCCATCTGCAGGAACCCTGCCTCCCCTGCCTGAGCTTAAGCTAAAATACCTTTTTTAGCTAGCAGAAAACATCCTGACCAGGCCCACCTGCGAATGGTTGCAGGCAAGAAGAAATTAACACATCCCCTCCGGAGTCTGACTGGAACCAGGAAATGTTTGCAACAACTTATTGTCTTTTTTACTTTACCTCCTCAACCACCCCCCCCCCTTTGTTCTATAAAGGAAACTAGCATCCAAATCTGGACAAGATAGTTCTTTGGGACACTAGTCCATCATCTTCTAGGTCTGCTGACTTTCCAAATAAAGTCACTATTCCTTGCCCCAACACCTCATTTCTTGATTGATTGACCTGTCATGTGGGGAGCAGTATGAGCTTGGACTCCGTAACACATTCTTTTAGGTAATTAAGAGAGAGGTAAAAGTTCTTCTTGAGTCTGCTGGGTCATGACTGCCTTTGGCTCAAAATAATCCACCTGCCAAAGTGTCATATTTTGGGATAATGTATTCTGTGCCCCTTCTTAGACAATCTATTTTCTGCTACTTGTTGTGTGCCCTATATGTACAGTGAAATCAGATCATATGTTCTCCATAATGAAGAACAGTGATTCCCAAAGGACAATGCATGTTCTGAAGCTGGTCCACAATAGATCATTTATTGATCAGCTGCACAATGGGAAAAATAAGGACATGTATTGAAGTTTTTTTTTTTTTTTTTAAGATATCATGGTGTCACTATGCATTCTTATTTATTTACTTATGGCTGTGCTGGATCTTCGTTTCTGTGCGAGGGCCTTCTCCAGTTGCGGCAAGTGGGGGCCACTCTTCATCGCGGTGCACGGGCCTCTCATTATCACGGCCTCTCTTGTTGCAGAGCACAGGCTCCAGACGCGCAGGCTCAGTAGTTGTGGCTCACGGGCCTAGTTGCTCCGCGGCATGTGGGATCTTCCCAGACCAGGGCTCGAACCCATGTCCCCTGAATTGTCAGGCAGATTCTCAACCACTGTGCCACCAGGGAAGCCCATGTATTGAGTTTTCATGGAGGTAAAATGACACTTTTTTTCTAAGATAAATAATTCTCTTCCCACTCTTTTGGTATAAAAATATTTTTCTTTCATGAACTGGTGAAGTAAATAGAAGGTAAGACCCATGGGCGTGCATGCACACACACACACACACACACACACACACACAATAGGTGAGATATACATAACAATACAACATTGATATATATACTACATATTTATATGTAATAAGAATATGTATACTAATATATTTTAATATCTTGTATTGTTCAGAGTAATGACCAACTGCTTTTTGTACCAAGAAAGGCCCCAAGTTCAATGTCTTGAGGAGAGAGGAGTATTCTTCTCTCACACAACTGTGCCACGGTGAGTAGACCTGGTTGGTGGGGCAGCCTTTCTCATGCAGTCGTTCAGGAACCCAGGGTCCTTCCGTCTCATTATCTTGCTCCCTCAGGTGGGATCTCCTTGTCTATGTGGTCAAACCTGGGTCACAGACACATCAAAGTAGAGAACTCCAGGCAGGCAGTCTGTCCTTGGGGTTGGAGAGGACTCAGAAGTTTCACACTCTCCTTCTGTTCATGTCTACTATTGGACAGGAATTTAGTATCAGAACCACAGCCAGCGGCACAGGGGGCTGAGAAATATACTCTCTCACTTGGCAACTTTGCAACCAGCTCAGACTCTGCTGCTGTGGAAAAAGGAGAAACCGACCATGGTTGACAGGCTCCATCAGTATGAGCAAGTAAGATCTACAAAATGCTTGAATTTTCCCTGGTGCCAAAAGGGAAAGAAAACTCTCTCCCTCTCTTTTTCTTAGAGCATTCCCTTTAGGAAACTGGTCATGGTAAATCCTTTCTCTGTCTCTTTGAGATGTAGATATATTTTTTAAGAAGCTGAGTAAAACTCATGCCAGTTTTGTAGCCCAGGAGTGTCTTTCTCTGAGGCCTTAGAGCCAAATCTTCAAAATGTGAACATCAAGAAGGATGGTATCCTGTCTCCTGTTCCTGTGGGAATCCAGCCTTGGTGCTAACTCCAAATTGTAACTTCCTGCTTGTCAGAAAGATCTGGGTAGTTTTATTTTTATTTATTTTTTCCCTTGGATAAAGACAGTTCACATGTATGTAATGGACTCTATCTGCCTGGATATACAAAGGGGAGGGATTTCTCCCCATCTGTGCAATCTCTTTAGTGGACGACCTGGAATGTACACCACAGTCTTGTTCAACTCTTGTTCAATAATGAAACTGTTTCGTTCTTTTCTATCATTTGTGGAGAGGATGTTTCTGGGTTGGCAGGAGATCTTATTTATAATTATTTCCCCAACTCCACCATATAACTGTATTTGGTAAAATAAGCGTTGTCAGTCCCCTGTCACTTCCTCAAACTGCACTGACCCTTTATCCCTGGAGCATGGGGGCCCTCAACGTAGGTCCACGCTTTCCTTGACTTCGTGCTGTAGGGGAGGAAACAGATCTTTCCTTCTACCTTCCTAATTTCTCAGCTGGGGCCCCTGTATCAAAAGACATATTAATGAGAGAAAGGCATGCAAGTTGATTTCATATAAGTTTTACATGATACAGGAGCCTCCATAAGGGAATGAAGATCTGAAGGAGCAGTTTTACCTGAGTTTTTATGCCAGGTTTGATGAGAGTGGGGACTTGTGGGGAAACACAATAGGACAGAAGGGTATGAGGTAAGCTTGGTAAACTGGAAGAAACAGCAAGGCCTGTTTGTTCAGATTCCAAAGCATCCCCTTTCCTCTGGGTATAGGGAAGGCACCTCTCATGTGAAAGTCTTATGACTTGCTTCAGGGGAAGACCAGAAATCCTTCCTGCACCTGCCATTACTCAAATTCCTCCAGCATAAAATATTCAGTATGCTAAGGTGCCATATTTGGGGGGTAGTATGTCCTGAACTCCATCCGTGTGTGAATTATAATTATATATATATATTTTGTTGTTGTTGTTGTTTGTTTTTGTTTTTTTCTAAATTCAATCCAGTCCCACAGCTACTTCCATCATTTCTTCAGAAGCTCCCCAAGTCCCAGCTCTAGTTCCCTGGGCAGAACCTTAGCTTCATGTCCACTTCCAGAATCTATTCCTACCATGGCAGAACCTTAGCCTTTGTAGCCACAGCCCCTGCAATGCCAGGAGGGTGGCTGGCCTTGGCCAAGCCTGCTGCACTCTGGACCCCGCACCCAGGCCTGGTGTACAAGAAACACATGCTTGCATACAATGACGATAAACTCATCATCACATGATTACAGTAGTTTATTACATGACCTATGACCGATACCAAAATATGGCACCGGCGACATAGCAAGAATGCGAACTCAGAACTAGGTGATATCACTAGGTGACGTAGCTTCCCTAAGAGAATATTTGCAACCATATAAATGAATTGTGTTAAGGTTCCAAGGTTTGCTGGGGGTACAAGAGTTTTAAAACACCCTGGTCTGGATCTTCCTATGGTGTGGCCCTGGACCTCTGACCATTTCTACCTTCACCTCAAGCCTGTCTCCCATGAGGAGACCCTGGGGCTGCCCTCACCCACTGCTCCCTTCTTACCAAAACCTGTGTCTTTAGGCTTGATTCAGGCAAATGTAATTTGCATCCTAGCTCCGTGTCTGAGGTTTTGTTTTCACAGGCCCCGCATTATCAGGGTGGGCCCTAAATGCAATCATTAGTATCCCTATTAGAAGGAGACAAGAGGGAGACTGGGCACATAGAGGAGGTGACGTGAAAGTAGAGCAGAGAGAGATTTGAAGATGCTGGCCTTGAAGATTGGAGTGAGGTGGCCACAGGCCAAGGAATGCCTGCAGCCCCCAGAAGCTGCAGAAACAAGGAATGGATTCTCCCCTAGAGTCCCAAGAGGGAGCACAGCCCTGCCAGCACCGTGATTTCTGTCCAGTCATACTGATTTTGGGCTTCTGGCCTCCAGAACTATGCGAGAATACATTTCTGTTGTTTTAAGCTAGCAAGTTTGTGGTTATTTGTTATAGCGGCCACTGGAAAATCAGATTGTCTAAATCAATGTTCTTATAGCCACACAATAAAATACTTTTTAACCCATGACAAATGGTCATGAGGAAGTATGCTTGTTGATGTGGAAAATGTTTACTCATATATTAAGAAGAAAGTGCCGCCTACAAAACAGCGTGCTTGATTTTGGCATACATAGAGTCAATCCTCGTTATTTGAAGATTCCCTATTTGTGAATTTGCCTGCTTGCTAAAATTGATTTGTAACTTCCAAATCAAAGTCATTTTCAGACATGCATGGGGAGGCCAAAAATTTGAGTCATCTGATGTGCACGTTACCAGCTGAGATCAGACAAGATGACACTCTACCTTCTTGTTTCAGCTCCCATACTATAAGCAAGTGTCCTTTTGCTGTCTATTTAGTGCCACGTTTTCTATACTTTTGTGCTCTTTGTTGGTGATTCCACTGTTTAAAATGGAGCCCAAGTATAGTGTTGAAGTGCTGACTAGTGTTCCTAAGTGCAAGAAGGCTGTGATGTGTCTTATGGAGAAAATACGTGTGTTAGATAAGCTTCATTCGGGCAGTTATATTCCTGTTGGCCATGAGTTCAATGTTAGTGAACCAACTATATACATTAAATAAGTGATCGTTAAACAGAAACATACATAAAACAAGGTTATGTGTTGATCTGCTGGTGAAAATGTGGTGATCAAAGGCTCCCTGGAACTTAACCCTGTATTTCCTTTAGGAGCAATGGTTCAGTGTTCTAGAATTCAGTGTTGGTGGTTACTTTGTAGAACATAACTACTGTGAATAATAAGAATCAACTGAACAGTACATCCACTGAAATGAATTTTATATGATGTATGCATATACACAAATGCATGGAAAAATATGAAAGAATATGCACAGGCATACAAACAGTTATACAAACAGGTAATGAATAGAATTATGGTCTTTTAAATTTTCTTGTTTTTGCCAACCTGCATTTTCTAGTTTTTTTCATAATAACTATGTATTACATGAATTGTAATTATTAAAGTGGATTTGGTGCATCTTCAAACAGAAAATGAATTCATCATATTCAGGTATTTGATCATTTTCATTGTATAATAAAGATGAAAGAATACGGGAATAAGAAGGGTTTATTTTGGTTTGGGGGTGTTTTTTTTTTTAAAGTCAGAATAGTACTTTCAAAGGTAGTAGGCTGGGCTTCCCTGGTGGCGCAGTGGTTGAGAATCTGCCTGCCGATGCAGGCAACAAGGGTTCGTAGCCCTGGTCTGGGAAGATCCCACGTGCCGCGGAGCAACTAGGCCCGTGAGCCACAACTACTGAGCCTGCGCGTCTGGAGCCTGTGCTCCGCAACAAGAGAGGCCGCGATAGTGAGAGGCCCGCGCACCGCGATGAAGAGTGGCCCCCGCTTGCCACAACTAGAGAAAGCCCTCGCACAGAAACGAAGACCCAACACAGCCAAAAATAAATAAATAAAATAAAAATAAAGGAATTCCTTTAAAAAAAAAAAAAAGGTAGTAGGCTGTTTCCAGCCTTTAATCCACTTCATTTTTGCCTCCCTTTACTTTCACCCCGGATCTTCATTGTACGAGCATATCTGGAGGTTTATCATTAACCACTTAAAGTTGATTAAAACTGAACCTATGATTAAAAACCAAAACCACATTCTTAACAGGTGAGTGGATAAACAAACTCTGGTACTTCCAGATAATAAATCAAGCCATGAAAAGACCTGGAGGACACATAAATGCATATTACTAAGTTTTAAGCCTATCTGAAAAGGCTACATCCTGTATGATTCCAACTTGATGACATTCTGGAAAAGACAAAACTATAAAGACAGTAAAAAGATCCGTGGTGGCCAGGGGCTTGGAGGGAGGGAAGGATGAATAAGCAGAGCATGGAGGATTTTTAGGGCAGTGAAACTACTCTGAATGATACTATAATGGTGGATACATGTCGTTACATGTTTGTCAAAACTCAAGAAATATAGAACAACAGGGATGAACTCTAATGAAACTATGGACTTTAGCTGATAATACCGTATCAACACTGGCACATCAATTACAACAAACATCAATTACAAAGGTACCACATTAACACAAGATGTTAATGATAGGGAACTGGGAGTGGGGAGGGTTATAGGAACTCTCTGTAGTTTACACTCAATTTTCCTATAAATCTAAAACTCCTACAAAAACAAACAAACAAAAAACAGTCTATTAAGACCAGAACAAAACAACTCATTCAGTTTCTTTTGGAAATTTTAAAGAAATGTGTTGCCTTTTACAGGACAAAAAGCCTTGGCTACTAAGTTTGCCAGTTAAGGGCTTCCCTGTTGGCGCAGTGGTTGAGAATCTGCCTGCCAATGCAGGGGACACGGGTTCGAGTCCTGGTCTGGGAAGATACCACATGCCACGGAGCAACTAAGCCTGTGAGCCACAACTACTGAGCCTGTGGTCTAGAGCCTGTGGGCCACAACTACTAAAGCCTGCGTGCCACAACTACTGAAGCCCACACATGCCTAGAGCCCGTGCTCCACAACAAGAGAAGCCATCACAATGAGACGCCCACACCCCGCAACAAAGAGTAGCCCCTGCTCGCCACAACTAAAGAAAGCCCGAGCCAAGCAATGAAGACCCAATGCAGCCAAAAATAAATAAACAAATTTATTAAAAAAAAGTTTGCCAGTTAAGGACAACAACATAAACTTCACGATATTGTTTCTCTATCTCTGTGGCCAATTCCTTTTCCAGATTGAATACTGGCAGTGACAACTTTATTTATTCCACATTTATGAGATTTAAAAAAATATTTTGTTTTTATTTTATTCTTCTTAAAATCAATGTGATTTTCTTTGCCTCAAATAGCATTACCATGTCATTTTTTTCTAAACTAAGATCTCATTGTGCTTACTTTTTTTTTAGAATTTTATTTTATTTTATTTTTTATACAGCAGGTTCTTATTAGTTATCTGTTTTATGCATACTAGTGTATAATGTCAATCCCAATCTCCCGGTTCATCCCACCTTCACCCTCCCCCCACCCCATTTCCCCCCTTGGTGTCCATATGTTTGTTCTCTACATCTGTGTCTCTATTTCTGCCTTGCAAACTGGTTCATCTGTATCATTTTTCTAGATTCCACATATATGCATTAATATACGATATTTGTTTTACTCTTTCTGACTTACTTCACTCTGTGTGACAGTCTCTAGGTCCATCCACAACTCTACAAATGACCCAATTTCGTTCCTTTTTATGGCTGAGTAATATTCCATTGTATATATGTACCACATCTTCTCCATCCATTTGTCTGTCGATGGGCATTTAGGTTGCTTCCATGACCTGCTATTGTAAATAATGCTGCAATGAACATTGGGTTGCATGTGTCTTTTTTTGTTTTTTTTAACATCTTTATTGGAGTATAATTGCTTTACATTGTTGTGTTAGTCTCTGCTATATAACAAAGTGAATCAGCTATACATATAAACATATTCCCATATCCCCTCCGTCTTGCATCTCCCTCCCACCCTCCCTATCCCACCCCTCTAGGTGGTCACAGAGCACCGAGCTGGTCTCCCTGTGCTTTGCAGTTGCTTCCCACTAGCTAGCTATTTTACATTTGGTAGTGTATGTATGTCAATGCCACTCTCTCACTTCATCCCAGCTTACCCTTCCCCCTCCCCATGTCCTCAAGTCCATTCCCTACATCCGCATTTTTATTCCTGTCCTGTACCTAGTTTCTTCAGAACCATTTTTTCTTTTTTTAGATTCCATATATATGTGTTAGCATACTGTATTTGTTTTTCTCTTTCTGACTTACTTCACTCTGTATGACAGACTCTAGGTGCATCCACCTCACTACAAATAACTCAATTTCGTTTCTTTTTATGGCTGAGTAATATTCCACTGTATATATGTGCCACATCTTCTTTATCCATTCATCTGTCAATGGACACTTAAGTTGATTCCATGTCCTGGCTATTGTAAATAGTGCTGCAATGAACATTGTGGTACATGACTCTTTTTGAATTATGGTTTTCTCAGGGTATATGCCCAGTAGTGGGATTGCTGGGTCGTATGGTAGTTCTATTTTTAGTTTTTTTAAGGAACCCCCATACTGTTCTCTATAGTGGCTGTATCAATTTACATTCCCACCAACAGTGCAAGAGGGTTCCCTTTTCTCCAACCCTCTCCAGCATTTGTTGTTTGTAGATTTTCTGATGATGCCCATTCTAACTGGTGTGAGGTGATACCTCATTGTAGTTTTGATTTGCATTTCTCTAATAATTAGTGCTGTTTAGCAGCTTTTCATGTGCCTCCTTAGCAGCTTTTCATGTGCCTCCATCTGTATGTCTTCTTTGGAGAAATGTCTCTTTAAGTCTTCTGCCCATTTTTTGATTGGGTTGCTTATATTTTTAATATTGAGCTGCATGTGCTGTTTATATGTTTTGGAGATTAATCCTTTGTCCGTTGATTCATTTGCAAATATTTTCTCCCATTCTGAGGGTTGTCTTTTCGTCTTGTTTATAGTTTCCTTTGCTGTGGAAAAGCTTTTGAGTTTAATTAGGTCCCATTTGTTTATTTTTGTTTTTATTTCCATTACTCTAGGAGGTGGGTCAGAAAAGATCTTGCTGTGATTTATGTCAAAGAGATTTCTTCCTATGTTTTCCTCTAAGAGTTTTATAGTGTCTGGTCTTACATTTAGGTCTTTAATCCATTTTGAGTTTATTTTTGTGTATGGTGTTAGGGAGTGCTCAAATTTCATTCTTTTACATGTAGCTGTCCAGTTTTCCCAGCACCACTTATTGAAGAGACTGTTTTTTCTCCATTCTATATCCTTGCCTCCTTTGTCATAGATTAGTTGACCATAGGTGCATGGGTTTATCTGTGGGTTTTCTATACTGTTCCATTGATTTATATTTCTGTTTTTGTGCCAGTACCATATTGTCTTGATTACTGTAGCTTTGTAGTATAGTCTGAAGTCAGGGAGTCTGTCCTCCAGCTCCATTTTTTTTCCCCTCAAGATTGCTTTGGCTATTCACGGTCTTTTGTGTCTCTATACAAATTTTAAGATTTTTTGTTCTAGTTCTGTAAAACATGCCATTGGTAATTTGATAGGGATTGCATTGAATCTGTAGATTGCTTTGGGTAGTATAGTCATTTTCACAATATTGATTCTTCTAATGCAAGAACATATTTTATCTCTCCATCTGTTTGTGTCATCTTTGATTTTTTCATCAGTGTCTTAGAGATTTCTGAGTACAGGTCTTTTACCTCTTTAGGTAGGTTTATTCCTAGGTATTTTATTCTCTTTGTTGCAGTGGTGAATGGCATTGTTTCCTTAATTTCTCTTTCTGATCTTTCGTTGTTAGTGTATAGGAATGCACGAGATTTTTGCGCATTAATTTTGTATCCAGCAACTTTACCAAATTCACTGGTTAGTTCTAGTAGTTTTCTGGTGGCATCTTTAGGATTATCTATGTATAGTGTCATGTCATCTGAAAACAGTGAGAGTTTTACTTCTTCTTTTCCAATTTGTGTTTCTTTTATTTCTTTTACTTCTCTGATTGCCATGGCTAGGACTTCCAAAACTATGTTGAATAATAGTGGTGAGAGTGGACATCCGTGTCTTGTTCCTGATCTTAGAGGAAATGCTTTCAGTTTTTCACCATTGAAAATGATGTTTGCTTTGGGTTTTGTCGTATATGGCCTTTATTATGTTGAGATAGGTTCCCTTTATGCCCACTTTCTAGAGAGTTTTTATCATAAATCAGTGTTGAATTTTGTCAAAAGATTTTTCTGCATCTACTGAGATGGTCATATGGTTTTTATTCTTCAATTTGTTAATACGGTGTATCACATTGATTGATTTGCATATATTGAAGAATCCTTGCATCCCAGGGATTAATCCCACTTGATTATGGTGTATGATCCTTTAATGTGTTGTTGGATTCTCTTTGCTAGTGTTTTGTTGAGGATATTTGCATCTATATTCATCAATGATATTGGTCTGTAATTTTCTTTTTTTGTAGTATCTTTGTCTGGTTTTGGCATCAGGGTGATTTTGGCCTCGTAGAATGAGTTTGGGAGTGTTCCCTCCTCTGCAATTTTTTGGAAGAGTTTGAGAAGGATGGGTGTTAGCTCTTCGCTAAATGTTTGATGGAATTCACCTGTGACGCCATCTTGTCCTGGACTTTTATTTGTTGGAAGATTTTTAATCACAGTTTCAATTTCATAACTTTTGTTTGGTCTGTTCATATTTTCTATTTCTTCCTGGTTCAGTCTTGGAAGGTTATACCTTTCTAAGAATTTGTTCATTTCTTCCAGGTTGTCCATTTTGTTGGCATAGAGTTGTTTGTAGTAGTCTCTTAGGATACTTTGTATTTCTGTGGTGTCTGTTGTGACTTCTCCTTTTTCATTTCTAATTTTATTACTTTGAGTCCTCTCCTTCTTTTTCTTTTTTTTTTTAACATTTTTTAAAATTAATTAATTAATTTATGGCTGTGTTGGGTCTTCGTTTCTGTGCGAGGGCATTCTCTAGTTGCAGCAAGTGGGGGGCCACTCTTCATCATGGTGCGCGGGCCTCTCACTATCACGGCCTCTCTTGTTGCAGAGAGCAGGCTCAGCAATTGTGGCTCACGGGCCTAGTCGCTACGCGGCATGTGGGATCTTCCCAGACCAGGGCTCGAACCCGTGTCCCCTGCACTGGCAGGCAGATTCTCAACAACTGCGCCACCAGGGAAGCCCTCCCTCTTTTTCTTGATGAGTCTGGCTAATGGTTTATCAATTTTGTTTATCTTCTCGAAGAACCAGCTTTTAGTTTTATTGATCTTTGCTATGGTTTTCTTTGTTTCTATTTCATTTATTTCTGCTCTGATCTTTATGATTTCTTTCCTTCTACTAACTTTGGGTTTTGTTTGTTCTTCTTTCTCTACTTCCTTTAGGTGTAATGTTAGATTGTTTTTTTTTGAGATTTTTCTTGTTTCTTGAGGTAGACTTGTATTGCTATAAACGTCCCTCTTAGAACTGCTTTTGCTGCATCCCATAGGTTTTGGATCGTCATGTTTTCATTGTAATTTGTCTCTAAGTACTTTTTGATTTCCTCTTTTGATTTGCATTATTGTTACCATTTTCCTCTTCAGTGATCTCTTGGTTATTTAGTAATGTATTGTTTAGTTTCCATATGTTTGTGTTTTTTACATTTTTTCCCTGTAATTTGTTTCTAATCTCATAACATTGTGGTGGGGAAAGATGCTTGATATGATTTCAATTTCTTAAATTTACCTAGGCTTGATTTGTGACCCAAGATATGATCTATCCTGGAGAATGTTCCATGTGCACTTGAGAAGAAAGTGTAATCTGCTGTTTTTGGATGGAATGTCCTATAAATATCAATTAAATCTATCTGGTCTATTGTGTCATTTAAAGCTTGTGTTTCTTTATGAATTTTCTGTCTGGATAATCTGTCCATTGGTGTAAGTGAGGTGTTAAAGATCCTCACTATTATTGTGTTATTGTCAATTTCCTCTTTTATAGCTGTGAGCATTTGCCTTATGTATTGAGGTGATCCTATGTTGAGTGCATATATATTTATAATTGTTATATCTTCTTCTTGGATTGATCCCTTGATCATTATGTAGTGTCCTTCCTTGTCTCTTGTTAAAGTCTATTTTATCTGATATGAGTGTTGTTACTCAAGCTTTCTTTTGATTTCCATTTGCATGGAATATCTTTTTCCTTCCCCTCACTTTCAGTCTGTATGTTTCTCTAGTTCCGAAGTGGGTCTCTTTTAGACAGCATATATATGGGTCTTGCTTTTGTATCCTTTCAGTGAGCCTGTGTCTTTTGGTTGGAGCATTCAATCCATTCACATTTAAGGTAATTATCAATATGTATGTTTCTATTACCATTTTCTTAATTGTTATGGGTTTGTTTTCATAGGTCTTTTTCTTCTCTTAGAGAAAGTTCCTTTAGTATTTGTTGTAGAGCTGGTTTTGTGGTGCTGAATTCTCTTAGCTTTTGCTTCTGTGTAAGACTTTTGATTTCTCCACAGAATCTAAATGAGATATTTGTCAGGTAGAATAGTCTTGGTTGTAGGTTCTTCCCTTTCATCACTTTAAATATATAGTGCCACTCTCTTCTGACTTGTAGAGTTTCTGCTGAGAAATCAGCTGTTAACATTATAGGAATTCCCTTGTATGTTATTGGTCGTTTTTCCCTTGTTGCTTTTAATAATTTTTCTTTGTCTTTAATTTTTGTCAGTTTGATTGCTATGTGTCTCAGTGTGTTTCTCCTTGAGTTTATCCTGACTGGGCCTCTCTGTGCTTCCTGGACTTGGATGGCTCTTTCCTTTCCCGTGTTAGGGAAGTTTTCAACTATAATCTCTTCAAATATTTGCTCGGGTCTTTTCTCTCTCTCTTCCTTCTGGGACCCCTATAATGTGAATGTTGGTGCATTTAATATTGTCCCAGAAGTCTCTTAAGCTGTCTTCATTTCTTTTCATTCTTTTTTCTTTATTCTGTTCTGTAGCAGTGAATTCCACCATTCTGTCTTCCAGGTCACTTATCCGTTCTTCTGCCTCAGTTATTCTGCTATTGATTCCTTCCAGTGTATTTTTCATTTCAGTTATTGTATTGTTCATCTCTGTTTGTTTGTTCGTTAATTCTTCTATGTGTTTGTTCTTTAACTCTTCTAGGACTTTGTTAAAGTCCTTTGTTAAAGATTTCTTGCATCTTCTCGATCTTTGCCTCCATTCTTTTTCTGAGGTCCTGGATCATCTTCACTATTATTATTCTAAATTCTTTTTCTGGGAGATTGCCTATCTCCACTTCATTTATTTGTTTTTCTGGGGTTTTATCTTGTTCCTTCATCTGGTACATAGTCCTCTGCCTTTTCATTTTGTCTGTCTTTCTGTTAATGTGGTTTTCGTTTCATAGGCTGCAGGATTGTAGCTCTTCTTCCTTCTCTCATTGTGGTTACTTTTTTTCTCAGTCGCCTAAAAGGCATTTTTAACTCTTCATCCAGTTATGATTTACAGGTATTTATAATATTATAAATATGATGGGATTTTTAAAAAAAAACTATTGCATCAGTAAACATGGTAACAATAATGCAAATCAAAAACGGAAAAAAACCTCAGACTTTCAGGGTAAACCCTGTCCATTTTCATTTTTCCCTCTTATAAAGGCACTATATATTGAAATCATTGGATAAATACAATGTTGTATTTTCTTTACAATAATGTATATGTATTTTTCATAGTTTGACAATTAAAATTTTAAAGGAAACATATTTCAAGTTAAAATAACACGATTAATTATTATTAAACATGGTTTGTTTTTAATTTTTTATATTGTAAGTAAAATGTATAGAAAAGTGTTCATGCATATAACTTTTTATTTTTTTAAAAATATATTACTTTAAAATAAACTCAAAATGGATTAAAGACCTAAGTGTAAGGCCAGACACTATCAAACTCTTAGAGGAAAACATAGGCAGAACACTCTATGACATAAATCACAGCAAGATCCTTTTTGACCCACCTCCTAGAGAAATGGAAATAAAAACACAAATAAACAAATGGAACCTAATGAAACTTAAAAGGTTTTACACAGCAAAGGAAACCATAAACAAGATGAAAAGACAACCCTCAGAATGGGAGAAAATATTTGCAAATGAAGCAACTGACAAAGGATTAATCTCCAAGATTTACAAGCAGCTCATGCAGCTCAATAACAAAACCACAAACAACCCAATCCAAAAATGGGCAGAAGTCCTAAATAGACATTTCTCCAAAGAAGATATACAGATTGCCAACAAACACATGAAAGAATGCTCAACATCATTAATCATTAGAGAAATGCAAATCAAAACTACAATGAGATATCATCTCACACCAGTCAGAATGGCCATCATCAAAAAATCTATAAACAATAAATGCTGGAGAGGGTGTGCAGAAAAGGGAACCCTCTTGCACTGTTGGTGGGAATGTAAATTGATATAGCCACTATGGAGAACAGTATGGAGTTTCCTTAAAAAACTAAAAATAGAACTACCGTATGACCCAGCAATCCCACTACTGGGCATATACCCTGAGAAAACCATAATTCAAAAAGAGTCATGTACCAAAATGTTCATTGCAGCTCTATTTACAATAGCCAGGACATGGAAGCAACCTAAATGTCCATCGACAGATGAATGGATAAAGAAGATGTGGCACATATATACAATGGAATATTACTCAGCCATAAAAAGAAATGAAATGGAGGTATTTGTAGTGAGGTGGATGGAGTTAGAGTCTGTCATACAGAGTGAAGTAAGTAAGAAAGAGAAAAACAAATACAGTATGCTAACACATATATATGGAATCTAAGGGGAAAAAAAAAAAGGTCATGAAGAACCTAGTGGCAAGACAAGAATAAAGACACAGACCTACTAGAGAATGGACTTGAGGATATGGGGAGGGAGAGGGGTGAGATGTGACAGGGTGAGAGAGTGTCATGGACATATATACACTACCAAATGTAAAATAGATAGCTAGTGGGAAGCAGCCACATAGCACAGGGAGATCAGCTCGGTGCTTTGTGACCACCTAGAGGGGTGGGATAAGGAGGGTGGGAGGGAGGGAGATGCAAGAGGGAAGAGATATGGGAACATATGTATATGTATAACTGATTCACTTTGTTATAAAGCAGAAATTAACACACCATTGTAAAGCAATTATACTCCAATAAAGATGTTTAAAAAAAAAAAGATATTACTTTAGAATAAATTTTCAAGAAAAAGATCACTAATTTTTTAATTTTTTGACACTGCAGGTCGGAAATTAATTTATACCCAGACAGTGTGTTATTTTGAGGCACATTTTTCTTTAATACAGTTTGGACTTTATGCATCTCATTAGGTAAAATTATAGAGTGACTCATATCAAAATAATACTGAGATATATCAGTGATTCAAGTGTAAAAACTAAAACCCATAAAGGAATAAAAGTAAACATTAAGAATATGTTTACAATCTTGGAGAGAAGACCCATTTAAGCCTGCAGCAAATAAATAAGTAAAACAATTAACAGATTTGATTAAGTGAAAATTAAAATCCTTTGCAGAGCTAAGGAAAAAAATGCAAATTGAAAAAATATGTTTGCAACACATATGACAGCCTAATTTCCTTAGTATAAAGAGTGCTCATAAAGCAATAAACAAGGACAAACAGCCCCATAGGAAAATGGGCAAAGGACCAGAAAAAGTAAGAATAAAAGTGACCAAAAAACATATATGAAGATACTCAATTTCTTTCATCACTAAAGAAATGCAAATTAAATCAATGAGATTATTTATATTTATCTGATTGACAGAGATAAGGTTTGGTTATGCTCAGGGTTCCTACGTAAAATGGCACCGTTTCTTAGAATACACATTCTCTGACAAATATCATAGCTTGAATTTCCCAGAAAGCACAGCCCAGAGGCAAAGGCTTACACGCTGCCAATTAATCCCAGGAAGCAGGAGAGGAGCTCAGTGAACAGGGAAGGAGGGAGACCAGGAAGGAGAGTGAATTAAAGAAATTAGGTGAAAACTATAACATATTTTTAAACTGTTTTCACATATCATATAGTTGGTAGTGTTGCTATTTTAAAACTTTTCTCTGTGGGTAGAACAAATAGGCAATTATGCGGTATTCCAAATTCAACATCTTCAGTGTTCTCAAGAACCAGGATTCTCAGGGTCAAAGAGAAGGGATAGAGCTATAAAATAAGTGAGATTAAGTAAAACTCTGTAGCCCTACATTTGATTTGGAAACATCACTTTGAGACTATGATATACTTTTTATAAAACAAAATAAACCACTTTTTTCCATGTCTTTCTGCTGAAAAAGCTTTGAAAAAAATGACAATCCCAGTAGCAGTCAGGACCTCCAGCACCTAGATTATTCTCCAAATCATCTTCCATTAAAAGGAACCAGGGCTCCTTGGAAAAATCACTGATACCAAGTCTGAGACAGGAAATGTACAAGATGAGCCTGAACATCATATCATATTAGAAAGCAAGGAAATTATCAAAGCTACAGGAGTCATATCTGAAAGACCAGAAGCCAACTTGAAGGGTTCCCATTAACCAAAAATAGCTTAATTTAACCTCCATCCCCCGCCTCCCAGCCCTCAGTACAGGATCCCCTCTAGTCATGAACCATGGAAACTGAATCCTATCTCAATAGAAACCTCCCATCTCCTGTGCTGAATATGTGGAATGCCACGTTTGAATCTTCTTTAGGCTATACCTGGGGGAAGGGGGCACTAGTCAAAAAGGCTTCAGATTGACCCAGATCTATTTGATTTTTCTATTCCCCACCTCCTCAACCTCACCCCGTCCCCTCTCACTCACCCTCAACACACACAGCCATCTACTCACTCCTTCCCTCATCAAAAAGGCCTTCCCTATTCTTGCCAGGTGAGAATGGCTTTACATGACATTCTTTCCATATCCTCTCAATGGCTAAAGTGATCTGAGTCAACCAGGTCTTGGCTCTTGCCATTTCAAGAGAGGGTTTTTGAAATTCGGAAAGACCTTTATCTCTCAGTCAAGGCCTTTCAAACAACCATTGATTCAATGCTCAGGAAGTCAGAGGGAAACCCAAGACTTAAGTGTCAGAGAAGAACAAAGTGTTTATGTCTTCAAATCTGTTATCCTTCAGCTCCTGGGCCTGTCAGTCAATCTCAACATCACTAAAAGTGTAACACACAGACATTATGTGTTCCTGAGGGGATGCAATTATGATGTGCACAGCACAGCACCAACTGTGAACTAGTCATACCTTAAACACTGAACTTGAATCTAATCAAGCTTTTAAATATAGCTTTCAATGCAGAGGAAATACGAAGGTGAAATAAAGGTTAAATCACCCCCTGAAAAAACAAACAGATAAGTCATAGAACATTCTGTGGGACAAAAGCATGTATAAAGAAGGGGAGGGGGCATTTGCTGCAGATTCACAAACTAAAGAAACAGAACAACCAAATGAAGCATATGGACCTTGCTTGGATCCTGACTCAAACAAACATTATAAAAATACATTTTTAATGCAATCTCTGATTTTTTATGCAATTAGGAAAATTTGAATATAGACTAGATATTACCCGATATCAAGGAATTACCACTTATTTTGTTAGACGTGCTTTTTAATAGAAAAATGTTCCAATGTTTTAAAGATGCATATTGAAATATGTTGGGGTAAAATAACATGATATTACGGATTTATTTTAAAGTAGTTTATACTTCACTTTTTCAAAATATTTATTTATTTATTTGGCTATGCTGGGTCTGAGTTGCAGCACACTGGCTCTTTAGTTGCGGCATGTGGGATCTAGTTCCCTGACCAGGAGCCGAACCCAGGCCCCCTGCAATTGGGAGAGTGGGGTCTTAGCCACTGGACCACCAGGGAAGTCCCTATTAAAGTAGTTAAAAAAAAAAAAAAGAAGAATTCAATCTAAATATACCAACCTGAGAAAATGTCTTTAATACATTTTCTCAGGTTGGTACATGCAAAATGCAAGTTGAAGGTAAAAATATATAACATAATTATATTTCATCAATATAAAGTTTTGTAGTTAGATGATAGATATAGAAATGACCCTATACATGTCGGTAAAATAGGAATAAAATGCACAGAATTTAAATAACAGTTACCTTGGGGGGAAAGTGTTGCTTGGAAAGAAAGAGGACTTTGAAATATAACTTTTAATAATTGTTTACAGTTGTACTGTAATTGATGAATATTTACTTTTTGTTCTTTAATTATTTGTCAAATAAAAAATTAAAAACCTTAAAACCACAAACTTAAAATTTAAACCTATTCTACCTATTACATATATAGAAAAATGAAGAGAGAACATCTGGAAGGACAAGAGTCAATGGTGATTTCCTCTGAGAACAGGCATTTGGAGGAGCTGGCAAGACAACTAGAAATTTCATCCTGCAGACTTCAGTACTGATTGAACCTTTTATAACAAGCATGAGGTAAATTCACCATTGAAAGAAAAAGGAATAAAAGTTAATACACAAACTCAAAGCCTAGAAAAAACAATTAAACCAAACATCTTTTTATATACAACCTGTCAACTTCTTGAGGATGCATATCTTGTCAAATATTTGCTCTTATAAAAAAAGAGAAGAAACACTAAAATGTTACCAACTGGTTAAAAACAAACACCAAGTTGTTGCGATCAGCTTTGGGTTTAAAATCCTGGATTCGGATCCCAGAGTTGTCACTACAACTGTATGACATTGGCCAAATTACATCATCTCTCTTAGCCACATGACAACTATGAAAGGGGTTAAATAACAGGAGAAGCCCAAACCCAAATCCTTGTTCGGCCATTTACCATCTGTTGTGTCCTTGGTTGAGTGACAATTTCCCTGTGCCTCGGTTTTCTCATCTGCAAAATGGAGGTACAACCTCCTAGGATTGTGGTGAGGATTAAAGGAGTTACATACAAAACATTTAGAACAATGCCAACCCCAAATAAACCTCTCAGTAAGTGGGGTTATTATCACCTCCTACGTAGGAACTACAAAAACTTAAATGAGATTCTGCACATTGAGCACTTTGCACAGTACCTTGGTAGATGTTATTATACTCATCAATCCAGGATTAAGTGTATTTTTTTATTGTGGTTAAAAAATATATATACATAAAATGTGCCATCTTAACCATTTTTAACTGTACAGTTCAGTAGTGTTAAGTATATTCACACTGTTGTGAAACAGATCTCCAGAACTTTTTCATCCTGCATAACTGAAACCTTGTACCCATTAAACAACAACTCCCTTTTACCCCTTCTCCCCAGCCCCACCATTATACTTTCTTTTTCTATGAATTTGACTACTTTAGGTACCCCAAACTAGTGGAACCATACAGTATTTGTCTTTTTGTGACTTGCTTATTTCACTTAGCATAATGTCCTAAAAGTTCATCTGTGTTGTAGCATGTGCAAGGATTTCTTCCTTTTTGAGGCTGAATAATATCCCATTGCTTGTACATACCACATTTTGTCTATTTGTCCATCCGTCGATGGACACTTGTGTTGCTTCTATCTCTTGGCTATAGTGAATAGTGCTGCTATGAATATGGGTATGCAAATATCTCTTCAGCACTCTGCTTTCAGTTCTTTTGGATATATACCCAGAAATAGGATTGCTGGATCATATGGTAGTGCTATTTTTAATTTTGTGAGGAACTTCCATACTACTTTCCCTAGCAGCTGTACTGTTTTACCTTCCCACCAACAGTGTGCAAGGGTTCCAATTTTATCACATCCTCTCTAACACCTGTTATTTTCTGTTTTGTTTTGTTTTAATAGTAGCCATCCTACTATCAAGTATCAGGTGACATCTCTGTGGTTTTGATTTGCATTTCTCTTATGATTAGTGAGGTTGAGCATATTTTCATGCATTTGTTAGCCATTTGTATTTCTTCTTCGGACATATGTGTATTCAAGTCCTATTTCTCTTAAAAAAGAAAGAGAAGAAACACTAAGATGTTACCAACTGGTTAAAAACAAACACCAGTATGGTTATGATCAGGTTTGGGTTCTCTCTCTCTCTCTTTTACTGTGTCCCCCCATGGCAGACAGAGAGAGAGTTCTTTGGCATCCCTTCTTATAAGGAAAGGACACTAATCCTATCAAATCAGGGTCCCACCCTTAGGTTCTCATTTAACTTTAATTCATAAAGCCCCGATCTCCAAACACAAGCACACTGGGGGTTAGAGCTTCATGAAGTTGGAGGGGGACTCAACTCAGCCCATACCACTGAGTAAGTGCATACATGTTCCATAAATCTGCTGTGGCTTGTCACCCTTGCCATGAGCTTCTTCAAGCTACGGCCATCTCACGATGCCTGTATCACTGTAATCATCACCCTCACCTTCATCCTTATCATCAACAAATTGTAGTTTTCTTTCCAGGGAGATTCTCTCAGGCCCCCTTGATGGAGCTTTAGCAAGACAAATGTCTAGCATATCAAGGAAACAAAGTCTTGTGGACTTTTACAGTAACCAAGAAGAGGCGTATCCACTAAGGCCTAAACTGAAATTCTTCAGTAACCTGAGTCCTCAGCTAGAGCAAAATCTTCTACTGCAAAGCTGCTCTCCTCTTTGAGCAGGGGACTGAATGCTGAAGGTCATAAAAAATTTAACAGGTGCAAGTACTGTTCATGAACTCTAATAATTTATTTTGCATTCATGGTGCATTTAGGTTTATAGGACATTGTCAATAAATTGTTGCAATGTGCATTTATGTTTATGATTTATAAATATTGTAAATACTATGATGATTATTGAAAGGCATACTGACAAATCTTATTGATTACCAATGTTTAAATATGTCAGTTTTGTTTGAAGGGTAAAAACTGTCTGTACTTTTTAATTCTCAAGGCTCTTATCTCTAAAGTGGACACTTTTTTTTTTTTTTTTTTAGTTTTTTAATTATTCACTTTATTTTCCAGTTTGGGTCACATATAATGACTTTTTTCTTTTTTTTTTTTTTAACATCTTTATTGGAGTATAATTGCTTTACAATGGTGTGTTAGTTTCTGCTTTATAACAAAGTGAATCAGCTATACATATACATATATCCCCATATCTCCTCCCTCTTATGTCTCCCTCCCACCATCCCTACCCCTCTAGGTGGTCACAAAGCACCGAGCTGATTTCCCTGTGCTACGCGGCTGCTTCCTACTAGCTAGCTATTTTACATTTGATAGTGTATATATGTCCATGCCACTCTCTCACTTTGTCCCAGCTTACCCTTCCCCCTCCCTGTGTCCTCAAGTCCATTCTCTATGTCTGGGTCTTTATTCCTGTCCTGCCCCTAGGACACATATCTAGAGATATCAAGTAAAACAAGACTCCAAATATGGAGGAAATGGTCCCCGTTCTTGTGACAGCTACTTAATAAAATAATAAAACAAAGGTAAAATCTAGACAACATATAAAGCTTGCCACCAAGAAAATAAGTCACAAACTGAACACAGCACTTTCCTCCAGGCTAGATCTTACAGACACACACACCATCGGTTTCAAAATCATTTTAGAAGAGACTCGGAAAACCGCCCTGCCTCACCCATAGGTTCCTTAGCTTCAAGGGTCCCAACTCTAGTGGGGAGCTGACCCAATTAAAAGCCACAGGCATGATGGCAGCCAGGCCAGGAGACCCAGTGTTCACTCAAATATCTCAACGGAGTCAAGTTAACATTGATTGTTAACATTGATTGTTATGGAGACAGCCAGTTTTCTTCATGAATGAACAGCTGTTCCATCACTCTGCCCAAAGGAACACTGCCAAAGTCTGGGGGCCCAGCTGGCTCCCAACGAAGGCACACACTGCCAGAGAGGGGGCTCAGAGGGAGAAGTGACCCAGCCTTCTTTGACAGGTCAATTGAGCTCTGCTGTAGAAAATGCTTCACACAGGCCTGTTTTCTCTCCTCCTCACCGGCAGGGCAAACATGGCTTGATTGTTAAAATGACCATGAATAACTATGGCTGGCTTTTTGCCCTGTTGGTGGCTGCACATACTGATTTTTCCACTACTTTCAAAATCCTTTCTAAAGGGTGTTGTGAGGAAATTCTAGAAGACAAACACTCCCTATAAATGAACCCCCAAACAGAGGGGTGTTGTCACAGACCTCAGAGCAGCCTTTCAAGTATGCAGACTTTGTCCGTAAGACACCGCCTTCTCACTAATTGAAAGGATGCTAATTCTTGCTGAGTCCCTCTTGCTTGCTCTACCAAGTTGAAGCTGGTTGGATCTAAACTTTGTGCTGTGTTCTCTCTTTGTATCTGCTATTTGTAGAACATTACCTGTGGTGGGGAATATAACTATGGAGACTGGAGTCCCTGTCCTCAGTAAACTCACGATCGCTTGGACCCACAAGTGCACAAGAAGATGGGGTGGAATAGAAAAGTGGCACTGAGCTGATACCTGGCCTGCCAAAGTCAAGCCTGTGTCCTCACAAACTCCAGAGCTAAGCAAAGGGAGGATGAATCACATAAATACGTGGCTTTAAAGCACTGAGGTCAGGACGCTGCACCCATTAAAAAGAACGAGGCAGAGCCATATGTGCTGACAGGGAGCAAGCCCAGAACACACTGGAGACAGACAAAAGTAAGAAGCAGAGCAGTGTGCATGATGTGTTCCCATTCATGCCCAAGGCAGGGAATGGGGAGGAAGAGGATATAAATATGTGGAGAATAAACACAGAAACTTTCCCAAGAATTTGGTAACAGAGATTTCCTCTAGGGACAAAAGCTGCATGACTAGGAGTTGGAGTGGGGGTGAGTGGGATGGGACATACTTTTCACTATTTTTGAATTTGTTATAGTATGAATGTATTATCTTTCAGTATCTTTTGAATTTAACTTAAAATAATTTCTAAGACATCTATGAGTAGCATTCTTCGTTTGAGGTATAGAGAAGCAAAAATATGTGTGTGTGTGTGTGTGTGTGTGTGTGTATGTGTTTATTCAATGCAATCCCAATCCAAATCTCAGCATGCTTTTTTTTCTGATTCTAAACTGATTCTAGAATTCAAATGGAAATGCAAAGATCCTGGAAGAGCCAAAACAAGTCTGGAAAAGAACAGAGTTGAAGAACTAACAGTACATGATTTCAAGAAATATTATGAAGCTATGTTATTTAAAACACCATGGTATTGGCGTAATGGTAGACAAAATGATCAGTGGTATAGAGTAGAGTGTGCATGCGTAAAGAACTCTAGAAGGATATACAAAAAACTGATGGCATTTATTATCTTCTTGCAGGTTGGGAGTTGGTTGGATGAAGAGCAGGAGGGGGAGCTTTTCACTGTATACATATTTAATGTGTGAATCATGTGAATGTATTACCTATTCAAAAAATGAAATTCAAAAGCACTTATGCCGCTTCTTAAGGCACAGTTTATGCTAAATTTCGAGAGCAAATTATCAGGAAGTATTGCAAATCTTCCATTTTGGTAAGAAAAAAAAAATTCAAATTGTCCATCAGATCAATTTAAGCCAAGGTTTGGATCCTAGGGCTATTGGTGTTTACAAAGACACTAAGTTATTTCTGAGAACATTAGGAAATGTTGTGTCTGAGCAAGGTATTTTTTAACCCTATGCCGTGGTCACATCTGATCCCAAAGCAAAGAAACTCTTTATCAAGAAAGAAGCTGAGGGCTTCCTTGGTGGCGCAGTGGTTGAGAATCTGCCTGCCAATGCAGGAGACACGGGTTCGAGCCCTGGTCTGGGAGGATCCCACATACCGCGGAGCAACTGGGCCCGTGAGCCACAACTACTGAGCCTACGCGTCCGGAGCCTGTGCTCCGCAACAAGAGAGGCCGCGATAGTGAGAGGTCCGCGTACCACCGCGATGAAGAGTGGGCCCCGCTTGCCGCAGCTGGAGAAAGCCCTGGCACAGAAACGAAGACCCAACACAGCCAAAAATAAATAAATAATTAAAAAAAAAAAAAGAAAGAAGCTGAATTTCTGGTTCCCTCCTCCAGCTGAGATCTCAACCAACAAGACTTTTTCCTTTTCCTTCCTTTTCTTTTTTTTATTAAAATATAGTCAATTTACGATGCTGTGTTTTCTTTTTTAAGGCAGTTTTATCAGGTATAATTGGCAGACAATAAACTGTACACATTTAAAGTGTATAATTTGATGTTTGACATATGTATTGAAAATTGCAAAATCTCTCCACACGAAGACTCCATCCAATCCCTAACACTAAGAGACTTGACCAAACTCTAACTTGGCTCCTAGTAGCCTAACGCTGTGTCCCTGGGTTGACCCAGCCCCCCTAAGTTCCTGCCTGGGAAAACCCAGGCTGCCAAAAGAATGTACTGTTTGTTCCAGCCAAGATCTGATAAGCCCCTGACCTCCCTTTTCTTAGAGCAATTATGTTAGAAAACTTGCAATTGTTAAGTCCTTTGCCTTGTCTCTTTGAGAAGTATATGTATCTTCTATAACCCAGGAATGTCTTTCTCAAACAGAGCCTTTCCTTTGAAATGTGACCATCAAGAAGGATAAGCCCCCTGTCATGCCGTCTTTGTGGGAGGGTAGGAACCAACTTCAATAAGCACCAGTTAGCAGACACAGATGGCCGAATCATATCTCTCTCTTTTTTTTTTAAAGAGATATTTAAAATATTTGAATATTAAAAGTTCTAGGGCTTCCCTGGTGGCGCAGTGGTTGAGAATCTGCCTGCCAATGCAGAGGATACGGGTTCGAGCCCTGGTCTGGGAAGATCCCATATGCCGCGAAGCAACTGGGCCAGTGAGCCACAATTACTGAGCCTGCGCGTCTGGAGCCTGTGCTCTGCAACAAGAGAGGCCACGATAATGAGAGGCCCGCGCACCGCGATGAAGAATGGCCCCCACTTGCCGCAACTAGAGAAAGCCCTCACACAGAAACGAAGACCCAACACAGCCATAAAAATAAATAAATAAATAAACCCAAAGTTAAAAAAAAAAAAAATTAAAAAAAAAAAGTTCTAATTTTTCATAAAGATGCATTATAATTGCAAGGAGCTTACAAGAATTATCTTCCTATTAAACATCTCCTAGAAAATACATATTCCACTAAAGCAAAGATTACTAGCTACCCTCCAAAATATGCGTTACCACTTTAATAATGCAGAATTTTATTTTAGGAAGAAGCGCATGAGGGAGAGACTTCATTTCCCATTCCCTTCTTTTGTTTTGTCCACAAACTGTCTGCTTGTAGCAAATACCTCCATAATTATCATTAATATAATTGCCTCAGCTTTTAGCATCCTCCTTAATAAACACGTCAGGATGAGGAAATGCTAAGAAAGGCAAACCTTTGCCTGGAATGGGCATTACCTCTAATCACGTTTCTTAATGTCCTCTAGGACTTTTCCTTAGTTCACTCTGGTGTTTACTTTTTAATTTAATTTAATTTAATTTAATTTTCACCTCAATGTTTAAAAGGCCCTCCCGACCCTCCCCATCCATTCCTCAACCCCAGGCAACCACTGATGTGCTTTCTGTCCATATAAATTGCATTTTCTAGACTCCCTCCCCCAGTTTTATTGAGATAGAGTTGACATACATCACAGTATAAATTTAAGGTTGTTGAAGAAAATTCAATTAACTATCAAGTTAAGAAGAAAAAAAGGGAATTTTATTAGAACCAAACTGAGAATTATAACCGCGGAAGCAGATTCTCAGAAAGCTCTGAGAACTCTTCCTCCTGTTGGAAGTTGAATACACTTTTTGAGACAAAGGGCCATACATCAAAATGACATACTGATATGTTACATAAAGTTCACCAAGGATACATAGTACAGGTAAGCACGTACAAAGCAAGAAGCAAGTCACCATGACCCCCCACGGAGCTGTGAAAGAACACTATTCTTTAAGAAGTTATATTACTAGCATCAGAAGAAAAAAAAATGATCTTTACGGTTGAGCAGGCTCTCCCATCTCTGAGGAGCCCTGGTTAATGTGTAATGCAGATGCACACTGCACATCAGGGAGGCAGGAGGCCCAAACAGACACACAAAGAGAATTTTAAATTAATTTTTTCTTGTCCTGTCTTAAAATATAAATTTTATTTCATCAAGGTGCACAGCATAATGGTTTCATTTACATATATTGTGAAATGATCACCACAATAAGTTTAGTTAACATCCATCATTTCACATAGATACAACAAAAAGAGAAATCAAAAAGGAAAAACATGCTTTCCTTGTGATGATACCTCTTAGGATTTACTTTCTTAACAACTTTCCTACATATCACACAGCAGTGTTAACTACAGTCATCATGCTGTACATTACAGCCCTGGTAATTATTTATCTTGTAACTGAAAGTTTGTACCTTTTGATCACCTTTCAACAATTCCAATTCTAAAAAATGTAGACTTTTAAAATATATATGGAATCATACAAATATTTATTCTCTTTTTGTCTGGTTTCTTCACTCAAATATTACTTTGAGAGTCATCAATGTTGTTGTGTGTGTCAATAGTTCATTCCTTTTTATTGCTGAGGAGTACTCTATTCTATAGATATATTACATTCTTTCTTATCCATTTACCCACGGATGGGGGTAGTTTCCTGTTTGGGACTCTTGCAAATAAAGTGGCTATGAACATTTGTGTACAAGTCTTTGTATGGATGAATATTTCCTTCTCTTTTGGTTAAATATCTAGTAGGGGAATGGCTAGATCATAGGGTAGATATATGTTTAACTTTTTAAGAAATGGCCAGATTCTTGGTTCTAGTGTTTTTTTGTTTATTTCTTTTTTCAAATTCCATCTGATAGTCTGATGGAATGTTCTGATAGATGCACTTGTGTGCAAATAAAGACAGTTTTACTTGTTCTTTTTCAATCTGGATGCCTTTTATTTCTTTTTCTTGTCCAGTTGTACCCCTAGTACAATGTTAAATAAAAGTGGTGAGAGAAAACATCCCTGTCCTATTCCCGACCTTAGGGGGAAGATATTCAGTCTTTCACCATTAAGTATGACATCAGACAGGTTTTTTGCAGATGCCCTCTATCTGATTGAAGAAGTTCCCTTTTACTATTAGTTTGCTGAGAGTTTTTATAAGAAATGAATGTTGGATTTTGTCAGACACTTTTTCTCCATCTATTAAGATGATCATATGATTTGTTCGTTCTTGTTTTTTTAGCTAATATAGTGAATTATAATAACTGATTTTCAAATGCTAAAATGACTCTGCATTCCTGGATAAACCCCACTTGGTCATGTTGTATTATCCTTTTAATATATTGTTGGATTCAACTTGTTAAAATGTTAGAATTTTTGCGCCCATATTCATGAAGGATATTGGTATGCAGTTTTTTTTTTTCTTGTGTTACCTTTGACTGGTGTCAGGATCAGGGTGATGCTGGCCTTATATTGTAGAATGAGTTAGAAAGTATTGCTTATTCTTCCTCTTCAATTTTGGAGGAGGAGTTTGTGTAGAATTTTTATTATTTTTTCCTTAAATCCTTTTTAAAATTCACCAGTAAGGCCATTGGGGCTTGTGTCTTAGTCCATTCAGGCTGCCATAACAAAATAACAGACTGGGTGACTTATAAACAACAGAAATTTCTCTCTCACAGTTCTGGAGGCTGGAAGTCTGAGATTAAGGTGCCCTCATGGTCAGGTTCTGGTGAGAGCCCTCATCCTAGTGCAGACAGCTGACTTCTTATTTTGTCCTCACATGGTGGAAGGAGCAAGGAAGCTTTCTCCAGCCACTTTTAAAAGGGCACTAATCCCATTCACGAGGGCTCCATGCTCATGAGCTAATCACCCCAAAGGCCTCCACCTCTTAATATCATCACCTTGGGGGCTAGGTTTCAACATATAAATTTTGGAGGGACACAAAGATTCAGACTATAGCAGCTTGGAGTTTTCTTTATGAGGTGGTTTTTAATTACAAATTCAATTTCTTCAATAAATATAGGTTTACTCTGGTTATGTATGCTTTTCTTCAGTGAGCTAGGGTTTATGTCTAGAGTTTATATCTCTCAGGAATTTGCCCATTTCATCTAAGTTGTTGAATTTATTGGCATTAAGTTGTTTATGTTATTCCCTTGTTATCTTTTTAACATCTGTAGCTGTCACCCATCTCATTCCTGATATTAGTAATATGTGTCTTTTCTTCTTTACTCGATCAGTCTGTCTAGAAGTTTATCAATATTATCAATCTTCTCAAAAACCAGATTTTCATTAATTTTGTCTATTGTTTTGTTTTCTATATCACTGATTTCCACTTTGATATTTATTTCCTTTCTTCTGCTTCATTTGGATGGAAGAAAGAGAAAAGAAAGTATACATCCCCTCCTTTTGAGGCTATGCCCCAGAAACTATTATACATATATCACTTCCCCTTACATCCCACTGGCTGTAAGTAACTTAGCCACATGGGCAGGCTTTGCTTCCAGGGAAGCTGGGAAAATGGAAAGTATATTGAGGGTGGTCACTTGTCCCACTGAAACTCAAGGTTGCTACTGCTGAAAAGAAGAGAACAGATAATGGGGGACAATGATTAGTCTCTGCCATCTGTAAAACTAAGTACAGAGAAAATTCTCAAAAGAATCTATTGCTGTGGGGTTAAAGAGATGATTCCAACTGGATAAATGGAATATAGCTGGGAATTCCAGGGAACACAAACCCTTATTTCCCAGGGTTAGGTGTGAAAAGAACATTTGTCCCTTTTTACTTCGAATTATTTGGACCTGTAACACAGCACTTCTCAAACTTTAATATGCAGATTAATCACCCGGGCATCTTGTTAAAAATGCAGTTTCTGATTCAGTAGGTCTGGGATATACCCCAAGATTCTGCATTCCTAACAGCTCCTAAGTGAGACCAGTACTGCTGGTCTGAGCATCATATTTTGAGTAGCAGAGTATAGATCCTGTAATGGGTTGAATTGTATCCCCCAAAAAGATATGTTCACATCCTAACCTAACCTCCAGCACTTGTGACTGTGACCTTATTTGGAAATAGGGTCTTGGCAGATATAACTAAGACGTAAATTAAGATGAGGTCATACTGGATTAGGGTGGGCCCTAGATCCAACCACTGGTGTCCTTGTAAGAGGAGAGGACACACAGAGATCCACACAGGGAAGAAAGCCATGTGAAGAGAGGAAGCAGAGACCGGACGTGGTGCAGCTATAAGCCAAGGAATACCAGGGATTGCCAGTAGCCACCGGAAGCTAGAAGAGGCAAGGAAGCATCCTCCGTTATGCTCGCATCCTTCAGAGAGAGCATGGCCCTGCCTGCGACTTGAATTCAGACTTCTAGCCTCCAGAACTGTGAGAAAACATGTTTCTGGTTTTTTATGCCACCCAGTTTGTGGTAATTTGTAACGGCAGCCCCAGCACATTAATACACACCCCTTGATTTGGTGTGTGGGGGGCTGGAAGAGTCTCTCAGAATCGTACATTGTCAAAATTGTGTCATACTTCATTTGCTTCACTCCCAAGGCAACATTTCTCAAAGCATAGAGTAATGACTTAGGATCTTCTCTTAAAATCCACATTTATGGGCGCCACTCTAGCCATGGAATCAATATTCCTAAAGATTGGGCCCAACATTAGCTTTTCAAACAGGCACCCCAGGTGACAGGCTCTGTAGCTGTTTCCTTAAGGTCCTGCGATGTACACAGCTTCATTATGTGATGTGGATTCAAGGCCAAGATGCCGACAGCTGCCTCTCCATTTAAGGTCCACCTTGAAATCTCACTGTGAAGACCTCAGTCCTTCAGCTAAATGGGTAAAGGATTAAAAAGCAAATGCCTCATTGTTACCGACCTGGGTTCCTGGACCCTTTAATCAGTAGAAATTGATAAGAGGCTGGACAAGAATTCAGGCAGGTTTTGTGGTTACACAGGTAAATCCATTTGTCAACCCAGCGAGTGTCTGTGCATTTCACTGTATCTAAATATTCCATACAAGAAAATACCAAAAAGTTTCATTTCTACCTCATGAAAACACCACTTTTGGGCATATAGGAAAAGAATGCCATGCTACCAAATGGTGGCCCAGGCTTGTATTAGGACACAGAGCCGGACCTGAATTCATGTTTTCTGGTCACCAAGAGGCCTTGGTCAGAAAGGCTCTTGCTGGTGTCTATGAACTTGGAACACCATCAGAGTATGAACTACGTCCAGTACACTAAGTCCCCTAGATATGAACGAGTTCCATTCCAAGAGTGCGTTTTTAAGTCCAGTTTGTTCATAAGTCCAACAAAGTTAGCCTAGGTACCCCACTAACACAGTCAGCTATATAGTACTGTACTGTAATAGGTTTATAATACTTTTCACACAAATAATACATAAAAAATAAACAAACACAAAAAATAAAGAAAACATTTTTAATCTTACAGTACAGTACCTTGAAAAGTACAGTAGTACAGTACAACAGCTGGCATACAGGGGCACATCGAGTGAACAGGCAAGAAGAGTTACTGACTGGAGGAGAGAGAGGAGGTGGGAGCTGAAAGATCGTCAGCAATAGGAGACTTAGCAGTATCAGCTATAAAAACCGCTGCTTTTACGCTTGCTTCCAGACATACTGGGCTTGAAATAAACATACTGTACTACTGTACTCTATACAGTACTGTACAGTAAAGTACACAAAAGCACAACCACTTGTAGAGGATGCATGCATGTGGCAATGTACACCAGACACGTGAACTAACCTATGTGATTGGACTTGCAAACACATGTTCACACCTTTGAAAGTTCACAACTTGAAGGTTCGTATGTAGGGGACTTACGGTAGAGCAAAGCAGCCACTAGTCTGGCTTCTGGAGCCTGAGGCACCTGGTGTTCAGCCCTACTTCTTCCACTTCCTGTGATTGGAGCAAGTCACTTACCTTCCAAGCCTATACTTATTTGTAAAATAATAATAATAATTGTATCTATTTCATGGAGTTGTTGCAGGGAGTAAATAAGAATTTAACACAATATATGACAGATGGTAATCATTGGGAATTGTTGGCTATTGTTACAGATGTTTGTACTAGTATTTATCAGACTTCCAGGTCTGTGTTCTTTTTGAATCGTTACTGTTTATTTATATTTTTTAATAAGAGCAGAGCTAGCGACTCCTTGTTTGAGCATAAAGTGAAGGAATTATGTCTATTTAATTCTATGTTACCACAACCATTTTTAGAAAACTGCTTACAAGTAACAAAACAGCTTTATTTTACAAACATGTTATGGGCTGAATTGTGTCCCCGCAAAATTCATAAGTTGAAGCCGTAACCCCTAGCACTTCAGAATGTGACTGTATTTGGAGATAGTCTTTAAAGAGGTAATTCAGGTCATTAGGGTGAGTCCTAATCCAATATGACTGGTGTCCTTATAAGAAGAGGAGATTAAGACACAGGTACAGAGGGGAGACCATGTGAGGACACAGGGAGAAGACAGCCGTATATAAGCCAAGGAGAGAAGTTTCAAGGGAAACCAACCCTGCTGACATCTTGAGCTCAGACTTCCAGCCTCCAAAACTATGAGAAAAAAATTTCTGTTGTTTAAGCCACCTCATCTATAGTACTTTGTTATGGCAGTCCTCACAAACTAATACAAATGTATATTAATAAATAGTTTATACCAAGATGAAGCATAATTAAGTAACATTTTAATTATAAGAGTACAACCTACCATTTTTTTATCATTATTTTTTAAGACTTTACTTTAAAGAGCAGTTTTAGGTTCACAGTAAAATTGAGAGGAAGGTAGAGTTTCCCATATACTTCCCCCACTCCCACCCCATGCGTTAACATCCCCGTCAGTGTGATACATCTGGTACAACAGATGCACCTACACTGATATATCATGCCAGAAGTCCATAGTTTACCTTGGGATTCACTCTTGGTGTTATACATTCCACGGGTTTTTAAAAAATGTATAATGACATGTATCCATCATTACAGAGTCCCTAAAAATCCTCTGTGCTTCACCTATTCATCCTACCCCCAACCCAACCCCAGGCAACCACTGATTTTTTCCTGTCTCCATAGCTGCCTTTTCCGGAATGTCATACAGTTAGAATCATACAGTATGTAACCTTTTTCAGACTGGTTTCTTTCACTTAGTGATTGGCATTTAGGGTTCCTCCATGTCTTTTTCATGGCTTGACAGCTCAGTGCTTTTTAGCGCTGAATAATCTTCCATTGTCTTGGATGGACCAATGTTTATCTATCCATTCACTACTGAAGGACACCTTGGCTGCTGCCGAGTTTTAGCAATTATGAACAAAGTTTCTATAAACATCCATGTGCAAGTTTTTGTGTGGTCATAAGTTTTAAACTTCTTTCAGTAAATACCAAGGAGCATGATGGCTGGATCCTATGGGAAGGGTATATTAAGTTTTGTAAGAAACCGCCAAACTGTCCTCTAAAGAGGTTGTTCCATTTTGTGTTCCCTCCAGCAATGAATGAGAGTTCTTGTTGCTCCACTTCCTTGTGAGCATTTGGTGTTGTCAGTGTTCTGAGTGATTTTTTTTTTATCACTAGTCCTGGAATCTTAGGCAATTCACAAGCCCATCTTCAGCAACCCTCTCTCCATTCTCTCCTCATTCTTCTTTGCCACATGTGCCCCTTTCTAGCTGCTCCATCCATATGTGAATGGTGTTCTATTCTGATAGAGGAAAAGGAAAAGATCTTTTTAAAAAACTTAATTATCAAATGTCTTACTGTCTTGATATATGTATTTTTCATCTCTGGAGGGTTTGCTTAAAAATACACATATGTAGGTAAACACACAAGGAGATACAGTACAAACGGTGCAAAATCAGACGTCTGGAACAGTTAGGCTTTTCAGGGAGATAGTTGGGGGTAGGACAAGCTACTTCTGAGCCTCCCAAAATGTGCCCCTTCTCCTGCCCCTTCTCCTCCCCTGGGGTAAGCTGGCCGCACTGTTGTATTTCTTCCATCAATAATTCAAACTTTCATGTCTCTCTACTCTGACTCCTTTCAAATGTCAAACTGCAGCCCTGATTGATCCTCTCTTTTATGCAGGTTGCTCTTCCTGCCAGCTTGAAAAGCTTTCACGGCTCATTACCATAGCAATAGGAGCACAATGCTGAAATCAGCACCAACGAAGGGCAGGGGGGTACCTGCTCCCACACAATGGCAGATCTGGGGTCACAGCCATTTCAGGCCTGCTAAAGCGGCAACTCTGCATTTCCTAGCTCACAGACATTAAAAGTAGGGAGAGATTATCTCTTGGGCAAATTACTACACACCTCCAGACCTCTTTCCTCTCCTGTATATATCTGATAGAGTTTTTCTTTAACCCAATGCTGAGGAAAACCTCAAGATGGTTCTGTTTAATCTCACTCAATATAGGGTTGACCCAATATATAGGCCAGGGGACCTTCTGTTCCACAATGCACCATCCCTCTAAGGGCTTAGAGCCACCCTACAACTCACGAGGCTTGCATCCTGGGCTATGGAATGAGGGAGAAGTGAGTTGCTTGGGACTGAACACAATTTGGTGACTGACACAGGTACAGCATGGGGGCTTCTGGCTGTGGAGGAAGGGGGGCCTCACCAGTCTCTGAGAAGGTAGACTGAGGTGAGGCAGTTCTGTGGCTCACTCAGATGGAGAACAGGTGGGCCACAGGCTGGAGAAGCTCCCATGAGGCCTCCTGGATGTCAAGAGGAGGCTGATGGCCTCTAGAGGTGAAATCCACCCTTCAGATTCTGTACCCCCATCCAGACTTCATCAGTATCACCCCTGTGTCCAATCCCCTCCCCCCAGTCCAGGGACTCCCTTCCAGATTCAGGTACAGAAGGCTTTTACTGCTTTCATGTCTTCCAAATCTCTTTCTACATGCATGCATCCCTCCATTTCTCTCTGGTGCCTGGGCTTGGAAAATTCAAACACCAATAATTGAAACTTTTTTTTCTTTCTGGTTTTCCTGTGCTATTCAGAGCCTCAGGCAATGAACAGAGTGCCTAGATCAGGAGTCTATGGACCCCTTCTTAGAACAAAAATGTTAAATGCATAAAAATAAAAGAAAAAGAAACCAATCATGTTGAAATACAGTTGTCAATATATTAAAATACAAATTGTGATATAGTAATATACATGCTTGTTTAATATATCAATAAGATTAAGTACCTTGATTTCAAAGTGTTGATATGCATAAATGTTAATTAGAGATATTTGATACAAATATGGTATGTTATGAAAATATCTGTGTTTTTTATTGGTTACAAAGTCATGGGTACTGTGAATACAGTGAGGTCTATTGCTACATTAAAATGGAAGGTATGCTGAGTCTCAGAGGTTATTTCAAGAACTGTGAAGGGCTGAGGTTTTGCCCTCCTTCAAAGGGTACAGATTAGCATATCATGGTGTCACGGATGCTCATAGAAGACAGGAGACTTCTGAGGCAGAGACAAAGGACAGTTGATTAATCACAGCCAGAGCACTGGCAGAGGCATCAACATTCATGCCAGTTCTCTGAGCCCCATTTCCCACAAGGTAATGTGAAGAGTATTATTTATGTTAACATGGAATGAACTTGTTTTTAAATAAAGTAATAAATATTTTTTTAATTTCTAAAATATTGTAGTGGAACTCACATGATCAAAAACTCTTTGGGGTCACAAATAATTTTAAAAAAATAAGTTATCACTTTATTTTTTTAATTTTTATTTTATTTTTTGGCTGCATCACACAGCTTGTGGGATCTCAGTTCCCCTACCAGGGATTCAACCTGCATCCTTGGCAGTGAAAGTGCTGAGTCCTATCTACTGGACCACCAGGGAATTCCCCATCAATAATTTTTAAGTGTGTCTACTTAAAATTTTGTGGTCCTGAGCCTGAATAACCAAAACAATCTTGAGAAAGAAGAAAAAAGCTGAGGTATCATGCTACCTGATTTCAAACTATACTACAAAGCTATAGTAATTAAAATAGTATGGTACTGGCACAAAAACAGACATGTAGGTCAATGGAACAGAATAAAGACCCCCAAAAATGAACCCACACTGACATGGTCAGTTAATCTATGACAAAGAGGCAAGATTATACAATTGGGAAATGATACTGTCTTCAATAAATGGTGCTGGGAAAACCGGACAGCTACATGCAAAAGAATCAAACTGGACTACCTTCTCACACAGTGTACAAAAATAAAGTCAAGATGGATTAAAGACTTGACTGTAAGACCTAAAACCATAAAACTCCTAGAAGAAAACATAGATGGTATGCTCTTTGACATTGGTCTTAGCAATATTTTCTTGGCTATGTCTCCTCAAGCAAGAAAAACAAAACAAAAATAAAACGGGACTACATCAAACTAAAAAACTTCTGCACAACAAAAGAAACTATTAACAAAACGAAAAGGCTGCCTACTGAATGGGAGAAGATATTTGCAAATGATATATCTGATAAGGGATTAATATCCAAAAGATATAAGAACTCATATAACTCAACATCAAAAAAACAAACAACCTGATTAAAAAATAGGCAGAGGATTTGAATAGACATTTTTCCAAATGGCCAAAAGGCACATGAAAAAATGCTCAACATTATTCATCATCAGGGAAATGCAAATCCAAACCACAATGAGATATCACCTCACACCTGTCAGAATGGCTACCATCAAAAAGACCACAAATAACAAGTGTTGGTGAGGATGTGGAGAAAAGGGAATGCTCGTGCACTGTTGCTAGGAATGTAAATTTGTGCAGCCACTATGGAGAGCAAAATGATCCAGCAATTCTACTTCTGGGTTATTTTCCAAAGAAAACAAAACACTAGCTCAAAAAGATATATGTACCCCTATGTTCATTTCAGTATTATTCACAGTAGCCAAGATATGAGAGCAATAAGTGCCTATCAACAGATGAATGGATAAAGAAGATGTGGTATAAATATACACAACAGACAATATAATTTAGATTTTTGGATTCTTGTCTTTATTTCCAGTCACAGTCTCTTGGCACACATAACACATTTTCCTCCTTTTCTTTGGCTCCCAGCTTCCTCACTTTTTTATTCACATCACATGGTTTCTTCTGAATGTACCATGTGAAGAACTAGTGCCACCAAGGCTGATGGTGGAAGAAGATGCCCTTCATGATGAAGAGCAGCTGCATCGCTTTCTAAGCAACATCCTCTCTCTCCGCAATCTCCACCCCCATCCCCACCCCACCCACCCCGCTGGGCCCTGATTTACTGTGTTCTTGATGTCTCTCCTGATTGATTGACACTCACTGGCCTCAGGAATGCGCTGGAAAACCAGTCAGTACTAAAGTGTCAGTGTTCTGCGGGCTGTTCTGATTATCTATTGCTGCATAACCAACCACCCCCAAACGCAGTGGCTTAAGACAATAATCATTCTGTGATCCTCCCGAAAGCCCTGGTGCTGACTGGACGCAGCTGGGCACTTCTTGCTCAGGGTTCCTCCCGCAGTCACAGTCAGATGGAAAACCCAAAGGCTGTCCTAGTCCTTCAGGCTGCTGTAACAAAATACCACAGACTGGGTGGCTTACGGACAACAGAAATTTATTTCTCATGGTGCTGGAGGTCAGAGGACCAGGTGGGAGCCCTCTTCCAGGTTGCAGACTGCCGACCTTTCACTGTGTCCTCACGTGGTGAAAGGAGAAGGGAGCTTTCTGGGGTCTCTTTGTAAAAGCACTAGTCCCTCCCAAAGGCCACATCTCCTTATACCATCACCTTGGGGGTTAAATATCTGGCGGTGGGACACATTCAGGTCACAGCAGTGGGTGACTCTGGAATTCAAGGGGGAATCATCTGGAGGCTTCTTCACTCACGTGTCTGGCAGTTGCTGGTAGCTGTTGGCTACGACCACAGCTGGGGCTGGCGGCCAAACACCCACATGTGGCCTCCACGTGGCCTGGGCTCCCTCACAGCCTGGTGGCTGGTGAACATCCCAGAGAAAGCCAGAGGGCAGCTGTGCTGCCTTGTATGACATCAGTTATGCTGTGCTCTATTTGCTGGAGAAGTCATAAGTCCCCACCCAGATTTATGGGGAGGAGACACAGCCCCAGTCTCAATGGGAGGAGTGTCAAAGAATTCTGGGGCCAAGGCAAGTCAATACTTTTTTTCTTTCCCTACTTAGTCAAGGCTGGACCAGCTTTAATAACATACTAGGGCTTCACTTTATTGATGTAGGTAATCTGCCTTGCTAGGAATGGCAGAAATTGCTAGCTGTTGCTAAACATTGCTTCTTTCTTCTGTGTGCCCACAGCTGGGCACACAGCTACCCAGAATAGGAGCCTCTATTTCCCAGCTACCTTGCAGCTAGGAATGGACATGAGACAAAGTTCTGGCCGAGGAATGTAATCGGAAATGTCATATGCAACTTCGGAGAGGTGTCCTCAAAGGGAGAGAACAAGCTCTTCTTTCTCCTTTTCTCCATCATCTGGGTGGAATGTGAAAGTGACAGCTTCAGCTTAAACAGCCATCTTGGACCATGCGGATGAAGGCCACACCTAGGAGCCGTGGAGCTGGAATTCCTGCTGACTCTGCAGACCTGCTACTTCAGCCAAGACTGTCTACTTGGAGACTCATCTGTGAGAGAATGGAACTTTGTGGGCTTATGCCACTATTATTTGGGTTTCTTGTCACTGGCAGCCGAACCCAATCCTAAAATGATAAAAAAAAGCAAAGCTCCCTTTCTGTGCTTGAAGTTCATGTCCCATAGGGTGGAACCCTACAGGGAAAAAAGATCTTTTCCAGGTCCTTCCATAGGGTGACTATCCTTGTACTGCTCACTGGATCATTAGGCTCTCTGTTGAGACCAGAGAATCTAACGGCATTGGGGTAGGAGCATTTTTTGCTGTGTAGGATCCCCAATTAAGATCAATAGCAGACCTCTCCCCACCCCCATGAATCACTGTTTAAAAACAGACTTTTAAACAAGACTGATTATAATCATCAAACTTGCCAAGAGACTAAACTTCATTATTCCAATCACTAAAAAGAAATGATAATTACAAAACATGACAGAGGTGCTAAGTATCGTTACAATGGCAATCATATTACAATATAGAAATACATCAAATTAACATGTTATATGCCTTAAATTTACACAATGTTATATGTAAAATATAATTTAGAACAACAAAAAAAGTCTCCTCACATTTCCAAATGCTCCCTCGGTGCAGGATACCACCCTCAGCTGAGAACCACTGCTCCAGACCAAGGAGACTGACCCACCCACTTTAGTTCTTTTTTTCTGAAGATGATTACTGGGCATGACCCATCCCATACCCACAAGGGTGTGATCTCACTATGTCACCCCAGGTGACACGAAGTAGTTCTTAACACAAGTTGTGAGAAGATCTTGCTGGGCGTGGAGAACTTGCCACATTTGGTAAGATGGTCAGTCAGTGGGAACATAAACAAAAGCTAGGACAGCAGAATTGGATGCATGTACTCTACTCCACAGTACTTAACTATATACTTGTGTGAAGAAAAGAATTCACATCAAACAAAGGGTAGAAACGACTGAAATACAATTGATATTTCAAACTGTATTTTCAAGAAATATCCTCCTTTCTCAAACATCATTGAAAAATAAGCAATAGTGGAAGAGTCGTTGAGCCAGGCAACTTCTCAAGTTTGTAAGTTTTCAAGTATTCTTACCTTTGCTGCAAAGTTAAAACAAACTGTGAATCCCTCATTCTAGATATACGTCTCAAGGTTAAAGAACTAATCTACCGCAGAAGTCTTTTGAAGGGGCTTTTGAGAACCAAAGACATGCAAGCATTAGTAAAGTAGAAGAACCTTCTTTTCTTCAACACTGCATCTGGGTGCAAAATACACACACTATTCCCGTATGTCCTGGGTGGGGGTACTGTTTTATATATGCCAGACTTCATGCTGTCAGGCTGGTCTCCAGGTTTCAGGATACTCTCAGCTTGGCCACTTTTTTTTCTCACCTGCTCAATGGTCATTGCCTGGCCCCCTCCTCTGCTCCTCCAGCTGGGTCTCCCATAATCCTTTGCATTTGGACCACACCCTAATAGGTACATCACACCAAGTAGAGGAAACTGTGAAAGCAGCTCTGGAACAGCATCAGTTTTTTGTTTTGTTTTGTTTTTTTGGGTTTGTTTTGTTTTTAAAATACTAGTTTCTTTTATTTATTTATTTTTACATCTTTGTTGTAGGTGTCTCAACACATTCAGGCACCTTTCTACTGCTTTGCTCAGTATTGCTCAGGCTATTAAAAACTGATAACGTGTCCTTCTCAACTTCAAATCATATGAAGGTTCATGACATTATGAGGCTATAATCACATTCTTTTACAGCCCCAGTCAATACAAGAGACTGAAGACAGTAATTCAAATGCCTAAAATTATGAGGTATCTACTTAGAATAAAGATTATGCCTATCTTCCTTTGTACTATAACAACTGGCCTTTCAAAGGTTTCAGATGATCAATAAGAAACCTTCTTTCAACATAGGATTGCCAGACTTGGCAAAAGACAAAAACCCCCAAAACCGAGAAAACAGGATGCCAAGTTAAATTTGAATTTCAGTTAAACAACAATATATACACATATGGTATCAGACCCATGCAATATTTGGGACATACTTACACTAAAAATTTATTTGTTGTTTATCTACAATTCATATATATCTGACAACCCTATGCAGGTAACGAAAAGACTCTATGAGTCAGAATTCTTTGGGCTGCTTGTGACAGAAACCCAGCTCATACTGGCTTAAGTAAAATGCGGAATTAATTGGCTGATATAATTGAAAGTCCAGGGATAGGACTGGCTTCGGATATGGCTGGGTACAGAAGATCAAATGATAGCAACACTAGATTTTGTCTCTGTCTTTTTCAACATGTTAGGCTGATGTCTCCACATGTAGGCCCCGAACAGCTCTAGGCTTATCTTTTCCTAGTATGGGTTGCCTTAGTGGCAAAAAGAGCTTCCCTTTCCCAGCAGCTCCAGCAAATGTCCTGTAACAGAGTCTCAATGCATTAACTGGGTCATGTGCCCATCTATGAATCAATCACTACAACCCCTGGAATTGGACATTGTATCAATTTCCGGTGGCTGCCGTAACAAATTACCAAAACTGGGTGGCTTACAACAACAGAAGTTTTATCCTGACATGGTAGTGAAGGTAAAGTTGTGCTTTCTCCAAAGGCTCTAGGGAAGAATCCATTGCTTACCTCTTCCAGCTTCTGGTGGCTCCAGGCATTCCTTGGCTTGTGGCCACATCGTTCCAGTCTCTGCCTCTGTGGTCACATAGCTTCCACCTCTCTTCTGTCCAAAACTCCCTCTGCCTTTCTCTTATAAGGACACCTGTGACTGCATTTCGGGCCCAGATGGATAATCCAGGATAAGCTCCTCCTCTCAAGATCTTTATTTAATCACATCTTTTGCCATATGGAGTAATATTCACAGATTATTGGGATTAGGACATTGACATACATCTTTGGGGGGTAACTGCTCTGTTTACCACAGGCATTTAGGATTGAAAAGCCAGTGAGAACTACGTACCTGAGGAAGGGGAAAATGGACGCTACAAAGCACACACAGCAAGAGGTTTACGACAAGGACTTTCTATTCTACTCCATTCCACTGATTTCATGTATTTAATACCTGGAGGGCGCCTCCAATGTCCTGGGCACTGTGCTGCCCACAGGAGCCTGTAGTCCAGTCTGGAGTATTTATCCAGCACCTACTGTGTAAGTGCCAGGGAGGAAACCACGCTAACAAAGGACAGTCCCTCCCCTTGGGAACTTTACTGATTTTACACTGTGGGCAGACTGTGGTGGGTACTACAGGAGTGGGTTCTGACTGGGACTTTTGGGCTGAGTTGTGAGAAAAGGAAGGGGGAAGGGGGACCTTCTAGGCAGAATAGCAGAGCAAAGCTGGTCTGTGGGGAGCACAGGAGAGTGGCCTGGCTTGAGGAAGTTTGGACAGAGTGTCTAGGACGCTAAATTCTATATAGGCACGGAAAAGCCATGGAAAGTTATTAAGAGAGGGGTGACGTGACCAGAGTGGTATTTGGGGAAAATTACAATATTGTATAGAATGGTTTGTTGAGTCTGAGGTAGAACCCTTGGGTCTACCTTTCTATCTTACTGCATTTCTATCTTACCCTCCCATCTATAATGACTCCTCAATCCAAACTAGTCCCCTTGCTGTTCTGCTTCACGCTTTTCTCATTCTAGGCCTGTCATCATGCTGGTGTATTTCTCCGCACTTCCAGGCCTGTGCCGAGCTCCTGCCGCACACGCGGCTTCCCCAGCGCCCAGCTCTGCAGCGCCACGGTGGCCGGCAGCAACCAACAGCTTCTCCAGGCACCCGGAGCAGTTTCGTAAGAGAGCACCTCCTGTGAGAAACCAACCCATGAACAGCTTTCCTGGGAAGCTTAGAAGGTGATTTCTGGAAAGTTCTGGAGGGCAGATTTTCAGCAAGTTCTGCTGATGCCACAGCAACTTCTCTGCCACTCAGGGAGCCACAAGCCCTCTCCACGGAGGTCTCAATCTTATTCCTGTGGCCTGGGGATAGAGAGGCAGCTCTTTCTCAGATGCTCTATCTCAGCACCATGGGGGTAGCAGCTGCTCAGAATACCTTCTGTTCCTATATTCTTTACAGTTCTCTTTGCTTTTTACTAGCCAGACGCTCATGAGTCCAACCTGCTGCTCTGTTAATGATTCTTTGTATTTAAACTTACCCTGTTTAAATTACTGTGTGTTTTCTCTCTCTCTAGATTAGATCCAAGCGGATACACCATCCTTCTGCACCTTTGTTGTTTAATGTTATAGCCACTAGCCACATGTGGCTATTGAGCATTTGAAATGTGGCTGGTGCCAAAAAGGAACTGAATTTTTAATTTAATTAAATTTAAAAAAAAAACCTGAAGCAGTGTACTTTTTTTCTGTTAAATATTTTATTGCATGTAAAATGTCCCATTTGTATTTTATTAATAACATGTTGAAATGATAATATATTACAGGGGTCCCCAACCCCCAGGCCATGGACCAGTACCGGTCTGTGTCCTGTTAGGAACTGGGCTGCGCAGTAGGAGGTGAGTGGCGGGCGAGCGAGCGAAGCTTCATCTGTATTTACAGCCGCTCCCCATCACTCGCATTACCGCCTGAGCTCCACCTCCTGTCAGCATTATGGTGAGTTGTATAATTATTTCATTATATATTACAATGTAATAATAATAGAAATAAAGTGCACAATAAATGTAATGTGCTTGAATCATCCCAAAACCATCCCCACCCCCCCGTCCATGGAAAAATTGTCTTCCATGAAACCGGTCCCTGGTGCCAAAAAGGTTGGGGAGCACTGATATATTAGATATAGTGGGTTAAATAAAATACATTTACATTATTTTCACTTGTTTCTTTTCACTTTTTTAATGCAGTTACTGGAAAATTTTAAATTACATATGTGGCTTGAATTCTATTTCTATAGGACAGCCCTGTCCTACACCCATTTTCTGTTCAGTCTTTCCTGATTTTCCTAAACAGACATGACTTCTGCCTCCTCCACAGCTCTTTGAATTTTTCTTAGGATAATTGTGGGGGGCATTTGCTAGTTATTTGCCTCCTCTTTCTATAGGCATCTCAATCTCCTTTTGTGGAATTAGTGGCCACATCCAGCTACAGAAACCAGAGTTGTCCCTGCTAGCCTGGGAGATGGGCATAGAATCAAATTCCTCCAACTGTATGCTCCCTCTGGACACTATGTATCCTGAGCAAGTGTTGCAAACAAGTGGGGTCAGTTGGAGGTCCAGTGACGCAGCAGTGTGGCATATATACCATACTCACTCTATCTGCTGTGTCACTTTTGCAGCGATTTCTGCTGCCTAGCCCTCTGCAGCATCTAGGTTTTCCAAACTGATTGGAATTCAATCAATATGATTTCATGGATTCTCACCATTGACTCTCTGAGAAACTGAAATTTGAACAATCAATTCCTTTTTTTCCTTAAGAGTTACAAAAGCTGTTTCTGTTGTTTGCAACCAAAAACTCTGATTGATTCTGTATTGTTGTTCTACTATGTATTACATTTATTTCTAGCAAGTTCTAGCTATGGGGAAAGTCTCAGAATTGCAGGATAAACTGAAAAGTCAGGCTTTGGGAAGCACAGGAACCAGCCCCACAGATCTACATGCCAAAAATGATGGGTACCATCACTGAGATAAGTGCCCAATGATCTTTTTAAGTTCTTGGGTCATCACTTTGCTCATCCCAGAAATAGAGTGTAATAGATCAGCTGAGAGTAGGGGTCTGTAGTAGGCAGAATAATGGCCCCTCAAGATGTTCATGTCTTTTTTTTTTCTTTTCTTTATTTACTTATTTGTTGGGTTTTCTTTTCTTTCTTTCTTTTTTTATTTTTGGCTGCATTGGGTCTTCGTTGCTGTGTGCAGGCTTTCTCTAGTTGTGGCAAGCAGTGGCTACTCTTTGTTTTGGTGCATGGGCTTCTCATTGCGGTGGCTTCTCTTGTTGTGGAGCACAGGCTCTAGGGTGCGCAGGCTCAGTAGTTGTGGCTCGTGGGCTCTAGAGCACAGGATCAGTAGTTGTGGCACACGGACTTAGTTGCTCCATGGCATATGGGGTCTTCCTGGACCAGGGCTTGAACCCATGTTCCCTGCATTGGCAGGCGGATTCTTACCCACTGCGTCACCAGGGAAGTCTAAGATGATCATGTTTTAATCCCTGAAACGTGTAAACGTTACCTTAAATGGCAAAAGGGACTTTGCAGATGTGAGTAAATTAAGGACCTTGAGTTCCGGAGATTATCTTGGATTATTGGGGTGGGACCAATGTAATCACAAGTGTCCTTAGAAGTGAAGAAACTTTTCCAGCTGGATCTGAGAGATATGACTATGGAAGCAGGATTAGAAAGATGTTACTGATTTTGAAGATTGCTGGTTTGGAACATGAAGGAAGGGGGTTATGGGCTGAGGAATGCCAGCAGCCTCTAGAAGCTGGAAAAGGCTTGGATGGATGAAATGGAAAAGGCTTGGATGGATGAAATGAAATGGATCTTCCCAGGAGCCTTCAGAAAGGAATGCAGCCCTACTGACACCTTGGTTTTAGCCCAGTGATATTTTTGACCAACAGAACTGTGTTGTTTTAACTCTAGGTCTGTGATAATTTGTTAGGGCAGAAAATAGAAAACTAATACAACAGTCTATGCCTTGAGCTGGAGAAGCCATCACTTTGATTGACAGTCTGACCAAGGCTGTATCCCTTGGAGAGTAGGAGGTAGGTTCCTGTATGAAAATCGGGTGCCATTACCTAGTGAGGGAAAGAAGGCTGAACAGACAAAACCTGGGGGCCTGCTGCAACCAACCACCACAGCCCCTTCCACATTGTTTAATCAAAATCTATCCGGTTGAATTTTTAGGGCCAGCAACCGATTAGGTTAAACGTTCTGGGCGAGAAGCCTTGAGGAAACAGAAGAGAACTTTATAAGAAATGTAAACCCAAATTTACATATGCAACACTGCATATATAAATATTGCATCTTAAAAGAACTTTAAGAACTACATCTTAAAAATTCCAAATTTTGTCATAAAGATTCTTATGAAACTTGGAAAGGACTGATTCCCCCTCAATAAAGATGTAGTTAACTCAGCTAGCTTCCCTAGTACCTAGACATATGGACCTCTTCTATAAAGTGTTTAAGAATCACTGGCTTAGTCACTGACTAATTAGCTGTTGATAAATCACAGACACTAATGGAAACATACTTAGAGGCAAATGAGGTGGAAGTTATGGTCCACAGTCTAAGAAGGCAAAACATTGCTAGGAGAGCCAAAAGGAGCAATAAGGGAAGTTACCGTGCCTGTCCTAAAACCCTGACTGTGGTCACTGAAGATGGGGAGAAGGTCAGAACCAAGGAATACAAGTCAAGTCTATGGAAAAGCCAGGGCTGACAGCCAACACACGCTCAGCTTTTGAACACTTAGTCTGACCAGGTGGCAGTCTAACAATGGGTAATGAAAACATCATTTTGGAATATACTCGAATATCACTCTAAAGGGGTCATTATTGTCAGCTCATGATTCAGGTAAAAGGTTTTGGCTCATGAAGATACTTTTCCTGCAGTTAACGAGATCCACGCTCAGGTGTTAGTAAGACATCTTAGTCACCTTTTTGAAGGGGAGTCTGTTCTGGTTGAAAACAGTTTTGGCTGTGAGTGTTCCCTCAGGAGTTTGCGTGTGTTTCTGCCTGTTTTTTGGTGTTGGGGTTTGGGAGGGGTGAACCAAGGGACTCTTTTCCCAGACACTAGAGCCAGGTAGGTTCAAAAAGAGATTGTTCTAGGAAAACTGTTCTCAATCCTGGCCACATGTTACAACTATCTGGGAAGCTTTAAAACAAAAATACCAATGTTCGGGCTCAGAACTCCAGAGGTGGGACCGTGGTATCTGAATACTCTAAAAGCTCCCAGAGAATTCCAATGTCTGGCCAATGCTGTCAGGGTCAAGAACCACTGCTTTAGAATTTTCTAGTATGGTTATCCTAAAGGTCGCTAGTTTTGTGGCATCTTCTCAGGCAGGTACGGCTCAACAGTGCTTCTCAAACTTCCGTGTGCCCGAAGGCCACCTGGGCACTGTTTAAAATTCAAATTCTCAAGCCCCATCCTTAGAAAGTCCTAGAGGATCCCGCTTGCGCAGCGCCCAGGAGTCTTCGTCTTCTGTTGCACGCCGTCCCAGGGTCGCAACCCGACAAATTAGCGCTGAGAGATAACAGCTGTGGGGAGATCAGGACCAACTGAGAAGGGCTGGTGGAAGAAAAAGGACAAATTCGTGAGCACAGATCCCGGGACTACTGAGAAGGAGACGTGAGTATGACCAGGAGTGTGGCGCTGGGTGTGGTCAGCTCTGGGTTCCGGAAAATTCCCTCGGGGAGGGGGCGGGGGTGCTGGGAGGCGTGTCTCCCCGGGCCCCCCGGGCCCCGTCTCCCCGGGCCCCTTCTCTCCGCCGCCGCTTCCCACCTTACGCGCCTCCTCCGAAAGCCTCTGGACCTCTCTGCTCGGCTCTCTGAGCCGCGACCAGAAGGCGCGCCGGGAGCCGCCGTGGGAAGGGGAGGGGCTGGGCTGCTAGCGGCGGGAAGGGGGCGCGACGGGGGCTTCCCGGCTCCAGCCACAGGTCGGCCGCGGGCCAGGGCGCGCGCACCGTGGGGCCGAGCGTCCGGGCGCGGCCACGGCCTCGCCTCCTCGCGCTCGCGAAGCCGCCTCCTCCCCGCGCCGCCGGCGCTGCCCGGGGGCGGGGACTCGCCGCTGCGGAGGCCGGAGACGCGGCGGCGCTGGAGGCTGCGCGGGGCGCGGAGCGGGCGGGAGCGCGAGGCAGGCGGCGGTAGGAGAGCGGCCCGGGCGGCCTGGGAGCCGGGCCTCGCAGCACCGAGCGGCCGCCTGAGCCGCTGCAGGAGGTGAGTGGGCGGCGCGCGTGCTCGGCGCGCCCTCCGGCCGCTCTGGCCGCCTTACCTCTCCTTGTCCCTCCTCGGTCCCGGGCCCGCGCCCAGGGACCCCGCGCCGGGTCCCGGAAACACCCCCCCGGCTTGCGTCCGGGCCTCAGCCTTTTACCGGAGTCGGCTCGGGGCCGGCCCCGCACCTCCCCGCGCCGGAGCCTCCTTCCCGGGGCCGCCCCGACTCGCCGGGTTCCGTCTCCCGGGCTGGGCTCCCCTGCGGAGGCCGGTCTGGGGCGATGCGGGGCCTTTCTTTTTGTTCTTAGGTATGTCACGCGCGTCGGCATCCAAAGTCAAAAGCGAGCATTCTCCAAAGTCGCGCTAGTGCCAGCCGTGCGGGCGTGATTGGCACGCGGGGAGGGCGGGCTGGCCGCGCCGCTCATCTCTTCCCCCTCAGCCCCGCGCGCGCTCGGGCCGCCGCGGTGCCCAAGTTGGCAGCGGTCGCGTACTGGCAGGTGACCGGGAGCTTGACGCCGGGTTCTCGGTCTGCGAGCCGCCAGGGCTCCTCTGAAGCACGTCTCAGGGATGCTCCGGGTTCCCTCCTGTACCTGTATTTCCCACCTTTGGCGGCGTGGAGGGTCCACAGAACTTTTGTTCTGCTGTAAAAATAGTCTCCTGGGTTTTCATACTCTTTATATGTCACACCCTATTTAGTATTTTTAATGATTGTTTTTTGGTAAAACAAAACAGGCAAAATGCCTATTTTGATGAGTGTTCTTTTTAGCGGAATTTAAGAATCATTGTATTCGGCAAGTAATGGTGGTGCTTAAGATATCCCGTTTACAAATTTGCAAAACCAGACTCGTGTGGCTTTCACGGTTTTGAGATTTCCTTTGTCTGGTTTGTGGTCTTCAAGGCCCAGTTGCCCTAAATTATGCAAATATTGAGGGACATTCCTAGGAGCAGAGTAAGATGTCCAGTAGCCTGCTTAAATATTTAACAGCTTTAGAGTGACTCTGTTTGACTCATGGCCATGAGATTGACTCAAATTTGGCAGTTTTAGTATTTCTGAATTTTTTGTAACGTGAAACCTGAGAAGTGGAATCTCTTGTTGGTTCTTGTGGGTCTCCTAGGGCATCCCTAGCTCCTTCTACTTGTGTTAGAGAAGATTAAGCCAAGCTCATGCTATCGTGAAGAATAGTTTTACTTTATTTGTAAATAGAAACCAGTAACTTGCTAAGGCTTGCTGTTCTTAGGTCAGAATTCAATTTTTAAGGGGTCAGTGGTGAAAACATTGAGTTCATAGGATGTTTAAAGAAAACAGGTTAACTCTTCAAGACGTATTTTGTTCTCCTGTGAAGATACCACCTTTTTTTTTTTTTTGGTTTTTCTCAAAAATGAAAGACCAACGATGAGAGGAAGGAATGCTGGGGGGGTGTCAGATTTTGGGGACGTTGCCATTAGGAGCTAAGGATGCCATCTGCTTTCTAATTGCTGGCCCGAGGTCCAGTTATTGATGGGGGAATGAAAAGATTTTGCATTTATATAGTTTTTTTTGAGGGGTGTGGCTGAAACAGCAGTGAGGATGGTTGACCATGTCAGGCCCAGGGCTACCTTCAGTCCATTTATGTGGCCACCATCCCCCAGCAGGGAGGGAACTGCTGACTATACTGAAGATCCTGTGAATGCTGCAAGCTGGCTTTCTGCATCTGAAGCACAAAGGATAGCCAGGCAGAGCATGGGGAAACTGCCTCTGCCGGGAAGAGTTAGAAGGTGGGGTGTCGCTTCAAGCCAGCTGTGCTGCGTGGGGAACAGGATCCCGTCACGGGCAGTTTAGTGAAAGGGAGCTTGAAGGTAGTGTGGTCCCTGAAGACCAGCCCTGCTTCTAAACAGGCCTGGGGTGGCCAGGAGAGGGGGAGGCAGGGACAGGGATGAGAGGCCCTGTGCCTGGGGCTTTAATTCAGTTGTATTATTGTTGTTTTTATTTTTCTTTAGAAAAAACTAAGGTGCCTTAGGAAAAGATTAATTTCTTGTTTAATGACTTGGGAAATGGGAAATAACATCTGTAATTGGGATAAGAAGAAAAAGCACTTTTTTTGGTTTAAAAAAAAAATTGGTTAAAATTATTTTCGAAAAATTCACGGAAGTAAAAGGAATGGTCTTGATATGCCCTTGGCGTTCACCTTAACAAAGTGTGAATGGGATTTCACTTGCTCCCCCAAGATGGTCCTAGATTGTGGTTATTTTCTTTTCTAGACTTTTTCAAGTGACTGATGAAATTACATTGAAAGAGAGACTTGGCTTGAAGTTTAAGGATTATTTCCAAAATTCCCAGAGAGCCTACTTTGCTTCACAAAGAAATTTCTCCCATTTTCAGGAAAAAAAATGCATACCTTCTCAGATTTTTACAACATTTTGATCTTATTTTCCTTCAAGGCTGCATTAACAGAACTTCCTCTCACTAAAGTTTTGAAGGTTAATTAGTGCCTGACAGGAAGAATATATATGTAAAAATACCATATAATATGATTATAGTGATATATATTGTAGTTTGCTGTGGTTTCCAAGCTTTTTTGCTCATTCTTGTTAGTAAAAAAAATTTTAACACCTAAAACGAAGACTGTAATATGTCAATTATATCTCAATTAAGGCCAATTTTTAGCACTCCTCTTATGTGTGTTTGTTACTTAATTATAAATTATATACATGTACTGTCGTTGTTTTCTTGTACCTCAAGATTCAGTTTACACTTAGGGATGGATTCACTGTTAATCACAGTGGAGGTAAAACCCTTTTTCATATACTCCTTGAATTTTGAGTATTTTTGGCCTGGTTCTTGTCAGATCTGAGTACATCGTCATTGTTTTTACTTCGTGATGTGGCTCAGGTGAAGCTGACTCAGGGCGGGAAGTGTGTTCCCAGCCTTGGGCTTGTGTTCACCTCTGCTTGCGTTTATTAGTATAGCTTTAATTTGTGCTTTTTGTAGGAATCTTAAAGCTATTCATATCCTCTGTGGGGTTTAGTTTAGTTATAATTTGTCCATCTACCTCATGGTGCGCTTGCCCAAGTCAAAGGAGCGCTTCAGGCACCCCAGAGGGCTGGTGACAGGTGACCCTCGACAGAGGGTCTTTGTGAGGATGCAGTCAGTCAATTCCTGCTTTTATTAGCACTATTAGTATTTCATGGTAGTATAATTAGTACAGTGTAACATAGTGTAAAATAATTAGTATATACGTAATATATTTAACTTGTTATATGTAATATTTATATTACTAAAACATAGTTGCTATTCTACTTTTTGGATAAAAATAAATGTAACTTCTAGGATTTTTTCCCCAGCCAGGTGGAGCATCTTTTACACCTTCTGGGATGCATGCACCCTGCTGGTAGACAGTTGGTTCTCTCACTTTAGCCACACTCTCAATACCACAGCAGTTCCTTTCAGTTAAGTATTTACTTGGTGGCAAGTAAACGCTCTCATTTAATTTTCACACCAGCCTTAGAAGACAGACCCCAAGGTTATCCCTTTACAAATGAGCCCAGAAGGTTAGGAGGAGAAGAGGAACCGCCCCGTCACCAAGTCAGAAACGGGTCCTCACGCTGCCCTGCATCTCCTCTCAGTTACCTGCCCAGGCTCAGGACAGGGACCTGGGTCTTCTTAGTGTCCCCGGTGGTGAGGTCCAGCACAGAAGGGAGCCTTGGAATGTATTTGAATCAGTTCAGTGTATTTCTCTACTTCATAATACATATATATGTTGTCATTGTTTTGTTTTAGAAGAAGCTGTAAAATACGGTGTTTTAATCTGGGAATGCTACAAATACAGCTTCAAAACTTGCTAATGTTACCATTATACATCTGCCTAACATCTCAATTTTTTATTGTTACTGTTTGGCTTTTGTATTAAAGATACGCTCATTGAGGGAAAAAAAATGGTATAAAGCAAAAAAATGAAAGCTTCATTCCTCTATACATTCTGCTCCCTTACTACAACTTGTATATATCCTTCCTTATAAACATTTGCTATACATTTTCTATGGCGGAAAAATATATTGATTTATTGAGAGTATTTAAAAAATTTTTTCAACAAAAGTAGGATATGATAATTGCTATTTTGTAACTTTTTTCATGTAACAATTTGTGTTTTGATCATCCGTTGCTCCATAACAAATCATCTCCAAGCTTAAAACCATCATTTTATTATTGCTCCTGATTCTGTGGGTTGACTGGGCTGCAGTCTTTTGAGGCTCAGTTGGGCTGGAACTTCGAGATGGCTCATTCGCTATTACCAGTTTTTAAAGTATTGCCGTGGTGAATTCTTGGACAGAATTTTAATATACTAATGATTGATTTAGAAAATTTTTTTTAACTATTTCTCTGATTTCAGTGCTGTCAGAACTGGAATGTCTAGCCCATCAAAATGCTCTCTGTCATTTATATCTGTGGAGCAGATAGATGATTCCTTATCTTTTCTCTGTGTTTTCTGTATCAGTGAGGGAGGTCCTGTAGAAGCCATGTTGCTCTGGAATTAGTGATCACTTCATTCTGATTAAAGAAGAGGTACCTTTATCCACAGGTGAGCCTTGACTTTGAGATGGCCAAAGGGAGACAAGACCCTCGACGGAGAAGTTACTTTAAATGGAGTCCATTTGGGGTTACTCTTTACCTCTTAGGGAGGTAAAAAGAAACCTATTTCTCTAGGGCACACAGTAGTAGATAGGTTTAGGGACAATGTTTGCAACTGCAGATGGGAGGTGTGAGAAAATAGTAGAATAAAACAGAAGGCCAAAGACCAAGAAAGAGCCGGGAGGAAAAAACTCAAACTTAACCTTTAAACAGTAGGGAAATACAAATATTTCTCCAAAGATAAACAACACACCCCCTCCAACATGCCTTTCCTCTTTTTGAAAATAAATGAGTGCAGCCAGAACAAGATTCACTTGTCAGACTTGTCCAGTGAGCTCTGGAGAGGACAGTGGTTCTCAGCCTTGACCTGCATCAGCATCACGTGGAGGGCTTGTAAACACAGACCCCAAGTCGCTGACTTGGTAGGTGTGGGGTGGGCCAGAACATTTACATTTCTAACATTCCCACGTGATGCTGATGCTGCCGGCCCAGGGAACACACTTTGAGAACCACTGAACTACAGCAGGTGTCTCAAGGTACAGCAGACCTTTTCTGTAAAGGGCCAGATGGTATTTTAGGTTCTGCAGGCCCTGTGGGCTGTGTCACAGCTACTCACTTCTTGTAGCCTGACAGCGATAGACAGTACGTAAAGGAATGGGCATCGTTGTATCCCAATAAAACTTCATTTAGGGACACTGAAACTTTAATTTCATATATTTCAGTACTTTTCATGTCATGAAATATTATTATTCTGATTCTTTCACTTAAAAAACTTAAAATCTGAGCTTTCAGGCAGTGTACAGAAGCAGGTGGCTGGCAGGATTCGGCCCTTAGGCTGAAGTTTGCCAACTCCTGAACTAGACTAGGAGGAATTTGGGAACGCCTGCCAACGTGTAGTCTTGGTGTCTGTAGGGAAGGTGGCCCTTCTTCAGAAAATCAAGTGCTGGAAGAAACACAGTGGAATTTGGTTCTCCTCATTCACTTTCACTCATTCACTTCAGTTTTTGGTATTTTCACTGTGTAGCGCTAAACATGCACATGAATTTTTAGTTTTTCTTTTTAAAACATTTTATTGAGTATAATTGACATAACATTAGTTTCAGGCATACAACAAAATGATTCAATATTTGTATATATTGTGAAATGCTCACCACGATGAGTCTAGTTAACATCTGTAACCACATAGTTACGAATTTTTTTTTTCTTGTGATGAGAACTTTTAAGATCTACTCTCTTAGCAACTTTCAGATATGCAATACAGTATTATTAACTACACTTACCATGCTGTTGAAGGTTTTTCTTTCTAAATTGTTAGCTTCTAGAATTGGGGAAAATATGGAGGTTGGGAAAGTGAGAGGAGGAGAATCTGTGCACTTCCTGGTAAGTTTTGAAAGCAATTTAAGGAGAATACAACGGACTTGTCATTTAACCCTAATGGTTTAGAGCAGGAGTTGGCAAAGTTTCCCAAAGGGAAAGATAGTAAATACTTTAACTGTTTCAATCTTCGTAATAACCCTATGAGTAGATCCCCATCTCTACTTTTCAAGTCTGCCTTGTAGCTAGAAAGCAGCTGTGGGCAGGACTTCAAGGGCTGGGCATGGCTGTGTTCAGCAAACCCTTATTTATAAAATGGGCCACCAACGGCCTGTGGGCTTTGGTATGCTGACCCCTTCCTTGGAGACATTCTTGGGACAGAGTAGAATATCTCTAAACCCTCCAAAAAAATGCTGAGTGGGGCATCCTCTGGTCTGTTTGCTTCACTATGGTGACTTCTGAACTCCGTGCAGGGCACCTCCGGCTCTGGCCCTCCGCCATCCCGGTGAAGCCATTTCCTCTGAAAAGGAATAAAGGTGCAGCTCCCCTGCTGTTTGGAGAAGCTGTGTTGTTTCTGCAGTGATGACATTGGTCAAACAAGCCAATCCGATTTGATTGCTCCCATATATTTGCCTATATGATTAAAAACCTCTATGTGAGAATGAGGAAATGAAAAAATTATTTAACTAGGAGGTTCAAGGGGCTCATGCATTTGGCCAGTTGCCCATTTTCTTATGCTTTTTCTTTTTCTGAAAAAAGTAATTAGAGGTCTCTGTTTGCTTATAAAAATTTTTGTCTTACAAGCAAACAATAATTTTAACCAGTAGATTGAATTTTTTAAATTAAGTCAGTAGAAAGAATCTGCAGGTTTTTTTTTTTTTCTTATGACTCTTTCAACTTACCAAGAAACTTTTAGTGCAGACACACACCACTTTCTTTCACTCCAGGGAAGCCTGGAATTTCACAAAGTTTGGCTGATATAGGTTAATCTTTTTCAGTATGTCAGGTGACTGTAATCAAATATGAGACAAAACACATTCTGAAGCCTAAATTATAACTATTAATCTGTCTGACACAGTCTGTCTCCCACCCACTTGCATCACCCTCCAGTCAACATAAATTCTAAGGTGGAGGAGAGGAAGGCGTTTGAAATGTTTGACAGCCGTAAACTCTGGCTCTGAGCTCCTGCCCTCAGTCTTCATCAGGCTTTGGCATTTAGCACCTGTGTTTGTCCCTTTGTCTTCAGCAGCAGGGTTCCTGCAGTCCTGGAAGTCCGTGGTGAGGCATGTTGCAGGCCCAAAGGCTCACTGTTGGCCCCCCCTTCCTCGTGGTCATCTTCTTACCTGGGCAGCCCTGTGTCCATTGGGAAGTCCAGGGCTCTCCTAACCGTCCCTCTGGGAGGCTGCACACCGTCCGGCTGGCCAAGTGCTGGGTCACAGTGACGGGCTTCTGAGACTGTACGCAACTTCCTGGAACCTCTCTTTTACATAATGTGGTCCTGGTCTGGGATATCTACTGCTGCAGCGGCATCCGGAGTCAGTCCCAGGAGATGGCAGTTACTGCTGCTTCAGTCGACAGCAGAGTCAAGGGAAGAACGCAGATGGCTGGTTCCTATAAAGTAGAACGATTGAGGAAGGAAAACATTCATCACCTTTTTCTTATAAAACAAGAAAAAGACCAGATCTGGAAATGATTTGTTATTCATCTTTCCATCTCTAATAATGATAGTCAGCATTTATCGAGCAATTGACACTATGTGCCAGTTGTGGTTCTAAGCACTTCTCACATCTTTACTCATCTGTTACTCACTTTAACCCTCTGAGGAAGACGGTGAGGCACAGGTGGGTCCTGTGACTCCGAAGAGGTGGAACCAGGATCCGACTCTGGCCATCAGGTTCCAGAGTTTGTTCTCTCAACACTGCCCTGAGCTTCCTGGTGCTAGCACAGCACCTGTCCCCTGGTAGTTGCTCATTACATTTTTTATTGACTGGCTAAAGGAAGGAGAATGTTAAATGATCGTCTGTACACTTCCTTGAAGTGAGAGTTGAGTTATATTGTTTTCAGAGTTATAGTATACCCACCCTGACTTAACATCTGCAGGAATAACAAAGGGTCAAGTGAGGGTCCCATCTAAAAGTTTATTTTTAGGGAATTAAGCATATGACAAAGATGGCCTTTCAAAGAACTAAGTAAAAATAGTTTATTCCATAAAGGATTCCAAAGGAACTGGCCAGCCATTACAAAAAAAAAAAAAAAGAAGTTGTTTTCTTTGTATTTCCTTACTCCTTGCGTCAAAAAGGAATTCCAAGTGGATGAAACATTTACATATAAATATGAAACCATAGATACGTTGAGAGGAGATATGGGTAAATGTATATATAAACTTAGAGTAGGAAATGTCTTTCTAAACATAAGCAAAATCTAGAAGCAATAAAGGAAAAGAGTGATAAGATTAGGTTATTTTAAAAACACTACCAACCACCAAAAATTATGGGCAAAAAATTTTACAGAGAAAGGAGGAGTGGGCCCAGTTGTTGGTAATTTAAGAAGTGTCCCAGGCGATTCTGATGCTCTCTGAGGGTCAAGAACAGCTGGAATAGAAGGATACAGCCAGTGGAGTGGGAAGAGGAGCAGTCTTAATTTCACACTTCGTGTGATTTTTCTCCCCAATTGTATTTGTGTTCTTATATTTTAAAAAGTTAATAAGAGTAAAAAAAAAAAAAGTGTGATCAAAATCAAACATGATGAGGCAGTGGAGACATTTTTAGCAGATCTATAAAATTTTCTAGAACTTTAGTATTTCTGAGCATTAGTCTCTGTTAGTACGTACAGTGTTTGCTGATATCAACTGTCAGTTGAATTTAAAACTTTTTTCCCTCTTTTGTCCCGAGAGACGAGAAGCTGGTGAAGAAGCCATCAGCCAGTAGAGGCTGGACTCAGCCCTCAATTCATGGGAATTCTGGGGGTGCTTTGTTTTAGGTGATTCAACTAGATTGCTCATTCAGAGACAGAGGATGTCTCCCAGGGACACACTTAGCTACAGATACCATGGGGGAGAGCCAGCTTTGTCAGCTCTTCTGTGTTCTCACCTGCAGGAACTTCACCTCAAAACTGAGTTCCTGGTAGTCTCCCTTCCCCCTCCTCTCTCACCTCCTTTTCCTCTTCCTCCGTTGCTGGCCACACCTGGCATAAAAGCATATCTGTTCTGAGGGAGACTTTATTGTGTGTGCTGCCCTCCCTCTGATAAGGTCCTTTGATTTGGTTCAGCGAAAGCCATTTGGAAAAGTCAGCTTCCCTTGTCCTTGCTGACCAGGGCCAGGATCCAGCCAGACCTGGCTTGGGGTTGAAGCCCGTGAGTGAAACATAGCTCCTTTCTTCTCAGCTGTATTTGTGTTTCTTTTAAGAAGCTCCATGCTCCCTGCAGCCCTTGAAGTCTCCTCCTCACTCGGCTGTGCTGCACAGATATGGCTTCGAAGGGAGAGAACAGTGCTCAAAGGAAGCAGAGCATAAATGCCTATTTCTGCTGCAGGCGGGGCACCTCCGGTCCTGGCTTCACACACCTCTAGAAGGCTTTCCGGCTTTGCTCAGGAAACACTTTAATTGGGTATCTTTGGCAATTCTGTCACAGGGTAAAAAACCCTCCCTGGTTAGGAATCAGATCAAAAAGGCTTTGGGGAATAATGAGAAATGGAGTCTTTCTAGTGTGATGTAGAAGCACTAATATTTGCTATTGCTGCTTCAAGAGGTGATTTCTCAGACTGTACTGGGAGGTAGGAACTATAATTATAGATGAGAAAACTGAAGCGTAAGAGAAATTGTTACCTGCCCGAGGTGTTGAGCCGGTGTGTGATGGGTTTCTAGGACGGTGCTTGCTCCCACAAGCCTGTCCCAGGGATCTGGCCGCACTGCCCAGGGCACACACCACTGGCTCTGGGTGGGCTACTTACACGGTCTTGTCCACCGACAGCTTTGCAATTCAAGAAGACGCCAACCCATGTTTCGGGGCAGGACACCTTCGTGTTGGTTGTGATGACGGTTGTGGCGTGCCTGGGGCATGCTAATACTGCTACTGAGGCCTGTGTATTTGTTTTTATTTGGCAGATTCTCAGCCTGGTCTTTGAGATGATGGGATTGGGAAACGGGCGTCGGAGCATGAAGTCGCCGCCCCTCGTGCTGGCTGCCCTGGTGGCCTGTATCATTGTCCTGGGCTTCAACTACTGGATTGCGAGCTCCCGGAGCGTGGATCTCCAGGTGTTCTGTTTGTGTGGATGTCATAGAGTATTTAAAGCTGCTGGGCGGTGGGGTCCGAGGGGCTTGCTGTTTATCACCACCTAAGGTGTTGCATGCTGTAATGCTCGCTGGGGGCTCTGCATGTCCCCCCACCCAGCCCCGGGCCTGACTCCACGCCAGCTCTGCTCTTGGGTGGGAGAGGACCCCCTTGTGACTTTTAGGATTGCTGCCAGGACATGCCTCTCTGCTTCTCCTGTGAGTTAACAATTTTCAGTCAAGCCTTTTGGGCTGGTTCTGGGAAGACAACTTACGTAAGTAGTAAGTACCCTGCCCACAGCCCGTTCTGGTCCTCCAATCCACACTCAAAATCTAAGAGTGGTGTTGGTAATGTACGTGGAGAACGGGCACGAGAAATATGTTTTTAGAGGTACCAATCTTTATCAGCATCATTTACTGATAATAGTAACTTTATCTTTCCCATTCATCGCTGCCCATCGTGGGTCAGGCAGTGCTGAGCAGTGACAGAGACTCTCATTGACCGCAGTTTAGTCAGCCTCTGAGGAGCCCCCTTCGTGACTAGGCCTCCATCTTGGTCCCCCATCCTGTTTTTGGCCTGCCCAGCCCAGGCTTAGCAAAGAATCCCGCTAACTCATCCCTCCACCCCTGATACCTGAGCAAGTTCCTCATCCCTTACCTTTGATGTCTAGCCCTGGGCCTGCCTTTAGCAAGACTCCTGTGAGGCCAGTTTAGCAAGAATCTCCCCACCCTCTCAGTGCTTTTCCACCCACTGACCCCCTCACTCTGCTCGTTGGCTATAAATCCTCTGCTGTCTTTGCTGTGCTCAGAGTGGAGAACAGTTTCTCTCCTGACTGCAGTAGTCACGACCCCTGTTGCAGTAGCCTTGAATAAAGTTTTCCTTATCATTTTAGCAAGCGTCAGAATAATTTTTCTTTAAGGATATATTGCATACATCACCTTCTTTTGTACACAGACTCTCTCAGGTTGGGATTTTATGTTCCCCATTTCACAGGTGGGCAAACTAAGGCTCGGAGAGGTTAAGGACGAGGGGAGCTGGGATGCCAACCCAGTCTTTCTGACGGCAGAGCTTGAGCTCTTAGCCATGGAAATCCATCCCATAGGGGCGTTTTGTCCTCCTCTCATGCTTACCTCCCACGGTTGTAGTGCTTTCGTCTGAGCTTCCACTGGACCCCTGTTCTCTGGGCAGATGGGGTCTTGGTGTCCAGAGAATTGAATCTGTTTTCAGAGACTGTGTCTTATAAAGAGTGTTAAATGCTCTGTTAGTGAGGAAAAGGAACTAAATATTTGAGCACCAGCTCACGCCCTGTAAAGCATAAGGCATTTTATGTACAGGCAGACCTTGGCGATATCCCGAATTCAGTTCCAGACTGCCGCAATAAAGCCAATAGCGCAATAAAACAAGTCACGTGAGTTTTTGTTTTCCTAGTGCATAAAAAGTTATATTTACACTATATGGTAGTCTGTTAAGTGTTCAATAGTGTTATGTCTAAAAAAAGTACATACTTAATTTAAAAATACTGCTGGGACTTCCCTGGCGGTCCAGTGGTTAAGACTTCTCGCTTCCAATGCAGGGGTGCGGGTTCGATCCCTGGTCGGGGAACTAAGATCCCCACATGCTTCGAGGCACGGCCAAAAGATAAAAAAATAAAAATACTTTACTGCCAAAAAATGGTAACCATCATCTGAGCCTTCAGGGAGTCATAGTAGTAACTTCAATGATCATGATTGCAGATCATCATAACAAATATAATAATAATGAAAAAATTTGAAATATGGCGAGAATTACCAAAATGTGACACAGAGATGTGAAGTTAACAAATGCTGTTGGAAAAATGATGCTGACAGACTTACTCCACGCAGGGTTGCCACAAACCGTCAATTCCTAAAAAACACAGTATCTGTGAAGCTCAATAAAATGAGGTGTGTGTGTACCTGCCTCATTCAGGCCTCCCAAATCCCTGTGAGGGGTGTGGTGGTGTTTCCACGGAGACACGCGGTGGAGACACAGATGCTCAGAGAAGTGAATTCCACCATTTCTCTAGAATAACCTGTGGGAGCATCTACACCGCTGACCTAAAAGATTGAGCCCTGGGAACACACCGTGTGTGACCACACTTGATGCTGGCTGGGGCCCCAGCGTGGTCTTGCTGAGGGAGCGCGGGCGGTCTGGTCTGGACATGGCTTGACACGGTCCTTACGCTGCGATGTCCTTGCAGACGCGCATCGTGGAGCTGGAAGGCAGGGTCCGCAGGGCGGCAGCGGAGCGAGGGGCCGTGGAGATGAAAAAGAACGAGTTCCAGGGGGAGCTGGAAAAGCAGCGGGAACAGCTGGACAAAATTCAGTCCAGCCACAACTTTCAGATGGAGAGCGTCAACAAGTTATACCAGGATGAAAAGGCAAGACCTGCTTGGTTTTCCTCTTAATTCTGTTCTAAGTACCATTTATACGCTGTCGAATTCTCCTCAGTGGGAGGATAAGCCGCTGTGTGTGTATGTAATGTAGTTACGTGGAATGAGCCTCTTGATCAAGCTCTGGATGTCTCCTCATATCGCCGTTAGGCCCTGGGTGGGTTTGTTGGAAAAACTTTTGCAGTGCTGATAAATGGGAGAAATGCAAAAGAACTGTCTTAGCGGCACGTTCGTCCTCCTGTTACCTTTTTTCCTTACTTTCTACAAGTATGCATTAAGTACCTACTCTGTGCCAGGCCTGTGCCGGATGCTTGTATCTCACAGAGGAATAGCATTTGTGCCCTTGAGCATCTCACAGTGAGAGGAGATGTAGACCTCCTCATATATACTAACAAAGAAGGTAGGGGACCCAAGAGTGCTGGTTTTTAAATTTAAAGAATACCAGATCCTGCACAGATTAAAAAAGGGGCTTCCCATTAGTGAGCGTATCTAAGCTTTACGTGTCTTGCTTTTTCTGGTTTTCTTGGGACTGTGTGACTCCACTTTCCTGTTTGTTAAATTGTATAATGGTGTGAGTTACTAATATCTTCCTTTCTAAAGTGCATCAAACTCATGACTATTTCCTCGCAAGATTTGACTATTTCCTACTAAAACCAAGTCCACATTCAAGATAATGGATCTCAGGATATGACCTCCTTCCAATAAATCAAGCATTTCACAGAGAGAGGCACACGGATTAGTAAGAGCCAAATCTGTGTAGAGTGCTACTAGTTACCAGATCATGAATCATTTCTAGATAGGGCCTCAGACTTTTCCTGTGTAACTGGTTTAAAAGGTGAGAAATACTTTTTTTTTATTTGCGGAGTACTTTCTCATAGTCACAAATGTGTATTTCTCCTTTGGGAATTGTTCCAGTTTTAATGCTGTTATAGGAAAGTGCTCCCTATAACTTTATAATAAAGTGCTTTCCTATAGGAAAGTTCTCCCTTTTTCTCATGTGTGGGTGACACTATCTGTGCTCCTGAAATCCCCTTTAACTGAATAGAATGGCACCTTGCCATTTCTCACAGTGTGTACACATGCTTAACCTCCTGAAGCACGCTTTGGGAGGTGGCAGAGTTTATTCTCAAGGGATAGAGTTGGCAGAAACTCCATCTGGGATTTGCAGGATGTGCCGAGAAGGTCTCTGGCACCCTGGCCCTCTGCCCAGTTAGGAAGGAGGCCTGTGATAGGACCTGGGGAGTGTTGGGCTGGGAAAGGGGACCCAGCAGAGACCAGCAGCCTTGCCCCATTGGGCCTGGGCCGAACAGGGCAAGGTGGGAAGGACCGTACGTGCTGAGGTCTGGGACCAGCCAGAGCAAGGTTTTCCCATCTACAGGGAGGGAAGAAAAAGGAGGAAGTTTTGTGTACCTGTCTGCCTGCCTCTCCACCCCTGTGTGTATGTGTGTCATTACCTGAAAATTTGACTCTTTTTTCTGTAGGAAGAATTGTCTTTTATTGATACTCTGAGTCTCTGGCCTTCTACGTTTTGTTTTTAACTTTTTTTTTTTTGAAATGGTAGTGATAGAAGATAGAAGGGCTGTTCGTGTCTGCATGTGGTGTTTGAAGATAGAAGGGCTGTTCGTGTCTGCATGTGGTGTTTGCTTATTGCTTTTAACTGTCCTTGTTTTCTTAACTTTATCAGTCTCCCAAATGCCTCTGAAATTTTACTGGCTCATGAAATCCAAAATTCTGGGAATGACTAATCTCTCTTTTCATACTCCTCCAAGCTCCTGGATATTTTTGTGCATTGCACAAAGTGTGGGTGCCTGTTTGGGGTGGGGAGAAGGAAAAGCGATTGCAGGGTAATTTCTGCTCATGGGACCTTCTGCCTTGGCCTTGGTACGCCAAGGGGCTCCAGAGTCCTGTAAAACAGGTTGCAGACAGCCGTGCTTCCCCTATTGTATGGGCAGAGTCCTCAGAGACTGCGCTGCACAGAACCATTTGTTCTAGCGAATTCATAGTAACACAGTCAATGAAGCTTCACCACAGGCAAGCCCTAGATATAGAAATGCTGGTTTATTGAGTGTGAGCTTTTGTGGGGATAAGACTTCAGACTTGGAATTCTTTGAAATGTGATTGACTGACTGTTTCCTAAAAACATCTGCCTCTATAGGAGGAAATGAGAGGGAACATCTCCCAGCCAGAAACCAGGTGACTGTTACACCTCGGTTCTGAATGCTTCAGTTTTACGGCTTCTTTTTAAAAAAGGGGACATAATGCGGGATCTTAGCACTCCTGCCCCACCTCCAAGTTCAAGAACTGTTTGAGCATCCAAGGGGAGGGAGGCTCTTGCAGTCACAGCAAACATCTAACAGTGGATATTGAAAGTCAAGGAGCCCCAGTACAGAAGGTAAAGTACACATTGGAGAGAGAGTCATATAGCCGCTGGGAAAGGGTGAGAGTCCTTTCATTTGGAGTTGTAAGCTTTTAGGAGATGTGATATAAAGGTCTTTTCATTTTGGGAGTGGGGGCTCGTTTCTTAGCTCCAGGAGGATTTTTGCCGTAGCTTGGGGTGGCGGTGAATGGCATGGGGCTTCCGGCCAGGCAGCCCTGGGTTCGAATTCTTGTTTTCCTTAACTGCATGATTTCAGGGAGGTCAGTTAAGTTCTCTGGACCTGTTTTCTCAGCCGCCAAGTGGAAATAACGACAGAATCCCTTTTGCAGGGTGGCTGCAATGATTCAGTGTAATATTTATGAAGGGTTTATCACAGTGCCTGACATGGAGCAGGAGCCCGAAACGCGGTAGCTAGTATTATGGCAACTAGTCGTCGTGGTAGTAACGGTGATAGCGTAGGGGTAGAGGTAGTAGTAAACCACAGCGTCTGGAGTGATAATATTATTATTATTATTTTTTGGTGTGGACTCTTCTTTTTTCTTCTAAATTAAAACCATGAGACCAGATGGTCCTGGCTTTCAGAAGAGATGAAGGAGGGGCTGGAGTGTCTGTTAGAGCCAAGCGCGAACAGCACAGTTGAGCCGTGGAAAGAGCACCAACAACGGCTGTCACACCAGCGACCAGAGCGCATGTTTTTCAAATCTCTGCCAAGCCAGGGTTACGTTCAGCATTACACAGGGATTGTCTCCTGTCTTCCTCTCAGCAGCCTCATGAAGTTGGTGCTCATTGTACAGGGAGGGATCTGAGGTCCAAAGGGAGTTCGTAACTGTCACCTAGGATGTGACCTAGACCCTGGATGGCCGCCAGCGGGGCCTCCATCTCTGCCCCTGGCCTCCTTCTGCTCTGTGCAGACCCCGCTTCTCTGGGCCGCAGGGGGCCTCTCCAGAGCTCTCTATCACCTAAATCACGCAGGGGGCCTGGGTGTGGCCACAGAAGAAACCAGGTTGGCCTGAGTTGGTAGCTGTTAAAGCCGGGCGATGGGATCACTTTTCTGTCTCCTTGCTTCGAAAGACTACTGTATTCCTGCTAGCTCTCCTTTGTCCCCAGTTCCAAATTCTGAGGCAAAAAATACCTGATTGTTTCAATCTGTCTGGGAAGTCCTCAGAGAAGTTGGGCTGGTCCGTCACCCCAGTACATGACTCTGTGTTATCTATTTCTTTTAATCTTAGGAAGTTAGCACTTGTGCTTTGAATTGCAATGAGGCTCTTTTTCAGAATTTTAAAGACCCTGCTGGTGGACTGATAGTGATTCTCAGCTGTGGGAGGAGCCGGCTTGCTGGCATGTATGGGTGCAAACCTCACGTGACCTAGGGAGTTCCAGCCTCGGCCAGCATCCTCACCTCAGGCTGGCATTGCTACTCTGCATGGGTATAAAAGTCCCCAAGTGGGGGGCTGGGTAGAAGCTTGAAAGCCGAACCTATCAGGGACAGTGTGGTAATGAAATTCATGCTTTGTTCGGGTCAACACTGTCTAACAGAATTCCCTGTGACGGTGGAAATGTTCCTTTTTTTTGTTCTGTGGTACGGTAGCCGCTGGCCCCGTGTAGCTGTTGAATACCTAAAATGTGGCTAGTGGGACTAAGGAACTGAATTTTGAGTTTTCTTTAATTTTAACTAATTTAAAATTAAATAGCCAGATATTGGACAGCACAGGTTTGGACAGTAGAGACAGACCAAAAGCAAAAATAAACAAATGGGGATGTCTCAAACTGAAAAAGCTTTTGCACAGCAAAGGAAATTATCAACAAGACCAAAGGCTGCCAGATGAATGGGAAAAGATATTTGCAAACTATGTATCTGATAGGTGTTAGTATCTAAAATATGCAGAGAACTCATACAACTCAACATCAGAAAAACAAAGAACCCGATTAAAAAATGGGCAGAGGATCTGAATAGACTTTTTTTTTCAAGGAAGGCATACAGATGGCCAACAGGCACATGAAAAGGTGCTCAACATCACTAATCATCAGGGAAATGGAAATCAAAACCACAGTGAAATATCACCTCACACCTGTCAAAATGGCTATTATCAGTAAGACAACAAATAACAAGTGTTGGCGAGGATGTGGAGAAAAGGGAACCCTCCTGTGCTGTTGGTGGGAATGTAAATTGGTGCAGCCACTATGGAGAACAGTATGGAGGTTCCTCAAAAAAATTAAAAATAGAACTACCATATGATCCAGCAGTTCCACTCCTGGGTGTTTATCCTAAGAAAACAAAAACACTGATTTAAAAAGATATATGCACCCCTGTGTTCATTGCAGCATTATTCACAATAGCCAAGATATGGAAGCAACCTAAGTGCTCATCAGTAGATGAATGCATAATGAAGATGTGGTGTATACATACAGTGGAATACTATTCAGCCATCAAAAAGAATGAAGTCTTGCCATTTGCAAAAACTTGGATGGACCTAGAGAGTATTATGCTAAGTGAAATAAGACAGAGAAAGACAAATACTGTATGATTTCTCTTATATGTGGAATCTAAAAAACAAAACAAATGAACAAACAACAAAACAGAAACAGACTTATAGATACAAAGAACAAACAGATGGTTGGTTGCCAGAGGGGAGAGGGGAGGTGGATGGGGGGAGGAAAGAAATAGGTAAGGGAGATGAAGAGGTGCAGACTTCCAGTTGCAAAATAAATGAGTCACAGGCATTAAGTATAGGGAGTATGGTGAATAACTGTGTAATATCTTTGTATGATGGCAGATGGTAGCTAGACTTACTGTGGTGATCATTTTGAAATGTATAGAGATATTGAGTCACTGTGTTGTGTAACAGGAACTTACATAGTGTTGTAGGTCAAGTATACCTCAAAAACAAACAAAATAATAGAAAAAGAGATTAGATTTGTGATTACCAGAGGCGGGGCCGGAGGTGGGGGGAGGCAGAATTGGATGAAGGCGGTCAAAAGGTACAAACTTCCAGTTACAAGGTAAATAAGTACTAGGGTGTAAGGTACACCATGATAAATATAATTCACACTGCTGTATGTTATGTATGAAAGTTGTTAAGAGGGTAAATCCTAAAGAGTTCTCATCACAAGGAAGAAAAATTTTTTTGTTTCTTTAATTTTATATCTGTGAGACGATGTTCACTAAACTTATTTGATAATCATTTCATGATGTATATAAGTCAGATTATTATGCTCTGCACCTTAAACTTGCACAGTGCTGTATGTCAATTATATCTCAATAAAACTGAAAGGAAAAAATTAAATAGCCAAATAGTAGACAGCACAGGTTTGGATCATAGAGACAAAACTCATGTAAAACCCCTGATTTTTGGCCTCTGAGTTAACAGTCATGTTCCGTGGAGGAGCAGTTGGGCCAAGGCTGGGTCTCCTTTGCTTCTTTGGTGCCTTTTCCTTTTCTCTGTAGGGCTCAGAATTGGGCGATGGAAGATGAGGTCACCTCATCGGGTGGCTGTGCTCCCCATCAAAGCCTCTGTTGCTTGCCAGAGTTCAGTGGTGCAGAATCATCAGTTCAGCTTATGAAATTGGCTGGTGTTTATGCCTCACCTTGGGGTTTTGAACTTACTGGTTACAGAAGTTGTTTCAGAGCAATCGCTCTTCGCCTGGGTGCCCGGGAGCCATCACCTGGGAGCTTACCCAAGAGATACAGAGTTTTAAAATACACTAGGTCAGGAATTCCCTGGCAGTCCAGTGTTTAGGACTCTGTGCTTCCACTGTGGGGGGCATGGATTCGATCCCTGGTCGGGGAACTAGGATCCCACAAGCTGTGTGGTTTGGCCAAAATAAATAAATGAAATAAAATAAAGAATCAATATATATACTGATAAATAAAATACACTAGGTCAGAATCTCTGAATGTTGGGCCTCAGAAGTATAGAATTTTCAAAAACTTGTATGCACTTGCAGTGTGTGCACAGGCACAAGATCATCATGGTGCAGATAGCTAATCCAGAGAGACTGCTGATGGAGATGGGACGTTTCATGGTATTAATACTTTTAAAAATAAAATTGTGTTCTCAGGTTTTTATTTTCATTTTTTTTGACCCTTCCTCAATGAAATGATTTTAAAAGTAGAGGGCATTATAAATAGATATAATTCTTTAAAAAGAAATTGGCAGTACTGTTACAAAGCAGTTGCTTTTTTTCCCTAAGATTTATTTTTCATCTTTACCCACGTTTACTGGAATCTTTGGAAGTTTTTAGATGTGCCAGGCTGCAGATGTACTGCTCACTGCTGTTCCCCTGAGAGCGCCATCCACCCAGATGTGGGACATAGGTGTGTCTCAGGGTCATCAGTACCGAGACCAACTTACTCAGACTCCCCTTCAGATGTCACCGAGAATGGGTAGCAAGTGGGAAACATCACGTGAGCTTCTCAACAGCTGCGCTACAGTGACGTCATGAGACCTAGAACAGTTTCATTATGAAATAGCTGGATGTGCAGAAAGGTCAGAAGAATAGTAGGTTGATACCTCTGTGCTCCTCACTCAGGAATTATTTAAAACAAAAACATAAAGTTGTGGTCCCCTGTGTCTTCCCTGTCAGTTCGTTCCCTCTTTCCCTCCTGCTCAAAGCCACTACTGTGAATTTTAATGATTGTAGTTTCTATTTCTGAACTTTTACTACATGCGTCTAAAGCAATGCATTTTTTGGGGGGGGGCAGTTCTTACTGTATGTTTGGTTGCTCTAACACTCTTAACTTGCTTTTTACAGTGAACGTTGTTTTTGAGGTCTCTGTTGGTATATAGATCTAGTTTATTCATTCTCACTGCCGTGCCCTATTTCTTTGCATAAATATAGCACAGTTTACCCACCCCTGCTATGGGACCGTAAGTTGTTTCTAGGGTCTGGCTGTTGCAGAGAATGAGCTGCTCCCTCAGCACCTGTGAGTTTCAACAAGCTTGCAGTATTTTTCTGACTATAGTTTGGGACCCATTAATGAGCCGTGAATAATAATTTATTAGGTTATGACCCACATTGGAAACATTTAAAAGATTAGAGTACTGTTATATCATTTTGTATTGTTTGGTCAAACCATTGTGTCAGCTTATATATAAAAATATATGTGTGAATGTTTACACTGTATTATAAGAAAATTTGTCATTGTGAGTCATGGTCACAGGAGTTTTAGGGATAAACTTAAAAGTTGAATTGCTGGAACAGAAGTTGTACATATATATTATTACATTTTTATTAGCTCTTTCCACCTTGCTCACCAAATGTGGTCCTGCTGTTGTTGTCTTTTTCTTGCAGCACCTTCCTGGCCTGTTCCTTTTTCACCAGCCACAGCCCATTGGATGCAGGCAGAAGCCTGGCACAGTGAAGTGCACCCATTGCCAGGGCAGCGGCTGATCAGTCAGGTTCTCTGTCTTGATAATTTGAACCAAATCTCACAGACTGACCGCTTGATGGTAAACACTTCAAATGAGACTTCAGATGATTCTTGGAGATTGGACTGTCATTTTCATTTTCTTTCTTTTCTGCATTCCTGTCTGCTGCATAAATAGATGTGGTTGAGACCGTTGGCATAAACGCTATTATGCAAGTTAACTGGGTGGAAACTCATTTCCTGAGTTATATATAAGTAGGGATATTCAGCTTTGTTTTAACACAAAAAATGATTGTGTATGAGTCAGGATTAAGTAAATGTCAAAAAGTTGTCTTTTTCTTAATTATCAAAATATTGTTGTTGTAGACAATTTTGAAAATATAAAAAGAAAATCAAAATCACCTGTAATTCCATCACTCAGAGATTAACCACTGGGAACCTTCCACCCCCTTTTAAAAAATACACATTACACTCAAGCTTTTATAAATGATGGTTGCATTCAAGCTTTTATAAATGTAGTGTGCCATGAAGATTGTAGATAAAGTGGGTTCTTTAAATGATAAACGTGTTTGAACACACCTAGTTTTTGCACGTCATTTAAAAAGACCCAGAAACTCTTGGCTTATTCTGCATTGTTATCTTAGGGGTATTGAGGTGACCCTCCCTTAGGTAGGAAGGCAAGGGTATAATTCCAGATAAGAGGATTCTTCATAAATGTTTGCTGAAGGGAACTTTTGTAGACTGCCTTGACATCCAGTTGGCGTAGGGGACCATGTTTTGAATGTGAAGATCTGCGTTTGAGTCAAGTGAACAGGATTATACATATATGTGTTGTCCTGTTATTTATTATTGGATAACAAATTGCCCCCAAACACAGTGGTTTAAAACCATGACAGACATTTATTTTGCTCACAGTCTGCACTTTGGGAGGGCCCAGAGGGAACAACTTGTCTCTACTCCACACTCCACCATCTGGGGTGCCCTTTTTTTTTAAAATATTTATTTATTTATTTGGTTGTGCTGGGTCTTAGTTGCAGCAGGCAGGCTCCTTAGTTGTAGCATGCAATCTCTTAGTTGCGACATGCATGTGGGATCTAGTTCCCTGACCAGGGATCGAACCCGGGCCCCCTGCATTGGGAGCCTGGAGTCTTATCCACTGCGCCACCAGGGAAGTCCCTGGGGTGCTTTGAAGGCTTGGGGCGGAGTTGCCTGAAGGTTCCCTCACTCGTGTGTCTGGCAGTCAGGGACCCTACACGTGGCTTTTCCATGTGGCTGGCGGCTTCCTCGAAGCATGGAGGCTGGGTTCCCAGGGTGATGATACCAACAAAGGGAGAGGGAGCGAGCAATTCAGGAGGAAGCTGTCATCTTTTACAGGAGTTTCCCAGGGCTGCCAGGACAAATACCACAAACTGGATGGCTTAAAACGAAAAGCTTGATTTTTTCATGGTTCTGGAGGCTGCAAGTCCACAGTCAGGGTGTCAGCAGGGCCATGCTCCCTCAAAGGCTCTAGGGGAGGACCCTTCTTGGCTCTTGTAGTAGATTCTGGTGTCTGCTGGCGGTTTCTGACATTCCTTCACCTGTAGGTGCATCACTCCAGTCTCTGCCTCTGTCTTCCCTCTGTGTCTCTGTACCTTCACCTCTTCTCTTTAGTCATGCTGATTCGGGGCCCACCCCCCTGACTTCACTACAACTTACATCTGCACAGACCCTGTTTCTAAATGAGGTTGTTAACAGGATCATTCACAGGTTCTGGGTGGACATGAATTTGGGGCTACCGTATTCAACCCCATATACCTTTCACTGGCTGGGCCTCAAAAGCCTGCAGGGTCACTTCCTGTGCATTAGTTAGAAGCAGGTCACTAAGGCCAGACCAGATGAAAGGGGCGGGAATTAGACTCCATTTTGGGGAGCAGTGTCAAGAACTTGAGGGGATATTTTTAAACCACCGCATTTGTGTGGGTACAAATAATCCTCACATAAGCACCCAGTGAAATACTATTTTCTTTGTACCGGCGTATAGGTGTATACCTATAAAACAGGTTTTTAAGGGTCCTCAGTGGAAACAGAGCCCCAGGTTGTAGTTAGTTTTGGCAAATCTAATGGAGAGTCTCTTGTACAGGTCTACTTCGACTCCTGAGGATGGCACAGAGTGGTTGAATTCATTCTTTTACTCTTGGCAGAATGCCAGTTAATGTTTGTGGGTCTGAAGACTGACCAAGATCTTGGGTAGCCTCCTGACTAGTTGCTGCCCTGTAGCCACGTGGTGGCCCTAAAGGCATTTGAGGGACTGATTACCTAATATTTGAGATGGTCGGGGGAGAAGTCTGGGAGACGCTGAATTACTAAGTAGCACTTTGTCCAGGGAAGGCTGAACGTCCTGCTGTTGGTGTTCATTTTCACTTGCCAGAAGTGAGAGTCAGAAATAGCTTCATTTGCCATAGTTTTGTTTGGGACATTCTTTCTAGGCTGGTTTCTTGCAGCCATTTGTCTGCTTTGGCATATTGAGACTTTTCACTTATTTGTTAAAATATGTAAATTAACACTGAGTAGTGCAAAGAAAATCGTTTGAGTAACATTTCATTTGTGGTGGAAATACGGTTCCCGTGCCGTTCCTGACCTAAAAGAAGAAAGATGGTAAAGCGGGAGGGTGGAGGAGGGGACGCTGGCGACACGTTAACTGTTTTGTGTCCAGGAAGAGGAAATCTTAAATAGAAGAGGCAGCTGGGAAGGTAGAGGGAGGACGGGCCCCCATTCCACTTGCCTCGGCCCCCTGCTGTCACTCACCTGTGTGACCTGCGCCCCCATTGAGGTGGCCTATCAGCTGCCGGTTTGTCCTCTCTTGCACGGTGATGTGGGGCACGAAGGGGCTCTGGAAGGCATTATTTGAGGTGAGTGGCGGGAAAATATCCTACGTTTCTGGGGCTTTCCTGTTGTGAGTGACGGGTAGTGGGGGGGGGTGTGTTGGGGCCAGGAGAACCCCAGGTGTGTGCCTCCTGGCTCCTGTGTGGTGTTTGGACCTGGGCTGGGGCTGCTTCCCTCGGTCGCGGCAGCGCTGGTTTCTATGAGTGACTTCCTCTGTAAGATTCTGCCTCTTGAAAAGGAAACGACGAGCATTAAGAAGTCTGGCCATTTGTCCTGCTTTAGAGTTCCCAGAATGCTTTCACACATGTCATTTCTCAACGTGCCAGCCTGGGAGACAGGCACTGTCACCTCTGAGATGGAAGCGAGGACTGACCCCCTGAGAGGTAACCCGGCTCGGGGGCCTGCAGAGTGGCTGGCGGGGGCAGGGCTGGGCCTGGGCTGCTGGTTCTTTCCATCCCTTTGGCCTCACCACCCTGAATTTTCAAACAGCAGGACACAGTTCTGAGTGTTCCAGTTTCTTCTTTCTGGGCCAGCCTTTCTTCCGTAGCTGGGAACAGTGATGATTTTCTTCCAGACAGTGGGTTTTCTTAGGGAATCAGAGTGGGCTTGTGCAGATAAAAGTAGTTTTTTTGATTTTTATCACCTTTTACCACTGTGGTTGACTGAAGAATCAAGGGTTCTAAAATAGCTTTTCTGTTTTTATTGCTGTTAATTCTCCATGTCCATTTCTATCCATCTGTTCAGTATTTATTCTGCCAGGTGCTGGCCTTGAACCCTGTGGTGGACCAAGCCGGGCCCTTTGTCTGTGCACTTCCCGTCGAATGCAGCAGAAAGACGAGTTTATAGGTCTATCGGGGTCGATTTTTAAGCAGAAAGGAGTTAGTACAGGGAAGCAGGTGACTATAGAAAGGTGGGAGGGTCTGGAGGAGCAGCCCCGGGCCAGGGACGGCTCCTGGGGCACCAGGCAGGACTGGCCCCGAAGGCGCGCTCCCTGTGCCCGACCTAGAGCTGGACGGGAGGCGGTTGCTGCACCTCTAGCTCAGAGCCAGGGTCCCCATGCCTTGCTGCATTCCACACCTCCAGCCCCCTCACCCTGTTCAGCGTTCCAGTCGCAAGTCAATACCTCTGATCTGAATCTAAATCCTGCTGGGAACGAATCTGAAGAACATGCATTAGCCTTTGCCATTCAGGAGGGCACAGTAAGTAAGAGCTGCGTGCCTCAGACACCTAGTGCATCTTCCACCAGGCAGGTGGAGCGGGGTGTCTGCACGTTGTGTGAGTCACTGTGTGAGGAGAGCCGTCTCACGTGTCACCTGGAAGCGACAGGTGAATGTTTCCCTCCCGGGGTGCGGGGACAGCACCTGGTGACTGGGTGTAGAGAGAGTGGGGTTGGACGCAGAGTAGAGGGGGGTGCAGGGGTCCTAAGAAGAGGGTCTTTTGTAAGTCACTAGGGGGTTTGGACTTGAGTTCGAGGACGGGGGACCCATCACAGGGTTCAAGCTGTAGATGAAGGCTGTCAGATCAGATCTGGGGGCTTAAAAGGCAGGCCCGGGCCCCTGGGGAGCGTGCTTAGGGTAGGGAGCGGGGCAGAGAGGAGGCAGACCACTCAGGCAGCTCTTGAAATATCTGAATCAAACATGTTGCTGAGCTGAATTGAGGTAGGAGTGGAATGAATTCTGTAAAGTGAGCATATTTGAGAGACGGCCAGGAGGAAGAGTGGAAAGGCCTGGGTGGCAGGTGGGATGGGTTGAGGTGAGGGACAGGTCTGTATAGAGGCAGAACGGGGAAGCAGGTGAAAGCAATCCACCAAAAATCTGTTTCCTGAGAAAAAGTGTTTCAGAAGACTCTCAGTCTTTTCAGGTTGTAAATACTATAGTTTGCTGCTTGAATGTAGCCTTCAAAGACAGCTTTGTGATTAAACTCAAGTAACTTACCCCCCAACATTAAAAAGAAAAAAGAGTGTTTGTTAGGAGAAACAGCAAAACACATTTTCTGCGCCGTCCCTGCTTTGCAGGGAACGCACCTGGGGTCTGTTGTGGTTGATGCTGGACGTCAGGAGAAGCTAAGGGAGAAGCTTACTTGATTCAAGACCCAATTAGATGTCACAGTACGTCCTGGGTTAACTCCATGGGGAGGGCGGTATCTTGCCTTCCCGTCTGTGAATTGCCCCTGACCGTCTGGGTTGAGCAGGCGGGAGTGTGTTTTCTGTGCTCTGCTCTCCTGTGTCCACAGGAAGGGAAACAAGCCCTGCAAAGGTGCTCGCTCTCCGCTCGGCTTCTTCCTGCAGGAAAGAGCCTTTCCGTCAGCATCTCCTTGCTCCTCGGGAGTGAGGGGCGCCCCCGGGTGGCTTTTGTCTGGTTCTCCCCTCCTCACAGTTCCCCGACCCTCTCTTCTTCTAACCCAGCACTGCAGGACAGGCATTTGATGTGAAATACAAAAAGGGAATTTGACCTAGCCGTCTTTTCATGTATTTCCCTTTGGTGTTGATGAGTGAGATCTGCGGTTTCGTGTTTAAAACAGTGTGGGATGTGTTAGGAGCGCTGGCTGCGGCCCTGGATCCGTACACTTAGTTCAGTTTTCTCCTTAGTCCCCAAGTGTCTGTGTACACCCTGTTTGCGGAAAGTCAGAACTTCCCAAATTGTGGCCTCTCCCACAGGGGAGGGCGAGTTGTTGGGATTCCCATTTGGGAACAGGAAAACTGGCGCCCACGGAAGGGGCTCAGCCCAGCTCCTCCTGCGGCCGGTGCGGTGGGTGGGTCGGGAGGAGGCTGGACCCCACGCTGCCGGCGGCAGGGGCGCTTCCAGGCCGGTTGAAGGACGGCCAGGGAGCGTTTGGATTGCTGAGGCTGTACGTGCTGCCATCAGTGCTTTTCTTCCTCCGAAAGCAGGGATGAAGATTTTCCAGCTCCAGCCCCTGTGTGGGCAGCTTTCCAGCTGTGCCTGTCCTGGTGAGGGCTGGGGCGTGGTGCCAAGGAGGGGCACCCCAAGTGCGCTGCTCCAGGGGAAGGGCCCCAAGTTCCCTGGCAGCTGATGACAGATCATCAGGGTCTGCGCGCTGAGAACGAGGCCATTCTGCCTGAGAGCCAGCTGCTAGAGAGGCAGCAAAGAACCATCTGGGGTTCCCACTGCCTGCCCTGTTTGGGTCCTCCTGGCAGTTCTCTGTGACCCAGGTCACAGTGGGCTAGAGGCTGGGCTGCCTGTGACCAGGGAGACGGTTACCGCAGGTTCTCAGTCAGGGCAGTCTTGGTTTGCTCCCTCCCCTCCCCTCCCCTCCCCTCCCCTCCCCTCCCCTCCCCTCCCCTCCCCTCCCCTCCTCCCCTCCCCTCCCCTCCCCTCCCCCTCCCCTCCTCCCCTCCCCTCCCCTCCTCCCTTTCCCTCCCCTCCTCCCCTTCCCTCCCCTCCTCCTCCCCTCCCCTTCCCTCCCCTCCTCCTCCCCTTCCCTCCCCTCCTCCTCCCCTTCCCTCCCCTCCTCCTCCCCTCCCCATCCCTCCTCCCCTCCCCTCTCCTCCCCTCCTCCTCCCTTCATCTTCCATTCCCTACCCTCCCTTCCTCCCCTCTCCCTCCGTCTGTCCTCCCTCCTTTAACCATTGTGCCCCTTCCTGGGGAGCTGGGCATGGGTGTGAACCAGTCTTGGTCCAAGGCTACCTCCCTGTCGGCCTCGTTCTCGTCCCCACGGTGGGCAGCTTGAGCAGACCCGGAATCAGAATCCACAGAACCTTCCGTCTCCTTTCAAGTCTTTTTATTTTCTTCAAGAAAATCACGACCCTCCCCCATCTTTTTTCTGATGCTCTCAATCTCTCTATTTATTTCTCTCTTTCTTGCTCCTCCCTTTTATCCCTTAATGAGCCTCAAAAGCCCTTATAGCTGATAAATTGTTGACGGAGCTGTATATACTGTGATAAGACAACTGCTCAGTTTGGGGAGTGAAATTGGAGTCGTCCCTGGGTAGCCTCGGGAGATCGGTTCCCGGACACCCCGTGGTTGCCAGCCTCCGTGATGCTCAGGCCCGGCGTATGACTGGTGGAGTGCAGCCCGCCCTTGTGTCCGTGGCTTCAACCGACGGCGGGTGTGAAATCCGTGGATACAGAGGGCCAACTGTGTAAGTGAGAAGTAACACATGGGAAGGATCCGCGCCTCTAAAAGGTCTTGAGCCTCCCAAAATTCCCTTCAGAAAACAAAAGTTTGGGGATTCCCTGGCGGTCCAGTGGTTAGGACTCAGTGCTTTCACTGCCATGGCCTGGGTTTGATCCCTGGTCGAGGGACTAGGTAAGATCTTGCAAGCTGTGTGGCACGGCCAAAAAAAAAAAAAGTTAACCTCACTATCATCTAACTCACCTTTTTTTCCCACTAAAATCAGCCTTGTAGTTAAGATTTAAAAAAGGATTTGTTTTTAACTTTGCTTTTTCTGTTTTAATTATTGGCAGTGTCACAAGATTAGTGTGTCTGTGTGTGTAGACTAACTGTAGAAAAGTTTAAACATGAAAAAATAGACAGAATGATCTAATGGATTCCCAGTGTCCAACATCAAGCTTCAGTGATTATAATTCATGCCGTTTTGATCATTCATATTTCAGTACGTATCTCTAAAAGGTGGGATCATCCTTTGTCGTAACTGCACTACCCCCAAACTCCACATAATTTCTTAATATCAAATATTCCGCCAGTGTTCACATTTCTGCATGTGATATTTTAAATCACAGCAATGACTTATGTCAGCTGTAGGGTTTTGTGGACTGGACGTGTTGCCTCACCGTTTGTGCTGTGGTTTCTCTGAGAAACCACGTATGTTCAGTGGGCCAGTGTTTGGCCCACAGGCACCGTGGGTGTGAAGCGTTTGGATGACAACTTGTCTGTTGTTGCTGTGAATCGGTGCCAGTGTGAGTGTGTAATCCTATTTGGGTGTCGTAAATAAATAATAACTAACTGGCACTCTCCTGCCCTCTCCTCTTATTGCTCAGGGGCTATGCTCTCTCTCTAGCAGGTGGCTGCTGAGCTCTGAAATGTCCCAGTTGAGATGTGCTGTAAGTGTAAAATGTGCTAGACTTCAAAGGCTTGGTGTGGGGGGAAAAAAAAAAAAAAAGTAAAGTATCTCATTAATACTGTTATGTTGATTACATCTTGAAATGATAATTTGGAGGTATTTAGATTAAATAAAATATTAATATTTAATTTCATCTATTTATTTTAATTGGGATGAATTCACACAACATAAAAGTCACCACTTTAATCATTTTAAAGCATACAAGTCAGTGGTTTTTAGTATATTCACAGTGTTGTGCAACCATCACCACTATCTAATTCCAGGACATTTTCATCCCTCTAAGAAGAAACGTGTACCCGTGGAGCAGTCGCTCCTCGCTTTGCTCTCCCCCCAGCCCCCAGTGACCGCTAATTTATTTTTTCTGTATAGGTGTGCCTGTTACGGGTGTATACCGTGTTTTAGTGTGTCAATACTTCATTTCTTTTTATGCCTGAATAATATTCCATTATATGGATAGACCACTTTTTGTTTATCCAGTCATCACCTGATGGACATTTGGGTTGTTGCCACTTTTTTGGCTGTTCTGAATAATTCTGCTGTGAACATTTGTGGACAGTTTTTGAGTAGACATGGGTTCCCTTGGGGATATACCTAGCAGCAGAATTACTGGGTCATATGATAACCGCTCAGCTTTTTGAGGAGCTGGCAAATTGTTTTCCACAGCGACCGCACCATTTTACATTCTCACCAGCTGGGTCTGAGCGTTCCAGTTTCTCCACATCCTTGCAGTACTTGTTATTTTCCTTTTGTTTGTTTGTTTGTTTTTCTTGTAGCCATCCTAGTGTTGTGAAGTGGCACCTTCTCATTTTGATTTGCATTTCTCTAATGACGCTGAGTATCTTTCATGTACTTTTGGCCATTTGTGTATCTTTGGGGAAATGTCTATTCAACCCTTTGCCTAACCTGTTTCTTTTTTACTTAATTTAATGTAACTGCTAGAGAATTTAAAATTCCCATATCTGACTGACATTATGTTTCTGTTGGGTAGCATTGCTTTGGGAGATTTTGAAATTGGTGAGGGGTAAAAAGAAAACTCTCATGAATACTTCATATTCTTCCCTTCATTCTTAATGTCATTCACTGGTCACGAAGGTTAAATTCTTCTTTTTGAGGTTCATCTCCCAGAGCATTAACAGGAATGTCATTACAAAGAAGTTATCCAGGCACCTGATTGCCGGTGGGTTGACAAGGGCTAGATTGTTTGAGGGTCATCTTTAGCAAGGCTTAAGATGGACCCACATCTTCAAAGCAGGTTGGTTATTTTAATGAGCCAAACAAACACAGCAATAAAGGTCACCTTCTCTTTTTTATAACGTGATGAGCCTCACACTTCCAGTGAGCTTTTCAAAAGTTAGCATTTTAACAACTTCAGTCATTTTGTGTCTTACTGAGCTTTTCAGAACATGATAATCTATTGTAGATTTATTGCTTTGGAAATTTACTATGACATGTTGAGGTTATTTTCTTAGGAATCTAATGGAGAAATAGTTTGATAAAATGTACTTGTTTCCTGCCTGGAATAGAATGGTTATAATACATTTGTTTGTGGGTGATTCATTCCGAGGTCTTCTGAGCTTAGTGTCCAGTTAAACTCTGGTGGCACTTCCTTGTCTGCTGCTGAGACTTCCCAGGGGACGGGTCACACACACCAGGAAGTACAGCTCCCCCCAAAGTCACTCTGCACCAAAATGCGAAAGTCAACTGGGTTGTTTAGAGTACAATACGTAATTCATTTTAAAATAATTTTGTTTAATGAAGGTGTTTTTTTCCTTTATATTGAACCCCCCAAAAAAACTAGAAGCGTTTTCCTAGTTTTCCTGAAAATGATTCAAGATTTTCAGTAAATATAAAACTGCATATATAAAGATCTTGCTGGCATTTTATGGTTCTTTTCTCATTTACTTACGTGGAGACTGTATTTTTCCATGCATCCGTAAGTAGGTGGGGGAAGATAACTAAAATGTATTTTGTTTGGAAGAATAAAGTCACATGGGAGACAGAAATATCTTCAGATGTTTCAAATTGCTGCAATTCCTAAGCCCTCAGGCAGTTGCATACTCTAATAAGGATTTTTTTGGGTGGGGCTGAGGGGAATGAGCGGACAAGGGGCAAGTAAGATTGCCATAATTGTTGTAGAAATGATTTGCCCAGGAGAGATCGGCTTTCGAGATTATCAGCATGTAATCATCTAAGTGCTCCTTTTCTTTTTCTGTTCTGTTTCAGCACTGTTGTTCAGAGGGAAGGTGGTTTTGATACCCATGCAAGGTGGAAATTGAAGTGTACAATTCAGTTGTGTTAAATATATTCATATTGTTGTGCTGCACATGTCTGGAACTTTTTCGTCTTGCAACACTGAGACTCTACGCCCATAAAACCCTAGTCCGTCCCCTCCACCTACCCCTCCCCCCCTCCTCCCCTCCCCCACCCTTGGCAGCCACCTTTCTACTTCATGGTTTCATGATTCCATCTGCTTTAGACACTGCCTGTGAGTAGAATCATACAGTACTTGCCCATCTGTGACTGGCTTAGCATGATGTCCTTGAGGTTCACCAGTGTTGTAGCATGTGACATTCTTTCTTTTTAAAGGCCGTGTTCTATTCCATTGTATGTGTATGCCACATTTTCTTTATCCATTCATCCGTTGAGGGACACCTGGGTTGCTTCGATTCTTGACGAGTGCGAATAGTGCTGCTGTGAACATGGGTGCAGATATCTCTTCAAGATCCTGCTTTGTGTTCTTTTGAATATATACCCCAAAGTGGGACCGCTGTGTCTTAGGGCGATCTTTTGCCTTTTTAATTGAATGTGTGCAAACCATTTCTGAGAGTGGCAGGACCTGCGAGCTGTGTGAATCTGATTCCCTGCTGGCCCACGCAGAATATCCATAAACACTCTTCTTGATGATCTCTCCCTGAGAGATTAACTGTACAGATAGTATCACTGTGACTTCTTTCCTGTTGTGCCAGGAAGTGTTCCCCATGCTCAGACTTCCTGAAATAAACACCAGAATCATTTGGCCAGATTTCACTGCTAGGCACGCACCCCTAGAAACACCTTCCTCCAGAAAGCTCCATCCAGGACAAAGAGTGAGGGCCGGACGGAGAGGTCCGAGAGGAAACAGAGGCACAGAAGGGTGAGGCGGTGTGGCTGTCATTGTCCTCCTTTACCCAGAATGAGACAGCAGCCTGTCCCCAAGTTACGGCCAGCAGGTTGACAAAACCTTGTTGATTATGACACGGTAAGAAACTTCCATGTTATGGCCCAGTACGCACCTCTGTGTGTGTGTCCAGAGAACATCACTTAACCTGTGTGACGCGTGCTGGTATTTGATGTTCTGGTCCCCTCTTCTTCAGGTGCTTGTTTGCTGTTGCACCGGGTATGGTCACAGGATCGTTGTCCTGCTGGGGTTTACATCCCGCTTTGGCAAGTACGCAGTAAGGAAGAGTTGCGTGTCTGGGGCAGGCCTGCCGGGCTTGGGCTTGGGCTCTGCCTGTTTGCTCTTGAGAAGGCCACGTGACCTTGAGTCTCTAAAGCTAGCTGTGCCTCAGTTTCCTGTCCCCTACAGTGGGAGCATGTTGTGTCCCCTCACACAGCTGGTGTGAAGAGTCATGGGGCCATGGATGCGGGGTGCCCAGAGCGGCACCTGGCCCCAGGTGGTGACTCCGTGCCCACCGGCTGCTGGTTAACACCTAACCCCACACTCTTCTTACTTTTTACTGTTTTTCACTGTTATCCCGAGGCCTGTGTTGCTTCTTCCTCCTCTGTTGTCAGCATTCCCAGCTTTGTGTAACTAACTGGGGGTGACCTCTCCATCCTTTGAGCCCGCAGGGTCTGGAGAGAAGGAAGGACGTCAGAAGTTAAAATGGATCAGGAAGCTTCGCAGGCGGAGCGGTCGCTGAGCCCCCGTTTCTTTTCCCCATTAGCCAGGATGGAATTCAGTTTGACTTCTGACTGAGACAGGACTGTACCTGGGCTCCCCCAGAGAAAGGCCGGAGTTGCTGCTTCAGCCGGCACGGAGCTGAAACAGGACCCGCGGAGCCGCCCGCCCCTTGCTCGGGTTGCAGGCTGGTGCTGGGACATGGTGCTGCCCCTCCTCAGGCCGTAGAGGGCTCACAGCCCGGGGTGGGAGAGGGGCTGCTCCCCACCTTTTCTCCCTCAGGCGCATATTGTCAGGGCGCTTCTGAGTTGTCAGGCTGCCAGTGTCTCATTATGTGATTATCTTCCTTGCAGGCAGTTTTAGTGAATAACATCACCACAAGCGAGAGGCTCATCAGAACCTTGCAAGGTGAGTTCCACTCCCCCCAGACATCAGGCCTGTTAGGAAAAACCCACCTTTCCTCTGTCCTTTTCTAGGGTCTCTTAGTGAACTCTAATGATGGGTGGTATTACAAGTAATTGAGTAATCTTTACTCTTTTTGCCTAACTATGTTTCCTTAAAGAGCTTTTCCTTGTATAAGTTTACTGAATACATTGCAAGCTGTTATGTAGAGAATTCAGATTCTCATTTTGTGATACATTAAGACATATGTGTGTGTAATCTGTTTTATATATATATATATATATATATATATATATATATGGTATATGTATGCTCTCTTTTCATTAGGTCACCCTGAAATCAGATTTCCTTCATGAAATTTATATAAAAATTATCCAGCCTAGTTTAATTCCATTTCCTAGCTACTCTTATTCAGTTTGGCAGCCAAGGTTTTTCTCTGGGCCCTTCTGAAGCCGCCGGGGGAGGCAGGGATGGGGTGAAGCCCCTCTGTGAGGTGTGACCGGAGGGGTCACAGGGTCCAGTGCAGCCTTAGAACCTGGTGAAAGGAGCACTGGGGCCTCTGATCCCTGACCTGACCCTAGTCTCACCTTTGCCCCTAGTTAAACTCCATCAGCGCCCTCAGCTTCAGTTTCCACCTCTAAGGTGGGAAGGTCAGTCTAGAACTGGGCTGTCCAGAATTGTAGCTACAAGCCCCCTGTGGCCAGTGAACATTTGAAATGTGGCTCATGGGACAGAAGAACTGAATTTTTAATTTTTGTTTAATTTTCGGCAATTTAAATTTAAAACTGATACTTGACTCAGTTATTGGGAAACTTAAGTATCTTTGGGACAACTTGGGTATACCAATATCCTTTTTAACTGTAAATTTTATGAAATCTAAATTCAGATCAAGAATTCCAGATTCCTATTTAACATCTGAATTGAGATGTGCTATAACTGTAAAATACACACCAGGTTTCAAAGACTTAGTATGAAAAAAAGAATATAAAATGTCTCATTCATAATTGTTTACATTAATTCTATGTTGCCATGGTAATATTTTGGATCTGTTGGGTTAAATGAAATATATTATTAAAATTAATTTCACCTGGTTTTATTTAGTTTTTAAAAATGTGGTTGCTAGTAAATTTTAAGTGACCTGTGTGGCTTATAATATTATAGTTCTATTTGGCAGTGCTGGTCTAGAATTGTAGTTCCAGATCAGCTTCTAAGAATAATAATAGGGGAAACTCAGAGTTTCACTAAGTTTAAATGGGTTGCTTGACTGCCGGGGGCTTCTCAGAGCTGATGATCTGCTGGTCAGTCCTCAAGTAGGGCACAACAGCCTGCAGCCTTTGCTCTACTTAGTATTTTTAAACAGCTTTAATCAGGTGTAATTGACATACAGTAAACTACACATATTTAAATTGCACCGTGTGACATAAGTTTTGACGTAAACGTACAGTTGAAGAAACCACCACAAAATCAACACAGTGAACACATCCATCACCCCAAGAAGTTTCTTTGTGCCCCTCGGTAATCCTCCCCAGGCCCCTCTGATCTGCTTTCTGTCCCTCTAGATGAGTTAGTAATTTTTATAATTTTGTATACATGGAATCAGACGGCATATACCCTTTTTCGTCTGGCTTCTTTCACACGGCATAATTATTTTGAAATTCATCCGTTCTGTTGTGGCTGCCATAGTTCATTCCTTTTTATTGCTGAGTAGTATTCCATCGCCCCATGCTCGGTTTGATTATAGAATTTTTTTTTTTAAGTTAGGTCGGTTGAAGTATAATTTACACACGATAAAGTTTACCCATTTGCAGTGTACCTTTCTGTGTGTTTTGACACATGCACCGTCCCCTGGATACCAGAGTCAAGACACAGCTCGTGTCCGTCACTCCAGGAAGCCCCACCCACACCTGCGCTCTCCTCAGCCTCGGGCACCCAGCGACCAGTTGTCCACCCCTGTAGTTTTGTCTTTTCGAGCATGGCATGTAAAGAAGTGCTTTTGAGATGGATCCCTGTTGCTGTGTGTATCAGCAGTTCATCGAATCCTTCACTTTTATATAATTTGATCCCCCCCGCTCCTGCCCCCCAGAGAGCCTTGTAGGTCTAGGGGTTGTGAGGACAGACCTTGGGGAAACTCAGGTGTCTGTCCAGGGCTGTGTTTCAGGCCCTCGTTGCTGCCCTCGACCCGTCCTGGTGTCCCCTTTGTGGCAGCTTTTCCTTCTACCCCCCAGCTTGGCTCTTGGTCAGTGAGCTGCTGCTTTTTTTCTACAGAGCTTTTCCGAGCCAAGTCATCAGGGCAGCAGTGATGCGGCTGATGGATTTCCTCAAAGAAAGCCGTTGTTTCCCAGATAGGAGGGTCAGGTGACTAAGTGCACATGGGGCCTCAGAGAATAACTGGCCTGTGACCAAATGACAGGATGCTGGCAGGTAGCCTGGTAGCTGAGAACAGGGGGTTCAGCAGGAGTGGCTGCTTATCTGACTGGATGTCGAAATTAGTGTTTCACAGATTGAGGGATACGTCTTCTGGGGGCAGGAGACACAGTGGCGTGTGTGCCCTTGTGGGACATTTCAGGGTTTATGATGTCTAGGAGAGAAATAGGTGGCTAGAACCTCCTGGTGCACTGTAAGGGTTGCAGGTCAAAAAGGAGATTTAGGAGAGATGTGTGAAAAGGAATCAAGGTGCTGGTTCCCATAGGATTGCACATCTTCTGGGCCGCTTCCAGGGCTGGGGTGGGGAGGTTCCTGGGGAGGGGCCGTGCTCTCATCCCTTCCTCTTTCCCCTCCTTATTCTGTTGGTGCCACGGCCCATTGTGTTCCGTGGTGGGTTTTGGTGTGTCTGCTGTTGTCAGGATGGCCATGCCGGTGCCCTGTGTGATTTCGTGTCCTCTTCTCGGTTTAGACCAGTTGAAGGCCCTGCAGAAGAATTATGGCAGGCTGCAGCAGGATGTCCTTCAGTTTCAGAAGAACCAGACCAACCTGGAGAGGAAGTTCTCCTACGACCTGTAAGTGTGTCCACATCAAGTGTGCGCCCCTCGGGGGGCTGACGTGTTTTAAGCGGAGGGCCTTGGACGAGGTGCAGCATAATCTCCACTGGCCTTTTCTGGTATAGAGCATATAGGTCTCTGAGGAAAAGGTTCAGTCCTTTCTAGGAGTCATGTCCTTTAGACATAATGCATTTTATTTTTTAAGTGTCAGCAGTGCTTCGGAAAGCCTTGGAGAAGTGTTAGCCAGTGGACTCCTCATACAAGAGGGCACAGGTCTCCTTAGCAAGAAATGACTTAACTCAATATACCTTAAATTATGTAACTGAGAACTCTGTGAAGCGCAGGTGTGCTGGTTAAATCAATAATCTAAAGCCTTTAAAAATGTGTTCCAAAAGTGCTCAGAAGTGACCTAAGTCAAACTCATAGACTAAAAGGAGTTTGGTATAATATTAATATAATTTATCACTGGGTGTTGGCATTGTGGGCATTTTGTTTTCTTGAGACTTTCAAGTGTCTTTCCAAATTTTTGCAGTGAGAATGGAGTACTTTTATTTTTTTTAGCTTTATTGAGGTATGATTGACAAATAGTCATTGCATTTATTTAAGGCATAAAAACATGATGTTTTGATATACCTATACATTGTGAAATGATACCCCCAATCAAGCTAATTAACCATCCATAGTCTCCCATCTTTACCTTTTTTTGTGTCTATGGTGCGAACACTTGAGATCCACTCTCTTAGCAAATTGCAAGTATAAAACACATTATTATTAACTGTAGTCACCATGTTGTACATTAGATCTCTAGCATACGGTTAGGACAATCTGTTTTAAGCTGATGACTTTAGTCACATACAAAAACTCTACATATCAGAGTCCTTCTGTGGTCAAAACAAAACAATAAACTTTTTAAAAGTTTGGCTAAACCCATTAGTAAGATAGTAAAAACCAGTTTAGAGGGTAGCGAATAAAGTTGTAGTCTATGTATTTTTCTCCCCTTTTTTCTTCATAGAAACAGTATAACTCAAGCACAGGAACTTTGGGATTGAGACAACCAGCTGCCCTAACTCCACCCTCTTTTTTTCTTTGACTTACTTCTATTTAGTCCATGCCCAAGTTCATACAGAGTTTTTACGTAATTGCAGTTGCCATTAAATTTTTTAATCATTTTTTTACTTTCTTGCATTATGTGTATATAAAAATCCATTTTGTTTCAGAATATTAAATACTCCATAATGTGGAGGTACCAAATTCAATTCACCATTTCCCAGTTGGATATTTAGGTTAATTCTAAGTTTTGGTTATTATACATTGGCCTGACATCAATACATATAACTTTTAAAAGTTATTATTTTGGATTATTTCCTTCTAAAAAAGACTGGATTGTAGGTTTAGTGTGTCAGTTGGTATAAATCGCCAAATTGCCTTCTGAAAGGATTTTAGCCATCTGGTCAACAGCAGTGTTGGTGACCTCACACCCACTCATAAGGATTCTGATGTCCTTCCACTCACCATAATATCTTTCTGATCACTTTAAAACTAAATACTACTAAAACCAGGAAGCCTCAAATACATAAATATGCAAAGGACATGTGCAAACAATGCAAAGGAAATGTCATTAGAAAACATGCATATGGAACCTTCTTCCGCTAGACCAGTGGCTCTCAGTGGGTGGCAGTTTTGCTACCAGGAGACCTTGGGCAATGTCCCAAGACATTTTTGGTGGTCACAACTCAGAGGAGGTGTTACTGGCACATCGTGGGTAGAGGACAGAGATGCTGCTACACCCTGCAAAGCACAGGGCTGCTCCCACAACAGAGCATTTATCTGGCCCAGGGCACCAACAGTGCCGAGCTGAGAAACCCTGAGTTAGGCTGGTAGTCACTGGAAAGCATTCAGACCAAAGTGAAGTGCTCCAGTCTTCTTATTCATCCTTGAAAGATACCTTAACACACGTATTTCCCTTCCATTGATTGAAATACAAGAAGCCGTTAATGGCCTCACTTGATAAATGCTGACCCAGAAGATTTTGACCTAGCTGGAAATCGGCCAGGGCCCAGTGACAAGGAGGGCAGCTCTGCTCCCATGGAGGAGTGTTCAGACGGGCAGTGAGCAGAATACTGAAGCCTGGTGGCCATGCGTGCAGGATGCACTCTTTTTCTCTTAGGAAGTTGATAGGTAAATTGAAAAAGCTGACTGACTGCATCTAGTTTACTAGCTGTGCCCAAAACCTTGTACCAGATATAGGATGCTTCCCATCCTATATCTAATGTTTGTAAAATGTTGAAAGCTGGAATGAGTTAGGTTTTCTTAACTTTCTCTGGATTATAGACCCCTTTTTGAGAATTCGATGAAAGGTGTAGACTCCTTGTTAGCAATTTTATAAATGGGTATATACACAAAGTTGCATGTTCAATTTGAGGGACCGCTGAAGCACACCTGCATGCCCTCTTCATTATGTTTCCTTAGGCTCCTCTTGGCTGCGACAGTTTCTCAAGCTTTACTTATTTTTTATGGTTTGGATTATTTTTTATTAGTTTTGAGGAGTACTGGTCAGGTATTTTGTAGAATGTCCTTCAGGGATTTATCAGATGTTTTTCTCGTGGTGAAACTGGGGCAACACATTTTTGAGAGGAAGGTCACAGAGGTGAAGTGCCATTCTCATGGCTTCACATCAAGGGTACGTGCTATCAGGATGACTTATCACTGTTGATCACCTGATTGAGGTAATGTTTATCAGGTTTTTTCACTATAAAGTTACTCTGTTTTTTTCTCCCTTTATGCTCTAATCTTTGGAAGAAATTCACTATGCTTAGGCTACGCTTAAAGATTGGGAAGCTATGCTCCACTTCCCTAAGGATGGAGTGTCTACACAGATTATTTGGAATTTTCCTGTACAGGAGATTTGACTCTTCTTCTTATCTGTCTGTCTAATTATTTATATCAGTACGGATTCATGAATATTTTGGGTTATAATCTAATACTATCTTATTTATTTTTTCTTTTGCTTACATTTTTCCAGCTTTTGCCATTGGGATCTCTTTCAGTTGATTCCTTTATCCAATTGACATATCCCTAATATTGTGGGTTTGGCCCCCCGCCACTTTTAAAATTACTTTTTTATACTCTGGCACCAAAAGATGCTCCAGACTCATTTTCATATACTTCCTGTCCCAATCAACCAATCAACCATTTCTCCAAGGAGCCCTTGTTCTTTTTATTGGAGAATGGTATTAGAAACCAAGATCTGGGGTACTAGGTGTGTTTGTTGCTACTAGGGTGTCATTGCTGCTAGGCTCTCTGAGATGACAGAGCAAAGAGATATATGTGTGTGTATACTAACTTGTGTTATATATAGATACTGATAAATATTTCTATATGTATTCATCTATATCTAAATTAAACTAAACATGAATTTGTACTGCTGTCCCCAACTCTAATCCATTTACATTAACATAATAGTATGTAATTGGTTATGTTCTCAACCTGGGACGCTATTCAATTATTTTATCAATGTTTTGTGACTCAAAACATTTTTTTAAATTTATTTTCTTTTACTTTTTTGGCTGCATTGGTTCTTAGTTGCAGCATGTGGGATCTTCGTTGAGGCATGTGGGATCTTTCATTGCAGCGTGGGCTCTTTGTTGTGGTGCACAGGCTTCTCTCTAGTTGTGGCATGTGGATTTTCTCTCTCTAGTTGTGGCGCGCGGGCTCCAGGGCACATGGGCTCTGTAGTTTGCAGCACGTGGGCTCTCTTGTTGAGGTGCGTGGGCTTAGTTGCCCTATGGCATGTGGGATCTTAGTTCCCTGACCAGGGATCGAACCTGTGTCCCCTGCATTGGAAGATGGATTCTTTACCACTGGACCACCAGGGAAGTCACTGTGACTCAAAAAATTTTGAAACTGCCTGTGGCAAGACCGGTCAGTGCTTATCCAAATCCATTCATCTTTTTGCCCAGCAAAAATACTGGGCAAATTCCTTGCAGTTAGGTATGGCCAAGTGACTAAGTTCTGGCCAGTGGGGAAAGGAAATCTTGGGGTGGGACTTACAGGAAGGCTTCTGAGAATAAGGACAGTCCACTGCACATCCCTTTCCTTTACCTTTTCTCCTCCCTCCTTCCTGCTGCCTGGGCTTCACACAAGATGGCTGGACCACTCACAGCTATCCTGGATCATGAGGTAATCATGGGGATAGAAACCAGTGTTAGGATATTGAAACAGCAAGAGAAGCCTGAATTTTTGATGACTCAGAGCTGCCATACTAACCCTGGATTTCTTTTATGTGAGGAAAAAATAAACTGCTATTTTTTGGCCTTTTTGTTTCACCTAGCCAAACCTGATGCTAACTTATATACTTTTGAAAATGCCTTTAAATATTGTTGTTTCTTAAACTGGATCATTTTCATCAATGCTCATCTATTACCCCCAAAAAAGACTTCTTAGGAAAGGCCATTTAGAATTGAGTCCTAAACAATAAGGAGTAGAGAAGGGAGATGAGGAGATGTTAGGAAAAGAGAACCTGGGGAGCCCAGAGTGATCTGGGCAAGGCAGATAGTATCATATGGTCATGGAGGGGAGTGAGTAAGAGTAGTATCTTGAGGATGGGCGTGAAAGTGACTAGTTATGTGGATCTTGCTAGGAAAATCTTCTCTTTCACAGATTCTGATGACGTGAATGTTAGGTCTTTTGTAATAGTCACACAGGTCCGTGAAGCTGTGTCCTTTCTCTTTCCCCAGTCTATTTTCTCTCTGTGTTTAGGTTGGGTAATGTCTATTGTTCTGTCTTCCAGTTCATTGATTCTTTCCTTCTCTGAGTTTAAAAATTTTGGTTATTGCATTAAATTTCCATTTGGTTCTTCTTTATATCATCCCTTTCTTTGCTAAAACTTGCTGTTTCTTTGCTGAGACTATTTAGTTTTTCATTTCTGTCAAGCATGTTTTAATTACTCATTGAAACATTTTTCTGGTGGCTGCTTTAAAGTCTTTGTCAGATCATTTTAACTTCTCTGTCATGTTGATTTGGTATCTATTGATTGTCTCTTTTTGTTCAATTTAAGATCTTCCTGGTTCTTCATATGATGAACGATCTTTGATTGAAACCTCTGGGCAGTGGTGGTGAAAGCCCTGGCTCTTCATTGACGTCCTCTGACGCCACCACCTGGGGAGAGGGAGGGGGGACCTCATTAGTGTCAGATGGGGATGGAAATGCAGGCTTCCCATGTAATCTCCAATGACACCACTGTGTTGTTCTAGATCCTAAGGTCCCTAGCCAGTCTGCCTTCGTCTCTCCATCTTTCAGAGTCTTCTTATGTTTGTTTTATTTATTTATTGTTTTAAATGTTTAATTCTCATGGCAGACAATGTTAGTCCCCTACCCCACCCTACTTACTCTTCTTTTTTTTTTTTGGCTGCACCATACGGCATGTGGGATCTTAGATCCCGGACCAGGGATTGATCCTGCACCCCTTGCATTGGAAGTGTGGAGTCTTAACCACTAGACCGCCAGGGAAGTCCCTGTTTGTTTTAAATGTAATGTCCAGAGTTCTAGTTGTGCTTAGTGGAGGAAGAGTGAAAAATACATCTATCCCATCTTCCTGGAGTAGAAGTCCAATTCAGACTGGGCACTACCCAGAGGTAGCACAAACCCCACATGTTACGGGGCTCAGTCCCACAAGACTGCCCCTACTTTGGATGCTAGTCATAAGTTCTCGGTGGCCCCAGGCCACCTGTCCTTTTTGCCTGGGTAGCTACAAATTCAGGCCTTCCCCAAACCCCTCAGGAGCAATAATTCTCTAGAACTCAGGAAAGTTGTAAACTTACAATTGCAGTTTTATTATAAAGGATACAACTCAGGAATAGCTAAATGGTAGAGACTCATAAGGCAAGGTCTGGGGTGGAGGTAGGGCGCAGGCAGGAACTTCTGTTGGCGTTGGGGTGCCACCTTTCTGGTTCACAGATATGTTCACCAAACAGGAAGCTCGCCAAGCCTCAGAGTCCAGGGTGTTTATCTGAGGTTTTATTACATAGGCATGACCGACTGAGTCATTGGCCATGTGTTTGATCTCAGTCTCTAGTCTCTCCCTGCTTCCTGAAAAATGGGGCTGTAAGTTCCAACCCTCTAATCATATGGTTGGTTCCCCTGGCCACCAGCCCCCATCCTAAAGCTATGTTGGCTCCTCCCAGTAAGTTAACTCATTAGCATGAACTCACGTATGGTCTGCAGGGGCCCATTATGTATAACAGAAGACACTCCTGTTACTCAGGAAATTCCAAGTGTTTTAGGAGCTCTGTGCAATAGTTGGGGACAAAGACCACCTTTTTTTTTTTTATTATGCCACAGATTATATTTTAAAAATTTGTTCTTTCTAACCAGTGAAGTTCACTTATTTTACAACAACGTGACATATTTTTTTGTAACTTTCAATTAACTCCTGTTTCCTTGTCATTTAATAACTGAAAACACATTTGTTGCCCTGCCCGTGTCCTCTTCAGATAAAGTGCGGGAAGCAGGAAAGAGACGAGCTGTGTCTCACTGGGAAGTGGATTTCACTGTCACAGCAGGGGCAGACTTGCTGTATAGACGCATCTCTAAATAGCTGTCCTTTCATTTGCTTGCTTTCACCTTCACAGGAACCAGTGCATCAGTCAGATGAAAGAGGTGAAGGAGCAGTGTGAAGAGCGAATAGAAGAAGTCACCAAAAAGGGAAATGAGGCTGTAGCTTCCAGAGACCTGAGTGAACAAAAAGACCAAAGCCAGCAGGTAATCCTGGCTTTTTTCTGCCGAGGATCTCCCGGAGGTCTTCCTACCCTCTCTTCAGGCATCTTCTTCCTTCATGTGCTCTCTGACTCGCTCTAGGTCCCTGACACACAACAGCCTGGTCCCGGGATTCAGGGTCTCTGGCCAAGCATGCTGGCCTCCAGACCTGGTCCCTGTGCTCTGGGCCGTAAGGCGATTGCTTCATTTAAAGCTCACAGCCACCCTGGGAGGGAGTTGTTGTTGTTGTTTTCTTGTTTGGAGGGCTCTGAGGCCCATGGAGGCGGTTAGAAACTGTCCCAAGGTCACAGTACCCAGTCAGTGATGGAGCTGATCAGAGCCCGTGCTATCAAGCTGCCTCTTGTGAAAGCACAGCCCATGAAAATGCTGCTCACAGCCTTCTGGGGATCTTGGTTTGTTTTAAATGCAGCACTTTTATTGAGATATAATTCACCTACCATATAGTTCACCTATATAATATTTATAACTCAGGGGGTTTTAGTATATTCACAAAGTTGTGCAGTCATCATCACAGTCGATTTTAGAACATTTTCATTACCCCAAAAGAAATCCCATACCCATTAGCTCACTCACCTTTTACCCCCAGTCTCTGGAGCCTGAGACAACCTCTGATCTATTTTCTCTGCAGATTTGCCTTATCTGGGTATTTCCTATCAATGGAATCATACTGGTTTTCACATAGCATAATGCTTTCAGGATTCATCCATGTTGTAGCATGTATGAGTACTTCCTTTTTATGGCTGAATAATATTCCATTGTATGACTGTACCACATTTTGTTTATTCATTTGTCAGTTGATGGGCATTTGGGTTATTTCCACTTCTTGGCTACTGTGAATAATGCTGCTGTGAACATTCATGCACACATTTTTGTGTGAACATAAGCTTTCATTTCTCTTAGGTATACTGTATACCTAGGAGTAGCATTGCTGGGTCGTATGGTAACTCAACTCTCCTTAATGTATTGAGAAACTGCCATACTGTTTCTGAAAGTGATCATACTCTTTTACATTCCTACCAGCAGTTTATGAGGGTACCAGTTTCTCTACATCCTTGCCAACTCTTGTTATTATCTGTCTTTTTCACTATAACCATCCTAGTAGGTGTGCAGTGGTATCTCATTGTGGTTTTGATTTGCATTTCCCTAATAACTGATGATTTTGAGCATCTTTTCATATGCTGTATTGGCTGTTGGTATATCCTCTTTGGAGAAATGTCTGTTTGTGTCCTTTGTCCATTTTGAAATTGAGTTATTTTTATTATTTAGTTGTAAGAGTTTTTTATATATTCATATAAAGATATTGGATATATGATTTGCACATATTTTTTCCCATTCTTTGAGTTGTCTTTTCACTTTCTTGATAGTGTTCATTGAAGCACAAAAAAGTTTTAAATTTTCATTATGTCTAGTTTATTTTTTCTTCTGTTGCTTGTTCTATTGGTATCATGTCTAAAACTGCTTTGCCTAATCCAGCATCCTGAGGATTTACACCTGTATTTTCTTCTGAGACTTTTATAGTCGTTAGTATTTAGTTCTTACATTTAGTCCTATGATTTATTTTGAGTTAATTTAATTTTTGTGTATGGTGTGAGCTAATGGTCCAACTTTATTATTTTGCATGTGGATATCCAGTTGTCTCAACACCATTTGTTGAAAAAAAATATTCTTTTCCCCACTGAGTTGCCTTGGCATCCTTGTCAAAAAATCAGTTTACTGTAAATATGAGTGTTTATTTTTAGACTCTCGGTTCTGTTCCATTGATCTCTTTTTCTGTCCTTATGTCCATACTACACAGTCTTGATTACTGTATCTTTGTAGTAAGCTTTGAAATCAGCAGCTTTAACTGCTCCAACTTTGTTCTTCTTTTTCAAGATTGTTTTGGCTATTCTGCACTGGTTGACTTTCTGTATGAATTTTTGGATCCGCTTGTCAATGTCTTCAACAAAGCCAGGTGGGATTCTGACAGAGATTACATTCAGTCTGTACGTCAGTTTGGGAAATGTTGCCATCTTAAAAACATCCAGTCTTCTGTTGTGTGAATGTGGGATGTCTTTCCACTTAAGTCCTTTAAAAGTCTTTTTCAATAATATTTTGTAATATTCAGAAGTCTTGCACTTCTTTTGTTCAATTTATTTCTAAGTATTTTTTGATGCTATTATAAATGGAATTGTTTTCTTAATTTCATTTTCGAACTGCTTATTGCTAGTGTGTAGAAATACAATTCATTTTTTATATTGATCTTGTATCTTTCAACCTTGCTGAACTTGTTTATTAGTTTGAATAGTATTTTTTTTTGATTCCTTAGGATTTTCTGTATTAAGATTATGTCATCTAAAAATAGTTTTACATCTTCCTTTCTGATCTGGATGCCTTTTATTTCTTCTTATTACTTAATATCCCTGGCTAGAACCTCCAGTATAATGTTAAATAGAAGTGGTGAGGATAGACATCTTTGCCTTGTTCTTGATCACAGAGGGAAAGCATTAAGTCTTTCACCATTAAGTCTGATGTTAGCTGTGCAGGCATACCTCGTTTTATTGTGCTTCACAGATATTTGTGTTTTTTTACAAATTGAAGGATTGTGGTAACCCTGTGTTGAGCAAATATTGGCTCCACTTTTTCTGGTTTGCTCACTTCATGTCTCTGTCACATTTTGGTAATTCTCACTGTATTTCAAACTTTTTCATTATTACGTTTGTTACAGTAATCTGTGATCAGGGGTCTTTGATGTTACTGTTGTAATTGTTTTGGCCTTTTTTAAGCAATAAAGTATTTTTTAATTAAGGTAGTACATTTTTTGGACATAATGCTATTGCATACTTAATAGACTACAGTATAGTGTAAACATAACTTTTATATGCACTGGGAAACCAAAAAATTGGCGTGACTCGCTTTATCGCGATATTCACTTTATTGCAGTGGTCTGGAACCAAACCTGCGATGTCTTCAAGGTATGCCTGTATATTTTTCATAGATGCACATTATCAAGTTGAGGTAGTTCCCCTCTGTTCTTAATTTGTTGAGTGTTTTTATCAAGAAGAGCTGTTGGATTTTGCCAATGTTTTTTCTGCATTGAGATGATCATGTGTTTTTGTCCTTTATGCTATTGACATGATATTACATTAATTGATTTTTAGATGTTAAACTAACCTTGCATTGCTGGGAGAAATCCTACTTGGCCATGGTGTATAATCCTTTTGTATGTTGCTTGATTTGATTTGCTAGTATTTCGTTGATGATTTGGGGGTCTATATTCATATTAGGTCTATAGTTTTATTTTTTTGTAATGTCTTTCTCTGGCTTTGGTATCAGGGTAATTACTGGGCTCATAGAATGAGTTGGGAAGTATTCCTTCTTCTTCTGTTTTTTGGAAGAGTTTGTGAAGATTTAGAATTAAATGTTTGGTAGAATTCACCAGTGAAGCCATCTGGAACTGGGCTTTTGGGGGGCGGGGATTTTTAAATTACTACTTCAGTCTCTTGTTATAAGTCTGCTCAGATTTTCTGCTTCTTCTTTTTTTTTTTTTTTTTAAACATCTTTATTGAAGTATAATTGCCTTACAATGGTGTGTTAGCTTCTGCTTTATAACAAAGTTAATCAGTTATACATATACAATATGTTCCCATATCTCTTCCCTCTTGCATCTCCCTCCCTCCCACCCTCCCCATCCCACCCCTCTAGGTGGTCACAAAGCACCAAGCTGATCTCCCTGTGCTATGCGGCTGCTTCCCACTAGCTATCTATTTTACATTTGGCAGTGTATATATGTCCATGACACTCTCTCACCCTGTCACATCTCACCCCACCCCCTCCCCATATCCTCAAGTCCATTCTCTAGTAGGTCTGTGGCTTTATTCCCGTCTTGCCACTAGGTTCTTCATGGCTTTTTTTCCCCTTAGATTCCGTATATATGTGTTAGCATACTGTATTTGTTTTTCTCTTTCTGACTTACTTCACTCTGTATGACAGACTCTAACTCCATCCACCTCATTACAAATACCTCCATTTCATTTATTTTTATGGCTGAGTAATATTCCATTGTATATATGTGCCACATCTTCTTTATCCATTCATCTGTCGATGGACATTTAGGTTGCTTCCATGTCCTGGCTATTGTAAATAGAGCTGCAATGAACATTTTGGTACATGACTCTTTTTGAACTATGGTTTTCTCAGAGTATATGCCCAGTAGTGGGATTGCTGGATCGTATGGTAGTTCTATTTGTAGTTTTTTAAGGAACCTCCATACTGTTCTCCATAGTGGCTGTATCAATTTACATTCCCACCAACAGTGCAGGAGAGTTCCCTTTCCTCCACACCCTCTCCAGCATTTATTGTTTCTAGATTTTTTGATGATGGCCATTCTGACCGGTGTGAGATGATATCTCATTGTAGTTTTGATTTGCATTTCTCTAATGATTAATGATGTTGAGCATTCTTTCATGTGTCTGTTGGCCATCTGTATATCTTCTTTGGAGAAATGTCTATTTAGGTCTTCTGCCCATTTTTGGATTGGGTTGTTCGTTTTTCTGTTATTGAGCTGCATGAGCTGCTTGTAAATCTTGGAGATTAATCCTTTGTCAGTTGCTTCATTTGCCAATATTTTCTCCCATTCTGATGGTTGTCTTTTGGTCTTGTTTATGGTTTCCTTTGCTGTGCAAAAGCTTTTAAGTTTCATTAGGTCCCATTTGTTTATTTGTGTTTTTATTTCCATTTCTCTGGGAGCTGGGTCAAAAAGAATCTTGCTGTGATGTATGTCATAGAGTGTTCTGCCTATGTTTTCCTCTAAGAGTTTGATAGTGTCTGGTCTTACACTTAGGTCTTTAATCCATTTTGAGTTTATTTTTGTGCATGGTGTCAGGGAGTGTTATAATTTCATACTTTTACATGTATCTGTCCAATTTTCCCAGCACCACTTATTGAAGAGGCTGTCTTTTCTCCACTGTATATGCTTGCCTCCTTTATCAAAGATAAGGTGACCATATGTGCGTGGGTTTATCTCTGGGCTTTCTATCCTGTTCCATTGATCTATATTTCTGTTTTTGTGCCAGTACCAAACTGTCTTGATTACTGTAGCTTTGTAATATAGTCTGAAGTCAGGGAGCCTGATTCCCCCAGCTCCATTTTTCGTTCTCAAGATTGCTTTGGCTATTCGGGGTCTTTTGTGTTTCCATACAAATTGTGAAATTTTTTGTTCTAGTTCTGTGAAAAATGCCAGTGGTAGTTTGATAGGGATTGCATTGAATCTGTAGATTGCTTTGGGTAGTAGAGTCATTTTCACAATGTTGATTCTTCCAATCCAGGAACATGGTATATCTTTCCATCTATTTGTATCATCTTTAATTTCTTTCATCAATGTCTTATAATTTTCTGCATACAGGTCCTTTGTCTCCTTAGGTAGGTTTATTCCTAGATATTTTATTCTTTTTGTTGCAATGGTAAACGGGAGTGTTTTCTTAATTTCACTTTCAGATTTTTCGTCATTAGTGTATAGAAATGCAAGAGATTTCTGTGCATTAATTTTGTATCCTGCTACTTTACCAAATTCATTGATTAGCTCTAGGAGTTTTCTGGTAGCATCTTTAGGATTCTCTATGTATAGTATCATGTCATCTGCAAACAGTGACAGCTTTACTTCTTCTTTTCCGATTTGGATTCCTTTTATTTCTTTGTCTTCTCTGATTGCTGTGGCTAACACTTCCAAAACTATGTTGAATAATAGTGGTGAGAGTGGGCAACCTTGTCTTGTTCCTGATCTTAGTGGAAATGGTTTCAGTTTTTCTCCATTGAGGACAATGTTGGCTGTGGGTTTGTCATATATGGCCTTTATTATGTTGAGGAAAGTTCCCTCTATGCCTACTTTCTGCAGGGCTTTTATCATAAATGGGTGTTGAATTTTGTCGAAAGCTTTCTCTGCATCTATTGAGATGATCATATGGTTTTTCTCCTTCAATTTGTTAATATGGTGTATCACATTGATTGATTTACGTATATTGAAGAATCCTTGCATTCCTGGGATAAACCCCACTTGATCATGGTGTATGATCCTTTTAATGTGCTGTTGGATTCTGTTTGCGAGTATTTTGTTGAGGATTTTTGCATCTATGTTCATCAGTGATATTGGCCTGTAGTTTTCTTTCTTTGTGACATCTTTGTCTGGTTTTGGTATCAGGGTGATGGTGGCCTCGTAGAATGAGTTTGGGAGTGTTCCTCCCTCTGCAATATTTTGGAAGAGTTTGAGAAGGATAGGTGTTAGCTCTTCTCTAAATGTTTGATAGAATTCACCTGTGAATCCATCTGGTCCTGGGCTTTTGTTTGTTGGAAGGTTTTTAATCACAGTTTCAATTTCAGTGCTTGTGATTGGTCTGTTCATATTTTCTATTTCTTCCTGGTTCAGTCTCGGCAGTTTGTGCATTTCTAAGAATCTGTCCATTTCTTCCAGGTTGTCCATTTTATTGGCGTAGAGTTGCTTGTAGTAATCTCTCATGATCTTTTGTATTTCTGCAGTGTCAGTGGTTACTTCTCCTTTTTCATTTCTAATTCTATTGATTTGAGTCTTCTCCCTTTTTCTCTTGATGAGTCTGGCTAATGGTTTATCAATTTTGTTTATCTTCTCAAAGAACCAGCTTTTAGTTTTATTGATTTTTGCTATTGTTTCCTTCATTTCTTTTTCATTTATTTCTGACCTGATCTTTATGATTTCTTTCCTTCTGCTAGCTTTGGGGTTTTTTTGTTCTTCTTTCTCTAATTGCTTTAGGTGCAAGGTTAGGTTGTTTATTCGAGATGTTTCCTGTTTCTTGAGGTAGGCTTGTATTGCTATAAACTTCCCTCTTAGCACTGCTTTTGCTGTGTCCCATAGGTTTTGGGTCGTCGTATCTCCATTGTCATTTGTTTCTAGGTATTTTTTGATTTCCCCTTTGATTTCTTCAGTGATCACTTCGTTATTAAGTAGTGTATTGTGTAGCTTCCATGTGTTTGTATTTTTTACAGATCTTTTCCTGTAATTGATATCTAGTCTCATAGCGTTGTGGTCGGAAAAGATACTTGATACGATTTCAATTTTCTTAAATTTACCAAGGCTTGATTTGTGACCCAAGATATGATCTATCCTGGAGAATGTTCCATGCGCACTTGAGAAAAATGTGTATTCTGTTGTTTTGGGGTGGAATGTCCTATAAATATCAATTAAGTCCATCTTGTTTAATGTATCATTTAAAGCTTGTGTTTCCTTATTTATTTTCATTTTGGATGATCTGTCCATTGGTGAAAGTGGGGTGTTAAAGTCCCCTACTATGATTGTGTTGCTGTCAATTTCCCCTTTTATGGCTGTTAGTATTTGCCTTATGTATTGAGGTGCTCCTATGTTGGGTGCATAAATATTTACAATTGTTATACCTTCCTCTTGGATCGATCCCTTGATCATTATATAGTGTCCTTCTTTGTCTCTTATAATATTCTTTATTTTAAAGTCTATTTTGTCTGATATGAGAATTGCTACTCCAGCTTTCTTTTGATTTCCATTTGCATGGAATATCTTCTTCCATCCCCTCACTTTCAGTCTGTATGTGTCTCTAGGTCTGAAGTGGGTCTCTTGTAGACAGCATATATATGGGTCTTGTTTTTGTATCCATTCAGCCAGTCTGTGTCTTTTGGTGGGAGCATTTAATCCATTTACATTCAAGGTAATTATCGATATGTATGTTCCCATTCCCATTTTCTTAAATGTTTTGGGTTTGTTATTGTAGGTGTTTTCCTTCTCTTGTGTTTCTTGCCTAGAGAAGTTCCTTTAGCATTTGTTGTAAAGCTGGTTTGGTGGTGCTGAACTCTCTCAGCTTTTGCTTGTCTGTAAAGGTTTTAATTTCTCCATCACATCTGAATGAGATCCTTGCTGGGTAGAGTAACCTTGGTTGTAGGTTTTTCTCCTTCATCACTTTAAGTATGTCCTGCCACTCCCTTCTGGCTTGCAGAGTTTCTGCTGAAAGATCAGATGTTAACCTTATGGGGATTCCCTTGTGTGTTATTTGTTGTTTTTCCCTTGCTGCTTTTAATATGTTTTCTTTATATTTAATTTTTGACAGTTTGATTAATATGTGTCTTGGCGTGTTTCTCCTTGGGTTTATCCTGTATGGGACTCTCTGTGCTTCCTGGACTTGATTAACTATTTCCTTTCCCATATTAGGGAAGTTTTCAACTATAATCTCTTCAAATATTTTCTCAGTCCCTTTCTTTTTCTCTTCTTCTTCTGGGACCCCTATAATTCGAATGTTGGTGCATTTAATGTTGTCCCAGAGGTCTCTGAGACTGTCCTCAGTTCTTTTCATTCTTTTTTCTTTATCCTGCTCTGCAGTAGTTATTTCCACCATTTTATCTTCCAGGTCACTTATCCTTTCTTCTGCCTCAGTTATTCTGCTATTGATCCCATCTAGAGTATTTTTAATTTCATTTATTGTGTTTTTCATCATTGCTTGGTTCCTCTTTAGTTCTTCTACGTCCTTGTTAAATGTTTCTTGCATTTTATCTATTCTGTTTCCAAGATTTTGGATCATCCTTATTATCATTATTCTGAATTCTTTTTCAGGTAGACTACCTATTTCCTGTTCATTTGTTAGGTCTTGTGTGTTTTGACCCTGCTCCTTCATCTGCTGTGTGTTTTTCTGTCGTCTCATTTTGCTTATCTTACTGTGTTTGGGGTCTCCTTTTCACAGGCTGCAGGTTCGTAGTTCCCGTTGTTTTTGGTATCTGTCCCCAGTGGGTAAGGTTGTTTCAGTGGGTTTTGTAGGCTTCCTGGTGGAGGGGACTCTTGCCTGTGTTCTGGTGGATGAGGTTGAATCTTGTCTTTCTGGTGGGCACGTCCACGTCTGGTGGTGTGTTTTGGGGTGTCTGTGGCCTTATGATTTTCGGCAGCCTCCCTGCTAATGGATGGGGCTGTGTTCCTGTCTTGCTAGTTGTTTGGCATAGGGTGTCCAGCCCTGTAGCTTGCTGGTCGTTGAGTGAAACTGCGTCTTGATGTTGAGATGGAGATCTCTGAGAGATTTTTGCCGTTTGGTATTACGTGGAGCTGGTAGGTCTCTTGTGGACCAGTGTCCTGAAGTTGGCTCTCCCACCTCAGAGGCACAGCCCTGATGCCTGGCTGGAGCACCAAGAGCCTTTCATCCACACAGCTCAGAATATAAGGGAGAGAAAAAAATAGAAAGATAAAAAGAGGATAAAATAAAATAAAATAAAGCTATTATAATAAAAAATAAGAAAGAAAAAAAATTATCAAGAGTAAATGTATTCAGAAAAAATTTTTTTTAATTTTTAAAAATAGATTTATTAATTTTTTATAGTAAAAAATAAGAAAAAGATTTTTAAGAAAAAAATTTATTAAGAAAAAAAATTTTAATTTTTTAAAATAAAAAATATGAAAAAACTTATTAAAAAATTTTTTAATTTCTAAAAATAGAAAATACGGAAAAAATTATTAAGAAAGCATATATTAGGAAAAAAAAATTTTTTTAAGTAAAAAAAAAAAAAAAAAAAAAATGGAAGGACCTAACCCTAGGACTGATGGTGAAAGCAAAGCTATATAGACAAAATCTCACCCAGAAGCATATACATATACACTCAGAAAAAAAGGAAAAGGGGAAATTAATATATCCTGCTCCTAAAGTCCACCTTTTGAATTTGGGATGATTCGTTGTCTATTCAGGTATTCAACAGATGCAGGCACATCAAGTTGTTTGTAGAGCTTTAATCTGCTGCTTCTGAGGCTGCTGGGGGAGATTTCCCTTTCTCTTCTTTGTTCGTACAGCTCCCAGCGGTCAGCTTTGGATTTGGACCCGCCTCTGCATGTACGTTGCCTGAGGGCGTCTGTTCCCCGCCCAGACAGAACGGGGTTAAAGGAGCAGCTGCTTCGGGGGCTCTGGCTCACTCAGGCCGGGGGAGGGAGCGGTACGGAGGAGGCGGGGCGAGCCTGCGGCGTCAGAGGCGTCGTGACGTTGCAGCAGCCTGAGGCGCGCTGTGTGTTCTCCCGGGGAAGTTGTCCCTGGATCACGGGAGCCTGGCAGTGGCGAGCTGCACCGGCTCCCGGGAGGGGCGGTGTGGAGAGTGACCTGGGCTCGCACACAGGCTTCTTGGTGGCGGCAGCAGCAGCCTTAGCATTTCCTACCAGTCTCTGGGGTCCGCGCTGATGGCCGCAGCTCACGCCCGTCTCTGGGGTCCGCGCTGTTAGCCGCGGCTCGCGCCCGCCTCTGGAGTTCGTCTAGGTGGCGCTCTGAATACCCTCTCCTTGCGCGCCACGAAACAAAGAGGCAAGAAAAAGTCTCTTGCCTCTTCGGTGGCTGCAGACCTCCTCTCCGGCTCCCTCCTGGCTCGCCGCGGCACACCAACCCCTTCAGGCTGTGTTCACGCCGCCAACCCCAGTCCTCTCCCTGCGATCCGACCGAAGCCCGCACCTCAGCTCCCAGCCCCGCCTGCCCCAGCGGGTGAGCAGACAAGCCTCTCGGGCTGGTGAGCGCTGCTCGGCGCTGAGCCTCTGTGCGGGAATCTCTCCGTTTTTCCCTCTGCGCCCCTGTTGCTGTGGGATCCACGCTGATAGCCGCGCGGCTCGCACCCGTCTCTGGATTTCGTTTAGGCAGCGCTCTGAATCCCCTCTCCTTGCGCGCCGCGAAACAAAGAGGCAAGAAAAAGTCTCTTGCCTCTTCGGCAGCTGCAGACTTTTTCCCGGACTCCCTCCCGGCTAGCACCAAAGCCCGAGCCTCAGCTCCCAGCCCCCGCCCGCCCCGGCGAGTGAGCAGACAAGCCTCTCGGGCTGGTGAGTGCTGGTTGGCGCCGAGCCTCTGTGCGGGAGTCTCTCCGCTTTGCCCTCCGCACCCCTGTGGCTGCGCTCTCCTCCGCGGCTCCGAAGCTTCCCCCCTCTGCCACCCGCAGTCTCTGCCCGCAAAGGGGCTTCCTAGTACCTGGAAACCTTTCCTCCTTCACGGCTCCCTCCCACTGGCGCAGGTCCCGTCCCTATTCTTTTGTCTCTGTTATTTCTTTTTTCTTTTACCCTACCCAAGTACGTGGGGATTTTCTTGCCTTTTGGGAGGTCTGACGTCTTCTGCCAGCGTTCAGTGGGTGTTCTGTAGGAGCAGTTCCACGTGTAGATGTACTTCTGCTGTATCTGTGGGAAGGAAGGTGATCTCCGCGTCTTACTCTTCCGCCATCTTGCCCCTCTTCCCCCTCTGCTTCTTCTTGAATCAGCTTTGGTAGTGTGTGTCTTCCTAGGAACTTGTCTGTTTCAGCTAAGTTACCAAACTTGTTGGCAAACAATTGTTCTTAGTATTTCCTTATAATAAAACTTTTTTATCTGTGTAAGGTTGGTAGTGTTATCCTCTTTCATTTTTGATTTTAGTAATTTGAGTTTTTTTTATTCTCAGTTCATCTAGCTAAAGCATTGTCAATTTTTTTCATCTTTCAAAGAACTAACTTTTGTTTTCATTGATTTTCTTTATTTTCTTTTCCATATGTCATTAATTCCTGATCTAATCTTTATTATGTCCTTCCTTGCTTTAGGTTTAGTTTGCTCTCTTTTTTCAAGTATCTTAAGGTGAGAGATTAGGTTATTAATTTGAGGTCTATCTTTTTTCTTGAGATAGGCCTGTAAATGTCCCTCTTAGTACTGCTTTAACTGCCTTCCAGAAGTTTGATGTGTTGTGTTTTTAATTTTTCTCAAGGTATTTTCTAATTTTCCTTGTGATTTCTTTGGCCCATGGGTTATTTAGGAGTATGTTATCTAATTGCCACATATTTGTGAATTTCTCAAAAAATTTCATTCCTGTTATTGATTTATAATTTCATTCCATTGTGACCAGAGAGCATACATTGTATGATTTCAACATTTAAAATCTGTTGAGGTTTGTTTTGTGTCCTAGCATCTGTCTGTCCTGGAGAATAGTCAGTGTGCACTTGAGAAGAATGTGTATTTTGCTCTAGTTGGGTTGGGTGCTCTGTAGATGTCTGTTCAGGTGGTTTGTCATGTTGTTCAAGTCTTCTCTTTCCTTATTGATCTTCTGCTTACTTGTTAATACACTATTAAAAGGTTTCTCTGGGAGATGTGGACCCAGCCTCAGATCTTCTGCTTTATGCCAGGTGGTAGGGCATGACCTGGGTAGAGTGTGGCATTTCTCAGGGTTTCCATGTTCTTATTCATCAGAAGGACGTAGTGGTCCATTGCATTGCTCAGCGTTGTTGAAGGTTTATGGTCATGGAGCCCCTGGCTGCCTGTGGTCCTGTTTCAGCTCCGAGCCCCCAGTGAGCCCCAGCCCAGGCCACAGGAAGCAGGCCTGCCCCAGGTAGAGGTGCCACAAGCAAGAGGGAACATGCCCAGCAACAGCGAGCCCCAGACACCAGTCCCCAGTTCTGAGGCGGCTTTGGATTTGAAGAAACAAGGCGAGAAAGGTAAGTGAAGCTTGGCAATGACATGTTTTAAGCCCTCTTCAGGGTCCCTTGCCAATAGAAAGCATAGCAGCGGGTCATGCCCTCCACTCCACACAAATACACAGGGCAGAGTTAGCTGCTGGCGGCCGGTGGGGACTCAGTAACGGGGCTGCAGGTGGCAGATGAGTGTCTCTCTGGCACCTGGACTTGGGGCCACGGGCTTTTTCTCTGCCTTGCTGATGTCTCACATTGTAAACTAAGTGCCTAGTTCTTTGGCAGCTCTGTAAAGGCAGGTCCAGGCAGAGCCTTTATTCAGGACAGTGGTGGGACTGTGGGATTAAGGGGACGTGGCTGAGTCCTAGGCAGCTGTCGTTGGCTCCCAAGCACTCGTCTTAAACAGGACGATCAGATAACCTCAGCAGTGCAGCCTCCTCCACTTGCAGGGTGTCTCTGTGAGCCAGATAACTTAGTCTGAATTTTTTTTCTAAGCCATTTCCTCTTCCTGGTGGTTCTGAAGATGAGCTGCGGGCATAGAGAGGCCTGGAGTCTGCTGAGGCCACAAAAGAAATGATCCACCTGCCCCGTCAGTCCACAGCCCTTGGGAAGGCTCTGGGAATTGAGTGGTACGAGGGTTTCTGGTTTTGTCTTAATTAATTGCTAGTGAGGTCACAGCTAACTATGTTCTGTGCACAGAGGGAACCAAGGAGATGCAGGTCGCCAGCAAGGAGGAGCTTCAGAGGGACGGCCTGGGGCTGCTGAAGGAGCCAGGGCGAGAGCAGAATGTGGAGGAAGACAGACGTGTGGGCGGAAAAGGCCATGTAGAACCCGGAGAAGTGGGCCACACCCCACAGGTGCCAGCTGCCCTGTTGGCAAGCCAGGAGAATCAGGAGATGGAGGGCCCTGAGCGGGACCAGCTCGTCATCCCCGACGGGCAAGAGGAGGAGCAGGAGGCTGACGAGGAAGGTGGGTGAGATTGTCTACCTGGCACCAGCCTCCTCAGTCTCCTTCCTGACGCAGGATGGGCAGCCATGAGGATTACCAAACAGCAGGTCACCGTTTGGTGGTTCGTTTTGTTTTGTACGTGCTATCCAGCAGGAGGCAGGACAGAAGAGCCGTCACTCCCAGCACTTGGAACTTTTAGAAATAATATTCACAGGGAGCCTAGGGGGCTTTCCAGGTGGAAGACCTTGGGATGGGAGCTGAGCGTCGAGTACACATAGGTCTCCTGCCAGGTGGACCCCGCGCCTCATCTTTGTTGCTCCACTTCCGCATGCGGTTTCACCAGCAGTACCTGGCAAGCAGATGGAGGAAGGAGGGACGGAAGGATTGGCTAGATGGAGTTTCACGCATGTTTGAGCCTTGCAGAAAAGTGACGTGGGAATCCCACCTTTCTGGTTTGGTTGACTTTTCTCTTTTTTAAAGAAAAGTGTGGGAAACTGAGATTAGCAGAATATTCTGGGGTGTATTTTGGTCCCTGAAAGATGGGGAAAATTTCAATCCTAGCTAAGCCAGGAGTGCTTAGACAGAAGACACCTGTGTTCTGAGCCTGATCAAGTGACAGAAGTTGGGGAATGTACTTATTTGCAGAAGTTACCCTGATTCCATTTAAATCTTAATTTTCACTCAAGCTTCTGACAACTGTGTTCTCACAAGTTTTCAGTTAAAGAATTGGGGGGAAAAAAAGAAAAAGGGAAACTGTGGTGGCTGATCAGATTGGCATTCAAGTTTCAGACCATTCAGTAGCTGGTCATCAAGTGCAACCGCTACCAGTGGGCCTGAGATACTGCTGGGGCTGTGTGTCACACCTTGTCCTGGGTCAGCTGTAACGGTCTGATTAGTAGGATAAAGCTACAGGAAACGCAGGCCTGGCCTTTGTTTCCACTTCAGGCAGTGAGTGCAGGGAAATAGAACTAGAGCTGCCTTTTCCAGGCACACTTTTTTAACAAAAGATTTTATTTACCTACCTATATACAGATATAAAATGTTTACATTAAACCCTGTGAGTATGTTTCTTGAATGCATTCTGTCCCGATCTTCTTTTCTGGTTGCTGTTCTCTCCAGGGATGAATGCGGTGATGAATGGTCTAATTCTGTGAAAATTTTATCCTTTGGCTCACAGTAGGCACTCTGTTTCCTTCTCTCGGGGCAATGAGCCATTCTAAGGAGACGGCTGCCATTAACCAGCCACCCGTAGTTTCCAAAAACAGTGGTGCCTTCCTTTAACCTTGAGTTGATTGTCTCTTTAAAAAACTGGGATTTTGGTTTGGTGAGCTAGTTACCCCGTTTCCAGCCTGGAATATAGCCCTTTATTTAGGGCCATATTTTGTATAGATTCAGAATTGGAGTGGGGCATACATAAGCAGAGAACGCCTGCATGGTATTCGCACTGGAAGCAAGCACGTGCGTCCCTGTCATTTCCTGAGAGGAAGCAAAAAGATCTGATTGTTAAACCAGGATTGGGATAACCCCAGTACCTGGGCTCTGGTGTTCCCATGGCATCGAGAGAGAAATGATGTAGCTTATGTTTTATGGCTCTGCTAATTTTATAGGGAGAAACCAGCAAAAACTGGGAGCAGATGATGACTACAACATGGATGAAAATGAGGCAGAATCTGAAACAGACAAGCAGGCAGCCCTTGCGGGGAATGACAGAAACGGAAATGGTAATTAATGGTGGTGGGTGGGGTCGCCTTTCATTTCTGCTTTGTGGTCGTTCACTTTTGCAGTGACTGTACACCGAAGCCCAACAATAATAGTGTAAACGATCCATCATTAGAAGACTTTGTTTTCTTCAGAAGCCTTCGAGTGTAGGGGCAGTGGAGGGAGGTGAAGGGTTGAAAAGGCCACGACAAAGACGTGTCAGAAAGTCTGCATGTATGATGTGGGGCTCAAGCCCTCAGGAATCAGTGAGGATTTGTGTTCGGTGACATTTAGGGATTTCCCAACAAAATGGTAGTTCACTGCTTCGTTACTCCACAGCACCAGTTGAAAAGCCCCGATACACGCACAGAGCTTCCAGGCAGCTGTTTATAGTAGCACTTCGTGTTATTGTTATTTTGAATTCTTGAGGAGTCCAGGCCAGCAGGATGATCAGATTCTGGATCTGTCTGCCCCTTGTGACTGGATTCAGGTTGAACATTTTCTAGGTGCGGTTGTGTTCCTCTGGTTCCCCACCAGGAGGCACGGAATGGCAGGTTGATCCTTGGTTAAGGTGGTGCCCACCAGGTCTCTCCGTTGCAAAGGTCCATATTCTGTGTGTAATACATCGTCTAGAGGGGGATGCTTTGAAATAGTGTGGCTTTGCCATCCATTGAAAACCGTTGTCTAAATGATAACTCCTCACATTTATTAACTGCCGTTCTTTAAGGACCCCCTCACCCCTGACGTGTACACATGTGAGCGCACACACACACACACACACACTCTCTCTCCCTCTGTGTCTTCCCCCCTTGTTTTAGTATCACTGTGGACTCAAGGTTTCCTTTTTTGAAATTCGTTTTTCCATCAGGCTCTTGGTGTTTCTTTCTGTTTTTAAGAGCTCTCTATATGCTGGGGAGGTTGGCCTTTATCTGTGATTTAAGTTGCAAATACTGCCTGGCAGTGTGTCTTGGTTTTGCTTATGGTTTTTTGCCATGTGAAAGTTTCAAAAATTTTTGTCTTTTCTTTTATTGCCTCTAGATATTGAGTCACAGTTTTCTCATCTAGACTTGAAAGGAATTCACCCATGTTTTTGTTCAGTATGCTTTCAAATTTTTTTGGTTCCATTATGAAATAAAACAGATTCACAAAACCACACATAACAAGTGAGTTTTTAGAAGGTAAACACGTTGTAACTGCCCCCTGCCTTGCTGGTCAAGAAACAGAACTTGGGGGGCCCTCATGAGGCTCCTTCTCTGTTGCTCGTCCTGTCCCAGCACCTCCCCTCCCTGTACTAGAAATGCCTATCCTGACCTTTCCAGTCGGCATTTGCTTGAATTTCTTTATGGGTTTATCACTCAAGTGGGCATCCCTGGACACCATAGTTTAGTCTTGCCCGTTTTCTTAAATTTGATATGTCTTAAGTCTCTGAGTCTCCAGGTTCCCCCTCCATTCCTTTCTCTTTTTTTGTTTACAGTCTGTTTAAGAGCCATAGCTGTTTGACCTGGAATTTCCCACAATCTGGATAGTGTTGATTGTGTATTCATGGTTTGGTGTAGTGTATTCTTCTTTCCTCCCTATTTCCTGCAGATCACCAGCTGATATCTAGGTGGTATTTTAATTCAACTCTTCCTATTTCATTTGTTAATTGGAATATTTTATAAACAGATGTCAGTGGTATTGTTCATATAGCATAGGCAGGATAAATGCTTCTCCTAAGCATTGGTAATTTACTGTGAAATTTACCAATTTTCACAGTAAGGAATTATTTCCTCTCATCTTCTGAAGGTGACCATTTAAAAAATATAAACTTGAGGATTTAAACCTTTTTGACAGGTTTCACTCAGTTGCATTTATTATCCTTTTTGAAGTTCACATTGTCCCATCTTCTTTGGCTAGTGGGGTCTTCCCCACTTTCATCTGAACCTTTTGGTTCTTTTGTCCCTGTCCTGCTCAGCCACTGCTTCACTCCACTCAGTGCTTTTTCTCTGTGAGGGGCTCTACCTAGGAAGGACCCAGAAAGGAGCCAGTTTCAGAGGGAGCCTCCACCAGCTCCTTTGTCTTACCATGGACACTCTGTGGTCACTTGCTATGGTAGTAGCAGAAACACTGCCACTTCCAGCTGCAGTTCTCCCACTGGCCCAGGTACTTTCTGGTGTAAACCTGTTGGCTGTTAGGGGTTCTGTTGTTCTCAGGTCCATCTGATGCTCCATTGCTTCCCTGTTTTCTTTCGATGCCCCGATCATATGGGTCGCTGTCCATGGTTTGTTTTTAACCGCTTGTATTTTGGGGGTCTGCGGGACTCCTTGTCATCTAGTTTTGTTCTAAATGTTCTCCAGTTTTTGAGTTTTTAAATTTAGTTGCTTTATGTAGGGACTCTGAGAGGTTCAAAAACTACACCACTGTTTCTACCATCTTTCCAGAATCCTCCTCTGCTTTCATATTTTACATTTCGATCTCTTGATTCATTTGAATCATTTCAGATGTATTCAGGTGAATGGCACAAGGTGTGGGTCCAATTTTCGTTTTCCAAAGATGTTTACAATTGGCCCAACACCATCTTAATTCACCGCCTCAGAGTTAGTGATCTGAGGTGCTACCATCATCATACACTAAATTTTTATATGTACTTGGTCCTAATTTCTGGATTTTCTATTTTTGTTCCATTGGTTTGTCTCTTGATTTGCAGTGTACCACATTACTCTTAACAGCTTTTTAAAAAAACATATGTGGCAAGTTGAGTTCCTCTAGAAAATCCCAGCCAACATCTCTTTGTCATTTTTGATTCCTTCTTGAATTCAGATTAGAAGTATATTAGTTCTTCTCAGTCTATTCGTGTCTTTTACCCTCTTTTTCATATTTCGCATTTCTGCCTTTCTGATCTGTGTTGAGAATTATTGCCTCAGAAATATCTTCCAGTTCAAAAATTTTTCCTGCAGCTATGCCTTATCTGTTCTTTAACTTTTCATTTCTAAACTTTATACTTGGCCATTCTTTATGGGCCCTTATTCCTTGCTCATGTTTTCAAACACCTTTTATTTCTCTAACTATATCAGGGTTGTTTCATATTTCATATTTTCCAATTGCAATATCTGAAAACTTTGTGGGTGTTTCTATTTTGTTTCTGCAGGCTCTCCTCGACCCCTTGTTTCCTTGTTGTGTTTTGTGCTTCTTAACTGTGAGCTACTGCTTTCCTTGGAACTCTACCTGTGGGAAGTCTTTGAGGACTGAGTCAGTTGTATTGGATTAGAGACGGTCGCTTGCCTCTGCCAGTCTCAAGGAGGGTACTACAAACTCACAACCCCTTCAGTAAAGTAGATTGTCATCTTCAGGGTTTTTTTTTTTTTGGACCACATGGAAAAAATGTGAGTTCAAAGTATATACCTGTACAGTCATCTCATGCAGTTAAGAATCCCCGACTCCACACACTAGGCTTTCTTGCTGTCCCCCTTTCATTGCAAGTTTATTTCCTATTACCTTTAAGCCAAGGATGTGAACCTTTGGGGTTTCAGCTTTATATAGGCATCCCCTTCTTGACTCCCCACCTTGAGGGGAGCCCTTGTCTTTAGGGCCTGTCCTCCTGCACCTTTTGAAGCTGTGAAGGGAGAAGCCCAGAGTCTTCAGGCTTCAGCACAAGTCCTCAGGGCAAAAGCTGGCATTGATGCTTATTACCTTCAGGAGTTGACACTTCCACTTCAGTTTTGGCCTCACAGATTCCTCCTTTTAGTGTCATTCATAGGCAATGCATTTTAATGTTTTATTTAATTAAAATTTTTTTTCACTTTTCATCTTGAAATAATTTAGACTTAAAAAAAAAAAAAACTAGTAAGAATTTCCATATATCCTCCATCCAGGTCCCCCAAATGTTAACATCTTATGTAACTACAGTACAGTTATCAAAATGAAGAAATTAATACTGATATAATGCTATTATCTATAGACATTATTCAAATTTCTTGAATTGTCCAACTAATATCCCTTTTCTGGTCCAAGATCTAATCCAGGATCATACACTGCATTTAGCATTGTACTTAGTGTCTTTTAACTTAAGTGTTCTTAGTGACAGAACCTTCTGTCTTTATCATTTGTATCATTGATAATTTTTGAAGTGTTCTGGCCAGTTGTTTGGTAGAAAGTTGTTTGATTCAACAATGCATCCTTAAAAAATGTCTTTCATATTTTATCCAGCATGTCACTCACTACAGTTGGTTGTTTGGGGTTTCTGAAATTGGAAGTCTCAAGTTGATTTTTAAATTATTTTCATAGACTCTTTAGGTAATTTTTTCTTTAATGCAAAAGATGAACACATTAGGAGTCAGAATTTTAAACAGATACAAGTTAGATGTGTGACTTTGCAGTGAAGCCTTGGGATCGTTCATCCCTTATACCCAGGCGTCCTTATAAGGATTTGACCTTGTACCTGCTAAGACTTTAAACAAATTGAGGAGTGAGGCAAAGGAAAGAAGCTAAATGTTCTGTAAGCTCTTTTAAGAAAGAATTTTAAGTTGAAATCATTTTAAAATTATGTCATCAAGATAGTTTAAGACCCTGCTTGCTCCAGGGAGAATTAGAAGAAAGAGGCATTAGCTCCAACTTTATTAGAGAACTTAAGGCAGCCGTTTATTTAATAAAATTGTCAACCATTTAATGTGCAGTAGTTGTAAATAAGGATCTTGCTTTTAGGTTTTATTTGTGATGTGTCTTTTTATGTCCTTTGTGTATCAAAGGATAGAGTAAGGAGGCTGGAAGCCATGTCTAGACATCAGCTCTGTAATGAGAGCTTTGGCGTCACGAAAGCTGACCTAAGTTGCGAATGGCTTTTAGGAGGCAGTGTGCTTGCTGCCCGAGGTGCGGGAACAGAGATTCAGGCAACCCACAAGGTTCACGATCATGTCAGAAGTTCCATGAGAGTACGTTTTATATTGTCCATTTGACAGGACGTTATTTCACTCTTTCACACAATTACGGAGTTTTTAGATGCTTTAACTATCTTCTCCTTGATTAGCAGTGCACTTCCATGTTGTAATGTTACTGTGGGAGATACAGTCCTCTTTATGATACAGCTTCTAGACATTTATGTCCAATGGGACCTGCCTGGGCTGGGTTTCTCAAAATGTTTAATACTAGAACATTATGTTGTTGTTGTTTTCCTTTTTTAGTTCTTAACGCTGAAAATCAGAAAGGAGGCAAAATAAATTTACTAGAACAGCGAGAAAAGAGGAATCATACACTCTGAATCAAACTGGAATCACATACTTTGTGTCAGAATTGAACAGAGATCACTACAAAATATTCATGAGGGATTGAATACTGTGAAATGTACTAAGTAAAATATCTAAAGATGATTATTGTGGAGTTTTAGTTTGTATTCACTATGTAGGAAAATGAGATTGTCTTTGAGACACTTTTGAAGTGTCTGTATTGAGATGTCAAAATTGTCGAAATTTGTTGGCTAATAGGTATTTCATGAGAAGATCAACACCAGAAATAGAACACAGGTTCTCCTTCAAGTACGGCAGCAGTAGGATTCTACCGTGGAAGTAACTTCTGACGTGAAGGAGACCCACCGCACTTACAGAGCTCCTTGTCCTCAGTTCCCTCTGGAGTCATTCTCTTCTCCACATGCTGTGCTGAGTGACGGGTACCAGCCCCTGGTATTTCTCCTCGGTGGGCACTGAATGATTTTTGGTTTATCCTCCTGTAGCCACCTCTGGTTCTGACAATCAGTGGCCTAGAGCACTGAGTGTTAACACAAACATCACTAGCAACGGTGTTAAACAAGTCTAAACACAAAGGTGTTTTGTGCGATAATTTTTTAAAAGATTACTTGTATAATAACCCTTGTCATTAATGTACAAAATGCTTTTAAGTGACTTGTAATTTGAATACTTGTGATCTATACTTGCCTTGCTTAATATGTGTGGGCAAAGCAAAATCTTGTGTAATAGTCCTTAGACTTTTGTGGGTTAGACTTCTGACACAGCAGGGGCCAAAGCAGAGCTGACCCTGGCTGCCTGCGGCAGAACAGTGAGGGCAGCACAGTACTGTGGGGAGAACTGCCTACTTCGCTACTAGAAGAAAAGAAGAGAAAGCTGATGTTGAAGGATATATACATCATTACAAATTTGGAAAGATTAGAAAGTCAAGAGAAATGCAATAGTTGTTCGTGTCAGTTTACACATTTAGCATGTGGTAAAGGACTATCACAAAACTGATTTAAAAATCAAGTTAATCTGAAAACGACTAATCATAATTTACATTAATAGTGACGTCAGGTTTGACTTGAGTTGGTTCTTAACATTTTAAGGTAAATAGGTTCTTGCCGGGCTTGTGAATGACTGGCAAAGTCACACTAATGACCTTTAGTGAGGCTCTCTAGAGGGTAGGTGGGTGGTGATGCTTTATTAAAATACATTTTGAGTCATGGGATTTGAGATGCAGGGGCCTCAGGTCATTGGACATAACTAACTAACTCCCTTGTTTACAAAGAAGAAACTGGGGCCCGGAGGAGTTCTGAAGCTTCTCCAGGCCAGCAGCCCGTCAGCTGGAGTGCCTGCGTCACGGCCAGCTGTGGACTCCGGGTGCCACTGGCAGTCACTGAGGGCAGGACCTGGTTTGCATTCAGGTTAAGATCTCCAACTTGAATGCTGTGTGATATTCTCCTACCTAATCACTAAGATTAAACTTTCTACCCAGAAAAGGCAACTGAAGAAGGGTATGAAAGTAGCTTTATAAGATACTTATCTAAGTCCTTGTCCAACCTCCCTCTGTGTCTTAGTCTTAGGGTTGATATTCTCTCTTGCTTAGCCTTTATTCATCTCATGTTTAATCAGTATGCCTAGAGTTGCTGAGAAATAAAATACTGTTAGTTCAACTTTTAAAACTGCTTTCAGTTTTCCCTTCATCCCCTGCTGGATCCCTAAGGAATCAGCTTGTAAACTGTGGATTAAGCATGGTGGTTTGCCTTATTAATTCAACCTTTTGTGGAATGAGATGTCATTGTAAATTTAAAAAATCATGATTTCATCTCCTGTACAGAGGCACCAAAAGGCCATCTGTTCAGGAGGTGTGTACTTTAGCTATTTCTTCAAGCAGTCATGCTTTATTACTGTTGACTTCCCTTGGGATCACAGACACCTCTTCCAAGGAATCATCTAGAGGTGTCACGGTTATTTAAAAAACAAACAAAACCTGTGTAATAAGCATCAAATAGATATCAGACCCCCAACCTTGGTCTTTTGGGTTCATCCAAAATTAAACCAGCAAGGTAGTCCAATTTTTAATAGGTATAAACTCTTTATTTGATTCACACCCTCCTCTATACTGTCAGATGGTGTGTTAGACAGGAGTGATGATTCATTTGATCTTTTTTCCTGCAGGTAGGACTGCAGGTGAAAATTCCCTAAGCAATTTTGGACTAGATTTCATGAATTATCTAATCACCACACATAGTATACCTTTGTGTGATAGAATTTGAGAAATAAACCATTATCTGTTAAGTCAGTATGCTGTCATTAAATAACTAGATTGATAACTAGCCTGACTGATATAGTTTTAATTGGTAATAGGTGGCTATCTATTCATAGTAGAACTTGGAAATGGTGTAAGAGAATTGTGATTTCAGGGTGCTTTAAGGTCCAGGGGGAATTGGTCTATTCCCACTATGTATTTTAGCCTAAAAGATTATTATAAATAATAAATGATAGTTTATAGGACACTCAACCAACTTCTAACACTTGTCTTTGAAATAAGTTTGAAAACAAATATATACATTTTAAAGTTTCCGTCAACTGTGGGTTATATTAACATTTTTTCACATAGTTAGCTTAGACTGAAAATGTTCATTAGTGTTAGAAAGTTGGGGAAATGGCTTATCTTGTGTATTTAAATGTTTGTATGTTTGTTTGTGTACTATTTCAGCTCAGAGGGCAACACTTTCTTAAAAAGTGTACTAACTAAGCCACTGTTCTGTAACAGCTGGTTTGTAAAGGATTACGCAGAAGTAGTTATCTTGCCATGCACTTAAAAAAAAAAACAAAAAAAACAAAGAAACAAAAATACTAAACTAAAATGCTTCTATCCTTGTTGGTGCACCTGTGAAACACATCTCTGGGAAAGTTAGTTACATGACTTGAAATATTCTCATCTGTAAACTATATATAAACTTAAGGTGACATTTTTATAAACCAGGACCCTAACCAAGACAAATGCCTACTTCTTATCCTTACTCCTTAGAATAAAATTAAATGTTCTAGGGACTTCCCTGCTGGTCCAGTGGTTAAGACTTCGCCTTCCAATTTAGGGGGTGCGGGTTCAATCCCTGGTGGGGGAGCTAAGATCCCACATGCCTCGCAGCCAAAAAACCAAAACATCATAAAACAGAAGCAATATTGTAACAAATTCAATAAAGACTTTAAAAATGGTCCACATCAAAAAAAAAAAAAAATCTTAAAAAAAAATGTTCTAAAGTAGAATAAAAATCCTGAGTCAAGTGACATAGGCTTACACTTCATACCCTTACAGAGATTCTAATTAATACTGTGGGAGTGCTTGGTAAATATTTGACTATTTAAAGTCCAAGTAAATGATTGTGACTGATCAATGTTTTAATTTTTAGAACCTTTATAAACAGATTTAGATGAACAAATGCCTTTTTAGAATGAATGTTAATAAACACATGGGAATTAGGATAAAAACTCAAGGCTTATTAAGAGGTAAGCCGGAGTCTTTGTGGAAGAGCTCCTGATGTTAGAGCTTGCTTTTTACTAATTTGTCTCTCTTAAAGCTGTAGTGAAATGCAATGGAACCTCCAGTATAATGTGACATGTCTGCCTTTATCCAGAAATCAAACCTTCACCTGAATATTTTAACTCAGTCCAAAAAAGCTGCTGCATTATCAACATTTAACATCTGAGCATCATTTAAAAGAGTAGTTCTGTGACCTTAACCAGCAGTCTACAACTGCCAGTTTTTTCCCTGTGAAGGATATCTTGGTATAATAACATCCTTGCTCTCGTTTTTTGAGATGGGTTCATTCAGAAGTTATTTGGGAAGTCAACAGATAACACATCTGTGGTCAAAACAAAGCACCACACTTTCCTTTAAACTTGGCTTAATGTCTGAATTCTAAACAGAAGGTTGCAGGTATTTTATCTTTATCTTTGCAGTAGTTTAGAAATTCAGAGTTTTACATAACTTTATGTGATCCTGGAAAAGCTGATAATTCTCTTTTTAAATAGAAGGAATAGAAGGCAATGTTAGCAGAGGACTACAGAAAAAAGTCATAGTGTAAGTGAATGCAACTTCTTCACCTCACTGGAAGCAAACTGTTTAGGGGTAAAGCTACCAGACTTCAACTTGCCACCTCCAAGTTCCTCTGCACTCTTAGTGTCCTGTGTTCTCACCATCAAGTGTCTCTGTTATTAAAGGGAGCCCCGGAGGCCTTGTTTTACCTTCTCTATTCAGTTTTCCAACAAATTGCCTCCAGGATGTCTTTTACATGTTTAAAAGATCCACATCCCATTAATTGAGTGAGCAAGTTCTGGAACAATGAAGGCCTTTTTCTCAAGTTTATACTACAGCTGGGAAGACAGAAACAATTAACTATTTAAATTACAACTGAAAATGCTAAGCACTTTTAAAGGGTTTGGCCTAAACCAGGAGATGGAGACACCTTCTCTGAAGATGTCACATTTCAGCTGAAAGGATAAAGGGAAGCTATCTAAGAGAAGAGGCTTGCTGGTCAGAGGAAAAGCAACAGAGCTGCAGCTTGAGAAGCCAAGGGGAGAGGGCAGAAATGGAGTGGCCAAATTGGGCATTGGTGGGTGAAGACTATATCATTAACCAGAGAATAGTGGATCTTTCACGATCATACCAGCTCCTCCAAGAACAGGGCGGGGCAAGGATGACTGGGGGGAAATCAGTTCTTCGCAATGACTCTGTCTTCATTACTTCATCCCACGCACTCACACCTCAGCTTACTCTCCAGACTCTGCCCCACCTCTGCAAGAAAGGTCTCCCTGCTGTCGCCAGCAACCTCTGTCAAATCCAGTGGGCCCATTTTGGTCCTTATCTTAGGCCTTTCAGTTGTCTGTGGCCCTGCATTATTTTCTGGCTAAATCTCCTTTGCAGGCTTTTGCATAGCCGGAGCGGAACTCCCTTAAACTTTGCTAAACAGGGTGCTCTTTGACCAATAACTGAGGTAATGTTTTAGAAAAGTCAAGAGTCTTATGAAAATAGTGACATAAAAACTTTGCCAGAAGGTGGCATGGCATGATTTTAAGGTGCTCACTTATGTTTCATCTACCTGCTCCCCCCACCCCCGTTCCCTGGCCCACTCTTAGAACTTGGCTGTCCCAACTCTATTCCTTGGGACCAATCTCAGGCCCTTCTACATGCTCCCTGAGCAATTGCAACCCCCAGTCCAGGCTTTAGTTTACATCTTTGCAGCCACTTAGTCCTCAGTTCATGTCTACCCAAGAATGCACCTTTCAGCTCCACACCAGACTACTTGCTGTCTTCACTAGGATGTCTTTCAACGACATCTCAATAGGGACTTCCCTGGTGGTCCAGTGGTTAGGACTCCACGCTTCCACTGCTGGGGGGCGTGGGTTTAACCCCTGGTTGGGGAACTAAAATATCACAAGCCACGCAGCCAAAAAAAGAAAAAAAAAAGACATCTCAACATCTAAAACAATCTTTATCCCCAAACCTCGTCTCCTATTTTGCCTATATAAGCAAATGGCACCACTCCATCTAGTTATCAAAGCCATAAAACCTACGAATCATCACCATTGAGTCCCACAAACTCACCCAATCATTACCAAGTCCTGTACCTCCTTTATCTTTTGATTCTATTAACTTTCCTCTATTCCCTCTGCCACTACCTTAATTAAGACCAACCATCATTTCCTCTCACCTGAGGAGCTTCCCTGCCTGCAGCCTTGTCCCCTTTTGAACCAGCAGTCTTGAGCAAGCAGATCTGATTTGATCCTGTTGTTTCCCCGAGTCAAACCTTTAAGTGGTATCCACCAACATCAGACAGTCAAATTCGTTCACCTGGCTTCCCAGGTTCTGGAGGACTGGCCTCCCCTCACTTCTCAAGCTCATCCCTCCAGCCCCTTGTCCCGCTCTATACTTTAGTCAAACTGCCGCCTTCTCATCTCAGGCTTGTGCACATCTGTGTCCCTGTCTAGGACCCCTTTACCAGCTAATAATGCCTCTTTATTAATCTCTGGGACCCAGATGAGATGGAGACTTTCTCCATAAATCTTTTATGTGAGGTGGTTCTCCTACACCAGCATACTGCATTTTCCCCAGGATAAAGACCTGTCTGCTTTTCTGCATTCTTAAGGTTGTTAGATCTGTGAGGGGAGAGGTGGTCTTATTTCCCCCATCATTTTTTTTAGCACCTCGAATGGCAGATATTTTAAAAGTTCTAAAAAATGTAACTTTCAGCTTTTCTGATTAGAAACCTGCAGTTAAAACTTAGGAACACTCTTTGCTCTTAAGAAGACCCACTCCTGAAAAAACAGCCTTAGGTGCTCTCTAATTAGGCAGAACACTTGCTCAGTAACTTTCATTTACATTAGCTGACCTAATTAGACATCATTTAAAAAACGCCAGAGTGCCCTCTTAATCCAACAGTCCCTGGTGGCCCTGACCCGCATTCTTCTAGCTTGCCTCAGGCTCTTGGCGGTTTGCAAAATCTTGCTGTTTTTTATCCTCTGTGCATTTTCTTTTGATTCTTTCTTCTACTGCCTCTTTTCTACCATTTCTGTCATTTTTGTTTGAAGTGTTCAGAAATTACCAGCCAGAAAGTGTTTCCTTCTCAAAAAACTAACCACATAGCTAACGACAGGTATATTCTCTATCTCTTCATTGCTCAAGTTTCTACTGTACAGCCTACTTTATTTTTAAAGACTTCTGGATTCTGAGATTTCAGGATGCCTACTGGCTGTTCCTGGATGACACATGTGTCGCCAGTTTACTTCAAACAGCCACGAAGGAGGGGGTCAGGAAAGTTCTTACTCTATAGCCGGCAAGATTCGCTCAGGTTAGCTGCTTGCAAATATTTCCAGAAATAAAGTTTCAATAATCACATTTGCAAGAAAGGTGTCAAATAAGAATTAGGATATTTGAAACTCAGAAACCACAGAGCAAATATAAAATGGGTGCTAGTCTTAAGCCAAGCCAAAAGTCAATTTAAGTTAGGCGCAGGGTAGCTCATTCTGCTAATAGTATTGCTTCCTGTGGAGGAGAAGGAAAGGCCCCCAGAGGCCGTGGCAGCTTGACACAGAACAGCAGAGCAGAGACAGGAAGAGGAACTGGCAGCAAAGGAAGAAGGGTGAAGCCACTGGCACTGGGCATTTGTAGGTATAGGTGATTTAAGTCAATTTTCAAAGCCAGAGGATGCTGGAAAGACCCTGATTGAAAATGTCTGATGGGTTAAACTGTGAAGTAGTAAAGAAAAAGGAGCATGCCGTGTTGAAACCTAACTCTAAAAATGAATAAATCTATACAGTCTTATCTTTTGAATAATGTCACTAGCAAACATGATGTGTAATCCTTTAAAAGTGCCAAATGTAACAGTTAAAGGATTTAAAAAAAAAAATCTATATTCTGACAGGTATATAATTTAAGATACCATGACACATAAAATCACAATCCCCATGTAATTTAGTCTCCCTATGTAGCTAGGAGGCCCCCCCAGAATCCCTTTTAAATGTATTTTGCCCAAATCCCACGTGAGTGTTTAAAAAATCCCTTAATTTGAAACTTCTTTTGGATAATTTGTTTGAACTACTCAAACATTAAGAGTAATAAACACCTTCAATTCTTAACATGTATCAACAAAGTGCTATTGTTTTTCATCTCCAGTGGTACATTTTTTGTCAAGAAATTTATTAACCTTTACAAACACTATTTTCACTCAATCATTCATAAAAAATGATTTCTGAGTAAATCTGTAATAAAACCATATAACGTTCATCAATGCATTCAATAAGACCAGTTTCATCCATGGAACATAATAAACCACTTTAAAACAGCAGTTTTCATTCACGTCATGTAAGGCTGTCAAATTAAAAGTATTCCTTATAATGGGTTGTTACCCAAGAAATCCATCTCACTGCATGTTATGTGGTAAGACTGATGGATAGATCCTCTAAGAGTAGAATCTGAAAGTAGACTCCACCTCTTTGGTCACCTTTTCAGTCTCTCTTTCAAACAAGTTTCACAACAGGAAAATATTTGTGAGCAGAGAAATCAAATTCAGGAGGAACCTGTAAAGAAAACAAAGTCAATTAATGTATCTTATACATATTCAGACAGTAAACAAAATAAAGACTATTATAATTTTAGAGTTTCTCATGTTTTTAGAGACAAGGCAGCACAAAAGAGATTTAGAAGAAAATGATGTAGCTTATCTCTGGGATTATGAAGGTCATTAGAAAACATTCTGAGCAGTGGTTTTCTAACTTCAGAGAATAGTTAGCAAAGGAAAATGGACTTAAATTACAGGAAAAGGTCATGGGCCAGCAATTTTTTTTTAGTTCCAGGGTCGCTGATACTCCTGAGCAATGAAATGAATCACTGCTAAAGCAAAGCAGGAGATAAGGAAGAGAGATCATAGAAAAGCAATGGGAGTAAACAAATAGACGTATGTATATAATGGGCAAATGCCACCAAAAATGCCTCGGTGGTTGGCCTCTTACTTCTGCACCGAATGTTGATACAGCACTAATGATACAACAGCATTACCAACGGAAGCTTACAGAATCTTCCATGTCCTGAGCCATTAAAGTCTTTAATTATTGAAGCATTCACTTTTCTAAAGGCAGATGACTTTTTAAATAACTCTCCCATAAATTTGTTTATACACATTTTCTTTTATTACCTTAAGTCATTCAGTAATTTACATGGAAGCGCAGACTTTAGAGATTTTAAGTCAACAAAATCTTTAAGTTTCAAGGAAAAACGGCAAGCTCTAATTTATTTTCTGCCACTGAATCTCTTTTAGAATAGTATCTATGAGCGTTTTGACTTTTTTGTAATATTTATTCATCTTACTGAAAAACAAAATGAAGTTTTACAATAAATTAAGACCATTTATTTTCCCTACAATATACTTACCTTAGATTCCTTTTTGTGTCCTCCTGCCAATAACTTCACGACCACAAAGTTGGGTTTGGCAACCTTTAAAATTCTATTGACCTAAACAATGAGCAACATTAAGCTATCAAAACATAAAATTCATAGTCAAAATGTATTGATATATAGATAATAAGAGGAAATTGGCACGATGTAAGTGTTGATATTTTATTAAAATAAAGGCAATTTAAAAACATGAACACCATCATACGTCTTTTAGTAACACAGAACTCCAGTAGTCAACCAGGAAAACTTGAAAGGGCTACTGTATCTCGTTTTCATTAAAACAAAAGAACATTACGTTGCAAAGTCCTACAAAGACAATACAATATAGTGTTTGGGGCATGGACTCTGGAGTTAAGCTGTCTGTTTTCAAGTTCCAGCTTTGCCACTTACTAGCTATGAAACCTCTGGAAGTTTTCTAACCTCTCTGTTCCTTAGTTTCTTCATCTGTAAAAATAGGGATAATAATTTACCTATCCCACAAAGATTTGTTCTGAGGATTAAGTGAGTTAATACATATTATGAGCTGAGACCCACACCTGGCAGGTAATAAGTGTCCTTTAAGTGTTGACTGTTACTTCTGACAACCATTTGTCTAAAAGGCTTCGCCTGAACACATGAATAACAATGGAATGGAATATTCACTTCTCTTAAGAGGAAGTAATGGGCAACTTGAAGGAAAACAAGTTCCCACTGCCCTCTTCTTAGTGACCTCACTTGACACGTCACCACGAGTTCAGGAACTGCTTCTCCTCAGCTCCAGATCACACATCCACTTACCTACATGACTACTCCATTTGGACCTCCAAAAGCCATGTCCAAAACTGAGCTCCTGACCTTCCCAGCCCTGCCTCCCCCGTGCTCCAGCCTGCAGTCTTCCCTACATGACTCAATCCACCCTGGTGGTGCTCAGGCCAAAACCCTCAAAACCATCCTTGACTCTCTTTCTCTTACCCCACATCCAATCCATCACCATCAATCAATCCCACTGGCTAGACCTTAAAATTCACAGAGGACGCAATCACTTCTGATCCACTGGCACCACCACCTTTCAACTGGATCATAGTTATGGCCTCTAACTGGCTCCCCTGCTTCCACCCTTGGTCCCACCACAGTCTCTTTTCAGCACAGTGGCCAGAGTGATCCTTTAGAACAAAAATCAGATCTGGTCACACCTCTGCTCAGAACTCCCCAACAGCTCACCCCCTCGTTCACCTCACTCCAACACAAAGCCCTTGGCTGTTCTTCAAATACAACAGGGCACACTCCGACCTCTGCACCTTTACACATATTGGATCCCTCTGCCTAGAAGGCTCCATCCCCAGATGGCCACGTGACTTGCTTCTTCACCTTCTTCCAGGACTTGCCCAGAGGCCAACTTATTTTAAAATGTCTAATCCCCTCCACCTGCCTCCTTCTTGTAGCATTCACTACCCCTATTCCCAGCTTGATTTTTCTTCATAGTACTTATGATCTTCTAATACACTATATAACTTATTTATTTATTTACTGCTTGCCTCCCCTGCCCCGAGAAGGGCCCAGATTTCTGTGTTTTTTCCATGCTGGAACCTACCATAGTGCTTAGGACATAGTAGGCACTCAACAATATTTGTTGAGTTAAATAAATGAAGTCCACTAAAAGAAATATTCCATCTATTACAGGCACCTTCCTCTAATTTTTACACTCCCCCCTTTTATTTTCTTTCATTACATGACTATATATGATTTTTTTAAAAAGTCATCTCTCTCCTACCCCTCTTCCCTAAGGCACTTAGCAACCCTAAGAAGCAAACACTATTATTAATTCTTATGTATCTTTCCAGAGATATGTTATATTCATATAATATTGGCACACATACATGTGGTCTTCCTTTGTTCCTCTCGACTGAAATGGCAGCATACTATATATACAGATTTTAAGCTTGCTTTTTAAACTTCTTATATTCTGAAGAACATTCCATTACAGTAAATAAATATCTTCCTTGTCCTTTTTAGGGCTGCACGGTACCCTACTGCATAATGAAAAATCATGTAACAGTTCCTTTTGATGGACACTAAAGTTTCCTCATTCTTTTACTATTACAAATCCTGCTGTAATAAATACTCTTGTATATTCATCATTTCCCACATGTGCACATGTTATCTATAAGATAAATCCCAAGAAGCAGAATTTCTGGGCCTAAGGACATGTGATTTTTGACAGATTGCTAAAATACCCTTCCATGGAGTTTGTACCAAGATATACTCCACAAAATGGTCTGTGTGTTACAGGTAACTCTCATTTACAGAATAAATGCATTTCAGTAAAATTAGGTATAAATTATGAAACTAACAAAAGGCTGAAACAGTATATTTTACAAGTTCTAAACTCTAGAATGATACTCAAAATAGTCTTCAAAACAATAGTCTTTATTTTAAGTGGAATACAGTTGTTTTTACTTCCTGTGATAATTGACCAGATCATTTTTTAGATTTAAGATTTATATAATTATATTTTAATACAGTAAACTATAAATTAAAAATTTTTAATCATAACAACTGAACTGTGGATCAATCTGGATCTTATTTCTATTCTTTCTGCTTACTTTATGGTTCTAAGTCTTAATTTCTCTTTGCATTGATTTCTAAATGTACACAAAGGAGATATTTACATCACTTCTTTCATCAAATAATTTTAAGTCTGACAAGGTTAGGTTAGCAAAGCTATTTGAAATCCTTAGCAGAAACATGACAGGCTTCATTTATTAATACTGTAAGGTTCGTTTTATAATTAAACTGTCATCCAGTAGTAAGATAGGTAGTTCCTGCCAAGCTTTTCCTCTAGAATTACTGTGACTGCAGTCTTACCTCATGGTCTGGGTTTGGGATATTTTCCAATATCATTTTTGCCTGCTGAAAGTGCTTACTAGCTGCCACATACAGTTCTGGAGACTGAGGAGGAGGGCTATATTTATTGAGGTCAGACATTTCCTAAAAAAAAGAAATACTATTATTTAAAACATGCTTAATATGAAAAAACTCTAAAATACCTTTTTTTTAAAATTAATTAATTAATTAATTAATTTTTGGCTGTGTTGGGTCTTCGTTTCTGTGCGAGGGCTTTCTCTAGTTGTGGCAAGTGGGGGCCACTCTTCATCGCGGTGTGCGGGCCTCTCACTATTGTGGCCTCTCTTGTTGCGGAGCACAGGCTCCAGATGCGCAGGCTCGGTAGTTGTGGCTCACAGGCCTAGTTGCTCCGCGGCATGTGGGATCTTCCCAGACCAGGGCTCGAACCCGTGTCCCCTGCATTAGCAGGCAGATTCTCAACCACTGCGCCACCAGGGAAGCCCTAAAATACCTTTTTTAAATTAAAGAATTCTACATTGATTATCCATTCACATACGGACACTAAAGCAAACACCTTGGCATGTCCCTATTTTTTTCCTATTCAATTTTCAATCTTCATATACCACACCTCATATTATTCTCATATTTAAATAACTGTTAATGTGATGAGTATATCCAAAGTCAAATAATTTTCATACTATTTAAAACTGCTATTTTATCACTTTATCCCATTGATCCAATAAGTTTGACTTGACTATTTTAACAAAATGGCTAGGTATGAACAGCCCATCACCAGGGAGATCTAAGACTAAATATTTTACAATTATTTTAAGGAGCAGGTTCACCTTGAACTGCAGATAGTGCACTGGTGGTGGTGTCATTACACTGTTGAATGGAGCAAATCTGTGCTCATATCGAACTTGTTCACTATCGAGCTCAAACTTGGGTTTTCGTACTTTGCCATCCATGTCAAATGCTACCATAGTCTACAGGAAAAAGAGAGAAAAACACATGGTATTAATATGAAAATGTGAACATCCTCATTAATACAGAATAGAAAACAAGAAACAGCTATTTACACATAGTTAATCAAAACAAGGCTCAGAAATCAGAAACAGGAAGAGAAAAACTGGCTTTAGTATTCATTTTGATATCCTGAGCCACCTTTTATACAAAAAATGTTCAAGTTCCAGTGTCTAATATATTACTAATTTTCCTAGTGAAATGGTACAACATGCACATTATTCTTCCTAATGCTTTTATAATAGCTTTAAAATCTTCAAGTAAAAGCTCCTGAAGAAAAAGTAGAATATAATTTTTATAAGAAAAGCATTGGTCCTGTTTTTCAAACAGAAGTCCATATTCTGTTTTATGTATTTTAATGTAAGTTGCCTTAAATCGTTTCTTGAATTGCCAAGCACAACTTAAGAGTTACTAATTCCTGAAAATGCCTGCTTTGCTTAAGCCATTTACTGTGGAGCTTGCCCCATTCCTAACACACTTCTTAAAAAAATCCAGACCCCATCTCTTCCAAGAAACCTTTCCTGATCATCAATCAGAAGTAAAGTCTTCCTTCTCTTGTACCTATGACACATATATGTCACCTGGCCTGTCATTAACTAGGCACGTGATACAAGGATCACATCTGATTAGACTTGGCATGCTGCAATGTAGCCAGTACAAGACATCTGACACATGACAAGGGTTCAATATTTGTTAAAGTAATATAAACCACTAGACTTGGAAAAAAGGTAATTTTCAAGCAGATAGTAAAAATAAAGGTGAAATTAGAACCTGGAAAGAATCACAGAACAGAGTTCATTTTATTGGGTTGGCCAAAAAGTGCCTTCGGTTTTCAAGAAAAAATAAAAGACACATTTTTCATTTTCACCAAGAACTTCATTGAACAACATATTCACCCTTTTTATTCCACTACCTTCTGCATTTTTCAGGCAACTTCATAATTCCATCTTCCCAAAACTTTTTATCTTTTTGAGCAAAGAACTGTTCCAGGTGCCTTTCACAGTCTTCCAGGGAATTGAAATTTTTTCCATTAAGAGAATTTTGTAAAGACCGAAATAAATAGAAATCCGAAGGCGCAATGTCTGGTGAATAAGGTGGATGAATCAGAACTTCCCAGCCAAGCTGTACCAGTTTTTGCCTGGTCATCAAAGAAACATGCAGTCTTGCATTATCCTGATGGAAGATGATGCATTTTCTGTTGACTAATTCTGGACACTTTTCGTCGAGTGCTGCTTTCAGTTGGTCTAACTGGGAGCAGTACTTGTTGAAATTAATCGTTTGGTTTTCTGGAAGGAGCTCATAATAGAGATCTCCCTTCCAATCCCACCGAATACACAACATCACCTTCTTTGGATGAAGACCGGCCTTTGGTGTGGTTGGTGGTGGTTCATTTCACTTGCCCCACGATCTCTTCTGTTCCACATTATTGTACAGTATCCACTTTTCACTGTCCGTCACCATTTGTTTTAAAAACAGAACGCTTTCATTACGTTTAAGTAGAGAATCGCATGCACAAATACGGTCAAGAAGGGTTTTTTCACTAAACTTATGTGGAACCCAAACATCAAAGCGATTCATATGACCAAGCTGGTACAAATGATTTTCAGCGCTTAATTTGGATATTTTGAGTATGTCGGCTATTTCCCGCGTGGTATAACGTTGACTGCTCTCAATTAATGTCTCAATTTGATCGCTATCAACTCCAAGCGGTCTACCCAACCGTGGAGCGTCCTCCAGCACAAAACTTCACAAACCACTTTTGACATGTTCGATCAGTCACAGCACCTTCTCCATACACTGCACAAATCTTTTTTTGCGCTTCGATTGTGTTTTTACCTTTCTTGAAATAATAAAGCATAATATGCCAAAAATGTTGCTTTTCTTCCATTTCAATATTAAAATGGCTACACAAAAATTCACCAATTTTGATGTCTTTTTTTAAATGCACACTGAATATGACAGCTGTCACATACAATCTAACAAAATTGTTTCGAATGAAGTTAAAGACAACTAAGTGCTACCAGAGCCATCTTACAGAAAAAACTGAACGAACCTTTTGGTCAACCCAAGAATTAAACAATGTAATAGCAATGTAGCAACTTACTTTAAACATTCCAGCACACATATTCTGATATGCCTGGCTCATTGTGATCTCTCGGCTCAATGGGCGAACTGTAATTAGAAAGAAAATCATCCAAACTCTTTCCCTCCTCCTCTTGCATTACTGCAGGAGAAATCTAAATTTAAAAAACCTTCTTTCTACCTTGTTTACTAAATTAAAATGTCAAACAGTTTGTTCCTACAGGCTAAATTTTATTTTATGGCCCAAATCTACAAACAATAAAATATAGCAGAAAGTTTAAACAATAACTGTGTTCCCAAATAGTTAATACCGTAAGATTTTAGTATGAATTAATTGTAATTTCTTCTCAAGTCACAATACAGGGACTTCTTTTATAGGAACGCCATCATGATACAAGTCATTTAATGACCCAGGCAAAGTGTTGAAATCTGAAGGGAACACAAAGCACTATTTTGTAACAATTGTAGCCTATCTGTACCCTCCCATGAGTGATTCACAGGGGAGTCCCTTTGAAACATATCTTTCTCCTCACGGTCCTTGGGCAGTATGCCAAAGTGCTCTGTGATCATCTTTCTGTGCTGACTGTAACAGCACAACTCCAGATTTCCTTCCTGAGCTGTCAGCCTTCTGTCAAAAGAGTATCAAAAGTCTCCTGCTGTCTTGTTCGTTAACCTATCTTATTCCATGTGGCTACTTCTTCTTGTCCTAAGGTCCTTTGACACATGAAATAGCAAAGTAGTAAAAGAAAAGCAAAAAAAGGAACCAAAAGGTTTGTACCAATATTGTGACTCAGTTTCTACCCTTATACCTTCTGAAGAGAAGATGGGCAAGAATTAAAATATAATGACTAATTCACCCATTAAAATGCACAGGTAGCTCACTCCAATGTTACTTATTTCTTAAGTTTAAAAATAATTCACAGACTCATGCAGCTCAATATTAAAAAAAAGAAACAACCCAATCAAAAAATGGGCAGAAGACCTAAATAGACATTTCTCCAAAGAAGACATACAGATGGCCAAGAGGCACATGATAAGCTGCTCAACGTCACTAATTATTAGAAATGCAAATCAAAACTACAATGAGGTATCGCCTCACACCGGTTAGAATGGGCATCATCAGAAAATCTACAAACAACAAATGCTGGAGAGGGTGTGGACAAAAGGGAACCCTCTTGCACTGTTGGTGGGAATGTAAATTGATACAGCCACTATGGAGAACAGTATGGAGGTTCCTTAAAAAAACTAAAAATAGAATTACCCTATGACCCAGCAATCCCACTACTGGGCATATACCCAGAGAAAACCATAATTCAAAAAGACATATGCACCCCAATGTTCACTGCAGCACTATTTACAATAGCCAGGTCATGGAAGCAACCTAAATGCCCATCGACAGATGAATGGACAAAGAAGATGTGGTACATATATACAATGGAATACTACTCAGCCATAAAAAGGAACAAAACTGGGTCATTTGTAGAGACGTGGATGGACCTAGAGACTGTCATACAGAGTGAAGTAAGTCAGAAAGAGAAAAACAAATATCATATATTAACACATATTTATGGAATCTAGAAAAATGGTACAGATGAACCGGTTTGCAAGGCAGAAACAGAGACACAGATGTAGAGAACAAACGTATGGACACCAAGGGGGGAAACGGGAGGGTGGTGGTGGTGGGATGAACTGGGAGATTGGGATTGACATATATACACCAATATGTATAAAATAGATAACTAATAAGGACCTGCTGTATAAAAATAAATAAAATTCAAAAAAAATTCACAGCACCTTTCTAACTTTTTTTTTTTTTTACCTTTCTTCTTTTTTTTTGTTTTTTTACTACTACGGCCTTTCTGCTGCTCTTCCATTATCCTTTCCTCTGCCATCTGAGAGCCATCGGCACGACTTAATGTTGACATCAACCATGCATAAAGGAATTCAGAGAGATACCTTAATGGAAAGAAAATGTTAGTCAATGGCAGATGTATAAATGAGATAGCTTGGTCAACGCAAGTACTAGTATTAATAAAGAGATATTTTTTATAATGCTTTAAAAGTTTTTTTCCAAAAACAAAATTATTCAGTTAGATAATTGATAGATTAGATCTTACAAGAAATGGGCATTACAAATGATTAACTTTCCCTTACTTGTTGCCACACAGTATGGAAAATTTTGTTTAATTTCCTACAATGATATGAGTTTTACAACTTTTCTAAAGATTTCTGGTGGGGAGGGACAAATTAGTGGTATGGGATTAACAGATACAAACTACTATACATAAAGTAAGATAAGCAACAAGGATTTACTGCATAGCACAGGGAATTATACTCATTATCTTGTAATAACCTATAATGGAATAGAATCTGCAAAAGTACTGAATCATTTTGCTGTACACCAGAAACTAACACAATATTGTAAATCAACTATACTTCAATTAAAAAGCGATTTCTTGATAATTATTTATATATATGTAAATCAAATGAATGGCCATTAAATTGTTTTTACTATATCAATATAGGTCACATTTCTCCTAAACCTATTAAGTTAATGTCTTATTTTGTTATTAATTACAAAAGGAAACAAATACAGAAAAAAATAAAAAATTATAAACATGCAAGCATATAATTTACTTGAGTTTACTCAATAAGGAAAAATGATACAGATTATTCCACCAGATACTAAATTTTCATAAGTTTAAACTAACAAACAATACGTTCTCTTAAGCCAGAGAAGCAGTTTAAATCTAGGATATGAATATATATTCTTTAAATAAAATTAAGGACCACTACTACATTAATGAAAATCAAAGATTTATAAGAAATTTTATTATGGTCAAGTTTGAGTGTATGACACCTATTCCCCAAATTTTTCAAACAGTTACAAGGCAGGTTACAATATTAAAACACATAAAAAAAATAAAACATAAAAAAAGAACATTTTAAAGCAAAACAAGGGAATTCCCTGGCGGTCCAGTGGTTAGGACCTGGCGCATTCACCGCAGTGGCCCAGGTTCGATCCCTGGTCGGGGACTAAGATCCTGCAAGTCACGTGGCATGGGAAAAAAACAAAAAACCAAACAAATGAAAAGATACACCTGGAATGACTTAGGTACTGTATCTTAAAGCTAAACTGAGCACTACGCTTCCTGGCAGTTAAAGCAAACCAGTATATATATATATATATTTTTTTTTTTTTTTTGATTTAAAAAAGTATATAATTTCACATGGAGAGAAAATCATTCCTGGCAATGAATTTAAGAAAAGCATTCAATATAGTATACTTTTATAGGATACAAATGAATTTTTTTCCCCCATCACACTACAAAATGAGGGTTTGTAACCTCTCTTAACTCAATGAGAAGACTTTTTTCTTTTTTCTTTTTTTTTTTTTTCTGCCATGCCATGCAGCATGTGGGATCTTAGTTCCCCGACCAGGGATCGAAGGCAGTGCCCCCTGCAATGGAAGCGCAGAGTCTTAACCACTGGACCACCAGGGAAGTCCCGAGAAGATTTCTGTACGGAACTAATGATACCTTTTACCTTTTAGCTATCTAACCGAAGGACAGACAAGTAAAGGGGATAGCTGGCACAATTCAGGACTTTCCTTTCAAATATCAGATATTTCAATGAGCTTTTATTAAGTGCTTTATCAAAATTAATACACAGTTATATCTAAGGAGAGTCAGAGTGCAAATATTCTATACCAATTCTCAATTGTGATCTCAGGACCAGCAGCAGTCTCACCAGGAAAGCAGTTAGAAATGCAAATGATTCGGTGGGTCCTACTCTAGACCTAGTAAACCAGGAACTCTAGGAACAGAGCCCCAGCAAGTTGCTTTCCGAGTGATTATCATGCACGCTAAATTTAAGAAGCACTGTTTTCTACTGATTTTAAAAGGGTCCACATGCTTTAGGAATCACATTCATGAAGAACAACAACAGTGTATATCTTGTGAAAATACTGGAGCCCAATCTGTAATTTTGAAACTAAAAAGCAGTTAAAACTAACATGAAAGTAGACCAGAAGGGTACTTATAAGCAGAACTAAAATTTCTTTTGTTAACAAGAGAAGAAATGAATCTGCTCAAGTATTCAGGTAAATTTCTAATGGAGTATTTATCGGAATATCATTTGCCAATCCATCGTGCAAAAAAACATATAAAAATTGTATCTTGAGAAATCAAGAGCACAAAAGCTTCCAATTAGCTGTCTCAAACCACAACACTTGAGCATGTTCCCCTATAAAATGCCTCGTTTGAACAGGGGTGTCTAGTATGAATAATAAAAAAAAATCCCAAGTAGCTATAACAACACCTGTTCCAAGAGTTGTTACCAAGAATTACCTGTTAAGAGCCCTAGCAGCCATGACCACAAAACCATGTTAAAAGCATAGAAAATAATTACTTTCCTGCCTCCACAGCAGTGACTCCAGGGAATATACAATATCTTAAATACCAAGTTAAATAATTTAAATATGAATTAAAAAGATGAACTAAGATCTAATTAGTTATATTAGATATATCTTAGATATATTAAGATCTAATATATTAAACTTAGCTGTTTGTGATGGGCAATAATAGGTCATTACTATTTTAAAATTACCACAACTAAATTACCATACTTTACTAGACTAAGAAAAAGATGCAAGATAACTGAATTCATTAGCTCTCAATTTTCTTATTTTATTTCTGTGACAGCTTTTTCACACCTAAAATATTCTCAAGCATCCTCTTACTAGGTTTATCTCATCTCCAACTGAAAGCAAAGAACTACTCTGCTGAAGATCATCTCTTATCAACTCCTTCAAAGCTCCTGAGACAAATCCTCAGGGCCATAGTTTGCAAGTTATACTCCCAATGATAATCTTAGCCATAATTTCTTCTCAGAAGAAAGATGTGGTTCAAATTTTGAAACTTATTTCAGTTAAGTACATTCCACAGCTAGTACACAGCATCACTGAAGTCAGTGCAAAATGTATGTTAATTTTTCTCTTTGGAAACAGACAAAAGCTCGTCAATTAATCCATTTACTTTGAAGCCACTTTTATTAGTGAATTTTAAATAAATATTACAATGGCTAGAAAAAATATATTTGTACATTTTTATGACACTTAAAATGTTTAAGATGATCTAGCTCTAATTTTCAATAGATATTTTTCAGTTGTCCCACAACTAAATTTCAAATACAGTAAATAAAAAAGTACCTTAAAGTTACACTCTACTTTACAGATACTCTCTCAGATGTTATGTATCCCACCCACCACCAATTTTAACTCCAATCATTCTCTTACCAATATATGTAATAGTACTCGTGCATGCTGTAGAGTTCCAATTCAAAGCCACTTAGAAGATACTGTATCATAATTCGAAGGTTATGGTAAAGGACCCAGGTACCTAAACAAGCCAAATGTTGCCTTTGGGGCTCCTGTTTCAACAGCATAGTGTGAAGGGCTGCATCAACCTTCTCTGCCTATCACAACAAAACGTCATAACATTAACTTTCTTTTTAAGGTAATGTGAGAATTACAAAAAAAAAACCAGCTAAAAATAGCACATGAGCAGAAAATGTAAATCTCACCACCTCAAGAATTCATACTTTCAAATGTACCTTTGGTTAGGTCTACATTCAAACTTCTCATTTCTCAAAGGATCACATTTATCTAAACATTTCCTAAATTAAAAAGATATCCATTTTATAGTACAAAAGTAAAAATAACTGACTTCATATCTTTAGTTATATTATTAATATGGTTCTGCTCACAAATTTACTTGAAGATTAATACATTTTTATTATAATGTAAACTTGCTCTAATTATAACTACAGCTCTACACATATTTTACAATTCATCCCGATTATCAAAAAAAATTATTTAAGATGTTTCAAGGTTTGGATTATTGTTTTGTTTTGTTCTGTAAACCCTTTCTTTGGTATACGTAACTGTTACATTTTAAGTCAAAAGGAAATTCACCATATTGAAAAATTAAATAGCCAAATTATTGTTCCAAAGAATTGTTTTTGAAAATCTGGTCAAGGTATATGAATTGCTTAATTTTGGAAGGAAGGGCCACTTGTTGGCTCTTACCTCATCCTGCAAGGTGGCAAATTCCTCAAGAATATGACCGAGCTTATCTCTCTGTCGAGCCCTGTTATGTCCATGGATCTGAATAAGACTACAGAATGGCTGCAATACACATACAATTTGTTAACCGTCAATATGAAATACGCTTATACTAAAGAAAATTAACATTCAAAAGTTAACAAGTTTTCAAAATCTTGTTTAAGGGAAAAAAATGTATATAAGAATCATGCTATGCATACTTTTTACATAGGTGTTTCTTTTTAAGAAACTCAATACTGGAATTTATCAATAGCTAGAGGAGTGGCTGTTTATGAAACTTGTTTTCGTATGGCAAAAATATCTTCCTTCAATCTTTAGATATTTTCCCACAAATTAAAGAGAACAGTTTCTTTTTTGCTTATGTCAAGCCAAAAGCCAGTGTTCAAGGCTGCCACTTCTCTGCTGCTTTAAATATACCAGAATGCCTAATAATTAGATAAGGGCTAATACCTACAAACCCTGACTAAGGTTCTTTATTCCTATTCTTACCTACACAGTATTCTCATATAAAATATTGTAACATTTCATGAATCAGACAATAGGAACAGAAGTTTGTTCTGATTTAAGAAGTATGCATTTTAAGATTCTTTAAGGATAATAATGTTTTACATTTGCATACTTTGACAGATATCTCATTTAATTGATAAGTAGCCGATAAGAGGTATAGAGGCAGTATTAACATTTCACTTTTTAAAGATTGAGAAGTTTACAGAAAAGTAAAGTGATCTGCCTAATAACAATAAAATGTTAGTAATAAAAATAAAATCTGGTCTTTTATTGGTTTTCCTTTCATCAAACCATGCTGCCTTTATATCTATACAGATAGATAGATCTATCTATCTATCTATCTATATATATATACACACACACACACACATATAAATATTTAGTAACTGTAATTAGGCAAGAAAGAGCTGTCTATAAAGAGCTTATAATTAAATAAGAATGATTTATAATTAATTTAATCACCTACAAGGTTTTTATTTTTCCAAATTATTTGAGATTTGCAAAAAGTTCATACTCTCATCTAAAAGTGATAATTTTAATTTTACTACAATCCTGTTCTCATTAAGGCAGTACAAAGATAAGTGCCTGGGGATGTTACCCATATTCTTTGTTTATAAGGTCAAAAATAAATAAAGTTTTTGTGTCCATTTAAAAAAAAAAAAAGTGAACTCCTTTCTTCCCAGATGGGGGTCATAGCTTATTCTGTTTCTGTGGTCCCCAAGGGTTACAGTGAAAGGGCATCAAAAGGTGCCTCAGTATCTAACAACCTTCCAGGAAGACTACAGGTTATGAAGCTATCCACTCGAGCGTAAGAAGAGACAGAAATTTCCTACGAATTTCAGGGAAGATGAATAAGAAATGTCAGATGAAAAAATAGCACAAATTAATGCTACTGAAGATACTGCACACCACGATTTTTAAGTGTCCACCATAATGATCCAAATTGTAGTTCTTACCCGAACACAGTGAGTAACAAAGGAATCAATACAGTCCTTAGCCTGGTGATTATTATATAGGCAGCACCTGTAAGATAATATAATATTTTTGTTATTAAAATTAAACTATTTGGCCTGCATAAAGAAGTGGTGATTATTGTAGGTGCTACCAACACATAGGGAAAAGTGGAAAAATGAGAAAATGGAACCAAATACATTACTAAGTTGAAGACTGCTAACATTACAGTCTGGGAGGATCTGCTACCTGCCTGGCCCTGGAGGAAATACAGGGCTGAATAGTTGGAAAGATTTTTTTTTTCTCTCCCTGAGGTGGGACTGACAGTAGCCTTTGCACCTAAGGAGATGGGAAAAAGTAAACACTTTTCCTGGCGCACTGAAAGGAGCTGACAACTTGCTACTCCTAAGTGTTTGCCATAACTGAGCAATCTGACCAGAACCTCAAAGATAAACAGAGTCATGGTCATGCAACAGATAATGACAGAGCATGCAGCAGCCAGGGGAAAGAAAAGGCAGGACACCTGGAACAGGTGGCAGCAAAACAGAAGTGGAAGGCCACTTACTTTGGGCTGGAAGGCCCAAAGTAAGAAAATTACTTAAGATGACAAAAATAAAGCCCTTAAAAAAAAGACTTTCTGGATCTGAAAATTAGGATTTTCAAATTAAAAAATTTAGTAGGTGAAAGATGCTCATAGTAGCCTTGAAGTTCTAGGGAATAAAATAACTTTCTTACAACACAGCAAAAATAAGAGATAAATGTCATGAGGAATACAGGGGGAAAAAATCTACAAGATAGAGTATATAAGGAGCTCTTTAAAAAAAAAAAAGAAAAAGAAAAAGAAACAGATGAAGGTGAGGCAATAATTAAATAAATAATAAAATAGGAAAAATGATCTGATTTGAAGACTTGAGGCTTTAATGACTGATTTCCAGATAGGAATAGTTGAAAATCACACATGAACATTCTGGTAAAACTCCTGAACTCCTAAAATAAAGAGAAACTCTACAATCCTCCAGAAGAAAGTGTCAAGTCACTCACAAAGGAAAAAAACATTGTAACATCTGTAACATTGGAATTTTTAAAACAGCAGGATAACATCTATAGGCTACCATGCAATGAACTTTCCTATATACACAGTCGATTCTTGGTATTTGTGATAGTTATGGTCTATAAACTTGCTGTGGACCCTGAATAGAGAATACTGAAACACTGCTGCTAGGGTAAAATACAGGGTTAGGTTCCTGCCAGCCTCTGGTCCCAACATTTTAATCAACTGATCAATGTATAACCTTGGCTTACGTGTATTTCTTTTTAAAGACACTATACGTAATGTACATTGTTAATTGATTAGCAATGAACTCACGCCTCAGCAAACCTTATCTAACACACATATAATCTCTCTGTAAGGCACACCACAGCCTTCTTGTGCCAGGAACACTAGAAAGCCCATCACTACACTTGGAGGCCATTAAACTACAAAATCACCAACAAAAAGCACAAAAACAGGGGTATCTAATAGAGTTTACAGTATAAGGCACAAGAAGACAAGAGTTGCCTTGTTTGACCTCAGCGTTGGGCGACTTGAATATTTTGCCACTCTGCACGTGTCCATGAATACAGCAGGAGCAGAGTGAATATTGATTTGAGGGTTAACAAATAATTTTAGCAAGTAGGCAAATTAACAAATACAGAATCTGCAAGTAATGAGGATCAAACTGTAGTTAAATCTAAATGGATAATGATAAGTGTGACAATGTGGAATCTAAGTGTTAAAGATTGTTAAATAGAAAAGACAATATGCAAATTAAGAGGATGTAGACACTATTTCATATACGTCATATTGTCAAAAATTGAAAAGTCTGATAATGCCTAGACTATGGGGAAATTGGAATCCTTATACACTGTTGGCTGGCATACAAATTGGTTCAATTATTTTGGAAAGCAATTTGGCAAAACTAGTAAAGCTGAAGATGCACATGCCTATGATTGGCAATTAATTATATTTTTAAGTACATAGTCTATGTGCAAAAGGAGACATAATTCAAAGATGTTCACTACAGCACTGATTTCAACAGTGATAAATTAGAAACAAGGTAAATATCCAATTGTAGAGAAAAGCAAAATAAACTGCAGTACAGTTAAAGGACAGATTTTAACGAATAAAATAAATTTGCTGGATAAACTTGGTCAATTTCAAAATGCTAATGTTGAAGGAAAAAATCATGTGGCAAAAGGATATATATATATAGTGTGACAAAATTTATGCAAAGTTTAAAAACAAAATAAACTGATATTATTTATGGACACATATATTTGGGTAAAGTGTACAAGCATTCATAAAAGTGAAACACATAAACTGTAACGTAGTGGTTACCTCTAGGAACAAAGTAAGAGAAAAGGATGGGGTGAGGGAGGAGGATTTGAAATTATAGTCAGCAGTTCTCAAAATGTGCCCTAGGTTCACCTGGTGGTGATGGTAGGAGCGGCCCTTGAGGGGGTGGCTTTTGGGGAGAACACAAGGTCAAAACTATTTTCATAATAACATTAAGATGTTATTTGCCTTTTGCACTCATTCTCTCACAAGTGTACAGTTTGCTTTTCCAGAGGCTACATGGTGTGTAATATTTCAACAGACTGAAAGTAGAAGCAGGTTAAAATAATCCAGCTTTCTTCTACTAACACAGACATGAGAGAGATTTGCAAAAAGGTAAAACAATTCCACTTTTCTTACTAATTTTTCTTAAAAAGTTATTTTCCATAAAAATGTTATTTATGTTAATATGCAATTTATGAATGTTATGTATGTATATTAACATGTAATAGATTTACTGTTTTTCAAAAAGAATAAATATTTTTAAAGTATTGTTTTAATTTCTAAAATAGTAGGTATCAATAAACAGGACCCATATAAACAAAAGCTATTTGGGTCCTTAATATCTTTTAAGAATGAATTCATTAAAATTAGCCCACTCCTTGATACTTAAGCTCAGCCCTACTCTTGAGACCTTTCAGTTATTACTTACTGTCAGGAAGCTTCATCCCCTGATTTTGCATAGCTCACTCACTTCATCCCCTGATTTTGCATAGCTTACTCTCTGTTTATTTACATGTATCACCACTTCCAAGAGGCCTCCCATCTAAGAGAACCATCTTATCTTACCTTATCTTTCTATACAGTACTTATGACCTGACATTATATATTTGTCTACTGTTTAGTCTCTCCCACTGCAAGGCAAGCTCCTTGTCAGCAGGAGTGTCCTTTTCTCCAGAACCCAGAAAGGTGTCCGGCAATAGTAGATACTAATTTATTATATTTATTAAATAAGGGAATTAATAAAATTTATTAATTCATATTAATATATTTAGTATTTATAAAATTTTATCAATTTCCTTACCAGTAATGGAATTTATAAAAGCAAAATAAAAACTCTGCTTAAAATGGATGGCGGTACAGGTGTCTGTCAGTTCATACAACTGAATATACGATATATTTAATCACAGAAATTTAAAAATAATTTTTAATGATCTCTATTTGCGGATTACACGGTATTATGTATTGAAAACCCTAAAGATTCCACCAAAACTGTTAGAACTAATAAATGAATTCAGTAAAGTTGTAGGATACAAACTCAATATAAAAAACTCTGTCACACTGAACTATCAGAAAGAGAAATTAAGAAAACAATCCCAGTTACAATAGCATCAAACAGAATAAAATACCTAGGAGTAAATTTAACCAAAGAGGTGAAAGATCTGTACTCTGAAAATTTTAAGACATTAATGAAAGACACTGAAGAAGATACAAATAAATGGAAAGATATTCCAGACACACGGATTGGAAGAATTAATATTGTTAAAATGTCCATACTACTTAAAGTGATCTACAGATTCAATGTAATCCGTATCAAAATGCAAACAGCATTTTTCACATTTTGATGTGACAAAAGATTAAGAAAAAAAGTAAATCTGCAATGCCTATCACAGATAAAGGATTAACCTCTCATAATATACAAAGAGTTACTACAAATTTTCTGAAAAAAGTAAACCACTTAATAAAAGTCAATGGGCACAGACGAATGGATAAAGAAGTTGTGGTACATATATACAATGGAATATTACTCAGCCATAAAAAGGAACGAAATTGAGTCATTTGTTGAGACGTGGATGGATCTAAAGACTGTCATACAGAGTGAGGAAGTCAGAAAGAGAAAAACAAATATCGTATACTAACGCATGTATGTGGAACCTAGAAAAATGGTACAGATGATCCAGTTTGCAGGGCAGAAGTTGAGACACAGATGTAGAGAACAAATGTGTGGACACCAAGGTGGGGAAACCGCGGTGGGGTAGGGATGGTGGTGTGCTGAATTGGGCAATTGGGATTGACATGTATACACTGATGTGTATGAAATTGATGACTAATAAGAACCTGCAGTATAAAAAAACAAACAAACAAAAACAATACTAAACTTTCTTTGGGTTATTTGTATGGAAATACGTTAATATAAATGTTTCAGACATTACATGAAATTTCTAAAAATCTTATATGTTCTGGTATAATGTTGTAAGTCATAATTCTAGTTATTACTTTAAAAATGTATATCTCAGAAATAACTAAATTTCCTCGTCAGCTGCATTATTATGAACTTTCATCAAATCTTTAACCGTGGTCATTTTTAAGTCTTGTCATTTACAGACAGTTCTGGGTGTACTCTGATGCTTTTGCAAAAATGTTCCTATAAAAGGGTTTCATCTTCAAGGAATTCATGGAAAAGACTCTGACAAGTACAAGTTTCTGGTAACTGACTATACGGCTGAACTGAATGAATAAGCATTTTCAGAACTCTAATGGAAAACTGATGAATTCATAGAAGTGCTAACAAAAGATCAAGATGAAAAAAAAAATTAATTACATGGGACTGAGTGAACTGATGAGGATGATTATAATTTTTGTGACTTTCTGTTTGAATAATAAAAAAAAAAATCCGACAAGGACTCAGAGGCAAAAAATATACAAATCAATTTTCACTGCAAAGTAAAGGAGCTGTTACAGTGGAGGATTACTGGACTGAATGTCAATATTATGACATAGTATGAGTGTGTTTCGTGTTTGGTAATTGCAATCATTGTTGCTTTTGTTGTGGTCATCCATTTACAATGCTTGGTGTCGGTTTATTTATCTCTTGTAAAAATAAAATAGTGTGTGTGTGAAAAAAAAAAATCCTACAGGAGTAGGAGAGGGGAAAGTCAGGGGAAAGGGAAACAAGTTGGGTCTTGAAACACTTGAAGTAGTAGTTTATCAAGCAAAGGGAAGAGGTCTTCCATTTTCAGTTTCTTATTTCAAAAACAAGAATACTTTAAAACTGGAAAACTTTTTTTGTAAACAAACGAGAAAAAAACTATGCTCATTAGGTCTTCTATTTAAAATGTTCTATAGTACTATACTATTCCCTCAAAAAAAAAAAAGTCAATGGGCAAAGGATATAAACAAGCAATTTATAGAAAAACCATTCTAAATGTCCAATAAATATCATATTAAGTGCTAAAATTAAACTAACAATGAGATATCATTTCTCACTCAACATACTGGAAAAAATTAAAGAATGATGACCCCTACTGCTGGTCAAAATGCAGGGAAAGTGTACTCTCTTATACTGTTAGTAGAAATATAAATTGTTGAAATCTTTCAGAATACAATCTGCTAATATATATTAAAATTAAAACTACACATGTCCTCCCACCCAGTAACCCCACCCTATAAAATACATTCATATTACGAAACATTTGGCAGCCATTAAAAGGAATTAACTAGGTACTTTGAGACATAAAGTCATCATGTATTTTTGAATGGAAAAAAGATAAAGAAATTTTAAAATAAAAATTTTTAATTTAAAAAAGCAATCCAAAAAAATAATTTAAAAGCTCATGATAAAAACAGTTTAATGTGATCCCAAATATATATAAAGTCATAGATGTGTGTGTCTTTATACACAAAGATATCCACGGTGATGGTCATCGAAATGTAGTTATCTCAGAGGTAAGATTTTGGCTGATTTTTACTGTTTTCCACATATTTTTCTACCATGTTTAAATTTTCAAGTGTGGCCATGTATTATTTATATAATCAGCTTCTGTTTCTTGTTTTAAATCAACTTACTTTCCCCCTGCCTTCTTTCCCCTATTAAATCAGCTTCCTGTTAAATTTTACTACTGAAATGTTTTTCAAATCTGTCTCCTCTTTTATATTCCCAGAGTTTAATCCTTCCTCATCTCTCACCTGTACAACGGAATTAGCCTAGCTAAACATTTTGCCTCCGTTATTACTACCAATTTGCCTCCAATTAAAAAATACATATTTTACTATGCCAATTCCCTCCTAAAAACTCAATCAGTTCTTCACTGACCATAAAATAAAGACCAAACTTTACCAAACCATTCAAAACTTTCTGGACTCTAACTCCAAACTATCCTAACCGTTCAACTTTTATTTCTTTGTTTATTCATTCATTCAACAAAGTGTGCTTACTGTGTGACAGACACTGTTCCAGCACCTACTACACAACAGTGAACAAACAGCCAAAACTATCAGCCCTGACCTTGTGGAATTTATATAGTTCTACATATATGGGGGTTCGGGGGGGTGGAAATAAACATAAACATAATGAAGAATTATACAAGCTCTTATAGAAGTAAACATAATGAACAAGCAAATTATATAGTGCAATATGATTTATAATAAGTATGTATTTTGTCATTCAGATATATATTTCTCAGATATATTTGGGTCTTCATCACAGTTCCTGGCTCACAGCTACAGAAACTCTTGGAATTTCCTAAGGGTTGAGAGTGATAAAGGTGTCTTTCCTTATGTTAATGAGGTGATTGGAGTGCACCTAAGAATGGGGGCTGGTTACCAGAATCTTGTGATTAGAGGGTTGGAACTTTTGGTCCCACCCCCTGATTTCTGGAAGGGGAGAGGGGCTTGAGGTTCAATCAATGACCACTCGCCAATGATTTAGTAATCATGCCTATCTAATGAAACCTCCACAAAAACCAGAAGAGAAAAGCTTTTTGGCCCTTTTCCAAGAGCTTCCACATTGGGGAACATGCTTCCATGTGCCACCATTCAGACTCTATGCATCTCTTCATCTGGCTGTTGATTTGTATCCTTTAATATCTCTTTATAATAAATTGGTAATCTAGTGAGCAAATGGCTTTTCCTGAGCTCTGTGAGTCATTTTAGCAAATTAACTGTACCAGAGGAGGGGTTGGTCAGAACCTCTAATTTGTAGCCAGTTGGTCAGTCAGAAGCACAGGTAACAACCTGGGAAGTAGAGGGTGGTCTTATGGGACCAAGCCCTTTACCTATGGACTCTGATTCTATCTCCAGGTAGACAACGGTCAGAATTGAGTTGAATTCTTGGGCACCCTGCTGGCATCTGAGAATTGCTTATTGTAGGGAAGCCTACATACACATACACATACACACACACACACACACACACACACACACACACACACACACAAACATGCACGCACACTGGGCTTGGGTCTGGGAACCCCTCTACATATAGTATGTAAGAAGATAATTGTTATGAGAGAGAGAAATGGAGTGCTGGGCAGGTTGGGAGAATGGGGAAGGTTTATACTTTTTAAATTGACTGATCAGGGCAGCCCTCACTGAGGTGACACTGAATAGACTTAAAGCAGTGAGAAAGTCAACCTGCGGAGTTTTGAGGAAAATACCCTCTACCCCAGATCGTATGTGAAGGCTGTAGGATGAGAGAGGGACAGTATGTTACAAGAATAGCAAGGAGGCCAGTGTGGCTGAAGCAAAGAAGGTGAGGGGACAATGGTAAGAGATGAGGTCAGAGAGGCACCAAGACAGGGGTCTAACCCAGAACACATGGGGCCTCATGGGTTCAACAATAAGGACTTTGGCCTTTACTGTCAATGAAACTGGAAATGTAACCAACACTGAGGATGCCTCCCTGGGGCAGTCCTTAACTGACAGATGTGTAAATTCTCAAGCTCCCTTGTCCCTGACTGGACAACTGTGAGGTATAATCCACACAAGTCTCCAGGGCTCCCTGACAGGACCAAACCAAAGTTACCAACTGTGAAGCACACCTTCAAGTGGCTTTCTTCCTTTTTATGTCCCACCTGCCTGAAACCCTGCAAGTTTTCCTGGAATTACTTTCTAAATTACGTTTACATGAATCTTTGTGTCAGGGTCAGCTTCTGGAGAACCAACCTAACACAGGAAGCTAAAAGAGTTTTATGTGAAATGTGGCATGATTTATTCAACAAATTGAATGCTGAACCACTAACTTTTCTTAAAATATATAATTTCATACACCACGTCTTCACACATTCTGGTTTCTTTCCTAAGAAATAACATCTCCTTTCTTCCTTCCCTGAGGCAAATGCCAATAAAGTTGGCACTGTTTTCCAAAATGCCAACTCAAACGACCCTTTCCAGCATTTTATGGCAGCATGTTTTTGGGGAGGTGACTCTACCAGAATATAATTTAAGGATCGATTATCTGCATTTTCTATTTCTATCTAGATCAGATTATTGAGAAGAAATCTTATCTTTTCATAATTATTTCCCCAAAGTGCCTACTTAGCACAGTGCTTTGCACACAGTAAGGGTGAATATAACTTGCTGAATTTCTGATCACTCCTTGTAAGCTTTTCTTCTCATACTGGACCCAATATCAACTTCACAAAAACCTCAATTTAAATCTAAATAATTGGGACTTCCCTGGTGGCACAGTGGTTAAGAATCCGCCTGCCAGTGCAGGGGACACGGGTTCAAGCCCTGGTCCGGGAAGATCCCACATGCAGCGGAGCAGCTAAGCCCGTGTACCACAACTACTACTAAGCTTGTGCTCTAGAGCCCGCGTGCCTAGAGCCCTTGCTCTGCAACAGGAGAAGCCACTGCAATGAGAAGCCCGCGCACCACAACAAAGAGTAGCCCCCACTCACCACAACTAGAGAAAGCCTGCACGCAGCAACGAAGACCCAACGCAGCCAAAAATAAATATATTTAAATAAATAAATTTTTTTTAAAATCTAAATAATATGTGGCAGAAATCAATTAATTTTAACATGATTGAGTTATTTTTTCATGTGGAGACTTGATTCCAACAGTTTTTACGTCTTTGCTATAAAGGAGCACAGAGAACTTGGGCTTTTAAGAAACACACATGCTATACAATGTCTTATGACACTTACTTTGGGGAGAGCACCGGAGGACTGACAAAAGACCGAAGTGCATCTTTCACCATGTCTTGCATGAGATGGGTTCCAAAGACCTTTTTGTTATCCACCAGGAAAGTGGTCTTAAAACAAATATTATATATATTAGTAATGCTGTCACAATCTTGACATATTGTACATGTAGTTGTCATTACTGTGACATGAACATACTTCTTATAAATGCCACAGAATACAAAAGAGATTAAAATGTAAAAAGTTGGTGGAAAAATTTTTTTTCCACAATGCCTCCACAATGGGTACTACTTATTAATCCCTATTTAAGGTGTATTCTGATGCAGGAGAACAAAAAATGTGCAGAAAAAAAATCTCTCAGGTCAAGAGTAGTAATATTGAACTAGTGAAAATGAACTGATGGGTCTGAATATGTCAAATGAGCTAATATACAAGAAAGAGTTTCATAAATTATGAAATATTTAATGGTTATAAATATCAAGTCAGTCGATAACCTTATCTCTAATAAACACCTTGGAATACATACAAACTTTCTGAAATTGGAAAAAATATAGTTAAAATAATAAATTATTAAATTGAAATACACTACTATTTAATAATAATTTACATTTAATTTTCTTCCCTTAACAATCTCAATGTATCTGAATATTTACTATACTATACCTTAACTTGATTTCCTAACACACTTGAGTTGTTTCCAGTTTTTGGTGATCATGAACCAAACAGCTTTAAACACTGGCATGCATACAGGTTTCTAGGAGAATGTCAGATTCCACTTCTCTTGGGTAAATAAGCAAGAGTAAAGTTTGTATATTTGTTTTTATAACAATCTGCCATCATTTTCCAAAGTGGCTATATAGCACTTCATATTCCTATCAGTAATGCATCCTCTCCAGTGCTTGATATTTTCAGTTTTGTTCTTTTTTCTTGTTTTATTTTAGATATTCTGATAGGTGGATAGTGGTATTTCATTGTGGTTTTAATTTGCATTTCCCTGTTTTCTTACTGTTACGTTTACAGAATTCTTTTTAATGTTCTCGATACAAGTCCCTTGTCAGACATGATTTGCAAATATTTTCTCCTACTCTGTAGAGTCTCTTTTCATTTTCTTAACAGTGTCTTTCACAGAATTAAAGTTTCAAATTTATCAACTTGCCATTTTTTTAAAATGGACTGTGCTTTTGATGTCATACCTAAGAATTCTCTACCTTTCCCAAAGTCACAAAAATTTTCTCCTATCCTTTCTTCTAACAGTTTTATGGTTTCACATATAGTACTACATAATAAAGGACTAATTAAGGAACAGAACTTCTCTGGACTTTCCCCTTGGTTCTGCTGATCACATGTCCATCATTTTGACAACAGCACACCTGTCTCATAGTCAGGTAGTATTGAGTTCCCCAACTTTATTCTTTTTTTTCAAATTTGTTTTGGCTGTACTAGTTCCTATGCCTTTCCATATAAATTTTAGAAGCAGCTTGTTGACATCTACAAAAATTTCTGCTATGATTTTGGGATTGCTCTGTATCTGTAGATCAGTTTTGGGAAGAACTGACATCTTAAAAAAATATCAATTCTTCTAATCCACAAACAAGATGTATCTCTCCATTTATTTAAGTCTGCTTTGATGTCTTTCATCAGTACTTTGTAGTTTTTCAGTATACAGGTTCTCCAAACAGGTGTTAGAGATTTATACCTACATATTCCATTCTTGATGTTATTGTAAATAGTACTGCTTTAAATTTTTTGATTTGCATCGTTCATTGCAAGTATATAGAAATACAATTGCTTTTTGTAAATTGGTCTCATATCCTGTGAGACTGTTAAACTCATCCATCAGGTCTAGGAACTTCTTTGCAGATTCCTTGGTACTCTACATAGATAATCATGTTGTCTGTAAAGAAACATTATTTCTCAGTTTCTCAACTGTATGCCTTTTATTTCTTTTCCTGCCTTTTTCCACTGGCTAAGATTTCCAGTACTATGTTGAGTGAAAGTGGAGTGATGAGAGTGGACATCCTTGCTTTCCTCCCAGTAGGAGGAAAGAATTTAATCTTTCGTCATTAAGTATGATGTTAGCTATAGGTGTTTGGCACATGCCCTTTATCAGATTAAGGAAGTTACCTTCTATTCCTAGTTTTGCTGAGAGTTTTTATCATGAATGGACGTTGGTTTTGTCAAATGGTTTTCCTGAATCTATTGAGACTTTAGATTATATGGTAAATTACATTTTAAACACTGAACCAACCTTGCATTCCTGGGATAAAACCCACTTGGTCATGATGTATTCTTTTTTTATATATTGCTGGATTTGATCTGATAATACTTTAAGATTTTTATGTCTATGTTCATAAGGAATATAGGTCTATAGTTTTCTAAGCTTGAAATGTCTTTGTTTGGTTTTGGTACTGAGGTAATGCAGGCCTCATATGATGAGTGCCCTTGCCTCTTCCATTTTCTGAAAGAGACTGTGTATAGAATTGGCCTGGAGTTTTGTTGGAAGGCTTTTAACTATGAACACAATTTCTTTGATAGATACAGGATTATTCAAATTTTCTATTTCTTTTTGAGTGAGTTTTGGTAGTGTCCCTCACGGAATTGGTCCATCTCATTTAAGTTTTTGCATTTATGGACATACAGTTGTTTAGAATATTCCCATATTATCATTTTAATTTGTTTAGGGTCTGTAGCAATTCCTGATATTATTCATCTGTATCTTCTTTTTTTCTTGTTCCATCTAGTTAGAGGTTCATCAATTTTAGAACCCGCTTTTGGCTGCAATGATTTTCTCTATTGTTTGCCTCTTTCCTATTTTACTCATTTTTGCTTTTATCTTTGTTATTTCCTTCTGCTTGCTTCTAGTTTGATGTGCTCTTCTTTTTCTATTTTTTTAAAATAGAAGCTTAAATTATAATTTCAGACCTTTCTTCCTTTTTTTCATATGAACATTTAATACTATAAATTTCTCTCTAAACACTGCTTTAATTGTATCCCACAAATTCTGATATTTTCATTTTCATTCAGTTCAACATATTTTCTGATTACCCTCAATACTTCCTCTTTGACCCATGGGTTCTTTAGAAATGTGTTAATTTCCAAATATCTGGAGAATTCTCCAGATACTTCTGTTATTGATTCCTAATTTAATTCCAAATTAGAGAGCATACTTTGTATGATTTCAATTTTTTTTAATTATTAAGGTTTATTTTATGGCCCAGAATATGATCTTGATGAATGTCTAACACTGTAAGTCAATACTTCTATTACAAAAATATACCACTAACTGTGGAATATCCTTTAAAAGTATCTACCTTTTGTTCCATCAATCAATAAAACAATGTCAATACACAGTATTTGATGTTTAAAGACATATTTTGATACTAAGTGGAACTTACTTGTAATAGAGATCTTGAAAGAACACAAGGTGATTGTTCACTAAATTCACAGAAAAAATCCTAGTAGATACACAGAAAAAAAGTGTCATTAATAGATTAAATAAAAGCTGAAAATGTTTGTATACAGAGTATAATTTTTACCAGACCTTCTGGGAATGATACACTACCAAAGTTAAAATAAGAAAGATAGCTAAAGATCATTTCTATAAGAATTGTCTAATTGTATGAACGGAAAAATGGATAATTTTAGAGCCTAAAATTTTTTTTTAACAAACTTACCAGTAACAGTATTATGTGGATACTGATATTAAATTTGTACATCATGAAAATAACAGTATCAATAATAATTTACTAACTAATGACAGAGATTTACTTCCTACTTCACAGAAATAAATACCAAGTAACCAGGCTAACTGAATTCACATTCTCTTTTTTTTTTTTTTACATTCTCTTTTTTCGTAATTAATTTTTATACCTTGCGCACACTCCTCAAAGTGAATATTCTCCACCAGAGAGAGATTCTACTATTCCACATTACAAAGAAAATTAAAACAATTTATCCCACAGAAAATGCCTCAACTTCAGCCTCTAAACCTCTAGTTGTATCCACATCTGTACACAGATCCTTTCCTTGCCTACTTTAACAACAGATGTATTAAAGACTCCATTCCTTCTGGCTTTTTCACAAACATTACACACTGTCAATTATCCATACTTTGCTCTCCTAGATATTAAAATTCTTCCTCTCTACCAGATCGTTCCCATTTTCATTTAAAGTCAAGTTTCTCTTATCTTTAAAAAGAAAAGAAGATCATCACATGATGTCACATTTTCCTCTCAACTGCTGCCTTCTTCTCAGCCAAACTTTCTGAAGAAGTTGGCTGCACCCACTGTCTCTACTCACTCAACTCAATTCTCACCCATCTTCAACACATGTAACCTGGCTCTTTGCTCTAGTCATCACTTGTCCCCCATTACTAAATCCAATGGACACTGATTTGGGACCTTATTCATCTCTTTCACTTGACCTCTCAGCAGCGTGACTTCCTTCTTGAAAAACCTTTTAAATGACTTTTCATGTTTCTCCCTCTGGCTACTTCTCAGCTTATTCTGCAGGTTCAAAGTTTAGTTCCAGAAAACCTTCTTTTCTTAACCTATATATTTTATCCTCGTAAATTCTGAAGCATAAACACTCATGCTTCGATTACTATCTATACTGTAATAATTATAAAATTTTAACTCTAAGCACAGACTTCTAAACTCTATCCATATAGCCAATACTATCCAATATCTCTACTTAAATATATTAAAGGTACCTCAAACTTTACTTCACTAAGACCCTCAAAGGTCCTTTGAGAATATCCCCCCCCTTTGAGTGAACAGCACCAAACGTGCATCTAGACTTACAAGGCAGAAGCCTAGAGACCTTCCTCAGAGCTCTCTCATGCCCCATGTTTAATTCATCACCAGTATTCTATCAATTTTAGCTCACACATAGCTCTAACACTGACAACCTCACCATCTCCCTGCCATCCTTTTAGTCCAAGTTACCATCTTCGCCTTCCTTGGACTGCAGTACTGGTTTCCTAATTTATCACACTGTGTTTACTCTGGTCCCTTCCAATCCTTTCTCTACAATGCAGCCACATTTTTGCACATTCTTGATCCTATTATGTCACTGTGCCCCCCACACACTGATCTTTCTTGATAAAACTAATGGTTTTCCTTTGCTCTGTGATAAAGATCGAAATCCTTAATGTGGCTTAAATGGCCTTGTCTGGTCTGCCTACCTCACTAGCCTCACCAAATCCCCCATCCCCATCACTCAATGCTACATTCTGCTACTTTTCTTTTAGTTTCTCAAATGTATCACGTTCTTTCCCATCACATGGAGGAGCATTCAGCTTCCTGCACCTGGAACTGTCCCCCTACTGTCCCAAATGATGTTTACCTAACTGTTAGATCTTAGCTTTACCTTCACTTCTTTAAGAAAGACTTCTCTGATCATTTAGGTCAGTTCCTTCATTATATGCTATATGTTCTAGTTCCTTTGCTTCATACTCCCTACACTGGTTTGTAATTCTATAATGATTTTTATGATTATTTGATCGATTTCTATCTCATACTACACTGTAAGCTCCATGACAAGATGGATGATATGCTTTTGCTCATCACTGTATACCAGCCATAGCACAGCACCTAGCACAAAACAAGCATGTTGGCTGAATTGATGAATGTACATATACTGTACTCGCTATCAGAGTTCGTCTGTACTCAATTTCTTATTGCTAGTATACACCCCTAACAGGATACAGTCTATAAAGTCCATTATTTACCTCATTTAAACTAGGTATATCTTCTTAATTAATCCACAGCTGTCAAAAGTATCATCTTATGGGTTCCTAAACTATGAGTTTCCCTTTACTAGTGTCACTACCTTCCCCCTTACCATTGGTTTTTGCCCTATATGCAAAATACCAGAAACTTTGAAAATGCAGAAAAATGCAAAAAACAAAACTATCATATAGCATTCCACTATCTATAAATAGTCATAATTAATATTTTAGTATTTGTTATTCTAATCTTTTGAGAAAGAATTTGGTTGAATTTGGCTTTGTCTCTGAATATCTTTTCTGTGTGCAACAACATATATAAAAAATATTTTAAAACTTTCAACAGGGACTTCCCTGGTGGCGCAGTGGTTAAGAATCCGCCTGCCAATGCAGGGGACATGGGTTCGAGCCCTGGTCCGGGAAAATCCCACATGCAACTAAGCCCATACGCCACAACTACTGAGCCTGAGCTCTAGAGCCTATGAGCCACAACTACTGAGCCCGCGCGCCACAACTACTGAAGCCTGCGCGCCTAGAGCCTGTGCTCCACACAACAAGAGAAGCCACAGCAATGAGAAGCCTATGCACCACAACAAAGAGTAGCCCCTGCTCGCCACAACTAGAGAAAGCCTGCGTACAGCAATGAAGACCCATAAATAAATAAATAAATTTATATTAAAAGAAAAGTTAAACATAACTTGATATTCACAAACATTTCCCAATGTCAATACTTCCCATGTCAATAGTTTTCTATAACATATTTTTTAATGGCTGTGTGACATATATTGTAAACATACCACAGAATGGATATTGTCACCATTCAGTATTTAAACTGTTACAAGTTTCTGAACATTACAAAGGATGATGCAACAAACACCTTTTTTCTTATTCTAAATGTCTAGAAGGAGAGTTTCTGGGCCAAGTATACACATTTTTAAGACTTTTGAGAGAGACAGCCACTGGAGTATAAGAGAATGACTACTTCCCTTTACCAACATTAAATATTATTATACTTTTCAATCTAGCTGTTATAAATTGCATTTCTTTAATTACTAGTAAGGTTAAGCATCTTTCATGCTTATTTCTTTTTAAATATGTATGCTCGTGTCCTTTCCCAATTTTTCATTGGGATGTTGATTTTTATCTTACTGATATGTAGAAGCACTCTCTAGAACCTGGCACTTTATCCTAATAATAACAGGTTTCCTATGCAGATCCACCAGACTATTTGGTCCCTTATCTTCCATAAAACTTTAATCTTTTTCTCTACTCGTGGTCCCTGCTGCACTCCCCCCACTACCACTCTGTCTCAAGTCTGTCAGAGATCCAAATTCTTCCATTACTATGCCTTCTCCATGTCCAGTGACAGCAGTCCAGGCCTGGCTCCTCCAGCTCCCCTCTATTATGATGTGTCATTATGCATTCACCCCGTCCCTGACAAGGCAATCCATAATCTTTTGTCAGAATATCAAGTTCCAACTGTTGCATTATACTTTCTTATTCCAATTCACATTGATCTTCTCCTTTTCTGAAATCCTACAATTAATCTAGTGAACACAAATATATATTCATATATCAATTAAGGATTAGAAAAGTAGATGCAGCAGAACAATAAAATCTCTATTCTAATTCTCTTATGACACTAACTAACCATCTAATTTGGTTATAAAGCCCTGAAAACCTTAGTTTGTTTAGCTGTACAATAAACTGCAAAATGAACTGGCTTGTGCGTATAATCTTTTTTACTTTTAAGATTCTATGATTCTTATGACAGAATAAGGAAAAACTACTAAAAAGAAAGGAAACACAAAAGGAGGTAATAAAGGCATAATCAGTGAAAGTTTCACTAAGGAACAAAGACTTAAGCTGGGCTTTAATGGTAAAGAATTAGTGGAGGGCTTCCCTGGTGGCTCAGTGTTAAGAATCCGCCTGCCAATGCAGGGGACACGGGTTCGAGCCCTGGTCCAGGAAGATCCCACATGCCGCAGAGCAACTAAGCCCGTGCACCACAACCACTGAGCCTGCACTCTAGAGCCCGCAAGCCACAACTACTGAAGCCCACGTGCCACAACTACTGAAGCCCGTGCACCTAGAGCCCGTGCTCCACAACAAGAGAAGCCACAGCAATGAGAAGCCCGCGCACTGCAATGAAGAGTATACCCTGCTCACCACAACTAGAGAAAGCCCACATGCAGCAACAAAGACCCAACACAGCCAAAAATAAATGAATAAAAAAGAAATAAATGTAAAAAAGAAAAGAAAAAAAATTTTTTTAAAAAGGAAAATAAAGTTACTATAAGAAAGAGCATAACAGAAGCACAAATCTTTATTGAACATTTATCAATTATACCCCAGAGGCTGCTGCTAAATTCTAGGAATATAAACTAGATAATCTGTCATCTGAAGGAACACAGGTACAGAAGCAACCTGAAACCAAACGGGAGGACTTCACAGAGGAAATGACATGGGGCTAGAAATTATGTACCTCAACACTGAGGGGGAGCAAAAGTCAAATGCGTATATATGTATAGTCATACAAAATAAATTAGTGTACTTATGTCTAAATAACACTATTATTTTGCCTGTTTTCTACCTTCCTAATTGAAGTATATGTCATTATAGCCTTACCAATTAATAAAACTCCATCTCTGAATGTCTTAACATTCCCCAAATAAACCTTGTGTTCCTATATTTTTACCCATAAAAAAGATTAATCCAAAATATGCCAGCTTAAAAATGTACATACTCTTTTACCCAATAACTTCACTGTTTAGCAATTTATCTTAAGGGGTAAGGAGGCACATGATATAAAGATTTACCTACAAAGATGTTCATCTTAGTATTGTTTATAAGTGTAAAACACTGAAAATAACCTCAATGTAATTCAACGTGAATGGACTAAAAAAAATCTGTGGTATATACTTACAATGCAATACCATGTAGCCATTAAAATAATGTAGAAATATGTATATTTGTTGACGCGAAAAGATGTTCGTGGTATAGAGATTAGTGATGAAAAAGCAAGTTACCAAATACCATGATCCAATTTTTGTATGAAAAAATATTTACACATATGCACATATATATGTACGTGTATATGTATACATGCATGCATAAACACAAACATTTATTTATATAAAAGGTTCTGAACAGAGAATTGACGATTCAAAGCCCCATTCTTAAAACTTGGGTGAATTATCTAACTCCTCCACACTTTAGGTTCTTAATCTCTATAATGGATAGTATAAAATCCTTATGAGGATTAAATACAAAAAGTATACACACACACACACACACACACACACACACGACTTAATTCTCCAGATATCACAGATAACAGGTGAGCGGCATTATTTATCCTTGGGACAGTCAGTCTCTAAAAAGTAATAAACTATTCTGTTGTTAAATCAAAGTTACATTCCAGAATAGAGATTTGTACTTACCAGGATACAATGTAAATTTGTTAAATTGACCACCTCACAGACTGTTTTTATTCTATCTATTAATCTTGCAAAATAGTTGACCATTTCTTCCCTCTTTATTATTTTTGCGTATCGAGGGAAGGTGGGTGGAAGTAGTCTCTGGTTAACAAGAGGCTCAAAACCCATCATAATGGGATGATCTAAAAAGAAAAAAAGTAACATTTTCAACATTTCTCTGAATTTTAAACCTCAAATACTACTAAATATAAAAAGAAAAAGGCCAGTTTCAAAAGCATCTCTGAATTCTAATCACAATATTCTCTAAATGGATTTTATAATTTACAATTAATGTATCTATACACACACATTTTTAAAATGAGATAAGCAGATTTAATAACCTAATATTGTACTTCCTCCCTACATGGTGGTGGTAGTGGTGACAGAGAGAAGTTTCTACCTCAAAATTAACTCCAAGCCAAGAATGGGATAAAACAGAGTTAACATATTCTCTCAGAATAAATAAACAAAAGGGCAATGCTGTATTAACCATGAGATTGTGAAGAAACGTTTCAAACGGGAGCACAAACATGGGCTTGTCTTCCCTTCAATTTCTGAACTGCAGAATCAATTCACACTCAACTACATAGTAATGTAAAGCGGCAGAGGAAAACAGTCCCCATCCCATCCCCATGAGTTTGGAATGCATCTGGCACTGAGATGTAATTCCAGAAATTCACAATGAAAATAACATATCACAAGAGACCTGAGGGTGAGTTCCTCTCTCCCATTCTTTGTCCTCTGGTGATCTCACTTTTCACACTAGTACAAAGCTCCAAACTAAGTCTTTCTCAACTTGAAATTTCCTGCCACTTTTATAGAAAAAAATTCTGTACTCCAATGAAGTATGCATTGTCAGACTGACTCTATGGGAGCTATTTTACAAATCTAGAAATTGTAGGTAACTGATAAACATGAAATTCTGTTCTGTCTGGTAGAGATTCTACCGGCATCTTCTATACTCTATAGAAAAAAGTTTTGCCTCCATTTATAATTTATTTCAATATTCCACTACTCCATATAAATGTGTGTTTTAAAACTTTTCATGTCTGGTTGTGTCACTGAATGAGTTTAACAAAATCTTTAACACATGTTCACTTTTATATCTGTATAAGAGTCATGGTTTTACCTTTGTCTGAAAATCATCTTTTAATACTCCCTATTCCCTAAGTACTGTAAGATATAAGCAAGCACAGTGACTTACAAATATCATGTCCTTTTATGCCTCTTTGCTTATACAAACTATTCTCTCTACCTGTAAAACCTACCCCCTTGTTCTTAGCCTGAACTTGATATAGCTTGAATTCTCTCTCATCATTGGTCCCCCCGATGATGTATATACAATGTTCTTTGTATATACACTACTAGACTGTCTGTGTGGGATTACATCATTTGTCTCTCTCTCTGAGTTCTTTTGAAAGCAAGAACAGGGTTGGATCCCAAACACCAAATTCCTGGCTCATGACATGCACTGGATACTTGTTTGCTGAATGACAAGATATGCATGCTCAAAATAAAATGAAAGACTGCCACCACTATAATAATTTGAATTTCTGACTTATAATACTTCATTCAGAACTAAGGTAAAAGTAGTAGTAACGATGCTGTAAGAAGCTTCTTTACCATATTAACATGAATACATTTCAGACTTTAATGATAAACGCACAGAATCCAGATACTTAAATAGTCCATTACACTGATTTTCTCTGAAAGTATTCTAATATGCACGGAAAATTACTACCCAGGAATATGCATTTACTCTTAATACATCTATTTTTAGGCTTTAAACCACAAGTAGAAGATAAATACATAATAAGACACTCATGAAAATTTATATTACCATGGAAAGCAGTAAATATTAATGGGAAATGGATAACAAACACAATATATTCTGACTTCAATTTTATACAAACAAAAAAGTGCAATATAAAACAATATTACCTTTTGAAACTAACTCAGCTGTCCTGCACAGCTGATGTTTAGCAACATCCCTGACCTCGACCCACTACATACCAGTAGCAACCTCCTAATTGTAAAATAGATCCAGACATTGCCAGATGTCCCTGGGAAGCCCCAGTTGAGAAACACTGGTCTAGATGAACACAAGATGCAAGTATAATTCAGTGAGGGTAAGCTCAGGATGTCAGAGGAGCGTCTTACCCATGTAAAAATTAGGTGAAAGACTTCATAGAAGTGAAGTATAAGAAAAGACCTAAATGGGGACTCCCCTGATGGCACAGTGGTTAAGAATCCACCTGCCAATGCAGGGGACACAGGTTCAATCCCTGGTCCGGGAAGATCCCACATGCCGTGGAGCAGCGAAACCCGTGCGCCACAACTACTGAGGCTGTGTGCCACAACTACTGAAGCCCATGTGCCCTACAGCCCGCGCACCACAACTACTGAGCCCACATGCCACAACTACTGAAGACCATGTGCTCTAGGGCCCATGTGCCGCAACTACTGAGCCCATGTGCCTGCAACTACTGAAACCTGTGTGCCTACAGCTCGTGCTCTGCAACAAGAGAAGCCACCACAATGAGAAGGCCACGCACTGTAATGAAGAGTAGCCCCTGCTCGCCACAACTAGAGAAAGCCGGCACACAGCAACAAAGACCCAATGCAGCCAAAAATAATAAAATTTTTAAAAAAAGACCTAAATGATAAGTTAGTTAAAAGACAAAATATTAGTCAGGACAAAGTATTCCAAGAATATCAAAGGCCTGGAAGACAGATAATATGGCTCTTTTTCTTTTTCCCTTAGGGAGCTGCAATTTTCCAAGTCATAACTTCTCTGAACTCAAAAGTAAAAATAGATGCATATAAACAGAGTGGGGACAAAATCCCTAGGCACAAAAGTTAGAAGTCATCTACATGCTTCTCTCTATTCTCTACACACATTTAAATTTTCCCCCTACATTTTTCTGGACATAGTCCTTGTAAATGGTTAAGTGCTAAAGTGGTTCCTCGTAGCTATTTTTAAGTCTCAGCTGTTCTTGAATCTCATGCCTAAGGACTTTGTAACCATCCTATACAAGACATAGTAACTTGCCTAACTAGAAAAGAGCATAAGAACTGAGATATAATAAGAGATCAAAGCCGTTATTCAGGATATAGACGAGTTAAGGAGGAGTGGGGATAAAAGCCAGGCAGGAGTTTGCATTTGATTTCATGGCAACACAAACTACAAAAAGTTAAAGACAGCTTTACCACACAAGCCCTCCCAGAATAAACCGGTCTAACATTTTCCCACTAAATTTCATATATCTCTATCACACAATTTATCTCAGACTGTCTTATATTAAAATAACCTGAATAGCCCTTACTAAATGAGCCCAGAAAAGACGCTAATTCACATCACTTTCTACCCACTGTGTGTTATGCTCGGTAAAGATTTCCTGAATTAAACTGGATACAGATCAGACAACTTCTAGACTCTCTTCTGACTTTACAAGTCTGTAGGTGTACAAATATTATCTTGGTTTTCCAGTTAAAAATGCATAAAATTCTTCAATGACAAATAAAATGATTTTCCCTTCACACTAGCACTCTTTTAAGGATACAATAATAACATATAATTACTATATTCAAAATATTATGGCACATTGGTTTAGAGTGTTTTAGTTACTAAAGTTCTTGCTAGATAATTGACCTTCATTATCAATAGCAGAAAAGTATTACAAATAGCATAAGGTCCTTGGATAAAAGATTTATAGTAACAATGTGCTTTGATTTAACTTAACAAAGTAAGCTATTCTAAAATTAATTAGATGCCAAAATTAAAGATTTGGAAGTGTGTAAGTCAAAAGAGATAGAGACAGTATATCATTTTTGGACAATACATCTCTCCCAAGTTAGGCAGGCAGGCAATTTACAGTTAGACTTATTGAAATAAGTTTTAGTTGCCCTGAAGTTGGAAGGAATTCTAGAAAACAATGCAGAAGCTGCTGAGGTTTTGTTATATTATACTACACTTCTTGGTTACTTGATTTCTCTCTATAAAATGTTATAAAATTATGCTACGTGAAAGAAGCCAGACACAAAAGGACAAATATTGTATGATCCTGCTTATATAAGGTACCTAGAGTAGTCAAACTCATAGAGACAGAAAGTAGAATGATGGTTGTCTGGGACTGGAGTAGGGGGAAATGGGGAGTTATTATTTAGTGAGTACAGAGTTTCAGTTTGGTAAGATGAAAACTTCTGGATATGGACAGTGGTGACAGTTTCACAACAATGTAAATGTATTTGATGCCACTGAATTCTACATTTAAAAATGGTTAAAATGGCAAATTTCATGTTATAAATATTTCAACACACACACAAGTTATAAAAAGGTATTTAACCACAACTGTTAACCTCAAAAAGCATAGTCTCAATGAATATTCTATCCTAATCACTGGTCAGAGTAAGTTATATAAGCAATATAATATGCATATAAATGAGATTACAGACACATCTACAAATTTTGGAGTTTCTTTGGTATGTATTTTTGAATAGGTATCCATGCAACAGATTTAAAAAGTTTCAAATGCAACAAACGGAGGTACAAAGAAAAGCAAATCTCCTGCTCACTTGTGACTAGTTCATCTCTTGAGAACTAACCACTACTACAAGCTTCTTCCATGTGTGGTTATTTATATATATATATTTTTTCAACTTTATTGAGGTATAGTATACATATTATACAATACAAATATTAAGTTTATAGTTCATTGTTTTGAAAAATATATACAACCATGTAACTACCATCCCAATCAACGTATACAACATTTTCATCTCCCCAAAAGGTTCCCTGTGCCCCTTACCAGCCAGTCACTCCCATGCCCAGCAACCATGGCACTGTTTTCTCCATGAATAAATCAGTTGTTCCTACTTTGATACAAAAAGAGTCACACAATTTGTACTCTTTTATATCTGACTCCTTTCAGCATAATGTTTCAATGATTTATCCATTATGTTGCGTGCATCAACATTCAATCTTTTCTACTGCTGAAAACCATTTCATTGTATGGATATACCACTGTTTGCCCATTCAAACAATGTTACTTTTGTAAACAAAACATCAACATTTTATACACGCTGATCTGCTTTTCTGCATTATTTTTTAAGGTGGATTTTTCTTTTGAAACAATTTCAAACTTACAGTAAAGTTGCAAGTGCAGTCAATACCAAATCACTCTCAAATACAATGAGAGTGTTGTTCCTATAAAGACATACCCTTATATATTCACGATTCAACAATCAGAATTAGGGAACTAACAATGACCAATTACTACCATCTAATGCTCAGACCTCATTCAAGTTTTGCACACTGTACCAGTAATATGCTTCAAATCGACATCAGAATCACAAGTTGTATTTATTTTCATTGTCTCTCAGTCTCCTTCAATCTGGAGCAGTTCTTCTGCTTGGCTTCTATGAATAACTTTGACAACTTTGAAGAATAACACGCCTATAATTTTGTATACTGCCCTTCAATGTGGTTTTCCTGTTTCCTTGTGATTAGATTCAAATTATTAACCTTTGGATTATAAAAGAAGTGACATTATATTGTTCTAATTGCAACCCATCAGCAAAGTGGAGATTTTAACTAACTACTACTGGTGTTAACTTTGATCACTTGATTAAGTTGGTGTCTGCCAGGCTTCTTCACTATTGTTACCTTTTCCCTTTGTAGTTAATAAATATTTGGGGTGCAGGGGAAGGACACCTAAATATGCTCATTATCATCAAACTATCTACTCATTAATTCATTTATTTATATCAGTATGGAACCATGGCTTCTTCTTTTATTCAATTGGTTATGATCTATCAGAATTATTTATTTTGATGCTCAAGTTGTCCCCAACCTGGACTGTGTGAAACAGCTGTGTTCAAGCTGTTTTCTGTGTTTAATTGACCTGTCCCATCATTCTTTGAACATTTACTCACTTCCAGCTAATAAGACATTCCAGGCTCATCTTGTTCTTTCCCTGCCCTAGACCTGGAATCACCCATTCCTCCAAGATGTACTAGTTCCTTGTATTTTTTATATTTTTTTACAGTTTTATTGAGGTATAATTGACCATAAAATTGTAAGATATTTAAAGTGTACAATGTGATGATTTGATATATGTATAATTCTGAAAGGATTCCCCCCACTGAGTTAATTTAACACATCCATCACCTCACATATTTATTTTTTTCCTTTGATGAGAACATTTAAGTTCTACTCTTTGAGCAAATTTCAATTATACAGTTCAGTGTTATCAACTATAGTCACCATTTCATACATCATATCATCAGACCTTATTCATCTTCTAACCGAAGGTTTGTACCCTTTTACCAACCTCTCCTTATTTCCCTCAGCCTCTGGCAACCATGTTTCTACTGCTTCTATGAGTTAAACTTTATCTCTTTTAAATTCCACATATAAGTGATAACATGCAGTATTTGTTTTCCTCTGTCTGGCTTATTTCACTTAGCACAATGCCCTCCAGGTTCATCCATGTTGTCACAAACAAGAGGATTTCCCTCTGTTTTAAGGTTGATTAATATTCCAGCGTATATATATTGTATTTTCGTTATCCATTCATCCATCAATAGACACTTAGGTTGTTTCCATACCTTAGCTAGAGTGAATAAAGCTAGGAAAAGCATTAATTGAAAAAGCATGCCAATGGAAACCAAAAGAAGCATAGAAGTAGCTAAACTTATACCAGACTAAATAGACTTTAAGCCAAAGAATATAACAAAAGACAAAGAAAGTTATTACATAATAAAGCAGTCAATTCATCAGGAGGATATAACAAACGTAAATATTTATGCATCCAACACAGGAGCACAAAAATAAAGCCAATATTCAGAGCTCTAAAAAGGGAAATAATAATTCAATAATACCAGGAGACTTCAATATCCCATTTTCAACAATGGATAGATCATCCAGACAGAAAATCAGTAAAAAAAAAAAAAAAAAAATTGGAATTTAACTACACATTATACCAGATGGAGCTAACAGACATATACGGAATGTTTCATCCAAGAGCAATAGAATACACATTCTTCTCAAAGGCACACTGAGGGACTTCCCTGGTGGCGCAGTGGGTAAGAATCCGCCTGCCAATGCAGGGGACACGGGTTCAAGCCCTGGTCCAGGAAGATCCCACATGTGCCACAACTACTGAGCCTGCGCTCTAGAGCCCATGAGCCACAACTACTGGAGCCCGCACGCTACAGCCCGTGCTCCACAACAAGAGAAGCCACCGCAATGAGAAGCCCGTGCACCACAACAAAGAGCAGCCCCCGCTCACCACAACTAGAGAAAGCCCATGCGCAGCAACGAAGACCCAGCGCAGCCAAAGAATAATTTTTTTAAAAAGGCACATTGCACATTCTCCATAATAGAGCATATGATATGACACAAAACAACTCTTAACAAATTTAAGACTGAAAGCATACCAACTATCCCTTCTGACCACAATGGTATGAAACTACAACACAAGAAGAGGAAAGCTGGAATATCTACAAGTATGTGGAAACTAAACAACACACTCCTGAACAACCAATGGGTCAAAGAAGAAAACAAAGGAGAAATTTTTCTTAAATCTTGAAACAAATGAAAATTAAAAAAAAACAACATACAAAAAGCTATAGGATACTACAAATGCAGTTCTGAGAGGCAAGTTTATAGCGATAAATGCATATATTAAGAAATTAGATCTCAAATAACAACCTAACTTTACACCTCAATGAATTAGAAAAAGAACAAATTAAGCTCAAGTTAGCAGAAGGAAGGAAATAAAAGACCAGAGTAGAAATAAATGAGATAGAAAAAGAATAGAAGAGCAACAAAACTAAGTGCTAGTTTTCTGAAAAGATAAAATTGACAAACCTTTATCTACACTGTATGTCTTTTGATTGGAGAATTTAGCCCATTTACAATTAACATAAATATTGATAGGTATGGATTTACCATTTCCAGTCTGTTAATTGTTTCCTGGTTGTTTTGCAATTCCTTTGTTCCATTTTTCTTTCTCTTGCTCTCTTCCTTTATTATTTGATGATTTTCTGTACTGGTATGCTTCCTTTCCCTTTTACCTTTTGCATATCTACTACAGGCTTTTGCTTTGTGGATGCCATGAGCCTTGCATAAAACATATTTATAACAGTCTATCTGAAGCTGATAATAACTTCAAATGCATACAAAAGCTCCCTCCTCCCACATTTTATGGTTTTGACTTCACCATTTGCATCTTTTTGTGCTGTGTATCCAATAACAAATGACTGTAGTTATAGTTTTTTAAATACTCTTTGTCTTTCAACATTCATACCAGAGATATAAATGGTCTACCTGCCACCATTACAATATTAGAATTATTTTGAATTTAGCTATAAATTTACCTTTACCAGTGAGTTTTATACTTGCACGTTTTCCTGTTACTAACTAGTGTCCTTTTGTTTCAAATGAAGAACTTCCTTTAACACTTCTTGTGAGGTCAGTCTAGTGGTGATGAACTCCTTCAGCTTGTCTGGAAATTTTTTCTCTCTTCCTTAATTCTTAAGGACAACTGCTGGATATTCTTGGTTAGCAGCTTTTTTTTGTTTTGTTTTCCCTCAGTACTTTGAATATATGATCCCTCTCCCTTCTGGTCTGCAAGGTTTTTGTAGAAATAGCTACTGATAGTCTTATGGGGGTTCCCTTGTACACAACCAGTTGCTTTTCTTTTGCTGCTCTTAAGAGTCTAACTTTTGACAATTGTCAAAAGCTTTTGTCTCTAACTTTTGACTAATTATAACGTGTTTGAGTGTGGGTCTCTTAGGATTCAACTTCTTTCGAACTCTCTGAGCTTCCTGGATCTGGACATCTGTCTCTTTCCCCAGGTTAGGGAAGTTTTCAGCCATTATTTCTTTGAATATGCTTTCTGCCCTGCTCCTCTCTCTTCTCCTCCTGGAACCCCTATCATGCATATATTGATCTTCTTGACGTTGTCCCACAAATCCCATAATCTTCTCTTTTTTTCCTACTCTGTTTGAATGAATTCAACTGCCCTGTCAAGTTTGCTGACTCCTTCTTCCACTTGATCTAGTCTGCTGTTGAACCTCTCGATTTAATTTTTCAGTTCGTTTTTTGAATTCTTCGGCTCTGTGATTTCTCTTGTGTACTTTTTAATATTTACTATCTCCTTGTTGAAACTCTTATTTTGTTCATGCATTGCTTCTTAACCTTGGTGAGCATCTTTATAACTGTTGTTTTAAACTCTCAATCAGGTAAACCACTTATCTCCATATCATTAAGATCTGTTTCTGGATATTTACCTTATTCCTTTGTTTGGAATATATTCCACTGTTTCTTCATTTTTCTTGACTCTCTGTTGGTTTCCATGCATTAGATAAAACAGTCACATCTTCCAGTCTTGACAGAGTGGTCTCATGTAGGAGACGAATATTGTCATATAAGAGATGGACCTCGTCAATCAGCCCAGACCAAGACCTTAGTTTTCTCTCAAAGTTTTGTGACCGTCCAAGCCTCCTCCTTTGCTCTTAGTGGCTCCCAGTAGTTGAGGGTGTGCCAAGACCCATCAGTGTCCGAAAGGGAAGGATCACAACCAGAACCTAGATGTACGCTGCTTGGAAGCTGGACCCTCAGGGAGCAGCTGGATAAGTATGTAGTTAAACTTCTTCCAGGGAGAAAGTGGGAAAAGGTTGTTTTTGCCTAATCCTTCTTTGCTGGACCTCGGTACACGGCCATGGGGAAGGGTTCTCCTGCACTCATTAACAACTATTTGTTTGATAAAGCCCTGTAAGACTCTTGAATGCAAATCCCATTGGCCACTAGAGCCAGATGACCTGGGGGCTCATCCCTCAGATGGCAGCTGCAAAAGCTTGGGCACCAGATGTGTGTACAAGCTTTTTTTGGGGAGACGCTGTCAACTGGGTTTTATTATTGGAGCAGGCTAATGGGGAGAAGGTGGGAGAGATGCCTGCTGGCTTCCCCTGTCTCTGGGGAAGATCTCAAGTGGCCCTTAGATGCCTGCTAAATTAGAAGCCCAGCATGCAGGCAGCAGCTTTTAAAGTACAGAGTTAAACCTATTTCAGGGAAAGACTGGAAGACGGGTGATTTCGTTTGCTCTCTGTGTGCTGAACCTTGGGGTGTAGAGCCAGTTAAGGAATGCTTCTTTGCTATAGTCTTCTGGAACTCATGAGTGGAAGCCCCTTTGGCTATCACCGCCAGGAGATCTGGGTCCCATGCTTCAGGCAGCAGCCACAAAAGCTGGGGTGCAAATGTATGTACAAACTTTTCCAGGCAGATGCCGGTGACTTGGAGTGGGCTGGAGGCAGAAGCCAGCCTTTTATGTATACAGATAAACCTCTCTCAAGAAAAGACTAGGAGATGGGCAATTTTGCCTGCTTCCTCCGAGCTGATCCCTGTGGGGACAGTCATAGCAAGTGACTGCATTCCCAATAGGAACTGCTCCTCTGGTTGGCATAGTCTTATAGGTCTCATGGACACAAGCCCCACTGGCTTTCAGAGCTAGGTGTTTTGGGAGCCTATCCCTCGGGAAGGAGTCAAAGTTGGGGTGCTAGATGTAGGCTCCAAATGCTTCACTCCTCAGATAGAACCTGAGAGTTGGGGGTCCGCTCCCAATTGTGTGGGGCTGTGTCAGGGGTGGGGTTTTTGACAAGTGTGTCTCAGCCTTTCCTACCGCCTTTGATGTGGGTATTTCCTCAACTGTCCCATGTGTATAAGTCGCTCAACTAGTTTCTGGATCGTTTTTAGAGGGAAGCGTTCCATGTGTAGGTATACATTCAGTGTGCCCATGGGAGGAAGGGGCGCTTCCTATGTCACCATCTTGGTTGACTCCCACCCCCGGTTCCTTTTAGCAGACAATCGTCTTTAGGAAGCAAGATCTAGATGTTAAGCGTGCTCACTGCTATGTGGACATAAAAGTAAGTATGTTTACATACATGCACATGCACATTCAAACATATGCATATTTACATGTACATTTATTTCTATATCAACCTATATATATTAGAAACTATGTACTATACCCATATCTTTAATTTCAATCCAACACCACAGAGTTCAATCTAGTTTTCTCCCTTTCTAGAAATTACTGTAAGTCAGTACCTCAAGTCTGAAAAAAGTGGCAAAGCATAATTAGCAATACATTTATATATATGATCAATTCCATTGTATGCAATCTATCTTTGTATTAGTTTCTAGGGCTGCTGTAACAAATTACCACAAATTGGGTGTTTTAAGACAGACATTTATTCTCTCACAGTTCTGGAGACCAGAAGTTTAACTTCAGTATCACTTAGCTGAAATGAAGGTACTGGCAGGGCTGCACTCCTGAAGGCTCTAAGGGAAAATCTGTTCCTTGCCTCTTCCAGTTTCTTGTGGCTACTGGAATTCCTTGGCTTACAGCTGCATCATGCCAACTTCTATCTCTGTCATCACATCACCTTCTCCTCTTCTGTGTGTGTCCAATCTCCCTCTGCCTCTCTTGTAAGAAGGACACTTAGGATGATATTTAGGGCCCATCCAGATAATCCAAAATTATCTCCTCATGGGAAGAGTCTTACTTAATCACATCTGGAAAGATCTTTTTTTTCCCAAATAAGGTAATAATTACAGGTTCTGAGAATTAGGACCGTAATATCTTTGGGGCTATCATTCAGCCCATTATAATCTCCTATCACTGACACCCACCTCCCCCTTAGTCCTGATCTCCACGTCCTTTACAATTTTTCAGCAATGCTTAGCATACTTTTTGGTATTTTTAATTAGGTCTTCACTTTCAGGATTTTTCTCTCCTTCTTTCCTGAACTCTGCCTGCTCACCTGTACTCTGTTATTCATTATTTCTTCCTTTGGTCCTAATATTTCTGTTTCATGCTTTTGTTTCATAGAGGTTATTTATTTTATTTTTTTTGATTTATTTATGGCTGTGTTGGGTCTTCGTTTCTGTGCGAGGGCTTTCTCTAGTTGTGGCAAGCGGGGACCACTCTTCATCGCGGTGCGCGGGCCTCTCACCATCGCGGCCTCTCTTGTTGCGGAGCACAGGCTCCAGATGCGCAGGCTAAGTAATTGTGGCTCACGGGCCCAGCTGCTCTGCGGCATGTGGGATCCTCCCAGACCAGGGCTCGAACCCGTGTCCCCTGCATTAGCAGGCAGATTCTCAACCACTGCGCCACCAGGGAAGCCCCACAGAGGTTATTTTTTAATGAATTTTTTGAAATCTCGAAAAAGAATGTTTCTGATCTGTTTTTCATCTGCCTCTGCCTTTTGTTTTTGTTCATTAATTTCCTCGAATATTGGTGTGTAAATACTACTGTGCAGTTTCTTTTTTATTATTAAATCATTCAGTGAATGCTTTCTGAGCCAGTTATTTGAGTGTGGTGTTAGAATAGCTCTCTAGACTATCAGGAAGCCTCACTGACTTGCAGTTAAGCCACATGTGATATGCCTGTGTGAGTATGCAAGAGAAGTTACCTTTCTCTATTTCCTTTACTGACAAAGATTACCATTCACTAAGCTGCTAACATCTATAGCATCTCCTCTCTCTTATATGAGTAACGAAAACAACATTTTTGCGTGGTTTGTGGGAGAGCCCCACCTCCTCTGCCTCTCCAGGATATTAATCAGGTAGGTTCCCACAACCAGCCTGTGTGCCCCACTCTTAGCTGTTATTCCAAAGGAATCCCTAGTTTTGTCCCTCAGATCATGCCAACTACTTTGGGGAACACTGTGCTTTTGATGGTTTACTTCTTCTGTTTATACCAGGAAAATCTTGGAATCCATTCTCAATGTTCTCCCTCATCTGGGTCCTACTGTTACAGTGTTTGGCTACCTTTTTTTTTTTTTTTAAGGTTATAAAGGTTTCCTATTTTTTAAGAAGTTGAGAGGATTCTGTTTCTCATATTCCTTATAGTTTTCAATTGGTTGTGGACAAGAGAAGCAAGTAGCAGAAATATCTTTAACTCCAAAAACCAGAAGTCCTCTAGATTACACATATCCCTCACATGTGTGAGGATGTCTGTTTATTTTTTGGAAAAAGAAAATGTTTTAAAAGAGTAAAACCACCTCAAGTTCCTGGCACTAGTACATCATGACATAGGCCTCTCTAATGGGTGGTGATTTTAAAATGAAGTCAGTTCCCACCTCTCCTGTGCACTGCCAAACCAGCATATGAAGTTGACTGGGTTGAGGCAGCATAATTTCTGCTTTAGCACCAAGTACAGCCCTCAGGAGGTTAAAGGTGCAATACTACCAGACAATAAACCATCATAATTCTAAACTATATTTTAATCTACTTTTAATTCACATTAACTTTTAATTTAGTTTCTTTTACTCAGTCATAAATGCATACCACTTGAGAATCAAATAGCCAAACAAGGTTTTTATTAAAACTAACAATCTTCTGCCCACCCTCTCCTGCCAATTCCATTATTTCCTCTCTTCCCAGAGGCAATGTCTTCCACTTCTTCTTAGCTCTTTTGGTATTTACCTACATATCACCAAATAACAAGCTTATAGTGTTACTTACTTCATATTTTTTCAGTTTTACACATTATCTGACTTAATCCAGCTTCAAAAGGAGAGGATATGTGTAAAAAGAGATAATGGAAAAAATATGAAGTAGCACTATAAGCACATATAAATTATATGCATATATACATTTCTGTCCTCTCACCTCCAACACAGTTAGATCAAAATTTTGATTATTATCAATGTTCAGCACCATTACGATTAAGCAAATTACATTCATATTTGGGCCATGGATAACTTTTGCAAACATGGAAATAAGTTTTACTTTCATATATATTCTGAAGTTAATCACTTCTTACTTTTTGTTTGCTTTGTTTGTATGTACTTAACACTTTAATTCGACCCCAAATCCTTTGCCAATTCTCTAAATCTCTTTTTTCTACATTAAAGAGAACAGCTATTGTATCAATTTCATTGGTGACAACAGATCTTGTATCTACTTTGAGCCATCTACCCTCAAGCCTTGTGACTTTCTTCAATCTGGACTTGTCCTCCATGTATTATGCTCAGATATATAGTATCTTATGATCTTGCTGCACTATCACCCTACGATTTCCTTCGTTATTCTCTTATGCTGGATTCTTATATTCCTTAAACTCCATGCTTTCCTTTACCTTGATTTACTCCCTTGTTTTAATGGAGCACATTCCAGTAGCCTTGAAAAACTTTGGGGAAGATTAATTTTGCAAGATTTTCAATACCTGAAATTATCTTTCTTCACAATTAAATGATAGTTTTGGAAAAGGATTCAAGATTAGAAACCATTTCCCCCCAAATTCTGAAAACACTGGTCCACTGCTTTTCTTTTAATCACAACTCTACTGAGATACAATTAACACACCATATAATTCATCTATTAAAAGTGTACAACATAATAGTTTTTTAGTATATTCAGAGTTGTAAAACCACCACCACCATGAAAAACAGAACATTTTCATCACCCCAAGAAAAAACTCCATATACGTTAGCAGTCCTCCTTCTTCCCACCCTCCTCCAGCCCTAGGCAACCACTGATCTACTTTATGTCTCCCTGGATTTGCCTACTCTGGATGTTTTATATAAATGAAAATCATATATGATCTTTTGTGACTGGCTTTTTCTACTTAGCATGTTTTCAAGGTCCATCCATGTTGTAGCAGATATTAGTACTTCATTTAATTGCCAAATGCTACTCCATTGCATGGATGCACAACATTTATCCGCTCATCTGCTGACGGACATCTGGGTTGTTTCCAACAACCTTTTGGCTATCATGAATAATAGAGCTGTTGAGCATTACTGTACAACATTTTGTGTAGACATGTTTCCATTTCTCTTGGGTGTATATATACTAATATTAGAATGGCTGCGTCATGTGATAAATCTACATTATACCTTTTGAGACACTGCAAGATTGTTTTCCAAAGTAGTTGCATTATTTTATACTTCCACCAGCAGTGTATGAAGGTTCCAGTTTCTCCATAACCTCACCAACACTTGTTACTATCTGTCTTTTTGATTACAGCCATCTAGTGGTTGGGAAGTGGTATCTTTTCATTTTGATTTGCATTTCCCATGGCACGTCTATTTTTTCACATGCTTATTGGCCATCTGTAAATCTTATTCAGAGAAATGTCTAATTTATATAGATCCCTTGCCTATTTTTTCATTGACTTAATTTTTCTTTTTATTGATTCTTAAGGTTTATGTCTAGGTTTTAGAGTTCCATATTTTTAGTTCTTACATTTATGTCACTGATCCATTTTGAGTTCATTTTTGTTTATGATGTGAAGAGGGGTGGGGGAGGGTAACAAACTTTATTCTTTTGCATGTGGTTATCCAATTGTCCCAGTGTCATTTGTTGAAAATACTTTTCTTTTCCCATTGAATTGTCTTGGCACTCATGTGAAATATCATCTGACCACAAACATGAGGGATCATTTTTGGATTTTCAATTTTAGTCCACTAATCTATGTCTACCTTTATGCTAGTTCCAAACTCTCTTGATTAATGTAGCACTGTAGTAAGTTTTAAAATGAAGAAGTGTGACTACTTCAACTTTGTTCTTTGCTCCACTAATTTCTAGCTTCCATTCCTGTTGTTGAAAAGTTTGATTACATTCCGTCTTGATTCTGTGTGTGCAACTTGCTTTTCTCTTTCAAATCTCTTAGGATCTTCTACTTTTCCCCACTATTCTGAAATTTCATGATGATATGCCTCGATAGAAGTCTACTTTCATCCTAATTGTGCTGGGTAACTCTTTACTGGCCCTCTTAACCTGGGTATTTGCTTCATTTCCTTCCAGGAAATCTTCTTAAATGATCAAATGATTTTTTTTTTTTTTGCTTCTATTTTCTTATCTCTATTTCTGGAAAAACTTTTATTAATTTATCCTTCATTTATCTTGTTTATTATTTATCTTTATTAGACAATGGACCTTCTGGACTGATCCTATTGTATTTTTACTTTTTTCCTCCTTATTTTTAACCTGTTCATTTTTATTCTACTTTCTCTAAGATTTCCTCAACTTTATGTTCTATATTTTCTATTTTTTTAAATGATTTCTGCTCTTACATTGTGAACCTCAAATATATTCTTTTTTCCCTTTTTTTAAATAACATCCTATTTTTGTTTTACATACGCATTGATTTTTTTTTTCATTTTTTTAAAGGTTTTTGTTTGCTTGCCTGTTTTGGTCTTTTTTATAGGCTAGACATTTCCACCCATGACTATATACTCGGGCTTGAAACTAAAGGACCAAAAATCTCATTAAGAGCTCTATGAATTAGGTTAGGCTTTTCTACCAAACCATTTTATCAGGAGAACTGCTAATACCAATAAATTTAGATTTTGCTGATGTTTTTCTCCATCTCTTGGGTTTGCCAGATTTCCCTAAGAGTCTTCCAAATTCTTAGGTGAAGTGCAATAGCCAGGCTGCACTGTTTTGGAAGCTGAGTAGGGGGGAAAAAACAGCTAGAGCTTGATGTGGTGTGCAGGAAAGGGGAGAACAGGTGTTACAATAAGTACTTAAATTACCACTTAGCTCCCCATAATGTGTACCATTCAACAGTGTCTGGTATCTTCTCAGTTCAGAATCTCTCTGCTCCCCTATTCCAGAGAATAAACTTTTAGTATTCTGAGGCTCAGGAATGTTACCATGGAGAAAATGGGGAGGAAATCTCTGTTTCTAAACAGTTTTTAACCAGTTCTCATCACCATAATTCTCATCCTCATTTTTAGAGGTACCTGGTATACTAAAAATGAGGCCCTTCAGAGGATCTGCAGTATAAACTGGACTGTATCTTGACTTTCCCTATCAGTGGCTAAGAACTCAGTTACTTGTGGACAGACAGCTCAATGTCCTTCTGTTTTCCAGCTTTTAAAATTCTGTTACTATTGTCTTCTTTTCCTTTTCCTCGTTATTGATTATACCTATTTTTTTAAAAAATCCGAACACTTACCACTGTTTCATTAAGGTTTCAGAAGGTAAATGCATGTCTTTAATCTACCACTTGAATCAGACCCCTTTTAATTTTTTTCAAAAGGATGACAAGGCTCTTTCTGTTTTTGTTGTTTTGTCTGTGCTGCACAGCTTGTGGGATCTTAGCTCCCCAACCAGGGACTGAACCCGTGCCTTGAAGCAGTGAAAGCACAGAGTCCTAACCATTGGACTGCCAGGGAATTCTCCAAGGCCTCTTGAAACTGAACGTCAGATTTGGAGATACACTTCAAAAGTACCTACCAATTTCAGGCAACATAAGTTTAATTAAATTTTTCATTTCCATTAGCAACTGTTAAAGATACTTGCATTCTAAGGAGTAAACCAAGCCTAATCCACAGACAACTATAAAAGAATATGGGAAAGAGAAATAAATTTTGACAAGTAGAACATGGAAAATCTCATTGGAGGAAATGATCTGAACATTATTTTGAAGGATTCCACAGACATATAAAAAGAAGCACAGAATTCACAAGCAATACAACAGCATAAGCAAACGTGAGGAGCAACATGTGCTTCACTGGATCCTCTTCTTGTTTTTTCAACAAAGTTCTAACTCAAGGTCCTGAACTCAGCAAGCCCTGAGCAACCATATCCACTCCTTCAATTTCAATTAGCACTTAACATGAAAATAACTCCAAAACCTGCTCTTCCATCCATTTTCCAGAGCAAAATATTTACTTTGCCGGTGGACTGTTCCATGTCACCGCGTCAAAAAATCCCATTCGTCATACCTGAGCTGCCTTCCTTAAGCATCTCCTGTTCCCAAACCATTTCTGCCTCCTTCATCTTCAACACATCACATCCACCGAGTAAACCGACCAGCAAGTAATCCTTGAATCAAGTTTGATTCTTCCTACTTTCTCCCTTTATACCACTGTTTCCAAGTTCCCACTGATTAAGTAGCTTTTCAATGAGAAGCTAAAATTAATGCTCAGCAATTTCAAGCTTTACACAGTCATTTTGTCACTAGCTGCAGTTGTACTAATATTAAGAAGGCAAAATGAATAACCTGAGACCAAAACTAATCTACACTATTGCTTTAATCACCATTTTCTTAGAATAAACATTGCTGGGAAGGCATTCACTTTTTTTTTTATTATAGAACTGTTTAGCTTCATGCTTCAGTTGGATAATTACAAAGTTAAATTAAGTGAGTTAAACAGTGTTTAACTAAGCACAGAGTGAGTACTCCCTAAATTTAAAACTTCACTTGCTTAGTTTATTCAAACCAACTTTATGCAAACCATCTTCCTAAAGCTTACTCATGAACAACCCATAAAATCAGAGAAACAGTTGAGAATATACACACAGGTTTGTTTGTTTGTTTGTTTATTTTTAAGTGCTGACTGATGTGAACTACAGGGAAGCCACAAACCACATGGGCAACTAATGTTCCCATGGCAATTATTATCCTCAGTTATATACAAGAACAGCCCACAGTAGTCAGGATATGGCAAAAGGAGCATCAGAATAGAGTCATCTGAAAGACTCGTGTTTTGCATCATAATACCCTATTGATACATAACCAACCAAACAAATTACTTGGAAGTAATGTATTTTACAGTGGTTTCCATAAAGTATTCTTGCACTAGATTTCAAAGTATTGACGAGTTGTAGGTATGTTTACCTCTCTGTAAACATGTACTAGATAGCTTGCTATGCATAAAAACCTTTTTCTTTTTAAGGTCCCATGGTTACAGAATGTCACCTAGTCAATCATCTAATAGTCACTTATCTTTCTCTCTCCTGGAGAAAAAGAAAATGGTAATGAATTAATAATGAATTTATAAGTTCAGTATAATTATTATCCATAAAGATAATACTGATTTCCTAAACCAAATTACCTTTTGGACTGCTCCACTACCTAACCTTTGAGTAAGAAAAAAAATTCATGGGAAGGGGAATACCACAACTTCTGTCCCTAAAAGGAGGGGAAAGGATGAAAAAGGAAAGGAGTGTGAATCAATAAAACTGGACTTCCTGGTCAGAGGACTAACAACTGTGAAAAACTAATTTTAAAATACAAATATCATCTCATTTTAATGGTTTTAAGGATAACCAAAATTGCTACACATTACTAAAATGTTAACTCAGTCAGGGCTTTTACAATAAAGGTACACTATGCCTTTTATTTTTAAGGCTTAATTCATAAATAAAATCTACTGCCTGTCAACAACGTGCCAAGCACTGTAGAGACCACACAAAGTTAGACTCTGGCCTAACAGTACTAAAAATCTCATGGAAAGACAAAAGGTAAACTATAATATGATATACTAAAAAAATGTAACAAAGGCATGTATGAATGCAATGAGGCCACAGAGGGAATACCTAGGCCTGCCTGGTGGAGTCAGGGAAGACTGTGTAACGGAGCTGATGATCTCTCAAAGGAGTAAAGGGAAGAGGTCATTAAAAAAGAATGATTTACTGCTGACATCACTGAGTGATTACGAGACAGAGTAAAGATTCAGAACCCAAACAGTAAGATACAGGAGATGGCCAACTGGTCTAGAAAAAATTTAAAAAGAAGGTACCATAAACACTCTATATAAGTCTATGGAGCAAAACATACCAAAGTCTACATAGACTGACTTAACGGATATTTTAGAACAAACCAAACACTATATACGCTGGATGGGAAAGAACAAAAAAAAAGTAGGAGCAAAACAGACAATTACCTCCTTTTGTAGTATCATTCTGGGCCTGGATGCCATGATGCAATGAATTATGAATGGCAGAAAGAAGATCTACTGCTTGAACCATCAATTTTTGAGCTTCTGCAACAGCACTGGTCTAGCAAATAAATCACCAAAAACATTCTTACATATTCTTTCACTGAAAGATATACATTAAATAGGAAAATCCTATAAACAATAATGAAATTAAATGCTTGCTGTAATGACATTGGTTTTCACAAACTATTCACTTAATATAGGATGCCCAGATCCTGTTAGGATAGAAATAATTTTTTTACCCATATCTATACATTATAGGAGCCATTAAAGAACAATAGGAAACATTTCTGGTTTATTCTACTAATCTCATGTTTAAAAAAAAAAAAAGAGAGATGCAATCAACTAGAAAATGGGAAATTGCAACATTCCTACTAAGTCACTCATCAAGGTGAAATTTAAAAAAAAGAACAGAATTACAGAAGTTAGTAAAGGTTGGATCTCTGCTTACCACTTATTAACTATTCACAAATTAGTCTGTAATTTACTTCGAGTTAATGCAATATACACACAAAAATATTCACCATCTATTCCACACAAATCTAAGTTAATTATTTAACTGAATGAAAGAGGCCTACTTAAAATTCTCATTTTTAATTTCTCCAATTCACAATAACTACCCAGAAGCAATTTCAGCTTCTATTATTTTATCCACTAATACATAATACGTTATTTTTATATCAACAACAGACATGGACATGTTATGGAACAGAATGTAAAATTCATGTGACTTTTGGAGAAAATCAGGGATACTCTGATGTAAACACACCAAATGCTGAGTGCTGTATATGTGTGCGTATACATTTCAATAAAAAGTCTCAGAACTACCAAAATAAAGCATTCCATCGAAAACAGAAACACTAAAATTTATAGTAAATACCCTTACCTCTTTCTTAGTGAAGGCTATAAGCACTGTCAATAACACTCGAGTAAATTTCACTCTGCTGAATACTGCTAAACACTGTTGGTGCTAAAAAAACAAGAAAGGACTAAAAGTTAAAAGATGCAAAGTCTGTCAAAGAAATTTCATTTTAAAATATAGTATTTTAAGTCCTAAATCTCAGTGTTAATAACTTACTATTGAATACATTACAAACACCTTCACTTATAGTCTTTTAAATGTCTGAAAAATGAGCTGCAGGAAACATAATAAAACAAAGCCTATTTTACTGAAATAGAAATACATAATAAAGCTTATGTATCAAGAGGACTGATTTTTCCCTAAGTCAGGAGTTACACTATTATTTCAAAACTGATTTAATTAGCATTTTTAAAAGGACTGATAAAAAGGTGCTTTAAGCAGAGTCAGAAAATTTAGGATCTTAACAAAGGTTTGACAACTTTTGATACTGTGTAAGTTCTTGAATTCTGCCAACTTTTGGTGGATCATCTGTAAAAAAAAAAAAAAAATCATTTTTTTCTTCCTACCTCGTAGGAATATTGAAGAGCTTTGAAATCATGTATTTGAAAGAGCTGTATTAAAATTCTATCAAAATAAATACAAGGGAAATAAACTCCCTTGCAATGTCCAATTTGTAAAGAAATACCTTAAAAAGGGTTTCCATAAATTATAACGTACTTCATAAAACTACAACATTAACTTCTCTGATATTATCTACCAGAAAATAAGTTCAATTACTTCTAGTTCAACTTCTGGATCTCTTTCTTCTCCCTGTCGACTTCGAGTACTCTAAAATTTTAAAAAAGGTATATTAAAACACACACAAACCTGTAAAAGCATTAGATTACAATTATACAAGGTAAAGCAATAAATTAATTTATTGAGTATATGCAAGAATCTATTAGAAGAAAAATATTTGGAAGAAAAAAGCTGTATCAATTATTTATTTTCCTATTAATACTATGTACAGAAAGTTCATTTTGATATAAATTATAAAGATCACACAAAAGAATACGGTATTAAAAATAGCAAAAGCAAAACAATGAAAAACATAAGCAGAAGCACATGGTATACAGTACTTCCTGCTTTTAAAAAATCTATTGGGGCTTCCCTGGTGGCGCAGTGATTGAGAATCTGCCTGCCAATGCAGGGGACACGGGTTCGAGCCCTGGTCTGGGAAGATCCCACATGCCGCGGAGCAACTGGGCCCGTGAGCCACAATTACTGAGCCTGTGCGTCTGGAGCCTGTGCTCCGCAACAAGAGAGCCCGCGATAGTGAGAGGCCCGCGCACCGCGATGAAGAGTGGCCCCCGCTTGCCACAACTAGAGAAAGCCCTCGCACAGAAATGAAGACCCAACACAGCCATAAATAAATAAATTAATTTAAAAAAAAAATCTATTAACTGAAATTCCTGATGCTCTCCAAACTAACCCTGTTAGAAAAAAAAGTAACCTTTACAAAATCACATCATAAAGTCACATGGTAAATACTGATCAGTTCTATACTAAAATGTAAAACATCTTGTTAATACATGTGTTACATATGGTTGACTATTCTGACAAAATTCCAAGGCAGTACCACAGGAAGATCTAGTAGATCGGGGTTCTAGCCCTGGAGCTGCCACTTACTAATGGCATGCCCTTAATAAGACTCAAGACAGGTTACTAAACTCTTTTCAGCTGTATTTTCTTCATCTAAAAGTGCATTTTATTGCCTAATGCTCTGAATAACTGTAAATATCCAATAAGACAATAATGTAAAATTGTTTTGACAACCATGCTGTGTTATACAGGTATAAAAAAACAGTAGAAATGTAACTTTTTTTCATTTTTAATTTCTATGAGAACAAAATCATAAGGATCATCTGGCCAAAGGATGTCATTCAAAGAAGGCTTTTATCAGATTTGAGGAACTTCCATTTACTGAGCTCTTCTGCTATGTTCTAGACACTGCCTTAACTATTAATGATACAAAGGTGAAGAAGGTAGTCCTTACCTTTGAGGAATTTAAAATTCTAGAATCTTATGCTATTCTTAAAATAGCATACTAAAATTTTAAAACACTGGCAAAAAATTGAAAAAATTTGAAAGGGTTAAATTTGCAACACTTGAAAGTAACACTAATTCACCAGAAACCCCTCTAGCAGTGTTCTAATTCATTACCAAAAAAAGGTACGGCATATATAAAGAAAGTTGGTGGTCCTACCTACACTAGCTATTTGTAATTAGCTAAAGTTAACCTGACATTTAGAAGAATATAAATATCCTATACCAAAGAAAAGAGAAAAAAATATATACCTTTACTCTTCTTTGCATGTCATCCTCCACATCTTTTAGCATGCCTAGAAAGAGAGACAATGATTTTAAAAGGAAACAAATACAAATGTAAAATTTGTAAATTATATTTATAAATGGTTTTACCTGTAACTCGAAGATCTGTCACACTGTTGGCCATTTTAAATCCATAAGTCATTGACTGAAAATCTTCCTATACAGAAAAGCAATAATTAGGCCCTTGAATAGTAGCAAAACCTTTCATTATATTTCTCTTAGAAAATCACTATTTGCTAATAAGAAAACAGTAATGGAATGTCACCCGAAATATTGCTATCATACATCCAAGCTTTCTTTACAGGCATACCATTAAAACACCACATTCTAATGTTGTCTCTGTCCCCTTAATTTCAATTGCTGTCCTTAGGCTATTTAAGCATACTTGCATTTAATATGTTCATTTGCAAAATAATGCTTATGATAATATCACAAATAATTCCCACTTACAAAGAATTCTCACATTCACAGGTAAACAGTAAATATGTAATAATTACTATTTGCAAAATTTAAACAAGACTCTTCAAAACTTATTATGTCATTTTACACACTGTTAGGCTAAAAGGTTAAGTCTTCTCAAAGAGAATTACTCAGTGACAGCAAAACCACATTCCCGCTTCTGCCCATTGTAAAGAAAAAAAATGATTTATCATACATGGATTCCCACTCTCAAAATCGTTTAAAACACTGATGAGATATTAGCAAATTAAGTGGTTTAATGGATTCACTATGAAGAGTTTAATAATATCTGGCTGATTTCAGCTAAGCAGTTAGAAGCTCTATTAAAGGAGTGTTTCTGCCACATTACGATTCTTATAAAAATGTATATAAAAGCCTAACATAATGAAATAACAGATATTCACAGCAGTGGCCAGAACTACAGTGAAATTTCTGGACTCTTAAAAACATCAGTAAGCATGCAATTCACGTCAGGTACTATATCTGACAAACAGAAGTACAAACAATGTCTCTAGTCTCAAAGAACTCAGGAGAATTGTATGCCTCACAGGATTGGGTCTTTCAAAAGTCTCAGGTTGTACTACAGAGCTATAAACTTACCCTCCAGATGAAGTTTATACTCTGTCTCTACTTGGACATCAAACAGGATTCTCAAATTATACATGTCTAAATAGGAACTCTCCTAGTGTTTACCACATTGCTAAAAGGCACCCCCATCCCTTTACTCAGGCTGAAAACCTGCATTTCAAGTCATCTTGTTTTCCCCAAACCCATATCAGATCCATCAGAAAACACTGTAGGATCTATTTTCAAATTCTAATCACCAAGTCTGACTCCTTTCACAGCTTTCTCCAGTTCAAGGATCCACCATCTCTCACTTCTATAACTGTCTCCAGACAGGTCCCCCACCTTCCACAACTGTCTGCTATATAATTTATTCACCACCAAAAGCCAAAGAGATTGTTTTAAGATAAGCCATTTCATGTCACTTTCTACTCAAAACCTTTCAGGAATTTCCCTCCTCACAGTAAAATTCCAAATTCCCCCATGGCCTCTAAGGCACTCCATCATGTGGCCCTGGTCTCCCTCTCCAACCCCATTTCTTACCTACCACTCATCTCCATGTTCACTGCACTGCAATCACACAGGTCTTCTTGTTGTCCTTCAAGCATATCAAACACATACTCTTCTCAGGACCTCTGTACCCGCTGAACCCCCCTCCCCAAACTGATTTTCTTGAAAAGATTTACAAAGCTCCATCCCTTACTATATTTCAGCCTCTGTTTCAATGTCAATTTCTCATACGAGGGTTTACCCTGTGCATTCTCTCTAAAATAGCACCCTCCACAACTTTATATCCCCTTCCCCTACTTTACTTTTCTTCACAGAACTTGTCACCACCTGACATTATATATGTAATTTGTTTACTTACACATTGACTATTTGTCCCAAGGAATGCATAATCTCTGAGCTCAGGGCTTTGTTGTATTCATGCTTTATCTCTAGGGCTTAGAATAGTGCTTGGCACAGAGTACTGTTCAAACCTATTTGTTGAAGGATTGATGAGCTACTTCAGGGCAGGGGCCATTTGGCCGTTAACCTTACTAAGAACATCAGGCTGTTTACAAGTTATACTGAGGAGTGGTGGAGACTGTGGCAAATGAGAGAACATACATGTCATCTAAAGGAAGTAGGCCGCTGCTTACCCTCTTGGGGCCATGAATGAATACAGCACTAGTTTGGTACGGTCTCCTAGGTTTTCAGAAAAACCTAATTTAATGTAAAATCATCAGATTTTTTAATGTTACCAAGTTTTAAAAAATTAAGTAGCCCAACACTGTGTAGAAAAAAGAAAATGGGGGAAAAAAAAAACCCAACCTGTAAGCCCTATCTGTGGACCCTTAAGTTTGCCAAGAAGAGTCTAAGGAAAAGCATTCATCTGGGAGACTATCACAGGTCTGTGTAATACAAACCTCAGTAACAAGAACTTAATCTAAGTCATTGGAGGTCTGAAGCAGAAGAGTTATGTCAACAGATGCTGCCATTAAAATATCACTACTGAAACTCTGTGGACTTGAGGAGGACAAAAATCAAAGTAAACCCAGAGAGACCAGATACTGGATACCACCCAACAGTCCAAGCAGCAGCTGATGGTGAATGGGACTGATATGATAACCAGAAATGATGAGAAGTTGTTGAAATCAGGATATATTTAAAAGGTAAAGCCAACATGATGTGCTGAAGAACTGAATATGAGGTAAACTGTAGTACAATCAAGGGTTTTGCAGTCTGAGCAACTGGTAAATTATGATGTCATTTACTCAGATGGGGCAGTCTGGGAGGAGCAGGTTTAAGGGCAGAAATGGAGTACAATTTTAACTATATTAAGTTTGTAATTCCTTTGGTCATCCAAGGGAAGATTTCAGGAAGGCACCTGCTTGAGTCTGAAAGTCAGAGGAGGAAATCAGGATTAGAGATATCAATTTGGACTTCATCAGCTTATAGTTGGTATTAAAAGCCACAGAACTAGAGGAAATCAACCCAGGGAGAGCCCAAGAGAACTGGAGATCTACCGGAGCAAGCACAGGAAATAGACTAACCAGTGAGAAAGAAAGAAATCCAACAGATTGTCAAAATAGGAAGAAGAAAGTATTTCAAAAAGTGGTCAGTTGAGTCTAATGAAGCCAACAGGCTGAAGAGGGAGGAGTGAGAACATTGGATTTAGCAAGACGGGTATCATTAAGGACCTTGCTAAGACCAGTTTCTGTGTAGTGGTAGAAGAATGTCCAATTGGTGTGGGTGAGAAGAGAACGAAAGAGAAAGTAAAATAAATCAATATTAACAGCTCATTCAAGGAGTTTTTGGTACATATAGGGTAGCAGAGAAATGAGACTGTAGATATAAGGAGCCATGGGATCAAGGGAACTGCAGTGTTTTGGTTTTAAATTGAGTCATATAAAAACATGTTTGTATGCCAGTAAGAATAATCTAGTAGTGAAGGATACAGCAGCAACACAATACAAAGGGTTACAAACTGCAGTAGGCTGGAGGGGATAGAATCTAGAACACAGTGGAGGGGCTGAGAGCTTAGAATGTCACAGGGACACTTTCATTTTAACAACAACAGAGTGTGTGGATACCGTAACAGGTTAGCATTTGTGATAATGAGAAGATGGGATACTTCTAATTACATCTGACTGTATCTAATGTCCCATTAAGGTAGAAAGCAAGCTGACAGTGAGGGTTGGCACTGGAGGTCTGAGAAGTAACAGATGTGAAAAAGTCACCTTAGAGACTGGAAAAGCAAGTTTGCTACGGAAGTGTTGTAGGATAGGATTGTCTCTAGTGTTGAGTGCCCATCTGAGACTTGCAGTCCTAAAATTAAAGTGAGAACAGACACACAGATGTGAATTTTCCCTAGCTGCCTTCTGTTGTTTGGGTGCAAGCAGCAAGTAGGCAGGTGGTTGGGGTTTTGCCAGAGAAGTGACACATTATGAGATTAGAGGGGCAAGGGTGTTTGAAAAGCGATTTTAGCACTAACTGGGCCATGGAAATGAGAACATGAGGAAAGTAACAGAGAAAACTAAAGCGACAGCATCTATGAATTGGAGGTCTCTGTGGCACTAAAGGACAGAAGGAATAGGGGAATCCAAGTAAGTGGTACGGATCAAAGGATAGTATGCTTGATATCAAGATTTTAGAGGTGAGTAATTAGTAGGGAAAAAATTTTGTCCATTTCTGAGCAATGGACAAATCATTTTCTGAGCACCCTATGATGGCTGGTATGGGCTAAATACCAGGGATACAATGGTAAAATACTATCACTGCAGTTATAGAGCTTATTATCCAGGGACAGAAGTAAGATGTCTTGACAGATAAAGCCCATGTTCTTCGCTTGTACTCTACAATATCTTTACAATACTACCAAGATATAACTGCAGAAAATTATAAGGGATGTTTAGCATTCTATAAAACACAGCATTTAAAACAATGCAGCCTTGCAAAGAAATTTAGAATAGTAAATATTTACAATCATAACTGTAACAGAACACCCAATATCAGAATTGAATGTGATTTCACCAAAGCAGTAATCTTGATTGTACTAATATTCTAATAAAGTAAAACTGTTTCAACCCCTTCTAAAACTTAATAGTCACAATGTATCAGTTGTGATTTATTACTGCTTTAAACATTCATTTCACAGATAAAATACTTTGCATAAATATTTCAGGGGCTCCTAAGATAATCTGATTCATTCAACTAAAATTTGAGTACCTACCACAGACCAGATACTGGGTAACCTAGTAAGGGTACAAGTAAGGGTAAAACATGTGCACAGATAATTCAGATTAGGACTTGAAACAACTTAAATGTCCATTAGTAAGTGGCTTGTAATTTACTGTACATACAGTGGAATACTACTGCTGCTGCTGCTCCTACAACTACTAAGAGCAGCTAATGTTATTAAGTGCTTATCATGTGCCCGGCACTGTTCTAAACATTTTACTTGTATTAACTTTGTTAATCCTCACAATAATGCTCTAAGGTGGGTACTTTTATAAACTACATTTTATAAATGAGGAAACTGAGGCATAGAAAGGTTAAATTCCGAAAAACCACAGAGCTAGTAAGCGACAGAGTAAGAACACAAACTTATGTGGTCTCACTCCCCAGAGGCTTTTCTAACTTTTATTTTGAAAAAAATTCAGATTACAAAAATAGTAAAGAGAAGTCCCATATTCCCTTCACCCATACTCCCCAAATGATAACATTAAACCACATTTTACATTATAATTCTCTATTTTTTTCCCCTGAAACCTTTGAGACTAGGTTGCAGACTATGATACCCCTTTATCTATAAATGCCGGTGTGATTTTATAAAAACAAAAATCATTCTCTTACAAAACCAGAGTACAATTATCAAATCAGGAAACTGATGTCTCTTTAATCTGGAACATTTCTTTTGTCCTTGTCTTTCATGCCCTGTTTTAGAACAGTACAAGCCAAAGTTATTTTGTGTATGTCCCTCAATATGGGTTTGTCTTATGTTTTTCCAAAATTCAAATCAATTTAATATTTGATAGGATATTTGACCGGAATACCACAGAAGTGATGTTGTGTCCTTCTTAGATCACTGAATCTGGAGACACATATGGTGTTGACTTATCCCATTACTGGTGGTTAATTCTGGCCACTTGGCTAAGATACTAAGTGTCTACACTGTAAACTTATCATTTTCCCTTTTGTAATTAATAAATGTCTTGTGGGATGATACACTGAGGCTAGGTACAAGTCCTGTGTCTCATTATACTTTTGTCTACTAGTTTGAGCATCCTTTGATGATTCATGCCAGAAATAGTTCTTCAAAATCTGTATTCTCAACACGATGCAATGCAAATAAAAACAATGAGGTAGATCTACCTACATGTGCTGGTATGTGCAGAAATCTATTCTCTATACTCTGTGGGAAAATGCAAGTTGCAAACAGTCTACATAATTCCATCATGTTAAGTAAAATACACATGGGTACATATACATCAAATGGATAATAGTGTTTACTCTTTGCCAGACAAGCCAAGAACTTCTATAGTTTCATTTATTTACTGTTGTATTAGAAATATGCTTGGCTGCAAGTAAGAGAAAAATCCAACTACACTGACTTAAATGATACAGATTTACAGCATGCCAAATAACATGAACATTAGAATATTAGAAAGTAATCTTTCTTTCAGCTCCACTATCCTAAGCTTTCAGATTTTTACATCTGTCACTTCATGTTCACAAAATGAAGCAGTACCTCCAAACATCACATCCACATTCAAGCTGGTATACTACTAAGGGTAAGAGGGGATGCTGTAATAATTATACCAGGACAAAAGGTGTCAGGCAGGACTGTTCTATGCAAACCAGCATGTACAGACACTACCTATGACAGAAGAACATGCTAAAGAACAACAGAGAACAAAACTGAAGTCTGGGGAAGTCAGGAGATTGGGATCCAAGTTTAAAGTTAAGTAAGACTCTGCCCTAAAAGGGTAAGGAGAAGAGAAAAGGCCTAAGAGTCAGAAGGAACATCCTGTGCACAAGCATGGGATAATGAAAGAGAATAACATATAGGACCAGCTGAAGAATAAAATGCCAGGGGAGAAGAAAAAGGTTTACAGGCATACCTTATTTTACTGTATTTTACTTTATTTCACTTTGCAGATACTGCATTTTTTTTAAAACAAATTGAAGGTTTGTGGCAACCCTGCATTGTCAGATGATGGTTAGCATTTTTTAGCAATAAAGTATTTTTTAATTAAGGTATGTACACTGTTTTTTTAGACATAATGCTGTTTCACTTAATAGAGTACACTATAGTAAATATAACTTTAACATGCACTGGGAAAACAAAAAATTCGTGTGACTCGTTTTATCGCAATATTTGCTTTATTGTGGTGGCCTGGATCCATACCTGCATTACCTCCGAGGTACGCGTGTAATAAATACCACAATGAAGTATCACCCCACACCCCTAAGAATGGTGATCATCAAAAAGACAAGGGATAACAAATGCTGGCTAGGATGTGGAGAAAAGGGAACCCTTGTGCACTGTTAGTGGGACTGTAAACTGGTTCAATCACTGTGGAGAACAGTATGCAGGTTACCCAAAAAATTAAAATTAGAACTACCACCCAATCCAGCAATCCCATTAATGGGTATATGTATCTCCAAAGGAAATGAAAACAGGTAACCAAAGAGACATGCACTCTAATGTTTATTGCAGCATTATTCACAATAGCCAAGGTATGGAAACAACCTAAGTGTCCATCAATGAATGAATGGATAAAGAAGATGTATATTTATACAATGAATAATATGCAGCCATAAGAAAAAAAGGAAATTCTGCCATTTGCAGCAACATTAATGGACCCTGAGGACATTATGCTAAGTCAGACAGAGAAAGACAAATACTGTATGATCTCTCTCATACGTGGAATCTAAAAAAACCAAAATCGTAAAAGCAGAGAGTAAAATGGTGTTTACCAGGGGCTAGGGGTGGGGGAATTGGGGAGATGTTGTTTAAGGGTACAGACTTGCAACTAGTAGATTAGTAAGTCCTAGAAACCTAATATACAGTACAGTGATTACAGACAACAAAACTATTATAAACATTAAACTTGCTAAGAGACTCCATTTTAATTGTTCCCAACACTAGAAGAAATGACAATTATGTAACACAATAGAGGTGTTAGCTAATGCTACTATGGCAATCATTTTGCAATATAAATGCAGCAAATCAATATGCTATACTACTTAAACTTAGACAATGTCGTATGCCATATAACTCAATAAAAAAATCAAGAAGTAATAAAAAATGAGTAATAAAATTGGGGCCAGATGATAAAAATAGATACTCTAAGGGTTTTGAATCTTATCAGGTAGGCAGTAGAAACACTGGACTTTTGGTTAAATGTGGTATTTCCACTACACCTCTTGAAATCATACTATACATCAGTAAAGGAATGAAAAGTTTGAATTCCAAAGGACAAAGAAGACAAAGAAAATGGAAGACAACATTCAAGACACATACGGCAATTTTTGGAAGATGCCAAGTAATTGGACAACAAGAGAAGCCACCGCAATGAGAAGCCTGCACACAGCAACGAAAAGTAGCCCCCGTTTGCCGCAACTAGAGAAAGCCCGCGCGCAGCAACAAAGACCCAACGCAGCCAAATATAAAATAAATAAATTAAAAAAAAAAAAAGAAAAAAGATGTGGGGCTAGAGGAATAAGAAGCTGGATGTCTAAGAAAGAAGCTCTTAGACTCCCATCCTCACTCTGCACAGCAAAGTGATATGCCTATCATTTTATTCCCAGCACTTGCCACAATGTCCAGCATATGTTAATGAAATCAATAAATAGATAGTACAGATTAAGGATAGGCAAATTTTTTCTTAAAGGGCCAGATTATATATATTTTATGCTTTGCAGACCAAGTGGCAAAACAGAGAATACTGAGTAGGCACTTATATAACTATATAAATGTAACCATTTAAAAGGAAAAAAAATATTCTTAGATCAAGGACCATAAAAGACACAGGCAGCAGGGCTGGTCTGCAGGCTGTAGTTTGCCAAGGACTTCCTGAGGGTTTAGATGCAGGGTACGGGAGAAAGAGAGGAGTTAAGGATGATGCCCAGGTTTTTGGTCTGCGCAACTAGAAGAATGGAGTTCCATTTGCTGAGATTGAGAAGACTACAGAAGAAAGAAGTTGGAAGCAAGGGGAAAACCAGCAGCTTCATTTTGGAAATGTTATGTGTGACATCCTAGTGAGAATGTAGAATAGGCAGCAGCGTATATGAATATGACATTTAGGGAACAAGCCTAGGTTAAGAATATAAATTTGGCCTCATTAGCAGAGACAGAATTTAAAAATACGAAACTGCATGAGATCATCAAGAGTATAGATAAAGAAGTGTAAAGAGTGAGCCTGAGTCACACCAATGTTTAGAGCTGTGTGCCACATAATTACCGAGCACTTGAAATGAGACTAGTTCAAACTGGGATGTGCTGTAAGTGTAAAATACATACCAGATTGAGAATATTCAGTAGAAAAAAAAGAATTCAAAATATTTCATTAATATTTTTTCCCCAAAATATCTGGACCAATTTATTCTCTCTCCAACAGGAAAAGAAGTATCCATTTTAGGGACTTCCCTGGTGGTCCAGTGGCTAAGACTCCACGCTCCCAATGCAGGGGGCCCGGGTTTGATCCCTGGTCAGGGAAGTAGATCCTGCATGCTACAACTAAAAGATCCTGCGTGCCACAACTAAGACCCGGCACGGCCAAATAAATAAATAAAGATTAAAAAGAAAAGAACTGTCCATTTTATTGCTCTGTTGCAAGCTTCAGGTTGTCTCACATTTATACCCATTTACTTCACAGGCCAAAAAAATGGTATCTAGTTTTAACATGCATTTTTGGATCATCAGTGAGTTGTTTAAAAAAATTCTTTTCCCATAATTTTGTAAGCCATATGCATTTCCTGTTTTGTAAATTGTCTCTTCCCCCACTTCTAAGGTCCAGTGGCAGGCAGAGAATACCCTACAATTAGTGTCTTGCCCAGCTTTCCACAGAAGTGGGTAGTAATACTAAATAAAAAACAGATGTGATAGTACTATGGATTGGTATCCTCCACACAGGATACCCTATGCAGCTAGGGTCATTAATATTTTTAAACTGATTATATATTGAAGTATTATTTTAGATATATTGGGCTAAATAAATGTTATTAAAATTAATTTTACCCATGGTTACTAGAACATTTTAAATTATGTATGTGGCTTGCATTATATTCCTATTGGATACTGCTGGTTTAGAGAATGAGACGACAAACAAGAACAACCATTGAGATGGGAAACCAGGGATAAAGGACATATTAAATGCCAAGAAAATAATCTGTTTCAAAGATGGAGTGATCAACTATGTCAAAATCTTCTGATAGGTCAAGTTTAAGACCAAACATTAACCACTGCGTTTAGCAACACTGAGGTCTTTGATGACCATAATGTCACAATTTTGGTGGAACACGTGTTCAAAGCCTGATTGGAGTGGATTCAACAGAGAAAAGAGGAGAGAACCAGAGACGGTGGGTATGAACACCTCTTAAGGATACTGGCTGAAAAGAAGAACTGAGATATGGGCAGAAGCTGAAGGACAAAACTATGCCATGAAATGGTATTTTTGAGATTGAGTAACATGAATAAAGCATGTTTGTATGCTGATAGGAATGATCCAGTAGAGCAGCAAATTCATTACTCAAGGGATAAAGGTGAGAATTGGTAGACCAATGTCTTTGAATATAAGACTGAGTATGGAATCTAAGGCACAAGCAGAAGGGATCACTCTTAGAAGCAGAGAAAGTTTATCTACATAACAGAAGGGCAGCAGAAAAGAGGTCACATATGCAAGTAGGTGGGAAGACTGCTTCTGTTTATTCAGTGCAACAGAAAGGTAGGTCATTTGCTTCAAGTGAGGATGGTCAAAGTGTTAGAAGTTTGAGGGGAGTGGAGTGAATGAACTAGGGAAATGTAATGATTGTTAGGGAGCACGGAGGGCCTACGTGCAGTTACTGGTGATGAAATGGTAGTAGGACCAATCAGTGGAAATGAATTTTTTTCCAGTCACACTGAGATGTGCAGGTTTAAGGGCAGAGTAGGCCAAGGGTTAGATTCAACTAGAATTGAGGTATAACAAGGCAAGAGAGGAAGGGAGCTGAAAGTATATGCAATGGAATGACTGTAATAAAGGATGATGATACTTAAATTTGGAAAAGAGGGTCAAGAGGTTAATAACAATGAAACGATGATATAAATAAACTGAAGTCCAAGTAGGAGTGAAGAACTCTAGGAATCAGAACACAAGTAATTTAGAAACAGAGGTGGTGGTCTAAGAACGGGATGCTTTAAACTTCAAAGATCATTAAGGGGTTACAAAGACTAATCTAAGGTATGGTCATTAAAAAGAGAAATTCTAAATGCTTCTAAAGAGAAAACATGAGTTGCATATAAAGAATCAGGATGGTAACACTGGGATTACAAATCAGTGGAACGATGCCTTCAAAATGCTGAGGAAGTTATTTTCCAGCCTAGAAATCTATTACAGCCAAACTATCAATCAGGTGTGAGGGCAGGGAAGACATTTTCAGACATGCAAGGTCTCAAAGAAAAATTCCCTCCCTGTCTCCCCGAAGAAACTGGAGACACTGCACAAAGTAATAAACTAAGAACAATAAAGGCACGAGATCCAGGTAACTAGGGATCTAACAAAAAGAGAGGGAAATGGAATTCCCAGGAGAATGGTGCAGAGAAACCTGGGATGACAGCTGTGCAGTGGGCCTAGAAAGCAACTGACCCAGCCTGAAGCTAGAGAACAAAGAAGTTCAAGAAGAGCATTTCAAAACAAAAATTATAAATTACCTGATATATATATATATAGATGTTTATATACATGATGAAATATACAGATTACCTGATGTGTTTAATAATAATGGGAAAAGAAGAATTAAGGAAAAGTACACATAAAACTAAGCAAACCAAAAAGAAGAGGTAGTTATTACCTTCAAGAAAAAAAAAATTTGTATGAGGAAAAAAAAGCATACACTACTCTGGCTCATCTGTCATTAATATATATACAATCACAATAATGTCAGAATTGAATGATTTAACCACAAAGTGAATTACTATTTGGAGTGAGGAGGTAATGTATGAATGCTAAACATATGCTAAAAATGTGCTGCTATACTATAGCTAAAAACTGATAAACCCTTAAACCCAGAAACTAGAATATAAGCCTATTATACAGAAACATAGAAGTAGATAGTAGAAAAAGCTAAAAGAATTGAATATTATTATGAATGGATAAGGAAAGAGCAGAGCACTATAATTTTTTCATTATAAGTCTTGTGGGCTATTCGATTTTGTATACTATGTACAAGTATCATTACTTTTATTAAAATACACACCCTAGTGAAAACTTTCAAAGAGCAAAACTGAACATGACCAGATTACCTTTAAGAAACTGATGGTCAAGTGGAGAATGGACTAGAGGGAAAAGACTAGGCCAGATAGTAGAGTTCAGAAACTCTCACAGGAGCCTAACCTAAAGCGGACAGAGGCATGAACTAAAGCAGGAACAATGAGAGGGAAGAAAAAACAGTGCCCAGATTCAAGACACTTGCAAGGTAAAAGGATCTGGATGTCGGAGGTTAAAAAAAGTAATCAAAGATAACACTAAAGACACCATTTTACAAGATACAGAATCCAAGAGGAAAAGCCATCCAATGGGGGAACTGTGGTTCCCATTTGCATGAGAGCAAGATATTGAGAAAGAAACATCTTTAGGCAACTGAAAACGTCTCCAGTTCAGGAGTAAAAACAAAGCAGAGACAAAATACATAATCATCTAGGAACTTCTGAAGCATCCACTTCAAACAAGCAAATTATTTAAGTCGTTCTTATTTATTCATTACCAGGCCTCTTAAGGATTTTACTGGAAGATCAATTTTTTTTTTAATTATTAAAACTGAGACAAATTTATCTGGAAAATCTGAAAAGTTTAGCAAAACAGGAAAAATATCATCTTTCCAGCCTAGGAGCTAACTTTTGTTTATGTTTCTTTTCAGTTTTCTTTATTTTTACATAATTGATTACATTGTGTGCTGCCTTCTTAACCTTTTAAAGTATGCCTTTTTCCATTATATTAAATACTTTGTGATCACTATATATTCATTACACGTAATCAGTTATGTGTAATAAATTAACCATAATTTATTTCAACCATAACCCTAATGGTGGCATTTTGATTGATACCAGTTTTCCCTATTAAAAACACTGATTAATGCACTTGGGCATAAAGCATCCACATTTCTAATAATTTCTTTAAGGCTGAGTTCTAGAGGTGAACTAACTAGTTTAAATGGTGTCAATATGTTTAAGACTCTTGATATATACACTGCCAAACTGTTTTCCAAAACAGCTATGCTAATGCATACCCCCCACTAGTAAAAAAAAAAAAAAAAAAAAAAAAAAGTGCCAACATATTGCATCCTTACCAACATTGAATATTCTCATTTTAAAAACTTTGTAGATGAAAAGTGAACTAATTATTATTTTGTTTTTCTTGGATTACACTGAGCCTAAATTTTTAAAATATTATGGCCATTTGATAACCTTCCTCTATGAATGAGGTATTTATTTTACTGCGCATTTATTCATTCGGGTTTTAGTATCATGCTTTATTTGAATGGGATCTTAATACACAAAAATTGATTATTTTGTTGTCTATATTTTTCCTAAGAATTTTTTCTATCAGTTTTCTTCCTATTAGTCCTTTCCTTTAGGATTTCTCCCATCTCTTAGTAAGTCCTTCATCCAGAGACTATATAGAAATTTGATTACTTCTATCATAAAAAAATTTTTTTAGTTTATTTAAAAAGAAAGTAATACAGGCATATAATAAAAATTCCAGTAGTACAAACAAGTATATACCCTGACCCTCAAATACCCTAGTTATCTTCTTGTGTATGAAGATTTAAGTACCTATCTCTTTAGAAAAAAGAAAACAAAAACAGTAGCAAGCTACACATGCTTTTCTACACCTAACTTATTTTATATTAATTTGGAAATCTAATCTCATCTGTATAAGTAAGCCCACCTCCTCCTCTGAAAAGGTTACACAACACTTACTTGGCTGTATGAGTGTAGTGTCATTTAATGAGTCTCCTATTGATGGACATTAGTTTCCAGACTTTAGTTACTGCAAACAACACTACAATTAATGTCCTTGTATGTAGACCTTTGGGGATAAGCACAAATATATTTATAGGCTAAATTCCTAAAAGTGAAACTGCTGAAACAAGACATGCATTTTAAGTCATAGATATTACCAAACTGCTCTTTTAAAAAGTTGTATGAATTTACACTCCCATCAAAAAATGTATGAATCTTGCTTATAATGGAATCCTGTCCTAACTAATAAATGTGGAGGGAGTGCTAGAGTTCAAAATCATCATTTTGCAGCCAACACAGTCAAGATTAGTCCAAGCAAGTATCATGAATGGATACTAAATATATAGGGAGAGACTTTAATGAGCAGGATATTTATATGATCTTAAAGTGTTTCCCTAGAGATTCCTTATTATGTATGCAAGGTTAGATATAGTAACCATATGGGAATGTAAACTGGTGCAGCCACTATGGAAAACAGTATGGAGGTTCCTCAAAAAACTAGAGTTGCCATATGATCCTGCAATTCCACTCCTGGGCATATATCTAGACAAAACTATCATTTGAAAATATACACGCACCCCAAAGTTCATTGCAGCACTATTTACAACAGCCAAGATATGGAAACAACCTAAATGTCCATCGACAGATGAATGCATAAAGAAGATATGGTATATATACAGTTGAATACTACTCAGCCATAAAAATGAAATAATGTCATTTGCAACAACATGGATGGACCTAGAGATTATCATACTAAGTGAAGTAAGTCAGAAAAAGAAAGACAAATACCATATGGTATCACTTATATGTGGAATCTAAAATATGACACAAATGAACTTATCTATGAAAGAGAAACAGACTCACAGACAGAGAACAGACTTGTGGTTGCCAAGGGGAAGAGGGGGTGGGCGAGGGATGGATTGGGAGTGTGGGATTAGCAGATGAAAACTATTATATATAGGATGGATAAACAACAAAGTCTTACTGTATAGCACAGGAACTATATTCAATATCCTGTGATAAACCATAATGGAAAGAAATATGAAAAAGAATATGTATATATGTATAACTGAATGTGTATATATGTATAACTGAATCACTATGATATACAGTAGAAATTAACACAACAATGTAAATCAACTATACTTCAGTAAAATAAATTTTTTTTAAAAAGTAACCATATAGCAATCAGAAAACACCTTGATGGGGTGATAAAATCACATCACCATTGAGGGGCAGATGGACACTGTATGCCTCAGATGTGATATCATAAGAAGGACACAACATCACTCACATCATATGCCAGCCAGGACTGCATAATATAAATCTAATCATGAAGAAAGAGCAGACAAACCCCAAGTGAGGAACATTCTATTAAAAAGGGGAAAGCAGGAGAGGGCTGCATTTTCCAAAAATATTACTGTCATTAGAGACAAAAGGATAAGGAACTGTTATAGATTAAAGGACACTAAAGAGATATGCAGCTAAATGAAGGACATGATCCTAGACTGGATCCCATACCGTAGGGAAAGATAAGAAGGACATTACTGAGTCAACTGATAGAAATGGAACATGGGTAATGGATTGGTATTATAGATTTACTGAGGTTGATAATTGTGCTGTAGTTGTGTATGAGAGTGCCCTTTTCCTTACAAGGTGCATACTGACGTGTCTCAGGGAAGAAGATCATAATGTACACAACTTACTCTGCAATGATTCAGAGAAAAAAAATACATATATACATACATGCATGAGAGAAAAACTGAAAAAACAAATGAGATAATAGGTTAATAGCAGCTGAATCTGGGTGTTCTTTGTGCTGTTACTGTAACTGCTGTTATTTGGAAAATATTTCCAAATAAACTTTCTTTTCAAAGATTAAAAAGAGGGAAACAATGACTATTCATATCCTACACACACACACACACACACACACACACACACACACACACACACACAGCATGTGAGTGCCTGTTACAGGTAGAACATGGTATCTCACAGTTTTAATTTGCATTTCTAAAGTGAGGTTAAGAATCTTATGTTTAATGGTCATTTTATTTCCGTAAACTGTCTTCCGATTTTTAAATAACTTTTTACACTTGAAATATTTTTTCTATCTACAATTTACTCTGATGTTGTTATAAACTGAATGTTTGTGTCCCCCTCTCACTCCCAAACTCATATGTGAAATTCTAATGCCCAGTGCGATAGTATTTGGAGGTGGGGCCTTTGGGAGGAATCCACAGAGTTGTTTAACAAAAAGTCGCAAGGCTTAAAAAAATAAAAAATAAAAAAGAGGGGGAACCTATAGATCGAGACTTAAGACATATCAATCAACTGCAGTAAACAGCCTGAATGTGTCCCGTCAAATTTTATATGTTGAAACCTAACCTTCAATGTGATGGTACTGGGAGATGGAGCCTTTAGGAGGTGATCAGGTCATGAGGCTGGGGCCCTCATACATGGGATTAGTGTCCTTATAAAAGAGACTCCAGAGAGCTCCCCACCCTTCCTTCTGCCATGTGAGGCCACAGTGCAAAGATGAACCAGGAAGCAGGCCCTCACCAGGCACCAAATCTGCTGTTGCCTTGATCTTACACTTCTTAGCTTCCAGAACTATAGGAAATAAATTATTGTTTATAAGCTACCCAGTCTATGGTATGCTGTTATGGCAGCCCAAATGGACTAAGGAAGATGTAAAACGCTGATGAAGTAATTTTCAAGGGTACTAACTAATTGTTCCAGTACTATTTGGGAAAAAAATCCTTTCTCTTTCCCACTGATTTTTTATGTCTTTTTGGGTGTACTTTAAGAATGTACTTAAAATAATTTGTATGACTCTTCTCACTTTTTAACTCAAACTAATCTTATAAAAAATTCCATCCAAATGGATAAGACTTTCCATAATGACATCCATATCAATTCAAATATGTAGCTAAAAAACCAATGAGTGTATAAGAAGTACACAGTATTTCATAAACAACTCATAAGCCACACATTCAAATGTGAAAATCACATTAGGCATATATTTCATTATTCTCATATACATAATATAAATTTAGAAAAGCTTTGCACTGAACCATTGCTGGAGCCTAAGATATTTATTCTGTATCAGTAACAGTGTGGAAAAAAAAACAGTTTCAACAAAGTAAAGAATTAAACAAAAATAATTACTTATCAATAGTTTCAAATGCTATCACATCTCCCCTTAAAATATCAGTATCTGAAATCTTTTTTTTATGATAAAGAGAAAAAAATCTTTCTATGTCTAAAATGCACAACACTTCCTCAGGCTGAGGTACTTAGTACTAAGTGGAAGAAAACGTTTATATTCTAAATTATTCTTCATAACTTTGTTTTCCTTAGCTCCCTCTTATCTAAAGACTGAGATTGACAGAAGGAACACACATTAAGATGAAGGTCCTTTCTTGGAGAAAACTGGATTGTTTTAGCCAATATATTTGTAAACATCAACAGCATATTACTTTAAAAAACTATTTTTAACTATAAATGTTGACAAAAAAATACATATCACACAATCATTTAAATACTTCACACTGAATAAGGTGGTCAACGAGCTTCAGGAATTCTTATATTACAAAATCTTACCTCTTCAAAAACAGCAGCTTTATTTACTTTTTCCCTTGCAATGTCACAGATTTTCAAGATACCCAGAGCAAAAGCTTTCATGGCAGGATCTTCTATAAAGTCTGGATTATGAATGTAAAGGCACGTAAATACTGTCTGTGCCAAGGAATGGCCTTCTAACCATGTTATCTATAAAGAAATAAAAGAATGCACATGTTTAAGGTGATACACAGAGTCTGAAAAGTCTGATCCAACAGTCAAAGGCCAGAGTGCCACAGGCCCAAATAAATATGATTAATCACAAGATTTAAAAGATGATTAAAAGGAAGGTCAGAAAAGACAAAATACAGTTAGAATTCACTTTCATTAACTAAAGTCTTTCAAGAATTAAAAACATGATTACCTTAAAGTAACAGATATGGGAAGCATTCTTTTATATAATTCAGTTTGCGAATATTCAGAGATTAATGAAATTACAGGGCCTCCTTACATCACATCCAAAAGCTATCAATTCTACAATGTAGTCAATAAAAACCCATGAAATTAAGGAATTCACAACTTTAGAGCTAACCTGGTTCTTAGCCACTCATTCAACTCTTCTTTTTCAACCCAACTATTACTAACCCAGTCAAGTGCATCACATCTCACCTGGATTACTACAAGAAACTATGCAACTGTTTCCCTGCCTCCCACCTCTACTTCAGTAACCCCATTCAGAGGGATCTTTCTAAAACACAAAAATAATCAGGCAACACCATTTTACTGAGTGACTACCATGAGCCAAGTACCATGTGCTAGAAGCTAGAAGAACAGCAGCCAAAACTGAGTAATTATGATATCTAAGTACTATGCTAGGTATTTTCATATATCTTATCTCATTTTTTCCTAACACTTTGAGGAAGGCGGTATTTTTCTCATCTTACATATAAAGAAATAGTCAGAGAGTGTAAATAATTTGCCCAAGTTTATTCAGTTATAATTTACACTAAGTCCAAGAATTCTGCAATAGAGCAAAAAAAAATGCTACATTACAAAATGAGAAAAGCACATGAAAACTGCTCTAATTAAGATGTGTATTTTGTGTTACTAGTGTGCAGAAGAGAGACTTTCCAGACTGAAAACCATCTGCCTATTAAAGTTCAAACTTAGATACAGCCCCGAGTCTCACAGAATTGTTCCTCAACTTTGACAAAAATCCTCCTCCTTGCCTCCTTTTATCCTATTCCACTAGGACAGTAAATGGCGAAACAGTAATTAAAACATCTCTGAGAGAAACAGACAGCTTTGGAGGAAGAAGAATCAGGACCAGGATTCTGGTTATGCCCCTTCCTAGCAAAGTAACCCTAGGCAAATAGATAAGAGTGACACCAGATAGCTCACAGAGCTGATATAAGACCTAAGTGAGGGACTTCCCTGGTGGCGCAGTGGTTAAGAATCCGCCTGCCAATGCAGGGGACACAGGTTCAAGCCCTGGTCCGGGAAGATCCCACATGCTGCGGAGCAACTAAGCCCGTGCGTCACAACTACTGAGCCTGCCCTCTAGAGCCCATGAGCCACAACTACTGAGCCTGCCCTATAGAGCCTGCGAGCCACAACTACAGAGCACGCATGCCACAACTACTGACGCCCACACACCTAGAGCCCATGCTCCGCAACAAGAGAAGCCACCGCAATGAGAAGAACACGCACTGCAATGAAGAGTAGCCCTCGCTCGCCGTAACTAGAGAAAGCCCGCGCACAGTAACGAAGACCCAATGCAGCCAAAAATAAATAAATTAAATAAATTTATTAAAAAAAAAAAAAAGACCAAAGTGAAAAATACACACAAAAAATACATAACAGAAGTACTTCACACACACTGGCAATCAATGAGTATTTTACTGGATGCACAAATGAAGAAATTTTATATTATTTCTAAGGACAATGATTTAATATCAAGTTTAAAAAAGAAAGGGACAGTCAGAAAGAAGGGGGCAGAAAAAAGGGCTGTACAAATGAGAATTTTCCCACAATTAAACCACATGATCCAGGGAAGACAACCTATTCAGCATATATATAAAAATCATTAAAAAATTTTCTTCATAGTAGAAAATGGCCAGTTTACTTCAGTATACCTTAGATTAGGAAAAAAACTTATCCAAAGCCAATCCAAAATTCTCGTTGGTTCAATTTCATGCTTATTAATGGAACCTCCCAATTTCAGATTTGTTTCCCTGGGTAGCGTGAGAATAAAAAGGGTACTTTGGATAATGCCTATATATTATTATCTTCCTTGGAAAGAAAATATCCTTCCAGAAAATGAGAACCTAAAACCACTCAGATGAAAAGATAAAATGCTGTTTCCTACAGCATAACTTGGCCTGCTAATCTTATGTACATCTTACTAGGCCAAGCATTACATATATTTCATATTCAATGTTGATGTATATACTTCCAAACTGAAATTCAAGTAAGTCACAGTTTTTAAATTAACCAACATGTTATCTTAACTCTTACCAAACAGCAAAAACATGTATCCATTATCCCTATCAATTCAGGCAAGGTGAGGTCTTTAATTTTAATGGTGCCATCCTAAAAAGAAGGGGAAATATGACATATATATAAGTTTTTAAAATATGTATGGCTACTATGTACAGTAAATATTTTAAAATATCAGTTCTAAGGAAACTATCTCATCAGCTGATAAAACTAAGGTGCCAAATTAACTCTGTATTCTTAAAAATAATGTATCTTAATGGGTCTTCAATATGAAAAATCAAAGCCTCTCAAATTTGAAACAGAATAAAGGCCTTTATAAAAAAATAAAGTCAAACCAACAAGCATTTTAAAAGCACAGTTCAAATTAGTTTTAAACATTAATAAGTATGAAGCATTTTAATGAATTGAAACTACTCACAAAGAAAATAAAACTACTTACAAAGAAAAAAAATGTTTTAAACATTTCCCTTAAACTAATTAACTATACTACTCATAATTTTTTTTTTAACACTATCCACTTACTTAGCAAATCTTTCTTCACAAAATACGCAAAAATTAAACTCTGAGGCAACTATGAATGAACTTCTAAATCAATTCTCATTGAGTTAAACATCTAGTTCACTACCACGAGCATTTTACTTAATATATTAATACATAAAATTTAATCCCTAAGCCAATTACCCAGGTATATGAATACATACTCAAATGCTTTCAAAAATTAACTTAAAAAATGCACACAGACACAAATTTAGAGCAAGCTTTTAATGGAGACCTTAAACAATTAAAATTTCAATGGAAAGAGAAAGATAACCAACGCTTGTTTACATACCTGAGAGGCATTTAAGAAAATTACACTTTAACATACGAAGTTTGATTTCCGTTATTAATCAAAATGTTTTAAAATATGAATAACAAACAACAAAAGAAAACACAAAAGGCACAATGGTGACTACCTTGATAGCTTGTTCAAAACTGAGAACTTTTCGATTAACTTGGTTTCCAATCATGCCAGCATCCATCTTGGGATCCATCATTTCAATGGCTGACATAGCTTCAAAAAGACCAAATCTGCAAATAAAAAAACTGACTCTACAAATTGTTTATGAACTAATAAGCTTACCCAGATTCCAACAATGGTACAAAAATTATTACAGTACTTTAAATAACTACCCTATTTTATGTATTTGGTCTTCCCAACTTGCTATCACTTCTACTTCAATTAGATAATCTTCCTTTAACATAAAAATTCTTCCATGTACTTGTCACTCAAATTATTTTACATGTACTATGAGGCAAGAAAAGAACTAAAACCAAAGTTGTTTTTGTTCTTCCTTCAAAAAGTTCACACATTAGAAGTTTTTGGAAAAAAAGAGATCAACTGATCTACAATGGATTTCATTTTGCCTTCTTTAAATAATTTTCTCTATTTAACACTTAGAAAGTTATGTTTGGAATAATCATTATCAAATGTAACTTTTAGATTTTTTTCATTTTCTTTACACCTTGAAAGTCTAAAAACCTGGCATGTTACCATCTATAATGCCCAAAGTTTTGGCCATTACATAAGAAAAAAATAAAATCCAGAAATTTTGATGGTCTGATGTTTGTAGCTTATTAGACATAGAAGCAGATAGTTGTGATGTAGTGTGGACAGATTAGTTAGTATATCTTTAATTGAGATATGAGAAAAGAAAAGCCTAAAAGAAAGTTCGACTGTCCATCAAGCTACTGACTTCCTATTTTGCTTGGTCTAAGCCATTAGATTACCAGGAAAATAAAGACATCTACCTTGTTACATTAAATCATTTCTCTCAGAAAAGCAGCAGCAGTAAGACATCAAGAAAAATAAACAAATCGGACCTAATCAAACTTACAAGCTTTTGCACAGCAAAAGAAACCATAACCAAAATGAAGACAACCTACAGAATGGGAGAAAATATTTGTAAATGATGCAACCAACAAGGGCTTAATTTCCAAAATACATAAACAGCTCATACAACTCAACAACAACAACAACAAACAACCCAATTGAAAAATGGGCAGAAGACCTACATAGACGTTTCTCCAAAGAAGAAATACAAATGGCCAGCAGGCACATGAATGAAAAGATGCTCAACATCTCTAATTATTAAAGAAATGCAAATCAAAACTACAATGAGGTACCACCTCACACTGCTCAGAATGGCCATCATTAAAAACTCTACAAATAACAAATGCTAGAGACGATGTGGAGAGAACGGAACCCTCCTGCACTGTTGGTGGGAATGTAAGTTGGTACAGCCACTACGGAAAAGAGTACGGAGGTTCCTGAGAAAACTAAAAATAGAATTACCACATGATAAAGCAATCCCACTCCTGGGCATATACAGACAAAACTTTAATTCAAAAAGATACATGTACCCCTATGTTCACAGCAGCACTATTGCACAACAGCCAAGACATGGAAACAGCCTAAATGTCCACTTACAGATGAATGGATAAAGAAGGTGTGGTACCTAAATACAATGGAATACTACTCAGCCATAAAAAAGAATGAAATAATGCCATTTGCAGCAACATGGATGGACCTAGACATTACCATACTAAGTGAAGTCAGACAGAAAAAGACAAAAACCGTATGATATCACTTACATGTGAAATCTAAAATATGACACAAATGAACCTACCTACGAAACAGAAACAGACTCACGGACATAGAGAACACACTTGTGGTTGTCAAGGGGGAGGGGGTTGGGGGAAGGATGCAGTGGGAGGTTGGGGTTAGCAGATGTAAACTATTATATAGAGAACAGATAAACAACAAGGTCCTACTGTATAGCACAGAGAACTATATTCAATGTCCTATGATGAACCATAATGGAAAAGGATACATAAAAAAACATGTACATACGTATAACAATCATTTTGCTGTACAGCAGAAATTAACACATTGTAAATCAACTATAATTCAATTAAAAAAAAAAAAGAAGAGCTTTAAGGAGACACTCCCTGAAATCCATCAAACCTCTTAATGCTTCAATTTAAGATACTCTGACAATATGAGCATACTGAAGAAAACTCTCATCTATAAATCTGACACAATGTTGCGAATCAAAACCCAAATGGTATTTTTCAAAGAGCTTGTCAAGCCGAAAGAGAAAATATGCAAAAATGGAAAAGAACCTTTTCAATAAAACAATAGGGATTCACCAAATATCAAAGATACTATAAACCTGTAATAATTAAAAGCATTCTAGCATACACAGATGAAGAAAAAACAATCCAAAGCCATGTTTTTGTAGGAAGTACATATGATAAAGGTGGAATTTCAAATTAGTGGAAAAACAGTGTATTAGTCAATAAATACTATTAAGACAAATGGCTAACCATCCTGAAAAAGTGAAATCTTTGATTTACGCAATTTAATAAAACAAACCCCAGGCAGATCTAAGTTCTAAACCTAAAATAAGCAAACAAACAAAAACTCTTTTAATAATTAACAAAGCTACAAAGAAAAAAGTTGATAACTCCAACTGTGTAAAATATTAAAAATTTATATGCAACAATAAACCAGTCAGTTAAAACACTGACAATTATCTAGGGGAAATATTTTTAATATAGGTAATTTTGAAAAAGTTAATATCCAGAATATATAACTAACTCATACAAATAGGAAAAGACAAATAATCCAAAGAAAAGTAGGCAAAGGACATGAATGGATAATTAACAGAAGAGAAAATATAAACTATTAATAAAAAAGTAAAAAGCTATTCAAATTCTAATGTAATCAAGTAATGCAAAACAAAATGATGCTGGTTTTTGGCGGGGGGGGGGCGGGGTAAGGAAACTTTTGTTTTTTAATTTGTACTCTCATATGCTGTTGGTGTTAGTGTAAATTGATAAAGACTTTTGTGAGGGAAAAAATTTGACTGAATCCATTAAAATCCAGTCATTTGATTTCTGGGCTTCTATCCTAAAAATCATTTGCACATGTATATGTATAAAGAGGCTTGTATAAATTAAATGTTTTCAATTTTCCCATGTTACCAAAAAATGTTGCAATCTGAATGTCCATCAATAGGGATACCATAGAACAAATTATGGTACAGTCATTTTATAAAATAAAAAGCAGCAGTTAAAATGAACAAGGTGGAGCTAACATGGAAAGATCTCCAAGATATACTGAAAGGGGGGGGTGGGGAATTTGCAGAATACACACAGTCGGCCCTTGCTATACAGGGGGTTGGCTCCAGGAGCCTCCACAGATGCTCAAGTCCCTTACATAAAAAATGGCATATAGATGAATACTGTACTATATATCCCCATTTACAGTTAACTAGTTCTATAGATTTCATTCACGTATATAAGTATATATATTTTTTATAGGTCCAGGACATGTAACAATCTGATGACTTATAACAATGACTATCTCCAAGCAAAGAACAGAGATTGTGTTGGAGAGATGGTGTCATGGGAAGTTCTGCTTCATCTCTAATGTTTAAATTTGTTAAAAACAAAGTATCCGTTTATTGCTTATATGAAAACAACTAAAGAAAAGCTGTTAATGGCACAATTAAAACGCTAGATCAATAAAGTCTACCATATGACCCAGCAATCCCACTACTGGGCATATACCCTGAGAAAACCATTCAAAAGGACACATGTACCCCAATGTTCATTGCAGCACTATTTACGACAGCCAGGACGTGGAAACAACCTAAATGTCCAACAACAGATGAATGGATAAAGAAGATGTGGTACATATATACAATGGAATATTACTCAGTCATAAAAAGGAACAAAATCGGGTCATTTGTAGAGATGTGGATGGACCTAGAGTCTGTCATACAGAGTGAAGTAAGCCAGAAAGAGAAAAACAAATATCGTATATTAATGCATATATGTGGAATCTAGAAAAATGGTACAGATGAACCTATTTGCAAGGCAGGAACAGAGACACAGATGTACAGAACGGACATGTGGACACAGGCGGCAGGGAAGGGTGGGACAAATTGGGAGATTAGGATTGACATATATACACTACCATGCATAAAATAGCTAGCGGGAACATGCTATAAAGCACAGGAAGCTCAGCTCGGTGCTCTGTGATGACCTAGACAGGTGGGGTGGGGGGTGGGAGGGAGGCTCAAGAGGGAGAGGATATAAGTATACATATAGCTGATTCACTTCATTGTACAGCAGAAACTAACACAACAATGTAAAGCAGTTATACTCCAATAAAAAATTTTTTTTAAAAATAAGGTATTTGCTTTATTAGTAAAATTGCTACAGAAACCAGAGTAGCAGTAAGTTAGCTATTCCATGCACTCAACAAATACTGAGTGCCTGCTTATGTGCTAGGCACTGTTCTAGGCACTTGAGATACATGAGTGAGCAAAAAAAACTTGCCTGTCTCATGGGGCTTACGTTCTAGTGGAAGGAAACAAACAATAAAGATAAGTAAATGACATAGAAGGCTAGAAGACCATACATGCTAGGGGGAAAAGAAATGACAGTTAAAGAAGATATGGATTAAAAGGATACAAATTTAATAGATGGCCAGGGCAGGCTGCTGGCAATCATGATCCCTGGGCTCAGTGTCTAAAACCTTGGGGAAATGAAGAGGGCTATGTCCCTCTAGCGGCCCTCTCTCAAATGTTATTCCATAGTCAGGAGCCACATTCTTTCCTGCATTAGCTTATGGTTTGATTTCATTATATCCTTCCTATCACGGCCTGTGACATCAAAATGATGACCTACAGTGGTTCTCAAAGTGTGGTCCCTAGATCAGCAGCATCAATCTCACCTGAGAACTTGAGAAATGCAACTTCTGTGATCCCACACTAGACCTACTAAATAAGGAACTCTGGGGGTGGGTTCCAGAAATCTGTGTTTTAAAACCCTTCTGATGATTCTGATGTCACTAAAGTCTGAGAAGAATTAAGCTTCAAGTTCCTACTTCCCCTAACAAATGTCCAATCTTGTCTACTTACTAATTTAAAATTTCATACTCCCAACCTTGAAAATTGAGTCTGGCCACAGCAGTATGGGAACTGAGGCTATCTATGGGAGTATAAATATAATCAAGAATTTCCTTTCATTTACCTTTCTAGGGATTCTCAATCTACTTTCATCTAGGCATTTAATCACCTACCTCTGGTCATCAACCAGCGTTATCACATACGACATGCAACCAATACCTTTTCTCAAGAAATTCCACATCCTGTACACCTACCCTCAAGGAATGACCATAAGTCACAGTTTCACTAGGTACAACCACTTCCTATCACGACTAAGGTCAGCTGCCCCAAAACAGCTGACCAAGGTTAAAAATATATAATTAGTGTTATTCTTACAGCTTTGAAATGTAAAATTACTCAGACTTCAAGGAATACTATTGCACAGGAGACAAAATAGATGGAAATATTACACTACACTATTTCAAAGGACACAAATACTTACAGCTTATCATGAAGCAGTTCTCCCAACTTTAGTTCTAAAAGAAACAAAGAGAAAAATCTTTTGAATAATACCTATTTATATTTAACTGTGAATTCTAAGAAAAAAATGAAACAAAATATTAGCACCTGAAAAATGTGCTTGCAGTCCTTTAAACTTCATTTTCTAAGAAATGGTCATGTTATTTCTACTCAATTACTAATATAATGTCTTCTACACAGTGAATATTTAAACACTAACTATAAATTGAACTTCTGAGAATTAACAAGTGACCCATCACAGGCTACAATAATACAACCAGAATTATCAGCCTCATTTTAAAAAAACCACTAATACATTTCTCCCTAAGTATACTTTTTCACAGAACTGTATGCTATTTCTCAAGTTGTTTTTAACCTACTTGGCATCATAATCTAATCTCTTTTTGTCCCAGGAACAGTGTCGAAACTATTTTTTTATTACATTTTATTTAAATAATGTAGAAAACACTTGCATAAACAGCTGATCAAAAGAGTGTTAATCCTCCATAAAGCAGCAGTTCTCAACCTTGGCTGCATATCACTATCAATTGGGGAGCTTTTGAAAACCCCAATGTCCAATCAGCACCCCAAACCAATCAAATTCTAGGAGTGGGACCCATAGAGTGGTTCTAAAGTACTCCAGATGATTTCAATGTGCAAGTAAAGGGAGAACCACTACTGTATCATTTTTAAGTAGCTTAAATGTTGATGGTCAACTCCTGTGGAAGACATAAAGAAGCAGTTCTCAGAATATTACTAATCTCCCTAGCTAATAAGTTAAATGACATTCATTTTTTAAAGTTCCATGTACTGAAACAGATAAATCAATGAGAAGCATTTATCAAAATACTATAATGAAGCATAATAGAACAGACAGTGGTTCTCAAAGATGGTTTGAGAACCCAGGAGTCTGTGATGTTAAAGTCATTTTGTAATAATACTAAAACTAAAATACTAAAATAATACTAATACATTTTGTAAATAATACTAAACTTTTTTTCATTGTGTTGACATTTACAACGATGATGCAAAAGCAATGGTGTAAAGAGGAAAAGGGCAAAACTCTGTAGCTTCAGCACAAATCAAGACAGTGGCCCCAAGCTAAACAGTGTATTCTTCACTTCCATGCACTTTCACTTAAGAAGACCTTGATGGAACAGTAAAAATTATTAATCTCAGGGCCAGGACCAGAGTGCAAGTAAGGCATGGAGGGTGCAAAACTTAAGGAGGTACTTTCAAGTAGTGCCTTCTTAAATTTTGTACCCTAATTGCCTCACTCACTTCATCCTAGGGCTGGTCCTGATATATGTAATTAAATTTCAATCTTTGAATACATCTTTTTAATATTCTATTTGACAAATGGGAAGTATACATAAACACTTCCTCTGCTTACCAAAGTAAGAGACTGTCTCAAGGAAAAGCTCTTGCACAACTATCATGGAACACCACTTTTACTTGAAAGAACAGTGACAAATTATAGTTATTCAGACTTGTCAATATGACATTTTCTTGAAAATAAATGAGTTTGTCACTTTAGGAAAATAACTGACAAGGTTTATTGCCAGTGATAAAATTTGAGCTTTCAAGAAAAAATCAGAATTCTGGAAAACATGTATCTGCCACTGTGAACTTGACAGTGTCCCAATACTTAAAAAGGCTTTCCTGAGGATACTGTGGCGATATTAACAAATGTGCTTTTTAATACTGTATAATGAAATGTGTCAACACTTGGAAAATGTGCTTAACTCACTAAACCAATATTTTGCAAATAGCAATGCATGTTACAAAATCAGGCATGGATAAAAGATCCATTCAACGTTCTAGACAGACCAATATACTTTATGTAACACAGCATGAAAGGTCCACTGATATGCTTTCAGATTCCACACTGCAAACTTAATCTTTAAGAAACTACCACCTGCCAAGTTTTGGTATAGTAGCAAAGAATATCCACAATTACCTGAAAAGGTTCCACCATCTTTTAACTACATATTTGGTGAGGCCTGATATACTTCCTATACTTCTACCAAAACGACATGTGGCAACAGACTGAACACAGAAGCAGATAGGGAATTCAGGTGCCCTCTATTATGCCGACATCAAAGAGATTTTCAAAAGTATAAAATAATGCCACTCTTCAAAGTTGTTCTTTGTTTTGGAAAATACATTTTTCATTTTAAAAATGTTATGGTGACATGCAATGGGTTTATTACCATTTTCAAATGAACAAGTATTTTTTAAATTTCTGTTTTAAATTCTAATACTGTAAACATCAATATACATATAATACACATAAACAACACTTTTTAAAAGCATAAGAGGGTATTTTTAAGAGTATAATGGGGTTCTGATACCAAAAAATTGAGAATTGCTGTAATAATTTACCATATACTTAGGGTAGATTTGGGTACCAAATAGCTTCACTGAACACTCCACAGACCCAGAAGCAAGTTGATCACTCTGGGCCCTGAGTTTATCATCTGTAAAATGAAGGCTTGTACTAGATGATTCTGTTAAAGTTCCTTAGGACATCCTCCCTTTTGCCTTGGCAATGAACAATGAACTATAACTTGTAGCTGGAGTTTGGGTTTGCAGCAGTGCTAAGCACTTGAAGCATACGATCATTCTCCTGAAGAAAAGTAATCTAACGGGATGAGAAAAACATGGAACTATTTGACAACGCAAATACATTTTACCCTCTTATAAATGAGAAGATCATTTGAAAACTGGTGTTACAGATCTTTGAATATATTTCTACACATAACATTGTACATGATGGTTAAGTTCACTGCTAGGGTCGCTATGAAGGCCCTACTGAATCTATGATATAGCTGGAATCCAATACCATTGTACAGTTATAATTAAACAGATGAATTAAAGTTTACCTCTGGGTAAAGGTGGCCAACTGAACACATGCAACAACCTTTAACTCCCTCCTGAAATCTCATTTAAACAATTAAAGGAAAAAAATAATTTTTTTTTTTTAAAGAAAGCTATGAACCTAAAGGAAGAGGAAAAATAGGTACAGAAATAATACAACAAAATTAGGGAAACTTGGAAACAGAAAGACGTTTCCTAGCAAACCCAAGAAAAATAAAACCAGCAGTGGAGAAAGCCAAAACCAATCCGATTTACCACTTACCTCTGAAAGTGAGGATATAAAGATGGGCTAAAATATAGAGAACTGAGTCATCAGACAGCCCAGAGCCCTGCCCTAATTTACAGAACAAGATAACTACCCCTCCCTCACCCTGGATAATACTGAAGGCTTTCTTTGAAAAGGGCAAACCAAAAAATCTCCAGGGACAGAAGGTTATTTGAAGGGTAGGGTTCAGTACTGGGAAGAGGGGGCATTAAGTGAATATGTGAAAATTCCAGACCTCTTCCCCCACTTAACTGTTAAATCACAGGCAGACAGTCAAATCTTCAACCTCAAGCAGGAGATTAGATAAATTTTCTCTACAGAATATAATCTTTCCAAGAGGAAGGAGCTAAATAACTGACACCAGAGGTTCTCCAACACAAAAGCCAAGTCAGATCACCTGATACTGGCATTCATAGCAGAAGAGTCCTGCTCAAAAATTCGGAGCTTCCAGCTGGCTTTTTGGCAGCCCCCCCATTCGACAGGCAACAAAGGATTCTTAGATATCTGAAGTAATCCCCTAACACGAAAGATAGAAACCAAAGAAAACAAACTAAAAAAGGCAAGCTGGAGGAAAGACACTACATTGGGAAACAAAATTTCAAAAGAACTATTATTATTCTTAGAGAGAAAAAATAGTGCAACCCTGAAACAAGAACACTCTACTTTTATTAAAAAAAGAAACATTCAGAGGGAAAAAATCTTAGAAATTAAAAACATTACAGCAGAAAAGAAAAATTAAATTAAGAGTCTTAGTCCACTCAGGCAGCTATAACCAAAATACCATAAATTGGGTGGCCTATGAATAACAAACTTTTATTTCTCACAGTTCTGGAGGCTAGAAAGTCTGAGATCAAAGCACCACCAGATTCAGTGTCTGGAGAGGGCCCACTTCCTAGACAGCCATCTTTTCACTATAACCTCACATGGCAAAAGGGACTAGGGAGGCTCTGTGGGGTTTCTTTCATAGGAACATCAATTCCAATCATGTGGGCTCCACTATGATGACCTAAGCACCTCCCAAAGGCCCCACCTCTTAATACCATCACATTGGGCATTAGGTTTCAATATATGATTTGGGGGGACACAAACATTCAGTCCGTAGCGTTGAGGAAAAATACAAAGAGATGGAAAATGGGCAAGAAAGCATAACAAAAAAAACAGATAATCAGCCTAGACGTTTCAATATCCAAATAGTAAACACTCCATAATGTGAATAGAGAAAAAAACAAAGAGGAAATAGAGTAATTCAAGAAAGTTCCCCACAGAATATGTGAAACAGAAAAGACCAAACGGAAGCAAAAACCTATCAGACTTGAATAGCAGATTCCACATATAATAGAAGAAAGACTCAAGATAAATGAACCCATCCATGTTTGTCACTCAGTGGTTACGTGGAGTGCAGTGTTGAGAAGGCGTGTGAAGGATCTATAGTTGTCCCGTGAACAACATGGGTTTGAACTGCGTGGGTCCATTTATACACGGATTTTTTTCAATAAATATACAAAAATATATGTGTAGAACATCCTGTGCAAGACTTGTATTGAAGTGGAGAGCCTATCCTTACACAGACATAGGAATTACAGAGGGAAGGAAGAATGAAATGGGGTCATCGGCTTCTTCCCGCAGCTCCGTAAATCATCAGCTTCTTCCCGCAGCTCCGTAAATCTGTTGACAATTGCCAAACTCAGAAAGCCACGTGAAAAGAGAGAGGGTCAGAGTAAGGAAGATCAGAGGATATCTTTGACTGCCATTTCTGTGATTAATGATTAATAGTGGAATTTAAATATCCAACTGAAAAATTAATGTGTGAAATTCTGGATGAAAAACAAGTTTTAAAAAAGAATGCCGTGGGACTTTCCTGGTGGTGCAGTGGTTAAGAATCCGCCTGCCAATGCAAGGAACACAGGTTTGAGCCCTGGTCTGGGAAGATCCCACATGCCGCGGAGCAACTAAGCCCGCACACCACAACTACTGAGCCTGCACTCTCGAGCCCTCAAGCCACAACTACTGAGCCCGTGTCCCACAACTACTGAAACCTGCAAGCCTAGAGCCTGTGCTCCACAACAAGAGAAGCCACCGCAATGAGAAGCCCACGCACCACAATGAAGAGTAGCCCCCATTCGCTCCAACTAGAGAAAGCCCACATGCAGCAACGAAGACGAAACAGCCAAAAATAAATAAATTAATTAATTAAAAAAAAAAAAGGAATGCTATAGTTGTAATGGTAATGATCATGGTGGTGCTCATGTTTGGAAAAACTATACACAGAAGCAAGTTAAATCATTGATATTTTTGGTATATACTTAATTAAGAAAGTGTTTAGTTTTTGTAAAAGTTTGGATTTAAACTAAAAATTCATTTGGATTTAAAATAAAACTATTTTTAAGAAAAAAAAAAAAAAAGAAAAGAAAATTCCCCAGAACTGAAAGATCAAAGTGAAAGGGCTCCAGAGTCATCAACAAAGCAAACCATTGTGAAAGTTCTGGACATGGGGAACAAAGAGAAGATACTAAAAGGTTACATATGAAAGCTCAGTAATCAGAATGTCATCAGACACTTGAGCAATGCGCTCAAAATTCTCAAACGTACCCAGATGTATTATCAATAAAGCAGGAGGATACAATAAAGACATTTTCAGACACCCAGAGTCTCAAAAAACTGTATCTCCCATGTGTTTTACTCAGGAAGATAATAAAGATGTCTAATCAAAACAAGGGAGAAAAGTAAGAAACCCCAGGTTGATGATGAAGGAAGATCTCAGGATCACACCAGGTACAAAAGGCAAAAGTCCAGATCTGAGCAAAGTAAGAGACTTGAGAAGAAATTTCTTTATGGAGATTAAACACAATAGGATGTCTGATGTGCCTGAATGTCTTAAGAAGATTTAGACAACTGGTGAAGGGTGTAAGGTAGAATTAATGACAAGTACATGGTTTCTGAATAAATATTTTTTGCATAAAACAGAAATGTGTAGGAAGGGAAAAGCAACAACAGTTTTACTCTTTGGCTCAGCTATGAATAATATTTGCATAGCTCTAACTATGTGGGGGGAAGTCCATAGATAATGCCCAAATGGGAGTGGGGGGAATCAAGAAACAGCAATAAAAGCCTGCTATCTAGAATCATGATTACTAAAATAACCAACTAACAGGGGGAAAATAGTGACTTCTGAGGACACCTTTTCTATTGACCAAAGCTCCTAACATAGAGCAGGATAAACAATACAAGATTAGGGGGAAATCTGGTAAGAAGAGCCTTCAAAATGCAACAAAGATCCCATTCCCTTCCTACTGCATGTGCTATTTAATGCTAGTCGTTAGAGGTCTTATGACATCCATGTGTTCCTTTCCTAAAAAAATTCAAGGTCAAAGAGGTTAAATGATAGCTGAACATTCTTAAAAGTAATCTAAATGGAGTGAACTAAGCGGCACTACTGCTATTTTGGGCAGAAAGCTTATTTTTTGTGGGGGCCACACCGTGCATCAGATGATTAGCAGCATCCTCAATGTGCACCCACTAGACACTGGCAGCAAACCCCCACCCCCGAACGTGACAGCCAAACACGTCTCAAGACATTGGCAAATGTCCCTCGAGGGGCAAAATCACCCCTGGTGGCGAACAAGAATGATCCACAATTACCAGTGCTGCTCACCCCATCCATGCCCCACCACTAAAAATATTCCTGATAGTATGGAACAAGGAAAACATAATTTTCATTTCCAAAACCAAAATCACTTAAAAAAAAGTTTTACAGGTTGCCCTGATCTTTCACCAGGACAATTTTTGTCCATCTTTTTCCTCTTAGAATAAAATGGTAACAAACAGCAAATGCATAGAACAATGATTCTCAAACTGGGGTTCATGAATTGAGGGGGTGGAGTGAAAGTCCATTAAAATTTTATCAAGAATCTATACTTCTTCTATAATAATTGTTAAATGCTATGCAATCAGTTCAATGATAACCTTTTTAAAAGATTACAGAAACATATTCCAGACCAAATGGATGATAACATTATAATCAAGTATTGCTACAGTGTCAGGGCCCAAGCTTGTGTTCATAATTATGCTGGTTCCTGGCAATCACCCACAATGACAGCATTTCATGTAATACAGGTTCTCATACTTCTGAAGTACAAGATCCAGATATTCTCTGGTTTGAAGAAACATGGCCTTAGAATATTCATTTATTCTTAAAAACAAATATATTGTTCTGGGTGAGAGAAGACAACAGGAAAGAAGAGAAATAAGAGGCTTAAGCATCCTGGATTTTAAATGAGGGAAGAGAAAACAACAAAAGGAGTTTTCTGAAAGTACTGGGCAAGACCTAAAGGAACTGGATGGCTTATGGGGGTCCTAAACAGTGATACCTGTTATAAAGATTGACTAAGGAAGAATGAACTAAGCCATCAAAGAGAGAAGAAAATAGGATGAGAGGATGGGCCCATATCCTCCTAAATTAGAGTTTAGAAAGAATGAAAGTAATTATAGCTGACCTTGGATTACCTCTGGGCTCTAGACACCTAATGGTGTCAACATCCTAGGAGAGGTTGTTGCCTATGCAGAGCAAGTGTGGAAGAAGGGAATCTAGCAGGCAGAAGCAGCAGCAGCAGTGTATCTTTTATGATCATTTATGTTTCAGTGAAGTGTCTAAGTCGTAACTTTGTAATTCAGAAAGTACCTAAATATAGACAAACAAGTGGAATATAAAGAGCAGAGGCTTTACAGGTAACAAAATGAGATGGACTGAATTGGGCAAGGTTTCCCAGAGAAGGGAAGCTCAGAGGTGTAATTTAGACGAATGATATGTTACATATCAGGTAAAATAACAGTGATGGCACTACACATTCAAAATAATTTGGAAAAGAAAAAAAAAAAAAAGCCTCAATGTCAGCTATAGGAAATGTGGCAGGAATGTGTGCCATCTGACCAATAAGAAATAAACGATGAAAGTTAGAATTTGATCCAGAAGATTCTGAAGAGCCTCTAAAAGAATAAGTAGAAATGTGCATGAAAAACGCTGTCAGCAGTATTCAGATTATTTTATAGTACTCCCCTCCCCTGAAATCACCAAAGTCTATCCAAATGCCATCACACTGTTACCAAAGAGAAACCACTGCGACAGTTAAGAAAAAGATGTAATGGTATGTGTATTAAATTTAGTTTTCAGAAAGGTGTTAGAAGTCTAACCTATAATTAAGGCTATGAATCTGATTATTTCAGGAGGGGAAAACAAATTATTAATACCATAGGCTCAAGAATGCTAACAGCCTTCAGTCCAAAAATCATACATAAAGATTAATTCTTTATCAACTTTTTAGTTTCAAGAAGTATACCTCACATTTGAGCCACCTGAGACAGTACAAGGGCTAATTATGGAGGAGTATTTAATAGGATAGTCTGATGCTGGCAACAAAATGATATGCCACCCTCTCTCAATCCACACTGAAGCAGGTATTAAACCATATTTTCTACTCAAGGTTCCTTCCCCAAAGAAGCAGAATTATTCACTGTTCATCAAACATAAAGGTCTCTGGGCTTCCCTGGTGGTACAGTGGTTAAGAATCCGCCTGCCAATGCAGGGGACACGGGTTCGAGCCCTGGTCTGGGAAGATCCCACATGCCGCAGAGCAGCTAAGCCCGTGCGCCACAACCACTGAGCCTGCGCTCTAGAGCCCGCGAGCCACAACTACTGAGCCTGCACTCTAGAGCCCGCGAGCCACAACGACTGAGCCTGCGTGCCACAACTACTGAAGCCCGGGCACCTAGAGCCCGTGCTCCGCGACAAGAGAAGCCACCGCAATGAGAAGCCCGTGCACGGCAACGAAGAGTAGCCCCCACTTGCCGCAACGAGAGAAAGCCCACGTGCAGCAATGAAGATCCAACGCAGCCAAAAATAAATAAATTTATATTAAAGAGAAAAACATAAAGTCTCACCGAACTTTGGCTCTAATGGTTCATCTCAGTTTAGAGTAATTCCCTAACATTCACTTAACAGAAACTTGACCACTCCTTTACGGCCCAACTCAAGCCATATATACTTCATAAAACCTTTATAGGTCACTGAAAATCAATCCGAGATTATAGGTGTGATCCACTTAATAGTTTAAGAACACTGAGCACAAAAACTACACTGTAGGGCTTCCCTGGTGGCGCAGCGGTTGAGAATCTGCCTGCCAATGCAGGGGACACGGGTTCGAGCCCTGGTCTGGGAAGATCCCACATGCCGCGGAGCAACTAGGCCTGTGAGCCACAATTACTGAGTCTGCGCGTCTGGAGCCTGTGCTCCGCAACAAGAGAGGCTGCGATAGTGAGAGGCCTGCGCACTGCGATGAAGAGTGGCCCCCGCTTGCCACAACTAGAGAAAGCCCTCGCACAGAAACGAAGACCCAACACAGCCAAAAATAAATAAATAAATTAAAAAACAACAACAACAAAAAAAAAAACGTTAAAAAAAAAAAAAAAAAAAAACTACACTGTAACTTACACTTCTTTCTCCCTTAGAGAGACATATTTGGGCAGTCACCCAACGCTCAGTCTAACGTTCTTTCCACTATCTCACCTAGGCATACTTCAACTGGACATGTATTTCAGAACAGTCGAAGGGTAAGCACATGAGTTATCGCTTTGCTTATACTCAGCTGGCTCCCTTTCCACCTGCAGCTGCTCCAAGTCTTTACTCCTCTCCCTAAGAGCACTATTCTAAACACACGTCACCATCACTAAAAGCCTAACCCTCCGTTCACCAAGAAAATAGAAGCCATCAAGGTGTGAATCCCTCCACCATTCCTCCCCACCCACTTAGAAATATACCTGTATCTTCATCATCTTAACCTTCATTCCTCCTGTCTCAGTAAGTCCCTATTCTTTTCCTGAGGTTAATTTCTCTACAATGTTCTTGATCCCATCCTCTCTTAAAGTTCAAGCTCTCACTCTATCATTTGTTCCTTTCTCTTACCTTCATTCTCTCCCTAAGGCTCTTTCTTCTCAAACAACAAATATGCTTATTTCTCCAATCATTTATGCCCAAGCATCTACTGAACTTACTATGTACCAGGCACTGTTCTGTGTGCTAGGGTTATCGACAGGATTTCTGCACTCACAGAACTTATATTTCAGTGGGTGAGGCTAACAACAAAAGGTAACTGAAAATGATGGTTTCTCACAGTAGATAAGTGCTATGAAGAAAATAAAGCAGGGTGATTCAACTGAGGCGGAGCTGGATAGAAGAGAATGAGGGGATAAATCTGCTTAGATTGGCTGTTAGACCTCACTGGGATGGTAACTTTTTTTTTTTTTTTTTTTTTTTTTTAATTTATTTGATTGCACCGGGTCTTAGTTGTGGAATGCAGGATCTAGTTCTCTCACTAGGGATGGAACCTGGGCCCCCTGCATTGGGAGCACGGAGTCTCAACCACTGGACCACCAGAGAAGTCCCTGGGACAGTAACATTTAAGTGGTCAGGAAGAAGCCGGCTATGTAAAGACCTGGGGACACGACCTTGGTGTGTTTAATGAGATAAGGATCTCATGACTAAACATAATGAGTCTAGAGAAGCAGTGGTACAAAAAAAGTCTGAGGCAGACACTAGATCACATAGGCCAAAGGGAAGAAGTTTGAATTTTACTCTACATGCAACAGGAAGCCACTGGAGGATCTTAAGCAGGGAATGACATGATCTGATTATTTTCAAACCTCAAATATACAATAATACTCCCGTCCTTAGGGCAACAGAATTCATATTTCCACAGTTTGAAATTATTGCTATGTGCTCTCTAACCTGTTACTTAAAAGTTAGAAAATTTTAACCCAAGAAACTGCCTGAACATCTGTATTTAATGCTATATCCTATATAAACTGGCTTTAAATGAAAGTTAAAATCAGAAGATAGAGAATGAATAAGTGTGGTTAACAAACTCGATAAACCACACATGTTGATTTTTTAAACTTATTGAGATAGTTTAGAAATTACAATCCACATTTTTATTGCACCCTTTCCCAAATTTTGAACTTCTAATTCAAAAATTCAAACTCACCTCGACAAGCTTCTTCAAAATCTTGGGTTATGTCCACCCAGTTTGTATTGCTTTTTTCCATCTTTTCTGGTATACTGAGCTCCCATCCTGAATCATCATCGTCTACAGAAGCTTTCATAACCATTATTCCTATAAAATTAATATTGGTGTAAAAGAGAGGATGTAGCTTTCGGGGCAAGAGTATTTGCAAACCATGTGCGTTTAAGTATTGGATGAAAGTCTTACTAAACTCTTTAAGCAGAGCTCTTCTGAGTTTGAGGACCGCACTGTAAAAAACTACCTTACTGCAATTAAATCCCACGTCAATTAACACTGCTGCTGCTCATTTAATAAGAGCCCACCATCTACCAGGACTCAAACAGTTTGCCTATTTAGGAAGAAAGAATCACAAACCATCCCACCACTGGCCCAAAAAGAACCAACTCCAGAGCTTCCTACTTTCAACACTGGCCACAAATAACCAAGGCACTCTTCAGGGTCCCCTCTCGAAGCCCAAGACCCCAGCAACTACTCAAGTCAAGGTGGTCCTTCACCTGCCCGGAGCTCGCCGGGCCAACCTCGCCCGGCCCGGCCGGACCCCTACACAGCCTGTCCGGGGGCATGGCGTGAGGGAGCGCACCGCCGGGCCCCAGCCGCCGGGCCCAGGGCGGGGGCGCACCTGAGGAGGGGATCGCCCCACCCGGGTCAGCCCGGCCCGGCCCGGCCCCAGCCCCACGGGCACGGAGGCAAGGACAGGGCTGTCGTCGCGCGGGAGAACTGGCACGCCTGGTGCCAGGTCGTCGCCCCGATAACACCGAGTAAGGCCAGGGCCCCGGCGGGCGGCGGGCACGGGGAAGTCCGCAGCTCCTACCTGAAGCGCGGCGGGTGGGCAGGGGCCGCAGGGTGACCTGGCGTCCCCAGGGTCCGCCACCCGCGCGGGGGGCTGCGGCTCTCTGACACGGGAGGGAAGAAGTCTCAGTGGCTCCGCACGGCGGTCCCTACCTACTTCTCCCGTGGCCAACCGCGCCGCCACGCACCGTCCAGATCGCGGAAATATCGACGCCGCCGCCGCCGCCGCCAACCCCTCCCCTCTCAGCCCAGCCCGACCGGCCGCGTGCGCGCATGCGTACGCCCTGTGCGCGCGACCCCGCCTCCTCTCCCTCACGCCTTGGGACTTCGCGCTCCCCGGCCACACCCCCTTCCTTGCTACCGACCGCCTTCGGCCGGGGCGGCTATCTTCTCTTCTCGCGGGATTAGAGCCAGTCGCGAGACCGGAAGCTACCTTCTTTCTCCAGCCTGCGGCCTTGTTCTGGGTAGTGGGTGGGTGCCGGTAGGGGGCGGAGCCTGGGGACCCAGAGCCCGCCCCGCTTCGCGCCGCGTGGTTCCCTGGGAAATTCTTAGAAAGGTGTCGGGGAGGCGCGAGGAAGCGGTGGAAGTACGCGCAGGCCTTAGATGTTGGGGCCTTGAATGAAGAGCCTGCCTGACACCGGTTTTATGTTTCCTAGAGAGCCTGGGGATTTCATGCGGAAAAATGGAAACAAAATATAAGCAGAATCAAGCCAGTTATTTTCTTTTACACCCTTTACATGGTTTAGATTTTTCCTGAAATTAATAAAATGATCAGTTTTAAAGTGGGGTTACATAAGTAGACTAGTATGGGTAGGAAACGAAACGCATGCTTATCACTACATAGCCATTAAGATGGCCAGAATTTAAAAGACGGTATCAAATGTTGACAACATGGAGCAGCTGGACCTCTCATATGTTCCTGATGGGAATCCAAAATGGTCCAACCACTTTGGTAAACAGTTTGTCTTTTACTATAAAATTAATCACGCATTTACGTGATCCAACAATTACACTCCTAGGTTTTTACTTTACACACAAAAGCTTTTTTTTTTTTCTTGGTGAAGCCACATTAATTTCTTTTTTAAGTGAATTTGACTTTCAGTGCAGTTCCAATTCATGCTTTTAGAGATACATGATCTCCAAAATGTTAAAGTAATTTCAGTCAGCTGAGCCTTCAATGGCAAAGCTTATAAATTATATTTATTAGTATGGTCAAGATAAGAAAGGAGTTTGGACTTTGATTATAAAATGCAGCATCTTTCTCTGATTCTCTTGGCTAAACTTTTCCTCTTCTTTTTTCCATTCTTTTCTTTGCTGTCTTCCATCTTTCTGGCTCCAATTTCCCTCATTAATCAAAAAATACCTTGTCAACATTAGCTCGTGTTTTAGCAGATGTTTCTACATAGTTAACATTCCACTGATCGGCTCTGGTTTTTGCCTCTTCATAGCTTTATTTTTAATGATCAAAAACTGGAAACAACCATAATGTTCATCATCTGGTGAATGGATAAACAACCTGTGGCATATCCATACAATGATATGTAATTATTCATATAATGAATAGTAATTATCGACAAACAGGGATGACTACTTGACATGCAAAAATGTGAATCTCATAAAACATTATTCTGAGCAAAGGAAATCAGAGTATGAGCAAAAGAGTATGCTTCCATTTTTATGAAATTCTAAAAAAGACAAATCTAATCTATCATGACAAAACAGAACAGTGACTGACAGGAGACGAGGTGGATGTCAAGGAAGGATTAATTGGAATAGGGCTAGGTGACTTGAGGGGATGGAAACGTTCTGTATCTTGATTATGGTGGTGGCTATATGGCCGAATTCATTTGTAAAAGTTCATTGAAGTACACACAACGTGTGCATTTTACTGTGTGTAAATCAAACCTCAGTAAAGTTGATTTTAAAAACAGAAAAATATACATCTTCATGTCTCATATAGAATAATGTTTCCTAAGGGCAGGAGCTTTAACTATTTTGATCAAAGTTGTATCCCTACCATAAAAAGCAGTGGTTGGCCTATAGTAGGTACTCACTAAATACACTGAAGATAAGAATATAGAAAAGAATGACAGTAAAACAGAAATTTATATTGTTTCTCCAAAAGCATTTGATGATCTTTTCAGAGGCCATAAGAAATCTAGAAAAGGATGAACTAACTGCATCTGAGTTATTCAGTATTATGTGTAGATTGTGACAAAAACCAATACAGCACACAAAAAAACAAAGCAAAACACCAAATTTTTGAAATAAGACTGCTTCCAAAATAACTCAAAAAAAAAAAAAAGTTAGAAAGAAAAGAAAAAGAAAAATCACCAGAACAAAGTAGCCAAGTGAAACAAGATTTTCTTAATTTCTTTACTAAAACTGTAATTTATTTGAAATTCAAACTTATTTTAACAAGTTCTATGTATCTCTCTGCTTTAGAAACCATTTTCCCTGAGAAGGAGAGGTTTAACTTATCGTGCCATCCATATGCTTCACAGTGCTGAAAAATGAGTGTTTTACACATTAGTTAGACTGCATATTGAATAAACGAATGCAAAGGAACTGATTGACAAATAGTTGGTCTACCTAAACAAGCCCATAGATGTCGAATAGATGGGCATTTTTGGAGAGGTGGAAACTAACTGCTATGAGTCTAAGTCTTGACTTGTAAAATCCTAAGTGTTCCATGCTTAAACATTTGTGTTGAGAGGAAATTTAGCTTGACGTCATCACATTGTACTGACACCAAGAACCAGAAAAACATGATTTTGATAAAAGAAGAGCTTCCAAAGTGAATTTTATGTTTGAATGTATTCAGTTTTACCACTACATAAAAGAAGCTAAGGATGTCCTAAAGTCTATAAGCAGTTCAGAGAAATGCTTTCAGAAAAGGAAACAGAGCCCAGCGAAGACTGCCACTGTGTCCTCCCTGCTGTCAGCTGCACACAGTGGGGTGTCACTCCAGAACCTTGCTTCAGACATGATTCCCCCCATCCATTAAACCATTGATGTCTCTTAAAAAAAAGAAAAGGAAATAGAAAGAGTAAAAATATCCTAATGTATCACCATGTTTCTGTGACAAAAAAAAAAATGGCATTAGTTTTTAGTAGGTATAGGTAATATCAGTTTAGTTAGTTCTATCATATTTACATTCTCCTTATTAAAAGTCTTATATTTTATGTATTTTAAGATACAGCAATCCAATAAAGAGTTATAAAAAAGTTAAAGTAAACTTCTGTGTTAAGGGATAATGTATAAGTATCCTCTTATGATGTTTCTAGTTATGTATTTCTCACACATTAAATAGTTGTTCCTACTACCAATTACTACTGATCACCACTGTTAATTAGTCCTATTGTTTTGTTTTAAAAACGGCATTTAAGTAACAGAAAATTAAATCCAGAATATACAATTTCAAATATCTATTTTTCATAAATTTATGTTTAAGACATATGTGTATATTTATTATATATTTTTTTCCTATGTGGCTGTGTCCTGGATTGACAATCTAAAAAGATAGTCACCCCACTTCACTGAGTGAATACACCATAATTTATTCAACCAGTTCTCTGTTGATGGACATTTAGGTTGTTTGCAGGGTTTTCCCATTATAAATAGTGCTACCATGAATAGCAGTGTACGTATGCCTTTTCATAATATTGCCAGTGTATCTTTGGGCTAAATTCCCATAAGCAGCATTTGGGGTCTAAGAACACATGCACATGTAATTTTGCTATCGCCAAATTCCCCCCATTAAGTGTTTCCTCCCCACAATTAGCAACGTATGAGAGTGCTCCCTTTTCCATAACCTCATCAATACAGTATGTGGCCAATCTTTTGGAATTTTTCCAAACTGCTAAGTGATAAAAATGCTATCTCAGTATAGTTTTAATTTGTATTCTCTTATCATGAGTGAGGTAGAAAATCTTTTTATCTTTTTAAGGACAATTTGCACCTTTCTCTGTGATCTGTCTGTCCTCATCTCTAGCCCATTTGTCTATGGGATTGATTATTTTCTTTTTTCTTTTAAGATGCTCTATATATTCACTTTTTATTTAAGTTGAAATTTTTTAAGCCAATGTGTCATTTGCCTTTTTACTTGTTTTTGGTTGTTTAGTTTTTGTTTTGGTTTATTTTTTTATTTGCTATTTGAAATTATTTTTTAGTCAAAGTTATTAATAAAAATGTCATTTAGAACCATGGGAATTATTGAGATCACATAAGAAGATGCTATCAAGAGGGAAGTGGGCTCAAAATTGAGTCTGAGGAACCTCAACATTTAGAGATCAAGTAGAGGAAGAGGATCCAGGACTCTGAGAACAAAGGCTGAAGCAGAAGAAAAACCAGGAGAGTGGTTCGCTGAATCTGAAAGAGATGTTAACACCGAATTATCCCTTTAATAACAACACACATACATAACTTATAACACTGCTTTCTTTATAAGAAAATCTTTTCAAAATTCCTTTTTATGGATGATTTTCAAGCAGTTTCCTGGGACCTATCAAGTCAATTTTTTACAAAAAAAAAGATTAACTACATAGGTAGGTTACTTACAAGGCCTTATAAGTTGTCTAATGCATGAATATTGAAACTTAAACTTCTATCAAAGTGGGAAATGAGCATAGAAGACATATCAACCAATTGCAGATAGAATATGAAATTAATGAATTAGAAGAGAAAATGAGAGAAGAAATAGTGAAAAAGTATGAATTAGATAAACTTTAGATCCTAATTGAAATATTGTAAACAATTTGACTCTATTGAGCAAGTTTGATGACTGACTGGATATTTGATATTACATTTTTAAAAATTTAGGTAGTATAATGGTATTGTAGTAATCTTTTAAAAACATCAGTCTTAATTTTTTTAAGAGATACATACTGAAATATTTATAAGTGAAAATATCTGATGCCTTGTATTTGCTTCAAAATCATCCAGTGGGTTTGGAGGTAAATGGATAGAGGGAATAAGATTTGTTGATAATTATGGAAGATGTTGATGGATATAAGACTTCATTATACTATTCTCTCTACTTTTGTGTATGTTTAATTTTTTCATAATAAAAGTTTTCTTGAAGAAAGAAATTAGTAGCCAAATATCTGTCCCTAATGGCTTTATCTCATTGAAGGACAAAATGGTCTTTACTCTTCTGTATTACCATAGTCCTAGCAACATGAGTATCATGAAACATTGCAACAAGTATGTTGCTACAAAATAAAGCATGTTGGTGTGGAAACTGCAAAGTAAATTGGGAAATTTTAAATTGGCTTCCTTTAAATGTTACACTAAACAGTTACTGTTCAGTGACCTAAATTCTTTAATGTTTATTAAAATTTTACTACCATAACCATTGGGTATTTTTCTTGTTATAAAACCAATATAAAAAATTACTCATGCATGTAAGCCAGCATATAAAAATCACCCATAATCCCAGACTGAAAGATGATGTTTGTTTATACTGTTCATTCATTTTCCAGGCATATATATGCTTTTATTTTGTTTTGTTTATTAAAAGTGGGTTCTCACTGTACATATTGCTTTGTATTCTATTTAACTTCCAAATGGATTATATCTTTCACATTAATAAAATTATTGTGGAACACTCAGACACACCAGTATTTTTTCCCCTCATAGGATTCTTTTAAATCTCGCTCATATCTGTGTTATTTCTCCTTCGTGATTTTCTGATCTTTGTCAGTCGCTGTTAGACTGAGGAACAAGTCCTGAGAGCAGGTGAGGGAATTAAGAAGAGACGGGGTCAGGAGGGTGGTGTACAAGCACACACACTTTATTTCCCATCAAAACTCTTTTTATAGATTGCAGTAGGCAACACATGTTTTTGTTAAAATCACAAGACAGAATCATCAGACAGTATTTCCTTAATGTTGAAGTTATAGTACAAAACATTCTGCGAACCAGAATATAAACATGCGTGAGAACAGACTGTGATTACCGAAACATGCCAAGGACAAACTATAGTTAGAGAAACTGCAAGCAACCTCACGGGCCACGACTCATATCTTCTCTAATAACTCTTTCGGGTCCTGTCAAGAATTAAGCAGAACTTTGCCATGCTTTAAGCTACAAGGACTGTGTCAGCTTGCAGCTGGTTCCCGACAGATCTTGACCTTTTTTTTTTTTTCCTTTTCAGGTTAGTAAGAAATTTAACTCATATAATTTTTCTGTTTGTAGGTTTTTCCCAAAAAAACCAGCTTTTAATTTTTTGTACTTTTTGTATGTTTTCTAACTAATTAATTTCTTATGTTTCCTCATTAATGCCATCTCAGGCTCTGTTGGTAGTCCTCTTCTAGTTTCATAAGATAAGTTTCATAGCAGCACTATTTACAATAGCCAAGACATGGAAGCAACCTAAATATCCATTGACAGATGAATGGATAAAGAAGATGTGGTATATACACACAATGGACTATTACTCAGCCATAAAATAGAATGAAATAATGCCATTTGCAGCAACATAGATGGACCTAGAGATTATCATACTAAGTAAGTCAAAGACAAATATCATATGATATCACTTATATCTGGAATCTAAAATATGACACAAAAGAACTTATCCACAAAACAGAAACACAGACATAGAGAACAGACTTGTGGTTACCAAGGGGGAGGAGGGTGGGGAGGGATGGATTGGAAGTGTGGGATTAGCAGATGAAAACTATTATATATGGAATGGATAAAAAACAAGGTCCTACTATATAGCACAGGGAACTATGTTCAATATCCTGTGATAAACCATAATGGAAAGTAATATGAAAAATTATATATATATATATATATATATATATATATATATATATATATATATATATATATGTATAACTGAATCACCTTGCTGTACAGCAGAAACTAACGCAGCATTGTACTTCAATAAAATAAATTTTAAAAATAAGATGAGTAGTTGGTTCCTTTAATTTTCATTCTTTGTATTTAATAATGAGAAAATGTCAGATGCTTTTCCAAGAGGTCCTTTTGGTTCCCTAAATGTTTCTTGTAATACTGTCTTCCACATATGCATTATGTTCTGATAACAGATCTCTGATAACATAAATAATAATTTTCTCTTCTCCCTCCATACCTTATTTTTTTCTAATTTTTTTCAGTCTCTGTCTTTCATATGAGAAATTTCTTCAGTCTGGTGATTGTTGGCTAGAAGTTCGTATTGAAGCATGGTGTTTCAAAGAGTAGCTCTAAGGGTTTGTGCTTCCAGGAAGGGCTTGTCAAATGTTGTCTTCACTATGAGAAGACCTGGCTGGGCCATTCAGTTGGTGAATCTTTAACAGCATCAACTTTGGGTCTTGTGTCTTGGGCTGGTCTGATTTCTCAAAGGTGCTTCTGATCCAGGGCCTTCATGTGTGGCTGTGCAAGCCTGGGCACTGCACACCAGGGGTGTCTTTCACATAAACTGTGTGTATGAAAGGCTCCCCCAGAGCTGTGCAACTTAGCAGCTTTGCTCCAAAAATATACTAGCTGAGTAGCCATTTGGAGTGGAGGAAGAAGGCTGGGAGATGAGGGAGGGAGAATCAATATCCATTATAATATTTTCACTTAATCTCCCTTTTTCATAAGCACCCCCTTTGCCAGAGATTCCTTTACCTTTTCCAATCTTCCACAGGGATTGAGGAGGGGCTGTCACAGCCTCCCCATTGGGGAGGAGATGTCAGGTCCTGGTACTTCTGAAACATATTCCCCTTCTTTTAGCCTCATCCTAACCTCCACCTTGGGAGGTAGCTGGTTCCATCTGTTCCTGGAAATTCTAGGTGTTTCTGTGGTACAAAATGAGTGGTTTCTTGGGTTTCCCCATCACTGGCTCATGATCCAACTCTCTTGGGTCCACTAAGTAAGTGCCCTCATCCATCTGCTTCATAGCATCAAAGGCATGGTTTTTCTTCATCCATTTCTTTTGTTCTCGTGAGTGTGTGCCTTTTCATCTTCATTTTGTGGAAGTTGATACCTGTGTCCTGTCCTCCATATTTAACAGGAAGTCTGATGAAGGGATCTGGAGCAAGTTTCTTGAACATGCTAAATTCCAGTGTCCTCATTCGTAAAGCAATGACTTTACATTGCTTACAGAGTTGTGAGAATCAAAGTTTAGAGAACTGTAAAATTACATAATGTAATCCTTTTCCTCATTCCTCTGATACTGCAGTTATTTAGTGCTACTTGACTACATGGTATAGAAAGCTATTTATCTAGTACTGAAAATAAAGTTCCAGGACTTCACTTTTGTCACACCCAGATTCATGTCTGCTTATTCCATTTTTTAAACATCTTTGAGGAAAAGGATCTTTATTTTATATGCTCATCTGTTCAAAAATCCATTTCAGGGCTTCCCTGGTAGCGCAGTGGTTAAGAATCTGCCTGCAAATGCAGGGGACATGGTTTCGAGCCCTGGTCTGGGAAGATCCCACATGCCACAGAGCAACTAAGCCCTTGCACCACAACTACTGAGCTTGCACTCTAGAGCCTGTGAGCCACAACTACTGAGCCTGTGTGCCACAACTACTGAAGCCCACGCACCTAGAGCCCGTGCGCCTACAGCCTGTGCTCCACAACAAGAGAAGCCACCACAAGGAGAAGCTGGCGCACAACAACGAAGAGTAGCCCCCACTCGCAGCAACTAGAGAAAGCCCGCACACAGCAACAAAGACCCAACACAGCCAAAAATAAATAAAATAAAATAAATTAATTTAAAAAAAAATCCATTTCAATGACTTGAGTTTATAAAACTATAAAGGCACTCATGCTTTAGTTTCAGCACTTTGCAGAAGTACTTTTTAGTTGCCTAAAAAGCAGCCTTTCAGAAGCTTGAAGATTTACATTAAGCCTCTTATGATTGTCAGCCCTGAGATAAAATGTAAAACCACCTTTATTCTAAACTAAATTGAACCAAAAATATAGATGCTTACGTGAGACATATAAATTTCTCCCTATCCTTTAGACATGACTTTTCTTTTTTTTGATATTTATTTTTTAAAATTACTTATGTATTTATTTTTGGCTGCGTTGAGTCTTCGTTGCTGCGCGCGGGCTTTCTCTAGTTGCGGCGAGCGGGGGCTACTCTTCATTGCAGCGCACGGGTTTCTCATTTCAGTGGCTTCTCTTGTTGCCGAGCACGGGCTGTAGGCACTCGGGCTTAGTAGTTGTGGCTTGAGGGCTCTAGAGCACAGGCTCAGTAGTTGTGGCGCCCGGGCTTAGTTGCTCTGCGGCATGTGGGATATTCCTGGACCAGGGCTTGAACCCATGTGCCCTGCATTGGCAGGCGGATTCTTAAGCACTGTGCCACCAGGGAAGTCCCTACATATGACTTTTTAAGAGCTATAGATGGTCATGTTTACCTTTTAGAAAAGAAGTATGAAATAGTACTTTAACCTGCACTGTCCCTAGACATCTGAAGTCCTCGGAGAATTCTGTCAAAGGTAAAAAAAACATGTTTGGGCGACCCAAATGTAGAAAATCATGAGAAGAATGTTGTTATTTATAGAATAGCAATATTTCCATCTTTGTATGCCAGATACTCTTTAAAGTATACTTTAGTACAAACAAAAGAGATTTATATTCATTGGTATTATTAAGTAGGAATATAAAACATGAAGTTAATACTAATAATATGATTCATTCAAAACTGGAAGGCAAAGTAGCCAAAAAGAATGCAAAATGAAATCTACTCTAGCAATCTTTCTTACAAAATTATTACCAAAATTATTTGAAAATAATCCAGATAAAATATATTGGTAAGGGTGTAGGGAAAAAAAAGATCTGTTACAAACTAAGATTGGCAATTTTGCAGTACTGTTCTATTCTTTTTCTCCTTAGAGATCTTCAAGAACTAGGAATGTCCTTAAGGACATTCAAGAACTAGTAATGTCCTTAGGGACATTCAAGAACTAGATAATGCCAATATATGAAATTTAGAGTTATCATTATAATGTCAACACACGAGTGGTAGAATACCTGGAGTTGTACTAAAAGATTCAAAGGAGCATCATAACTTCAATGTTCTTCAAGAATCTAAGGTATGAGATACACCGTTCTACACACATATATTACAACCAAACAGATACAACTTAAAAATGTCTGCAAGCACTCCTCTTCTTTCATTATTTGCTCATCCTTCCTGGAAATTAAAGTAGACTGAGCAAGATAGGACATGCCTATTTCTTAGGATTTTTGTATACAATTTTCACTTCTGCACATCCTTTTTGTTCTGCTAACAGCGGACTGCATTCATGTTGTAGACTCTTTCTCCACAACACAGACCTATATGTTTCTTTGCCTCTTCACATGGTGTTGGTCTCTCTTTACTCCATATGAGAAAAATGCAAAGAAGAAAAATTACCTCTTTTACCATCACTGCATTACAAACTCTTATTTTTTCAGTTCTGTAACTTTTTGATTACTTTATATAACACAAATACTCATTAAGCGTCTTTTTTTTTTGCACCATGTTCTCTTATATGCAGTGGTGATATCTCTGTATGTAAGACAAATAAGATCCCTGCTCTCACAGAAATTATAATTTATGAAACTAAATTATTCTGGTGTTTTATTATAAAGCAATTTAGCAAATTAGAGGTAATTGAGAAGAAAGAAAAACAGGACACACTAATTCATGCCAAACACAATTATTGTTAGCATATTAATCTCTTTGTTTCTATTTTTTTTCTTCTGCCAGAATTTGTTGTTGTTGTTTTCCCTTTTGGGTGAATGACTGCAGGGAGAGGGAGGTGCTGTTTAACATACCAAGTCCTACATTTTTGCACCTGTGAATATGTGTCCATGTAACTGCATAATTCTCATGGCCATCATTTTGATAGTCTATAATGCTCACATGTTTATTATTTCTTGGCACTGGCAATTGGGTAGGACCTCAGGTTCACATATCCCATCCTTAGGAATAACTGGTCTACCCTGGAGTTTGTGAGAAATGCTCCTTATAGCTCCAAATGATCTTTTAACTTCAGACTTGTTGATCAGAGGTCACTGGGTCTATAACAGACTCACACAGAAAGGAGACCTGTATTTATGCTATTGACCAATGCTACGACACACTTTCCCATAGAAATAATGTGATGAATAATCTTCAATTCCTAGACCAGTCCAGATCATGAGGATTATGGTTTTTTTGGTTTTTTCTTTTGTTGTTGTTGTTTGTTTGTTTTTTGCCTATGATGTACTTAGTGTACTCTTGGCATTATGCTTCTTCAAAAATTTAATTGGATTCGAACACCAGAATCATAAACTAAACCATTGTTATCAAATTGGTACTAGGTGAAAATATGTTCAGCATTACAAATAACTGCCATACAAATGAATTTTTGGACATGACTTATTTATAAAGTGTTGACTGATATAGCAATGTTATTTTTCCTTGTTAAAGGGAATAATTGCCAATGGATAGAATCAATTGTATTCATCTATTTATTTCATCCAGATACAATGCAGTTGGGTCATCTTTGCTTGAAAACAATCTCTGGCTTTAGTGATATTATTTGAAATACTTCAGAAAACGGGACCTAGAATTTAGTCCTCAAATCCCAAATGTGTGCAAAGAATTATCTAGGTTTCTGAGGGTGTGCCAAAATAAAGGCATGACCCTCAACTAGCTTCTGATTTCAAGGGAGAGAGTTGCATGTTAACAACTAAGTACAACCATGAGCCAGAATGAAGGAGAGTGCCACAACAGTGGTAGAAGCTTTGAAGAAAGTAAAAAGACCTCAAAGAATGGAAGAAAATTTTTGTAAGTCATATATCCAATATGGGACTTGTATATAGAGTATATGAGGAACTACTACAACTCAATAATAAAAAGACAAATGATTCAGTTTAAAGATAGGCAGAAGGGGCTTCCCTGGTGGCACAGTGGTTGAGAATCTGCCTGCCAATGCAGGGAACACGGGTTCGAGCCCTGGTCTGGGAAGATCCCACGTGCCGCGGAGCAACTAGGCCCGTGAGCCACAACTACTGAGCCTGCGCGTCTGGAGCCTGTGCTCCGCAACAAGAGAGGCCGCGATAATGAGAGGCCCGCGCACCGCGATGAAGAGTGGCCCCCGCTTGCCGCAACTGGAGAAAGCGCTCGGACAGAAACGAAGACCCAACACAGCCAAAAATAAATAAATAAAAAAATAAATAAATAATTTTTTTTAAAAAAAGGCAGAAGATCTGGACAGTTCTCCAAATATGATACACAAATGGCCAATAAGCAAATGAAAATATAACATCATAAACCATCAGGAAAATGCATATCAAAACCACAATACCGTTTCATACTAATAAAAGGGACCCATAATAACAAGTGTTAGTGAGGATGTGGAAAAATTAGAACACTCATACATTGCTGATGGGAATGTAAAATGGTGCAGCTGCTTTGGAAGCTGTCCAGCAGTTCTTCAAGAGGCTAAACATAAAGTGACAATATGACTCAGCTATTCCACTCCTAGGTAAATACCTAAGAGTAATGAAAATTTATAACCACACAAAAGCATGTACATGAATGTTTATAGCAGCATTATTCACAATAGCCAAAAAGTGGAAATAACCTGAATGTCCATCAACTGATGAACGGATAAATAAAATGTGGTATAACCATATAATGGAATATTATTCAGCAATAAAAAGAAATGAAGTACTGGCACATGCCACAACATGGATGGACCTTGAAAACAGGCTAAGTGAAAAAAGCCAGTCACAAAAGACCACATATTATATGATTCCATTTAAATGAAATATCCAGGGACTTCCCTGGCTGGCCAGCGGTTAAGACTCCACGCTACCACCATAGAGGGCGTGGGTTTGATCCCTGGTGGGGGAACTAAGATCCTGTGTACTGCATGGTGCGGCCAAAAAGAAAAAAGAAAAAAAGAAATATCCAGAATAGGCAAATCCACAGGGATAGAAAGTAGATTAGTGGTTGCCTTGGGCTAGGGTTAGTGGATGATGCCTAAGGGGTACAGGATTTCTCTGAGGTAGTGAAAATGATCTAAAATTGATTGTGGTAATGGTTGCTCTGAATATACGAAAAAGTCATTGAATTGTACACTATTTTTAAATGGGTGAATTTTATGGTATGTGAGATCTCTCAATAAAGCTGTTTTTTAAAAAGAATTTGGGATATTTGGGAGCAAGAATGGGGAGTGACTGCAAATCATCAAGAGGAATTTTTTAGAGTGGTGAAAATGTTCTAAAATCGGATCATCGTAATGGCTTCACAACTCTAAGTTTTCTAAAAATCATTCAAGTACACCCTTAAAATGAGTGAAATTTATGGTATATAACTTAACTATCAATAAAACTTTTTTAAAGTCAACTCTTAGAGGATTTGAGATTCCAGCTCAGAGAGGCAAGAAATATTTTTGGTCAGAACTCAAATTCCTGGAATAGACACTCTCCCAGAGGCAGAAGACAAGCTCCCTGTAAGACAGCATTGTCTGTGGTCAGCCTGGTACCACGGAGAGATCTGCGGCCACCCACAGGAACCAGAGGCAGAGCTGCTAGCGATAGTATCTCACAAATTCCAGCTCACTAGTCATGTGTTGATTTTCAGCTGGCTAGATGGCAGAAAATGGGCAACTTGTGAAGATGGGCATTTCTGCATGGCCCCACCTGAACCTCTAGAGCACAGACCTCTATGTATAGTGGGATTCCCAGCAGAGCTCAATCATCCGTCATGACTTCTTACACTGGAGTTATTCTTGAACAGTAGTTATCTGAGCCCCTGGGTTGGTTCCTGGTAGGTGAAATGGCCTAAATACCCCTAGAGAATTCCATAGGTTAAATAAGTGGTGGAGGTGTGGTGGTGGTGGGCATTGGGGGTGGATGGGGGAGGGTGCTGTTCATCTACATAACTCCAGGAGAAGTCAGAGTTCAGAGTTTTTAGACAGTGAGGGAGAAAGCAGAGAAGTAGAGCAGCACCTAGCTGGTACCTCTGTCCCCTCCCATGCCTGGCAGGCCAGAACACATCCATATGGTAGCCACCCATGCAGGCAGATCAGCACCATGACCCGGAGACAGGCATGTCTGACCCTGGACAGTGCTGACAGAGCTTCATCCGACTACCTGATTTCTCTGACAGTCAGGCATACCAGGATTCGTCTAAGACCACTTAGCAGGTAAATACTTGAAATCTAGTTTCTGGTCAAACTTGTAACACTGGTCACTATAAGCTTAACTACCTACTATGATATTCACATCAAACTCACTCCAGAGAGATCCCACCAAACCCTTCAAGTAGCACCTGGATGCAACGCTGTATATATCAGCCTTGGTCTTAAGCTAAGAGCTATCATCCGCTGGGAACCCAACTAATGGGGCCCACTGAATGGTACCTCATCCAAGATTAACACCATACTAGGCGACAGAATACAGAAAACCATCGAAGGAGAAATTAAGTTGAAGGTTTACATACCGGGACAGCCCATCTAATCTGTGTGGGTTAAAGCTCTCAGGCTGGGCTAGAGACAAGTACTTAAGCAATAAAATCTCCAGGGGAAAAAAATCAGGAGAGCTGGAAATGTCACTGTGGGGGTGATCTGCAAAGAGTAAGCAGTAGAGATGGCATGGTCACTAAGTCTACATGAAGCTGGGCTTAAATTCTTGCTCTGCCATTTACTAGCTAAGTATCTAAGGAGTGAAGTTACTTTTTCTGGCTAAACCTCAAGTTCATCATCTGTAAAGCCATCTTGTTTTTATCAGATGTGAAATTAGATTTTTTTTCTATACCCCTGAAGCCACAGAAATAAATGAGCTATTCTCCCTAACCCCTCAGGAAAAGCTACAGAATAAGAGGGAAAGGACAGAAAGATATAATTATACAAAAAATGGTAAACATTTAGATGAGGACAGATTTCATTATTTCCTGGCATCCAGAGTTCAGTGCAAAGTGAAAACAGTAATTTCTCAGGTCATAGAGGAATATACTAGTTTACTATATTGATAGGCGGGTCAGGAGTAGAAATGACTCTGAATTTGGATCCATCAGGATCTGAGTTTTAATTCTGGCTTCACCATTTACTAGTTCTATGAACCTCAGCAAGTCACAACATTCCCAGCCTTCAGATTTACCATCTTGGAAGTGGTCATAACACTCCCCATCTTTTAGGTTTGGGTTAAGAATTAAATGAGGCCTCATAAAGATGTTTGTAACTTTAATCCGCAAAATGACAGAGGCTTCTGTCATGAAAAAGAATCAGTTATAAAACATTTATTGCTTTTCTGAACCCAATTTGTCAGGTAGGTATATACACCACAATTAAAGGAATATTGGTACTCACAACTGTAATTTAGATAATGTTTGGTTTCTAGCAAATTTGGTATGTTCTAGATTCAGAGGTTCAACCTTGGCTACACATTAGAAACCACTCCAGGGGCTTTAAATATTGATGTCCATGCTTCCCCTGAAGAAATTCTGTTTTAATTGGTCTGCAGTATGGTTAGGGTAATGTGATTTCTAGAAACCCTCAAGGTGATTCTAATGTTCAGCCAAGCTTGAGACCCACTACTCTAGAGAAAATTGACAAAAATACAATCTGGGGTAACCAAATCATTGAACTCTACTGTATATTTAGCTAATCTAGCCTGCATCTAGCCTGAAGTGGGGATTAAGCTGGATGAGCCCTGATACAGTGAAGACAAGGCTCAGCTTCTTGTTCCAAGCCCAGTCCATCCTCATGAATCACTGGACTCATGACACCTTCCTCTTGCTGGTCTCGCCAGGTACCCTCAGAAAAGTCTTCTATGGCCAGGCTGTGCTGTGGTTGCGACCACCTCTGGTTGTATAATCGGTGTTCTCCAGAGAAACAGAACCAAAAGGATGTGTGTGTGTACATATATAATAATTATAAGGAAATGCCTCATACTTTTATAGAGGCTAAGAGTCTAACACCTACACTGAAAACAAGGAGACCCAGGAAAGCCAGTGGTGTATTTCCAGCAGGCTTGAGATTCAGGAAGAGCCAATATTTCAGTTAGAATCTGAAGTCAGGAAAAAACCCTGATATTTCAGCTAGAAGGCAGTCAGGCAGGAGGAGTTTTCTCTTACTCACAGGAAGGTCAGCCTTTTTGTTCTGTGAAGGCCTTCAACTGATTGGATGAGACCCACCCACACGGGGGAGGGCAATCTGCTTTACTCAATCTATTGATTCAAGTGTTAATCTTATCCAGAAACACTCTCACAAACACACCCAGAATAATTTTTGACCAAATGTCTGGGCACCCTGTGGCCAAGTCAACACATAAAATTAACCATCATAGTAGTATTTGATCTTAAGAAGCCCCATCTGCTACCTCTACAGGAAGCACAAAAGGGTGCCCAGGAGCAGGGGTAAGGAGACTCTGGGACAGATGTCTGTAGCATAGTTTCTTGGCAATTGATGGGAAGGAATGAGAAATTCATAAACTGCCATGTTATTTATTTCCATATCTACGTTTCTAAATAATTTAATAGTAATGGCTTCAAGAGTTGCTACAACAAATTCTGTTTCCTTCCCAAGCATTTGGGTCATTTAAAGGGGAAAAAAGCCAAATAATTGGCAACACACAAATGGAGTTCTCCCTCACTCAACATCTTTACTTCAATATTACTGAGTTACCTTAATCTTAATTAAAACAGAATACTGTTTTAGTAAAAACATTAGGGCTATTTAAGAATCTTCACCACTACTCCATCCCATTCCTAGATAATTCTTTTTTTCTACTTTGCTTGGGTTCTTAAAGTTTTATATTAGTTTTCCCCTTGCCTACCTCATCCACCTGTGTCGTTGGAACTTATCACTGATTCTAAATGCTAAGTTCTAATTGTTAAACAGAAGCTTCTCTCTGCACTCTCACCTATTTCAAACTCCTACAGTCTGGAAATGATACCCACTCTTTTAGAAGCTCAGTTCTTTTCAGAGTAAGCCAAAGTCAGCTGAAATCTGATTACTTTCTTTTTTTCTTTTAACATCTTTATTGGAGTATAATTGCTTTACAATGTTGTGTTAGTTGCTGCTGTATAACAAAGTGAATCAGCTATACATCCAATAAAGATGTTAAAAAAAAAAAGAAAAGAAAAGAAAAATTACTCTGGCTGTGGTGTGGAGTATGGATCTGAGAAACAGAAATGGATGTGGGGAGACCTGCAGTAGTGCAGGTGAGAGGTGGTGGTAACATGTACTAACAAGATGGGAGAGTGAAGACAGAAATGGACGGATTAGCCATGTATTGAGGAGGAAAAATCAATAAGCTGTAGTAATGGATTGGTAGGGTAATGAGTGATCACTAACATTTATTGAAGGTTTACTAAGTAGCAGGTTTTACACTGTCTTACTTAATCCTCATTGCAACTGTAAAATGTGGGAATTTGCTATCTCAATTACATAGATCAGGAGCTTTGGAGAGGTTCAATAACTTGCCAAGGTTTGGAGAGGTTCAATAACGTGCCAAGTGGGAAAGTGGCAGAGTCTTAGCTGACTCATGGCCAGCACCCTTGACCACTGTACAGGAATGGATGTAAGGAAAGTTTGGAGGAGAGATGGAGAAGGTACCAAGAATCACCCCTAGATTTCTGCCTTCCTGTTTTGATGACTGGTGGTGTCATTCACTGAGGCAAAGAAAACCGGGTGAGGCCCAGCTTTGTAGAGGAAGAGCATTTATTGTGTATATGTTGAGTGATCTTCCACAAGATCACATTTTAGTGATCTTATTCAAGTTCAAATTATGCTCTGGCACAATCACCCAAGAAGTTTGTGATATATACAGCTTTTGTTTACTTAAACTAAGCCAGAAAATATGCTTCATGATTGTACTCATCCTACCTTTATAGAGAGGGAACAGTTAATCATTCCAACTCTATTGTACTTCAGTAGCTGGTTCATTTTTTTGTTTATATTGTAATTGTCTCTTCTCCTCTAGATTGTAAACAATTCCTTTGGTTCCAAGTATCTGATGTGGGAAATGATGTCGGTTCAGTAACTGCTTGCTGGAAGAACATAAGATTAATAGCAAATATTTAAATAGTACTTTACATATTTCAGACAGAAATTTCACGTCATATGGTCCCGAAGAAAAGACTTATTAGATTTTATTTCTAGTTTTAATTTATTTTTATTTTTTATTTTTATTTTTTTAACATCTTTATTGGACTATAATTGCTTTACAATGGTGTGTTAGTTTCTGCTGTATAACAAAGTGAATCAGCTATACATATACGTATATCCCCATTTCTCCAACCTCTTGCATCTCCCTCCCACCCTCCCTCTCCCACCCCTCTAGGTGGACAAAAAGCACCGAGCTGATCACCCTGTGCCATGCGGCTTCTCCCCACTAGCTATCTATTTTACGTTTGGTAGTGTATATATGTCAATGCCACTCTCTCACTTCATCCCAGCTTACCCTCCCCCCTCCTGGTGTCCTCAAGTCCATTTTCAACGTCTGCGTCTTTATTCCTGTCCTGCCCCTAGGTTCTTCAAAAGGATTTTTTTTTATTCCATATATATGTGATAGCATATGGTATTTGTTTTTCTCTTTCTGACTTACTTCACTCTGTATGACAGACTTTTTTAAGGAACCTCCATACTGTTCTCCATAGTGGCTGTATCAATTTACACTCCCACCAACAGTGCAAGAGGGTTCCCTTTTCTCCACACCCTCTCCAGCATTTGTTGTTTGTAGATTTTCTGATGATGCCCATTCTAACTGGTGTGAGGTGATACCTCATTGTAGTTTTGATTTGCATTTCTCTAATAATTAGTGATGTTGAGCAGCTCTTCATGTACTTCTTGGCCATCTGTATGTCTTCATTGGAGAAATATCTATTTAGGTCTTCTGCCCATCTTTGGATTGGGTTGTTTGTTTCATTAATATTGAGCTTCATGAGCTGTTTTTATATTTTGGAGATTAATCCTTTGTCCGTTAATTCATTTGCAAATATTTTCTCCCATTCTGAGGGTTGTCTTTTCGTCTTGTTTATGGTTTCCTTTGCTGTGCAAAAGCTTTGAAGTTTCATTAGGTCCCATTTGCTTATTTTTGTTTTTATTTCCATTACTCTAGGAGGTGGATCAAAAAAGATCTTGCTGTGATTTATGTCAAAGAGTGTTCTTCCTATGTTTTCCTCTAAGAGTTTTATAGTGACCGGTCTTATATTTAGGTCTCGAATCCATTTTGAGTTTATTTTTGTGTATGGTGTTAGGGAGTGTTCTAATTTCATTCTTTTACACGTAGCTGTCCAGTTTTCCCAGCACCACTTATTGAAGAGACTGTCTTTTCTCCATTGTATATCCTTGCCTCCTTTGTCATAGATTAGTTGACCATAGGTGCGTGGGCTTATCTCTGGGTTTTCTATCTTGTTCCATTAATCTGTATTTCAATTTTTGTGCCAGTACCATATTGTCTTGATTACTGTAGCTTTGTAGTATAGTCTGAAGTCAGGGAGTCTGATTCCTCCAGCTCCATTTTTTTCCTTCAAGACTGCTTTGGCTATTCGGGGTCTTCTGTGTCTCCAAACAAATTTTAAGATTTTTTGTTGTAGTTCTGTAAAAGATGCCATTGGTAATTTGATAGGGATTGCATTGAATCTGTGGATTGCTTTGGGTAGTATAGTCATTTTCATAATATTGATTCTTCCAATCCAAGAACATGGTATATCTCTCCATCTGTTGGTATCATCTTTAATTTCTTCCATCAGTGTCTTATAGTTTTCTGCATACAGGTCTTTTGTCTCCCTAGGTAGGTTTATTCCTAGGTATACTATTCTTTTTGTTGCAATGGTAAATGGGACTGTTTCCATAATTTCTCTTTCAGATTTTTCATCATTAGTGTATAGGAATGCAAGAGATTTCTGTGCATTAATTTTGTATCCTGCAACTTTACCAAATTCATTGATTAGCTCTAGTAGTTTTCTGGTGGCATCTTTAGGATTATCTATGTATAGTATCATGTCATCTGCAAACAGTGACAGTTTTACTTCTTCTTTTCCAATTTGTATTCCTTTTATTTCTTTTTCTTCTCTGATTGCCATGGCTAGGACTTCCAAAACAATGTTGAATAATAGTGGTGAGAGTGGACATCCTAGTCTTGTTCCTGATCTTCGAGGAAATGCTTTCAGTTTTTCACCATTGAGAATGATGTTTGCTTTGGGTTTGTCGTATATGGCCTTTATTATATTGAGGTAGGTTCCCTCTATGCCCATTTTCTGGAGAGTTTTTATCATAAATGGGTGTTGAATTTTGTCAAAAGCTTTTTCTGCATCTATTGAGATGATCATATGGTTTTTATTCTTCAATTTGTTAATATGGTGTATCACATTGATTGATTTGCATATATTGAAGAATCCTTGCATCCCTGGGATAAATCCCACTTGATCATGGTGTATGACCCTTTTAATGTGTTGTTGGATTCTGTTTGCTAGTATTTTGTTGAGGATTTTTGCATCTATATTCATCAGTGATATTGGTCTGTAATTTTCTTTTTTTGTAGTATCTTTGTCTGGTTTTGGTATCAGAGTGATGACGAACTCATAGAATGAGTTTGGGAGTGTTCCTTCCTCTGCAATTTTTTGGAAGAGTTTGAGAAGGATGGGTGTTAGCTCTTCTCTAAATGTTTGATAGAATTCACCTGTGAAGCCATCTGGTCCTGGTTTTTGTTTGTTGGAAGATTTTTAATCACAGTTTCAATTTCATTACTTGTGATTGGTCTGTTCATATTTTCTGTTTCTTCCTGGTTCAGTCTTGGAAGGTTATAACTTTCTACGAATTTGTCCATTTCTTCCAGGTTCTCCATTTTATTGGCATAGTGTTGCTTGTAGTAGTCTCTTAGGATGCTTTGTATTTCTGTGGTGTCTGCTGTAACTTCTCCTTTTTCATTTCTAATTTTATTGATTTGAGTCCTCTCCCTCTTTTTCTTGATGAGTCTGGCTAATGGTTTATCAATTTTGTTTATCTTCTCAAAGAACCAGCTTTTAGTTTTATTGATCTTTGCTATTGTTTTCTTTGTTTCTATTTCATTTTTTCTGCTCTGATCTTTATGATTTCTTTCCTTCTGCTAACTTTGGGTTCTGTTTGTTCTTCTTTCTCTAGTTTCTTTAGGTGTAAGGTTAGATTGTTTACTTGAGATTTTTCTTGTTTCTTTAGGTAGGCTTGTATAGCTATAAACTTCCCTATTAGAACTGCTTTTGCTGCATCCCATAGGTTTTGGATCGTCGTGTTTTCATTGTCATTTGTCTCTAGGTATTTTTTGATTTCCTCTTTGATTTCTTCAGTGATCTCTTGCTTGTTTAGTAACGTATTGTTTGGCCTCCATGTGTTTGTGTTTTTTATGTTTTTTTCCCTGTAATTGATTTCTAATCTCATAGCTTTGTGGTCAGAAAAGATGACTGATATGATTTCAGTTTTCTTAAATTTACTGAGGCTTGATTTGTGACCCAAGATGTGATCTATCCTGGAGAATGCTCCGTCTGCACTTGAGAAGAAAGTGTAATCTGCTGTTTTTGGATGGAATGTCCTATAAATATCAATTAAATCTATCTGGTCTATTGTGTCATTTAAAGCTTCTGTTTCCTTATTTATTTTCATTTTGGATGATCTGTCCATTGGTGTAAGTGAGGTGTTAAAGTCCCCCACTATTATTGTATTACTGTCTATTTCCTCTTTTATAGCTGTTAGCAGTTGCCTTATGTATAGAGGTACTCCTATGTTGGGTGCATATATATTTATAATTGTTATATCTTCTTCTTGGATTGATCCCTTGATCATTATGTAGTGTCCTTCCTTGTCTCTTGTAACATTCTTTATTTTAAAGTCTATTTTATCTGATATGAGTATAGCTACTCCAGCTTTCTTTTGATTTCCATTTGCATGGAATATCTTTTTCCATCCCCTCACTTTCAGTCTGTATGTGTCCCTAGGTCTGAAGTGGGTCTCTTGTAGACAGCATATATATGGGTCTTGTTTTTGTATCCATTCAGCAAGACTTTGTCTTTTGATTGGAGCATTTAATCCATTCATGTTTAAGGTAATTACTCATATGTATGTTCCTTTGACCATTTTCTTAATTGTTACAGGCTTGTTTTTGTAGGTCCTTTTCTTCTCTTGTGTTTCCCACTTAGAGAAGTTCCTTTAGCATTTGTTGTAGAGCTGGTTTGGTGGTGCTGAATTCTCTTAGCTTTTGCTTGTCTGTAAAGGTTTTGATTTCTCCATCAAATCTGAATGAGATCCTTCCAGGTAGAGTAATCTTGGTTGTAGGTTCTTCCCTTTCATCACTTTAAGTATATCATGCCACTGCCTTCTGGCTTGTAGAGTTTCTGCTGAGAAATCAGCTGTTAACCTTATGGGAGTTCCCTTGTATGTTAATTGTTGTTTTTCCCTTTCTGCTTTCAATAATTTTTCTTTGACTTTAATTTTTGCCAATTTGATTACTATGTGTCTCGGCGTGTTTCTCCTTGGTTTTATCCTGTATGGGACTCGCTGTGCTTCCTGCACTTGGGTGGCTATTTCCTTTCCCACGTTAGGGAAGTTTTCGACTATAATCTCTTCAAATATTTTCTCTGGTCCGTTCTCTTTCTCTCTCCTTCTGGGACCCCTATAATGCAAATGTTGTTGCGTTTAATGTCCCAGAAGCCTCTTAGGCTGTCTTCATTTCTTTTCATTGTTTTCTCTTTATTCTGTTCTGCAGCAGTGAATTCCACCATTCTGTCTTCCAGGTCACTTATCCGTTCTTCTGCCTCAGTTATTCTGCTATTGATTCCTTCTTGTGCAGTTTTCTTTTCAGTTATTGTATTATTCATCTCTGTTTGTTTGTTCTTTAATTCATCTAGGTCTTTGTTAAACATTCCTTGCATCTTCTCGATCTTTGCCTCCATTGTTTTTCCGAGGTCCTGGATCATCTTCACTATCATTATTCTGAATTCTTTTTCTGGAAGGTTGCCTATCTCTACTTCATTTATTTGTTTTTCTGGGGTTTTATCTTGTTCCTTCATCTGGTACATAACCCTCTGCCTTTCATCTTGTCTACCTTTCTGTGAATGTGGTTTTTGTTCCACAGGCTGCAGGATTGTAGTTCTTCTTGCTTCTGCTGTCTGCCCTCTGATGGATGAGCCTATCTAAGAGGCTTGTGCAAGTTTCCTGATGGGAAGGACTGGTGGTGGGTAGAGCTGGTTGTTGCTCTGGTGGGCAGAGCTGAGTAAAACTTTAATCTGCTTGTCTGCTGATGGGTGGGGCTGGGTTCCTTCCCTGTTGGTTTTTTGGCCTGAGGTGACCCAACACTGGAGTCTACACCGTGCTCTTTGGTGGGGCTAACGGCAGACTCTGGGAAGGCTCACGCCAAGGAGTACTTCCCAGAACTCCTGCTGCCAGTGTCCTTGTCCTCACGGTGAGCCACAGCCAGCCCCCATCTCTGCAGGATTCCCTCCAACACTATCAGGTAGCTCTGGTTCAGTCTCCCCTGGGGTCACTGCTCCTTCCCCTGGATCCCAATGCACACACTACTTTGTGTGTGCCCTCCAAGAGTGGAGTCTCTGTTTCCCCGAGTCCTGTTGAAATCCTGCAATCAAATCCCGTTAGCCTTCAAAGTCTGACTCTCTAGGAATTCCTCCTCCTGTTGCCAGACCCCCAGGTTTGGAAGCCTGACGTGGGGCTCAGAACCTTCACTCCAGTGGGTGGAGTTCTGTGGTATAAGTGTTCTCCAGTTTGCGAGTCACTCACCCAGCAGTTATGGGATTTGATTTTATTGTGATTGCACCCCTCCTACCGTCTCATTGTGGCTTCTCCTTTGTCTTTGGATGTGGGGTATCTTTTTTGGTGAGTTCCAGTGTCTTCCTGTTGATGATTGTTCGGCTGTTAGTTGTGATTCCGGTGCTCTCGCAAGAAGGACTGAGGACACGTCCTTCTACTCCTCCATCTTGAACCAATCTCCGATCTTTTAGAAAATATCATCTCATACATCCCATTGGGAATGAGGTCTGTATTTGAGGGATTTTTTGAACTAGGTATTATTGTTTTATGTTTGCTAAGATTTATATTCCTTCTTGTCAAACTCTGTACTTGCTGCCTGTCATGTTTCTTTAAGCCCAAAACCCCAACCCATATGATGATCATTCAACATAGAAGCCCAGACCCAAAGTCTTGACCTCATCTTGGAACCCGTGAGTATTTACAATTGAGTGTGAAACAGTTTCATTCCTCAAGCCCTTGTTAGGCCTATGCCCCTTAACAGCTGTCTTCACCCAGTATGCCTCAGGATTAAGGAAAGATCAAAAGAAGGAGGTACTGAAACCATACCCTGTGCCTTATACCCTTAGGGCCCATAAGGTAGAAACAAAAGATAATAAACCAAGACCTCTAGCTTGTTTTGCAGAATACCAAGAAAACTGCAGATAAGGAAATAACTTGTTGACGGTCCTGTCAACTGAACATTGCACAGGTGCCTTGAAGGACTAGAATGACCGAGCAGTGAACTCTGGACATCACAGGCTGAAAATCCACCTCATGTAACATATGGAAAGCCCCCGAATTTGCACACTGCACCCATGAAGAGACATAAAAGGCAATTGCGCCTGTGCAGAGGACCCTTGAAACTTCCCTTTAGGGAATTCCCTGGTGGTCCAGTGGGGAACTAAGCCCCCACAAGCCGCACAGTGCAACCAAAAAAAGAAAATTCCATCTACCCCTCCACCAATCATCTCAGCCTCCAAACCCTCCTATTCCCTACTCCCACAATAAAAAATCCCACTCAAAAGCCAATGGGGAGATAGATCTGATAGATCTTGTCTCCTTGCTTGGCTACCCTGCAATGAAGACTTTTCTCTCTGCAAAGGACTGTTGCCTCGATATTTGGTATTTTCATTGCACAGAAGGCAATAAGCCTGCTTGGTTGGTTACAATAGGGAAAAAAAAAAAAAGGTTTAATTGGAAATTTATCCTGAAACATAAAACTAAAAATGTAAAAACTTTACCTTATGGTAAATAAAATTTAGATTATAATTTTAAGAAAACATCAAATCATAGAACAAATAAAGAATAATTCAAGTGTTGAGTTTTACAGGATTGTAGGAGATGCCATCTTCTATAACTGACTTTCACAACACAAGTGTTTTAGTAAAACACTTAAGGATGTCATCAGATTTCTCAAGAGACCTTTCTTAATCCTTTGGTTGTTAATTTATTTTCTTTTGAAGCTCCTCTCATGTCTTAATCATCCTCATTCATTTTTCTCTCATTCATTAACTCTCCTAGATATGTATGCCAGATCATGTGGCATCGCCTCTCTTTTATATGAATTTTGCTCCCCTTTACTACTTTTGTAACTGCAGGAGTTAAATAACGAGTTTTCAGAAAATAAAATCCTCTTAGAAGAATCTTTGGTCTCATCTTCTGAGGCAGTGTAAGTAACATTGTGTTCAATATGACCATTTCATACTTTTTGAACCATTTTAAATCTTTACAAAATCAAACTATTTCCTGAAATCTCTTTAAAGTTTTGTTTTAAAATAATTTTAAAGAAAGATTTAGGGGCAGGAACATGCCCTGGTACCTATATTTTTTTGGAAAGTTTACCAACTGGCATATTTTAGACAACAGCATATTGTAATCCTGTTTTTGTTTTATCTACAATTTCACAGTTACAAGTGAAAACATATGGAAATATTTAAGGAAGATGTGTCTGAAGCCTGTGAAATATCACCGACTGTCCATTTTTTTGTTATTGTTAAATAACTTGTATTCCAACTTAAGACCAAACAACAAAAAAGCTGCCAAAGATACTCACATTTGCACAAAGAGCATTTGATGATGTTATGGTAACTGAAACTGACTAGTAGAACTGGAAGTAGAAGTTAGCAATTCCTACTCCTTCCTTTAGTTCTCAGTGACCCTCAATACAGACATCAGACTGTAGCATCTTGAGGCAGCTACTAAACTTGACCATATTTTGCATGACAAATTAACATCTACAATTGTAAGTATTTTATTATAAATGTTTTTCTCTTTTTTTTGAATTTTATTTTATTTTATTTATACAGCAGGTTCTGATTAGTTATCTATTTTATACATATTAGTGTATATATGTCAATCCCAATCTCCCAATGCATCCCCTCCACCACCCTCACCCCCACTTCCACCCTTGGTGTCCATATGTTTGTTCTATGTATATACAATGGAATATTACTCAGCCATAAAAAGGAATGAAATTGGGTCATTCGTAGAGATGTGGATGGACCTAGAGACTGTCATACAGAGTGAAGTAAGTCAGAAAGAGAAAAACAAATATCGTATATTAACGCATATCTGTGGAATCTATAAAAATGGTACAGATGAACTGGTTTGCAAGGCAGAAATAGAGACACAGATGTAGAGACAGTTTTTCAATGAAACCAGTTTTTGAGCACCAACCAGCTGTAAGAAATAAGACCTTGTGCTCGTGCTGCAGTATTGTTTTGTATATATTATTCATATTGGTGTGAAAGAAGATTTTTTGCACATAGCTGCCTCCCTTGCATCATTTCTGTCTCAGCTCAATGATCCCCTCCTCAAAGGCCTTCTCTGACCAGCTCGTATTGCTTTCCTATATCACTCTCTATCCTATCATCCTGTCCCATTGCCTAATCTTTATTTGAAATTACCTTGTTTTCATTTGTTTAGTTATTTATCCTGCCTCCCCCCAAGAATGTAATCTCCCCAAGCACAAGGACTGTACCCATTCTGTTCTCTGCTCTGTCCCCAGTGCTTGGAGCAGTGCCTGTCTGGCAGATACCAAATTTGTTGAACAAATTAATAAATTATGAAGTGTCAAAAGCATAGTCAGCTAAATTAATATCTATACATAAGAGGTTGAGTGAGTCTCAAAGTTTCATTGAAATATTTGCATTAAAATATTAAATTCCAAAAAAAATTAACTTGTAATTATTTGTAGAATGCAGTGCAGGCATCAGATAGAAATACACAGTCTTTTCTAATCCCAAGATGCCATTATCCAAATACGTGTTGTCAGTTCCTGAGATAGCTTTCCTACATTGCATAGCTACATTTGGCAAAAGCACCAACATTTGTATGCAAATCCAGCATTCTCCCTGTCTATTTCTTAGAAATTTATATACTGAGTCTCTCCAAAGCTAGGGAGACCAGACAGAAAGTATGTGGCTTGAATGAGAGTTGCTTCAATTTCAGGCAATTTTATTCTTAATCAACAGAAGTTACACACTCATTTTCCTCTAGAAATGAAATTCTCTTCCTTTCAATCCTCTTATCTTTGAAATAGCGATCCACATGACTGAGACAAATGTACATGTCCAAGAACAGTGAAATCATTCTATGGTAAAATCAATGTTTCATTTTTAATTCATCTAATAGTTTCTCTTTTTAGCGTACATTGTAAATTTTAGTATATGTAATAAATTGAGTTGTCAAAAATATTTCCCTGTTTTTCAAAACACCTCAATAAGTAAGAAATAAATTAAGAAAAATATTGCTGGGAATTCCCTGGCGGTCCAGTGGTTAGGACTCCACCCTCTCACTGCCGAGGGCCCGGATTCAATTCCTGGTCAGGGAACTAAAATCCCAAATCCTACAAGCCGCATGGCATGGCCAAAAAAAAGAAAAAAGAAAAATATTGTTGCCCATATTATATAGCTAGCTAGCTCATATATTCTTGATCAAAGGTAAGGATAGCATATACTAATGAAGTCAATGCCCATTTCTTAGTTTATTCATTAGTTCCAGTTTCTTTTCACTAAGTCCATTATTGAATAGCCAATGAAATACAGAATCATCCATCAGCTTATGTTTTATTATTAGTTAAAATTAGGCTAGGTTGATGAAAATTAGGCTAGGTGTCTTTCCCCGCTGGTAGATTTTCTGCCACAAGCTTCCAAAGAAAAAATAGGTTTCCTCTCAAGCATCATATCTTTGGAACTCGTGCTCTCCCACGACACCTCACCCCAGGCCTCTGTTTAGAATTTAAGAACTATGTTAGCGCCATGTTGGAGAGTCTCCATAGGACTGCACATAAGTAGGTAGGTGGGGGTAAAGTTACAGCCTATTAGATGTTCTCAGGCCAGCCAGTTTACACCCTTAACTTCAATTTTATTGCTCTATCTTAAAAGTTAGGAAAGAAACCCTGGATTAGAACTAGGAGTTCTAGTCTACATTCAGGGTTCAAAAACACTGTCATGGGCACTGGTCGATTCATCCACCTCCATTCAATCCCAGATAAATAGTTGGAAGTCAGTTGCAGTAGTTCTATTTCTCTTCCAAAGTGGAGTGATGAAAAGTTTCTTGGGTTGCTGATAACAGTCCTCCCTAAAGAATCCACCAACCTGGAAGCCTGCTCTGCTTCTTGGAGTTGATTTGGTGGAATAATGAACATCTTTACTGTTTTTTTTTTAAAATAAATTTATTTATTTTTGGCTGTGTTGGGTCTTTGTTGCTGCTCACAGTCTTTCTCTCTAGTTGCGGCGAGTAGGGCCTACTCTTCGTTGCGGTGCGCGGGTTTCTCATTGCGGTGGCTTCTCTTTGTTGTGGAGCACAGACTCTACAGCACAGACTCAGTAGTTGTGGCGCACGGGCTTATTTGCTCCGTGGCATGTGGGATCTTCTCTGACCAGGGCTCGAACCTGTGGACCGCTGCATTGGCAGGCGGATTCTTAACCACTGTGCTACCAAGGAAGTCCCTGAATTTCTTTATTGTTGAAGCCAGTTTGAGTCAGGGTTTTGTTACACACAGCATAAAGCATTCTAATGCATACAGGTCCCCTAGGAAAAGAGTCCATTGCCATGGTTCCAATTCACTAAGAAGGACCTCAGAATTCTGGTACCACATAAATCAAATGCTCCATGGAGCATCTTCACCTAGATTCTGAGACCAGTGCTCTCTGAGCCTCAGATAAACCTCTTTGTAATTTCTGGACTGTAGGAGACCTTAGTCTAGCTTGACATTCTTTGCAGTGGTCCCTGGGGTCTCTGAAAGCTATGACTGGTTTTACTTATTGATTATTCATGCTTTGAGACCAGTTGAATTTCTCCAGGGGTTCAAAGATCCAGTATATTCCAATGTGGCTTCTTCTTAGAAAAGTAATATCCAGCAGTTTCAGTGCTTGTAGATGCATGAGGGGCCGGATTATTGTACCAAAATAATCTAAACCTGCAGGCTGCATTTTATAGTTGCCTATCTGTCTCCATAAACAAATGGGAATGAGATTTACCATCACAACTGAAATTGTTAGCTCTAGTCTGATAAGTAGACCTAGGGTATCTGAATTTCAGCAAGATGTCTAACAAAGCCTTTTGTGCTGACTTTGCAGAAAAATTGGGGAAAAGTGAGCTGGCTATTGATTTACATTTGTTATTGCTATTATTGATTCATATTTGATATTAATATTTAAATGCTGAGACTTTCAGGATGCTGATTAATGGATGAACGTCAACTTAGAGAACGCTCTCCAATCCCTGCTTTAAAGCACTGTCATCAGATATGTTCTATTCAATATTTTTCTCATTGAATAAGATGAAAACACAGAAAGCATGGCTTTGTATCATTTCCCAATGACATGAAACTTAAGAAAGTGCCAATATGATGGGCAACTCAAGCAGAACCCAAAAATAACTCAGCAAACTGAATCAGTGAGCCAAATATAGCAGAGGCTGTTTTCATAAACAGTATAAAAAGATGGTGAAGATCATGTAAAAGCTGTTGAAAAGAATTTGGGATATGTAAAAGGAAAAAGTAGGTAGCCAATATTTATATATTTGAAGGACTGTCATGGAATTCCATAAAGTAAAACTAGAATGAATTTTTTGGCTCATTAATGAAAGGACTCTAACATTTGGAGGCAAAGGAGCTGAATTAGAAAAGAATTATCTGGATCAGGACATAGTGATATAGTGAGATTCCTATAGTTTACAAGTTCAAACCATAGCCAAGTGGTTGTATGTATGTATAGATAGATAGATAGATAGATACTTTATAGATAACTTGGGAGGAGATGAACTCTAAACTCTCTTCCTTGGGGTTTATTTTTTAAATTAGCCTGTCATTCTTTGTGTTTTAATTGGAGCTTTTAATCTCTTTACATTTATTGTAATTACTGATATTTTGATTTTGTGATTATATATTTGTGTAATTACCACATGATTTATATTTTTTCCATCTGCTCTATGTTTTATTTTCTCTCCATTCTTACCTCTTTTGGATTGATTGCTTTTTTAAAATTTTTACTTTTATTCTCTATTTGCTAGGAAGTTAGACACATTTTACTCTGCTTTTGCTGCTGTCTTAGAGATTACAACATGCAGTTTTTGGCTTGTGGCAGTTATTTTCTTTCAGCCAGTGGAAAAGGCCATTTCATTGTCATCTGACTTCCATTATTTCTACTGAGAAGTAAACTATCATTTTAGTTGTTCACTTTTAAGATGATCTGCCTTTTTTTTCTCTGGCTTCTTTTAAGATTTTCTCTTTTTCCTGGGTTTTGGTAGTTTTATTCCAATGTGCCTAGGTGGGCTTTCTTTTTCTTATCCTGCTTGAGGTTTGTAGGACTTCTTGAATTGATTGGACTGATATCTGTACAAGAGTTACTTTGTGTGTCACCCTGGATCCATGCACTAGCCTTTTTGTCACAGATTCAGGTCAAAGCCCCCAGTTCCACCCTCACTCCTGCCCTCTGTGGTGGCTACTCCCATCCCTTGTCACACTTGGGCACAATCTGCAGTTGTCTCACATCATGCATGCACCACGCACTTTCATATCCTGCCCTGGGGCTTTCCCAGTGTGGCCGAGGTGAGAGATAACATTGTACCCACTGGGCACTCACACATACACAATCCTGAAGTTTATGAGTTATCACCCCTGTGGTGGACTCTACCCAATGCAAGAGGAGAACTGGTGGATAATCTTCTCTTCCTTCTTCCTCCTAACCAGACTGTTGTAATAACAGTTGCTCATGTACCCTCTCTGAAGATGCCCTGTGAGACTAAATAATAAGCTTGTCATGAGTTTATGGCCACGTTGGTAAAAACACAGTCCTTATATTTGTACTATTTCCTTCTTTGTCTCACACCACTTTTACCTCCTTCCCGCTCCTGTGGGATAACACTCTCCAATAAAGTGTTAAAACAAATAAACATTTGCTTCAGGCTCTGTTTTCTAGGCTATCTGGGTAATAACAATGTCTTCAATCAGCTTGGAAAATTCTCAGCTATAATCCCTTCAAATACTTCTTCTGACCCACATCCTCTTTCCTTTTCTTCTGAAACTCCAGTGGAATGCATGTTAGATTTTTTTTTTCACCATCTCCTCTGGGTTTCTTATTCTCTCTTCCATAATTTTTATCTATTTTTCTCTCTATGCTTCACTCTGGTTATTTTCTTTTCCTTCTGCCTTATCTTGTAGTAATTCTCTATTCAGCTATGTCAAATCTGATGTTAAACCCACCCATTGAATTCTTAATTTCAGTTACTGTACTTTTTCAGTTCTAAAATTTCTGGATACTTCTTTCAAAAAGTCTTCTATGTCATTTTGGTACAGTTTTCAGGGATTTGTGGGGTTTTTTGGGCTGAATTTTCTATCTTAAGTTGTGTTTACTTGCATATAGTAAGCATGGTTAATTCCAATATCCAGAATCCCTATGGATCTAGTTTTGTTGCTTATGATTATTACTGTCTTCATTCATGTTGCCTTGTCTCTTTATGTGCCTGGTTCTCTATGCGTATGTGCTGAACATTTTATTTGAATGAGCCCTAGGATGTTATCTTTCCCCCAAAAAATTTTCATTTGTTTTGAGCAGATGCCTATGACCACTGCCATCTTGGATTACCTTAATCCAATTTCAGAGACTAAGATTTTTATGGGCCACCTAAATAACTGGGAGCTGGGTTGTACTCTGAGTAAGGGGTGTTAAGCTTTTGATTCACCATTACTCCTACGATACCATCTTCTACGGTATTGTCCCAAAGCGGGGGATTTAATCAGACTTTTCCCTTGGTGAAAATCTTTGTCCCTCTTTTACATGAAAGCTGTCAAAAGCACCACTCAGACTTTCAAGTGACAAATGTCCCAGAAGGAAATGACTCCAACTGCCAAGATTCCTGTCTTCTCTTGGAAGCAATTCTTTGGCCCAGCAATTCTTTACTACGTTATCTTTCTGGTGCTTTCAAGTAGATGTTTTCTGTATTTTGTCCAGCTTTTATGATCATCAGTGGCAGTATTGGTCAAGTAGAAGAGAAATGCTAAGTCTAGCCTACAGGTACACTGAGCATCTTCACTTCTGGACTAAAATCAGTATTTCTTTTTTTTTTTTTTTTAAGAGCTCCTGACTTATTTATTTATTTTTGCTGTGTTGGGTCTTCGTTTCTATGCGAGGGCTTTCTCCAGCCGTGGCAAGCGGGGGTCACTCTTCATCGCGGTGCGCGGGCCTCTCACTATCGCGGCCTCTCTTGCTGCGGGGCACAGGCTCCAGACGCGCAGGCTCAGTAGCTGTGGCTCACGGGCCTAGTCGCTCCGCGGCATGTGGGATCTTCGCAGACCAGGGCTCGAACCCGTGTCCCCTGCATTGGCAGGCGGACTCCCAACCACTGCGCCACCAGGGAAGCCCCAGTATTCCTGATTAGTAAACTTAACTTGGTGCAGGTATTTTGGCTGTATGTATGTTATTTTAAACACTTCATGAACAGTAAAGTGGTAGTAATGTGTGACTTCTGATGATAACAGAGTACTTGAACTTAATTTCTCAGAACATAAAAATTCTATTTTAATTTTCAGAATAAACATAAAGTTGGAAAATTTTATTTTACCAAGTACATTAAAAAATAATAAAAATTAATGTTAACCATCATGATTATTTCATAAAAGAAAGAATTTTGATACAAAAAATCAGTAAGGACATAATCTCATAAAGGATGATCCTTTAAATTGGATAAATCAGTATTATGTAAAGTTCAGTAATTTGTTGTTATTTTTCTCCTTTCATCAAGAATCAGTGAAAATTTGATTATCTGGAAACAGAGGTGTGCAGATTGGTGTTTTGGAGCTATTGCCTTATACTATTTAGTTTATTCTCTAAAATGGTATTTCAAAAATAACATAAAAATCTAAATATAAAACATTATGGAATAAAATGCATGTAGGTTACCAATGAAAAGTCTCTCAAAATCACCAGTCTCATGCTAAATTAAGTGAAAAACAGATTCTCAATTATGTGCCAACAGAATCAAGCTGGCAATGATCTTTTTCTGCATTGATAAAGAAATCTGACAAGTATTTTTATACTTTAGGAATACAGAGATGTTCCTAAAAAAGTGGCCACATTACATCTTCAAGTCAACATGACACTCAGAGCTACAATTTATCAAGTATGAAGAATAATTAAAAATATAGAATATTTTGGAGGTTATTTTCAAAGGATATGACAATAATTTCTAGTGGGTTTTTCAAAAGGACTCTGGTCAAATAATATTTCCTGGAAGACTTTACATTAAGAGAGGACAAAACCTAAATAATGTTAATGCAAATTCACACAAGTCTCCATATTTCACAAGGAGAACAAGATGGGTATTTTTGTGAAAGTTTCAACTTAACATCTTATTAAATAAGATCCTTTGAATTTGATTTATGATGCAAAATAAAATTCTCTCTCTCTTTATAGCTGCAGAGGAGATGGTACATCACTTTTAGTTTTTAAATAGACTTTTAGTTAATTATGAGGATTTAAATTAATTAGCATGTTTTTAAAAAGCCTATTTTTTGAATTTACTTCCAGATATAGAGAAAGGATGAATAAGATATTACCTACAAAACAACGAAATAAGGAGCTTATGGCATTTTTATTTGCCAGTCTCTCAGTTTTGTTCTTTTTAAATCAGATTTAAATCTGCATGAGATCTCTTAATATTTGAGCTTCAGATTTGCTTTCTCTTAAATACAAAATGGGCACTTTTCAATCCTTAAAAGAAAGCTTTTGATGCATTCTTTCAAGGCTACAATATATGCAACATTTTCTAACTATTATCACTATATACAGGCTTACCATAGTTCACAATATTGCTAATATTCAATTTTTACCCTTAAATTTCCCCAAAAGTCTACCTGGCTGTGTAACTAGGTCCCATCTCTCAGACTGTTGCAATGTAGCAGCTTCTTTTTTTCTATGTGAGTACACGATAATCCTAAACAAGTTCTAATTAACAAGAATATTGACCTCATATTTCTTGCCAAATAAATACTCATCCTTTGTTGACAAAGGTGAAATCTGGAGCCATGAAATTCGAGGACAATGACCACCACAGCAGTAGTGAGCAGATTTTAGATGTAGCCAAGGATTGCTGCCCTGTTCCAAAAAGGCCAGCTTAGTCCTCAGTCTTTGAATAAAGTGTAAAACTCCATATGGTAGAAATTGTACTATTTTATTCTATCAAACTGTAGTGTTTTATTTACGTCTTGGAAGCTGTGAACCTTTTCAATATGGAGAGTTGGGAGATAATTCATGTTGGAGGTATTACAACATGTATGTATAAGGTGAACATATAATTTCTCAGCCAAACTGGGATACTTCTGACAGTATAAGGGGGTGCTATTAATAATTATACCGAAATATTAGGTGTAAACTGGTATGGTACTGTGCAAACTTAAACCTATAAGGCAAGAAATGGACCAAATGCATGGCAAGTATGGGAAAGCATAGGTTCCACATATAAAATAGGTGCCTTTATGAGTTGTAATTTTTTTTCTTTAAGTTGAAATTCCTATCAAAATCCCAATGGCATTTTTCACAGAAATAGAAAAAACAATCCTAAAATTTCTATGGAACCATAAAGGACCCCAAATAAGTAAAGCAATCTTGAGCAAAAAGAACAAAGCTGGAAGCATCATGCTCCCTGATTTTAAACTATATTACAAAGGTGATACTGGCATAAAAAGAGACACATTGACCAATGAAACAGAATAGAGAACCTGAAATAAACTTATGCATATATGGTTAACTAATTTTCAGCAAAGGCCCCAAGAATATTAAATGGGAAAGGATAGTCTCTAATAAGTGGTGTTGGGAAAACTGGATATCAACATGCAGAAGAATCAAACTGAACCATTATCCGTACACAAAAATCAACTCAAAATGAATTAAAGACTTAAATGTAAAACGAAAACCATAAAACTCCTAGAAGAAACCACAAGGCAAAAGCTACTTGACATTGATCTTGGCAATGATTTTTTGGAATTGACACCCAAAGAACAGGCAACGAAAGCGAAAACAAACAAGTGGGGAAGCTGCAAGTTTCACCACAGGAACAATGTGGAAATATTCAAGGGTCATATTTTTAGCACAGCCTAGGGTCTGGTGCTGCTACTGACATTTTGCAACAATATAGGAACCCAGTATATTCTCAGTGGGATAAAACAGAGAAGTGCCAGTCTGCAAAGTTAGAACTCTGCCATACCCAGCTCAATATTCAGCTACTTGTTTGCCTTCATCTGCTCAGTCATCACATCTATCATCCCAGGTGAAAGACAAAACATCTTAGTGATCCTTCACACAGTGATGAATGATGTGTAAAAACAGGTACAGAAATTAGAGATACTTACATTTTTTGTACATTGATATGACAATCAAAAAGTGTATTATTATTGTATTCTTAGGCTACCAAATCATGCAAAGAGTCACAGTTACCAGCTTGGGCCCATCATTCTTAGTGAAGGTCAATTTTACTCTTTTCTTGACAGAGAACCCTGTTCATCTTAAAATTGCAACTTAAAGTCCGGGTAGAATGTTGCTTAGTATTGATCAAGCATCAAGGTACTGGATTACTCTGGATTACTGAAACACACTTTTAATTCCAGTAATGATCTTTGTTCCAATCTTGGTCGATACAAAAGAGAGGATTAATAATCTTGTTCAGTCTTGGCATTGTGTAAAAGTTCCCCAGTAAGGACTGATGAAAATGAATACTAATCAGTTTCTGACCAAAAAATGTTTACCAGTAAATCAGGCTACCTCAGAAATTTTTGTGACATCTGGTCCCAGTTCATGGACAAGTGGGGCAGCTTTGACAATACTGTAGAGCAATTACAAAAAACAAAAACAAAAACTGGGGATGGGAGCCTACCAATCTTACCTAATTATTTCTAGCGTTTCCCTCTTGGATTCTGAGCAAGGAAGGGAGTACACCTTGGTGTTACCAAGTGGCCATTGGTGTGCACCAAAGACAATCTGGGTGCAAGGACAGCCTGTCGGTTTTCTGATTTTGGAGTATAGCTAACATGTTTAAGAACAAAGAATGGCTATAGCCATGACTGGATTATTGATGAGAGTAACAACATTTTATAACAACCACAGCAGAATGTGACATGCTATTAGGAATTTTTATCTTGTCCAAAAGTAAGGAATCTTTAGAGGTTTTTTGGTTTTGTTTTTTTGCCTTTTTTTTTTTGGCAATTGTTTATGGACATGAAGGCAAAGGACCCAGAGGCATAACTAGAGTCAGTACAAATATTAACAGATTTTTGAAAAGTGAGATTATACATATGGGTCTAACAGTAAGTTCTGCCACCTGGGAAGATTGCACAAAAGGCAAAACGAACTTTTTACTACATCATGTTGAAGCAGACTGTAAACTCAGTGATGCAATCCTCTGAACTTCCAGTCTTCTCTTCTGCATTGCATTTGAGTTTATTCATTAATTTTTATATGTCCTGGTATGTATTTATAAATAACATGTATATAGTCATATCAAGCAATGTTTAAATGACAGTAAAAAGCTTTAAAACTTTAGTTTTCAAAAAATATAATAGATCTTTCCAAGCAAGTATAAGATAATGATTAAAATGAAATGATTGTACCATCATAATTTAAGTGTTATGAAGAAGAAATAAATTTATATCTGGCCAAAAATACATAGTTAAAAAAAGAAAAACACAGACTAGAGGCTTGTGCTTCTGGGATGATGGAGTAGGCATAATTTTCTTGATCCCTCTCACTAAGTACAAATAAAAACCCTGAAAATTATACATAAAATAAACATGAGAAGACTCTGATATGTGGAGAGAAGAAGGAAGACCAGCTAGGAGCCGCAGGGTCCAAGGAACAACATGGTAGTAAGTTCCTTGGGTTTCCTTTTGGCCTCATATATCTCAGACTTGGAGCTAAAGAAGTCAGCAACTTGGAAACATCAATGCGCACAAACAAAAATAGCCCCAACCAAAGGCTGCTCTTTCTAGCCAAAGGATAAGGGAAAGGGCAGCTAGGCAAAGCAGAAAACTTTTAGACGATAACCACTCTATTCCAGCCAAATACCATAGAAAAAAATCTGTGGCCTCACCCTCACCCACACCAGTAAAATCTGAGGAGAAAGCCTAGACTAGGGTCCTAAACCCCCTGCAGGGGTGGTAGCAGAGAAAGCTGAGTAGGGAGCTGGACATTTCATTCCAGCAACCAAATTCCACCTCTACCCCTGTGGAGACCACAGAAAGAGTCTGGACTTCTACTAACATCCGGCAGTAACAAGGCACCCTTCCCCCTCCTCACGGGGGAGACTGCCAGTGGAGATCATGTGAGGAGAGGTAACTCCCACCTGCCCAGTAGTACTGAGGTAGCCCCTCCTCAGGTGTCAGTGGAGGCCAACTGGGGAATCTGGACATCTACTTCTATCCAGCAGTAATAAGACAGCATCTTCCCCTTCTCCTGCTGAAGGGGTCAAAGAAAGCCTCCCAAAACAGAGGGGTTAATTTACATCCAGAGTTTTATTGCATAATAGGAGAACATTCAGTTTTCAAAAAAATCACTCATTATACTAAGAACCAAGTTCTCAACTGAATGAAAAAGGACAATCAATAGATGCTAACATGATGTGACAGAGATGTTAGAATTATCTGACAAAGATTTTAAAGCAGCCATGATACAAAATGCTTCAATAAGCAATAATGCACACATTTGAAACAAATGAAAAGATTGAAAGCTTCAGCGATGAAATTGAAAATCTCAGCAAAGATAGATAAAGATATAAAGAACTAAAGGAAAACTTTGGAACTGGAAAACACAATAACCAAGTAAAAAGCTTGGTAGAGGTGCTGAACAGCAGAATGGAGGGGACAGAGGAGAGAATGAGTGAACTGGGAGATAGAAAAATAGAAGTTACTCAACCTGAACAACGGAGAGAAAATAGGCTGAAAACAAAGTTGGCAGCGTCTCAGGGACTTGTGAGACTATGACAAAAGATCTAACATTTGTGTCATTGGAGTCCTGGAGGGAGGGGAGAAAGAAGATGGGGCTGAAAAAGTACTGAAAGAAATAAGGGCTGAAAACTTCCCAAATTTGACAAGACACGTCAACCTACAGATTCAAGATCTGAGTGAACCCCAAACACGATAAACCTAAAGAAATCCACTCCAAGACATATCAACCAGCAGGATTTAAATAACATTTACAGAATGCTCCACCAAACAACAGCAGAATACATATATTCCTCTTTTCAAGTGTCCATGGAACATAAAACAACAAATTTAAAAGAGCTGGAGTCATACAAAAAATCCACACAGAGTGTATTCCCTAACCAGAATGGAATCAAGTTAGAGAAGAATACCAGATAGATAACAGGAAAATCTCCAGACACTTGGAAACTAAACACATTTCTAAATAGTCTATGAGTCAAAGAGGAAGTTTCAAAAGCAATTTTAAAATGCAGTGAACTGAATGAAAATGACAATATCCAAATTTGTGAAACATAGCTAAAGCTATGAGAGGGAAATGTATAGCACTAAATGTATACATTAGAAAAGAGGAAGTCTCAAATCAATAACCTAAGCCCCCTCCTCAAGAATATAGAAGAAGTAGAGTAAAACAAACCAAAGAAAGCACAAGGAATGGAATAATAAAGATAAGGGCAGAAATCAATGAAATTTTAAAATAGAAAAACAAGAAAATAAAAGAAACGAAGAGCCGGTTCTTTGAAAAGATCAACAAAGTTGATAAATTACCAATATCAAGAATGAAGCAGAGAATATCACTACAAACCCTGCAGATATCAAAAGGAATACTTTCTCCCCTAAGACTGGGAAACAAGGCAAGAATGTCTGCTTTCATCACTCTTATTCAGCATAGTACTAGAATTTCTAAGTAGTAAGTCCAATACCATTAAGGAAATAAAAGGAAATAAAAGTTACATAGTTTGGAAAGAAAAAAATAAGACCGTCTTAATGCAGATGACATGATCATCTCCTTAGAAAGTTGATCAGAATACTCCTAGAGCTAATAAGTAAGTTTGGCAAGTTCAGATTACAAGAGAAATGTACAAAAATCAATTGTAGTTTTATATACTAGCAGTGAACATCTAGACACCAAAATTAAAAATACAATACCATTTACAATTGCTCAAAAAAGGGAAATGTTTAGGTGTAAATTCAGCAAAAATGTACAGGACTCATATGCTGGAAACTACACAGTGCTGATAAGAGAAATCAAAGAGGGTCTAAACAAACTGAGAGACATATTGTGTTCATGGATTGGAAGAGTCCACGTAGTAAATGTGTCAATTATTCCCAAACTGATATACAGGTTTAACATAATTTCTATCCAAACCTCACAAATTTTTTTGTGGATATAGACAAGTTATCCTAAAATGTATATGAAAAAGCAAAGAAACTAGACTAGCTAAAACAATTTTGAAAAAGAAGAGTAAAATGGGAGGATTCAGTCTACTCGTTTTCGAGACATTACATAGCTACAGTAATAAAAACGGTGTGATATTGAGAAGGGACAGACACATGGATGAATGGAACAGAACAGAGAAACTAAAAATAGAGTCACACAGATATGTCAACTGACTTTTGACAAAAGTACAAGAGCAATTCAATGGAGGAATGATAGCGTCTTTGGCAAATGATGCTGGAGCAGACACCCACAGGCAAAAACAAATGAACCTCAACTTCAGACTCACACCTTGTATAAAAGTGAATTTAAGTGGATTACAGCCTTAAATATAAAATTATAAAGCTTTTAGAAAAAAAGCATAGCAGAAAATTTTTGGGATTTAGGACCAGGCAAGGAGTTCTCAGACTTGATCTAAAAAGGGAAAAATTGTGCACCATCAAAATTAAAAACTCTCGTTCTGTGAGAGACCCTGATAAAAGGATGCAAAACACTAAGAGAAAACAATTGCAAGCCACAAATCTGACAAAAGAATACTATTTCAAATGTATAAAGAACTCTCCAAATTCAACAGTACAAAAAGCAAACAATACAATAAAAACATGGGCAAAAGACATAAAGAGACATTTCACTGAAGAACATATACAGATGGTAAACAAGTACTTGAAAAGTGTTCAACATCATTACCCACCAGGGAAATGAAAATAAAAACCACAATGAGAAATCACCACACACCTAAAGAGAATGGCTAAAATAAAAAATGCTGTTGGAGATGCAGAGAAACTAGATTACCTGATATGGGTGGTGGGAAAGTAAAATGGTACAGTCACTCTGGGAAACTGGAAGTTTCTTAAAATGCCACTAGCTTTCACTTTAGCAACTAACCTTCAATTTAGTATTTGCACTTCTGGGCATTTATTCCAGAGATATGAAAACCTATGTTCGCACATAATCCTGTACATAAATATTTATAGTAGTTTATCCATAATAGTTGCAAACTGGAAACAATCCAGTTGTCCTTCAAGAGGTGAATAGTTAAACAAACTGTGATACATCTGTACTGCAGAATACAACTCAGCAATAAAAAGCAATGAACAATTGATACATGCAACAATGTGGACGAACCTCCAGAGAATTGTGCTGAATGGAAAGAAGCCAAAATAGTTACATACCATATGACTCCATTCATATAAAATTTTTAATTTATTTTATTTATTTATTTTTTATTTTTGGCTGCGTTGGGTCTTCGTTGCTGCGTGTGGGCTTTCTCTAGTTGTGGTGGGGGGGGCCACTCTTCGTTGTGGTGCACAGGCCTCTCATTGCAGTGGCCTCTCCTGCTGCGGAGCATGGGCTCTAGGCACGCACGCGGGCTTCAGTAGTCGTGGCGCGTGGGCTCTAGAGCACAGGCTCAGCAGCTGCGGTGCACAGGCTCGGTTGCTCCGAGGCATGTGGATCTTCCCAGATCAGGGCTCAAACCCGTGTCCCCTGCTTTGGCAGGCAGACTCCCAACCACTGAGCCACCAGGGAAGCCCTATATAACATTTTTGAAATGACAAAATTATAGGAAGGGAGGACAGAGTAGTGGTTGCCCAGGGTGGAGAATGGGGTGAGGGCTGGAGGGAAGTGGTTGTGATTTTCAAAGTGCAACACAGTGCTGGAACTGTTCTGTATCTTGACTATGTCAATGTCAATATCCCAGTTGGGATATTGCATTGATATTTGCAAGATGTTTCCATTAGGGTAAAGGGTGCATGAGACCTCTATTTTTTCCTACAACTGCATGTGAATCTACAATTATCTAAAAAAGTTCATTAAAACACACACAACAGACATAATTTATCTTCTCTGTCCTTTAAAATGTTACCTTTAGAAAATTTCCTGACAACCTAAGAATCCTCACTATTTACTTAAATTTACTGTTATTCCAAGATCTCAAAGCCAGTTAGAACCTATAATCTAAGTTGACATTAAATCATTTAATCACTGCTAATATTAAGAACATATCAGAAAAATAAAACACCTTAAAACATCACCTGGATAGTGTAAATGGAAAATCTCTGTAGGTCCACATAATTCAGCAGTGTTGGAAATTTACCAGAGCCAATTGTATAACAATGGTTTTAAAAATTCGGTTTAATTGAATCCATGTTTTCTTTTATATAGTACTTTTAAATAATGGTGTAAAGAATAAATGTAACAAATTTAGGAAGTTACAGTTGATTAGCCTTTTGCCAAAAACAAATTCAAACTTTGCATAAACTACAATGTCATGTTTGCATTTCATTTTTGCACTGTGATAAAAGTCAGGGTGAAGACGTCTATCCGTCCTTTTACTCAAATTCATAAAAATAAATTTTTTAAGGAGTTTTTCAGTATTAGAAGATATAAGTAAATTTCACTAATGCTTAAAACAAAATTCTTCAAATTAATTTTATGGTCTAGTATTAAAGCCCTGTAAATTATAGTACAAGATCTTAGTACAAGGAAAAGTTCTTTAAAGAATTTTTACAGCTACTGATTATCCAAGGCCAAGGGTGCCAATTTGTATCTCTTTGGTCCTAATCTTATAACTCTGTAGCAGGGGTACTGAGGAATACTTTAATAGACCAAAGTTACATTTTTATTTGGTAAAGATAATATTTACCTTTAAGCAAAGGTTTCATAACTCAACGGAGTAATTGATTTTCACTTGGAAAAGAAAAGGAATATATTCCAAGTATAAAACAATTATAAAATTTAGTTCTCTAAAGACCCATCTCTTTAATCTATTTCAAAGTATTTGTGCAGGTTATAGCATATAATTTATTGCTTGGTTGTTTCATGAAGTCCACACTTTTATTTCTATCATCCTGAAAAGTTTTTCTCAAAGTTACGCTCATATAAAGCATACATATTTTGGCTTCATTTGTTTTATTTACTTTTGTTTTCTGGGAGTCTTTGACACCTCTTATTTTAGATGTAGTGTGTACTTGGTAGTGTCTAGAACCAATCAAAATAAGAGCTCCACTGAATTTGAGACTATACAACTTTACTTGCTAATTCTCTGTTAAGGTGGGCCATCCTATCTTATTCAAAGATAGCTTTCAAGGGAAACACATTTCCTTTACCAAAAGTGTGACATAGCCCTTCCAACCCTGGAGGAACAGATTCCTTACCAAGGTGGGGAAAAACATTTACATAGCAGAGGCATCCTATCAAAATCTGACTTTTAGGACGCCTTCCTTTGAGGCCAGGAGTCTCTTTCCCTAAGTCTGGGAGAGTGATCCTTGAGTGGGGATCTTAGCAAGGGTGATATTAAAAATGTTTGACTATGTAAATGGCAGATGCCTGAACATTCAGGTACATGCCAAACCAGCATACAACAGCTGCACATCAGAGCTGGATCCTTGCCCAGTACAGGTCTCTGACTCAGGGAATTCTTAAATGAGCAGTTTATAATGGAACTTATTGCTCTCTATTTCATTATGCACTTAAAAAAAGAAGATGAATTTGACCAATTAGACAGTGGGAGAGCCAGGTCCTAATGTGAAGATTTCAAAGCCCCACAGCAAAGCCTTGGAAGTAGCACTCAAAGCTCTTCCCTCACAGTTTGACTTGGCTCATTATTATATTTCCGTTATAATCCTGGTTGCTTGGGTAGAGTTTAGGAAGGAAAAGGCTTTGTGCCTATGCACCATTTCACCTGAAATGTTAAAACGTAAGAGCATGCATTCACACAGCTGTTCTGAGCTTCCCAGGAATTGGATTTTCTCTCTGGTGTTCATCCTCCAGGTGGCAGCAGTCCCTCTTACCGAAGAATGGCAATCCTGTTGGCTCTGGTTTTGCGTCTGTCTGCGTGTCTCTCCATGGTGTGCATCCTAGTTCCAACAGTGAGAGCAAACTCACAGTCCCAGACTCAAATCTTACAAAGCGAGAGGCTCACCTAAATCCTAATCTGAATAACTCTCAAACCTAGAAAATAGTCTCCCAAATCACTGTAATTCTGCGTGGTTGTCTGACCTGATGCAACTACTAGCTATTCAGAGAGAATGCATTTCCCCTCCTAAATGGCACGGTTAGACTACATTTCCCAGCCTGCCTCGGGCTAGATGTGATTACGTGACTGAACTTAGCTGGTGGCTTAGGAGTGGAAGTAACTCTACAGAAACAAGTGTATGTATGCCTTCGGTCCCCCTTTCCCACTTCCACTATCTGGTTACAGACACTGAGCGCAGTCTTGATAGACTGGGAGCTAGAAGAGGGCGGTTGTCGAGGGCCGAAGCCCGTGAAACTGCCGGGAGAAGCCGGTGCTCTCAGTGGAGAAGTTACAAAACGTTCATGATCCCACGTGGGTGAGAGACCAGCCCGTAGTTCGGGTCGGGGGCCAACTCTACTGTTTCCACCAGCCTAATGGGATAATAATCCCTTAGGTGTTTCCAAACAGTCCAGTTCCTTATCCACTCGGAACGCCTTCCGCCTTGGTGGGGTGTGTCCCGGTCCAGGAATAAGCATACCAAGTAGAGAACAGAGAAACACCAGAGCGGCGTGCAGAGGAGGAAGAGGAGAAGAAGGGAAAAGAAAGGGCCCATGAAGAGGAAAGTGAGCACGTACTGGTAGGCGCTCAGTACTTCCAGCCGCTGTGTCTGCAGGGTTTTCATGCTGAGGGGGGGCGGCGGGGCTGTGGAGACCCCCAGTCGCTCCCCTTCTGCCAGCAGCGCTCCAGGGCCCGGAGAACAAACGGCCAAGGTTTCGATGTGAGCCCGGGAAGCCTTTCTCGTCTGAGCGGCCAAGGCCTTGGGGACCCCCGGGATTGCTTGTCGGGGGGCTGTGTGGATGAGGAGACCCGTGGATCCGGAGCCCCAGAGGTCGCTCCTTCTCACCGACAGTTTCTCATTTCAACACCTTCCGGTTCTCAGAGGTATCGTTTTGACTACACTGTGTCAGTCATACTCCTGCGTGCACTTGAAGATGAATTGAAACTGGTTAAAGACAAATACCGTATGGTATCACTTATATGTGGAACCTAAAAAATACAACAAGCTAGCGAATAAAACAAAAAAGAAGCAGACTCACGGATATAGAGAACAAGTTAGTGGTTGGGCGGTGGGGGGGGGGCAATATAGGGGTGGAGGAGTGGGAGATACAAACTATTAGATGTAAGATAGGCTCAAGGATGTATTGTACAACACAGGGAATACAGCCAATATTTTGTAATAACTGTAAATGGAAAATAACCTTTAAAATGGTATTAACATTTTTAAATTAAAAAAAATTTACATAGAAATAAAAGATCCCAATATCGCAAAGGCACTAGAAAAATAGGTAGGAAGGACTTGCTTTATCAGCTATGAAGATACTGCTATTTCTACTGCAATTAAGACACTGATATTGTCACTAGAATTAGAAAATAGATCAAAAGAAATAAAAGTCCGGGGGAAAAAAAACAAACAAACTGGTTTTACTAACAGTCAGGGCTAACCATGGATGGCTCTCTCCAGCTATTAGATTATGGTCTTGTAGGTGCAGCTGTTCAGTAACGATTTCAAAAAAGCTCACTGGTGGACAGCAGGAAATCCTAAAAGCAGAGTTAAATTTCACTCTTGACTTTGGTAAGGCTAGTAAACCATTTAAATGAATATTTTATCTTTTTATAAGGACTGTCATTATTATGGTAGGATTTCATGGTCAACAAAACAGGTTCTAGATTTTCAATGATCATTTCATAGCTCATGTCTTCCCATCCTATGTGAGCACATGGATTTGTATACAATTTATTGCTCAGATCCTTTGAGGCCTACCTAATTCATGCCCCAGTGCACATAATCTTAATGTCAGGGAATGGAGGAATATTTTTTTCTAACCAAGAAGAGCTTTTCTTCTTTGTTATCCATGCTAGATTTACTTGCCAAATGACTAACAGCTCTTTGCTGTTCTGAACAAAAACAGAACAGATTATAAATAGATATTAATGAAATACATTTTTAACATTCTTATTTTCCCAATGCTATACAGTGGAGATCTAGCTTACTGCGTGAATCTAAATTATATGAATTCAACTACATGTACTTGACAGGAAAGGAAAATTGATTACAACTATATACATATAATATATCTTACTGATGTCTTCAAGGATTTTAAAGAGGAATTTGGATTAACCTCAGTTTTGGTCTTTTATATTAGAACTTAACTTTCATGTATGGAACAATTCTACTATACCTAATTTTTTGAAATACGATTGCTGAAAGAAAACTGAAGCTTGGCAGCTTTCTGTAAGGTATAAACTAACTTGGATAATATATATTTTTTTAAGTTTGCATGTGATAACTGTCATTAGCTTTACAGTCTTTACAAGATAATTTTAGATTTACTGAAGATAAAGTCTTTTCGCTGTCTTAAAGGTTAAATACTTATTACGTAAACAACTATGGACTTGTTTCAGCTGAATCATCCTTTTTTCCCCAAACTGTGAGAACATTTTCTTCTGTTGCTTAGAGAAATTTCCAGCCAACAGTCACTGTTTTCATTTTTGTCTTTTCAAATGTTTTTTGATTAATGCTTGATTTCATGACACAGTACTTAATTTTTGAGATACTATTCTCATTCTGTCGCTAGTATATTTTAAACCAATATTTTCAATTCAAGGAGCAATCACCAACTACTTTTCTGTGAATCACTTTGCTTGGGGAAAAAGAGAGGAGATAACCCCATCTCTGCCATTATACTAAATAACTGTTGTAGGGGAACAGAATTTGTTGTTGCCCTACAACAATTAATAATAATTAACTGTTATTAATTAATAATAATTAATAACAAATTAATCATTTCAAACTGAAAACAGTCAAGGGCCAAAAGAACCTTTGACCTTCCCCCTAACTGCCTAAAAGAATGTAGATACGGGACCAGAAGGGTGCTATCACCATAGATATAACTACAGTGTGAACTAGGTGTGTAGACAAGGAGGAACCTAGCAGACAGAGTCTGTTTGTTAAAATTCCTTTCTGTGTCCCATTGTCTCTGCATTGCCCAGCAAACATTTGTTTACCAAACATTTGCTTTTTCATTTCCACATGAATTGCCTTCCTCCCCTTGAAGTCCCAAACCACTACCCCCAACATCCTCTTTTGTTTTTAGCTGAAGATGTTATTTAAAGTGAGGGTTTCAGCCAGTTGGAAGAGTTACTTCAGTTTCCCTGGGTCCCTCCCTTGTATATATGTTATTAAATGATTGTTTGATTTCCTCGTATTAATCTATCTCATGTCAATTTAATTCTTAGACCAACCAGAAGAACCTAGAGGGGTAGAGAAAAATTCTTCTTCCCCAACACTGATGCATGAAATATGTAGAATATATACTAAAATGAGTTTTACAAGAAATATGATGTCTTAGTCAGCTTGGGCTGCTATAACAAAATACCATCAACTCGATGATGTTTCAACAATAGCAATTTGTTTCTCATAGCTCTTGAGGTTGGAAGTCCAGATTAGGGTGCCAGCTTGGTCAAGTTCTGGTGAGGATCCTCTTCTGGGTTGCACATGGCTGACTTCTCATTGTATCCTCACATGGCTGAAAAAGGGGCAAGCTGTGTTCTCTGGCCTCTTCTTATAAGGATACTAATCCCATTCATGTGGGCCTCACCCTCATAACTTAATTACCTCCAAATACCATCACATTGGGGGTTAGATTTCAACATATGGATTTTGGGGGGACACAAACATTCAGTCCCTAACATATGAGAGATGAGTTTTCAAGAATAGTTAATCCCAACCATGGAAATATGTGGAAAGACTTTGGGGAGGAGGGCATATTTGAATTGGACAGTAAAGAGTAAAAGTGAGTCTGGATTTCTCAAGTCATAAAATCTGGTGTATAAAAATGGAACTTTTTTTCCTCCAAAACTGAACTTTTATCTCAAGCCCCCCTTTCTGCCTGATATCAGAAAATTTAATCTAGACACTTCCAGATAAACTCAGACAAATGTAGAGAGTTCTTATGAATTTCCATTGCAATTCAGTCAAACACAGCTAGTCAAGGTGTAGTCCATGGACTTTTTTTTCTGTTGGAAATGCAGACTCTTGGCCCCAACCCCAGATCTTCTGAATCAGAATGAAGATTTTATCAGTAGTCCCTAAATCAGAATCAGCAGTTTAACAAGATTCCCAGGTGATTTGTATGCACATTAAAATTTGAGAAATCCTGAAATACAGTGTTTGTCTCTCCCTTCCTATTATGTGCATTGTCAAGGTCAGCTGCTGAATGTTCTGCAGGCGGCCAACCAGCCTGCCTCCTCAGATGGTTGAGCCCCCCATTGTGGTCAACCTCAGTTGAGATAAAAGCTGATCTCCATCTGAGCTCTGGCCTAACTTTCCTCTTCTCTTATGGTTTTCCCTTGTCCTAGTGGCAAGGCCTTTAAGGATCTTCCACATTCTCTCTTTCCACTAATCTCACATTTCTCTGGCTTTTGGAAAATTCCTCCATTTTCCAAGAGTCTTTCTGGCTAGCGTGATCTTTGTGGAATCCCATTAGCCCAGGCATCTGATGTTCAGGTAGTCAATTACCACAGGTGCAGTGGCTTTCTTGTGGTTGGGTGAGTATGCTGTACAGGTTGTGTTTGACTATACATTGCTGAGTTCATAACAGACAATAAATACTGAGTAGGAGTAAAATGTAAAAGGTGCTGAGTGTAGAGTCACAGATTCTTCAACAGTTTCTTTATTAATTCAGACTCCACTGATTTAGAATACATGATAGTCCAGGAAAGGTTTGGGATGATGATTATTTATCTGAAAGATGCCCTGACTCATAAAGTTCTTTCTAACTTCAAGATCATCCATCCATCCTCCTAATGAACATTTGTTGAGTAGCCAATATATGTCAGATTGGACTAAGAATTAGGATTGAAAAGATTATAGTCCCCACTTCAAGGAAATTAGGAGGAGATATATAACATTAATTATGCATAAGGGAAATAACGGGAGCAGGCTGTAGGCCATATTTTAACCCATCAGTGATCGGGGAGAGAAATAAGAGGCAAACTTGTTATCCTAATACAAAGAATGTTAGGCATATATTAGTAAGAATATTGCTTTCATACAGTTTTCAAATTACACATATTGTACTATGTTTGATAATTCATATGTTAGTGAAAAGCAATTCCTTTATTAGTCAATGAAAACTTTATTAGTCAGTGCAAACTTGACCATTAATTTCATAACTCTACATATGTGAAAGTAATGAAACTATTTTAAACACCTAATTCAGAGTTTTTCTTATTTCAAATTGGGTCTTGCAAATGGGCAAGATTTTATTGCTTATGCAGTAAAATGACATGGAGAATAAAAAGGCATAGAGAAGACAATCAGATGCTAAAACAGCACCTGAATTCTCTTACCTAAAAGAGTAAGGCTATCAATGAAATGCTTTTCTTTTCTAGAATAAGAATATCCATAAAAATAATATCCTCAAACTAAATATAATCTTACTATATGATCCTGCAATGACACTAGTAGATATTTACCTACTTGTGTTGAAGACCTATGAGCACACAAAAACAACTATGCTACATCCATACAATAAAATATTATTTAGCAACAAAAAGATATGAATTACTTAACCACAACAAGACATGGAGGAATCTTAAATGCATATTGCTAAGTGAAAGAAGCCAATTTGAAAAGATTATATGCTGTAGGATTCCAACTATATGACATTCTGGAAAAGGCAAAACTGTAGAGATAGCAGTAAAAAAATCAGTGGTTTCCAGGGTTTTGGGTAGGTAGGGGATTTTTAGAGCAATGAAACTATTCTATTAATACTGTAATGGTGCATACATGACATCATGTGTTTATCAAAACCTACAGAACCTTACAACACAAAGAATGAACTGTAATGTATGCAAATTTTTTTTAAATTTGGGAGGTCAGGGTATATCATGAAAAAATGCAGTCTAATGCAGATTCAAGAGAATCTAACTGTATTACAAATGTATGAAACAACCTCACTGAAGGAATTCGGGGGAAAGTTGCTGACTTAAAGAACTTTGGAAATGAATGCAGTCTGTAAGATGAAGGGCAAAATGAACTGCACATGGTACCGTATTCTGGTTGATAAAACTGTTCCCTTTGGGAGAATCAGAATTGTGATACTGTTCTACATGTATGCTGGACTTGAACAGTTTAATGAGTTGATGACAGATGAGGGAGCCAGGTTTCTTACCATTGAAGTGGGAATTTACAAATCAGCAAGGGTAGGAGGCTAGAATGACCCATGTAATGGATTAGAGTTGGAGACATCAGTAAGAACTCATGTTTAGCTTAATGTAGATACAGGTGATAGAAATATACACCTATGTATATACATAGGTGTTTTAGTTTGCTGTGGCTGTGTAACAATTACCACAACTGGGTTGCTTAAAGCAAGCAAAATTCTGGGGACCAGAAGTCTAAAATCAACGTGTCAGCAGGGCTGCCCTCTTTCTGGAGGCTCTAGGGGAGAGTCTGTTCCTTGCCTCTTCCAGCTTCTGGTGGCTTCCTGTGTTCCTTGGCTTGTGGCTGCATCAGTCCAATCTGACTTCCACGATCACATCGCCTCCTCCTCTTTGTATGTCTCTCCTCTTTGTGTCTCTTACATAAGGATACATGTGATGACATTTAGGGCCCATGCAGATAATCCAGGATTATCTCCACATCGCAAGATCCTTAATCACATTTGCAAAGATCATTTTCCCAAATAATGTACATTCACAGGTTCCAGGGATTTAAGGCAAATATCTTTTTATGGGAGGAGGGAGCATTTTTGGCCTACCACACACAGATTAGTATTTACACACATATAATATTTCTTGTCTGTCAGCTGAGAGGGCCTAAGCAAACAACACCTGGTAGCAACAAGTATATTCATTGCCCAAACTTTGGTTTCTAATACCCTTATCCAGTAGAATTAATGGGCTCTTTGGAACCATGGCTGATTCTAGGACTGGGGTAGGATATATAAAAGCCTGGGACATCTTGTAGCACCAGAAAATAAGGAGGTTCTCAAAAACAACAACAACAACAAGACATTTATGGGAGTATTTAAAAGTGGCAAAGGAGGGGCTTCCCTGGTGGCACAGTGGTTGAGAATCTGCCTGCCAATGCAGGGGACACGGGTTCGAGCCCTGGTCTGGGAAGATCCCACATGCCGCGGAGCAACTGGGCCCGTGAGCCACAACTACTGAGCCTGCGCGTCTGGAGCCTATGCTCTGCAACAAGAGAGGCCGCGATAGTGAGAGGCCTGCGCATCGCGATGAAGAGTGGCCCCTGCTTGCCGCAACTAGAGAAAGCCCTTGCACAGAAATGAAGACCCAACACAGCCAAAAATAAATAAATAAATAAATTTATATTAAAAAAAAAAAGTGGCAAAGGAGACAACTGAAAGAGTTCTCAATGGCCAAAGCTGGAAAAATTTGAGCAAGAAAATAAAGTAATATTGAATTATAACCCAAAGTATAAAATAACTATCCATGAGTTCATATTGATATAAATAAATGATTGAGTAAATTAATAAGCAGGGACAAATCTCCTACGAAGAAAAATTCCAAATAATTTGTGTAGATACTACACCCTAAAGGAGGAGAACGTGACGACTCATCTCTTAAGTGTGGGCTGTGCAGAGTGACTTCTTTCCAAAGAGTGCAGTATGGAAAAGGGGAAAAAGAGGGTCACTCTACGCTGGAGAAACCTGACAAATACTGCTTCAACTAGGTGATGAAGGCCAGCACCAATGATTACAACTCATGATGGTCGTCTATACTGCTGATATGATGTGATGAAAATGACACTTCCCCTCTGTAGTCTTCTTCCCAGAACCCAGAACCCTCGTTATCATGATAAAAACATCAGGCAAATTCAAATTGAGGGACATTCTACAAAACACTTCACCAGTACTCCTCAAAACATCAAGGTCTTCGAAAACAAGGAAAGTCTGAGAAACTCTCACAATCAGGAGGTGCCTAAGGAGGCATGACAATTAGATGTAGTGTCTTAGATGAGATCCTGGAACAGAAAAGGAACGTTAGGGAAAAACTAAAGAAATCTGAATAGAGTATGGGCTTAAGTTAATAATAATGCATCAATATTGGCTCATTAATTGTCACAAATGTACCACACCAATGTAAAGTGTCACTAAATAGAAGCCGTGTGTGCAGAGGTCAGGGGTAATAGATTGGTACTCTTCGTACTATATGCTCAATTTTTTCTGTAAATCTAAAACCGTCCCAAAATAAAGCCTGTTGATAATAATAATATCTCCATTGCTATTTTACTATCTTCATAGTCAGATTTGTTTTGTTTTTGTTTTACAATGGAAAGAGCTGAGCTTCCTAAGCAGCCCACCCCAATGAGCAGAAGTATTATACCTGTGGGTGGGTTCTGGAGTGAGCTGCAGATCCCACCTCCCTCAGTGATCTTTGAAGATGTGATGAATTTCACTTTAGTTGCCTTGTGGGCATAATAACAGCATGTCTCATAATTTCATGGAGGTAATAATAATATTGTACCTTTTCCCCTAGAATTGTTGTGAGATTTAAATGAGATAGCATCTTGGTGGTAAAGTCCATAAGGCAAGGGATCTTGTCTTTTGTGACACATCAGTGTATCCTTCACCCCTATTCTGCCTGGTACAGGGCTTGGTTAAGCTTTCTGTAAAGATCCAGGTAGAACACATCTTAAGCTTTGAGACCTATAGCATCTCTGCTGCAGTAACTCATCTCTGCTGTTGCAGCATATAAGCAGACTTAGGCAATATGTAAATGAATGGGTGTGGTAAAGTTCCAATTAAACTTTATTTATGGATGCTGAGATTTAAATTTCATATATAGTTTTCATGTACCACAAAATATTACTCTTCCCTTGATTCTTTTCCCCAATCATTTCAAAATGTATAGCTATTCTTAGGCAGGATCTGAAGCTCACTCCAGACCCCATGCACATCTACTTCTACACATCAAAGTTAGCTAGCCAGAAAGTTAAGCTCTTTAAACTGCCACAGATGAAAAAGAACTTAATAGATTATGAAGAAACTGAAATAGTAATGAGGATAATATTTTTTAAGATTCTAAATCCAGACAGTGAGCTGGACTTAGCCTACAGGCCATAGCTTGTTGATTCCTGGTCTAGTACAAGATTAGTATTCACTAAAAGTGAATGTTTATAAAATCATGCAATCTGGATTAATAATTTCAATTGTATATTTGCATTGACCTTTTTAAAAACACCAAAACAATACCTTCCTATCCACAGTCCCTAAATCTCGCAATGACAGACCTTTGCACCCTTAACTTTCTAAAGGGTTGACAACATGGAAAATAAGAGAAAATTATTTTGCATTTTCTTTGGTTTCTTTCCTAATTATGAGGTTTGGGGAATAAGACATGAAGTAAAAAATTATTTAGTGAGTTCATTTTTTAACTACATCCTTCATGAAACTGTTTCAACCAGCTTTGTTTTAACTGAGATTTTTTTTAATTAATTAATTTATTAGTTTATTTATTTTTGGCTGCACTGGGTCTTCATTGCTGCTCAGGCTTTCTCTAGTTGCAGCACGTGGGGGTTACTCTTCGTTGCGGTTCGCGGGCTTCTCACTGAGGTGGCTTCTCTTGTTGCGGAGCACGGGCTCTAGGCACATGGGCTTCAGTAGTTGTGGTGCACGGGCTCTAGAGCGCAGGCTCAGTAGTTGTGGCGCACGGGCTTAGTTGCTCCGCAGCATGTGGGATCTAACCAGACCAGGGCTCAAACCTGTGTCCCCTACGTTGGCAGGCAGATTCTTAACCACTGCACCACCAGGGAAGTTCCTCAGCTTCGTTTTAGAGAAGTTTCTCTGGAGACTGTGGTCTAAAACCACAGAGAGAAAACAGCTGCTGCTATGTAAGTCTTTTTGATAACATGGTTAGTTTGTTTTTTCCTAAGTTCACAATGGGAACATTCTGAGTTGGAGAGAGCCACTATGTTACCTTATTGCTAATACCCTGCACAGAAATGTTGAAAACTCAAAGGTATGCTTTTACAGAACCATGGGTATGATCCTAAAGTCACAAAGTGGTTTTTCCACAATCAGTCTGGAGAAAAATAAAGAAGTAGTGGCATTTAAAAATATTCCCAAACTCTGGTTCTAAGTCTTACATTTGATGAAGCTTCCTAGAAAATAAATTCTATGTGAAGTAGGACTGTTTTCAATGAACAAAAATTCTGAGAGGTTGTTGGAATTGCTTTTTAAAATCCACTAGAGGGACTTCCCTGGTGGCGCAGTGGTTAAGAATCCGCCTGCCAATGCAGGGGAAATGGGTTCGAGCCCTGGTCCGGGAAGATCCCACATGCCGCGGAGTGACTAAGCCTGTGCGCCACAAGTACTGAGCCTGTGCTCTAGAGCACGCGAGCCACAACTGCTGAGCCCGCGTGCCTAGAGACCATGCTCCGCAACAAGAGAAGCCACCACAATGAGAAGCCCGCTCACCGCAACGAAGAGTAGCCCCCGCTTGCCGCAACTAGAGATAGCTCGGGCGCAGCAACAAAGACCCAACGCAGCCAAACATAAATAAAGTTAAATTAAAAAAAAAAATCCACTTAATTCCTAGCTTCTGGAGTCAGGCACTGGGCCTTCCTTGTCTTTTTGGTTGTATCTCCACAGTACCTAGCGACCACCTTCCAAATTGTGTGTGCTGCATTGTGGAAGTGAATTACAATTTCTTATTCATTTGATATTGCTGTTGGAGTGGAACCAAGAGAGGGGCCTGAGCCAAATAACACTTGGAAAAAAGATTTGTTAACCTACGGTACATCATTTTTTCAGAGGGCTCATTCTGTTATGCTGACATGCGTACCTCTATGTGATGACTTGGATCCAAAAAGTACAAATTGCCTAAGTCTTTATAATTTTCAGGAGAGGAGAATGTGTGTGTTTTAGGAGCACATCCACTAGAGAATAGGTCCATAAAGAGACTTAATGGTACATTGTCTTCTGGAAGCCCTTTACACAATGCAATCATGGATCAAAGGAGACTTCTGTAAACTGAAGTTCTAGGTGAATGTAATTAACAAAATTACTCTAATTACCCAATGAAATGATTTATTTAAAATTGCTTAGAGAAGTGATTTAGAAGTAACAATGATATGGCAGGACAAATCATTAAATTAAAAAAATAGGTTACCAGTAAGCTGAGGTCAGAGAAAAAAGTTAGATTTTTTCAAATACATTTTGTTCATATATCTGATTTTGGAACCATGTAAATGTTTCCACATAATCATAATATAAAATTAAGTGTAAAAATTAAAATATAAACAAATAAACTAAAAAAGAGATCCAGTTATTAGTATTAACTACAGACAGAGACATTATTCCAAATGTCTTTAAAATATAGTAACTTGATTGCATATACCTAAAGTATATACCCTAGGGACAAAAAGAACTATTAACATAATACTAAACTGTTTTCAATAATCATATTGTTGGAGGTTGTTTAGACATGCAGAAGTGCTGCCCAGATTCCCCTTGAGAGCAGGGAGTATGGTCAGTGGCCAGCCTTGGGCTATCAACTCCTTTGGGGTTAACCTCAAGTTCAGAGCTGCCCTGCCTGGTGCATGCCCTTCCTGGTGCAGCCCACATCTGGTGACCAAGCAGGACAGGAATATAAAGTTCTGGCAAGTTCAGTCCAATATGAGACATATGTGATGGGCATTATCCATCCCATATTTCCTGTGGATTAGCCAAGGTTTGGAGGGACTTGATCACATCATGTCACATTGATCTGGCTTCTGCCCAATTCTGTTTCCTCCCCCTTCCTTTCTCATGTTGTATCCTAAACTCCATCTCAGTATCTGCTTCCAGAAAACCCAACCTGTGACAGAGGTAGTATTAGTACAGTTGGCCCGTAGTATCTACAGGTTTTGCATTCGTGGATTCAACTTCAGTTAGTTGAATCTGCAGATGGAAACCCTGTGGTTATGGAGGACCAACTGTATTCATTGTACTATGCCATTTTATATAAGGGATATAAGTATATGTGGATTTTGTCATCCATGGGGGCTCCTGGAACCAATCCAACCCCCCAGGGATACCGAGGGACGACTGTACTATTGTTCTGAGACCTTTATATGTATAGTTTGGGATAAAACAATAACTAATCATGTTCATCTTGTTTAAAATAAGAATTTTTGGAGTAAGAGAAAGAAGTTTCAGCGAAGGATCAAGACTTAAGTAAAATCCCTGTAAAATTTGATTTTAGCTTAAAGTATTAATGTGAACACATGATATACCTTAGCTTTAAAATACATATTTTTGTATCAGTTGGCTTTTACTGCTTAACAAAACCATTCTAAAGCTTAAGGGATTAAAACAACAAATGTTTTTATTTCTCATGATTTTGTGGATTAGCTGGGTGGTACTTCTGGTTTGGGAGGCCAATTTGGGGAGGGACTGGGTAGGACAGCATCAATCACATGTATGGGGTCTCAGCTGGGACAGCCAGGATGGTGGGTGCTTCTTGCCATGTGGGCTTTTATTCTTAAGGAAGCTAACCCAGGCTTGTTCCCAGTAGTACCTGATCAAGCCCCCACTGCACATGTGCTTTTCAAGTCTATGTTTTTGTCACTTCTCCTGTTGTCCACTAGCCAAGGTTAGTATCATGGCCAAGCCCAAATTCTAGAGTTAGAGAAATAGATCCATATCTCAATGGGAGAAGTGTCAAGGTCAGAGACATGTGGTATACAGGAAGGGGAGGGACTTGTGTCCATTTTTTGCAATTTACCATAATTTCTTCTCACTACTTAAAAGACCTGGAAACAATGATATACTGAAAAGTGCTAGTTTGAGACTGCGATCTTTCTACTACAGGTCCTCATTGCTATCCAGTTGATTATTGTTTTTAGGTATTTTCAACTGAGTAGGAAAGAGCACCAGGATTCCTTGGAGAAATGGCTGCTTCCATGTTTGGGACAGGAAAATAAAAGATGAGGCTGGAATATCTTTTAATACCAGACAATAGGAAAACTACCAAAGACTACTAGGGTTGTATCAAAGGGACTTAAAACCAATTTGAATAGATTTCCACTGGCCAAAGATGGAGAAATTTGAGCACTAATAAGGCTGATAACTGCAAGGTGTAAAAATACTTCAAACATGTTTAAAATCCATGAGTTCATAATGACACTACGCTGAGGGAGAGGGTATAGGTCTCACACATGCCTACAGGCTAAGGAGGTGCTTTCAGGGAATGTAAGCAGGGAGACACTATCCTTGTACCCTCACTTGGCATCACTACAGCTTGACAAGACTCCCCAGAAAGGAGCATAGACACTTGTCAGGAGCCCTGATTTTTGCAACTCTTGCCCAGGGGCACCTCCAGATCTCTTGGTTTGGAGGCCAGCAGGATTACAATTACAGTCCCACAGGACTGTACATATCTATACACTTTAAGAGCTGCCTAAGGTTCTGTCATCCAATCAGCCTGAAACTAGGTGTAAAATGAGATTCCTCTCCTTGGAACACTGACAGTACACCCTCAACAACAGGGGTATATTCAGAATAAATCAGGTAGTATAGACAACCACAAAGATTTAAGAGGCAACCAACAGCTATGGTTGAATGAGAAAGATCATCACCTATACAAGGCCATTCCTTCAAGTCTGAGAGGTAGCAGTTTTTCCTGATACATGGAAACAAACACAGAGAGCTAAGCAAAATGAAGAAACAGAGAAATATGTACTAAATGAAAGAACAAGACAAAAACTTTAAAAAAGACCCCAGTAGGGAGATAAGTAATCTATCTGAGAAAGAAGTCAAAGTAATGGTCATAAAAATGCTCACCAAACTTGGAAGAAGAATGAAATAACATAGTGAAAACTTCAACAGAGTTAGAAAATATAATAAAGAACCCGCCAGAGTTAAAGAATACAACAATTGTTCTTCCCTGGTGGCGCAGTGGTTAAGAATCTGCCTGCCAATGCAGAGGACATGGGTTCGAACCCTGGTCCAGGAAGATCCCACATGCCGTGGAGCAACTAAGCCCACGTGCCACAATTACTGAGCCTGCGCTCTAGAGCCCGCATGCCACAACTACTGAAGCCTGCGTGCCTAGAGCCCATTCTCCGCAACAAGAGAAGCCACTACAATGAGAAGCCCACGCACCACAACAAAGAGTAGCCCCTGCTCACAGCAACTAGAGAAAGCCTGCACACAACAATGAAGACCTAACATGGCCAAAGATATAAATAAATAAATAAATAAGTAAGTAAATAAATAAATAAATTTATTTTTTAAAAAAAGAATACAATAACTGCAATGAAAAATGTACTAGAGTGATCCAAAGTATATTAGATGATACAGATGAATGGATCAGCAATCTGGAAGATACATATTGGAAATCACCCAATCAAAACAGCAAAAAGAAAAGAGAATTTCAAAAAATGAAGATGGTTTAAGGGACCTCTGGAACAACATCAAGCATACTAACATTTACATTACAGGGGTCTCAGAGGAGAGGAAAGAGAGAAAGAGGCAGAAAACTTATTTGAAGAAATAATGGTTGAAACCTTTCCTAACCAGGTTGAGGAAGCACAGTGTCAATCAAGATGAACACAAAGAGATCTACACCAAGACACATTATAATTAAAATGTCAAAGTTAAAGATAGAAAGAGAATGTTAAAAGCAGCAAGAGAAAAAAAACTAGTGGTGTATAAGGGAACCTCCATAAGGCAATTACTGCATTTTTTAGCAGAAACTTTGTAGGTCAGAAAGGAGTAGCATAATCTATTCAAAGTGCCAAAAGGAAAAAGCTCACCAACAAGAATACTCTATCTGGCAAGGTTATCTTTCAGAGTTGAAAAAGAGGTAAAGAGTTTCCCAGACAAGCAAAAACTAAATTAGTTCATCACCACTAAAATGGTCTTGCAAGAAATATTTAAGGGACTTCTTTAAGTGGAAAAGAAAAGGCCAAACTATAAGTTTAAAAATATATGAAAAAAAAATCTCACTGGTAAAGGTAGTGGATTAGCCACATGTAAAGCTAGTGTGAGGGTTAAAAGACAAAAGTAGTAAAAGCAACTATAACTTCAATAAATAGTTAATGCATACACAAAATAAAAATATGTAAACTATGCCATAAAAAACATAAATTGTGTGGGGGATAAAATGTAGTGCTTTTAGAATGCATTTGAACTTAAGCAACTATCAACTTAAAACAGATTGCTTTATATATAGATTGTATGCATGAACCTCATGGTAACCACAAACCAAAAACCTATAATAAATAAACAAAAAACAAAGAGAAAGGAACCCAAACATAACGCTAAAGAAAATCATCGACCACAAAGGAAGAATCCAAGAAAAGAAAAAAGGAAGAGAAGCATTATGAAAACAACCAGAAAACAATTAACAAAATGACAATAAGTACATATCTATCAATAGTTACTTTAAGTGTGAGGACTAAATTCTCCAGTCAAAAGACATAGGGTGGCTGAATGAATAAAAATCACCCCAAGACCCATCTATGTGCTGCCTACTAGATATTCACTCTTTTTCCATCCATTCACTTTCAGCCTGAGTGTGTCAAACCCAAAGACACACTCAGGATGAAAGTGAAGGGATGGAAAAAGTTATTCCATACAAATGGAAATCAAAAGAAAGCTGGGTAGTAATTCTTAGATAAAATAGACTTTAAAACGAAGACTGTAACAAAGGACAAAGAAGGGCATTACATAATGATAAAGGGGTCAATCCAACAGGAAGATATGACATTTGTAAATATTTATGCACACAACATAGGAGCACTTAAATATATAAAGCAGATATTAACAGACATAAAGGGAGAAACTGAGTGTAACACAATAATAGTCTGGGACTTACATCAATGGATAGATCGTCCAGACAGAAAATCAATAAAGAAACATTGGCCTTAAACAACACATTAGATTAGATAGACTTAATAGATATACATAGAACATTCCATTCAAAAACTGCAGACTACGTATTCTTTTCAAGTGCACGTGGAACATTCTCCAGGATAGAACTCATGTTAAGCCACAAAACAGTTTTCAATAAATTTAAGAAGATTGAAATCATATCAAGTGTCTTTCCCAACTACAATGGTATGAAACTAGAAATCATCACAAGAAGAAAACCAGAAAAAACACAAACACGTGGAGGCTAAACAACATGCCATTAAACAGTCAATTGGTCAATGAGGAAATTAAAAGATATCTAGAGACAAATGAAAACAGAAACACAACTGTCCAAAATCTATGGGACACAGAAAAAGCAATTGTAAGATGAAAGTTCATAGAGATACAGGCCTACCTCAAAAAACAAGAAAAATTTCAACTAAACAATCTAACTTTACATCTAAAGGAACTAGAAAAAAAAGAACAAATAAGCCCCAAAGTTAGTAGAAGGAAAGAAATCATAAAGATCAGATTCTGCAAATAAATGAAATAGAGACTAAGAAAATAATAGAGAGATCAATTAAACAAAGACCTGGTTCTTTGGAAAGATAAACAAAAGTAGCAAACGTTTAGGCAGACTCACCAAAAAAGAAAGAGAGAGGGCCCAAATAAGTTATATCAGAAATGAAAGAGGACAAGTTACAGCTGATACCACAGAAATACAAGGGATCATAAGAGACTACTCTGAACGATTATACCCAAACAAATTGAGCAATGTAGAAGAAACTAATAAATTCCTAGTAACACACAATATTCCAAAACGGAATCATGAATAAATAGAAAATCTGAACATAACAACTACTAGTAATGAATCAGCAATTTAAAAACTCCCCAAACAAACAGACCTGCAGGACCAGCCTGCCTCATAGGTGAGTTCTACCAAACATTTAAAGAAGAGGTAATACCTATCTTTCTCAGATTATTCTGAAAAACTGAAGAAGAAATGCTTCCAAATTCATTTCATGAGGCCAGTGATACCTTGAAACTGAAACTAGACAAAGACACCACAAAAAAAGAAAATTACAGGCTAATATCCTTGATGAACATAGATGCAAAAATCCTCAACAAAATATTATCAAGCTGAATTCAACAATATATTAAAAGAATCATACACCATGATCAAGTGGGATTTATTCTGAGTATGCAAGGATGGTTCAACAACTGCAAATCAATCCATATAGTACACATTAACAAAATGAAAAATAAAAATCATATGAGTATCTCAATAGCTGCAGAAAACAGCATTTGACAAAACTTAATATCGATTTATAATAAAAACTCTCAACAAAGTGAGTAGAGAGGGAGTGTACCTCAACATAATAAAAGCCGTATATGACAAACCCACAGCTAACAGCATACTCAATGATAAAAAGCTGAAGGCTTTTCTTTTAAGATCAGGAAAAAGACAAGAATGCCACTATCACCACTTTTATCCAACATAGTGTTGGAAGTCCTAACCATAGAAATTAGGAAAAAAAAAAAAGTAAAAGTCACCCAAATTAAAAAGAAGTAAAATGTCACCATTTGTAGATGACATGATACTATATATGAAAACCTTAAAGATTCCACCATGAAGCTATTAGAAGTAATAAATGAATTCAATAAGGTTGCAGGATACAAAATTAACATACTGAAATTGGTTGCATTTCTATACACTAATAATAAACTTTAAGAAAGAGAAGTTTAAAAAACAACCCCAGGGGCTTCCCTGGTGGTTCAGTGGTTAAGAACCCGCCTGCCAATGCAGGGAACACAGGTTTGAGCCCTGGTCCAGGAAGATCCCATATGCTGCAGAGCAACTAAGCCCATGCATCACAACTACTGAGCCTGTGCTCTAGAGCCCATAAGCCACAACTACTGAAGCCCACATGCCTAGAGCCTGTGCTCTGCAACAAGAGAAGCCACCACAATGAGAAGCCTGCACACCACAATGAAGAGTAGCCCCCGCTCACCACAACTGGAGAAAGCCTGTGCACAGCAACAAAGACCCAATGCAGCCAAAAATAAACAAATTAATTAATTAATTAAAACAAAACAAAAAAACAATCCGATTTACAATTGCATCAAAAAGAATAAAACACCAAGGAATAAATTTAATCAGGGAGGTGAAAAACCTGTACTCTAAAATTATAAGACATTGATGAAAAAAATTGAAGAGGACACAAATAAATGGTAAGATATATTGTGCTCATGGATTTGAAGAATTAATATTGTTAAAGTGTCTATCCTACACAAAGCAATCTAGAGATTCAATGCAATCCCTACCAAAATACCAATGGCATTTTTTTCACAGACCTAGAACAAAGAATCTTAAAATTTATATGGAAGCATAAAAGACCCCAAATAACCAAAACAATCTTGAGAAAGAACAAAGCTGGAGGTATCATGTGCCCTTAAAATTTAAACTATACTACAAAGCGATACTAATCAAAACAGTATGGTACTGGCATGAAAACAGACACACAGATCAATGGAACAGACTAGAGAGCTCATAAATAAGCCCACAGTTATATGGTCAATTAATCTGTGACAAAGGAGGTAAAACTATACAATGGAAAAAGACAATCTCTTCAATAAATGGTGTTGGGAAAACCAGACAAATACATCAAAAGAATGAAACTGGACCACTATCTTACAACATATACAAAAATAATTTTAAAATGGATCAAAGACTTGGATGTAAGACCTGAAACCATAAAACTCCTAGAAGAAAACATAGGCAGTAAGCTCTTTGACACTGCTCTTAGAGATATTTTTTTGACATGTCTTCTCAGGCAAGGGCATCAAAAGCAAAAATAAACAGACTACATCAAACTAAAAAGCTTTTGCACAGCTAAGGAAACCATCAACAAAAATGAAAAAGTGACCTACTGAATGAGAGAAGATATGTGCAAATCATATACTCGATAAGGAGTTTATATCCAAAATATATAAAGAATATATACAATTTAATATCAAAAAACAAACAACCTGATTAAAAAATGGGCAGAGGATCTGAATAGACATTTTTGAAAAGAAGACACACAGATGGCTAACAGGCACATGAAAAGATGCACAACATCAACAGTCATCAGGGAAATGCAAATTAAAACCACAAAGAGATATCACCTTACACCTGTCAGAATGGCTATTATCAAAAAGATTTTTTTAAAAAATGACACGTTTTGGTGAGGATGTGGAGAAAAGGGAAACCCTTGTGTACTGGTGGTGGGAATGTAAATTGGTGCAGCCACTACAGAAAATAATAATGAGGTTCCTCAAAAAATTAAAAACAGGATTTAGATATGATCCAGCATTTCTACTTCTGGATATTTACTCAAAGAGAATGAAAACACTAATTTGAGGGGAACTGAGCATGGGGCTAGTGCAGATGAACTGAAATACCTGTCCTGACAGTGAGACCAGGGCAAGCATGGATGGTGCTATTATTGGACAGGCACCATAACATGCTGGAGAACACTGACAAGTGAGCTTCACCAGTAACTAGTTTTGTGATGTTGGGTGTTGAGGATGGAGGGCGATGATGTTGAAATAGACTTGGCTGAAAGATGGCAGAGTAGAAGGACATGCTCTCACTCCCTCTTGTGAGAACACCAGAATCACAACTAACTGCTGAACAGTCATCGAGAGGAAGACACTGGAACTCACCAAAAAAGTTACCCCACATCCAAAGACAAAGGAGAAGCCAAAATGAGATGATAGGAGGGGTGCAATCACAATAAAATCAAATCCCATAACTGCTGGATGGGTGACTCACAAACTGAAGAACACTTATACCACAGAACTCCACCCACTATAGTGAAGGTTCTGAGCCCCACGTTAGGCTTCTGAACCTGGGGGTCCGGCAAAGGGAGGAGGAATTCCTAGAGAATCAGATTTTGAAGGCTAGCGGGATTTAATTGCAGGACTCTGACAGGACTGGGGGAAACAGAGACTCCACTCTTGGAGGGCGCACACAAAGTAGTGTGCGCATTGGAACCCAGGAAAGGAGCTGGGACCCCAGGGGAGACTGAACCAGACCTTCCTGCTAGTGTGGGAGGGTCTCCTGCAGAGGCAGGGGGTGGCTGTGTCTCACCGAGAGAAAAAGGACACTGGCAGCAGAAGTTCTGGAAAGTACTCCTTGGCGTGAGCCCTCCCAGAGTCTGCCATTAGCCCAACCAAAGAGCCCGGGTAGGCTCCAGTGTTGGGTTGCCTCAGGCCAAACAACCAACAGGGAGGGAACCCAGCCCCACCCATTGGCAGACAAGTAGATTAAAGTTTTACTGAGCTCTGCCCACCAGAGCAACACCAACCTCGACCCACCACCAGTCCCTCCTATCAGGAAACCTGCACAAGCCTCTTAGATAGGCTCATCCATCAGAGGGCAGACAGCAGAAGCAAGAAGAACTACAATCCTGCAGGCTATGGAACAAACACCACATTCACAGAAAGATAGACAAGATGAAAAGGCAGAGGACTATGTACCAGATGAAGGAACAAGATAAAACCCCAGAAAAACAAATAAATGAAGTGGAGACAGGCAACCTTCCAGAAAAAGAATTCAGAATAATGATACTGAAGATGATCCAGGACATCGGAAAAAGAAGGGAGGCAAAGATTGAGAAGATGCAAGAAACGTTTAACAAAGACCTAGATGAATTAAAGAACAAACAAACAGAGGTGAACAATACAATAACTGAAATGAAAACCACACTAGAAGGAATCAATAGCAGAATAACTGAGGCAGAAGAACGGATAAGTGACCTGGAAGACAGAATGGTGGAATTCACTGCCATGGACCAGAATAAATAAAAAAGAGTGAAAAGAAATGAAGACAGCCTAAGAGACATCTGGGACAATGTTAAACGCAACAACATTCTCATTATAGGGGTACCAGAAGGAAAAGAGAGAGAGAAAGGACCCAAGAAAATATTTGAAGAGATCAGAGTCGAAAACCTCCATAACATAGGAAAGGAAATAGGCACCCAAGTCCAGGAAGCGCAGGGGGTCCAATACAGGATAAACCCAAGGAGAACCATGCTGAGACACATAGTAATCAAACTGGCAAAAATTACAGACAAAGAAAAATTATTGAAAGCAGCAAGGGAAAAACAAAAAAATAACATACAAGGGAACTCCCATAAGGTTAACAGCTGATTTCTCAGCAGAAACTCTACAAGCCAGAAGGGAATGGCATGATATACTTAAAGTGATGAAAGGGAAGAACCTACAACCAACATTACTCTACCCGGCAAGGCTCCCATTCAGATTCAATGGAGAAATCAAAAGCTTTACAGACAAGCAAAAGCTAAGAGAATTCAGCACCACCAAACAAACGCTAAAGGAACTTCTCTAAGTAGGAAACAAAAGAGAAGAAAAGGACCTACAAAAACAAACCCAAAACAATTAAGAAAATGGTCATAGGAACATACATATTGATAATTACCTTAAACGTAAATGGATTAAATTCTCCAACCAAAAGACACAGGCTCACTGAATGGATACAAAAACGAGACCCATATATATGCTGTCTACAAGAGACCCACTTCAGACCTAGGGACACATACAGACTGAAAGAGAGGGGATGGAAAAAGATATTCCATGCAAATGGAAATCAAACGAAAGCTGGAGTAGCAATACTCATATCAGATAAAATAGACTTTAAAATAAAGAATGTTACAAGAGAAGGACACTACATAATGATCAAGGGATCAATTCAAAAAGAAGAAATAACAACTGAAAACATTTATGAACCAAACATAAGAGCACCTAAATACATAAGGCAACTGCTAACAGGTATAAAAGAGGAAATCGACAGTAACACAATTATAGTGGGGGACTTTAATACCTCACTTACACCAGTGGACAGATCATCCAAAATGAAAATAAATAAGGAAACAGAAGCTTTAAATGACACAATAGAGCAGCTAGATTTATGATATTTTTAGGACATTTCATCCAAAAACAGCAGATTACACTTTCTTCTCAAGTGCACACGGAACATTCTCCAGGATAGATCACATCTTGGGTCACAAATCAAGCCTCAGTAAATTTAAGAAAACTGAAATCATATCAAGCATCTTTTCTGACCACAACGCTATGAGATTAGAAATCAATTACAGGGAAAAAAATGTAAAAAACACAAACACATGGAGGCTAAACAATACGTAACTAAATAACCAAGAGATCACTGAAGAAATTAAAGAGGAAATCAAAAAATACCTAGAGACAAATGACAATGAAAACATGACGATTCAAAACCTATGGGTTGCAGCAAAAGCAGTTCTAAGAGGGATGTTTATAGCTATACAAGCCTACCTCAAGAAACAAGAAAAATCTCAAATAAACAATCTAACCTTACACCTAAAGGAACTAGGGAAAGAAGAACAAACAAAACCCAAAGTTAGCAGAAGGAAAGAAATCGTAAAGATCAGAGCAGAAATAAATGAAATAGAAACAAAGAAAACCATAGCAAAGATCAATAAAACTAAAAGCTGGTTCTTTGAGAAGATAAACAAAATTGATAAACCATTAGCCAGACTCATCAAGAAAAAGAGGGAGAGGACTCAAATCAATAAAATTAAAAACGAAAAACGAGAAGTTACAACAGACACCACAGAAATACAAAGCATCCTAAGAGACTTCTACAAGCAACCCGATGCCAATAAAATGGACAACCTGGAAGAAATGGACAAATTTGTAGAAAGGTATAACCTTCCAAGACTGAACCAGGAAGAAATAGAAAATATGAACAGACCAATCACAAGTAATGAGATTGAAACTGTGATTAAAAATCTTCCGACAAACAAAAGTCCAGGACCAGATGGCTTCACAGGTAAATTTTATCAAACATTTAGAGAAGAGCTAACACCCATCCTTCTCAAACTCTTCCAAAAAATTGCAGAGGAAGGAACACTCCCAAACGCATTCTATGAGTTCGTCATCACTCTGATACCAAAACCAGACAAAGATACTACAAAAAAAGAAAATTACAGGCCAATATCACTGATGAATATAGATGCAAAAATCCTCAACAAAATACTAGTAAATAGAATCCAACAACACATTAAAAGGATCATACACCATGATCAAGTGGGATTTATCCCAGGACTGCAAGGATTCTTCAATATATGCAAATCAATCAATGTGATACACCATATTAACAAATTGAAGAAGAAAAACCATATGATCAACTCAATAGATGCAGAAAAAGCTTTTGACAAAATTCAGCACCCATTTATGGTAAAAACTCTCCAGAAAGTGGGCATAGAGGGAACCTACCTCAACATAATAAAGGCCATATACGACAAACCCACAGCAAACATCATTCTCAATGGTGAAAAACTGAAAACATTTCCTCTATGATCAGGAACAAGACAAGGATGTCCACTCTCACCACTATTATTCAAGATAGTTTTGGAAGTCCTAGCCACAGAAATCAGAGAAGAAAAAGAAATGAAAGGAATACAAATTGGAAAAAAAGAAGTATAACTGTCACTGTTTGCAGATGACATGATACTATACGTAGAGAATCCTAAAGATGCCACCAGAAAACTACTAGAGCTAATCAATAAAGTTGTAGGATACAAAATTAATGCACAGAAATCTCTTGCATTCCTATACACTAATGATGAAAAATCTGAAAGAGAAATTAAGGAAACACTCCCATTTACCATTGCAACAAAAAGAAGAAAATACCTAGGAATAAACCTACCTAGGGAGACAAAAGACCTGTATGCAGAAAACTATAAGACACTTATGGAAGAAATTAAAGATGATATCAACAGATGGAGAGATATACCATGTTCCTGGATTGGAAGAATCAATATTGTGAAAATGACTATACTACTCAAAGCAATGTACAGATTCAGTGCAATCCTTATCAAACTACCAATGCCTTTTTTTACAGAACTAGAACAAAAAATCTTAAAATTTGTATGGAGACACAAAAGATCCCGAATAGCCAAAGCAGTCTTGAGTGAAAAAAGCGGAGCTGGAGGAGTCTGACTCCCTGACTTCAGACTATACTACAAAGCTATGGTAATCAAGACAATATGGTACTGGCACAAAAACAGAAACATAGATCAATGGAACAAGATAGAAACCCAGAGATAAACCCCCGCACATATGGTCAACTAATCTATGACAAAGGAGGCAAGGATATACAATGGAGAAAAGACAGTCTTTTCAATAAGTGGTGCTGGGAAAACTGGACAGCTACATGTAAAAGAATGAAATTAGAATACTCCCTAACACCATACACAAAAATAAACTCAAAATGGATTAGAGACCTAAATGTAAGACTGGACACTGTAAAACTCTTAGAGGAAAACATAGGAAGAACAACACTTTTTGACATAAATCACAGCAAGATCTTTTTTGATCCACCTCCTAGAGTAATGGAAATAAAAACAAAAATAAACAAATGGGACCTATTGAAACTTAAAAGCTTTTACACAGCAAAGGAAACCATAAACAAGTCAAAAATACAACCCTCAGAATGGGAGAAAATATTTGCCAACGAATCAATGGACAAAGGATTAATCTCCAAAATATATAAACAGCTCATGAAGCTCAATATTAAAGAAACAAACAACCCAATCCAAAAATGGGCAGAAGACCTAAACAGACATTTCTCCAAAGAAGACATACAGATGTCTAAGAAGCACATGAAAAGTTGCTCAACATCACTAATTATTAGAGAAATGCCAATCAAAACTATAATGACGTATCACCTCACAGCAGTTAGAATGGGCATCATCAGAAAATCTACAAACAACAAATGCTGGAGAGGGTGTGGAGAAAAGGGAACCCTCTTGCACTGCTGGTGGGAATGTAAATTGATACAGCCACTATGGAGAACAGTATGGAGGTTCCTTAAAAAACTAAAAATAGAATTACCATATGACCCAGCAATCCCACTACTGGGCATATACCCAGAGAAAACCATAATTCAAAAAGACACATGCACCCCAATGTTCACTGCAACACTATTTACAATAGCCAGGTCATGGAAGCAACCTAAATGCCCATCGACAGATGAATGGATAAAGAAGATGTGGTACATATATACAATGGAATATTACTCAGCCATAAAAAGGAGCGAAATTGGGTGATTTGTTGACACGTGGATGGATCTAGAGACTGTCATACAGAGTGAAGTCAGAAAGAGAAAAACAAATATCGTATATTAACGCATATATGTGGAACCTAGAAAAATGGTACAGATGAACCGGTTTGCAGGGCAGAAATGGAGACACAGATGTAGAGAACAAACGTATGGACACCAAGGGGGGAAAGAGGAGGGGGGGTGGGTGTGGTGGTGTGATGAATTGGGAGATTGGGATTGACATGTATACACTGATGTGTATAAAATGGATGACTAATAAGAACCTGCTGTATTAAAAAATAAATAAAATAAAATTCAAAAATTCAAAAAAAATAGTGTTCTTTGATGAAGAAGTTTTAAATTTTAATGTAATCTAATTTGTCTATTTTCACTTTTTTTTGCTTTTGGTGTAAAACTGTTATTTTTTAAAATTGTTGGATTTATTTTGTTAATATTCTGTTAAGGAATACTCTGCACCTGTATTCATGTGTGAAACTGGCCTGTAATTTGCCTTTCTCATATTTTCCTTTACTGGTTTTGTATCAAAATTAATTATACTAGCCTCATAAAATTAGTTGAACAGTGAAAAAAAAAAAGAAAAGAAAACAGTAACTTGAAAAGATATATGCAGCCCTACGCATATATCCTTTGCAGTATTATTTACAATAGCCAAGATATAGAAACCTAATTGTCTGTTGATAGATGAAAGGATAAAGAAGATATTGGTTTATATATACAATAGAATATTATTCAGCCATAAGAAAAGAAACCTTGCCATTTGCAAGAATATGGATGGACCTAGAGTTTATTACGCTAAGTGAAATAAGTCAGATAGAGAAAGACAATTACCATATGATTTCACATATACGTGGAATCCAAAAAACAAAACAAATAATACAAAACCAGACTCATAGAGAACAAAACGGTGGTTGCCAGATGGGAGGGTGTTGGGGGGCAGCCGAAACAGGTGAAAAGGATTAAGAGGTACAAACTTTGAGTTATAAAAAAATTAAATCACAGAGATGCAATGTACAGCACAGGGAATATAGTCAAGAACACTGTGTTAAGTTTGTATGGTCTCGGATGTTAATTAGACATCGATTTGACCATTTCAAAATGTATGTAAATATCAAATTACTTTGATGTACACTTGAAACTAATATGATATTGTATGTCAGTTACACTTCAATAAAAAATACTCATACATAAAGACAACATTAGGAAGATGAGGGCGGTAATAAGCGTCAACTGGGAAAAATGAAGAGGGATATATGTCTATTACAAGGAGAAAAAAACATAAGAAGGAAGTGCAGCGGCACTGACACTTGATTTGAAGGTTTCTGTCATATTTGACTTCCTTCCTCTTCTCTGTGGTCTATTTTCTTTATTCTCTCAAGAGAATCTTCTCTTATTTGTGCTAGTTGTCCTCCATTTGACCATACAGATCCATTCTCTTGCCTTTCTCCATGTTCCTGGAGGCTACCTCTAGGGATCGTGTCACCCAGGCTGCTTCATAGACTGACTTCTGGTTAGGTTTTGCCAGGGTTGCAAGGAGGAGGTAGAGGTCAGGGTATTAATTCCACCATTTCTTCCCTCCTGGGGCACTGTGGTTTTGACAGTGGCAACTTTCCTCCACAGTTCTAGCTCTTGTACCACAGTCCTTCCTCCCTAGTTCTGCTCTCCCTAAGCTTTTTGTTTGTTTGTTTTTTAATTTTATTTATTTATTTACTTATGGCTGTGTTGGGTCTTCGTTTCTGTGCGAGGGCTTTCTCCAGTTGCGGCAAGCGGGGGCCGCTCTTCATCGCGGTGCACGGGCCTCTCACTATCGCGGCCTCTCTTGTTGCGGAGCACAGGCTCCAGACGCGCAGGCTCAGTAGTTGTGGCTCACGGGCCCAGTTGCTCCGCGGCATGTGGGATCTTCCCAGACCAGGGCTCGAACCCGTGTTCCCTGCATTGGCAGGCAGATTCTCAACCGCTGCGCCACCAGGGAAGCCCTCTCCCTAAGCTTTAATGACAGTATTTCCTCCCCTTGTCCCCTTCAGCCCTAGGCATGGTAATGGATTCCCACTGTTGCAAGGTCTAGATGCCCCCAATTTCTCTTGCGTGGTCCTTTCATGAAGGGACTCTTTAAATAATCCCTTCATTAAAGCCTCCTCAGTTAAAATATCTGGACCTAATTTCCTGCCAGCACCTGAATGAATACAGCTCACCTTAGTTACATACTATTTTCAACACTAGAATTTTCTTCAGTAGTGTAATTTACACTACTCAGAGTTGGAGCTGAATAAATTATTTAAGTCAACAAATATTTTTTGAGCACTTACTATGTGCCAGGCACTGTGCCGATATCAGCTTATACAATGGTGACTGAGACAGATAAGGTCTCCGCCCGCATGGAACATACAGTCTACTGGGGGAGTTAGACAATACAAGATCCTTTAAGTTGCAAATGATAGAAAAGCTGAACCCAAACTGACTCATGCAAAAAGGGGAATTTATTGGCTCATTTAAAAAAAAAAAAAAAAAATCCAGAAATCGGGCTTGCTACTGCGAATGAAAAAAAAATATCGCCTTTGGTATCAGTGAACAAAGGATGTTGCAGCCATCAAGCCATTACATTACAGCCGCCCCAAAGGTGAGCCCTGAGGGAACTCGGGATATGAACGGGATGGCCGCCATCTAGCAGTCAGCTGCTGCCGCCATCCCCCCACCCCACCCGGCAGTGCACCCTGAGGAGACTCAGGATGAGAAACCACAGGGAGTTTGAAAAAGAATAGATACGTGTATAACTGAATCACTTAGCTGTACACCTGAAATAACACAACGTTGTTAATCAACTATGCGCCAATATAAAATAAAAATTAAAAAAAAACCCAACCAACTCAAGTAGGCCATTAGTTAAAAAAAAGAAGAAGAAAAAGAAAAAGAAAGCACAGGATACTGGCCGCAGATAGCTGAGGCTCATGTCAAAGGAATGATTTCAGTGAGCCCAGACTCTTGCATCTTCCCATACACAGAAAAGCGTTAAATTCCTTAACTTGAGATGTCTGGTTTTCTTTAATTAACAGTAATCTTTTATTTATTTGTTTATTTATTTTGATGTGGACCATTTTTAAAGTCTTTATTGAATTTGATATTGCTTCTGGCTTTTGGTGTTTTTTTTTATGTTTTGGTTTTTTGGCTGTGATGTATGTGGGATCTTAGCTCCCTGACCAGGGATCAAACCTGAACCCCCTGCATTGGCAGGCGAAGTCTTAACCACTGCACCACCAGGGAAGTCCCCCAACAGTAAACTTTTGATGTTCTGACTACCTGGTCTTTGTTGCAGAAACTCCTGTGTATCCTGGCTCCTCCTTTACCTCTTCGGAGAAGTCCCTCAGAGTCTCTCTGAGATGCTGTGTCCTGGGCTTAAGTCTTCAGTTTTGTCCACCGAATAAAACATAATTCTCAAATTTTAGGTTGTGTATTTTTTCAGTTGACACTACCTATGAAGTTTTATCTAGGACCTCAAGCAATGTCACCAAAACCTATTTCTCTTACACCCCTGGTTCTGCTTTTCGTGTGTGGGCTCAGTCCTTAAACTAGCTCTCCCCTCAGTGCAGCAAATGTGTTACAACTGAGAGTCCTAGAATATATTTCATTGCTTCTCATTGGCTGATTGGGAACGTGATGCTCTGATTGGCTCAGCAGGAGCCTCCTAGCCACTATTATTATTACTATTTGCTGCAAAAAGCTTTATTATTTCCATTTGGTCCAGGGCTTGGGTTAGGGCTCCAGGGTGGTTCAAAAGCAGCCTAGTGGCTGCAGAGAGAGAGAGAGGGCTTCAGGCAGAAGCCCTGACACCAGAGGGGCTCCTCAAAGGCTGCTGGGCTCCAGAGGCTCCTAGTCGTGCTTGAGGGTGAGCCTTTTGAAGAGATACGCGCCCAGCCCAGCCTGGGGACCCCCAGCCTGTGGACGTTAGTCAGGTGGTTGCCATCTTCTTGATGAGTTTCACCTGCTCCTGTAGGAAGTGGCTCTCCAGGAAGTCACAGAGATGGGGGTCTACTCAGGCAGAACCCAACGCATGCAGATCCAAAAGGGCCTGGGTCAGGTTTATCTCCATGAGCACGGTGGCTTCTGTAGCTGCCTGGGTTTTACCCCACTCATCTTGGGACGGCTTCTGCAGGTCCTGGAAGTGGGTGAGGCCACTGCTGGTGTTGCATCTCCAAGAGACGCTCAGCACCCTTGGGTTTCTCCTCTGCCAATTTGTGGGAAAAGTGGCCCACGCCCTGCAGAGACACATCGTAGTCAAGGTCAAAGTAGAAGCCCAGAGAGAGTTAGTATAAGCAGATAGGGTAGGGGGTCCCCAGAGAAAGAACCAGTCATGGCTTTCTTGACATAAATAAGCCATTTCTGGCCTAAGCCATTTTGTGATCTAAGACTGGCCACAATGCTAGTCCTTGAACAGATTTCAGTAATTAATGATCTTAAGAGAGTAAAAGAATGCAGAAACAAATGACTATTGTCAAGTAAGCAAATTAACAATAGCAAAGATAATACATCAGTTGTAAAAACTCCCAGTTCTCTTTCAGTGGTAAAGATTAACCTGAAGCTCTCAACCACCAGATCAACTGGAACCTAAGGGAGGATGATGTTAACCTTTTCTGGACCCCTGTGACTTCCATCAACTAAAGCTTGGAGTCTTTTGACCACCCAAGTCCCTTCATGAAAATGCATGTACCCTTAGCTTCCTCAATTTTACTGTTTAAGGAGACACTGCTTTGGGAAAGATCCCCAGTGTTCTCCTTACTTGCTGCAGGTAATAAATCCTTCCTTTTCTTGATCTTTGGTTTGGTTGTATCAACTGAAAAAAATGGCACAAGCTAAAAGTTGAGAATCTCAGCAGATTTTCTGAGGACTTAAGACCAGAAGACAGCCTCCCAGATACCTCTGTGGGACTGCTCCAAAGAGGTAAGGGAGGAACCAGGATACAAAAGAGTTTTTGCAACAAAACCCAGGTAGTTGGAACATCAAAAGATTACTGTTAATTAAAGAAAAACCAGACATCTTAAGTTACTTTAGTACTTTTTTATGTATGGGAAGATGCAAGAGTCTGGGCTCTTTGAAATCATTCCTTAACTGTATAGGGCCTCCATACAGAATCAGATGCACAGTCGGGGCAGCTGCAGTGGCTGAGGGCTTGATGGCTGCAACATCCTTTGTTTACTGATGTGGCAGGTGACATTCACAGTTGTGTCTTTTAACTCGACACCCACCAAGAGGCAAACCCAGTTTTTCGGGTAACAGTAGGTGTAGGAGGCCGGCAGATGCATGTAGACCGGGCAGTTGATGACAGCCTCTATCTCCGTGGAATAATTTTGACAAATCTGGGAGCTCATGGTTGATTGGCATTAAGGAGCTAAGCTCAGAAAATGATGTTGGCTGGTCCCTGAGACCGAGGAGAGCTGAGTGGTTGGTCCAAAGGTTGCAAGTGATAAATAGGTTGGAGGGTGGATGGGGGCTGGAGGAAGGGGCGTCTCTGGGTCTGTTCTGTCCAAACACTATTGAAGCAAGAGACACATCCACTGGACTGCGGAGCACACTGCTTCCTGGCCATTATTAGAACGAGGAGTGGACTCTACTTTTGAAGCCTAATAGCTGTCAATAGAGAAGTGGCTTTCCTAGAGGAAAACTGCAGTACTGTCTCCAGAAGAAAGAAGCCCCCCCAAACATTAGATGCTCATGAACAAAGATAAACAATGATATATCCTGATAATTAAACTAAGCTGATCAATATTGTTAGGCAGAATGCTTTAATGGCTGCCTATTTCAGCAAAGCCTCGTGGGGGTTAACCTGCGTTCGATTCGCACTGCACCTGTAGGGGTCAGTTCTGCTGTGGACAGCATCCCACTGCTAATTCTGCCTCGGGGCTTTCTTGGGAGCTTGCTCTGCCAGGTACAGGGTAAACTGGAAGTATTCACCAGGGGCAACCATTAACCAAAAAAGGACAGAAGTTGGTGGATAAAGGCCCCAGACTCCAACCATTTTAGAGAACAATTCTGACGCACATTCTACGTGGTGCAGCAGAGGGCTCCTAGGGGGAGGGAGCCCCAGTAGTCCATAACCGTACCCAGCCAATAAGTGGGTTCTTTATTGGATTTTCCTCCTTCCTTGTCTTATTCTTCTCCACTCTCTCTCTAAGGAATCCCTTCCTAAGTCCTTATCTCAGTCTCTGCCCAGGAGATATCAAAGTGAAACCCAGCTGAGACCCGAAGGCTGGACAGAGCTACCCATGCAGAGAGCAAGGGGAAAACTGTGGTTTTGAAAAGGAGAGTAGAACTCCCCCATCAAATAGGAAAAACAGGTCAATTTTAGGCCACAGGGGAGAGCAATGAAAGGTAAAAATGAAAGCGCATTTAATGAAGGTAAAACTGAATTGTTTCTACTGTTTTATATTAAGAAGCATTCTTAGAATTATTTCCATATTAATAAGCATAATTAATTTTGTAATGTGTATAATTATTAAAGTTGATTAGCTTTGTTCCCCCCATGCACTGCAAATATTTTGAAAGCAGGAATTTCTTGAAACTGGTATCTCTAAATTAAATTAAACTCAGCAAATTTGCATTGAGTATATACCATATCCAAAGTACTTTGCTAAGTGCTGTAAGACAAATTGCCCTTGCTTAAGGGGCCCTCAGAGTCTAGTAGAGGCAACAGATATACGTATCTGGCAAGCTTGAGACTAACCAAGGGAACTATGGGATTACAGGTATAATCCTAGTACTGTACCTTATGGCTTCTTAGTAAAGGTCATGTATTCATTCATCTTTTACCAAGCATATACCTTATACCAGATCTATATGAAGGACCGCCTTTTAATTCTTATTGTTATTATTATTCAGGTGCAAAAATATTAATGTGTCTCCAAAGGCCAACTCTTCTTAACAACTACCGGCAAATTCTCTACCTTTGCTGTGAGCATCTTCCCTGTCTTTTTGAGACTCTCCAAAGAAAACCCTCATCTGATCTTTTTCATGGCCTCCCAGGCATATTTCCTGAGGGTTTTGGAAGCTCTCCCTCTGGGAAGTGCAAATGCCACATTTACAGATTCACAGAATGTTAGCTCTGAAAGGGATCTTAATGTTTTCTAGTGTTTTCCATAGAAATCGGTATATATACTGCATACCAAAAGGGATTGGGAGGTTTGCATCTGTAAGTGGCAGACTCAGGGGCTCCAGCTGCCCTAAAGGCCAAGGGGTTCAATACCTCTGCATGCTAGTGTGGCTAGACAGGGGCAACCAGATGACTGTCAGCTTGCCCGTAAGCTGTTCCGGTCACATTTATGTTAGCTGGCACACTTGTTGGGAATAATACCTTAGAGATTGTTTAGCCCAGCCCTGCAGTTCATTTGTTTTCCAGAACTTCAGTTTTAGAAAAGAGGGAACCAAGGCCCAGAGAGGTGGCATGGCTTACCCAAGGGCACACACTGAATTGGAGTTTCTCCCCATAGCTCCATTTAGAGATGGCTCCTCTTCCGCAACTTAAGGTCCTTTCACAATGCTCTTATCCAATTTAGGGAGAAGAGAGCTTACAGTGGGAAGCCGGGGAGAGATGGGTATAGGGAGCAGTAGTAAAGTTCAAGGAAAGTTACATGCAGAAACACAGGATGTGAGACAGAGCATTCCTTTGAGTTTCAGGGAGCATATCCCGGATGCGTTTAGTGCTGAAGCAAGCGAATTATGATGATCCTCCCAAAATAACTTTGCTTTAGAGCTAAAGATATCCAGCCAGGCTCAAGGTTGCACAAGCCTTTTCCCCACAGCTCTTTGCTAATTGAATTAAACCCTTCTCGGCAATGAGGGAGTCTCCCAAAGACTGAACAGAAGGATCGATTTTGCACATGTAATGACTTGGCTTTCCAGTTGCTTCAGGCTGCCTGTCTCAGCTCAAATTCCTCCTTTAGCTACTGTCTGCTTTCATCTTCCTGTAATCATTAGTGATACCTGATCCCATTACCCTCTGGGGGCCTTCCAGGCACACTCTGTTGAACAAATACTCATGATTGCTGCTAATTCATAGAGGGAAGAGCTCTGTACCGGCTGGTACATCTTCAAAGTGTTCTTATCCACTTTTCAATTTCAGATGCAATGCCAAGGGAACTGAAGGTACTTCAATTAGAAAAGGGAATGCTGCATTTTGTTTTCCAGAATCATGTATGAGCTAGGATCAAAGCCAGCAAGAGAGGACAAGAAAAGTCACAGAATTATAGTCTGTCTTTGAGTAATTCACCTCCCATTACTGTGGACTTCTACTCACTTTCAAAGCTCACTGTGTTTTGCTCTGCCCAGAGCCCACACATAGCATTCTTCCAAGCTCTGAACCTTTCTCCCATTCCTTCATGGTAATCTGTCTTTTGTGGCCTATTTTCTTTTCATTAAACTCATAAATATCTAAAAATTATATTTTTAACTGCTAAGGCATCTCCCTCATAAATTAAATATTTCATAGCTCTAAGTTCCTTTGGAGAATTAGAATTTGCCTCAGAGGAGTGACTCCCAGGCTGAGAATTTCAGGGAACTTGATGAAGCTGCAGTCGGAGATATTTGGGGTAGACATTTATTTTAAGTTTTCTTTATTTCACATCAGCCACTCAGGCTAGTGTGAATGAGAAATGTTCCCTGCCATATCAGCAAACAAAGGATGTTGCAGCCATCAAGCCATCACATTACAGCCCCCCTGACTGTGAGCCTTGAGGGAACTCAGGATGGAGACAAACAGGCTGCCCACTGCCAACCCCTGAGCCACTGCGGTCACCCCCAACTGTGCACCCTGAGGAGATTCAGGATGGAGAAAAGCAGAATACTGGCCCCAGGTAGCTGAGGTGCATATCGAAGGAATGATTTCAATGAGCCCAGACCCTTGCATCTTCCCATATATAGAAAAGCACTAAATTCCTTAACTTGAGATATCTGGTTTTCTTTAATTAACAGTAATCTTTTGATGTTCCCACTACGTGGTCTTTGTTGCAAAAACTCCTATACATCCTGGCATCCCCTCTTGTCTCTTCAGAGCGGTCTCTCAGAGAGATCTGAGAGTCCTGTCTCCCAGGTTTAAGTCGAATGTCTGTCGAATAAAACATAACTCTCAACTTTTAGGTTGTGGTTTTTTTTTTTTCAGTCGACACTAGCTAACACTGCCTAGGAGGTGAATAGAAATATTTTACAGTGTTTATGGTTCTGTGCAAGATGGTAATCTGCAAAAAACTATCAGGACTGACCTTATGCTGGAAAGCAGAACTGGTCATGCAGGCCCTCAGTAAGAAACCAGAACATATGGATAATACATAGTAAGAGAGACTAACTCAATTATTTGTTCAGGTCCAATTCTTCTGTGGCTGTATGAACACAGCATTTATTAAAAATTGTCCATTTCACTTCCAGGAATAAACAGAAGCATGATTCATAAGGGAGGAAAAGGCCTGTAAGGTATGAAATCATCACCAGGCCAAAGAGATGGCTACAGTTTGTCAGAATCACTGCTGTCAATAAATAGTGAAACTTTCAGAATTTGGTTGCCCTCTGAATAAAACCAGAAAGAATGAACACATGACAAGTAGATTGTTTCTACCTTTGGCAGAAACAATCCAGAGATGGTTTGTAGATGTGTGACTATTAGAGATTCAGGAAACCTCTAAATTTTATATAGCTGACCTACATATATCATCAAGACAAGGAATATTAGCAAAGAAAGCTATAGCCTGCTAAACTGTGTTTTGCATGGAGCACACATATAGCAGTGTTCCACTGGAGCCGGCAGTATGGGTTTTACAGAACTGATTGTTAAATATTCAGGTAAAGTCTGTTGGTCCCTTGAAATCAGCCACAGTGGGAATGTTTATACCACAGAAATTGGCAGTTGCTATAGACCATGGATTTTTGTTTGCTAGTTTTGTTTAGTTTTCAGAGAGTTGGTTTACCAGTCCACCACTGTCCAGCACTGCTAGAAGCAAAGAGAGCCTATCTGTCAGGAAAACGTACATTCCCATCTCTCAGAGAGACATGTGTTGTGCGGAACTGGGAAAACTCACCAGACATTTCCCAGAACCTGGATGGAGTATTCCTCCAAGTCTCTTTCCTTCAGGTCTATGCTCACTAAGCAACCTTCTGCTTATTTATTTGGTACCAGTAGATGAATTGGTGCCAGATGGTATTCCTTCAAGTCCTGGGGCTTCTAAGGAAATGTTCTGGAGGACATCTGGGGAAAGAGGAGAAGATCACATCAGGCTGAGCAGGCCTTTCATCTGTCTTCAACAGGAGCAGCTTCATTTTCTCTGTTTTACATATTGGTCACACACACACACACACAGAGAGAACCCAAAACAAAACAGTTGCTTGGAGAAAGCATACCACCGCTAAAAAAAACTTCTGAAAATAGTAGGCCAGAGATTTTGTTTGCCAGAAAAGCACATCCCTTATTAAAGTTAACAGTTTATTTTTCTGGGTATAATTCGGCCACTTGTGAGTTTAGTTAACTTCAATCAGCTTCCTATTAACTGATAAAGTTGCGATGCACCGACTGAAAATTCAAATTTCTTGACTTACCATGTTGAAGATTAGACTCATCAGTGAGGAACTGCCCTTCTGAGATTTCCATCAGGGTGGTCAGCACACTTTCCTCTCCGATAGCTCTCTCTTACATGGAGCAACTGGGAAACTTTCTCTTTGCTACAAGGAAACTGGAAAATGCAGTCAGTCAGGTGAGCTGAGCTCAAGTCATGGGACGTTTCTGTCTATTAAAATGGTTCTTCTTCCAATTACAAAAGTGACCTGATGTCCCTTAAAACTTTTAGAAAATTAGAAAAACAAAAAGAAGAAAATGAAAATCACTTTCTCCACCACCCAAAGACAGTCACTGTTACTTCTGGTGTATATTCTAGCCATTTATACAAACACACATGTTCATCTACATACACATGACTATTTTTTTTTCTTCCACATGGCTTTTTTTTTAAAGAGGAGTTTTTTTTTTTTTTAAACATCTTTATTGGAGTATAATTGCTTTACAATGGTGTGTTAGTTTCTGCTTTATAACAAAATGAATCAGTTATACATATACATATGTTCCCATATCTCTTCCCTCTTGCATCTCCCTCCCTCCCACCCTCCCTATCCCACCCCACTAGGTGGTCACAAAGCACCGAGCTGATCTCCCTGTGCTATGCGGCTGCTTCCCACTAGCTAGCTATTTTACATTTGGTAGTGTATATATGTCCATGACACTCTCTCACCCTGTCACATCTCACCCCTCCCCCTCCCCATATCCTCAAGTCCATTCTCTAGTAGGTGTCTGTGTCTTTATTCCCGTCTTGCCACTAGGTTCTTCATGACCTTTTTTTTTTTTTCCCTTAGATTCCATAAATATGTGTTAGCATACTGTATTTGTTTTTCTCTTTCTGACTTACTTCACTCTGTATGACAGACTCTAACTCCATCCACCTCATTACAAATACCTCCATTTCATTTCTTTTTATGGCTGAGTAATATTCCATTGTATATATGTGCCACATCTTCTTTATCCATTCATCCGATGATGGACACTTAGGTTGCTTCCATGTCCTGGCTATTGTAAATAGAGCTGCAATGAACATTTTGGTACATGACTCTTTTTGAATTATGGTTTTCTCAGGGTATATGCCCAGTAGTGGGATTGCTGGGTCATATGGTAGTTAAAGAGGAGTTTTTAAACTTTGAGTTTGCAATGTAATGACATTTGACTGGTTCTCATCTCAGTTTCTGTATCTGTAATACCTGGGTACAGGTTGATCTCTACAAGAAAGGCCTTTTCTCTATATAAAATTCTAAATAAAAGGTAACGTAAAATCTTCAAATTAAAAAAAATCAAGTAGTTATTTTACTAGATACTACACGCATACAGTATAATCTAAGAGCATAATATGGTGTTCAATAAAGGTAAGTCTCTCTGCCACAGTCTACCAGTTCTCCCCAGAGGCAACCACTGTTATCAGTTCCTTGTTTGTTTTTCAGAGACACTCTGAGCCTATGCAAGCATATTTGTAAAGTGTAACAGCTAATTTAAAGAGAAGATTTTTGGTTTATATATGGAAATAGAGCTCAAACATTTTCCTTCTATTAAAATGTTCTTAAAAAGTCTTTCATTGTTGTTTTGTTTTTATGCATTATTTTCCTTTATGGCTAGAGAAAGCTTCTCCTCTATGGTCATTACTATTGTCATAATCATCAGCAAACATGAATTAAGTCCCGGTGTATGCAGGTTACTGTAAAAATACCTTCACTTAGAGAATGAACTATCCTGACTTTGGGGCTGAGGTTGGGGGTTGGTAAGATGATAACTGCATAATAATGAGAGTTCCTCCAATTCAGAAGTAAGAAACATATCTACCTTTTCTGTCTGGAAAGTTCAAAAGAAAAAAACCCCAGCATAATCACATTTAGAATTGAGTAGGTTATGTGTGTTTAAGAAGTCAAATAGACAGAGTAGTTCTCATTGCTTATGGATAATCAACATGGAGGTGGTATTAGTTTTCTATTGCTGCTGTAACAAATTACCATAATCATAGTGGGTTAGAATAACACACATTAATTATATTACAGTTCTGTAGATTAGAAGTCCAATACAGGTCTTACTGGGCTAAAATTAAAATTTTGACAGGGGTGCATTCCTTTCTAGAGTCTGGGGAGATTCCCTTTCCTTTCCTTTTCAGCTTCTGGAGGCCACTGCATTTCTTGGCTTATGGCCTACTCTCTCCACCTTCAAAGCCGGCAATGTTGCACCTGTCTGACCTGTCCTCTATAGTCACATCTTCCTCTGACCACAGCCAGGAAAGACTCTCTGCTTTTAAGGTCTCATGTGATTAGATTGGGCCCAGATAATTCAGAATAATCCAGATAATCCAGAATAATCTTCCTATCTTAAAGTCCTTGATTTAATAAAATCTGAAAAGTCTCTTTGCCATGTAAAGTAATATATTCATAGGTTCTGGGGATTAGGATGTGGGTATCTTTGGGGAGGGGGCATGATTCTGCCTTCCACAGGGATCAAGAGAAATGAATTTCCAGAGAAATAAAGCATTCCTTCTATGCTGTTCTGTGTTGTGTGAGATTCTTGGGAAAATCCCCAAATGGAGCCTGAAATGGCTGGCTCTAGCCAAGCAGCAATTTTTCATTTCTTATAGGAACAATATACCAGCATATCCTGACCATTGTTCATAAGCAATGCAGGCCACAGCCACTGAGTCTTTTCCTGTAAGATATTTTCATGTCTCTTTGAGCAATATCCACTAATCCTTTGGTTAAAATCCCTCTTATTTATGAATCCTGTTTTTTTACTTTTTTGACATGCATTTCTTTATAAATAGTTAAGGCATAAGCCTGTCACTTTGAATTTTAAACAATGCAAAAGGAAGTTGTAAAAGTATTTTTACCAGTGTCCCAGAATTAAAGCTCATTAAGTCTCAGTTTCTCAGGGAGGAATCACAGGTCTATAGTCCTTTGGCAAATCAAAGATTCCCACCTAGAAGGAAGACTGAAAGCACTACAGATAATACCTAGATATTTTGGGGGACACTGTATATATGACCAGCTGTCTGAGGAAGAAAAAAATCAAACTTGGTTTACTGATGGGTCTGTAAATATGCTGGCACCATACAAAAGTAGACAGCTACAGCATTACAGCCCACACAGGGGTGACCCTGAAGGACAACAGTGAAGGAAAATCCTTCCAGTTGGGCAGAATTTTGAGCAATAGATATGGATCTACACTGCTTCTTGGGCAGTTGCCAATTGTTGGGCTGGTGAGTTAGGAACTTGGAAGAGATGGGATTGAGAGATTGGTGAGGAGGAAGTTTGCAAAGGAGGTTATGTGGATGGACCTCTCTGAATGGGCACAAACCGTGAAAATATTTGTGCTCCACATGAAAGCCCACCTAAGGGCATCTACTGCAGGGAAGGTTAATTACCAGATGGACAAAATGATGCTCTCTGAGATGTCAGTCACTTTCCCCAGCCACCTCAGTGTTTGCTCAGTGGACCCCTGAGCAAATTGGCTGCAGTGGTTGGGACAGAGGCTATGCATGGGCTCAGCAACGTGACTTATGCTTACTAAGGCTGACTTGGCTGACGCTACTTCTGAGTGCCTAACCTGCAAACAGTGAAGACCAACGTTAAGTCCCAATCGGTGACTTCTCCAACGCATGGCACCCAGTAGCCAGCAGCTGGCACCCCTTCAGGCAGTTTCATAGTGGAGTGTCTCGGTGGGATGCCTCCCCATGAATAGCTTTCCCCAGCACCCTAGATGATGGAGTTCTAGGAAGTTCCAAAGGACAGGTTTCCAGCAAGTTCTGCCAGCACAGTACCACAGAGACTTCACCATCATCTCTGTGAGTCACTGCTGTGCTCTCTCCAAGATCTGGATCTTGAACCTGGGGACTGATACAGATAGAGAACAAATAATTTGATTGATTATTGTCCTGAAATTTCCATCTCATTGTGATAAGAGGAATCAAAGTCCCGTCTAGCCGAGTATAAAGGTATGCCCAAATTTCACATATCTAAAAATAGGAAATAATGTTTCCTCAATAATTCATAAAAAATTATTTCTTATTTTTAAGCTGAAGATAATTCTGCATGACTTTTCTTTGTAGTTAAAAAAAAAAAATCCAAATCTTTCATATTTGCATTAACTCTTGTTTTAAAAGGTGTTGTCCACAAAGTCGATTGTGACAGAAGAGAGTAATGTATAAATGAGACTTCCCAATGGTTGCCTTTGGTTTCAGGCTAATGCAGTCTATTGGTGCCCATGTTCCGTGGCTACTTTAAAGCCAGGGAAACAATAATTAACCTTTGTAGGGACCTTATGATTTACAACCTGCTTTTACATATACTATACTTTTTTTAAAAAAATTTATTTATTTTTGCCTGCGTTGGGTCTTCATTGCTGCACGCGGGCTTTCTCTAGTTGCGGCGAGCAGGGCCTACTCTTCGTTGCAGTGTGCCATCTTCTCATTGCGGTGCCTTCTCTTGCTGCGGAGCACGAGTTCTAGGCGCGCGGGCTCAGTAGTTGTGGCACACGGGCTTAGTTGCTCTGCCGCATGTGGGATCTTACCTGACCAGGGCTCGAACCCATGCCCCCTGCATTGGCAGGCAGATTCTTAACCACTGCCCCACCAGGGAAGCCTACATATACTATAACTTCTAATCTGCTCAACAACTTTCAAAATTAGTTATGATAACTTAAATAATGTAACTTTTTTGTTAAAATATCATATTTTTATTGTAGAAAGTTTAACAACCATTGAGAAATAAAAAGAATAAATTTTAAATGATCTATAATTCCATTACCACGTGATAACTGTTGTTAAAACTTTAATGTTCCAGTCTTGTTTTTATACATATAAAGACACGTTTTTATAAAAATGGAATCATGTTGCATGTAATCTGCTAACTTACAAAACAATGTACCATGAATATGTTTATGTGTCATTAAGTGTATCCCTCTTAAACCATGATCTTAATCCTTTTGTAATTGGACCTCTTTAAGAATCTAATGAAAGCTATACTCCCTAAGCCCCAAAAGAAGCAGCTATGCAATTACACAATTAAAATTTATCAGTTAATAAATAGAGGAGGATCCAGGATTTATGGGATTTGAAGTTTATATGATTTTGGAGACACTATTTTATTTTTATTTTTTTGTTTTCAACTTTATTTTTTCTTAGGTTGCATGCTTACTTTTAAAACATTTAAATAATGCAAAATATATAAAATGGCAGTGCCTACCCCAACCTGGCCCCAAGTAATTCTAGTAAGTAGAATGGTATTTTCCCTTATAGAACCCTATTTATGAAACTATAAATGCATAATAATTTCTGTAGTATTGATTTTTTAAAAATACAAATTTCTTCGTACAATCCATACAGTTCAACAACTTGCTTTTCTCATTTAACAATATATCAGACACTGAAGAATTTCTTAAATATGAGAAAGTGAATTTAGTTTTGACTCCCCATTTCTAAATTTCAATCTAATTAATGATTAGCTGGTATGAAACTATTTCTTTAATGTTTTCAAATCAGTTAATTTTTAGTCGTTTGGAAATGCTAAACAGTTTTATTACATAGAAATAAAGAGTAGTTTTAGTGTTTGTGACTTCTGTTAAAAATTTATTATTTTGGTTATTAAGAACAAAACAAAACAAAACACTTGTCTAGATTGTAGGATTGAGAAACTGACATGAAAATGATGGGAAATTCCCTCCTTCTCACACTGTGGGGAGCCCTCTAAAAGGAAAAACACAAAATTATATATAAATGTATTTATTTAGAATGAGAAATTACAATATCTTGCTGGAGACTTGGAGATTCAGGTGCTTTTTAAATGAGATCTGTTTAGGAATTTACCGGAAATGCTACGTAGAAATCCTTCTTGATTGCAACTTGGCTTCCCCTTCATGCCTAGAAAATTCTTTAACTCTCAGCAATTCAGCACTCACAGGCGCCTGCACAAGTGAGGGGCTATGAGACCTCTCTTCACTGCTCACTCCATTAGCCTCAAGGTAAATCCACAGCTGTTCATGAATGAAACCTTTTGGGCCCCAGGTTAAAAACTCCTTCTCTACCACATCATTTTTAATGGCTTCCTAGTCATCTATTGCATGGATGTACAATAATATGCTTATCCAGGTGCCTTCTCTTGAACACTTAAGATGGTTTATAATACCACTCCGGGGTAATCATTCTTTTAGCTAAATTCTCTGCCACTTCCCTGGTTATTTCCTTAGGATAAATTCCATTAATTGGATCAAAGGGTATTTCAAATTTTCAAATGTCAGATTTGGCAGGAATATTTAAGTTCATTTCACAAATGAAGAAAGTGAGAGTATAGTGGTTTACAGATATGGATCGTTAAACTCAGTTTTTCTGACTCTGAATCATATATCATTCGATCTACCACATGACCACTGGAAACCATTTGCCACTGTAAAAAGGTTTTGCCCCCAGAACCACACCATTATGTGAAATGCTGGCGTTGCTTCCCAGCCTTGTCATGTTTGTTTAGCTTCAGCTCAGGTTGTTCTTGCTGCACTTCTGCTCCATGTTTTTTTATGGGAAACCTTTTAGTTTGACACATAACAGCTATTAGGTATTTTGTTGAGCATTATCATTTGTTTAACTCCTCAGAAGATTTCAGGAGGATTGTGTCTGGCACATAGGAGGTGCTCAATAAATTGATGATTGTTGAATGATATTGAATAATTACAACAATCCTACAGAGGTTACAACTCCAGAAGATTGGATACGTATCAGAAATTTCATGATTGAGCTTGTGCCTCTAACATTTATGGTTCCAGATGGAAATGACTGTAGACTTTTGAGAGGACCACTATTATTCTAAACCTTATGGCTATAAAGTTTCATGATAAAGTTTGTGGCATTTTGTATATTTCTCTAACAAAGGTATGGAGGTAAGGAAATCAGCAAAAGAGGAGAAAGAGATAGTTGGGCTCCAACTCTCACCTTTCTCTCCCAGTCTAGTCCAAAGTTAAAATAATCAAACATTTATTGAATACTTACAAGGTATGGGCTAGACTGATTTGAAGAATCCCAGTTAAATGAATATCACTGTAAGGTCAGACTCTGGTCTACATCACACAATTATTTACAACGAGTTTTATATATCATAATAGGGTGTGCTGACAAAGCTGAGGGAACAACAGGGATTGGTTCTGCATTTTACTTAGTTGTGTGGGTTAATCTACTGGGTCTGTGTCCTGGCCATTGAACCACACTAACAGTGCTTTGTTAAAGTTGAATGCAAATTTTGCAAAAACACACATTCACATTTGTATCTATACCTTTCTACATTGCAGGTTAATTCATTTAGGAAGATGCTCTTTGAATAAAGTTTCATGTATATTACATACATTTAATTTCCGTAAAGTGTTAAATATTTAGATAATTAGGTGTTCTCAGATAATGCTTTTCAGCCTGGGTGGTTTGGGGTGGCAGTTTTAAAATTATTTAAAATACTGTACCCTGCCTTTTGGTGCTCACAGTCAAGGAAACTATGGCATTTATAAAATGGCAGTCTCTTTGTTTATCGGAGTAAAGACATCTGCCAAGGGCAAACTGCAGAAAGCACAGGTGCTGCACCTCGGGTTACCTTTTGAATGACCTTCACACCTGCTTAATTTCTTTTAAACTTGATGGTAAGAAAACAAAACTAAAACCTCATAGCTCTCAATTTATTTCCCTAACTGGTTGTAATAATTTTACATTCCTTAACAGCTACTATAAACAGCAGGAAACATGATCCATGCTCTTGAAAAAAAGTAAATGGCAGTATTCATTAAGAATATATTATAGTGCGTTTACATGCAGTCAAAACAGAAGGGGGTGTATCAGTATTTTACCTTTCTGACACATTACTTTGGCTCAGATAAAACATTCCGTCTCTGCCTTCAGTGGCCCATTTAGCATTACCATTTTTGTGACTATATGTACGCACATTACAAAAAAAAAAGCAAAAAATAAATCAGCATGCTATTTTGTTCGTTGCAGCACTAGGTATCTGATTTACTGAGGCAGGGCCACAAAGTGGAATTTCGTTGTGTTCTGGGAGCCCAGCTGTGATAGCTGCTTGTCTTCACCTTCTTATTATGGACTCTCCTTGAGGTGAGGAAAAGGCTAAGTTTTACCGCGGTCCCCAGGGTCCAATGCCACCCCGGTACCACGTGGGTCGGAGGTACCGGGGTGGCATGGTGCTGGCCCGGTGCTACTAAAAGCCTCCTAAGAGGGCGGGCGTGGGCTCCGGCTTAGTTCTGGGAAAAGGCGTTGTCTCTAACCGGGAGCGTACAGGAAAGTGACTTGCGGGACATGGGCAGCCGCCCGAAGAACCATTTGGTTGGGTAGGCCGGCAGCTGCAGGGCACCACAGCCGGCGTCGCGCACATGCCCTGCTCCAGACTCTCGGCCCGGCCTTCCCCGCCCCCAAACAACGGCGCGAGCGCCCCGCCCTCCCCCCTGCGCGCGCTCCCTCCTTCTCCACGCGCGCTCCCCAACACCCCCCACCCTGCTCCTGCCCGCGCGTGCCCCGCCCTCCCCGCGGGGCGCGCCCACCCGGCCCGCGCGCACGCGTGCCCCACCCTCCCTCCCGCCCGGCGCGCGCGAACCGGCTGGCCGAGGAGTGCGGTGGGAGGGGCGCCGCGCTGACGTTGCCCGGGATGCAGGCAGGTTCCGCCGCCGCTGCCGCCGCCGCCGCCGCCTGCTCCTCCTCTTCTGCCACCGGGGTTTGTATGAAAACACCCGGCGGCGGGCGGCGAGGCATCCGCCGGGCCCCCGGAGAGCAGCTGCTCGCGCTGCCGACGCCGAGCCGGCTGCTGCAGATTTACCCAGTCCCTGCCAGCGCCCCATCCTGAGCCGGTGAGCGCCCCGCCGCCGTCAGCGCGTCCGGGCCGGCAGCCCCTCGGCTGCGGCTATCCCGCCCGCCCGCCACCCCTCCTATCTCCTCAGCCGCGGCGTCCTGGGGGCTGGAGGGGCCGGGGAGGAGCGACCCCGGGCCCGCACCGGTCTGCGCCCTGCGATCCCTCCGCCCCTTACCTGACAGGTTGTGTAACCCGTGTCTTTCGGGGGGTGGACCGGGTCTTGAGGGGAACCCCTGATGGGTGGGGCCTTTGGCCGGTTTCTGGAAAACGCCCCGCCCCCACCCATGGAGGCTCGGTCGTTCCCGTTCCAGTCCCCGCGGAGGGTGCCCGGCGCGGTCTCAGGGCAGAGGCGGCCCCCTGCCCTGCTCTCCCTTTCTCTCGGTGGTGACCGCGCGGGTGGCTGCGGTACAGCGCGGAGCGGAGCCGAGGGGCGGAGGGCAGGGGCCGGGCGCGTACCCCGCCTCCCCAGCCGCCCCAGCTCCCACCCACTAGGTGCGCCGGGCTTCAGGGTGGGCTGTGGTGTGACGTCGGCAATGGCTGGGCTTGCTCCCTCTCAGTGGGTGGCTTGGCCTAAAGTGTGTTCTCTGCTTACAGCTTGGCGCCTTGTGGGTTTGATTTGAACCTGAATCAGATCGCCCTAGATGACAGTGCAGAGTTTCCCTCCAGCCTTCCTTCCTGAGTTGCGGGTTCTTCCTGCAAGTGTTCAGGGACTCCTGCAACCCAACGCAAAGGCTTGCTGGGCTCAATGGTTGTTTCCCTCCTGTGCCTTTAAGTCTCTTAAAGTACCAGTGCAGTTTTGAATTGGTTCGTTTCCTTTCCTGGGCATTTACTCATTACAGAATAGAGTTTTACACATCGTTGTGAATGTTGATAACTTAAAGCCCATTTCTCATTTTAAGATAGCTTCCTCGAGTGCTTGCAGGTCTAGCACTGCCGATGACCTAATATGTTGTAAGACTCAGTCGAAATTTTCTTTGGCAATATTAATTCTGTGTGGTTTTTTTTTCTTTCAGGTATTCAAAATTGTAGCAGTGTTTATGATGTACGACAGTTTGTAGGTAGAAGGGACTTTATCGGTCTTCTGGATCACTCATTTTCACTTACCATTTGTGTTCGTGTTGGAATCTTTATGTAAATCGGGTTATCTCTTTCTTTGTTAACCTCTGAATTCGTCTTATAAATTGTCTTTTTTTTTTCCCTGAGAAAACCAGAAAGTTATTTTTGTAATTGTATTGTGGAATGTTTTCAGTTCAGTAGGCCAAAAAAGTAGTAATTTATTTAAGGCACTTTATAATGGTACATATTTTAAAACGTGTGCCAAATGTTAAAACCAAAGAAAACCCTGAAAGATCTGTAAGCATTGTCTTATGTAATTACTGTGAGATAGTTAGCAGTGCCTTATCCACTCCTTATTTCTCATCCTTAAGGCTGAGTTGTAACACGACTTGTTCTGTTTCCCATTCCACTTTGCTTGAATTAATTTCTACAATGAAGTTGTAGGTTCATTTAAAAAAAAATTTATTTATTTTATTTATTTATTTTTGGCTGCATTGGGTCTTCGTTGCTGTGCGAGGGCTTTCTCTAGTTGTAGGGAGCGGGGGCTACTCTTCGTTGCGGTGCGAGAGCTTCTCATTGCGGTGGCTTCTCTTGTTGCAGAGCATGGGCTCTAGGCCCGAGGGCTTCAGTAGGCTCGCGGGTTCTAGAGCGCAGGCCCAGTAGTTGTGGCGGATTCTTAACCACTGTGCCACCAGGGAAGCCGTAGGTTCATTTTTTTTTTTCTAACTTTATTTATTTAGCCTTGGCTGTGTTGGGTCTTCGTTTCTGTGCGAGGGCTTTCTCTAGTTGTGGCAAGTGGGGGCCACTCTTCATCGCGGTGCGCGGGCCTCTCACTATCGCGGCCTCTCTTGTTGCGGAGCACAGGCTCCAGACGCGCAGGCTCAGTAGTTGTGGCTCACGGGCCTAGTTGATCCGCGGAACGTGGGATCTTCCCAGACCAGGGCTCGAACCCGTGTCCCCTGCATTAGCAGGCAGATTCTCAACCACTGCGCCACCAGGGAAGCCCCCTAGGTTCCTTTTTAATGACCTCAAAACTCTGCCTTGAATTGCTTCAACACATACTTAGAACTGCAGTCTCACTCTGAACACTGAAAAGTATAGACATAGAGCTACCCTTGTAATTAGTCACATTGCAAAACATTTAAATGTATAGTGTAATCTGAACTTTTGTAAAAGCAGTTTTTATAAAGCTCTTTCAATTGACTTGAATTGAGGCATTATTCTCTTTGGAATAGTCTAGCTAGATTCTTATATAATAACGGTTTTATCTTCAATAGTGGAAGGAAAAGAGGTCCAAGATGTGTGAAATCATCTAATTTGTATTATATTCTATATCTTGGACAAAAAATAAATCTCCACAGTTTCACCTTCCAAAATCTACTTTTCTTGCTCGAAGCCCCTTAATACCTGGAAGTTGAACAGTGCATGGGTAGTAATGGATGACCTGTCAGAGGGCTCTCTGCAAATTGGGAGCTTCTCTTAGGCAGTAGGTCTCAGTGTAAACAACAGAAATTGTCTACAGTGGACACTGAATTTAAACTTTATATATTATTGTTGGTTACTGTGCCTTTGTGTACTACAGTGTAGTGGCTAAGGGTCTGGGCCTCAGAGCCAGACAGGCTGGATTTGAATCCTGGCTTTGCTTTGAGCAAGTTATTTATCTTTTTTGTGCTTCAATTTTCTCAACTCCAAAAATGGGGATAATTATAGTGTATACTCTTAAGATGATCTTGAATATTAAATGAGTTAATACATATAAAGTGCTTAGCCCACAATGCCTGGCACATGGTAAATGCTCAGTAAATATTGCTAGTGTTTTTCCTAAGTGCAAAGGATCTAGTAAGCCGAAAAGGGGCTTTGGGCTGATCGAGCACTGTTATTCCAGATTAATTCCACGATGACCCATTTGCTCTTTTGGGGCTAAGTGAGAGCTTAGTGTTACTGTCCGGACTTGGAAGCATGTAGTTTAGTTTAGAACAGCTAGACCCTGAGCTGGGTGCCCTGAGATGCTGCCGGAGAGTGGCTGTAGTATCCCTGTTTGTCCCTTCTGACAGAACCTTGGATTGTCTCCCTCATGGTGGTGGTGGCTGCTATTTTAATCACCTGTTTTTGAGTTTGTGATTGCATGTTTCTTTGGCTGTCATGTGCAGCTATCAAAAATATTATCTATCAAACTATTAATGGATATATTTATGTGTTTATCTGATCAAGATATTACATGTTTCCTGGATATACAAAATCACTTTCATCTAAGCATTCTTTTTTTTTTTAAATTCTGTATTGATGTTACTTAGAATGAGGTTAATTTTGATTTGCCATTGTGTTCCTTTTCAGTTTTCATGTAATTTTCCTAGGAAAACTAAAAAAAAATTTTTAAAATGTACTTCTTGTTCTTTTTGGTTTGCAGGGATCTGATATTAATACTTTGTTCTTTACATCAGGTGCTTTCAAATGTTTGGTATCAGGACCCTTTTATACTCTTAAAAAATTATTGAGCACCACAGAAAGCTTTTGTGGATTATATCTATACTATATTATAAATTAAAGCAAAGATGCAAAATTTTTATTAATTCACTTAAAATGATCAGTATAAACCCATTACATGTTAATATAAACGTATTTTTTAGTGAAAGATGACTATTTTTCAAGAATAAATAAAGGAGTGAGAAGACTGGCATTCTAGATTTTGTAAATCTCTAATGTCTGGTTTAATAGAAACAGCGGGATTCTCATATCTGCTTCTGCATTCAGTCTATTGCAATATATTGTTTGGGTTGAAGTATATATACAGAGAGAAATCCAGCCTCACCCAGTTAATGGCTGAAAAAGGAAGGGATATTTTGATAGCCTCCAGATAATTATGGATATACTTGTTTGGTACTACATCAAAACTCAGCATATGACAGTTTTTAGTTAGTTATGTAAGGGTTTGGAATGAACCTCCCCAAAATGTGCCACTTTTGAGTGTGGATTATTTTGAGCTAAAGGCAGTTGAGAAACTGCCTGTTCAAGGGAAACTACTGCCCCTTCCTTAACTAACTAGAAGGATTTAAATTGGGGATTTTTCCCAGAAAAAGAGTTATTACCAGAGATAAATTTTATACTAGTGGCCCCATCTATATGGCAGACAAACATCATATTGTCAAACATCTGCTCTTCTTACTGTCCTGTGAATGACCTTAGTTCTTGGAAGCCGCAGGCCCCTATCCCATTCTGTAGCTCAGGATGACATATACACTTCATTTTACCTTTCTGTCTTTGAAACTCTGATGTATGGAGGGTCTCTGACCCCTCATGTGGATGGGATTCCCATACATATGAAATTAAATTTGCTTTTCTCCTGTTAATCTGTCTCATGCCAATTTAATTCTTAGACCAGCCAGGATAACCTAGAAGAAGGGTAGAGGAAAGTTTTCTTCCTCCCTGACAGTTACAGTATGGAATCTGAAATCATAACATTGGACTTTTTGATAATGTTATGTTAAAATCCATTGGTCTGAACTTAGAGTGGATCTAATGCCCATGCCTGAATTTATAACATCATGCCCTGGTCATTTGTAAATATTGGTTCAGTGAGTTACTTTTCATTATAAAATATTGAAAAAATCATGTATGTTAATATCAGTATCACCACCTATTCCATCAGAAACAAGTTATTGGGAAGCTATCCCAGTTGTGACATGATGGTGGATATGAGTTTTCCAGAAATCTAATTTTTGCTTGAAAGCTCAAATTTTATCATTGGCAACAAATATGATTGTCAGTTGTTTCCTGTAAGTGACAAGTAGACTTCATTCATTTCTGAGCAAACCTCTGCCAAAATACCTAAGTCATTCTTTTAAGTAAAGGTGGTGTTTAATGAAAAAGGCTAATTCAAGGTCTCAATTCAGTTACAGAAGCACTTTTCCTTGAGACAGCCATCAAGCATTATAATTTAGTATATAGCAAGAAATGCTTCATGCATACTTAACCATTTTTTCACATAGAACATTAAAAGAATATGTATGCAATGGCCAAGATTTAGTAAAATTAATATCTTTTTTTACTATTTCAGGGACATTCTTAAGTGAAACAGACTCTTTTTTATAATTGCTGGTGCTTGATGGTGAAAATACAATCACTAATAACAATACAGTTTGGTGCCACCATTATAATTTGTTCCAAGGTGCCAGAAATTTTACACACCGTTGCTTTTGCACTATTAGTGTAAATGCTAATATAGTTAAAAAAGCTAATAATGTTTTAGTATTATTATAAAAATAGTTTTGACCTTGTGGACCCCCTAAAGGGTGTTGGGACCCCAGGGTTCCACAGACCACACTTTGAGGACTTATAGTATAAATCATAGGGGATTTCTACCAAACTTTGATTAGGAAGGGAAGTGGTAGTAACTATTTCTAGTCTCTTTTTGCTTCAGACTTTTGGGTCCCTGTAAAGGCCTTCTTTAAAAAAAAAAACATTTAAGCAGAGTTAAGATTATTCATAGAAAGTTGAGAGGTTTCTTAGGGTTTTAGTCAAGTGCTGATACAAGGGGGCTTTATTATTAGTATTCTGAAATTACACTATCTTAAAACAAAAAGATTTGGTAGTACATTTCCACATAAATGTTCAAATCTAATTTTTTTTGGATTTTACATGTTAGACAAATATAGTGAAGGCACAGTATGGAAACCTCGCTTGATACCTAGCTCATAAGCTGGAAAAAAAAAAAGACAAACTACTTAGCTCCCTTCATTTCTCATTTAATTCTTGCTGAGGATGAACCATCCTAAGGAGAGGTGCCCAGCACTTGCTGTCTTTGTGTCACATCTTTTCCACGTGGGGAAAATGATTTACGATTATGATTATAAGGGTATAGGTTACATTGGGAATAATAATAATAATAATGTCAATGAAGGATTTATGGTAGAATAATAGTAATAAAAATGTTAACACTGTCTACATATAATAGAGTTTAATGAATTGAAAATAATGCTATTTTTGACAAAAACTCCAGATTTGTTAATTTATGGTAGGCACAGCTTCTTGTTGAATGTAGGCAGAACTGATTGATGATAGTTGATGCAAGACTGCTAACCTCCCTGAGGAGCTTCTCTGCTAATTTACAGAGTGAAAGAATTTGACTTCCACGAGATCTTTGAAGCCTGCTACAACTCTAGAGTTCTGGGATTTTTTCTTTGCCTTGAAAATGTCTCTTTCATCTGTTAATTTCATCTCATCAGTTTTAATTTTTTTAAATTTAACTTAATTTAATTTTTCCTCTTCAACAGATTTTTTATTTTTTGGGTCCAGATTTTCTTTTATTTATTTTTTTATACAGCAGGTTCTTATTAGTCATCCATTTTATACACATCATTGTATACATGTCGATGCCAGTCTCCCAATTCATCACACCACCACCCCCACCCCCTGCCGCTTTCCCCTCTTGGTGTCCATACGTTTGTTCTCTACATCTGTGTCTCCATTTCTGCCCTGCAAACCGGTTCATCTGTACCATTTTTCTAGGTTCCACATATATGCGTTAATATACGATATTTGTTTTTCTCTTTCTGACTTACTTCACTCTGTATGACAGTCTCTGGATCCATCCACGTGTCAACAAATCACCCAATTTCGCTCCTTTTTATGGCTGAGTAATATTCCATTGTATATATGTACCACATCTTCTTTATCCATTCATCTGTCGATGGGCATTTAGGTTGCTTCCATGACCTGGCTATTGTAAATAGTGTTGCAATGAACATTGGGGTGCATGTGTCTTTTTGAATTATGGTTTTCTCTGGGTATATGACCAGTAGTGGGATTGCTGGGTCATATGGTAATTCTATTTTTAGTTTTTTAAGGAATCTCCATACTGTTCTCCATAGTGGCTGTATCAATTTACATTCCCACCAGCAGTGCAAGAGGGTTCCCTTTTCTCCACACCCTCTCCAGCATTTGTTGTTTGTAGATTTTCTGATGATGCCCATTCTAACTGGTGTGAGGTGATACCTCATTGTAGTTTTGATTTGCATTTCTCTAATAATTAGTGATGTTGAGCAGCTTTTCATGTGCTTCTTGGCCATCTGTATGTCTTCTTTGGAGAAATGTCTATTTAGGTCTTCTGCCCATTTTTGGATTGGGTTATTTGTTTCATTAATATTGAGCTTCATGAGCTGTTTATATATTTTGGAGATTAATCCTTTGTCCGTTGATTCATTTGCAAATATTTTCTCCCATTCTGAGGGTTGTCTTTTCGTCTTGTTTATGGTTTCCTTTGCTGTGTAAAAGCTTTTAAGTTTCATTAGGTCCCATTTGTTTATTTTTGTTTTTATTTCCATTACTCTAGGAGGTGGATCAAAAAAGATCTTGCTGTGATTTATGTCAAAGAGTGTTGTTCTTCCTATGTTTTCCTCTAAGAGTTTTACAGTGTCCAGTCTTACATTTAGGTCTCTAATCCATTTTGAGTTTATTTTTGTGTATGGTGTTAGGGAGTATTCTAATTTCATTCTTTTACATGTAGCTGTCCAGTTTTCCCAGCACCACTTATTGAAGAGACTGTCTTTTCTCCATTGTATATCCTTGCCTACTTTGTCATAGATTAGTTGACCATATGTGCGGGGGTTTATCTCTGGGTTTCTATCTTGTTCCATTGATCTATGTTTCTGTTTTTGTGCCAGTACCATATTGTCTTGATTACCGTAGCTTTGTAGTATAGTCTGAAGTCAGGGAGTCAGACTCCTCCAGCTCCGCTTTTTTCCCTCAAGACTGCTTTGGCTATTCGGGGTCTTTTGTGTCTCCATACAAATTTTAAGATTTTTTGTACTAGTTCTGTAAAAAAAGGCATTGGTAGTTTGATAAGGATTGCACTGAATCTGTACATTGCTTTGAGTACTATAGTCATTTTCACAATATTGATTCTTCCAATCCAAGAACATGGTATATCTCTCCATCTGTTGATATCATCTTTAATTTCTTCCATCAGTGTCTTATAGTTTTCTGCATACAGGTCTTTTGTCTCCCTAGGTAGGTTTATTCCTAGGTATTTTCTTCTTTTTGTTGCAATGGTAAATGGGAGTGTTTCCTTAATTTCTCTTTCAGATTTTTCATCATTAGTGTATAGGGATGCAAGAGATTTCTGTGCATTAATTTTGTATCCTACAACTTTATTGATTAGCTCTAGTAGTTTTCTGGTGGCATCTTTAGGATTCTCTACGTATAGTATCATGTCATCTGCAAACAGTGACAGTTATACTTCTTTTTTTCCAATTTGTATTCCTTTCATTTCTTTTTCTTCTCTGATTTCTGTGGCTAGGACTTCCAAAACTATCTTGAATAATAGTGGTGAGAGTGGACATCCTTGTCTTGTTCCTGATCATAGAGGAAATGCTTTCAGTTTTTCACCATTGAGAATGATGTTTGCTGTGGGTTTGTCGTATATGGCCTTTATTATGTTGAGGTAGGTTCCCTCTATGCCCACTTTCTGGAGAGTTTTTACCATAAATGGGTGCTGAATTTTGTCAAAAGCTTTTTCTGCATCTATTGAGTTGATATGGTTTTTCTTCTTCAATTTGTTAATATGGTGTATCACATTGATTGATTTGCATATATTGAAGAATCCTTGCATCCCTGGGATAAATCCCACTTGATCATGGTGTATGATCCTTTTAATGTGTTGTTGGATTCTATTTACTAGTATTTTGTTGAGGATTTTTGCATCTATATTCATCAGTGATATTGGTCTGTAATTTTCCTTTTTTGTAATATCTTTGTCTAGTTTTGGTATCAGAGTGATGATGACCTCATAGAATGCGTTTGGGAGTGTTCCTTCCTCTGCAATTTTTTGGAAGAGTTTGAGAAGGATGGGTGTTAGCTCTTCTCTAAATGTTTGATAAAATTTACCTGTGAAGCCATCTGGTCCTGGACTTTTGTTTGTTGGAAGATTTTTAATCACAGTTTCAATTTCATAACTTGTGATTGGTCTGTTCATATTTTCTATTTCTTCCTGGTTCAGTCTTGGAAGGTTATACCTTTCTACGAATTTGTCCATTTCTTCCAGGTTGTCCATTTTATTGGCATCGGGTTGCTTGTAGAAGTCTCTTAGGATGCTTTGTATTTCTGTGGTGTCTGTTGTAACTTCTCCTTTTTCATTTTTAATTTTACTGATTTGAGTCCTCTCCCTCTTTTTCTTGATGAGTCTGGCTAACGGTTTATCAATTTTGTTTATCTTCTCAAAGAACCAGCTTTTAGTTTTATTGATCTTTGCTATGGTTTTCTTTGTTTCTATTTCATTTATTTCTGCTCTGATCTTTACGATTTCTTTCCTTCTGCTAACTTTGGGTTTTGTTTGTTCTTCTTTCCCTAGTTCCTTTAGGTGTAAGGTTAGATTGTTTATGTGAGATTTTTCTTGTTTCTTGAGGTAGGCTTGTATAGCTATAAACTTCCCTCTTAGAACTGCTTTAGCTGCATCCCATAGATTTTGGATCATCGTGTTTTCATTGTCGTTTGTCTCTAGGTATTTTTTGATTTCCTCTTTAATTTCTTCAGTGATCTCTTGGTTGTTTAGTAACGTATTGTTTAGCCTCCATGTGTTTGTGTTTTTTACGTTATTTTCCCTGTAGTTGATTTCTAATCTCATAGCGTTGTGGTCAGAAAAGATGATTGATATGATTTCAGTTTTCTTAAATTTACTGAGGCTTGATTTGTGACCCAAGATGTGATCTATCCTGGAGAATGCTCCGTGTGCACTTGAGAAGAAAGTCTAATCTGCTGTTTTGGGATGGAATGTCCTATATATATCAATTAAATCTCTCTGGTCTATTGTGTCATTTAAAGCTTCTGTTTCCTAATTTATTTTCATTTTGGATGATCTGTCCATTGGTGTAAGTGAGGTGTTAAAGTCCCCCACTATTATTGTATTACTGTCTATTTCCTCTTTTATAGCTGTTAGCAGTTGCCTTATGTATAGAGGTACTCCTATGTTGGGTGCGTATATATATTTATAATTGTTATATCTTCTTCTTGGATTGATCCCTTGATCATTATGTAGTGTCCTTCCTTGTCTCTTGTAACATTCTTTGTTTTAAAGTCTATTTTATCTGATATGAGTATAGCTACTCCAGCTTCCTTTTGATTTCCATGTGCATGGAATATCTTTTTCCATCCCCTCACTTTCAGTCTGTATGTGTCCCTCGGTCTGAAGTGGGTCTCTTGTAGACAGCATATATATGGGTCCTGTTTTTGTATCCATTCAGCAAGCCTGTGTCTTTTGGTTGGAGCATTTAATCCATTCATGTTTAAGGTAATTACCCATATGTATGTTCCTATGACCATTTTCTTAATTGTTACAGGCTTGTTTATGTAGGTCCTTTTCTTCTCTTGTGTTTCCCACTTAGAGAAGTTCCTTTAGCATTTGTTGTAGAGCTGGTTTGGTGGTGCTGAATTCTCTTAGCTTTTGCTTGTCTGTAAAGCTTTTGATTTCTCCATCGAATCTGAATGAGATCCTTGCTGGGTAGAGTAATCTTGGTTGTTGGTTCTTCCCTTTCATTACTTTAAGTATATCATGGCACTCCCTTTTGGCTTGTAGAGTTTCTGCTGAGAAATCAGCTCTTAACCTTATGGGAGTTCCCTTGTATGTTAATTGTTGTTTTTCCCTTGCTGCTTTCAGTAAGTTTTCTTTGTCTTTAATTTTTACCAATTTGATTACTATGTGTCTACGCGTGTTTCTCCTTGCGTTTATCCTGTATGGGACTCTCTGCGTTTCTTGTACTTTGGTGGCTATTTCCTTTCCCACATTAGGGAAGTTTTCGACTATGATCTGTTCAAATATTTTCTTGGGTCCTTTCTCTCTCTCGTCTCCTTCTGGGACCCCTATAATGCGAATGTTGTTGCATTTAATGTTGTCTCAGAGGCCTCTTAGGCTGTCTTCATTTCTTTTCACTGTTTTTTCTTTATTCTGTTCCGCACTGGTGAATTCCCCCAGTTTGTCTTCCAGGTCACTTATCCGTTCTTCTGCCTCAGTTATTCTGCTATTGATTCCTTCTAATGTAGTTTTCATTTCAGTTATTGTATTGTTCATCTCTGTTTGTTCTTTAATTCTTCCAGATCTTTGTTAAACATTTCTTGCATCTTCTCTATCTTTGCCTCCATTCTTTTTCTGAGGTCCTGGATCTTCACTATCATTATTCTGAATTCTTTTTCTGGAAGGTTGCCTATCTCCATTTATTTGTTTTTCTGGGGTTTTATCTTGTTTCTTCATCTGGTACATAGCCGTTGCCTTTTCATCTCATTTAGCTTTTTGTGAATGTGGTTTTTGTTCCATAGCCTGCAGGATTGTAGTTCTTCTTGCTTCTGCTGTCTGCCCTCTGATGGATGAGCCTATCTAAGAGGCTTGTGCAGGTTTCCTGATAGGAGGGACTGGTGGTGGGTAGAGGTGGGTGTTGCTCTGGTGGGCAGAGCTCAGTAAAAGTTTAATCAGCTTGTCTGCTGATGGGTGGGGCTGGGTTCCCCCTCTGTTGGTTGTTTGGCCTGGGGCGACCCAACACTGGAGCCTACCTGGGCTCTTTGGTGGGGCTAATGTTGGACTCTGGGAAGGCTCTCGCCAAGGAGTACGTCCCAGAACTTCTGCTGCCAGTGTCCTTGTCCCCACGGTGAGCCACAGCCACCCCCCGCCTCTGCAGGAGACCCTCCAACACTAGCAGGTAGGTCTGGTTCAGTCTCCTATGGGGTCACTGCTCCTTCCCCTAGGTCCCCATGCACACACTACTTTGTGTGTGCCCTCCAAGAGTGGAGTCTCTGTTTCCCCCAGTCCTGTCGAAGACCTGCAATCAAATCCCGCTGGCCTTCAAAGTTTGATTCTCTAGGAATTCCTGCTCCCGTTGCCGGACCCCCAGGTTGGGAAGCCTGACGTGGGGCTCAGAACCTTCACTCCAGTGGGTGGACTTCTGTGGTATAAGTGTTCTCCAGTTTGTGAGTCACCCACCCAGCAGTTATGGGATTTGATTTTATTGTGATTGTGCCCCTCTTACCATCGCATCGTGGCTTCTCCTTTGTGTTTGGATCTGGGGTATCTTTTTTGGTGAATTCCAGTGTCTTCCTGTCGATGATTGTTTAGCAGTTAATTGTGATTCTGGTGTTGTCACAAGAGGGAGTGAGAGCATGTCCTTCTATTCCACCATCTTGAACCAATCCCCCAATTTTAACTTTGTGTTTACATTTGAAACTTATTTTTTCCAATCTTTAACGTATTGACTCATTCATAGTTTTGGTCCATATTTTGATTTAAAAATTTATTTTAAGAAATTATGGTATAATATATATAACATAAAGTTTAGCGTTTTAATCTTTTTTTTAAAATAAATTATTTTATTTTATTTATTTATGTTTTGGCTGCGTTGGGTCTTCATTGCTGCACGCGGGCTTTCCTCTGGTTGTGGTGAGCGGGGTCTACTCTTCATTTTGGTGCAGAGGCTTCTCATTGTGGTGGCTTCTCTTGTTCGGAGCATGGTCTCTAGGCGCGCCGGCTTCAGTAGTTGTGGCACCAGGCTCAGTAGTTGTGGATTTGCGGGCTCTAGAACACAGGCTCAGTAGTTGCAGCGAATGGGCTTAGTTGCTGCGTGGCATGTGGGATCTTCCCGGCCTAGTGCTCGAACCCGTGTCTCCTGCATTGGTAGGCGGATTCTTAAGCACTGCGCCACCAGGGAAGCCCTTAATCATTTTTAATATATGGTTCAGTGGCATTAAGTAATTCACATTGTTGTGCATCCATTATTACCATCCATCTCTAGAACTTTTCATCTTGCAAAACTAAAACTCTTGTTCCATTAAATAATAACTGCCCATTTCTTCCCCTCCCACCTGCCCCTGGCAACTACCATTTTGTTTTTTCTCTCTCTGAATTAGACTACTTTATCTACATTATATGAATGGAATCATGCAGTATTTGCTCTTTTGTGATTGACTTATTTCTTTTAGTACGGTATCTTCAAGGTTCATCTACACTGTAGCATGTGTCAGAATTTTTTTCCTTTTTAAGGCTGACTAACATTCCATTGTATGTATATACCATATTTGTTAATTTTTTTGTTTTTTCATCCATTGATAGATCCTTGTGTTGCTTCTACCTTTTGGCTGTTGTGAATAATGCTGCTGCTGTGTAGATGGGTGTGCATATATTTCTTTGAGACCCTGCTTTTAGTTCTTTTGGGTACATACTCAGAAGTGGAATTGCTGGGTCATATGGTAATTCTATTATTAATTTTTTGAGGAATGACCATACTGTTTCCATCACGGCTGCATCATTTTACATTCACACCAACACCAACATTGAACAAGGGTTCCAATTTCTTTACATCCTTGTCAACACTTGTTATTTTCTCTGTGTGGGTTTTTTTGTGTTTTGTTTTTTTTTGGATAGTAGCCATCCTGTTGGGTGTTAGGTGATATCTCATTGTGCTTTTGATTTACATTTATGCTGCTGAATTCAGTTTGCTGGTATTTTGTGGGGGATTTTTTGGATCTGTGTTCAAAGGGGTATTGGTCTGTAGTTTTCTTGTAATGTCTGTGTGGCTTTGGTATCAGGGTGATGCTGGCCTCATAGAATGAGTTAGGAAGTGTTCCCTCCACTTCAGTTTTTTGAAGAATTTGAGGAGCATTGATATTCTTTAAATGTTTGGTACATTTCACTAGTGAAGCCATTAGGTTTGGGGCTTTTCTTTGTTGGGAGATTTTTGATTACTGACTCAATCTCCTTAATAATTATGGGTCTATTCAGATTTTCTATTTCTTTGTGACTTAATAGGTTTCTAGAAATTTGTCAGTTTTACCTAGGTTTTCCACTTTGTTGGTGCACAGTTGTTCACAGTACTCTCATAAAATCTTTTTTATTTCTGTGGAATCAGTAATGTCTGCACTTTCTGATTAGTAATTTGCTTCTTTTTTCTTAATCTTGCTAAAGTTTCGTCAATTTTGTTAATTTTTTGAAGAATCAACTTTTGTTTTTGTTGGTTTTTCTGTATTATTTTTCTATTCACTATTTCATTTATCTCTGCCCTAGTCTTTATTATTTTCTTCTTTCTGCTAGCTTTGGGTTTCAGCTTTTTCTAGTTTCTTAAATTGTAAAGTTAAGTTGTTGATTTGAGATCTTTCTTATTTTTTAATATGTGTTTATAGCTATAAATTTCCCCCTTAGCACTACTTTCACCGCATCTAATAAATTTTGGTATGTTGTGTTTTTTGTTTTCATTTGTCTTTTAAGTATTTCTAATTTCCCTTAGGATTTCTACTTTGACCCATTGGTTGTTTAAGAGCATATTGTTTAATTTCCACAAATTTGTGAATTTTCTAATTTTTCTTTTACTGATTTCTAAATTCATTCTGTTGTAGTTAGGAAAAATACTTTGTATGATTATCTGTCTTTAAAACTCTATTGAGACATAATTTGTGGCCTGATATATCATGTATTCTGGAGAATGTCCCACTTGTACTTGAGAAGAATGTATAATCTGTTGTTAGGTAGAATGTTCTGTATATGTCTGTTATCTCTAGTTGGTTAATTGTGTTGTTCATGTTCTCTATTTCCTTACTTATCTTCCATCTGGTTGTTCTATCCATTATTGAGAGTAGGGTGTTGAAACTGCCAACTATTATTATAGAACTGTCTATTTTCCCCTTTAATTCTGTCAGTTTTTACTTCATATATTTTGATAGTCTGTTATTAGATGAATGTTTATAATTGTTATATCTTCTTGTTCTCTTGAGCCTTTTATTAATATATAGTGTTCTTCTTTGTATTTTATAACCTCCTTTGATTTAAAGTCTATTTTGTCTGGTATTAGTACAGCCACCCGTGCTGTCTTTTGGTTACTATTTGCATGTCATATCTTTTTCCATCCTTTCACTTTCAACTCATTTGTACCTTTGTATCTAAAGTAAGTCTCTTGTAGAGAACATATAGTTGGATTATGTTTTTAAAATCCATTTTTGTCAATGTCTATTGGAGAGTTTAATCCATTTACATCTAAAGTAATTATTCGTAAGGAGGAACTTTTGTCCTTTTGCTATTAGTTTCTTATATGCCTGATAGCTTTTTGAGTTCCTCATGTTCTGTATATTTTGATTCCTATTGTGATATTAGTGGGAGGTGACTTAGGGCTGGGGTACTTTCCTTAAAACAAACAAAGAAACAAACAAAACTTAAACCATTTTAATGGGTTAGAGTCATAGGTTAGAGGCAAGGAAAATATGTGTTTCAAGGTAAGAATTTTAATTTCTTCCATCACCTATATGGATTTAGGAATTTTGGCATTTGTTTAAGAATAAAAATAGTCAGTTGGAAGCAGTGTTGGGTGGAAGAGTTATTTTAAATAAACTATTTAATTAAATTGAAGTGTAGTTGGATTCTGCTCCTCCAACAATAAGACCCTATTATTTGTAGTATAATTAAAACATCACATAGCAGAACAAATTAGACCTTTGTAAATGTCAGAGCATCTTTTGTGGAGTAGTGTGTGAACCAACCAAATGCTTGTGTTTTTAATGAGGATGCATAATGAAGAAAGGTAAAAGGTATAACCTTCTTATAGGTTTACTGTTATCCACATTTTTTGATAAAATTAATGACAGTAATATAGGTGAAATAAATTTGCCTGTTTGCAGATCAGGTTAAAACATTAGTAAACTAATCATAAAATGTCATATGTTTAATGTAACTGGATGAAAATGTATACCTTAATATTGTAATTTAGAGTAGGTTAATAAACACAGATCATGTCCAATGTATATATTTCTCTCTTAATTTAGATGATAATAATCTCTATCTGCCTATTGCTGGGAATGTTACTCTTCTTTCCTTTAGACGATAGATGTTATTTATCTCTTTTCTTTAAAGTTTCTTTTTCCTTTAATAAGGGAAAGGGGTATAAGCATATTCTTTGGGATCTTATTAAATAATCAGGATTTACAATTTTCCATCACATTGACATAGCTGGTGTGGGGGAATAGTAGCTCACTTATATTCTTGAAAAATGGTTTCTTCCTTTTAGATGATGAAACAATAAGGGAGAGCTGAAAAAAGCTCTTTTCAGCATACTTGTTTTCCCATTCCCCATGGTAGGACCAGCTACCCAGATTTTCTTTAACTACAGTCTTTTCCTAGTTGCCCACAACCATTCCAACAAGAACAATTATCTGGTATTTAACAGCAAAGGTTATTATTATTGATTAGAACAGTGTTTCTCAAACGTTTTTAAATAGTGGAAGTTTTTTGTCTAATGATACCTTGTGGGGAGACCCATTAGTAAACAGATGAGAGTAAATTAGTGAAGTTGTTCTGGCTGAATGGGAACTGGACCAAGTTGTTTAAGCAAGTCAAGTCAAAGGGAATCATATTTCCTCAGATTGTTTTTTAGAGATTTAGATGGGGCTTTGGAGTGTGAACAGTATATGGTTCTTGGCGTTTTTTCTTTTGTAGCAGTTTGACTTGAAATAAATTTAAAATCACGTGTATTTGAAGTCTTTATATATTTCGAATATACAGCTTTACCTTTGCTGTGTGTCAGAATTTCTTCTGTGGCTTGTTTGTGGAATGAAAATTAGGACAGCTTACACGTATGAAATACTGATGCCTTATGTGTGTGTGCCTGTTTATTGACTTGGCTGATGAGCTTGATTCCAGGGTTAAGCCAGTGAGAACTGAGGGTTTCAGTTTTTAGATTCTCTAGGCCTGGAACTAGTTCTAGTTGAGAGCAAAAGATCAGGAAAATCTCAAAAATTCAGAAGATCCAAACCTTTGTACTTTTGAGCTGGAATATACAAAATTGTTTACTTTTCCTTAGGTGTGGGCTAGCTTGAGCTAGTTTATTTGCTTGTATGATTTTCTGCTAAGGCCAGATTTCCACATTTAATTCCAGTGTAAGCCACATTTAAATATATAAAAATCAATTTATACAGACTCTTCCCCCAACTGGGGGAGGTGTATACTGTAGATTTTTATGTGACAGCATAGTGCAGCTTTTTTTCCCCCCAAACCTCTTTTGGGTAAATAACTCAGAATACATATTCCCAAGAGCCAGGTGGGTCTGTAGTTTTGCTTTTGTGTAAAGGGTATTGTATTCTATCAAGAGAAGCAGGCACTGAGGTACAGAAGGATTTAAGTCTCTAATCCTAATTTAGGAATGGTTGAATTATGAAAGTACCTGCAGAGATTAAGCCTTTTTTTTTAAATAGTTGTATTGAGATATAACTCACATACCATACAATTTCACCAGTTAAAGTATGCAATTCAGTGGATTTTAGTACATTCACAGAGTTGTGTAAACATCACCACAGTCAGTTTTAGAAAGAACATTTTCATTACCCCTCAAAGAAGCCCCACACCCTTTTAGCCTCTGCCCACACAGCCATCCCCATCTCTCCTAGTCCTAGGTAACCACTAATTTACTTTCTGTCTCTATAGATTTAGCTATCCTGGATATTTCATATAAATGGAATGATATAATTATGTGGTCTTTCTTGATTGGCTTCTTCCACTTAACATAATATTTTTAAGATTCATCCAGGTAGCACATATAAGTACTTTGTTTCTTTTTGTCACTGAATAATATTACATTGTATGGATATACCACATTTTATTTATCCATTCGTAAGTCGATGGGCATTTGGGTTGTTTCCACTTCTTGGTTTTTATGAATAATGCCGCTATAAACATTTTTGTACAGGTTTTTGTATGGATATAACTTTTCATTTCTTTGGGTATGTACCAAGAGATGGAATAGCTGAGTCATTATGGCCACTTTATGTTTAGCTTTTTGAGGAACTGCTAGACTGTTTTCAAAGCAGCTGTATCATTTTACTTTCCCATCAGCAATGTATAATAAGGGTTCTAGTTTCTCCATATCCTTGTTAACACTTGTTATTATCTGTGTTTTTTATTATAGATATTTTAGTAGGTGTGAAGTGGTATCTCACTGTAGACTAATTTTTTAAAATAGTGGTTAGGCATTACAGGAATGGTAGTACTCTAAGATGAAGTTAATATTACAATTAAACTATTTAATAGCCTGACCTGGGAATATAATCTTCAGTAGCCATTCTTAACCCTGGCTATGTATAATTAGTATCACTTCCTAATTAAAAAAAATGATGTTATGAATATTGTAAAATCCTTCCACCCACCCCACCCCTAAAAATTCTTTATTCAAAGAGAAAACAGTGAAGACTTAATTATAGAGAACAGAATCCACTTGATGTAACTTAAGCAGAGAGGATTTATTTACCATGGGGTACTAAAGAGCTTAAAAAATTGTTGTGATATATCAGTCTGGGTCCGATCAGGAGATAGAAGCCACATAGTAATTTAACAGGGAAAGAGTAGTATAAAGAATTATTGACTACACTTGATCTTAGCCAAAAGGCTGAGAAGTGGTGCTGGGAAAACTGGACAGCTACATGTAAAAAAAATAAAATTAGAACATTCTCTAACACCATACACAAAAATAAACTCCAAATGGATCAAAGACCTAAGTGTAAGGGCAGACACTATAAAACTCTTAGAGGAAAACATAGGCAGAACACTCTTTGACATAAATCACAGCAGTATCTTTTTTGATCTGATCAGGGTCAGGTAGTAGCTATCTTGTACAATTTAGGACAGTCGATCCCTTCTAGAGTAATGAAAAATAAAAACAAAAATAAACAAATGGGACCTAATTAAACTTAAAAGTGTCTGCACAGCAAAGGAAACCATAAACAAAATGAAAAGACAAGCCACAGAATGGGAGAAAATATTTGCAAATGAAGCGACCGACAAGGGATTAATCTCCAAAATATACAAACAGCTCATGTAGCTCTATGTCAAAAAAAACCCCCAAAACCAAAAAGCAAAACAAAACAAAAAAATCAAAAAATGGGAAGAAGATCTGAATAGACATTTCTCCAAAGAAAACATACAGATGGCCAAAAAGCACATGAAAAGATGCTTAACATCACTAATTATCAGAGAAATGCAAATCAAAACTACAATGAGATATCACCTCACACTGGTCAGAATGGCCATCATCAAAAAGTCTACAAACAATAATTGCTCTAGAGAGTATGGAGGAAAAGCAACTCTCCTACACTGTTGGCGGGAATGTAAATTGGTACAACCGCTATGAAGAACAGTATGGAGGTTCCTTAAAAAGCTGAAAATAGAACTACCATATGATCCAGCAATCCCACTCCTGGGCATATATCTGGAGAAAACCATAATCTGAAAGGATACATGCACCCCAGTGTTCACTGCAGCACTGTTTACAATAGCCAAGACATGGAAGCAACCTACATGTCCATTGATAGAGGATTGGATAAAGAAGATGTGGTACGTATATATAATGGAATATTGCTCAGCCATAAAAAAGAATGAAATAATGCCATTTACAGCAACATGGGTGGACCTAGCAATTATCATACTAGGTGAAGTAAGTCAGACAAAGACAAATATATGATATTGCTTATATGTGGAATCTAAAAAAAGTACAAATGAACTTATTTATAAAACAGAAATAGAGTCACAGATATAGAAAACAAATTTATGGTTACCGGGGGGGAAAGGGAGGGAGGGATAAATTGGGAGATTGGGATTGACATATGTACACTACTATATATAAAATAGATAACTAATAAGGACCTACTGTATAGCACAGGGAATTCTACTCAGTACTCTCTAATGACCTATATGGGAAAAGAATCTAAAAAAGAATGGATATATTTATATGTATAACTGATTCACTTTGCCATACAGCAGAAAGTAACACAACATTGTAAATCAACTATACTCCAACAAAAATTAAAAAAAAGAATTACTGACTGTAACAGGGGATTGGAGCAATATGGGATTTACCAGTAAGAAGTCAAGGTAATGCTAAAGAATATAGGAATAGCTGATATAAAGAGCAGTTTCTAACCCCAGGGCTCACTGACATCTATCCTTGGTTAGGTAGGGCACGTTCAAGTCAAGTAGGTAAGGTGTGGCACTAGGAGAATTTGCTGGATATGTGCCCTCTTGGGTACCAGGGAAAGCGTTCCTGGGGAGGTGACTCACCAGCGGCACTCTGCTACAAAACTGCCTAACCTCCTGTTGGAGAAGCTGCACTGCTGCAGGAATCTGGTGCTGGAGAAACCATCCTTGTCGGGGTGGGTCCTGGAGAAGCCTTGCCTGCTGCAGCCAAGTGAGCACATTGGAACCACGAAACAGAATCTTTTTCCCCTACAGTGTCTTTCCAGTGCTCTCTTGACAAAGCTTAATATCATGTCAGTTGGCAAAGAAATTGGTATTTTAAGTACATAAATCCATTTTCACAGTACAGGCAAAAAGGGTGAATTTGGAGAGGAGGGGGAATGAATCAATATCTAGCACAGGTATTAAGTGGTTTACAGAATTGTTTAGACATCTAAAGAAAGAGACTCTTGATTGAGCTTCAAAGGAACAACCTCCAAAACCTCTGCACAGAACTGAGAAGCACAGGGAGTTATTGTCTTTTTTTGACTAAGAGGCCTCCTGTCTAATTGTGAAATTGCCTCTAGATCTTTACTGCTGTTTTAAAATCAGGAAAATGTTGTGGTCAGGAGGCCATGGTGCTCAGGAATCTCCTGCTATACTTAACCAGCTCTAGAACCACACTGGACCTGTTCTGGTCTGTACCAGCCCTGCCTACAAGAGACTAGACTAGCCTTTCTCAATTTTTATACCCTGGAGGATCCATGAAATAATTTTCAGGTCTCAGGTTACAGGTGTGATATTAGTGTAAACAGAAAGTTTAGATATAGTAATTGTCTGACCACCTCCTATTCACCTCCCTTCACCTGATTGGTGAAAGAGAGATCTCCTGTCCTAAATTGTACAAGATGGCTGCTACCTGACCCTGATCAGATGAGACAGTAATTGTTTAGTTACATGTACTCACAACCTATGGGAATGGTACTTGGGAGTAGAGTAAACTAGCCAAATTGTCTATGGGAGATTGGCTTTGGAGTAACAAAAGGATGAAGTACTCCCCGCAACTCTCCACCCCCGTGGGAGGATGTGATTAGTTTGTTTGAATAATTCTGAGGACTGGCAGGGAACTGAAACTAGTTGGGTTGAGGACTGAGTGGAGTGCAACTGATTCAGCTGATAGTGGACTGAGCTGGGTGAGGAGTCTTTCCTGTTGGCTATGGTGAGGGTGGGAGAACTCTCATTAGGCCTCTGGGGCCCTGTGAGGCTCAAAGCTGTCAGAACAGCACTTGAAATTTTAGGCCTTACAATACAGTACTCCAGTAATGATTGCTAATGCTTTTTTGATAGAGAATGATATTTTTCTGTGCCTCTATATATTTTGGCCATCTAATTAGTCTATTCTTTTGTATGGATCTCCATCTGCACACAGGATATAAACTCTTATGTGAGTTAGTAATGCAGGTAGAAAAAAGTTTTTCCTTTTCCTAAAATTTCCCACTGTATTTTTGTACTTTATCCAAGTAGGCCTAGGAGTCTTACAGATTTTTACTATACAAGATATCAATAGCATGGCTTGTGGTATATGGCTTGTACAAGAGTAATTTTATTTTTCTTTATTTAATGCAAATAAAGACTTTAACCCACCTTACTTGAAAAATAACCAGGTAGTTAAACTTAGCTTACTGTTCTGGAGACTAATCTCTTTCCTTTTTGTGATTTTTAAAAACACATATGGTGATGATAATAAATTTCTGTTAAATAACTGGCTTAAGCTAAAATGGGATTCAATTTTTTTGAAAAGTAGCCTTGGTAGACTTAGTTTAAAAAAATATTGTAAGCTGAGTTTTAAAAAAATTATCTTTTTATTGTGGTAAAATATATTTAACATAAAATTTGCCATTTTAACCATTTTTAAGCTTATAATTCAGTAGCATTAATTACTTTCACGATGTTATACAACAGTCATCACTATCTAATTTCCAAAATTTGTCATCACCCCAAACAGATACTCTGCAACCATTAAGCAGTGACTCCCCATTCACCCTTGCCACCAGCCCCCAGTAAACTAATCTACTTTATATCTCTATGAATTTGCCTGTTATAGATATTTTATATAAGTGGAAGCATACAATATTTGTTGTTTTGTTTCTGACTTATTTCACTTAGCATAATGTTTTCAAGGTTCATTCATACTGTAGCATGTGTTAGAACTTTATTCCTTTTAATGGCTAAATAACATTCCATTTTGTGTATATACCACATTTTCTACATTCATCTTTCAGTAGACACTTAGGTTGTTTTTATGTTTTGGTGTTGTGAAGAATGCTATGTACGTTGACGTACAATTATCTGTTTGAGTCTCTGTTTTCAATTCTTGTGGGTATATACCTACGAGTAGAATTGCAGGGTCATATGGTAATTCTTTTTGAGGAACCGCCAAACTGTTTTCCATGGTGGTTGCACCATTTTACATTCCCACCAGCAATGTGTGAGGGTTTCAATTTATCCACATTCTTTTATTTTTTAAATTTATTTATTTATTTACTTATTTTTGGCTGCATTGGGTCTTCATTGCTGTGCCCAGGCTTTCTCTAGTTGTGGCAAGCAGGGGCTACACTTCGTTGTGGTGTGCGGGCTTCTCATTGCAGTGGCTTCTCTTGTTGCAGAGCATGGGCTCTAGGTGTGCAGGCTTCAGTAGTTGTGGCTTGCCGGCTTCAGTAGTTGTGGCACGTGGGTTCTAGAGCGCAGGCTCAGTAGTTGTGGCGCATGGGCTTAGTTGCTCCATGGCATGTGGGATCTTCCCGGACCAGGGATTGAACCCGTGTCCCCTGCATTGTCAGACTCTCAACCACTGCGCCACCAGGGAAGTCCCTGGATATTAAACCCTTATGAGATGTATGATTTGCAAATATTTTCTCCCATTCTGTATGTTGTCTTTTCACTTTCTTGACAATGTCCTTAGATGCACAGAAGTTTTTAATTTTGAAGTTCAATTTATTTATTTATTTTTTGTTCCTAATGCTTTTGTTGCCATAACTTAGAATCCATCACCAAATTCAAGGTCATACAGATTTACTCCCATGTTTTCTTTTAAGAGTTTTAGTGCTTATATTTAGGTCGTTGATTCATTTTGAGTTAATATTTATATATGGCGTGAGTGGGTGTTCAAATTCTTTCTTTTGCATGTGGAAATCCAGTTGTCCCAGCAATAGAAGAGACTGTTCTTTCATTATGGAATGGACTTGACACCCTTGTCAGTAATCAATAGGCCATAAATGTATGTGTTTATTTCTAGACTTGCAGTTCCATTCCATTGGTCTCTTTGTCTATCTTTTTGCCGGTACCACTGTAAACTGATTTTAACTAGTGTTTACTACAAACATGAAAATTATTGACAGTGCAGATATTTGCTATCTAAAAACCATAAGCCAAAGTAATAGTAATAAAAATATAGCCCATTAGAATTTATACCAGAATTTGATAAAAACAAACTCTTTTTTTCCTGACTGACATGATGAGGCTCAAATATAGGTCCAGGAATTACAAATGAGTATATATATGTGTGTTGATCACTTGATATTTTATCAAAAGGTTTTATACAATAAACTTATTAGTTTTTAAGACTAAAAATAGTGAAGTTATGTCTTTCATATGAAACTTGTTTTTGTTTTCTTTGGTTGAACTTTAAATAACCATTCACAGATTTCATTTTCAACTGACATAAGATGATTTCCTACTTGCTCTTGATGCTTGTTAAACAAAAAATTCCATACACATATAATGAAATTGAAAGCTGGCAGCAAGATGTTCATTACCCTCTTATGATGTGCAGGACACTACTCTTTGATAGAAATCCAGCACTTTTTAGGGGCAGATCAGTAAATACCATCTTGGGTTCATAGTCAGACCGCAGTGTGCAAAATTCTTCCTCCTCAAAGTCAAGTTCTCAGCCTGCACAGATGATTCAGAGAAAGGGTCTCTCATTTCAGCCCTATACTTGTTGGAAAAGAAAGGGAAAATACTGTTCTATTTTATTTTTAAATTTTGTTCCCCTAGGTCAGCAAGACTTGGGATTTGCAGATATATCCTTTTTCCCTCTCAAGTCCAAGCAGCAATAAGAGCATCTTTTGATATCCTTTTGTCACTTGATCTTTTCCCCAAGAATCTTGTCACTTGAAGTCAAAATGCTTTCTTTAAAGTCTTGCAGAGAGTGGTTCATTTGTTTCATGTGATAACAAATCTTTGCTAAGTTGGCTAGTTTCAGTAGCCATTCTTCATCCTCTAAGCACTTAGCAGAATCTGGCCTACTGTGTTTGCAAAAGTACCCCTGCAGCTCACCATTCAGCTTGGATGTCCTGTTGAGAACTCTTCATCTGCTAAGCCCCCTGGACTTCTGCATGGAGCAGGAGATTTTTGTGCTCTTTGTCCAGGCTTTCACACAGCTCTTTAAACATTTTTGAGTAAACAGGTTTTTGTTTAATAAAGTCAATCATTTTTTGTAGCTTCAAATAGAACTTTTTCATTTCATCTCCCAGAGCTTTTGACACTAGCATTTCTCTGTGAAGAAAACACTGTGTTGAGAAGTCAGGTTTTTGATTTTTGGTTTTTTTTTCGGGGTGTCGGGAGAGTTTAAACAATAGTGGCACATCTTCACATGGAGCCAGCTGTTGGTGGGACATTTTCAGCACAGATGCCAACATAGTTCCTCCAAGAGGGACCTTTTGTTTCTAGACAGAGGACAAAACATTAAATATCCTGTCCTTTGCTGGCTTTGGGCAGCACTCTGTAGCAAAAAAAGGTTTTCTTGATTTCACCATTTTCAAATCTTATAAAATCTATAAATACATAATGTAATCTTATAAATATTACAGATGATGAACTCTGTTGGCTCATCAATCTGGTTAGAGAAACTTGTTTTCCTGTTATCATGTAGGTCTTTAACATCACATGACATGTCAATACATTGACTTACCTTACTGTTATTGTACTGTAGAACTTTAAAAATTTCTCTTACTGCATCTCATATAAACATTTCACTCAGCATAATTTTACATTCTGGCCGTATTAGGTTCTCAGCAACTGGGGTGGCTTTCCTTTTTCCGGTCAGTAAGGTCTACTACTATATAACTTGCTACCTCAGCCTTTTCATTATATGTAATTTTTTAAAGCAAAAGCTTTATTATGCTTATTTTGAGATCCCATTAATACCTTTAATGTGTCAAATGACTATAATTTGCAGCTGTGTCTTTTGAATACTGCTGGAGCCATTGCTGCACTTGAAACGTTGTTTTCCACAGACAACACAAAATGGAATAGGATATTCCATTGTATAAATCCATTGATAAGTAGTTTTCATTAGAAGGGTATGTTTTTTGTGTGTCTCTTGTTGCATTAATTTAGTGAAATGACTCGCATGATACAACTCTTCATTACTAATCTTACCAGAATTGTCCACTGACCTTCCTTTCACACCTCAGCCTCAAAAATTGCCACATTGGATTATCAGGCATATTTGTAAATTACAAATGTTAATGTGTGAGACATAAGGACATACCAAACAATTAAATGAGAAAATCACAAAAAGTCCAAACATTTCACAGTAGAAGTCCCTGGTAATTTATTTAGTCCACATTTTGGAATGTTCAGACCAATAACAAAGCATTAGGAGTGGGGGCAACTGGGTATAAAGTTTTTTTCATTAAAATTAAAATTTCCCTCCAGGTTTTCATTACACTTGTAGAGCTTATTTGCTCCTATAAGGCAGTTAGCAGTGCATGAGGGGAGATTAGGGGAGGCAATTTGAGAGGGAGAGGCTGATAGTCATTAGCCTATTATCTTCTCCCTGTGTCCTGCAGTCTTCAATTATCAAGGCCAACTCTAACCAAATGAACATGGTCCTACTGTGCACTATCACACACAGCTGATTTGTAACAAAATCATTAATTATGCTGCCATTGCTTGGTGCACAAAAATAGAAGAGAAGGAAAAAAGAACCCCCTGCCCCCAATCGTGAGCTCTCAAAGAATTCAGCTTGTGGACCCCACTTTGAGAAACCCTGGACTAGACTTTGGGACCTCTCCATACACTGCTGTAGAAGAACTAAGCACGTTTAAGTTGGTACTTACCTGTGGGATCAAGTGGCCTTTTTCTGACTTTCAGTCTAATAAATTTCATAAATGATGAAATTGAGGAAAACATCTGGAACCCTAGCTGCAGGAGAGTCTAGGAAATACTTTTTTTTTTTTTTGGAAAGCTTTCACGTTCCTGTAGTACAGGAAGGCATACTGGAGAGAAATTGGGATAGATATTGCGTGCCAATATATCTACGATATTGTTGGATTTTTAAAAATGAAGATTTCTTATTTGTGTAGTAAAATTTTCTCAAATTTTTGTTCATTCAGAAATTTATTTACCACCTGCAATGTGCTGGCACTGTTCTAGGTACTTGGGAGACAGTGAGCAAAACAAAGATTTCTGCCCTTATGGAACTTTAATTCCAGTGGAGAGAAATAGATAATAAATAGTGCACAGAGTTAAATTGTCTAGTTTACAAGGTGATTAAAAAGAGTCAAGTAAGTCACCACCAAGATATTAGATATTAAACTACGTGACTTATGTGGTTATATCAAGAACCTTGGGTTGCTGCTGCTTTCCTCAAAACCTTGAGGAAATGAAGGAACCCATTGTGGTTCTTTTGTAGTCACCAGTGGTGATAAGCTGCTAAGAGTCTGGGATGAATTAGAGTACAGGATTGATGTATGTGGTGTGATAGGGCCATATATTGAGCATTTATAAGTATATGGAAATAAACTGTTCCCTTAAAAATTTGTTTTGACACCTGTTCAATTATAATCAGTTATTGAGAGTACAATTTTCAATGTGTTCTGATACTTTTGAACCATCCTGTCATAGAAGGTGGTAAGTGCGCTGGGAAAAGACAAAAGTAAACTGAGGCAAGGGGCAGTGGGTATGCCGGGGTCTGGAAGTGATTTACAGTATTAAATAGGATGGTTGGGATAGGCTTTATTGAAAAGGTGATACTTGGGCAAGGGAAGTTTGGGAGTTGGTTGGTCATTGGGATATCTGGCAGAACATTCTGGGCAAAGGAAACAGGTTGGGTAAAGGTAGTAAGGCGAGAGTGAGCCTGGCATGTTGGTGGAAAGCAAGGAGGCCCAGCCAGTGTGTCTAGAGCAGTGTGAGGGAGAAGAGTTGTAGGTAGGAGATGAGGTTAGTGAGGGAAGGGCTGGGATATTCCCTTAGGGTCCCTAATGTCATTGAAATGGGCAGCATTGCTGGGCTTTGAGCAGAGTGCTGATAAGATTTATCTACGTTTTTTTTTCTCTTTTCTCCAAGTTTTTAAAAGGATCAGTCAGGATGTTTTGTTGAGAATAGACTGAAAGGAGACTAATAAGGGCAGTGGCCCAATCATGGTAGTAGACGTGGAGAAGTGATTGGAGTCTGGATATATTTTGAAAACAGAATTATCAGGAGTTCCTCATGGGTTGGATGTGGGGTGTAAAATAAAACAGGAGTCAAGAAGGCCGCTAAGGTTCTAGACTGAGCAATTGGAGAGAGAGAATTGTCTCTAACTACAGTTGGGGAAAGCTGAGGTTAGAGCACATTGGGAAGGGAAGGGAAAGTCAGATTAGTTTTATATATGTTGAGTTTGTGATATTATTAGAGAGCCAAGTGGAGATGTTGAGTAGTCATGAGACTGGATGAGATCACCAAGGAAGAGACTGGAGTTGAAAAGGACAAGAACTGAGCCCTGGGGCATTCTAGTAAAGGCAACTTAAGAAGGAGTGGCAGTGAGGTAGGCAGAAAACAAAATATGGCCATATAAATAAAGTATTTGCAAGAAGAGGGAGTGATCAGCTATATCAAATGCTCCTTCTTGGAAGTACTTTCTTTGGCCATACACAGTTGAAGCTATGTAACCATTAGTGTTTGTTAAATGAATGAATTTTGAGATTACAGTGATTTTCATCATCTTTTTAAAATTAATTATTCAAGTAGTATAAATCCATGCTTTCTAATATTTTAAATATATAGCAAAACATGGTAGTTACATAAATTACACATGTAATAAAATGACAGAACTAGAGAAACATGTTGTATGAATATCAAATTTCTGGCTTTGATACTGTGCTAGAGTTAGCATAAAATGTCATATAACTGTTGGGAGAAACAGAGAGGGAACACGGGACTTCTCTCTACTATCTTTGCAACTTCCTGTGAATTTATAATAATTTCAAAATAAGAAGGTAAAACAATATGGTGAAACATAAGAAATCAAAGATCTTTTTTCCACTATCACCTTGTTTTCCAGCCCCCTCTTCCACTCACCCCCATGCCCAGAGGTAACCACTGTTAAGCTCTGTTAAAGTGTCCATTTTTCCTAACCTCCTGAAATATTTTAAAATAAATATGAGGTAGGTCAGATCATAAAAGTGATTCAGATAGTGCTACAAACTGAATGTTGTGTCCCTAAAAATTTAGTTTTTGAAAACTAATGCCCAGTGCAGTAGTGTTTGGAGGTGGGCCTTTGGTAGGTGATTAGGTCATGAGGGTGGAGCTCTCATGAATGGGATTAGTGTTCCTATAAGACACCTAAGAGAAACCCCTGGCCCCTTCCCCCATGCCACAACACAGTGAGAAGATGGGGGTCTATGAACCACATAGCCAGTTCTCACCAGACACTGTAGCTGCCAGCACCTTGATCTTGGACTTTCCAGCCTCCCTTGCATAAGGTCTTAGCTTCTTTGTCCGTTTCTTGCTTTGTCACACTTGGTTGGCAAAGCCACAAAACTTCGTGAGATGCAACACTTCTGCTTCTAGGTTCCTGCTCTTTCTGTTACACCACACTGTAATGAACACAAACTGTCACAGCAAAAAGAAGGCTTTTCTTTTTCTCTGAAGTACTGTGGCATCAGGCTTCAGCAAGAAAAACTGACTGTAAGGGACATATTGGCTTAGTGAAATGCACTTTTTTTTCTTCTTTTGTATTTTCTTTGTATTTCTCTTAAGTAGTTGCTTGACTTAACATCCTTCTGTTGGCTCTATACAATGAAAATACAAACTAAATAACAATAGAAAAAATAATTAAAGCATTAAATTGTACAAATTACGAATCTGTTCCAAATATACTTACATTAAATACAATGCACATTTCAGTAGAGATCTACAGTGAATGACACTATACATTCCGGGAAGCTTCATGACATCTAGGAAAGGGCTAAGAGAATTTACATCCAATCACAGTTTGTGACGGATTTCTTATCACCAGTCTGCAAGCTACGCTGAGCACATCATTAGCATCACTTGTGCAGGGAACTGATTTTGTCTGGGAAAAAGGGAAGAAGCAAGCTCTAGGCTCAATTCTGAGTTCATTACAACTTCTCAGGAATAGCAGAGGCCTATTTAGTACAGTTTCAAAAAAGTAAATATGTTAAGGTAAGGAGGCAACCCTTTAGAACTTCAAACACATTTTCTTGCTGTATTTATGTAGAACTCTCCATCTACAGTGGACAGTTGTGAAGAGGTTCTTCCTCAGGACAACATGGTCACAGGACTTGGACAACCAGTGGGACTGAGAGGGAGCTTGATGACTGGGGAGGAGGGCTTCCTTTTAAGTTGGAGACAGACTTGTAACACAGCCTATGAGCCCTGTAGCCTTCTCCTCCTATCATCTGGCAGTTAACGCTTCGTGTAGTCTTCAACTTTATTCCCCAGGTCCTCCTTGTCCCACAGATGATGTTCTGCAGCTTCATGATTCAGTCGAGCATCAGAATTGAGAGGATCAGTAAACAGAGTTTAATCCCGAAACAACATCCTTCCATGTCCTCATGGGAGCCCAGCCGGTGCCATCAACCGAATGTTCTCTCAGTAAACTTAGACATATTTTACCAGTGATCCTGGTCAAGCATTTCACTTTGGGAGGCTGGAGTTACAGTTTGCTGAAAGCAGCGAAGCTTGTTTGGATCAGAAAAGTGCACTTTACATGTGCAACGTATTATAAATTAGCTTCATGTCCTGCAACCTCTTTAATAAGCAGCATGTCTCTCATAGAAGCCCTCCGAGCAGAGTCGGAGGCTATGGCTGATGTCCGGGGACCCTTTGAGACCCATCATCTCGCTTCAGTATGCTTGCCAACGTCAGTGTTACTGCTCTCTTTACCCTGGGCACCCGAGACAGGCGAGATGCGGCCCCTCACCTCCTGAGGTGGGCTTGCTGTTAATGTAGTTTTAGAGAAGGTCATACTGCTCAACAAGTAGAAGTAGCTTAATTAAGTTCTGTTTATGGCAGCAACAGCACTTTTGAAGACACACAAGATCCCCCCCCTTAATTAATTTGGAAATTGGAAAAAGTTACTTTGACTTTGTAGTCATTAAAAAAGTCAATTGTAAGAAAAAACAGCATTTAAAAAAATGTCTTATCTACCTTAAAAACAGCCTATGTAATTTTTGTACATAACCCTAAATACATGTTTCCTCTTTCATAATTGAGTTAATTAGAAAAATGAAAAAAAGTCATGTTTATTTTGTTAATGTAAAAGTTCTTTGTTGTTGAAGAACTACATCCAGAATATCTATATCTTCTAAATCTATTAAACAATTTGAAGTCTCTTTTTTTTGCATGTTTGTTTTCCTTTAAATGTAGCATTACTAAATATTGCATAAGAATGTAACTTGTTGAATTGGCAGTAATTTTTAAATTTCTTGTGTTGCCACAAAATTCTGCTTCATTAATAAGCATTGATATGTAAAATTAAAAGATATCCAGGGTTTTTTTTTTTTTGGGGGGGGGGTGAATAGTTGTAAAAGAAATCTGAAAAATTATAAAAATTGTGTGAATTGAGATTTAGGGTTTTAAACCCCTTCTCCCTCTTGTCCTTGCAGCCCAGGGTGGTAACTGCTTCCTGCAGCTCTTTATCTTGAGCCTCCCTAGGTTTCCTCTTTTGCTTGCTAGCCTTTCAACACCCATGTAACCAATTCCTATATTAGGTTCCTTCTATTAAAAAAAAAAAAAAGATTTAAGGTTTTAAATGTGTAATATGCACTTTCTGAAGATGAAACCTGTATTGCGGGAAAATATGCATAAGTATATTAAATGAGATGGTGTTTTAGAAGGTTTTTGCTCTGTCTAAACAATTTGTTTTTGATTAAGGTGTTTTCATATAGAAATAATTATACATATTAACCAGTATTGCACTGCTGTGTGAATGGTGGACAATACACTAATCACATGATGCTGTGATTGGTTTGAGTATTTTAGGGTGGAGTATTAGAACAGGAAGGATAATTTGAATTATCTAAAAAGAAATCTTGGCACTATATCATAAATTGTGTTATGTTAAATTTTTGCATTTTTGTAGCACTAGGATTTTTGATAACATTTTGCTGGCTGATTTTAGGTAATTTAATAGTCACACATTGCAGATTGAAGTGACCTTCCAGAAGCACATAAAACTCAAACATTCTCCTGTGGTTTCCAGTCTTATGTTGCCCATGATAAAACCTTTCAATTGTATGGCTTTTATGATATCTAATATATAGAAAACAGAATTGTGTGTTTAATATCATTAACTTTTTTTTTCTTTTCAGCTTATCTGCAATGGTGAAATGAAGAGTAATTCAAGATGAGCAAGTTAAAAGTGATACCAGAGAAAAGGTACTGCAATTTTAGTTTTATTTATTTATTTATTTATTTTTGGCTGAGTTGGGTCTTTGTTGCTGCGTGTGGTCTTTCTCTGGTTGCAGCGAGTGGGGGCTACTCTTCATTGCGGTGCGCGGGCTTCTCATTGTGGTGGCTTCTCTTGTTGCAGAGCATGGGCTCTAGGCGTGCGGGCTTCAGTAGTTGTGGCGCACGGGCTTCAGTAGTTGTGGCGCACGGGCTTAGTTGTTCCGCAGCATGTGGGATATTCCCGGACCAGGGCTTGAACCCGTGTCCCCTGCATTGGCAGGTGGATTCTTAACCACTGTGCCACCAGGGAAGCCCTGGTACTGCAATTTTAAATACCAGTATGTATAAATTACAGAACTAATACATGAAGTGATCATTTGAAACTTTTTGCTTTAAGAAATATTTGTTTAAATACAGTGTGTTATATTTATGTTATTTTATTAATATTTATTAGTGTTTAACTTTTCAGTTAAAGCAGGAGTCAGCAAACTAGGACACATGGGTCAAATCTGGCCTACTTCTTATTTTTGTGTGGCCCATGAGCTAAGAGTGGTTTTTACATTTCTAAATGGTTGGGAATAAAAATAAAAAGAATAATATTTTCTGACATATGAAGATTATATGAAATTCAAATTTCAGTGTATGTAAATAAGGTTTTACTGGAACACACCTGTGCTCACTTATTTATATATTGTCTGGCCACTGAATTTTTTTCCTTACATAAGACTTGATCAAAGCACATCCATTTCCACAGAAAATTTATTATATTCTTTCTGTCTTTAAAGGCTTCTATAGTTGCTCTTTTTAGTTTATTTATTTTTTTGCCCCTTTTAGATTTATTTCTCAACTGTGAGATATCTATTAAACACTTTTATGTACCTAACCCAGCACTGAATCTGTGAGAGTAGAAAAGAAACATAAATATAACACTTAACACAGTGCTTTGCAGAAAATGGATGTTGAGTATGTTCTAAAGAATTGAGCCCTGTACTCTTTTTTTTTCAACTTTGAGTTTATTTATTTATTTATTTATTTATGGCTGTGTTGGGTCTTCGTTTCTGTGCGAGGGCTTTCTCTAGTTGGCGCAAGTGGGGGCCATTCTTCATCGCGGTGCGCGGGCCTCTCATTATCGCGGCCTCTCTTGTTGTGGAGCACAGGCTCCAGATGCGCAGGCTCAGTAATTGTGGCTCACGGGCCTAGTTGCTCCGCGGCATGTGGGATCTTCCCAGACCAGGGCTCGAACCCGTGTCCCCTGCATTGGCAGGCAGATTCTCAAACACTGCACCACCAGGGAAGCCCCCTATACTCTTTTTACACGAAGCTTATAACCTGATGAGAACACCTGCACAAATGCAGTGTAGTGGTTTAACCAGTATATAGTGAAGTGTTAAATTGTGGGGTCCATAGAGTTAGAAAACAGGATCCTCATAATAAATAGGTGTTTATTGTGTGATATGGACTTGAAGAGGCAGGGCTGGCTTGAGACTTTCTTACTTTTTAGCAAATCTGGAGGAGTGGGTGGAATATTGATACTTGCTGAGTTTAGACAAGGACTGTAATTAGATGGATTAGATTGGCAGATTTAAAGACCATGTGAGTGGGTGGTGAGACAAATCAAGTAATGAAAATTTTATAAGATAGAAGAAGCAGAATTTTTCTGTACTCCCTACTCTCCATCATGATGTTCATGCCCTAAATGTTATCACCAGCAAAACTCTCCTTTCAAAGTACTAATTCAGACTTTTCATTTTCCAACAAAAATCTTTTACCTTTCCAGCTCACTTGTTCAAGTGGCTGTACTGCAAAGAGTTCTGCCTTATCCAGAGCTCTGAGCTATTGTTGACTTTTATCATCTCTTCCTGTCTTACCCAGTGTAGAATCCATTGTTCATCATTACACTCTTTGAATACCTGAAATGTTTTTACCTCACTTTGTGTTATTTCATCACACATACCTGACGAAGTCCTTTCTCTGGGTAGACCTTTACTGAGCAGCTGAATGATGTTGGAGGATAAACTAACTTGGAAGATATTGCTAAAAATTATGGATCATTATTGATCAGTAATCTTACTACTGTGGTTCTCTATAAAGCTCATTTTCTCAATTTTTTTAATGACTGTTTTACACTTTCTTCATACCTTTCAAATCTTTGAAATCCTCCGATGTATCACATACATACCCTCAGCAGTTGACCTTCTCTGTGATATCATAGAGATAATACAGTTTTTTTATCCTTATATTTCTTACACAAAATTTGCCTACTCCCCTTTACTTGATTCTATCCTCTGTTTACCCTCCTGTTATTTACTGCAACAGAGGATGTGTCTCTTTTTTTGTTAAAGACTAGCACTGTCACCTGTGTTCTAGATTTCACCTCTCTCTTTCCTTCTCAGGGTCTTTTAATCATTAGTATTGTTCTGTATTGAATCTTTAACTCCTCCATTCCTTATCATTTAAACATGATCTAGGCTTTCCAATATTTAGACTCTGCTCTTCTGCTACTACTCAATTTATCTGATTTCCTCAAAAGCCAAAAAATTTGAAATAGCCTATAAATGAAATCTACATCTCATTTCACACTCTCTAATCACTCGTCTTTAGTTTCTGCCTTATCCACTACGCCAACAGTACCTATGAATTTTTAAACAGCTTTATTGAGATATAATCATCTTATAACAAGCTGTACATAGAGAGTACAGTTTGGTAAGTGTGGCCTATGTATAACAGGAATTATCCTCTCAATCAAAATACTGAACATATTTATCATGCTCAGATATCTCCTGGTGCCCTTTTGTAATCTTTCTCTCCCACCCCATCCTTCACTCCAGACAACCATTGATCTGCTTTCTGTCACTACAGAAGTGTTGGCTTTTTTAGAACTTAATATAAATGGGACCATACAGTATGTCTTTTTTGGGGGTGGGGGTAGAGGTAGAAGGTAGGGGTGTGGGTATGCCTTCTTTAATTCAGCACAATTATTTTTGAGAATCATCTCTTGCAATCATACCTTTTTTTTGATTAGTAAGTAGTATTCCATTGTGTTGATATACCACAATTTGTTTATCCATTCAACTTTTGGACATTTGGGTTGTTTCCAGTTTTTGGTTGTTACAAATAAAACTGTTATGAACAGTTTTGGACTTACACTTTATTTTCTATTAGCTAAATACCTAGGATTGGAACGGCTGAAGCATATGGTAGGTCTGTGTTTCTTTTTATGAAACTGCCAACAATCTGTTTTACAAAGACGTTAATACCATCTTCTATTCCCTGCAGCAGTGTATGAAAGTTCTAGTTCTACATTCTCAACAACACTTGGTATGGTCATTCTTTTTAAATTCTTAAATTCTTATGATCATTCTTTTAAAATTGTAGCCATTCTAATAGGGGTGTATTGGTATCTCATTGTGATTTTAATTTGCGTTTCCCTAATGACATGATGTTGAGCATCTTTTCATGCACTTATTGAAATATCTTTCCAAATCTTCCAGTTTTTGAAATTGTAGTGTTTCTTAATAGTTGAGTTTTAGAATTTTTTTAATATATTATGGATACAAGTCCTTTATCAGATATTTGAATTGCAAACATTTTCTTCCAGTCTTGTCTTTTCATATTCTGTGCAGTATCTTTTAAGATAAGAAGTTTCAAATTTAGATGATTTCCATTTGCTTATTTGTTCTTTTATGGATTATGCTTTTAGAGTTGCATCTAAGAAATATTTGCATAACCCATATTACCAACGTTTTCTCTTATGTTTCTTCTAGAAGTTTTTATAGTTTTAGATTTTACATTTAGGTCTATGCTCCTTTCTGAGTTAATTTTTATATATGGTGCGAGGTATGGATAGAAGTTCTTTTTTTTTGTACATATGGATATCTGGTTGTTCAGCACCATTTTTAGAAAGACTATCCTTTCTCCACTGAGTTTCCTTTGTACCTTTATCAAAAATCAGTTATTTGTGGATGTGTAGGTCTATTCTTATACTCTGTTTTGTTCCGTTGATCAACATGTCTATCTTAGTGCCTATACCTCCTGCTTGGATAATTGTTGCTTTATAATGAGTCTCAAGATTTAGATAGTGTTGGTCTGCCAACCTTTTTCTTTTTTCTAAAGTTTGGCCTATTTTAGGTTCTTTGCATTTCCATATGAATTTAGCATCAGTCTGACAATTTCTACACGACAGCCTGTTGGTATTTTGATTGGGATTGCCTTGATTCTGTAGATCATTTTGGGGAGAGTCTTGGTTATGAGTCTTGGTTAAGTTGAAAACTTTGATATATTTTAATGAATTTTTTTGCTGTCAGATGTTTATATCTTATTTATGAAGACATTTACTATCTGTATTCAATTTACATTTTAAGATGAAAAGGTAATAAAATTTATTTATAATGTGAAGATAGGTTCTTTAGCCTTTGCACTTCCTTGGGAAATTATTTGTTGCAAGATAATATCTATACACCATTGAGACTTTTGTAACATACAAAAAAATTATGTTTTTAGGGAAATAGCTGTAAGGCTGAATGTAAACTCAAAGAATCAAAAGCAGTAGGAGACCACTACAGTGAAACAAATATTTGAGTGATAGTGTCTGTAAAATATACATTGGAAAGTTAACTCGATTTGATGTATTTCACATTGATCATATTTTCAATTCCATGATTTTTTTTACTATAAAGTAATTAACATTAGCAGTTATAAATGGAACCTCCCGAGGTTGGTCTTGGTCTCATTTTGATTCATCTAAAAATAGGGCAAGTCAGGGAAGATAAATCCTTGTCTGAGCCTCTTTATTTAACAATTTTCTGCTCTGCTGTGTAGCTCAGATTGTTCATTGAATAGCTGTATAGCTTTTGTTTTTTCCTTTATCCTTGGATTTTCCAAAGTCTAAAAATCATTCAGGAGGTAGAGCTGCCCTCTGGTGTTCACCCTGCAGTTCTCTCAACATTAGTGTCAACAGCCTTAAATTTTTAGATCTGAGTTGGGGGTGGCTTGGAATATTTTGTTCAGTTTTTATTCTGTCAATGAGAAAAGTGAAAATAGGGAAATGAACTTGCCTACGTTCTTAATTTACATTTGTTTGCCGTCCTTCAAAAAATTCATGGCATCTATCCATCTATAGTTTGTAAGAGCATGATTCTTAGAAAGAAATCACTTAGTTGCAAGTTGTTTTACTTTGATAGTGGTGTAATTTAATTTAAAATTCAAACTCTTACTTTGGAATGGAATAGAGCATGTGTTATGATCAGTGTGTTTTGTATGTTTTTGAATATTATTAATAGTAGATGTTTTATTAGCTACTGAAAAATGCTAACAGATGACCTTTAAGAGAAAAATAACTGGAGAAAACTAAACAAAAAAAACCACTCAATTATTAAATTTCAGAATCCTGGTTTCCATAATGCAAATTTTTCTTAAATCTAGGTTACAGAATTGTTTTTAAAGATGTATTTGTTCTCTAGTATGCGGACTGTGGTGTCTTAATACCATTTCTTACCAAAAAGAACCAGGGCTTTTTGGAGAAAGGGTCGATTCCAGATCAGAGCACAAAATGTGCAAGATAAGTTGAGAACAATAGTTCTCAAACTTTTTGTCTAAGAACCCCCTTGTGCTCTTAAATTAATGACTCCAAAAAGCTTTTGTTGAATGTGCGTTATTTTTTATCTATTGATATTTACCATATTATAAATTAAAACTGAGAAATTAAAAAATTTGTATAACTTCATTTAAAAATAACAGTAATAAACCCATTGCATAATAACATAGTAATATTTTATATTAAAATAACTAAATTGTGAAAAATATTTAGAAGGTGGCATGTTTTATTAAATTTTTGCAAATCTCTTTAATGTCTGGCTTAATGGAAGACAGCTAGATTCTCTTATCTGCTTCTGAGTTCAAACTGTCATACATACATCAATATACATATTGTATATAGTACACACATATGTTATACATACATATATGTTTTTGTGTATATTCGTGTTGTTAAAGTATATGACTACAATATGGGCTCACATAGATATATATTTAGAAAAGGAAGGAATACTTCAATAAAAGGCCTTTTCAGATAACTGTGGCTAATTGTCTTTTGATTTATGATGGAGGAAAATAAAGTTGTGTGTTCAGTATTTGGAGAGAAACAGTAAAAATGTGATTAAAGCAAGAATAATAATTATAGGTGAGGAATAAACATTTCTGAATGATAACAATGTACTTTAGAAATAAAGCCATATTGTTTGAAATTCAAATTGAAGTGGATGTTCTTTGATATTACACTAAAACTTGATAAGTGGTAGTTTCTTAAAGGTTAGTTGCACTGTGGAATCAGAAGCCACATATGTGAACTTTTTGTTTTCTTTTACATTAAAATCCATTGGTCTCTTTTCCATATTGACTGGTTATTTTTCCTATGTCTGAATTTGTAACATCACACATTGGTCAGTGTTTGGAACATATTGATTCAGTGAGTTATGCAGACCTTCTAAATATTGACAGTGTTTATTACACAGTTTAAAAAAATTACATTTACTAATATCACCAGTGATTTTATCAGAAAATTCTTTAAGTAGGGGGAAGCTGTCAAGGTCATGATGGGAGATCTTTGTTTTCCAAGATTCTAATTTTTGCTTGAAAGTTCACATTTAATCATTGGTAACAGATCTATCAGTTGTTTCCTTGAAATGATAGACTCACTTTGTTTATTGCCAAGAAAATGTATGCCAGGATACCCCAGTGCGAATAATTATTGTCAGTTGTTTTTTTAAAGTAAAAATGATGTTCTATGGAAAAAGTAACTAGTTCAGCTTGCAGTTTAAACAACCACACAAGTGTTTTCCCTCAACCATCATATTTCATTGTGCAGCTGAAATGTCTTATGTGCACACAGAATATTAAAAAAATGTATACTCATAGGTGAAACTGGCATTTTTGTTTTTAACTGTGAGTGCATGTTGGTGAAGAACATGGTGACTGCTAGTTATCACAGTGACTACAATTTGGTGGCACTGTCTTGATTGTATCATGTGCCAGCACTTTATCCACCATTGCCTTAAGATCAACAATGTAAATGTCAACACTGTGTCAAAGGTAAGTAGTGTCTTAGTATTTTTATGAAAATAGTTTTTGACCTCACAGATTTTCTGAAAGAGTCTCAAGTACTCAGTTTTGTAGAGCATACTGAGAACTGCTGGCCTAATAATAGTCCTGTTATATCAGAAATCCAGGAAGCTATCAAAGACTAGGATCATAACAAAAGGACTTGGGAGCCCACATGAAGAGGCTCCCACTGATCAAAGATGGGGCAATTTGAGCATTAATAACTACAGTGGATAAAATGTATCATATGCGTTTAAATCTGTGAGTACATATTGATACATGAAATCAAAATACTTCATTGATTACTTGGGGAGGACTTTTGGAAATGAACTCATTCTTCTGAAAACTGGTAAATAAAGATAAATTAAAAATCCAGCATTTATTTTGCTTTTATTTGATGAATTATACCTCTGGATAATTAAATAAGGGATTTTTCTTTTTATGGAGTTGTCCTAGTTAAGAAGTAGAAGGAATGGAAATGATAGAGTATCAGTGCTTTTCAACTCCTAATAAAGTAATGGATCTAGGCAGTGGTAACCAGTGACTGCTTATATTACAAAAGTAAGATAACCAGACCCTGTTTGCCTCATTATGGAAGATTACAGTACCACTTATAAAGACTTCATGTCACCAAATCAGGCCTTGATCAGATGAGACCTTTAAATTCGACTACCAGTTTACAAAAAATAAAGATAGACAAACATATTAATGATACCATTGTTGGGGAGGGGAAAATATATGTACACACACACACACACACTAAAGAATATATTGTATTGAATTTGTATATTTTAAAACTTTATGTTAATATCATACTGTATACATTTTGAGTTGTTTTTTTCATTTAGAGATTTATACATAGTGATATATATTTTCATTTCCATACTATGATGGCTATTTGCAAAATTAGGAAATATTGTATTATTTTATTTTAGTTACATTCTTAAATAGTATGCTCAATATGTTTTTTTCATCCTCCAGATACTTTTTCAGATGAAGTACCTCCAAATTTAAAGCATTGAGTCTAGTTGTTAATCTAAAAATAGTATAAATATACTGTTTTCCATATGCTTCTTCGTTTTTTTGTTCATTCTGAATATAGCTGTGTATTGCCTATTCTGTGCTAGCCACTGTTCGAAATACTCCATATATAGAATAAGACATGCAAGGTCTTTACCTTTGTGAAGCTTCCATTGTTGGACACATTTTAATATTGGAAGCTGAAGGGCTGGTGGAGAAGTGGGGACATCTTCAGGTTGTAACCTGAAATGAGAAGGAGCCAGCCATATGAAGAACTGGCAGAAATTATCCTCTAGGTTGAGAGGACAGCAAATATAAAGACCTTGAGATTGGGAAAAAACTTGCTATATTTAAGGAAATGGTAGAAGGCCAGTGTGTTTGGATCCCGGTATGAGGGCAGCCAGAATGAAAGCAGATTATTTAGGGTGCTGTAATTGCCAAGTGAGAAATGATGATTGCTTGGACTTGGGTAGTAATAACGATGAGATGTGGAGAGAAGTGGATGGATTTGAGGTGTTTTAGAGATGGAGCTAATATTGAGTTGGGCATGGGAAAGGGAGTTTAGATTTTTGTCTTGAGCAACTGATGGTTTCATATGAGTTTGGGAAAGTTAAGATTTGGAAGAGGAGCAGGTTGAGGCTGGAGTTGAATGTAGGAGCCAGGCAGCATATCAATTTTAATCTAACCCCCAGCTGTGGGGTTAGATGAGATTGCTCGGGGCAGTAGAATGGAGAGAGTGAAGGGAAGAGGGCTGGGGATAGAGCTGTGGGGGGTCCTCAGCATCTAGAGGTTTGTTGGAGGTGGAGCCAGTAGAGTCGATCTAAAAGAAGTGGCGATAGGAAGAAAATCAGGAGAATATGGAGCCATTGAAGCCCAAGGGAGAAAGTGAAGAAAGAAGGAGCTGATTGGGATAGGGCTGAGATTCTGAATCTGACAAGGAAAGAGGTGACCACAGGAGGTTTTGGGGAGACCTCAGAGTGCAGAAGCCAAACTAATAGTTTGAAAAAGTGAACAACATGTGAGGAAATGGAGAGGTCAAGTACAGACATTTCCTTCAAGGAGTAGCAGAGAAATGGGGTGGTAACTAGTGGGAGCTCCTGGATCATATTGTGTGCCAATGGGTATGATCCAGTTGAAAGGGAGAGCTAAATGATGAATCAGAGGAAGATTAAGTGAAGGAACAAATACATTGGGAATGCAAGAAGGGCTGGGGTCAGGCATGCCAGTGGAGGGATTGTTCTTTAAGTCTCAACATACCGGCTGAAGAGAGCCTTTTAAAAGCAAGTCAGGGCTTCCCTGGTGGTGCAGTTGTTGAGAATCCATCTGCCAGTGTAGGGGACACGGGTTCAAGCCTTGGTCCGGGAAGATCCCACATGCCGTGGAGCAACTAAGCCGGTGCGCCACAACTACTGAGGCTGTGCTCTAGAGCCCGTAAGCCACAACTACTGAAGCCCTCGTGCCTAGAGCCCATGCTCCGCAACAAGAGAAGCCACCGCAATGAGAAGCCTGCACACCACAACAAAGAGTGGCCCCCGCTCGCTGCAACTAGAGAAAAGCCTGTGAGCAGCAACGAAGACCCAACACAGCCAAAAATAAAATAAATAATAAATAAATAAATAAAAGCAAGTCAGATCACATCACTCTTCTCCTCAAAAACTTCCCATCTCACCTAGTTGAAAAAAGTCAACGTTTTTACAGTGGCCTATGAGGCTCTAAATGATTGTGCTCTCTTCTACCCAACCCTCAACTCTGACCTCATCTTTTACCGATATTCTCCTTTAAGTCTGCTGTGGCCATCTCACTCTTAATTGAATACAGCAGGCATGGTCCTGCCTTGGTGTTTTGATGATTGTGACTCTGTCTTCTGGTCAGCTCTTTCTGTGGGTATCTGCACCGTTCACTCTCTTACTCCTTTCCGGCCTTTCCCTAAATGGTACCCTCTCAAAGTTTTTCCTGACCACCCTGTCTAAAATTGCAACCTTCCGTGCCCTTGCATCTTTTATTCCCACAACCCGCTTTTCTCCATAGTGCTTCCTACCTCCTTCATACTATATAATTATTTATGTATTTAATTTGTCCCATTAGAATGTTCACTCTGAGGGGCAGGAATTTTTGTTCATTTTGTTTACTGTTGGCAGTACCTAGAATAGCACCAAATGTGCAAATGTATAATGAATGGGAATAAAGAAAGAATGTGGGTAGAGAATCAGAGAGGTTTAAGGAACTGTTGGTGGGAAAATGAATGTATTCTTGTTTGATTTTATAATAGTTATGAAGCAGGGTACTAACTGAGAATGGAGTGGGTTAGAAGGGATGGTTAGAGTTTTGAGGAGAGCATAGTAGGATGTATAAAAAGTCTGCTTGGAGAGCGGAAAGGTGAATTGTCAGAATGTGATAAAAGATTGCTGGATAGGGTTGAATGCACATTTGTGGTTTCCTGAAATAGAATGTTTCTCACGTAAATCAACAGAACATTAGTAATGTTAAGCTCTAACACAGAGTAAGGAAATGTGACATGTGTAAATGCTTAATGTTTTTAAAAGGGTAGAATTTTGTTTTGATTTGTTTTTTAAAATATTTATTTATTTATTTTTGGCTGCGTTGGGTCTTTGTTGCTGCGCATGGGCTTTCTCTAGTTGCGGTGAGCGGGGGCTACTCTTTGTTGCGGTGCACGGACTTCTCATTGCGGTGGCTTCTCTTGTTGTGGAGCACCGGCTCTAGGCACGCGGGCTCAGTAGTTGTGGCACACGGGCTTAGTTGCTCCGTGGCAAGTGAGATCTTCCCGGACCAGGGCTCAAACCCGTGTCCCCTGCATTAGCAGGCAGATTCCCAACCACTGTGCCACCAGGGAAGCCCCTTGATTTGTTTTTAACACTGATCTTTATAGTATTTTATTTGCAATTGATGTAGAATGTGCCCTAATTTAAAGTAACATTCTTTTTTTAGCCTTACAAATAACTCTCGGATTGTGGGACTCCTGGCTCAGCTGGAGAAGATCAATACTGAATCTACAGAATCAGATACTGCCAGACATGTTACATCAAAAATTCTTCATCTGGCTCAGAGTCAAGGTGAACTTTAATCTCTTATTTTTGGAATGCTTTCTTAATTCTTTAAAAGTAGATGCTGAGAATGTTCAAACTTTTGATAAATACATGGTTTTATGTAAAAATTGAACTTTCTCCCATAGACTAAAGACGTAGAAAAGTAAATAACTGTGGAAGAAATTGATCTTCAAAACATTGTTTCTAAAAAATGATTATGAGTTTACTTATGTGTGACTGCCCCCCTTTCCCCAATTTTCAGACAACACCTAATTCCAGTACTACTTTTTCTAGAATGTTGACAAAAAGATGGCAGATATTATGTTGGTTATTAGTGTTGTTCCCCACTTTGAAATGCAAGCCCTGTCATTCAGTGACTGGGTGACCTTAGGGAAGTTTTGAATCTCTAGGACTTAGCTGCACCACCTCTGAAATAGAGATAAGAGATATCATGTAATTATCATGTAATTTACATGAGAAGCATATAAAAATAATGTTAAAAATGTTCAATAAATATCTGTAATTAGGCATAATTTATCTGTTTTATGAAGGTAGTACTACTGAGTTGGTATCAAAACCTTGACAGAGTACAAGAGAAGAAAAGTATTAACTTTGCACTCCGGAACCTAAATTTGAAAAATCCCAAATAAAACATTAATGAATTAAGTCCAATTATAATATCAGGAAATATATCAGTGTAGCATTATTTGGACAGGTTGAATAAAATCCATGTGATTATCTCAATAGGAGCTAAAAAAGAAATTTAAGATTCCAAAATCTGTGCTTGATTAAAAAAAAAAAAACCTTGATTTTTCTTTTTCTAAATAAGGGTAAACCAGTAGCTACCTTTATATTTAACAGTGACACATTGAAGGCATTCTGTTAAAATTAAGATCCAGACAATTCACAATTATTTTAATTAATTTATTTTTTTATTATTTCATTATTCTGGAGGTGTAGGTCATTGAAATATTGTGCTTATCAACTAAGGTAAATGTATACGGATGGTCACTGTATTAGTGCAAAGATAGATAGATGTACCAAGTATATTCATTGTATTCGCATATGAAATAACTCCTTAAAACAAACAAAACACCCCAGCAAAACAAAGAAGACAAATTCTCCGAACCTATAGATACTACTTGCGTATAATTGCTCTCACCACTGTAGACTCTTCCCATCATAGTCTAGAAGTCCCGACTCCAACATCACTACTGAAAATGCCCCTAGTCATACCACTACCAGAGATTGTCCTTTTCCCCACACTGCCACCCACAAATGGGGAAACCAGCCCCTGAATACTGCCCCCTGGGGTTGTATAATACAGTGACTCTGTTTATAATTAACACAGTGTAAATTAGTAGTGAAAGATTGTCCCATCATTATTTATAGGATAATCCAGTTGTCTATCCATTTGAGAGAGAAAGATTAGGAATTTACAGCTCAAAGAAGAGGAAATGAAAATAACCAGTAAACATATGAAAAGGTTCTTTACTTTCTTAAAAGTCAGGAATTACTAATGAAAACAACTAAGGTATTTCTCATTACTTAGATTGGCAGAAATTAGAGAATGGCAATATCCAGTGCTGTTGAAGGCATGGAAAATAGGGTATTCTCATACACTGTAGGTGGTACAATAATTATTATAAACTTTGGAGGAAAGAATCTGGCAATGTTTATTAAAATTTAAAGTGCACCTGCTATTTTACTTAATGCTTTCACTCTCAGAAATCTGAGTGAAATAAAAATCTTATTATATAAAAGAATATTTGGAGGTGTTTATTTCAGTGTTTGTAAAGTCAAAGATCAAGAAACAACCTTAAATATCCAACTATGGAGAATGGTTGAATTAATTTTGATGTAACTGAACTGTGGGACATTATAACTACATTATACAGCTATTATCAATAATAAATTATTTATAATATATGCTGTGGTTCATTTGTGGAACTACAGGCATACCTCAGAGATATTGTAGGTTCGATTTCAGACTACCGCAATAAAGCAAATATTGCAGTAGGGTGAGTCACCTGAAGTTTTTGGTTTCCCAGTGCATATTAAAGTTACGTTTACACTGTACTGTAATCTATTAAGTATGCAATAGCATATGTCTAAAAAAAATGTACATACCTTAATTAAAAAATACTTTATTGCTTAAAATGTAAGCCCTCAGTGAGTCATAATCTTTTTGCTGTTGGAGTGTCTTGCCTCAATATTTAAGGTGGCTGACTGAGGTGGTGCTTGCTGAAGGCTGGGGTGGCTGTAGCAATTTCTTAAAATAAGACAGTGAAGTTTGCCACACATCACTCTTTCACGAGTGATTTCTCTATAGCATGTTGTGCTGTTTGATAGCATTTTACCCACAATAGAACTTCTTTTAAAACTGGAATTAATCCTCTCAAACCCTACTGCTGCTTTATCAACTAAGTTCTTGTAGTGTTCTAAATCCTTTGTTGTCACTTCAGCAATCTTCACCAGGAGTAGATTCCATCTCAAGACCACTTCCTTTGCTTATCCATAAGAAGCAGCTCCTCATCTGTTAATATTTTATCGTGAGATTACAGGAATTCAGTCATATCATCAGGATCCACTTCTAATTCTAGTTCTCTTGCTGTTTCCACCACATCTGCAGTTATTTCCTCCTCTGAAGTCTTGAATCCCTCAAAGTCATCCATGAGGGTTGGAATCAACTTCTTTGAAACTTCTGTTTATGTTGATGTTTTGACCTCTTCCCATGAATCACAGATGTTCTTAATGGCATCTAGAATGGTGAATTCTTTACAGATTTTTAACTGACTTTGCTCAGATCCATCAGAGGAATCACTACCTATGACAGCTATAGCCTTATGAAATGTATTTCTTAAATAAGAAGACGTGAAAGGCAAAATTACTCCTTGATCCATGGATTGCAGAGTGGATGTTGTGTTAGCAGGCATGAGAACAACACTAATCTTGTATATCTTCATCAGAGCTCTTCATCAGAGTGACAAGGTGCATTGTTAGTGAACAGTCCCATTTTGAAAGGAATCTTTTTTTCTGAGCCAGTAGGTCCCAACAGTGGGCTTTAAAATATTCAGTAAGGGCTTCCCTGGTGGCGCAGTGGTTGAGAATCTGCCTGCCAATGCAGGGGACACGGGTTTGAGCCCTGGTCTGGGAAGATCCCACATGCCGCGGAGCAACTCAGCCCGTGAGCCACAACTACTGAGCCTGCGCGTCTGGAGCCTGTGCTCGGCAACGAGAGGCCGCGATAGTGAGAGGCCCGCGCACCGCGATGAAGAGTGGCCCCCACACCGTGATGAAGAGTGGCCCCCGCTTGCCACAACTAGAGAAAGCCCTCGCACAGAAACAAAGACCCAACACAGTCATACATACATACATACATACATAAAAAGAATGTAAGCAGACAAGAATAGCATTAAAAAAAAAATTTAAAAAAAATTTAAAAAAAAATAAAATAAAATATTCAGTAAACCATGTTGTAGACAGATGTGCTATCATCCAGGCTTCATTGTTCCATTGATACAATACAGGCAGAGTAGATTAAGCATAATTATTAAGGGCCCTAGGATTTTTGGAATTGTAAATGAGCATTGGCTTCAACTTCAAGTCACGAGATGCATTAGTCCCTAATGAGAGAAGCTTTGAAGCCAGGCATTGACTTCTCCCTAGTTATGAAAGTCCTGGATGGCATCTCTTCCGATATAAGGCTATTTTGTCTACATTGAAAATCTGCTGTTTCGTGTAGCCAACTCACTGCAGCTTCTACATCAGCACTTGCTGCTTTACTTTGGGCTTTTATGTTATAGAGATGGCTTTTTTCATTGAACCTCATGAGTCAACCTCTGCTAGCTTCAAACATTTCCTCTGCAGAAAAAGGTATTCCATGCAAATGGAAATCAAAAGAAAGCCAGGGTAGCAATATTTGTATCAGACAATAAAGACCATTACAAGAGACAAAGAAGGACTTAACAAGATGATCAAGGGATCAATTCAATTGTAAATAAATTTACACCCAATATAGGAGCACCTAAATACATACAGCAAGTATTAACAGGCATAAAGGGAGAAATGGACAGTAACACAGTAATAGTAGGGGGCTTTAACACTCCACTTACATCAAGTGACATATCATCCAGACAGAAAATCAATATGGAAACACTGACCTTAAATGACACATTTAAACAAATGGACTTGATAGATATATATAGAACATTCCATCTGAAAGCAGCAAAATACACATTCTTTTCAAGTGCACATGGAACATTCTCCAAGATAGTTCATATGCTAGACCACAAAATAAGCCTAGGTAAATTTAAGAAAATTGAAATCATACCAAGTATCTTTTATAACCACAATGTTATGAGTCTAGAAATCAACTACAAGGGAAAAAAAACTGCAAAAACCACAAATATGTGGAGGTTAAACAATACGTTACTAAACAAGAAATGGATCACTGAAGAAATCAAAGAGGAAATCATAAAATACCTGGAGACAAATGAAATGAAAATAATGGTCTGAAATCTATAGGATGCAGTAAAAACAGTTCTCAGAGGGAAGTTTGTAGTGATACAAGCTTAGCCCAGGAAACAAAAATCTCAAATAACCTAACCTTACATGTAAAGGAACTAGAAAAAGAAAGAACAAATGAAACCCAAAGTTAGTAGAAGGTAAGAAATCATAAAGATCAGAGCAGAAATAAATGAAATAAGACTTAAAAAAATTAGAAAGAATGAGTGAAAATAAGAGCTGGTTCTCTGAAAAGATAAACAAAATTGATAAGCCTATAACCAGATACATCAAAAAAAAAAAAAGAGTGCTCAAATTGATAAAATCAGAAATGAAAAAGAAATTACAACTGAAACCACAGAAATACAAAAGCTCATAAGAGACTACTATGAACAACTATATGCCAATAAAATGGACAACCTAGGAAAAATGGGCAAATTCTTAGAAACGTACAATCTCCCAAGACTGAACCAGGAAGAAACAGAAAATATGAACAGACCAATTACCAGTGATGAAACTGAATCAGTAATTAAAACACTCCCTACAAACCAAAGTCCTGAATCAGATGGCTTCACAGGTGAATTCTGCCAAATATTTAAAGAAGAGTTAATACATATCTTTGTGAAACTGCTCCAAAAAATTGCAGAGGAAGGCATGCTTCTGAACTCATTCTACAAGGTCAGCATTACCCTAATAGCAAAACCAGACAAAGATATCACAAAAAAACAAAATTACAGGCCCATCTCACTGATGAACATAGATGCAAAAATCCTCACCAAAATATTAGCAAATTGAATCCAACAATACATTAAGAGGATCATACACCATGATCAAGTGGGATTTATCTCAGAGATGCAAGGATGCTTCACTGTCCACAAATCAAACAGTGTGATACACCACGTTAACAAATTGAAGAATAAAAGCCATATAATCATCTCAATAGATGCAGAAAAGCTTTTGACAAATTTCAACATCTACTAATGGTAGAAACTCTCGGGCTTCCCTGGTGGCGCAGTGGTTGAGAATCCGCCTGCCAATGCAGGGGACATGGGTTCGAGCCCTGGTCTGGGAAGATCCCACATGCCACGGAGCAACTGGGCCCGTGAGCCACAACTGCTGAGCCTGTGCGTCTGGAGCCTGTGCTCCGCAACAAGAGAGGCCACGATAGTGAGAGGCCCGCGCACCGCGATGAAGAGTGGCCCCCGCTCACCGCAACTAGAGAAAGGCCTCGCACAGAAACGAAGACCCAACACAGCCAAAAAAAAAAAAAACCAAAAAAAAAACCAAAAATACTCTCCAGAAAGTGGGCGTAGAGGGAACATACCTCAACATAATAGAGGCCATATGTGATAAGGTCACCGTTAACATCATACTCAGTGATGAAAAGCTGAAAGTATTTTCTTTAAGATCAGGAACAAGACACGGATGCCTACTCTCACCACTTTTACTCAACATAGTTTTAGAAGTCCTAGCCACAGCAATCAGAGAAGAAAAAGAAATAAAAGGAATCCAAATTGGAAAGGAAGAAGTAAAATAGTCACTGTTTGCAGATGACATGATGCTATACATAGAAAACCCTAAAGATGCTACCAGAAACTACTAGAGTTCCCCAATGAATTTGGTAAAGTTGCAGGATACAAAATTAATATACAGAAATCTGCTGAATTTCTGTACACTAACAACAGAATATCAGAAACAGAAATTATGGAAACCATCCCATTTATCATCACATCAAAAAGAGTAAAACACCTGGGAATAAACCTACCTAATAAGGCAAAAGACCTGTACTCTGAAAACTATAAGACACTGATGAAAGAAATTGAAGATGACAAAAATAGATGGAAAGATATACCATGTTCATGGATTGGATGAATCAGTATTGTTACAATAACCATACTACCCAAGGTGATGTACAGATTCAGTGAAATCCCTATCAAAATACTAATGGCATGTTTCACAGAACTGAAACAAATAATTTCAAAATTTGTATGGAAACACAAAAGACCCCAAATTGCCAAAACAATCTTGAGAAAGAAGAACAGAGCTGGAGGAATCACACGCCCAGACTTCAGACTATACTACAAAGCAACCGTAATCAAAACAGTATGGTATTGGCACAGAAAACAGACATGTAGATCAATGGAACAAGATAGAGAGGCCAGAAATAAAGCCAGGTACTTAATCTATGACAAAGGAGGCAAAAATATACAATGGAGAAAAGACAGCCTCTTCAATAAGTGGTGCTGGGTAAACTGGACAGCTGCATGTGAAAGAATGAAATTAAAACATTCTTTAATGCCATATACAAAAATAAACTCAAATTGGATTAAAGATCTAAATGTAAGATTGGATACTATAAAACTCCTAGAGGAAAACATAGGCAAAACACTCTGACATAAATCGCAGCAATATTTTTTTGGATTCATGTCCTAAAGTAAAGTAAATAAAAGCAAAAATAAATAAATAAACGGGACGTAATTCAACTTAAAAGCAAAGGACACCATTGACAAAACAAAAAAACAACCTTTTTTTTCTATTTATTGTGATGAAAAGGATCATCTAGTTTCCATTTCTACTGAAAGGGAGAAAATATTTGCAAATGATATGACTGATAAGGGATTAATATCTAATATATATAAACAGCTCATGCAACTTCACATCAAAAAAAAAACCAGACAGCCCAATTAAAAAATGGGAAGAAGAACTGAACAGACATTTTTCCAAAGAGAAAATGCGGATGGCCAACAGGCATATGAAAAGATGCTCAATATTGCTAATCATCAGTGAAATGTAGCTCAAAACCACAATGAGCTATCACCTCACACCTGTCAAAATGGCTATTATCAAATAGAACACAAATAACAAATGTTGGTGAGGATGTGGAGAAAAAACCCTTGTACACTGTCGTTGGGAATGTAAATTGGTGCAACCACTGTGTAAAACAGTATGGAGCTTTCTCAAAAAACTAAAAATAGAGCTACCATATGACCCAGCAATTCCACTCCTGGGTATATGTCCAAAAAACCCACAAAAACACTAATTTGAAAAGATATATGCACCCCAATGTTCATATCAGCATTATTTACAATTGCCAAGATATGGAAGCAACTTAAGTGTCCATCAACAGATGAATGGATGAAGAAGATGTGATATACACACACAAGCACACAGACACACACAATGGAATACTACTCAGACATAAAAAAAGAACAAATTTTGCCGTTTGCAGCAACATGGCTGGACTTGGTGGACATTATACTAAGTGAAATATGTCAGACAAAAAAAAATACTGTATGATATAACTTAAATGTGGAATCTAATATATATAACAAACTAGTGAATATAACAAAGAAGCAGATTCACGGATATAGAGAACAAACTAGTGTTGCCAGTGGGGAGGGAGGGAGGGACAATATAGTGGTGAGGAGTGGGAGGTCAAAGTATTTGATGTAAGATAGGCCACAAGGATATGTCGTATACCACGGGGAATATTATCTAATATAATATAATTATAACTAATATAATATCTAATATTAGTAAATATTAACTGTGTGATAAAACTATATGTAATTTTTTTTCTTTCATGTTTTAGAAGAAAATTTTTTTCCTACTTTTCAGAAAAAACAAGGAGAGAAATGACAGCCAAAGGTTCTACAGGAATGGAAGTTCTGCTGTCAACATTAGAGGTAACTCACTGACATGCTTTAATTATGTAGCTTTTAATAGCAACCAATACTGAGAGAAAAAAAATGACAAAGTACAAAATTTTTATCCTAGAGGTAGAGCCAATGAATGGAAGTTTGTTTTCTTTTTTAAATTATTTGGAACGGGGATATAAACATTCCAGCATACATTAGATAAACCTCTAAGTGTATTTCCCTATGATTATAATGATAACCATATTTTAAATCTTTACATGCCATTCTAATTGGTAATAGAAAATAAAGCATTAGTTGCAAATAAATCTTTAGCATAAAATAAATGATTGAGGGACTTCCCTGGCGGTCCAGTGGTTAAGACTCTGCGCTTCCACTGCAGGGGGCATGGGTTCGATCCCTGGTCAGGGAAGTAAGATCCTGCATAATGCGTGGTGTGGCCAAAAAAAAAAAAAGGATTGAAATTGGAAATTCTCATTTATTTTGTTAGTTATACATTTATGATTAAGTTCACTTCATACATTGGTTGAATAACTATATTATATCGATATTAATTAAGTTTCAATGCTAGTATAACAGTTTGGGGTGGATCAGCAAGACATAGTCAGAATCAAGATTTTATATTTTATTCAGTGCAATGTTAAAAATAAGGAGTGAGTGAGTACATTGTATACCTTAGACTTAAACAATGTTATATGTCAGATTATATCTTAGTAGAACTGGAAAAAAAATGATCAGGGAGTGAGTTCATGTGTGTGTGTGTGTGTTTTTTTTTGACTGTGCTGCATGGCTTGTGGGATCTTAGTTCCCTGACCAGGGATCGAACCTGTGCCCTCAGCAGTGAAAGTGTGAAGTCCTAACCACTGGACTGCCAGGGAATTCTCTGTTTTTTTTTGTTTTTGTTTTCTTTTAATTGAAGTACAGTATTGATTTATAATATTATATTTTTTATAGTTTCAGGTGTACGGCATAGTGATTCAGTATTTTTACAGTTTATACTCCATTAAACGTTATTACAAGATAATGGCTATAAATTCCCTGTGCTATACAATATATTCTTGTTGCCTATTTGTTTTATACATAACTTTGTAACGTTGTATTTGTAACTTCGTATTTGTAACTCAATTCTGTACCCCTAATGTGCCCCTCCACCATCTTCTCTCCCCACTGGTAACCACTAGTTTGTTTTTTGTATCTGTGAGAATGTTCCAATTTTGCTTTATACATTCATTTGTATTATTTTTTAGAGTTCACATATAAGTGATAGCATACAATATTTGTCTTTCTCTGTCTGACTTGTTTCACTAAGCATAAAATTCTCTGGGTCCGTCCACATTACTACAAATGGCAGAATTTCATTATTTTTTTATGGCTGAGTAATACTCTATTCTATATATATATATATACCACATCTTCTTTATCCATTCATCTGTTTATGGATACTTGGGTTGCTTCTATATCTTCTTGGCTATTGTAAATAGTACTGCTATGAACATTGGGGTGCATATATCTTTTCAAATTAGTGTTTTTGTTTTTTCTGGATATATACTCAGGAGTGGAATTGCTGGGTCATTCTGTAGTTCTATTTTTAGTTTTGAAAAACCTCCATACTCTTTTCCACAGTGGCTGCACTAATATACATTTCCACCAACAGTGTACATGGGTTTTTTTCTCCACATCCTCACCAACATTTGTTTTTTGTGTTCTTTTTGATGATAGCCATTCTGACAGGTGTGAGGTGATATATCATTGTTGTTTTGATTTGCACTTCTATAATAATTATCCTTATTGTACATCTTTTCATGTGCCTTTTAATTTGTTGAGACTTGTTTTGTGGCCTGGCATGTGATCTATCCTAGAGAAGGTTCCATGTGCACTTGAAAAGATTATGTATTCTGCTGTTTCGGGATGTAACGTCCTGTAGATACCTATTAAGTCCAACTGGCCTCTGGTGTCATTTAAGACTACTGTTGCCTTTTTGATTTTGTGTCTGATGAGCTGTCCAGTGATGTAAGTGAGGTGTTAAAGTCTTCTACTATTATGTATTATTGTCAGTTTCTCCTATATGTCTGTTAGTCATCACGAATTATTAGAGAAATGCAAATCAAAATCACAATGAGGTATCACCTCACACTGGTCAGAATGGCCATCATCAAAAAATCTACAAACAATAAATGCTGGACAGGGTGAGGAGAAAAGGGAACCCTCTTGCACTGTTGGTGGGAATGTAAATTGATATAGCCACTATGGAGAACAGTATGGAGGTTCCTTAAAAAACTAAAAATAGAACTACCATATGACCCAGCAATCCACTACTGGGCATATACCCAGAGAAAACCATAACTCAGAAAGACACATGCACCCCAATGTTCATTGCAGCACTATTTACAATAGCCAGGTCATGGAAGCAACCTAAATGCCCACCGACAGACGAATGGATAAAGAAGATGTGGTATATATACACAATGGAATATTACTCAGCCATAAATAGGAACGAAATTGGGTCATTTGTAGAGACGTGGATGGACCTAGAGACTGTCATTCAGAGTGAAGTAAATCAGAAAGAGAAAAACAAATATATATTAACGCATGTATGTGGACTCTAGAAAAATGGTACAGATGAACCTGTTTGCAAGGCAGAAATAGAGACACAGACGTAGAGAACAAACGGATGGACACCAAGGGGGGAATGGGGGGGTGGGATGAATTGGGAGATTGTGATTCACATATATACACTAATATGTATAAAATAGATAACTAATGAGAACCTGCTGTATAGCACAGGGAACTCCACTTCACTGTACAGTAGAAACTAACACAACGTTGTAAAACAACTATATCCCCTCCCCCCCAAAAAAAAACTATAGGGTGCAAGATAGTTTTGTACAAGGATGTATTGTACAACATGGGGAATAAAGCCAATATTTTGTAATAACTGTAAATGGAAAGTAACCTTTTAAAATTGTATAAAATTTTTTAAAAATTAAAAATAAAAAACTGTATTCAAAAAAAAATTATCCTACCTCCCTGGTAAATGAGTTAACAGTGCAACTTCCATTCATATTCCAGTGGCCTGAAATCAGTCACATGGCCCAAACCTAATTGCAGAAGAGCTGGAAAATGTGGTTTGGCTGTGTACCCAGGAAGAAGATGAACACTTAGCAATATTGCTCCTGCCGCAGTCTATTCTTTTCTTTAACAAATGTTTGTCTCTCATTCTTCCAACTCTGTCCCCAGTAAGCCAGTTGTCCAGTTAACACCCCCAGTGCTAAGACGAGGGTCTCTGGTTAATGTGTGGTCCTTTTTCTGGTCTGGATTTGACTTTCTGGTTCCATTAGTCTCTGCCCTTAAATGGTGAAGTAGAGACAACACTTATTCCCTTTTGGAAAGGGGAAGAGCAAGAGTCCCATTCCAGTCACTGATACATTGCAATTCCGAAATTCCTCTAAATAAACACTGTAAAATCCTTCTACTCTGGGGATGAGGCAGTTCCTTGAATAGGCCACAGTTCTGCTGTCTGTGTGGTTTTCTTCATCCAAGCATTGCTTTTAGTAAGAGAAATATAACCAAAGTACAGTATTTAAACATTTTCTCTTATTAGATTGGTTGTTCAGACTTTGGGAAATAGTTACTTTTCTGCATTGTGGGTTGGAGTGTAAATTGCTCAATGAAGAGCAGGTTAGTAATATCTACTATCAAAATAAATGCCCATATCATTGACCCAGAAATTCCAGGAATTTATCCCATGTACAGTTGTACTTGCTTCCCTGTAAGTGTATGTACTTAGTTTTGGTTGCAATTTTTAATAGCAAAAGATTTAAAAAATTTAAATATCCCTTTGATAGGTGACTGGTTGCATAAACAATGGTATTGCCATGCAGTGGAATGTATCATGTGGCCCTTAAAAAAGGATGAAGAAACTATTTATTGACATGTAAAAATATCAGTATAAAAAATAGTTACTTATAGAGCAGTAATACCATTTGGAGAAATAAGTCTATGTATACATGTATTTTTACATGGATTACTTTTACGTGTGCACACTATCTTGCTGGATACATAAGAAATTGATAATGCCGTTACTTTTTGAGAGGGGAGCTCACTGGATAGTCACCATATATACATTGTAGTGCCTTTTATATTTTGATACATTTATTTGTATTATCTATTTGGTAGAAGTTGATGAGTTCAAATGACAAATTAATTCCTGTTGATAATAAGAAAATAATAGCTCAGATGATTTCCAAAAAATTTTAAGGGCAATAAGAAGAGACTGAAGTGATGTGTGAGAATAGTGAAAACCTGAATACGTTTATTCTTAGAGAAACCAAAAAGGTCATCTGTAAAATATAGGTGGTTCCCGACTGACAGAAAAAGTTTGGGAATCACAAATTTACAATGTTTTAATAAAGCAAATAAACTATTTATTTCAGAACACGAAAGATCTTCAAACTACTCTTAATATCTTAAGCATTCTTGTTGAGCTGGTGTCAGCTGGTAAGTTTTTGTTTCCTTTGGTGTAATTTCTGTTTGTAAACAATGATCAGAAATGCATCATGTGTACTTTTTTTGGAATTTTCTGATACTCATACAGAGGCTATTCTGAGTATTGGAATTTGGAAGCGAAAATGTCATACTCTTGTTGCTTTGTTTTTGGTATCTTCTGGTGTCCCTCAAACCCATGTGTTTTAGAGCCTTGAATGTAGAGTTTTGCATCACTTTTATTTACTGTCTGCGCTATTTTTTAAACTAACATAAATAAAATAAAATTTTATTTTGATACTATTTGTTTGCTTTCTGAAGTCATCACTTTTAATACTTCTTTAAAGCTAACAAGTTGTGATATCTAATATGTTACAGAAGAATTTGCGATTTCAACGTATTTCTTTCAAAAAACTTCTTAGGTGGAGGTCGAAGAGCGAGTTTCTTAGTCTCCAAAGGTGGTTCACAAATATTATTACAGTTACTTATGAATGCCAGCAAAGAATCTCCCCTGAATGAGGAGTTAATGGTGCAGATTCATTCCATTCTTGCAAAAATTGGACCGAAAGGTAAGGGTTTCATTTGTATGACTTTCAGGTGGAACTATTTTTGTTACATCAATTCTGTGTGCCTTGAAACTGGTAAATTTTACAATCTAAAATGCTACTGCTTTTTCTTGGTCTGAGTCATGGAATGCTTTTTACAGTCAACTAGTGACCTGCAAGAATTTAGGATCCTAAATTTCTGAGTAATTCTATTGCATATGGTGGAAAAAGGAAGAAAAAATGCATTAAAGTCAGAAGTGTGTCTTGGTGTGTGTGTCCCTGGCATATATATGTTATAAAAGATACACGTAACATGGATATTGTTGAGGCCAGAAGGAGGGAGTGTGGATGGGAATGCTTTGAGGAGCATGCAGGTAGAATGTGTTTGCTTTTCATTAATAGTCATCTTATAGTCATGTCTCAGTGCCTAAAAAGCTTACAGACTAGTTAAGCTTTTAATCATAATCATATAAGAAAGTGATTACAGCTTTAATTATCTCAGATCAACTTTTAGTTGATAATAGGAATTTATAACATTAGTTTTAGAAATTTAATCGTTTTATGACATTTCATTTTATTCAGAAGTTACATATGAATAAATTGTGTTTGTTCATTTTTTTTTAAACAGACAAAAAATTTGGAGTGAAAGCTAGAATTAATGGAGCTCTAAATATAACTCTGAATTTGGTCAAACAGAATTTGCAGAATCATCGCTTGGTTTTGCCTTGTCTTCAGCTTTTACGAGTATATTCTGCCAACTGTGAGTATTTCAGAGCAGCTTTTAGTTAGCTCAGTGTTGTGAAGTTAACACAAAATGAAAATTTTGTACTTTAACTCCATAAATCTCTAAAATTTGTGGACAAGGAAAGAGAATATTTAATATGGCTCTTTGTAATTCTAACCCCCCACCACAAAAGTGAGGTAGGGTAAGAAGGTGAGTTGACAAAATCTTCAGAATTCTCATAATTCCCCCAGTTTGTAAAGGCATGTAGTAAGGGGGATGATTAGGTGGCCTGTGGAAAAGATTTGGAGGAATATGAGGATATTGGCAGCTGGAAAAACTGCTATGCCTATTTGGATTTTCACAGATGAGAGGAAAATTGAGAAGGAAGGAATGCGGTGGCATAGTCACATGGAGCTAATTCTCTTCAGTAATGAATAGGGAAGTAGCAGAACTGAAAATAAATAGCACAGGAGACTCTGAGGAAGCTGGAGAAAACAGTAATCACAGGGAGAGAGTCTCAGATGAAGTGTCTCCCAATGGGCACGCACACACACACACACACACATACACACATTCTCTCCCTCTCTCACTAATGTAATATTAGGTCCCAAGCCCCTGAGGTATGGATTTTCTTCTATTCCCTGACAATGGGTTTGGAATGATTAACAAAACACCCAGAATTGAGACTGTACAGTATATATTATTGCAGAACATCATCACAAAATAATGATAATCAAAGTGGTAGATGTGTGTGTGTGTGTATTTATTTATCTGTATCTATACTTTGACAGTATAGCTAAAGGTGTACTCACAGGAAAATAGTTTTGAACACTTAAATAATTAATACTTAAATAATTAAGAAGTGCATAAGGAAATGAATTAATTGGCTGTTTAAACAAAGAAATTAGGAAAAGAGCAATAAACATAAGGGAAGCAGAGGAATGAAATTGTAAAGAAAAAATACGTTATGAAGTCTTCAAAAGTTGATTTAAAAAATAAAACAGATAAACCACTGAATGAAGGAAAATGGAAGACAAAACAGACTAAAATTAGAAGCGATAATGGAGTAATAAACAGATATAGAGGAAATTAAAATTGTCATACAAAACTTGAGGAACTACATTTTTGGTGGCATTTTATTTAATTAAGCACCAGGAGGCCAGTAAACAGTGTATCTATAATTTTTAAGCAATATTTGTTCAGGATTGAAAATGTTAGGCACAATTTTCTGGTTAGGTAATTATTTGCATGTTCTGTCTAAAGTTGTTACCTGTTTTTCCCTACTGCAGTCGCTTTAGTTAAGGTTCTCATTACCTCTCACCTAGACCACAGTCTCCTAATGTGTCTCTCAAATCCATCTTTCCTACGATGCTGTTAGATCTGACCTGTATCTAAAATGCAGATCTGATTTGTTGTTCCTTTTGGGTAATTCCCTGCAGTTGAAAGAATTAACAACTTCTAGGACCTTTCATAATTTGTTCTAACTTCTTTTCCCACCTCATCTTCCCATTGGCATGCCTTTGTCTAACACTTTGTTTTAACAACATGTAACTGCAATTTCCCTGCAACTTCCCATTAAAAAATAAAGCAAAAAAAAACCCTTCCTTTGAAGTATTGACTAAGGTGGACTTTACGAGGGACTTGAGTTCACATTTACTAAACAATTTCAGAGCAGCTTTTAGTTAGCTCAGTGTTGTGAAGTTAACACAAAATGAAAATTTTGTATGTATATGTTTTTGGTTATGTATCACACGTATACACATTTCTACTCCCTGAGGTTTTAAAATCACTTTACATCTTTTTTTTCACCTTCCCAGCTGTGAATTCTGTATCCTTAGGGAAAAATGGAGTTGTGGAACTGATGTTTAAAATCATCGGACCATTTAGTAAGAAGAATTCCAGTCTTATGAAGTGAGTAAATGTTTTAAGTGTAAATAGAGGTATACCCTTTGTTATTTTGGGCCTTACCATCTTGATCTGTACAATGAGCAGGTTGAGTTAAATTGTATCTAGGGTCCTTTCTCAGTTCTTAAATAGTGATTTAATTATGATAAAGATTTTCTTTAGTATAAAGTTTAATCTTCAAAAATATATCAAAATTAGATAAATTCATTGAACATAGTGTTATGGAAATTCAGACTTTGAACATTCCTAGGTACTATAATAGGAAAAAAGACCATTTATAAATCTCATTCATTCAGAAACATTTATTGAGTGCCTACTATATTCCCTACCCAATTTTACAGTCTTTTAATGACTACTTCCTTCAGTCTTACAATTATCTGGATATATTTTAAATTTATACATTTCTTTTTTGTCAGAATCATGTTATTCTTTTTCTTACTTTGAGATATGTATATATATCTCAAAATATGTGTTATATATGTGTGTATTTGTGTGTGTGTGTGTATATATATATATATATATATATACACACATCCATAAATAAATAAATAATAAATAAATACACGCACACACACACATATGCACATATTCATTTGTAGGTCTTTCAACCTCAGAAAATAAAAGCAGTTTCCAGTTATTTCATTATGTTTAGTACTTTCTTAAGCCAAATTAATGGTCATTCTTTAAAAAAAATTTTTATTATGGAATTTTTCAAATACAGCATTTATATTATATTAATTATTACTTATTATATTCAACAGTTATCAACATTCTGCCATGTTTGTTTCATTTATTCCCCCTCCAGACTTTTATTTATTTTTCCTGGGGTATTTTTAAGCAAATCCCAGATGTTATCCACATATATATGAATTTCTGTAAGCAAATACCAGATATTTTCTCACTTTTCCCCTAAATACTTCATTATGTAACTCTGCTAAATAGGGACCTAAAAAATAACCATAATACTATAATCATGCTCAACAAAATGATTAATTCCCTAACACAATCTAAAATCCAGTGTGTTTAGTTTTCTCCAGTTGTCTCCAAATGCCCTTTAAAGCAAATATCAGCCATGACACTTATACTGTAAATTCTTTAGTATGATCACTATCAGACATAGTTTTTTTCTTTTAGTGTTACCAAAGTATTATTTCTTTGTTCAACAATATTAATAATTCTTTAAGATCATCTAATATTTTCTGATTGTCTAAGGAATGTCTTTTTTTTACAGTTGGCTTGTTCAAATCAGGATCCAAATAAGGGCTCTACATTCTATTTGATTGATAAGTCTTGTAATTTTTTGCAGTCAATAACAGGCCCCCTACTTTTTTTTTTTTTTTTTTTTAAATCTTCATCCTTCCTGTTTTTTTAAATTTATTTATTTATGGCCGTGTTAGGTCTTCGTTTCTGTGCGAGGGCTTTCTCTAGTTGTCGCAAGCGGGGGCCACTCTTCCATCGCGGTGTGCGAGCCTCTCACTATCGTGGCCTCTCTTGTTGCGGAGCACAGGCTCCAGATGCGCAGGCTCAGTAATTGTGGCTCACGGGCCCAGTTGCTCTGCAGCATGTGGGATCTTCCCAGACCAGGGCTCGAACCCATGTCCCCAGCATTGGCAGGCAGACTCTCAACCACTGCATCACCAGGGAAGCCCCCCCCTACTTTTCCATTCTGTTTTGTTTATTTGTTGAAGGAACTGGGTGGCATCTTATAGAATGTCCCAACATAGATTAAGATGACTGTATACTGGGGTCACTTAATTTGTAGGTATATCCCTCAAATTTTCTGTAGACTGATGGAGCTTGAGGCTTGATTAGATTTGTTTTTTTTTTTTTTTAATGGTCAAAATATTTCATAGTTGGTGCTGGGTCTCTGTTTTGCACCCCTTAAAATCATTGAGTTGAAATGTTCCATCCTCTTTCACCTAAAAACTTAGCAATATTTCATAGCATTGCCTGATCCATTATTTCTTAAAAGGTTCCAAAATAGTGACTTTTCTAATTTTCTCATTCTTTCTGCTTTTATTAGCTGTGATTCTTTTATAAGGAAGAACTTGTCCACATCAACTATTTGGTTAAATTTTACAAATGAATAACGTCCAGAACATGCCCAGTCTTTTCACCCTTTCTTAATAAAGGTCAGATATTTAGCTTTTACCCTTCTTGAAAATGGAAGCTTACTTGCACATATAATTATTTATTAAATATTTTTTGGTGGGATGACAGCATATTTACTTATACAAAGATCATACACACAGTCTTAGAGCATCTGATGAGATGTGACAAGATAAAGAAAATGATTGTTCACAATTAGTAGAACCAACTTCCAGCACTGATGTAGTGTAGTGAGTGGGCTCTGGAGCCAGGCAGAACTCGATTTGTGTGTTAGCTCTTACTGGCTTCATGATATGAAGTAAGTTGCCTAACTTTTTATGCCCCAGTTTCCTGTCTGTAAAATGGTAGTATTTGTGCGTACATCATGAGGTTGTTACGAGGATTTAATGAGGTGATTCTTGTAATTAGCACAATGCCTATATTAATGCAGTGTAATTAGTTTAGGTGAGTAATGTAGTAATGTGGATGTGAATGAATCCTAGTTAATATTAAAAACATATTCTTTATCTTTAAAATTGTTATGCCTTGTCTCTTCTTGATCTTTAAAGTACTTTAAAATTAATCTTTATCTTGGTTATGATCTCCTACTTAAGATCTACATTACTCTATTGTAACCAAGTTACCAAATCTAATATAAAAAGTTCCTAGGAGAAAAGAACATTTCACAAGTATCTGTATAATATACAACGTGGAATATTTCCAAAACCATGTAGAAATCAGTGGGTCTAAACTTCTGAGAAAGCAATGTAAGTTATCTACATTATTCCTTCATTCTTTTTTCTATATTTTAAAAAGAAAAATTCTTTAAACTTTATTTTTACTTTAAAAAGGATAAACCATTCATTGACCAGACATCTATATCATGATTCCTTTATTTTGAATAATTGTAGGATCCTCCCCCTTAATTAAACAATCTCAACATCTAGAGCATTTGTATACCAGTTCTTCCTCCCCTTAATGCCCTGCATTTAGTTAGTTGAAGAAGATTGAGGGTTATTATTTATGTTTGAAGAGCAACACTTCCCTTTAGAATTTCCTTTCCTTTCCATTTTAGGTTTTGGATTTAAACATTGTTAATCTAGAAGGAAGCAACTCTAAAAGTTATTGTAACTCTTTCCGAGTTTCACTACAGGTTTGGAGGTTATTGCAAGGATTGACGCCCCCCCAACTTAAATGACTTCATGAGTACCTGGGGCTTCAGTTTCTCATCCCTCGCTGCTCCCAAATGAATAAGCCACAGGCTGCTTTTAAAGCCATTGTTAGTTATGTTATTCTGTGTGGGACTTATGAAGACTGAAAAATATATGAGGAAGTATAAAATATTGGTGCTGAGAAATTCTAATCAACATATAAAAATGTACTTTTCAATAAATACTATTCTGTAATTGTTGGGTAACTTTTATATTATAAATTCATACTGGCTTATAACTGACATAGAATTACAGAAATTCCTTTGTACTGAAGTTTTAAAAAATACCTTTTAAAAATCATCTTGGTAAAACTGTCAAGACGACTTTGCACCAAACTTCATAATTTCTTTTCATCTAATGGGGCTGTGGAACAAGCATGATGGGCAGAAGGAATTGGGTGTCTATCCAGTTTTGGCAGTGTTGAAGAATAAACATCAAGAGAAAAACATGTAGTTTAAGGCTTAGAAAATGTCAGAGCACTTCTGTTTGGTTCAAATGTGTTGTAAACAACTGCCAGCAGGCAGAAAGACTGTTTCTGAAAGTACTGTTAAGATTTTTAAAATTTTGAATTAAGACTTAGCTGTAAATGGGAAAATTCTGAGTTCATTGCAAATGATTGCTGCTAAGCGATTGTACTAGTTTCCTAGGACTGTTGTAACAAAGTACCTAGTACAAAGTTGGTAGTTTACAATAACAAATTTATTGTCTCTGGAGGCTGGAAGTTCAGAATCAACTTGTCAGCAGGACCAGTGTTCCCTTTGTAACCTGCAGGGGAGAATCCTTCCTTGCTTATTCCTAGCTTTTGGTGGTTTGCTGGCAATCTTTAGTGTTCCTTGGTTGTAGGTGCAACATTTCAGCCTCTGCCTCTGTCATCATATGGTGTTCTCTCCTTGTGTGTCTGTCTTCAAATAGTCTTCCCTCTTTTTATAAGAGCATCAGTCTTGATGGATTAAGGGCAGTCTACTCCAGCATGACTTCATTTTAACTAATTACCTCTACAAAGACCCTGTTTCCAGATGAGGCCAAGTTCTGAGGTGCTAGAGGTTTGGACTTCAACATATCTTTTGGGAGGAGACTGACATTTCTGATTTCATAATTTTCTTTCTCAACAAGAATCTTGTGTGATTTATTTTTCATGTCACTTAGTTTTTATGTGACCCTAGGCATATTATATTCTGAAATCCTTAGTTTCTTTATTCATAAAATGTGCCAATTCTATGGACTAGGAATTTTCTTTTTAAAGAATTAAACTAGAAAACACATATACAAGGCATGTGTAACAATTTTTGGCATTTATCAGGTCTTGCTGAATGAAGTCTTCTTTTCTTTTTTCCCCAAAATTGCCATTGTACTTAGAAGATCCATTTAGTTCTGATTTTGACCAATTTAAAAGTCATCCTTATTCTGATAGTTTTACAGTCTTAAGTGCATTTTATTGCATAGTTATAAGATTATGAAAAGTTTCTTACTGATGATTCAGTGCTGTGAAAATTCTGTTAATAATTTTATAGTTTTCATTTACTTTTAACTTGCCATTACCAAAACTGCACATTGTTTTGAGAAAGTTACATGCAGGAGTTTATATTTTTTAGAGCATATACTGTTGTTTTTATTTTACAAATGTTATCATAAATAAATGTTTATATGGGTGCTTTATTTGTGTCAATAAACCAAAATGTAACTGTTAACAACTTGCTCTAGAGGGTAGCAGTAATGAGCATTTATTATAAATGAGCACTTAGTCTGTACCTAGTCCTGGATTATTGTTTCAGGTTTTATTTTGAACCAATATCCATCTTAAATCAGTATCCGTTTTAAATCTTCTAAGTCATCTTAGAAGTCATCATCTGGTCATGCTATGTGTACCACGAATGTGTATGCAGCTTTATTAACTTTATTACCTTGTTTTCAGTTTTAATTTCTTGAGTAGTTTTTCCATAGATGTGTACACTTTATTACATTATCTAGATTGTAAAATTATCTGTGAAAGAGATAACTGTTTTCTAATTTTATACCCATGAAGAACCTGCTACTGTGGGTATCTAGTAGGCATTCAACAAATGCTTAGTGATGAGTGAAATGCTTAAATTTGACAGTGTACAGATTTTTATGCAAATTAATTATCCTTGTTGAAATCTTACTAAGAGGTACTGGCTTATATTTTTAAAGTTCCTGAAAGTTCCATTTCTTCAATAACTCATTTTTAAAAAAATATTTGAATTACAGGTTTTCCACAGTGATGTCATATATATTTTTAAAGCTGATTAATGGCCACTGATTTCACTGTGTGTAACTGTACATTTATATTCAAAGAATATATAAGTCCTCTAATGGGCGGTGAGAAATTTTGAGATGTTAATTAGGTCATTATTCTCTTTGGTGCCGTATGGCTGAAAAATGTTAAGGGTTCATACTTCCTCTCCCCAAACCTCCTAGTTCCAAAATATTTTACATTTGTTATCACATTAAATGTTAGGATTATTGCTTGATAGAGCTAAAATACTTTGAAGTCAGATACCTACGAATATCTATAGAATTTTGTAGTCGCAAACTTTGTGTTAAAACTTGTTTTTGTTTTAATTTTTTTGTGAATCAGAATCTATGATTCTTAGTATTATTCCTTTGTGAACTCTGTCCCAGTCAGACACAGGTACAATGATTCCATTCACCTAACCTCCGATAACGAAGACTTTTAGACATTGTTAATTTTCTTCTTTTTCTTTCTTAAACATTTTTTTTTGGTGCTCTTTTGTTGATATTTCAATCTTCCTCATATCCAATTTTAACCTGAAGGAAGTGAGGCATATAGAGAAATGCCATATGTAATTGATTATAACAGGAATGACATTTGGAGTAGATACTAATAACTTATCTGAAAAGATTGTATGAATTTACTATTGTAGATTAATTTTACTAGTTTTGTTGTTGTTTGTGTTTTCTCATGTTGACAGGGTTGCTTTAGACACTCTTGCTGCATTGCTAAAATCAAGTAAGTTTTTAAATACTAGAAATACTAGATACTATTTTCTGAGTATTCTATCTACTATGTTAAAGAAACTGGAAATGTAGATTTAGTTTATGTTTATAAAGCTTGTTCATAATAATGTCAAAGTTGATTTTATCTTTTAGTACAGTTGATTGATATACATCATAACTAAGATCATTTATGTTTATTGAGCTCTAATTTATCAGTACATTTATATAATTTATTCAAGTATATTGACTTCCTTTTTCTAAGTTACTTTTATAAACATAAAGCCTTGTTAGTAGGGGAAAGTAATATGTAAATATTATATAGTATCATTTTGAAAAAGTGATGCTAACATGGCCTTGAGAACATCTACCATGAAGAGTATCTTTGACAACTACTGTCTCTGTATAACATTATGATTTTCAGTTAGGACCTCTTTATTAGAAGTATTATTTCTACCATAAAATTCAAATTTATAACATTAAAAATGACTTAATGTAAATTTACACTTTGCTAAATGCATTTACAGACTAAAGCACAATTTTTTTAATCTTCAAAATTGAAGTTTTGGAGGAAATGTGTCTTAACACAATATGGTGTTTTTGGAGAGTAACCATCTGCATTATGTGCTTTTTTTCTCTCCATGATACTCAGTGTCTGTATTTTAAATATTAATTTTTGTTAGCGCTCCCATTCCCCCATTCCATTGGTTGATTAAATTAACATCTTATTTAATCACAATAACATTTAGTCCTAAAGATCTATGTTGATGGCTTTCAATGTTATTTTTCCCCAAAACTGTCTATTGAGGGTGAGAACAACTTGCCCTTAAGTTTGATGAGAAGAACAGTAGCAAATGATTAATCGATTGAGAATCTGATATTTGGTAATGATTTATTAAATTTAAAGAATCACCTTAGGTATTAGTATTATATACTAGAGTGCATAAAGTTCAGTTAACAGTTTTATCCTTGAAATGAAATGTGTGTTATTCAATTAGATTAGCTATGTAGCTTTGTTTTCATATATGATGTGATAAACTTTAGACCAAGATTAGAATACTTGGATTAATTTCAAAGATATTTGTAGCCTTGCTTTGATGTGCCCTCCCTGCCTTTGTGGTTCAAATTGTTTAAAGATTAATTTTTAAATTAATGTAGGCATATTTTTTGATTTAGAGTAGATTAAAATAGCCATTAAAACTAAACTCTTATTAAAGCTTACTAATTTTCAGAATCACTGATGACAAAGTCACTAATTTGAAGTCAGTAAAAACTAAAACTCTTAAGTTTCAAGTATTTTTAGATATCAGTTAACCTAAAATGACTGAAATGCTGATATCTTCAGTTTTAAATAATACGCTTCCTTTTACTCCCTCCCTTCTTCTCCTTCAAAGGAGGATGGTGGGCAAACATATCTGTTTGCTCCATCAGGTAAAAAAGTAACTGACAAGTAAAGGCTCCTGGATTGCAGATAGCTCTGTTCACTTCTCTTAAGAGTCACTCAGCACCTGTGTTTGAGTTATGCACAAGTTTTTTATCTGATCTTCAATAAAGAATTTAAATATTTCTCATAAGTACCATTTAGGCTTTTGGGAATTCCAGTGGAATCTGGAATTACATTTGTAGCAGTGGAATCTGAAATTACATTTGTAGCTCTTCCAGACACAACAGAGGTATTAAACCTTTTACATAAGAAAGTGCCCTGCTCCTGCCCCTGTGAGTTTCTTCCAGCTCTCAAATATCAGAACATAATTTCTAAGAGGGCATTAATAAGTTTGTTGATCTCAGTGTCTTTATGTTTTAGGTGGGTATTAGCACATTTAAAACTGTAGTAACTCTTTCAGGCAACTAAAAGCAGCACAGCCTTACTGTTGCATTATCTTAGTGTCCATGCCATGAGCCAGGTGGTCATTTTATACGTAAACATAGATGAGGAAGAGATTGGTATTTCTTTCTAATTAAACAACCTCAGATGGGTTGGTATTCCACATTATCTTGCACTCTTATCATTGGCCCACCCATGTGGTGCTGGGTGGCTCAGGATGTTGCTAAGATATGATTCCCTTGCTCTCATCTTAGTGAAATGCACCCTTCTGGTTAAAAATCTTAAATATTAACATTAAAAAAATGAAGTACATCAGATTTATGGATTTATTTCTGTTAATTTTACCCCAATAAAATTGACTGTTTACAAAAAAAATTTTTGATGTAGTTTTTTCATATATTAAAAAAATTAATGACAATAAAGCACTATCTTCTAATCATATAATGCTTCTTACATTTCACTTACTAAAAAGTTGTTTAAGTATTTTTCACTTAGCTTTGTTGTAGCATGGATATTTATATAATTGTGGGGGTAATTAAAATTTAAAATAATTTCAATAGAAACACATAAAATTTGTAGTAGGAGCTACAATCCAATGGAGTTTATTTCACACAAAGATTGTAATAGAAGTTGCAATAATGATAATGGCTTTTAACAAAATCATAGTCACAGCTAGTGAGGTAAAGGCTTATATATTCCTTTTGGTGTAATGAAAGTCAGTATATTCATAAGTTTTAAAATATATGAAAGTTTTGTTAGTATTAACATTTAAAAATATACAACCTTAATTGTGTTAAAGATATTTTGATATTTATTAACCACAAAACAATATATGGGCAGGTTTCTGGAAAATTACCTGGAACTTGTCATATTTATTTTGTTAGCTAAAAAATATTTAAATATGTGGTTGCCATTTTTTTTTGGAAAAAAAGTATTGTAAGACTTCATTACAGTATTGTGGTTATGTTTTTAATTTGATTTATTCTACCAGTGTCTCTTATTATTTAAAAAATATTCTTTCTCAATTTTCTTTTGTTAAAGAAACAAATGCCAGGAGAGCTGTAGACAGAGGATATGTCCAAGTCCTTTTAACAATTTATGTAGATTGGCACCGCCATGATAATCGGCATAGAAACATGCTCATTCGAAAAGGAATTTTACAGAGTTTAAAAAGTGTGACAAGCATCAAGTTGGGAAGAAAAGCATTTATTGATGCCAATGGGATGAAAATTCTTTATAACACTTCGCAAGTGAGTTTTTAATTTTCTTCCTATTATTATGATTATCTATTAATGATAGGATTTGGTTCTTAAGAATACTTATTATTTCTAAAAATACTCAAAAAGTATGATAAATATATTAAAAAAATCCGAAAGCCAAAAGGCACAATCGTTTCTGAAATGTGACATCAGACTGAGTTCGAGAAAGTGCTCAGTGCATATCTCTGCAATATGAGGTTTTTCCCCCATACGTAAAAGGAAGATGTATATAAATCTCTCCACTGGGCAGGAAGGGATTCCATATAGCCACGTTTTCTAAGGTGTGCAGTTGGCTGTACTCAGTTTTGTATGTTCCCCTCATAAGTATTCATGAATCCTTTATGGCTGGTCAGGCAGATATGCTGTTTGTGAGTGTTCTCAGTGTCTTTCTTCTGGAGAGAATATTTTTAAATAGTGCAGGTACAAAAGTGAAACCTGGCGTTAGGAATCCTGGTTCTGCCAGCCATCTTACGCATAAACCTTCTCAACAATATCTTTAGCAAGATTCTAGCATCTGTAGAAGACTGTCAGTTATGGAGAGTGGGGATATTGCAAAGAAACCTTTTATTTTTACAAGGCTATAATTATTAGAACAAAATCTGTCTTGAAAATTCCAACCAGTCATCTTGGTTGTGCCCTCTTGGTCTTACGCACAACAAATAATCTTTTTCTGTGTGAGAGTAGTTAAGAACACGTATTTTATGTTAACTCTTAGCTTTTTCTTTTCTAGATCAATCACATGCACTTATTTTTACTATTCCTAATATAGACAGTGATGGATATTTAATATATGAGGAAGAATTTGGTTGACTTTGTTTATGCCACCTCACATTTATGAGCCTTAGTTTTTCATCTGTTTTGACAGGTCAGGTGTGAAGATTTCTATTGAAAATTTCACAGGTTATCAAAGTGCCATCTAAAGCCATCTAAATGTCAATTGTCAATAATAATAACAGTGTTATATGAAATAGTTTCAAATTCCCTGTTCACTAGTCCTTCTCAAGATTAGATACCAGGATAGCAAATTAAACTCTTACAACTTAAAATTGTGATATTCAGGCTATTCTTTTATAAGTTGAACAGCTAACTTATTAGGGGTACTATTGCATGATAACTGATAGAATTTTGAGAAGAGCTCAGCCAAATGCACATTCCTTTTTATTTTCTACACCTTTCTTAATTTCTTAATCTTTCTTCTTTTTTTCTTCTTCCCTTAAATTTTCATTTTTATTTTATACCCTAGGCTTGCTAAATGCTCCCTGAGTCACTCATAGATATTACTTAGTGCTTTGGTGACTTCTGGAACCAAAGATGGTACTGATTTCTGCTTAGTTAAGATATTTAAGGAACATTACTGCTAAATTTGCCATATGAGGTTCTTACTTACAAAGAGATATTTCTGATTAGTCAAAGCTGTTTTATAATTATGTTAAAAATATTCGTTTTTGTGATATTTGCCTTTTGAAATTATTAATATATTACTTTCTGAAGTCATGTAAAATTGCTTCACTTATTCACCAAAGGCACATTATCTTTTTTTTCTTTTCTTATAAAACAGGAATGTTTGGCAGTCAGGACCCTTGATCCTCTTGTCAACACCTCCAGTCTGATAATGAGGAAGTGTTTCCCTAAAAATCGCCTGCCACTCCCAACGATTAAAAGTTCTTTCCATTTCCAGTTACCAGTTATTCCTGTGACTGGACCTGTGGCCCAGCTCTACAGTTTACCCCCTGAAGGTAGGACCACATGCTTCTTGCTGACTTTCAGTGGTTATTGGAATTGTGTGACTTTATCTATTTTTGCTTTTGTTCATCTCCCTAGCAAAAGAAGGCTTTAATGAACATGATAAACTTTCATATTATTTTTTAGTTAATAAATATTTCTTCAAATATAAGAAATTGAGGTTGAGTAATTAAGGGAAGGAATGTGGGGTGTGCTACATATGTGGAAATGTGAATTGTGAAAAATTTAAAGCGCCACACAGGAACAGTATTTGATAGTTTATATAAATTTTCAAAATCTAAGAATGTAAACATTAACTGTTTAGGTAATTATATTTGAGCTTATATTTGTAGCTTTTTAATGAACTTCATTTTTTAAAGTTAAAGATGTCTAGTCATCAGACATGTTATGGTTTATGTTTAACAAAACTTGAACAGTTACTTACCTGATAGAAAATATGAAATGATCATAAATTGGCTTTTTGTCATTTTTGGTGCAATATTGTATACATAGCAAAGGAAGTAAGGGTTTCCACTTCTTAATGTGGGCAAAAAGCAAAATTTTTTTTTTTTTTAATTTTATTTATTTATTTATTTACTTATGGCTGTGTTGGGTCTTCGTTTCTCTGCGAGGGCTTTCTCTAGTTGCGGCAAGCGGGGGCCACTCTTCATCGCAGTGCGCGGGCCTCTCGTTATCGCGGCCTCTCTTGTTGCGGAGCACAGGCTCCAGACGCGCAGGCTCAGTAGTTGTGGCTCACGGGCTCAGTTGCTCCACGGCATGTGGGATCTTCCCAGACCAGGGCTCGAACCCGTGTCCCCTGCATTGGCAGGCAGATTCTCAACCACTGCGCCACCAGGGAAGCCCAAAGCAGAATTTTTTTGATAAGACATAGCAAAATTAAAAAGAGAAAGTAGTCTAGGCTATTAATAGAATTTCTAAAGTATTTTCTTGTTAGGTGATCACTTTTTTAAAAAAATAAGAGGTTTTTAATTATATTGAAAAGCAACTCTTTGAAGTAAGTGATTTAAGAAAATTTTCAAGTAATTAGAATTAGTTTATTATCCTTGATATAGACTTACCTATGGTATATATCACAGAGTTCACTGTTATGATTTCATTTCTAAAGTATTTAGTTATTAAAGTAGAAGTTTAGTCTACACAAAATATCAAAATGGATTATTCAGAAACTTCCTTTAAAAGGTTTAAAAGTCTAAGTCTGGGGCTTGATTAAACATAGCTAAGTGAAAACAGTGATGTAATTGCTTCTTTTCATTCCATTTAAAATTGCCAACAGACTTCAAAAATAGGGGAAAAATCTGTACTGAATCTGAAAACTAGATAAAAGGAGCATTCCCATGGAATAAACATAGGGTGTGCAACAAACATGTTGGAGAAAAGAATAGATTAAGGAAGAGTGTCAACTCTATTCACCCTTCTATGAAATGCAGTACCTCTGGCTCCAGGTTGAGGGCCACTAGTACCTAATTTGGAGGGACAATCAAGGAGCTGTTGGAATTTCTTTCTCTCTCTCAATGTAGGATTATGGAGGTTTAAGTGGTGGTCTAACTGGTAGAAAGCTTGTGATACTTCGCTATATGTGGCAGGTAGTAACACTGGGAGAGAGATAGGATATACCCCAGAGTGTTCTTTGTTCCGTGTCCAGAATAATCACATGGCTAGAGAAAGCTGACTTGTAGTGCAGGGAATATATCAAACATGGGGGAAGAAAAGACAGAGATAATATTTTTCTGAGGGTTCCTTTTCTGCATCATTTCAGACTGATGGATCACTGAACTAGAAATGGAGACTTTAATTGACTAAGAAGGCTTCATGAATAAGATGTGAGAGCAGGGTTCTAATAGCAATTGCATAGACACAAAGAAAACACCCTGCTCTCCATCATTTTCTCACATATCAGGCTTCATTACATTTATCACAATTTTCATTAGTTTTTACCATCCTCAGTTAGACTGTAAATTCCACGAAGCTAGGACTGTTGTTTTTACCTTCATTTCATCCTCAGCATGCGTTAGATTGCATGAGTTGTAATAAATGTGCATTTAACATTTGTTAATGGGTGAATTGAGCTGGACTCCAGACTTATTCTCTTAAACATTTAATGCCAAAAGATAGTGAAGCAGACTCTGGAGATTCGAAGGAAAAGTTCTGACTCAAGATTTCTGAACCCTTATTAGAAGCCACCCATATGTGAAGGTGACATATTCTTAGATATGCAAGGGTACAGAAGCATATTGCCCAGGAACCCTTCTGAAGTAATTATATTAAATAATACTTCAGCCAGGCCAGTGATGAATTAAGTCAAGAATGCAGAAGACATGGTAGTAGAGTAATTGTCTTTAACATTACAAATTGTTAATTATGTAATACTAAACAGTTGCTCTACTATTATTTTGAAATATATCAACTAATTTTTGGTGGAAGATACATAATATACGGCTATAGTAAACTGGGTCTTTTGCAATTTATATTCATAGATTTCTTAAATTATAATATTGTTGTATTTCTAAGATGGTAATTATAGAAATAGTGGCCCAAATATGTGTTTCAAAATGTAAAAGTAACATCTAGAGCAGAGATCCTTAGACTAGAATCTACTGAACCATGGGAATTCATGGATGGACCTCAGAGACTAAGAACCCTTTGAAATTCTGTATAAAATAATGTATATTCCTTCTTGGAAAAAATTCTTGAAGAGGTCCATCCATCACTGCTATAGAAAAGTAAGAAAAATTCCAAGATGCACAAAATCCGGAGAATGCTGAATACAAAGCAAGAACAAGCAAATCAGTTTCAGTAATAAGATATCTAAAAGGATAAAATACTCCCATTAAAAAAAAAGAGACTCTCAGGTTGGGTTAAAAACAAAATCTAAGTAGCTGATGCATCCTAGAAACTCTTAAAACAGCAAGACTGAAAGCTTAAAATAAACAGATTGGCAACTGTGTATCTGTTTTTCTCAGCTCAAGAAAGGTGAGGAAGACATTATTACTACCCCACAAAATATAGATACAGAACAAAAGGTTTAAAGCAAGATATCAAAGATGATTTTATACAAGCTAGATAATAACAAGTGTGCCAAGCACTAGAACAAAGGTAGATAAAGCTATAATTATTTGGATAATATGGAGAAATTGATAGAAACACAGCATTAGTGGGTGATTTTAATATACCTCTAAGTTCTTGGCAAGTTAAATAGAGGAGATCCAGTCAATCTAAGTGGATGCTAAAGATAGCTCCTGTTAATACATTTGAAAATATGATTGAGATGGACAATATTTTAGGGAAATATAGGTAATTAAAATTGACTTAAATAGTAGAAAACCTGCAACTGAATATGAAATCAAGTTGCCTTCAGTGAAGACACCAAACAATGATGACTTTATAGATTAGTTCTCTCAATTTTCAAGAAATTTTCCTATGCTTTATTTTCCAGAGCATAGAAAAAAAGAAAAGTTTAGAAGCTAGTATGTTGCTGAAATCAAAACCTGGTAAGAATAACCTGAAACAACTTACAGATCATTGTCACTCATGAAAATAAATCTAAAAATCTAAAATACTAGTAAATTGAGCGGCATTTTCAGATATAGGACACTTTGACAAAGTAAGGATTATTAAGACTTTAATTAAAATTTATCAGTAGGTCAAAGCAAGAAAACCAGTGATTATCTTAATAAATGCAGTGAAGAGTTTTGATAAAAATCATTATTAGTTTCAGATAAAACTTCGTAAGGAATATTTTCCATGCTAGCTGAGTATTATCTAACTCAAATCAGCAACCAACATTACAAATAGTTATGAAGTGTTAGAGGAACCCTTTCTCAACCATTATTAGTTAACATTGTTTTGAAAACTCTGGCCAAATCAATAAGACAGGGAAAGGAAAGGTATTAATCATTAAAAGAGTGAGATAAAGTTATATCAGTGTCTGCAGAGGATGTTATTGCTCGTGTGGAAAATCCAAGCAAATCAATTATAAAATGTATCTTAAACCAGATGAAAGTTCAGTGAAGTCCTGTTTACAAGATAGACGAATAAAATTCACTAGTTTTCCTTCATGTGCACACGCGTGCGCGTGTGTGTATGTATATGTATGTATCAACAAAAAACAGTAACAGAAAACACAAAGGGAAAGATCACATTTATAGGAGCAATAGGATGAACAAAATAAACCCCTTGGAATATACTTTCCAAAACCTTATGGAAAGTGCTGACTTGTACTTTTTAATTGTTATATCATAGAGATATAGTATAATTTATCTAACTAGTTTCCTATTGATAGCCATTTAAGTTTTTTCCTGTGTTTTTGTCTTTACTATAAATGAGCCAAGGACATTTTGAAAACTAACAACAAGGATGATTTATATTCCCTGATTTTAATTGTGAGATTAAGTTATAATAATTGATATTTATTGGTGATGGTACAAGAATAGATCATTGGAATAGAAAAGAAGGTCTCAGACACCCTAAGCTATATAACATTTCACATCTGGCGTATGAAACCAAAGGAAAATACCTATAAAGGAAGATATTTGACAGGTTTGCCTAAAAATTAAAAACATATTTTCTCTTTGATACTGAACTGCATTTTCCCTTCTCCCTATCCAAGGAGTTCTCTTTCTTGTTTGCAATAGGCTTTTCTGAATTCAGTGCCTTCTTTTTTCCTAACAGTTCTTTTTCCAAATGTCAGTTTTTCCTATGTTTATCCACGACTAACTGGCATTAGTACATTGACATAAATAGACCCAGTTACTATATGCAATATAAATACTTACTTTGTGTGGTCTATTTCCAAAAGAATTTAGAGCAATTTGGTAACTCTGTCTGTTAGGATAGACTGAGCTGCTGTTACACAGTGACCCAGTACAGTACCACAGTCCCTCAAGCAACAATAGTAATAACAGACGTTTTTATAACACATACTCTCTCTTTTTTAAAAATAAATTTATTTATTTATTTATTGGCTGTGCTGGGTCTTTGTTGCTGTGTGCGGGCTACTCCTTGTTGTGGTGCATGGGCTTCTCATTGTGGTGGCTTCCCTTATTGTGGAGCATGGGCTCTAGGCGCATGGCCTCAGTAGTTGTGGCGCACGGGCTTAGTTGCTCCATGGCATGTGGGATCTTCCCGGACCAGGGATTGAAGCCATGTCCCCTGCATTGGCAGGCGGATTCTTAACCACTGCACCACCAGGGAAGTCCCATATAACACATACTCTTTGCCTGGCACGTTATATATATTAACTCCTTTAAGTCTCCCAAGAACAGTATGTGTGGGTATCTCCATTTTATAGGTGAGGAAACTGAGACACAAATAACTTATGTAACTTGCTCAAGGTCAAGTAGTTAGTAACTCAAGGAGCCAGGATTTGAATTAGGTATTCTGTCTCCAGAGCCCATTTGCTACACTGCCATGAGATAGATATTTTTTTTTTCTCTCACATACCCATCCAGAAGATGGGCAGGTGATCCTGGACAGTAGGCCTCTGTCCACCAGGTCATCAAAGGAAAAAGATTCTTTTTGTTTTCATCATCTCCTATGGTGGTTTCCTCATGTGCATGTGGAAAATGATAATGGAAGAAAATGGAGAGGGCAATTTTCTTTTTAAAGGATGTGACCTGGAGTTTGTATTTACAACTTTGCCTCACATACTATTGGTCAAAAATTAGTCATATGGCTGTAACTACTGTGAGGGAGGCTGGAATCTATAACCTCTAGCTAAAATTCAGAGGTTCTGTTACTGAAATGAAGGAGAGGAGAACAGATACTTGGGTGGGAGGAATTTATAATCTTTGCTATAAAAAAATCACATTGGAAATGGAAGTATAAAATGGAAGTTTAAAGAAGGTTACATCAGCAAGATGGAGGGGTAGGAGGTCCCAACACTTGTCTCCCCTGCAAATGCAGCAAAAACAATAACCAACCAACTACAAACTGATGAAAATATCTCAGGGATAGCTCTGAACTTCAATGAAGACGCATCAGAAACCATGCAGAACTCAAAACCTGAGGATGGCCACATAGAAAAGTACAGGAAGCATTTTATCTCCATCACCCCATCCCCCAGTCCAGAGCAGCTTGGTACCAGAGGGTTCCCCTCAGTAGAATTTTACCCCATGGAGAAAAGGACAGCAGAAGAATCCCAGTGAGCCTTGCTGCTGTGGATGTTTATAGCCTTTGTTTCCGAGGCCTCCCAAGTCTTCACCAAAGTTGATTTCAGCTGACGGAGCTGCCTGGAGTCCTGCCTCTTGAATTTGTTCCTTGGGGATGGAGCTGTTGCTGTGGGCTCATATAGCTGCTGCATCTCCCCTCAGCTGGACTCACTACAGTGAGCCCCAGAGCTCCAGACCTCATTTTCATGAGAGATCTGCACATTCTCGCACCTTAGACACCAATGCCACTGCCACAGCAAGTGCACCAGTGCCCAAGGACCCAGGCATTGTGGTAGTTCCACATGCACCTGATTGTAGGACCCTGTCTGGCTCTGTTACTGCTGTGAGATCCAGCATACCAGATCAGGTGCCAAGGGGGATCCCCTTAGCTAGAACTTCCTCGTATAGGCAGAAAAGAGGAGTACAAGAAGACCCTAGCAGCCTTTGCCCCTGAGGATCCCAGTAGCCCTAGCCACCACTGCTACCTGAGGACCTCCATAGTATAGGCCACAGAAGACCCCTACAGTCAGTGCTGATGTTGACCTCAACTGACGGAGCTGCATAAAGACGCCACCACTGTGCCTTCCCAGGAAGCAAAGATGCTGCATGCTACCCAGCTGGTGCTCTTGCAGTCACCTTCAGGTGAAAGTCTTTCCCTACCCAAGCCAGTCCAAAAAGGCTGGAAGAGTTGACTGCATCCTCAGATGTGCAGACATCAATACAAAACCTTCAGAAACCTGGAAAAGCAAGGAAACATGACACTGCCAAAGGAACACAGTAACTTCTCAGTAACTGAACTTAAAGAAATGGAGATCTGTGAGTTATCTGAAAAAGAATTCAAAATAAAGAAGCTCAGATACTTCAAGAGAAGACAGGAGCAATTCAGTGAACTTAGGAAAACAATACATGAACAAAATGAGAAGTTCAACAAAGAGAAAGAAATCATAAAAAGAACCAAATTCTGGACCTGAAGAATACAATGAATAATGCAATAGAGAACTTCAGTATCAGGCTCAATCAAGCAAAAGAAAGAATCTGTGAACTTGAAGACAGATCTCGTGATATTATAAGGTCAGAGGAGAAAAAGAAATCAGAAAGAAAAAGAGTGAAGAAGGCCTATGTGAATAGTGGAACACGATTAAGTGAAACAACATCTGTGTAATGGGAGTCTCAGAAGAAGAAGAAGAGAGAAAGGGACAGAAAACTTATTTAAAGACATAATGGCTGAAAACTTACCAAATCTGGTGAAGGTATGGCTATGTAGGTGCACAAGCTCAAAGATCTGCAAATAGATTCATCCCTAAGAGATCTTCACCAAGACATTTTCATCAGGCTCTTAAGGCAAAGGGAGGATTTTGAAAGCAACTAGAGAAATAACTTGTTACCTACGTGGTAATCCTGATAAGCCTATTAGTAGATTTCTTGGCAGAAGCCTTGCAGGCCAGGAGAGAGTGGGATGATACATTCAAATTGCTTGAAGAGAAAAACTGTCAATCAAAAACACTTTACCCGGGACTTCCCTGGTGGTGCAGTGGTTAAGAATCTGCCTGCTAATGTGGGGGACATGGGTTCAAGCCCTGGTCTGGGAAGATCCCACATGCCACGGAGCAACTAAGCCCATGAGCCACAGCTACTGAGCCCACGTGCCACAACTACTGAAGCCCGTGCACCTAGAGCCCATGCTCTGCAACAAGAGAAGCCACCGCAATGAGAAGCCTGCACACTGCAATGAAGAGTAGCCCCTGCCTGCTGCAACTAGAGAAAGCCCATGCACAGCAATGAAGACCCAACACAGCCAAAAATAAATAAATAAATTAAAAAAAAACTTTACCCATCAAAGTTGTCCTTCAGAAATGAAAGAGAGATAAAGAGTTCAGCAGAAAAACAAAAGCTGAATGCCCACTCTCACCATTTTTACTCAGCATAGTACTAGATATCCTAATTATAGCAATTAGGCTAGAAAAAAGAAAGAAAATACATCCAAGTCAGAAAGGAAGAAATGAAATCATCTGTTTGCAGATGACATTATCTTATATATAGAAAACTGTAACATCTCCACCAAAAAACTGTTAGAACTAATAAATGAATTCAGTAAAGGTACAGGACACAAAGTTAATATACAAATCATCAGTTGCGTTTCTACACGCTAATAATGAACTATCTGAAAGAGAAATTAAGAAAGCAGTCCCATTTACAATAGCATCAAAAACAATAAAGTACTTACGAATAAGTTTTACCAAGAAATTGAAAGACCTGTACACTGATCAATAAGACGTTGTTAAAAGTTATTGAAGAAGACACACAAAAAAATTGAAAGATATCCTGTATTCTTGAATTGGAAGAATTAATATGAAAATGTTCATGCTGACCAAAGTGATCTTCAGAATCAGTGCAATCCCTATCAAAATTCCAGTGTCATTTTTCACAGAAATACAAAAACTGTCCTAAAATTTGCATGGAACCACAAAAGACCCCAGATAGCCAAAGCAATCTTGAGAAAGAAGGATAAAGCTGGAGGCATCACACTTCCTGATTTCAAGCTATTATGAAGCTATGGTAATCAAAATAGTATGGTACTCAAGTAAAGCAGGGCACATAGACCAGTGGAACAGATTAGAGAGCCCAGTCATAAACCCAAACATATTATGGTCAACTGGTTTTTGATAAGGGTGCCAAGAACACACAATGGGGAAAGGACAGTCTCTAATAAATGGTATTGGGAAAACTAGGTATCCACATGCAAAAGAATGAAACTGGACCCCTGTCTTACACCATTCACAAAAATTGACTCGAAATGGATAAAAGACTTTACATATAAGGCCTGAAACTATAAAACTCCTAGAAGAAAACTTAAGGGAAAAGATCCTTGACATTGGTCTTAACAGTGATTTCTCGGGTAAGATAACAAAAGCACAGTCAACAGAAGCTAAAATAAACGAGTGGGACTACAGCAAACTAAAAAGATTCTGCACAGCAAAGGAGACAATATATTGAAAAGGCAACCTACAGAATGGGAAAAGATAATTGCAAACCATATATCTAATAGGGGTTTAATATCAAAAAAATACAAAGAACTTACATAGCCGAATAGTACAAAAGAAGGTAGTCCAATTAAAAATGGGCAAAGGACTTGAATAGACATTTTCCCAAAGAATCGTGTATAAATGGCCAGTAGATAATGAAAAGGTGCCTTACATCAGTAATCATCAGAGAAATGCAAACCAAAACCACAAAGAGATATTACCTCACACTTCTTAGAATGGCTATTATCAAAAAGAAGAGAGAGCAAATAGCGAGGATTTGGAGAAAACAGAACCCTTATACGCTGTTGGTGGGAATGTAACATGGTACAGCTAATGTGGAAAAGGACATGGAGGTTCCTCAAAAAATTAAAAATAGAACTACCATACCAGCAAACCCATTCCTGGGTATATATCCAAAGGAATCAAAATCATTATCTTAAAGAGATATCTGTATACCCATGTTCATTCCAGCATTATTTACAATAGCCAACATTTGTAAACAACCTTAATGTCTTTCCATGAATGAATGGATAAAGGAAAAGTGATTCATATATATGATGTACATATATCATATATATGAATATTATTCAGCCAATAAAAAAAAGGAAATGCTACCATTTGCAACAACATGGATACATGGATGAATCTGGTGGGCATTCATGCTAAGTGAAATGTGCAAGGCAGAGGAAGACAAATACTGTGTGGTATCACTTATATGTGGAATCGTTGAATAAAAAAAAAAAACAAAAACGATTTCATAGAAACAGAATAGAAAGTTGGATTCCAAGGGCTGGGAGAATGGTAAATGGGGTGATAAGGTCAAAGGGTATACATTTTCAGTTTTAAGAAGAGTAAGTTCTGAGGATCTAATGTACAACATGGTGACTATAGTTAGTAATACGGCATTGTGTATTGAGTTTCTGAGAGTAAATCTTAAGCATTCTCACCACATGCACACGCACACACACATACACAAAGTGTTAACAGTGTTAACCATATGAGGTGATGGACGTATTAATTATCTTCATCTTGATAATCATTTTACCATGATTTACCATTTTACCATATGTCATCACATTTTACACTTTCAATATATACAGTTATATTGTCAATTATTCCTCAATAGAGTCAAAAAATAAAAACAAAGTTTAGAAAAATGTCCTTTACAAATATTCTCTACTTTGTTTTAATGCACTCATTTGCTTACATGAGTACTCTCAGAGTACTCCTTTACTCTTCTTTTCTTGTATCCTCCACCTCTATGGTCTTCATGTCCTTTTGCATTCTATTTCCTGGGTTTTTCTCTAATGCATATTCATTCTTCATCCCCATTACTGCTGTATTGGTCCAGACAGTTACTGTCTTTTCCTCTGTTAATTGGTCCCCCTCCATATATATGCTCCCTTTCTCATACCTGCCAGAGTGATCTTTTGAAAAATGTAAGTTAAATCACTCTCCTCTTTAAAATCCCCAGTCCTTATCATCCATGGGGTGAAAATCTAAACTAATTGGCCCATCATACCCTTCATTTTCTCTTTCTTATTTGCTTCTCGCAGTACTTTCTCAAGCATACAAGTTAAGTCACGATTAACTTATTTTCCAAAGATATAATTTAAATTCTTTATTTTCGCATTATCATTTCTTCTTCTTAAAAGCCACACTCACACACTCTTATGTTCACCCAGAAAGCTGCTATATTTTTCTCCAAGATACTGCTTAATTATTACCTGTTTTGTGAAGTGATGACTAATAACCTTGGCCCCAGGCAGTTTGCATTTATTATTCCATTCCCATGGCATTTTTAAGTATACACCTTCATTAGTGTATACCTTTTGTATTATAATTATTTTTTGCTCTTTCTCTCTTTAACTTCATAAGCTCCCTGAGGCAGGGACTATATTTACACATCTTTTAAAAAATTCCCAGCACACAACGCAGTGCATGGTACATGGCAGTCAGTGAAAGAAATAAATGGGGAGTGAATTGTAAATGGATGAAAAGAGTTATTGAAATTTATCATAAACAGGAAGCGAGGTGTTTCATTCAGGCTGTTGCAGTGTAAGACATTATTAATTTTTTAGAACGTGACAACATTAGTAAAAAAGCTCATACATTTTTAGAGTGCTTTTCCAAATTTTGAAGTACTTTCACTTCATCTAACAGGTTTTTCAACACCTGGAACAACCTTAGAGACATTTTTTATAAGGAAATTTCATTTACTTTTCCATTGGTGATTGAAATACCAGTGTTATATATATATATATAACATTCTACTTTTGGTTGTGCATGTTATAGAATGCTTACCTCTGACCTACTTATAGCACATTTTGTATCACAGTGGATGACGTAGTAGATGAAAGTGATGACAACGATGATATTGATTTAGAAGCTGAAAATGAAACCGAAAATGAAGATGACCTAGATAAAAATTTTAAGGTTGGTATAAATTTCTGTGTTTAGTCAACTTTATAAATTGTATTCACAGGTGTAGAACAAAGATTGGGTAGATATGTATAGCTAACAGTAGATTAATTTGTTTTGTCCACATCTTTTTATCATGGATGACTATGGACACCAAGCTATTGAAAGGAAAATAATGTTGCTTTGAATACATTAGTCTGAAAAGGGCCTTAAAATAAGTTATTTTCACTCTCTCTGACAAGGAAGATTTTATCTAAGCTTTCTGGCTTAGATTTTAAAGTCTAAGGAAATCTAAGGTTGAAGGAAAGTGTTTTTTGAGACTCTTCGGTGGCAACCCGTTTTGCTTTGTTAAGTGGTAGAGGGGGCCATTTTAGTATCTGCAGAAAAGCATCTTAACTCCTTTATTTTTCAACTGTTTAGCTTAATGCCTTTTGGGGCACAGGGAGTTCATTTGACTCTTGTCTGCTGGGGCCTTTTTGTCTTGAAATGCTACATCAAAATTGGGGTACACTGAGTATTTGACTCTCTCTGGAGATAGAATCTAAGATACTGGAAGGAGATTTCTATCTTAATAGCAGATGTGGAACCAGTTTTATTATCACCAGATGTGATCACCAAGCTTTGGTGAAATTGTCATGGTAGCCAGTCTAGACAATGTGATGGCATGCATCCTGGCCTCAAGAAGCTACAAAGACGAAAAACAGTGCAGGCTCTGGTGTTCAAGGCAAAAAATCTGGGGTAACTGTGTTGGTGGTTCTGGACTTGATATGGTGAAAGAACTGGTAGGATCCAAGTTAGAAGAGTTTATATTCTGCATGTAAAGTGTTCCTTAGATAACAGGAGGTATATTAAAATCAACTGTTTGGATTCTTCGGGAAGTGAGTGTTTAGAGATAGTAAAATTTCCTAGATTAATATTCAGTTTATAATTTAAAGTTTTGTATTTTGATGGAAACATTTCTTTTATGTATGTTTCCATGTGTATTAAAAACAAAGTATGTTGAGTGTAATTTATTCTTCATGGCTCAGGGTCCTCATTAAAAATATCTGTTGTGACCACTACAGATGTAAAGATGGAGATTGGCAGGGAAATAGAACTCGGTAGGAATTTATAACAGTGATTCTAATTTTTCTGCTTGGAAATAGTGTGTATGCATGAATACATATTTAAAATTTTAAAAAAATCATATGGGGATAAGTTCCATATATTATGTATCATGGTAATTTACCCCTAAATACATTAGTGTATATTTTCTCTAAGGACAGTGATACAGTAATCTCTCAGTGTCCTAGGGGGAATTGGTTCCAGGACCCACCTCAGATACCAAAATCCACAGATGCTCAAGTTCCTTATATGAAATGACATAGTATTTGCATGTAACCTATACACATCCTCCCATATACTTTGTCATCTCTAGATTACTTATAATACCTAATACAATGTAAATGCTATGTAAATAGTTGTAAATACAAAGTAAATGCTGTGTATATAGTTGCTGGCGTGCCGCAAATTCATGTTTTACTTGTTGGAGTTTTGTTTTTTTAATATTTTCAATCCATGGTTGGTTGAATCTGAGGAATGGGAACCTGTGGATACGGAGGACTGACTGTATTCTGTTACATAACCACAATACAATTACCAACTTAATACATTTATAGTGATATATCATTTTTCTCTAATCTACCATCCACATTCCATTTTGTCAGCTGATCTAATAATCCCCTTTAAAAGATTTTTTTTCTTTCTCCAGTATAGGATCTAGCATCAGGTATTGCATTTAATTGTCATTTCTGTTAAGTCTCCTTTAATTTAGAACATTTCCACAGATTTCTTTGTCTTTTTTGACAGTCACATCTATAAAATACAGTTATTGGCAGCATTATTCACTGGGGTATTTGAGATTGCTCACATTTTCCCCATTTTACCTTAACACAGCAGTTACAATAATAAGAAAAAATAATAGATTGAATTTATTGAACAGTTAATCCTGTGCTAGTCCGTGCACTTTACATATACAGGCGTACCTCGTTTTATTGCACTTCCCTTTATTGAGCTTAGCAGATACTGCGTTTTTAACAAATTGAAGAAGGTTTGTGGCAACCCTGTGTGGAGCAAGTCTGTTGGTGCCATTTTCCCGACAGCATTTGCTCACTTCATGTCTCTGTGTCACATTTTGGTAATTCTCACAATATTTCAAACTTTTTCATTATTAATATATTTGTTATGGTGATCTGTGGTCAGTGATCTTTGATGTTACTATTGTAATTGTTTAGCAATGAAGTATTTTTTAATTAAGGTATTTACATTACTTTTTTAGACATAATGTATTGAACACTTAATAGACCACAGTATAGTATAAACATAACTTTTGTATGTATTGGGAAACCAAAAATTCGCTTTATTGCGACATTCGCTTTATTATGGTGGCCTGGAACTGAAGCTGAGATATTTCCGAGGTATGCCTGTAGTAACCATTAAATCCTGATAGTAATCCTATAAGGTATGTGGTATTATTACCTCTGCTTTACAGGGCTGATAATTAGAAACCAGAGGTACAGAAAGGTTATTGGTGTAGCTGATAAGAGGTGGGACCAAGATGCAGAATAAACCAGTCCAGTGTGAATGTTTGCTTTCTTTACCACTCTGCTCTGCTAAATATTACTTTTTTTCAAGGGCTACAGAATTGTTGGCTCTTTGACACTGCTGAGCTGTGTTATCTTATTTTTCTTCTTTACCACTGTCTGCTTCTTACTCACGTTGTCTGTTACATTTGGACTTTCCTTAGTTTTTCCTTTTTATCTAAATCACATCACTTTTTTCATGCTTTAGGTGAACCTGCTACATTGTAGTGGGTATAATATCTGTGTTCTAATGTGACTGTAGTCATAGAGACTGTTTTTTCCTCACCATAGTGATTCAATTCTCTTTGCCCCAGATTTTTCAGAGTTTGGAGCATTTATAGAAACCTGGAGGTTCTGTTGTAGAAGAGTCGTCTCCAGATTGCCAGGACTTGTCAGTATATAAGCTTCAATGCATTCTTTTTTTTTTCTCCTTAATTTTAGAAGAACTTTAAGGAGTAGTAGGAGGTTTATTTCTTCTGAGTGTGTCAGGAGCTCTTTATCTTTTTTTTCCCCCCGAACCAAAACACAAAATTTCTTGCTATTGACCTCTCAAAGTATAGTTTTCTTTCCTCACTGTGCCTGTTTTACAGGAAAATTTTTTTTTAATTTTTAAAATAGCTACTTTGTAAAGCTATATCTTCATAAAATAGTAATGAATATTGAACTACTAGTATGTTTAGAGAAAGGAATACCTTTTAAAAATTTTTTATTCTTTGGAAAGTATTATCTACTTTAATAGATGCTAATCAAGAAAGTTACATTTTTTTGGTTCATCAGTGCATAATTTAAGGATATATGAAATTATATATTCATGTAATAATAATTACACAATTATGATACAGTAATTAATATGATACTCTTTAAATAAAACCAGTCTTTATTATTTATGGCAATGGGGAAAATCTTTTTATTGGTTAAAGAAATAATAGCTAAATTCCTGAATATGAAATATGAGAAATATATAGTATATTGTTCTTTTTTAAATTGTGTGTTAATATGACAATATATAAATATAATCAGGTACATGTATATAAAGCATTTTAAGGATTGACACATAGTAGAATGAATTTAAGTCTGAAAAATAAGTACTTTACTCTGATAGTAAGATAAATGTAAAATTGAAGATGAATACCAATTGAAAATTAATAAGTGGTCTTATTATCTCTCTTTAGCCATCAGTGAAGGTAATGATGGATTTGTATTTGTGAAAGGCCAGAGTTGTTGAGGGTCCTAGAAAATAGCTTGGATAGTAGGTAACTCACACTTGTCTTTCCATCATGATGTACATTAGCTCTTTGTACACACACAGATCAAATTGATCCTGGATACATACCCTATTCCTCCGAGGTCATATTTCTTTACATTTACCCTCTTTTTTTTCCCCGAAGGGACGTGGAAATCATTTTTGGCTGTTGTTCCACTCCTCATTGTTTTTTTTCCCTGAAAAACAGAGTGAATGGTGGTAATGAGCTTTTCTAAGGGTGCGTGATAACCATTAGTCGCTCTTGAGGCAATGCGTTATATTGACTAACAGTGTATTCTTTGAAATCACTGATTAGTGATTTCACATGCTGGCTCCTCTCTTTGCAAGCCACTTAACCTCTCTGTACCTCAGTTTCCTTTTTAATTAAATGGAGGTCATGATACTATCTGCTTCATAGTATTCTTATGCAGATTAAATTAGATCATTATGTAAAATCCTTAGCATAGCCCCTCACATATTTTCATTGCTCTATAAAAGTTAGTTATTTTGCTTATCACCACCACCATCATATGCTTACGTTTTTCAATTTAGTTTTCTTAAGTTTTACTGCCCTTTAATCTGAGCGAAACGATGGCAGTTGGGGAGGTTGGGGGGGCGAACGTAGTTTAGTATCGATCTTGATGTTAGTTTTTCTATCTTGAGGAGCCCAAATACCATGCTATGTTAGAATAATCTTTGATAAAAAGAAAACACAACATAACAACCAAAATAACAATAACATAACAACCAAAAAATATAAGCAAATTTTAATTTACAATGAAATTAATACAACCTTTCTGCAGTGATTATTCTCTATGTACATGTAATTAATAATTTGGAAAGCTTTAAATCTGAAATGTATTTTGTAATTTTTCGTTTTTCTTAATTGGTGACATACCATTTTTATTATTTCAGAATGATGATATTGAAACGGATATTAACAAACTAAAACCCCAGCAAGAACCAGGACGAACAATAGAAGAACTTAAAATGTATGAACACCTTTTCCCTGAGCTTGTTGATGATTTTCAGGTATACAGAAAATTCAGCATCTTAACTAATTTTAAGAAAAAGTTCTTTTTTTCTTAGACCTATAATCACTGTTTTCACTTCTAAAAAATTAAAGTATTGTTGCTTTTCTGAGTGACATTGGACAATTATTTCAGCATTCTGAGCTACAAATTGCTGTCGGTAAAACGAGGGGACTAGGCCATTTAATTTTTGGACTAGCTTTTAAATTTTTTAATCATTTTTGTTTATCAAGTTAATTGACATAGTTTTTTATTCTTTTAAAAAATAATCTTTAAAATGGCATTTCAGAATCTTATGTTAAAGCCTTATTTTTATCAGTTGCTTTCAGCTGAGGGGAGATGAGAGCTGAGAAAATGCTTAATTAAAAATATAGTCTATGCTCGTTGAATTGTTTTTCCTGATAGTCACCATATAAGCATGGAAGGTTGGGGAAAGAGGACAACTGGAAGTCTTTGAATCTAAGTTGCTTCATAAGGACAGTGACTTCTTGTTAACATTTCTTACCCTCATTTATTTACTAGAATATAGTATTCAGCTTGGATTGCACAGCAAGTAAAGCTGATTGAATTGATGGCTAGTAGTAAATATAGTTTCTTACGCTCACTCTGCCGCTCACTTGTGGTGGGTTCTTGAGTAAGTCCCTGAAACTGCCCAGAATCTTAAACTGTAAAATAAAGAGTTTGAACTGATAATCTTAGATTTATTTAGCTCTTGCTGCAAAACCCCCATCCCTCCCCCTCTTCCCCCCCCCCCCCACCAAGTTTCACACACTTAATTCCTGGTTGCTCAAAGAAAAAAAACTGAAATGTGAAGCTATATGTGAGAAATAAAAACAGAGAAATACTTGTAGCTAATGTTTACATTTCACAGTTCTAATTATTCAGGTTTCTCTTTGGGAACTAATGAGCTTTTGGATGCAATAGAAGAAGCAGCAAGTTGCTCCCTCTCCCCCTCCCCCAGTGTCTTGGTACTCCCCATAGATTTGGGGTATGTTGGAAGGTACGTTGAAATCAGGGGTAGTAGAAAGAGGGCAGGAATGAAGGAGAGGTTATTTGTCAAAGAAAAAGAAGAAGACAAGAAGAGGCATTTGGGAAAGGATACAGGGTGATTTTCTTTCATGCCACCTACAGGAAGTATCTGGTTGCTCTTTTCACACTTTTGTGCCCAACTAAGAACCACTTTAAAACAAAATCCCAGAGATAACAAATACTGCCAATTTAAAGCAGAAAAAATATATTGTGGAAGGGGTTTGGGGAAGGAATTGATTATTCTGTAAAGAAATGACCTATTTTCTTCTCTATTTGTATACATATAAGAATTATATAATGTGAGTAAAAACTATAGGAGTTTTGATGTGGGAATAGAGATGACTAGTTTTTTAGTAGGTGTTAAGGTCAGGATTTTGATTCGCATTATTTCACAAGCCAGTTCTTTCTTGTAGACTATGTTGATGAGTACTTGTACGTTTGCCTATTAGTTCAACAACCAGAATAGGCCACCTGTGATGGTTTCCTGCTTGGCACCTTTGAAGAGCTGGCCAACTTGTCCTTTAGTTTGACTGCTCCTAGAACAGACTTGTACTTTTGGCCTGACTTGGTGTGACCAGGGTCAGATGGTAAAGACAGGTGTGTCTGAGTGTTAAGAGCTCTGAGGATTCTTCCCAAGTGAGTTACCCCTTTTTATTGTGTTTTATTGTGTTTAAGCAAAAAAAGTTACTTCCAGTATTTCAGGTAGTGCATATTTATTAATGCCATATTTTTAAAGCTTAAAGTAGAATAGTAGTTAGGTCTATGTATATAGTATATGTTGCAGGAAATAGCACATTTTCTTCTATGTGCGTAATTGGAAAATCATTCTAAAGTAATTGTGTTGGCACTCTTTCTCATTTTTCAGTTTCAGAGGAATGCACTGTTCAAACACTTTAGTCTCTAATTTTTTAAGTGTGTGTTGGAACTATGTATAGGCAGCAATATTTAAGTGATGTATTTTTGAGAATTAAAAATAATTGGTTGGTTCTAAATAGAAAGTGTTTGAATTTTTTTCATCTATCATTGTATCAAATGATACAATGATATGAGATGGCAGATCATGAGATATTAAACAGAAATGGAATTAATTTTGATTATGACTTTTTCCACTTGGATTTACATGTCACTTTCAACATCAACCACTGAAGCTTAAAATTGCTTGATGTGTTTGTTTTTACCTGAACACCACCCACTTTGTTTCCAGATGTGTTAAAGCTACTATTCAGTGGCCTGACAGAGGCAGAATGAGTACATTTGAAGTCCACATAAAGAATTATTAAAGTAGTTAGCAACAGACTTTTTTGAGGGGACCTTACGCATGCTTTTAAAGCTATGATTATTTATTTGTAGTGACAAGTATAGTTTTATTTTCTTTTGTTTCTTGATAGCAGAATATTAGAAGTGTCAAAATCCTGCATTTTCACAGCTCTATTTTCATACATCTGTGGTAGCATGATGACATTTACCATATGGAATTTTGTTATGTTTATTTTTTCCCCTCTTTTTAATTTGGTTTTAGATTTTTATTAAAGTTATGCATGGACAAAGTTTAAAGAGCAAATAGTTTTACATAGTTTAATCAGGAAAAACTGTAGTCTCCTTCCTATCTGCTGTTTCCTACAATCACCTTTCCATATGTTTTTGAAGTTAATCCCCATATTTCTAAATGATATGCTTACAGTGCCATGTCTTGATATTTCCTGCTTTCATTCTCTCTCTCTCTCTTTTTATTATCATCTTAAGATAGACGTCCAGTAATTTTCAGCTTTTCTTCTCTTCTAATATTTACATATTGAGGCTATAAATTTCCCTCTAATTACTGTTGTAGTTGCATCACACAGGTTTTGAAATTTAGTGCTTTCATTATCTTTGTTTTGAAACTTTTTTTCCATTATGATTTTTTCCTTTGATTCATTGGTAATGTCAGAGTTGGCTTTTTTTTTTTAATAAATTTATTTATTTGTTTTTATTTTTGGCTGTGTTGGGTCTTTGTTCTGTGCGTGGGCTTTCTCTAGTTGCAGCGAGTGGTGCGCGGGCTTCTCATTGTCGTGGCTTCTCTTGTTGCAGAGCACGGGCTCTAGAGCGCAGGCTCAGTAGTCGTGGCACACGGGCTTAGTTGCTCCACGGCATGTGGGAATCTTCCCGGGCCAGGTATCGAACCCGTGTCCCCTGCATTGGTAGGCAGATTCCCACCCACTGCACCACCAGGGAAGCCCCAGAGTTGGCTTTTTAATTTCCAATTTTTTGTTTATCTTTTTATTGACTTCTAGCATATTGTAGTAGGATGAGAGGACATATCCTTTATGATTATAATCTTTTGAAATTTTTGAGGCTTATAACTTTGAATATGGTCAACTTTTGTTATTATTTCTCATGTCTTTGAAACGAACTCTGCTGCAGTTAGGCACAGTTGTATATTCGCCTAATAGGATAAGATTGTTAATTGTCTTTAGAATTAACACAATTTAATTAGTTTAGTTTAGAATTTAATTAATTAATTTAGAATTTTCTATCCTTATGGATTTTTATTCCTGTGTTATCAATTACTGAGAAAAGTGTGTTAAAGATTTCTCACTATGATTGCAAATATGTTTCTTTTTGCAGCTCTGTCAGTTTTTGTTACATATTTTTGGAGGCTTATTATTTAATGTGTATAAGTGTAAATTGATTTCTCTTCCTTTCAAACTGAACCTTTTTTTTTTTTGGCTGCATCGGGTCTTAGTTGCGGCATGCAGGATCTTTCCTTGTGGTGCGCGGGCTCTTCATTGTGGCACACGGGCTTCTCTCTAGTTGCGGCGCACAGGCTCCAGAACACATGGGCTCTGTAGTTTGCAGCATGCGGGCTCTCTAGTTGAGGCATACAGGCTCAGCAGTTGTGGCATGTGGGATCTTAGTTCCTCCACCAGGGATTGAACCTGCGTCCCCTGCATTGGAAGGTGGATTCTTAACCACTGGACCACCAGGGGATTCCCTCAGATTGAACCTTTTATTGAAGTTAGTTTTTATCTGTAAGACTTTAAGGCAAAAAGTTTTTTTAAAAAAATATTAATGTAGTTACATAAATTTTAGTTACTTGCCTGGTATCTTTAAAAATTTTTTCACCAACTTCTTGTTACCCTTAGATGTTTATCTTTTAAACAGCATATAGTTGGATTTTAAAAACTCAAGTCTGAGTCTTTGCTATTTAACTGGAGCGTTTAGATCACTTACATATAATTATTCATATATTTGAATTTGTGAGATCTTATTTTGTATTTTCATTTGTTTCATCTCTGTGTCTTTGTGTCTTTTTCTTGCCTTTGTTTGGATTATTTTTCCTCGTTTCAGTTTTTTCACCTTTATATGAAAACTATGCAGTCTTGTTATTTTAATTTTATTCAGCTTTCTTGAGGTATAATTTATGTGCAACAAATTGCATTCATTTAGAGTGTAAGTTTGACATATATGCAAAAATTCTAGTTACTCTTTTTTTAAAAATTTATTTATTTCATTTATTTTATTTTTGGCTGTGTTGGGTCTTCGTTGCTGCATGTGGGCTTTCTCTAGTTGTGGCGAGCGGGGGCTACTCTTCGTTGCAGTGCACAGGCTTCTCATTGTGGTGGCTTCTCTTGTTATGGAGCACGGGCTCTAGGCACGCGGGCCTCAGTAGTTGTGGCTCGCAGGCTCTAGAGCACAGGCTCAGCAGTTGTGGCACACGGGCTTAGTTGCTCCGTGGCATGTGGGATCTTCCTGGACCAGGGCTCAAACCCGTGTCCCCTGCATTGGCAGGTGGATTCTTAACCACTGTGCCACCAGGGAAGCCCTCTAGTTACTCTTGATAAAATAGTTAATATATGTATTTACTAAATTCTGAAGTTAATTAGGATCTTTCTTTTCTCTTCTTAATTATAAAAGGAAACTTAGGATACTTTATATACACCTCCCAAACCTTCAAAACTTACATGCTTTGAATTTATATTTTAATTCTAGCTTTAAAAAAAAAACTCATATGTTGCTACTGCTTTTTGTTTAGATTCAGTGTTTAAGATTTACACACATTTTCACTACGTTTTTATTTTTTATTTCTTCTTGTTTCTCAGACTTTCTGTCTGAATTGCTTTCCTCCTGCTTGAAATGTTTTATAGTGTCTGTCTGTCTCTTTTTTGGTCCAAAAAAGTATTTATTTTGTAATTCTTCTTGAAAGTTAGTCACTGTTTTCCTCTAGCTGCTTTTTTAAAATCAACTTTACTTAAGTGTAATTTACATGCAATAAATTACAAATATTTAGGTTCAATGAGTTTTAACAAATATATACAATTGTGTAGCTACCAACCCCATCAAGATATAGAATTGTTTCTGTCACCCCAGAAATTCTGCCTGGGTTTCTTTTTAGACAATACCCTCATCTCTTGCCCAGGTAACTACTGATCTGCTGTCACTCCAGGTTAATTTTGCCTGTTTTGGAATTTCTCAAAACTGGGCTCATATAGTGTGTACTCTTTTGTGTAAGGCTTCTTTTGCTCAGTATGTTTTTGAGATTCACCTGTGTTTTGCATTTATCAGTGGTTTTTTTCCTTATTGCTGAGTAGTATTTCATTGTATGAATATACCACGATTTCTTTATTCATTCACTTCTTGATGAGTATTGGAATGTTGGCAGTTCTTGGCTATCATGAATACAATTGATACTACCATGTGTGTACAAAGCTTTTTTGTAGGAAAGCTTTGTAGGAAATATGCCTTCATTTCTCTTGGATAAATACCTACAAGTGAAATTGCTGGGTTGAGTGTATGTTTTCGCTTTATAAGAAATTATTTCTGGTGACTTGTAGGATTGTTTCTTTAGCTTCAATGCTCTACAGTTTCCCAGAAATGTTTGTTAAGTGTAGATATTTGTTAAGTCTTGTTTGGGATTCATTGTGTTTTGGAATCTGTGAGTGTTGTTTTCTCATAGGATTTGGAAAAATTCTTTATTCTCTTCTTCAGATACTGCCTCTTTCTCTTTCCCTCTCTCTTCTCTTTTGGCATTTCTAATTGAATGTAGATTTTCTAACTCTCTTCCATATCTTTTAACTCTTTTTTTTAATGTTTTCCTTCTCTTTGTTTCTCTGTGCTGCATTTAGGTAATTTCATCAGAACAGTCTGCCAGTTCCCTAGTTCTAATTTTTGCTCCATCTAATCTGTCATTAGAAACATACATTAGGCATTTAAATTTGTTTTTGATTTTTAGAAGGTTTAAAAAAATGTTTCATCAGTCTTTAACTTCTTGTTTCTTGTCTTTCATTTCTTTGAACATATTAAATATAGGCATTCCTTAGTCTTATAGTTTTAGTGTCTGAATTTCTTGCAGTTTTTTTTTTTATTTTTTTTTTTACCATGAGCTGCTCGTTTTCTTTATAATTTTGTGGAAATTCCAGAAGTTTTTGTTGTTGTTGCTTTTGACAAGCACTGTAATAGATTAAATTCCTCATTGAGGATTTTTGGACCACCCAGATAATGTGAATTCAGGCTGCAAATTCATGTGATGTGATAGCAGGCTTTTGGTACCATTTTGTGAGTAGTGCTATTCTTCACCCTCTTAAGTGCTAAGGTTTGAGACAGTTGACTTTTCTTGCTATTAATTGTTTTGTGGTAGGGTATTTCTAGGGCCTCTATACTGAAGGTTTAGTTTTCTGGGGTTCCATCTTTATGGGAGGTGTATCTTCTGTTGGACTCCCCACTTTATGCAAGCTCTGGGTTACTCTCCTGTTCTTTATACTTTTTGAGATGGGAAAACCTATACCCTAGGTCACCTGTTTTAGCAAACATTTTTCAAGTGAAAGCCAGCTTCAGTCTTAAAACTTTGAGATCCCATCTTCACTTACCATTTGGTTTTTAATCCTTGCTTTCTTATTCACTTGTTGTCATACTTAAAATGTTTTAATATCTTTTTTTTTTGGCCGTGCCATGTGGCTTGCAGGATCTCAGTTCCCTGACCAGGGATTGAACCCTGGGCCAAGGCAGTGAAAGCTCTGAATCCTAACCACTAGACCGTCAGGGAACTCCCAAAATATTTTAATATATTTTCCAACAGTTGTAAATGTTTCTGTAGGGTAGATACCTAGCCCACCAGGTTTCCTACAACAGATTTTTAAATGCAGATTTCTTCCCTTCAGCCCTTTTAATGCAGAGACACTTACCCATTACCTCCTTTGTGCCTCCTTGTCTCCTTGGATTAGATATAGTGCAGAGGCCGAAAGTGAATAATATTTGAATCCCTGGTTTTTATACAGTGGATATTTAAGGAATGAATCACAAAGGAAAAGAGTCTTAATTTTGACTACATAATGTGTGTGTAGAAGTTAAACAAAATTAAAAGATGAATTGTAAATCCAGAAAAATTGTTGCAAAAATGGGTTAAGGGATGTGTCTCTGTGTGTGTGTGTGTAAATAAATGTGAGAATTTATACTACAAAACAAGAGAATCCCTATATTCCAGGAACAAATATATTACCTATGAAGAAATAAACTGGTTAATAGATATATGGAAAATTGTTTGCTTTTCTAGTAGTCAAAGAAATGCAAATTAAAGTGGCAGTAAGACCATACTTCTTATCTACCACTTTAGAAAAAATTTTTAAAAACTATAGTACCTAATGTTGTCAAGGAAGAGAAAAGTTGAAATAGATACTCTCATATACAGTTACTGGGAATAGTATTAATATAAGTATTTTTGGAAGGCATTTGGACAATTTGTATTAGACATTAAAATTGATTATCGTATCTGGCTCTGTAATTCCATTTCAGTGCTTGGGAAATTATCCTAAACAAAAAATTTATGCAAAAGGATGTTCATTGCAGAGTTCTTTATAATAGCAAAATTTTGGAAATGGCTTAAATATACATCTTATTTGTTTGTTTAAATCCTTCCATATTCTGTGAAGGATTTAATGCCCAGCAATAGAATAAAGGTTAAATCCATTGAGGTTTTTTTTTTTTTTTTTTTTGATAAAATCTTACATAGACCAAAAAAATGTCTAAAAGTATAAAAAGAGAAAAGGCTATTTGATCTGTCAGCAGCATCCTTTTTTTTACTTGTCTTCCAGGACACTTTTCTTCCCTGGTTTTCATGTTTCCAGCCCAGCTTTTTCTTCTCCATCTCCTATTGTTTCATTTTCATCTCCTCAACCTCTTAAGATTGTAGTATCCCGAGGTGTACAGCCTTTTGTCTTCTTCTCTTATCTGTCTGTTTCTTTCCACTGATGATGTCCAGTCTCATGGCTTGGAATAGTATCTGTATGTGAATGACTTTTCCCCCTTTTGTGAATGACAAAATGACAATTTTTCCCCCTGTATGTGAATGACTTTTCCCCTTTCCCCCTCTTCTTTTGCTTTAACACTTTACCCTCTAACATTCCATAAAATATATTTGTATCATGTTTATTACTTTTTGTATTGACAGTCCTCTCTCCTCCTTCTGTAGAAGAATATAAGCTGCAAAAGGGAAGAGTTTTTTTTGTTTGTTTGTTTGTTTTTTAACTGATGGGTCTTAAGTGCCTGAAACAGTGCTTGGCACAAAACAAACACTCTAAATATCTGTTGAATTAGTGAATAACAATTTAGCTGTTCTGTTTCCTTTAATAGATTTTGGATGATTTTAATGTCTCTATACTTTTCTAAAATTTCTCATATTTGTTATATATAGGCACTATTTTTATAATAGAAAAAGTAAAATAAGTGTAATGAATTTTGTGCTGGTTAAACATTTTATCTTTTATTAGCAAAATTAAAATATACCCTGTTTTATCCACATTTAAAATTTTCAAATGTTAGGTTTCTGAATCAGCATATAAAATGAATATGATCTTAGTTTTGTTAATACGTGTAAATATTTACATATAAAAGATTAAACTTATTTTTTATTTTCAAAGGACTATGATTTAATCTCCAGAGAACCAAAAGCTTTTGTATTTGAGGGAAAAGTGCGTGGCCCTATTGTTGTTCCCACGGCAGGAGAGGAAGCATCTGGGAATTCCGGCAATTTAAGAAAAGGAGTTGTAATGAAGGTGACTGTGTCTCCTAAAGGAGATGAAGATAATAAGAAACCAGCCTGTGCGGTTCTGGCAAAAGAAGACATTAAAGATAATGACAGAACATTACAACAGCAGCTAGGCGATCAGAACAGAACTATTTCATCGGGCCATGGCTTAAACAATGATATTGTGAAGGCCTTGGACCGAATTACATTGCAGAATATTCCTTCTCAAACAGCCCCGGGTTTTACTGCAGGAACGAAGAAGGACTGCAGTCTCCCTGTCACTGCCCTGACGTGCGCTAACGCATGTTCACACGTGGCTACTTGTGGGAATGTTCTGTTTGAGGGAAGAACTGTTCAGCTAGGCAAGCTTTGCTGTACTGGAGTCGAGACTGAGGATGATGAAGACACTGAGTCTACTGCATCAGTGGAACAAGCATTAGTTGAAGTTCCTGATGGACCAACACTCCACGACTCAGATCTTTATATTGAGATTGTGAAAAGTACAAAGTCTGTCCCAGAATATTCAGAGGTGGCTTATCCTGATTATTTTGGTCACATTCCTCCTCCATTCAAAGAGCCTATTTTGGAAAGGCCTTACGGTGTACAAAGGTGAGTTGCAGATTTCCTCTTCCTCGTAAACGAGACCATTGTCAAAATATGGAGCATGCTGAAGAAAACTGCTTTGGGTATTTAGGAAGAAAATTACTCTGAATTAAAATTAGTGTCGGCAGAGCCCCCTCACCTGCCTGCTTGTATCCCTCACAAGCATCCTGTAGTAATAAATCTACTTCTTGCCTATCAAAAGAAAAAAAATAAAGTTAGTGTCATTTTTTATCCTGCTTTGGAAATTTTGCATTGTTTTGAAATTGTCTGTATGGGTTTACTTTATTTTCTAAGTTTATTACCTATTCAAATGAAGCCAGCATAATAAACCTGACCATTGTACAATTTAGAAATGTTCTATTTAGAATGATTCTGAAAATATAAAAAGATTATTTAGTAATCTTTGAAAAAATATTATATTAGTAATATATATTAATTTAGTAATTTGATTATTATTTGAATTTGATTTAGGTATATAATCTAAAAATAGCAATATGGACAGCATTATTTTGTTGTAAAATTTGGAATTGGAAATATACAATATAAAAATTTGGGATTCATAGAACCGAACTTATTAAATATTGCCAATTAATTTAAAAAATTATGGTTAGTATTAACTGTTGCCAACTAGTGAATATTGGGCACGTAAATGCATTTTTGGTGCGACTTGACTATTTTCAGAGATTATGATTAAGGGTTTGTGATGGTGGCTTACCAGTACTTAAGAACATTTATATGTTCTTGCTATGAGTATGGTATGTAATGATGAAGGAAGACATTACTGTGCATATTTGATCCTCCTTAGACTATTAGCTCCTTTAAGGCAACACCTGTGTCTTATTTATTTTTTATATTTAGTATATAATATAATTAATCATTTTTACTTGGCAACTTAGTATATGTTTAACGCTACCAATTGACTCCTTGATCCATAGGTGTGGAATCACATACAACATAGCATCAGAACAAGGGACTGACTTTGCTGGGACGTGGGACGGGTGGGTGGGTGGGTGGACCTTTGCCTTGTCATCCATTGGTTGTATCACAGACTGCATCATCCAGAGGCGAAGGGCCTCTTGGAGTGCTGGAGTGGCCTTCAGAAGGCACAGATGAAGCTCCAACTCAGAGGAAATACTCTGCAAGGATGGGCTGCAGTCTTTCAGGATGCAGTATAGGCACTAAGTTAGAAACTTCCATTTGCTTCTGTATCCCCAGTAGAAAGACTAATGGGTCTGGGAAGCAGAAGGTGGAAACAGAAACAGTACTACTTACTGTAGCTCACAGTGTCCCGCTAGGGAACTTTGTGCAAGCGTGTGTCCCTGCACCTCTGAGCTCTGCAGCGTTAGTAGTCCTAGTCTCAAAGTGGGTGTAGTCTTTCCACAGGGGACATAGCAAGGGTACAGTTTGACTGCAAGCTGTGGTTGCCAATGATTTACTTTAGTCTCTTGTGTCTAGGACCAGCAGACAGGACCCAGATCAGCTAAAGGAGGTAGGATTGCTTCTACACGATGGCAGCAGGTTGACTATGGGTGGCACTCAAGTGATCCACTAACTTTAAGTGTGAGTGGACACATCACGGCCACCCTGGAATGAGGATGATATGATTGCCAGGGTCTCAGACACCTAAGGAATGTTTGGGTCACTTAATCACATCAGCTGCCAAGACCTGCAGAGGTGTGATAGCTGAGGCAGAGGGGAATTTTGATAGATATCGGAGGATGGAGATGAGTTGCAGCCCTGAATAATTGCAGTGATGGATGGGGACAGCGTTTGTTCTGCTCATGTTTTTCTTTTAAGTGTCTCCTTAGTAGAGGCCCACAGGAACTGTGGAGCAGCTGCTCTCCAAAGATGGGTGGAGAAGTGGATCCATGCAGCACAAGGGTGGGCTGTGGCAGCCATGGCAATGAGTTTCTCATCTCTCCCTTCCTGAGAGAACCTGCTGTGAGGCTTGTAGTTGCCCCCAGCCTTCAGCCACTGTATTTTGGAGATCTCTTGCAGCATTATTGCTGAGACCATGTCCTCTCTGCATTGCTTCAGCCATCGGCTGACCATGATGGTGGTACTAGAGCTGAGCCATTCCTGAGCAATGCGGGGATCTGATCATAGGCAGTCTTTGCTCTGTGGCTTCTTGTTGGCATGGTCGAGACTTTTGCAGGGCTGCACTGCAGTGTGAGGCTCTCCTACTCAGTGTTCTCTCTCTTCCCAGGGGTAAAATCTGCTTTTTGGACAGACCTGAAGGCCTTTCACGCCTAGCTACTGCTCTCTCTCACCTTTGTTTTTCACACCTGTTTCCCCTAATAGATCTCTTGCACAGTTGGCTGCAAGAGATTGTGATTGTGTCTGGCATTTGCTTTTTGAAGGACCTGAACTCACATGCCTGGCATGAGTCACAATCAGTCAGCAGCTAGATTTTTCTCCTTTTCAGCATCACTGCTTAGCCTCTCTATCTCCTGAAAGTCAAAGATGTCATCTTGACTACAGAAGGCACTTCCTGAACTTTAAGTGTTCTTTAAATGCTGAGAGCAAGTTTCCTCATTAAATTGCCTCAGTCTGAAAGTTTTAATTTTCCTTATTAGCCTATAATATCTGAAGTAAGATTAGAAGGAAGGAAGATTGTGGAATTGGGCTATAACTATTATATAGGTCTCTGATTCTCAGCCTTAATTTAACTACCAAGGATCCTTCTTATTTCCCCTCATGGACTTTGTTATGAAAGCTTTTCTCAGTCAAGACTCTTATTTAAGTATTTTACCCATTTGTGCTAATAAAAGACATAAATTCCTGCTAAGCAGAGCCTCTGATTAACATTAGATCACCTTTTCAGTTGCTACATTTATTGATATTGATAAGTAAAGAAACTTGTTTTAATTAAGTGTTGCTGTACTGCAAATGAATGTATCATGGCCACGAATAGTTGTTATACCTACTCTGTGGGTTCTCAAAATGTCTGTGCTGCAGGTGGGGAGCTACACCCTCAACTCTGGTGGCCTCTGTCCTCTTTGAGCAGCTTTTTCTAGTGTTGGGCTTTGTCATTGCCTGGCGGGGTCTTTAAGAGAGGATTATTCCACCCATAGTCCCATAGTCTACTTGCTGTCTCTGCAGGACTATGCCTTTCTTGGTAGAGGAGAAGTTTATACAGACTGGAATTACTGTGGCTCTTCTCAATCCTCCCCTCTTTCTTCATATTTATGGTGAATTCTTTCACCTCATTCCTGAAACACAGACATTGCAATTGCTTTACGCATCTAATCAACAGATTAGAAGTTCGACCTCTTGAGTATATTAGGCCACCTTCAGATTTTTTTCCTGAAGTAATTGACTTTTTCTATTGCCTCTCTACACAGGGAAATGTACCACGGAGTTTGTATGTTATTCAAACCAAAGCTTTAATATATAATTTTGAAACTAAACAGCATGATAAATGATAAAAAGGTCACTCAGAGTTGGGATATGTGTTTTAAAGGTGGGTGTGTTGGTGCAAGTTAAAGTGCAAAGGAGATGGAGCTCAAGGAAGTGAAAACACAGAAAACCCAATGATTTACAACCCGGTTTCCTGCATCCACTCTGGAAAATTTACAATGAGAAAAATAGGACCCTAAAACACCTTGGAGGGTTAGATGATCCATTTCTCCTGGAAGTTTCAAAGATTTCTTACCCCACTGATTTTCATCACCTTGATAAAAATATTTTTTTGCCTTCTGATTTGTTGCAGAAGAAATAAGTCAGAAATTATGAAGTAATCTAATCTTTGCTAGTCTCTTTTGCTGCATCATTATATATTTTGTGTGACAGTGAGTGTTGCAAAGAACACCTTTCATCTTATTTGTCATAATTTCCATTTTCATATCATTTGTCAAAATTTCCATGGGTGTCAGATATTTGATGTGAGGCAGGAATATAACTCTATGTCAATGAAACCAAACATTATGATTCTGTTTATTTAGATGTGTAGGATTTCCCCCGGTAATGTTAATTGCTTTAGATGTAACTAATGCAAAAAGTATATACTTAAAATATTTCTGAATTATCAATACATACTAGGCAGCAGTACTCTCATATTTGAGGGTTGTTACTTTTTTTCTCCTTATTTTATGTACTCTGCAAATATTTGTCAAGTATTTATGTGGAATTTGTGGTGGGCAGTGTCATCCCGATGCAGCGAGATGCAATGTGTCAAAGCTTCTTTTCTCCCATCATTTTTGAATAACGGGTAGAAAACTTCAGAATTATTTGTTCCTTCAGGTGACATTAATTTGAGACTGCAAGAACAAATGCCTGTAGCGGCAATACTTGGACAATTGGACTTGACTTGAGAGTGCTGAGGCCATGTGGCGTGGTGAGGCGTTTTGGCGGGTCAGGATACTCTGAAAAGCAAGTCGAAACACATGGATTCTAGACTGGGCTCTCCCACTGACTTTGTGTGTGTATATTTGAGCAAATAACTTTATTTCTCCAGATACCAATTTTCTTAACTAAAAGCAGATCACTGTTTTTGAAACTGTGGGTTGATGTCCATTAGTAGCCAGTATTGAAAGAGAAAATAACAGTGTGTCACATCTAGTGCAGCCAGGTATCATTTTATAAACTTTTTGTTTCAGCTGTGTGTGTGTGTATGTGTGTGTGCGCTTGTGTGCCTGTGTGTGTATGTAAGGCTGTGATTTTTTTAATGTATTTCTTGAAGGTCACGATCAAGAAAGTTTGATAATTCATCTAGATGAGGGATAGCAAACTGGCCCACAAGTCAAATACAGCTTACTGCCTATTTATGTTCAGCCCACCAGCGAAGAATGGTTTTTATATGTTTAAATGGCTCAAAAAAATCCAAAGAAAAATAATATTTTGTAACACATTAAAATTATACGAAATTCATATTTGTGTTCATAAATAAAGTTTTATTGGAACACAGCCAGTCCCATTTGTTTATGTACTATCTATGGCTGTTTTTTCACCACAGTGGCAAAGTTGAATAGTAGTGACAGAGACCATGTGCCTTGCAAAGCCTAAAATATTTACTGTCTGACCCTATATAGGAAAAGTTTGCTGACCCCTGTAGCTAGGTAGTCTGAAGGCTTTATGGTTCTGTATTTGTAATAAAATATCAAATATGGGCCAGGTAATACGTATTACTAAAATACTCAGAAGTGCTTCCTTTTTTTTGAAATACATTGAGGATATTGATTCTAGTTTGTTTATCTTATTTGCCTCATCTTCTGAAACTTATTTTTTGAGCAAATGATAAACATTTTGTAAATGTCAACTTTCAGCTCAATCCCTATCTGAGTGCAGTAACATTGTAAATGACTGATGTCAGAATTAATGAGGATTTACTATTTTATTATTTTCAGAAAAGGAAGCATTAGATTCCTTAAAATTATTCAGTGAAAATATCTTTTTGTCATTTTGAATTTCTACTTTATGATAATCTTTCTTGTATGTAATCACTGATCTTTTTAAAAGAAAGTACAATAAATGAATAAAATTTCATTAAAAATCTCTTCACCTCATTTGGAAGGGGAAAAATCCATTATAAGATTCATATCTCCATGTGGATAATGCACTGACATTTAAAAAAGTATTGTAAATACATAATGATGATTACTTGAAATCCATATTTTTGGTTTAAGTTGGATCAAAAATTAAAATGAAGCATCTCAATTTAAAGTGTGCTTAGCATTTTTTGGTGTATTTTCCTTGTTTTCATATTACATAAAATTAGCATTTTGATTTTCTTCACATTGTTTTTCTGTATGTTTTAGAAAAATTGCCTAGCTGTATTTTATAATAATAGATGTTATAAAATATAATTCATGTTACCTTGTTTTAAAAAAGCATTTAAGGTATTTTACAAAAATACTTTCAGCAAAATAAAATGAAAAAAATGGCAAAGAAACGTGGTGACTCTTAACCTCAGAAATATGTTCAGCATTTTTTCAAAGTAAGAGACATTTTTTTTTTTTAAACTGGAGTATAATTGCTTTACAATGTTATGTTAGTTTCTGCTGTACAACGAAGTGAATCAGCTCTATGTACATATATATCCCCTCCCTCGTGGACCTCCCTCCCCCCATCCCACCATGCAAATTAAAATGTACTGAGATATTTCCCACCTATCAAAAATTGGCTAAAATGTGGAAGCTTGACAGTATATTCTATTGATGAGGCTGTGGAGAAACAGGCTCTCACATATATTGATGGTGGGATTTTCAATTGTTAATACCTCTTGTGGAGGGCAGTCTGACAGAGTATCAAAATTAAACTCCTTTGACACATTAATCCCACATCTGAAAATTTATGATATATATATATATGATATATATGTACATATACACATGTAATTTGCACATCTACGTTCAAAGTTTTTCATTGTAACATTGTTTTGAGATTGGAAGCAACTCAAATGCCCATCGATCAGAGACTAGTTAAATAAATTATGGTATATCCATTCTATGAATACTTTGCAATGATTAAAAAACAAAAAGATCTCTGTACACCAATAGAAAGAGCTACAAGATGTATTATTAAATAAAATAATCAAGGTGCTTGCGGAAGGAAAGTAATAAAAGTAGTTAACTGGATAAATGAACAGTGTGGGTTGTGTTGAAAGTGAGAGTCTTCATTTTATACTTTTATGTAATATTTGATTTTTGTACCAGGTCAATATATTACCTGTTGAGAAATTTAAAATTAAAAAAGTAGGTGAAGGAATTGTGGCAAAAGCAGAATAAGGAAAGCAAAACCTTGGATTTCTTTATATCACATTTAGAATGGTTCAGGTACTTCTGGAATGGAGATAATAGAAGTATTAGTAGGAGTAACACTAGCAGAAAACTTTTATATTGGGTGGTTTTTATGGGCCAGACACAGAAATAAGTAAAAAGCACTTTGTATGCAGTGTGTATATGCTTATAAATTATGTCATTTAATGGTATAACAGCTCTATGAGGAAATTGCTATTATTTCTCCTGTTTTATGGAAGACTATGCTGAAGCTTAGGATTCTTGAGGAACTTATCCAAGGTTACACTGCTAGCAAATGGCAGAGCCAAGAGTCAGCCTGGTCTACGTCATGAGCCTGTCCTGTTAGGTATTCATACGTAGTGATCATATATATGTGGTTATACCATACTCATGAAGAATATCTTCTACGGGTCCTCAGAGAACACTTATGTAATGAACAACATATCTCATAATATCCTGATGGTTGAGTAAATATAGCAATGAGGTGTACTCAATTGTTTCTCATAATGTTGTTCTGTATTGGTTGAAACCTAACAAAAGTACAGTTTTGGTGTTGGCCACATATCATGTGAACTTTTGAGTATTTACTAGACTGAATGGGCTGCAAATTTTTCAGGCTGCCTTACACAAATTATTTTCTTCTGAGCCAAGCCTTTGACGATGAATGTCAATAAGTTTGAGGTTATAGTCCCCAAGGGTACCTAGAAAATATTTATTGTTTTGTTTTGACTAGAGAGCCATATTTTTTAATAGGCAGCTGAGGTAAAGTAACGAAGGATTGATACCTCTTATGAAAGCTGTGCTGCTTAACACAAATGTATGAATAAAAGGCTAATTGTCCTCTTTATTAATGAGGTCTGAGGGCAGGGCAAGATTTCCCTCAGGTATTAGTTTTAGGTCTAATCTAAATTTAATATAAATGGGGAGTTATATCCCCTAATATGCAGTGTCAGAGGTTGAAAACCAGTGGCCTGTAGGCCATATTCAACTTGCTCGTGATTTTAGCTTCACTTGCAGAGGTTTTTGTTTTTGTTTTTTAACTGAATGCCAACATTTAACATTTGAGAGATTCCACATAGAGATCCAAGTTTGTCCTGTTTCTCGGAAAATTGGTATGACATCCTTAACCTCTGTTTCCTGCCTGGCAACATTCAGTTGTTTTTAGACAGAGCCTGCGTTCCCCAGTTTTCCACAGGTCTCCTCAGGTACACCACCTGCTGGCCCTGTAGGTGTCGAGCTTTTTTACCTTGTTTTACATTACAGAACATTGCTGTAGAACTGAGCTATTATATCAGCCTTTTAATACCATTTTCCTTAAGTAAAGCCCCAAACTTTTGTAAGTATTAATTTTTTGCACATTTGTGGTAGATATCAACCTTAAGATTTAATAAATTATTTTGACAAATGGATGTATTTAGTCATTCACCATACTTGAACACTTGTATTTTTTGGTATGGTACTTATATAAGTGCCATCTCTTTCATTGTTGGAGATCTGGTTGATATAAATTTTAGATTTGTTATTATTATAATTAATACCTTTTTAAAAGTTTGTTTCTTTAGAAAGGATTTGACTTTTGAAAGTTACGACATTGACTCTAAATCAAGGATTTATATCATAATCCTTTGATACTGGGTTTTTTTCTTGATATACTGCTTTGTGAGTGATGAGTTATTTTTTGTAAAATAAAAATTAAAAATAAATTATGCTTAACTGCGTAACTGCTAGATTAAGAACTTCTATGTAGAAAAGCATAATAGACATTAAACATTTTTTTTTCGAAAACTATTGGCCTTGTAGCTAGTTATTTTCTGTAACTCAGACTTTTAAAATACTGGTTTTTGTCTTGTTATGAATTGATTTTTTTTTGTACACAAAATATGTGGAGGAGTGATCATTTTTATTTTAAGAAATTTTTTTATCATTTTATACTTTTTTATCCAAAACTTACTTGGGAGATAATAATGAATTTTGGTCAAACTTCTTTTTTATGATTTCAGGACAAAAATTGCCCAAGATATTGAGAGACTAATACATCAGAGTGATATAATAGATCGAGTGGTATATGACTTAGATAACCCAAAGTAAGTATGCTTTTTGTTTGTTTGTTTTACTTTTATTGGTTTTATTCCTACTGTAAAATTTCAGTGTTCTTTTAGAACACAAAAAAATATAGTTAACTTCCACCTAGTTAACCCTCACTACGTTTTCATCTTTTAGCAGAGATGTAACGGTAATGTAAATCATGTTTATTTACTTAAATTGAATATATCACAAGCTTTTATTTGATCTTAGGTGGGCTTTTAATGGGTTTAATAAGGGAAAGGTCACAAACTGATGCTTTGTTTTTAAAAACTGAAATTACCTCCACTTAAGAGAGTGGAGATATCACATGAATGCTGCAATTTTGTCCTGTAATACTGAGCCTTCATTTCCTTAGGACAACAAATAACCATCCCCTTTAGAAGGAACATATGCTTCCTAACTCTCCACAGTCCCCACTTCTCTCTTTTATCTCTTACTGCTTACAATCTGCTTCAGTCCTTTAAGTTACTTGCCTGACCTTTGAAGCCATTTGTTTGTGATCCTTGATGTTTTAACATCACTTCCAATTTAGGATTATCGCTGGTACCATTGTATTTTATGGCTTAAATATAAGTAAATAAGTGAAAATGAAAAATGATGAAGGTGACTACTATTTATCAAATAAGAAATTTAATCAGCCTGCACGTGGGTTTTCCCTCTCCCTCAACATTCTAATATTTTGGGGAAGTTTCATATTTCAGTAGTCTCATTTGGAAGAAATAAAACATTTTAAGAAGATTTTTGTTAGAGAGTTAGGGTAAAGTTATGTCAGAGCTAATGACTGAATTTGAAATAATATTCTCAAAAATGAAAAACAAATCTACCTTATTCATAACTTCTTAGTTATTTCTAAAATTTTTGTGATTAACACTGACTGTAAATGTGGGAACAATTCTCGTAATTATAATTTTTTTGTCTATAAATATTAGCCGAAGTTTGTATTTTGCTTGTGTTGGTTTTGTTCTTTGGTTTAAAAATAATGAGGAGGGTGAGGCAGCAATAATGGTGTATTTTTAATCTGTAGTGTAGTTTTATTTTTTGCTCACTTGTTTAAATGCAATGTATTTTATTATTCTTACTTTAAAATTTCATTTAGTTACACCACTCCAGAAGAAGGAGATATTTTGAAGTTTAACTCCAAATTTGAATCTGGGAATCTGCGCAAAGTAATTCAAATTAGAAAGTAAGTCATTAAAAATTTTCCCATTTTGTATGTACACAGATTATTTTCCTAATTTTCATCAAATTTGTTTATTTTCTGTTTTCAGAAATGAATATGACCTTATTCTGAACTCAGATATAAATAGTAATCATTATCATCAGTGGTTTTACTTTGAAGTCAGTGGAATGCGACCAAGCATTGCTTATAGGTTCAACATCATTAACTGTGAAAAGTCCAACAGTCAATTTAATTATGGTAAGACAACTTTCTTTCCCAATTTAGAGGGCATGCAGGCATTGTAACTGTAGGATAGAAGTTTTTAAAAAATTACTAATGGGCTTCCCTGGTGGCACAGTGGTTGAGAATCTGCCTGCCAATGTAGGGGACACGGGTTCGAGCCCTGGTCTGGGAAGATCCCACATGCCGCGGAGCAACTAGGCCCGTGAGCCACAACTACCGAGCCTGCGCGCCTGGAGCCTCTGCTCCGCAACAAGAGAGGCCGCGATAGAGGCCCGCGCACCGCGATGAAGAGTGGCCCCCGCTCGCCGCAACTAGAGAAAGCCCTCGCACAGAGACGATGACCCAACACAGCCAAAAATAAATAAATTAATTAATTAAATTAATTTAAAAAAATTACTAATGTTTTTTAAAAGTTTCAGTGTTCTTTTGGTTTTTCTAGTTTTCAAAATTCACATATTTATGCAAGATTTGACATAAACTAAGCTTTGCTTTGTTGGTGAAAAGAGTTACCCTTATAAAAGCAAGCCCTTTAAAATGTAATAAGTGAGGTTGATTTCATCCAAATTGAATACAACTATAAAGATTTATTATGTATGTGGCTTAAAATCAAGTTTTTAATAAAGTCTGTTCATCCAGAAGAGAATTACATAAAGCAGTCTCTTTTTAACTGTTTATTTTGAATAGATTCATAAAAAGTTAAAGTATTGTAGAAGTTGCAGAAAGGTTCCATGTTTTCTTCACCAGATTTCCTCTCATGGTTACATCTTACATAGCTGTACTGGAATACCAAAGCCAGGGTTTCAAATACTAGTGCTATAGGTCGATGGCATTTTTACTAACTGTATTTATTTATTCACTTTTATAAAATAGTACTTACTACTTTAAGCTTCATTAAAATATTTTAATTTTTACACTTAAAAGCACACATTTTGGAGCGATGCTTCTCTATTAAAAAAAAAACTATACTTCTGTGTGATAAATAATTTCTTCCTTTAGTGTCATTTTAAATTGAAAATGAATAAAATTCTGTAAAACTAAATCAAAACAATGAGACAGATGTCTGCTTTAGTTTTTAAGTTTCTCCTGCCCTTTGGGTATTTTTGTATGTATATCATCCTTTCCAAACCCACTTTGTGGAGAATTTGGAAAACACAGTGTTGTTAAGAAAATTAAAACCATCAACAGTACATCATCCAGAGAAACTTATTTTATTTGTTTATTTTGTATAAATTTATTTAATTAATTTATTTATTTATGGCTGCGTTGGGTCTTGTTGTGGTGAGCAGGGGCTACTCTTCGTTGTGGTGCACGGGCTTCTTATTGCGGTGGCTTCTCTTGTTGCAGAGCACGGGCTCTAGGCGCACGGGCTTCAGTAGTTGTGGCACATGGGCTCTGGAGTGCAGGCTCAGTAGTTGTGACACACAGACTTAGTTGCTCCACGGCATGTGGGATCTTCCTGGACCAGGGCTGGAACCCATGTCCCCTGCATTGGCAGGCGGATTCTTAACCACTGCGCCACCAGGGAAGCCCGAGAAACGTATTTTAATGTTTGTTGTTTCTTTCCAGCTTTTAAAATAATGCAGTATGTGATTTCTCCATACATATAGTTATGTATTTATTTAAAAAAATAAATGCTCACAACCCACGCAGTTTCATAGTCTATATTTTAACATTATATTTATATTGTCAGTATTTTTCTGGTTATTAAATATCCATCTGAAGCAGAGTTTAATGGACATCCTATGGAAGTTCTGTAACTCATTTATCCAAACTTTCTTTTGTTGGACTTGCTTTTTTTTTCCTTCCAGTTTTATTGAGATATAACCGACCCTACAGCACTGTATAACTTTAAAGTGTACAGCATTATGATTTGACTTATATCATGAAATGATTACAATGTTTAGTGAACCTATTACAACTTAAGTTGTTTCTAATTATTTTCTATTTTAAATACTACTGAGATAAACATTATTGTACTAAATATTTGTGTGTATAATAATTTAGTTACACATTCACAGAAGTGGAATTTCTTTGCCAGCTGTAAATGTGTGTTGTTTTTTTTTTCTGATTAGGAACAGTGGATCTTATGGGATCCACTGTCTGAATTAGGGAATTTGGTAAAGAAAATACGCTTTAGAGAAGAATCTCTAGGAAGCAAAGAGAAGAAAAAAATCCACTGTTTAGCATTTTGTTAGCCATCCTTAAACTTATTCACATTCACATAATTTTAAAAGTAAATTTTACCCTTTTATAGATTTGGGATCACAATATGAAAACTCATTTGTAAACTATATTTTTAAACTACACAATATATTGTAAAAACATTTCCCCATGCCATTACATATTTTCAGCAACATTATTACTGATGTTTGTATAGTATTCTATTGAGTAATGTACAATAATTATTTAAATGATAACAGATTGACGAGAATTTGTCTTTTTCAACATTTCAAAATTACGAGCTGTGTTGCAATAGATATCCTTAATTATTTTTTTGTGTGTATGTTTCTGCTTATTGCTTTGCCATAAATTCCTCCAAGTAGAATTTCTCAAAGGAAATGAACTTACGTTGGTGAAGACTAGGGAAAATGGGTCCTTACAGTGTTGGTGGGAGTGTTGAATCAGTTCAGCTTCTTTGAAGTGCATTTGATAGTATGATTTTAGTGTTTATATTTAACTTCATCCATGCAGGATTTTTTTGGTATATTCTGTGAATTGCGATCTAACGTAATCCTATCGTTTGTAGTTAAGCAGCTTTAGCTGAACTAATTCTTTCTCAAAAGAGTTTTAAACTATTGTTGATGAATTCATTGAGGTGTCAGATGTTTACATTTGTAACTCATTTGCAACTCTGTTCCTGACCCACTAGTAAAAACAGGATAGGGAACACCACTCAGAAGACGTTGTACATTGTTGCCCTGTTATAATTGTTATAGAAAACGGTCAGTTTAGAAAAAAACAGATTAGAAACTGGTTTAAGGTATCACACTATTGCTTACTCATAATTTCTGACTCTCTGGTTTTTTTTTTTTAATTAATTAATTTATTTTTGGCTGTGTTGGGTCTTTGTTTCTGTGCGAGGGCTTTCTCTAGTTGCGGCGAGCGGGGGCCACTCTTCATCGCGGTGCACGGGCCTCTCACTGTCGCAGCCTCTCTTGTTGCGGAGCACAGGCTCCAGATGCGCAGGCTCAGTAGTTGTGGCTCACGGGCCCAGTTGCTCCTCGGCTGTGGGCTCTTCCCAGACCAGGGCTCAAACCCGTGTCCCCTGCATTGGCAGGCAGATTCTCAACCACTGCGCCACCAATTTGGGTCGAATTATTCTGACCTGTTAGTCATATTGTGTATCCCTTTTGGTTTGAAACTCCACAACTCTCGCAAGCTGTGGCCTTCACGATATACTAGCATTTGTTTGGGGGCTGTGTGTTGCTCTAGCACCACTTGATTTTAATTATTCTGACCTTTCAGTCTTGTGTAACATCATTGTTGCTTTAGAACCATTTTGTTTTTTAAATTATTTTGACTTTATAATATAGTTTAACATCCTGTAGTCTTTTTCAAAAACAATTTAACAACTTTTTCTAACTTTATTTTTCCTGAATAGTTTATTCTGAATATCATTCTGAGTAATTTTATCAAGTGCCCCAAATTTCCATTGCATTAAACTTATAGAATAATGTGGGAGAAATCGGATTTCTTATATTGTATTCGATCTTGCCACTTAGGAACATGGTGTATTTGTTTACTCAAGTTTTTTATGTTCTCACCTAAATTTTTTAGTTTTCTTTTTGTAAGTTCCATATATTTAAGTATACCTTCATTCTTAAGTATTTTATGTATTTCTTTTTTCTGTTGTGAAAGAGTACTTCTCCCTATTTTCAAGCTTGTTATTATTTATAATTAAGAAAGCTGAGGATTTTTATATGTTTACTTGAAAATCAGACTCCTTAGTTTCTTATTAGTTCTCATAGTTTCTCAGTTGATATTTTGAATTTTCTTGGTAGGTCCCTAGAATTTCTCCTTATCCCTAGTTATATCGTATATGTTTCATTGCTTTTGGCTGGAACTTTGAGATTGTTTAAACTAAAAGGAGACTTTGGGCATCCTTGTTTGATTTTGAATTTAATGTGAGTGCTGTTTGTGTGTGTGTGTGTGTGTGTGTGTATTTTTTTTTTTTTGTGGCAGTGCCCCGCGGCATGCGAGATCTTAGTTCCCCGACCAGGGATCGCACCCGCGCCTCCTGCATTGGGAGTGTGAAGTCTTAACCTGCTGGACCGCCAGGGAAATCCTGCTAGTATTTATGTTATGTATGTTAGCTCGTTTTGGGATACATATTCTTTCTTATACTAAAGAATTGCTATTTTTACCGAGTTTTAAAAAATCAGAAATATTTTATTTCACTTTTTGCATTTATCAGTGTTACCATATATTGCTGTGAGCTGTTAATGTGCTGTATTATAATTATTTAATAATGTTTCTAATAGTAAACCATCCTTGAGTTTCAGAAATTAGTCTGTTTTGCCCTGTGAGTTAATCTTTAATACAAATATTTTGCATTTGTTAGTATTTTGTTTAAAGGTTTTTACATCATTGGTCATAAGTTAGACAAGACAATTTCCTGTTTGGAGGACTATCTTTTTATAGTTTTGGAAGCAGGCTAATGCTAACATTGAACACTTAAATGAACAGCTTTTATTTCCCTACCCAGTGTTCTGGAGCAGTTTAAATAGCATTTATATGTCTAAAGTAGTCTGATTCTGTGCCCCTTTTTGGGGGGGAGAGGGAGCATCTGGATAACTTCTTTAGTTTTATGTGAGTCCATATAGTCTAGTTTTCTATTTTTTACTGAGGCAGTCTTGATGATTTATTTTTTCTTACACAGGTGACATTTAGATTTTCAGAATTCACTAGCAGAGAGTTGTATGAGATATCTGTAGTATGTGTACTTGCATGTCCCCTTGTTTGCTTTCCTTTTTGTGTGTGTGTGCTTAAAACATAATTTGTTTTATTTTACTATTTTAAAAACCTGGCTCTTAGTTTTATTCATTATTTCCTTTAAAAGTTTTTTTTTTTAATTTATTAATTTCTCCCTTGTCCTCCCTGCAGGTTGATACTTTTTCTCTTTCTAACTTCTAGTTTATTTGCTTAAATTTATTTAAATTTATTTTTGTTTGATGATCAAGCATTTAGGGTTTTTTTTTAATTGAGGTATAGTTGATTTACAATATTGTATTAATTTTAGGTGTACAACATATTGATTCAAAATTTTTATAAATTATAATCCATTTATAGTTATTAAAAATATTGGCTCTATTCCCTGTGTTGTACAATATCCTTGATGCTTAATTGTTTTATACATAGTACTTTGTACCTCTTAATCCCCTGCCCCTATCTTGCCCCTCCCACCTCCCCTCTCCCCACTGGTAACCTAGTTTGTTTGTTCACAGTATCTGTGATTCTGTTTCTTTTTTGTTATGTTCACTATTTTGTTTTATTTTTTATATTCCACATATACATGATAAAATACAGTATTTGTGTTTCTCTGTCTGGCTTATTTCACTGAGCATAATACCCTCCTGGTCCATCCATGTTGTTGTAAATGGCAAATTTTATTCTTTTTTATGGCTGAGTAGTATTCTGTGTGTGTGTGTGTGTGTGTGTGTGTGTGTGTGTGTGTGTGTGTGTGTGTGTATACACTGCATCTTCTTTATCCATTCATCTGTTCATGGGCAGTTAGGTTGCTTCCATATCTTGGCTATTGTAAATAATATGAACATTGGGGTGCATGCTTATTTCGGGGCTCCCTGTCTGTTTCATTGATCTGTGTATCCATGTTTGTGCCAGTACCATACTGTTTTGATTACTGAAGATTTGTAGTGTAGTGTGAAGTCAGGGAGCATGGTACCTCCAGCTCTGTTCTTCTCTTTCAAGATTGTTTTGGCTATTCAGGGTCTTTTATGTTTCCATACAAATTTTAAATTTATTTGTCCTAGTTCTGTGAACAATGCCATTGGTATTTTGATAGGGATTGCATTAAATCTGTAGATTGTGTTGGGTAGTATGGTTATTTTAACAATACTGATTTTTCCAATCCATGAACATGATGTGTCTCTCCATCTGTGTCTTCTTCAGTTTCATCAGTGTCCTTTTGTTTTTCGAGTACAGGTCTTTTACCTCCTTAGGTAGGTTTATTCCTAGGTATTTTATTCTTTTTTGATGCATTGGTGCATGGAATTGTTTCCTTAATTTCTCTTTCTGATAGTTCGTTGTTAGTGTATAGAAATGCAACAGACTTCTATATATTAATTTTGAATCCTGCAACTTTACTGAATTCATTGAAGAGCTCTAGTTGTTTTTTGGTGGTGTCTTTAGGATTTTCTATATATAATGTCACGTCATCTGCAAACAATGACAGTTTTACTTCCTGTTTTCCAATTTGGATTCCTTTTATTACTCTTTGTTATCTGAAAGCTGTGTCTAGGACTTCTAATACTATATTGAATAAAAGTGAGGAGAGTGGGCATCCTTGTCTTGTTTCTGATCTTAGAGGAAATGCTTTCAGCTTTTCATTGTTGAGTATGATGTTAGCTGTGGGCTAATAATATATGGCCTTTATTATGTTGAGGTGTGTTCCCTCTGTACCCACTTCCTGTAGAGATTTTATCATAAGTGGATGTTGAAATTTGTCAAAAGCTTTTTGTGCATCTTTTGAGATGGTCATATTGTTTTTATTCTTCAATTTGTCAATGTGGTGTATCACATTGATTGATTTGTGGATATTGAACCATCCTTGCATCCCTGCAATAAATCCCACTTGATAATGGTGTACGGTCTCCTTTTAACATATTGTTGAATTCAGTTTGCTAATGTTTTTTTGAGGATTATTGAGTCTATGTTCATCAGTGATATTAGCTTGTAATTTTCTTTTCTTGTGATCTCTTTGTCTGATTTTGTTGTCAGGGTGATGCTAGCCTCATAGAATGATTCCTTTAGGAATCATTCCTCAGCAACTTTTTAGAATAGTTTGAGAAGGATAGGTGTTAGCTCTTCTCTAAAGTTTGGTGGAATTCACCTGTGAAGCTATCTGGTCCAGGACTTTTGTTTTCTGGGAGTTTTTAAATTACTGATTCAATTTCATTATGGGTAATTGCTCTGTTTATGTTTTCTATTCCTTCTTGGTTCAGTCTTGGGAGATTGTACATTTCTAGGACTTTGTCCATTTCTTCTAGTTTGTACATTTTATTGGCATATCTCTTATGATTCTTTTTATTTCTGTGGTGTTGCTTATAAATTCTCCTTTTTTATTTCTGATTTTTATTGATTTGGGCCCTCTTTTTTTCTCAATGAGTCTGGCTAAAAGTTTATCAATTTTGTTTATTTTTTCAAAGAACCAGCTTTTAGTTTCACTGATATTTTCTATTGTTTTTATTAGTCTCTATTTTATTAATTCTTGATCTTTATGATTTCTTTCCTTCTACTAACCTTGGGTTTTGTTTGTTCTTTTTCCTTTAGGTGTAAGGTTAGGTTTTTTTTTTTTTTGGTTTAAAGTTAGGTTGTTTATTTGAGATTTTTCTTTTTTCCTTAGGTAAGCTGTATCGCTTTAAAATTCCCTCTTAGAACTGCTTTTGTTGCATCGTATAGAATTTGGATTTATTGTGTTTTTGTTTTCATTTATCTCCAGGTTTTTTTTTCTTCAGTGATCCATTGGTTGTTTAGGAGCATATTGTTTAGCCTCCATGCGTTTGTGTTTTTGGCAGGTTTTTTTTTTTTGGAGTCTCATGGCATTGTGGTCAAAAAAGATGCTTGATATGATTTCAGTTTTCTTAAATTTACCGAGGCCTGTTTTGTGGCCTAGCATGTGATCTATCCTGGAGAATGTTCCATATGCACTTGTAAAGAATGTGTTATCTGCTGCTTTTGGACAGAGTGTTCTATATATATCTATTAAGTCCATCTGCTCTAATGTGTCACTTAAGGGCAGTGTTACCTTATTGATTTTCTGTCTGGATGATCTGTCCATTGATGTAAGTGGGTGTTAATGTCCATTACTAATATTGTGTTATTGTTGATTTCTCCCTTTATGTCTGTTAATATTTGCTCTTTGTGTTTAGGTGCTCCTATGTTGGGTGCATATATATTTGTAATTGTTATATTTTATTCTTGGATTGATTCCCTGATCATGATATGATATGCTTCTTTGTCTCTTGTCACAGTCTTTGTTTTAAAATCTATTTTGTCTCATACAGGTATTGCTACCCTGGCTTTCTTTTGATTTCCATTTGCGTGGAATACCTTTTTCCATCCCCTTACTTTCAATCTGTGTCTTTGGATATGAAGTGAGTCTCTTGTAGACAGCATATATTACAGGTCTTGTTTTTGCATCCATTCAGCTGCTCTCTGTCTTTTGATTAGAGCATTTATTCTATTTATATTTAAAGTAATTATTGATACTTATGTATTTACTGCCACTGTGTTGTTTTGGAGTTGTTTTTGTAGGTCTTTTTTGTTTCTTTTTTTTGTTCTCTTCCCCTATGATTTGATGACTATCTTTAGTGTTATGTTTGGATTCCGTTTTCTTTTGTGTATGTATCTATTATAGATTTTTGTTTTGTTGTTACCATGAGGTTTATATGTAGCAATCTATATTTATATACATGATTATTTTAGGTTGGTGATCTCTTAATTTCAAATGCATTGTAACAACCCTGCATTTGTACTCTTCTCTCCTCACAATTACCATTTTCGATACCATATATATTTTACATCTGTTTGTTTTGTGTATTCCTTAACTGCTTATTGTGGATATAGCTTATTTTACTGCCATTGTCTTTTAACCTTCCTACTAGCTCTGTACATGTTGTTTTACTACCTTTACTGTATGTTTGCCTTTACTGATGAGCTTTTTCCTTTCATAATTTTCATGTTCCTAGTTGTAGCCTTTTCTTTTTCACTTAGAGAAGGCCTTTTAACATTTCTTGTAAAGCTGGTTTGTTGGTGCTGAACTCTTTTAGCTTTTGCTTATCTGCAAAACATTTGATCTCTCCATCAAATCAGAATGAGAGCCTTGCCAGGTAGAATATTCTTGATTGTAGGTTTTTCCCTTTCATCATTTTAAATATATCATGCCACTCCCTTCTGGCCTGCAGAGTTTCTGCTGAAAAGTCAGCTGATAGTCTTATGGGAGTTCCCTTTTATGTAACTTAGTGCTTTTTCCTTGCTCCTTTTAATATTCTCTCCTTTTAAAATGTTTTTGCCATTTTAATAACACTGTGTCTTGGTGTGGTCCTCTTTTGGTTGATCCTGTTTGGGACTCTCTGTGCTTTCTGCACTGGGATGTCTGTATCCTTTCGCAGGTTAGGGAAATTTTCAGGTATTATTTTTTCAAATGTGTTATTTGCTCCTTTGTCTCTTCCTTTTGGGACCCCTGTAATGTGAATCCTAGTATGCTCGATGTTGCCCCGGAGGTCTCTAACTGTCCTTATTTCTTTTTATTCTTTTTTCTGTTCAGCATCAGTGATTTCCACTATTCTTGTCTTCCAGGTTGCTGATCCTTTTCCTCTGTATCATTTAGTCTTCTACTGATTCCTTATAGTGTAATTTTTGTTTCATTTATTGTGTTCTTCATCTCAGTTTGGTTGTTCTTTATATTTTCCAACTCTTCGTTAAAAACTTATAATTTCCTGCCCTGTGCATCTTTACTTCTCCTGAGTTCTTTCATCATCCTTATGATCATTACCTTGAACTCTTTCTTGGGTAGATTGCCTATATTTACTTCACTTTGTTCTTCTTCTGGGGTTTTATCTTATTCCTTCGTTTGAAACGTGTTCCTCTGTCAACTTATTTTGCCTAAGTTGTTGTTTTTGTTTTTATGTATCTGGTATGTTGGTTATGTTTCCTGACCTTAGAAAAGTACCCTTTTGTAGGAGATATCTATGCGCCCCAGCTGTATACTTCTCTCTGGTCACTAGAACTGTGTGCTCTAGTGGTGCCTCCTATATGGGCTTTTTGGGTCCTTCTGTTGTGGTGGGCTGACCACTGTGGGTGGACTGGTAGGTGTGGCTGGCCCCTGGTCTGGTTGGTTGCCAAGCCCTGCCTTGTGTGGAGGCTGCCAGCCACTGATTAGTAGGGCTGGGTTGTGAGGTGGCTGGCTGTGGAACCCCAGGGGGCCTTAGGGCTAGTGCTGGCTCACTGGTGGACAGAGTTGGGGTCCAGGAGATCCTGGGGCCAGTACTCACTCCCTGGTGGCTGAAGCCAGGTCTTGGAGCTGGTGCTGGCCTTACTGGCAAGCAGAGCTGGGTCCTGGGGTCTGGCTAGAGGGCCCAGGGGTCCCAGAGCTGGTGTCAGACCACTGGAGGGTGGGGCTGGTTTGTGATACAGCTGGCTGCAGGGTTTGGGGTGTCCTGAAACTTGTCTTGGCTTGCTGGTAGGTGGGACTAGGGCCCAACTGTCCCAGGTCTGGTGCTGGCCTGCTAGTGGTTGGGCTGGGTCCTGCCCCGGCAGGCTTCAGGGCTGAGGTTGTCCTGGGGCTGGTGAGTGCCCACTGGTGGGTGAGACTGGTCTTGAGGCTAGAGCAGGCTTGCTTTTGGGCAGGGGCTGGTGCCTGTCCAGTGGTATGTGGGGCTGGTCCTGAGGCCAGTGTCAGCTTCCTGCTGGTAGGTGGAGTTGGGTCTTGGAATCTCTGCCTGTAGGGCCCTGGAGGTCCCAGATCTAGTGCCTGCACACTGGTGTGTGGGGCCAGGTCCTGGGCCCTCTGGTGGGCACAGCTGTGTCTGGGGCAGCTGTCTGTTCAGGGGTTCTTAAGGCAGCCTGCCTGTTGGTGGGTGGGGGGTATGTCTTGGCCCAGTTAGTTGCTTGGCCTCGGGTGGCCCAGAACTGGTACCTACAGGCTGTTGAGTCCTGGGGTCCTGGGGCTAATAAGCTAGAGGGAGGATTCCACAGTGATACTTGCCAGCACCAGTGTCTGATAGAACTAGCATCCAAAGATGGCTGCCCCCCAGTGTCTGTGTCCTTAGGGTGAGCTCCAGTTTCCTCCTGCTTCTCTGGGAGACTTCTCAAGATCAGCAGTTAGGTCTGACCCAGGCTCCTTTCAAATTACTTCTTTTTCCCTGGGCCCTGGAATGTGTGAGATTTTGTGTTTGTCCTTTAGGAGTAGAGTCTGTTTCCCACAGCCCTCCAGCCCCCCTGAATTTAAGCCCTGCTAGCCTTCAAAGCCAAACATTCTCAAGGCTTGTTTCCTGGCACAGGACTCCTGGGCTAGGGAGCCTCATGTGGGGCTTAGACCCCTTGCTCCCTGGGGAGAACCTCTGCAATTGTATTCTCCTGTTTGTGGACTGCCCACTGAGGGGCATGTGTCTTGACTATACCATGACTCTCCCCCTCCTACCCATCTCGTTGTGGTTCTTCTTTATATCTTTAGTTGTAGAAGATCTTTTCTGGTAGGTTCTAGTCTTTTTCATAGGTGGTTCTGCAGATAGTTGTGATTTTGGTGTGCCCCTGAGAGGAGGTGAGCTCAGGGTCTTTCTACTCTGCCATGTTGGGAAGTCTCCTGCAAGCATTTAGGTTTTGGATTTGTTCTCGATTACAACTTAATTCTGTATCCCCTCCCCTCCAGATTTTGATACTAAGCCCTCCTTGTTATTTTCTAGATGGCTTCTAATTGTGTTTGGTTTTGGTATCCCTTTTGGCCCAAGAATTATTTAGAAAAGGGTTTGTTATATTTTTAGTTGGTTAAATTATTTTGGCTATAATTTTTCTCATTGCATTCAAATTTTAATCAGTTTTGTTCATAGATGTGAAATTTATGATTTGAAATAATTTTTATGGCTTAATATCTGATCAGTTTTAGTGTTCACAGGTTCTTGGAAAATATGTATTCTTTGTTGGCAACATAATTTAACATACATTGTTAAGTTTATTGTTATAAAACGGTTTATTCAGTTTTCTGTATCCTTTTTATTTTTTATCTTGTCTACTTGCCCAAGGCTTAAGAAAACTCAACAGTCTTTCACTTCTATTATGTTTCTGTCAATACCTCATTTAAAATGAGGTATTTAAAATGTATACATATTTTTTCTATTTTAATGCTGTATCATTTGGCACATAGACATTTATAAGTTTTCCTGTTCCTTTTGTGTATACCCATTAACAGTATAAATTAGTCACATTCATTCCATTCAGTATCTTTTGCCCAGAATTGTATTTTTATATTATATTGATTTGAATTTGTTTGATACATCTTTGCTGATTGTTTTTGTAAATAGAGGTTGCATTTTGTTGTTCGACCCTTGCCTTTTAAAATGTGATTTTAACCTATTTAAAATTCTTTTTATAATTGATACTTTTTTAATGTTTTCTATATTTGCTGTTCTTTATTTTCTTTATGTGTTATTCTTTAAGGGCCTACAAGGTGTAGTATGACACTTCTTTTAGCTGTGGGAAACCAAAATATGTATATATAAAAATAGATTGTGAGGCATATTCTGTACTGGATTTCTTTCAGTCCTGCTCCATCTGTCTTAAGTTTAGTAGAGATTCCTCCCAGATTCTGACAAGAAGTTGTCTGTTGTGAGTCTTTCATTTTCCTATACTTGTAAGTATTTAACTAGGAGGTTGGTAGAAGCTGTAGAAAGAGTTGTTTGGTAGATGTAATTTTTAAATGAACTCTAGTATTAGATTTGTTAGGGTAATGCAACATACAGCAAATCTTGGTTTGTCTGAACATCAATAGAGTTAGAAGACGGGAGAGACCAATATTTTAGTAAATTAGAATTCAACATTTTAAGAAATGATAACCAGCTATGTAGTTAATGTTAATTGTCATGAGATTCATACTGAATTCACTTCAGGGATGGTAATGATGACTGAAGATATTTGCAGTGGAAGCATCTTCAGCTGGAAGAATTTATTTAATTGTCATGCATGATTGAAGTCAGGAAATAATATTAATTAGGAAATTGTAAAAAAAAATTTTTTCCCCATTGGGACATGCTGCTTGGGGGAGTATTTAAATGTTGGTTCTTCTAGCAGATGTGCCCAATAGAGGTCTTGTTCTTTGGCAGTGTCCCTCAAAAAAGAGCAGAATTATAGTTTCTTTTGTTTCACAAGTTGCCCTTTTCTTGGAGAATTTTTAGGTGATTCTATTAAATATTAGTTTTCTCACAATGAATGATCTTATTTGTAAATTTGTATATGAGAATTTATATCACTATATACTACTGATATATCTGTTATAATCCGTCACGCCCTCCCCCCTCTCGGGCCCCCCCCCCCTTACTTGAAAGGGGTTTGCTCGAATTATCACTAGATGGCAGTCTTGCGTTTTAGTAACTTAGAGCTTTAGTCACAAGCTCCCTCTTTCTCCCCCTGCCCTCCCTCCCCCATATCTTCCAGATATATGAAGATTTTTAACCACTCTCTTATATAAATTGAACATATGTGGAACCAGGCAACAAAATAGAATTTCAGAGTCAATTCTGTAGCATTCCCACCTTGCTCACATTAGTTAATTCCATACTTGGAAGTTGAGCTATCTCTTGACTAAAGAAGTCTTCCCTGACTCCCCAGACTGGCTTAGTCCCCTTGATAAATGTTGCTTGTAATTTTTTCCTTTTAGGGTGCTCTTCACAGTTTTATGTTGTTTTTGTATGTGGCTGATTAATACCTTTCCTCTCTATGTGCCCCTCCCTGCAAATTGTTTGTATATTCCACAAGATCAGGGACAGTATCTGTTGCTGACCACTGTTATTTATAGTAAGGCATTTAGTAGATGTTCAGTTAAATAGTTATTAAATAAATGAGGCAATGGATGAATGAACTATGAAGATCCTATTAGGAACATAAAATGCCACGCACAAAATATATGTCAAGAAGACTAGTTCAGTTTATGATCATCGTTTTCTAAATTTATTTTTGAAATAATTTCAAACTTACAGAAAAGTTGTACCCTTTATCTAAATGTTGGGCTTCGAAAGTGATGCCCCATCACCCTAGAACACTTTCAGTATATTTTGTGCAAACATGGCATTTTTCTATGTAACTATGGGATAGCTATCAACATCAGGAAATTATCATTGATATATGAATCCCATCTAATCCTTAGACCCCCCATTTAAGTTTCACCTATTTTCTCATTAATGACCTTAATAGCACAAGGATTCAGCTCAAACCACATGTTGTATTTAGTTGTCAAGTCTCTTTAGACTATTTTAGTCAGGAACAGTTTTGTGGTCTTTAATGTTCATGACCTTGACACTTTTGAAAATTATAGCACTTATTTTGTAGAATGGTTCTCAGTTTGGAGTTGTCTCATGTTCCTCATGATTTAAGTTAGGCATCTTTGGGAGGAACATCACAGAAGTGACATTGTGTTTTGGTGACCCAGGATTTTGTTTTATTACTGATAGTAATAATTTATTCACTTGATTAAGTTGGTGTCTGCCAGACTTTTCCATTGTAAAGTTACCTTTTTTCTCTTTGTAGTTAGTAAGTATTTTACATGTTAATATCAGTATAGAATTGTTTACTGTTTTACTCAGTGGGTTGTAATTTGTTGCTATCATTATTTATTTTGATGTTTAAATTGCCCAGCATTTGGCCATTGGGATCCCTTCATGCTGCATTGTGTGTTCTTTTGACATGTCCCTGTCATTCTTTATGGGTGTCCTTGCTTTTTTGGCACAAGATGCTCAGGGCTCATCTTGCCTTTCAACAATCGTTTCTTCAAAGAGCCCTGGTTTGGAGAATGGTATTTTAAAAATAAGATCTGTATGCATAGTGTCTACATTGTTATTGGACCTGTCCATGGACAGAGCTAGGGAATATGTATTTGTATATACAAGCGTTTATATAGAAATTTTCATTGGTAGTAATTTATACATATGTGTATGTTTATTTTTGTGTGTGTATGTTATACACAAACACACACATAAGCACACACACAGTATCTCCATGAAGTCACACTGATACCTTCATTGCACAGGATTTATTCTAGTTTTCTTTCCATATTTACAACCTCCTTCTCCAACATGGAGAATTTTGGCTTCTACTATTCTTAATATATTTATTTATTTGATGAATTCCAGTGTACGTAACAGTCTGTCCTTTGCACTTACGGGCAGATGCCCTCCTCACCCCTTTCAAGGCCTGACACCCAAGTCAACCTGTCTCCCTTGCCTCTGCATGGGTATCCTCCCTTTTTGTTTTGTTTTTCATTTTGATTTTAATTTCTAGTTTTATTACATGGTGATCAGAGAGTTTTGTTTTTAATATTTCTCTTTTATGGAACTTACTGACATTTCCTTTTGACCTAATATATAGTCAATTTTTGTGAATATTCCCGATGCTCTTAGAAGAAGGTATATTCTCTACTATCAGGATACAGTGTTCAACATATCTATATAAGATTTGCCTTATTATGTTATTTAGATCTATATAAATATTCTTAATTTTTGTTTAATCGGTCTGTCTTATACTGAGAGTGGAGTGTTAGCATCTGCTATCAGTAGTATGTTTCTAATACTTCTCCTGTATTTCCTGTAGTTTCTGCCTTACATAAGAGGTTGGTCTTATCTGGTGCATAGATATTGTGCCTTGCTATATTTTCACTGTGAATTGTGACTTCATAAAATTCCTTCTTCGTGTCACTTAGTATTTTTTAGCCTGCAATCTACTTTGAGCTCATGATTTCAATCCCTCCTTTACTGTTTCCACTTCTGTGGTATATCTTTGCCCATTTTTCTACATAAAGGCAACTTGAAGTCTGTTATATTCTGTCTTCCAGTAATGCTGAAGGCCTGGGCGTGTGTGGTTTTTATTTGTGCTACTTGTTGAATTTATTTATTTGTTCTTGGTGAGGATGTGTGGAGTGATTCTGATTCAAGTGACTACCATTACCCTGCAGACCAAGAATCTCATCTTCCTGTTTTTAGTATGACTCTCTGCTATGATACCAGCCATATTAGAAGCATGTGTTTTTTTCTCTGTACAGTTACTGATAACATATATGCAGCTTGTGATAGGTACCTTCAGGTTATTCAAGCTCCCCCTCATCTGTTAAATGATGTTGTTAGCTTCAACTTGAAAAATTTGAGTCTGTGATTCACAATACATTTGATGATTAGGGCCTAAAACACCTTGCCTTTCATTGTATCTGCACTTGTTACTGAGCATGTACTCATACAACTTAAGCCTTTACATAGATATTATTAGAGGCTAGTGCCATTGGATGTTGGTTTCACTCTGGCAGTTTAATATTTTGATTGTCTGTATTCAAGTGACAAGCTTGACAGTTCTTAATGTATTTATTTTATACATGTAAAAGTTTATCCTTTGGCTAATGACTAAATCAGTTACTCAAATATGGCCTTTCTGTATCAGGTTGAGTAGATTGTGATTTGTTCAATCTGAGTTACCTCATTTGAATGATTCTTACTGGGGCAACCTATTTTGTTCAGATGGTTTTCATTATACTCAGAATTTCCAAATATAGCTCCCTTCACTGTGACCAGAATTAACCATCATTTTAAAAGTAATAAGAGAATACATTGTCTTTTATAAAATTAGAACACTTCAGATAAATCTTTTATGCCCTTTGACTTTAGCCTGAACCTTGTTCCACCTTACTATAATTAACCATTATTATGAGTTTTGTGTGCCTGGAAGAGGTTGAAGTTTCGGATTGAAATGCCTCACTGACTCCTAGGAAGAAATAAGGAAGACAGGAATCTTTTATATGTACCAGTGAAATACCTGAGTTTCAGATATAAAGAGAAAATCTTAACATACTTCCACTTTAAAAGAACTGGTTACAGTACTTAAATAATATTGATAATAACAGCAGCTAATGTTTATTGAAAATTTATCATGTGCCAGGCCTTCTTTAAGTGCTAACGCATGTGATACTCTTAATCCACACAACAAACCAGCCTAGCAAGGTTGTTATCCACAGAAGAGAAAAAGGGGGCATGAGTGGTTTAGTAATGTGACCAGGATCATGCATGTGGCATGTGGTAAAGTTGGAATTCAAACCCAGGTAGTCTGGTTACAGACTGCATGCTCTTGATCACTATGTTGTTCTGCATGTGAAAAAATTAGGTTAGTATTGGACTCTCATCTGTGGTGCTAGAAGCTAGAGGAGTGCCAAATGTCTTTTGCAAAATCTGTCACTTTTTTGTCACGGCCAACAAACTGCATGTTTGTGTATATGTAGAATTCAGAAAATCTGCTACCCTGAACCCTCTCTGAGAAAAATAAATGAGGAGAAAGATCTCAAGATAGAAGACTTGAAATTTTTAAAATGTGTTAAGTGAAAGTGTTCTAAAAGAGGTGATATGGGAGAAGTGAAAGCTAACTTGTCTTGATGGGATTGCTTAGTTATTTAATATGATAATAGTATACTAGAGAAATATCAGTTAATCATAACTATTAGGATGGGAAATGGAATTGAGAAACACGAAAGAAAGCTTTCAAATGATAGAAGAAGAAAAGGAAATGTGGAAAAATGTAACCAAGCAAGTGAAATAAGAAGTTGTAAAGAAGGAAAAAAAAATTAATGAATAGTAGAAAGAAAGTAAGTTGGAAGGAATGAAATGAAATGTTTGTCTGTCATTACTGACTATGAATGAGCCAAAATGTCCTCAAAAATCAGATATCGAAAATTATACAATTTGTAGGGTCGGAGAATATGTGTGTGTGTGTTTATTAATTAAATGATAAAGTAAAGTTGAAAGAAATGATTGGGCAGAGATAAACTAGGTAAATGCAAATAAAGTAAAGGAAAAGTGGTAATATTAATGTCAGACAAAGAATAATTCAGGGTTAAAAGCACTGACTGCATATTGTGTATTTACAAGTTGCAGTCCTTGAAGATGCTATAATAATTGCAAATCTCCCCCCCCCACTGAGATATAATTGACATATAGCATTGTATTAGTTTCAGGTGTACAACATAATGATTCAATGTTTGTATATATTGTGAAATGATCACTACAGTAAGTCTAGTTAACATCCATCACTACACTTTATTTTTCTTGTGATGAGAACTCTTAAGATCTATTCTCTGAGCCACTTACAAATACACACTATTGTATTATTAACTCTAGTTACCATGCTGCACATTATATCACCATGACTTAGTTGTTTTATAACTGGACGTTCATACCTTTTGACCACTTTACCAACCCCTCCAGCCCCTGCCTCTGGCATCCACCATTCTGTTCTCTGTATCTATGAGTTTGGGTTTTTGTTTTTTTTTTTAAGATTCCACACATATGCAAGATCATACAGTATTTGTCTTTCTCTGTCCTACTTATTAGCATAATGCCCTCAAACTGTGTCCATGTTGTTGCAGATAGCAAGAATTCCTTTTTTATGGCTAAATAATATTCCACTATGTACACACACACATACACACACAGTCATACATACATTATATACATACCACATCTTCTTTATCCATGCACTCATCAATGGATACTTAAGTTGCTTCCATGTGTTGGCTATTGTAAGTAATGGTGCAATGAGCATGCTGGGAGCAGTGCATGTCTTTTTGAATTAGTTTTTTAGGATAAATACCCAGGAGTAGAACTGCTGGATCAAACAGTAGTTCTATTTTTAATTTTTTGAGGAACCTTCATACTGTTTTCCATAGTGACTCCACCAATTTACATTCCCAGCAATGGTGCACAAGGGTTCTCTTTTCTCTACAGTCTCACCAACGCTTATTATTTCCTGTCTTTTTGATAATAGCCATTTTAGCAGGTATGAGGTGATATCTCATGGTGGTTTTGATTTGCATTTTCCTGATGATTAGTTATATTGAGTACCTTTTCATGTACCTGTTGGCCATCTGTATGTCTTCTTTGGAAAATGTCCATTCAGATCCTCTGTCCACTTTTCAATTAGATTGTTTGTTTTTTTGCTATTGAGTTGTATGAGTTCTTCATATATTTTGGATATTAACCCTTTATCAGATATATGATTTGCAAATATTTTCTCCCATTTGTTAGGTTGCTGTTTCATTTTGTTGTTGGTTTCATTTGCTATACAGAACACTAACCTCTTATACAATACAACAGCCATAACCACATGGCACCCACATAGGTAGAGCAAAAGCTCCGAGAAATACAACCTGATTAGAAGACAGTTATTGTGAGAATTTAAAATTCAGTTCTTTAGTGGCACTAGGCTTATTTCCTGTGCTTAACAGCCACACATGGCTAGTGGCTGCCACATTGGACAGTGCAGATATGGAACATTTCCATTCTGGCAGAAAGTTTAATTGGATGGCTCTGATCTAGAAAGTATAGCAAAGGAGAACACTTTATAGACTTATGGGACATAGCTAACCTGGTATTTGGAGGAAAATTGAATGCCTTTAATAACTGCATTATTTAAAATAAAAAAAACTGAAAATAAGTTATTGCTCAAGTGCTCAGTTTTTAAGTACTCAAAAAATAAGTACTCAAGATATTAGAAAAACAAAAAATAAAACCAAAAGGATAGAGAAGAGAATTTTTTAAAATGCCGAAAATAATGAGATAGAAATAGAACAAAACATAGAAATACTGAAATTGATTGAAAAAAGTAAAGATTCTGAACAGACTATAACTGTTGAAAAGGAAATAAAAAATGTATTTATTAGTCACCATATCAGGATGATATTCCAGCTAAATTATATTTACTTCTAAAAAAATTGATTTTACTTTTATTCTAATAAGTGATGGACAGCTTTTTAATATGTTTTTCTGAAGCTAGTGTAATATTATACCAATGCTTGGTAAAGGTAATTTTTTTTTTAAAGACCAATTTTTAGATGCAAAAATTCTAAATGAGATTTAGCTAATTTAATCATACAGCAATAAAAGAATAGCATTTTCTTGGAATGCAAGGATAGTTCACAATAGGAAATCTATCAATTTATTGCATCAAGAGACTAAAGGAGAAAAGCCATGTGATTCTGTTACTGTATGCTGAAAAGGCATTTGATGAAATAATTAAAAACACTTAAATGTAATAAGAATTATGGGAGAAACTGCTCCAGTTATAGGAATAATCATAGCGCCTACCACAGAGGGTTATTGTGAGGATTTAATGACTTAACATATGTAAAAATGCTTAGAACAATATCTGGCACATAGAAATTATTCAGTGTTAGCTCTTTCTACTATTTAAATAAGATAAAGTTGATTTGTTAAAAAAACAATGGGCAAATAATTGCATTGAATGGCAAAGTATTTTGATTAAAATGATCAAGACAGAGTTTTGTTCTTACCACTATATTCAGAATCATTTTTGAGGTTGCTTCATTTCTCTATAATAAAAGTAGAAAATAAAGTAACTGTTACAAATACTAAAAGAGGAGAGAAAATATTTTAAGTTACAAATGATATGATTTGCATGCCTAGAAAACCCTAGAGACTATTAAAGACTAATAAAAATACTCAGAGATAAGTTTAACATAATGGTTCTGTAGCAAGAAAATGAAGAAATGAAAGTTGAACGAGATCTCAATAAAAATTGTCAACCTTTCCAAAATTAACATATGAATTTCGTTAATTCCTGTTAGAAACCTAGAAACCTTTAAAATGATTTTAAAGTGCATGTGGAAAATATACTTCTAAAACTACCTAAGAAAATATACTATATATTTAATTCTGTTTTTGTTAACAGTCCCTCTCCCTCCTCATCCCCTCTCTCCTTCTCCATGCTATAAACACCTATTTGTATGGAGAAGGCTGAGGAAGAAAACAGTCATGCCATTTTAGTGGCATTGTTTTCCTTACCTTGGTGTAGATGGGAATCTATGGAGAGTTAGAGGGGTGATCATACTTAATTTAATATATATTTTTGTCTCTTTCACTTGTTATAAGGAATATATGTATAATTTTTAGTGTAATATGTATTACATATATATAATTCTTATATATTATATACAATTATACATTATAATTATAATGTATATAATTGATCTAATATAGAAAAGATAATAGAAAAATGTTTAATGACTTTTCACTCATTGAAGTTGTAACTCCATTTTAGTTAAAACTAGAAATAAAACATATCATTGATTGATTTAGGAGATTTTAAAGAAAGATCTCAGATTTTTTAAATGCATACTGAAAAACCAAAATGTATTTTCTTTTAGCTTTCCTGAATGTTTGGTGCTTCCTACAATGGCAAGATTAATTTTTAACTCAAAAATTCTGAAAAGAATTTTCTCTTTTTTTCTCTCTGTCAAAGGTATGCAACCACTCATGTATTCGGTTCAGGAAGCGTTAAATGCTAGACCATGGTGGATTCGTGTGGGGACTGACATTTGTTACTATAAGTAAGTATTCTGACAATAATAGGACATCAGTTTACAGAAGGAAATATTAATTCGTCTTATTTCAGTTCAAAGATAAAAAGTTATTGTGTTCTTTGAATTTGGTGATATGCTTTAGTATTACTTCCAACAGAGTTTTTAAAAATTTGAGATCCATTATGGGGGTATATTTAGTGGAAATAAAACGTGTTTTGTAGACAGATGACAGACTTAGGTCCAAATCTTGCCTCCCCCACTTAGATGTGTTCTCAACTTTTTTAGCTTTAAAATTCTGGAAACTTCATTGAGTAAGACTGAAATTAGAAACTCTAGGAAATAATTTACAGTGGTTTTTTTATTATTCTGGTGATATTAAGTGTAATTCTTTTCTCTTCTGCACACAAATGTTTACCTCATTTTAACTTCCAAAATATTTTACTTGGAGATGTATTCCACAGTTACATTACTTCTGCTTTCACAGTTCAACTTTGACTTCAAATAGGTGATCTATTTATCAAGTTAAAATAAGTGCTAGAAATCATTTATTGCTTCAGTGGAATAATTGGATTATTCAATTCATGATTAAGTAATCTAGGATTATCATATGCCTTGCTTCCCATTTTTACTGTTTCTGCATGTAATACATTTCAAGATAACTTCTATCCACTATTGAATGCACTTGACATCCCTCTTTTTCTCTGTTATTAATCTTAATCCTGGCATTTCTGTTTAGTGGATTTTGAGTTTTTATATTTTATATTGTGCTTAACTAGCACTAATGTTCCTTTTCTTTTAGTTTTATCCGTTAGAAGAAGAAGAATTCTAAAATTAAACTGTTTTTAATGGTTTAGATAGGGTTTTGGAAAAACCTAGATCTTAAGTGCTATTGCTTTCTAAGAAAGAAATTGTTCCTTGGATTTAATCTCAGTAGGGTTTTCCCCATTTTATTAGCAAAATAAATAGTAAATAAATGAAGGAAAGAAGCATAAGGTTATATGTAATTCTTCTTCACCTGAATGAATTTCATATTTCTTTCAATGGTAGGCTAATATAAATATACTTTATCATTTATCTCTTTCTCATAAGTTGGAGTGGAGCAGTGATTATCTGGGAAGTGCTTGGTTAGATTTTGGCAGAATGATTTAAATTGTTAAAGGGTGAAACAACGTTTTTCAAAAAGTATTTCTTTCATGCTTCTCTTTTGCACAATAGAAATCATCAATCAATGAATGCTTTTCTTTTTCACACTGTAAAGTGAATGGTCATAGCATCTCAGGTGGTTTTTCTTTTTTATGTAAGGGGTGATGGCAAGGATTTTTGTTTGTTTAGTTTTTATTTTTTCTTTTGGCTCCTTCCAGATCCGGAATTGGAATTCAGGCCAATTCAACAGATATTTATTAACCACTTTCTATGTAACAAGCACTGTTCTAGTTGCTTTCCTCAAGCCTGAAATCCAGATAGTGGGGATTAAAAACTATTTTTGCACTGTCCTTTGATACTTGTTTGTCTCATCTGTAAAATGAGAATAAAACTACTTTCCACGAGTATGTGAGTGAATGTAACCTATAAAATGCCAGGTAGCTGTAATGTGGTGACATAAATACCTCCCCAATTAGATGTTAAGCTTTTGGAGTAAAAGAGTTGGCAGGATCTACTTCCAGACCTTATTTTGCATTTTCCTCAACTCTTAGCACCTTGTCATTGAATATCTATTCAAGATGTAGTGGCTAAGTTAATGAAGACTCTACCATTCTTTTAGGTCAGTGTTCTTTTACTTTCATTAATAGCAAGCTTGATTTTTATAAGATTATATTAGAAGATCTCATCCCAGGGTAGTTCTAAGGTTGTGATCTACCTTGAATGTCTGTGTGCATGAATAAGTAATCTATAGGCCATGGCTTTTCTTCAGTTCATGGCTTACATAATACAAGGTGATTTGGAATTTTAGAAATGAAGTTGATAGACCAAAGCATCTTTAGGTCATCATATCTCAATGATATTTAAAGTCTGGAAAGTAATATGTAGTTTTAAAAACTTTTTATTATGGAAATCTCCAAACATTTACAAAAGCGGATAATAGGATAATGAGGCCCCATGTATTCATCACTGAGTTTCAACAGTTATCAACACATGGTTTCATTTTAGCTATACTTTCACCCCTACCTCCACACTGAATTTTTTAAGGCATATTTTATCCTTATTTTTTTCCAGATATATTTTATCCATAAATACTTCAAAGGTCTTTGTCTTTTTGAGATACATATTTAAGACAATCTAACCACAAGGCCGTTGTCACACCTAAGAAAATTCCTTAATATGATAAAATATCCAGTCAATGTTCGGGCTTACTTGTCTCATAAATATTACTTTATAGTTGGTTTGTTTAAATCAGACCAACCAAGGGATCACACGTATGTCCTTTAAGTCTCTTAATTTATAGGCTTCCTTCTTCTCTATTTTTAAATTTCTCCTTTATTTATTGAAGAAATTAGATCATTTGTCATGCAGGATTTTCCACATTTTGGATTTTGCTGTTTGCATCCCTGTGGTGTTAATGAATTCTTCTATCTCACCAATTTCCTATAAACTCATAGTTAGATATAGAAGCTTTATCAGTTTCAGGTTTCATTTTTGACAAGAATACTTCATAGATGGTGCAGGGAATTCCTGTTGCATCATATTAGGAAACATATCATCTCTGGTTATTTCTTCTTTTGTAATTTTAAAATTGATCAGTGAATTCAGGTATTGTTGTCTGATCCATCAGCCTTTCATCCAATGGTCGTAGCAGCTGTTGGTGATCACTGCCTGGATCCAGTAATGTGTATGGCTATCAAAGAATGGGGCTCTAAAACCTCTATTGATGTAGAGAGTAGTAGCTCTATTTAATTAGTAAATCCAGAAGTGGAAAGTCATGATGTTGACTGATAGCAATTAACTGCTTTTTTAGTACCAAGTCTAATTTTTGTTTTAAACAACATACTGATTTTTTATAGAGATTTATTTATTTATTTATTTATTTTTGGCTGCATCTGGTCTTACTTGCGGCACGCGGGATCTTTCATTGTGGCACGCAGGCTTCTTTCTAGTTGTGATAAGCGGGCTCCAGAGCACGTGGGCTCTGTAGTTTGTGGTACTCAGGCTCTCTAGTTGAGGCACGTGAGATCAGTAGTTATGACGCGCGGGCTTAGTTGCTCCACGGCATGTGGGATCTTAGTTCCGTGACCAGGGAGGAAACCTGCGTCCCCTGCATTGTAAGGCAGATTCTTTACCACTAGACCACTAGGGAAGTCCCCCAAGTCTCATTTTTAAGAGTATCTAAGTTAAACTTTTTTACAAACTATGGTTTTTCTTTTTTTTTTTCTGAAGTTCTGTTTACTAAAATAGCAAGAAAAATCAGAATTTTGGTGTGGATGAAATAAACATGCTTTTCTGTTGCAGAAATCACTTCTCAAGAAGTTCAATTGCTGCAGGTGGGCAAAAGGGAAAATCCTACTATACAATTACATTCACTGTCATTTTTCCACATAAAGATGATGTGTGCTATTTTGCTTATCACTATCCATATACGTATTCAACTTTACAGGTGAGAACTCATTAAGTTGTACTGTGACCATTATTGTGTTGTATGTGTATGTGTCAGATAATTGAAGAAAAATTGCTTTAATTAAATATCTAAATAAGATAAGAAAAAGATTCAGGGTTGATGACTTTAGAAAATAATACAATATTTGTTGAAATCATTAAAGTAAAATGGGAATATAGTCTTCATTTTTATTTAATAGAAATACTATGGAAATATGACATGATTTTTACTTTCCACTTTGGGTAGAAATCTACAGATCACAATTTATAAATTTTAACTAGGTGAGATTTCTACTTGTTTAATGAAAAGCATTGAATCTCACAGAAAATGTAACAGTAGAAAATGTATATGCAATTTAAGTTTTTCTGTTGTGAATTCATTTCTTCCAATGGTTTCATATGGAGTCCTAGATCCAGATTGCTTAGAATATGAGGTATAAGAGTTGTTTTGTGGGTTCTTTTGAGATTTTTTGATTATCTGCATTGTAAAACAAAAAATTCAAGTAATTACTGTGGCAGATTTATACTCAGAACAGAATGTCTGTCCTAATGATCAAGGATCGTGAAGCTTCGTATGATCAATTTACCCAGAAAGGAATTGGAACACTATGATTAGAAACAAGCTTCCAAATTATGAGAGAGGAGAAAATGAGAGAAAAACATAGTCTATAGAGCAGAAGAAATGTCAAGGCCGAGAACATTAAATGAGGCTCACTTTATTTTAGTAAGGTTCCAACCTACAGTAAAGGTATAAACCGATATCTTTCTGTGCTGAATAACATAGCATCAGAAATATAGTGTTGTTATTTACATGGTATTTGTTACTGTTCTTTACTGATGTTATCTTTTTAATATATTTTAAATGCCCCTACTTTCTTCCAGTCCCACTACCATGACCTTTTCCACGCATTACCATTGTTTCTCACCTGGACTTATGCCAACCTCTTTCTAACTGGTGTCCCAAAATTCACTTGTATCCCCTTTCCTCTTCATCACTGTTTTATCACACTGTAGCAAGAGGGCTCTTTGATGGCAAATCTAATCATATAAATCTGCTCCTTAAAACTCCTTAGTGATTTCTCTTGCCATTTGTATGAAGTCTAAAATTCTTACCGTAGCTCATTCAGTCATTTCTCCACTACTTTGCACAGTTTTGGCCATTTCTTCATACTGTTTGAACTGTTATTTACTTAATATTTATCTTTAAATAGACTTTAAAGTAATTCACTCTTTAAAGATTATCCTCATCCTAAGTTAATATCTGTGGAATTACAGGTTTAATGTGCTAAATTTTTTTTCTAATTCACAGTAAAATACATATCTATTAAAAAATTTTTAAAGGTTATCCACATATTACTTAGTTATCTTAATTACCAAATACTATGCTTTGGGAAGGACTGGTCTACCGGGCCCTTCCTTCTGTGTTAAATTCTCGATTTCTTACCCTTTTCTTTCTGGTCTAGCTATAATGAATCTTCTTCAGTTCTTTGAAATGTCCTTTTTTCTTATTTCATGGTCTTCCTGTATGCTTTCCTTCTGCCTACAGCACACTTTCTATCCATTTCACTCATCCTTTGGATCTCACTTTAAATGTAATTTTTTTCTAGAAGACCTTTCCTCCCTGCCCAGACTCTGCGAGGCTCCCTTCCCTTTATTTCAAGCTCTCATAGCACTGTATATTTTTTCTAGGGTAGGGACCATTTATTCATTGTTATATCCCCAATTCCTGGCACAGTTTCTAGCCCAGAAATAGTGACCACATGGTAAATCATGATTATGTGAATGAACATAGGCAAAAGTTTGGAAACCAACTAAGTATCTTTAAAATAAGGGATTGAACAATTTATTTTTGGTGTGACCATATACTAAAACCATTAAAACTTGTGTTTTCAAAAGACATATATTCAACATGTTTAATGATGTGGCATAATATTTATAATTATAAATATCTTAATGTGAATGTATAAATTATTAAATGATAAAATCAGATTATAAAAAGTCTTACATGTAATTACAGTTTTGTTTATATATATTGGCATTTGTTAGTAGTAATCTAGGTGATGCAATTATGGGTGTTTAAAATTTTTTCTTGTACTTTCTGTGTCTTCCAGACATTTTACAATGAGCCTTTATTAATTTGAAATCAGGAAAAATTGTTAAAAAATTTGTGCTGCATAATATTCATTCTCCATATTTTAGGTTGCCATTAACAGATCTATAGTCACAAAATTTCAACATTCAGAAGCCTTTGAAAACCAAAAGCATTTTCATAACCCATTTGGCAGCAAAGCCTGGCCTGAATTGATGTGAGCTTATTTAGAATATTGATTCTACTTAGCGTGACTCTTCATATGCTTTGCTACAGAAATACTAATGTGCTTATTTACAGGCTGCTGCCGCTGACCCCACTGGTTATATCGCACTATTAAGGGTATCCAAACTGTATCTATCCCCTTTCTCAAGTTCCCAAATACTGATGTTTAACTGCATCTGGACCCTAATCCCTGGAGAAGGGATTAGGAATCTGATTCACTTTTAGTTATGTTCAAGATCTGGATGCATTTATTTCTGTTTATCATAGGGAGTTTTTGAATGATTATATACTTTGCTTTTAAATTTTTATTAAGATGCATCTTCAAAAATTGGAATCAGCACACAATCCTCAGCAAATCTATTTTCGAAAAGATGTGTTATGTGAAACCCTGTCTGGAAACAGCTGTCCCTTGGTGACTATAACAGCAATGCCAGAGTCTAATTATTATGAACATATCTGTCAATTCAGTAAGTTTGTCTTCTTCACTCACAATACCAATCATTCTTACTTATTTTTCTTTGCTTCATGACTATTTTGTAAGGGCATTAGTACTAGGAATAGGTATCCGAAGTCTTGGGTTCTAGTCTGGGTCCTGTTACTGCCTAGCTCGGGCCCACTTCTGGGCCCCAGATTCCTCATATGAGGGAGCTGCCTGAGATGACCTCTGAGGTCTCTTGATACTAATATTCTGTAGTTCTTATTCTTAGAAGTCATACCCAAATTATAGTATAACAAATTATACCATCAGTTTAAGACTTTACAATTAATTTTATTTATAAATAAAACTACCATAAACCTATCAAGTATTTTGATGCTAGTACTGAATAGCTACTTGTTTTTCCCTGCCATTTATGTTTTTAAAGTTGCCTCAAATGTACAGCTATGGTAAAAAATATATACATATAAGAAAACTGTTCTAATTTTGTTAAGAAGGTAAAATATTTTCAGGAAAGAGAAAGAGCTTGCTATTCATGAAAATATGAGCAGATGAACTGAATGGTTATTTTGTAGCCCTGTATATCTAAATGTATAGTGAAAAATAGTTTTCTTTGTAAATCTCTGAGCAGATATACCTATTGTTCTGTGCTTATCATAGCGACCATAAAACAGGAATAAGATTATATTTTCCTTCTTTTTTCCGTGACTTTATGAAAAATAAATTTATATTTCATCTATTTTCCCCAGATACTTGTTCTTTATGAAACCAAGATAATATTAAAAAATTAATTTTATATGTTAGATTAATCATTGTGAAATAAATGACTCAAATACTATTTAATGTGTTATGTTCATATAAGACATGACTTATATGGGTTTTATATCTGTTTTCTCTAGCGGGCCTAGTAGAGTGCTTGTATATAGTAGGTGCACAGTGAGTTCTACTTTGACTTTATATCAGTATTCACAATTGAGTAAAAATATTTCTGAAGGCCCAAGGTCAAACATCATACAGACTTTTAGTAGACGTTCATTTTAATTTGAGGTTTTATATCTACTTTAGGAAATCGCCCTTACGTTTTCTTATCTGCTCGGGTGCATCCTGGAGAGACTAATGCAAGTTGGGTAATGAAAGGAACATTGGAGTATCTCATGAGTAATAACCCTACTGCTCAGAGCTTACGAGAATCCTATATTTTTAAAATTGTCCCTATGCTAAATCCAGATGGTGTCATCAATGGAAAGTAAGTTAAGCAATAGTTATAGAAATATTATAGATTGTTGTGGCTATCCTGTATAAACTTGTTGAAATAATAGCATCCACATTAATTTCAAAAACAAATCTAGTGATTTTTCTAGAACAAAAAAAATTTAGTGAAGAATTAATCTGATAAATTTTTAAATGAAAATATTATTTGTATATTGTTAGTACTATGATATTTTGAGAAATTCTGTATCTATTCATGAGAATATGATTTTATAAAATGTATGTCTGCTTGAATTGTTTTAGAAAAATCACAGTATTGGGATATGAAAAAGATTTTTAGCACATTGTCTTATAGTCCTTTTTATTTGTCATGGCATGGTCTTAGGTTGTTTTAAGATTTAGAATCTTCTGGGATCTCTTTCCACTAGTATGGAATATTGGCTCCATCTGCTAACCTCTTCTTGATATGAGTAGGAATTCTTTAGAGTGGAAATACTGGAACGTTACTTTTTAAGTGGAGGTGGCTTATAGTTGGTACAGTTCATTTATTGTGTCAGTTAGACCAAGGTCTCTTTAGTGCTTCTGAAAGGGGGAAGTTAGTCTAACTGTCATGAGCATCTCCAAAGTCGAGGACACCATATTTATTTATTCAATAAAAGAACCATGAATATTTCTCATATTTAGGAAATTTTTGAATTAAAAAAATAGAATAATTTCTTTTTAGGTAGTATGATTATGGAACTAAAATGAGACTTTATGTCTAGTTTTAATTCAGAAACATATTGACCAGTTAGAATTCTGTTTATATTTCTGTTATCACCTTCTGACCGTTTACTTCAATTTTCACTCAGTGGCTTTAATACTTAATACCTACAATTAATGAAAATGTATTTGGATTTTTGCAAGAATGTGTGCTTTTCATACACAATACTTATCTTTCTTAGAAGGAGGGCCCAGATAGCACTTTTAATAATAACTGATACAATCAAAATACAGAATGTTAGCTTAAGAAATGATTATTATGTAGTTAGAATGGAAAATATGACCATGAATAAATTTTATGGTGTATGGAACAAAACCCCAGAATGGAGAATTTTTCCTATAGCTTGAAAATTTTGACTTATAAAACTGCAAGCTTACCACAGTTAAATGCATGTAACACAAGATCTTGCATATAGCAAATGCTAAATAAATGTTTACTTACTGACTATAATATGCATTCTGGTGAGCACACCCCATTTATACCTGTTTGAAATATTTAGTGGAATAGAATCATAAAATTAAATCAAGTATATGTAAGAGTTTATTGGTACCAATCTTTGTCATTGTGTTTACATATGTGTAGTCACCGCTGTTCTTTAAGTGGAGAGGATTTGAATAGACAGTGGCAAAGTCCAAATCCAGATTTACATCCTACAATTTATCATGCCAAGGGTCTGCTGCAATATCTGGCTGCAGTGAAGCGTTTACCACTGGTAAGCGGCAATATTTGTTTGTATAGTCAAAGAGGTGATTTTGTTGTAAGTTAGTATTTGGTAGATTATTTTCTGGTTATAAAAGCTGGGTGTTAATTTCAAAAACAGTTTCTTTAACACATCTTTGTTATCTATCACTTGTGTATTAATTATTATGTTGTCAAATTAATACAGTGTATCGATATTCTTATTTCATTAGATTTAATTTTTATAATTCTCATGAGCCCTTTACTTTTCTGTTTTGTTTATGAATATTGGTAACTCCTGGCTGTAAGTTTTAGCTATTTAACTTCACTGTTTGAACAATATCAAGGTAAAAGTACAATAGGTATCTTCCAAATTCTCAAACTAGTAGAAACTTATTTCTGAGCTCTTTAGCTAATTCTAAAGCAGGTAAGTCTCGACGATACACATAGGAAAGGTAGTATAGGCATGGTGGGAGACTCTCCTGAACTGTGTATGTGTATTTCTTCTGTTTTCAGCAACTTTTGTTTAGAATGTTTCCATTATTTTAGTCTTTAAATGAGTTAGTCTTCCTTTGGGAAAGATAGAACACTTTGCAGAGGGGCAAAATTGGCATGCAAATCTGTCCATTTTCTATTTTTAAAATGATGCTCTTAAAAATTAAAGGGAAACCATGCCCCCTTTTAAAATGTTTTTCATGAAAGCATTTTTTATGTTCTCTTAAATTAGGTAAATATTTTAACAACCCTTGGGGCAGTGATGAGTGCAGCTGTAGATTTGACCTATAACTGAATTTATTGTTTTTTAAGTGATGAATAGTAGATACAAAAGAAAGAGTGCAACTCGTGGCTTGACGCAGGACCTACCTGCAAAGGATTTAGCCATTCTAAGATTAATCATAGATCCTTTCCAAAAGTAAATATGTATTATTACTTTTATTGATTCTACTTGTTAAATGGTGGCTCAGTTACAATAAAAGGACAAAGGAACACAGAACTGTTTATTGGCTTCATATTAGCTAGCTTTACTTGGCAATATATGAATTTGAAGGATTTTCTTTTTAAAATATATTATCTTTTCAAGGTTTATTGTGATTATCATGGCCACTCCCGAAAGAAGAATGTATTTATGTATGGCTGCAGCATCAAAGAGACAGTGTGGCACACGAATGACAATGCAGCTTCATGTGATGTTGTGGAAGATATGGGATACAGGGTAATTATTACAGATAAGGCAGGAATTTTTGAATTTCAAACACTCATAAAACTACAGAAAATAATTTAACATATAGGAACTACTCAGATTCAGTAAATGTTGCCATTTTGTTTCAGATTTTTCGTTTTAAATGTTTCTTCTAATTTTTTTTGCTTTTCACATTTTTTTAATTAAAGTAGACTTGATTTACAATATTACATTAGTTATGGGTGTGCAGTGTAGTTATTCACTATTTTTGTAGATTATACTCCATTTAAAGTTATTATAGAATGTTGGCTGTATTTTCTGTGCTGTACAGTATATCCTTGTATTGTTCATGCATTGTTTATTTTATACATAGTAGTATGTGTCTCTTAATTGCCTACTGTTATCTTGCCACTACCCCATCCCTCTCCCTACTGGTAATGGCTAGTTTGTTCCTTATACCTGTGAGTCTGTTTCTCTTTTGTTATATACATTTGTTTTATTTTTTAGATTCTACATATAAATGATAATATACAGTATTTGTCTTTCTCTGTCTGACTTATTTCACTAAGCATAATACCCTCCAGGTCTATTCATGCTGTTTCAAATGGCAAAATTTCATTCTTTTTTATGGCTGAGAGTATTCCATTGTATAATATACACCACATCTTCTTTATCCATTCATCTGTTGGTGGATACTTAGGTTGCTTCCATGTCTTGGCTATTGTAAATAGTGCTGCTGTGGACATTGAGGTGCATGTATCATCTTGAATTAGAGTTTTTTGTCTTTTCTGGATATGTGCCCAGTAGTGGGATTGCTGGATCATATGGTAGCTTTATTTTTAGTTTTTTAAGGAACCTCCATACTGTTCTCCATAATGGTTGTACCAATTTACATTCCCACCAACAGTGTAGGAGGGTTCCCTTTTCTCCACACCCTCTCCAGCATTTATTATTTGTAGACTTTTTGATGATGGCCGTTATGACCAATGTGAAGTGATACCTCATTTTGGTTTTGATTTGCATTTCTCTAATAATTAGCGATGTTGAGCATCTTTTCATGTGCCTGTTGGCCATCTGTGTGTCTCCTTTGGAAAAATATCTATTCAGTTCTGCCCATTTTTTAATTGGGTTGGTTGAGGGTTTTTTTGATGTTGAGTTGTATGAGCTGTTTATATATTTTGGATATTAACCTCTTTCAGTTATATCATTTGCAGATAGTTTCTCCCTCTACGTAGGTTGTCTTTTCATTTTGTCAGTTGTTTCCTGTGCTGTGCAAAAGCTTTTAAATTTAATTAGGTCCTAGCTATTTATTTTTGTTTTTGTTTCCTTTACCTGAGGAGACAGATCAAAAAAATATTGCTGTGACTTACATGAAAGAGTGTTCTGCCTATGTTTTCTTCTGTGAGTTTTATGGTTTCCAGCCTTACATTTAGGTCTTTAATTCATTTTGAGTTTACTTTTGCATATGGTATGGAAAATGTTTCTAATTGTACTTTTTTACATGTAGCTGTCCAGTTTTCCCACCACCACTTATTGAAGAGACTGTCTTTTTCCTATTGTATATTTTTGCCTCCTTTGTCATAGATTAATTGATCATATGTTAGTGCATTTATTTCTGGGCTCTCTATTCCATTGCTCGATATGTCAGGGTTTTTTTGTGTGTGTGTGCCAGTACATTCCTGTTTTGATTACTGTAGCTTTGTAGTGTAGTCTGAAGTCAGGAAGTCAGTGGTACCTCCAGCTTTTTTTTTTTTTTTTTTCCCTCCAGATTGCTTTATAGTCTTTTGTGGTTCCATATAAATTTTAGGATTATTTGTTGTACCTCTCTGAGAAATGTCCTGGGTATTCTAGATATTTTGATAGGGATTGCATTAAATCTGTAGATTGCTTTGAGTAGTATGGACATTTCAACAATATTAACTCTTCCAGTTCATGAACAGGGATATCTTTCCATTTCTTTGTATCATCTTCAGTTTCCTTCATCAGTGTTATATAATTGTCAGATTATAGGTCTTTCAGTTTATTCCTATGTATTTTATTCTTTTTGATGCAGTTTTAAATGGAATTAGTTTTGGATTCCTGAACTAATGATAGATCATTATCAGTGTATAAAAAAGCAACAGATTTCTGTATTTTAATCTTGCATCCCGTACAAGAAAAATCCCAAATAAACAACCTAACCTATCATCCAAAGTAATTAGAAAAAGAAGAACAAACAAAGCTCAAAATCAGCAAAAGGAAGGAAATAATAAAGATCAGAGTGGAAATAAAATTGAGACCCCCCCCTCAAAAAAATAGAAAAAATCAGTGAAACCAAGAGCTGTTTTTTTTTTTTTTTTTGAAAAGATAAACAAAATTGATAAGCCTTTAACCAGGCTCATTAAGGAAGGGAGAGAGGTCCCAAATAAACAAAATAAATGAAAGAGGAGAAATTACAACCAATATCACAGAGATACAAAAAACATAAGAGAATACTATGAACAGTTTTATGCCAACAAATTGGATGACCTGGAAGGAATGGATAAATTCCTAGAAATATACAATCTTCCAAAACTGAATCAGGAAGATATATTGGGTAGGCCAAAAAGTTTGTTTGGTTTTTTCCATAAGATGGCTCTAGTAGCATTTAGTTGTCTTTAACTTCATTCAAAATAATTTTGTTAGATTGTATTGTGACAGCTGTCATGTCAGCATGCATTTAAAAAACTTATCAAAATGGGTGAATTTTTGTGTAGCCATTTTAATATTGAAAATGGAAGAAAAAAAGCAACATTTTTGTCATATTGGTTTTTATTATTTCAAGAGAGGTAAAAACGCAACTGAAATGCAAAAAAAGATTTGTGCAGTGTACGGAGAAGGTGCTGTGATTGATCGAACGTGTCAAAAGTGGTTTGTGGAGTTTCGTGCTGGAGATATCTTGCTGGATGATGCTCCACGGTCAGGTAGACCAGTTGAAGTTGATAGCAATCAAATTGAGACATTAATTGAGAAAAATCAACGTTATACCACGTGGGAGATAGCCAACATACTCAAAATATCCCAATCAAGCGTTGAAAATCATTTGCACCAGCTTGGTTATGTGTATTGCTTTGATGTTTGGGTTCCACATAAGTTAAGCGAAAAAAACCTTCTTGACCTTATTTCCGTGTGAGATTCTCTACTGAAACGTAATGAAAACGTTCCATTTTTAAAACAAATTGTGATGAGCAATGAAAAGTGTATACTGTACAACAATGTGGAATGGAAGAGATTGTGGGGCAAGCGAAATGAACCACCACCAACCACACCAAAGGCCGGTCTTCATCCAAAGAAGGTGATGTTGTATATATGGTGGGATTGGAAGGGAGTCCTCTATTATGAGCTCCTACCGGAAAACCAAACAATTGATTCCAACAAGTACTGCGCCCAGTTAGACCAACTGAAAGCAGCACTTGATGAAAAGTGTCCGGAATTAGTCAGCAGAAAACACACAATCTTCCATCAGGATAATGCAAGACTGCATGTTTCTTTGATGACCAGGCACAAACTGTTTCAGCTTCTCTGGGAAGTTCTGATTCACCCACCGTATTCGCCAGACATTGCACCTTCGGATTTCCATTTATTTCGGTCTTTACAAAATTCTCTTAATGGAAAAAATTTCAATTCTCTGGAAGACTGTAAAAGGCACCTGGAACAGTTCTTTGCTCAAAAAGATAAAAAGCTTTGGGAAGATGGAATTATAAAGTTGCTTGAAAAATGGCAGAAGGTAGTGGAACAAAAGGGTGAATACATTGTTCAATAAAGTTCTTGGTGAAAATGAAAAATGTGTCTTTTATTTTTACTTAAAAACCAAAGGAACTTTTTGGCCAAAGCAATAGGTAACCTGAACAGACTGATCACTAGTAGCAAAATTGAATCAGTAATAAAATAACTCCTAGCAAACAAAAGTCCAGGATCCAACAGCTTCAAAGGGGAATTCTACCAAACATGTAAAGAAGAGCTAATACCTATCCTTCTCAAACCACTCCAAAAAATTGAAAATGAGGGAACACTCCCAAATTCATTCTGTAAGGCCAACATTACCCTGGTAACCAAAACCAAAGACATTACAAAAAAGATTACAGGCCAGTATCTATGATGAATATAGATGCAAAAATCCTCAACAAAATATTAGCAAACCGAGTCCAACAGTATATAAAAAGGATCATGCACAATGATCAAGTTGGATTTATTCTAAGGATGCAAGAATGGTTCATAATCACAAATCAGTCATTGTAATATGCCGCATTAACAAAAGGAAGTATAAAAATCACATGATCATCTCAATAGATGCAGAAAAAGCATTTGACAGAATTCATCCATTCATGTTAAAAACTCTCATCAAAGTTGGTATAGAGGGAGAATATCTCAACATAATAAAGGCCGTTTATGACAAAACCACAGTTAATATCATACTCAAGTTTGAAAAACTGAAAGCTTTTCCTCTAAAAATGCTTCTCACATTTAGATTTTTAATCAATTTGGAATTTATTTTTATTTTTTTATTTTTTGGAATTTATTTTTGTATGAAATGTGGGGGTCTAATTTTAGTTTCCCCATGTATAACCAGTTGTCTCAGCACCATTTATTAAACAGCACCTCCTTCCTCTGCTGATTTTATACAGCCATCTGTTACAGACCTTGTTTCCACATGTATGGGTGTGTTTTGAGGTCTGCCTAGGACTGAAGGGAGATCTATTGTTTTACGTACTGGGTGCTTTTCATTTTGTCACAGTGTCTCTCTTACTATATTTACGCCTAAACAAACACCCCAGGTTATTTTCCAAAAAAAGTTTCAGTAACATACCACTCCCCTTAGCAAAACTTCAAAGCACATTTTCTTTTTGGTGTCCTCTCTCTTCTTCCCCTTTCCCAAATAAATAAAATGATTAGAGTTATGTTAAAAAATGGAAACACTCCAGAAATGTAAAGTAGTGAGTGAAAGTCATCTTCTCTCAATTAATCACTAATTAATCACTTTCACCATGTGTATTGTGAGATTTACCTCTAAGCACATTCATTCATAGATGTATATAAACATAGTATATCAAGTTTTTGTGGTTTTTATTTTTTTTTAACGCTCCACAGCAACTTTTTCTTCACATAATGTTTGTTGGCCATAGGTCCTCATATCTGGATCTGTCTTCATCTTTTTGATAGCTACACAAGATGTTCATTGTGTATTTTTGTTATTATTGTACGACTGTACCAAAATTGTTCACTGTCCCTTGGTGGTGGTCACTTCATTAGTATTGCCAAATTGTTTTTTATAAGGATTGTACAAATTGATACTCCCCAGTGAATGATAGTGCTGTTTCTCCAAACATCTTACTGTCATCTTTGCCAGGTGAAAAAAATATCTGATGGTTTTAGTTTGTGTATCTGTAATTATAATATATGAGGTCAAGTATCTTTTTCTATGTTTGGCCAATTATTATCTCTCTCTTTTTTAAAAATAGCCTTTTCTCATATTCTCTGCTTACTTTTATACAAGTATCTAATTATTTTTAAAATAACTTTATAAGTATACTCTTTATAAGTATATTAAAATTTTTTGTTTATGATATGTAGTGATTTAAAACTTTTATCATATTTGTTGATTTTTTTTTAAAGTAGCTTCTGGGTTTTGAAGCTTAGAAAGACTTCTCATTCTAAGATTTTAAAAGTAGAGTTCTATGTTTACTGTTTGTAGTTTCATTTAAAAATTTAACGTATTAATTTAAAATTTAAATTCACAATCTAATTAGAGTTAATTCAGTGGAGAGTGACTTCAGCTGGTTTTTCTCAGTGGCTGACCAGTTGTATCAGCTTTTCGTGAATGATCAATGTTCCTCACTAATAATAATACTAATTTTAACAAATACCTTTGGTTCTAATTCTGAACTCTCTTTCTAAAGATGCATCTATTCCTATACCAGTATCATCATTTAACTGTTAGATATGTAATTATCTGTCAGATTATTTCTCCAGTCATAGCCTTTTCTTTCAGAATTCCCCAGGGTATACTGCTATATTTCATTTTCATGTGAACCTGAGAATAATTTTAAGTTGCAGAAATGTTGTGGGCATTTAGACTGTGAGTGTCTTAGCTTTATTGTTTCATTTAGGGTTGATTGATGTTTACAGTGTTAAATCTCATTCAAGCCATCTTCATGACTAAAGTTTCTTCATTTTTTGAAATATGTTTTTCTTTGTATTTTAAAACATGGTTTTCTTACATGGTTTTATTCCACTTACTGGTTGCTACTACGAATATTATCCTTTCGTTCATTCTATGTCCTGATTAATATTTGTCTAGGAAAGCAGAAAAGTCTAATTTAGTAAGAGGATTCTTTCAATGTTTTGAATAGCAAGGGATATAGGAAGAAGATCCACGTGACTGCTCTAATGACTATGTTTTCATAAAAATTTTTCAAAATTTAGAAATTAAAATAATTTTAAATGACAAAAAAAGAAAGCTCTTGAAATATTTTATCATTCTTATCTTTGCAGACTTTGCCTAAGATTCTGAGCCACATTGCCCCAGCATTTTGCATGAGCAGCTGTAGCTTTGTAGTAGAAAAATCTAAAGAATCTACAGCACGTGTTGTAGTTTGGAGAGAGATAGGAGTACAAAGAAGCTATACCATGGAGAGTACTTTGTGTGGCTGTGATCAGGGAAAATATAAGGTAAAACATCTCAGGACTTCCAGCCATAAAAATATTTCAAGTCTTCCATATATGCTCTAGTAGTTTTCAAGTATGTATTAAATGATATGTTTGTTATACTGAGCTAAATGTAACTTGCAATAATGGAATTGAATTATATGCGATCTTAAGAACAGTTTTTGTTTTTTTTACTTCTCTGAACTAAATAGCTTGCTTTGGATCCTTATGAAATCTTGGTTGAGTCTATTTACAGTCATAATTTTTAAGAAAGCATGCTGTAATACACATTTAAATAAGTAATTTATAATAAGCTGTGCAAGTAGTACATTATTAATAAAATGTTCTATAATTTTAATTCATAGGATGTAAATATATTTTTATGCATTTAGAAATAAACACATTACACTTACTTATAAAATTTTTTTAATTTAGATTTTATGTGTGTATGACTTTTAAATGCATATTCCTTCACTAATTTTTTTTTCTTTTCTAAGACTCCTCTTCTGTGGTACCATAGGCTTTTATGGGAAACAATGAGTTCAGACTTTATTTTTGAAATTTAAGAGTAATTAAATGTTAGGTGACTTTGAATTTTTTAATTTTAAAGTTTGAGAACTTTTAAAAAAATTTGTTATTGGAGTATAGTTGATTTACAATGTTTTGTTAGTTTCAGGTGTACAGCAAAGTGAATCAGTTATACATATACATATATCAACTCTTTTTTAGATTCCTTTCCCATATGGGTCATTACAGAGTACTGAGTAGAGTTCCCTGTGCTATACAGTGGTTCCTTATTAGTTAATCTATTTTATATACAATAGTGTGTATACGTCAATCCCAATCTCCCAATTTATCCCTCCTCGCGTTTCCCTGCTGGTAACTGTAAGATTGTTTTCTACATATGTGACTGTATTTCTGTTTTGTAGATAAGTTCATTTGTACCATTTTTTTAGATTCCACATATAAGTGATATCATACAATATTTGTTCTTCTCAGTCTGACTTACTTCACTCAGTATGACAATCTCTAGGTCCATCCATGTTGCTACACATGGTATTATTTTGTTCTTTTTTATTGCTGAGTAATATTCCATTGTATGTATGTACCACAAAAGATTGAGAACTTAAAAGGCAATGAATTGGACCTTAGGTAAGCAACTGTAAACCCGGATATTTATTTTTCTTGCCTTGCCACAAAAAGCTTTTCAGGTGTCATGCTAATTATTCCACTCATTCTGTTTTGTTGTGTTTTGTTTTTTTGACATGGGCAAGAGGAATCTGAATCTCATAGTGATTTTCATATACCTCACATAAAAGTGATTATAACTTTATGTTTAGAAAGAGTTAAAAATCTTCCAATTGGTTAGTATTAAAAATGTAAACATATTATGATTGATGCCAAAATGTTCAAATGGAAAGCTTAAATGATTTTTCCAGTCTGTAACAAACTAGGAGAAAATTGTATAGATTTTGCAACTGGCGTTCAAACTTTGGGGGCCTAGATGGGTAGAACTTAGTGAAATTTCAGTACTTTCTGTAGAGTGACTCTTCCCTAAGATTTACGTTGACCACAGTATACTATTCTTCCAAAATGTGCTATCTTTTGAAATCTCTTCAAATATTGTAAAACAGTGTCTTCTAGACTACCAAAGGCACAATTGTGGTAAGAGAGGAGCATGAGCACTCCAGCCCACAAACCCTGCCTCCTAATCATTGCTTTAGTGAACTGTAAGTGTGTGGGATGGAAAAAAGCTTGACAGTCATTTTTGTAAAGGACCGTAGGTAGTTCCTATGATTTAGGGAAATAGACTATAAATTCTTTGTTCTTAAAGAGATGCAGTCCAGCTGGAGAAGGTAAGTTAAAGCGTCAGTGTCTGTGAAACTGGTGTCTGGGAGTAGGGAGAGAAGAAGTCAGGGAAGCTGAGACTTGCATGCCCCTTGAAATCATCTGTTGCATAATAATAGTAGCACTTTCTTACTATATTTGGATTCTACTGATAGACTTTCATTGGATTTTTTTGAATGTTCTTTTTGTGTTTTGATAAATTTATTTAGTCATTGAAAAAACCACGTTTAAAAAATTGCTAAAATATATTTTGAAACATAAAACATTAGCCGAGTTTTCTAAAAATTACTTTATAAAATCTTAAAAATAAAATGAATACCTAATATATAGTCATTTCTCTTTTATACGATTTACATTGGCATATATGTACTTTATGTGATTTCCGTTGATAGAGTTACATTGATTTAAAACTATGGAGAGGAGTATGTCTTATTACTAATAATAAGCTAAGTTTTTTACATCTAAAATTCAGTGCTTTGATCATAACGTATACTTTTTTAAAGCTTTTTTTAATTAATAAACTTTTTAAAATAAGTTTATTTATTTTTGGCTGCATTGGGTCTTTGTTGCTGCACCCGGGCTTTCTCTAGCTGTGGCGAGCGGGGGCTACTCTTCATAGCAGTGCATGGGCTTCTCATTGTGGTGGCTTCTCTTGCTGTGGAACACGAGCTGTAGGCCTGTGGGCTTCAGTAGTTGTGGCATGCAGGCTTCAGTAGTTGTGGCATGCAGGCTTCAGTAGTTGTGGCGTGTGGGCTTAGTTGCTCCATGGCATGTGGGATCCTCCCGGACCAGGGCTCGAACCCGTGTCCCCTGTGTTGACAGGTGGATTCTTAACCACTGTGCCACCAGGGAAGTCCCAATAAACTTTTTAAAGAGGAGTTTTAGATTCACAGAAAAATTGAGTGGAAACTACAGAATTCCCATATACCCCCATCCTCCCCCCCACACATAACGTATACTTTACAAACTTGTTAATATTAGCTAATAAGTTGTGTAAGTCTAATAATATTTTAAGAAACAAATCTCTTCACCCTCAAGAATGTTCTTATATTACTGAATTTTAGGCTTCAAATATTCTTTATTTTTATTTTTGATGAGCTAATTCAGAAATAGGCATAGCCTTTCTAAAGCTTTTAGATTAAGAAGGCAAATACATTTTCTAAGTCAGTTAGGTCACATTTCTTAGAATATTTGGAGATGGCCAACCTATTTAAACAATCAGTCAATCATTATTATGAAGGCATGTGTTACATAGAGTAAATAACAGTTTTTATAATTTATCTCTTCAGTTACTGTGTGCTTTTAGTCTGGTCATTGAAAGTCTAGTCTGCTCTCATCTACACCTGCAACCTTTGTTGGTGTAAGGATTGCATTTATTTTAGAGATTCATTTTTATCTGAAAATTAAATGATAAGCAGCGTCTTGATTTACAGTCCATTTTTATCCTTTTATTTGGTAATGTTTAACTTTTGGTAAACCTTATATTGTTTATTGAGAAACTATTGCTTAAAAAAGGGTTGTGGTAAAATTTTGTTTTTGCGTTAGTAGACCACCTTTGAAATGGGCATTGTCATCTGACATGGAACATAAGAACTTATTTTACTGCTGCCTCATTAGCTTAGATTCGTCTGATTATTTTTTGACATAGTTACCTTTCTTTTGTTTGTTTTTTACTCAGCAATTTCTTTTTATCATTCAGGAAAAGTATGTATAAAGTAATGTTCAAGTATACAAATTGGAGCCTTGATTGTAGCACTATAATATTTCAACATCGGCATACAAGTAGTAGATTACAAGAAGTACTAGCAAGATCTCGTAAAAATATAATTTCACCCATGAGCTCCAAGAATAACTTAACCACAAGATGTTTATCTGTTTTTTCCTCCCCAGTGTGTTGGTGAAAATAATTTTCACGCAGTGAATGAGCATAGACATTTTAGAAACGGTTTTTTAAGACAGTTTCCTTTGCGACTTAAAATGATCTTATGTTGTTAAGACACTGTGCTTATGAGTCCTAGGTTCATACAAAGTGCCAGCCTTTTATTTTATTAATATAGTTACAAATTCATTTTATGTAATTTTAGTGAGATACAGCCAGAGGATAGCAAATGTCCTAGTTACATGTTTATTATTTCTTTATTTTTAGGGTTTACAGATTGGTACTCGAGAATTGGAAGAGATGGGAGCAAAATTTTGTGTTGGTCTATTGCGTTTGAAAAGACTGACATCCCCACTGGAATATAATCTGCCTTCTAGCCTGCTTGACTTTGAAAATGACTTGATTGAATCGAGCTGCAAAGTAACTAGGTAAGACATACTTGTTTTATTCTTTTGTTATATGGTAGTATACTGTTAAACTTCATTAAATTAGTTACGCAGAGGAAAGGCACAGAGATTTTGACAGCCAGGAGCATTTTTAGAATTAATATACATAAGTCTTGCTTATTTTAACATTGGTATTTGGATAAAATTTTAATGAAATATCCTTATATTTGGAATGCTGTTTTAGTGATCTTAATGATTTACTTTTAACTTAAATAAGCAGTGTGGAAAACAGTTACTTATATCAGATAATATGTAAATTTAGAAGGCTTGGAGCCAAGATTCATAGTTCAAAAGAAATTTTATTTTGTTGATAATCTACACATATCAGATGGCTTTCCAATCACCTTCTGGTTACATCTACTAGAAACAGCTAATTTAATATCCCTCTGAAAATATAACTACATCTGCCAAGTAGTATCTTTCTGAGTAGGTAAACTTTTGCTCCTAAAATTCAGTGTATGTAAAATTTGATCAGTTATTGTCTCAGAGATAGTTTAGTATCACAATTCTTAATCATAGTACCAGAGTTTAGCATTTTATAGTTTGATACATATGGGTAGGAATAGTCCCATTTTATAGAATCTACATGATTTTTATTGTTGGACATTGACATCAGATTTGTTAATTTATTACCAAGCTATGTTATATATATATATATATCAATTTAGTAGTTTTAAGTGTAGTAAAACATTAATTAGAACTCTATTCTTATATAATGTGATAATTAGGCAGTGATCCTCTGCATTCTCTATATTTCAAAACACTTGCTAAACGATAATGGAAATAAATATAAATATATTTATTTATAAATAAGTATAAATAAAGTTGTTCTCATTGATGTTTAGAAGCCTACTTTTAAGTTATTTCATGTATTCTTCCCCCCCCCCCCATCTTTTTGAGGTAAAATTCACAAATAAAATTGTAAGATATTTAAAGTGTACACTGTGATGATTTGGTATATGTATACATTGTGAAAGGATTTACCCCATTGAGTATTAACATATCCATCCATCACATCACATGTTTACCTTTGTGTCTGTGTGTGAGGGAATATTTTTCAGTTTTACTCTCCTAGCAAATTTCAATCATACAATCCAGTGTTATCTAGTATAGTCACCATGTTATACATTACTTCCTCAGACCTTATTCATCTCAACACCTGAAAGTTTGTATCACTCTTACTAACCTCTCCCTATTGCCTCCTCCACCTGTCCCATATCCCCTGGCAACCACTTTCCTGCTCTCTGTTTCTGAGTTGTTCCAATTCTTTTTTTTTTTTTTTTTTTAAACATTTCATATGTAAGTGACACCATGCAGTATTTGTCTTTGTCTGGCTTATTTCACTTAGCATAATGCCCTCCAGTTTCATCCATGCTGTAGCAAATGAAAGGATTTCCTTTTTTTTTTTTTAAGGCTGAATAATATTACATTGTATATCTATATGCCACATTTTCTTTATCCATTCATCCATCAATGGACAGTTAGATTGTTTTCATACTTTGACTATGTGAATAATACTGCTTTGAACATAAGAGTAGAGTGTCTTAACAGTTTTCAGTGTACAGATCTTCCACCTTCTTGGTTAATTTATTCCTAACTATTATTTTTGATGCTATAGTAAGTTTGTTTTCTTGATTTCTGTTTCTGATGTTTCATTGTTAGTGTATAGAAATGCAGCTGGTTTTTGTATATTGATTTTGTATCCTGCAGCTTTACTGAAATCATTTATTACTTCTAACATTGTGCTGTTTTTAGGAATTCTATATGATATCTTGTCTACTGCAAATAGAGAAAATTTACTTTTTCCTTTCTGATTTGGATGCGTTTTATTTCCGTTTCTTGCCTAATTGCTCAAGCCAGTACTGTGTTGAATAAGAGTGGTGAGAGTGGGCATCCTTGTTTTGTTCCTTATCTTAGAGGAAAAGCTTTTGGTATTTCATCGTTGAGTATGACATTAGCTGTGGGCTTGTCATATATTGCCTTTATTATGCTGATTTGTTGAGTTTTATCATGAATGGATGGTGAATTTTGTCAAATGCTTTTCTGCATCTATTGAGATGATTATATGATTTTTATCCTTCATTTTGTTAATGTGGTGTATCACATTGATTGATTTGCGTATGTTGAACCATCCTTGCATCTCAGGGTGCAAGGTGATCATGGTTTATGTATGATTCTTTTAACGTATTGTTGAATATGATTTCCTAATACATTTTATTGAGGATTTTTGCATCTAAGTTCATCAGGGATATTGGCCAATAATTTTCTTGTTTTTAAAATTTCTTCTCTGACTTTGGTATCAGGGTAATGCTGACCTTGTAAAATGAATTTGGAATTGTTCCCTCCTCTTTTAATTGGGGAAGAGTTTGAAAATAATTGCTATTATTTCTTGCTTAAATGTTTGGTAGAATTCATCATTGAAGCCATCTAGTCTTGGGGTTATCTTGGAAGGTTTTTGAGTATTGATTCAGTTTCCTCACTGGTAATTGGTCTGTTCAGATTTTCTGTTAATTTCTTCATGATTCAGTCTTGGTAGCTTGTATGTTTCTAGGATTTTTTTCCATTTCTTCTAGGTTGTCCAATTTGTTGGTGTATAATTGTTCATAGTGGTCTCTTATGATCCTTTGTATTTTTGAGGTATCTGATGTGATGTCTCCTGTTTCATTTGTAATTTCTCTCTCTCTTTTTTTTGGAAAGTCTTGCTGTTTGTCTATTCTATCTTTTAAAAAAATTAGCTCTTAATTTCATTGATCTTTTTTTTCTTTTTAGTCTCTATTTCATTTGTCTGTTTGATCTTTGTTATTTTCTACCTTCTGCTAACTCTAGGCTTAGTTTGTTCTTATTTTCCTAGTTCCTTGAGGTGTAAAATTAGGTTGTTTATTTGAGATCTTTCTTTTTTCAGGCATTTATTGTTATAAACTTCCCTCTTAGAACTGCTTTTGCTGCGTCTCATCAGTTTTGGTATGTTGTGTTTCCATTTTTAGTTCTCTCAAAATATTATTTGATTTCTCTTTCACTCATTGGTTGTTTGGGAACACGTTGTGTAATCTCCACGTACTTGTGAATTTTCCAGTTTTCCTAATTGATTTCTAGTTTTCTTTTCTTTTCTTTTCTTTCTTTCTTTCTTTTTTTTTTTTTTTTGCCACACCACACGGCTTGTGGAATCTTAGTTCCCTGACCAGGGATTGAACCCAGGCCCTCAGTATTGAGGGCACGGAGTCCTAATCACTGGACCACCAGGGAATTCCCAATCAATTTCTAGTTTTATATGGTGGTTGGGCTTAGTATGATTTCAGTCTTCTTAACTTCATTAAGACTTGTTTGTAGCCTAAGATATGATTTACCCTGGATAATGTTCCATGTGTGTTTATGTATTCTTTTGCTGTTGGATAGAATGTTCTATATATCTGTTAGGTCCGTCTGGTCTAATGTGTAGTTTAATTCCAGTGGTTTTTTTTAGACTGATTTTCTGTCTTGGATGACCTATCCATTGTTGAAAGTGGGTGTTTGAAGTTCATTGCTATTCTTATATTGCTGTCTGTTCCCTCCTTCAGATCTGTTAATATTTGCTTTATATATTTAGGTGCTCCTATGTTGGGTGCATAAATATTTACAATTGTTATATCCTCCTGATGAATTGATCCTTTTATTATTATTATTTTTAAAATTTATTTATTTGTTTATTTATTTCTGGCTGCATTGGGTCTTCATTGCTGCATGCGGGCTTCCTCCCTAGTTGTGGCGAGCAGGAGCTACTCTTCGTGCAGTGCACTGGCTTCTTATTGCGGTGGCTTCTCTTTGTTGTGGAGCATGGGCTCTAGGCGCGCGGGCTTCCGTAGTTGTGGCACACGGGCTCAGTAGTTGTGGCTCGCAGGCTCTAGAGCACAGGCTCAGTAGTTGTGGTGCATGGGCTTAGTGGCTCTGTGGCATGTGGGGTCTTCCCGGACCAGGGGTCAAACCTGTGTCCCCTGTGTTGGCAGGCAGATTCTGAACCACTGCGCCACCAGGGAAGTCCAATTCTTTTATTATTATATAATGACCTTATTATTTTCTCTTGCTGATCTTTGGCTTAAAGTCTTTTATTTCTGGTATAAGTATAGCTACCCCTGCTTTCTTCTGGTTTCTATTTGCATTGAATTTATTTTTTCATCACTTCATTTTCAGTTGATGTGTGTCCTTAAAACTGAGAAACTGAGGTGTCTCTTGTAGGCAACATATAGTTGGGTCTCTTTTATTATTTATTCAGCCACTCCGTTTTTTGATTGGAGAATTTAATCCCTTTACAGTTAAAGTAATCATTGATAGGTGTAGGCCTACTATTGTCATTTTAATTGTTTTCTGGTTATTTTGTAATTCCTTTGCTTCTTTCTTCCTGTCTTGCTCTCTTCCTTTGTGATTTGATAATTTTCTGTACAGTAAGTCCCCTACACACGAACCTTCAAGTTGCAAACTTTCAAAGATGGAAACATGTGTTCACACGTCCAATCATGTAAGTTAGTTCATGTGTCTGGTGTACATTGTCGTCTGCGTGCATCCTTTACAAGTGGTTGTGCTTTTGTGTACTTTACTGTATAGTACTGTATAGAGTACAGTAGTACAGTATCTTTATTTCAAGCTAGATCTGCAAGGGAATGACTTCATTGAACTCCTTGCTGTGCAACATGAGGAGCTTATTAATGAAGACCTGATGGAATTGGAGACCCAGAGAAAGGCCGAAGAGAGACAAGAAGAAGAAGAAGTAACTGAAGAACCAAAGAGATTCACGACACAGGAAATGGCAAGGGGATTTTCTTTATTTGAGGAGGCATTGTTAGTTTTGAGGCACAGGAGCTGAATGTAGAACAGTACACAAAGGTTGCAGCAGCCGTTCAGAATGCAAACCAGTGCTGCTGTGTCATCTATGATGAGAAAAAAAGAGCTACTACCCAGACATCCCTGGATCATTTTTTCAAGAGGGTAGATAGAATTGAATCCAGCAAGGAACCAGAACCTATGTCATCAGCGTCAGGCATGAGTGAAGTTGCAGCTTGCCCTCCATCTTCTATTGCTGATGATCCTTCAGTTCTATCATCTCTCACCTCTCCTCTCCCCTCCTCCAGTCAGTAACTCTTCTTGCCTGTTTACTCGATGCCAGCCCCTGTATGCCAGCTGATTTACTGTACTACTGTACTTTTCAAGGTACTGTACTGTAAGATTAAAAATATTTTATTTTTTGTGTTTGTTTTTTATGTATTATTTGTGTGAAAAATATTATAAACCTATTACAGTACAGTACTATATAGCCGATTGTGCTAATTAGGTACCTAGGCTAGTTTTGTTGGACTTACGAACGTGCTCTCAGAATGGAACTCGTTTGTATGTAGGGGACTTACGGTAGTGGTATGCTTTGAATTCTTTATCTTTTGTGTATCTACTATAGGTTTTGGCAGTGCATTGAGGCTTACATAAAACATTTTGTTTTTCTTTTTTGCCAAGGCTGCTACCCTTACATAAAACATTTTAAATATAAACAGTCTATTTTAATCTGATAATTACTTAACTTTAAATGCATACCAAAACTTCCCCTTCCTTCACATTTTGTTTAATGTTATAATTTGCATCTTTTCACATTGTATATCCATTAACAAATTATTGTAATTACATTTATTTTTAATACTTTTGTCTTTTAACCTGTAAACTAGATTTATAAGTGATGTACCCATCACCATTGCAATATTAGAATATTCTGAATTTAATTATATATTTACCTTTACCTGTGAGTTTTATACTTTCATGTTTTCCTGTTACTAATTAGTATCCTTTTGTTTCAGCTTGAAGAACTCCCTTTAACATTTCTTTTAAGACTGGTCTAGTGTTGATGAACTCCTTCATCATTTGTTTATCTGGAAAACTTATATCTCTTTTTCAGTTCTGAAGGACAACTTTGCCAGGTAGAGTATTCCTGATTGGCAATTTTTTCCTTTCAGAACTTTGAGTATATCATCTTACTCCCTTCTAGCCTGCAAGGTTTCTGCTGAAAAATCTGTTTATGGTCTTATCTGGGTTCCTGTGTATGTAATGAGTTTCTTTTTCTCTTGCTACTTTGAAGATTCTCCTTGTCTTTAACTTTTGATGATTTAATTATAATGTGTTTTGGTGTGGGTCCTTTTGGATATATCTTTTTTAGTACTTTCTAGGCTTCCTAGATCCAGTTGTCTGACATCTCTTTCTTTTCCCAAGTTAGGGAAGTTTTCAGCCATTAATCCTTGAATAACCTTTCTGCCTCCTTTTCTCTCCTCTCTTTCTGGAACCCCTATAATGCATATTTTAAGCTATTTTCACTCTTTCATTATTTCTGTTTGCACCTCTGTTTGAAAAAATTCCACTGCCGTTTTCAGGTTTGCTGATCCTTTCTTCCACTTGAGCTAGTCTGCTGTTGAAACCATCGTATTGCATTTTTCAGTGCTGTTATTGTAGTCTTCAGTTCTATCATTTCTGTTTGGGGATTTTTAATATTTTCTATCTCTTTTTTGAAGTTCTTACTTTGTTCATGCATTACTCTCCTAACTTTGGTGTGCATCTTTATGACCATTATTTTGAACTTTGTATCAGGTAAATCACTTACCTTTATTTCATTAAGATCTGCTTCTGGATATTTTTATTGTTCTTTGTTTGGAACATATTCCCCTAATTCTTCATTTTTATTGACTCTCTGTTCATTTCTGCACATTAGTTAGGACAGGCACCTCTCCCAGCCTGACAGAATGGTCTCATGGCACGTGCTCTTCGTTGTGTTTCATACTTTTGTTATTCCCCAAAAGATAGTGTTCTGAAAGGAGCTGATAGTATAATAGAAAAAGCACAATTTACATTTGTGAAGGGGCATGATGGTGATTATAAAAAATACAGAAAATACATTAATATATTTAAAAAAACAAAATTTAAAAATTACATAGACATACTGAGAAAAAAGTTACTGAGTAAATAATTTAAAATCACCTGGATTTATGTGGAATAAATTTCTTAAATTAGTAAGTTTTAGGCTAGGACTTGAAAGATAGTAAATGAGGCTTGGTAAAGAAATAGGAGCTAACATGAAGGAAACAAAGTTGGCAATAAGAAGTAGGCTAATTTAGGTAAGGTGGAAAGGATTGCTTGGAGCTCAGAAAAGCTAATGTTGAAGAAGGCATTACGGGAGCAGGTGTTCAGTTTCATGGGAAGGTTAGTGTGGATTTTATAGAAGAGAAGTAGTAACTGTATATGTTCTTAAGCAAGGAATGATAACTGATATATCCTATGCAGGATGTATTAAAATTCAAAATGTTTAGAAGCTTATGCTAGTGTAATACTTCTGTATTGTAAGCACCAGGTATTATGGTAAGTTGAGGGAAAAGGTGACTGCAGAGCTTTCTGGAGTTGTTCTTTGAGGTTGATACTTCTAATGTATACTACTGGTGTCCAGTTATTCAAAGTGCTGCTTCTTGAATGTAGATTTCTGTTATTCTTATTTTCTTTTGTTTTAGTTGGTTTCTAATACGGGTAGAGCGAATAAGGAGGAATGAGAGAGGTTCTGATTGTTGGCTGAAGATGAAACAAGCTAGCTCCAAAGTTTCCGATGGAATTATTGGTATATACTTAGTGCTTTTAAGACTGCTCCCCCACCACCAAGACTGACAAAGCTCTTTTCCTCATAGCTAACTGTCATTTATGATTTTAAAATCTTATTTAATAATGATTGCTTACTCATTTGGCTGTCCTTTTTATTGCTTCTTGGAAACTTTTCAAGAATCATTGTAAATTCTTGTCATTATTTGCATTATTGGTAAAATGGGTGGGAGGGAAGTTGTACATATTTCTCACCTTTCCCTCTTTCTCCTAGCTTTTGATAATCATCCTTTAGTTTTGCTGTGCATTGGCAATCACTGATAACAATTACCTTGGAAATAAAAGCTATAGTAAATGTAACACAGATCAGTTGGGTTTATTTGTTGAGGCCAAAAAAGGGGCCTGTGGTGTTCAAAAACTTTCCTTTGAGTATTCCTTCTCTATCTTCTTTGCTTTTTCTCCTCTTTCAACTTTTCTTCTCATCCTACACACTTTCCATAAATGATACTCATTCCAGTGATTTTAAATTACATCTGTGTATTGATAACTCCAAAATACATATAATCTTCCAGACCTCTCTTCTGAGCTCTAGACTTATGTATCCAGCTTCCGACTTGATTTTGTACACTTGGACACAAAATTAACTTCTCTAAAACTCAACTTGTGACTTCTGTTCCCCTACCTCTCCCCAAACAAACCCATTCATCTGTATCCACCTCCCTCTACCCAATTGCTCTTGTAAGAAATCTTATTCTTGGCATCTCCTTCTCTCTCCCTTACCCTTAATCCAATCCATCACTTGGGGCTTTTTGATTTCACCTCCAAAATATTTCTCAGATCTTTCTATTTCTCTCCACCACTTCTGCCATTACACTGGTCCAGGCTGCCATCATCTCTTGCCTGCTCTACTCCAATAGCCTCTGACTGGTCTTTCCCTACTTTTTTGTATCCTCCAGTTTCTTTGTACGAAGTGGTCACTGTCCTGCTTAAAGTCCTTCAGTTATTTTCCACATATATGGCCTATATCCATTATCAGAGTCTCTGAGGTCCAGATGAGCCATCTATACCTTTCTCTCCCCCTTTAGCTTGTCCTACTCTCTCTCTGTATTCTTACCATTCCAACCACACTGACCATCTTATAGTTTTTATGACAGTGCTTCTAAACTAGCAAAGGTCTAGTTTTTATTTTCCAATTTGTTATGGATTGGTAATTGAATAAAATACAGTAAGAATGAAGTACTATACAAATGGAAGAGGGCACCCCAAGGAATGCAAATATAAGCTCCAATTTCCTGTTATTAGAGTCACCAGACACATAATTTTATGTAAAATTGTTGTAAAAGTTTCTGAACACTTCATTTTAATTCCTAGGCTTTTGTTGCCATGGACCAGTAACAAAGAATTTGTGGACCATACCTTGAGTAGTGCTATTCTAGAACATGAAAATCTTTTTATCATCCCAGCGTCTTTGCATTTGCTTTTTCCTCTATCAAAATGTCTATGCCTCCATTTGTTTAAGGTTTTATCCTTATCCTCAGTGCTATTCAGTTTCAGTGCATTGTGTTTAGGAGTGGTATATTAAAAAGAATATACCTTGGTTGACACTTAATATGTACGTTTAATTTGAGGACTCTTCAATTTTGAAAAAATCTCAACCATTTTTTTTTTTTTGAAAATTGCTTCTTTGACAATTCCTTTATTCTGTTCTTCCAGAATTCCTACACTGGAGCTTCTCTATGTGTTCTCCACACATGTCTCTTAACAACTTTTTCACATTTTCTATCTCTTTCAGTCTAGGTAAATTCTTCAGTAGCATTTTATAATTCACTAAATTTAGTTGTTTCTGGTCTAAAGTTTATCTCATGGGAGTATTTTATTTTAAAGATTATATATTTCACATCTAATTGGTTCTTTTTTGTTTCTGCATTTTTTAATTTCATGATTCCTTGTTTATTCTTATGGCCACTATTCTTCCCTTCTTTGAAGACCCTAAACACTTTCATAGTCATTTGTAGATTATGCCATTATTTTTGTGTTGGTAAGCTCATCACGGTTTCTCAAGACTTTTGTAACTTGCAAGGTCATATTAAATGAGAGCTTCCCCCAAACCGCCAGCTCTTTCAAGTCTTGCCCTTAATCCCTTAATGATTTTGTATTGCTTCTACCTGGCCCTCTCTAGGCTCCAGTCCAAGCTTATATTAGCTTACACTAGCATTTTATTAGTCTTGTATTTCCTACTTCCCATCCTTCAACGATACTGGGGATTTTGCTGGACAAGTGACTGTGTTCATGAGGGTTCTGACTTTGCTGCTTTGTCTCCTTTTTTCTGACTTAATAATTGCAACTTTATACAATCTTAACCTTAGGCAGAAGTCTCAGCCTTATTTTTTCAGCCTCCTTTCTAAAGTGGGAAGCCTCACTCCAGCTGCTCGATTGCCATGAGTCTGGGTTTAATTCCCTGGCTCTAGGACACTTAAGCCTCCCTGTTATTTTGAAGGAGCTATTGCTGCCTGCTCTTGGACCTGGAATTCAGGAGACCCATGACCTATTTTTGTGCCTCTATGCTTTTACTGGTCCAAGGAGATGTTTATGTTGTTTCTGTATACATCTGTGTCTTTTTTGTTTTCCTGTTTTACATTTTATCTATCATTGCTCTGTGGTTAGAGCAAGGATAATAAGGATCTCAAAGCATGTATTTGTCTAAACCAGCTTCTGAGAGAAGTCTGTCAGTCACACCTACCTAGCTAACTCCTAGTTAACCTCAGGGACCATATTTAAGCCTTTCAACACTGTCTAATGGTGCCTTGCATAGTACCAGTCACATACTGAGTTGAGGAAGTGGTAGGTTGCTACATAAGATTTTCAGATTCAATTGGGTTGGATTGCTTGTTGGTTGGGGGAAAGGTCTTACAGTACCCTAAATATCAGTGTAAGGATGTTAGACTTTATCCTTTAGGCAGTTGGCAGTTTTGAAGCCACTGGGTGGAGTATGCTAATTGGTGTTTTTTGCCTGAAAATAATGTAAAGATTTGATTGAAGCTGGGAAGGTAGAGGCAAGAAAACCTTTGAGGAAACTAGAATCATTCATGTTTGAGAGGAGGATGAGAGCTCAAATAAGGAGGTAATGTGGCAATGATTGTTTGAGGAGACAGTATCAGGTGGCAATGGAGAGGTCTTGATGATTGAATATGGAATCAGAAGCAGGTGAAGCCACGTTTCCATATTGGAGTGAAAAAGGCAAATGATGGTATTAGAGATGGAACTAGGAAACCACTTACTTTTACTAAGATTACCTTCCTGTCCTTTTCTCTTTATTGTCTGTACTCTTCTGGATCCTTTCTTTGTCCTTGGTAACTTTCTGTTTCCTGGTCTTAATGTAAACCTGACATATCATCTGAATGAATTAAGTTCTTCCCATTTTTTTTAGTGAGTTGACCCGTAAAAATCTTTCAAACCCATCTTCCCCTGTTCAATTTATGCTTTTGTTTCTGTGTACAATGTGGATGGTTTTATTCCACATAGTAGCCCTCAATTTAATTTTATCTTCCTCAGGTTTAACTGTTTCTCAAGGTAGAGTATCTATTTGTTGTGAACTAATTTATTTTCTATAGGCAATTTATATCAAGTAAGCTTGGAATAATTGCAGCGGCAAGAATAGTAAACATTAAATGCCTTTGTCAAGGTAATCAGTAACTCATTTATAGATGACAAATAATTAGTCTTCACAACACCATAAACCCGTCGGTATTTGGCACATAGCATTTGAGTTTGTTTAAATAAACTTAAGAAAAAGGTAAGAGACTTATTCAAAGTGAATCTTTGATAATTACGAAAAATAATTTCCCAGGTTTTCCATTTAGTATATATACCATTGCTTCATTTAATAGAAGATACTTTAGTTTTATAAACAATAATTGGAATCTAAAAATCAATTAGAAGTTGAACAAAGCATAAAAACTACCGATCTATAAAATTATTTTACTTGGAACGCTTAAAACTTCTGAATATAAGACTTTATATTAAAAAGCAGACAGATTCTTTAACCATGTTGGTATTACATGTATATAAGCTATAACTAGCTCTCTTTTTATTTAGTGTTTGTTTTTAACCTTCTCTTTATATGTAAATATATTGTAAGCAGAATATAGTTGTTTTTGTAAAATTTTAGTCTGACAGTTATCTTTTAATTGGAACATTAGTTCATTTACATTTATTGTAATTATTGACATATTTAGATTTAAATCTACCTGCTTATTATTTGCTTTGTTTGTTCCACTTGCCCTGTGTTTTTAAAAGGATTTTTATTTGATTTATTTAAACTAAACTTTTTACATTTATATTATATAAAATATATTCGTATTTATATTCAAGCTCAATATAAATGTGAATTTTTATCTCTTGGGACAATATAGGATCCTTCATATGTTAACTCCATTTAACCCCCTCTCAATATATGTACTACTGTTGTCAGATAGAGTATACTATGAGCATTTTACACTTTGTAGCTGTTATTACTGTTTTATGCAGTCATTGGATCTCACCACACGTTTACTGCCTCGCCACTCCCCGCCCCTTTTCTCATTTCTTTCTTCATATCAGTTTTTGTCTGGGGTCATTTTTCTTCTACTCAAAGAATACTCTTAAGTCTTCACCTTCATTTTTGAGCGGTGTTTTTTTGGATAGAGAAACGTTTTTCAGCATGTTGAGGGATCATTCTATTGTCTTCAATCTTCCACCACTGAGTTGTCAAGTCAGCCATTTGTCTGATTGTGGCCCCTTTGAACGTGATCTATCTTTTAAGGTTAAGTTGCTTTTATGAATTTCTCTTAGTCTTTAGTTATTTAGGGGTTTAACTTAGATGTGATTTTATTTATTTTGCTTGGGATCACAAGGTTTCTTAAATTTGCAGCTTGATGTCTTCCATCAGTTTGGCGAAATTCTTAGCCATTTTCTCTTCAAACATTGATTCTGCTCCATTATCTCCCTCTTTCTGGGACTCAATTTACTTTTTTTTTTAAATTAATTAATTTTATTTTTGGCTGCGCTGGGTCTTTGTTGCTGGGCTTTTCTCTAGTTGCGGTGAGCGGGAGCTACTCTTCATTGCACTGCGCAGGCTTCTCATTGCGGTGGCTTCTCTTGTTGCAGAGCATGGGATCTAGGCTCGCAGGCTCAGTAGTTGTGGCGCATGGGCTTAGTTACTCCATGGCATGTGGGATCTTCCTGGACCAGGGCTCGAACCCATGTCCCCTGCATTGGCAGGTAGATTCTTAACCACTGTGCCACCAGGGAAGCCCCTCCATTTACTTTTAAGTTTGACCTTTTTACTATGTCCTCTGTGTCTTTTACTGTCATGAATAAGTTTCTATTCTTCTGTCCATCTGCTTTTTTCTGGATGTTTTTTCTAACCAACCTTTAATTCACCTGTGCTTCCTTTAGCTGAGTCTAATCTGATGTGAAATTTATCTTTTTAATTCTTAATTGTAGTGAATTAAGGGGGGATTAGGGGGAAAAAAACTCTAAAAAAAACTAGGGAGGATGATTTTTTAAAATTGAGAAATATTGCCCAGGTGCATAAGCCAGCATTCTGGGAGCCTAGTAGGACTTATTTTGAGCAGACTTTCACTTACTCTTCTCACCTTTACCCCACTTCTGCCTTTTGCCCTAAGTGAATAGCCTCTCTGATAAAAAGTCTTTAGAAAGTCAACTTTCCATCTCTTTGAACTAGGGCATGGCCCAAGCAAGGGGATCTAAAGATCTAATTGCTCTTTATAATACCTTTTAACCAATTCTGTTTTCAGTTCCCCATATAACCATTATCTTCAATTCCTGAACTGTTCTAGGGCTTTGTAATACAAATCGGCATTTTTTCCTTGGCTTCCCCTACTGTAGATGCTCAGCAAATTGGAGGAAGTTGGAACTCAAGCCTACTAATTTCATCCATCTTCCTCCATCCTCCAACATTTTATTGATATCTCTTCTTTGCTATTATCTCCTCTCCAGTTTTCTTTTTTTATGGGTTTATCCTTTTTAAAAAAGTTATTTTTTTTCCCATCATCTTAGTGGCCTTTGAGGTCCACTGTGTTTATCATAAGTTACAGAACTTGCTTCTCAGTGAAGCCTGTGGTTGAAAATTAATTATGTTTTATATTCTTAGGGCATTTGTTGGAAATTGCCACACACAAATCATTTTAATTTTACCCAATTGTATTTGTTGTGTAATAAAAATTCCATTTCATACAACACTTAAGTCTGCATTATGTCTTTCCTAGGGGGTGTGTTTCTTTTAGGTCAAAGCTGGGAATGTTGGTAGAACTCATTTAAAAACTTAAAGCTTGTTAGGCTGCACCCTACAGGCCTGCAAGCCTTGTAATTGCCCAGCCTTAAAACCGAAGAGCGAGCCCAGAGACAGCTAGAAACATCCTTGGTTTATTGGATAGTGACCCTTACATGTCCAATGCAAGGTCCTGGAAAGAGACAGCAGGCAGGACGTGGCCGCAGTCTTCGCTACGAGTGGTAGGGGGTGGGTGTTACCAGTGACACAGAGAATTGGCATCAGGTTGGCTCACCAGTCACCAGGGAAACCAGCAGAAGAGCCTGTCCCTCGCAGCCCCTTTGATAAACTAGCAGGTGGAGCCATTCTGATCTGAAGAGTAGAAGATCACTAAGCTGGGGGTAGGTGTGGGAGGATGGGGCGTGGGGCAAGTTGCTTATTAGGCTCTATGATTAAGAGGGAAGGTCAGTCATGCCAGTAGGGTGTGGGTGAGGCAGGCACTCCTTGAGTGGGGGATGTACACGGAGCAAGAGAGCAGCCATCTTGAGTGGCCTGACCATACACAGCTATATAGTGTTTTTGAACTTAGCAAAAGTGTTTTTATTTTACCTGTTACCTGAACTAAGCAGTATTCTCAGTGACCCTCATTTAAAGGATTTGAGAACTGATAAAGCGTTTAACAATACTTCTCATTAGGAAATTGTGATGGTGACTAAATTTCAGGATAATAAGCATATGGTTTTAAGTTTAAGTATGTTTGAAACATTATGGGAAAGTGAAGTTGAAAAATACCAAACTCTATATAGTGTTTTATTGTAATAAAAAATATAGCCTTGTTTAAATGAAGCCTACTTATTATCTAATAATCAAACTGTATTTGGACCTGTTTTTTTTTAATTGAGGTGAAATTCACACAGCATGAAATTTACCATTTTTAAAGTGAACAATTTAATAGTATTTAGTTTGTTTACAATATTTTGCAACCACCAATCACCTCTGTCTAGTACCAAAACTTTTTTTAATCGCCCACGAAGGAGACCCTCATACTCATTAAGCAGCATTTTCAGCCCCTGGCAACCACTAATCTGCTTTCTGCCTCTATGAATTAACCTATTCTAGATGTTTCAAATAAATGGAATCATACAATATGTGACCTTTTGTGTCTGGCTTCTTTCAGTTACCTTTGTTTTTGAGATTCATCCATGTATCACTACTTAATTCCTTTTTGTGCATATACAAAGACATAAGAAAAGTTGATGAAAAATTTTTCCTAATGCAACTAATAAAATAAATAGGACTTAAGCTGAAGAAAGCCTTTAAAACATGCTTAACATTAGTTCTATTTTGTGTGAATGCTTCTTTAAAAATCTAATTTGATGTGTTTTGATAAATGTAGAGTACATTTCTACTAAGGTATAGGAAATGAGTACAGGTCTGTGGACCAGTTAACATCATAATGTTCTTGGTTGAAGGTTCTACCCCGTCCCTAGAAATATAAGAGAGGATAGCTGGACGTTATTGGTAAAGTAATACAAAGATATTGATTGCTGCACACTATTAACATTAGAATGAAATAGTAACCTCCATATTATCCACACTTTCTTTACGTGAAGCTAGTGTTTATTTGTAAATATATAAGAACTTTTTCTTCCGAAAAAATTAAATTAATATTCTTAAAGAAAAAATAATTATTCATGATACTTGTTAAAGAACAGCAAGGCAGACTTAATTCAGGAGGACTGCTACGGTGGGGTTTTGCAGTAGGGGAGAGTTGAGTTCAACTCTGAATACAGTATGGAAGAGTGGAGATTTATAGCTGAGGTACAGAGTGGGGATTTGTGGATGGAAAATTGCTAAGAGTAAACATCAGGGGTAAGGGAGATTCTGACTAAACGGACATGACAGAATTTTTGCCGAAAGCAGGCCAGGGTGATCAGATACCGAGAGTAAGGGATTAACGGACTCAGCAAGATTCTTGCTAAACCTGGAGTAAGCAAGGCAGAGCCACTGAACTAAGGACAGAGCCCCAGGTCAGGGCCAAGTCAGAAAGAGGACTCAGAGGACCCTGCCTCAAGTTTGGTCAAGGAGAGTCTCTGTCAGTAGAGATCATTTGTGGCCAAATGTTCACAGCAATATCTAGTATAGTAAAGCTTACTAATATTAATGTGCATCATTTTTAATGTACAGTTTACCATTTAATCAAGCTAATCTTAAAAATGGATCTTCCTTTTCAGTGACTGTGATGCACATATTTGAGTCTGGTTTGCATATGAGAGTCATTTATTACTACCACGTAGAAAATTCTTATAGCTATAATTGCTACTGGAATATTTTCTAGGCAGATAAATCATGCCATGTAATTGAAGATAGTATCACAACTTCCAAGTCCCCTGGAAATCATAGTTGCTTATAACTAAAAGTGAACCATTTGTGCGTTTGTACGAAGTCGGTGAAATGCTGTTGTACCCACAAATACAGAGGAAATTGAAATCATCTAGAAAAATAACTGGGACTTAAGTGAGCACTTAGGTCCACAGGCCAGATTTGACTATAATGAAAGCTTTGAGGCTTATCGTAAGAGGAGGCAATGATCATCCTTATCATTGAGATTCAGGCAGGTGTCAAGTTAGTCATCGTTAGTCTCTAAGACTTAGCTGGACAAGACATTTGATGACCAGATATATTTATAGATATATATGTGTTAAATTCTTGGTAGCCTCTTGGAAGAATGAAGTTATTCTTCTCACATAGGTGTCTATTTGAGACTTCAAAATAAGAATATAATATATCAGAATAAGAAGAGTACATATTCATTCAAAGAATGAATTCTCTCCTCCGGCAGGCCGTAGAGTAGGGCAGATCGCCCCAACTGAGTGAGGAGCTGAGCTGACTTGAGATGGGTTTGCAAAACTTATGAAGCTTGTGTAATTCTCGGTTCACGCCTCCCCCCTTTCTAAGTTGTAGCCCTCCAGAGGTCACAATTGAAGGCCCAGTGTTTCTCCTTTCCTTAGCACCACAAGACTGCCAAAAATTCTGTTATTTTCTGTTTTATTTGTTTTGCTGCTTTCTGCTTTGCTTTTCCGCTTCTTGCATTGTGTATTTTAAGAATTTGTCAAATACCTCTAGGTCAGAACTGTTGGGGGTCACATCTCTGTAACTCCCTTCCTTCAGGAAACTTCGCAGCTCTGAACTCCAATTTTTGCCTGCATTCTTTTGAAATTGCTGAAAGCTCTGATGACTACACTGCCTCTTAGCCACTGCCCTTGCCTGCCCTTGGTTTCCTCTGGACTTTGCCCCATGCACCTTTTCTCTTGGTTGATTTTTCTTTGTATCCTTTCACTGTAATAAGTCATAGCTTTGAATACAACTCCGTGCTGAATCCTGTAAATCTTCCTAGCAAATCACTAAACCTGGGGTGGTCTTGGGACCCCCAACACACGTGCCCATTCCGAATTTCTGTTAAGTTGGATTGTTATCTCAGAGATTTTTTTTTTTTTTTAATCTCAGAGATTTTAATGTTCTACTGAGAATGACCAGAGACAGATGGAATTGTAACCCCTCTACATATGTGTGTAAATCGAGGCTCAGAGATGAATTTATCAAGGTCATCCATGTAGTAATTCCTGACAGAACCAGGAATTGCATCCACGTCTAACTCCAAAATTCCCCTGTACTTTCCTTATATCTTGCATCTTCCAAATGATTAAGCAAAATTACTGAAAGGGAATGGTTTCAGTTTTTGGAGCTGTCCTGTATTAGTTAGGAATTAACCATTTAACCCTCTCATTATGCACAAGGAGTGTTTTTAGATCAATAGCAAACTAAGTTGGAGTTTAGTGACTTAACTGTTAACCAAAGGCAACTGTTACACTGTTTTTCCAACAAAGTATCAGTAAATTAGCAACTTAACTTTCCTTTTTTTTTCCAAATAGATAATCTCTTTTTAAACATTCTGTACACTGTGTGTGTGTGTGTGTGTGTGTGTGTGTTGCGTGTGAATGTGTGTGCAAGTACTTATATGTATGCCGTGGGCACTTAAGACTGACAAAAGTTGTTATTTGTGTTTTTTATGGATAATTTTGTTAACTTTGTGATATTTAGTAGAGGCTATAGGGTAGGAATCAAATTATATAAGTAAAATACTCTCCAATATTTGTGCAGATAGAGATTTTCTTTCACCTTAGACTTAACATTTCAACACAAGAAAGACACAGTCAGCGAGTCACAAATTTCTGACAACGTGGGCAATGGAATATTTTTCTGTTTGTAAATAAGTTTCAGAAATTCTCCCCCAGGGTATCTTTATTTATTTATTTTAAAATTTTACTGTCTGAAAACAGGAAGGTTGGTCTCAGAATTGTAAAAGAGTGCAGGGTTAAGGGAGGATCCTGAGTTACAAAGGTAAGGCAGCATTTTTAGTCTGCTAGGCTTGGGGCAGCCCATCACCTGGACTCTTTAGGAATGGAGAAAGATTGATTTACTTTTTTCTTTAACAAGGCAGGTTTTATTAATGTCGTAATAACATTTTATATTTGTGCAGCTTAGGAGTTTCAAATGCTTTCCCATTTACTATCTAATTTGAGCCAGACCACTTTGTGAGGTGGTGGGGCTGCTCTACACTTGAGAAAAACCGGTGCTTGGAGAAAGTAAGTGACTTGTTCAAGATCACACAGCTGGCTAACAGAGGAGTAGAGGCACAAACCCAGACTTTCCGACTCCATGTGTCCCCCGTGCTTGTACAGGTAACAGAGCTGAGGGTCTACACTCTGGTGTCTCGGATGTCAGAACAGCCGTAATGGCAGCAGATGAGTGTACGTCTGAGGGAGACACTTAATTTTTTAGGTTTAATTTTGTGCAGTGCTTGATAGTTTAACATAAGGATAGCCAGAAAACCTTCTGAATCTGAATGAAGCAGAATTATAAACCTTGTCCACATCATAACAATACCATACAACAGAGAATTTCAATGATTTGTCCTGTGAGAATGCCCTTTGGGGGAAAGTTTTGATATTTACCCTGAAGCAGCATGAGGAGGATTTGTTTTTGAATTAAAATGCTATTCTCTTTTAGAATGAAATGTTTCTAAAATCCAGAATAGAAGGACATTAAGGCAGGTATATATGGAACAGCTATTAGAATGAAACAAAAACAGGGCAAAAGGAGTAAACATATGTGAAGAAAATGAGGGGAACAAGGAAGTAGTGGTGGGAAAAGCAACGTAGTCGTTGATGGGAAATAATTAAATGTTGATTAGACACCAAGGCGGGAAAGGTGGGGTGGGATGAATTGGGAGATTGGGATTAACATGTATACATTAATATGTATAAAATAGATAACTAATGAGAACATGCTGTATAGCACAGGGAACTCTACTTCATTTTGCTGTACAGTAGAAACAAACACAACACTGTAAAACAACTATACCCCAATAAAAAAAATTAGACTTTCTTTTTTTATGATTAAAATAATATTTGAATTCCTGTCTGCTGATATAAAGGGATTGTTTTATAACACTAGGGCAGATTACCTTAGTCTTTCTCTGAAGTGAAGGTTATTGTGAGATCATGTGTGTGCAGGAACTTCCTGAGTTGTAAAGCGCTCAAAACGTATGTTGGAATTATTAATAAAAGTAAAGCTGAGTTGTTAGGATTGATCTTGTGCCTTAAGTTTTTTCACTAAGGTAAAATCACTGGGATTGGGTGATATGAAAATGGATGATCTTGTCAACCTTGTGGCTTCTCATGGAGTTCAGCAAACATTTGTTCAGGGCTACAGTGTATCAGGTAGTCTGGGAGCCGACCGTCAGGAGGTGCCAAGAGACACCTGTGATTTAGTACTGAGAAGACAGGCCCTCAATAGATGGTTTCAAATGCATATGAGAAACATCAGATAGAATGTGCAGGGTACAAAGGGCGTGTATAGAGAAAGGGCAGCGTGGGCTTTAATAAAAGAAGAGCATCTAAAGTGACAGTAAGAAGGCTGCTTTCAGTGAGCGATGGGGGTTGTATTCTTCCTTCTCTTTCCTCATCTCGGTATCCCTCTAGCTCCTTAAACCCAGATCTACTGACCTCTCCTGTCCCCTCTGCCCCCCTCCCCACCATAAGTTAGCACTGATGGCCCCGTTACCATTGCAGGATATACTGAATATTTCAGCTGTAGTGTTGTCCTTAATGAAGCTGGGCTAGGAACATGATTTTGTTAGGATCCACAGAAACAGGAGTCAAATATCAGGGCCAGTGTGGGTTACAACAGTGGGCTAAGAATATGAAACTAGTCCACTCCTGGCTCTTAGAATGGGTGATGCCAGAACGTGAATGGAGTTCATGTCACAGGCGGCATATGAATAAGCCAAAACCAAGAACTTACAGTCTTAAATTATTTTCTGTATCCAGAGCACTGAACGTTCTTTATTGTGGGATTTCTTCTAAATTTCCAGGAGCTTGCCTTCCAGGTTGTGCTTCTCTGTCTGAAAGTTCTTGCCAGCATCTGATGCCAGCTCCAAGTCTCCTTGTTTTCTGGAAGCTTCTGTGGCTTGATCCTGGGCATCTTTATTGTCCCTGAATTAACTTCTCTCCTTCAGTTTCCTTATTGACTTACAGTTTATAAGACTAGGCTTTTTCTTTAAACTCTTTCCCTTTGTTCAAATTGATTAATTTTTTAGTATTTAGCTTCCCTGGGACACCCTGAGAATTTGAAACACCAAGGTCAAGATGGAATGAATTAACAGTTTTTCAAAAGAAAGAAAGAGTATAATTGTCATTTTAAAGGCAAATAATTTTTTAATCCAACTTTTTTTTTTCTAAAAACCTAGCAGAGTGATGATATTTTAGTTGCATAATGGTGAAATTGTTCTTGTGAATGTTAGATGTATTGTAAAGTCTTACACAATCTTCCAAACCACTCAGCTTGATTTATCAGGACTACTGTATCATGGTGCAAGCTCTCAGCGTTTAAGAGGAAGTTTACTATACAAGATCAAGGTGGTTTTGCAATGTGTTATTCTCTTTTCCTTAATTAGCAAGATTAAAACAATTCTAGGAAAAAAGATACTCTCACCAGATGAGTTTTGCCTTCTTGTCTCAGAAAATTAGAACAATATAATCCATTAACTTGTCTTTCCTGTTTAAACTTCCAGATATCTGAACTGAATTTAATATTCAGTTGCAGGAATTCTTTCATTTTAGGTGCCTAATAACATCTCTTCCTCTGCTCATTTGACAAGATTATTGTTCCCCTTTTATTGTCTGATTTTATAGCTTTTAATTGTATCAGCAATGGGAAGTAGGTGGGATATAAACAAACACATATCTATATGAAGCTAAGATCGTTTTGCTCACAAAATGGGGACGTTGAAATGTTTCTGTAGTGTTTCTTTGATATGGGTGTGTGTGTGTGTGTGTGTGTGTGTGTGTGTGTGTGTGTGTGTGTGTGTAAAATCTCCCAAATGGGGAGAAGTCAGAATACTGTGATTTTTTTGAAGAGGAAAGAATATGTTCCTAGTGGAACGGTTGTCTTAATCCCAAACAGCCTGCCTAATGAAATATTTAGAAGCACTTAGTGCTTTTAGCAAATATCTTCTTCTGTGTCCTAAGGGAAAGTAATTAACCTTGGTATGGAGTGTTCACTTGTTTTTCATTTTTATTCTTGACCAGTGGAAACTGTGAGGATGGGTATATGGTCCGTTTTCATGGCAAATAATTACTTTACAGACTTAGAATAAGTGGTTTCAGGGTATTACTGGAGGAACCAATTAGATACCACAGTTTCTTATAAAGCCGGTTGAAATTATCTGTTACTTGATTTATAGTGATTAAAATACACTTTTAGAGTCTACAAATTGATGGAATCCTTCAAAGAAGTAACCTAATGAGCGAGTCCATTGTTTTTTGTAGCTATCTAATTGTAGCATATATATTGACACTCTTGTCAGATAATTAGAAATCAGCATTTCACCCTTTATTATCAATGCAATAGATTTCCGCTACTATAAATTTCTTAATTTGTTCATTTGGGTAACATTTTAAAAAATTAACCCAAATTACTTGTATTATATTGAAATCAAAGTTAATCCAGTATGGCCAAATAATCTTATATTAGAGCCTTGAAAACTAATGAAATCTTGTGTGTTCCATGTGCTTTGGCTACAGCCCCACCACTTATGTTTTGGATGAAGATGAACCTCGATTCCTTGAAGAAGTTGATTACAGTGCAGAAAGTAATGATGAGTTAGATATTGAATTGGCTGAAAGTGCAGGAGACTATGAACCTTCTGCACAAGAAGAAGTACTTTCTGACTCTGAATTATCAAGAACATACCTACCTTGAGCCCTTTGCCATCTCTTGTGAACTGCAAAGAAGAAATGAAATATCTTGGTTTTCATTACACAGGAAGTTTGAGAGTATAGAGAGGTGACTCAGAAAGACAGAAAGCAGCTTGGGCCTGTTTGGTTTCAAGACAATAAATATGTTATTAATTCATGATGAAATTGGCACTTGTTTTATTTTAGATATTCAATGCACTTTACATAGCATTGAAGTATCAAATATTGGATTTACTTTTTCAAAACCTGAGTATCATTGCATGAATTTTTATCTCCTTATGGTTATATCCTGCATCAAATGGATAACTTTGAAGTGTGTGAGAATATAAAATCTACATTCTAGAGTTGTTGAGAATCCTGGGTTGTTGAAAACTAATATGTATGTACATGGATTCCTGTAGATGTGTCTGTGTAAGGGTGGGTAGATATTGAAGATAAGACTGTTCTTCAAAATCATGTTAACTGTTGAGTTGTGACTGAAATACTCCAGAGTTTTCCTTGAAACCATTACATTCTACATTTACCAAGTTGAACAAATAAAAGCTCTATTAAATGTTGCATTCATTTTTTCATTCTTTTTAACCAGCTCAGATTATTTGGTCTATAGAATCTTTGGGGGAATATTATGATAATCTGACATCTGAAAACATTGACAAAAATTTGTAAAAAAAAATGCTTAATTTACTAGTGTTAAGTTTTTTTTGTTTTTTTTGTTTTTTTTAAATTTATCTTTGGCTGCATTGGGTCTTTGTTGCTGTGCGTGGGCTTTCTCTAGTTGCAGTGAGCCGGGACTGCTCTTCGTTGTGGTGCATGGGCTTCTCATTGCGGTGGCTTCTCTTGTTGCAGAGCACAGGCTCTAGGCACGCGGGCTTCAGTAGTTGTGGATCACAGGCTTAGTTGCTCCAAGGCATGTGGGATCTTCCCGGACCAGGGTTCGAACCCATGTCCCCTGCATTAGGCAGGCAGATTCTTAACCACTGCACCACCAGGGAAGCCCTAGTGTTAAGTTTTTTATAGCATAAGTATACCTATCTATCATAAAAAATATACTTGAACAGCCCTTTTCTCTAAAATTGTGTCTCATGGCTGCACCTAAAGTCTATCACTCCAGTCAGTTTGTTAAAAAGCTTTAAAAATTCAGTGAGGCTATGAGCCATTGTTAAATGTATATGAAGTTTATATAGCACCTCCTGAGCTGTGCTGTTATTAGATGTGCTAAAGTGAATTCAGGGCATGCTGACACTGGTAACCGAGTCCTAGAAGATGGCAGTGAATTTCAGCCTTTTCTTGTAGTGACATCTTCCTGAGTTTAAGCTGTCCTGCTGCAAGAATGTCTTTGTCCTCAAGTAAAATAAAACAAGTCCAGGGTCTTTGGATAAGTGCTTTAAGAACTAAGTTTCTGTTGTAACAAAACAAATCCAAAAAGATAACTTAAGAACAGACTCTTGCCAGGACTCAGGTGCTTTGGTTTTGGCACATTATCTTCACTTATTCCGGAAGAGAATTTTTTAAAATCTTTTTTGAAAAACCTGTAATTATGGAAAAGAAATTATAAAAGAGTATTTTTCAGAGTTTTGCATTTTCCAAATCAATGATTTTCATTGTTTTATTTGAGGCATTTCATCCACAGTGTAGCTTCCTTTTGGTGTCAGAGGAACCATGTTTAAAAACATAGCAAGGGGCCTTGATAATGAGGTCTTTTCCCTAAATAGCCTAATTCTTATTAATGTCAGAAAATAAAGACTAAATAGATTGTGAAACTGAACCAGCCCTCTTAATGTGTGGTGACCTGAAAGATGAGGATACCTTAGCAAGGTAAAGTATTATTTATTTAATAATTTATCTAACAATTCATAAAGTTATTTTATTATTTCTATATATAGAAAGTAATTACATATATAATTATAATATTTTCAGAGGGTGGATTATGGAGCCACAATGTCTGTATGTGCACTTCTCTTGGATCTTACAAAACTAGACATTAAAAACCAAGGCAACTGAGGCTACTAGAATGTGCAGAATAACTCAGAACGTGTGTTTCTTATGTTAGCAGTGTAAAAACCCCTTATGTACTGCTATAATATTTTCTATAGATCAGGCATATCTTTTAGTATATTTACAAACCTGAATATGCCTTTTATTAAATAATTATTCACAAGATTGAAGAGAAAGTCTTTATAGCTAGGAAATGACTTTTTTCTTTAACAATAAATAGCTTTGGAAAAGTAAGAAATACTTTAAAATCCTAACTTTCCTAATGAGGGGTAAAACTAAGTTTCATAGGCTATTTGTAGCTAAAAAGGCCCTAAATTTTACCTTTGTGGCTATGTCTTTTTAGATTTTCAAAGAATGATTGAGGTGCCTTCAGTACCATAATCCTGAAAATTAATGTGGCTGATAAACTGAGTCTATTATGGAATTTAGATTTATTTAATTTACATTGAATTTGTAGCTGTGAATTTCTTAACTGTAGTTTTGATCTAATGCAGTGGTTCTCAAACTGTATACAGCAGCGGTCCCCAATCTTTTTGACACCTGGGACCGGTTTCATGGAAGACAGTTTTTCCACGGGCCGGGGGTGGGGGTGGGGGTGGGGGATGGTTCAGGCAGTAATGCAAGCGATGGGGAACGATGGGGAGTGGCAGGTGAAGCTTTGCTGGCTCGGCCGCCCACCCGTCGCTCACCTCCTGCTGTGCGGCCCGGTTCCTAACAGGCCGAGGACCAGTACCGGTCTGCGGCCTGGGAGTTGTGGACCCCTGGTATACGGTATATATTGTGTGCATCAGAATCACCTGGACTTGCTTCTCAAAACACAGATTACTGATTCTGTAGATCTGAGGTGGGACCCCCAAATTTGCATTTCTTAAAAATTCTCAGGTGGTGACGCTGCAGGAGCCACACTGTGAGAGTCACTGGTGTGACCTGATGCTCTTTCAGCATCGCAGTTTCTCAGCACCAAGGATGAGTTACATCAAGCTAATCTGCAGAATCGAGAAAATAGGCAGAGATCAGGTGAGGTCACAGGGTCACTGAGGGACAGAGCCAGGGCTTTAGCCCAGGTCTCCTGACAACTAGCCTCATATTCTTACCAAAGAAGGAGATGCTGTTCTTTGCCTTTCCCCCCAAAATGAGGAGTATTAAAAGCTCGAGGGTCGGTCTTTCTTGAGCTTATAAAATTTGTCTGGCAAAAACCTATGGTTCACAATGGCTTTTCCTTTATTGCAGTCATAGTGTTGTTTGAATACAGGATTTTGTTCTGCATTTAAGTATCTTTCTTAATCAGTCTCTGCCACTTTTGCCAGTTTTTGTGTGGTGTTTAGAAACATGGACATTTGTCTGAATCCTAATTACAAATAACTAAGCTGGAGTTCCACTTTGGAGAACATATGAACCGCAGTGGATATGATACTTCTGAATTTCAAGTATCCAAATTAAGATGATCATATTAATATAAGCACTGAAATGGATAATACAATAAGTGTACTAATGGAATTGTTTTTGTGCATGATCCAGAAAATAAATTACTGTAATGAAACTATAAATGTATCTTTATGAATCTTTTCGTTTTCGCATATGTATTTTAATCATTACAAAATATTAATTGAAAATCAGTGAATTTTTCTCTTATTTTGGTGAAAGTTTAGTAGCTGTATTTAAACCCTAGTTCTCTCCATTAGCAAAAAACATGTTGAAGCAATATTTTAATTGAAAGGCTATTCTACTTTACATGACAGAATATTGTCATTAATTATTAAGTAAATATTTCTCTGGTTAAAGCATATTCAAATTCCTGCATAGAAAAAAGGAAACTAAGAAGAAAGTCTCATTTTCTTTATGAGCGTTAGTGTTTTGAAGATTTAGTCCTCGAAATGTTACAATTCAGTTGTTTTCAGCTATTAATAATATTTATAAAGCACTTCTACTTACCTATACTGGTCTGCCTTTGTGGTGGCCTCCTCTTTCTAGACCCTGAACAGTAACTTAGGCCCATGGCCATTTATTCTGCCCATTCTACCTCATAAGCCTTCTTTATACTCAGGCTCTTGGACCTGCTGGCACCCTCTGTCAAATCTGATCAAGTCTTTAGAGCATTGGGGGCATTGAGTCATTCAACCTTTTTTTCAATTTGAGTTTGCCAAACATGCAGTACCTAAATCTAAGTGAATGGCCCTGTTATGGTGGCATCTGAGGCATCATGCAGGCCAGTCACAGTGGTATTTGGGAGTCTGGGACATGGTTGACATTGGTGAGTACTGAAGAGGTCTCTGTGGATGTGCATCTGCACACAGCATACTCAGCCCTGTGAAGTGGAAATGGATTTGTAGTGCCCTCCTACCTGTAAACCCAGACAGCTTTAAAGGGCTGAAGAGATATGGCTCCAAATATTTAGGAAGGTTTATTTTTATAATATCAACTGGATTCTACTCTCCATCTCAAAGACACCATTGATAGAGTGCCCAGCGAAGATGAGGTGAGCAGCAGGAAAAATCCGGTCGGGGTAATTATGATGCTGATCTTCCAAATATTTTTAGTGTACTTTTAGGCCACATAAAGATCTGTGATAAATGGCAAATGTGAAGAAATTATAAAAGGCAAAGATGCTCATTATTGGAAATTAAAGTGGAAAGGCTAGTGTTTAATAAATAAATGTAAAGTCTACACCTTTGAAAATACGTTGATTTCTCTGCAAGCTTTTTTTCTCTAGCTGAAGGTGTAATTAAGTAGAGAATTTTAAGACTGAAAATGTATTTTCATGTTCAGTGCTCATAGTAAAATAGTGAAGTCAAGTTATGTACTCTATTTACAGTGTCCTTATTTTTTAAAATTACTTATGCTTTCCTAGTCTTTGTATTATCTATGACTGTTTTTTCTCCTGTTTTCCTCCTTTTAATTCTTAGAAATGTTTGACATTTCATCTGTTTTCTTTTTCTTTCAAAATGTGGGCACTTGAAACAGAGTGCATGAACTGGATAGGATAAATTTCGGAATCTAAAAAGTTTGCTGTTAAAAGAGTATAATTTGTATTTAATATAGAGGAGTGTCCAATGATAACTACCTTTGCCAACCTTTATTTCCCCCTCCTGAAGAGCTACACAAGATGAAAAAATATCAAAAACGACACCACTGTTTAACCCAGATCACTTACAGGATGCTGTGGGCACACATCCAGTCTCCCCCTTGCCCTAACCAGCCTTCAAGATCTGTGTGTTCTGAGGTACCCACTTCAGGAGTGGAGCCCATGACCTGAGCCGAGCCAGCCAGCTTGTTCTTTCTGCTGAGCATCTGGGACGGGCACACCATCTAAGCCAATCCAAACAGAATGACTGTCGGGACTTGCGAAGGTAGTGCTGGAACAAAGACCCGGTCTTGGTAAGGAACGATATACTGCTGGCGGCCACCATACAGCCCTGAGAGGAGAGCGTGCCCGAGACAGCCAATGTTGAAGGAACAGAGGCAAGACATTGAGGGAAACTGCGTCTTTCTCTCACTTGAGCCCTGTGTCAAGCTGTATGTGAAATCTCAATTGCGTCAGTTATAAATCACCTTCAAAGTGTAGGCTGTTTAAAATTGAATTTTCTGTTACTGGAAAAGATATGTCTGTTACACAGGTGTGTATGTCTGAAACCTACCTGAAAACCCAGCAACCTTCAGTGTCCATCCCTGAAGGGGTGGCTCCACCCAAAGCATATGTCCTAAGAGATGTTAAAAGGAAGAGACACTCTGGGAAGGCAAGACCAGCAGATATCCACTCAAACGTGTCAGACAAACTCATTTTTATTTTGTGTCTGCCAGAAAAGTTTACTGGGCCAGAGACAAGACATATTTTTGCCATTGCCTACTTGAAACTCAGGAATTATTTCCTCCAGTGATGAGACCTGTTATTGGTTTGTTCAGAAAGAATATTATCCCAAGAGCTGACTTTCCAGCATCTTGCAAGTTCTCTGTAGTAGTAATGGAGGACACAAATGTTGTGAAATATTAATATTGAAAGTGAATACCTCCTCAATGGTGCATCATATAACAAGATGGACCCAGGGAGCAAGCTGAGAGGGAACAGAGATCCCTTTGTTGAGTTACATCAGTTAGACCAATGAGCAAATATAATGGAATGAAGTTTTAATATTACTCAGTTACCAATTTCCATCCACCCACTGATTGGAACTACAGATCCCTGCCTTTCATCCACACAAGATTCATAGATTAAAGAGCATTTCAGGGCTTCCCTGGTGGCGCAGTGGTTGAGAATCTGCCTGCCAATGCAGGGGACATGGGTTCGGGCCCTGGTCTGGGAAGATCCCACATGCCGCGGAGCAACTAAGCCCATGCGCCACAACTACTGAGCCTGCGCGTCTGGAGCCTGTGCTCCGCAACAAGAGAGGCCGCGATAGTGAGAGGCCCGCGCACCACGATGAAGAGTGGCCCCCGCTTGCCTCAGCTAGAGGAAGCCCTCCCACAGCAACGAAGACCCAACACAGGCAAAAATAAATAAATAATTAAAAAAAAAAAAAGCATTTCAACAGCTCTTTAAGAAGTGCTTTCCTAAAAGTTACCTCATTTGAGCATCACGAAAGCACTATTAATAAACAGATACATTAGCATTGCCATTTAATATGTGAGGAACGTGGGGCTTAGAGAGGCCATATGACTTACCTGGACTTCTAGTAAATAACAGAGTTGGGGCTCAGACCCGCCCTTGGCCCCTTTGCCGACCACTCTGTGCTTCTCTCCCAGGGAGTAATCGGCGGCCTGTACCACCTCTGCAAACGAGCCGTCCCCGCCAGCCTTGTGTAGATAGTTTGATGACACTGGAAAAATATGCAACTGTTTTATCACTACGCACCACAGGGTCCCCAAGGTGTGTGGGCAGAGCGAAACCTGACAGTATCGGGTGTGTGTGAAGCACTCTCTTGGGTGCTTCATGAAAACGTTCTCAATGGAAACATTTTCTTTTTTCGCCCATGGAATGATTCTCCTATTTTCCAAATCAGTATTTTTATGGGTGGTTAGGAGGAGGGCGGTCCATCCAGTTTTTGTTTCTAACCATTTTATATATATATATATATATATTTTTTTTTTAATATATATATATATTAAAGGAAAAAGACCCTGGAGTCTTTTTTATGTTTAACAAAACAGGTAATGGTTTAGTACAAGCCTTTCTCTGTCTTTTCTGCTTTCCCTCAAGGCTGCTTTTATACCTGTGATGGTGAGGGAAAAGAATTTTGTCTAACATACTTACCTAGAGTACATTTTGTCTCATAGACTTAACCTAAAGTACATTTTTGTTTTGTTTTCTTTAAAGAATTTATGTTTTTACTGGGAAGATAGTTTATTCTGTAGCTGCATTATCACTTTAACTGACAGGGCCAACAAATAAGCTTTAGAAATGAGCCCACAATTACCTGTTTTTCTAGATTGAATTTTAGTTAGAGGAATATAGCCTTTTTATAATACAAAACAAGAATAAGATAACCTAAACACTCCAGCTTTATATTTGTATTAGTTTATGATTGAGCTCTTGGCCAAATTTTTTTTTTTAAAGTATAGTCCATAGCATGTTCTTTTTTTTAAAAAAATAAATTTATTTATTTTATTTATTTACTTTTGGCTACATTGGGTCTTCGTTGCTGTGCACGGGCTTTTTCTAGTTGCAGCGAGCGGGGGCTACTCATCGTTGCGGTGCATGGGCTTCTCATTGCAGTGGCTTCTCTTGTTGCAGAGCTCGGGCTCTAGATGTGCAGGCTTCAGTAGTTATAGCATGCGGGCTCAGTAGTTGTGGCTCATGGGCTCTAGAGTGCAGGCTCAGTAGTCGTGGCACATGGGCTTAGTTGCTCTGCGGCATGTGAGATCTTCCTGGACCAGGGCTCAAACCCGTGTCCCCTTCATTGGTGGGTGGATTCTTAACCACTGTGCCACCAGGAAAGCCCCTTGACCAAATTTTTATAGAGACTTTTTTATTCATTGGCTGGTTAAATTTGGCTTGCACCATCCTCAAGTTTTGGTAATTCTAAAGGTGTGAGTGCCATAGTATCAACTGGAAAGCTGGGTAACTGCTGCTGTACCATTTTGACAAGGTGCACTCTTGCTTGCATTGTAGAAGACATCCACCATGGGTCATTCCTAGGGTTTGTATACCAAACCCAAAAGCATAAGCATCCTGAACAGGAAGAGATCTCTAGGACTCTTCTACATTGCTTTACTTCTAGTTAATGTGACGCGGAAAGTTTCACATATCTTTCCAGGTAAGCCCATTAAATTTACAAAACCTTTTAGTAAGACCACTCCAAAGCATGTCGATCTGTCCTATACTTGGAGTGAATAAAATAATGCTTTTTGCTTTGATGATAATAAAGGCTAGCATTTGCAGAGTACCTACAATGCTACAGGCACCAATCTGTGTACTATGTGTATGTCTAATCTTCACAACAACCCTATGACAGGTACTATTATCCCCATTTCACAGATGCGGAAACTAACTTGCTAAAGATCACACAACTAATAAGTGTTGGAAAATCAGTTGATTCTTATTCAAGTCAAGCAGGAAAGTGACTACTAAGAACTGGCATTAGAGCTTCCCTGGTGGCGCAGTGGTTGAGAATCTGCCTGCTAATGCGGGGGATGCGGGTTCGAGCCCTGGTCTGGGAGGATCCCACATGCCGCGGAGCAACTAGGCCCGTGCACCACAACTACTGAGCCTGCGCGTCTGGAGCCTGTGCTCCGCAACAAGAGAAGCCGCGATAGTGAGAGGCCCGCGCACCGCGATGAAGAGTGGCCCCCGCTTGCCACAACTAGAGAAAGCCCTCACACAGAAACGAAGACCCAACACAGCCAAAAATAAATAAATTAATTAATTAATTAATTTTAAAAAACAACAACAAAAAAAGAACTGGCATTAGGGGTTTTACAAAGTTGTCATCCCAGATTCCACAGTATCTCACCAGGGAGTACATTTCATGGCCAGTATGGTTCAAGCATGGCTTATTTACATGGGCCTGCCAATTTGCTTATACCCTCAAGGAACAGGTATCGTGCAATGCTTCTAAGTCCAATTTCAGGACCCTCGCTAACTCAGGAACTGTAGCAGGATGGCCGTCACATTTAACTTACCAGGAGTAGCTCTGTTTACGGGTTGTCCCCCGTCATATGCCACCTTGTGGGTAAGCGTGATGGAATTCAGATAGCAATTCAGCCACTACATGGTCCAGTTCCCCAATTATACCCATCATAAACCTTTTGTTGTTGTTAAAAGGAAAGAAAAAAGCAGGTCCTGAGAAAAATTATATATATATAATTATTATATAATTGTATATATATAATTATTATATAATTATATATATTATTATGTAATAATTATATATATATGTCTAAAATATCTCCTGTGCTACTTGTTTATAAATCTAGAGGATCAACATGATGAGAAACCATTGATTAATAAAGATGGATTGTGAGAGTTCCCTCTTGAGGGAAGTGCCACACTTTACAGCGTGTCCGTTACCCCTTAGGCACCTGCCTGGGATCCACTGTACAGGTAGTGCAAGGGGGGCTGTGTATGGAGACAGTCATGGACTCTAATGAGTAAAATCAATGGGCTGAAAAATGCAGAATCAGGGGCAGTGACAGGGCTGTGACTCACAGGGCAGTTTTGCATCGTATGCAAGTGTCAACTTGTGCAGCAACAATGAAACTTACTTTTGCAGACTTAGAGAAGTGGAAAGTTGTTTCAAAAATTGTGTTATTTTACAAGTCCACACAGGGTGACATAGGGCTAGAATCTGGGCATAGCAGAGGAAGACTTTACCTTTCATTTTTGGTATGTTAATATTCAAATAGCCCCCACCCCAAGTCAAAGCCACCTGCCTAGGAACTTACTAGGGACAGATGTAATAACACCCAAGGTGCGAGTTCTCCATAGATCTTTCAAATGATTGTTTTCATCTTTAGCCTCCCTGCTCATCAGCACCACCCCTGTGTTCGCCAGCTGTCCACAGTACGTTTGTTTTTTGTGTCCCAGTTTCAGAGGCCTGGGATCTTATTAATTGTGGATTCTTTCAAATTATCTGACTTCTTTCAAAGGAACCAGGGGTGCCTTTTCATAGGTCTACTTTTCTAACTTGGGATTAGTTTGCATTGGGTGGAGGATTTAATGTCCATTTAATTAATTCACCAAGTACTACTATCACAGCTGGTGAGGTTATAGAGACCTGAAGTAAGAGTGGCAACCTATTGGCTGAAAGAAAATGATGCAACTCAGGAATTTAGTCCACTCTATTCCCACAAGATAATAATGCACATTTATAACAGAGGAAAGGAAAGCAAGAGATAGTCTATCGTCTTTGTATCTTGCTTAAAACTGTCTAGAAATTGCCTTTTCTTTTGGGGTCAAAAATGTCACTAGACATTGTGGAAATTGGAGACACTTTCGTCAGTGAACCACTAGCAGGGCAAACCCAACAGCTCTTAGTACCTGACTAATTCAACCTTTGCATCTTTGTCAGACCCATGTCTCTATTTTGTTGTCCTTGTTGATGAAACTAGATGGTAATATTCCTGGGAAAATGAGTGTTTCCCTTTATCAGGGTTATCACTGGGAGGGGCACAGGGCCTGGTGTGGGCTTGCAGAGTCACTCACATCGTTTGAGTAGAGTCTGATTTAAATAACTTATGGAGCTGAGGATGCCCTTTCATAGGTCTACTTTACTAATTTGGAATAGTTTGCGTTGGGCGGAGAATTTACTGTCTATTTAATTAATTCACCAAATACTGTTACAACTTGTGAGGTTATAGAAACCCAGATTTGCAGGGTGTCATGTATAAAGCCTGGGACAAAATAACAGCTCAGTAAATAGTGTAACTCTGTGGGTGGTGGGCCATTTGACTCTCATTTATTCTACTTAGTATTGCAGAAATTTTCTGTCCTTCCATAAAATCTTGAGTGCTGAAAAGACCCTCAGAGGTCATTGAGTCCCCCACTCTTTTTAAGATGAATTCAGTCCAAGAGAGCTTAAGTGGCTTGCCTGAGGCCACTCAGCTTTCTGACTCTGCTCCTTGAACCGCCCTCTCATCAGATCTTTTCTGATGTGTACACTCTGCTGGCACATCATTTTAGGCTGAGCAGAACTGACTCAATTTCAGACTTGTTTCATAGTCTGTTGACAATTACATTAACCATCTTGCCATTTATAGCTTTGACTTTATAGCTCTGGGAAGCACCTTAAAGGATAATTGCAAATACTCTACCATCCAAATATGCACTCCCCATGCCTAATAATGAGGCTTTTAAGTGGTGGCATAGGAGAGCAGCAAGATGTTAGCGCATGTGAAATGAGAAATCTGGGCAGATGGGATTTGGTAACGGACTTTTCATTGACACTAGTTGTCTGATCATTGGTCCACAGTTGTGCTGGTACATTTTGTATTTTGAAAGGCACAAAATGTCAAGTCATTGCCCAAATACTGGTTAAGATTTTGATTATTTTTCAGAATTGTAGCAAAGCACCTCAGGACTGATTTTTCTTCTTTTTTTTCAAAGCTTTATGTTTATGTTCCTATCCTTTGTTTACAAGTTGTACTTTCTATTGTTGGTAGGTCTATCCAAAAAAAAAAAAAGTTTTTCTTTCCTGTTGCCTCAGTGATTTAATTGTTCTATTCTTGGAGGAGAAATTCCACCTGCCTTTGGATTTGAGACACATAGAAAATCTGCCTATGAGTTTGGCAGCTCTTAATCGAGAGCATTCATTCACTCATTCTTTTTTCAAAATTTTATTCAGTACCGATGTGTATGGCACCGTGGTAAGTGAAAGGAACGCGAAAGGGAGTAAGGCGTGGTTCTTATCTGCAAGGAACTCGGAGCCCATGGAGGAGATAAGCATGGTTTCAGTAAACAACAGCGATGCAAGACAGAACATGACGCCAGGAGAAGGGACAAAATTGCTGAGGGGGCACACGGGAATGATCAATCCCGAAAGGGGCCTCTGGGAAACGTGCAGGGATGTGAGACCCAGCTGGATCTTAAAGAATGCTGGGGCTTGAAAAGTGGAGAAGGGAGCTGGCAGTGGGGGGAGTGCAGGCAGAGCAGGTGGGGGAAGGTGCAGGTGTTCCAGCGGAGGGAACAAGACACACAGAGGCTGGAGGTGGGAAGGTGAGGAGAGGCGGGGTGGGGGGGGGGGTGCTCTGGTCATGAAAGGATTTGGAAGCTATGCTATGGAGTTTGTTTCCATAGGTCAGTGGGGAGCTACAGATGGATCTTAAGCAAATAAGCAACGGGATTAGTGTTATGTTTTAGAAAGCTAAAGAATCATTGGGAGGGTATCAACCCCTGATTTCACTTCTGGATCCAACAACCAGTTGGGTTTCTTAGGTTTGCCTCTCAACTCCCTTACTTGGGGATGAGTTTGTAGCTGACCCCCAGATCCCTCAGGCCACTAGTTGCCCCTGGGTGAGAGGCCCACTAGGAGTCCTCAGAAACAAGCCCACCCTCCCTCTGAGCCAGGGCCTGCTGCAACCTGCTCCATAGTCCAGGAGGGAAAACGGACAGAGATAGTCACACCAAAGTTACCTGTGCTCTGTCTGACATCATGGGCTTGGATTTAACAAGTGCATGTGCACTATGGATCTTGACGTTTCAACTAAGGATTCTAGGCTACGTCAATATGTCACAGAGTGCAGTTCTCCGAGGCTAGCAGGTCTTACAGCAATTGACAAATAATTTTCCTTCCCACCAGAACTGCAAACAAATTCCTGATTAATGAGTTTGCTGAGTGAGTCCCTAAGGAGGGTCAGCGTGGGGAAGTGGAGAGTGAGGAGCCCCTCGTCTACTCATGCACATTGTTCAAACCTCCAGAAAGTGTTTCTGGATTCTGTTACATGTATAAATGGAAGGTATTTTAGGCAATCACCTTAATTTACGCAATCACATGACAGAATATTTACCTAAGGCAGATAACGTTGGCAAAGTGATCGTACGTAGAGACACGTCCTACTGGTAGTCCTCACAGAGATCTGGGTGACTGCCACTCACGCTCTGGAGCATTTGCCCCTCTACCTCCCATTGTGGGCGAGTGGAAAATACCTGTCTTTACAGAAATGTCCTCATTAACCAAGTAATTTGAGCAAATGGTACCATTTTCATAATCTTTTTTCCTGATCTAAAAGTTTCTAGCTGATCTCCCGTTAAGAGATGTGCATGAGTCACATAGGATGTGTGTGTGTGTGTGTGTGTGTGTGTGGTATATGTGTGTATGTAGGGTGTGTATATGGTATGTGTGTGTGGTATGTGTTTGTATGTGGTGTGTGTGGTGTGGTATGTGATTGTGTGGTGTGTAAGTCCAGTGGTTTTTCTGCCATGGCAGAGATGCTGCCACCCCAATACCCCCCCAAATCAGAAGAGTGGAAAGGAAGTGAAATTTGTATTAGACTTGCTTGGACCTCCATCTATGCAAGAAGAAAATTAAGCTAAAAACCAAGTTAGCAAATGGGAGGGAAGAAGAGTGTGATCAGTAAAATGCTAGTTATGTCGCTCAGGATTCCCATTCCCTGGTTATTCAGTCAAACACTAATCTAGGTACTGCTGAAAGGTTGTGCAGATGTAATTAAAGTTACCAACCACCTGACTTCAAAATAGGGACATTATCCTGGATTATTTGGTTGTGCCAAAGTAATCACACGAACCCTTAAAAGCAGAAGGGGAAGGCAGAGGACTCAGAGAAAGGAGGCAGAAAGATCCGTCAGAGAGAGCTGAAGCACCCGTCGCTGACTTTGGAGATGGAAGTGGGGAGACCGTGAGCCGAGGAATGCGGGCGGCCCCAGAAGCTGGGAGCGACCCTGGCCCAGAGCAAAGGAGTGGGACTCCAGTTCTCCAGGAAAAGGAAATCTGCCAACAACTTAAATGAACTTGGAAGCCGGCTGGTGCCCAGAGCCTCACAGCCCTGGCGACACCTTGCCTGCAGCCTTGTGTGGGTTCAGGCCATGCAGAGCCCTCTAAACTCCTGGGCCCAGACTTCTGACGGAGAGAAACTGAGGTAATATGTTTGTGTTGTTTTAATCTGCTACATTTGGAGTGATTTTAGTCTGCTAAATGTGTAGCAACAGAAAACTAATCCAGAGGAGGGAAAACAAACAAAACCCACCAGCCTTCCAGCTCCCACATGATGAATTCTGTGTGTGTCTAATGAAGCTGCAACTCAACTCCTTGGATAAACAACACTAACCACCTTTCCTGTTGCTTTTGAGTTAAATGTTTTCATGTTTGGCTTCAGCTTCAAGGTGCTGCTTTTTATTTGTTGCGAGCGCATGGAAAGTTTATTTTAACCCCTTTTGAGTTATGAGAGTACAAGAATGAGGAAAATATGCTTTCCCCATTTAGAAAAGTCAAATTGTGCAGAATGGGTTGAATTTTAAGGCTTTCCGTGTGATGAATTCTCAATGTGGAATAACAGTTTGGTTTAAGTTTGGGGGGGAAAGAGATAAAAACATAGCAGATGAAACCACGAAGCAGCCCAGCACTGTCTTTCATAACTGCCGGGTGCTCTGGGAGGTTGCCTGACCCAGTTGGGCTTGAATAGCTCAGCCAGTTTTTTGTCCATATTTGTGGGGAGTCATTTTCAAGATGCAGAGAGAGAATTGCACACCTCCACGGTGCTCTCAGCCATGTAGTCTTATTTTCCTTGCGTTTTGAATCTACTACAATGTCACATTCCGTTGGAGTGACCTTGGCCATTTTAACTTTTTAATATCAGAAAGGTGGAACTTTCCGGCTGTTTTCACTAAGCATGGTCACACCTGTGCCTTCGATACCTATGAGATTACCAGTGAACAGAGTTCTCTGAGCCAGTGGACGGGACAGGCAAGGTGAGACGGGGGTGCTTAGGTGTTGGTGCACCAGGGAGGGGGAGCTGTGGGAGCAGCCATGGAGATGCTTCTCCAGCGTCCTCCTCGAGGGCACCACCCAGCAGATGCGCCTGCCCTACTCCAGGGCCGTGGGCGGGATGCTGGTGACATGAGCCTGAGACAGGCCTGGGACCTGGGACCCTTTGCTGCAGTGCTGCAGTGCTTGCACCTGGACACACCTCTCCTCGAGCTACGAAATACAAAGAAACTAGATGGGACTAAAAATAACAGTGTGCATGCGCAGTTGGGGCAAATTCTGGACCAAAAGATACAAAAGGCTAAAACAAACAAAAACAAAAACACAAAAAACCAACCGAACTGCCATTTCCGAAGAGCCGGGAGCAAAAAACAGGGTGTTGGGAGCAAAAGCAGGGTACTGAGCATGCCCCCAGCCCTCAACACCGCCTAAGGGGTGGGCAAAACACCGAGGCCTCCCCTCCGGTCTGACCCCTGGACACACCCCTATGCCTCAGGGAGCAAGCAAGCAAGGGAACCTGTTGTTTGTTCTCACTCCCCCACACCCCTTGCTGCAGCAGGGACCCCAGTAAAGCGTTGCCTGAATTTCTTGTCTGGCTCTGGTCAATTTCTATTGCTTGGGGAAGGCCAAGAACCCTGGTGGGTATCAAGCTGAGGGCACTAGGAGATTGCAGGGAACTGTGCCATGAGGAGGAACCTGCAGACACAGGCCTCCCGGAACACCTGCCCCCAGAGGGCACCAAGAGCCCCTCGACGTGAGCCAGAACAGCTGTGCCACCCAACCAGGAGGTTTACAGCTGGACCAGATCTTGTCGCTAACTCTCAGTCCAAGAAGCAGAGGCAACCAACAGAAAGAAAGCTACAGTGGGACCCAGTGAACTAAAGAAACACTTGCTCATTTGCCTCTCCCTGCTCCTCACCCCCACATGCTGGTGGGGCATGGCCCCAAAGACCAGGGGTGATGCCAATTTCAACCACGACCTCTCCCCTGCATGTGCTCAGGGTCTCCCTCAAGTCAGCACTGGAGGAGGGAGAAGATGAGGCTTGGATCAAATTCGAAGTTAAATATATGTATGAACTCAAAATGTCATCGAGGGAAAGAAATGGGAGATTTGACACAGTATGATTGAAAATAATTATTGACCATTATGTTACGTAAAATTGTTACGGAGCGCAAGTTCATGTGCCCGATACACAGTGAGGCCAGACAAACCAAAACGTCTGAGTTTGGAGCAGAGAAAGGTTTATTGCAGGGCCATGCAAGGAGATGGCTGGCTCATGCCCAGAAAACCCCGAACTCTCTGAAGGGTTTCAGCAAGGCACTTTCAAAGGCCAGGTGAGGGAGGGGCGTGCAAACTTAGTTGTTGCAAACTTCTTGAAGTCGGAATCCTTTGTTCTTGCAGCTGTCCACATATGTCAGGTCACGATATTCCGGTAAACCTCCAACATGACAAATGTTATTCTCTGTTCTGCAACTTTTTATCTCTATATGAATGGATGCAAAGGTCAGAGCCCTGAGAATAGGCTATCCTGTATATTTCAGGCTATAGGCAACATTCTTTTACAAAAGTTGCGAAGCCAGCATGACTAAGCACAGGAAAAGGAACAGATCTAATATGGAGTCAGATTTGTTCTTCCCTACTACAAGTAAGTCAGACAGAGAAAGACAACTGCTGTGTGGTCTCACTTATATGTGAAATCTAAAACAGCAAAGAACAACCAAGCTCATAGATACAGAGAACAGATTGGTAGTTGCAAGAGGCGGGGATGGAGGGTGGGCAAAATGGGTGAAGGGGGTCCAAAGGTACGAACTTACAGTTATAAGATGAGTAAGTCCTGGGGATGTAAGTACAGCATGATGACTATAGTTAATAACACTGTATTATATATTTGAAAGTTGCTAAGAGAGTAGATCTTAAAAGTTCTCGTCGGGCTTCCCTGGTGGCGCAGTGGTTGAGAATCTGCCTGTTAATGCAGGGGACACGGGTTCAAGCCCTGGTCTGGGAGGATCCCACATGCTGCAGAGCAACTAGGCCCGTGAGCCACAACTACTGAGCCTGCGCATCTGGAGCCTGTGCTCCGCAACAAGAGAGGCCACGATGGTGAGAGGCCCGCGCACCGCGATGAAGAGTGGCCCCCGCTTGCCGCAACTGGAGAAAGCCCTCGTACAGAAACGAAGACCCAACACAGCCATAAATAAATAAATTAATTAATTAATTAAAAAAAAAAAAAGTTCTCGTCACAAGAAGAAAATTTTTAGTAATTATGTATGGCAACAGATGTTAACTAGGCTTATTGTGGTGATCATTTTGCAATATACACAAATATTGAATCATGTTGTACATCTGAAACTAATGTAATGTTATATGTCAGTTATACCTCAATAAAAAAATCTTTGGCAAAAACCAAAACTGTTTCATGCTTGTACCCCCAAAGAGCTGAGAACTGCTCAATAAACTGGTAAAGGTTTCATACAGTAGAAGGACTGCAGGGCTCTAGATGGGCCCCTGTGGGGTCTGGGTGAACGTGTGAGCACTGATGGGTTTGGACTCAATGTAAGGAGATGAATGGGGAGGGGGGAATATGCTGACTGAGGAGGAGTGAGTTCCCCGTCTCTGCAGGGATGCAGGCAGGGATGAGGACAGAGATGGGAAGTGGGAGGACATAGATGTTCCTTAAAGCCCCTTCAAAACTGGGGCTTCTCCTCCTGTCCTGGGACCCTTGGGAGAGATGGGTAGGTGGGGGTGGCTCAGGAGGAGAGCAGGCTGGTGATGGCCTGCACTGCGAAGGTCCCTGGGGCCGGCCTGGGTCTGGAGGTCGGTGTTATATGAGGCTGGCCTCCCCAGGCTGGGGTCTCCAGTTGCCTTTGCACAGACTCAAGCAGGCTCTTCTGCTGGGCACTATTTCCTGCTGGCCCTGGGCATGGTGATGCTCAAAAACAGTTGTACCAGCTGGTGCACTGGGTCTGGCCCAAGGACGCAAAGGGAGGTGCGGCCAGGAGAGCTTCCCACAGGGTGCACGCCCTTCAGACCTTCAGGCCACCCCACCTCTGCTCTCACAGGAGGGCCAGCCACGCCTCCTCCCAGCTGGTCATCTCTGATGTGGATGTGGGATGGACGGGGACATTTGTGTGGGTGTGAAGCCCCCACCAGGGGCAGTTAGCAGGTGACTGAACAGCTTGGTTATGGGACTTTGGGCCCTGGTTACTGTTGATTTAAGTTTTGGGGGAAAAAAGATTCAAAAAGAAAAACATAACAGATGGGATCATTAAGTTGCCCCAGGGCTTAGCAGGGCACAGAGAATGGCAGGAATTCAAGTCCACAGCTTCCGTGGGCCTCCTGGGTCTTCAAACCTATTTTCCTAAGGCATCAATTCTTTTATATCCTCCTCCCCTCCTGACTAAATAAAAAAATCACACCCATGACGGTAGGGACCCTCATCCTTGCTCAGCCCAACCACTTCCTCTGATTCACAGGAAGAAGTCAGAGGGCTGTGTACGGAGCATGGGAAGAATACAACGAAAACAGGCCCACAGCAGATTCTGCAGTAAGACTGGGGCTGCCAGGTTTAGCAGACAAAAAGATAGGATGCCCGGTCAAACCTGAATTTCAGATAAACAGCAGTGTGATATTTGGGGCATTCTTGCACTAAGAACTTCTTCATTGTTTATCTGAAGCTCGAATCTGACTGGGCGTCTTGTGCGCTCCCTGGTGACCCTCAACGGGGCTCGTTTCTGCAGTCGACACCCCTTTCCCCAGAAACAGGCAAGGCACTCAGTCTTTGGAGTGGAAAGAAGTCCAGCAGGGGACACCCAATCTTTCTCTACTGCAGGCTGAGTGTGAGGCACGGGGTGTAACCTGAATGACCTACTTGACCAGCTTGGGGCACAGACCCAGGAGCGGTGTGACGGGCGTGATGTCTTCCTGTAATGTTCAAGGTGAGCCACAATCACCCTCTTGCCCACCTTACAGAACGTCCAGAACCACCTTTCTTGGGGTCTCCCTGCCACCTGGGGTTTGTTCAGTTTAAAGGGATTAGCCCTGTTTCCAAATGTCAGGCTTCCCCCCCAAGCCCTTCTCTCAGATCCCTGGCAGCCTCTGTGGTTCTCTGAGGGAAACCACTTCCGCGCTTGCTGAAGGTTCTGCCAGTTTCGTTCAGGGCAACTGGTTTAGGAGGGCTGCCCAGCCCGCTGGTCCTGGTGTTGAGCTGGGCTTGTCAGTCAAACGCCTGTCTTCTGACTAGCTCTTGATCCTATCCTGCCAGCTGACCGTGGCCAGAATGTTCCAGTCCAACCTAGAGGCTCTAGAATCATGAACCTCAAAGGCTCAAGTCAGGTCCCCATCCCTGTGCTCCCAGGAGGTGTCCTCGCTCTACAGCAAATGTCCTCACGTCTCTCCAGCAGCCTGCTCTGCATGGAAAGTGGTTCTAGAAGGAGTGACCTTTGTTAAGGCCCAGGGCAGGCCTATGCCCTCACCTTTAAAGAGCCAGGAAGGTCACCTAGCGACTCTTCCTTGAACAAAATCTGCTGGGCCCATCCAGGCAGAAAAGCAGTTAGTAATTTTAAGATGGCAGCGTCTTAAAATTCTTCCTGATCAGGCACTTTTGCCTGATCTACCTGAATGGGAGAGAGAAAATGTGGCTTCCTGATGAGTTTTGTCAATTGGATCACCTCATAGGGTTGTTTAAAACTAGCAGCTGGTTTGGAATGGTTGTACCACGTAAGAGTGGCCTGTGTGTGTGTGTGTGTCCAGGTGTGTGTGTCTGTTCAGTGTAAGTTCAACAAGTCTGTGGATCCCCTTAGCCACTGGAACAGACTGTCAGCATGTCTCATCTCACAGAGTGTTTCTTCCAAGTGGTAAACACACATACAATCCAATTGTGTTTGAAGGAGACAATAGTTCAAAGGGTTTGCCAGGCTATTTTTAACATTGAAGTCTGGAAGGAAAATGATGTCACATGCTGGGAAAAGTGTCCAGATATTCCAACAGACTGCAGCCAAAGAATTCTGGTTTGCATTTGTTTCTCTCAGAATTGGGATCATTCAAAAAAAGGTGGGTTTTAAACCCCTCATCCCAAAAAGCTTTGCTTTTTTTTGCTTGACCTGTGCCTGGACCAGTTTTCTCTCCTGAGGTTTGTCAAACAGACACAAAGGCTCCTGCAAGCCAGGGGCCTGGGTGGGAGTGGGTGAGCCGGTGGCAGGGGAGGAGGGGGTCTTCTGAAGGCAGATGGACTTCACATTGCAGAGGAGCAGAAAGCCGGCCACCTTAAAGTCAGGAGAAAAAGGAAAAGAAAGGTGATCATTTTAGGATTTCCTGCCTCTTCTGTGTGATCTTGGACAAATTACTGAACCTCTCTGATTTTCAATCATCTCATTTGTAATATGGTAATACCTACCTCTGAAGATGGTTGTGGGTATTAAGATAATGAATGAGAAAAGCTATTACCGCGCAGGGCACATACTGGGTTAAACGAGTATTAGTTCTTGCCTCTCCTTTCCTTTGACGTTGTTTTTTCCATTATCAGGATTTACTTTTCGCCATTGTTTACTAGAGAACACATGCTACAAAGATCTCCCCAAGCTACTCTGGCCTACAGCCTTTAAGTGAGGAAGAGCACCCGGAAGAAATAAAGTCATAGGAGGGGTGGTAAAGCAGGGGGAAGAACATGACTGTGATTGTTCTGTTCCCTTGGGAATAGGGGTTCATGTCTCTGCGGGAAATGGTGGTTTTATCTGCAGACAAGTGAGGGCCTGACCTAGTCCATGTGCTGACTGGGGAGAGAGGAAGGTCAACCCCTCTCTGGGCCAGTACTCCCAGAACAGCCCAGGCCTGCTTTGGCATTAGGTGCAAGCTTCCTGGAAGGCTCTGGCAGTCCCCTGGCCTCTTGGTGAGAACTGTATTCTTTAACACCTATTTCACTTTTGCCACATGTCGCCTGGGGTTCTTCGTTTGTTTATAACGGCGAGCCTGGAGACAGTTGTTCATCACTCTTGGCCACACAAGAGGCTTTCGTAGGAAACCCCCAGGCAGAAGGAAGGGAAGCAGGCACCAGTGGGAGAGATGAGGCCCTGCTTTCAGAGCCTGGCCTGGGAGTCAAGCTGCCCGTTGCTCTCGGCGGGAGAATATGGGTCAGCTTTGGTAGGGGTGGGTGGTGATTTCTTGACTCTCATGCAAAATCTAGAGACTGACTCAGCTTCCTCCCATCTTCTTTCTGCTCACTGCTCATTTAGCAACTACGGCCCAATGACTTCTTTTTACGAAAGGAAGAGTCTCAAAAATAGCGCATCTGGTGATCCTGGTGCCGGGGGACAGTTAGGTCAGTTACCCTTACGAGAAGGATGCCCTATTCTTATGAGAACGAGGCTTCGCCTACTGCTGGTGTTTGTATTCAGACCTGCTTGCTTCATCTGCTGGTCCAGCTTTAGTCTTAGGTCATTGGTCTACGGGATGTGGGGAGGAGCACCAATGAATGACAGCCAAGCAGGCTGGGGTGGTCGAGAGCAGCTCAGAGGATGGGCATCTCACCTGGGCTTGTGTGGTCAGGTCAGTCTTCCTGGAGGAAGTCATGCCTGAGCTGGGACCTGTGGGATGAACTTCAGACTCTGAAGCCAGGGAAGAGAGTTCGGAGCAGCAGGAATAGAATATGCAAAAGCCTGCAGAGAGACAGGCGCAAGGTATTGGAGAAGATACGGGTGCTCAGTGTGGTCAGATTAGGAGGTGGAAAGAGGGAAGGAGGAGGCTGGTAAGGTCAGCAGTGGCCGGGCCGGCTGGTCCTTGGCTCAGACACGGCTGTGCAGGCTGAATAAAGATGCCCTCCCTGTGGGCACCACACACAGAGCTCCTGCTCAGGACAGAGACCAGGATCTGCCAGCATGTAGCTCATACGGAAAGGGCTCTGGTGAGGAAAGGTGAGGACACCTTTCTAACATCAGGAGTGAGCTGCCACCAAAGGGAGTATTATCCTACGATGAGAAAAGAGAGAGTACAGAGAGGGGGTTACCTTCTCCTTCCCTCACATGGAAGGTGATCAGGAATGAAGTGGATTAACCCTGCAGGAAAGCCCCCAACTCCAGCACCCTCCAGTCTGCCAGTGTAGATGGTGGACCGTTCTCCGTGGTTCGTTTGCTATGAGAGGCCGAGAGAGGGAGGACGAAGAAGAGACACACAAGGCAGCAGGGACCCTCCGACCTCACCTGCCAGCAGCCTTCTTTCCCTTTTTCCTCACTGACTGAAGCCTGGTTTATTGGGGATGTGCGTGTGCGTGTGTGTGCCCCAACTAAATGGGCCCAGTGAAAAAGCGACGTTACCCAGTCTTCCTGGCAGGGAGCAGTGTCCACAGGACACAGTGCTGGCCAAAGAGGCGTCGGTAGGACCCACTGGGTGAGCCTTCTGGACAGTGTGTAAGTGGGTGCAGATTCCCGGGCCCAGGCGCTTGCCCTTTGCCTGTGCCCATCCCCCCTCCTGTAGGTCAGGGCGGGGCCTGCGCCTTTGGATTTCTCGAGAGCTCCCTGCAATGCGGACGCTACTGGTCCAGGACGGCACTTTGAGAGCCACTGCTCAGTGGTCCTAAGGCATGGGTTGGAAGCTCATGTGTGAGCTCATGTAGAGCAGCCGGAGGAGGTGGGGGGAGGGTTGGGGGCGGGAAGGGGCGAACGTGAATGATGGGAGTCGTGACTGGGTGCCCGGAGGGAACTGTACGCCGCCACTGACTGTCGCCACTGGAATAACCAACATGTGCCTTTTGTTCTTCAGGAACGGTGGGGACAGGACCAGATAAGTGTGTCCTCCCGATGGCACGTGCACACACAGCCTCCAATGCTCCTCGCCCCCAGGCCTGTGTCCCCTCACTGCCAGGCCGGTCCCTACCTGCCTGGAGTCTGCGGCCTGGGCTGTGCCAGTGCTTCTGGATGGCAGCATGTTTTCTCCATCAGGACTCCGTTGTTACCATACACAGTGTTTATTTTTCTTCATAAAAACATGCAAGCTGTGTGCCTCCAAATGCTGGAAGCTCAGAATATTCCATTTGTTTGTAGAGAGACAGACGGGATGGCACACTTTCAGTCAAACTATGAAATGCAGCCTGGCAGCCTGGAGGGAGGAGGGGGAGAATGGCCCCCTGTGATCTTCCTTCGCAGGAGCCTGAGGGCTGGGATGCTGGGTCCACCCTCTCGTCCCTGGGAGGGGTCCGGGCGCACGTGTTCCCTCAGGATGGGTGACAGGAAACTGTCAGAAAAAAAAAAAGGAAACTGTCAAGAGCGATCCTTCCTCTCCCTGGGAACTGGCAGGGCCACGTGGCACATGCTGTGCCCCATTGATTTACTCTGGGTCTCAAGGCATGAGTCCTTTTGGTTCCCAAATGGAAATGGCCTTTTTCCCCCCACTAATTACAAAAGTAATAAATGAGCATTTAAAAATTTTCAGGAAACAAAGACTGAAGGCCAAAAAAAAAAAAAAAAAAAGGTATAATGTCTCCCTGTCTGTATGTGTCTGCCTGTCTGTACCTAACCTGCCTTTTTCAACTGCGGACATCTTCCCGCAGGTTAACACACATAGATCTGTAACCTAAATTGTGACAGCTGAGTCACACTCTACCCTGTGGCTATGTCAGCCCCCAGTCGAGGGGTGTTTTTGCTTTTATAACTGTGCTGAATATCCTTCTTCATACGTCTGAGCTCCCTTTGTTTTCTTACAAGTGTAGGCTAAACTCTTAGCAGTGGAATTGCTTTTGAGGAACATTCCTGAACTGCCTTCCCTGAAGTCTGTGCAGAGGACACTTTTTTTTGTCACTTCCTCTTAGATTTCTGAACGATTAGCGTATCTTGAAATGGGAAATCTGTATGTAATAAAAATTAAAATTTTTTCTTATTATAAATTGTAGTTATACGGACTTCCCTGGTGGTCCAGCAGGTAAGACTCCGCGCTCCCAATGCTGGGGGCCTGGGTTCAATCCCTGGTCGAGGAACTAGATCCCGCATGCATGCCGCAAATAAGACCTGGTGCAGCCAAAATAATTAATTAATTAATTAATTGATATTTTTTAAAAATTGTAGTTATAATAAGGATTTTATAATAATATGTATTTGACTTTTTCCTTATTTCAGCGTTTTCTTATGAAAATGTTCAAAGTGTGAGACAAGTTGAAATAATAGTAAAATGAACACCTGCATATGCTCCATCTAGATTCAGTGATTTACATTTTGCTATGTATGATTTCTCTATCTCTATGAGTGTGTACTTAAATCTTCCTAACAACCATAGTGCTGTTATCACACCTAAGAAAATTACCAGTAATTTCATAATATCATCAATTGTCTAGTCCATATTCAAACTAATCCAGAGTATGCAAAGTATTATTTCAGTATAATAATGTCTATGTAATAAGTAGAGATAATATTCAGGGCTCTCAATCCTGGCGTATGCATTACAATCACCTGGGACTATGTTTTTAACAGGTGCTGGGGCTGGAATTAGAAATTCTTCAAGGAATTCTGAGGGGTCGGGGTGGGGAGTAGGATTTTTTTTTTTTTTTTAATTGGAAGTTTTCCTGCAAGTTAGCAAATTTATCCAGAGACAAGATACCTAGGGGTCCTGATGCAGGGGCAGTGGCAGGGCAGAAAGAGAAAAACATGGTCACCTTGGTGAAGACAGCGACTGCCCCAGTGGGGCTGCTGCGATTAACCCAGCACGGAGAAAATAGCGGTGAACTAACAAAGCCGGGGGAGATGTGATTTTGGTGTTGGAGGCTGGAGAGACATGGTGGCAGCACAAGTGCCCCCAGGCCCCTGACGATGCCTTATTGTTTGAACTGGGTTGCTGTACGTCCCCGGATTGAGGGGCTGGGCGTGCTGACTGCTTGGTCCCTGTGCTCTGTCACCTGGGGGAAAAACACTAAACAGGTTTAGTCTGCAGTTCCCCAAATCTCTCATTGCCAAGAGTGTCCACTTCATTTAGAACTTGGATCAACCATGGTTTCCAACAGCGATGCTTAATGAACTGGGGCCTGAGAAATGGGCAATAAACTGTGTGGCCTGCTTAACCAAATACCATCTCATTTGTCCTGACTGCAGTAATGTGTTTTATTTCCCCACTTTTTATTAGCTCCCAGCTAAAGGCCACGCTACACGAGCCCCTGTGCCTCTCTTTTGGGAGACGTGGGTATCTCAGCTTCACATTCGCCTCTGAGCATCTCAAATGGTCTTCAACGCTATTCTGAGTGTGGACCAAAGCCATTGAAAATGAGATTTCAGTAATGGCAATGGTTTGCTCTCTTCCGTCTTATAAATACAATCTTTCTTCCTTTTGTATTTGTTTGGATTTATATTAACTTGGATTATGTACACTGGCAGGATGGTTTTGTTTTTTTAATGAGATTGGTAATGGCATTGTAAAAAAGTTTAAATCCCCTTATAATCACAGAAAACAGATTAAAGTGGGGGACGCACAGCAGGGATATTTCTGGGATGCATCTGAGAGTTGGATTTCCGGCTCTGTGTCCAGAGTGTGGCTTCCTTTTGAAACATCTTTGCACTAGGTTTGAAATCATCAGTAATTTGTTAATTGGTGGCAAACATTTGTATCTGCAGCTGCAGAGAGACAGAGAGAGCCTTGGGCATCAGGCATAGGGGACTTGGGGTGTCAGTCTCGGCACAGTCATTTCTGAGGCCACTGAACCATTCTGAGGCTCAGTTTCCTAAAGTCCGCTTCCCATCTGACCTTGAACATCCCACTCAGGTCTGGGACTCTATTAGTGCAAATGAGCTCTTCAAAACCAGAATATTGCCGTTTTATTGCATTTATTGGGATGGTGACTATAGATTCCACACTCCCCCTCCCCACCCCACTCCTCTCCCCCAACTTAGAACTACAGTGAGTTTTATGTTTAACCATAATTAGAAGGAAAAAGTTGTGAATAAATGGTATCTGTAAAATATATATACCATAGCCAGGCTATGAAACAAAACTGTTGTTATTTCTCAAGTTTTTCTGAAAATTGTTTTACAGACAAATCATAATTCTCCTATATCTGAAATATGCAAAAAACTAAAGGATGGAAAATCAAAATGCTTTAGTGATCTCTCTAGACTGTCTGAAACTACTAGCACATGAGCCATCTATCCATCCATCCATCCATTCACCCAACCATGTTTCTGCCATCTTGTAAACTTGATGCTTTAACATCTGCCCTGCGTGCATATGTCAGACACACCTTGTTCTGGACAAACTGAAGATATGCCTGAATCGCCTGCCCTTGCTGTCTTGTCTCCCTCATTGCCTCCCATGTCCTCCTCCCAGGGGTGCCTTTCCAATTCCAAAGCAATTAATCCAGAGTCTACCCCCCAACTACCTCCCTTACTGGATGTTCACACTTAGGGCCACTATCCATTTGCCCTATCACCCAAGGGCCAGATGCCAGGCAATTAGGAAGAAGCCTCCCCCCACCTGAGTGCTCTGAAACTATTCAAACGAGCCAATTTTAAGCCTGTTTGCCTTGCCTTGCCCATTACTTTCTGTGGAAACCACAATAAAGTCTCTCATCCCTGTTTTCCCCTCACTCCCTCTGCCTCCTGATGGATCCTGGTGCTTCTCCACGTGGCCCCCGAGGTGTGGTGGGCCCTATTCTCCTAGGAACTGGGAGTAATCAACTATTTTTTCAATGGCAATCCTCTCCCGATCTGTTGGCTTTACCATAACTGAATAACATTAAAACCTATTAAGATGCCTACTATATGCCAGGCATTACGTGAGGCACTGCGATGTGAAGGTGAGCAAATTGGAGTCCCTGCTTTAAGGATCCTTACAGTTTGGATGGGGACACAGACAAGCAAACACAGATCGACCACTCAGGCAGGGCAGGAAGTGCTAGATTTGCGACTGCGCTGTGAGCACCAAGGAAAGGGAGCTGGATCTCGAAAGATGAGAAGGGGAAAAAAACCACTTGTAGAGACACAGAGCAGGGTGGGCATGGTGGGGTAAGAAGGGGCAAGTCATTTGGTGAGGCTGGAATGAAGGGTGGGGGGTGGCAGGAAGGTTCAGAGTGGGGGCTTTAGAAGGTCTCGAAGGCCACACCGAGGTTGGGGACAGTAATTTCTGAGCGATGAGGAGCCAGCGAAGGCAGATGAGCAGGTGACGTGACCAAATGTCACCTGAAGGTGAGGCTGGAGTCAACTCTCTGAGTTGCCTGTCGGGGACTTGGAGAGCCAAGAAAGTAGTGGCAGGAGAGAAGGATTCAAGAATCAGTCTGGAGACTTAGCGACTGGGCCTTGGTGCCTGATGGCGGGGCCCCCTGAGCGGCCATGTGTGGCCCACAGGCAGGTGGTGGGGTGCTGTTAAGTGAGACGGGCATGGAAGGTGGACGGATGGAAAGGGCGGGGAGGGAAGGGTAAAGTTTACATGCTTGTTGACCCTTCCGGGGAAGACAAAGACAGGAGTGGCCTGTGGGTCGTGCTGCTCCTAACGGAAACTTAGAGGGGGAATGAGATTGCCTGGAGAGAAGGCTGATGGCAGAAGCCCCGGGCCGCCAATGTGTTGTGGTGTTCGTGCCAGTGTCCCCTCTTTGGTTTCCTCTTCTCAGCCTCCCTTCCTGCATCATTTCCCCTGTCACTGAGTGCCATGTGTGCATGCTGGTGCGTGTGAGAAGGAGGCAAGGGCAAAGTTGACTGGAGTTTGCTGAGAGGTTAAGAAATGAAGGAGGGGGAGGGCATCAGGCGAGATGGTGGATATTTGATGCAACAAAGAAACGGAAAAGGATGGAATGGAAAGCATGGCTTTGCAGAGGAGGAAGGGTGTCTCTTCTTCTGGACGGGGAGGAACCAGGTGAAAACTAGCTCAAACAGTTTAGAGGTGGAGCGAATATTCGGTCCGAATGTTTTCTCTTCTCGGTGACTCTAGAGGTGAGTGAGGCTGGATACGTAAGGCAGCGGGGCGTGTGGTGGGCCCTTCCAGGAGGGCAAGAGACACCATCACTGTCGAGTCAGTGGTGTGTGTCTGAATGAGCCTTTCTGCACACAGGCTGGGTACCCGCTCGCTGTGGGCAGTCAAAAGGCCAAGGAGGTGAGTGCCACTGGCTTTGCCCTCACGGGGCCTATGGTCCCGGGGCTGAGTCAGCAGCCTCATTTCTGGTCATAGAGCAAAGCAGTAGGAAGTGCTCCAACAGCTGTGAGCCTGAGCCCCGAGGGACCAGGACCAGCTTCCCAGAGGACGTGGCATTGCAGGTTGTCTTAAAGGGTGTACAAGAGGCCAACAGGCTGAGAAAGAAGGGGACTGATCCTTTGGTTGCAAATATGGCAAGAAGAAATGTCAGCCCCTCAGTAGATAAAGAGAACTAAACTCAAGGGATGGGGTTAGGGAGAGAAGACAGTTTTAAAACACTGCCTGTGGCCTTTTCTCCATCTTTGAGAGTGGAGATCCTCAGCGGCGACTGAACAGCATGTTTCTAATTATTACATTGAGTCTTTGATCTGTTTTAATTATTTATTTCCCCTGCAAACACAAATTTGACTCACTGTTGCTGTCTTTAGCCAGCTGCTGGCTTGGAGGTGCTTGGGCGGTGGACCATGTATGTTTCCCAAATGAACTACAAATGCCCTGCCTTTCTATTCAGCACATAACTATGGAACTTCTACTATGTGCTAGGTGAAGGGGAGTGCAGGAATGAATAGGGCCCCTATTGCAGGTTGCCTCAAACACTTCTGACTGTCTAGCTGTCTCTCTTTCCCCAGGAGGAGGCTCTGGAGGAAGAGAGAAGAAAGTATGATAAAAATCCTGACCAGTTAGACCCCAGCCTACAGAAATATGAACACCTTGCAGCTGTATCAAAGCTGGAGACTTGTTAATTAAAGAAAAAACTTTCTGCCTAGGTCTTTTGGGATTCAAAGTGTTAGCTCCGTATTTGAAGTTTCTGAATTTTTAGTGTAAAACCTTTGGCAATAATCAGGTGAAAATGCAGTATGGTTCACCCAGCTGATTTAGTGAGGCTCAGAGGCAGAGCCATGCAAAAAGGATTTTAAAATACAAACTTGTGAATTTTAGAATTAAAACAATACTTTATGAGGTATAGTATACATATCATATAGTTCATCCATTTCAAGTGTTCAATTCGATGATTTTATTTTTGGGTAAACTTACCAAGTGGTGCAATCATTACCATAACTCACATTTCCCTAATAAGTTCACTCATGTACCTTTACTGTTAATCCCTGTTCCTCCCAGTACCCCTGTTCTGCACCACCAACCACTAATCTACTTGTCTCTGTATATTAGCCTTTTCTGGACATTTCAGATGGAAACATACAATATGCAGTCTCCTGTGTCTAGCTTCATTCACTTAATGAAATGTTCTTGAGGTCCATCCATGTCTCATCGTGTATCTGTTGTCTATTTCCTTTCATTGTAGAGTATTATTCTATTGCATGGACATACCACATGTTTTCCTCATTCACCAGTTGATGGACATTTTAATTTTTTTCCAATTTTGGTCTCTTATAAATAATGCTGCTATGACCATTCTTGTTCAGGTCTTTGTATGGGAGAAATACTTAAAATTTGGAATAAAAAATCTGCTCCAACTTTCAGTTACCCAGAATGCTATGTCAGCTCACGAAAAAGGTTTAATGTGCAGGCCAGGATATTATATGCAAAGCCCAGTGGTAGTTTCCCATTAGATGAGTACAAAAGAAAGAAGTCTGAGCTTTAGTCTGTCAAGACATTCAACTCAGTCCTAGAGGCAGGGTCCAGCTGTTAAGAAGTTGAGTTGACAGGCATTTCTGGATGTTCAGGCACTTGGTTCCTGGGCATTTTAATCAGTCTGGACCTTTAGTTGATAAAAACCCAACTCAACCAGTTTTCAACAAAAGAACAATAATAACAAGGGAATTTATTGGCTCAAAACTATGGTGTAGGGCTAGCTGCAGGTGTGGCTTGATCCAGAAGCTCAAATGATACTGTCAGTTCTTGGTTTCCTCCCAATGTGTGTGTTAATTCACAGGCGCCACCTGATGGTGAGATGGCTGCCAGTCCCTCTTCTTCTCGGGTTCAGGTTCATATGAGAAATATCCACTTCTAACAAGTTCAGAAAAGTATCACTATGTTTTATTGATTTTGATTGAGTCATATTCCCACTCCTGAGTCAATCCCGTGGCCAGGGGAATTTGATCCCCTGATTTCTGGTGTTAGTCACATGCTTCAGCCCTGAAGTTGGAAGGTGCGGCACAAGTGGAGGAGAGGTGGATCCTCAGGAAAGTTGTGTGCTGTTGTCAGCAGGAGAATACATTGCTACTGAGAGACAAAATCAACATCCACCCCCTAGATAACTTCTGGGCTCCAAGACTGGGTGTACAGTTCAAGTATTTTAGTATCCTGCTCCTTCTCTCTACCCAGGATCCTGGATCTTGCAAAAGATAGAGGACTAAAGGCCATTGAGTTATTGCGTCTTCACTTCCCCACAGCGTCTGCCTTGTTCTGGGCAGGAGGAAATCTCCGGAGGGAGGAAGACTATGTTGCAGTTTCTTAGCTTCTCCTTTGGATTCTTTCAAAATAGTGAGAGTTTTAAGAGTGAGGGGAAAGGTGGCCTCCTTTGTTAAAAGGGGCTGCTTTGCAGAAGTTGTAGAAAGTGTATCATGTAGAATCTCTTCCAGAAAGCTGTAAGGAAAACTATAGATTACAATAAGGATAATCTGAGGTATGATTTTTAAAAATTACTTTGAAGAGCCTCAGGAAAAAAGAGGAGGCACCTCAGGGGCCAGGGATGTGACAGGGAGGACAAGAACCCTTCAGTCATATGCACCTACTTTTGTTTATCTCTTGGATTTTTCACAAAAGATTCTATTTGAAGCAAGATTCCAAGGCTACAAACAGAAAATCATTGATATGGTTAAGAAACCTGTAATTTGGAAGAGTCATGCATATGCTAATTATACACATAATTTTATGTCCTCAAAATAAAAGGTTTAGAGAGGGAGATCCAAACTTATAATTTCCAAACTACAGCAATGTGGGATTTGCACAGTGGATTTTATTCCATGTGATAAGAGTAGATTTTCTCCCCTCTTGTGTTCAGTGGTTTCCTCTTCCATATCATTTATATTTTATCTGTTCCTTTGAGTCTGTCCTTCTATTGACTATGGGAGTCAAAATCTTCTCGTTGGTGGAGCTACTCCTTATCTACCTATTCCAAGTTACTGTTATTCCATAATTGCCTCATACTATTCACATTTGGGAAAGCCCCATTGCTCAAGAGTAATAATCTCATTAGAGACTTCTGGTTTCCAATCTGGCATGTAAGAAGTTTAGAAGTTGCCACTCCATCCTAACGATAAATTAAAAACCTGAACAAACTGAAAAATCAACAATTCTTAGATCCATCAGAGAAGTGAGGTCACAGGGAAAACCACTGCCCCCACAGACTGGTGAATACAGAGAATCAAAACTTACCAGGGCAGAAAACCACGAGTAGCAAAGCAACCTCCATGGGAAGCAGTGCCAGAGTTAAGTAAACCTAGCTGTAATTGATGAATTGCTGGAGGCTCAGTGTGGACAAGGCTGGAGTTGAAAAAACTCCAGGTGGGCCCAGTCACAGAAAGGCCGCATGCCTTTGTGGGTTTTATCTCCAGGAGCTCTACCAGGTCCTCACAATGACTATCAAAGAGAAATCTGATTGTTCTGTTCTTAACAAAGTTGTTTCTTCAGGAGAAACTATTTAACCAGAGCCTAACTGGCTAGGGTTTCATCAGAGCCTAACTGACCCGAGAGAAAGAAAATACCCAACTCTAGCCTCCTCTATCCTTCCTATTCCACCTAATGCAGGGGTAGGGTGGAGGGTGGAGAGTAAGAGGAAGACAGAGAAGCACATATGAAGTTTACAATCCAGAGGCACAGGCTCACTAAAAGACTGAGACCTAATCACATGACTATAGAATGCTTCCCCTCCCCCATTCCTTACCAACACATTACTAAACGCCCATTTATAGCAGTTCCTTTTGCCTAGTACATCATATCTGCTATCAAGAAAATTATAAGACATACTAAAAGGCAAAGAGCACAGTTTGAAGAGATAGAGCAAGCATTAAAACCAGACTCATACATGGCAGGAATGTTGGAATTATAAGACTGGGAATTTAAAACAACTATGATTAACATGCTTGGAGCTCTAATGGGTAAAGTAGACAACATGCAAGAACAGATGGTGAGAAACTCAAAGATTTCCCACTAAGATCAGGCAATGATGTCCCCTCTCACCACTGCTTTTCAACATCATTCTGGAAGTCCTACCTAAAGCAATAAGACAAAGAAAGGAAATAAATGGTATACAGATTGTGAAGGAAGAAATACAACTGTCTTTGTTCAAAGATAACATGATTGATCATGTAGAAAAGCTGAAAGGGTCAACACACACACACAAACTCTCCTAGAGTTAATTAGTGATTATAGCAGAGTTTCAAGATGCAAGGTTAATATACAAAAGTTATATATACAAGGTTAACATACAAAAGTCAATTACTAGCAATGAATTTGAAATTAAAAACACAATACCATTTACATTAGCATTCAGAAAAAGGAAATGCTTAAGTATAAATATAGCAAATATTTCTAAGATCTACATGAGGAAAACTGCAAGACTTTGATGAAAGAAATCAAATAAGAATTAAATAAATGGAGAGAGAGTCCATGTTCATGGATAGGAAGATTCAGTATTGGTAAGATGTCAGTTTTTCCCAAACTGATCTATAGATCATTGCAGTCCCAATAAAAATCTTAGCAAGTTACTTTGTGGATATCAGCAGACTAATTCTAAAGTTTATATGGAGAGGCAAAAGACCCAGAATAGCTAACACAATATTGAAGGAGAAGAGCAAAATCAGAGGACTGACACTACCCAACTTTAAGACTTACTATATTGCTATAGTAATCAAGATAGTGTGGTATTGGCAAAAGAGTAGACAAAGAGATCAATGCAACAGAATAGGGAGGTCAGAAATAGACCCAATAAATATAACCAAAGAAGCAAAGTATATTGATAAAGAAGCAAAGGCAGTACAGTGGAGAAAAGATAGTCTTTTCAACAAGTGGTGCTGAAACAACTGGACATCCACATGCAAAAAAATGAATCTAAACAAAGACCTTACAGCCTTCACAAAAATTAACTCAAAATGGATCACAGACCTAAATGTAAAGCTTAAGAGTATAAAACTCCTAGAAGATAACATAGGAAGAAATCTAGATGACCTTGGGTTTGGTGATGACTTTTTTTTTTTCTGTTCCAGGATCCTATCCAGGATATATTATATTTAGCTGTCATGTCTCCTTAGGCTTTTCTTAGCTTTGGCAGTTTCTCAAACTTGCCTTGATTTAAAAAAAAAAATAAATTAATTTATTTAATTTATTTTTGGCTGTGTTGGGTCTTTGTTGCGGTGCTCAGGCTTCTCATTGTGGTGGCTTCTCTTGTTGTGGAGCATGGACTCTAGGCGCACGGGCTTCAGCAGTTGTGGCCCGTGGACTCTAGAGCGCAGGCTCAGTAGTTGTGGCACACGGGCTTAGTTGCTCCACGGCATGTGGGATCTTCCTGGACCAGGGCTCGAACCTGTGTCCCCTGCGTTGGCAGGCAGATTCTTAACCACTGTGCCACGAGGGAAGTCCGGTGATGACTTTTTATATACAACACCAAAGCCATGATCAATGGCAGAAATAACTGATAAGCTGGACTTTATTAAAATTAAAAACTTCTGCTCTGTGAAACACACTTTTAAGAGAATAAAAAGAGAAGCCTCAGACTGGGAGAAAATATTGGCAAAAGACATATCTGATAAAGAAAACTATTATCCAAAGTACACAAAGAACACTCAAAACTCAACAATAAGACAACAAACAACCCAGTTAAAAAATAGGTCAAAGATCTTTAAAGATAGCTCATCAAAGAAGATATACAGTAGGTAAAGAAGCATATGAAAGAATGTTCAGCAGCATATGTCATCAGGGAAATGCAAATTAAAACAATAATGAGATATCACTACATACCTATTAGAATGAGCAAAATGCAGAGCACTGACAAAACCAAATGCTGACAAGGATGTGGGGCAACAGGAGCTCTCGTTCATTGTTGGTGGGGATGCAAATTGGTACCACCAGTTTGGAATGCAGTTTGATGGTTTCTTATAAGACTACATATACCCTTTCCAGCTATCATGATCCTGGCATTTACCCAAAGGAGTTGAAAACCTATGTCCACACAGAAACCTGTGTGTGGATATTTATAGCAGCTTTATTTATAATTGCCAAAACTTGGAAGCAACCAAGATACCCTTCAGCAGGTGAAGGCATAAATAAACTGTGGTACATCCAGGAAATGGAATATTATTCAACGCTAAAAATAAATGAGCTATCAAGCGATGAAAAGACATGAAGGAAATTTAAATGCATATTAGTAAGTGAAAGAAGCCAGTCTGAAAAAGGTACATATTGTATGATTCCAACTATATGACATTCTGGAAAAGGCAAAACTATGGAGACAATACAAAATCAGTGGTTGCTAGTAGTTAGGGAGAGGGAGGGATGAGTAAGCAGAGTATGGGGTAATGAAACTACTCTGTGTGATATTATAATGACTAATATATGTCATTATACATTTATCCAAACCCATAGAATGTCCAACACCAAGAGTGAAACCTAGTGAAACTGTAGACTGTGGTGATAATATTGTGTCAACATTCCACTCTGTTGACACAGATGTTGACAATGGGAGAGACTTGCGGGGGAGGGGCAGGAGTACGTGGGACATCTCTGTGCCTCTTTCTCAATTTTGCTGTGAACCCAAAAGTGCTCTAAAAAGCAAAGTCTGTTAAAAAAGAGAGAGAAAGAGAGAATGCAAGGTAAGAAAAAACCCCATTAAAGAAATTTGTGTAATTAAGCATGTTCTGGTTGGGTGACAATGACTTTTGGGGTCAGAAGAGAGGAGTAATAATCCTGCGGATACACTTGGCGACTGGGCTGTGTGGTCCACTCGGGCTGGGATTACTTACGTTCCTGGAGTGTACACAGTGATCTTTGACTCATCTGCACACCACATGGGTGAGAATGAATGGGGAGAAGCTGCTCATTAACACAGATATGCAAAATAAGGACATGGAGAGTTCTAGAAAATGTCAATAGGATTGCATTTACCCCAAACAGGACAGATGTCATGGTGGGTGCTAATGAAAGGGGATCAGCATGAGTTACATCAATAGCGGTGATAATACTTGAGCAGGTGTCTGTGCTTCAGATCCCAACCTGAGGTACAGGCTCAGCAAACCTGTTATGAGAGACTTGTTATGCTCCAATCCTAAGATGCATTCAGTCCTTACCCCTTAAGAGCTTTCTGTCTGGATGGAAAAGGACATAGAAATAGATAATTTACCACCCAGAAAGACAATTGTATCATAGAGAAGTTGGGACAAGAAGAGGGGGCCACCATTGACTGATGATGTCTCAAAGTCCAGATTCATAGAACACTGTGTGCAAATACAAAGAGGGTTCATTGAGCAAATGGTGACTCTGGAGTGTGTATGTGTGTGTGTGTGTGTATGAGAGTGTGTTTGTTGTGTGCATGTTTGTGTTATGTGTATGTATGAGTGTGTGACTTTGTGTATTTAGGGTTTGGGTGTGTGTATGAATGTGGGTCTGTGCATGTATGAGTGTATGTTTCTGGCTTTGTGTGTGGTGTGTGTGTGTGTGCGTGTGTGTGTTTGCGTTTGTATGGTGGGGAAGGCGTCTATGGCATAAAAATAATGGTGGCAAGGGTAGGTTGAATCTTTGAATGTCATAGTGCCATAGAGTGAATTTCAAGCTACCAGGAAGTATTTTTCAACAAGGGGTGGCCAGATCATTTTTGAAATTCAGAGATCACTGATGAGGAATGTGGAAGGTAGATGGGAGGAGAGAAGGGCTGCAGAGAGGCCTGAGAGGAGGGCCTTGCTTGGGGTTAGGCTTGGCCTCGCTGGCTGAGAGCCAACTGTAAAGGTGAGGACAGTGAGTAGAGGGCGTGGGTGCATCGGGTGCTGGGCTGTGGTCCACAGCAGAGGGATGGGCTGAGGCAGCGGGGAAAGCAGGAGTCCCTGCACGGCTCCTGAGGCCACTCGCCACCGCCGCTGAGCTCTCCTGTGCCTCCCCGACCTTCTCCTGAGAGACGACAGTCCTCTGAAGATCGAGGAGTGCTCTGGGACCCCAGACAAAGGACCTGAGGCTCTTGGCCTAGACCTACTAACTGGGGGCTGGGGACTAACCCCACCCAGTCAGTGGTTTCTGGAGGTTGCTGAAGATGACGTTTATGATGCCTTTAGAAATAATTCCTTTTTATTTTGCTACTTCATTATGCAAACCAAGGACACATACATATATTTATCATATACACACACACACACACACACACACACACACACACACACATTTGGCTCCATGGCAGACAGCTGATCACCTCGGAGAGCCCCACTCCTTGGCGTATGTTCTGAAAATGCCCAACACCCACAGAATGATGAGTTCCGATAATCAGGGATTTGGCAGATTCTTTTAGACTTTCTTTTCTTTTATTTATTTATTTATTTATTTTTATTTTTGGCTGTGTTGGGTCTTCGTTTCTGTGCGAGGGCTTTCTCTAGTTGTGGCGAGCGGGGGCCACTCTTCATCGCGGTGCGCGGGCCTCTCACTGTCGCGGCCTCTCTTGTTGCGGAGCACAGGCTCCAGACGCACAGGCTCAGTAGTTGTGGTGCATGGGCTTAGTTGCTCCGCGGCATGTGGGATCTTCCCAGACTAGGGCTCGAACCTGTGTCCCCTGCATTGGCAAGCAGATTCTCAACCACTGCGCCACCAGGGAAGCCCAAGACTTTCTTTTCTTTGAAGGATGACTGAGGGCAAATTTGTAGGGGAAGTTTACATGATTAGGGGAGAGAGCAAAAATGAGGAGGACTGACATAAGAAGAAATCAAATTAAAAACTGGTTTCTAAAATGATACAGATGAACTTACATACAAAAGAGAAATAGACCCACAGACATAGGAAACAAATTTATGGTTACCAAAGGGGAAAGGGAGGGGGAGGGATAAATTAGGAGTGTGGGATTAACATATACACACTACTATATATAAAATAGATAAACAACAAGGACCTAGTGTACAGCACAGGGAGCTCTACTCAATATTTTGTAATAACCTATAAGGGAAAAGAATCTGAAAAAAACCCCAGATATATATGTATGTATAAATGAATCACTTTACTGTACACCTGAACTTAATACAGCACTGTAAATCAACTATACTTCAATAAAAAAATAAAATAAATTCTATCATTGGCAAAAAAAAATTTTTTTTCTAATTTCCGGGAACCTACCAGCTTTGACTCAGCAATGACTGATTGGCTCCAAATCAGAAGAGCCTTCAGAGCCTCTTGTCCAAACCCCTTTCTCACATTGTATATCCTATAATACAGCAAGGACATAATAAAATCTAGTCTAAATCCCTTATGCTGCAGATGGGGAAACTGAGGCCCATAGAGGTCAAGTGACTCTCCAAAGGTTATACAAAATGTTTGTGGTAAAGCAGGGACTTGAATCCTGGTCTTTTGACATTCAGTCCTAGTATTTTAAAAGTTTTATTTAGTTACACCTTTATGCAAACCGGGTACACACAAACACACATATATATATGTATTCATAAATAAATTTGGCTCCACATATGGGGGCTGATTTTGGTCTGGGGTAAGAAAGAAAGGAAGCAGGGGTATAGGACTGTCCTGCCAAATTTTAATATAGTATAATTTCAGTTTAGTATAATAATTTCAATATAGTATACTTAATCAAATAGAAATCTAATTTACAAATGTATCTCCTATTCTTTATTGCCTTAAGAATGGAATAAAAAGAGAAAGGAATTTCTGTGGGGAAAAATAAGGACAAATTGGGTGAAATGGGCTAAAAGGGAGGAAACAGGGATATTCCCAAGGGGTCCTGTGAGAGAAGGAAACTTCCCCTGTCACATACGTGCCACTGTTTCCATTTGTTTAAAGCCTTCATTTATCCTGTGTGCCAAGGGCCTCATATATATCATTTAACCATCCCGGGTGGTATTATTATCCCATTTCCAGAAAAAGAAAATGAAGCTCAGGAGATTTAAGTACTTTGCTCGAGGTTACAAAGCTGGCAAGTGACAGATTCACTCTTGGAACTCGTTATTTGGAACGCCTTACGGACTAGGATTCAGCAAGCTTCCTTCCTTAAAGGAAAGTCTACAAGTTGATCCCCTGAGAAGGAAAGCATCTGAGCATTCCCTGGGCTCAGGGGAGGGTCTCCGTCTGTCTCCTGCAGGTAGGCAAGAATAGAGTGTCCCTCTGTAGAGACTCGTCTGGCGGGTGGTTCACTGTGGCGACGAAGAATGGGTCTACCAGTCCTATAAGAGGGGTCCTGGGATAGTGGTGACAGCTGTGATTTGGGATGAGAAAGGACCCCAGAGAACCAGAACCTTGTATGGTGGACCTGAATCTTATGTGAGGACCCAGCTTTCATGGCCAGCCAGCCACTGCGCCCCAGCCTGGTGGAGGGGGGCTGCAGGCCCTGAGTCTGGGGGCAGTTCTCGCTTGGCTGATTGGAGCTGGACTTTCCTTCCCTCAGCAACATGCTCCTTCGTTTGTACACAAGTTCACTCCTGAGACTTCGATGTACCCCAACCCTCTTTTTTTGTTCTTTTTCTGGGTTTTCCCTTAGTACAATACCAATCCCAGCTCTTACTAAAGTGGGGGAAAGGAGCTTGCCCACCTCTATAGGGGGAGATGGGAGAAGCAGAGGCTGGGTGGCCTGGTGGTCCCAGGGATCTCTTTCTTGTTATGCCTTTGATCCATTATGTGGGACTCTCTCTCGTGGGCTTTCTGGAGTCTTCTCCTCCCTGGTTGAACTCCTGGGCTATGTTTTTGGTTGAGTGGAGTGAAAGGTGGGACATGCCAGCTGGTCCTTTTCCTCCCTGACACCCATCTCTAGACCGGGGGGTGGTGAGGGCATCCAGGAGCATCTAGAGCAGGGCTGGGCAAAACTTTTTCTTTAAAGGGCCAGATAGGAAATATTCTAGGCTTTGCCGGTGGCATGATCTCTGTCACACCACTCAACTCTGCCACTGTAGTGGGAAAGTAGCCATAGACAAAATGCAATGAATGGGATGGCTGTGTTCCAGTAAAACTTTACCAACGCAGGCAATGGGCTGGATCTGATCCCTGGGTATAAATTGTAGAACTTGATCAAGAAGATGGAGGAAATCAACTGAATGGGAGGAATCCTTTCGCAACGTATGCGTATATCAAATCATGATGTACACTTTCAATAGCTTACAATTTATTTGTCAATTATACCTCAGTAAAGCTGGAAATAAAAAGAAGATGGAGCAGCCACAGTCTTTCACATGAGTGTCATTGAGCAAATGGAAAAGATGTCTCGGATTGACCCGAGGCTCCACAGGACCCGAGAATTTGTACAGCCAAGAGCTTTGGGTGCCGGCCTGCCCCATGCAGCCCCGGAGGCGATGCCTGTCTAGTGCTGGGGAACCTCGTTTCAGAGCATCATATTAAAGGAGCCGTGGGCGAGAATGTGGGCCTGGATAGTACAAGTGACAATGTCCAGCTTGTCCTCCAGAGCTTGCCAGCTGGGGCTGGGCCAGGCTTGGGCTGCTTTCAAAGGCTGCTAAACTTTCCAGAGACATATTTCATCCACAGACACATGTCCGGCACACGTTGTTCCCATTACTCTGGCCCCTCACGGTGCACAGTGCACTCTTGGAAGATGTATGGGGTTTGAACCTCCTGCGGGTCAGTCCAATGCTCAGACACAGAAGGGCCAGAGGGAGATTGGGGCATGAGCCAGGGCAGGCCCAGACACCTAGGCTGCAGGGTAGAAGAGGGTAGACACCCGAGAAGAACAGCTACGGCATGGGCCGTGGAGAGGAGGAGGAGTTTACTTTCGGCAGGGGCACTGGCTTCACGGAGGAGATGGTATTTGTGGTGGGCCTTGAAGGATGTGTCGGATTTAGGCAGCTGGGGCTAAGGGACAAGGGGTGGGAGAGTGGGCATGCTTGGCCAACAGCCAATGTGTCCTCTGGCTCTGAGGTACGCGGCTGATCGTATGTTCCAAAGATGACCCCATATTTTTCTCCCCATCAAGAGGTGTAGTCGAATTTCCTTCCCTTTGAATCCTGTGGCCATGCCCTGTATGTAGTCATCAGAATGCAGTGGAAGTGACATCACAGGACTTCCGAGGCAGGACCATAAGAGGAGTTGCCGCTCCTGCCCTGTGGGTGAGAGCACTCACCAGTGGCATCTGAGCCCTCGTGTATGAAGCCCGACCCCGCTGAGCCTGCCGGGGCAGGAGGAAGCCGCTCTACACGGAGTGGCTGGACAGAGGCACCCTGGCGAGCATTCCTGTCCTCCCAGCCCAGGCCTGGGCGTTCAGATGACTCCAGTCTCCTGACACTGGGTCACCCCAGCCTCCAAGTCTTCTCAGGCCCCAGACACGCCGCAGCAGAGGGGAGCTGTCCTCCTGTGCCCTTCTGGCTCCTGATCCACAGAATCCATGGGCATGTTAAATGGTTGTTGTTTTACCCACTGAGGTGGGGGTGGTTTGTTCCCTGGACTCTGAAACTGGGAGAAGAGTGTAGGAAAGCTGCATGGCACCAGTTGTCTTTATTACCTTGAATCCGGGTTCAATGCTTGGAACTTCTGAATAGGCAGCAGGAACCCAGGGGAGGGTCAGTTGGGGGGGAATGGCTCACCTCAAGCTGTGTTTTCAAATGAAAAATCTGCAGCAACATCCAGGACAGGGTGTTGGGTGGTGGCTGGAAGTCAGGGTGGAGAACTTGCCCGGGTTTGGGGGACTGATCGAGATGACACGCAGTCTCAGGTGAGTTGTAGCTGTGGGAACAGTAAGGAGGGACCAGATGCTGCTGTGGAAGATTAGACAGGAGTTTTCCTGACCCTTCCGCAGCTCCAGCCCTCATCCAAGATGACCAAGAGCACACGCATGGTGTTCTTTGGAACCTGACTGGCACCGTCCTGTACTTGGCACAGGACTTTCTGTTTAAAATAGGCCTGAGGGGACTTCCCTGGTGGCACAGTGGTTAAGAATCCGCCTGCCAATGCAGGGGACACGGGTTTGAGCCCTGGTCCAGGAAGATCCACATGCCGCGGAGCAACTAAGCCCATGCGCCACAACTGCTGAGCCTGTGAGCCACAACTACTGAGGCCCATGTGCCTAGAGCCCATGCTCTGCAACGAGAAGCAACTGCAATGAGAAGCCTGTGCACCACGATGAAGAGTAGCCCCCTCTTTCTGCAACTAGAGAAAGCCCGTGTGCAGCAACGAAGACCTAATGCAATAAAAAAAAAAATAAAAAAAAAAAAGTCCTGAGGCTTCTCACTGCCTGGTGGAACAATAAAACACAGAGCTGGTTTCTGGTGAGACTGTGTTATGTGTGGGTAGGTCGGTAAGGAAGAGCTGAGTTGGTAACCTAGGTGGTCATCAGATGTGAGGGACAGAAGACCCAATAGCTGTGACAGGTCTGGGAAGATAGGCAGGCAGCAATATCCCTAAAAACACTAAAGTAAGATTGCCCTACTTAATAGGCTACCCCTGTGGGCTGTCACCATGGGGCTGTTTCAGGGCAAACTCCCCTGTTGTGGATGCGTCTTTCACGGAGATTCTGCCTTTTCTTCCACAGTCAAGATGAAGCTCACTGTTCAGATGCTTTAGTGTCTTAAATTCAGACTATAGTGTAAATGACTGATAAACGAGATTTTCCTGAGTGAGAATTCTGAAGCAAAGAGCACTGGACCACAGGAAGGTATTGGGTTGCTGAGAGACAATGTGGAGGAGAGAAAGGATGCAGGAAGTGGAGGCTGGGAACTGATACTCAGAGCTCACTGACCTCAAGCCTGTGTTTAGGTCTGGGTTTCCCTACAGCTAGAGGTATTCTACCTATTCAACCCATTGTTAATGGCCATTGTTGGTTCTGACTGGCCGAATGTCAGTTCTAACTTGTTGGACATCTATTCTGATTGGTTGAGTGTCCTTTAAGATTCGTTGGGTGTCTCTTCTGATTGGTAGTTCTGAAGTGCACCCGAGGAGGCTAAACCCCAGTGGTAGGAACAATTCCTGGGTCCCAAAAATGTGGAAGACAAACACAGGATGGCCAGTCCAGTCCTGTTGCCTCGCTGGGGCCCATAGCCTTAGGTCTTGACCAACCTATGTGTGAACCCTGCCGGTCTTTGTGACACCTGACTCCTTCATTCCTGGGAACTCTCTTCCTCTCTCTCATGGTCCTCAAAGGCACTCACCTCTCTCTGTTCCCTCAGCATAACCCTTGGGGCAGAGACTGTGGTGTCCCACCCAAGTCCCCCCAGCCCTCATCATTCCCAAGCCCCTTCCAACTGCAAGTGTGCATAGACTCTGCCTTCCTCTGGCCTCTGTGGCCTCCTGGCCTGCTCACAGGGCAGGTTGAAGTACTGGGCTGTTAATGACCCCCAGGAACAGCCCTCAACCAATGATGGATGGGATTTGGTGGATAAATACCCCTCTCGACTGGGATATCTCAGAGGCATTGTCCACACCATCTCACAGAGCTTCCCGGTGGGCGTGAGCTCCAGTCACCTACGCTGGTAACCTGCCCATTTCCTGCCCTCCCTCTTACGGTGCTGCTGACAACGCCTCCCAAACAGCTATGGGCACTGAAGTTCTTATCTCAGGGTGTGTTTTAGAGGCTCCCACACGCAGGCACCCTCCCAAGGAAACCATGTTTCAGGGAAACAAAAGGTGAGTGGGGTACAGGCAACTCCTGCTGTTTTCCCTATAACACGACTCTCTGAAGTCTGGAAACAAGGAAGACATGACTGCTTTTCTGGTACTCAGAGGGGAAAAACACAGTGAAAGCCAAACACAAACTAATAACACGATAAATGACCTTGTCCCAAGTTCAGCCATGTTTGAAGCCAGCCACTCCTCGACTTCCTTATTAGGCAAGTCAATAAGTTCTTTCAGGGTGTGTGTGCCTGCGACTCTGAGTTGTGTTTCTAAGACCTGCAGCCACAGAAGTCCCACTTCATTGACGATCTCAGCTTAAACACCTCACAGGAGCCTTCCCTGGTCACCCTGGGCTGTGGTCTGTTTGTGTCCCCCTCTTCCTCCAGTTCATATGTTGAAATCCTAAACCCACCCAATGTGTTAGTATTAGGAGGTGGGCTTTGGGAGGTGATTAGGTCACAAGTGTGGAGCCCTCATGTTTGGGCCTAGTGCTCTTATAAAAGAGACCCCCAAGAGCTCCATCACCCCTTCCACCACATCAGGGCACAGTGAGAAGTTGGTCATCTACAACCCCGAAAAATGTTCTTGCCATATCCTAGCCATACTGGCTCCCTGATCATGCACTTCCAGCCTTAGAACTGTAAGAAATAAATTCCTGTTGTTTATAAGCCAAAACAAACAAACAAACAACCCCAAACTGTCCTATTTTCTTGGAATCTCTAATGCAAAGTAAAAAAAAAAAAAAAGTCCTCTCTCCCCAGCACTAACAATACTTCCCTGTGGTCATGAGTTTATCACATCTTTGAAGACCCTACTTTCTCAGCTACTAGTGTGAGGTGCTCAGCCCTTTGCATCCTCAGACAGAATCTCTTTTAAGCTCCGCTTCCTCTAATGATTAGATGACATTAAAGCAAGATTGAAGCATCTGCTGTGAACACGCCTCGGCAGGTGCCTCGGCCCTACCAGGGCAGACCCCTCCCCAGCTGACAGGCTGTTAACTGTGAACGTGGAGCAATCAACACGCTCTGTGTGCAGCGCTGCTGCTGCTTTGTGGAATCTGCTTTTGATGGAGACAAAGCCGCTTGTCTTCAATTCGCTTCTTTAAACCTCCCTGGACCTTTGAAGTCAGAACCAGCAGCAGTGAGGATGGGGAAAACACAGGGCTGCAAAGTTGGGAAAAACACAGATGTAAACCATCCCTCCATGATGAATTTGAAAACCCATTTGAAAAACAGAATCTGACTGTCTAGTCGGACTTCTGTACGATTTCCTCTTGATGCCTCCATTTGGGGCATCCTGTCATGTCAAGTGCAGGAGGCGGGGAAGCAGAGGTCATCCCTTGTTGGGGGCCAGCAGATGCTCAGGAGGGATGGGGACACGTGTGGAGAGCTCGTGTCCATGTGCAGCTCATTCTAGGGGCCTCCCTGTCAGTGGTTAAAGGAGGCTTCCTCCAAGTTTTGTTCGCTGCTCTTCCACGGATTCATGATGTGCAAGCTCTTCCCCCAAATCCCAAGTGCAACCAAGAATGAACGCTTTCTCCTTACTTGTTCTGCTTCCCTTTCTTTTATTTTCCCTTCCCTTCTCTTTCTCCTTGCGTTTTCCATTTTCCCTCTGTATTCATTTGCCAGGGCTGCCATAACAAAATACCACAGATGGGCTGGCTTAAACAGCAGACGTTTATTTTCTCACAGCTCTGGAAGCTGGAAGTCCAAGGTCAAGGTGCTGCGGGTTTGGTTTCTCCTGAGGCCCCTCTCCTTGGCCTGAAGATGCCATCTTCTCCCTGTGTCCTCACGGTTCTTCCCTCTGTACTGCTGCATACCTGGTGTCTCTTCCTCTTCCTACGAGGACACCAGTCCTACGGGATTGGGGCCCACCCTTATGACCTCATTTAACCTTAATTATCTTTTAAAATGTCCTATTTCAAAGTACAGTCACAAACTGAGGTACTGGGGGTTAGGGCTTCAATATATGAAATTTGAGGGGACCCAATTCAACCCATCACACCATCTTCTCCATTCTGTAGCCAGAAATGGTCTTGCTTAATCAAGTTACATGGGTTTGAATCTTGGTTTTTGCATTTATAAGCTAAATGACCTGAATAATTTGCCTGACCTCTTTGATCTTCAGTTTTATTGTCTGTGAAATGGGAATATTAATACTTCATGGCAGTGTTGTGAGGATGAAAGGGGACAAAACACGTGGAGAGCCTGGCCCGGCACTAGGTGGGGGTGAGGTGCACACTACGTGTCTTCCCCTCTCTCACCACTCCTCCTCCCGCTTCAGTGCCTGTGGCTTTAGCCAGGACAACTGACCGCCTCTACAGAGGTGGTCCAGAAGTGCTCTTGTGAGGCCCTGGGCTGCAGTGGCTCCAGAAGGATCACAAACCTGGCATTCCTGATGAAAAGCCCGATTCCCCAGCCCTCCTCCCAGAGGCCAGAAGTGGGACTGGGAAATCAGGCTCTCCGGTGCTTGGGATGTGTTACCAGGTTTGGAAACTTCTGCCCTCAAGGTTACTGTTCTTTCAGATTTTAGGTTTAATTCACTTTACAGGATAGATACATTGGTTTGAAAATTATCATTGACGTTAGCTCCTATTTTCGTAATAGATTGTCATATAAAAGATGGTTTCTCTGCTGCGCACGGATGTGCGTTTCTGGCACAGTCGACCACTTCAGTTTCCCCATGAAACTGAAAACAGAACGGATCTAGAGACCTGGTCCGAATCAACTGCTATTTCAACTGCCTTACAGGGGCCTGCACAGCTGTGGTCGTGACTTCTTACACGTGTCTCCATGTTCTTAGGTCCACTGGGCAAGCTCTGCTGGTGGCTCAAGACAGTGGTTCTCAGCGACAGAGTCAAGAGATGAAGGTTAACATTTCTGGATCAGGAAATAGAAGTTTAAGTATATCTAAAAGTATAAAGGCAAACCTAGAAGAACGAATAAGATTATACAACAAAAATCCAGCGGTACGGAGAGTGGGGATGAAGCAGGCAATTTAAGGGCAGTGATTTCCCATCTTTCATAGTGGGAATGTCAGTGGATATTGTCCAAAGTTGGTAAATTAAGAAATGGAGGGGCTTCCCTGGTGGCGCAGTGGTTGGGAGTCTGCCTGCCAATGCAGGGGACACGGGTTCGAGCCCTGGTCTGGGAGGATCCCACATGCCGCGGAGCAACTAGGCCCGTGAGCCACAATTGCTGAGCCTGCGCGTCTGGAGCCTGTGCTCCGCAACAAGAGAGGCCGCGATAGTGAGAGGCCCGCGCACCGCGATGAAGAGTGGCCCCCGCTCTCTGCAACTAGAGAAAGCCCTCGCACAGAAACGAAGACCCAACACAGCCATAAATAATAAAATTAATAAATTAATTTAAAAAAAAAAAAAAAAAAAAAAAAGAAATGGAGGTACAGTGCTCCCTGCTATCTGAATATTCATTATGCTGGTCTCTGTACCTATGAGGTTGTGTAGGGAATCAAAAGTTGTCAAAGTATGCATATATTAAAAAACGATATAAATATTGGTAAAATTAGTTCCTACTAAAACATCTTCCCTTCTTGACACTTGCAGTTCTCTGCACCTATTACATTAATTCAGCCAATTGCAAACCTTAGGTAAGATGTAGGAGTTTATGTAAACTCTAAAGTGATACAGGACAGCTTCATGAATAACACTCAAAGTCAAGGACAAACAAGGACTCGGTGGAGTGAGGCCAGTTAACAACTGAGAAGAGAAAAGCTGAGCAGGGTGACAACAGTGCAGTCATTCATAGGAAATGGATTTGAATATCACACAATAAAGAGAAGTGCTTGGAATTTATGAAGTCTTCAAATGCTCTTTGCAAAAATGTCCATTCTATGATTAAACAGTGAAAGTCAAATACGAAATGCACCATGTCTTATCCTGCTATTATGCAATTTTGTCTGCAGAATTACTCCCCAAACCCTATAAATGCTTGATTTATTCTTTATTCTTTCTAAGAATTAGTGCACAGTTGCCATTATAGTAAAAGTTTAATTAAATAAAATACATTTATTTTTATCATTTTAGTTTCAGTTTGCAAGATAATCTCCTAATCACCATTTACTGTGAAATTTTGATCTCCATTTTAAATGGGTTCACTTTAAGTGGCTTTTTTTCCGGTGCCAATTGTCCTTGGATAATGAGGACCTCCTGTCTAAGTATATGATTTAGAGGGATGATTATAACCAAGCATTTAAAACAGAAAATAGTTAAGAGAGTAGATACCTCTGTGGAATGGGGTACGGAGACAGAGATGAGACTGACTTTTATTTTTGGTTCCTTACTTTTCTGTACTGTTTTAACTTCTCTCATCATATTTTATTTTGCTGAAGATACATACTACATTCAAAATTTGATTTTCTTCTTATTTGATAAAAACGTCTCAGTGATGTAATTGGTAAAAAAGGCCATGATGTGAGGTCTAATGTGGGTCCTTGGATATGAGTTGGTGGCAGACATTGTTGGTGCCCCATCTTTATCCCCTCAACACTTACTGTTCCTGCCCTGCGCATGTTGGCAGCTTCCTACAGGAGCACCCGTGGCTCTGCCTGAGGCTGTCTCTAGCTGCTAGGCCCACTCCTGGGGCAGGTGCAATGTGCAGGGGTGTTGGCGCCTGAGAGCAGTCGTCAGCCAGGATGGGCGGGGCTGGAAGTCAGTATCCCGGCTTCCACCCCATGTGCATGGGCCAACTCTGAGGTACCCTCTACGGCATCCCCAGAGGCCAGCAAGGGTGAGCCCTGGCTGCCCATCGTGGCTATCTGCTGGTTAACACGTCCTCTCCTGGGTTCCTTCCCTTTCCCACTCCATACAGGTGCTTCTTGGCATTACCTCCCAAGTTCACTTCTTGCACTTGAATCCTCGTCTCGGAGTCCGCTTTGGGGGAGCCCAATCCCAGACATAAGTTCTAGCGTGTGTAGCGGGAAGATTAACTGCCTTTCTCTTTTGAGCAGGGGAGGTGGGTTGAGGGGATTCTGAGGAAGTGAGCACTTTTGAGAGGAGCGAGTGGAAGGAAAAAGCCTTCCAGGAACTCAGCCCCACCTCCAGGAACTCAGCCCCACCTCCAGGCACTCAGCCCCACCTCCAGGCTCTCGTGGGGCAGAGGGGCTGGAACCATGCTCTCCCGGGCCCCTCACTCCTTTGTTGGAGGGGGCTAGTAGAATGATAACACCAAGAGGAAAGGGCCAGAAGGTCGTCCTCCTTCATTCTTTCCACCGCTCTTCAGTGGGCATGGAGCCCACTGCTGCTGGTAGCACCAAGGAACACAGGAGCCCAGGCTGGGAGACCCTGGGTCTGGATGCCATGCATAGGTGTGTGGGTTAGTTCTCCAGGATGGAGAAGAGGCCACAAACCTGCCTTCCAGGTCATGTGCTGTTCGTTCCACATAGGTTTGAAACGTTGCTCACATTCTTGTAAAGCCCTTCTCAAACATGTGCAAAAAGGACAACATGGAAAGCCAGCTATTCAGGCCCCGTTTTCCTGAGGAAGCAACAGGATTTTAGAAATGAATAGAGGGATCTTGTTTGTGACTCTTTTTTGTTTTTTTTTTTTAATAAATTTATTTATTTATTTATTTTTGGCTGTGTTGGGTCCTCGTTTCTGTGCGAGGGCTTTCTCTAGCTGCGGCAAGCGGGGGCCACTCTTCATCGCGGTGCGCGGGCCTCTCACTATCGCGGCCTCTCTTGTTGCGGAGCACAGGCTCCAGACGCGCAGGCTCAGCAGTTGTGGCTCACGGGCCCAGTCGCTCCGTGGCATGTGGGATCCTCCCAGACCAGGGCTCGAACCCGTGTCCCCTGCCCTGGCAGGCGGATTCCCAACCACTGCGCCACCAGGGAAGCCCTGTTTGTGACTCTTTTGACCAATAGAGTGCAGTGAACGGTTCTCTGTGCCCACTTCCAGGCCCATCCTTAAAAGGCTGCAATCCTCTACTTTCTCTCTCTTGGAAGTTCTCTCTCGGGGCTTTGCGGTACCTAGCTAGTCCAGCCCAAGCTCCTGATTCATAAAATTATGAAATCTAATAAATGGTTGTTTAAGCCACTAAGGTTTGGACTACTTTGCAATAGATAACTGAAATCAGTATGTTGGATCAAAGCCATGACATTTAGAACCCACTTTTATTAGTATTCTGTAAGTCAATGCTCTGTTTAGCAAGAAATATGTTTGGAACGATAATTTCCTTACATGCAATTTATTATTATTATTATACTCCCCAGGTAAAACTCCTCAGACTTCCAACCATGTAACGAATCCAAATCAAAATTCTCAATTCCTTGTGTGGTAGATTGATTACATTAGTGGTCCCAAATGTTCATACTTTCCAGGGTCCACACCCTTTGGTACCCCCCTCTCACACTGACTCTGGACTAAGCCATGTGTTCTGGGCTGAACTGTGTCCCCCCGAAAATTCGTATGTTGAAGTCTTAACCCCCGCGCCAGTACTTCAGAATGTAATTGTATTTGGAGATAGGACCTTTAAACAGGTAAGTTAAAATGAGGTCATTAGGGTGGTCCTAATCCAATATGACTGGTATCCTTATAAGAAGAGGAAATTAGGACCCAGACATGCACTGAGGGAAGACAATGTGAAGACACAGGGAGAAGATGGCCATCTACAAGCCAAGGAGAGAGGCCTCAGAAAAAAACAACTTTGCCAACACCTTGATCTTGGGCTTATAGCCTCCAGAATTGTGAGGAAATAAATTTCTGTTGTGTTAAGATACTTAGTCTGTGGTACTTTGTTATGGCAGCCCTAGCAAATGATTACACCTTGTGACTTGCTTTTGCCAATGGGTCGGTAGTAATCTTTTTTTTTTTTACTTTAAAAAATTAAATTACAGTTAACATAAAATATTATATTGGTTTCAGGTGTACAGCATAGTGATTTGATATTTTTATACATTATGAAGTTGTTACAATATTATTGACTATATTCCCTATGCTGTACATTATATCCCCATGATTTATTTATTTAATAACTAGAAGTTTGTAACCTCTTATTCCTCTTTACTTATTTCTTTTTTTAAAAAATAATTTTCATTGGAGTATAGTTGCTTTACAATGTTGTGTTAGTTTCTACTGTACAGTGAAGTGAATCAGCTATATGTGTACATATGTCCTCTCATTTTTGGATTTTCTTCCCATTTAGGTCACCAGGGATGGTAATAATCTTTATGCCAAGAGGAAGGTTGAAAAGTGCTTGTAAATTTCTGCTTCTTCTCTTTTGACCCTGCTACTACTGAGAGAACATACCCAAGATACCCCCCTGGAAGGATGTGAGAGATACGTGGAGAGCCAAGACCTCCCAGCTGAGGTCAACCTGGACCATCCATCCCACGGCCCACCTGCTGTCTGACCGCAGATGTGTGAGAAGCCCAACTAAATCAGCTGAGTCTGCTCACATCACCACAGCCCCCCAGATGACCCAGTGATTTGTGAGAAATAAGAAATGGGTAGTGTCTAAAGCTACAGTCTTGGCATCGTGTATTGTGCAGCATTATTGTGGCCATAGATAACTGATATTCCCCATGCAAGGCCTTCACAGACTGCTTAGTGTCACCTCTCCCTCCTCTCCACTACCCTCTACCATCAGAACAGAACAAAAAACTAAAGCACAACCTCTACAGCACACCTGCTTCTACACTCTCACCCACTGCTGAGACGCTCCCCTTTCTGGCTGCCCCAGCCTGTTGCCCTGTACTGGCTTCCTGAAACATTCTGCTGAGCTTTCAAACCGAAATCTGACCTCTTCCAGGAATCCCTTCTGAGCCTTCTATCAATACAATAGTTCCCTGTCACCCCCATAACCAATTACCACAAATTTAGAGAATTAAAACAGCACACATTTATTCTCTCTCAGTTCTGGAGGTCAGAAGTCTAAACTCAGGATATTAGCAGGGCTGATACCTTTTTGGGGGCTTCAGAGGGAGCCATCCATTCCTTGCCTTTTCCAGCTTCTAGAGGTCACCCACATTCCTCAGCTTGTGGCCCCTTCCTTCATCTTCAAACATATCCCTCTAACTTCTGCTTCTGTTGTCACATCTCTTTATTCTGAATCTGATCCTCCTGCAGCCCTCATATAAGGAGGCTTGTGATTACATTGGGCCCACATGGATAATCACATTTGCAGGCTTCCGGGGTAAGGATGTGGATATCTTTGGGGGCCATTATTCAGCCTCTATTTTCTGCAAGATAGTGGTGCTCTGAATCTCCCCTGAATGTCTCTATATCTGAACAAAATGCTTAATGTTGCACTTGATAAGCAGGTCGAGGTTGTTTAGAACTCTGTATCCACTACTAGATAGTGAACTCCACAAGGAAAGATATTTTGCGCATTATTCATTTTTGAAACCATGGCACTTAGCATAGACCCTGGCACAGGGTAGGAGTTCAGAAAAGATTTCTAGATGTTTAATATACATGCAACCTACAGTGTCCTTGTGTATAATTGCGTATGAGAAGTATGTGTGTCTCTACATAGATAGACGTACGTAGACATTTATAATATTATTTGTATATAGTGTTTTTGAGGGAATGAGTGGGAAACATACGTATTGGGTGAATAATACTGATTTATTTAATTACCAAGTGAGATCAAAGAAGACTTTCTCCTTAAAGCATGTCTTTTACTTTCATACTTCCGTTCCTACATTTTCCATCTTAGAGTGACCCAGACCACACAGCACACACAGTGGATTCGCACACGCCCTTTTCCATGGCATCCTTGGGGAGAGAATGAATGCTTTCATCCTCTTTGTTGGAAGGGTGGGAGATGAAGCCCAGGGTGGCTGAGTGGCTGGACAAGCTGTGGAGGGGTGAACACAGTGCGGGGGCGGCCTTCCCAGGTCAGTGTTTGCCCCCCTGGATGCCACGACGAGTGGTCAGCCTTGTGTCCAGGTGTACGTCATTACCACCCCCTCCTCATTTGCATCACAGCTTTGGGAAGAATTATTCCTTTGACTGGAAATTTTCCATGCTTGATCTGTATTCAAAGGGAGAGGAAAGATAAAGATCAAAGAAAAAAATATTCTCTGCTTTGTAGCTAGATGGGAGGACGGTTGTGTGTGTGTGTTTAACATGCAAACAAAGAAACTAAATGGTATTGGTCTTCCTCATAGATAACAGCAGAACATCTGGAAATTACAAAATGAAAACTTCCATGTGTTAAATTCTCCATGCAGAAACATGTGCCTATAAAGTTTGAGAAAAGGAAGCACTGGCATTACTCACATTTCTCAGGTCAACTGCCCCAAAGCTTCACGAGCAACTCAACAACATGATGGGCTCCGTCGTGTTACATATTTCTGTGCAGTGGTGATGGGCTTCACAGAAACAAGGACAGGATAAGACCTGTCCTTAATAAGACCTTAATAAGACCAACTTATGTTTAGTTGTCCCAGGCTCATTGAAATGAGGCCAGGACTCAGAGAAACCAGCTGGCGCTGGAGGGGAGAGTGGTGATCACTCCAGGACCCCTCCCAACCCTTCACCATAGGAGAGCTTCTCCACAAAGCCATCTTTCTTCATCAGCCCTCTAACCTCTGAGAAGAAGGAATGGTGGTGTGGTGTTTGCAACTTAGTGACGATCCCTGACGTTGAAACAGAAGTCTGCACTCATTCAATCTTAGTGAAGACCATCTTTAAGGCAGAGCAGGCAGTTGCTCCAACTTTCTAAACAAGGACCCAAACTCGCTCTCTTCTATACTCACTTCCTAGTTGATACAACCCAACTCTGATCACTCCATAGGGCAAAAGGTCAGTTCGGCTGCCTACCTGTATTCATCTGGGTATCAAACCAGCACCTCAAACTTGCCACAGCCAAAATAGAGTTCTTCATCTCCAGCGTCCTATCTGTTTGTCCCCTTGGCCTCCCTCTTTCAGTTAATGGCCTCACCACCCACCTTGTTCAAATTCTTTCTTTCCCCTACCCCTACCCTTATTCCCAATTGTCACAGACTCTACTCATTAGCAAGTTGGCTCAGTGATACCTCAAAAATAGCAAAATGGTCCACGTTGCTGCATTTTCCTGATTCTGCCCTTGGCCAGGCGCCACCAGCTCACTCTGGAAGTACAGTAACAGCCCCCAAACTGGTGGTACTGCCCTCACTCCACTCCCCACACATAAGCCAGGGAAGGCTCTAAACAATATGAATCAGATGGTGTCATTTCCCTGCTACAAACATTTTAAAGCTTTCCCTCCACACTTCAGAGTACAACCCATCCTGGTCCACGTGGCCCTGGCTGATCAAGACCTTGGTCACCCCCTGCCTCTCTCACACTCTCCATTCTTCCTTCTGCTCCAGCCACACTGGCCTTCTTTCTCCGCCATCCCCTCCCTGTTCGCTCCCCACCCACCCCGAGGCCTTTGCTCTTCTTGCTCTTCTGCTAGGGCTTCCCCACCCTGAGATCTTTACAGGGTTGGTACTTCCAGGTCTCATTTCAGGTACAGTCTCCTTGGATCTTCTGACCATCCAACCCCAGGGGCTCCCCTCAGTGCATTTCCTTGTTCCCCACAAACCGACTCCCCAGTGGAAACCCAAGTTTGTGTGCTGAGCTGGGGCTTTGGCTCACTGCCCTCTGCCTTCCCAGAACCAGCATGATGCCTGCACACAGAAGTGCTGACTGGGTCAGAAATGGAATCAGAAGTCCTCCTGGGGTGGTGACCCTGAATGGGTCTCAGAGTCAGAAAACCTGGGTTAAACCCCAGATCTACCTCTGACTGCCATGTGGGAGCCACTCATTTCCTCTGAGCTCCGGGGCCTCATCCACCATGTTACATTACAGTCACACCCATTACACTGGAGTTAATAATGTTTTATTTCATCTGGTTGCTGTGGGGATTAAATAAGATCACACATGTGACAGTCCTGGGTACACCATGGATAGTCATGGTGCATTTTCTGTCTCCTTCTAGGCTTATTTGATCAGAACACAAAGCTAACAGGGTGAGGACATCATGGATTTAATGTCTCATGAGCTTTTTGCAACTGGCTTCTTGGCCTCAGACTTACCTTGCTTATCATCTCTGTTTAAAAGCCATCTCAGAGTGCATGCCACAAGGCACCAGGTCTAACTAATAACACAAGTAGTCACGGTATCCACCAAGCTGTCGTACATATGCAGGACCTCAGCAAAGGGACACAGTGGCAAACAAGATGGGGTTTTACCACAGGTAAGAGAGAAATGGAAGTGGCATTTACTGAGCAGCTATTCATTTCAGCTGATCTGAACACAGAATTTCAGTTTTCCCGTGGCAATCTGAGGAGGGGACATCATTGTTCTCATTTTACAGATGAGAAAACCAAGGCCAAAGATGATTGTGCAAAGAATATGCATGTTGTGAGGCCTTTTGGTATATGCTCCATAACTTTCAGAAAATTTGTTCTGATTTACATTGCCACCAGCAGTGAATCTCCCCTTGCTCTTGCAGAATTCACTTTTTGAGGGGCCAGGGGAGGTAAGCTTAACATCTACTTTTAATTAATTCTATCAATGTATGGAGAATTTAGCAGCTGGTTAATAGTAAGTAGTTAGAAAATATATTTTTCCAAGTTTAAAATAAGTTGTCTTGAGCAATCTCTAGCAACCTAAAACCATGAGAACATGTGTGAATGGTCAGAGCACTTTCCTGTAAAGCCTGTGTCAAGGTTATCGGGGATTTCCTAACAAAGTCTTCTCTTGCAAAGTGCATCTAATCTGGGACCTCCATGATCATATCTGGCCACTTTTATTCCTCTATAAGTAATCGTGACTAAATACAATTTGATATAAGTAAAACTGGGCAAGTATACCCTGAAGTCTTCGCAAGTGGCCTTACTGCTTTGAGGGTCTCTGCCTGTCTAGACAACACTTGTATCTGTCCCAACTGGGTTCCAGCCACAGCCTGCCATCAAGCCCATCAGTGGCTGTCCTTTAACCCCCCTTATGCAGGTCATGCTGCTCTGGAGATAACTAGCTTCACTTTTTTTTTTTTTTTAAATTTATTTATTTTATTTATTTATTTTTGGCTGTGTTGGGCCTTTGTTGCTGCATGCGGGCTTTCTCTAGTTGTGGCGAGCAGGGGCTACTCTTCCTTGTGGTTCACGGGCTTCTCATTGTGGTGGCTTCTCTTGTTGTGGAGCATGGGCTCTAGGTGTGCAGGCTTCTGTAGTTGTGGCTCATGGGCTCAGTAGTTGTGGCTCATGGGCTCTAGAGCGCAGGTTCAGCAGTTGTGGTGCACAAGCTTAGTTGCTCCGTGGCATATGGGATCTTCCCGGACCAGGGCTCGAACCCATGTCCCCTGCATTGGCAGGTGGATTCTTAACCACTGTGCCACCAGGGAAGCTCCTAGCTTCACTTTTAAATGGATGAAAGCAGATGTAGGACTCAGCGTGTTAACAGGCTCAGTGTAGCTCCACCCTTTCCCCTCCCATCCTTTCCTCTTATCACTAGAAAGAGCAGCCTGTCATTGTACTGGTCAGCATGGGAGGAAACCATACACTTTCTGGTTCTACACAGGGCATTGGATTTAATAGTTCCTTTGGTTGCTATTCCTTGGCTCAAAATCACAATGGGTTTCTCTATTTCTTCCTTGAGCCCAATTGGAAAGAGTTTGCAAGATGTGGAGGCTGAAGAGAACATGTCCAAATAGGCCATTTTACCTTCTTGCTGGTCACAGGAGCTACATTTTCACAAGCAGAACGCTGGTTTTCCTCTTCAATCAAAGTGTTATGACACCAGATCCACTTCCCCTGTGTTGGTAACTTCTCGATTGTCCTCGAATGGAGCAATTGCTTTTCTTTCCATCTGCTGTGTTTTCTTCATCAGTTCTTGAGTTGTTTTTCCCTCTTAAAGAATTTCCAGCACATTGGTGGATCTTGCCCAAGAAAGCATGTTTCCTGCTAACCACTGGTCACCTAACAGTTCCTCAGGCAGGATTCTAGTTGCAAGATCCACTTTTGTAGGTTGTTTCAAGATGCTTTTGGCACAGTCACTTATCAAATCCCCAAGTGGATTTCAAAACATAGTTCTTTCTTTTTTTATTAATTCAAAAATTTCTCTTCTGAGCTTGTTAAAAAGTGTGGTTCCCACATAATAACATGTCCTTACGCATCTGTGACCCAGTGTCACACTGCTGGCTTTGGCCATGGGCATTGATAGCTGCAGGGGTCCCACGTGTGCCTCACAGCATGGCTTCTGCAGAGCTAAGCCACAATTGCCTTTATGTTGAAGTTGGTAGCATCAATAAAGCTGCTTTAAACCATCGTGCTTTCCAGTTTCAGATCTCTGTGTATCCTGTTGTGAAGATATGCTCTAGCTGACGTGAGCGAGGCTTTGGATGATCAACCTGGACTCATTCTCAGAATTTCTTCAAATTCTCCCTCCCCACAAAGCTCCGTCACAAGGTACATTCACTTAGGCGTCTCAAACACTTGCTCCTGACATATGATGTGTTCCTGTTTCACACTCTTTAGGAAGCTCGACTTTCGTCCAAGTAACTTGATAGTGGAGCTTCCAGCCTGCCATCTTTTGCCCATTTAGTGGTCCCCTGCAACCTCAGGGACCACTTCAAAGTTCCCTTGTCCCAGTATTCTTCCAGAGGCACAGATTTCCTGAAGAGATCCATCCCCCATCTTTAGTTGAGTAGATTTTCCTTCTGAAAATTTCCGCTGAAACCATTGTTGTTGAGATGCTTTTCTCTTTGCATTTGAGGTTCTTAAGGGCTCTTCTGTGAGAAAGAAGTGTTCCTTTGATGGTTGGGAGGGCAATGAATTTGCTGACAAGGCCCCACAGGGATGGAATTGGGGGATGAGACTTGAATCTTCAGTATTTACCAAATCTTCCCCAGAGGACATGTCTCTGCTGGTAATTTTTTCTTCTTTTTTGTCTCTGTTGAAACTATAAATTTGGAACTATCCATGTTTGGTGTATCTGGCATTTCTTCCACCAATGGGAGGAAACTTTGTTCACAAGAACATACACAAAGCCCGTCTTTCTGAGCATTAGCAACGCTTGGGACATTTGGTGGATTTTCTCACCAAGCCCTAGCAGCCATTTCCTTAATTCTGTAACAAAAGCAACTTGAAAAGAAAGGTGTTTCTGTTTGAGGAAGAAGGGTAAGGTGAGTTGATGGCCAACTGGTGAGGTCCATAGCTGAATGTTGCGCTACACTCATTTTCTCACAACAGCAACTTCACTTTCAACTTTCAAAATGGTTCATGTCCCAAGATAGAGTGGGGGTAAGAAGGTGTAGGTGAAGGGGAGCTATCAGGTACCACCCCAAACATGGGACCCTGGGGAAAAGGTGTCCCAACAGCTCTGTCCCAGGAGACACCAGGAGATGAACTAGATTAGAGAGACTCAGCCTGGTCCCTCTGCAGTGTCACCCTGATCCCGAGGGTCCTGCCCTTCCTAGCCCAATCTGCAAAGACGAGGGTGTAAAGGGACCAAGTGCTTTAAGGTTAGGTGGCAGGGGCTGTTGGTAGAGTGATTTTCCTTAGAAGGGGCTCTGGGTAGGCAGATACCAAATGACATGGCATGATGGGGTTAATCAAGAGCATGGGTCAACCAGGGAAGGAAAAAGCTTAGAAAATTATGTATATATTTATAAAGATAAAAGCTAAATTAAGGTTTAAGAAATGAAAGAAAACATGAAAATCATACATTAACTCTAGCCTTCAGGCACACGATTGGAAGAATTATATAATTTCTAATCTTAGGTCTGGAGCAAACATTTCAAGAACCAGAACAGTTTCAGTTGACAGAGAGCAGGGCTAAGAAAGAGTATGTATTGTAAACAATACTTTGTTTTGTTTTGTTGCTTCACTAAAGACCAGTCCATTCTTTACCACTGGAAACAGTCATTAATGCCTTTATATCTAATTAGACCAGAGAACCAAACATCAGAAAACCCAGAACCCTTGACATCAGTCTTAATAATGATTTTTTTGGATTTGACACCAAAAGCAAAAGCAACAAAGGCAAAAATGAAACAAACAAACAAAAAACAAAAATAAGTGTGACTATATCAAACTAAAAGCTTCTGTATAGCAAAGGGAATCAACAAAATGAAAAGGCAACCTATGGAATGGGAGGAAATATTGGCATATCATATATCTGACAAGGGGTTAATATCTAAAATATATAAAGAACTCATACAAACTCAGAAAAAAAATCCAATTAAAAATGGGCAGAGGATCTGAATAGACATTTTTCCAAAGAAGACATTCAAACGGCCAACAGGCACATGAAAATGTGCTGAACATTACTAATCATCAGGGAAATGCAAATCAAAACCACAGTGAGCTATCACCTCACACCTGTTAGAACAGTTATTACCAAAAGACAAGAAATGAAAGTGTTGGGGAGAACAGGAGAAAAGGGAATGCTTGTGCATTATTGGTAGGACTGTAAATTGGTGCAGCCACTATGGAAAACAGTATGAAGTTTCCTTAAGAAACTAAAAATAGAACTACCATATGATCCAACAATTCCACTACTGATTATTTATCTGAAGGAAATGATATCACTATCATAACTGCAGTTATGTTCATTGCAGCATTGTTTACAATAGCCAAGACACAGAAACACCTAAGCATCCATCAACGAATGGATGGATAAGAAAATGTGATATATATACACACAATGGAATATTATTCACCATTAAAGAAGAAAAGAATCCTACCATTGTGACAACATGGATGGACTTTGATGGCATGCATTATACTAAGTGAAATAAGTCAGACAGAGAAAGACAAATACCATATGCTCTTATGTATAGAATATAAAACAAACAAAAAAGCACCCAACAAACTAAGCTCACAGATACAGAGAACATACTGGTAGTTGCCAGAGGTGGGGTGGGGGGAGGGATGGGCAAAATGGGAAGGTGATCAAAAGGTGCAAACTTCCACTTATAAGATGAGCAAACCCTGGGGATGTAGTGTACACCATGGTGACTATAGTTAATAATACTGTACTATATATTTGAAAATTGCTGAGAGTAGAGTTTTAAGGTTCTTATCATAAAAAAATTTGTAACTGCGGTGATGGAGGTTAACTAGACTTATTGTGGTAGTCATCTCACAATGTACACATGTATCAAACCACTATGTTGTGTACCTAAAGCTAATACAATGTTATACGTCAATTATATCTCAATTTTTAAAAAATAATAAGAAAAGAAAACCCAGAAGCAATTCAGGGAACCTATCCTTAAGGTTCTGCTCCTCTAGAATCAGACTCAGGTACCAAATTCTGTGTCAGTCAGGGTTCAGTTAGAGCAGTTGGACCCCCAGGATAAGTACACGTATATGATTTTTGCAGTACTTGACTATGCACTCGTGGCTGCCATTTAAGCAGGTTCTGTGGGATTGCGGTCTTTGCATCTGATGCCGGAGCCAAGTCCCACGGGTGCTGAAGAAGAGAGGACGGTTGTAGCACGGGGAAGAGCAAGGACAAGCCAGACCACTGCAGAAACAGGAGCCTCGGAGGACAGACTGAAAACCATGGCCGTTCTCATCACCTTTGATCTTGGTGGCGTGGGCTCTTCATCAGGAAGCTCAACAGACACACCTGGCCCAGGAGTCAGAGAAGCTGAAGAGGGCCCAGAGGAAGGAGGAGCCGCTGCAGGCCTGGCTGTGGCCTCATGCAGTTGAGGTGCACCAGCAGGTAAACCAGGAAGTGTGTGAGCTTCAGCATGACTGCAGCTTCTCCTCCAGCCTCCAAATCTCCCACAAGGTCTCTTTTGTCTCCCGCTCTGACAGGAAACCTGGGATGAAGGGAATTTGGGGATGTGTGGTTCACCCCAGCCAAGGGGACACATTGCAAAGCCCCTCCCAGCCAGGGTGGATTTCTTCTCAGCTTCTTGTGTGAACAGGCCTACGTTTACAGTCTCTCCAGGGACACTACAGGATTATTGAGTTTTCTACTGGGATCTGGTAGAGACAGGTAAATTTCCTTGTGGGTTCCCTTTGATTCTGGCTGATTTCCCCCTGCCCACCCTTTCACTGAGTTTGTAGCCACTTCAGGGGTCCTGGCTTTCTGCAAGAGTCTCATTTTCAGTGGACTCAAGACCCAGTATCTTATTCCCATGCCCGTGGCTGTGAATTCCTGAGGCTCTGGGTCCCTGGCATCAGCATTGGCTCTCACTCCAGTGTAGCCCCAGCTACTGAATTTGTTCTATTTTAAGCTTTCAGGTTTGGGGTTTTTGGCAGGGTGATGTGGGGTGGAGATGTCTTTTCTTTTCTTGTGAGTACAACGATGTGGTTTAAATTGTGTTTGATGAATTCATCCAACATTTGAGTGTTTTGTGATGGGCAGCTATTTCAGAATATCCAGTCCAACTGCGGGAAGTCCCTAAAATGAGATGATGTAGATACAGTACCCAGTGTATGAAATGCCACATGGTAGACACTCAGGACATTTATTTATTTTATTTTATTTTAAAATTTATTTTATTCAAGTATAGTTGATTTACAATGTTGTGTTAATATCTGCTGTACAGCAAACTCTTTCAGTTATACATATATATATATACATTCTTTTTTAAACATTCTTTTCCATTATGGTTTATCATAGGATATTGAATATAGTTTCCTGTGTTATACCGTAGGACCTTGTTGTTTATCCAGCCTACATATAATAGTTTGCATCTGCTAATTCCAAACTCCTAATCCATCTCTCCTCCACCCCCCTCCCCCTTGGCAACCACAAGTCTGTTCTCTAAGGACATTTTTTTTTTATTAAATACATAGACATTAGACTGTGCTGGGCAGTGGAAATATTGTGATAAACAAAATAGGTATTCTTTTTGCCCTCCTAGAGATTATATTCCAGTGTGGGATAGAGGGAGAAGAAAGCAATTGTCAGATAAATGGAATAATTGCTACTGGAATATGTGTTATAAAGCAGTTGATTAAAAGACTGAGTTAGCAAATTAGAGATACATAAATATATAAAGATATATAGCAATATATATACAGATACAAAAATATAAAAATAAATGGCAATCCTTCCTTCCTTTCTTCCTTCTAATGAGGGAACAGAGTTGAAAAGAAGGGTAACTCCTGAGAGCGATAATGGATGAGAACAGCATGGAAGAATAGATTAGGTCCCTCCTGTCTTGAGGTCCGCTTATAAAGAGTCTCAGTTCTAACCCATTAGGTTGGCAGGAAGTTCAGTCTTTTCCTGATCTTCTTAGAACCCCCCATCACATCCCTTGTCCTCTAATTTTCTAAGAATTACATTTACTGGTGAGTCAGGCACCCGACGTTCCTCTGGGAGCCTGGGGGTCTGCTGCTGGTTGTTAAGGCTGGTTATTGCAGCTGATGTGACCGAGGATTCACAGGCCCACAAGTAGAGGAATTAAGAAGTTGTGCTTGTGTCCCAGTTCTGCTCTGACACAGTAAGGAGGATATGTCACCTTTTGTGGTCCATTCAATCTTTACAGGTGTGTGTTTTAAAAAGTACAAAAAGAAGGCTACAAATCACACTAAATCCAATTATCCCCCAAACACCTGTGTTAATATTTTCTGAACATTAAAATAGATACCTGTCTATGCATCTAGGTGTGGGTGCACACACATACGTACAGAAATAATTTCTGAAGGGTGGGATTACTACACATATGTTTTTAAAAACAAAATTTCTTAAATTTAATATTGATTGAAATCATTAGGAAAGGCATCAGCTGGTTTGTGGGCCTGGAGCCCATGTCCCCCTCCGAAGTGCTGTTAAGGAGAAAAACCACAGGCCCAAGATGGTGTCCCTTGTGCTAAAGTTCATGATGCCAAACCTAGATTCAATACCAAACTTAATTGCAGTTACGACCTTCGCCAGAAATGTAATCTTAATCAACCAGTTTTCTGTTCAGCACCAACGAGGTCATTGGTCAAGTAGGTCCTCTCCACCCCCCACCCCACCTCCAGAGGAAGAAGAGGCAATCTGCACGATAAACCCCGTGCTGTTCCCTACCCTCCAAAAAGAAGGTGTCCTGGCCCCAAATAACCTTTTTTTCTTTTGCTAATGGCTTCCTTGCCCCACCTTCCTTTCTATAAAAGCCTTCCGTTTTGTACCACTCCCAGGAGCTGAGCGTCCTTCAAGTTGCTAGATTGGATGCTGCCCAATTCAGGAATTGTTGAATAAAGCCAGTTAGAGCTGCAAATTTACTCGCTGTATTTTGTTTTTGACAGTGTCCAGTGTGGGTTCCAGCGCCTCAGCCTGCACAGTGAGCTCCTTCTCTTGCCGGGTGCAAGGCAGGTGTGCTGGTAGCTTGTGTTCTGGGTAACAAGGGCATCATCTGTCCCTTATAAAAATCAGCTTTGGTGGCTCCCAGCAACCACCCAGGGTCGCAGCCTCATCAGAAGTGCACTTTCAGAAAGCTAGAGCCAATGGTCAGATTTTAGCCCCCTAAAGGCTCCTTCTCCAGGCCTTTGTTGCTGACTTGGGATTATTCAGAAGTTCTGAATGGCGAACCTCACTACTTTTGGATGTCCTTCCCTGTTAATTTTGGGTTTATGAGATCCTCAGGCCTATTAGTTTACCATCAATTGCTTCCCTTCTGCTTTATCTCTAAATTTATCACTATCTGATCTTCTGGTGGCACTGTTCTCTGGTTTACAGGAATTGCTATGGATTTATTTTAATTATTTATATTCATTTTATTATTTCAGTGCGGGTTTTACAGAGAGAAAAGGTAAATATTTGTATTCAGTTGGGTATTTTGAATGGCAAGTCTCATTCTATTTTTATAGAATCTGTATCTATCTATAGATATAGATAGAACAATATAGAATATATAGAGCAATGAGAAGAAAAGCAAGAATTATTTTAAAAAATTGTGAAAGGTTTTGAATTTTTATGGGTGCTCCTCCATTTATTAATCATGCTTCTGACCCTTTATCTTAAATACATTTACTAAATTGTTACCAGTATCTTTATTTTTTCAGGTGACATTATTTTTCTCTCTTTTAAAAAAATATTTTATTATTTTTTTCAGCTTTATTGAGTCATAATTGACAAACAAGGTTGTAAGATATTTATTTATTTATTTCTAACATCTTTATTGGAGTATAATTATTGTAAGATATTTAAAGTGTACCAGATGATGGTTTGACAGACGTATGCCTTGTGAAACGTTTCCACCCACTGAGTTCATTAACACATTCCGGTGACTTATTAAGGATGTCCCTTGGCACTTGATGACACAAGGCTGGAAAAAAGTGCATGGGGGGCAGAAAGTTGGGTTGGGAGTTTGGTCAAATTTGGACTGAGAATTTGCTACATCTGTTTCTTAATCACCCTGGGTTGACTGTGATAATTTTAAAGTTGTTTGGGGGACTCTAGGAACTGTCATTTTCAGACCTCGGGTTCTGGGCTGGATGCTTTCTTTGCCCGTCCACATCTACTCTCCCCGGCTCTCTTCCTAATGGTAATGAACCTGACAGAACAAATGGGCTTCCTTGCCCTCCAGCTCCCTCTTGGATTCAGCTGATGGAGTTGGAGGGAGGAGAGTGAGGTTGGGATATTTGTTCTCCTGGATCCCTGCTACTGTGGGCTGGCTGGCCTTGGATGGCTGTGCCCTTTGACAGAAGATTGCAGCTCCTCTCAAGATGGCATCCTCTACAGGATTTTTACCTTCTGGTTGGTAATCATGCCTTCCTCTCTTCCCTTGAGTCCCGAGTGTCTAGTTACAGTGACAGTAGTTCCAGGGGACTGCACTATTCCTTGTGGTTTCCCTGCAAAATTTTAAATAGTTCTTTGATTTAATATTTCTTGAATTATCCTAATTTGAGCATGTCATCTCTTTCTTACTGGAACCTTGACTGTTACACATCTATGAAAAATTGTCGTTAATTAAGCATGCTATTAATGACCTAGTTCTAAGAGGACTAAGGGAAATATATGACACATTTTCACATTTCAGTGTGTGCAGTCTTTTTTTTTTTTTAAACATCTTTATTGAAGTATAATTGCCTTACAATGGTGTGTTAGCTTCTGCTTTATAACAAAGTTAATCAGTTATACATATACAATATGTTCCCATATCTCTTCCCTCTTGCATCTCCCTCCCTCCCACCCTCCCCATCCCACCCCTCTAGGTGGTCACAAAGCACCGAGCTGATCTCCCTGTGCTATGCGGCTGCTTCCCACTAGCTATCTATTTTACATTTGGTAGTGTATATATGTCCATGACACTCTCTCACCCTGTCACATCTCACCCCACCCCCTCCCCATATCCTCAAATCCATTCTCTAGTAGGTCTGTGTCTTTATTCCCGTCTTGCCACTAGGTTCTTCATGGCTTTTTTTTCCCTTAGATTCCGTATATATGTGTTAGCATACTGTATTTGTTTTTCTCTTTCTGACTTACTTCACTCTGTATGACAGACTCTAACTCCATCCACCTCATTACAAATACCTCCATTTCATTTCTTTTTATGGCTGAGTAATATTCCATTGTATATATGTGCCACATCTTCTTTATCCATTCATCTGTCGATGGACATTTAGGTTGCTTCCATGTCCTGGCTATTGTAAATAGAGCTGCAATGAACATTTTGGTACATGACTCTTTTTGAACTATGGTTTTCTCAGGGTATATGCCCAGTAGTGGGATTGCTGGGTCGTATGGTAGTTCTATTTGTAGTTTTTTAAGGAACCTCCATACTGTTCTCCATAGTGGCTGTATCAATTTACATTCCCACCAACAGTGCAAGAGAGTTCCCTTTCCTCCACACCCTCTCCAGCATTTATTGTTTCTAGATTTTTTGATGATGGCCATTCTGACCGGTGTGAGATGATATCTCATTGTAGTTTTGATTTGCATTTCTCTAATGATTAATGATGTTGAGCATTCTTTCATGTGTCTGTAGGCCATCTGTATATCTTCTTTGGAGAAATGTCTATTTAGGTCTTCTGCCCATTTTTGGATTGGGTTGTTCGTTTTTTTGTTATTGAGCTGCATGAGCTGCTTGTAAATCTTGGAGATTAATCCTTTGTCAGTTGCTTCATTTGCAAATATTTTCTCCCATTCTGATGGTTGTCTTTTGGTCTTGTTTATGGTTTCCTTTGCTGTGCAAAAGCTTTTAAGTTTCATTAGGTCCCATTTGTTTATTTGTGTTTTTATTTCCATTTCTCTGGGAGCTGGGTCAAAAAGAATCTTGCTGTGATGTATGTCATAGAGTGTTCTGCCTATGTTTTCCTCTAAGAGTTTGATAGTGTCTGGTCTTACACTTAGGTCTTTAATCCATTTGGAGTTTATTTTTGTGCATGGTGTCAGGGAGTGTTCTAATTTCATACTCTTACATGTATCTGTCCAATTTTCCCAGCACCACTTATTGAAGAGGCTGTCTTTTCTCCACTGTGTATGCTTGCCTCCTTTATCAAAGATAAGGTGACCGTATGTGTGTGGGTTTATCTCTGGGCTTTCTATCCTGTTCCATTGATCTATATTTCTGTTTTTGTGCCAGTACCAAACTGTCTTGATTACTGTAGCTTTGTAATATAGTCTGAAGTCAGGGAGCCTGATTCCCCCAGCTCCATTTTTCGTTCTCAAGATTGCTTTGGCTATTCGGGGTCTTTTGTGTTTCCATACAAATTGTGAAATTTTTTGTTCTAGTTCTGTGAAAAATGCCAGTGGTAGTTTGATAGGGATTGCACTGAATCTGTAGATTGCTTTGGGTAGTAGAGTCATTTTCACAATGTTGATTCTTCCAATCCAGGAACATGGTATATCTTTCCATCTATTTGTATCATCTTTAATTTCTTTCATCAGTGTCTTATAATTTTCTGCATACAGGTCTTTTGTCTCCTTAGGTAGGTTTATTCCTAGATATTTTATTCTTTTTGTTGCAATGGTAAACGGGAGTGTTTTCTTAATTTCACTTTCAGATTTTTCGTCATTAGTGTATAGAAATGCAAGAGATTTCTGTGCATTAATTTTGTATCCTGCTACTTTACCAAATTCATTGATTAGCTCTAGGAGTTTTCTGGTAGCATCTTTAGGATTCTCTATGTATAGTATCATGTCATCTGCAAACAGTGACAGCTTTACTTCTTCTTTTCTGATTTGTATTCCTTTTATTTCTTTGTCTTCTCTGATTGCTGTGGCTAACACTTCCAAAACTATGTTGAATAATAGTGGTGAGAGTGGGCAACCTTGTCTTGTTCCTGATCTTAGTAGAAATGGTTTCAGTTTTTCACCATTGAGGACAATGTTGGCTGTGGGTTTGTCATATATGGCCTTTATTATGTTGAGGAAAGTTCCCTCTATGCCTACTTTCTGCAGGGCTTTTATCATAAATGGGTGTTGAATTTTGTCGAAAGCTTTCTCTGCATCTATTGAGATGATCATATGGTTTTTCTCCTTCAATTTGTTAATATGGTGTATCACGTTGATTGATTTGCGTATATTGAAGAATCCTTGCATTCCTGGGATAAACCCCACTTGATCATGGTGTATGATCCTTTTAATGTGCTGTTGGATTCTGTTTGCGAGTATTTTGTTGAGGATTTTTGCATCTATGTTCATCAGTGATATTGGCCTGTAGTTTTCTTTCTTTGTGACATCTTTGTCTGGTTTTGGTATCAGGGTGATGGTGGCCTCGTAGAATGAGTTTGGGAGTGTTCCTCCCTCTGCAATATTTTGGAAGAGTTTGAGAAGGATAGGTGTTAGCTCTTCTCTAAATGTTTGATAGAATTCACCTGTGAAGCCATCTGGTCCTGGGCTTTTGTTTGTTGGAAGGTTTTTAATCACAGTTTCAATTTCAGTGCTTGTGATTGGTCTGTTCATATTTTCTATTGCTTCCTGGTTCAGTCTCGGCAGGTTGTGCATTTCTAAGAATCTGTCCATTTCTTCCAGGTTGTCCATTTTATTGGTGTAGAGTTGCTTGTAGTAATCTCTCATGATCTTTTGTATTTCTGCAGTGTCAGTGGTTACTTCTCCTTTTTCATTTCTAATTCTATTGATTTGAGTCTTCTCCCTTTTTCTCTTGATGAGTCTGGCTAATGGTTTATCAATTTTGTTTATCTTCTCAAAGAACCAGCTTTTAGTTTTATTGATTTTTGCTATTGTTTCCTTCATTTCTTTTTCATTTATTTCTGACCTGATCTTTATGATTTCTTTCCTTCTGCTAGCTTTGGGGTTTTTTTGTTCTTCTTTCTCTATTTGCTTTAGGTGCAAGGTCAGGTTGTTTATTCGAGATGTTTCCTGTTTCTTGAGGTAGGCTTGTATTGCTATAAACTTCCCTCTTAGCACTGCTTTTGCTGCATCCCATAAGTTTTGGGTCGTCGTATCTCCATTGTCATTTGTTTCTAGGTATTTTTTGATTTCCCCTTTGATTTCTTCAGTGATCACTTCGTTATTAAGTAGTGTATTGTGTAGCCTCCATGTGTTTGTATTTTTTACAGATCTTTTCCTGTAATTGATATCTAGTCTCATAGCGTTGTGGTCGGAAAAGATACTTGATACGATTTCAATTTTCTTAAATTTACCAAGGCTTGATTTGTGACCCAAGATATGATCTATCCTGGAGAATGTTCCATGCGCACTTGAGAAAAATGTGTATTCTGTTGTTTTTGGGTGGAATGTCCTATAAATATCAATTAAGTCCATCTTGTTTAATGTATCATTTAAAGCTTGTGTTTCCTTATTTATTTTCATTTTGGATGATCTGTCCATTGGTGAAAGTGGGGTGTTAAAGTCCCCGACTATGATTGTGTTGCTGTCAATTTCCCCTTTTATGGCTGTTAGTATTTGCCTTATGTATTGAGGTGCTCCTATGTTGGGTGCATAAATATTTACAATTGTTATACCTTCCTCTTGGATCGATCCCTTGATCATTATATAGTGTCCTTCTTTGTCTCTTATAATATTCTTTATTTTAAAGTCTATTTTGTCTGATATGAGAATTGCTACTCCAGCTTTCTTTTGATTTCCATTTGCATGGAATATCTTTTTCCATCCCCTCACTTTCAGTCTGTATGTGTCTCTAGGTCTGAAGTGGGTCTCTTGTAGACAGCATATATATGGGTCTTGTTTTTGTATCCATTCAGCCAGTCTGTGTCTTTTGGTGGGAGCATTTAATCCATTTACATTCAAGGTAATTATCGATATGTATGTTCCCATTCCCATTTTCTTAAATGTTTTGGGTTTGTTATTGTAGGTGTTTTCCTTCTCTTGTGTTTCTTGCCTAGAGAAGTTCCTTTAGCATTTGTTGTAAAGCTGGTTTGGTGGTGCTGAACTCTCTCAGCTTTTGCTTGTCTGTAAAGGTTTTAATTTCTCCATCGAATCTGAATGAGATCCTTGCTGGGTAGAGTAATCTTGGTTGTAGGTTTTTCTCCTTCATCACTTTAAGTATATCCTGCCACTCCCTTCTGGCTTGCAGAGTTTCTGCTGAAAGATCAGATGTTAACCTTATGGGGATTCCCTTGTGTGTTATTTGTTGTTTTTCCCTTGCTGCTTTTAATATGTTTTCTTTATATTTAATTTTTGACAGTTTGATTAATATGTGTCTTGGCGTGTTTCTCCTTGCGTTTATCCTGTATGGGACTCTCTGTGCTTCCTGGACTTGATTAACTATTTCCTTTCCCATATTAGGGAAGTTTTCAACTATAATCTCTTCAAATATTTTCTCAGTCCCTTTCTTTTTCTCTTCTTCTTCTGGGACCCCTATAATTCGAATGTTGGTGCGCTTAATGTTGTCCCAGAGGTCTCTGAGACTGTCCTCAGTTCTTTTCATTCTTTTTTCTTTATCCTGCTCTGCAGTAGTTATTTCCACCATTTTATCTTCCAGGTCACTTATCCTTTCTTCTGCCTCAGTTATTCTGCTATTGATCCCATCTAGAGTATTTTTAATTTCATTTATTGTGTTTTTCATCGTTGCTTGGTTCCTCTTTAGTTCTTCTACGTCCTTGTTAAATGTTTCTTGCATTTTGTCTATTCTATTTCCAAGATTTTGGATCATCCTTACTATCATTATTCTGAATTCATTTTCAGGTAGACTACCTATTTCCTCTTCATTTGTTAGGTCTGGTGTGTTTTGACCCTGCTCCTTCATCTGCTGCGTGTTTTTCTGTCATCTCATTTTGCTTATCTTACTGTGTTTGGGGGTCTCCTTTTCACAGGCTGCAGGTTCGTAGTTCCCGTTGTTTTTGGTATCTGTCCCCAGTGGGTAAGGTTGGTTCAGTGGGTTGTGTAGGCTTCCTGGTGGAGGGGACTATTGCCTGTGTTCTGGTGGATGAGGTTGAATCTTGTCTTTCTGGTGGGCACGTCCACGTCTGGTGGTGTGTTTTGGGGTGTCTGTGGCCTTATGATTTTAGGCAGCCTCCCTGCTAATGGATGGGGCTGTGTTCCTGTCTTGCTAGTTGTTTGGCATAGGGTGTCCAGCCCTGTAGCTTGCTGGTCATTGAGTGAAGCTGGGTCTTGATGTTGAGATGGAGATCTCTGAGAGATTTTTGCCGTTTGGTATTACGTGGAGCTGGGAGGTCTCTTGTGGACCAGTGTCCTGAAGTTGGCTCTCCCACCTCAGAGGCACAGCCCTGATGCCTGGCTGGAGCACCAAGAGCCTTTCATCCACACAGCTCAGAATATAAGGGAGAAAAAAATAGAAAGATAAAAAGAGGATAAAATAAAATAAAATAAAGCTATTATAATAAAAAATAAGAAAAAAATTATTAAGAGTAAATGTATTCAGAAAAAAAAATTTTTTTTAATTTTAAAAAATAGATTTATTAATTTTTTATAGTAAAAAGTAAGAAAAAGATTTTTAAGAAAAAAATTTATTAAGAAAAAAATTTTTAATTTTTTAAAATAAAAAATATGAAAAAACTTATTAAAAAATTTTTTAATTTCTAAAAATAGAAAATACGGAAAAAATTATTAAAAAAGCATATATTAGGAAAAAAAATTTTTTTAAGTAAAAAAAAAAAAAAAAAATGGACGGACCTAACCCTAGGACTGATGGTGAAAGCAAAGCTATACAGATAAAATCTCACCCAGAAGCATACACATATATACTCACAAAAAAAGGAAAAGGGGAAATTAATATATCCTGCTCCTAAAGTCCACCTTTTGAATTTGGGATGATTCGTTGTCTATTCAGGTATTCCACAGATGCAGGCACATCAAGTTGTTTGTGGAGCTTTAATCTGCTGCTTCTGAGGCTGCTGGGGGAGATTTCCCTTTCTCTTCTTTGTTCGTACAACTCCCAGCGTTCAGCTTTGGATTTGGACCCGCCTCTGCATGTACCTCACCTGAGGGCGTCCGTTCCCCGCCCAGACAGAACGGGGTTAAAGGAGCAGCTGCTTCGGGGGCTCTGGCTCACTCAGGCCGGGGGAGGGAGCGGTACGGAGGAGGCGGGGCGAGCCTGCGGCGTCAGAGGCGTTGTGACGTTGCAGCAGCCTGAGGCGCGCCGTGTGTTCTCCCGGGGAAGTTGTCCCCGGATCACGGGAGCCTGGCAGTGGCGAGCTGCACCGGCTCCTGGGAGGGGCAGTGTGGAGAGTGACCTGTGCTCGCACACAGGCTTCTTGGTGGCGGCAGCAGCAGCCTTAGCGTTTCCTACCAGTCTCTGGGGTCCACGCTGATGGCCGCGGCTCGCGCCCGCCTCTGGAGTTCGTCTAGGCGGCACTCTGAATCCCCTCTCCTTGCGCACCGCGAAACAAAGAGGCAAGAAAAAGTGTCTTGCCTCTTCGGCGGCTGCAGACCTCCTCTCCGGCTCCCTCCCGGCTCGCCGCGTCACGCCAACCCCTTCAGGCTGTGTTCACGCCGCCAACCCCAGTCCTCTCCCTGCGATCCGACCGAAGCCCGCACCTCAGCTCCCAGCCCCGCCTGCCCCAGCGGGTGAGCAGACAAGCCTCTCGGGCTGGTGAGCGCTGCTCGGCGCTGAGCCTCTGTGCGGGAATCTCTCCGTTTTTCCCTCTGCACCCCTGTTGCTGTGGGATCCGCGCTGATAGCCGCGCGGCTCGCACCCGTCTCTGGATTTCATTTAGGCAGCGCTCTGAATCCCCTCTCCTTGCGCGCCGCGAAACAAAGAGGCAAGAAAAAGTCTCTTGCCTCTTCGGCAGCTGCAGACTTTTTCCCGGACTCCCTCCCGGCTAGCACCAAAGCCCGAGCCTCAGCTCCCAGCCCCCGCCCGCCCCGGCGAGTGAGCAGACAAGCCTCTCGGGCTGGTGAGTGCTGGTTGGCGCCGAGCCTCTGTGTGGGAGTCTCTCTGCTTTGCCCTCCGCACCCCTGTGGCTGCGCTCTCCTCCGCGGCTCCGAAGCTTCCCCCCTCTGCCACCCGCAGTCTCTGCCCGCAAAGGGGCTTCCTAGTGCCTGGAAACCTTTCCTCCTTCACGGCTCCCTCCCACTGGCGCAGGTCCCGTCCCTATTCTTTTGTCTCTGTTATTTCTTTTTCCTTTTACCCTACCCAAGTACGTGGGGATTTTCTTGCCTTTTGGGAGGTCTGACGTCTTCTGCCAGCGTTCAGTGGGTGTTCTGTAGGAGCAGTTCCACGTGTAGATGTATTTCTACTGTATCTGTGGGAAGGAAGGTGATCTCCGCGTCTTACTCTTCCGCCATCTTGCCCCTTGTGCAGTCTTGATATTACCCGCGCTTTGATTTTTTTACAAAACTTGTGATCCTGGACAGGCAAGCGAAGCCTCAACTACAGCTGCAGAAGAGACAGATCAGATTGAACTTTCCAATTTGGGGTAGGAATTCCTTCCTTTCATTACTCCTCAATCATCCATAATGTATAATACATGTAAAGGTACTTCTAGGATACTTAAAAAACCCTCTTTCCTCCCATGCTGGCTGGCTTACAGAGAGCCAAGGGATCTTCTCAGGGAAGGCATAGATTCCTGGTGTTCAGTGATTTAGGCTAAATTACAGCTGCACTTATATTGGCAGGTGAGTCTGAGAGATGCTCAGATCAGCAGGAATTTAGCTTAAGGGAGTGACTTCCCCTCACCTGGTGGACAAAAAGAGTTCTCACAGGATTGTACAAACCGGATTCCACTGGCAGGTCATGGGCTCCTTAGGGCAAGGATTTTAGTTGATTCACTCTGTACTCCTAATCTCACAAGTATCTGGCAAATAGAGATGCCCAATCAATGCCTGTTGAATGAGTAGGGTGGACTCAGGGCTCCAGGGAGATCGGGAAGCCATCTCTTCATTCCCCTGCCTCCGGTGAGCTGCCAATAAAGCAAAAAAGCTCTCCAGTGTGAGTGAGGATGGCCTTCCAAAGCTTATTTATCCACACATTTAAGATCTTTCTCTAACTGAAAGCTACATAATTGCAGGTTAAGCTAATTTTATTGGACATAAATAAAAATGAATGGTAAGACCCTTATAACAGCTGTTTTTATATCTCAAGGCATTCAAACCTTCTCCAGCTTCTTTCCGTTTCTTTTTCTTGGTGGGCTAAATTATCCCAATTTCTTAAAAATTTCCCAGGACCCAAACTCAGAAGAGTATGATGAAGTTGGCTAAAGACATTTGAATTTATACTGTACCTGGTTTGGGGACTATGTTTCCTAGAATTATTCTGTTTTACGACAGGTCAGCATGTTTTAAGAATCAAAATGATTCAGAAGCTAGTCATTGAGATTGGGTTGTCTCCTGTAGCCTCCTCATTTCCCTTCAGTAGTGTTAGGGCAGACGGATGGCAAGAAAGGGATTCATTGAAGGTAAATCTTTTAATCCAACCTGGTATTATGGGTTTTAGAAAGTAATCCAGAGAAGTGGTGGCATCAAACTATGCATGTAGGTAAAGGGGTTTGGGTCACTTTATATCCTCAAATCATAGGCAGGTTCATTCAATTTCCCACAAAGGGAAAGAGAGGAGTCAGACCTGGAAAGAGTAAAGTATGATTATTTTTTTCTTCAAATGTGTATCAGCCAATCTCTTAAGGAAACTGGAACAGAAAAAACAGAGGAAAAATAAGTGAGGCTTCCCTTTTAATCAACTGAGCTGAATGAAGGGCTCTGAGCAACCATCAGCAAAACCAGCCTAGATTCCTAAGAGAAGGGGCGAAGAAAGCACGCACTGATTTTCTGGCCCCTGTCTAAGTGGAGGGCTTGGAAACAATCTGAGTGGGTGTGGCAACTACTCACCTCCAAAGTGTTCATGGTCTTAATGGTGGAACCAGAGAGCCTCGGGCCAGGAGTCTTCAGCAGCTGCCTTAGGATCCCATTCACTCAGTGCACAGAATTTAATTAAAAGATAGACTGAATTATGACCTGCCTCTAGATTGAGGTGGAAAATAATTTATTTTATAAACAGTAGGCTCTGGATTTACATCGTAGTTTTGGATAGAGCTTGGGATAGAAGGAGAAGCTCTAAAAGTCTAGGTGTCTGCTGAAACCAGGGCTTTTGCTCTGCAAAAGAAGGGGGTGATTCTTTGGAGGGGACAGGCACTCTTAGACAGGAGGGCCAGAGAGAAAGGAGAAGGGGAAAGAGGCAAAGAGGCTGGCAAGGTAGGATCAGGGTCCAAGGGCCTGGAGCTGTCAACAGATATTTTAGCAATGATGATGCCCAGAGCCTGGGTACAGGTTGTGTATGGACCACATCACACATCTAAGGAGAGCAATTCACTTTGCAGGTATGAATATTTGAACTTGAATATTTATTATGATGATTATCCACCAGATGTCAGTAAAGCATCTAATTCTAACAACATAGGAGGGTAAAGGCAACTTTCCAACAGACGAAATTGTCTCAAGGAAGGGGTGCTTTAAAAAAATTTGCACAAAGGAATAGTATGTGCTAGCAGAGCCCTGATTCTTGGCCTTCTTCCACTTACTATTTAAAATATCTCCCTCTTACACTTCTCCCAAAAGATAAAGACAAGAAAAAAGAAAGAAAACACTCCCAAATTTCCTACCCTCCAAGAAGCCATCATATCCAAAACCTGCAAAACAGCCTAACCAAATGGAACATAACTTTTACTGTACTCAGTTGCATTAGATCCACTTTAAGAGCTTTTCCTATGTTTCACTCATAACACATCATGCGTCACTTTGGGTATTTACAGTATGTATTCTATAATTATCTGTGTTCATGTCTCCTTCTCCTCGAAAGTTGTAAACCTCTTTTAAATCAGTAATTTATATTTTTATTTAAATTATGCATATTTGTAGTTAAATTTAAGTGTTATCAATAGTATTTGGCTTATAATAAAAACCAGCAGTCACCTACCCTACCCCACCCTAGTCCTACTAGGATTACTCCTTGGATGTACCACTTTCACCTCTTTTTCCTGTTTCTTTGGCTATCTACAGCCATACGTCTAAATACTTTGCTTCAATGTCTATTTCTTGATTAATCAGATTTTTCACTGCCTTCTTATTACAGTGGTTGAATATATGAGTCAGGCTAAGAACGTTAACTGATATAATAACCTCTCCATCATGCTAGCTTAACACAATAAAAGTTTCTTTCCAAAGTAGGTCATTAAAAGAGATGAGAAGATGTTCTCCACATCTTCAGGAACTCAGGGTCCTTTCATCCTTTGATGCCACCATCTTCAATATGTGGCATCCAAGTTCCCCTGGAACAGGAAGAGAGAACAAAGGATTAAATATGAGGGATGCGGGGCAGTCGGGAAAGAGTGGTGTTTGGAGAAGCAAAGGGAAGAAAGTGTATCTAGTTGGAGGAGTGATAAATTGTGCCAAGTAAGGAAAGAGAGAACTGACTATTGGATTTAGCAAGAAGGATGTCATTGGTAACCACGCTAAGACTGTGGGATGAAAACGTGAGTGGAGTGAGCCTACAAAAGGGAGAGGAGTTGGGATAAATGCAGAAGCATTGTAAAATGGTTTTGCAGCCCTTTCATGTGGAGAAATAAGGAGGGAGCTGAAGGAGCAAGGAGAGTTCAGCTAGTTTGTATGCTGAAGGGGGATGACCCTGTAGAGAGGATAAATGATAGGGTAGGATGGGGGGAGAATTCTGGAGTGGTTCTCTGAACTAGCTCACAGCATGGGGAGCTTTACAGCTGGAAGGCGGCCTTCAGTCACAGGAAGGAAGGGCACATGGTGTGAACGCTGTGGCAGGTGAAGGGGGAGACGTGGTGATGGGAGTTTGGGAGAGTTTTTCTTGGAACATGAGGCGAGGTCATTAGCTGAGAGTAAGGATGGGGGTCAGCTGAGAGGGTGGTTTTAAACTTTATTTCTTCTTTTTGAAAAATTAGTTTTCAGTCACTGTAGAGCGATCTGGGGAGGGAACACAGGTGTTCAACCTGCCATATTTAATAGGAAGCCCAATTATAAACTACTTAAAATTCCAATCCTACTCCTTTGCGTCTGTCAGGGTCTGAACCAGTAAACTCTCAATAAATGTTTGTGCAGCTGAAGTGAATTTTCTTCGTGGTCACAGTCAGCTTTTCCATTAAAAAAAAAAATGTTTCTTCCTTATCACTTCCACAGACTTGAGAAAATTGAAGATTAACCTGTTAAAGACAGCTTCTCCACCCTTTCTTGCTGGGTGTTTTTGTGTTTGGGTTGCCCGTGTTTGCAGGTGTGCACGCTGTTGATACACATCTTTGCAGAACATGGAGGGTCTGAAGCGACCCGGTAGCCAGCGGTTTGGGAACCTTGTTAGTTGCAGGTTGTCTCAGGGTGTGGCCACCAGCATCCTGCCTGAGGGTCAGAGCCAGGCCTCTGTGCTTCTGGGATGGGATGCCAGATATGGGCGCTTGTTCTATGATCTGGAGAAAGTAGATTGAAGTGCCACTCATGTTACTGTTTTTGAATTGAGATTTAAAGCATTTATAGGACAGCAAATTCAGAGGGTGAGGGAGCTGGTTATTGCCATGAGAGAGGACAAGTCTCCACTCTGTGAGCTTCAGACATTTACTTAAACACAAGAAGAACCTACATTTATGGAGGCTTATTTAATCCTGATGACTTCTGTTTGAGTATTATTATCCCTATTTTACACATAAAGACACTGAAGCAGGGAAGCTCAGTGACTTGCTGAGGTCAGACAGAAGTGAGAGGTGGGTTTTAAACCAAGGTGCATTGGCTCTGGAGCCCAAGTTCCTCTTAACCTCTGTGCTGACTCCCAGAGCCTCTATTTTCCTACCTTTCAAATGGGAATATGAGCATGTACCTTGCAGGGTCATGCTGAGAATTAAATGAGATAATGTATATAAAGTATCCGGCATATCATGGGAACTCTATAAGAGTTTTGTTAGTACTTAAAGTTGTTTTTCTTTTCTTTCTTCTTTTTTTTTTTAACAAGAAATATATACAAAGATGTTAATATTATTTGGTAAGAAATACACAGAAAAGCCCACTGATCTGCATAGTGATGGTTCTTATAGTTCTTTCCATTGTGTATAGTTTCAGGAATTGGTTTTTGGAGAATAAATTACAACTACAATTTATCTTGTACATTTTATTATTCCAATAAAAGCTCACAGTTCAATGTTTTTTTTTTAAAGGAAAGAAAACCTAATAATATTCAGAATAAAGTACTCCCTGATATTTTTCTCAGTTTTCATAAAGCATTTATTTTTCCACTACAAGTTCCTCATGTTTTCATTAGTAATCTGGAGTATTGGCAAGACCAGAACCATTTTCAACTGAAAAGTCATAAAATAAGATCACCAAACAAGGGGAACATATTTTAAATGAGGACTTGTAGGTTTCTTCTTTACTCAGCTCTTTTATTATTAATAGTAAAATGAGTGAGAGAAAAGTTGTCAGGTAAAGACCATGAATGTGGGTCAGAAGACCGGCACCTATCCCAGCTCTGCCTCTTACTGGTCATGAAATCTTGGGTAGGGAACCCAACTTCTCCATGGTCAATTTCCTTATGTGGAGTTGGAGATAAAGCTTTCCTAAGTACAGTCCCAGGAACATTGGTTCCATGAGATATTAGAAGGTGACAAAGAAGAAAGGGTTTCATGGTCAAATACATTTGGGAAATTCTACATTAGGCAATCCTAGATTAGACAAAGTATCTTTATCATGGGCCTTCTCAGGGCCTTTGGTATGTTAATAATACTTAATTTCCAAGAAAAGGATGTGGTATTGTCTAATCTTAATTCATCACAGAATTGCTTTGTCAAAGAGTATCTCTCACACTAGGATTATACATACATATATACATAATACATCTAATATACATAATAAGTATATATATAAATGTAAATATATGTAGATATAATGTAAAACTTTTTACAAATGTTAGTAAATGATAATCATTAACTATTCAGCCATTCATGTAATAAAGAACCAAGTAAATATCTCTTAACTAGGAGACTTTTCCCCATAATTTCTCTATACATTGTACTGCTGGGAAACACTACTGTTAAGTTACTGGTACAATTCTTATTGATCACTAAGCTTCACTCATAATCCCTTCTAAGTTTAAATGTTCTCACTATGGAATATAGGACTCATATATTAGCATAACTCACTATATGCACACCTATATGTGTATATATATGTGTGTGTATATATATATATATGATAATGATCACAGAATTGCTTTCCTTTGTCTCAAATCTGAGATGCTTATATCAAGAAAGATTTGTGACTATAGAAGACATAAGCAGACACAAGTAAAGGTCCCTAAAGTGTAGGGTAGGTATGAGGAAGATGACCTATTGTGCTTTTATTGTTCTTGAGAGATTGAGAGTCTATCAGGTAAAGGAATGGCTTATTATGTATCAAAATGTTGCCTAACTTAATCATCCAGTAGTTTAGGACTAGGATATGGTCTGCCCTTCTGCTCTCTTGTAAGATTGCCAGAAGAATCACGAGGTGACAGATAAACTACTGGCCAGGATCATTTTTTATTACTTCTTTCCCTCACCTCCTTCTTTTTAGTAAGGGAAGTTTTGAGTTAAAATGTGAATAAAAAAATAAAACCATAGACATTAATTTGCTGAATTCTGAACCAAATCAATGCACAAGATGATCTATTTTGGGTGTAAAACAAGGGTTTCAAACTTTGATCCTTTAAAAATTATATTTTTGTGTGTATGTTTCTCTTTGTATATAAATGTATACGGTAGTATAACATTAATCTATGAAAATAAATATTTGCTGTGCAATCAAAAGAATTTTAAAACTCTTTGGTCTGACTTTTGTAACTTTGTTCATTTCCATGAAATTTTATAACTTGAAGGTTTTTAATAGAAGATTACTGCATGTAAAAGTATTTAATGTCTTGAATCATATTCTGGATATGGATATAGATTGTTTTAATTTACTGTTGCCCTCAGGTCTATAGGTTCCCATGCCCTGACACTAAACACACATTATTATATGCCTAGTACTATTATTTTTCTCTCTTCTCCCTCACTTTTACATTAATCCTTATGTCTCTTGACAATTGCATTCCTCTGCCTGCCTCCATCAGTATTTCTAATTTATTTTGGGCAAGGAAACTAGATGAGCAGGTGTAATAGAACTGCATTTAAATGAACCCAATAGGCTCTAAGTAACAGGCCATCCTTCAATTATGTGAGTACAAGAGCTGAGAAGCAGGGCCTGAGGCACCTTCTGTGTTTCTTTCTAGAATAAGAATTTTGTTTTGGTGTGGATGTTTGCTCTTTGGATAAGTACATGTGACTGCAGTGATTAAAAAATGACTTTCTAAGAGTTACAGAACACATAGTACTCATTTTAGAGAATTTGGAAAATACAGAAAGGTACAAAAAAGAAAATTAAAAACTTATAATTTCAGTTTGGAATAACCAGTATAAACATTTACATGTATTTCTTCCTTTCTTATTTGCATATATATATGTCATATATCTATTTTGCGCATGTTTTACAAAATTTGGTTTATACTGCATTGTGAGTTTTGTATTACAGTTTTTCATGTGACATGTTAATAAGCATCTCCTATGTCATCACATTTTTTTCAAAATCCACATCCATGTTAGTGTCTAAGTTCCTCAAGTGAATGCACAATACAGTAACTTATCTAATTATCCCCAGTTATTGGAATGTTTGATATTTTACAAAACACTATGATAAAAAAACTTGTAAATAAATATCTGTCTACATTGTAAATCGTTTTTTAGGCTAAATTCTCAAATGAAAATACTGGATAAGAGATATGAAATGTGATGAGCATTCTTACAGCTAAATTGTTGTGCACGTCCTTAGTTATTTCTGTACACGAATTCTGTGAAGTGGAATTGCTGTTTAAAGAATATGCAGGTTTTGTTTAAGTATGTGTGTTTTTAAAATGGGACTAGGTCTTTCTGTCTTTTTTTTCTCATTGTGAAAGAAACACATGCTCACTGTAAAAAATATTCAGACACAGAAAAGCATGAAGAAGAAAGTAAAAGTCACCTGTCTTTCCATAATTCCTGTTGACATTTGGATTTTGTGCCGACATACAGAAATATGTGCACCAATGTGAGAAGTCACGTATACCTCCATCATTACAAAAATGGGATCCATACTCTGCAAACTCTGTTATATACTGATATTTTAAGAAAACACATTAAAGCATGGCACACTTAGAAAAATATGCACAAAACAGAAGTGTACAGCTGGATGAATGTTCACAAATAAACACCTAGATTAAGAAAAAGAAAAAATGTGGAACACTTCACCAGGTTGTATGTTATCCTTACCCAGGTGCCATGCTAACTCTGTATGATTCTAGTCTTAGTTTATGTGCTCCTGAAAGGAACACTTAAAATGTATCAGGGATACATTTTCTTGTTAACATTTGACTATAAGACATCATTGATTGTTAGTGTCCCATTGTTTTAGGTACTACAGAGAAAGAAAGAGAGAGAGAGAGAGAGTGTGAAAGGAAGGAAGGAAGAAAGGAAGGAAGGGAGGGAGAAAGAAGGAAGAAGAGGGAGTAAGAAAAAGGAAGAAAGCAAGCAACAGCTGCCACCTAAACTATAGCATAACACTTTGTTGATAGGACAGTCCTGTGTCATAAGCAGCTTCTTTTTTTAAAAATTGAGATATAATTGACATAAACATTATATTAGTTTTGGGTGTACAACGTAATGATTCAGTATTTGTATATTGCAAAATGATCACCACAATAAGTCTAGTTAGTATCCATCACCACACATAGCACATTTTTTTTCTTGTGATGAGAACTTTTAAGATCTACTCTCTCAGCAACTTTCAAGTGTACAATACGATATTATTAACTATAGTCACCATGCTGTGCATTACATCCCAGGACTTACTCATCTTATAACTGGAAGTTCATACCTTTGGGTCCCCTTCCCCCATTTTGCCCACCCTCCATCCCCGTCTCTGGCAACCATCAATTTGTTTTCTGAATCCATGAGTTTGTTTTTTGTTTGTTTTAGATTCCACCTATAAATGAGATCATACATTATTTGTCTTTGTCTGTCTGATACAACCAGCTTCTTGATGCTTTGAAATTTCCTTCATCTATTCTGAAGTTTGCCAGTTTCTCCACCCTTCAAGCTGGATTGTACGGTGTGTGGAGGCAATCTCTTTGCATTTTCTTATCTTTAGTCACTTTGGGTATCTTCTTTCTTGGGTCCCATCAAGCACTGGTTGTTTCTTCCCCAGAAAATATGAAATTATGGTCATTCTTCTCATGAAGATTATTTGCTTCAGTAATATTACATTTGTACTCTGCTTTTCTGTTTCCATATCTTTCTGCATACATTATATGATTTTGTTTCAATGCTGGTTATGCTGAAATCTTTTGAAAGACATTTTAAATAACAAACTCAACATGCGTGGTACCAATGAAGTGCATAACTCAATTTGAAATGACAACTATATAAAATCTTTGCTGGCGTTCATGCATGACCAAGCAGTTAGGAGGATAGCAGAACCTATGTGAAAAATGTAGGTCTAAGAGTCAATGAAATATAATATATACACACTATCACTTTTCTTATAATTGAGATTTTATTGGTTTAGCGTCTGGTCTGTTCACAGATCATATAAATAATCTATACACAATTTTTATGCCAGTCCTAACAAATCTAAAAAAATGTGGTTGCAGTCCTATTCTAACAAGTTACCCAGTCACTTCAGTTAAAATTTGGAGGCAAATTGTCCTTTGGAAGAGGATATCAAGTACTCATACGATAAAATATTGATAAATTGTTAGGTTAAAATCCCACTAATTCATGACTTAATAACATACTTACAATATACTAAAAAAAGTCCAATCTTTCACAGTGTATGATTAAAGCTGCAGTATAAACTGGGCTACTGCTACCAAAGATGTCACAGATGGCACTCAAGTCTGACCAAGAGCACCAAGATCAGGGAGCAGTTTGCTTAGAAAACTATTCTACCAAAGAGCAGCATGAAGTATAGAAGATCAGCAATGAAATGTTTGAGACATGCTAAATGCATGATTATGACTGTGAATTGCATTTAATTATGCTTCATGTTAAAGGATATAATCCTCCCTACCCCCAGCCTATGGAATGGTAAGTTGGAGCACAAGATGTCAAAGATTTCCTTAATTCAATATTCCTTGAATTCCAGGTTGTGCAGAAAAATAAACAACAGCACCTGATTTTACCTTTTAAGGAGAAGCATTTACACTTCTCTAAATAGATAAAAAAATTCGTAATTATTTTTAGGGTGTCTAAAAAGCATGCCTTTACAAGACAGTTGAACAGTAAGGGGAGAATGGAGACCACGGACAAGAGTTGGAATAGGATATTCATCATCAGACATGGCTTCTTTTGCTTCTGCTTCGCCACAGGGTGGACTCTCCTCTTTGTTCTGTTTTCTGCAGTTACATCTTCTTTAGTGTCTTCCTGACCCACTTTGGCCTGTTCCTTTTGCTCTTCTTTCACTTCTTTTGGTTTCCACTCTGAAGATCGATTCTTCCCTGTTGCCTTTTTGTAGCTTAGTTTCAACGTTTGCAGATACAGTTTGGTGTACCATTTCGCTCATCCCTCGGGGTTTCTTTGCTGCCCCTTGGGCTGAATTGCTCTGCCTCCTGGGCATCTTGGAGGACTGCTGCCACTCCTGTTGCTGCATTGCTGGAAACTACATCATCGTTTTTCATGGCTGCACAATAGTCCATCTCATGGGAGTGCCGTACTTTATTTATTAATCCTGAAAATGAGGGAAATTCAAGTCTTCTCTAATTTTTCACTGTTTGTAAAAGTCAAGACAGTAATTCTTTTGCTCGGATAATTATACTTTTTTGTATAACTATTACCTTGTACTACATTGGTCCCCAAAGGCCACTGGTCCTGAAAGAAGGACCAATAACCCAAATGTTATTGTGCATTTTATCGATTTTATGTGTACTTTTAAAAAGTTATTCAGATTGACAACTACTGATGGTGTCTGAGAATGTGTAATTCCTGAATCCTCGAGAATACTTTCCTGGGTAATACTTCATGTTTTACTGGCCTTATTTTATTGATTAAAAACACCTCTTCCAATATATCAACTTTTTTTCTGATTTGTATGTTGTAAATTTATTTTAGATTATCATTTACCTTTTCACTTAAAAAATTTTTTTCATAGCCTTTTTTTTGCCATTCAGAAATTCTAAATTTTTCTGAGTTCATTCTATTGATATTTTCCTAGACGGTTTTTGGATTTTATTCTCTTCTTCTGGGGCCTTCTTCTCTATGAGATAATATAAGTACTTTATTAGTCTATTTATTTGTATTGTTTCAAATTTAAAAATCCAATTGTGAATTTGATTAGAGTTTCATTCCATTAGATGTTAATTTGTGGATAATTGTCATATTTACAATCAAAATCTTTTAATCTGGGCTACAGTATATCTCTCCACTTTTTGTACCTTTCAGGTACCTCAGTAAAGTTCTGTAATTCTTTTCATATGAATCCTGTGCATTTGGTTTTGATTTTACTTTCAGTTATTTTGTCTTGGTTGCTGTGTGAAAGGAAAATCTTTCCTTAATATTTCTAACAAATTAATGCTGATATGTAGAAAAAATGTAAATGAGGTGAAGAATATTCTAGCGTCTCAGCAGTTGATATTAACTTTTGTTTGTATGAAGAGCTTGGTTTTACTGCAAAAAGACCGTAATAGTTGTGAAGGATAGAAATGATCATGTGGCTGACATTTATGTTTCATGAAAATGAAAAAGAAGCTTAAAAAAAAAAGAGAGTAGGTGAGGGACAAAAGAAAAGTTCTAGAATGTGGGCTCTGGAGAGCACAGCTCCTTGACCCCACTGACCCCAAATCATAGGTGTGTATTCAGCTGGAAGAAGTCAGAATTGGGCCTTTTAATTCTGGGGCCAAAAGCTGGGGTCCTGACTGCCCATGTTGGTACTGTTGGCAAGAGCCACTTAGGGAGGAATTGTCTGATGGAAATAACGTGTGCTATTTGGTGTCAACTTTTCAATTTGGCTACATGGTTAGCAAATTCTGTTCTCTTAATTAATAAAATTTAGTTTTAGGATCACAGTAAAATTGAGTGCAAAGTACAGAGAGTTCCCATATTCCCCCATCCTTCAACTTCTCCCAATGTCAACATCCTAGCAAATTCTAGTTTTTTTCAATATTTGTGGTGCTAGAGGATTATTTGTTGGGAAGTGGGATTTGTAGCGGTTTGAATTTTACATCAAGCTTGGCATGAAGCAAAAGCAGAATCTGCAAACGGGTATAATTGGATATCAAGGTTTTATTTATAATGGTGTTAGAATACATATGCATTTGATGTACATGAATTCAGATGTCTGCTCTGACAGGAAAGAAAAAATGAGGAAGAGAGAAAAGCAAAGAGATAATGATGTGAATGTTAGAAAATTCCATCCCCTATTCCATTTAATAAAGTTATATACAAGAGTGAACATCACAAAGGGGATATTGGACAAATTGTCTTTGCTGTACACATGGACAAGTGGTATGTATATCTGTCTCCTTTCTGTTGAAATTTTTCAATGGTAATTTTACAATACTAGATTTTTAGTCTTTTGTTATCTAGGTGAAAAATCATCTCCAAATCATATCATCTCCAAATGATTTTTCTCCTTTCTAATTTTTGTCTCTTTTATAATATTTATAACTCACTTTCTCTTTCTTAATACATAGATTAGAAATTCCAGTTTGAATAATGGATGTGAAAGCAAGTAATCTATTCTTGTTCCTAATTTAGTTACTGAGGCTATTTTTCATCATGTTAAGAATCTATTTTTCTAGTGTTGATTCATAAGGGGTTTTTTTAAAAAGAAAAATAGATTCTGAATATTATCAAGTATCTTTTCAATACTGATTAAGATGATCATATACTTTCATGCTTTGACTAATTTTATAAATTATATACATTTTTTTTCTTAACATTTAATCATGCTTGCATTCATGGAGTAAAGTCAACTTGGTAATGATATATTACTACTTTGGACTTTTAGATTTGAATTGCTTATATTTTATTTATAATTTTCACATCTATATTCCTAAATGAGATTGGTCTGTGTTTTTTTTCTTTATCTTTGTCAGATTTTGGATTAAGTGATTTTTATCTCATCTTTTCTGTCTTGTTTCAAGTCTGTGATTTCGATATCTAAAAAGTTCCTTTTAATACTATTATTATTTTTTTTAAATATAATGTTCATAAAGTTGAACATAAACATACCCTATAATTCAACAATTCTTCTATTAGGTAGAAACTCTGTTTCAAGTCTAAGCCTATTCCAATTCAGGTCACTATATTCCCAAACAGTGCACATGTGTATTAGGAGACATATAAAGAATGTTCATGGTACTATTGTTTATAATGGAAAAATATTGGGAAGTAGTGTGATTAGTTGTAAAATGAAAAAATGTATTGTATAGGCAATATTACACATCATCATGAATTACTTTCAAAAACAAAATACTGTGTAAAAAACACATAAAGAACAATATGTAAAGTATAACTCAATTTACATAAAAGCTCAAAACAAGCAAAACTAAACAATATATTGTTTGGGGATTTATCCATATGTATGTATAAAGAAATTACAAACAAAAGGAAAAAAAGCTTAATATAAAATCCAGATAGTAGAGACAAGGAGTGGGGGCTGTGAGTTGGGAGGGGCGCTCTAGGGGTTTCAAAATTACCAGTAACGTTTCTTTCTTAAGTTAGATTGTGGATAAATGGGTGTTTATTTTATTGTTATTGATTATGAACTGTCCATTTACATATATATACACCCTTTTGTATATCTCACAGTATTAGTTTCCCAGGGCTACTATAACAAATTGTCACAAAGGAGGCATCTTAAAACAACAGAAATTTATTCTCTGTTGTATGAAATTTAGTTCTGGCAACTAAATGAAGGTGTCAACAGGGCCAGGTTTCTTCTGATGGCTCTAGGGAAGAAGGCTTCCTTGCCTCGTCTTAGCTTCTAGTGGCTCCCAGCTATCCTTGGCTTGTAGGTGCATCCTTCCAATCTCTGCCCTCATCTTCACATGGCCTTCTTCCCTGTGTGGGTCTCTGTGTGTCTCTTTTTCCTTTAAGGACACCACCCTATAAGGCCTTCCTATAAGACCCACCCTAATCCAGTATGACTTCATCTTAATTTAACTAATTACATCTGCCAAGATCCTATTTCCAAGGTGACCAGTTCTGAGGTCCTGGGTGGACATGAGTTTTGGGGGAACACTATTTAACATACTACCCTTATGTATTTCATTTTTTAAGGAAATAAAAAATTTTTTTAAAAGCAGAGTAGTATAGGGCTACGAGTTTTGGGAATAACTTTGCAGCTTAAGTTGAGTGTTTCTCATTCTTTTTTAAAAATAAATATAATGGATTTTAGCTCTTAAAAAAAGTGTGTTTTTCCTCTGCAACCTGAGTTTACTGTTTCCATTTTCTCCAGTTACGTTACATTGTTTCCTAGGCTCCGTGTTGCTTTCTCCTATTTATTGACATTGAAGCAATGGAGGGCTAGTCAGGCTTGGTTCACCTGGCTAGGGACAGGGGTTGGCCTCAGTCCCCCTCATTGTCACCAGAATCCTGTCAGTGTCCTCTCAGATCTTAAGGGATGAGGGTGAGTGCTTGTGCATCACACCTGGCTAACTGTGCAGGCATTTTCTCTCCTTGTAAGGACTGTTGAATAACTGGATGCAAATGTAGTTCTTTTGAAACAATCTATCATTGTTTCTGTATCAGAAACAGTCAAGAAAAAATTGCAGTCTCTTCAGGACACTACTCCAGTGGCCATTCCTGACTCCGTCCCTCTCTCCTCCAAACCTCACACCTTGGAAGAGATCATTTTCTGCCTTGTCTAATTCAGCTCCTAGCCAGATTGCTTTCCATGTAGTTACAACCTCAGAATGGTGCAGGAAGCCAACTGACAATGCAGTTTAGGGAAGGGATGCCAGGGCCTAGTATGAAAAAAATAGTCTGATATTTTTCCTTCTTGTTTATTAAATTTTAAAAAATATTAAAAGAAAAGTTATAAAAACACTTGCCTTGATCATTTGAAATTTTCTTGGCCTCAGTTTTCAGAAAGCTTCATGGTTAAAGCTGGAACATAATGCAATTCTAAAACTGCTAGAAATGTGTCCTAAGGATGTAAAATTGTCCCTTTGCATTTATTTTTGTCATTGTTTACTTTATATACATATTCAAATACACACATGTACATTTTAAGCTATTGGATAACAAAAATTTTAAATCTGTGTTATTGTGCAGCAGTAGTTTCTTCATTTTCGTTGTTATATATTATTACATTATATAGAATATATTCAATTTATCCATTTTACTCTTAAAATTTTGTTCATATTTATATATATTTTTTCTTGTGGGATTGCTTTCTTTCTCCCTTCCTTCTTTCTTTCCTTCCTTTCTTCTTCCCTTCCCTCCCCCCTCCCTCCCTCTCTCTCTCTCTCCCTTTCTTTCTTCCTTTCTTTCTTTCTTTCTTTCTTTCTTTCTTTCTTTCTTTCTTTCTTTCTTTCTTCCTTTCTTTCTTTCTTTCTTTCTTTCTTCTTTTCAGTTTTACTGAGCTATAACTGACATACAGCACTGTTTGTTTAAGGTGCACAGCATAAGGATTTGACTTACATCATGAAATGATTATCACAATAAGTTCGGTGAACATCCATCATCTTGTACAGACACAAAATTAAAGAAATAGAAAAAAATTTTTTTCTTGTGAACAGAACTCTTAGTGTTTACTCTCTTTCATATATAACATACAGTGGTGTTAAATATATTTATCATGTTGTATATTACATCTTTAATACTTATTTATCTGATAACAGGAAGTTTGTACCTTTGACCGCCTTCATCCACTTCCCCTTCCCCCACCTCCCGCCTCTGGTAACCACAAAGCTGATCTCTTTTTCTATGAGTTTGTTTGTTTTTGAAGTATAATTGACCTACAACACTATGTTACTTCCTGTTACACAACACAGTAGTTGGATATTTCTATATATTTCAAAACGATCACCATGATAAGTCTAGCTACAGTATGTCTCCATACTAGGATATTACTTAGTTATTGACTATATTTTCCACATTTCATACCCATGACCCATTTATTTTGCAACTGGAACTTTGTACCTCTTAGTCTCCCACAACTATTTCTTTCCTCCCTTCACCCCTCTCCCCTCTGACACCACCTGTTTGTTCTCTGTTTCTGTAACTCTGTTTCTGTTTTTTTACCTTTGTTCATTTGTTTTTTAGATTCCGCATATAAGTGAAATCATACAGTATTTGTTTTTCTCTGTCTGACTTATTTAGCATAATATCCTCTAGGTCCATCCATGTTATCACAAATGGCAAGATTGCATTCTTTTTTTTTTATAACTGAGTAATATTCCATTGTATACATATACCACATCTTTAGCCATTCACCTATTGATGGGCACTTAAGTAGCTTCCATACCTTGGCTATTGTAAATAATGCTGCAATGAACTTAGGGGTGCATGTATCTTTTCTAATTCATGTTTTTGCTTTCTTTGGAGAAATACCTAGAAGTGGAATTGCTGGATCATATAGTAGTTATATTTTTAGTTATTTGAGCCATCTCCATACTGTTTTCCTTAGTGGCTGTACCAATTTAATTTCCACCAACAGTGCACGATGTTTCCTTTTTCTCTACATCCTTGCCAACATTTGTTATTTGTTGTCTTTTTGTTGATAGCCATTCTGACAGGTGTGAGATGATATCTCATTGTGGTTTTGATTTGCATTTCCCTGACGATTAGTGATGTTGAGCATCTTTTCATGTGCCTGTTAGCCATCTGTATGTCTTCTTTGAAAAAATGTCTATTCAGATCCACTGCCCATTTTTAATTGGGTTGTTTGTTTTTTTGATGTTGAGCTGAATGAGTTCTTTGTATATTTTGGATATTAACCCTTTATTGGATATATCGTTTGCAAATATCTTCTCCCATTCAGTAGGGGGCCTTGTTGTTTTGTTGATAGCTTCCTTCACTGTGCAAGAGCACTTTAGTTTGATGTAGTCCCATTTGTTTACTTTGCTTTTGTTTTCCTTGACTGAGGAGACATAGTCAAAAAAATATGACTAAGACTGATGTCAAAGACCATACTCCCTATGGTTTCTTCTAGAAGTTTTATGGTTCAGGTCTTACAATTAAGTCTTTGATCCATTTTGAATTTATTTTTGGGTATGGTGTGAGAGAGTAATCCAGTTTGATTCTTTTTCATGTAGCTGTTCAGTTTTCCCAACACCATTTATTGAAGAGGCTATCTTTCACTCTATGAATATATCACAATTTATCCATTTTACTCTTAAAATTTTTTATTGTGGTAAAATATACATAACATAAAATTTACCATTTTAATCATTTTAAAGTGTACAGTTCAGTGGCATTAAGCACATTTATACTGTTGTGCAACCATCACCACCATCTATCTCCAGAAATTTTCATCATCCCAAACTGAAACTTCATACCCATTAAACAATAATTCCCCATTCCCCCTTTTCCCAACCCCTGCCAACCACTGTTCTACTTTCTGCCTCTGTGAGTTTGACTACTATAGGGACTTCATATAAGTGGAATCGTATAATATTTGTCCTTTTGTGTCTGGCTTATTTCACTGAGCATAATGTTTTCAAGGTTCATATATGTTGTAGTATGTATCAGACTTTCCTTCCTTTTAAGGCTGAATAATAGTCTATTGTATAGATATACAGCATCTTGTTTATCCATTCATCTATTAATGGACACTTGGCTTGCTTCCACACTTTGGCTATTGTGAATATTGTTCATGGGAACATGGGTGTACCGATATCCACTCAAATTTCTGCTTTCTATTCTTTTGAGTATATATCCAGAAGTGGAATTGCTGGACCTTGAGATAATTCTATGTTTAATTTTTTGAGGAATCACCATACCATTTTCCACAGTGGCTGCATCATTTCACATTTCTACCCCTCCATTCTACTCTTGATGGACATTTGGGGGTTGTTTCTAGTTTGGGCTACTATGAATGATACCAAAAGCATGTTTATACATGTCTGTTGGTACACTTATGTACACGTTTTCATCAAGTATATGCCAGGAATATGTATGTATGCATATGTTCACCTCTCACAGAGAATCCCAGAATCCAAAGTACCAGTACCAACTGACACTACTGCCAGCACTGTGAGAGTTCCATTTGTTTCCATTCTTGCCAACTTAGCATTGTCAGTTGTTAAAATGATAGCCATTCTGATGAGTACGTAGTGCATCTCATCGGGACTAATGATGCTGAGTATCTTTCATATGCTTATTGATTTGGGATAGCCTCTTTCATGAAGTGTCTGGTTTAAATCTTTTGCTTAAAAAAAAACTGGATTGTCTGTCTTTTTCTTATTGATTTGAAAGAATTTTTTATATATTCTGGATATAAGGGTTTTTTGTTGGATATTTGCTTTGCAAATAGCTTTTCCTACTTGGTGGCTTGCCTTTTCACTTACGTACTATAGCTTAAAGAAACGTATTTGTTCCTGGAACTTCCCTGGTGGTGCAGTGGTTAAGAATCCGCCTGCCAATGCAGGTGACAAGGGTTCGAGCCCTGGTCTGGGAAGATCCCACATGCTGTGGAGCAACTAAGCCTGTGCACCACAACTACTGAGCCCACGTGCCACAACTACTGAAGCCCATGCGCCTAGAGCCCAGGCTCCGCAACAAGAGAAGCCACCTCAATGAGAAGCTCGCACACCACAACAAAGAGTAGCCACCGCTCACCTCAGCTAGAGAAAGCCCGCATGCAGCAACAAAGACCCAACACAGCCAAAAATAAATAACTAAGTAAATTTATATTTGAAAAACCATACTTCTTCCTATATATTATACAGTTTTGATCACACCTTAGAATTTTTTTCACTTACATTTCTGATTGGTTATCGTGAATCTGGATAAAAGATGTTAATTTATATATATTTATTTTGTAATTAGCCTCTTTACCAAATTAATTATGTGTTTTATTAAATCTTAAGTTCTCTAGGAATTTAATAATGTCACTTATAAGGAAAGAAAGATATTTATCTTCTTTTTCATATTCTGTTTATTTTGCTTTTGTGCATTAGCTAAATGTTTCTAAACATTATTGAGAAGTAGTGGTCATAGTATACATTCCTATCTTGGTCCTGATTTTAATGGAAATGACTTCCATAATTCACTGTTTAGCATATAATTTGCTGTGGTCTTTTCCATTTTTAAATAATGTCTTTCTATTTTACATTATGTGTAGTTATGGTCTCAGAATGATGCAGAAAGTAAAGTGCTAATTACAATTTGTAGAAGGGTCCAGTGTTGAACTAGAGCCAAATATTTGATTCCTCTGTTTCTATTAAAATAAACTTCCTTTAAGGCAGTGGCTCTCAAAAATTTTTAATAATTTCTTTTTTTTTTAACATCTTCATTGGAGTATAATTGCTCTACAATGGTGTGTTAGTTTCTGCTTTATAACAAAGTTAATCAGCCATACATATACAATTTTTAATAATTTCGACATCATATTTCAGTCTCTGTTTTTCCCATATATATTTGTGACACAATGTTTACCTTTTTATGTATGAGACAATCTGATGTTTTCTATTCTATTTTTTGTTTAAAATATATTGGTTGAGACCTACTTAATTGATTTTGTGATCCATTAATGGCTTGCAATCCATTGTTGGAAACATTCCTTCCTAAGTTAATAGGAGTCTCTTTTCTAGCCCTTGGGCTGAGAAAAGGTCCTAGGGGTAATAATTCATTGAAACACAGGGAATAGTTGAGGACACATATGTTAGTACTTCAAAATGCTATCCTTTCATGTGTTTGTTGGCAATCTGTATATCTTCTTTGGAGAAATGTCTATTTAGTTCTTCTGCCCATTTTTGGATTGGGTTGTTTGTTTTTTTGATATTGAGCTGCATGAGTTCCTTGTATATTTTGGAGATTAATCCATTGTCAGTTTCATTGCAGCACTATTTACAATAGCCAGGACATGGAAGCAACCTAAGTGTCCATCGACAGATGAGTGGATAAAGAAGATGTGGCACATATATATAATAGAATATTACTCAACCATAAAAAGAAACAAAATTTAGTTATTTGTAGTGAGGTGGATGGACCTAGAGTCTGTCATACAGAGTGAAGTAAGTCAGAAAGAGAAAAACAAATACCGTATGCTAATACAGATATATATATGGAATCTAAAAAAAGAAAAAAGGTTCTGACGAACCTAGGGGCAGGACAGGAATAAAGACGCAGATGTAGAGAATGGAGTTGAGGACACTGGGAGTGGGAAGGGTAAGCTGGCATGAAGTGAGAGAGTGGCATGGACTTATATATACTACCAAACGTAAAATAGATAGCTAGTGGGAGGCAGCCGCATAGCACAGGGAGATCAGCTCAGTGCTTTGTGACCACCTAGAGGGGTGGGATAGGGAAGGTGGGAGGGAGATGCAAGAGGGAGGAGATATGGGGATATATGTATATGTATAGCTGATTCACTTTGTTATACAGTAGAAACTAACACACCATTGTAAAGCAATTATACTCCAATAAAGATGTTAAAAAGAAAAAATACTGTCTTGCTGCGCTATTTAAAAATTAGAAAAGTTCAGAGGTTTTTGAAAATGGTTATGTGAAATTATTAGGCTTAATCACACTTGATGGCTCAGTTTCTTGAGTGAGTTGAAACATTTTTACTGAACTAATGACTATTTATTTACAAATTATAATTTTTCATATGGCATTGTGAAAACATTTTTTGGATTAAGTAATAAAAAATGGTCAATAATAGCTGTATTAGTCAACTATTGATGTGATAATACTGCATAACGAACAACTTCAGAATCTCAATGGTGTACAACAACAAACATTAATTTCCTCACCCACAGATCTGCAGGTTAGTTGGAATGGTTCAACTTTAGGCTAAGAGTTGGGTTCAAGTCTGTTCCTTGTTTTTGGACATCACAGAGAGCAGCTGCAAATCACCTGTTTTCCTCATGGAAGATGGCAGAAGTGCAAGATGGGGAAGCAAACTTATGAGAGGTCATTAAAGGCCTCTGCTCTGAAATGCCACACTGTCGTTTTGTTGACATTCCATTGGCCAAAGCAAGTCACATGGCTGAGCCCACCATCAATGGGATGGAGAGGTAAACTGTGGAGTCTGTTGACAGGATGAGGGAGAAAGAAAGAACTCTGAGCCAGTAATTCACCCTCCTACAATAGGCAACAGTTCCAGAACCATGTCTATTCTGTTCACTTATATCTGTACTCATAACAGTCACTGCTCAAAATAAGAAATAAATTGGCCCTTTATTTCATTATGAGAAAATTTAATTCCTTGATATGAGAAATTGCTTTTTGAAAACAGGGTTACATCTGCATTGTACAAGCAATTGTTTTCCAGTATATTTATTGAACATTTAAAGAAGAAGTTTTAAATATTTATGCAAGGTAGCCAGGGAAATGTGTCCTTTGGATAGTTTGTGTATTGCATTTTTGTAACCTCAGTGCATGCTGAATTTCTAGTAATAAATATCCAACCATGGATGAAATCAGAAAAATTTAATGACTCTCACATAGGAAAAAAGAAGGCCTCTTTCCTAATTCCCTTTATGATGAAGTTCTCACTTTAACTATACATTTCTTTCCCTGTGGGGCCACACAGTTATTTAATTAATAGAAGCTCTAAAATTGTGAAAATTAACTTCTCCTGCTTTGATTCCTGTCCTGAATGCAGTTGTAGAAAGATTTCTCAGTGTAATGAACAATGTGTAAGTCAATAAATGGAGCTGAATGATGGGAGAAGCCAGTGTAAAGTCGATTCTGTTCCCTCTTCAATGCTCTCTACCAGGGGTTGGCAGAACCATGGCCTGTGGACCAAATGTGGCCAACCATGTGTTTTTGTGAGTGAAGTCTTATTGAAACACAACCATTGGCATTCACTTAAATGTTGTCTATGACTGCTTTTGTGAGACATTGGCAGGGTTGAGTACTTGTGACAAAGATCATATGGCCCACAAAGGCTAAGATATTTGCTATCTGGTCCTGTACAGAAAAATTTGCCAACTCCTGCTCTATATAGTTATTATAATTAAAAGAACAGTTTTTAAAATGTAAATATTACAAAATATAAATGCTTTTGATTTCTTAAAAAACAAAATGCATAGCTTTTTAACATCTTTATTGGATTATAATTGCTTTACAATGGTGTGTTAGTTTCTGCTGTATAACAAAGTGAATTAGCTATATGTATAAATATATCCCCATATCCCCTCCATCTTGAGCCTCCCTCCCACCCTCCCTATCCCACCCCTCTAGGTTGTCACAAAGCATTGAGTTGATCTCCCTGTGCTATGCAGCAGCTTCTCACTAGCTATCTATTTTACATTTGGTAGTGTATATATGTCAATGCTAGTCTCTCATTTCGTCCCAGCTTCCCCTTCTACATCTGCGCCTTTATTCCTGCCCTGCCACTAGGTTCATCAGTACCATTTTTTTTAGATTCCATATATAAAATGCATAATTTTCACCCTTGCATCCACTGAGATTCTGATATTTGTAAGGAATATCTGACAACCCTTTTTTAGGGTAGATGAGTAGAAGTCAGCATGGTGAGGTCATGCTTCAGTAACAAACAACTGCATTAACACAGTAGGTTTGTTTTCTACTCCTGCTGAGTACTCATCATGGGGCAGCAGGGCTCATCCAGGATCCAGACTGTTGGAGCAGCCACTATCTGGAGAGCTTCTGGTCACCTTTGCTGAGGCAAAAGGAGTGTGGTTACTTGTGCACTGGGTGTTAAAGTTTCCATCCAGAAGTGGCACACATCACTTTTCTCAGACCAAAGCGACTCATATGGCTATATCTAATCTCAAGGGATTGGGGAAGCGCAATCCTATCATATACCCAGGAAAGAGAGAGAAATACTTGGTAGGCAGCACCAGTGACTGCTACTGTATGAAACAAACAATGGTCATTTCAGAAACTGGTTTCTTTACAGTAGGAAAGTGGCTACTAGCTTCATGGGCAGCAAAGGCCTAATGTCTCTGAGGTGGAGGTTTGCAAGGAAATGGTGGGGGCGGGGCACGGGGGGCGAGTAACATAAATTCCTTTTTACTTCCTTTCTCTGCTCTTCTGTTCCAGGGCTTCACCTATGCTTTGGTTAGTGTAAATTTTGTCTGGAGAACATTGGATTATTAATTTCCTTTGTTTCCGGTTTTACAGCAACTTTGCATCTTTTAGCCGTCATAAGTTTTTTTTTAAATTAATTAATTAATTTATTTTTGGCTGCGTTGGGTCTTCGTTGCTGCACGCAGGCTTTCTCTAGTTGTGGTGAGCGGGGGCTACTCTTCGTTGCAGTGCGAGGGCTTCTCGTTGCGGTGGCTTCTCTTGTTGTGGAGCACCGGCTCTAGGCGCGTGGGCTGCAGTAGTTGTGGCTCACGGGCTTTGTTGCTCCGTGGCATGTGGGATCTTCCTGGACCAGGGCTCGAACCCGTGTGCCCTGCGTTGGCAGGCGGATTCCTAACCACTGCGCCACCAGGGAAGCCCCATCATAATTATTTGATGTGCTGTTGGGACATTGAGATCTGGAGTCACTAGCTGGCCTGCACTTACCTTGAAAACTTTGCTACTCTTTTTCAACTCTACATTGTGCCAAACAAAAACATTTTAAAGTACATGAAAAAGCAAGCCAACGAAACCCACCATCTAGTGGCTAATTTTCAAACTGGTACTGGAAAAGAAGCTATTTATTTTTTAACCTCAAAATATTGTTCAGGGACAGAGATAAAACATCAAAATGGCCAGAAATTGAACACAAGTAAATTTGGTGTTTCAATTTCTTGGAACTTCTGTTTTGAAGAAGGTACTTTGTTTTCTCTTCCTTAACCTTCTAAATGGTTCCAGAGAGAACAGCCCTGTGTGGCATAATGAACACATCCAAGACAGTTTTCGAGGGAAAGGGATCCAGCCCAGTGTCTCAGTCTAGAAGAGGATGTCAAAAGGATCTGAGGTTACCTTGACCATTTTCTGTTGAGAGTCCATGGAAGGAGGCTGATGGGAACTGAAATGCCTATGTTTTAAGGGTTTGTGTGCCAGTTATAGATAACTGGGTTTTATTGAACCTGGTTTCTAGAAAGTTCCATGTGACGTTTATGTTCAATTTCTCCTTTCCTTGATGATGGAATTAACATCTGAGTCCCAAGGGGATAAACCATGCCAGGTCCAGACAAGTCAGAACCCATTAGAGGAAATTAAGATTCTAACATGAGGAATCAGGACTAAACTGGACCATGAGCCCCGGGAGGCCCCAGGTTTTTGATGGTTTTGTTCAAGGTGAACAAGCAGTGCCGGGCACATGGTAGGAACCCAAACATTCTGAATAAATAAGTCTCCAAGTCCAGAGGCAAGATTGAAGTTGGAATTAAAGAGCCAGGATATAACTGACAGGCAGGGATGAGATTTGGAGGAGAGAAAGCAGGTGAAAGACAGAGAATTTCAGAGTATTTCCTGTGGCTGAATGGGGTGTCGGCAGCTCACCTGAGTGTTGTGTGTCCTCAGCTCAAAGATGTGTCAGGTTGGTTTCAAAGGCCAGAGGTAAGGCAGACAAAGCAGGTTTTCAAAAAACTGAAGTGAAATGGATTTTATTTTGAGAATTTATACATTAGGAGTAAGCAGCATTGATGTAACGGGTTTTTTAATATCATACCTTCATTTTTTTAAACAAAAAAGTGCATGTTTAATTCATAAATGGAGATGGCTCGGCCCTTGCAGGAGCTCAGGGAAGGAGCTTCTCCAGGAAGAGAATAAAGAAGACAGGAAATGGAGATCCTACTCTGGCCCCATTTCTGATGACTGATCTGCAGTTTTTACTGACATTAGCAATTGTTATTGTCTCTTTGCATAATCTGCCGGTATGCATTTCTTCATTTCAACAAGTATGTCTTTAATCCCTGTGTTTATGCTGCCAGAGAATTCAGCACACTTCATTTTATCTGCAGTTAAAAACCTACAGTTTCAAAGGACTTTCATATACCAATATCTAATCCTTGAGGGAGGTATTATCCTTGTTTGGTGGTCAGCAAGGATGAGAAAGGTTACGTGACTTTGGTTCTCATGGAAAGTCATGAAGCTGTGGCTTGAACCCTAAACTTTTACAATTCAGTATTGTTTCCACGGTGCTAACCGCCATGACACCCCCCAGTGGAGGAAGACTCCTGGGTTAGCTCCTGAAGACCACGTTGCACAGCCTGGGCGAGCCGTCCAGGGCAGGGCTCAGTTCCTGGAGTGCACAGAGGTGAGTGCCTCACCGGTAACCTCTGCTTTTCTCTTGCTGCTCTGACAGGGAGGTGGCCATTGGGAGACTGCTGTCCTGTGGCCTGAGGAACAGCAGCAAAGTTTGTCTAAAGGGAGCCACTGAGAGGAAAGTAGGGATAGTCTAGCAATAGCTATGAATATGGCTTCATGATGAATGCTTTGGTGACTGAATTGGTATGTTTAGTCTTTTTGTTTTTCTCACTCTTGAGAAAAGTTGAAGAAAAAATGATGGAAGATGAGATCCTAAGTGTACAGGAGATGCTGAGAACTTATCTAAAAATGATCCTGGGACTTCCCTGGTGGTGCAGTGGTTAAGAATCTGCCTGCCAGTGCAGGGGACATGGGTTCGAGCCCTGGTCTGGGAAAATCCCACATGCCGTGGAGCAGCTAAGCCCGTGCACCACAACTACTGAGCCTGCACTCTAGAGCCCGCGAGCCACAACTACTGAAGCCCGTGTGCCTAGAGCCCGTGCTCTGCAACAAAGAGAAGTCACCTCAATGAGAAGCCCACGCACAGCAACGAAGACACAATGCAGCCAAAAATAAATAAATAAATTTATAAAATAAATAAATAAAAATGATCCTGACCAGCGTGACCTCAGGGGTGCCCATTTAATGCAGTATATCGAGACAGTAGCTATGGGACAGTATCTTTCCTGGCAAGGGATACATTAAAAATTTAAAAAAAAATTTTTGTGGGTATTTAATTTGACCTGTTTCTGGTGATTCTGGGCTGTTGAATGGTAAGGTGGAAATGCAGAAGATTCTCAGAGTACCTTCAGGGGCTTAAACATCCTGAGATGTGTAAGTGCTCAGGGACCACTTCCTCCTGGGTAGATGTAATTGTATTTGTGCTCACTTTTTAAGAAGCCTCCTTCCGGTGTCTGTTTTAAAATTTATGGTGGGGGACAAAATAATCTAGTCTGTCTGATGCCCCACTGATTTGGAGGTGTACCCTTCACTGGGCAAGGCCTGGAAGGGCTAACATGTCTGCCCTTTGGAGCTGTGGGCAGAGAGCCTATTTCTTCAGGGAAGAAGGAGGAAAAAAGGGGCGCCTTGGGGCTCTGGAAACCTGGTGGGCAGAGCCATGTGAAAGAGTACTCAGTGACAACTGCTCTGTGGCTGTTTCCCAGAGAATTCTGACCTGTTGTGGAAATCGATCATTGGAAAATGACTGTTGCCATGGATACTTACTGGTTTAATCTATCCAGTAAGCTACCTGTTTACAGGAACCACCTTTCTCTCGTCCTGTCCACGTGGTTCAGCTGGCCCTGCCCACCTGGACATACCTGATTATCCCAGTGTCAACATCTGACTAAGCCAGACCAATGAATTTCTTCCTGGTGTTTCCTGACTCTGAACCAGAGGGAACATCTGGTCACTCTCTCTCTTAGGTTGCTGAAGCGGCCAAATGGAAAGCTCAGAAGCTGTTGGCAGCCCCCTTATCCTCTCCATGGAAAGAGCAGGCCATCAACAAGAAAGATACACATGCTGAGAGAACGGGAGACTGCACGGCTTTGCAGGGCCTGGTCCTAGTCCTCCGGAGGTCCAGACACATTCTCTCGTCCTAGACATCGATGAGATCATCTATGATCTTTCTAGTAAGTCCCTGTTTTTGCTTAGACCAGTTGGGTTGGGTTTCTGGCTGTCGTCAACCATGGGCTTTGGAGTTGTAGTGGCTTCTCATGAGAAATGAAGAGGAGAACCACAGAAGAGGGTAAGCTCCTGAGTCTAGGAGTGTGGTTCGAACTACTCCTCCAGGCCTTTAATGTGGCCGTACATCCAGGAGCATGAGATGTGTTTGTTGGATAACTTACCACAAGGGCCTCTGGTTAGCTCAGGCCTTCCAGAAACTTCCTGGCTCCATGTAGTTGAACCTGTAATTGAGGACAATTCCAAATGTGTCACCTGGCAAAAGTGATGTGGAAGCAGAGTCAAAGTGTAAAAGACATGGGTGCAGAGTGCTGGTTTTCCCTAAAATATACCTTTCCTGCTTCTAGAACCCCAGACTTTAAGCTGGGAACCTAGTGGCCCAGCATAAAGACTTCATTTTCCAGCCTCCCTTGTTGGTTATATGAGCAGAATTGTTGTATGGAAGCTCCTAGCAATCTTCTTTAAAAGGCAGGCAACTAGCACTCTCTGTCTCCCTATTCTTTGTCCCTTCTCCACCTAGCTCTGGGGAATGTGGTTGTGAGAGCCAGTGCTTTAGCTGCCCCGGTGGACCATGAGGATGAGGCCAGGCCATGAAGATGGCAGAGTGGTGAGCTGGGTCCTTGAGGACACCATGAGCAGAGCGCCTGTACCAGCTTGTGCTGTCTACCTCTGGAGCTTTACTTGAGGGATAAATCCATTTTTACCTCATTTTAGCCATTGTTCATTTGGGATTCTATTACTTGAAATGTTACACAACCCTAACTGATGGTAGATACTGAGCAGTGGACACTCTTCTCCTATTTCCAGAATTGATGGGTGATCCATGGGAGTTATATGCAGTAGGGGAGCAATGTAAGAGTGATAGTTCTCCGCAAATATGTCTCTGGACTTCAAAGAATATGAATTCAGGACAGTGGCTGACTATGGTCATGAATTGAATAAAGCATTTTCCTCTATTATTCTCACCCATTTCCTGCTTTTAGAGGGCAATGGACGAACTCTTTAGAGTTTGAATAGCTTTAGAAAAAACTCCTGGTGATTTTATTGACTCAGTGCCCTTCATATAGACAGCCATACTCGAAGCCGCTAGGCTTCCATTTTTAATGGCCATGACCCATTTTAAAAAGGGAAGGCCTTTGAGAAAAGAAACTTTCCAAACTGCCTGGGCTTCCTTATAAATGAATCAACACAGGCAGGGCTCTCTCCATTAAGGCAGCATACAACCGCAATAAAATACGGTGAAAACACTTTTAGGCTATAAAATAATATACAAATGGAAGGTATGATTATGATTAAGATTATGATTATGATTATTATTGGGCATTCCTGTTATTAATATCTTCTGTGGATTATTGACAAAATCATTCAACTTGAAGATAGGGGGTTTGATTTTTATTTAATTTAATTAATTAATTAATTAATTTTTTGTTATATTTTATTTTTGGCTGTGTTGGGTCTTCGTTGCTGTGCGCGGGCTTTCTCTAGTTGTGGTGAGTGGGGGCTACTCTTCATTGCAGTGCGCGGGCTTCTCTTGCTGCGGAGCACGGGCTCTAGGCACACGGGCTTCAGGAGTTGTGGCATGTGGGCTCAGTAGTTGTGGCACATGGGCTTAGCTGCTCCGTGGCATGTGGGACCGTCCCAGACCAGGGCTCGAACCCATGTCCCCTGCATTGGCAGGCAGATTCTTCCCTGCACCACGAGGGAAGTCCCAAAGTGCGTTTGGGTCCGTTCTTCAGAGAGTCCAGCTGTGTGTGACAGACTTTACAGTTTGCCAAACATGTTCCCTTCATTGTCATTCTTTTCTTTAATCCTCTTAACAATTTTTCATTGCAAAAGAACGGAGGTTCAGAAAGCTTAAGAAATTTGCTGAAGCTCAAGCCCCATGGTTGGGATGGCTGTGATTGCGCTTCGACGTGAAGTCTGGGAGTGAGGGGTAGGTGGGAAGAGGGAGGGAGGAGACCTGCAGGCTTTAGAGGGGTGGGTGGCGTGGGCAGCCCACCCTCAGACAGCGGGTACAATCCATCCCACCGAGCCCGAATGGACCTTTTCAGCCCGAAGCCACATTTCCACCCGGTTTGCCTGGACACACCCCTCTCCTCTGAGGGCACTTTGCATCCTGACCAACCCCTGGCATTCTGGGCACATCTGCAGAGCTTGCAGGCAGAGCCTCTCCAGGCAGCTGAAGTGCAGCCGCCTCTTAGCAGATGCTGGTTAATAAAAGGCTTTGTTCTCCAGGTTCTTCTATTTTCAGCCACTGAATACAATCTATAAAGAAAAAAACCACACACACCCCCCCCCCCAGCCCTTATCAGATCTCTTATAATTATAGAATAAGGTGCCTGCCAACTCCCAGGGAGCTGGTTTCCATGGCGATGACAAGCTATTATATTCTAAAGGCCAAGCTAGAGCTCCGCCCCCTCGTCCTCCAGTGCTGTGTGTCTTGTTATTGCAGTGTTCCAAAATAAACTTGCTGCCTAATCGTAAATCCCATATAATTAGAGATGAGCTAATCGTTGCCCCACTACCTCTGTGTGGCCCACTCATCATGCCAGCAGTTTCTGGAACAGAGATGCTGACAGACTGTTTGATGTCAGAACAGACCTTCCCCCTGCAGGAAATGGGTGCAGCATAAATCCATGTATGGCTGGATTTGGTTCTCCACCCGGAAAGGCGCTCCGAGCTCTGTAAGCTGTCCTCATGCTTCAGCAGACGAGAGAGAGACCATGTAGGTAGTGGCTGGGCTGCCAGATTGGAGACTCTCTTCAGCTCTCCATGAAGGATGGCAGAGAAAGCCCATTGGAGGTGACAGAGAGCCCCAACTCTCATACTTTTTGGCCACCTGCTGTGACTAGGGCAGAACACTTGACCATGTGACATTTGGCAGGAAAGAAGTTTTCCCTACTCTCCCTCCCATTTCCTGCCCTGCTCCCTAGCTCCTTCGTAGACTTGAGTTTGCTCTTAGCACAATTTATGTCTTGGGCTTTTATGTTTTGTTCTTGTTCATGAGTGATCATTGTCTAGGTTTCAGCAGGTGGGGACCCCGGCAGGCATTGTTCTCAGTGAGAACAGTGACAAACTAGAGAAGTTCTCGGGAAAGTTGACTCACCTGGGGGCAGACAATAAAAGACCACAAAGGGAACAGGATAATTTCAGATGAGAGTTGCGGGGGAAATAAAACAGGGTTGATGTGTTAGAATGTGTTTGGGGTTTGGGGGCCTCATTTAATATCTGAGCAGAGACCTGGGGGACAAGAAGACCGATTGCAGTTCACCTGTTCATTTAGCCCAAATGCCCATCATGTCCAACCTGAGTTGCTACAGGACTTGGTGCCACTGCTTCCAGGTGATTCTTTGCTGGCTCTCTCTCCCCTGTGCCCCTCCTGAGTTGCTCTCTGCCCCCCTCCATCCAGGTGTCTGCTGGTTATCTTTAGAGCCACCGACGGGTTCTCTGGTACCTGTGTGGTCTCAGCCAGTGCTCAGCACGAGACTGGAGCATGGCAGGTGGCAATTTGTCAGGCTGGGCCTTCCCTGGCTCCCTCCCTGTGGGATCTCTTGGGGTGGGACTGGCTCCCCCTACAAAGACTGCAGGTGTCACCAGGTGGCCCCCTGCAGAGAGTTGCCCTCTCTGGGTCCAGGTATGGGCTCTCTCCCCTTGTTCCTCTAGGGTCAGGGCTTACAACAGCTTCCCACCATTGCTGGTCCAAGGAGACCTCGCCACCCTTGTGGTTTCTTACATTTGCCATCACCTGTGCAAACCGCGCAGTTGATAAACCTTGTTCTCCATCCTTGAGCAGGTTGGCCTCTGCCTTCCTGGCCCCTGATTCTGCCTCCCCGCCCCCCAGCCCTTATCCCAGCCTCCTTTCTATCATTTCTCCAATTGCTCACCCACTACCCAAGATGCTTTCCTGTTCCCCTCTGCCTGTTTTTAATCCTGCTCATTCAAGGACCAGCTCAAGTCTCACCTCCTCCAGATGCCGCCTCCGATCCGCCTTCACTTCTCCAAGAATCAGCCCCCAGGAGCTTAGCAGCTACTTCCTTGTTCCCTCCCTGTTTCCTGTCTGTGGGTTTTACTTCTCCAGCTAGACTTTCACCTTGTGCCAAGGACAGGACCATGTCAGGATGCCCTTCTTCAAGACTCACAGAGTGCCAGGTGCATCTTTCTGCTTGAGGAATTCTCCCTGGGGGCTGTGTTAGTCTGCTGCTGCCTGGGCCCCGCCTCAGTGTGGTGGGTTGTCGGCTTGTGAGTGTCAGGGCAGGGAAATAGATTTAGCTATTTCATCTGGTGTCCTGCTGGGTGGGATCTCGGAGAAATAGCACTACCTGGGGGTTGCACTTCTTTTTTATTTCCTAAGACATGGTAGGTAATTCCAAATACTTCATCTGTTTTCCTCCTGAAAATAGGAAACAAAAGCATGAAAGCTGTTTAGGAAAATTCATTGCAAACCCTGTCTACACAGAAAGGAGCAATTAATAGGGTGAAGAACAGTGGGACTGGAAATCCCAGAATGAAAGTGTGCATGGGAACTGGGTAGTAGGGAAAATGAGGAAGTGAAGATAAAGAAATGCTTCCAAGAGATCATAATACCTGGTCACGCAGGATCACGTAGGGCTTGCATTCAATATTTTTAGACTCTTTAGAACACAAAACCCCCAAATCCATTCAGATCAACAAGGAGTATGGCTTCCCAGCATGCTAATACATGGATATTTTTAAAAAAAATTAATTGACGCAATTGTCTGTTAATTGACTTTTGGGAATACCTTTGCTGCTTTATTATGATAAGGAGCTTTGCAGCATTCTGTCCTGTTCTGATACCTGCCCTGAGCTTGGGTTATCTAAAGCAAAGTGGGATTAATTTCTCTGGCCTCTGGCGGCCAGGGCAACTTGAGGTTTTGCTGGGGTGGGTCCGGTCACTACAGGTTGAGTTATAAAAGCAGGCTCCAGTGTGATTTTGCTCTAGGTGACATACAGCAAAGAGCTTGGATGATTTGTCCATCAGGATTAAAAATGGTGCATTGGTGATATTTCCTTTTATGAAAGGCAGGCACTTTGTTTGGTGGTCCTTCCAGGTAGAAGGTCTTGTTCAGACAACATCCTTGGATTTAATTCTGGATTTCCTTCCATGGGGTGTGGGGAGGAAGGCAGGACTGATTTGAGACTTTCTTAACAATGTAGCACATGAGAAGGGAAAAGAGAACTCTCCCACTTCAACCTAGAACAGCACACAGCTCTGGCCCTCTGAGTCCTCTGTGTACCCACAAAGATGCCTGGGTGGGCCGCCGTGTCCAGAGGACACATACGTATCCGTCAAGAGCAGAGTGCCATTTGGTAAAGGAATGACACAGTGGGAGTGGTGATCTGTAACAAAATGGTGCTTGTATGGCAAGGATGAGGTATATCTGATGGAGGGGCTTGGAGCAGCAGAAGATAAAAATGGCAGATGCCATGTGACATCTCAGATGTGACCTCTCAGCTTCATGCTCCAAGAACTGATAAGTCATAATCTCTGGAATTCCCCAGAAGTACTTGGAGTTGGAGGACTCTATGAGCGGCTGAGACCTATATTAGCAGATGGGATCAGGTGCCAGAGAAACATGGATGGCAAGCACAGTTAGGAAAGTTAGAACGGGGAGATACTTGACCAATTGGCGATATGATAATAATGGGTTTAGATTTTGCTTGCTGATTTTGACGTAACTTGGACATCCAAGTGAAGTGGTCTGTTTTTTTCCTCAGCACAGAGGGCATGATTGAATATTTGGAGTTTTAAAATTTCATATTTCCTTCAGAAGGGAGACCCTTTAAACATAAATCAGACATTTACACATTAGTATAAACAAAAGTTCTGCAAATAGGTTTTGGTAGGAAGGTAAAAATAAACAGCCATATATAAACACTACTGGAAAAGTGGTTATCACTGAGTAGAAAAATTCAGCCACAGAGGGAGCCTGAAGTAAGCAAGTCTATCTTCATGATAAAGCCCCGGACCTGCTCTGCTGTGGGCAATTATCTCTCCATCAGGACTACCCTTAATTTTATTTCCAAGCTTATGGGAAAACAAATCTATCCAAATGTATCTCCCTTAGACTCATATTCTATTATTATTATCATTCTACTTTTGGTTTCAATATATTATTCTTTTTTACATTATATCTTTATTTGCTTTATTAAAGTATAGTTTATATATCACAAGCTTTACTCATTTTAAGTGTACAAGACAATGATTTTTAGTAAGTTTACTAAGTTGTTCAACTATCACCACAATCCAGTTTTAGAACATTTTTATTACCCCTATGAGATAACTCATGCCCATTTAATGTTAATCCCCATTCCCAGGATTATTTTTTTGTGTGTGGAAAATGGAGTTTCAAGACATGTTTCAGGTTCTTCAGAGAAGTGAGTATCAGAGATTACCCTTGAATGTTGGAGTCTGAGTCCTAATCCTACCTCTTTCACTAAGTACTGGTGAGTTTTTTTTTTTTTTTTAACTATTTTGAAGATCAGTTGCTCATCTGAAAAGTATGATTCATAATATCTAACTTGTAGAAGTTTTCAGATGATTAGAGATAATACATATGAATGGCCTGATATATAGTAGGTGTTCAAATTATGAAATTATCTTATCATGAATACACAGATGCTTGCAATCAATAGAAATTGATTGGGCACAGGGACTGAACTACGGGGTTCATTATTTTCTATTTTGTAATTTAATCAGTGAGACGGGGTAGGGAGGAGAAAACACAATTTATTTGTCATAGATATTGGCTGCTTTGTGAAATCAAATGCATTTTAAAAAATCTTAATTTCTTTTGATTTGCTCAAAAGTTTTCCCTCTTAAAACTACACAGAGGTTTTCTTTCCAAATGTCTTCAGTCCCCCCTGACCTCACCCCAACTCAACCCTGTGTTCTACGCGTCTGTCTTGCTTTCTTCTGAAATGGATTTGAAAAAAATAAGACCCTGGCTTTAGCTCTTCAGAGCCCGTTAGTGATTTTCTCTTCTGGTATGAAATTTAAGATCCATAAGATTCAGTTGCCGTTTCCTGCGGATGTTCCGTTTTTATGTTCCAATTTCATATTTATTGCCATGTGAGTCAAGATCACAATAAGTTGCTCCATTGCCCTGTGTTATCAATATAGTGCCATCCATTTATGTGGGGCTGGTTAGCTACTGGCTGGGTGCCAGTTGCTCGTTACCCGGAAAATTAAACATGGCCACCAGGGGGCACCTTTCTCCCAGAGTCTAGTCCAGGGTCCTAATATGGAAAAGGTGAGAGAGGGCCAGGGGTGAGGCTGCTTCAGCCTTGGTCCTCTCCTTCCTCGAGGGATGCCACAGGTGAGGAGCATCCTTACGCCCAAACTCTCCCACTTGAGCCAATCCCCACACTGGGACAGCTTCCCAAGTGGGCAGGGGATGAATGGGACCTCCTTGCCAACTTTGAATTTCGGGGTCCCTCCATGGTTGCTTCTGGGGAAGGGTTTTTCTATTTGCTTCTCCAGAATCACTAGAAGGTGCTTATTCAAGATACAGGTTCTTGGATTTTGTTCTCTAGACAAAGTGAATCAAAATCTCTAAGGATGGGGTTCAGAAGTCTTGGCTCTCTACATGATTTGAATGCACGCCAGTTAGGGCCCTGAAAAGGTAGGCTGCTCTTGGAAAAACCTTTTAAAAAAATCAGGCTTTTCCCTTCCAAACCAAAACCCAAACCAAAGCAGAAGTCTTCAGAGAATATGCCGTCACCCTAAGTCTCCATGTTCACCTTGGTCCCCGCCGTGGCAGAGAACAATGCTTCCATGTCTGCCTGAGTTTGAGGGGCCCTCCAGGACTACTTTGAATTTCAGAAGTGGGATGAAGAAAAACAGTGTTGAAATCATTATCAATATTAATTAGGAAATGTAACTACTATCTTTGAAAAAGAAATGGACTTTGTGGTATTAGTTACCTGTGGCAACCGTAACAAAGTACCACAAACTGGGTGGTTTTAAAGAAGAGAAATTTATTCCCTCAGAATTCTGGAGGCTGGAAGTTGAAATCCAGGTGTCAGCAGGGTCAAGCTTGGCCCCTAGGGCTTTCCTCCCAGGCTCTGTGCCTTTCTCTTCGCTTCTGAATTGCAGGCAATCCTGGGATCCTTGGTTTGCAGCCACATAATTTCAATCTCTGCCCCTGTCATCACATGATCATCTTCTCCTGCGTGTCAATGTCTTCTTCTCTTCTTATAAGGACACAGCCACATTGGATTAGGGCTCACCCTAATGACCTTATATTAATTTGATTACATCTGCAAAGACCGTATTTCCAAATAAGGTCACATTCACAGGTACCCAGTGTTAGGATTTCAGTCTATTTTGGGGGGGGACATAATTCTACATATGTTGTTTCCTACAACTGATCTATCATCCTTTTAACTTTCCAGCCCACTGAGTCACAAGGAAAAACTAATTTAGTCCAATCCAGTAATATCAGTACAATCAAATAATTTAAAATGGCCTATTCATTCTCTGTAGGTATGACTCAGATAAATGCCCAGCCTTTCTTTTCTTCTTCCTTCCTTTCTTTCTTTCATTCCTTTCCTCCCTCCCTCCCTCCCTCCCTCCTTTCCTCCCTCCCTCCCTTCCTTCCTTCCTTCCTTCCGTCCTTCCTTCCTTCCTTCCTTCCTCCCTCCCTCCCTCCCTCCCTCCCTCCCTTCCTTCCTTCCTTCCTTCCTTCCTTCCTTCCTTCCTTCCTTCCTTCCTTCTCCATAGCATGCTATCTGGAGCTGTAGGTGATTGGGGTACCTGACTTCATGGTCCTAGGGGAAGGGGCAGACTTACTCTGTCCCCGGCTCCTGGCTGATCTCTGCTGCAGGAGGACTTCTCTGTTCTGCTCCAGCAATAGATCCCACTGAGTTAAGACAGGTCTTATCTGACTTTTTGGGTCTTATCCAGCATGGTCTTCTGGAATCCCATAATTTTGACCATTAGTCCCTGAAATTTAGAAATCTTCCTCATCATAAAGACCGGCTTTCAGGCTATTGTTTTATTAAAGAAACTGAGAAAATAAGCTTTGAGATTCCAAGTTGATCTATGGTCTTTTTGTTTCCAATAGCAGCCAACCTCTTCATCTGGTAGGCAATGACCCTGATGGTTTAGTCTCTGTCTGCAAGGGAACAAGAAATAAGACCATACAAAACCCATGTGGTGTGTTAATTATTACTGTGTAACAAACCACCTCAAACTCTGTGGCTTAAAACAAGGGTTGGCAAACTATGGCCCATGGGCCAAATCCGGCCCATGGCATGTTTTTGTATGACTTACAAGGTAGGAATGGTTTTATATATTTTATATATTTTACCTTTGAAGTGTTTAAAATACATAAAAAGAATACACAACAGAGACCATATGTGGCCTCTAAAACCTAGAATATTTACTATCTTGCCCTTCATGGACAAAGTTTGCTGACCCTGGATTAAAACAATAAGCATTTATTATTGCCCACAAGATTATGGGTTCTTTAGCTCCTGGACAGACTCTTTCATGTCTCTGAGGTCAGCTGTGGGTCAGACAGGCAACTCTGCTGATCTTGGCTGGTCTTTCTCACATGGTTGGAGGTTGGCTGGCTGTAAGTTGATCTAGGCTGGCTTTGGCTGAGATAAATGGGCTGTTGTCTATGAGCTCTCTTATCCTCTATCAGGCTAGCCAGGCCTTGTTTACTCCACAGTGGTAATGTTCTGAAAGAGACCAGAAATGAGCAAGACTTGGACTTGACACATTGTCACTCCTGCCACATTCTATTGGTCAGAAGTGCTGGCCCAGATCCAGGCTGGAGAAATAAACTCCATCTTGATAGAAGGAGCTGCAAAGGCACATGATAAAGGATGTGGGTACAGAAAGTGGTGAATAATTGAAGCCATTTCTGTAATCAATCTACCACATATGGGCTATTATTATTATTATTATTATTTTAACTTTTCAACCTAATTTATAGGCAAAAAATATAAAAGTTTCATAATACATATGAAGGAACACTTTTATAGATTGCTGGTAAAACCTTATATTGGTACAACTTCAGGAAAATAGAAATTCTTATTAATTAAAACCCAAATAAATTATGACTCAGCAATTTCAGTTTTAGGAAGTTACTCTACAGATAAAGTTTCATATATGGTCAACAATATTCAATGCTGCTTTTTTTTTTAACATCTTTATTGGAATATAATTGCTTTACAATGGTGTGTTAGTTTCTGCTTTATAACAAAATGAATCAGTTATACATATACATATGTCCCCATATTTCTTCCCTCTTGCATTTCCCTCCCTCCCACCCTCCCTATTCCACCCCTCTAGGTGGTCACAAAGCACCGAGCTGATCTCCCTGTGCTATGCGGCTGCTTCCCACTAGCTATCTATTTTACATTTGGTAGTGTATATATGTCCATGCCACTATCTCACTTTGTCCCAGCTTACCCTTATTATTTTCTAAATATTCTTCTAGTAGCAAAAAATTACATTTATCTATCTTTCCCAAATACTCCTTGTGATCTCAAGACTCACCTGTGTAGAAGTAGGTTTGATTTGATTTAGAGCATGGTAGAAACTTGTGCACCTTCCTCATAGGACTTGTAGGTTCTAAAACTCTAGGATTAAGATTTTTAAAATTTTATGCTAAGGATGTTCTCTTTTACCTTCAGTAATGTCTTCTCTTTCCAGTCCCAGATTCCCCCACCTGAAGGAGAGGAGGATTAGTTTAATATTGTTAGTTTTATAATTAACAATAGTTACAAATTTCCTATCCCTTCTGTTTATCACTTCTGAAATCTGAGCTGGTTTGGGGAAGCCTCCAGAGACAATCACCAGATACCTATCACCCTCATGAAGTTGCTGTGAGGTACCTCTTCTCAGGAGATTTTTAAGAAAAATTCTAAATTGGTGCCCAGGAGAACCATCTAGAATTTCATCCCAGTCAACCACAAGATGAGTTTACCCTCAAACTTCCCTTAACCCAGTTTTGAAACTCTGTGACTCATCTGTCCCTTTGTCTGGAGCCCCACAGTTTTTGCTTGATGCTGCTTGAAGAGGGAAAATAAAACAAACCACAAAGAGCCGAAGCACTGAGTTTTGGAGCCAGAGGGAATGTCCAATCTTTCTCTGAGACACGCACACTCTGCTGCCTTGAAGAAGTGGATGGCCAACTTCTTGGCTGTTTCTCATATCAGGGAGCTCACTACCTACTAAGACAGCTTTAATTAGACTAGGTTAATGTAGACTCTGCATATGGCTCCCAGATACCTGAAGAAATATCTAGGTCATGGTAGCCATTTTGTCTTTGGAACATGACTTAGAGGTCAGCATCTGGTTGGCAAAATAAAACTAAGCAAACCCAGGGACCTGCCTGAGGGAATGGTGGCCCCTACTCAGTCAGAGAAATGCTGTGATCTTGAGCATTCTTTCTAAATTCCAGTCGTAAAAATCAAGCCCTCACCGAAACTCTAAAAATGAGGCCTGGGAGGTAAATTCCTTGGTGGTTTCCCTAAAGACTGACAGCTAGTGGAGGGAGTGAGGGGTGTGCTGAGGACAGAGACCTGTGTTTGTTTAGTGCACTATTGTGAGAGCAAGAGAGAGAGGCTGGGGCCAGAGAAAGAGAGCTCTGCTTGCCGGGAAGAGGCTGGTGTGTGTGGAACAGGCTGCCTAAAATCATGCGGGTCCTGGTGGGTTTGAAAACTCTTTTCAAGGTTGCCGTGTGTGAGAGACACTGCTGATTACCTGCCCAATTGCCCACTATCCAATGTTCCCTTCTTCCTTCCTAGCAGAACCCCTTTTTGTTTGGGGCAGCTCTGTGCCCAGCTACGAACGCTCACCTTCCCCAATTCCCTGGCAGCTAATGGTGACTATGTGATGTCGTGAGTGAGGGCCAGCGAGGTGTGAGAGGATGTCTGCTGGGAATGTGGGGGGAAGACTTTGCTTCCTGTTACAGGTTCTGCTACCCCCCCATTTCCTTTTCCCTTCCTTCTTCCTTCTGCCTGTCCCGTGGAGGGGACACCAGGCGGTGCAGCATCTTTATGGCAACCACAGGCAACAGCATGGATGGAAATCGACACCCTCAGGATTCACCCCACAGCAGCTGTGCCAGCTCAGGACTGCATCCCTGGACTGCATCCCTGCTTTCTTTGTGAAAAATAAACCCCTGTGTGTCTAAGCCAACATCAGTTGGGCTTTTCTGTTACTTTCAGCCCAGTTCTCACTGATGTAGAACTTATACAGCGTAACTCCTTGAGGGTTTTTCTCTCTTTGGGTAATACCTGAGGGTCAAGTGTTGGCATCAGGCCTGGGTGACCTCAGAGATAGTCTTCTTCACAGTGTTGCTGGGTGGAAACTACAGAGACGAGACAAACAAGAACTGCTGTGTCTATGATCTGGGAGACTTCGTCTGGGCAGGGGGAGCTGTGAGTTGGCATGCGCGCACTGAGCCTACAGGATGAGCGTGGTGTAAAATGTTGGTGGGAAACCAAGGTGTTCTGTGCCACTGTATCTAGATGACCCCAACTCCCACCCTTGGTGCCATGCATGTCCCATGTGGGTGAGGGGGCAAAGGAAGCTGCACCCTTGAGTGGCTGCTGGGTCTGCTGATGAACTGAAAAGGCCATACCTGCTGTGTTCCTGGTTCTGTTTCCTCCCACAAAGCTGAGTGAACATGGTACAAGGTTGAAGTCTCTCTGTGTTTTGTGAGTCTGAATTGCCAACCCGGACCCATGACCACTTCTGGGCCAGACCAAGACCCTGCTGATTTCGTTAAGACTAATTAGCCACATCTTTCTCCCCCATTAACAATAATTATTTTATTAACCTTTTATGTAGTCTTCTGTATTGCCTCAAATATATTTTTTGGATGGGCTGGGGTATAAATGATTTTAATAAGTACAACTAAAAAACTTTTCTAATCAATGGTGATCACCTCCTGTTAGAATTGAAAATGTTGGCTCTTCAGGAAGAGTTGATGTGATGGTAAAGGGGCCATTCCACCTGTCGTGGGTGGGAAGGTGGCACTGAGAGATGAAAGGGGTGTGGGCCTGGAGGTCAGGGAGACTGGAAATGAAGTTCAGATGCTACCTTTACAGCTGCAAGGTCTTGGGAGATTTATTTAGCCTTGCTGAGTCTCAGTTGCTGTATCCATACATTGGGAATAAGTCTCTGCACAGATGAAATGAAACAATATAGATAAAATTGTCAAACAGTCCTGATCCAGGCACAGACATAGACTTCCCACCAATGTTAGCTCCCTCCTTTCTTTCAAGTCTATAATAATAATAATAACAACACCATCTGTGTCATGCTTTCCTCTTACAGTGGAGTGGGGTTAAGTGCCTGGATTCTGGTGTCAGACTTCTGGGTTCGAATCCTTGGTCTGCTCTTCGTAGCTGAATAACTACAGCTACATAGGGCGAGATATTTGACTTTTTGGTGGTTCATGTGCTTCATTTGTAAAATGGGGATAACAATAGTACCTACTTATAGGGTTGTTGAGAAGGTTAGAGAAGTTGAGTTATGTGTCTGGCACAATGCGTGGCACATACTAAGAGTTCAATAAGTGGTTACAAAAAAGAGAATGTTTACAAGAGCTCAGGTTTTGTCCCTTGGTTAGTACCACTTGCATGAAGCTGGCAGAGCTGGGGCTCAAAGCCTGGCCCCTTGACATTGAGCTTGTTCTGTGCCTGGCACTGTGTTCAGCATGAGGCATATTGACCATGAATAAGACACAACTTCAGCTTCTGTTTTCAAGGAGCTCAGGGTCTACAGACAGTGGTGTTTAGGAAATGAGAATGTCATGGTTCCTAGTCCTTTACTACCTTAAACTGTTTAGATTTCCCTCTCCCTAGGAACAGGGAAGGTGCCCTAGAATCTGAATAGATGGTCACCCGTGACAAGATGGTGGAGGCTAGAGGCAAATCCAGGAGATCCAGCTTGTTGTTTTCCCATCTCTGCTGCATCCGTGTGCGCTGGCGAGGTTCTTTCCCTCACAGATTTATGTAACTTATCATCACAGTCATGTCTGTGTGTTTTGCTGATGCCATTTAAATTCTGTTACTATTTAATACCAAGAACATCGAAAAAGAACATTTTGAGGGACTTGAAAAATCCAATTGGTCTCTTAGTAATTTGATTTGTAGGAAATTGGAGAAGATCGTATTCTGAATAGAGTGCTTTTAAATGAATCATCATGGCTTTCCTGCACAGGCACTAGATGGGCTCAGATGGGGAGCCCTGCTAAATCTCTCATTAGGTGGAGGATGCAGTCTGTGTTGGTTAGGAAAGGCTCAGCTCCATGTGGCAGAAAATCCAAAATAATAACAGCTTAAACAAGATGGATGTTATTTGTCTCTCGTGAAAAAGAGCTCTGGAGGAGGCAGTTTGTGGCTGACAGGTGTCTTCATGGAATCACCAGGGAGCCAGACTCCTTCCATCTCCTTGTTCTGCCGCCCTTAGAACGTGGCTTCCACCTGATGGACAAAGAAGCCATTCAGACTCCACCATCGCCACTTATGCCTGCATTCCAGGCACAGGCAGTGGGGAGGGATAAGAAGGGAGTTCAATCTTCTTTTAGGGCATTTCCCAAGAGTCATAAATTATACTTTTGCTCACACACTATTGGTCAACACATAGTGACATGGCCACATCTACCTGCCAGGAAGGCTGGGTGGCTTATAAACAACAGAATTTTATTTCTCATAGTCTTGGAGGCTGGAAGTCTGAGATAGGGTACAAGCATGGTCAGGTTCTGGTGGGGACCTTCTTCCAGGTTCCCAGCTTCCTGTTGTGTCCTCACATGCAGGAGAGCAGAGAGGGGAAACAAGGTCTCTCATGACTCTGACAAGGGCACTAGTTCCATTCACAAGGGCTTCACCCTCATGACCTCATCTAATCCTAATTACTTTCCAAAGATTGTACCTCCTAATCCCATCACATGGAGAGGTAAGGTTTCAACATATACATTTTCAGAAGACACAAATATTCAGTCCATATCAGCTGGGAAATTTACTCTTTATTCCAGGTACCCAGGTACCCAGATAAGATAGGTGGTATGACTAGGGAACGAGGGGAGAATGGATACTGGGGCTTAGCCAGCAGGCTTTGCAACAAATTTTTTTGGAGACCTGACAATACCTCTTTCTCTTCCAGCAAAGGTTTATTTGTTTGAGAGGAATAGCAGGGACCAGCAGCAGAGAAATCCCTCGTGCAGATGGAACTGCAAAAAGGACGCATGGGACTAGAAAAACAAAGAGACAGTTATGAAGTAGGGTGTAAGACAGAGTTGGAGAACCCTTGGAAATCATGGACGGCTGCAGGTCAGCTCCTTCAGGTAACACATGAAGATGTCGAGGGCCAGAAGGGTGAGTTGGCTGGTGTGTTGGGGTCACTAAGTTCACACTCTGGCTCCACAATTCACTAGAAGGACTCACAGGACTCAGAAAAACTATATACTCATAGTTTCAGTCTATTACAGTGAAAGCATACAGATTAAAGTCAGCAAAAGGAGAAAAATAGACTCAGGATAGAGTCCAGGAAAAACCAGGTGCGAGCTTTTAGTTGTTGTGTCCTTGTGTGGTCAATGGACAGGGCTTCATTTGCCTGGCTACGAGATGTGACAACATATACAAAGTTTTGCTAACCAGGGATACTCACCTGAGTCTGGGTGTCCAGGGCTTCTACTGGGGAGTTAGTCCCATAGGCAGGCAGTGCCTACGTGGCTGACCCCAGTTATTCAGTCTCCAGCCCACTTCTCAGGTCAAACTGATAAAGAGTGGCAAAGACCCCCACCATAAATCACATTGTTAACAAAAACTCTCTGGTGTGGCCCCAGGCATTCAGAGACACTCTTATCAAGCAGGACTGTCCCATGACTCAGAGGTTATCGCCCAGGAGCTGGTCAAGGGCCAGTCTTGAAGACCTTTACAATATGCAGGGTTTGGGCAGCCCAGGCCTGCTGAGCTAATCCCTTACTGCACACTTGCCCACGGTCATACGCCTATGGCAGAGCCAGGTCTAGAATATTCATCTCCTTGGAGGACAGTCAAGGGAGTTGGCTTGCCCGTGGCAGAAGCAGGTCTAGAGTGCACATCTCCTGACCCGCATGCAGTACACCAACAGGGTTGAAAGCATGATCGGGACAATCTCCATTCAAATTGGCTCTGACACTTAGTGGCTGTTTGATTTACTCAGATTGCTTATCTGCAGATGTGATGAGGAGAGAAACGGCTACTCAGCATTTCTGGGAGGGCTAAATACATTCATTAACACAAGGTTCTCAGAACAGTGCCTGGCATAGGATATGTGCTCAACAAGTGAAAGCTAGTATTGTTATTACCATTCACATCACGTTGCTATTCCTCAGTCTCTTCTTATGTATGCAGAAAGCCCCGGAGCTGGTTCAGAACCTGGCTGTTGACAAACACCTGCTTGGCCAAGGCAGGATCTCTTCCTGGAAGGTCAGCCACTGAGCAGCAAGCTGCCCAGGACATTCTGGGCCCTCTGCATCACTGAAGACTGAAGTCTCATCCATACTTGGCATTGCCCATGTTGCAAAGATTCCCTCAACATTCACTCTAATCCTGTTTTCTATAAGGTAAAGCTGCTGTGTATACATTCTAAAAAATCTGTTTTTAAAGTGGGTGCTCCCTGATCTTTTCTCATTTTCAGAATCATCTCAGATAAACTTTTTCCTTCTGAGGTGATTCTCTGCAATGCTTCAATGTTCTCTGTGTTTCTGTAGAGAACGCATGCCTGGTTAGTTTCTGTTGTTTGGTCAAACTCAGCCCCAAAGACAGGAGCAAAGGATTCTGGGATCCCTTCCCTTATTTGCCACTATCAGGCTTGCAATTCTGGGAAAGTCACTTCTCTGGGCTTCAGTTTGCTCATTCCTAAATTGAGGGGGAGGGGAGAGAGGGATGCTAAGGGTCTTCCTCTTCTGTGCTCAGATGCTGAATGTGAACATGCTTAATCTATCTTGGGCCATTTAGTCATCACAAGTATACATAAATCATGTGTGTGTGTGCGCGCGTGCACACACGTTCCTGGAAGACAGGGACACAGCAGGGACTCAGCTAATGCTGTTTATTCCCCCATGTTCTCTGTTGCTGAGCAATCCTGAATCACAGGCCTGTCAAAGGGGAGGCTGTTTGTGCTGGGGTAAGAAACTCTCAGCTGTGCTCCACCCCCTCTCTCCATGCTGTAAATGTCAATGCACTTGGAAGGGCTGGACGAGAGAATCTCCAATTTTTTCAGAAGCTATGAAGTCGCCTTGGAACAAAGATCCTCAAGTTGGTGGGCACCCCCCTACAATCCTGACAATGAAAAGCTGCATTTTACCCAGGGCCATTAAGCTGGATTTGCAAAGATGTGTGCTGGGTGGTGTTTAAGAAGAGAAGGACCCCAGAAAGGAGAAGACAAGACTCCCGTTGGTGCCTTCCCTCTCCCTCCCTCTCTCTCAAGGCTGTTCTTTTCAGAACCCAGGCCCCTGCCCCACTGGCTTCCTAAATTCTAGAGGAAGTGCCAGCCCTAGCAGGTATGGAGCGTGCCTGCATGCCTTAGTACCCCTCACTGCCCTGCGTAGCAGGCACCTTGCTCACTTCATTTTCAAGAGATTTAAAAAAGGAAACAGATGCTCCCCATGAAGCCTGAATAGCAGCATTTCTATCACTGGTTGTCATGACATGGGCTGACATGGGAGCAGCCTTGGAAACGGGGCTGACAGTTTGATGGGTTTTATTTCGGTGCAGATTTCTGCAAAGAGGCAGCTGCTAGAAATGCACCCCTGGTGGCTGGGGAGGCTGAAGGGGAAACAGGCAGGCGGTGGGAATCTAATGCTGCAGCCCATCTTGACAGCAGCAGCCCAGTGGGGCTGCCCGTAAGGGCTTTGCCCAGCACCAGCACCAGCACCACTGATGGCTGATTTCGGGATCTCAGTGCACCTCATACTCACTCAGCATTCTCCCTGCTCACCACTCTCCCTCTGGAGGGGCCCATCTTTGGTCTCTGTCTGAGAAATGGAGGCAGACATCAAATAAATTACCCTGAGATGAGGCTGGTCGAGGCAGCAGAGGAATCTGGAATCCCTATTCTTGGTCCTTGGTGCCAATCACTCTGAAGCAGAAAGAGAAGACAAAGTAGCATCATTTCCTCTTCCATTCTTAACCCCACTTGATGTTCTAACATGAGGTACCAGTGCATGTGACAGAGGACTTATTGACAAGGAAAGCAAAACGAGGCAGGATTCCTTCCTCCCAGCTCTGTGCTTCTATTCCCTTGTACCCTCTCCCGCCAGGGTCTGTGAGATCTAACTTGGCAACAGATGGAATCAACCAACCATCTGCTACCCTTCTCTCTTTCACACTCTGGCATCCTATTTTGTTCCCTCTGAGCCTTGAGGATTGGGAAGCCCATGAACTACCATCACATATTCATTCCACCAACATTAGTTGGTCCTGTGTGCTAGATACGCCCTGCTACATGCTGGAGCCACCAAGCTGAATGATGCATGCTTCCTGCCTTTCAGGATCTGAACATCTGGTAGGGAGGACTGACATGCAAAGAAGTACTCTTAGGAAATACAAATTAAAGACCAGTCTGTGATGCCATTTTACACACCCCAGATTGGTAACATCTAGAAAGTCTGAACATATTAAGTGCTGTTGAGGGTGTAAAGCAACCTCTCTCATACCTTGCTGGTGAGAGAGTAAATTAATACAAGTACTTGGAAAATCATTTCATATTATTTAATAAATGGGAAGATGAATATATGCTATGTCTAGGCAAGTCTATGATTAAGTATGTACCCAGGAGAAATTCTTGTGCACATACTCACAGTAGCAATGTTTCAAACAGTAAAACACTGGAGACAACCCAAATGCCTATCAAGAGTAGGATGAATAAAACCATTTTGGAATATTATTCAGCAGTGAAAATTAATGCACTACTACTACACACATCAGCATGCATGAGTGTTACTAACAAACTGTAGAACAAGAAAAGCAAGTCACAGAAGAATATATTGAACATGATGTTATATAAAGGTCAAACATGGACAGAATTAAGCTACATATATAATAAATGTATTTTTAAAAACAGCAAGGGAATGATAACCACAAAACACAGGAGAGTGCTTACCTCTGGAGTGGGTGGGGTTCAGAGGGGCACAGTCATAAATGAGTTCATGGCCGAGCCTTTGCACAAGCCTACATCTAGAATGTTCATGATATCCACATGGAGATTTCCCTCATTAAAAAAAAGTTTTATGCAGCTGCTATCTATTTTACATTTGGTAGTGTGTATGTCAATGATACTCTCTCACTTCATCCCAGCTTACCCTTACCCCTCCTCGTGTCCTCAAGTCCATTCTCTACCTCTGCCACTAGGTTCATCAGAACCATTTTTTTTCTTTTTTTAGAGACCATATATATGTGTTAGCATACGGTATTTGTTTTTCTCTTTCTGACTTACTTCACTCTGTAAGACAGACACTAGGTCCATCCACCTCACTACAGATAACTCAATTTCATTTCCTTTTATGGCTGAATAATATTCCATTGTATATATGTGCCACATCTTCTTTTTTCTTTTTAACATCTTTATTGGAGCATAATTGCTTTACAATGGTATGTTAGTTTCTGCTTTATAACAAAGTGAATCAGCTATACATATACATATATCCCCATATCTCTTCCTTCTTTCGTCTCCCTCACTCCCACCCTCCCTATCCCACCCCTCTAGGTGGTCACAAAGCACTGAGCTGGTCTCCCTGTGCTATGCGGCTGCTTCCCAATAGCTAACAGTTTTACATTTGGTAGTGTATATATGTGTCCATGCCACTATCTCACTTTGTCCCAGCTTACCCTTCCCCCTCCCTGTGTCCTCAAGTCCATCTGCGTCTTTATTCCTGTCCTGCCCCTAGGTTCTTCATGACCATTTTTTTTCTAGATTCCATATATATGTGTTAGCATACAGTATTTGTTTTTCTCTTTCTGACTTACTTCACTCTGTATGACAGACTCTAGATCCATCCACCTCACTACAAATCACTCAATTTCGTTTCTTTTTATGGCTGAGTAATATTCCATTGTATATATGTGCCACATCTTCTTTATCCATTCATCTGTCGATGGACAGTTAGGTTGCGTCCATGTCCTGGCTATTGTAAATAGAGCTGCAGTGAACATTGTGGTACATGACTCTTTTTGAATTATGGTTTTCTCAGGGTATATGCCCAGTAGTGGGATTGCTGGGTCATATGGCCGTTCTATTTTTAGTTTTTTAAGGAAACTCCATACTGTCCTCCATAGTGGCTGTATCAATTTACATTCCCACAAACAGTGCAAGAGTGTTCCCTTTTCTCCACACCCTCTCCAGCATTTATTGTTTGTAGATTTTTTGATGATGGCCAGTCTGACCAGTGTGAGATGATATCTCACTGTAGTTTTGATTTGCATTTCTCTAATGATTAATGATGTTGAGCATTCTTTCATGTGTTTGTTGGCAATCTGTATATCTTCTTTAGAGATATGTCTATTTAGGTTTTCTGCCCATTTTTCGATTGGGTTGTTTGTATTTTTGATATTGAGCTGCATGAGCTGCTTGTAAATTTTGGAGATTAATACTTTGTCAGTTGCTTCATTTGCAAATATTTTCTCCCATTCTGAGGGCTGTCTTTTGGTCTTGTTTATGGTTTCCTTTGCTGTGCAAAAGCTTTTAAGTTTCATTAGGTTCCATTTGTTTATTTGTGTTTTTCTTTCCATTTCTCTAGGAGGTGGGTCAAAAAGGATCTTGCTGTGATTTATGTCATAGAGTGTTCTGCCTATGGTTTCCTCTAAGAGTTTGATAGTGTCTGGCCTTACATTTAGACCTTTAATCCATTTTGAGTTTATTTTTGTGTATGGTGTTAGGGAGTGTTCTAATTGCATTCTTTTACATGTAACTGTCCAGTTTTCCCAGCACCACTTATTGAAGAGGCTGTCTTTTCTCCATTGTATATTCTTGCCTCCTTTGTCAAAAGTAAGGTGACCATATGTGCATGGGTTTATCTCTGGGCTTTCTATCCTGTTCCATTGATCTATATTTCTGTTTTTGTGGCAGTACCATACTGTCTTGATTACTGTAGCTTTGTAGTATAGTCTGAAGTCCAGGAGCCTGATTCTTCCAGCTCCGTTTTTCTTTCTCAAGATGGCTTTGGCTATTCGGGGTCTTTTGTGTTTCCATACAAATTGTGAAATTTTTTGTTCTAGTTCTGTGAAAAATGCCATTGGTAGTTTGATAGGGATGGCATTGAATCTTTAGATTGCTTTGGGTAGTATAATCATTTTCACAAAGTTGATCCTTCCAATCCAAGAACATGGTCTATCTCTCCATCTGTTTGTATCATCTTTAATTTCTTTAATCAGAGTCTTATAATTTTCTGCATACAGGTCTTTTGTCTCCTTAGGTAGGTTTATTCTAGACATTTTATTCTTTTTGTTGCAATGGTAAATGGGAGCATTTCCTTAATTTCACTTTCATATTTTTCATCATTAGTGTATAGGAATGCAGGAGATTTCTGTGCATTAATTTTGTATCCTGCTACTTTATCAGATTCATTGAGTAGCTCTAGAGGTTTTCTGGTAGCATCTTTAGGATTCTCTATGTATAGTATCATGTCATCTGCAAACAGTGACAGCTTTATTTCTTCTTTTCCAATTTGGATTCCTTTTATTTCTTTTTCTTCCCTGATGCTGTGGCTAAAACTTCCAAAACAATGTTGAATAATAGTGATGAAAGTGGGCAACCTTGTCTTGTTCCTGATCTTAGTGGAAATGGTTTCAGTTTTTCACCATTGAGGACAAAGTTGGCTGTGAGTTTGTCATATATGGCTTTTATTATGTTGAGGTAAGTTCCCTCTATGCCTATTTTCTGGAGGGTTTTTATTCTAAATGGGTGTTCAATTTTGTTGAAAGATTTTCCTGCTACTATTTAGATGATCATATGGATTTATTCTTCAATTTGTTAATATGTTGTATCACATTGATTGATTTGCATATATTGAAGAATCCTTGCATTCCTGAGATAAACCCCACTTGATCATGGTGTATGATCCTTTTAATGTGCTGTTGGATTCTGTTTACTAGTGTTTTGTTGCGGATTTTGCATCTATGTCCATCAGTGATATTGGCCTGCAGTTGTCTTTCTTTGTGACACTGTCGTCTGGTTTTGGTATCAGGGTGAGGGTGACCTCGTAGAATGAGTTTTGGAGTGTTCCTCCCTCTGCTATATTTTGGAAGAGTTTGAGAAGGATAGGTGTTAGCTCTTCTCTAAATATTTGATTGAATTCGCCTGTGAAGCCATCTGGTTCTGGGCTTTTGTTTGTTGGAAGAATTTTAATCACAGTTTCAATTTCAGTGCTTGTGATTAGTCTGTTTATATTTTCTATTTTTTCCTGGTTCAGTCTCGGAAGGTTTTGCTTTTCTACGAATCTGTCCAATTCTTCCAGGTTGTCCATCTTATTGGCATAGAGTTGCTTGTAGTAATCTCTCATGATCCTTTGTATTTCTGCAGTGTCAGTGATTACTTCTCTTTTTTCATTTCTAATTCTATTGATTTGAGTCTTCTCCCTTTTTTTCTTGGTGAGTCTGGCTAATGGTTTATCAATTTTGTTTATCTTCTCAAAGAACCAGCTTTTAGTTTTATTGATCTTTGCTATTGTTTCCTTCATTTCTTTTTCATTTATTTCTCATCTGATCTTTATGATTTCTTTCCTGCTAAATTTGGGGTTTTTTGTTCTTCTTTCTCTAATTGCTTTAGGTGTAAGGTTAAGTTGTTTATTTGAGATGTTTCTTGTTTCTTAAGGTAGGATTTTATTGCTATAAACTTCCGTCTTAGAACTGCTTTTGCTGCATCCCATAGGTTTTGGGTTGCCGTGTTTTCATTGTCATTTGTTTCTAGGTATATTTTGATTCCCTCTTTGATTTCCTAAGTGATCTCTTGGTTATTAAGTAGTGTATTGTTTAGCCTCCACGTGTTTGTATTTTTTACAGATTTTTTCCTGTAATTGATATCTAGTCTCATAGCATTCGGGTCGGAAAAGATACTTGATACAATTTCAATTTTCTTAAATTTACCAAGGCTTGATTTGTGACCCAAGGTATGATCTATCCTGGAGAATGTTCCATGAGCACTTGAGAAGAAAATGTATTCTGTTGTTTTTGGATGGAATGTCCTATAAATATCAATTAAGCCCATCTTGTTTAATGTATCATTTAAAGGTTGTGTTTCCTTATTTATTTTCATTTTGGATCATCTGTCCATTGGTGAAAGTGGGGTGTTAAAGTCCCATACTATGATTGTGTTACTGTCTATTTTCCCATTTATGGCTGTTAGTATTTGCTTTATGCATTGAGGTGCTCGTATGTTGGGTGCATAAATATTTACAATTGTTATATCTTCTTCTTGGATTGATCCCTTGATCATTATGTAGTGTCCTTCTTTGTCTGTTGTAATTGTCTTTATTTTTAAGTCTATTTTGTCTGATATGAGAATTGCTACTCCAGCTTTCTTTTGATTTCCATTTCCATGGAATATCTTTTTCCATCCCCTCACTTTCAGTCTGTATGTGTCCTTAGGTCTGAAGTGGGTCTCTTGTAGACAGCATATGTACGGGTATTGTTTTTGTATCCATTCAGCCAGTCTACATCTTCTGGTTGGAGCATTTAAGGTGATTATCGATATGTATGTTCCTATTACCATTTTCTTAATTGTTTTGGGTTTGTTATTGTAGGTCTTTTCCTTCTCTTGTGTTTCCTGCCTAGAGAAGTTCCTTTAGCATTTGTTGTAAAGCTGGTTTGGTGGTGCTGAATTGTCTTAGCTTTTGCTTGTCTGTAGAGGTTTTAATTTCTCTGTTGAATCTTAATGAGATCCTTGCTGGGTAGCGTAATCTCGGTTGTAGGTTTTTCCTTTTCATCACTTTAAATATGTCCTGCCTCTCCCTTTTGGCTTGCAGAGTTTCTGCTGAAAGATCAGCTGTTAACCTTATGGGGATTCCTTTGTATTTTATTTGTTGTTTTTGCCTTGCTGCTTCTAGTATTTTTTCTTTGTATTTAATTTTTGATAGTTTGATTAATATGTGTCTTGGCGTGTTTCTCTTTGGATTTATCTTGTATGGGACTCTCTGCTCTTCCTGGACTTGATTAATTATTTCCTTTCCCATATTAGGGAAGTTTTCAACTATAATCTCTTCAAATATTGTCTCAGTTCCTTTCTTTGTGTATTATTCTTTCTCTTCTTCTTCTGGGACCCCTATAATTCGAGTGTTGGTGCATTTAATGTTGTCCCAGAGGTCTCTGAGACTGTCCTCAACTTTTTTCATTCTTTTTTCTTTATTCCACTCTGCAGTAGTTATTTCCACTATTTTATCGTCCAGGTCACTTATCCGTTCCTCTGCCTCAGTTATTCTGCTATTGATTCCTTGTAGAGAATTTTTAATTTCATTTATTTTGTTGTTCATCATTGTTTGCTCTTTAGTTCTTCTTGGTCCTTGTTAAAAGTTACTTGTATCTTCTCCATTCTATTTCCAGGAATTTGGATCATCTTTACTATCATTATTGTGAATTCTTTTTCAGGGAGACTGCCTATTTCCTCTTCATTTGTTTGGTCTGGTGGGGTTTTACCTTGCTCCTTTATCTGATGTGATTTTTTGTGTCTTCTCATTTTGCTTAATTTACTGTGTTTGGGGTCTCCTTTTCACAGGCTGCAGGTTCGTAGTTCCTGTTGTTTTTGGTGTCTGCCCCCAGTGGCTAAGGTTGGTTCACTGGGTTGTGTAGGCCACATCTTCTTTATCTATTCATCTGTCGATGGACACTTAAGTTGCTTCCATGTCCTGGCTATTGTAAATTGTGCTTCAGTGAACATTGTGGTACATGCCTCTTTTTGAATTATGTTTTTCTAGGGGTATATGCCCAGTAGTGGGATTGATGGGTCATATGGTAGTTCAGGGAGATCAGCTTGGTGCTTTTTGTCCACCTAGAGGAGTGAGATAGGGAGGGTGGGAGGGAGACACACGAGGGAGGGGATATGGGGATATATGTATACGTATAGCTGATTCACTTTGTAATACAGCAGAAACTAACACAACATTGTAAAGCAATTATACTCCAATAAAGATGTTTAAAAAAATGTTTTATTGAAACATAATTGAAATAAAATGAGCTACACATATTTAAAAGTTTCAATTTGATATATTTGATATATTTTTCAAACTTGTTTTGGTTATTCTAACTCCTTTGCGTTTCTATACAAATTTTAGTTTTAAATGCTTGAGGATTGAGCACACGTTAAAGTTTCTTTTATAGGGTGCTTCCAAGTACAATGATATTTATTTGGTGAGAGAGGTGGTGGTGCAAAAGAGGAAGCAGAGGATCCCAATGCTAAGTAAGTATGAGGACCTGATGCCTGATGCCATCAATCAGAGGAGGGACAAATTCCCTGCCCTCCTGAGCCAGCACGGCAGTGGTGTCCATCCACAAAACTTTGGGAAACTCCCTATGCATCCCTAGGCACTGAATGGCACTGTTGTCCTGAATATTATCCTAAACATTCTCTCTGTTGGCCTCTTTGAGGATGTGGTGGTGACAATACAGTGAGAGCCAGATAGAGCCAGAAAGGGGATCCCAGTCTCTACTTCTAGATTCTTGCGTAGCTTCTTCATGGCTCTGTCTCTTGTGAGAACATTATGGAAAATGAAGTCAAAAGCAATTGATCCGCTAGTGTGAGAGACCCCTTGGATTCAACTTCTCTCTGCCTCAGCCAGAATCATTAGTGAACAGGATGAAGGTTATGGTTCCTCTCTTGCCCTCAAATGCATGTATGCAGTCATGCACTGTGTGTCAGAGAATCCAGGAAGGCAGCTGTGGAGGATATGTGTCATCTTTTGGGTGTCTAACATCCAAATCCCTCTCTTCCTTTAATACCCTTTAATACCCTGATTTCCTAACAAATGCTGGAGAGGGTAAGGAGAAAAGGGAACGTTTCTACACTGTTGGTGGGAATGTAAATTGGTGTAGCCATTATGGAGAATAGTATGGACGTTTCTTAAAAAACTAAAAATGGAGTTGCCATATTATCCAGCAATCCCACTCCTGGGCATATATCCAGAGATACATGCACCTCAATGTTCATAGCAGCACTATTCACAATAGCCAAGACATGGAAACAACCTAAATGTCCATGGGCAGATGAATGGATAAAGAAGATGTGGTATATATACACAGTGGAATACTACTCAGCCATAAAAAAGAATGAAATAATGCCATTTGCAGCAACATGGGTGGACCTGGAGATTATCACACTAAGTGAAATAAGTCAGACAGAGAAAGAAAATACCATATGATATCACTAATATGTGGAATCTAAAATATGACACAAATGAACTTATTTATGAAACAGAAACAGACTCACAGACATAGAAAACAAACTTATGGTTACCAAAGGGCACAGGGTGGGAGGGATAAATTAGAAGTTTGGGATTAGCAGATACACACTACTATATATAAAATAGGTAAACAACAAGGTCCTACTGTATAGCACAGGGAACTATATTCAACATCCTATAATAAACCAAAATGGAAAAGAATATGAAAAAGAATATGTATGTATATGTATAACCAAATTTCTTTGCTGTACACCAGAAACTAATACAACATAGTAAATCAACTATATACTTTAAAAAAGAAAGAAAGAAAAAAATAACCTGATTTCCTACTGGAGCAACTCACTACTATATGTCATCTTGGTGGTGGGCAATTCCTGGTGACAACTACTCCCTTAGCTTACCTCCATGAAAGTCAACAGAGGCCAGATTCTTTCTCTACTTTGTTGGAGAGCCTGGGGACAAGCATATGACCTAAGCTTGACCTGGAGGACATGGGTTCCTGGTACATTGGATCTGGAGTAAATGAAGCCAAGATGAAGAGAAGTGTGAGGTGAGAACCTGAGCTGTGGCAGAGGCTGGGGCAGGCCTGTCTATTCATGCATGGTCACATTTTGGTGTCCCTTACACACTGCTTGCTGCATAGAGGATGCTCAGTGAATGTTAAATGAATCATTGCATAGATAATAATACTGTCAGCAGATCCCATTTCTCCCAAACAAAAACACTGTCTAGAATCATAGACTTGTCAAGCTGGAACAGAGCTTTGTTTTTCATTCTCATCTAATTCAAGCCCTTCATTTTGCTGGTAAGTAAAGAGATACCCAGGAAGTCCGAGGGACGTGGCCAAAATTGCAACCCTACAACTGCTCCCCAGGTACAGGCAGAGCTGGGCTCTAAATATTCAGACTCCCAGTTCATTTTTCTTTCAACTACTCTATCTCCAAGCCTTTAAAACTATATTTAGATATTGCCTATTTAACTAGCATACCCAGACATAAATATATTTATAGCAGAATCATTGAAAATGGTGCCAGTGGAGGGCAGTCTTGATACCAGCTGAGGTTCAGAGAGGAGTGACTCAAGATATTAATTAATAGGACTCGAGCTGGTTATTAGTCTAGGTGGGTTATATTTAGCATGAGTTACAGGATCCCAAAGCATCTTCACTCTCTTCATTTTCAGATCAGAGTGTGTTATAAGTTGACTTTCCTGAGTCACTTAGGGGGCTTCCTGAAACTGGCCAACACCTTGACTCTTTTGACGAGACCACTGGGTTTGTGGGTTCAGGATGAACTTCTAGAACCTAGAACACAAGTATGGCAGTTTTCTAAAGACATATGCGCTGAATGCAGATTTGCTTCAGCAAATGTAGCCTGTATGAAAAAGGCTTTATAGTTGGTTGTTAAACAAACAGCCTAGTGACCAAATGTCCATACTTGTTACCAGGCAAATAAGATAGAAGCTTTAGAAATGTCCAAGACTGTATTTACCCAAAAGTGTTGTCATCAGTCTTAAACAAATTGTATTGTGTTAAATCTCCGTGAAGTTTGTAGCAGCTTCTTTTTGAGTTTGGTATTGATTAAGGAAGGTAAAATCAGCTGTGAGAGAACAGGCCCTGGAATCTGAACACAGATATCCTCAGTGTGAGCATCTGAATTTGGGTCCCTCCAAATATAGACCCTGAGACAAGGAATTGGGTCCAAGTGGTTTATTTGGGAGATGGAAAGAAGGAGAGGGGAGAGAGAGACAGGAAAGAAGGAAGAGCCAATAAAAGGTGTGACCATGGGCAGATTACTGCTGCAGGCAACCGAGGTTCAATCCTGCTGGGGATCCTTTGAGAGATGGTGCAGATTACACCTCAAGTTCTTCCCACTGCCTGGGAGGAAGATGCTGGAAGATGGAAGATGCCATAGCCAGCAACTCTTGCTCTTCCTTGATAGAGGGTTGCTCCTCAGGGGGTCAACTTTCTGGCATTCTGCCTCAAGGTGACCTCTGAGGTTGGCCAATCCTGGAGGTAGGGAACCAATGGCCTATGCTACACTAAGGAAATACTATTCCAGTGGCTTGGAGAACATAGGATCTTTGTATAGCACTTTACAATTCTCCTTTTCTTTAAACATCACCATGACGACCACCACAAAATAGAACACCTAAAGTTAGTAATAATTTAAAATTTCAGAGAATGTGGACTATACAAGAGATTTGCATTTCCATTCAATAAGAAAGCTTTACAGGAAAAATTCGATACTCTAAGTTGATTCTGGCTCTTTATAGTCCATATATGTGCTATTAGTATTGATTTCTCTCTCTTAACATCTTGCATAATTATAGTACAATATCAAAACCAGGAAATTGATATTGATGATATTGACACAATCCAGTTGCCTTATTTGGATTTTACCAGTTTTACATGCACTCATCTGTGTATAGCTAGTCTTATGTAATTTTATCAGCTGGGTAGATTTGTGTGACCACCACCACATTGAAGGTGCAAGATAGTTCCATTCCAAGTATCCCTTTATAGCCACAACAACGTCCTTCTTCTCCCCCTCCCCACTGATCAGTGCTGGCAACCCTTAATCTGTTGTCCATCTCTATAATTTCGTCCTTTCGAGAATGTTGTATAAAAGGAATCATACAGACCTAGAATGGAAGAGAATATGAATCACTTTGCTGTACACCTGAAACTAACACAATATTATAAATCAACTATAGTCCAATAAAATTTTTTTTAAAAAAGGAATCATACAGGTGTAACCTTTGAGATTTTTTTCTCACTCAGTATATCTCCCTTCAGATCCATCCAAGTTGTCATGTGCATCAGTAGTTTGTTCTTTTTTATTGCAGAGTAGTATTTCATGGTTTGGATATTTCACAGTCTCTAGCCATTTACCCGTTGAAGGACACTTCAGTTGGTTTTCGTTTTGGGACACTGTGGATAAAGCTGCTCTGACCTTCCGTGTACAGGTTTTGTGTGAACATCAGTTTCCATTTCTCTGGCATAAATGCCCAAGAGTGCACTAGTCAGGCCGTGTTAAGTGCAGGTTTAGTTTTGTGAGAAACTGCCTCACTCTTTTGCAGAGTGGCTGTGCCATTGCACATTCCCACCAGTGATGTACAGATGAGGTGAGTGGTCCACACCCTCTCCAGTATACAGAGTTAGTATTGATCTCTTTTGTCTTGGATCAGGGGGTCAGGAGAGTCTTATTTTGGTTTGAGAACAGTGTTGTGTTTGCAAAGTTTACAGGAAATTAGGCCAATTCTTGGGCCACCTAGGTGATATCTCTTATCATTCTTGCTCTTCTGTTTTCTGACTGCCTCTCTTTTTACTTTGAAATAACAACATATGTGATAAGTTGTAATAAATCAAAACATTTCCAATGACTAACTTCCCTCAGGTTAAAAAAAATAATGGACCCATCCCCAGTCTGCAGAGGTAAATAAGTGACTCCCATGTAGCTTGAATCAATGCGGGATGGATGGAACTGGGGAGAAAAATGAAGGACGGAGAGAACAGAGGAAAAGAACCATCTATTATCATAGGACATAATGAATATGGAATTGTTGAGAAGTAGGCTGAATATCTTCGGTATACACAGCAACAAAGAGAAATATATTTGTAGTGATACTGGGCTGTGAGCTACTTTAAGGGGGACTGGCTGATTATACAGAGTTAAAGGATTTGTTACAGTAACACAATTTGGGTTAAAAGGACATGAAAGCCCATCAGTTTAGATTCACCTTAGAAACGATGCCATAGTTTTAGAAATGATGTAACTGATGCACGAAGCAATTAAACTGCTTGTCCAGAGTCACACAGGGAGCTGACTGCAGACAGGGGCCAGAGCCCTACAAGGCGTGGGGTTGCAGTATGCTTCCTATACAACAGTGTGAGGTGATGCATTTTTTCTTTTTAACATCTTTTTGGAGTACAATTGCTTTACAATGTTGTGTTAGTTTCTGCTGTACAACAAACTAAATCAGCTATATGTATACATATATCCCCATATCCCCTCCCTCTTGTGTCTCCCTCCCACCCTCCCTATCCCACCCCTCTAGGTGGTCACAAAGCACTGAGCTGATCTCCCTGTGCTATGCAGCTGCTTCCCACTAGCTATCTGTTATACATTTGGTAGTGTATATATGTCAATGCTACCTTGACCTGTGTCAGGTATTTTCATACCCTACCAGGGCATGCCCTGCTTTCCTGGGCACACCACTGCTCTGGGTTGGAAGCTTCTAAGTTGTTCCATTTTGCTTTACACACCTATCAGACTCTAGAGAATGGGAACAGAACAATGGAATGACGTTGACAAAGATCCCCTTGTTCTCAGAGATGTCTGAAGGCTCAGAAGTAAAAAGAAGTGTTGGCCATTTAAAAAAAACAGATTAACTAGAGCAGGTTTTTAAAATAGCAAGACTTAAAGTGATTCAATGTTAATTGAATATTGAGTAAGGAAGAGGTATGGAGTTAATTGAATGAGTGAGCTTGGGGTTTTGGATAATTTTTTCATGATGTGAAGGAAATTATTACAGAGTTGGATGCAGATCAGGGCAGAGAGAGAGAGGTAGCATGATCTTTGGAAGCAGTAAATGAAAGCCATTTAGTTTGGTGGGAGACACAATCTTGTTGGACTGTTGATTTTTCCTTTAAGCTCGTAAAATTCTGCTTAAAAAACTTTTTTTTGTTATAAAAAGTTACATGTTATTTGAAAAAAATGTAGAAACTATGAAAAAGCAAAAAGAACAAAATAAATATCATTCATGATCTCATTATAGATACACACAATTGACATTTTAGTTATATCCTTTTAGTCTTTTTCTATGAATATATATCATCTATGTATTTATACATGTACTAAATGCTTTTAAATAATGGATCATATTGTTTAATAACCTACCTTAAAACTTAACAGTCCATAAACACCTTTCCAATGTAATTTTAAACCACTGCCTAGTATTCTATTGTATAGGTGTTCTTTGGTTGATATTCCCAACATTATATCCCTCTTACAGACAACACTGTGACAGGTGTTATAGCTTCATTTTTGTGTTTATCCACAATTATTTCCTTAGGTTAAGTTTGGAATTCCAATGTCAAATGAAATGTAAATTTTAGGACTTTCAATTCCTAGTGCAAAATTATGAACCTGGAAAAAACTGTATCAATTGCCATTCCTAGCCACAGTTTATAGGGTTCCCCACATTCTTCTCCAAAATGAGTTCCATTATTTCTTTTTAAATTGCCAATTTGATACATGAAAAATTATATATATTTACATTTTTTATTTCTTTGATTACTAAGGACATTATACTTAAAAAAACTCCAAATATTTGAGTTCTGTGTTTGTAAATTATCTGAACATGTCCTTTGACTATTATTTTTTCTATTGGGTTGCTCATCTTTTTCTCATTAATTTTTTTAAATTTTCAATTAGATTAAAACTTCAATTTAAGAAATAAAATAAAATAAAACAAAATAAAACAATTCTTCCCCCAAAACAGAGATTAGTAAAAATAAAGATGTAATTATCTCACACACACACACACACACACAAAGGACAGCCAGATATCTACTGTTACAAAAATGAGATTAGATGGAAAACTTTAACAAACTGTTTAAGCTATTTTCTTAAAAGAGACTTCTTCCACACCTAGAGATCTTGAATAGCCTCCTGGTCAGTCATCCAGAAGAAATTCTTCATATAGTTAATGAACTTGGCTTCCACTTTGGGAAGAGAACCACCCTTTTCTATACTTGCTTGCATTCTTGCTTTAATGTCTTCTATAGAACTAGCTCCTTTTGGTGTTTTAGGAGTTTTTCTATGTTTTTTGGATTCTTGACCTTTTGATCTTTATGTTGATGTTTTTGAGTCTTTGTCATTCTGATTTGGTTTTTGTGTATTTTTGGCTGGAGTATCTCATATAGATTCCTTTACTGGAGATTTTTCTTCAGCTTCCTCATTATCTTCATCATCACCATCATCCAGTTCACAGCAAGTTTGACTTTTTTTCTGTGGAAGCTTGCCACCACTTCCAGGGGCAGATCACTTTCCAGATATACTTAGGAGTTTCAGCTCCTCTTCATATTCTGACTCTGTATCTTCCCTCACACCAACCAAGTGCAGTTCACTAATATGCATGGGCCCTGAACCACCCTTCAACTCTTCAACTCTAAGCCACAGTTGGTGTTATTTCAAAGCCCCCAAGGGAAACCATTGGGTATACAGATATTTTCAAATTTGCCAGTGTTCCTTGAATAGGACTGCCTGCGTAATTCATTGCTACTGTTTCAATGATGTGCAATTCATCCTTTGTATCAGCCCTTAAACTGACTGTTCTTAAAGATAACTGGAGCTCATCTTCCATTATTATCCATTTTAAAATGACAATTTTTGTCAGCCCTTGGTTTACAACTGAAAAGATAGTTCTGGGGTCTCAGGGGCTCATGTTCGTGTCCATCAAATTGTCCATGAGGTGGTGACTAGTACTTGGGTAAGAGAGAAAGTGGATGGAGATACACGGCTACTCTTCTAGGGAACAGCTGTGCAGGAGGGAATCACATTAGGGTTTTTACTGATTTCTTTTTTTTCCAGAAGTGGTGGCTGAGCACACATGCATTTATTCATCCATTTATCAAATACTGATGGAGCATTATTACGGGTTAAATTGTGTTTCCCAAAAGAGGTGTTCATGTCTGAACCCCTGGTACCTGTGAATGTGACCAATTTAGAAATAAGGTCTTTGCAGGCACAATCAAGTTAAGATGAGGTCATTAGGATAAGCCATAGTCCACTATGAGCAGTGCCTGTATAAGAAGAGGGAAATTAGGACATACATACAGACACAGAGGGAATATGGTCTACTGAAGACAGAGGCAGAGACTGGAGTTCTGCTCCCACAAGCCACAGAATGGCTGTGGCTACCAGAAAGAAGAGGAATGGAAGGGTCATCTCCTAGAGGTTTCAGAAGGGAACTGGTCCTGTCAACACCTTGATTTTTTGTTTGTTGTTTTAAAATTAAATTAAATTAATTAATTAATTTTTATACAGCAGGTTCTTATTAGTTATCTATTTTATATGTATTAGTGTATATATGTCAGTCCAATCTCCCAATGCATCCCACCACCACCACCACCCCCCACCCCAGGTTCTTACTGACTTTTTAATTACTTTGTGTACATTAAGTACACTCACTCTTTATCTGTTTTCTTTGTTGTCCACATTTTTTTCTCTGTTTGTTTTAGGCTGTCAACTTTGTTGATGTACTTTTCTATGTTAGTAATTTTTGTTGCTGTTACTATTTTTTCTTTTATTTGTTGGATTGCTTTTAGATTTTAGACAGCTAAATCTATTACTGTTATGATTTCTGTTATTAGTATCATACTTAGAAAGGCCACCCCCATCCTTAGATTATACAATACTTCTCTACATTTTCTTCTAGTCCTTTGTCATTTCACTTTAAATCTGAAAGGTCTTATTTCAGGAAACAACTTCAGAATATTACATTCTAATTTAAGTTTGTATACAGCCATTAGGATGGTTACTGACCAACACTGTTATATTTCTATTGTGAATGCATTTGTATGCATTATGTCTATACCTGCTAAATGCTGTTATCCACACCTGGGCCCGGGGCCCCACTGTTACCATCACCTTTTCATTGCTTGAAAGTCAGGATAGGTCTTGGGTTCCACATATACTAAGTAAGAGGGCCATCACTGTAATGTTGGTTGGAAAACCCAAATCCCTTTTTTTTTTGGCTTCTCAAACACTTAAAATTATGGTCATGTTGTGTTTTCCTTGAGATCTGTGAGAATAGCTGTTATATTTCAGTCATTGGTCAGAGTCCATGGGTTGTGAGAAAAGCTCTCCTGGAGGATGGTGAAGAGGAAGGAGTGGCCGGTCCTCTCAGGATTCCACGATTCAGCGTCCACACGAAGGCGCTCCAAGCTGGGTGGATTGCAGCACCGCAGGAACCTCTGAGCACAAACAACATCATTCCACGCAGCCCAGTTCTGAATGCCTCCAGCTGCAGAATGGATTGTTTCCTACTTTAGAATTAAACTTTGTCTTTTCCTTCTTTTTCTTTTGCAGAACTTCAGATGTGAGAACACATGCCAGTTGTTGTATCAGAGGACTCTTCCTACAGCACAAAAATGCATGCACTATACCAGATTTGCAAATATACAAAAGATGGCACATCTTGTTACTTCTGTTTTTGAGGTTCCTAAGCTCAAGTCTAGTAAAATGCTGGTTGCCAGTACACAGGGGCGTTTTGCAGGTAGGTGACCCAGGCGAGGTGAAATAAGTGGGAAGAGAGAGGCATGAGGAATTCCACAGATTTGGGAAATGCTTCCATTAATATTTTGTATTTGTGTTTTAAATTTTGGGAGTGACTCACAGGCACTGAGGAAAACTAACTGATTAAATTAACCTTGCCAGTAATGAGGTTGCCTGGCCTCTGTGTTAGCAGACACTCAGCTCATGGGCTGGTATTTAATTGGCTGCTTGGCGGCTGGTGAAAACAATGTGGGTTGAGTCCCACTTTAACAAGTGTTACAGTACATCAACCTTGTCATATTATATCCAGACGTTATTAAAATTAGGAAGTGATACACCGAATTGTTTGTTTTCCTTATTCACACAAAACAGATGTTCAGGACTCACTTTACTTAGATACAGTAAATTAGGGGTGGATGTGTTGAGTGAAGTAAATACTTTGTCTGTTCTAGAAGGATAAATGTTGTAGCCATTGTCCTGCTCTGGCTGCATTTGAAAACAACAAGTGATATTTTTAATACAATTTGATATTCTTCAAATGCCTAGTTGGAGGTCAGGGGTTATAAAATCAGCTTCTTGAGTAGTGAGAAAGTGCTATGGACAGAATCGTGTCCCCCCCACCCCCCTCCAAATTCATATGTTGAAGTCCTAACCCCTATGTGATTGTATTTGGAAATAGGGCTTTTAGCAGGTAATCAATGTTAAATGAGGTTGGATCCTTATCTGAAAGAATTAGTGACATTACAAGAAGAGGGAAGATCTCTCTCTCTCTCTCTTTCTCTCTCCCCTTCTCTCCACATGCACACACAGAGGCAAGACCATAGGAGAAGACAACCAACTGCAACTCAAGGAGCGAGCTCTCACCAGACACCAATGCTGTTGGCACCTTGATCTTGGAATTCTAGGCTCCAGAACTGTGAGCAAATAATTTTCTGTTCTTTAAGCCACCTGGTCTATGATATTTTGTTATGGCAGCACAAGCAGACAGAAAGAAAGGAGATATTGCTCCTAAGGAGACCTGTGGAAGCTAAAGACTGAAAGCAGTGAGTGCTTCTTTGTGAATGACCCTTAACAACCCTACTCGGTGAACCTAGTATGATCCAGTGGGGAGAGGACCTGCTAGAAATATGAGGCTGGGTTTACCTCTCAGCATTGCATCTTTCTGGGTCTCAGATTTCCTCACCTGTAGGAGAGGTCATTGTGTTAACTTTTCTTTAGGTCCATTCTAGCATGTTGAAAAGTCCAAGGGGTGTTGTATTTTAATTATTGGAATATTCCAGTAGGCCTCAGATGATATAATTTTCTCTCATGAATGGATTCTTGAAATTTTTTTCAAGTGAGGAATACTAGCCAATGGGAAGATATTGTTTCACTCCTCATCCTCAAACTCAAAGTTCATTTTGGGATGGGAAATGGCAAGATTGGGAAAGATCCTCCCACCACCACATCTCTGAATTAGGAGTCTTCTCAATCAGTACAGATGATCAAATAGCGAAATTTTTGGATATCAACCTCTGTGACTTGTGGCAGCTGGGTAATCAAACCACAACTCTATCTTCATCTCTACCATCCCTTTAAAATTTTTTCAGTGGGGATCTCCAATAATTAAAACCATTACCATCCTTTCTTCAGAATGAGAAATTGAACACTTTGCAAAACTAGTTAATGCCAATAAAATTTCAACAAACTGCAAATGCTCAAATACATCACACACACAAATTTATACACAATCACTTATCACATAGTTGTTTTTCTTTTTAAGCACCTTGCGGGCAAACATGGACATTTTCAACAATATCCGTGAGTTACCAGGTTGTTGGTGGTGAGGATTTGGGGCTAGTTCCAGGTGCACTGGGAGCTGTCTTACATGAGGTGTATGTCACAACTGCAGAGGCCACATCCTCCACGGAGACTGGGGCCCTCAAACACAGATTTGCACACAAGATGTCCTGACCTCCTACTCAAAGGTCAGTACATCTCTCCCAGCCACACTTAGCTTTGTGTGAAAGCTCCTGGAGGTCATATGATAAGCAGCTAGTGCCTGTGAGTAGAACCTGTAATTTACTTCTGAGGGTAGTCTGAGGTCTTCTTGTTTCCCAAGACACCATTGAATGGGGTCGGGGAAAGACAGTTCCATGAGCGGCTTAAGGGAATGTCATATGAAAGAGAGGCAAGCCAACAGAGAAGGTATGGAGTTTCAGAAAAGCTGACTAGTGCTCAAGGTGTGGCCCTTGAGAGGATTATCTTCTTTCATCAACATATACCTCTGTGGTGTCTAAATATGGTAAGGAGAGTTTGGGGAATGAGAAGTCCAAATAAATGAGCTAATGTGGATATAAGCCTTGCAATGCATAAATGGAGTTCACATACATGACCTCATTGATTCTTGGCACAATTCTGCATGGGGTTCCATCTTTATTTACCAACTGGGTTCCATGTTCTGGTTGCCAATGGGAAAAATGTGATTCAGAGAGGCTAAATTACCACCTGTGTCACAAAACTCATATGCGGCAGATTGGAGGCTTAAATCCATGGCTTCTGACCCCAAAAATTTGGCTCTTGGAAGGAATAGAATAAAATGGAGTTCAGCTGGTTTGGGTAGAGGTGGAGGGAAATGTTACACGTTATTCACCCTGTTTTCTCTCCACTCCATCCTGATTACCTTTTGTCACTAGACAAAGATCCTTTTCCAGATTCTAGGCTGAAAGATGTCCCCACCTCACAAGCACCTATTTATTCTCCCACTCCCACAAAACACAGTCTGTCTCCACTCCCTGATTCTTTTGGTTGAATCACATGATTTAGATGTGAATGTGGGAACAGATAAATCCTTGTGACCCAATGACTGAGAGAACCACTAAGAAAGGAAGAGCACCTTCCCCTTGAGGAAAGACTTGACCTTTTCAAACTGAGACCCTCTAGATCAAGACACGTTTTCTGCTGGTTCTTTTCCTTCTTTTCAATTTTATCCATTTACCATTTTTCTAAGTCATATGATGAGGGGGGTGTGAACTGTGAGGGCAAGTTCCCACGCAGCCTCTTTGTCAGTTGGTGGCTTGATTCAGTATCCACAACCCATGTTTGGGTAGTGCCTGTTAGGGATGTCTCAGATGGAAGGTTACTTGGAATAAAGGACTCCCACACCTTCTCTCTCCAATTGGATCATATTCCCAACACAGGCTGTAAGTCTGGATTAAGTTCTAGTCAGGATCACCATCTCATAGCTTGGCCTCAGCAGTTCAGACTGTGTGCCCACTCCACACCACTGCCTAACCCAGTCCACCCAGGCCTCAGAGGAAGTAGATCCTGAAATAAATACCATGAGTGAGATGGTAAAGTTTGGTGATTCATCAAATATTTATGGCCCAGTAAAGCTCAATATATTTTTGATATTATCTCAATCATATTATTATATAGTTCCATTTTGTTTAGATAATATAATGTTAATCATCAATTATTTAGGGCCTGGCTGATTGAATGGGCTATTTGCCTTTCTTCCATTCAATCCTTGTTCAACAAATATTTATTAAGAACCTACTATGTGCTGGGCATAGTGTCAGGCATGGAGAATGCTATGCAAAGACAAAACAAAAAATCAGAGAACCTGCTCTCAAGGACTTACCATTAAAGAACTAATCCCACTAAGGATGCATAATTACAACTAGAGATTCTGAAAAAGGGGAGCTGGTTATATGGCAGTGTTAAAACAAAGGATCTTGTACTCCTGAGGTGAGTCACGGAAGAGTTCTCTGAGATTGAGAAGCCAGGACTGTGTTCTGAATGAAGAAGAGGAACTTGCCAGGAGTCAAGTAGCAAAGGGTAGGGGCAAAAAAGAACTTTCCAGCCAGAGGAAAGTCTGTGCAAAGACCTCATAGAGGAGGGAGTAGGGTGCTTTCTTACAAATGAAGGTCTGGGAAGCTGAAACTCAGAGGAAGGTTAGCACAAGCTGAGGCTGGAGAGAAGAGCTGGGATAAATCCCAAAGGGCTTTTTAGGCCATATTAAATATTTGGATCATGATCACAGGACATATGGAAAGCCACTGAAGGCTTTCAAGCAGGGGGGTGTGTGTATGTGTGTGTGTGTGTGTTTGTGTGTGTGTGTGTGTGTGTGTGAATGAATGATTAGATTTGTATTTTGAAAAGGAAAGTGAATACAGTGAGGACCTCACGTTGAAAGGAGACAAGCAAGGAGGCTGTCATAGGCACTCTGATGAGGTACAGTGGTATCTGGAAAGATGGTGATTGTGGTTGGACATTTAGGCAGTGATAGGTTGGATATGGACATGAAGGAGGGAACAGTGTCAAGAGTAACTCCTAGATTTCTGGCCTATGTGTTCAGGAGGATGGAAGTGTTATTTACTGTGATAAAGATACTGGAAAAGGGGCCAGGTGAGAAGGGGTTTCATGAGTTCAGTCCCTGTCTTTATATTAGTGATCAGCTACAAAGAACAGAAGGACTCACTGGAATGGCTGAACCAGTTAGGGGTGTGTGTGATTTGCAGGACAGGGAGTCCATGGCTATACAATCTAGGACTTATAAAGCAGCTCAACAATTCAAGGATAGTAGAGTTCTTTTCAGCTTTCTGGTCTACCTACTGTGGTGTGTAACCCTTTACCCTTTTGCTTATCTCCGTATGGTTCAAGATGACTGCTGTGACCCTCCCCTGGTACCTGCTTTACAAGTATAAAATTGGATGAAGGGCCAAGAGGTGAAGGGCTGTATCCTAGCAAAAATTTTCCCTTTTATTTGGGAAGGGACCTCTCCCCAGGAACATTTCCTACATCATATTGGCCTGAACTAAATTTCATGGCCACCCCTAGCTAAATGGAGGCTTGGAAATCCAGTATTTTAGTTTTCTAGCCTCTATGGGTAGAGGAAGACCAAGGAGAGGGGCATGTGAATAGCTTTTAGGACTTGCATATGTGATGTGGAGTTTGGGTGCTTTGTGTCATTCAAGTAGAGATTTCAAGAAGAGAGGAGGTATATTGGCCCAGAGCTATTCTTCCTCCTCCTCTTCTTCCTCCTAAAGGGAAGTAGGTGATTTGGTGACAGTTTTAAAATATGGCAGTTAAGGCATGTATCCCATCTCCTCAAAATAAAAGGAAAGCAGAAAAGCTCTGTAAGAAATTTGATCAGCCAAAAGGATGATTCCTTAATATTAACTACTATTATTGGAAGTAGGTGGCCAAAACGACCTTAAAATATGGACCCAATAATTCTGTGTGGGTCATGCTTGAAAATGACATCTTGCATCAACCCAGCCAGTCTCTTTGATGGTGCATGAATCTGTAGCATTAGCTTTTAATAACCTGGTCAATCTGGGCCACATTATAAACTTTAATGCACCATTTATAATGACAGTAATAACCTTCCTGCTTCATCGGCCGAATATCATTCTTCCCCATACATTTTTTCATTGAAAGGAGATGATGGGAGCAAGGGTAATGTCATTTCATAGGGGATTGTCACTGAGGAGGTGACAACTGAGCAGAGTCCTGAGGAAGTGAGGGAGGGTGCCATGAGGACCTGTAGGGAAAGGAATTCAGGCAGAGGTGGAAGCAGGCCTAAGGGCCCAAGATGGGTTAAGGAGTTTGTTATTGCATAGGGAGGGTCTGTAGGGGAGTATCCCAGGAGGGAAATGGAATATTAACATCAGTTTCTTTCATTTTAAAAGTTTTAAGTGAACTATGAAAAATGATACACAGGAAAAGTATAATATGGGACTTTCTATTTCCACTGCTATTTTGAATCCTTTTCCTTGCAAACCATCTTTCCTCATTGAACTGGTTTCTAGAATTGCATCCATATCAATCAGGATAAACTGGGTGTAGGTAACAGAAGTCTTGACAAATATTTATCTTACATAAATGAAGTCTGGGGGTAGGAAGTTCTACGGTTGGTTGAGCAATGCAACAACCTTTCTCTCATGGGAATAAGATGACTACAATAACTCCAGGCATTCCCCCAGTGGTGCCCCAAACAGGAAAGAAGGTGAAGGCTAAAAAAGAAGCTCTTTACCTTTCCAGCTCTCTGTGTATCCATGAGAAAAAGAGCTCCTCAGCACATTTCTGCTTATGCCTCATGGGCACTCAGTCAACTGCTCTCCCCTAAAGATAATCAGCAAATGGGAATGGAGCAATCATGCTTGACTTGCACGGAGCTTGGCTCATCCTCAGGGGCCAAGGGAGGGGTTTAGCTACTCTGAACTTGTTGTGGCCAAACCAAGTTGATTTATATTGACTATGGAGGGAGGAACAATTGCTGTAGTGTAGGTAACCCGCAGTGTCTGTCACACTAGCACATCCATGAATCCTTTCAAGTTTAGTCACAGAAGAGTTGACTATTTTCCCCTCTTTATTCTGTCTTGATGTAGACTCTCACTGATGCATTTCCTGACCAATCTAGAGGGTGGACTCACCTTGTCCTAATTTGGGTTACCTCCAGAAGCTGACCTGAAGCAAAGATTCAAGTGCAAAGAACTTCTTTGGGAGGTGCAGGGAACACTGACAAGGATGTGGAAAGTGATACAGGGATGGGAAGGCAGTCAAAAAAGGGTGAATTTGTACATAGTTATCAAGGTGAGCAACTGGAGCTTAATCTTGGGGAAACTGGGAAATAGAAAGTACAGGCCTCAGAATAATTCCACTTGAGAGATGAAGGAGCTGAGGAATTTATCCTCCAACTCCCATTGGTCATTGGTTGAGGGCTGCTCCTGAGATGTGTTGATTTCCCAGCACTCCTGGCCTGCACACACAGGCAGGGTAGTCTTCTATGGCTCTGGAAAAAGCTCTCAAGTCCAGAAATGCAGATAATTGCTGGTGGAGGTCATCCAAAACACAAAGAGATAGTAGGGTCTAAGGCAGCAGTCCTCAACCTTTTTGACACCAGGGACTGGTTTTGTGGAAGACAATTTTTCCACAGATGGGGCGGAGGATGGTTTAGGCGGTAATGTGAGCGATGCCCGCCACTCATCTCCTGCTGTTTGGCCCAGTTCTTAACAGGCTGCGGACCAGTACTGGTCCTCGGCCCTGGAGTTGGAGATCCCTGGTCTAAGGGACATGGGAAGGGCTCTCACAGCACTTGCTACACACCCTACCTCTAACGGTCATGAGCCTCTTCCTTGATCTGCACTAAAATGCTTTGGTGGAATGCTTCTAACTTATGTCTGTAACTTTATCAGTGTTCACCAGAAATTGTATGCTCCTCAAAACAAGGATGGACCAGACTTGTATAATTTTATTGACACAGTATCCTGCTCAGTACTGTGTATAAGTAACTACTCTCTTACATGTATTTTGTTGGTGTCATGTTGAGGATTAGAATGACTTCATATATATCACAACATTTGGGCCAGCAGTTATCATCATGACTAGTTTATATGTTGATACAACTTTTCCAGTCAGGCAAATAAGTCAAGTGATAAAGTCCTTAAGGAGCATAACTTATGTAACATGGGTGAACCTACACCATACCAAGGAAATGGAGACTGGGTGGATCCATATTAATTTGATTACGGTAGTCAGCCCAGTGAAAAAATTCAGTACTCCAAATTCCAGAACCATAGTCACATTTTACACCTAGAGATTTCCTTGTGTCTCCTTTTCAAACAAAAAGAACCATAACAATTTTTAAAGTCTACATGGAGCATAAGCTGTTTTTATAAATGTGGAATAATTCATTGAGGATATAAGTAATGTTGAAGAGGCATCCCAAAGAAACCTTGCTTTTGATGTAATCTAGTCAAATGGACTTTTTTTTCTTCCTGCTCCCCCCCCACCTTCCCTAGTTCATTTTTGCCCAAGTGAGTTTCCATATGTTTCATCTAAATGAGTCACATTCAGAGAAATCATTCAAATTATCTGTGGGCACAGATACTCTTCTTTCATTTGTGGCTTGAAGGTGGGTGGTTATAAGGAGTGGAAATGATGGTGGGCTTTTCTCCAAACCCCAAATCTTTGGCTTGCTGTGATTCTCTGAGCTCTCTGCATCTCCAACTTTATTCTATACCAGAGGGAAATAGCCAAGGTAAATTGCAAAGATTATTCAATTTCAGTCCACTTTAAGTGCCCTCATAGGGAGACTGCACTCATGACTTCTCAGGGGATAGGCGATGCATCTTGCCACGAGTAAAGTGCTGGCTGAGAGGTTTTAAATCACATTTGTAGCTTGGGAGACTAATATTAGAGGCAGTCCTCTTCCTAAAAAGTAATGCCATCTGTGTCCTGACTGTATAGAGCACAAAGAGGTAGGGTGGGGGACACCAGAGCTAACTTGTTTAAAGAATGATAGAACCATTCAAAGGGTGTCTTTCAAGGGACATAAATGCCTTACCCAGGTTAATAAAGACTGCCATTGCATTTCACACTTTTAGCCTCAGGGATGCAATTGTTCTCTGGGTCTCCCTAAGTCACCTCATATTAGTCAACCTGAAATATACACAAATCTGAATACAAATGAAGCAATGCATTTGATCTATGCTTGAAAAAGAAATCTCTGTCGACTGTATTTATTTAATACTTTGTTTGAGTTTCACCCTTCTCATCAAAGGTCATCGTTATGAGTGACCATTTATGGAGCACTCACATCTGAATGGCCTAGGTACGGAATTATTCTTGACTTTTCCCCCCATTTGGTTGATATTTTCAAATGAATGGGTACATCGAATGTTTTGTAGATTTCATTGCTATTTGGGTTCCATAATCTCTATGGTCTCTTGGAAAAAACTCGATTCAATCCCACACACCCTTGCTGAGTGCAGACTGTGCCTGACACTGGGGTAGTAAGCCAGCCAGCCCGTCTGGAGTCCTGCACAGCTGCCAACCTCTCATGTAGACCACCCACAGCCTATTCTCACAGATACTTGGCTCTGTCCCAGGAAAGACAGAGAGGAGCAGGGAAGGAAGGAAGGGAAAAAAGAAGGAAGGAAGGAAGGAAAGAAAGAAGGTAGGAAGGAATCAGGCCTCTAAAAATTTCAGATTGTTCCAAGCAGAGATTATCATGTGTGTGATAGGAATGCAGCCGAGCTGGAGGCAAGATCTTGTCTTTCCCTTTTGCATCTGTGAACATTACTCTGTTGGACACATTCCACATTGTGGGCAGTGTGATACACCCGGACTCCTTCAACTTCAGCTCTTTAAATGTTTCTGAAATCGGTGAATCTGAAATCCTTCCATGCAGTTGAGGTGGCTCATGTCCAACCCTGGCTGTTCCCTTTCTGCTTCAACAGCCAACCTTGGCTTGGGTGGAAATCTGTGCTGCTCTCCCTTCCTTTTCACTCACTCCCCTTGCTGGCTGAGCAGGATTCCTGCAGCAACCATCTAGCTAGCCCTGTTAGATTGACTTATTTCAAGGGCCAAGGTGTGTGGAGCTGATTGTAACCTGCACAAACAACAGAGTCTGGAAGTAAGCTGGGGTTAATGTGTCTCTTAGGTCGTCCTTATTAATTTTTTAATGTATTTATTATTTAGACTATACCTATTTCTAAAGCACCTTTGAGATGACCAACAATAAAAGAAAGAAAAGTAAATAGACTCATATAACAAGGATAAAAATGAAAACTTATATATAAAATGATAAACCTAGGCTAAAAATAGTTACTATTATTATAACACTAATTTTAGTAATGGGTTCCTAGGCAATCAAAATTTAAAATATAGTGAGGGACTAAACTTTAATTACCTGATGATAAAAAGGATACATACTAATTCACCAGGAGGTGAGTTTTCTCCTTAGATCACTAACTCTTAATTGAAATTTATTACATGGACCCTTGAATACAGGAAGGGACTAACAACATTTTTAATGGTGATATTTTTCAAGTTGCAGAAATATTCTTAATGTGTCTGTCTCTCATAGAGTGAAGAAAGTTGATTGGTCCATATAGAAGAATGAGAATCCTTTTTAGTTTTTCAGTTTTACTTCATCTGAGCTGTATCTTATCCATGCCAGAAACATGGACATGAGCTTTTTTGGTAGGAAGCATGACAGTTGGCCCACTCTGTCTTGAGCCAACGTGGTTTACATTCCAGGCTCTTAAAGAGTTCACCACATGTTTTCCCTGCAAGGGTATCTTGCCATGCTTACATAGTTACTTGGTTACACAGTAAAGCCTTCATCAGGAATTCTTTTTTATTTCCTAAAGGAAATTCTCCTTTATTTTTTCCTTTTTAAATTTTTTTCTCTTTATTGAGATATAATTGACGTATAACATTTTATGAGTTTAAGGTGTAGAACATGATGATTTGATACACCTATATATTGGGAAATGATTACCACAATAAGGTTAGTTAACACCTCCATCACCCCACATAATTACCTTTTTTTTTTTTTTTTTTTGGTGGTGAGAACATTTAATATCTACTCTCTTAGCAACTTTCAAGTATATAAGACAGTATTGTTAACTATAGTCACCAGTTAGCTTATAACTGGACGTTTGTACTCTTTGACTTATATCTTCCCATATTCCTCACCCCCCAGCCCTTGACAATCACCACTTTACTCATGTTTCCATGAGTTTGGCATCTTTAGATTCCACCTGTAAATGAAATCATACAGTATTTGTCTTTCTCTGTCTGACTTATTTCACTCAGCATAATGCCCTCAAGTCTATCCAAATGGACAGTATCCAATGTTGTCACAAATGGCAAGATTTCCTTCTTTTTTGTGGCTGAATATTAATCCTTTGTACATGCATTTTCTTTATTCATCTATTGATGAACACTTAAGATTTTTCCATGTCTTGACTATTGTGAATAACACTGCAATGAACATGGGAGTGGGGATATTTCTCTGAGGTAGTGATTTCAATTAGAGATTCTTGAAATTTCCTCTTTTGGCTCACCCTCAGAGGTCATTGGAGTAAGAATTGGTGGCCTCTTTAGTGTTTAGGTCTGTTCCTAAAAGTCTCTGTTTCAGGGAAAACTCCGGGCCTGCTTAACATCTTTTGCATCCTGCTAAGAGCACGATACTCTGTTACCCAAGGGGTCACCTCTGATGTGCGCCGATACTGAGCGCTGGTGCTCCAATCACTCGGGAGATGACAACCAAGCTTTTGAACTGATCCTCAGAATTAGGTATCACTTCATTTCAGCAGTCAGTGCCACAACTAATTTTGGTTATCTTTAGTACTTGACAAAAATGTTCTTCATCATGAATAGAGTATTTAACTTCTAAAATTCTGCCTAGTGCATTGACATCACAAATGAGTAATACTGCATGTCCCAACTTCAAAGGGTGACAAATAGTTTGATGAAAGCAGCAAATCAAGTCTGGCTCAGAGCCATTTATGCAGCAGACATAGATCCCAGATGTCAAATGTCAAATATCATTTAAGAACATCAGAACACTAAAGCAGCAGAACATTTTACCAGGGTAGGTGATACTGTCCCAGTCAGCAGAGAACACAAGAAGGAAATGATATCAGGGATAAAAACACATGAATAACGTTTAATAACCCTCAGAACATATGGAAATTAATGATATTCAGAGCTTGCAGAATACCAAGATTTTTCAGCTTAAAATAATCTTCCTGCTGATGCGCAGTTACTGGAGGGCTCCCAAAACGCCACAGAGAAAATTAGATGCAAGCAAAAAAAAGCAAATCTTTGAGATTCAGGGAAGGGTTAGAAATAAAGCAGAATTATTTTTGACTAGTTGAAGAGACAGTGATATGGAGACAGCACCAGATTGAGACCTGGGTCCATGCCCGTTTTCTCCTTACCCATTCTAATTGGTCTTGGACAAGATTCTTGTCCTTAATTTCTTTATTTGTAAGGTGGAATTTTGTTTTATTAACATTTAAGGTCCTTTGTGTCTTTAAAACTGTATAATCTATGCATATGACAAAGACCCAGTAGCCAGAATAACTTCTATCTGTACTAAATCTGTACTGAAGTAGATAAAGTTTTCCCCCGACCACCCAGTGCTTGGAAATCTGATAAAATTTGTAGCAGAAGGAAGGGCTGCTCCACTTCCAAGCTCAACTACCACTATATCATGCTGCCCCAAGAATAGAGCATGGTGTGGGGAAAAGACGGGTGAAGAAAACGGAGGGCTAGTTCACCGGAAGCCTGTATGTAACCACATTATCCATTCATTCTCAGCTATTGCTGCTTGAAATGGGGATTAAATTGAGTAAAAGGGTCTGTACAACCCTAAATCCCAGGAGTGAGGTTTCTCCAATGACAGAGTTCTCCAGCTGAAAAAAAAAAGATGTCCCCAAGGGCTGGGTGAATGCCCTCAATGGAGACATATCTGAATGTCTTACACTCATTTAGTATAATTGAATCAGAGCTTCAAAATCCTTGAACTCTGCCTTCCTTTTAACCCCAGCACCTTATTGGCAAGCAGGATGCCTTCTAGAGAGTAGACCAAACCAGAAAGCTTTTAACTGACTCTGGATTCAAGAGTGACAGACTTTCAAAGAGCTCTGAGGCCTGCAAAAATCACAAGAGTGTGGGGAGGTCAACAGCAGATTTTTGAATTATTAACACATGTTTAACAATTAAAGAAAGACATATTGCTAGGCTATCAAGGCAATTAATTATTTAGTTGTACAAGGTAAAGAGTGGAAAAAAAGATTAAGTACAGTGAATATGACTCTTAGGCTGTGAAGGCAGATATGCATGAAATGCCTGTCAAAAAATTTACTTATTTGAAATCAAATCACATCTGATTGCACGCCTCCATTCCACAGGGCTGGTGCAAAGTTTAATCTCAGGTGAGATTATTAGCCTTCTTTTCCCACCTATTTCCAGAGTCATGCATAAGTCTTTACTGAGAAAGGGTAGGTCTTATATAGAGCTGATGATCAGAATCCAACACTACATAGTGGGTCTGGCTTCCAGGGGCTTTGCACGAATTCTGAGATATGCTTGGGGACAGGACAGATCTTGTTCAAGGCTTGGACTTCTTAGGTGTACCCCTCCCTTCCATCACCTCTCAAGGGAAGTGAGGGAGCCAGCTGTGGGTGGATACACAGCAGCCCTCCAGTCAACTCAGGGCCATCTCTTTTCTTCTCTGCTGCACTTTTTTTTCCTGCAGAAGCATTAAGTTCTCTCCAATTCCATTTGGAATACCTGCATACCTGCCACCTTCCCCTCTGAACTGTTTACCTCAATCTCCTCAAAACTAAGGCTTTCATAAGAGGATGAAGGAGAGGCTGTCTTCCAGAAGGTTTTTTTTTTTGCCTAGCAATACAAATTTCTCTAGATTCAGGAAGCACAAAAACCTAGCTACCTGCATGGAATTTGGAAGTGGGAGATGGATGTGAAGGAAAAGACATTATAAGAACAAGCCCAAATTGGTGCATCAACAAGTCATCCCATACCCTTCCACGCCTCCAACCCCCATAAATCTTTGTGTTCTTTTAGCTCAGTTGTCCAGGGCTCTTTCCTAAGTAACTCTCCCACACAAAGCTGCAGGGGTGTGATACTTCCCCAGACTTTTCAAGGGTCAGGTATGTGGGCCCAGGTTCAAGGCAGCACTTTTGCCTTTTGACATGAGGAGGCAGCTCTGTGTAACAATTAAAAGCAGATGTATTGATAGGGTATCAGGACGACCAGTGATTCATAAGTACAACGGCGTGAGATGAAGGAAGACTACAGTTCCAAGTCTCCTGGATGAGGAGGACTCTTCATAAAAGAGTTTGTAACTAGCACTCAGGATTAATTAATGCAGAACGTTGCAGCGCCATGGCGGCCATCTGGGAAGTGACCGAGGACTCCCTGTTTGCTGTGTAACTGAGAGGATTGAGGTTATGACAATTAAGTACAAGATAAACTGCCTACCTGAATCCCTAAGCTAGGAATGACCTCCTCTTTTTTTACTCCTCTAATGAAATTCCCTCTGACTTCAAGGGTTTTTTTTCCTTTAATTTGAGCCGTTAGTAAAATAGCAATTAAATAATTCTTATATTTATTTATATAAGGTTTGTCTTCCTTGCTAGCTCTGTGAGCACAAGGGCCAGTATTTGACTTGTTCTTCTGTGTATTTCCAGCACCTAGCACAGTGCTTGGGGCACAGTAGGTGCTCAATAAATAGTTTGGTTGAATGAATGAATGATCAAGGTAAAGGGCATTTGTATTCTAAAGTGTCCGTAGCCATTTCGCCCAGAGAGCAATCTCTTTCTTCCTTTGAGTGCCCAGAGCACTAAGTACTTGTGTGACTGAGTTGTCACAGAACATAAAAAGCCTTGTATCACACATTTGCCCAGCACAAGTACCTGCAAGCCCCCAATGGCAGTTTGTAAGGTTGTAGAGGGCAGAGTCGATGACTCGCAATGCTCTGATTCTCTCTGGCAGTAGCACTGAGCTTTGAGCTCAGTGGGAACCTGATATATAGTATTTACAGATAATTGTTCTGTTTAGAAGTAAATATTTGGCACTCAGCCTTTTCTTGCAAATGGTGTTGTACATATAATGAAAATCCTTTTGCTGGAAATCAGTTGTAGATCCTTCTGCTACAAAACAATATATGCATTTCTGGAAAAAATGCATTTTGTGTATTAAACATAAGAGGGTTTATGGAGAAATTAGGATTGGGAGTAGGCAGTTCAAAACCTTTGCAACTCTGTAACCACAGGCCTCATGAAAACAAGAATTGCTACCTTGAGAGAGAATTTAGCAGGGGTGGTGGCAGCTGGAGAAGGCCCCATGGATACTAAAATGCATGTAACCAGTAGGGCGCAGATGGCTGGTCTGGGGGCACTGAGACGATGTATTTGGAAGTGAGCCCCGAGTGCACCTGTCACCAGCAGAGAGCGCTGTGAGGCTCGGGTGGTGGGAGGGGAGCCCTCACTGCAGGCACACATCTTAAGTTTACTTAAAATTGAGCTAAAAGGGCTCTGCTTATGCAACAGCCAAACTTCAGGCTCTTTCCTTTTGTGCTGGAGGTTCTTTCTGTTCTGTCTCCCGTTCCCAAGAAAACTCACCTGTGAACCGACAAAACTCACTCATTATATAGACATCTTTCCCTTATGTAACAACCATGTGTGAGCTACCTGTTGTTCAGGATAGACTGTACTTGTGTTTGATCTCCATCTGCTTCTGATGTTCTAGGATGTAGTCCTACTCAGAACTATGGGTTTAAATGTTTTACTTTCACACCCTTTCCTAAAAATAATAACAATGACAATAATAACCACAACCATACCTTTCCACACCTGCAGCCTTTGGGATAAGCCATTTATGGCCCAGAGTGTGGTCTGTCTTGGTGAATGCTCCCTGTGAGTTTTTGAAGAATGTGTATTCTGCTGCTGTTGGACAAAGTAGTCTATAGATGTCAATTATACCCAATTGATTGATGGAGGTGTTGAATTTGACTGTGTCCTTACAGATTTTCTGCCTGCTGATCCATCCATTTCTGAGTAGGCTGTCGATATTTCCAACTATGATAGTGAATCCATCTATTTCTCCTCGCAGTTCTATCAGTTTTTCCCTCCTGTATTTTGATGCTCTGTTGTTAGGTGTATACTCCTTAAGAATTGTGATGCCTTCTTGGAGAATTGACCCCTTTATCATGATTTAAAGCCCCTCTTTATCCCTAATAACTTTCTTTGCTCTGAAGTCTGATCTGTATGAAATTATACTCCTGCTTTCTTTAGATTACTATTGAGGACCAAGATGGCTGAGGAGTAGGAGGGTGTGCAGTTCATCTCTCTCCACAAATGCATCAAGAATACATATACATGTACATATCCATATTCTCAGAGAACACCAGCTGAACATTAGCAGAAGACCTTGGACACTGGAAAGGACTAGACAGATCCTTGCATAACCTGGTAGGATGAAAGAAAGAAAGCAAAAAGAAGAGGAGAGGAAGAGGGATGGGATCTGTGCTCCTTGTGGGGGAGGTGAAGAAGTTCCTGCACCTGGGGAAGCCCCCTCACTGATGGGGAAATCAGTTGGGACAGAAGGGGAGCACCTGAGGCTGTCAGATGAGGGTGAAACGGCTGGTCTGTGGCAGACAGGACAGAGTGAGACCTACACAGACAGTCTATGCCACAGCCCTGCATGCCCCAGACTGGGACGTGTGTCCACCTGTGCACATGGGGGCTGAGAGCTGGAACGTGGGGATTGGAGAGCAAACCTGAGGGGAGGACTGCTGTTGGCTGTGAGGAGACAGATTGAGAGGATGGGAGGGAGGAAATCTGCAGCCAGGAATGCTTGTGGAGGAAACCCAGATTGCCATAGGACCAAGATGCCACTGTTGAGTGACACACAGGGGTGGAGCCACCATTGCAGCCTCTCTCTCCAAGCACTGGCCCCCTGCCCTGCCAGGAGCTAATAAAAGGCTGACCTTCTCACACCTGCTGCCAGGTGTTAAGACAAGCCCCCACCAGGGCTGATCTTCTCGTGACGGCTGCCAGGTGCTAGGGCTGGATCTCTCACACCCATGGCCACCAGCTTTCCTGCACAACTGTTGCTGCCAGGGCCCCCACGACCCAGGCAGTCATGCCACCTCCATGCCCTACAATCACTGGGGCAGACCCTAGTACTCCAGGACAGCCTGGGGAACAGACTCCTGTGGGTGGCCCACATGCAGAGGTGGGGCCAAAACCGCAGCTGAGCCCCAGGGGCAGGGTGATTAAGGAAGAGGGAAAAAATTTTTCTGTGCAGCTGCACAAGTCGCAGATTAAATCCCTGTGATCAGCTTGGTAAACCCTGCATCTAAGGAATATCTGAATGGACGAGTGTTCCCACAAATGACACCAGTCTAGCTCTAGCAGCTGTGGACTTTGGGGACTAGTACCCATGGGAGTTGGGCCAGGGCAGAGTCTGAGCTGTCCCCACAGTGTCCACAGAGGGACCAGAGACCTACCTAGAGATTTTGGAGGGCCTCCTGGGGAGGTGGAGGTTGGCTGTGACTCATGGTTGGGGCAAGGACACTGACAGCTGAGACCCCAGGAAAATATAATTATTACTATTTTTTAATGTTTTGGTTTGCTCTGTTGCTTTTTTTATTATTATATGTTTTTATTTTTATTTAGTTTTTAAAAAATTTTTAATACATTAAAAATTTTTTCATATTTCTATTTCTATATTACATTTTTTTTGTTCTGTGTTTTTTCCTTGTTTTTTTCCTTTCCTTTGCTCTGTTTTGTTTTTATCTCTTTTCCTTTGTTCTATTTGTTCTTATCTTTTTAATCTTTTTAAAATCGTTTTTGTGTGTTTGTTTTGTTTGCTTTTTCCTTCGGTTTGCAGTCTGCTTTTGGTTTGTTTGTACTTTTTGTTTTTGTTAGTTTTGTTTATAATTGTTTGATTTCATTTGGGGGTTCTTTTGTTTGTCTGGTTCTTCTTTTGTTTTTTTGTATTCCCTGTTTTTGTTTTTGGTTTTGGTATGTGTGTGTGTTTCTTTGTTTTGTTTTGTTTTTGTTTGCTTGGTTTTGCTTTTACCATTTGTCTGGGGTTTTGTCTGTCTGTTCGGTTGTTTGTTTTTAATTGTTCTTGTTGCTGTTTGCTTGTTTTTGTCTTTGCTTTTATCTTGGGGTTTTTTGGTCTATTCGTTTTCATTTTTTTCCTTCCTGCTCCCTTTTTCTTTCTTTCTTTCTTTTTCCCCCCCTTTTTTGCCAGGCCATGTGGCTCGTAGGGTCTTGGTTCCCAAGCCAGGAGTTGGACCTGAGCCTCTGGGGTGGCAGCACAGAGTCCAGGACACTGGAATGCCAGAGTATTCCCTGCCCCAGGGAATATTAAATGGTGAGAGCTCTCCCAGAGGTCTCCATCTCAACTCCAAGACATAGCTCCACCCAACTGCCTGCAGACTCCAGTGCTGAATGACCCATGCCAAACAACAAGCAGGATAGGAACACAAACCCACCCATCAGCAGACAGGCTCCCTAAGTCATACTAAGCCCACCCCAAAACACACCACCTGATGTGGCCCTACCCATCAGAGTAACAAGATCCAGCTCTACCCACAAGAACACAGGAACAAGTCCCTTCCACCAGGAAGCCAACACAAGTCACTGGACCAACCTCTGGTGTCTGGTGGGGTCAGACACCAGAAGCAAGAGGAACAACGACCCTCCAACCTGCAGAAAGGAGACCTCAAATACAGTGAGTTAGACAAAATGAGAAGACAGAGAAATATGTTGCAAATGAAGGAGCAAGATAAAAACCCACAAGACCAAATAAATGAAGAGGAAATAGACAGTCTACCTGAAAAATTATTCAGAGTAATGATAGTAAAGATGATCCAAAATCTTGGAAACAGAATGGAGAAAATACAAGAAACGTTTAGCAAGGACCTAGAAGAACTAAAGAACAAACAGTGATGAACAACACAACAACTGAAATTAAAAACAGACTAGAAGGAATCAATAGCAGAATAATTGAGGCAGAAGCACGGATGAGTGAGCTGGAAGATAGAATGGTGGAAATAACTGCCACAGAGCAGAATAAAGAAAAAAGAATGAAAAGAATTGAGGACAGTCTGAGAGACCTCTGGGACAACATTAAATGCACCAATATTCCAATTATAGGGGTCCCAGAAGAAGAGAGAGAGAAAGGGTCTGAGAAAATATTTGAAGGGATTATAGTTGAAAACTGCAATAACATGGGAAAGGAAATAGTCAATCAAGTCTAGGAAGCACACAGAGTCCCATAGAGGATAAGCCCAAGGGGAAACACGCCAAGACACATATTAATCAAACTAAAAAAAATTAAATACAAAGAAAAAACATTAAAAGCAGCAAGGGAAAAGCAACAAATACCATACAAGGGAATCCACATAAGGTTAACAGCTGATTTTTCAGCAGAAACTCTGCAGGCCAGAAGGGAGTGGCAGGATATATTTAAACTGATGAAAGGGAAGAAACTACAACCAAGAATACTCTACCCAGGAAGGATCAGATTTGATGGAGAAATCAAAGGCTTTACAGACAAGCAAAAAGTAAGAGAATTCAACACCACCACTAGACTGGCTTTTTGCAACAAATGTTAAAAGAACTTCTGGCACAAAAACAGAAATATAGATAAATGGAATGGATAGAAAGTCCAGAGATAAACCCACGCACATACGGTCACCTTATCTTTGATAAAGGAGGCAAGAATATACAATGGAGAAAAGAAAGGCTCTTCAACAAGTGGTGCTGGGAAAACTGGACAGCTACATGTAAAAGAATGAAATTAGGACACTCCCTAACACCATACACAAAAATAAACTCAAAATGGATTAAAGACCTAAATGTAAGGCCAGACACTCTCAAACTCTTAGAGGAAAACATAGGCAGAAGACTCTGTGATATAAATCATAGCAAGATCCTTTTTGACCCACCTCCTAGGGAAATGGAAATAAAAACAAAAATAAACAAATGGGACCTAATGAAACTTCAAAGCTTTTGCACTGCAAAGGAAACCATAAACAAGATGAAAAGACAACCCTCAGAATGGGAGAAAATATTTGCAAACGAATCAATGGACAAAGGATTAATCTCCAAAACATACAAGCCGCTCATGCAGCTCAATATCAAAAAAACAAACAACCCAATCCAAAAATGGGCAGAAGACCTAAATAGACATTTCTCCAAAGAAGATTTACAGATTGCCAACAAACACATGAAAGGATGCTCAACATCACTAATCATTAGAGAAACGCAAATCAAAACTACAATGAGGTATAACCTCACACCGGTCAGAATGGCCATCATCAAAAAATCTACAAATAATAAATGTTGGCAAGGGTGTGGAGAAAAGGGAACCCTCTTGCAGTGTTGGTGGGAATGTAAATTGATACAGCTACTATAGAGAACAGTATGGAGGTTCCTTAAAAAACTAAAAATAGAACTACCATACAACCCAGCAATCCCACTACTGGGCATATACCCTGAGAAAACCACAATTCAGAAAGAGTCATGAACCACAATGTTCATTGCAGCACAATTTACAGTAGCCAGGACACAGAAGCAACCTAAGGGGCCATTGACAGATGAATGGATAAAGAAGATGTGACACATATATACAACGGAATATTACTGAGCCATAAAAAGATATGAAATTATTTGTAGTGAGGTGGATGGACCTAGAGTCTGTCATACAGTGAAGTAAGTCAGAAAGAGAAAAACAAATACCGTATGCTAACACATATACATGGAATCTAAAAAGAAAATGGTTCTGATGAACCTAGGGACAGGACAGGAATAAAGACGCAGACGTAGAGAATGGACTTGAGGACATGGGGAGGGAGAAGGGTAAGCTGGGACGAAGTGAGAGAGTAGCACTGACATATATACACTACCAAATGTAAAATAAATAGCTAGTGGAAAGCATCTGCATAGCACAGGGAGATCAGCTGGGTGCTTTATGACCATCAAGAGGGGTGGGATGGGGAGGGTGGGAGGGAGATGTAAGAGGGAGGGTATATGGGGATATATGTATACATATAGCTGATTCACTTTGTTGTGTAGCAGAGACTGACACAACATTTTAAAGCAATTATACTCCAATAAAGATGTTTAAAAAAAAATAACTTCTCTAGGCAGGAAATACAAGGGAAGAAAAAGACCTACAAAAACAAACCCAAAAAACTTGAAAAATGGTAATAGGAACATACTTATTGGTAATTACCATAAATGTGGATTATATGCTCCAACCAAAAGACACAGACTGGCTGAATGGATACAAAAACAAGAGCTGTATATATGTTGTCTATAAGAGACCCACTTCAGACCTAGGGACAAATACAGACTGAAAGTGAGGGGATGGACAAAGATAGTCCATGCAAATGGAAATCAAAAGAAAGCTGGAGTAGCAATACTCATATCAGACAAAAGAGACTTGAAAATAAAGACTGTCACAAGAGACAAGGAAGGACACTACATAATGATCAAGGGATCAATCCAAAAAGAAGATATAAGAATTGTAAATATTTATGCACCTATCACAGAAGCACCTCAATACATAAGGCAAATGCTAACAGCCATAAAAGGGGAAATTGACAGTAATGCAATAATGGTGGGGGACTTTACCACTCCACTTACACAATGGATAGATCATCCAGACAGAAAATTAATAAGGAAACACAACCCTTAAATGATACATCAGACCAGATAGACTTAATTGGTATCTGTAGGACATTCCATCTGAAAGCAGCAGAATACACTTTCTTCTCAAGTGCACATGGAACATTCTGCAGGATAGATCACGTGGTGGGTCACAAATCAAGCCTTGGTAAATTTAAGAAAATTGAAATCTTATCAAGCATCTTTTCTGACCACAGTGCTATGAAATTAGAAATCAATTACAGGAAGAAAAAAAACTACAAAACACAAACACATGGAGGCTAAACAATATGCTACCAAATAACCAAGAGATCACTGAGGAAATCAAAAAATACCTAGAAACAAATGACAATGAAAACACAATGACCCAAAACCTATGGGATGCACCAAAAGCAGTTCTAAGAGAGAAGTCTATAGTGATACAATCCCACCTCAAGAACCAAGAAAAATCTCAAATAAAAAACCTAACCTTACACCTAATGCAACTAGAGAAAGAAGAACAAACAAAACCCAAAGTTAATAGAAGGAAAGAAATCATAAAGATCAGAGCAGAAATAAATAAAATAGAAATGAAAAAAACAATACCAAAGATCAATAAAACTAAAAGTTTGTTCTTTGAGAAGATAAACAAAGTTGATAAACCTTTAGCCCTACTCATCAAGAAAAAAAGGGAGAGGACTCAAATAAATAAAATTAGAAATGAAAAAAGAGAAGTTACAACTGACACTGCAGAAATACAAAGGATCATAAGAGACTACAAGCAACTATATGCCAATAAAATGGACAACCTGGAAGAAATGGACAAATTCTTAAAAAAGTACAACCTTCCATGACTGAACCAGGAAGAAATAGAAAGTATGAACAGACCCATCACAAGCACTGAAATTGAAACTGTGATTAAAAATCTTCCAACAAACACAAGCCCAGGGTAGATGGCTTCACAGGCAAATTCTATCAAACATTTAGAGAAGAGCTAACACCTATCTTTCTCAAACTCCTTCAAAAAATTTCAGAAGGAGGAACACTCCCAAACTCATTCTATGAGGCCACCATCACCCTGATACCAAAACCAGACAAAGATATCCCCAAAAAAGAAAATTAGAAGCCTATATCACTGATGAACATAGATGCAAAAATCCTCAATAAAATACTAGCAAATCCAACAACACATTAAAGAGATCATACACCATGATCAAGTGGGATTTATCCTAGAGATGCAAGGATTCCTCAATATATGCATATCGATCAACGTGATACACCATATTAACAAACTGAAGAATAAAAACCATATGATCATTTCAATAGATGTAGAAAAAGCTTTCAAAAAAATTCAACACTGATTTATGATAAAAACTCTTCAGAAAGTAAGCATAGTGGGAACCTACCTCAACATAATACATGCCATATATGACAAGCCCACAGCAAACATTATTCTCAATCATGAAATATTGAAAGCATTTCCTCTAAAATCAGGAACAAGACAAGGGTGCCCACTCTCACCACTATTATTCAACATTGTTTTGGAAGTCCTAGCCATGGCAATCAGAGAAGAAAAAGAAATAAAAGGAATCCAAATTGGAAAAGAAGTAAAACACTAACTGTTTGCAGATAACATGATACTATACATAGAAAATCCTAAAGATGCCAGCAGAAAACTACTAGAGCTAATCAATGAATTTACTAAAGTCACAGGATACAAAATTAATACACAGAAATCTCTTGCATTCCTACACACTAAAAATGAAAGATCAGAAAGAGAAATTAAGGAAGCAATCCCATTTATCACTGCAACAAAAATAATAAAATACCTAAGAATAAACCTAACTAAGGAGGCAAAAGACCTGTATGCAGAAAACTATAAGATACTGATGAAAGAAATTAAAGATGACACAAACAGATGGAGAGATATACTATGTTCCTGGATTGGAAGAATCAATACTGTGAAAATGACTACCTAAAGCAATCTACATATTCAAAGCTATCCCTATGAAATTACCAATGGCATTTTTCCCAGAACTAGAACAAAAATTTTTACAATTTGTATGGAAACACAGAAGACCCCGAATAGCCAAAGCAATCTTGGGAAAAAAATGGAGCTGGAGGAATCAGGCTCCCTGACTTCAGACTATACTACAAAGCTATAGTAATCAAGATAGTATGGTACTGGCACAAAAACAGAAATATAGATCAATGGGACAGAATAGAAAGCCCAGAGATAAACCCACACAACTATGGTCACCTAATCTATGACAAAGGAGGCCAGAATATACAATGGAGCAAAGGTAGCCTTTTCAATAAGTGGTGCTGGGAAAACTGGACAGCTACGTGTAAAAGAATGCAATTAGAACACTCCCTAACACCATACACAAAAATAAACTCAAAATGGATTAAAGACCTACATGTAAGACCGGACACTATAAAACTCTTAGAGGAGAACATAAGCAGAACAATCTGACGTAAATCACAGCAAGATCTAAAAACGAAAATAAACAAACGGGACCTAATTAAACTTAAAAGCTTTTGCATAGCAAAGGAAATCATAAACAAGATGAAAAGAGAGCCCTCAGAATGGGAGAAAATATTTGCAAATGAAGCAACTGCCAAAGGATTAATCTCCAAAATATAGAAAGAGCTCATGCAGCTCAATATGAAAAAAACAAACAACTCAATCAAAAATGTCGACCTAAACAGACATTTCTCCAAAGAAGACATACAGATGGCCAAGAAGCACATGAAAATATGCTCAACATCACTAATTATTAGAGAAATGCAAATCAAAACTACAATGAGGTATCACCTCACACTGGTCAGAATGGCCATCATCAAAATATATATAAACAATAAATGCTGGAGAGGGTGTGGAGAAAAAGGAACTCTCACACATTGTTGGTGGGAATGTAAATTAATACAGCCAATATGGAGAACCATATGGAGTTTCCTTAAAAAACTAAAAATAGAACTACCATACGACCCAGCAATCCCACTACTGGGCATATACCCTGAGAAAACCATAATTCAAAAAGACACATGCTTCCCAATATTCAGTGCAGCATTATTTACAATAGCCAAGACTTGGAAGCAACCTAGATGTCCATCAACAGATGAATGGATAAAGAAGATGTGGCACATATAGAGTACTGTTAGCACAGTGTATCTTTCTCCATCCCTTAACTTTTTACCTATGGTGTTTTTCAATTTAAAATGGGTTTCATGTAGATAATATACAGCTGGATCTTGTTTTCTTTTTTTTTAATTAATTAATTAATTTATCTTTGGCTGTGTTAGGTCTTCGTTTCTGTGCCAGGGCTTTCTCCAGTTGTGGCAAGCGGGGGCCACTCTTCATCGCGGTGCGCGGGCCTATCACTCTCGTGGCCTCTCCCGTTGTGGAGCACAGGCTCCAGATGCGCAAGCTCAGTAGTTGTGGCTCACGGGTTTAGTTGCTCCGCGGCATGTGGGATCCTCCCAGACTAGGGCTTGAACCTGTGTCCCCTGCATTGGCAGGCGGATTCCTAACCACTGCGCCACCAGGGAAGCCCTGGATCTTGTTTTTTGATCCACTCTGACAACATCTGTCTTTCGATTGGTGCATTTAGATCATTGACACTCAGAGTAATTATTGATATAATTGGATTAATATCTACCATATTTTTACTGTTTTCTATTTGTTGCCCTTGTTCTTTGTTCCTTATAGTCTTTTTTTGCCTTTCCTGGTTTTCACTGAGAATTTTGTATGATTCCATTTTCTCTCCTTTGTAAGCATATCAGTTAAAGTTCCTTTCATTAAAGTTTTTAGTGGTTTCCCTAGAGTTTGCAATATATATTTACAACTAATCCAAGTCCACTTTCAAATAACACTATACCCTTAGTGTTATGTGTACATAAGCATACATAATTGAATACACACTTACCATTGTTATTTTGCACAAATTCTTATCTGTTAGATCAATTAAGGATAAAAAAAATGAAGGGTTTTTGTTTTACCTTCACTTGTTCCTTCTTTAATGTTCTTTCTTTATGTAGACCTGAGTTTCTGTCTCTATTGGTTCCTTTCTCTGTAAAGAACTTTTGTTAACACTTCTTGCAAGGAAGATCTACTGGCTACAAATTCTCTGAAGTTTTGTTTGCCTGAGAAGGTCTTTATTTCTCCTCACTTTTGAAGGATAATTTCAGAGAGTACTGAATTCTAGGTTGGTGGGTTGTTTTACTCTCAACACTTTAGATATTTGACTCCATTCTCTTCTTGCTTCCATGATTTCTGAGGAGAAGTCAGGTATAATTCTTATCCTTGTTCCTCTATAGGTAAGGTGCTTTTTCGCCTCTGGTTTCTTTCAGGGTATTTTCTTTTTGTTGTTGTTGTTGTTTTTCCTGCTTTTTTTTTCTTTCTTTCTTTTTTAACATCTTTATTGGAGTATAATTGCTTTACAATGGTGTGTTAGTTTCTGCTTTATAACAAACTGAATCAGTTATACATATACATATGTCAGGGTATTTTTTTAATCTTTAATTTTCTGTGGTTTGAATATGCAATACCTGGGTGTAGTTCTTTTCTTGGCATTTATCCTACTTGGTGTTCTGAAAGCTTCCTGGATCTGTGGTTTGGTGTCTGACTTTAATTGGGGAAATTCTCATTCATTATTGCTTCAAATATTTCTTTTGTTCTTTTCTCTTTTCTCCTTCTGGTATTTCCATTACATGTATTTTGCACCTTTTGTAGTTGTCCCACAGTTCTTAGATATTCTGTTCTTTTGTTTTTTTCCTTTTCAGTTTTTGTTGTTTTTCAGTTTTGAGGATTCTATTGACATATCCTAAAGCTCAGAGATTCTTTCCTCAGCTGTGTCCATCAAGAGCATATTTTTTTTTGTTATTTCTTTTTGGTTCTCTCTTAGGATTTCCATCTCTCTGATTACATTGTCTACGTCTTCTTGCATTCTGTCTACTTTACCTATTAGAGTCCTTAGCATATTAATCGTAGTTGTTTGAAGTGCCTGGTCTGATAATTCCAGTATTCCTGGCATGTCTGGTTCCATTGTTTGTTCTGTCTCTTCAAACTGCTTTTTTTGCCTTTTGGTATGCCTTGTAATTTTTTCTCGATAGTTGGACATGATATACTATGTAAAAGGAACTGCTATAAAAAGACTTTAGCAGTGTGGTAGTAAGGCATGCAGGGGAATTCTGTGTATGTGTGTGGTAATCACTGTCCTGTGATTAGGTCTCAGTCTTTTCGTGAGTCTGTGCCTCTGGATCGTGAACTACACAAGTGCGTCTCAGTTTTTTTCCCACCCCTTAGATAGACTGACTAGAGTTTGCTGGATTTGGATTTTTATTTCCCCCCAGGTCAGTTAGGCTCTGATAAAATCCCAGCTGGTTAAGCTCTTGTTAAATAGTTTCTCCTTGCTAAGAACAGAGTACTCTGGTATATTTGAAATGGTTCATTTTTCTTTCCTCCTTCCAGAAGCATGAGGTAATTTTTCTCTGATATTTACATGGGAACCTAGTGGAGCCCCAGGAGGTAACACAAAAGTGACTAGGTTTTTATCTCTGCAACTTGTCCACACTGAGCCTTGAGCAATTCATCATTTACAATTCTGGTTTTCTTACCTGGCCCTGGTTCCCAGAGATATTTCAGCTCCTGAGTTTTTGCTCCAGTAAGTTGTGATTTTTCTGTTTACCTGTTGGTCCCTTCAGTTTTGGGGGTAGCAGGTTGCCTTGTAACCTCACTTCTTTATGTATCCAGGAAGAGTTGTTGATTTTTCAGTCTGTTTAGCTTTTTACTTGTTAGTATGGAGTGGTGACTTCCACACTTCTTATATGCAGAACCAGAAACCAAAACTACCTGATAAGCATTTTACAGATTTTGTCTATTTAATGCTCAAAGCAACCTTACAATGAAGATATCCTTGTGCTCTTGTTACTGATGAATAGACTTCCCCTTGGAGCAGACCACGGTCTCATGGGGGGTTAGGGATGGTGCCTGGATATTAAGCTGGTCCACTGGCCCTCAAGCCAAGCTGTGTAGTGAAGAAGGTCTGGAAAAGCATCCTAAAAGCTCTGACCTTTCTCCTCTCCTGGTCTCAGTGAGGTTACACTAACTTTCAAAGGGAAGAGTGGCTGGTCATTTCTTTTTTAAAAATTAATTAATTAATGGCTGTGTTGGGTCTTCGTTTCTGTGCGAAGGCTTTCTCTAGTTGTGGCAAGTGGGGGCCACTCTTCATCGCGGTGCACGGGCCTCTCACTATCGCGGCCTCTCTTGTTGTGGAGCACAGGCTCCAGACGCGCAGGCTAAGTAATTGTGGCTCATGGGCTTAGTTGCTCCACGGCATGTGGGATCTTCCCAGACCAGGGCTCGAACCTGTGTCCCCTGCATTGGCAGGCAGATTCTCAACCACTGCACCACCAGGGAAGCCCCTGGTCATTTCTTTTTGTTCACCATCCATAGGTAACTGACTTATCTGGTATCTGGCTTAACAGACAAATGGTGAAAGTCTTTTTAGATTGGCAAGATGAATCATTTGTTTTCAAGCTGACGTTTTCTCTCCTTGAAGCTTCCCAACCCCTTGTTTTATAGTCAGTCAATTCTGCTGAGAATTTTCATGAAAGATTTCTTCCTTTATTATTCTGGAAATACTGTATCAGTCTCTCCCCCTAAGCACTTCTGAACTCACCAGGGGCTGACAAAAATTAAACTTCTTGAAGACAGAAGGTAATTAAGTTTCTCCTCTAGTGCCAAAAACGTAATTGAAGATTTTAGACAACGACTTACATTTTTTTCTTTTCAGTCTACCTACAACATCTATAGAAACATAGCTTGTTTTTAAATAGATTATCACATGACGCCAACCACTTCTAGTACTTTAATGGAAAAACATTCTAGATTAATATGCTTAAGATTGTTGGCTATGGTATTTACTGAAGGGTGTACTGATAGAGTAAATGTGTTAAGTCAATAGCATCAACCAGAAGTATGAAACAAAAATTTGTAAAAATCTAATGGTGTTATTGTTTATAAATTGATCAGGTACTGGAGCAGGGATCTCCAGAAAAGAGCTCTCAAACTTACTTAAAATAAGTTTTATGCCCATAAGCTAAATCAAAATACAGTGGAGAAAGAAATGGTTGAGGTCAAGTATCAATCAATTGCTTATAAAATCCTAAGCCTGTTGAAGGAGATACTTTTAGTTTCTCACATTATAAAAAAGGGAAGCTTGGAACACAGCAGAGATGAGCAATGTGACCTTAGTAAAACAATGAGGTGAGAGACCAGGAGCAGAGATATAGTGTGTAGTTTTCTGAATTAGTGAGCTAGCATGGGAACAAGCTAGCGATACGCACCAAAATGCCTTCTGTGCACATTGGGGTCAGTGTCTCTCTGGTCCCTCTTCTGAATTCCAACAAAGATGTTAATGTAAGATATTTAGTTGGTTTAAACTTGAAGCTGTCATCTTCCTCTGTGTCTTATTATAAAATAATTCTTATGGGCAAAGAGAAGCCCATAAATAACCCCTCAAAATCTCACTATATTTCATCCATCTTTTCTAGATCAAATTTGACTCCTACTGCTTTTTCCATGGGTCTGTTTGGTATGTATGATGGCAAGCAGAGCATGTTGTCTTCTGGGCTATCACACTGGAACTGGGTTGTAGATTGCACTACAGGAAGGAAAATAAAATACATTTTATGGTGGCAATACGGTACCCTTTTGGTCTGGCTATTGGAACAAATCAGGGCACGTCTATGTGGCTTTACTTCTGAAAGACATCTTAAATTCGTTATATGGATTGATAAATTATTTAACTTACAACATGAACTGACTACTATCAATTTTTATGGCTGAGGTGCTCTGGAGTGACATATGTCTGAAGTCTGAAAAACGTGAAGTCATTAACTGGCAACCTGAAAACTGTAAAGGTATGTTCTCAGCCCCAAGAGAGCCTGAACTCTTCATAAGATGCAACTTTACTTTGCTCTCCTTGATATTCGGTGTGGCAAAGGAAAATGGCACATATAATTCACACAGTGCTGTAAAAATTCCCACCTTATTATTTTTATTTTTTTATTTTGTTTATTTTTATTTTTTAAGAAGTCATGCTTCAAGGCAGTTTTCTCAGCATTTGAAAAGGTTGGTCAGCATACCATTTCTCCTTTACAACCGAGTGAAATATATTAAGATTTGTTCCACAGCATGAGAGAAAGGGTAGCATAATGGGTAAAAACATGGATTCTGGAGTCAGCCAACTGAGGTTCAAATTCCGGCTCCACTAGGCACTATCTCTGTAACTTTGGGCAAGTTCCTTTACTTCTCTGTGTCTCAGATTAAATGAGTGTGTGTGTGTGTGTGTTTGTGTGTGTGTGTGTGTGTGTGTGTGTGTGTGTGTGTGTAGTAGTCAGCTCATGATAAATACTATGTGTTTGCTATATATTTCATAAGCCAAAGTAAAGTTTTGCATATTTAGTTCAGAAATTTTAAAGACTGACTTTGAGTTACTGTACATAAATTTCTGAGCAAAATCAGTGATCATAAATGAAACATAAATGACTCTTAACTGGAAGATAAACAAACATCGGAGAAAGAATTTCAATGTCCTATGTATGTTGGCAATTCACTTCTGATTCCTTGAAGAGATCTGCTCATTTCTGATATATTTATCTTCTAGAGGAGTTAAATCTTTTCTAAGTATAGATTCAGCGAACTCAATTATAACATATAAAAACTTTGCTATAATAAACAAGTTTATCTTCTCTTCCAATTGCTACTCATATTTCTTCTCCCACTTCAGCAAATTAACAGATCTTAAAATTTCATCATGTTTCTCTAACTTTGTTTCTTAACTTTGCAAACACAGAACTACTAAAAAAACAAAACAAAACAAAACAAAGAAACAACACATTGCCACAAAACAAAAACAAATGAACTTTTAGCGCTTTCCATTCACAAAACTGTATTTTTCTCTTTCTCCATTCACTCTCTTTGGTGTGTTAAACACCTAGCATGTTGCAGATGTTGACCAAGAAGCTACTACAAATGTTTCTCATGACGCTTCTTATAGAGCTCTCAAGCTGAGAGATTACCTTAGGAAAAGAAATATGGGATTTGATTTCTCCAAGAAGCCTCAATTCCTGGAGCATACGGTAAGACACCAAACAATTGATATCTAGTCTCGTAGCATTGTGGTCAGAAAAGATACTTGATACGATTTCAATTTTCTTAAATTTACCAAGGCTTGGTTTGTGACCCAAGATATGATCTATCCTGGAGAATGTTCCATGAACACTTGAGAAGAGAATACATTCTGTTGTTTTTGGATGGAATGTCCTATAAATATCAATTAAGCCCATCTTGTTTAATGTATCATTTAAAGCTTGTGTTTCCTTATTTATTTTCATTTTGGATGATCTGTTCATTGTTAAAAGTGGGGTGTTAAAGTCCCCTACTATGGTTGTGTCACTGTCGATTTCCCCTTTTATGGCTGTTAGTATTTGCCTTATGTATTTAGGCGCTCCTATGTTGGGTGCATAAATATTTACAATTGTTATATATTCTTCTTGGATTGATCCCCTGATCATTATGTAGTGTCCTTCTTTGTCTCTTGTAATAGTCTTTATTTTAAAGTCTATTTTGTCTGATATGAGTATTGCTACTGCAGCTTTCTTTTGATTTCCATTTGCATGGAATATCTTTTTCCATCCCCTCACTTTCAGTCTGTATGTGTCCCTAGGTCTGAAGTGAGTCTCTTGTGGACAGCATATATATGGGTCTTGTTTTTGTATACATTCAGCCAGTCTATGTCTTTTGGTTGGAACATTTAATACATTTACATTTAAGATAGTTAAAGATATGTATGTTTCTATTACCATTTTCTTAATTGTTTTGAGTTTGTTATTGTAGGTCTTTTCCTTCTTTTGTTTTTCCTGCCTAGAGAAGTTCCTTTAGCCTTTGTTGTAAAGCTGGTTTGGTGGTGCTGAACTCTCTCAGCTTTTGCTTGTCTGTAAAGGTTTTAATTTCTCCATCAAATCTGAATGAGATCCTTGCTGGGTAGAGTAATCTTGGTTATAGTTTTTTCCCTTTCATCACTTTAAATATGTCCTGCCACTCCCTTCTGGCTTGCAGAGTTTCTGCTGAAAGATCAGCTGTTAACCTTATGGGGATTCCCTTGTATGTAATTTGTTGTTTTTCCTTTGCTGTTTTTAGTATTTTTTCTTTGTATTTAATTTTTGATAGTTTGATTAATATGTGTCTTGTACGTGTTTCTCCTTGGATTTATCCTGTATGGGACTCTCTGTGCTTCCTTGACTTAATTAACTATTTCCTTTCCCATATTAGGGAAGTTTTCAACTGTAATGTCTTTTAATATTTTCTCAGTCCCTTTCTTTCTCTCTTCTTCTTCTGGGACCCCTATAATTCGAATGTTGGTGCGTTTAATGTTGTGTCAGAGGTCTCTAAGACTGTCCTCAATTCTTTTCAGTTTTTTTTCTTTATTCTGCTCTGCAGTAGTTATTTCCCCTATTTTATCTTCCAGGTCACTTATCTGTTCTTCTGCTATTGATTCCTTCTGGAGAATTTTTAATTTCGTTTTTTGTGTTGTTCCTCATTGTTTGTTTGCTCTTTAGTTCTTCTAGGTCCTTGTTAAACATTTCTTGTATTTTCTCCACTCTATTTCCAAGATTTTGGATCATCTTTACTATCATTACTCTGAATTCTTTTTCAGGTAGACTGCCTATTTCCTCTTCGTTTGTTTGGTCTGGTGCGTTTTTACCTTAATCTGCTCTGTGTTTCTCTGTCTTCTCCTTTTGGTTGACTTACTGCGTTTGGGATCTCCTTTTTGCAGCTGCCAGTTTGTAGTTCCCGTTGTTTTTGGTGTCTGCCCCCAGTGGCTAAGGTTGGTTTAGTGGGTTGCGTAGGCTTCCTGGTGGAGGGGGCTAGTGCCTGTGTTCTGGTGGATGAGGCTGGATCTTGTCTTTCTGGTGGGCAGGACCACACCTTGTGGTGTGTTTTGGGGTGTCTGTGACCTTATTATGATTTTAGGCAGCCTCTCTGGTAATGGGTTGGGCTGTGTTCCTGTCTTGCTAGCTGTTTGGCATAGGATGTCCAGCATTGTAGCTTGCTGGTTGTTGGGTGGAGCTGGGTCTTAGAGTTGAGATGGACATCTCTGGGAGACCTTTCACCATTTGATATTACATGGAGCCGGGAGGTCTCTGGTGGACCTATGTCCTGAACTTGGCTCTCCCACCTCAGAGGCACAGACCTGACACCCAGCCCGAGCACCAAGACTGTCAGCCACACAGCTCAGAAGAAAAGGGAGAAAAAAAGAAAGAAAGAAAAATAAAATAAAATAAAGTTATTAAAATAAAATAATTATTAAAAATAAAAAAATTAAAAAGTAATAAAGAAAGAAATAGAAAGAAGGAAGAGAGCAACCAAACCAAAAAACAAATCCACCAATGATAACAAGCGCTAAGAACTATCGTATAAAAAACCAAACAAACAAACAAACAAAAAACGGACAGACAGAACCCTAGGACAAATGCTAAAAGCAAAGCTATACAGACAAAATCTCACAAAGAAGCATACAGATACACAGTCACAAAAAGAGAAAAAGCAAAAAAAAAAAAAAAAAAATTTATATATTAAAAAAAAAAGGAGGAAGACAGGAACCAAATCAATAAACAAATCTACCAATGATAATAAACTCTGAATACTAAACTAAGGTAACCATAACACGAGAAACAAATTAGATGCAGAAAGCAAACCCCAAACCTACAGTTGCTCCCAAAGTCCACCGCCTCTATCTTGGGATGATTTGTTTTCTATTCAGGTATTCCAGAGATGTAGGGTACAATAAGTTGACTGTGGAGATTTAATCTGCTGCTCCTGAGGCTGCTGGGAGAGATTTCCCTTTCTCTGCTTTGTTCACACAGCTCCTGGGGTTCAGCTTTGGATTTGGCCCTGCCTCTGCTTGTAGGTCTCCTGAGGGCGTCTGTTCCTCGCTCAGACAGGACGGGGTTAAAGGAGCGGCTGATTAGGGGGCTCCAGCCCACTCAGGCCGGGGGGTAGGGAGGGGTACTGAATGCGGGGCGAGTCTGCAGCAGCAAAGGCCAGCATGATGCTGCAGTAGCCTGAGGTGCGCCGTGTGTTCTCCTGGGGAAGTTGTCCCTGGATCATGGGAGCCTGGCAGTGGCGGGCTGCACAGGCTCCCAGGAGGGGAGGTGTGGACAGTGACCTGTGCTTGCACACAGGCTTCTTGGTGGTTGCAGCAGCAGCTTTAAAGTTTCATGCCTGTCTCTTGTGTCTGCACTGGTAGCCGCGGCTCATGCCTATCTCTGGAGCTCGTTTAAGAGGTGCTCTGAATCCCTGCTCCTCTTGCACCGTGAAACGATGGTCTCTTGCCCTTAGGCAGGTCCAGACATTTTCCTGGACTCCCTCCCAGGTAGCCGTGGTGCATTAGCCCCCTTCAGGCTGTGTTCGTGAAGCCAACCTCCCCACTCCTCTCCCTGCGATCTGACTTCCGAAGCCCAAGCCTCAGCTCCCAGCCCCCACCCGCCGCAGCGTGTGAGCAGACAAACCTCTCAGGCTGGTGAGTGCTGGTCAGCACCGATCCTCTGTGTGGGAATCTCTCCACTTTGCCCTCTGCACCCCAATTTTTGTGCTCTCCCCTGTGGCTCTGAAGTTTCCCCCACCACCCCCGTCTCTGCCAGTGAAGGGGCTTCCTAGTGTGTGGAAACTTTCCTCCTTCATAGCTCCCTCCCAGAGGTGCAGGCCCTGTCCCTATTCTTTTGTCTCTGTTTTTTCTTTTGCCCTACCCAGGTACGTGGGGAGTTTCTTGTCTTTTGGGAAGTCTGAGGTCTTCTGCTGGTGTTCAGTAGGTGTTCTGTAGGAGCTGTTCCACGTGTAGATGTATTTCTGATGTATTTGTGGGGAGGAAGGTGATCTCCACATCTTACTCCTCCGCCATCTTGTAGGTCTCCCCTCTATGCTCAATATCTTGTAATAATCGATAATAGAAAATAATCTGAAAAAGAATATATATTTATATGTGTAACTGAATCACTTTTCTGTACACTTGAAACTATGACAGCATTGTAAATTAACTATACTTCAATAAAAGCACACACACACACACACACACACACACAAAATCCAGTGCTTCTAGTGTAATAGGCATTCAGGATTGACTAAAAGTCCTATAAAAACTGGAGATGAATATATTAAAAATAGTTTTTAGTATTACTTTCCAACATAGGTTTGAAGCAGTTTATGAGGTATTGACAATCTGGTGGGATTCCACAGAGGATGACCAGCAAAGACTGAAGTTTGGAATCTTGTCACCTGAAGGGTTAGAGGGAGGCAGAGATGTTAAGCCTGGTGAAGAGGAGGGGAAATCAAAGCTGTCTTGTTATATTGGAAGTGATGATTTGGAAAAGAGGAAGTACATTTGTTCAGTGTTACTTAAAGAGCATAATTAGCATACAGGTGGAAGTTATAGAAAATTAAATTTCAACTCAGTATAAGAAAGAACCAAGTAACAATTAGAAGTACCCAGAAAGTAGATTTGTGTTGCTTTGGGACATAGTTAATGTTCTTGTCAAATTAGCTAATCTGACTGACATTGTTTAGTCATTTACCAGGGATTCTTTACTAGATCACATTGAATGGAAGTTAAGTCTTGCTAATCTCTCAATTCCCTTGCAACTATAACATTCTGTGCATTAAAAAATCATATTAAAAAAATCAAGATTCTAAGTCAGGAACAAACACATTGCAGCCCAAGTTGCACAGAGGAAAAAAAATGCATATGGCTCTCCAAAAGAAGAATAGAAAGAAAGAAGTTGAGTGTATTTTCCTGGACTTCACTGGGAATGTGTAGACTTCCTCTATGAGCACTTATTAGACATGTGTTATATCATAGCACCATACTAGACTCTGTACAAAACCTCCTGCAGGGGTCAGGAGTCATGCTTTTTGGGTGACCCCGCATCTGAACTCCTTCTGTATGTTTTGGAGGATTCCTTCACTTTATAAGCCTGGGAGAGAGGTAGATCTCATTTCTTTTTACATAATCTGTTTTCAAGTTTTTTCAGACTTACCTGTGACTAAGTCATGGGGATCCATAAATTAGAGGCATCTGTTGGACTTGCAAGGGTTGTGAGGATTCTCCTCGAGGGGAGTAATAGTTTTGGGAAGAGGTACTGGAGCAGCAGAAGCTGTGGTGCTCAAGGTAGCATCCAGGATCCAGGCTGGAGATCTCCATGGGGCATGATTTAGCCTCTAATGTCTGGTGGCCATGGCCGGGGCATCCTCACCAGCAGTTCTACAACATGATGTCAGGCATTGTTCCTGATCACATATTCCTAAACCTTGTTCTCTAGCCTTCTTAAAAATCCTTTGAAATGTGTAATATCTTTTTTTTTAATTTATTTTTATTTTTTTAAACATCTTTATTGGAGTATAATTGCTTTACAATGGTGTGTTAGTTTCTGCTTTATAACAAAGTGAATCAGTTATACATATACATATGTTCCCATATCTCTTCCCTCTTGCATCTCCCTCCCTCCCACCCTCCCTATCCCACCCCTCTAGGTGGTCACAAAGCACCGAGCTGATCTCCCTGTGCTATACGGTTGCTTCCCACTAGCTAGCTATTTTACATTTAGTAGTGTATATATGTCCATGACACTCTCTCACCTGTCACATCTCACCCCACCCCCTCCCCATATCCTCAAGTCCATTCTCTAGTAGGTCTGTGTCTTTATTCCCGTCTTGCCACTAGGTTCTTCATGACCTTTTTTTTTTTTTTTCCTTAGATTCCATATATATGTGTTAGCATACTGTATTTGTTTTTCTCTTTCTGACTTACTTCACTGTATGACAGACTCTAGGTCCATCCACCTCACTACAAATAATTTCATATCTTTTTATGGCTCAGTAATATTCCATTGTATATATGTGTCACATCTTCTTTATCCATTCATCTGTCAATGGACCCTTAGGTTGCTTCTGTGTCCTGGCTACTGTAAATTGCGCTGCAATGAACATTGTGGTTCATGACTCTTTCTGAATTGTGGTTTTCTCAGGGTATATGCCCAGTAGTGGGATTGCTGGGTCATATGGTAGTTCTATTTTTAGTTTTTTAAGGAACCTCCATACTGTTCCCCATAGTAGCTGTATCAATTTACATTCCCACCAACAGTGCAAGAGTGTTCCCTTTTCTCCACACCCTCTCCAGCATTTATTGTTTCTAGATTTTTTGATGATGGCCATTCTGACCGGTGTGAGATGATACCTCATTGTAGTTTTGATTTGCATTTCTCTAATGATTAATGATGTTGAGCATTCTTTCATGTGCCTGTTGGCCATCTGTATATCTTCTTTGGAGAAATGTCTATTTAGGTCTTCTGCCCATTTTTGGATTGGGTTGTTTGTTTTTTTGTTATTGAGCTGCATGAGCTGCTTGTAAATCTTGGAGATTAATCCTTTGTCAGTTGCTTCATTTGCAAATATTTTCTCCCTTTCTGAGGGTTGTCTTTTGGTCTTGTTTATGGTTTCCTTTGCTGTGCAAAAGCTTTTAAGTTTCATTAGGTCCCATTTGTTTATTTGTGTTTTTATTTCCATTTCTCTAGGAGGTGGGTCAAAAAGGATCTTGCTGTGATTTATGTCATAGAGTGTTCTGCCTATGTTTTCCTGTAAGAGTTTGATAGTCTCTGGCCTTACACTTAGGTCTTTAATCCATTTTGAGTTTATTTTTGTGTATGGTGTCAGGGAGTGTTCTAATTTCATACTTTTACATGTACCTGTCCAATTTTCCCAGCACCACTTATTGAAGAGGCTGTCTTTTCTCCACTGTATATGCTTGCCTCCTTTATCAAAGATAAGGTGACTGTATGTGCATGGGTTTATCTCTGGGCTTTCTATCCTGTTCCATTGATCTATATTTCTGTTTTTGTGCCAGTACCAAACTGTCTTGATTACTGTAGCTTTGTAGTATAGTCTGAAGTCAGGGAGCCTGATTCCTCCAGCTCCATTTTTCGTTCTCAAGATTGCTTTGGCTATTCGGGGTCTTTTGTGTCTCCATACAAATTGTGAAATTTTTTGTTCTAGTTCTGTGAAAAATGCCTGTGGTAGTTTGATACGGATTGCATTGAATCTGTAGATTGCTTTGGGTAGTAGAGTCATTTTCACAATGTTGATTCTTCCAATCCAAGAACATGGTATATCTCTCCATCTATTTGTATCCTCTTTAATTTCTTTCATCAGTGTCCTATAATTTTCTGCATACAGGTCTTTTGTCTCCTTAGGTAGGTTTATTCCTAGATATTTTATTCTTTTTGTTGCAATGGTAAACGGGAGTGTTTTCTTAATTTCACTTTCAGATTTTTCATCGTTAGTGTATAGGAATGCAAGAGATTTCTGTGCATTAATTTTGTATCCTGCTACTTTACCAAATTCATTGATTAGCTCTAGTAGTTTTCTGGTAGCATCTTTAGGATTCTCTATGTATAGTATCATGTCATCTGCAAACAGTGACAGCTTTACTTCTTCTTTTCCGATTTGGATTCCTTTTATTTCTTTTTCTTCTCTGATTGCTGTGGCTAACACTTCCAAAACTATGTTGAATAATAGTGGTGAGAGTGGGCAACCTTGTCTTTTTCCTGATCTTAGTGGAAATGGTTTCAGTTTTTCACCATTGAGGACAATGTTGGCTGTGGGTTTGTCATATATGGCCTTTATTATGTTGAGGAAAGTTCCCTCTATGCCTACTTTCTGCAGGGCTTTTATCATAAATGGGTGTTGAATTTTGTCGAAAGCTTTCTCTGCATCTATTGAGATAATCATATGGTTTTTCTCCTTCAGTTTGTTAATATGATGTATCACGTTAATTGATTTGAGTATATTGAAGAATCCTTGCATTCCTGGAATAAACCCCACTTGATCATGGTGTATAATCCTTTTAATGTGCTGTTGGATTCTGTTTGCTAGTATTTTGTTGAGGATTTTTGCATCTATGTTCATCAGTGATATTGGCCTGTAGTTTTCTTTCTTTGTGACATCTTTGTCTGGTTTTGGTATCAGGGTGATGGTGGCCTCGTAGAATGAGTTGGGGAGTGTTCCTCCCTCTGCAAAATTTTGGAAGAGTTTGAGAAGGATTGTTGTTAGTTCTTCTCTAAATGTTTGATAGAATTCGCCTGTGAAGCCATCTGGTCCTGGGCTTTTGTTTGTTGGAAGATTTTTAATCACAGTTTCAATTTCAGTGCTTGTGATTGGTCTGTTCATATTTTCTATTTCTTCCTGGTTCAGTCTCGGCAGGTTGTGCATTTCTAAGAATCTGTCCATTTCTTCCAGTTTGTCCATTTTATTGGCATAGAGTTGCTTGTAGTAATCTCTCATGATCGTTTGTATTTCTGCAGTGTCAGTGGTTACTTCTCCTTTTTCATTTCTAATTCTATTGATCTGAGTCTTCTCCCTTTTTCTCTTGATGAGTCTGGCTAATGGTTTATCAATTTTGTTTATCTTCTCATAGAACCAGCTTTAAGTTTCATTGATTTTTGCTATTGTTTCCTTCATTTCTTTTTCATTTATTTCTGACCTGATCTTTATAATTTCTTTCCTTCTGCTGGCTTTGGGGTTTTTTTGTTCTTCTTTCTCTAATTGCTTTAGGTGCAAGTTTAGGTTGTTTATTCGAGATGTTTCCTGTTTCTTGAGGTAGGCTTGTATTGCTATAAACTTCCCTCTTAGAACTGCTTTTGCTGCGTCCCATAGGTTTTGGGTTGTCGTATCTCCATTGTCATTTGTTTCTAGGTATTTTTTGATTTTCCCTTTGATTTCTTCAGTAATCACTTCGTTATTAAGTAATGTATTGTGTAGCCTCCATGTGTTTGTATTTTTTACAGATCTTTTCCTGTAATTGATATCTAGTCTCATAGCGTTGTGGTCGGAAAAGATACTTGATACAATTTCAATTTTCTTAAATTTACCAAGGCTTGATTTGTGACCCAAGATATGATCAATCTTGGAGAATGTTCCATGAGCACTTGAGAAAAATATGTATTCTGTTGTTTTTGGGTGGAATGTCCTATAAATATCAATTAAGTCCATATTGTTTAATGTATCATTTAAAGCTTGTGTTTCCTTATTTATTTTCATTTTGGATGATCTGTCCATTGGTGAAAGTGGGGTGTTAAAGTCCCCTACTATGGTTGTGTTGCTGTCGATTTCCCCTTTTATGGCTGTTAGTATTTGCCTTATGTATTGAGGTGCTCCTATGTTGGGTGCATAAATATTTACAATTGTTATACTTTCCTCTTGGATCGATCCCTTGATCATTATATAGTGTCCTTCTTTGTCTCTTGTAATAGTCTTTATTTTAAAGTCTATTTTGTCTGATATGAGAATTGCTACTCCAGCTTTCTTTTGATTTCCATTTGCATGGAATATCTTTTTCCATCCCCTCACTTTCAGTCTGTATGTGTCTCTAGGTCTGAAGTGAGTCTCTTGTAGACAGCATCTATATGGGTCTTGTTTTTGTATCCATTCAGCCAGCCTGTGTCTTTCGGTGGGAGCACTTAATCCATTTACATTCAAGGTAATTATCGATATGTATGTTCCTATTCCCATTTTCTTAAATGTTTTGGGTTTGTTATTGTAGGTGTTTTCCTTCTCTTGTGTTTCTTGCCTAGAGAAGTTCCTTTAGCATTTGTTGTAAAGCTGGTTTGGTGGTGCTGAACTCTCTCAGCTTTTGCTTGTCTGTAAAGGTTTTAATTTCTCCATCGAATCTGAATGAGATCCTTGCTGGGTAGAGTAATCTTGGTTGTAGGTTTTTCTCCTTCATCACTTTAAGTATATCCTGCCACTCCCTTCTGGCTTGCAGAGTTTCTGCTGAAAGATCAGATGTTAACCTTATGGGGATTCCCTTGTGAGTTATTTGTTGTTTTTCCCTTGCTGCCTTTAATATGTTTTCCTTATATTTAATTTTTGACAGTTTGATTAATATGTGTCTTGGCGTGTTTCTCCTTGGGTTTATCCTGTATGGGACTCTCTGTGCTTCCAGGACTTGATTAACTATTTCCTTTCCCATATTAGGGAAGTTTTCAACTATAATCTCTTCAAATATTTTCTCAGTCCCTTTCTTTTTCTCTTCTTCTTCTGGGACCCCTATAATTCGAATGTTGGTGCGTTTAATGTTGTCCCAGAGGTCTCTGAGACTGTCCTCAGTTCTTTTCATTCTTTTTTCTTTATCCTGCTCTGTAGTAGTTATTTCCACCATTTTATCTTCCAGGTCACTTATCCTTTCTTCTGCCTCAGTTATTCTGCTATTGATCCCATCTAGGGTATTTTTAATTTCATTTATTGTGTTTTTCATCATTGCTTGGTTCCTCTTTAGTTCTTCTACGTCCTTGTTAAATGTTTCTTGCATTTTGTCTATTCTATTTCCAAGATTTTGGATCATCTTTACTATCATTACTCTGAATTCTTTTTCAGGTAGACTGCCTATTTCCTCTTCATTTGTTAGGTCTGGTGTGTTTTGACCCTGCTCCTTCACCTGCTGTGTGTTTTTTTGTCTTCTCATTTTGCTTATCTTACTTTGTTTGGGGTCTCCTTTTCACAGGCTGCAGGTTCGTAGTTCCCGTTGTTTTTGGTATCTATCCCCAGTGGCTAAGGTTCGTTTAGTGGGTTGTGTAGGCTTCCTGGTGGAGGGGACTAGTGCCTGTGTTCTGGTGGATGAGGTTGGATCTTGTCTTTCTGGTGGGCATGTCCACGTCTGGTGGTGTGTTTTGGGGTGTCTGTGACCTTATTATGATTTTAGGCAGCCTCTCTGCTAATGGATGGGGCTGTGTTCCTGTCTTGCTAGTTGTTTGGCATAGAGTGTCCAGCACTGTAGCTTGCTCGTCGTTGAATGAAGCTGGGTCTTGATGTTGAGGTGGAGATCTCTGAGAGATTTTTGCTGTTTGGTATTATGTGGAGCCGGAAGGTCTCTTGTGGACCAGTGTTCTGAACCTGGCTCTCCCACCTCAGAGGCACAGCCCTGTTGCCTGGCTGGAGCACCAAGAGCCTTTCATCCACATGGCTCAGAATAAGAGGCAGAAAAAATAGAAAGAAAGAAAGAAAGAAAGAGGATAAAATAAAATAAAATATAACTACCATAATAAAAAATAAGAAAAAAAAATTAAGAATAAATTTATTAAGAAAAAAATTTTTAATTTTTAAAAATAAATTTATTAATTTTTTATAAGGAAAAATAAGAAAAAAATTAAGAAAAAATTTATTAAGAAAAAATTTTTTTTAATTTTTTAAAAATAAAAAATATGGAAAAACTTATAAAAATTTTTTTTTAATTTCTAAAAATAGGAAATGAGGAAAAAATTATTAAGGAAACATTTATTAGGAAATAGAAAATTTTTTAAGTAAAAAAAGAAAAAAAAAAAAAACGGACGGACCTAACCCTAGGACTAATGGTGAAAGCAAAGCTATACCGACAAAATCTCACCCAGAAGCATACACATATACACTCACAAAAAAAGGAAAAGGGGAAAAATTAATATATCCTGCTCCCAACGTCCACCTCCTGAATTTGGGATGATTCGTTGTCTATTCAGGTATTCAACAGATGCAGGCACATCAAGTTGTTTGTGGAGCTTTAATCCACTGCTTCTGAGGCTGCTGGGAGAGATTTCCCTTTCTCTTCTTTGTTCATACAGCTCCCAGGGTTCAGCTTTGGATTTGGACCCGCCTCTGCATGTAGGTCGCCTGAGGGCATCTGTTCCCTGCCCAGACAGAACGGGGTTAAAGGAGCAGCTGCTTCGGGGGCTGTGGCTCACTCAGGACGGTGGGAGGGAGGGGTACGGATGCGAGGTGAGCCTGCGGTGGCAGAGGCCGGCATGGCATTGCAGCAGCCTGAGGCGCGCTGTGTGTTCTCCCAGGGAAGTTGTCCCTGGATCACGGGAGCCTGGCAGTGGCGGGCTGCACCAGCTCCTGGGAGGGGCAGTGTGGAGAGTGACCTGTGCTCGCACACAGGCTTCTTGGTGGTGGCAGCAGCAGCCTTAGTGTCTCCTGCCCGCCTCTGGGGTCCGCGCTGATAGCCGCGGCTCACGCCCGTCTCTGGAGTTCGATTAGGCAGCGCTCTGAATCCCCTCTCTTTGCGCGCCACAAAACAAAGAGGCAAGAAAAAGTCTCTTGCCTCTTCGGCAGCTGCAGACTTTTTTCCGGACTCTCTCCCGGCTAGCACCGAAGCCGGAGCCTCAGCTCCCAGACCCCGCCCGCCCCGGCGGCTGAGCAGACAAGTCTCTTGGGCTGGTGAGTGCTGCTCAGCGCCGAGCCTCTGTGCGGGAATCTCTCCGTTTTTCCCTCTGCGCCCCTGTTGCTGTGGGATCCGCGCTGATAGCCGCGGCTCGCGCCCGTCTCTGGAGCTCGTTTAGGCAGCGCTCTGAATCCCCTCTCCTTGTGCGCCGTGAAACAAAGAGGCAATAAAAAGTCTCTTGCCTCTTCGGCAGCTGCAGACTTTTTCCCGGACTCCCTCCCAGCTAGCACAGAAGCCGGAGCTTCAGCTCCCAGCCCTGCCCACCCCGGCGGGTGAGCAGACAAGCCTCTTGGGCTGGTGAGTGCTGCTCAGCGCCGAGCCTCCGTGCGGGAATCTCTCCGCTTTGCCCTCCGCAACCCTGTGGCTGCGCTCTCCTCCGTGGCTCCGAAGCTCCCCCCCTCCGCCACCCGCAGTCTCTGCCCGCGAAGGGGTTTCCTAGTGTGTGGAAACCTTTCCTCCTTCACAGCTCCCTCCCACTGGTGCAGGTCCCGTCCCTATTCTTTTGTCTCTGTTATTTCTTTTTTTCTTTTGCCCTAACCAAGTACGTGGGGATTTTCTTGCCTTTTGGGAGGTCTGACGTCTTCTGCCAGTGTTCAGTGGGTGTTCTGTAGGAGCAGTTCCACGTGTAGATGTATTTCTACTGTATCTGTGGGAAGGAAGGTGATCTCCGCGTCTTACTCTTCCGCCATCTTGCCTCGTCCGTAATATCTTTTAATAATTTTCTTTTCTACCTATATCAGTCAGAGTTGATACTGTTTCTTTCATATGAGAACCCTGAATGATACCTGAACTGGTACCAGGAATGATTGAAAGCAACTGACTTTACAGGAAATGGAAGAGTCTGGAATTTTTTATATGCTCTGGTTGGGGCTGAAGATTGTGAAAATCCAGCTAAATATTAAGGCCTAGACTCTTGCAACTAATGACACATAGTTGTAAAACAGTTTTGAAACAATTGTGAATCATGTAATATCTGGGAAAAGCACTGAAAGACTTTGCCAAGTTATAGATCTTCCACAGTCTGAAAATGCAGGAGTGCATTTTTAGGTAGTTAGATAAAGGAAGAAAGAATATAATATTAAATAAAGTTAAATCTATTAATATGGGAGCTCTGAGCAAGTATTCTTGATTTAATGTGCTAGCTCAAGTGGTGGGGACTAGTTCCAATTGGTTGCTTGTTTTAGTGTCTGGATTCTGATTAAGTGGTAGCCATGTTAAATGAAGTTGAGATGCCAAAATTCCATGGGTACTATGTAGAGGAAGAAATCCCAACTCTTGCAAGATGAGGATGTTGGAGTGGATTTATCATGTTTAATCTGCAAATGCTAATTATGTCCCATTGATAAATACATTGGTAAAGGAAGCATCAACACTTTTATCAAGTCCTTTACTGTCTGTTCTCCATAGGCTGAAGATTTAGAACAAGATGTAGAAGTGTAAATGAATCCTCTGTTTTGAATGTGGAAACCAGAAGGTGGTCATGTAGGTACCGCACTAGACAACAGACATGGCATTGGAACTAGAATTTTCTGATCCACAAGAATATTTGATGGTAGTTAATTGATCCTGGGGCAGTAGGATAGAAATGGATGGGTAGCCCACTGAAATAGAATTTGATTTGTAGTACTGATAAAACAGTAAACCTGGAGAAAGGAGGTTTGAATTGAGCTACCAGAATGAGGCATAGTCCTGTTCTGTGCCTGGGTCTTAATTTAAAAAGCTGACTGTGTGATGGCACAGAGAAGTCAGCACCATTGAGAGATCTTCATCCCATAACATTTCCTGATAGAAGGGGATGCCACGCAAAGCCATGGGGGAAGCATGAGGCTGTTTTTCTTTTTTTCCTTTTTAAAATTTTTAAAATTGAAGTATAGTTGATTTACAATGTTGTATTAGTTTTTGGGGTACTGCAAAGTGATTCAGATATATATATATATATATATATATATATATATATATATATATATATATATATATATATATATTCTTTTCCATTATGGTTTATTATAGGATATTGATCAGGAGGCAGAAGCTGGGGTAAGGGGGAGGCCCAGACCGTGGCCTTTATTGGGGTTTCTGTGGGAAGGGCAAGGCAGGCAGGGTAAACAGTTTGAATAATGTCATCATTATTCAATGGCTCTGGACTGTAGGGGTGGTCTCTAGTTGTCTGGTAACCTGCCCTGTGTTGGTTGGGGTGATTTAGGGCAGAAGAAATCTTGGTTTGGTTTGTGAGATTTAAAGGGCTAGGAAGGAGTATAGACTCACTGGGATTAGCTGTTTTGCATATGAAAGACTACTCTAGGCTGAGCCCTTTGCTATTTCTAACAACCTGGGTATCCCTGGAAAGGGCAGTCTCTCCAGGCCAGCCAAATATTTTAAGATCTGAAAACATCAGAAAATACAGAAAAAGAAAAAACAAAACCTTGATTAATGTAAGCCCCTTATCCAGTTTTCAGACTTGAGTCTGTGCACAGACATAGAGATTGCAGAGTAAAGGGGGGACAGCTGCTCTAAGGGAAGAACCTGCTAGAGTTTGTAGCGTGATGCTTCTTCCGAGACTTCAGTGAAGGCACCAGCAGATATTTATTGGGGCAAATGGATTGTGTAAATGAAAATACCCTAACACTTTGGGGGTTATTGGACACTGGACAAAGCCAACACTGATTCCTGGGGACAAACCATGGTCAAAGTAGGGCTTAGGGGGAGGTGGAAAATAAGGAGAGCTTCTGTCCTAGTTCTTCTCTGTTGTACACTTGTTGAGACCTCAAACACACTTGGTGGTTATGTACCCAGTTATATCTGTAATACACATGTCTGTTGGCAGAATTCCTATAATGGCCTTTTGTCCTGGAGCAGTGGCTATACGGTAGAAAGAGCAGAAAGGAAATCCTTACAACTCCCTCTCCCTGCCCAAATAGCAAACCAATACACTACCTCTGGAGTAAATTAGAGTTGAAGGCCATCATAAAATCCTAAAAAGTACAGAGATGATAATTCTATTACATACCCACCTAACTAACTAATTTGGTTTCTGCTGAAGATGGTTTGTTGATTAAGAATAGTCACTTGCAGCTCTGTCCCAGATGAGGTCTCCTAATATAATCAATCAATGCATCTTCTAATTATAGGTATGCAATTATTAATACAGTGCAATCATTTTTTCTCACAGAACACAGCAAACTTTTTCTTAAAGAACCAGATAGCAAATACTTTAGGCATGTGGTGCCTTACGATATTTATGGCAACCACTCTCATCTCTGACACTATAGTGCAAAAGCCACTGTAAACAGTGCATAAGTGAATGGGTATAGCTGTTTCCAATAAAGCTTTATTTATAAAAACTGATAGCCAGACCCTGAGCACAGTTTGCCAACCACTACTCTATCTCAATAGCCAGGGAACACCAAAAATAATTTGCTCTAATCAGGATAGGACAGTGGTACATTATTACCAGTGAGGCTAGGACAGGGGGTGTTTCAGTAATAGATGCACTGAAACCAGAGCAAATCTCCTCCAAGATAAATTTGGCCCTAAGAGTCCATGAGTCTTACACAAATATTTCTACCCCTTTTTCATCATATCCCAAGGGTGAAGAAAGAGACACTACAATACCTCATTTGCTTACTAAGAGTCTCAAGCTTCCATCACAAGCTAAAAAAGTCCAATTACTGACTTATCTCACATTATTGGGTGAAAGTTACATTGCATCAATATAATTAAAAGATTCAGTGACTTTCCCAAACAAAAAATTAACCTGATATGAGGTGACTCAGTAAGTTCACATCTAGAAACAAACTTTTAGCAACTCATTCTCCTAAAATTAAAATAATAAAGTTAGCACTTCACACCACATCCACAATTCTTTTTCTGTGCTTTTCAATAGGGTAAAGATAGATCATAGTCATTCTGATATTTCCTCGGAGGACATCAGATATGCTTTCTTATTAGTAGACCTCAAGACTCAGGTTTGAATGGGGATAAAGTGGAGTTTTTATTTAGCTATGCATTTCTATTGATAAATTTCAGATATGAGAGTTTTGCTCTGTAAAGGAATGCCCAGGCTATCACTGCCTTCCTAATAACTTTTGTCTGTTGAAATCTGATCTCTCCCCACACAGACATGCCACGGGTTCTGAATTACTGTGTGGCAATCCTATCAGTCACCGTAAAACTGCTAATGTGCCCCATTTAAACAGGCACAGTGGGTTTCAGAGCGGCACAGTGATAGAAAGCAGAGCTGACAGCTGTGCCGTCAATCATTTTTCTAGGCTGTGCCCTGCAGCTGTTTACCATTATCACTTATTTACTGTTTAAAATAGATGCTTTATAACCATAACTCAAAAGCCAACATAGCCACAAAGGGGAGAAAACTGTCCCTTGAGATCTGGGGAAACTTTGTGGTTGGATATATATTTAAGCTTATGTTGTTTGAGTACATCTCATTTCTCACTCCGAGTGACCCTTAGTCGGCCACATTAAAGTGATCAAGCTCACCGCAGAGTGACTAAATGGAAATATACACCGCATTTTGCCTTCAAACTCTTCTCATGAAACTAAAGTGCTTAAATACCTAAGAGAGATTTCCCGGATTCCAGAACTCAATGGCTATAGCTTAACTGGTTTAGCGTTCAGTCTTGGTCTTTATATCTTAATTAAGTTTGCTGAATGCTGGATCCTTCCACAAGAAGTGTTGTGTCAACCCAGTAAATTTTTCTCTTAAGCCAGTTTGTGGCAAAATGCAGCAAGTAAATTATACACAGAGAGAATGAGAGAGAGACAGAGTGCTGACAATGACAATAATTAAGGCTTGGTTTATGTATAAGCTGGCTTAGGAAATTCGAGCATTTCAGTCATTGTCATGACTGCTATAAGTCAACATGGGTGAATAGGTGGTAGTGAGATCCATTTTTCTCATTAAAATCGCTCTGCCCTAGTCCAGCATTTTCTGAATATAAACTGGACCTCATATATGAATTGTTTTTGCAGGCAGACTTGTTAATGATGTAAACTGCAACTAGGTTATGGAACCTCAAATAAGATATTCTAAAGATAACTTCCCATTCATTGACCAAGGTAGGGCAAAGGGAAATGTAATGGAAGAAAAATAGAGAGAAAATCTTCTCTTAATCTGCTCCAGAGCCAAAGAGCTTTGCCTGGTTTCTTTCAACGACAGGACTAGAAATGAAAGTGCACAAAAATTAAGGGAAATTCCATGGCATTATCAGGCAGTCACCCTTGCTCAATCTATGTGAACTATAAGAATAAAATAGGGATTTGGGAATTTTACATATAAAAGTCAGCTGTTTGTCATCTGAAAAATTATTTGTGAATGGGTCAGACAAGGATTTATGGTATCTATTATCTATGAAATGTGGTTTAAATTACCTTCTCTTTACACTTCAATGAGATATCTGTTTTGTTTTTCTCAGTGTATTTAGTTGTCATCAGATGGTTTTCTTTTGTACTCTGAAACTTGAACTTAAAAAAAATGTAAAGATCCTCAAGAAATCTCTTGAAAGTTGAATATTTTTCAAATTAAACCTATGAATATTTTCAGAAAGAGGAAATTTACTTTGAAAAAAAACTCAAATGAAATAAACATGTATAAATATCCAGGGTTTTAAAACACATTCTCATTTGATGACAGTCTAACATACAATTAGATGAATATTCAAGCTCTTTTGGGTGGGGTTTTGGGAAGCCATGGAAGAGGGAGGACTAGGGGATGGGAAGTTTTGTGCTCCCTTCCCGGAGCCTTGTCAGCACACTTCCTCTCATACTTCCTATTGTCTCGGGAGTAGAACCATCGGTGGCTAAGGAAAAGAGTATAGTTGCCACCCCTGTACTGAAAACAAACTTAAAAGTGTGGCCAAGGGCAATTAGGACTGTTGAGGGTGAGAGAGAACAGCAAGATGAGAGAGTAGTGGGGTCACAGCAAAAAGGAAGTCTCTGCCCCAAATTCAGCCTTTCTGTGAGCCAGGCCCCTCACACAGTTAGCAAGTTCAAGTTCATACTGCTTGCAGCACGAAGGTCAATAAATTGAGAGATGAGTTGTTGGGGGCAAGGAATAGCAACTTTATTTGGAAAGCCAGCAGATGGAGAAGATGGTGGACTAGTGTCCCAAAGAACCATCTTACCTCAGTTCGAATTCAGGATTCTTTTACACTAAAAAGGGGAAGGGATGTGATTGGTTGCTGCAAATTTCTTGGTGTTGGAATCCTTTATACTTGCAGCTTTCCACCTAGGTCAGGTCACGATGTTCCTGTAAACCTCCAACAGGACAGTTATTCTTTGTTTTGCAAAGTTTTATCTCTATATGAATGGAAAAATCTTATACCTTTAAAGGTCAGAGCCTTGAGAATGGGCTATCCTGTATATTTCAGGCTATAGGCAACATTCTTAACTTGTAGCAAACCAATAAAATGCAAATATTAAAGTAAAAGAAACAGACCCATTATGGAGTCAGATTTGTTCTTCCCTATTACAGCACATCAGATGTGCAGCTTTAGTGCTCCAGTGAGGACCGAAGTGATCACATGGCATGTTCAGGACTCATGGATCCCATGGTCATGTGATCTACGACCTCTGTGCACAGAGGGTCAGAACCACTCTCGAGCCCATTTGTCTGCCTCCACACAGAGAGGTTCTTGGTTAGGCTGCAAAAATGGACCCAGGAAAACATCTCCATCCTTGAGTGCCTTGGAAAGGTGGCAGGACTCTCCCCTTTCACAGGCAAGAAAATTAAGGCCCAGAAAAATGGCACACACCAACCTAGCCAATGGAGATGAAGAGGACTATTTGGGGATTCTGAGTCCTAGCCAGAGATGGCTGGCAGGGGACAGGGGCACATGGGGTGGCCCAGACTGTCTGTTGCCCTGGATTGGCTAAGACTCTTTGAATCTGTTTCCCTCTCTGGAAGTGGCTGGAGCTTGTCATTCTAGGAAGCCCAGAGAAAATAGCCTCAGAAAAGGCCTTGGATGAGGTTGGGAAGGTCGAGACCTGGGTCGAATTGCCTGATATTCTATCTCCAGATTCACTTCAGATCTCTCCCTCTCTGCTTCTGAAAATGACTTTGACTGCAAATGGCTCTTCTGAGGTGCAAGGAGGTGTGCAGTTCCCTCTAGAACGTGACTGAGGTTTGGGCCATCCCTAATGTTTGTGGGGTCCCAGGCTAGAGTGCAAATGGCAGCCCAGCAACCTAATACCTGTGTGCTCACAATGGAAACATGAAGCTACAAACTATAAAGTAAAAGACTGAAATTAAAATGAGTCAGGGAAAGATCTGGCTGTGGTCTATCTCTCGTTGGTGCTGTACTCCTGGGAAAGACATATCCTTCACATCTGCAGTGTGTAGATTAGCATTCCTCCACCCTGATTGCAAATAAGAATTACCTGGGGGCACTTTAAAAATTACTGTTGCCTGGGCACCAATCCAGAACAATTAAATACAAATATTGTGGGTAGAGTTTGTGTAAGACACTTAAAAAAAAAGACTTAGGGGATTCTAAGGTGCAACCAAGAGTGATAACCTTTGATCCATGAAAGAAGGTATTTGTTTGTTCTCTCAGAACACTTTTGGATCATAATATGTCAGATTCTATGAAAATTTCATTTCACTGTATCAAAGCTTGATTTGTTCATATGCTTCTTCCTGTAGCTAAATCATTCTGTATTTTAGGGCCACTTTCGTACTCTAAAGGCCTTACAATTCTTTTGGAAGAAATACTGTAGCCTGATGCTCTGTTCATCTAGTTTCACAGAATCTGTGTATACTTTTCTTGCCAAAATTCACTTCATCTACTTAACATCCAGCCTCTCTTAAGTCAATCAATATATTTTTTCCTCTCTAAAGTTTTTTTCTCATTCTGCCCTAAAATGCATTCCTCACTCCTGTCTGGCCAGGCTCCTCCTTGTTAAGCTTAATCAATAAAATTAATTCATTTGTTTATTTGTGCATTGAACATATATTTAGACAGGGTCCCATCTATGTTCATAGTTGTCTCTGAGGGTGATTTCAAATGCTTGATACACATATACATACACTTCATACCTGTCCTTCTAATTGCCTAGGATGTTAGTCTGCCAACTTCTGTAAGCAGGAAAATGGCCATTATTCTCAGCTCAGAGATGTAGGGGTGGTGTTTTGGCAAAAGAACAAGAGCAGAGAAGTATTACTCTTCTGGATTCTTCTATGTTTTGTGTTAATTGGAAATAACTTCCTAACTTCCATTCCCCTCTTGCTTTCTAAGAATTGGAGGAACAGTTTATCACAGGTCCATGCAGATTAATAAATAAGGGTCCAGGTGTCTTTGGAATGGCAGCCTTTTGATTCTTCTGAAACCAAAAAACTGGTTAATTCAAAGAAAGCGTTGCTTAATTCAAAGAATTAAGATCAAGGGTGAGTTTGCTCCCCTCCCCATCTCAGCAAAGCACCTTGAAATCCCAGTTTGGCTGTGCTCTACCAGATGGGTCTTGGGCTTTCAGTGATTGTATAGCAAAATCAGGAAGCAGCAGGAGCTTGGAGTGGCTCTGAATCTGCCAATACTGGGACCTAAGCTTTGATGATGCACGGTATTCTTATTGGAAGAAGTGTTTTTATGGTTAAAGACAATACATCTCTTCTTCCTTAAGTGGCAGTTTGTTGGCATTACTTCCTTTGATTTTTATTAAATTCATAAGAAGAAAAGCAAATCCACGTGGTCTAGAGAAGAGAAACTTGGTTAACTGCTCAGACTTAGAGTGAGAATCTTGAAAGGTACATAAGAATTAGGAATTGAATACAACCTCTCCTACCATAATATAATGTTAGCAACTGTCTACAGAGATGATGCAAGACAGTGAGACATAGTTCCCAGACAGTGAGCAACTTCATGTTGAGTGGGTGAAAAAAAGAATACTGTTAGCAGATCATCTCAGAACATGGGAAGGGAGAAAATGAGGTGCACAGGGTACTTAGAGATCAAAGGGCTGGGCACTTAGTCTGTTGTGTGTCTTGAAGGATTAAGTGGATAGGTGAAGTGGTGGCAGTTGGGGGACAGGAAGGGTACCCATTCCTACTGAGTGCTCAATGTTGTTGCTTCTAGGACCTCTCAGCTGACAGAGCAAGGCAATATATATGTGTATATATACTTATGTATATACACGCATCTGCAAATATTTTTAATGTAAACATCTATATCCATTTTAAACTAAACATGAGTTCCTAATGATGTCACCAACTCTAATTGACTGATACATGGATCAATCTATTCTTCTTCCCTCGTTTGTCCATAACCTCCCACTCTAAAAGGGAGAAACCTGGCTCCCACCATCTGCCAATCATTTACTTAACTGTCCAATCCAGTACACATGTATAGTACTTTCAGGACTGTTAACCCATATCCTCATGAGAAACAACCTTGTCTACTAGAGTACAGTGCTGATGTACAGTTCTTTTGCCTTTTGTGTCTTAAAGACACTACTCTTTTCCAAAGTGACTTAGGTCAGCATTTTCTCCCCATCCCTTTTGGTGAGATTGTTTCATACATTTTTAACACAGATTATTTTGTCACATTTGGTATTCCATCCTGGTATCCTCTGACAACCTAAATGATTTTTTTAATATTTTCATATATTAAGACCCACTCTTTATACTATAAAGCTCTATGCATTTTAACAAGTTCATAGAGTCATGTATCTGTCATTGCAATATCATATGGAGTAGTTTCACCAGCCTAAAAATTCCCTGTATTTTATGTATTCAACCCTCTCTTACCTGCCTCCCCTCCAGGAAACTTGGCAACCACTGATCTATTTACTGTCTCTGTAGTTTTGTCTTTTCCAGAATGTCCTAGAAATGGAATCATATAATATATAGCCTTTTCAGGCTATTTCCTTTCACTTAGCAATAAGCATTTAAGATTCATCTATGCCTTTGCATAGCTCGATAACTTATTCTTTTTTATTGCTAAATAGTAGTCCGTTACATGGATGTACTAGCTTGCTTATCCATTCCCTATTGAAGGACATCTTGGTTGTTTCCAATTTTTGTAAAGTATGAATAACACCGCTACAAACATTCACATGCTGGTTTTTGTGTGGCTATAAATTTTCAAATCAATTAGGTAAATAACTAAGAGTGTGATTGCTGGAATTCATGGTTAGATTATGTTTAGCTTTGAAAGAAACTGCCAAGCTGTTTTCCAAAGTAGCTATTTTGAATTCTTACCAGCAATGAATGTGAGTTCCTGTTGCTCTACATCCTTACCAGCAATTAATGTTTTTTTTTTTGATTTTAGTTTTTTTAATAGATGTGTAGTTGTATCTCATTGTTGTTTTAAGTTGCAATTCCTAATTACAAATGATGTTGAACTGTTTTTCACATACTTTATTTACCAGCCGTATATCTTCTTCGGTGAGGTTTCTGTTCAGATCTTTTGCCCTTTTTTAATTGTATTGTTTGTTCTCTTATTGTTGAGATTTAGGAGTTCTTTAATTATTTTGGATATGAGTTCTTATCAGATATGTGTTTGCAAATATTTGTCACAATATTTTTTCAAAGTTTTGTCCTTTCATTATCTAAGTAGTGTCTTTCTTGGAGTGACAGTTTTGAATTTTAATAAAATTTACTTACCACTTTTTTTCTTTCATGGATTGTGCTTTTGATGTTGTATATAAAAATAAGGTCACATACATTTTTCCATCTTCTAGAAGTTTTATAGCTTTGCATTTTAAAGTTAGATCTATGATCTAAGTTGAGTAATTCTATTTTGTGGAACATGTGAAGTCTGTCTAATTTTACAGTTTTTACATATGGACATCTAATTTGTGTAGCACTGTTTGTTGAGAAGATTATCTGTTCTCCAAACAATTGCCTTTGCTCATTTGTCAAAGATCACCTGACTATATTTATGACAGCCTGGTTCTAGGCTCTCTATTCTGTTGTATTGATCTATGTGTCTATTATTTTGAGAATAGAATGCTATCTTGATTGCTGTCTCTTATAATAAGACTTGATATCAGGTAGTGTCAGTCCTCCAGTTTTATTTTTCTTTTTCAATATTATGTTGGTTATTCTAGGTCTTTTGCCTTTCCATACAAACTTTAGAACCAGTTTGTCAGTATCTACAAAATAATTTACAGAGATTTGGTCGGGATTATGTTGAATTATAGTTAATTTGGTAAGAATTGAATTTTAACAATATTATGTCTTCCAATCCATGAACGTAGGATATATTTCCATTTATTTATATCTTCTTTGATTTCTTTCATCAATGCTCTGTAGTTATCTGTACATAGAATCTTATAATATTTTGTTAGATTCATGTCTATTTCATTTCTTTGTCCTAGTATAAACGGTATCTGTTTTTAATTTCAAATTTCTTATTTAATTTTAGTAAATTGTGTCTTTCAAGGAATTTGTTCATTTAACTAATTTGTCAAATTTATTGCCATGCAGTTGTTCACAACTGTTTTTACTATTTTTAAAAATGTCTGTGGAATCTGGAATGATGTACTCTCTTTCTTTCATGAATGAAATTTGTAATTTGTATTTTCTCTCTTTTTTATTGATAAATCTAGATAGAGGCCTGTATTTTATTAATCCTATCAAGAGACCTATTCTCAGTTTTGTTGATTTTCTATCATTTGTCTATTTTTTATTTCACTGATTTCTACTTTGCTTCTATTTTATTGTTTTGTTCCTTTTGCTTTAATTTCCTCTTCTTTTACTAGCTTCTTAAGATGAAAGTTTAGATCAGTGCTTTTAAATCTTTCTTTTGTCTTTTCTAGATATTTCCCTTTAAGCATTGCTTTAGCTGCATTCCACAAAGTTTTGATGTATTTTGCTTCCATTATCATTCAGTTCAAAATATTTTCTAATTTCCTTTGGAATTTCTTTTTTGATCCATGAGCTATTTAGAACTTTGTTGGTTAGCTTCCAAATGTTTAGGGATTTTCCTGACATCTTTTTGTTATTGACTTGTTGTGTGAAAGATCATATTTTTATTTGTTTTATTATTTTTAGAGAATATGCTTTGTATGAATTCAGTTCTTTAAAATGGATTGAGACCTTTCATGGCTCAGCAGCTGATCTATCTCATGTATATTCCACATACACTTGGAAAATATGTGAATTCCACAGTTGTTATGTGTAGTGTTCTATAAATGTCAATAAGGTTAAAATTGGCTAATAGTGTTGTTCAAGTTTTCTATATATTTATTAATTTTTAACTTTTTGTGGTTCTATAACTTTATTTGACAATCAACAGTTAGTTCTCATCCACATTAAGTGTCTGTAGATTTTTGAAAGTGGTGACAGGTATATAGGTGACCAAGGTATAGAGCTCGTTTGGTGAATCTTCATGTTCATTACGATTTCTGCACATGGGCATGAGATGGGACATTCCTTATTCCTTTGGCCCAGACAGCTTTGCTAAGCTTGGTGTCAATGCGTACATCTGGAGTTCTCATCTCCTTCATGGCAAATTTCAGGATTTCTTTGAGTGCCTGAGGGACACGTTTCTTGAAACCCACTCCATGGATGCTCTTGTAAATGTTGATAGTGTATTCTCTGGTCACCACCTCATTGATGGCGGATTGGCCCTTCTTCTTCTCTCCACCCTTCTTTGTGGGAGTCATTCTGCCAGGCTCTGGTTGGAAAACAATCTTTAATATATATGTTTTAATCAATTACTGGAAAAGAAATATTAAAATCTCCAATTTTAATTGGAATTTGTCTTTTTCTCCCTTAGCTCTGTCAGTTTTTGCATTATTTTGAAGCTTTGTATTAGATGCATGCACATTTAAGATTGTTATGTTTTCTTAATAAATTGTTTATTGCATCGTTATGAAATGCCTACCATTATCTCTGGGAATACTCCTTATCATGAATTCTACTTCTTGTGATATTAATGTAGCCCCTACAATTTTCTTCTGATTAGCTGTTTGCATGGTATAATTTTCCCAATCTTTTATTTTTTAAGCTGTGTCTATACTTGAAGGCTATTTCTTGAAAGCAACATATAATGTGTGTTTCCTACTTGTCTAGTTTGACAATCTTTACCTTTTAATTGTAGTTTTAGTCCACTCACAGTTGAAGTAATTATTGATATGTTTGAATTTAAGACCACCACTGCCTTGTCTGTTCTTTGTTCCTCTTTTCGTCATTTCCTTCTTTTTAAATTAACCAAGTATTTGAAAAACTTATTCCATCTTAACTCATCCATTGGTTTTTAGCTATTTTAGTGATTGCCATAGGGATTACAATACGTGTCCTTATATTACCATAGTCTTCCTTGAATTAACATTATACTTCTTTAAGTATAATATAAAAAACTTATTATAGCATATTTTAAACGATCTCTCCCATTCTTAGTGCTATTATTGTCTTTCATTTTACCTCTGCATTTTTATAAACCCCACAGTACATTTTTATGTACTTTGAATAGTAAATTGTATTTTTAAAAAAGAAATGAAGGCTTCCCTGGTGGCACAGTGGTTAAGAATCCACCTGCCAATGCACGGACACAGATTCGAGTCCTGGTCCGGGAAGACCCCACATGTCGCTGAGCAACTAAACCTGTGTGCCACAACTACTGAGCCTGTGCTCTAGAGCTCATGAGCCACAACTTCTGAGCCCATGTGCCACACTACTGAAGCCATGTGCCTACAGCCCATGCTCTGCAAAAGGAGAAGCCACTGCAATGAAGAGCAGCCCCCGCTCGTCGCAACTAGAAGAAAGCCCATGCGCAGCAATGAAGACCCAATGCAGCCAAAAATAAATAAATAAAAATAAAAATAAAAAAAGAAATGAGAAAAATACTTTCAGTTTACCTGCATATACATACTTCCTGACATGCTTCATTTCTTTATTTATGTTACTGTTTCTATCTGATATCATTTCCCTTCAGCACAAAGAGTTTTCTCTTATATTTCTTTCTGCTGGGGAAAATTCTCTTGGCAATTCTTTTTGTCATTTTTCCCCATTATTTTTATAGAATATTTTCACTTGATATAGAATTCTAGGTCAACAGACTCTCTTTTTCCCTTTAGCACTTTAAAGATGTCTTGTCATTTTCTTCTGGCTTGTACTGCTACGGATGAGCTGTCTGCTCTCATTCTTCTCATTGCTCCTCTTTAGAGAACATGTCTTTATTTTCTGGTTGCTTTTAAGATTTTTCTCTTTGTCTTTGGTTTTCAACAAGTTGAATATGATTTGCTTAGGATTTGTTAAGCTTCTTGGGTCTGTCCACTGGTATTTTTCATCAAATTTGGAAAAAAAATGTAGTCATTATTTCTCCAAAATTATTTTTACTCCCATGCTTCCTCTCATTTTGGATCACCTGTCTTACATATGTTAGACCACTTGATATAGTTTTACGATCACCGGTACTTCTACTTTTTTCTTTTTCTCACCCAATCACTGAGGCTTGGAATATTCTGCACTGGCAGCAAAAGCTTGCACAGTTAGAGTCAGGACCTAAAACACTGGAAAAGCTAACACATAGATTTGGAGTCTCATCAAGGTATAAGTAACCCCAGATGTTTTTATGAGGGTAAGCTATTGTGGAGAAGGATGAAGATGAGCTGAAGCTATTTTAGAGAGGAGGTAGAAAGAGAAAAGGCAGGGAGTAAAGGAAAAGACCCTATGATTAGCAAAGATAAGCTTTGAGGATGTCACAAATTGGCTTCCTAGTGTTTATTTTCTGAGTGGTAAAGGAAGGAGTAGAAATATTTGACAAACAATCTTTTATATTGCCCACCCATTTCTGGTGAATAAATTCAAAGAGGCAACTGAGCAAAGTTTGAGAGAGAAAGTGTATTTTCCACCTCCAATGCTCTCGTTTGGCTAACATAGGTTAGAAAAAGAGTTACCAGAGGAACTGATACCCTGACTTATTGTATCAGATGGGGACTTCTCTGGGTCTCCCAAGATTCACCCCTCTGTCAAGTCTCCTGCCTGGAGTCTCTTCAAAAATCTGTGAAAGACCTCCAGCAAGTCAGGTAGCAATGACTTTTAAAGTTAAACAACATGTAGTCTATTTACATTCTCTTATCAGGGGTAAATCAGAGCAATTAAGGAAATCAATTGATTATTTTTTTTAACATCTTTATTGGAGTATAATTGCTTTACAATGGTGTGTTAGTTTCTGCTTTCTAACAAAGTGAATCAGCTATACATATACATATAGCCCCATATCTCCTCCCTCTTGCATCTGATTATTAACTAATTAACTAGCTTAAGTTAATTAATTAAAATTAAATTGGAATGTAATTAAAATTTTCTCCTTGGAGGGAAATTAAAAAAAGAAAACACAAAAACGTTGAGAAACTTTGCCTTGAGCCTCCTCAGATGACCCATAAGAAGGCTTGTTCGATGATGCTCCACAATTAATTTTAAAGAACTCCCAACCATGTTTTTGTCTTATTTTAAAGTAGTAGATACTTTTTCTTAAACTAAGAGAGCCATAGAGTAGAAATGGCTGTCCAGCACATCTATATAGAGAGGGCCAGAGGCATCTAGCTTCAGACTCCCTGGAAAGGGTGGGAGCAGAAACATATCTTCTGCAGAATTCAAAGACCCCAGTATTCAGCTGAGGGGTAGTCAGACCTGGGGTAGACCAGAAGCTGGAAGTGAGAGATGCAGTGACAGCAACCATACTCAGCCTAATGTATGCCAGAGCAGATGGACCACGTCCAGTCCAGCCATGTAGAGCATCCCAGCATTCTCACATCCTTTTGGACTGTACCTGCACCCGTAGTGGTAGGGTCAGAACTGGCTGTGAATTGAATTCGATTACATTTCCAGCAGACGGCCCAGTGGGAACTCAAAGTGGAAATAAAGTTCAGGTAAAGAAGAATATAGCACATCACATTTCTTATATCCCTGCATTTTTGGCCTGGGATTTTGTCTACTATGTGAACTTATGAAGAAATGCACATCCGATAATGTGATGCGGACAGAATGCTGGATCCCCTATATTTCTTGAGAACCTGAAACAGCTGATGAGCAGAGCCGCAGAAGAACATACACTGGGTATAGGTGGAAATTCTTACACGTGATATGGGTTCATAGGCATTGTTAACTTCTTCAAGCAAAAGCTAAAAATTCTAGTGTTGAATGGGCAGAGATGGTGGTCTTTCTCCAGAAATTTCTGCTGGCTGCCTCTTCTCTTTTCCCCACTTGTCATCTTTCCAGGTGGTAAAATCCTGTCTGAATTTTAGTGCTTAGGATTTTTCTTCATGAGCTGCTTGAATCCCAGAAAAAAAGCCCTGAGCACTGTAAAGTGAGCTCCCATGAATAATTCTGCAAAATTTTATTGCCAAATAAGATATTCAGTTCTGTGGGCTGAGTTAACCAGCTCTGCATAGATGACAATGATGGCCCAGGGCCCGTGTCAGCCCCTGCTGCCCTCAGTTTCTTTCCCCCAGGAAGTTCCACTGGAGTCTTTGTAGTGTCAAAGTGTAATTTTTGAAAAGTTGAAAATCTAACTCTCATAGAAATATAGAGGAAGCTTGTATCAAAGATTTACTCAACTCATTAGTGAGGAAGCCAGTAAGAAAGAAGCTGGTTCAAGGAGAATTTGAGGAACTGAGTATTTACACGCATTTTTAAAATGTTAGAATGAATTGCCATGTTAGATACAAGACTTGTTGATACCCTACAGGACAAATAAAGCCAAATCTTTGGGGTTATTTTATATCACAAACAGAAATCATTAATAGTTTTCTTGGACAGAAATCTATAAGTTATGAAACTTCACAGGACCTAATTACTAGACAACAAAATCAAACACAGGTATGTTCTCCTGGATAACTGAATAATCTTTTGGTCAGCTTATTAAGCCATGTCCCAGTATGACATTGAAAGGACATGATTCCTCCCCCTTTGCCTTATTTCCATGTTTTAGATAGTATATCTTAACAGCAGCTCTTTGAAATGCTGGTGACAGTGTCTAGAACTTATCTCTGAGCTATGAGTCCTGCTTAATCAGCATTTTGGGACATGAATATATATACATCAGAATTGAAGAAAACAAGCACATTGCAGGAGGGCTCTGGCTTGGAGAGGAGAAGGGGACAAAATGGGTGGTGTGGGGAATTAATTTTTTAAAAATATTTTCTGTTGTTAAACATTTTTTTAGTCACTGAGCTTCATGTGATTAGTACTTTGGATTCAAAAAAAGATTTTGGCTCTGTTCAGGTTAGGATGTGGAGAAAAGGGAATCCTCTTGCACCGCTGGTAGGAATGTAAATAGACACAGCCACTATAGAGAACAGTATGGAGGTTCCTTAAAAAACTAAAAATAAGATTACCATATGACCCAGCAATCTCACTACTGGGCATATACTCAGAGAAAACCATAATTCAAAAAGGCACATGCACCACAGTGTTCATTGCAGCACTAGTTACAATAGCCAGGTCATGGAAACAACCTAAATGCCCATCAACAGATAAATGGGTAAAGAAGATGTGGTACATATATTCAATGGAATATTACTCAGCCATAAAAAGGAACGAAATTGGGTCATTTGTAGAGCATGCATGGACTTAGAGACTGTCATTCAGAGTGAAGTAAGTCAGAAAGAGAAAAACAAATATCATATATTAATGCATATATGTGGAATCTAGAAAAATGGTACAGATGAACCTGTTTGCAAGGCAGAAATAGAGGCACAGATGTAGAGAACAAACGTATGGATACCAAGGGGGGAAGAAGGGGTGGAATGAATTGGGAGATTGGGACTGATGTATATAAATTAATATGTATAAAATAGATAACTAATGAGAACATGCTGTATAGCACAGGGAACTCTATTTCATTTGGCTGTACAGTAGAAACTAACACAACATTGTAAAACCACTATACCCCAATTAAAAAAAGAATAAAAAGGGAAAAGAGAGTGAAGAAAACAGGTTGCTTGAATTCTGGTTCAGCCACTGACTAAATGCATGACTTGGTCAAGTCACCTAAGATTGCTGTAGGTGACAGCTGGTCTCCAAAGATGGCCCCCAGTGAACTCTGCCTCCACTTTAATACCCTTGTGCAATCCCCTTCCAGGGTGGCTTGGACTGGCCCTATGCCTCCTTTTTAAGCAATAGAACATGGGCTAAGTGACACCGCCTAAGCCTTGGGAAGTCCTGACAGCCTCTGCTTTTGTGCTCTTTTAGAAGTCAGTCTGTACATAAGAAGTCTGACTGTCCCACCGGAACGAGAGGCCATGCGAAGGGGCCCTGGAAGATGAGGGGCACGTGGGGAGGGAGATCTCAGCGGGAAGCTCTCCGGTTCTGGACATGTGATTGATGACAGCATCCTGGACACTCCAGCCTACATGATGTTGAAAGCACTGGAGTTAAATGCCTTAAAAACAAGTAAACAAAAAACCATTTAAAACAAAGCTAAAGATGACATTGCCAAGCAAAGGTAGACTGTGTGCGGGGCTTCCTGGTGGGAGGTGAACCTAATGAGAAAGGAGGGGTTTAGGGAGGAAAGTAAGCTTAATTGCAATGTTCAAAAGTTGTGGCATATTCTTTTAAAAGAAGCCAAAGATGCGCCATTTTTGAGTTATTGCAAAGTTGTACAAATCACTGGAGAAGATGTCTTAGGGAAGAATCCTGTGTGATAGGTAGGGAGAGAAAGGGAGACCCCAGATAACCAAATAGGTCTTTTTCATCCGATATGAATGGTTTTATAGCTGCATAGCTGGGAGCTTGGAGTAAACCTCAAAATGAAAGAATTACTTAAGGATGAGATTTACTATAGCAACAGAATATTTGTCATCTAAGGAGACCTAGTTGAAAACAAGGTTTACAAGACTTTAAACAGAAACATACTTTATTTTCAATAGTTTCATGATTGTTTTAAAACATTTGAGCCTACCCTAAGATAAACCATACCCTCCATAAGTCTTGTCTTCAGAGTAATTTTTGAATTCAGAAGAGCTAACCTTTGAAAATGTGTAATTCAATGTAAAGGAAAACTTAGCTTTCTTTACCTTGAATTCTTTAGAATAGTGAATTTTAGTATATACTGACTTTGTAAATACTGAGGGTTTTCAAGTTCTCCAATATGATGTCAATAAAGAACATAAGTATCAAATGCAGCCTTAGATGTGGTTCTTAGTTTTTCCCCCCAAACTTGAAAAATGTCCAACCTCAAGTGGTTTCTTTATGTACACTACTCGTTTCTGTGTTAGGGACTCCGTTTATGTCCTATGAGCATCTGCAGATCCCATGGGGTGCATGTTGTATCTCTCTTTTCTTGAGATCCAGGAGCAAGGCAGGAAAAGATTTCAACAAGTCCTGAAATAGGGACTGTTTTATATTACAGGGATATAGAAAATGAGAACAGAAGGTCATGGAACTGCATACAAGAAGAACAGCTGTTGCAAAAGAGATGCAAACACAAACTCTATTCTGAGCTGACTCTTCTTCTCAGCTCTCAGCACTTTTAATCTGGAAAGCTCTTCAGAAATCATTAAATCTCCATTCTGATAGCCAAAGACAAAGATGGAAATAATATCTGATGTTGGAAGGAATCTTTTAAAACTGTCTAACATTATAGGTAAGGACTCTAAGGCTCATAGAAGTGAAGCAACTGGTCTAATGACCCATGATGGATTAATGGTAGAATTTGGAAAAGGGTGTGAATAATGTTCGGGTAACACTTAAGAAAATATTTTTCGGGCAGGGACATCATGGACAATGTTTACGTCATGGCATTATTTGTTTCTGTATATTTGCCTAACTGCAAAATGTTTTGTACAGAAAAGCATTTAGGTGCTTTCAAACTATTAGGATTTTTTGACTCTGAGTTGAGAAAATAGACATAAAGGGACTTCTGTACATATGAAAACTAGTACATGGGTGTCTCTTTTATAGCTAATTTTATTATATGACAGATTTATACACATAGTTCATAACAATAAAAAAATATTCTCTGTCTTACTTATCACCATGTCATTTTTTTCCCTAAAGGAACCACTTTGCTTCTATTTCTTCCACTATTTACACCAATGTTTCTATATAATATGCTATTTTATATCAATAGAAGCAGCACTATAAGCTAACTCTCATTAATTTTAGACATTATTTATTAACTTTCTATTGTGGCATTAGAGGATTTAGCTTAGTCCAAATGTTACTTATAACAGAACCTGAGATTGAATTTTTCAACCCCTGGTGAGTAGGAACCTGGGATCAGATTTATTAGTTTTGAAAAATCAATGACATTTCTTTCAACCATGACATTTCTTGCAACTAAGTGTTGTGAGGAAGGTTCATGTCTGTCCCACTATTATGTGCACAGGTTGGAGTTCTTTACAGATGCAAAGTCACTTATGACCCACATCTTTTGAGATATGTATTATTACTGTTTTCCAACATTCTATAATGAGCCTAATCCAAGGTTATATCCCGTGTAATTAGAAAAGCCAGGATTTAAACTCAAATCTCTTCGATTTCAAAGACCAATCTTTTCCTAATGTTTCATACTCTCCCTAAAAGAAAGTTTCCTTCCAACAGAACTTTCTCTGTACCTTTAGGTGCTGTGACTGCTGCTACATTCTTCTTGTACAGGAAACCTTCGAAAAAAGAGTTCTGTGGGTCTTGAGGAGAAATATAGTGTCATGAAGAGGTATGAGTGGAATAGAAGGGGGCACCTGGCATCTGGTGATTGGAGGAAAGGATCAGGCTCCCAAGTTGATTTTGTGAGAGACGAGGACAAAGCTGAGTCCAGTAGGCAGCAGATCTCAAGCATTTTGCTCCTGGTGCAGGTTGATTTTCTACCCAAAATCCTTTGAATCCAGCTGATTGGGGAGAACTCCAGATATAAGAGAGGTTTCTCCAATAAAGGAGGGAAAAATTCTTTTCGTGTTGTCCTGTATTTTCAGTAGCAAGGATGAGGAAATGCTATGATGGGCATTTGTTAGTGTTAGTGTAACTGGAAGAATGAAAGTCACTTCTACTCTTCCCTTCTTCCCCAGACTGGGGAGGAAGATGGCCCTTGACTAAGAACATGATTGCATTCCTTAAAAGAGCTATTTCAAAGTTTTGGCAGCATCTTTGGTCAGCTAAGGGAAGGACGATTGTGAAGTGTCTCTCTCAGTGACAGGCTGTTTTCAGCACCAGCAGGTCTGTGTGTGTGTGTGTGTGTGTGTGTGTGTGTGTGTGTGTGTGTGTTTGGTCTGTTTGATTGACTTAACAGTTACTTCTTGGGCAATCAGAAGAACACAGAAGCAAACCTGCAGCTCATATGGTGGAAAGACTTGGAAGAGCATGGTGCTTTGGGCACTTCTACCCACCAAACACTGAATATACGTTTGTTCTCGGTTCTGCTGGAAACCTCATAGTTTATGCTAACATAAATATTTGAGCATTGAGGAAATGTAGCTCTGTGAGGCCACTGGAAAAATTGATTGCTTTGGGTAGGGTGTGAGGTTTTCTATAATGTTAGTGGAAATTCACATGAGGATTAGAAGAAGTTACTTTTGTAAAAAGGTACAAAATAGCAAAGTTAGGAACCGGAAGTATCCATGGAAGCTCTTTGTGAAGTTTTGACTTCTTGGGTGCTGTTTTCTTTTGACCAACAGAAAAACCTTAATTAGGATACTGTTCTGTAATTCCCTTGGTAGTTCAATTCTTCAGCCCTGTGTGTGATGTTGGTGGAGAAAAGAGGGTCAGAACAGTGAAGGTGGGTGTGTTGTCCCTTCATTCAGCCCTTTTGTGGAGTCCTGCTGAGGAAGGAGGCATTCTGGGAACTGACAGGCCACGGGGTTGGAGGTAGCAGGGTGAAGGACAGAAAGGACTGATTGCCAAGTGAGCAACTCAGAAGAGAGCCACATAAATCTCCTTCCTTTCCTTTCTTACACTGTGTTAAAGGAAGGTGAAGGGAAGAGAAAAAAGAAGAGGACAGGAAAGAAAGGAGGGAGAAGAGAGGAGAAGACAAAAAAAGAGAGTTAATAATGAACTGTGGCTTTCCCTTGAAGAACCAGAGTTAGGCAAGCACCCTACTGTGGGTTTGTTAATGTCAATATCTCCAAATCAATCATTGTGATACACCACATTAACCAACTGAAGAATAAAAACCATACGATCATCTCAATAGATGCAGAAAAAGCTTCTGATAAAATTCAACATCCATTTATGACAAAAATTCTCCATAAAGTGGGCATAGAGGGAACATACCTCAACATAATAAAGGCCATATATGACAAACCCACAGCTAACATTATTCTCAATGGTGAAAAGCTGAAAGCATTTCCTCTAAGATCAGGAAAAAAACAAAGATACCCACTCTTGCTACTTTTATTCAGCATAGTATTGGAAATCCTAGCCAGAGCAATCAGACAAGAAAAAGAAATAAAAGAAATCCAAATTGGAAAGGAAGAAGTAAAACTGTCACTGTTTGCAGATGACATAATACTATACATAGAAAATCCTAAAGAGGCGACCAGAAAACTACTAGAGCTCCTCAATGAATCTGGTAAAGTTGCAGGATACAAAATTAATATACAGAAATCCATTGCATTTCTATAAACTAACAATGGAGTATCAGAAGGAGTAGTTAAGGAAACCATCCCATTTACCATTGCATCAAAAAGAATAAACCTACCTAAGGAGGTAAAAGACCTGTACTCAGAAAATTATGAGACACTGATGAAATAAATGAAGACAACACAAATAGATGGAAAGATATACTGTGTTCTTGGACTGGAAGAATTAATATTGTTAAAATGACCATACTACCAAAGGCAATCTACAGAGTCAATACATTTCCTATCAAATACCAATGGCATTTTCCACTGAACTAGAACAAATAATTTTAAAATTTGTGCAGAAACACAAAAGACCCTGAATGGCCAAAACAATCTTGAGGAAGAAGAACAGAGCTGGAGGTATCATGCTCCCTGACTTCACATTATGTACAACTCTACAGTAATTGAAACAGCAGTACTGGCACAAAAATAGACACATAGATCAATGGAACAGAATAGAGAGCCCAGAAATAAACCCATGCACTTATGCTCAATCTACAACAAAGGAGTCAAGAATACACAATGGAGAAAAGACAGTCTTTTTTTTTTCATTTTTCTTTTATTTTTTGGCCACACAGTGCAGCATGTGGGATCTTAGTTCCCTGAACAAGGATCGAACACATGCCCCCTGCACTGGAAGCATGGAGTCTTAACCACTGGACCACCAGGGAAGTCCTGAGGCAGTATTTTCAATAAGTGGTGCTGGGAAAACTGGATAGCTACATGTAAAAGAATAGAATTAGAACATTCTCTAATGCTATACAAAAATAAACTCAAAATGGATTAAAGACCTAAATGTAAGGTCAGAAACCATAAAACTCCTAGAGGAAAACACAGGCAGAACACTCTTTGACATAAATCACAGCAATACTTTTTTGGATCCCTCTCCTAAAGCAAAGGCAATAAAAACAAAAATAAACAAATAGGACCTAATTAAACTTAAAAGCTTTTGTACAACAAAGGAAACCACTGACAACTTGAAAAGACAACCTACTGAATGGGAGAAAATATTTGAAATTGAGATAACAGATAAGGGCTTAATATCCAAAATATATAAACAGCTCATACAACTCAACATCAAAAACCAAAACCAAAACCAAAACAAACAACCCAATTAAAAAAAGGGCAGAAAACCTAAATAGGCATTTTTTCCAAAGAGGAAATGCAGATGGCCAACAGGCACATGAAAACACGCCCACCATCACTAATTATCAGGGAAATGCACATCAAAAACACAATGAGATATCACTTCACACCAATCAGAATGGCTATCATCAAAAGGAGCACAAATAACAAATGTTGGTGAGGATATGGAGAAAAGTGAGCCCTACCACACTGTTGGTGGGAATGTAAATTGGTTCAGACACTGTGGGAAACAGTATGGAGGTTTCTCAAAAAACTAAAACTAGAACTACCACATGACCCAGCAGTTCCACTCCTGGGTATATATCTGAAAAAAACAAAACCACTAATTTGTAAAGATACATGCACCCCAATGTTCATAGAAAAGTTATTTACATTTGCCAAGATATGGAAGTAACATAAGTATCTATTAACAGATGAATAGATAAAGAAGATATGATATATATATGTAACATTTTACATATATATAAAATGAAATACTCCTCAGCCATGAAAAAGAATGAAATTTTGCCACTTGCAGCAACATGGATGTCTTGGAGGACATTATGTTAAATGAAATAAGTCAGACAGAGAAAGACAAATACTGTATGATATCACTTATATGTGGAATCTGAAAAATACAACAAATAAGTGAATATGACAAAAAAGAAGCAGACACAGATATAAAGAACAAACAGGTGGTTACCAGTGGGGAGAGGGAAGGGGGGAGGGGCAATATAGGGGTGGGGGAGTAAGAGGTACATACTATTATGTATAGAATAAGCTACAAGGACAAAACAGAGAATATAACCAATATTTTATAACTATAAATGGAGTATAACCTTTAAAAGTTGTGAATCACTATATTGTACACCTGTAACATATAATATTGTACATCAACTATAACTCAATAAAAATAAATAAATAAAATGCATTGCTCCATTAAAAACAATGTGTGTTGCCTCTTGGTCTCAGGTCAGTCTTCAAATTGCTTCCTTATAGTGCTGACTTGGTGAGATAGCAAATCTTCTCTTCATGTCACCATGACCCCATGATCTATATTCTGGTAGTTGTACTCATAAGACAGGAGGGGGACCTGGGGAAGGGTTTCTTAAGGCTGAGACAGTCTTCATTTCCATGTGGACCCCCAGTGGGGACAGATTGGTGACCCTGCATGCACAGCTATGAGAGGGTCAATTCAGGGCTGAATATGCTTCTGCTTGGCTCCCTACTACACTCAAGAAGATTATTTCCCTTAAGAATTCAAGTTCCTGCATTTCTATCTTCCCTGTTATTGATGTCCTGACCACTCCTCTTGTCTCCTTTAAAATCTTTGATGTTTTTGTCGTTTCTGTGAGTAAAAAACTAATTCTGGACTCTTCCTGTCTCATGTTATTCCTGACCATTGTTTGTGTTTTCTCAGTGGATGACTCACATCTGTTCAGTTACAGGGAGGAAATTATTCCTCAGGATATAATTGAAAGAATTTGGTGGGTACAGAGTGGGGTTGAAACACAGATTAATATTTAGAAAGATTGCCCCACTGCCCTGACATTATACAGACAGGGTCTTTGCTCCATCACTTCTTTACAAGTGGGAGCCATTTACAATTCTCGATAAGAGAAGGTGATAGCATCACCTTGATAAACTGAAGATGGATCTAGAAAAACAAAGGAAGCCAAAAAATATGTAACAAGAAGGTACATCTGGGAAAATTCCCCATATATGTGCAATACCTTTGCTAAGTGTGCACAAGAGATCCAAATTTGTGATGTTGGCAGAACCCACATCTTGACCTCTGAGGCTAACATGTTTGGGTTACTACAGAGTTTGCAAATCTAAGTTGCTCTAAGTTGGTACACTCTGGCTGCTGGCCAACCTAAGGTCTCAAGTCCAGACCTCCCAGTGACTGAGTACAGAAAACTCTTAATGTTTTGGAAGTGTTTCAAATCTTTCAGGCCATTAGGGGACTATTTGGTATTCTAAGAAGGATAATTTACTAAAACAAATTGTGATAGTATGAAATAGCTAATGCAGCTCTCCCAGGAAGTTTTTAATTTCTTATTCCCTAGCAGGCTAAGGGCACCCCAGGTGGCATTCATCTCTTCCCACCAACTCTCACATTGTCCTTTGAGTGTTACTGTATTGTCACACTTGGACCAGTCTGCCTTGTGTTAAAGTTGTTTGGTACTGAAGGAAAATAAGACTGTGTCATAAGGGTATCATATGAAGAAGGCTGAGCTGGAGGAGGAGGTGGGCCCAAGGAGACAGCAAGACAGAAATGGGCTCCCTGGTTGAGGCAGGAAGAACAATTGAGGGAAGGGAAGTTAGATGGTACCTGCTACCTAAAGTATTTCAGCTCCTCTCTTTTTTAGTAATACCCAGCAGAGTTTGGCATCATGTGTACACTAGGTAGCAAATAGCTTAGACAAGCAACAGCTAACACCTGACATTGGGATTTCAGGAAGGAGGGCAATGAGGAAACTGGTGTCATAACAAATAGGGAAGGGACAGAGAGGAGAGATGATGGTGTGGCAGGGGTTGAATTAAGAAATACTTTTCTAAAAATTTCAAGAGTCATGACACACTGTTGATCCAAGAAGCCTGGGAATCTAACTAAGAGCACGTCTCAGGGTCTCCCATGTCCCTTCTAGAAAACTCTGAAGAGACTTGTCTAGCATACACATTTACCCCAACACTTTGGAGAAGTCTCTAAATCTGGATTGATTTCTGGCGGTTTCCCAACCTTGTTGCTGTTTACATTTTGGGTCAAAAATTTCTTTGTTGTTGGCTGATATGAGCACTGAAGGATGTTTAGCAGCCTCCCTGGCCTCTACTCACTACACACCAGTAGCACCTCCCCATTGAGCTGGGCTACTGCTGTTCCTTCCTCCTGCAGGCCCTTGAGATGTCCAGGTGAGGCTGTGGCCTCTGGACACCAAGTTTGGAAGCCACAGTGCTCTGGACAGGAGTGGAAATGCTGCGCCTCCTTCTTTTTTATACCTTATCATCTGAGGCATAAAGCATATTGTGGTACCTTATATTTTTCAGAAGAGTTCAAGAAATATTGCACAGAGTCCAATAAGTTCATTATCTCTCCTTGATCTGGAATACAACTTGAGCCAATTGGGGCTGCCCCATAGGACCACTTTCAGTGACAGACACCATTTTGTTCTTCTGATCTCCTTCCCCTCTAAGGATCTTGTACTGGACCATACTCTTTCTGTTATTCTCCCCACCCTTCCTTCTCAATCTCAAGAAAACAGACCTTGGTGTTCCCAGGTCTCAGGGAGTTGCAGAGCAGGAAAACAAGTTTCATGAAAACAACCTTCTTCCTGATTTTTTAAATTAATTTTTATTGGAGTATAGTTGATTTACAATGTTGTGTTAGTTTCTGCTGTATAGCACAGTGAATCAGTTATAAATATACATATATTCACTCTTTTTTAGATTCTATTCCCATATAGGTCATCACAAAGTATTGAGTAGAGTTCCCTGTGCTATATAGTAGGTTCTTATTAGTTATCTATTTTATACATAGTAGTGTGTATATGTCAATCGCAATCTCGCAGTTTATCCCTCCAGCCTCCCCTTTCCTCCTTGGTAACCATAAGTTTGTTTTCTACATCTGTGATTCTATTTCTGTTTTGTAAATAGGTTCATTTATACCATTTTTTTAGAATCCACATATAAGCAACATCATATGATATTTGTCTTTCTCTGTCTGACTTACTTCACTCAGTATGACAATCTCTAGGTCCATCCATGTTGCTGCAAATGGAATTATTTCATTCTTTTTTTATGGCTGAGTAATATTCCATTGTACATATGTACCACATCTTCCTTATCCATTCCTCTGTCGGTGGACATTTAGGTTGCTTCCATGCCCTAGATATTGTAAATTGTGCTGCAATGAACATTGGGGTGCATGTTTCTTTTTGAATTACGTTCTTCAAAAATCTCAACCCATGGAAGAGAATATGCTGGGTCCTCTTGAGAGAAGGGAGAAATATTTCCCAAGCCCGAAGAGCAGTAGAGATCTGTGGTTTCCAGGGGCATTCTTTTCCCTGGCAATGCCCCCAGGGAGGTTGGAGAATCTCAGAAAGGAGGTGTGCCAGGTGTACCTAAAGAGTTTTAGATTCTACACACCAGGATTCCTGCCTTGACAGTGATTTCCATGCAAGTGTAGAGCCACCTGCCTTCAGAACTCTGGCCATGTGACCCTCAGGGGCAGATTTTATATTCCAAAGATGGTCACAATGATATCTTCTATCTTGCACACTCTTCTACAATGTGGCCTTGCCTATGCCCTATCAAAAAGTGGGATCGATTTCCTCTCCCCTTGAATCTTGGCTGGCCATATGACTCTACTGTAACCAACAAAATGTGGCTGAAGTGATGCTGCCTGATATCCAGAGTTAGGTCAGAATAGGCTGTGCAGCTTCTACCTGGTTGCCTTGTTCAGTGCGAAGTTCGTGTAGAAAGCCCAACTACCTTGTGATTTCCATACATGGAAAGACACATGTAGATGTTCCAGTGGACATCCCTGCTGAGCTCCCCGCCACAACTGCCTGTGGCATCTTGGAAGTCCAGCTTGGAAGTCCATGCTGTGGCATCTTGGAAGTCCAGCCCAGTGGAGTCTTCAGATGCCCAAAGCCCAAGTCAACGTTTGACAGCAGCCACGTGAGAGAAGAAGAAAGAATGGCCCATCTTAGCCCTTCCCAAATACCTGAACCACAGAATCATGAGCGAGAGAAAATGGCTGTGTTAAGCCATGAAGTTTTGGGGTCATTCATTATGCAGCTATAATAACTGGAGTAACCTCCCTGAATTTCCAGCTCTCTTCAACAACCCTAGAGTTTCCCCATGGCCCTTAGGGTGGGAAACAGGAACCTCTTTATAACTCACTGGCGTTTCCCAGCAGCCCATGTAGGACAGAAGTCTGAGTCAGATTGATAAGATTTTTACTTTTGATGTAATAATGGAACTCTCCCTGCATACATAAGCTTGTGAAGAAGAATTCATACTTGCTATATTTACTCAACTCTCTTTTCCTTTAAGATGAGTTCTTCCCTTGCATCTCCTCATCCTTTCTGTGTATGGGCTGCTGGATGGCAGACATATCTGAAATATGCACTCAACACCACTGAGACTCCAGCTGGAACCTCACCTGCTCTCTCCACTCATGGGTTAAATAAAGAACTGGCACAGTTAGTCTATCTTGGGATGCCAGAACCTGCGTGCCCAGTGGGTCACTGAACCAGACCACAACAGGGTCTTTGGCCATCATCACCCTGTCCACTGAGTGTTGTCTGCCCCTGGCACAATGTCTAACGCTTAGTCGCTACTCAGTAAATATTAGTTGAATGCATAAACTAATGTTGAGAAAGAGAGCAGAAAACATGGAATAAGGAATTTAGGTTAAATTGAGGATTTAGAAGTGAGGGCAAGAGAGTTAACAAATGCTATATTTTTTAACTTGCAATTGCTTTAGCACAAAAAAAAGTTTTAGATCTCTGTACTTCAGCCTAGAAGAACTTTAGTCTTCATCCGAAAGGGAAAAAAATGGATCCTTCAGCCTCTAGGATTAGTCATCAGTTGAGTGATCCAGAAGTTACTTCAGATTTGTACTTCCATTTCTATTTCTATTTCTCCCTCTGTAAAGCTGATTGCTTTACCAGGTCCTTTCAACTAAAAGATCACGTTTCCCTTTAGAAATTGCCCTAGGTCTTCATATTTATTATCAAGCTTAATTGAAAAATAATACACCAGGCTTCTGAAGAGTTCTGGTTCCTACTTGTATGAAATTTAAATGAAATATTTACGTTTTCTCTCTATAAATTTCCTGCTTAGCGAATAAGTCTGGGTCAGTCATGTGCTGCATTCAGATCAGGTTCCTTTCAGAGTGTTGATTCTAGGTCTGGAAATAAAAGTTAGCATTTATGCAATGAAATGTTATTCACCTAATTGTTCAGAGTTTCCTAAACAATTCTGTACAAACTTTTTACAATCATGGCTTTCATCACTTCTATTATTGTCAAAAATAGTTCAGTTGGAATTCCTACTATTGCCTCTTTATTTTCTTTCTTTTTTTAAAAATAAATTTATTGGGCTTCCCTGGTGGCGCAGTAGTTAAGAATCCACCTGCCAATGCAGGAGACACGGGTTCGAGCCCTCATCCAGGAAGATCCCACATGCTGTGGAGCAACTAAGCCCGTGCGCCGCAACCACTGAGCCTGCGCTCTAGAGCCCGCGAGCCACAATTACTGAGCCCGTGTGCCACAACTTCTGAAGCCTGTGTGCCTAGAGCCCGTGCTCCACAACAAGAGAAGCCACTGCAATAAGAAGCCCGCGCACCACAACGAAGAGTAGTTCTCGCTCGCCACAACTAGAGAAAAGCCTGTGCGCAGCACTAAAGACCCAACACAGCCAAAAATAAATAAATAAATAAAAGAACCACTGCTATTAAAAAAATATATTTATTTATTTATGGCTGAGTTGGGTCTTTGTTGCAGTGCGCAGGCTTCTCATTGCAGTGGCTTGTCTTTGTTGCAGAGCATGGGATCTAGGTGTGCGGGCTTCAGTAGTTGTGGCACGGGGGCTCAGTAGTTGTGGCTCACAGGCTTAGTTGCTCCGTGGCCTGTGGGATCTTCCCAGACCAGGGCTCGAAGCCCTGTCTCCTGCACTGACAGGTGGATTCATAACCACTGTGCCACCAGGGAAGTCCCCTCTTTATTTTCAAGTTGAAAGTAAATTAAGTAAGTCAAGGACAGGTTTAAGACAATAGCTACAGGGATGCCCTCTGTATGAGTAGAATTTGCATTATAGTATTTTCATACTTGATATTTTGTGTATATTCTATCAAGAATGGGGATAATGATACCTCATTCATAGGGTTGTGATATTTGTGTATAGAAGTTAATTTCTTGATATTCTCTGGCCAATGTGCCAGATAAATCAAATTTCTGTCCTTTGAGTTCTTTGCATTTTCCTGTCCTCATTGGTCTTACTCAATGCATTTATAGCCAGCATTGCACCATTCTATGCTTAATTAGATACCATTTTGTATTGTTTGTAATATTTTAACTTCGTCCATCTTATTTTTGCAACTAGATTATAAAGTTTTAGACTTCTGTAGTCTCAGGATGGCCGGTACATTGATGAACAATGTCAGGCCTCAATAAATACTTGCTGGTTTTTTTTTTTCTATCTTTTCGCTTTCCAATCTGTAGGCTTGAAATCAAAAGATATTCTTGAATTAACCAATGACTCACTTAATCAGACCATCTTTTATTTTGGTAAGCCTGGGGGAGGCTGTGCCTTGTCTCCTAGCTCTTAAACACATGTTAAAGAGAGGACATTTTCCAGTGGAGTCATTGGTATGCTTCACAAAACAAACAGAATTTTCATTAGGAAGGTGTTTATTAAATGAACATGTTTTGAAGAAAGCTGAGGAGACATATGAGCTAACTCTCATCATTAGTAACAAAACCTCTGGCCCTGGAAGGGAGGAGCCAGAGCCTTCAGCCTGCCAAGAAGTGCTGAAAGTCAGCTCCAGAACAAAAAGTTAGAAAGGAAATGTGTGAACAGTGTGTGCAGCCAGACCCATTTCCAGATGACAAGACTTCTGAGGAAAACACGTGTGGTGAATTTAAGCACATCTTGACATAAAGAAACAAACCTTTCACTTGCTGTCTGATGGCGGGGACTCTCTCATAAGGATGGTCTCGGGGACATGGTGGCAGTGGTGAGTACTGAAATCAGTGTTGTTACACTTCTGCATTTTCACTTGGGCTCTCCCCTTGTGATATGATATGATATTCTCCCCAGAATATCATGTCTGATTTGAGACCTGTTCCCATGGCACAAATCAGTTTTCTCACGCAGTGTCTCCAGTCATCAATCATCAATTTTTTTTTAATCAGTCATCAATTTTATACACATCAGTGTATACATGTCAATCCCAATCGCCCAATTCAGCACACCACCATCCCCACCCCACCGCGGTTTTCCCCCCTTGGTGTCCATACGTTTGTTCTCTACATCTGTGTCTCAACTTAATTTCAATTTCTTATTCAGACTTTATTACCCAGAACACCTGCATGGAAATAAGCATTTGAGTTTTAAAAGATGGGAGCATTTAGTCACTAAAGCATTTAGTCACTCCCACTCAGCCTCCATGGAACCACAGATATAACTCCTTGGAGGGAAATCCCATCTCTTCTTAATTCCCAGGCAGTTTAGCAGGACAAAATGGTGCCCTCCTTTTCTCTGAGTTTCAAATATAAGCTCCCTGTTTTCCTTTTCATCATGTCTACAGAGATTATGGGCAAGCAGGTGCTGGGTACACTCTCTGGGGAGATACTGGAAGTCTTGGTAATGGGTAGACTAAACCCCAAGTTTGTAGGGCCCTGGGAGGGGGAAGAACGGAGGCTTTCTGTCTATGTAGACTCCTTGTCTTTGGTAGGTATACCCTATGGAGTTTCAGGCAGGGTGAAACCACATTAACTTCTTTAGAAAATGAGGAGGATGCCATTAGAGCAGGATGACTTCAGAGTGAGAAGATGTGGGGAGAGTAATGGGCCAGTGGAGGCTATGGGTCATTCTGTGTGTACTCTGGAGGCCCTCCTAAGGCATTCTGGAGAATGTTTTATTGTGCTTCATGAAAGCAGCATCAGTTATTGATTCCTGCTTTCTCTTGGGTAGAGAAGACCCGCCATCTTGGCTCACATTATTTTGTTTTCTGCCTTTGCTCAAGTGTAAAAAGCCCTGGTTGTCTCTTTGCTCTTCTGTCTCTTTCTTACTAACTCCACAAGCATCCTTATGCTTCTCTGTCCCAGGTATTCAGGGGTCTATAAGAGACATTGATTGGGGGAGTGGTCATCTCAGAAAGCATTTATGAAAGAAACAAAGCCTCCCCAGGACAAGGCAGGAGGAACCCGGAGCTTCCCTGACTGGGACTCAGATTGTAGAGCATCTTGGGTCCTCTGACCCAGCCCAAGCTCTTCTTCCAGCTAAAACATAGTCACTGACCTATTGATTATTGAGATATGTTTTTAAAAGCATCTGGAATCGGGCAATTAGTTCCTGCTCAATGCAGAATGTTAAGTCAGAGCCTCTGATTCTTTCTTTAATTGATCGAGGATTCATTATTTCCCTTACATAGTTGTATGTAGACTCGGGCCAATGGGAAAAATAAAGTAGAAGAAAAAGTTGAGAAAGTGAATCCAAAGATTTATTAGTCCCACAAAGAAATGCATTGTTTATCCATTCATTTCCCAGTAATTGCTTGTTTATTAAGGTGACCACTCAAACAGAAAGCCAATAGCAGAGATTGTCAATAATAAAGAGGGGTTATGTGTTTACTGTAAGTAGATGGTGTTGTGTTTCAGATATTAGAGCTCCCGGATCAGAAAAAAAACACAGTGAGAGTGCTTACGCTACAAAACTAAAGGTGGGCTATAGTCCATTATGAAAGGGAATTTCACTAGAGCCTATGGGCTTTCAGAGAAAGCTGCTCTGGGTAAGGGGGGTTACCAAATATGATAGTTATTTTCTGGAACTTGAGAGATAGTGTGTTGCACTGCAAAGAGTGCAGGCTTTTAGGTCAGTCAACCATGGTTTCAAACATAAGTGTGTCATGTATGAATTGCATTAATAGTTGTGTAACCTTGGACTTATTTTTTATTCTTATCTGAGAGGTAAAATAGCATCCTAGTTAAGAATGTGGATTTTGCAGCTAGGATGCTGAGTAGGACTCCTAGCTGCAAAAAGCTCTAAAATCCTGGAACACTCTGCCCCTTTCTAGCTATGTGATCTTGAGCAAGTTATTTTACTTCTCTGTGCTTCTGTTTCCTCCTCTGGTCAAATAAGGGCGATGGTGGGTAGCAGAATTGATACACAGACCCAGATTGCCCTGGCTGACCTAAGTTTACCTGCTGGTGAGCTTCCTGTGCACAACTTCCCATCTCAAGCACCTGGTCTTTCTTCCCTAGAAGGCTGAGGGCTTTTTTCTGGTACCAGGCAACATGCTCCACTGGCCTTGTTGGAGCTGATGACCTTCGGGCAACCTTCATGCAATGGGAATGGGAGTCTTGGATAAATATCCCAGCTGCCTCGCTCTCTGGTGCAACAATTCTAAGAGCATCTTACTAGGTTTCTCTGAGGGTCCCCAGGAAGATTGAGCCCACTTTCCCACAGCAGTGACATTTCCTTTGTTGAGCAATCTCCCATTTGTTTGTTCACCTCCCTAAATCAACTCCCTCCACCCAAGCCCTCATCTCCAGTACTGTTTTCTAAGGTAACTGTACCAGTTTATATTCATACCAACAGTGTACAAGGGTTTCCTTTTCTCCACAAGCTCACTGGCATTTCTTATCTCTTATCTTCTTGATAGTAGACATCCTAATAGGTGTGAGGTGATATCTTGTTGTGGCTTTGATTTGCATTTCCTTGATGATAAGTAATATTGAGCACTTTTTCATGTACCTATTGGCCATTTGTATGTCTTCTTTGGAAAAACGTCTATTCAGGTCCTTGGCCCCAAATTGGATTATTTGTCATGTCATCTACAAACAAAGAACATTTTATTTTTTCTTTCTGATTTGGATGCCTTTTGTTTTATTTTTTTCTTGTCTATTTGCTCTGGCTAGGATTACTGGTACCATATTGAATAAAAGTGATGAGAGTGGAGTGGGCATGCTTGTCTTGTTCCTGATCTTAGAGGAAAAGCTTTCAGTTTTCATCATTGAGTATGATGTTAGCTGTGAGCTTGTCATATATGGCCTTTATTATGTTGAGGTAATTTACATCTATACCTAATTTGTTGAGAGTTTTTATCATGAAAGAATGTTGAATTTTGTCAAAGTGTTTTTCTGCATCTATTGAGATGATAATATTACCCTTCATTTTGTTTATGTGGTATATCACATTTATTAATTTGTGTATGTTGTGCCATCCTTGCAAAACAAGAATAGATCCTACTTGATCATGGTGTATGATCCTGTTAATATATCACTGAGTTCAGTTTGATAACATTTTGTAAAGGATTTTTGCATATGTTCATCAGGAATAGTGGCCTGTAATTTTCTTTTCTTGTAGTGCTCTTACCTGGCTTTGATATCTGGGTAATTCTAGCCTTGTAAAATTAGTTTGGATGTGTTCCCTCCTCTTCAACTTTGGTAATAGTTTGAGAAATATTTATATTAATCTTCTTTAAAGGTTTGGTAGAATTCACTAGGAAATTATCTGGCCCTGGACTTTTCTTTGTTGGGAAGTTTTTGATTACTGAATCAATCTCCTTACTCATTATTGGTCTGTCCAGCTTTTCTACTTATTTATGATTCAGTTTGATAGTTTGTATGTTTCAAAGAATATATCCAATTCCTCTAGATTATCAAATTTGTTGCCATATACTTGTACACAGTAGTCTCTTATGATCCTTTATATTTCTGTGACATCAATTGTAATGTCTCATCTTTCATTTCTGATTTTATTTATTTTAGTCTTCTCTTTTTTTCTTAGTCTAACAAATAGTTTGTCAATTTTGCTTATCCTTTCAGAAAACCAGCTCTCAGTTTCATTGATCTTTTGTCTTCCTAGTCGCTATTCATTTATTTCTGCTCTGCTCTTCATTATTTCCTTCCTTTGATAACTTTGGATTTAGTTTGTTTTACTTCTTCTAGTTCCTTGAATTGTAAGTTAGGTTGTTTATTTATGATCTTTCTTCTTTCTTGATGTTGGCATTTATTACTATAAACATCCTTGTTAGAGCTGCTTTTGCTGCATCCCATAAGTTTTATTGTGCTTCAATTTTCATTTGTTTCAAGATATTTTGTATTTCTCTTTTGATATCTTCTTTGACCCATTGGTTGTTAAGGAGCGTGCTGTTTAATTTCTACATATTTGTGTATTTTCCAGTTTTCCTCCCGTTATTGATTTCTATTTTCACACCAATATGGTCAGAAAAGATATTTGGTCTAATTTCAGTTTTCTTAAATTTGCTAAGATTTGTTTTGTAACATATCATATGATCTACCCTGGAGGATGTTCCATTTGCACTTGAAAAGAATGTATATTCTGCTGTTGTTGGATATATATGTTTGTTAGGTCCATTTTATTTATTTATTTATTTATTTTTATTTATTTTAAAAAATTTTTGTCTGCATTGGGTCTTCGTTGCTGCACGGGCTTTCTCTAGTTGCAGTGAGCAGGGACTACTCTTCGTTGCAGTGCATGGGCTTCTCACTGTGGTGGCTTCTCTTGTTGTGGAGCATGGGCTCTAGGTGCACGGGCTTCAGTAATTGTGGCATGGCAGGCTCAATAGTTGTGGCTTGTGGGCTCTAGAGCACAGGCTCAGTAGTTGTGGCACACGGGCTTAGTTGCTCCACGGCATGTGGGACCTTCCCGGACCAGGGCTCGAACCTGTGTCCCCTGCATTGGCAGTCAGTTTCTTAACCACTGAGCCACCAGGGAAGTTCTAGGTCCATTTGATTTAAAGCATAGTCCAAATCCAAAGTTTTCTCATTGATTTTCTGTCTGGATGATTTATCCATTGTTGAAAGTGAGGTATTTTAGTTTCCTATTACTATTGTATTGTTGTCTATTTTTCCCTTCAGATCTACTAGTATTGCTTAGTATGTTTAGGTGTTTCAATGTTGGGCGCATGTATATTTATGATCATTATATCTTCTTGGTGAATTACCTCTTTATCACTATATAAAAACCTTCTTTGCCTCTTGTTACAGTTTTGGACTTAAAGTCTATTTTGTCGTATATAAGTATAACTACCCTTGTTCTCTTTTGGTTTCCACTTGCATAAGATATATTTTTCCATCCTTTCACTTGGAGCCTATGTTTGTCCTTAGAGCTGAAGTGAGTCTCTTACAGGCAGCATATAGTTGGGTCCTGTTTTTTAAGCCATTCAGCTACTCTGTGCATTTTGACTGGAGAATTTAAATCCATTTACATTTAGAGTAGTTATTGATAGGTGAGGATTTACTAATGCCATCTTATTAATTGTTTTCTGACTGTTTTGTAGTTCTCTTTTTCTAATGAGATATTTTTCATTTGTTTTCATACTAGTGTTTGAAAGTCGATAAGCTTTACAGTATGTCTCAGTTCACAGTAGCCACATTTCAAGTACTCAATAGCTACAGGTGGCTGGTGACTATTGTATTGCATGATTATATTGCAGATCGCTACCTTTGTATGTGTTGTTCCCTCTTCCAGTAATACCTGTCCCCTCTATGTCTGCTCAATGAGCTTCTTTTGTCCTTCAAGAGAAAGTTCAAGTTTGTTCTCTCTAATTTATTCATTAATTGACTTAAGAAACAGAATCAAGAGTGTATTCTTTGGTACCAGACCACCAGATTCCAATACCCTGGGAGAGTTACATTAGTGTCTCTGTGTTTTATCTGAGGGATCTAGATTGCAATGGCACCCACTTAAATAAGTGAGTTATGTAAGTACAGAACATACAAATAAATGCCTAGTAAGTGTCAGCAGTTATTTCCATCATTGTTATTTACAAGACTCCATGTTAGATACTACACTGATAAGGACTAGTAAGACCCATGACCTTCACTTAATGAGCTTTGAACTAAAGGAGGTATGACATAGGAAGAAGTGTGAGGAAGTTTGCAGGCTCTTTTTACTTATTCCCTCCACCCAGCATTGTGTCTGGCACATAGCAAATCTTCAATATATATTTGAGGAATTAGTGGATCCACTAAACAAAAGATTTTCAACTGTGAAAAATATGATTTCTTTGTCACTTGTTCCCTCTTCTTTCTAGGAAGAATAAACAAATTCAGATATCAGGAAGCATGTTTAATTTCAATTTTGTATTCTTGGCTAGAACATCTCTATTTTTTGTTTTGCACATATGCAGTAAAAATCACATATTTCATAGAGGTTTTCATGATAAATGACAATGATGCATTTACTAATAGAAAGCATTATCTCCAAAAATTAATAGTAAGAGAGTTCTTACTATTCCAAGAATTAACTTTTAAAAACTTAAAAGGACTATCTCCACTTAATTATTGCCGGCCTGTTTGCTCTTAGGCTAAGCAATTGCCCAGCAACTCATATTTATTTCTGGTTAAAACACACTTCAATAGTAGCAGCTTGTTCCTGACTGGAGACCAAATGGCTATGCTGTATGTATGTAGCTAACAGGTGACTCTCAGAGAATAAATATGCAGAGTGTGTTTGGAGGGAGGGAATGGAGGAAAAGAGGAACTGGCTTAAGCCAATTATAGAGAAAACATTTTGCTGGTTCAGAGACACATCTGCCTGTGGCTGTTAACAAGTAAGCTGTGACCCTGTTTAGTCTTCAGTGAGACTTCTGCCTCAGTTCCCCTTCTAGAACAGGCCAGGTGAGTCTGAGAAGGAGATTAGGAACAAGGATTGTACACAATCATGAAAATATTTCTGGAGCCCACACCTGCTGTCTTGCAATGCTTTACTCACTAGTCTTGCAATACAAGCACAGTTTCCTGGTTGTTGTCAGAGATGACTAACATGTGGTTTTAGTAGCCCTCCCCCTGGTCATTTGTGTCATATTCCTTAGAAGGAAGCTATTTAGCATATGGAAATACTTCCTCCCTTTGACACTCTGTAGGGTTATTGAGTTCAGTTATCTTGAAGGCAAATAACTCCAACCATGGGGTAAAAAAACTCATCATACTTCATTAAATGGCTTATGAGATAATTATTTAATGGTATGGAATTTTTTATAGCATGCATTCTTGCAAAATCGTCCCACATTTTTGACTTAACTATAGATGATTATGGAAATACTATTCTTAAAAGTCAAGAGTTAGTACAGTAGATAATAAATTACAGTTTTTAAAGAGAGAAAAGACCTTTTTTCCCCCTATGTGGCTTGTTATAATTTATTGCATTTAGGTTGAGATAATCAACAATTATGACCAAGTTTACATCTTTACAGTGAGTTCCATTGAGTAGTAGCCATTTAAATATTTACAAAAAGCTATATGCTCCAAGGCAGTGTTCCTCAGGTATGTCTATGGTGGGCCATGAAAATCTACCGATGGACCATAAAATGAATCAAAATATTATTATGTTTCCTGTGTAAGTCTTGTAAGTGAAAGCGTACAATTCCATTGATGTTTTTTTCTTTTCAATGGCAGTTGGGAATGGATAAGTAAAGTAAGCCATTGAGGTCTTTTTCTTTATTATTTTGGCTCTGTTGATATGTGTTACAGTCAATATTATTTGAGAATCACTAGTCCGGGGTAGCATTTCCAACCAAAACCACAAATAAGTCTGGGAATGCTGCTCCATGTGTCCTTACTTGGAGATGCCTTATACATCTGAGACTCCAAATGGTCGAAACAAGGTTTTAGCATCGTTTAATTAATCCTTTTCTCTCAATTACTTTGAAGCAAAGCCACTTTTGTTTTTTGTTCATAAAACATCTAATAATACCTTAGAGATTACTGTGGTTCCAAGGAAAGCAGTTTGGGAACTGGGTGCTTTAGGGGAACTGAAGAAAACACAATCTAAATCTGTGTATGATCACAGCCAACCAGCAACAGACCTGCAAACATGGCTACATTGACTGTAAAATGTGACTGCCCCCTTTTCAGTCTGTTGTTTGGTGATTTTAAACTATGATTATTTCGACTGTGGTTATTAAAGGATATGTACTGAAACCTCAGTACTATAGTGGAAGACCTATAAATGGCTATAATACACATGGCAATTTAAACACAGACACACACACATGCATGTGATTTCTCAGGGGAACAATTCATGTTGTATTCTATGTGAAAGTCACCCCCTAGAGTAAGTCATATATGTGCAAGTGTGCATCAATTAACACATGTGTGCACATACACTAAAGAAATTAGGAAGTAAAAGTGAATTGAATGAATATTCCTGACCAGAGTAGGGGTTGAAACAGAAGTACAGCTTCATCTTACCCCAACAGGTGAGGGTGAGGGAAAACATTTTCTCTCTGCCTCTTTCCACTTCAAAACTCTTTTCCATATGAAAAACCTCTTTCTGGTATGCAGTGCTGTTTAAAATAATTTAATAGATTTTTTTTGTATCTTTGGGAAATACACCTTTAAGATCCACTCCATTATTAAGGCAAGGAGAAGCTTCTGATGGTGGTAATCATGAATTTAAGATAGTCTTAGGTTTCAAGATTCCTTGAAAGAGGGTTTTAGAACCTGGAGTAATCTAAAGCATTTTTTTCACCTGGAGATAACCAATGCCCTGACTTTCATGTAATTTCTTTCTTGCTTTACTTTTATTATGCATCCCTAAAAAATAGAGTAGTTTTGCCTGACTTTGACTTTAATATAATTGGAATAATTCTATATGACTTCTTTATTTCTTGCTTATTGCATACAACATTGTTTGTAAGATTCATCAAGATGTTGCATGTAGTTATAATTTGTTCATTTTCATTGCTATGTATTATTCCCAAGTATGAATATACTATAATTTATTTACCCATTCTACTATTGATGCATATTTTGGTTTTTCCACTTTTTAAAAGCAGCCTGAATCACGGAGTGGCAGCTTGGAGGGTAGCCATCAAAAAGATCTGCCCAGCCTGTATTCAAGTGTGATGTGAGGGAGAAATAAGCCTTTGCTATCTTATACCACTGAGACTTTGAATGTACTTGTTACTATAGAAGAGCCTATCTTATCATGAACAATATTACTAGTCATAAAAACACAAAAACATTTTCACTAAGGAAATTCTAAACTCCTGTGGCTTTGCTGAAAGTTTCATCGAACATTCAAGGAAGGAAAAAAACATTAACAGTTTCAGAGACTAGAAGAAGAGAGTAAACTCCCTGGTTTACTGGTTGTAGTGGGCAGAATAATGGCTCCCCATGGATGTCCATGGCCTAATCCTTAGTATCTGGGAATATGTCACATACTTGGCAAAAGGGACTTTGCAGATATAATTAGGTTATGGTCCCTGAGAAAGGAGATTGTCCTAAATTATCCAAGTGGGCCCAATCTAGTCACATGACTTTAAAAGCTAATAAGCTTTCCTGGCTGTTGACAGAGCAAGATGTGACCAGGAAGAAGGATCAGAGAGATGTGACAACAGAGGACTCTGATTGGCTTTGAAAATGGAGCATGAAGGTTTCCAGAGGCTTCTAGAAGCCTCTAGAAGCTGGGACTGACTCTTTGTTTACAGCCAGCAAGAAAACAGGAATCTTAGTCCTACAACTTCAAGGAACCACATTCTGGCAACAATCTGAATGAGTAGGAACCAGACTCTTCCTTAGAGCCTTCAAAAAGGAACATAGCCTTGACTCCTTGATTTTCCTTTAGCCCAGTGAGATCTGTGTCAGAGTTTTGACCTCAAAACTGTAAGAGAATAGATTTGTGTTGTTTAAGCCACTAGATTTGTGGTGATTTGTTATGGCAGCAACAGAAAACTAGTACACTTGTATAACCTTGATATCAAAACCTGGCAAGGACATTATGAGAAAGAAAAATATCAGGCCAATCTCATTTATGAACATAAATGCTATACTAAAAATATTAGCAAACTAAATCCAAGAATATATAAAAAGAGAAAAGCATTATGACCAAGTTGTGTTTATGCCAGGAATGAGAGGTTGCCTGAAAATCAATCAAATCATCACATTGACACATTTAAGGAATATATCATGTGATGTCCTCAGTGGATAAAAAACAGCATCTGATATAATTTAACATTCATTTATAATTAACTTCTGAGGTATTAATGATGTGTTCTCCTACTAGAATTGCCACACTGAAGAAATGATGAAATTCTAAAAATGGAATTTCAAGGGGGAGGATGAGGTGATGTGGGGAAGGTGAGAAATTCTTACCGCGGATGCCCTTGAAATCTTACACGTCAGTGACCCAGACCTGTCCATACAGTTTGAGAATCAGTGCACACCTCTTTATTCTCCACTGTTCAAACACCACTGTACACCCTGGAACAGACCAGAACTCCTTTTATCAGGGCAATCTGTTGTTGACACCTGCAGCGGCCTGGATTCTATACCTCCCGTGATTTTAATCTTTTCAGAAGCCTGCAAAGTTCATTTCCAACTCTGAGTCTGACTCATTCTTGAGCCAACAGTTACAATTAGGAGCAGTGTTAGAATACACCCCCAGCCCCTCAAATTTCCATGCCATCTCACTTGTTTAAAAAACTAAAAAACAAAAAAGAAACTCCTTTCCTTTGTCTTGTCCAGTGCCTCCTTTTGACCTGTTTGCATGAGATGCTGTGGCATTGATCTTCCTTCTTTAACAGGCATCACTATTTCTTTTAGGATGGATAGATAGGCAAGCAGTTGGCCACTGACTTTCTTTCTAATTACACACCGTAGGGCATTATACATCATTCTGAGGGTGAGCAAGGCTGCCACTCTGCTTTTATACTTTATACTTTACTTTCAATGGAGTCAAAGACTTCCAATGTCTAATTCCTTTCTCTTTTCCTTATTAAGAAAATAATTGATGAATCAAGTTGGGTCCTTGGTCAAAACCTTAACTAACGAGTTCTTATAAAATTCGGGAGTAATTCCTTCTATTTATTTTGGACACACCATGGAATTTTGTAAAATTTTTTGTCTCTAGGTGTTTCCAATTTTCCTTGTCCTAAAATTCTGAAGTTATTTATTTCTTGCATTCTTTCCCTTTAGATAAAAAATATATGGTGCTGCCAAAAGGTGGGAGGGGGAGGCAGAAAGGGAATGGCTATTATACCTAACTTTGTCTTGATTTGGCTTTGACATGTCCTTTGTTCATTGGAATCCTTATTGCTTCCTTGTGGGTGAAGAGGTAGCAGGCCCCAGTGTCCACAGTGCTGGTTTTGGAGCTGGTTTGGGGGTCAGTCTGGATCTTATCCCAAATCTTCAGCTTCCTACCTTTGCACCTTGAGTAAGCACTTTATCTCTCTGATCCCCAGTTGCATCACCAGGGAGAAAAGTCCGTGTCCCCCAAGGGACTGATGTGAGGAGTGCCTATGTGGTGTCCTGGGTACAGAGTCTGGAAAAGTGTAGTCTCCATCAATGCTCACTCTCATCCCTTCCAGCTCCTGTCTCAGGGCTGGAAGTGAGGACACCTGCATTTCAGTCCTGGCAAACTCACCATCAGCCAGGGCTCTAGTAGGTCATTTTACTTCTCTGAACTTTTGTTTCTTCCTTGAGAAAATGGAGGGGAGGGCTGAGCTGTCAGGAAGGCCACTCCGGCTTTCAGAGACCCAGAACCACAGGCTACACTTCATTTCCTGTCTGCCTTTCTGCGTCTGTGATCCATGACTCTTTCCTTTGCACCTGGCACAACTACCTGTTAATCTCTTCTCCAACTTCTCTCCACCAAAGTCAGCCTTCTTCTTCCTCCTCAGCTACACCCACCTCTTCTTCAACCTCACCCCAACCCCTTAAAGTGATCTTTCTCTCTCCTTTTGATTCTCTCCTTGGTTGACCCATATGTACCAGGCAGAATTGATGGGACTGGAAGATCTAATTTTCCCCACTGTAAAGCATCTTAGTTCTCCTGGCAACTGAGACCAACAGAACGGTTTTCACAGGAGGACACTGAATGGAAATGCTCTCTCTCCTTACCAGCCCCTTACCTAGAAGTTCCCTCAGGCATGTGTTCACCCTTGGCTCTTTATGTCCAAATAGCAGTGATCAGCCTCTAATTGTCACCTCTGATATTACAGGATCTGGCAACTAAGCAAACATCTTCCTTAGAGTCCCTATTAAAGTTTCAGTAAAAAGTTCTTATTTTGGCTTCTCTCTGAATTTTAAGATAAGATCTCTAAATACTTTCCCCCATCTGTAGTGTATTTTGGCATTTCCCCTCCCATCTGTCAGACAGTTTTAGTCCCTTCCCCTCTCTAAGGTGTGTGCAGGAAAAGGCCTCCTGTGTCCCCACCAACCATCTTTTTTCTTATCTTTTCTTTTTTTTTTTTTTTGCTTACTTAGATTTATAGTAATTGTCATCATTTATGTGTTTGAATTTTAAAATCACAACTTTCCAACTAGGTCAAAGAGAGATAGGTAGGAGTTTTTCAACTAAACAAAAGATAGAGAGAATTCCAGACAAAGAGATCACAGTTAGAATTGGGGATACATCTCTGCTATTACTTAAATGTGATTTGATCCTGTACAAATTACAGGACATTTGGAACTTTCATATCCTCATCTGTAAAATCTTTTCCATGTCTAAGCTGGGAAGAGTAAATGAGATAACATAAAAATATAATTTGGTAAACTTGAATATGGATTCAAATGCAGGCTCTTATAATTGTCACAAAGGAAATTGGAGATAGGCTGTATCTATAGTGAAGTAGGCCCTGAGGATTTCACTTCTAAACATTAATGTCTGCAAAAACCCTCCTTGCCTAAGAGCTTGTTTCTGGCTGCTGGACCATAGCAAATAGGTGAGCAGGGAGACATATGAGTAAACCTAGCCCAGATTAGCAGAAACACCTGGTCAACCCACAGATGTGTGAGCTGAATTGTTCTTTTAAGGCACCAAATTTTAAACCATTAAATATTATGCAGCAACAGATAATTAATGTACCATGTCTCTATTCTCTTGCTGCCTCTGACAGCCACAACACTAAGAGGTACGATCAGGGGCCCCTAGGTCTGTATATTTTCTCTTCTGAAGGCCCACAAAGCACCCCCTTCTCCAGAGCCACTCCTAATTGTGTATTAGGGAAGGAGATGATAAACAAAATGTTAGTAGAGGTTACTTTTCTTTTTGGAGTAAGCTCAGGCAGAAAATTGTGAAGCATCTGAGGGGTAAGGCATCATAGAATATTCCAATCTATCAGACAGGCTATAAATTTGCTTCCTATCACTCCAAAATGTTTTAAATAGGAAAATTTGGAAATTAAGTGAATTGTGGAGCCAAACGACTTGAATGGATCTGATGGAAATTTAACTTTTTGGTCCAACTAGAAACAGATAATTAATAGTTATAGTTGAGGCTAGTTGCAAACTCATAACCAGTTGCAAAAATCATAACCATATGGGTTCAATGTAAACAGAATCTAATTCAATGTCTGAGTGTGTTGGCCACTTACCTCTTCCCCATATGACAGGGTTGGGAGTGGGGGCAGCAAAATTTAAATGACCTCTGAGGACAACATGTGCATCAGAGAAAAATGGACATGGTTATTGAAGCAGGCTTTCTCCCAGGAATGACCATTTCTCCTTCTTTCTGGTGAGCTATCCACTTTCGGGGCATAAACCAAGCTAGAATTTGTAGGAAGGAGTTATATTTTCTAAGCGCAAATCAGCCGGCATTCAGTGTTATTGCCACCGTGGGATGAGGAGGTGTACGCATTTGTTGCTTTATCAAGTTCAGTCATGGCCTCTAATTCTACAGCAGGAAAAGTGTCAAGTTGTTTCCTCCCTTTTCATAGGCATGTCACAGATTCTCTCAGAGAGATGGAAACATCTTGCTCTATTGTACCTAACCAGATATATGCTTCAATTGGAGGTTAATACTTTCATAAACCTTATGATTCTTTTTATTAGTGTGATCTAATCTAGAGGCATTCTAATTTCTGAACAAGTAAGTATATTTAGTAGTTCCAATATGGTTTTCTTAAAGCAATAGGAAAAATCAGGCTGGACAAAACATTTTAAAAAACATTACAGGCAAAAGCTGGAATAGAGCTTGACAGATGAGCAACAAACAACTTCTATTTCTCAGATTCCTCAACTATCCTTTGTTAATCCTTTGTAGTTATTCCAAAATATTTGGGAAAGAAAGGATAATGGTAAAAACATTGTCTTATTTTTAAATACTTGTCTACATTGACATTTAGTTTTCATTTGTAAACAAATGTTCATGATAATTGTCGAATCACTTATGATCAGCACTGGCAGAGAAAATCAAAGATTGTATAGATCAACCACGTAATGTTTAAATCCCTTCTGTAAATTCCAACTAAATTGTCATTCAATTTGTGCTTGCATGCCTGCCAAGACAAGGAGCATCCTACCCTGCATGAATCTCATTATCTCTTTGGACTTCCCTAACCATTTGGAAGGCCTTTTATATATTAAATGAAATAAGTTCCTAGAAATTTCCAAAGATCAATTACTGTTCACAGAATTATCAAAGATCAGAATTGTAAACGACTTTCTAGGTGTCATATTCCAATGGTTTCCAAACTGCAGTAACCACTAGTGGATTATAAAAAACAAGTTAGTAGGGTTCAACCAGCATTTTATAAAAGTGAAATAGAATAACATATCAGAGTACATCACCTGTAGCAAGGACACATTTCGTTTTGTAAAACTTTGTTATATATATATGTGTGTAGTGTGTGTGTGTGTGTGTGTGTGTCTGTTGGGTTGCAATGTAAAATTTATTTACCATTGATACTTTTAAAGACTTTAAAAGATACTGATATAGTTTACACTCATTTTGTAGATGGAAAAAGTTAGGCCCAGAAAAGCAAAATGACTTGTCCAAGATCCCACAACTGGCCAGCAGAGGAATCTAGCTGGAATTCTCTTGACCTATATCTAGTATTCTTTCTGCTATAACATCAATGCTTGGAAACTTGCTGAACAAATCTAGTTCCATTTTCCCATATATTGGTCCTTCAACTATCAGTAGCCCTCTTGCCTCCCCACTCAGTTTTCTCTTCTTCATGAGATACATTCCAATTTTTAAAAATAATGCCTCAAATTAAATCATTTTGAAGCCCTTAATCATCTTCATTTGCCTTCTTCTACAAATGCTTCAAATAGTTTCTATCCCATTTTAAGTATGGTACTTAGAACTGAAAAAAAATTCAGATGTGTTAGTGTGGCCATCATCTCCATTATTCCAGACATGCTGCTTCTATAAAGGCAATCTGAGTTTGCATTATTATTTTGGGAAGCTATATCATATTATTGAGTCTTACTGAGTTTATTTTCAATTCTACCACCTAATTCCTTTTACTCATGATGGGACAATAAGGAAGGAAAAAAGAAACTAGCATTTATTAAATGCCTACCATACCCCAGGTATGGTATTACATTTTCACAAGTGTAAATTCCTCTCAGAATAATTTTGTGAGATGTTCATTAACATCAGTTTTTAAATGAATAAACTGAAGTTATGGATGGAATATCAAGAACTTTCCAAGATCACTTAAATTGGCAGAACCAGGGATTGAGAACAGAGCTGAATGCGGTCTGTCATTCTACTGTAAATCTTAATTATCTCCACTGGGAACTTAGAAGGTCAGTTTCAGGAATAAACAACATGTCTTATTTTTCTCACTATACCGTGGTGGATGGGCTGGAGATGCCCCACCACTCAGTGTTCTGGTTAACGTTGGGTAGAATTCTAATTCTGTAACCTGGTACTGTCTTGATAACTCCTTAACAGTACTTTGCTTTCCTAGGCCCAGCTTAATCATGCTTTCTCCCACTATTGTATTCCCACACTGTGTGAACTATCACACTCTACCTGGGCCTTACAGAATACATAAATCAGGCTTTTCATTGGTTTAAACTAGAAATCCTCTCAGTGCATTTTATCACTATGGATATTTTAATGCTTTAATGTATATTAAAGTCCCCAGAGTGATAATAGGAAGGGTATATATGGTCTACATAGTCTTCTCCATTTCACTAGCTTTATTTCAGCTTCCCCCTTCCCTAGCACAATCTAAAAAAAATTACAATCTTTGCCATGTAAGGAGGTTCTACCCACAATCAGGTCCCTTGGGGACCTCAGCTTCTTTCTCATGGAATTTATTCTAAACAAATACAGCATTCTCCTTTCAAAATTTCTAGTGAATATAATTTTCTCCCTCTCATTAGGCCATCATTAAATTTTATATTATTATACAGTATTTAAAAGGAGACCTTTTTTGTTTCAGTTTTGGCCGAGTCTACAAAAGCTGTGAATAATAAAGTAGGACCCAAACACCCAAATTTCCTAGACAGAGCGATTAGAGCACACATGCAGAATGCAGACTACCCTGAGGTATTATAGAAGTCTGGCCAGCACTAGCCTATCATCCATTACCTGGACACAAAAGAGGCAAGGTGGAGGAGTGTTGTTGCAATCCTTGGGCACTGACTTTCTGCCCCCATGGAGAGAGGTGTGGACTTATCTCTCCAGTTCAAACTACGTGAGAGGAACTTTAAGGCATCCCATGGAGTTTCGGAACCCAAGGACTGGGGTTGGACTCTTGCCAGGAAAATTCTAAGGGCAGGAGGGCATGTGCAGATAAATGGGATGCAACAGAGCTACATGTGGAGAAAGCTACTCATTCAGTGAGCAAGGGCTAAGTACATGTTTCCATGACTCAGGTGTGGACCCTGCAATAGGAAATTGGTCTGGGTTGTCTTAAAAAGTGTCTTGTCCAATTGAAGTCCTAGAGGGTGAACAGAGGGACTAACACCAGAATGCCCTGGGGATGGGGGAGGAGTCTTAACAGATAAGCTGTGAGAAAGGCATTTCCTAGTCGAGGGACCTGCCAAGTGGAAGTCCCCAGCAGAGAATCTCTGAGGAACCCACAAAAGAGAATTAGCTTTGAACTTCCCTCATGCTCAGAGAGCAGCAATGACAATAACCAATTGCCAGTCACGACAGAACTCTTAGCCCACATTCCTCTTTTCATTCCACCTGCTCCATCCCCAGAGGGGCCAGAAACTAGAGGGACCATAGTCACTGAGTGGGAGTGAAGCTAGAAAATAGTGAAGAAGCTGACCCACTCACTCCCTCATTCTAGACTTCTAAACCCAAATCAGACCTGAGCTGGGTGGAGGTAGGGAAAAGCTTTAATTGGATAAGAATTCAAAGCTTTGACAATTACCCTGGATTGGACTGAGAATTTTGAGGTTATTAAACTGGGTTGGACATTTTCATACCCTAGTCAAGTAACTATTTGATTATTTTCTAAGAGCAATCTGAAATGCTACAGGACAGGTCCAAGATTTCATCCATAGACAGTAAAGAATGAGTTAATGGAACAAGTTTAGAAGGGAGTGGTGAGGACAATTTAAATTGTTTGTTTTTGTTATGCATGATCAATGCCAGTTGTTCAGTTAGTAATGAACGTAATAGGAATATTATGATAGCCAATAAAGATCTTTTGTGGTTTTGTTTTTCTCTTTCCACATATTTGCTCTCCCATCTAGCTTCTTATCACTCACAAATTTGATAAGCCTTTTCCATTAGAGTTGCAAGGAGTTATTTCATGAGGCTGGCCATTGGCATTGCATGACATTGCATTCTGGTTGGGTTGTAAGGACAGGCTGCCTAGTGACAATGAATAAATTCCATTGGAGAGATCCTATGTTTGTGTAACATACTGGTCACAGAGGTCTACTTGTTAGAGAAAGTACTTGCTAAATTAAGAAATGCTGTAACAAATGTTAGTACTAATGTGATTTTTCTTGTCATTGCTGCCACCATCTGAATATAATTTGAAAGGTATATAGTCATTACTTAGTCTGTTTTGGCTGCTATAACACAATACCAGAGATTGGATAGCTCATAAACAACAGAAATATATATCTCACAGTTCTGGAGGCTGAAAGTCCAGGATCAGGGTGCCAGAATGGTTGAGTGAGGGCCCTCTTCTGGGTCATAGACTTCTCCTTGTATCCTCACCTGGAGGAAGGAACTGGGGAACCATGTGGATTCTCTTTTATATAGGCATTAATCACATTCATGAGGGCTTCACCCTCATGACGTAAGCACCTCTCAAAGGCTCCACTTCCTAATACCATCACATTGGACATTAGGATTTCAACATATGACTTCTGGGGGGACACAAACATCCAGAACACAGCACCAGGATGCATTTTTATGAACTCTCCATTCCTTTGTGTGAAGCAGTAGTAGTGAAGTGACTAAGATACAATCTTGATTATTTTTTTAGCTGAAAGTATAAATTTGGAGGAATAAGTGGCTATTTTAAGTCTATTTTAGAGTGAGTATTATATGCCTATTTCTTCAACTACAAAACTATTTTGGCAAGAATCACAACTCTTATTTAACTACACTTAGTACTTGGCAGTGCTCTGGGCATGCCTTGAAGACGTTAACAGGAATTCTGCATTGAAATTAAACCCTTAGCTCCCAGCACTATCCTGCCTTACTCAGAAGTCTCTCAAGCTTGTGTGCCTATTTCCTTTAAATCATGTCAACATCCCATTCCAGACAAACTACAATATTTAAAACTGTTGGAAGTTCCATTACCAAGGGGTAAGAGTTCTTCTTTAAGGAAACATTATTACTGAATTTCAGAAGGGTGCTGTTCAACTTCAAAGACCAGTCTTGCACAAATACAGTATTAGAAGACATGATCCTAAGAAATTGAAAACATCACTGGAAATTGTAACAGAAGCTCAATTTTATTTATTTATATCTCGTTTATATCTTTGTTGTCTTAGTTGGGTTCTCTCAAAAGTAGACACCAAGACAAGGACTCAGTCAGAAGCAGTTTATATGAAAGTAGACCCCAGGAGACACCAGAAGGGGGGGTGAGGAGACTGGGAAGGGACGGCAATCGAACAAGACTGTGTGACTGAGCAGGTCCCTGGGGAGTTTAGGGAGTCAATAAAGCACACCTCAGCCTGATCTCCACAAGCTGGTGTCACCAGGTGGGGTCTGCTCCAGGGACGCTAAGTCTCTGGCAGTTCTGGCCTGCCCTGGGTCAGCTGAGGGGACTCCCACTGTCAGAATAAAAGAGGCCCAAGTCAGTAGCAGGTCTTTGCTTTAAGCAGACTTCAGATTCTTCAGATAGGGGAAGGAAATGCCCAGGGAACATAGGCCAGACACTGACAGCATCTGCTATGCCTGGGCTAATAAGAAACGAAAAGGCACTGCTGAAATTGTCAGTGGTGCCCACTAGAAATCAAGAGACCAGGTTAGTTTCCTATCAGTATCACCTTTCTTGACGTGAGTAGAATGGGCAAAGGTTATGTTCAGAAACTACTACATTTGGAATAATGGAGGTCATTGAGATCAGAGGGTACTGTGTGAGGACATTAAATCTGTGCAGTGAAATGTCACATGACCCCAAATTAAGGCAATAAAGGGGATAAAGCCAGAACTAGGGTTAAGTATGGGCATGGAGGAAGGTCTGTGAATGCCTGAGTGAGTGTGTCTGTTAACCCTACACTCAAAAGAGTTTGAAAAATCTGAAAGATTTTGTGTCCTATTGTGAAGAATTTCAGGAGAATATTTTTTATTTTAAATATACATTTAAGAATAGGACAAATTATAAACATGTTGGAAGTATTATGACCTGAGAATTTGAATCTTGACTACCTTTACAAACTAACAAATATCCACAAGCAATTGCTCATTCATTGCCAAGTTAACCTCTAGAAATCTCTGTTCTGTCCTCTGAACAACTGTAGCAACCCAAGAATCTAATTTGGTGCCTCATAAATGATTGTGTTCCATCTCCTGACATTTATTTTTAAATTCTACGAAAACACCAGCTCACAGGATGTTGTGTTTTTTTTTTCCTCCAGTATTTCTGCTGTTCCCCAGCTGTTTGAAACATGTTGTGGCTTTGACTTCTTCCAACTACCTCCTGTGATGAAGATTACCTTAATTGCTTGTTTGTGGAACATTCAGTCAGAGACAGAATATGCTGTAACAATTACCAATAGATGAAGGCTGACATTTTACATTCCTTGTTATTCCATTAACAGTTTCTTGTGAATTCTTGTTTGGCTTTTTTTTTTTTTTTTTTTTTTTTTTGCCTTGAAGCTAGAATATCCTTTGAAGTCTTGTGGTCACTGTTCATCATCCATCTACAGGGTGGGTCACATCATAGAGAAAAGGCTTGTTTCCTTTCAAACAGCATTCTACGAGCATTTGTTGAGCACCTATTGTGTGCCAGACACTAGTTGTAGAGAATGCAGATGTGAATTTATCAGACTGAGTCTTGCCCCTCTGATGCCTACGTTCTAGTGGAGGAAACAGAAAATAAACACATAATTGAATCAATATGTGAGGTAATTTCATGTAATGACAATGTTATGAAGAAAATAAAGGAGCAACTAATGTTATCTTTTTCTGGTGTTTTCTCTCCCCACAGCTATTTTATGCACATATAAAAAGTGCAAATACATATTCTATTTTCTTTCTTTTTATGCAAAAATGGTAGCATACTATACATACGTTTTACTGCCTTACCTTTTTTTCTTTCTTAAAAAAACTGAGGTATAATTGACATATATTATATTGTTACAGGTGTGCAGCACAATTATTTGATATTTGTATATTTTATGAAGTGATAACCACAATAAGTCTAGTTAATATCCATCACCAAAATAGCTACAATTGTTTCTTGTGATGAGAACCTTTAAGATCTACTCTCTTAGCAACTTTCAAATATAAAATATAGTATATTATTGACTATAGTCACCTTTTCTACTTAGCCATGAGTCTTAGAGATCATTCCTCATCAGTTCTTAATGAATTTTCCCATTCTTGTTTACAAGGCTACACAGTATTTCACTGTGCAGTGGTACAGAATTTATTTCACCATACTCCTTTTGATGGATATTTAGATCATTTCTAGTCTTTTCCTTTTACAACAAATGCTGCAACAAATATTCTCTTACATGATTTTACATATGCAAATGTTAACTATTGGATCATTTCTGAGAGGTTGAATTGTTGAGTCAAAGATATGTATATCTATCATTTTTAAGAGAATGCATTTTGTGTCACAACTTTTATGAATAGGTAACATGCACACATAGTAAATCTCTAAAAGGAACAAAATCATATAATGCAAATTAAGTCCTTCTCACACCTCTTTTCTCCTAGCACCAAATTCGTTTCTCCAGAGATTACAAATGTTACTTGCTTCTTGTTTATCATTCAGAATTATTGTATATATGTAAATGTATTATATAAATATAATATGTGTATATATGTTATAATATATGTACTTATACTTTATTGCCTCATCATTGTATTTCAGCCATATAGCATCATCTCTTGGACATCATTAGTAAAAGTGATGGTTCCATTGATTCTCCTTATGCCTTTCTTTGTTCTAGGGGAAGAGCAGCTATAGGTATGAAGTCTTATATTGTCCTTGGTCACAATTTTTGAACTTGTTCCACTATGTCATTTCCTTTTGTGCTTGATGCATATCCTGGGAACCTCTTTATCATCATCCTAAAGATTCCCCTAGCTCTTGTGTGTGTGTGTGTGTGTGTGTGTGTGTGTGTGTGTGTATGTGTGTTGTTTCTTCTAACACCTGTGTTCTATGAATTCTTCTTTAGTGGTTTATTCTCACCTTTAGGTAATATACATTCTTCAATAGCTCCCTGAGAAAGAGTTTGCGGGAGGTAAATTTTTTGAGACATTGAACACCTGAAAATGTTTTTATTCTATCTTCTCAAATCATTATCTGTTGATTGTTTGGGTAGGTGTAGAATTCTAGGATAGAAAATAATTTTCTTCAGGATTTTGAAAATATTCTTCCACTGTCTGTGAACTTCCAGTGTTGCTCTTGAAAATCCAACTCAGTTTTAATTACTAATACTTTTTAAGTGAATTTCTATGTCTTCTATTGAACTCTTAGGACTTCTTGTTGATCCCAGTGTTTTGTAATTTCACAATGATGTACCTTAGTGTGAGTCTGTTTTCATCTATTGTGCTAAGCATTAAGGGGCTCTCTTAATGTGAAAGAATATATTTTTCAGGTCTTCATAATATTCTTGAATTATTTTATTGAATATTTACTCCCTACACTTTATTTATTCTTTCTGGATTTTCTATTATTCAGATGTTTCAGCTTCTGAACTAGTGATCTTCCAGTTTTGTTAACTTTTTATTCTTATTTTATATGCTTGATTTTTACGTAGGTTAAGGGAGATTTTCTTAATTTTACCTCCAAAGCTTTCCACTGATATTTTTCTCCTCTGCTCACATGATTTTAATTTCACAAACCTGTTTTTTTAAATTTCTGAATGCTTCTTTCTTATATCATTCTGTTCTTGCTTCATGACTGCCATGCAAACAGATATGCCACCATCTCTTTGCCCTCTCTACCCATGGAAAGATGAGTGTGACACAGTCTGAAACTATATATCTATAGTCTGAAACTTATATCTAAGAGGAAATTGAAGTAGGGGATTGTGATGGGAGACTGAGAGCTAGAAAGCTTGGAACTGTGATCAGTGACTGAGATTTTAACAAGCAAATTAAAAAATTACAAGGCTTGATTTAATTCACTGGAATAGAATAGACCAAATTTTTTCTCTAGTTGGGTTAGTGGTTCAAAGTCAAGAAATTATATGCAATCATAAAACCAAATATAAGCCTAATATTTATACATATATGAGGAGTGATTCTCTGATCACACCTGTTTTTTATACTATCTGCCTATTTTGCAGGTTTTTGAGTGATGTTGAAGTTCCCACATCTCTATCATTGCGCAGAGGTGCTCCAAGAGAGTCCTTATTTATGGACAACTGTGACAGAAATAGGTAGTTGACCACCAAGTGTCACTGTTTTCCTTTCCAGTGGTTGCTCAGCCAGAGGATATATATCCCATCTCCCCCTTGCATCTAGGTAGGGTCATGTCATTAATTCTCTTCCAAAGTGTGTGAACAGAAGTGATACATGCCATTCCCACCTGAGATGTTAATATTGGGTGCATATTCTCTGTACTCATCCCTCTCCGTGAAATCTTAGCTACAGGAAGGAAGCAGCCTGGATCCCTGTGTCATCACTTGGAGGAAAACCTCATTGCAAACTGAGTCATCAGCAAGAAATAAATTTTCAAAACTGTGTTAAGCCATTGAAAAGTTAGGGTCCTTTGTTATAGTAGTGAATACTGATAAATACATATACAGACATATTTTGTCTACTTAGGTGAAGAGCTGAAGCTCATGGGAATGCTTTTTGTGTTACCAAGATTGCCACCTGTGACAAAGATCACAAATATTCTTACATCTAAGTGCACATTAAATCTTGGAGGCACTTTTTATGAAACCACTACATTAGAGCTTATTAGAGCTTCACCAAATCATTGATCTTATCATTTAAAAAAATCAGGCTTCCTTAGAACATTTGGAAATATAATTTAACTTAACAAGATGAGTATTACTTCCATGCAAGGACCCCAACATCATGCTTCCCATGATCCATCCAAGTCATTTGGAATGTGGTATATCTGGGAAATATTTCCCCAGAAGTCCAGGAATGGCCATTCCTGCTCAGTTGAATTCCTTCCAAACACTCTTCACATTGGCAAGTAACACCAAGTGGAATACACTTCACATGAGTGCAAACTGGGAAGGACCAATGAAAATTCCTGGGCCATCTCAGGCTCAGAACAGCCTTTTACCTCCTGTGGGACTTTAGGCTCTAGATCCCTCCTCGGGATTGTCCCTGGAAGCCCTCTGATATATGTCACTTCAGTTCCCTTCAAAAGTCACCCAAGACACACTCGCTTAGCATTTGTGTCCACTCACTCCCATGGGCTTGCACTTTGTAGAGATAAGAGAAGTCTTTTAGAATCATCTCATCTCTCTTCTCTACTTTTTGACACTCATCTTGGGAGAGGCTGAAGAAGTAAAAGGAATTTCCAAATTCCAGTGGGTCAGTGGACATTCCAACTTTTCTGAGCCTTAGCAACAGATCAAGGTATTTGAGGATAATGTTTGAGTCTCATGATATTTCTAGAAATATACCTAGTATAAAATATGTACAACTGTTAATAGTAACAGCTAATATTTATTGAGTACTTACAATGTGCTAAGTACTGTTCTAGTGCTTTGACAAATATTAACTCTTTCAATCCTCACAATTATTCTCTATATGTTTAGAGAGCAATGATTAATTGCCAATAAGTGTTGACTGTTTTTTTTATCCAATCTACTTATCCAGATGGTCTCATCTTGTCATTGTGATTCTTCTGTCCTGGGGAATCCATCGCATTTCTGGGTTCCTGGCTTACAGGCCTTGTTCATCTGGCCTCTGACTAAACCAGGTTTTTACAATTAATAATACATGTTTTGATTCTCTGTCTGCAGTCTCTACCACATTCTCTCCCACCCCACACCACACCACTCTCTTCTACACATCTTTTCCCTCAGTGGTAATAAAATATATATATCACATACATGATTTGGTATTTGCAGAATAATTTTTAATATCATAGAATCATAAACTTTTGAAAGTGGGAAAAAAAACCTCATAAAACTTTTTGCTTTCTGCAGATATGGAAACTGGGCCTAGATATATGAGGTTACTTGACCAGGATTATGGAATTGGTTTAATTGTTTAGCTGGTACTATTCTTCAGAAAGGCTGCTTTCAACTCCCTTCTCATCATTCTATGCCCAGTAAAAGTTTTTTTAAGGGAAAAAACTTTCATCTTAAATCTTGTTTCAAACCATGAAGTGGATAAAAGGAAAGTCTATCTCCTTCTCTTCCTCTTTTTCTATTCATCCATCTGTCTTTCCATCATCTAAATTTCCTAGGTAAGTTTTTTCAAAGTGCAGCTGGGCATAACTTTCATGTGATATACCTGTATATTGCCAATTAATAAGAAGGTATTCATTAGTCAAGTGAATACCCTGTCTGTTTACATATAAATGTTATAAATGATGGAAAATTCAGCGACTATTTGTAAGAATTGAATACATTTCTGTGCATGTGGTTATTTAATCACAGAATTTTATACATTTGGTGGACATTTATTCACCTTTTTGAAGGGTAAAAGTTTTAAGATATATGAAAATGGTTGAACTGTGTACAAGAACTCTAAGAAGCCATAGAAGAAATGCTAATGAGGACAGATCAAAAGGATTATCAGACTGAAATTAGACTCAGTGTTGATGATGATGAAAATGGATAGAAAAATTGAATAATGAGAAATAATTAGAAACGTTAAGAAGAGTAAAGTGCAATGGGTTGGTCAGGAAATATACAAGCTTAAGAGCTTGTTGGAAATTTGTTAAAACAGAGAGCTTGAGAATGGAAGATTTTGGGAACAACTTTTAAATATATTGAATAAATTCCCTCAATGCTGTCAAGATGAAAAGTTTTCTCTGAGTCTACTGCCTGAGACAGCCACTCAATAATAAATTTGTATATATGTGAAGAAAATAACCCACAAAGTATATATTAAAGAGCACAACTCAGCAAAGACTTTCACATTGCAGGATTCCAAGATGAAGTCACCACCTGGAAATGGTCCAGGCTATTTTCAAATATTTGGCCAGATAAACAAATGCATCAATATTTTATTAATAACTATTAAGTTCTGCTTAATGCATATGTTATACAGTGGATGGCTAAGTTATTGTTAACTCCCATATGGAGAAACAAAAACTCTGATAGGTGTTTGGCAGAGCTATCAACCTATTAGGGTCCTACATTCTGGAATTTTGACCAAGTCTGGAGAGACCTCAGAGTAAGAGGAGCTGAAAGAGGGATAGCTGGACCTGAAATACAGGTCACATAAAATTTTAGATTTCTTTCCTATCATTATTTCCTCCATCTATTGACCTCAAGATCAAGGCTGAATTCAGGAGTCATGTTTTAGGTGGAATACTGATAAAAACCTGGGGCTATATAGGGTGGTAGTGGAGGGGAACAACCAGGATCGTGGATGATCTAGTGACCAAGTCATATGAGGAAAGACTGAAGAAGCTGGATTCATTATTTAACATAGAATAATGATATTCCTGAAATATACCAGGGACTGAACTATACTCTGGGGATACAGCAGTAAGCAAGGCAGTAGAATGCCCTTCTTCACAGAGCGACATTTTGGTGGTGGAGACAGACAAGTGAATAGATGATTTTAATGCAGTGCATTAATATTTAGAGTATGGATTAAGAGCAGAGTGCCATGGGAGGGGTGCCTGGTTCAGCTTTGTGAGGGGGATAGTGAGAGAGGAGCCTGAAAAGATGAGTAGGAATAGTCCACTTGACAGGTAAAGAGGACATTACAGGCAGAGGGCATGTATTAAGGACCATGTGGGAGAGCAAGTTGGGTTTGGGAACTCAAAGTCACTCAGAGTTTAATACATATTGTGTGAAAGGGAAGGAATGATGAGTGATGAGCCTGGAGAAAGAAGCAAGGAACAGACAATAAAAGGCTAACAGGGTTTAGAAACTGAGCTTTATCTTGAAGGCAGTAAGAAGCTATTTGAGTGTTTTTGTTTGTTTGTTTGTTTTAAAGGATGAAAATTTTGGAAACATTTTTCAGGTTCATGTATTAAGAATGGATTGCAGAATCAAAACCACAATGAGGTATCACCTCACACCAGTCAGAATGGCCATCATCAAAAAATCTGCAAACAATAAATTCTGGAGAGGGTGTGGAGAAAAGGAAACTCTCTTGCACTGTTGATGGGAATGTAGATTGATACAGCCACTGTGGAGAACAGTATGAAGGTTCCTTAAAAAACTAAAAATAGAACTACCATATGAGCCAGCAATCCCACTACTGGACATATACCCTGAGAAAACCATAATTCAAAAATAGTCATGGACCACAATGTTCACTGCAGCACTATTTACAATAGTCAGGACATGGAAGTAACCTAAGTGTCCATCGACAGATGAATGGATAAAGAAGATGTGGCACATATATACAATGGAATATTACTCAGCCATAAAAAGAAATGAAATTGAGTTATTTGTAGTGAGATGGGTGGACCTAGAGTCTGTCATACAGAGTGAAGTAAGTCAGAAAGAGAAAAACAAATACCGTATGCTAACGCATATATATGGAATCTAAAAAAGAAAAAAAAAAGTTCTGATGAACCTAGGGACAGGACAGGAATAAAGACGCAGACGTAGAGAATGGACTTGAAGACACGGGGATGGAGAAGGGTAAGCTGGGACGAAGTGAGAGAGTGGCATGGACATATATACACCACCAAATGTAAAATAGATAGCTAGTGGGAAGCAGCAGCATAGCACAGCTTGGTGCTTTGTGACCACCTAGAGGGAGGGTGGGAGGGAGGCTCAGAGAGAGGGAATATGGAGATATATGTATACATATAGCTGATTCACTTTGTTATACAGCAGAAACTAACACATCAATGTAAAGCAATTATACTCCAATAAAGATGTTAAAAAAAAAAAAAAAAAGAATGGATTGCAAGAGGTAAGACTGGAGGCTGGAAGATTTCCCAGGACACTAGGAGTAATTCACGAGAGAGGATATAATGGAAATGAGAATGGAGAGGAATGGGCAGTTACCAGATGTATTAAGGAGGTGGACTTGACACAACTTGATGTTTGATAAGATGACAGGCAGATATCTTCATATATTTGAAAGACTGTCATTAGGAGGTTCTTCTGACTCCAAGGCAGAAGTGAAACCATTGGGTGGAATAGAGATTTACAAGTAGAGAGCTCACACAGTGAGCATGATTCAACAACGGGTTGGGCTGATTAAGGAGACCATGGAGTCCTGGTAGTCACTGGGCTCCATGGAGGTTTCAAGTACATGTCGGGATAAATGCTTGTCAGGGATGTTGTAGAGGATATTCTCATATGGCACTTGGTCTAAATGACATTGAATGTCTCCTCACATTTTGAAATTCACTTGTCATGTTTGACATGACTCCATGTGGCATTCTTCAAGATTGTCTCCAGGAAAGCAGTTTTGTCCTGATATTTACTTATCACTATTGACTTCTTAGATCTGCACTTCTTGTTCTGAAATGCAGGTAACAAGGAGTGGAAAAAGGAAGGAATTAAGGAAACAAGGAGAGGAACAAAGAGGGAATTAAGATATTAAAACTTGTTTTTCTCTACCAAAGCCATTTCCAACTTAAATGTTCTAAGTCTGCCCACCATGGTGCAGTGATGCAGTGATGAGGTCAAGAATGACCTCTAAGCTTCTAATTCACTGTGCTTTGTCCACTGGATTTATTGGTTCCAAATGTTAAGATATGGTTGGAGCAGACATTAACAGCATATAATCCATGAAGTTTCTTAACTCTGGTATCCTCCAGGTATTGCTGAAACAACATAACATAAAGTAGATAAAACACTAAAGGAAATTCCACAACAGTCAAACCACAGTGTAGATACATCAGTTTAGGCAAAGAGTTCTGACCTGAGGAAAAGAAAGTGAGCTCATCCTTGCATTTAACATGCATGTTTTTTTTCTTCCCTAAAGAGTCTCAAGTCTCCAACTCATCAACTCTAGTTGGGCTTTCTTCATTATTAGAAAAATTAGGTTAAATTCTTTCCCATCCCCACCCCCCAGTTCATAACAGTTGCCTTGCCCAGTGCAAGGTCTTTGAAGGTATGAACTTCTCTGACATTTATTTTGACTTGGGTATAAATACACACAAATTTTGGGGATATATCAACAAACTTACCAAAATGGGAATATTCCATGGCAGAAACCTAAACTTTAGAGGATATTATAATCTTTAACAGTTTTTAAGAAAATGTCACTATCTTTACTTCATGAGTCTTCATTGGAAGCAGAATTTGCCTTCCAAGTCAGGCACCAAAATGGCTTTCTGAGTCACCTTTGCTGCTATTGTGCAGGCACAGGATGAAGTCTACCAGGAGAAGGGGCCCGAAACTTTGAAATGGGAGCTAGTGGAGGCCAGAAAATGCCCATTTTGGTGGCAGTAGCAGAGCAGCAAGACTGAATTTCCAAGGAAGTGGTGACAATGAGGGTCATAGTAGTCTACAGTACCCCTACCAGCAGGCTGGTGGTATAAATGCAGCATCTAGAACTTGAAGGCATTGACAGTGGTGACCTCACTGGTTCCTTGGCCTAATTTGAGGTGTTCCTGCCCACACTGTTGGAATTTTTTTTTTTTTATTCTCTTTTGGTGATTATGTGAACTGCTCAATATTCTCATAGTAAATTCAATTTCTGCTTCAAATCACCCAGAGTTGATTTCTGTTGCTGCAACTAATAATCCTAATCGAAAGAGGACAATGTAAAGGAATATATTTATGCTCTAATGATCTAATTCTAGTAAACATAAAAAAAGTCACATGGACAAATGCTTTCTCTGTTCACTGTTAAACTCTCTCTAGTACAATAATTGTTCACATACTATATAGGAAACAAAATAAGAAGTGTTGAATATAACTGAGTTGCTTACTATTCTGTTATTCTAAGTGGGTAAAGGATTCAGGAAAAAATGCATGGTATAGAAACTAATTCATACTGAAGTATAAATTACTCTATGATTAATTATATTTGAAAATAGAAACTTGTATTTCAACCAAATATTTAATTAAGGCACAGTGAAAAGATTTTTAGCAAGTTAATGGGCAAGCTAGCAAGTTATTTCATCGTACTTCAAAATCCTAGTTACCCAGAAAAGAATTCTACATAGGAACAGACATGAAGAAAGAAATGGTGAGGTAGGGAAGAGCCATCTCATTTCCTCCAGAGTTTCCTTTGTCAGAGCTTCTTCCAGAGAATAGAGTCCTTTGGTCGACTTTGGTCTATGGGATCAGAGTCAGGTGAAATATTTAAATATCCCAGGGTAAATTCGTGAAATGTCTATGGCCACAGGGAGCCTTATGCTATTACTACCTTGACTGCTTAGCATGAACTGTGGAGTTAAGGAAATAGTGTAATCACCATTCTTTTTTAGATTTAAGTATTTGTTTTTCATTGGTTTCATTTGCTTGCTTAATTAGTATCATCAGTTGCTGAAAAATATTGTAAGAATTATTGTCACATGTTCCTAGTCTTCTGGTCACAGGTCCATCATCTGTTTAAATAGAGGTTTTGGTCTTTATCAGAGTTGTTAATGTGTCAAAAGATACTGGCAGAATGGGGTTCCTGGGATGATATAAACACATTTTCAGGGTTTAATGGTTCGTCAGAAACTCTTAAACAAAGAGCCTTGAATAGAGCAAGGGACAAATTTGTAATTATATTTCTCCCATAGGGGTCATTAACCAAGATTTGGTCTTTAGTTTCTTCTAAGTGAAGTAATTAAAAGGAAAGCTTTGATTCCATTCATTCATGCATTCAGCAAAAACCATGTACTGAGCCCTTGCAATGTTCCAGGTTCTATGCTAGGACTTGAGGATTCAAAGAGGATGAAATTAATCCCATATCTTCAGGAGCTCAAGGTCCAATTCTGGAAAGGTGTTTAGGCTCACATGTGCTCCAAGGTAGTTGGTATTTTTAAATTACATACACTAGAATAGCTTTAAATTCTTGCTACTACTTTAATTATTTATTTATTTATTTTTGACTGTGTTGGGTCTTCGTTTCTGTGCCAGGGCTTTCTCTAGTTGCGGCAAGCGGGGGCCACTCTTCATCGCGGTGCGCGGGCCTCTGACTATCGCGGCCTCTCTTGTTGCGGAGCGCAGGCTCCAGATGCGCAGGCTCAGTTTTTTTTTTTTAATTATTTATTTAATTTTTTAATTATTTATTTATTTGCTACTACTTTAGAAAGCACTGAAAGGACTTCAGGGGTTGTGTTCACTATGGGGAAATTACTCATGTAATTCTCATTAGTGCAAATGGGGAAGAAGTGTAAACCCACAGTGATCTAGCTGAGAAAACACTCCTTCTTTGAGTTCTGTTGTTTGTTTCTATTTGTTCCTGGTTGAGTCAGGGAAATAATCAGGAAAATTATACATGTTCATTTGCCCGGTTGCTCCAGAACCCTTGGAGTATCTAATCACAGTTAATAATTAAAACAAAGCAAAGAGACTCACATGCTGGATTTAAGTACTATCAAGAGGGAAAGAAACCATTTGAAGGGGAAAGGATGAGGAGTGCTTTGTGGTAGATGGATTTTTACAGACAGAAACATAGGCTATTAAGGAGGAATATTCTTTCAGGATGGATGTGGATTATGGTGGATCAATAAATAAATATATACTAAGCTGCAACTGTGTCCCTAGCTCTGTGTTAGATCATACCAGGAACAAGGGATATGTTCCACATTTCATCAAGGAAGATACAATCAACAAACTGTGTGTGACTGACAGAGAAATTGGGACTTGTGGTTTAAAAATGGGACAGGATATTTGAAATAAGATACATTAACAGAAATTGCAGGACATGTGGTCATAGTTTCAGGTAATATCAGTTATCCTGATATTATTCAGGTAATACAAGCTATGCTGCAGTCAAATAACCACCAAATCTTAGTGGCTTGTAGCAAGACAGGTTGGGGACCCTTTTTATGTCTCTTGGCTCCAAGATCCAGGCTGATGGAGCAGCCACTGTCTTGAACATCACTATGAAGGGAAAGTCTGAGGCACTATGGCAAGTTTGTGGTCCCATTCAATCAAACGGGGGCCAGGAAATATAATCCCACTATGTGCCCAGAGAGCAGATAGCTAGAAATATTAGCTGAACAGCAAAATGACTATGCCTCTGACCTCAACAGGCAGAGTGTTCAAATGAGGACACACTAAAAGTGATATTCTACATAATGCTCCTCACCTGGGTGAAATTTTAAGAAGACCTAGTGGTCCTCATACTCGGGTGTGCATTGGAATCACCTGGAGGGCTTGGTAAACCATAGATTGCTGAGCCCCAGTCCCCCTTCAGATTTCTGGGTTCAGTAATGTAGGATGGGAACTAAACATTTGTATTCCCAGGGGATACTGATGCTGCTCAACTGGGAACTGCACTTTGAGAACCACTGGTCTAATAAAATCCAATGAAAGTTTCCTCTCTCAAGCCTTCAGTGAAATCATATTAAATGTTAGAGCCTGACTTGTGTTCTGGGAAATGGATGGAAGGTTTGGATACTCCAGGTGGAGGGATGACTGTTTTCAGAACCCACAGGCTCTGGCCCAGGCTCAACAGGTGACTTTAGGTCTGCCTCTCTCTGTTTTCCCTTGGATGCCTCCTTGTGGCAGAAGCCATCGTTCCCTCACTGGCTGGAAGATTCCAGAAACATGCTTTCAGATTCCACAACCAACAAAATAAGGCTCAAAGAGAAGAAATTGTTCCTCTTCCTTCTAAGGTCAGTTTTCTAAGTCTTAATTTTCTCCTTTGGACCCTCCTTTTCCTGGGATCATTGACGATTTAAAAATATCTGTGTCCCTGTTGGGACACACTGACCCAAACTCACAAATGTGTGGTCCCCACAGCACAATCACAATAATGCCACATCCTTAAAAAAGATAAACAAAATGTCAGGATGGAAGGGGTGGGAAGTAATTTCCACTGCATCTCTCCCTACATATTACAAAGAAAGCATGATTCCTTTCATTTAAAATACTTTCTTGAATCTGGGTTGTTTAGAGTGAAGTAGAACCATATGTGGGTCATTAGCTCTTCAGTTCAGATTGAGCTCTACCAAGCCCACCCAAGATTTTTTTTCCCCCTGCACTCTTCTGATTCTCAAACTTCTGATTTCCCATGAGCATCAATTAAAATGAGAATGTTCTTCACTTCTGGGAAACAAGCAAGGATGAGGCATGGCACCATCTAGAAGAGACATCAGAGAACCTGTAGAAATGTCAAGTGCCTACAGCACACACCTTGCGTAATCACATGGAGCCCTCGACTTTGCAGAGTCAGTATTTGACTGGTCTCTGCTTGATATTTGAGTTGACTTCCAGAAAAAGGAATACCTGCGTTGGAGGTGCCTTCAAAGCTCTACCTCCTGAAACTCAGAAAACTGTAGGTTAGAAGTGGCATTTTTTCCAGCTTCTGTCATTCCTGCTAAGATTTCAAAATCTTAAGGCTGTTTCAAGTCAGAGCTCAGGCTCAAGGTACAATGTGCCCCCTTTCTTAATAGTCTTTTCAAATATAATATATAATAAATATAATAAAATAAAATAAAAACAAAAACAACTTTTATTCTGAACATAACTTAGAAATAGTAGCTCATTCCTGTGATGTCAGCAGGGAAAGGACCACTTATATTTTCTAGCATTTGATTAATTCTTTCTCCCAGGATTCCCACTAGCATGGTACAGTCGTTAGAATTGATGAACCTACACTGACACCTCATTATCACCCAGAGTCCATAGTACATATTAGGGTTCACTCTTGGTGATGTACATTCTGTGGGTTTGGACAAATGTGTAATGACATGTACCCACCATTATAGTGTCATACAGAGGAGTTTCAATTGTTCCAAAAATCTTGTGTTCCACCTATTCATTGCTTCCTCCTCCTCCAACCCCTGGCGACCACTGACCTTTCTATTAATACTATCTACAGAGTTTTGTCTTTTCCAGAATGTCCTGTAGTTGGAATCATGCAGTATGTAGCCTTTTCATATTGTTTTCTTTCACTTAGTAATGTACATTTCACTTTCCTCCATGTCTTTTCATGGCTTGATAGCTCATTTTTTTTTAGCACTGAATAATAATAGTCCATTGTCTGGATGCACCAGAGTAAAATTATGCATTCACCTACTGAGAGACATCTTGTTGCTTCCAAGTTTTGGTAGTTATGAATAAAGCTGCTATAAACATCTGTGTGCATGTTTTTGTGTGGACATAGTTTTCAACTCCTTTGGGTAAATACCAAGGAGAGTGATTGCTTGATCATATGGTAAGAGTATGTTTAGTTTTGTAAGAAACTGCCAAATTGTCTTCTAAAGTGGCTGTGCCATTTTGCATTCCCAGCAGTAGTGAATGAAAGTGCCTATTGCCCCACATGTTCGTCAGCATTTGATATTGTCAGTATTTTGGATTTTTGCCATTCTGATAGGTGTATAGAATGTTATTCTAACATTTAAATTTTAATTGTTTTATTTTGAATTTCTCTGATGACATGTGATGTGAAGTGTCTTCATGTAAAGAGTGACAGTTTTGTTTGTTTCTTTCCAATTAGTATATGTTTATATTTCTTCTTTTTTCCTGCTGTGCTGGCGAGAGCCTCCAAGAAAATACTGAAGAGAAGTAGTCATCCTTGTCTTATTTCTGATAGAAAAGAGAATGCTTTTAATATTTCTCTATTGCATATGATATTTATGGTAGATACACTTTATCAGATTTGGGAAGGTTCCCTCTTTTTCCACTTTAATGTTTCTCTCATGAATGAACATGGATTTTTGAATGCTTTTTCTTTGTCTATTGAGGTCATACTTTCTTCTTGTTTTCAATCTTTTGATGTGGTGCATTATAATATTGATTTGTATAATGTCAAATCAAACCTAAATTTCTGGAATAAATCAATTCATTCACAGTGTGTTATTTATAAATTATTGGATTCAGCTCAATAATACTTTCATTTAGAATTTTGTGTTGCTATTCTTGAATGAGATTGGCTTATAATTGTCCTTTCCTGTACTATCTGTGTCTTGTTTTGATATCAAAAGTATAAAAATTCACAAAAGTGAGTGTTTATGAAAGATATACATTGACTGTTAACAGTGATTATGACTGATTAATTGAATTAAAGATGATTTTGTTTTCTTCATAATTTTCTGCACTTTCAACTTTTCCACAATGAGAAAGGATTATATCTGATCACATGTTATTCATGCAAATACAGACGTAATCACAGACACACACATACAGCCTAACACAGGGTTTGACCATTGGTACCAAGACACTGGATTGTCTACATTTTGTCCTGAATTTTAAGGTGCTCCCTGAGCACATAAGAATAAAGAGAGGTGGGCAAAGTCCTTTGGGAATCCTCAAAACTAACATGGAATGTTAAGATGTACTACAATGAAATTCAGCAGACTTGGAGGCCCAGGTTTGAATATGTAGTAACAAGCTTTAATTTTCTCACTTGTAGAATGAGGAAAATAATTCATACTCATGTTTACCTGGTTGGTATTTTGTAAGTATAGTGAATCTGAAAGTGCTTTATAATTTTAACTTGTCTTTGTACGCATCACAAATATATGAATATGTATATCTGCACATGCGTATGTAGATATACAGAGTCAAAAGAAAATGATTTAAGGGAGCCAAAGGAGTTTGGTAAGGCTTTATCCAGATAATTCCTAGATTCAGGGAACAGCTGAGGACCTGGAAGCTCCCCAAGGAAAGCAGGGGCAGAGTTTCACAACATAGGGGAAATGAAGGCCCTGTCTTAGCCATTTTGCCTTACAGTTTGCAACTATAACTGAAACTCATAGTTGGGAGTCATTCCTATTTTATGCTCCTCACTCAGTAACTACCAGAACAGTATTCTCCAAGAACTGTTTATGCAAATCTTGCAGTTTATTGCCTATTCAACATTCATGAGATAGAAGAGGTATTTGGCAAAAAGAAAGAAAAGAGGGTGAAGGTAGAAGTCAAGAGGAGCTCTCTATTATGTTTGTTTTAGTGCTTTGCCAATAGACAGATAGATATAGGTAGATACAGACTGATAGACAACAAACCAGTATTCACTCCCTTCCTTCCTTCATATGTACACCCTCCTCACTGCCCCTAGCACACACATATCTCACTATGACTCCTTGAGGGAAGAAAAGATGTTTCTGGATAGCATTTATTGTAGAGATTACATGCAATAGAAAAAGGAACAACTACCAAAAAACCCCAAAATGATAAAGAGTCTTAATTGATCTTACAAAAAAAGGCAGGCAGTCAGGGTGAGGAGAGATACAAGTTGTGAGGATTGAAATTTGGAGAATTTTGAGGTATGGGAAATAAAGAGTGGAAGAAAAAGCTGTTGGGGAACAGCTATCATTCCTGCAAATGATACTGAGAAGGCAGAGATGGGGAGAGAAAATTATAAAAATGGTTTCCTGTGCACAAAGGTCCAAAGGACTCAGAAAAGATTTGAAGTGTTTTAAGTTACTTTTTGTCTGATCAGAACCAACTGTTTCTTTTAATATGACACCATCCCGAGACTGGACCACATGGGGCCCCAGTTAAATTTAGGTTACTCATAAATTTTTTTCCTTTAGGAATAGACGCCTTAAGTAAAACATAGTGTGTAAATTAACTGATTTCTCTTTTTTTACCTGGGACATTAAGCAGGTATTTGTCAGTGATATGACAAGAAGAAACAAGTCTCACTGAATTATTCCCACTGGTCATTATTGTTAATCAAAGCAGAGTTATTTAGTACAAATACAAGACATGAATTTCTGCCTGAACTCCCACCAGTTCCCTTCCCTGTGGTCCAAACGTCATCAAAATAATTCTTATTCAGATCTTTTAATGTCACTACATGCTCAAGTGTTCTCCCCCATACTCTCCCCCCACACACAGAGTAAAAGATATCTAACTTTAAAATGTTTGGAGAAGGAGGGAGAGACATGCAGAGAACATGGTTTGGGAATGCTGAGCAAATACAAGATGGGATGGTGCAGCAGACTCTGTTCATATCCTATCCATATAACCGTGGCACAAACCATTCTAGTGCATACCCACAACCTCCTACTGCAAACCAGCAACTGTCCACATGAGGACTTTCTCTTGACCACCTTTGGGGAGGGCCAGAAAAGTTGGGTAGTTAATGCCTCTGGGAACAGCCCAGTCAATAGGGATGAGGTTGGTGGACAAATACCCCAGCTTCCTTGTTCTTTGCTGGGGGCGGGGGTTTCTGCTTCTGGGGGCAGTCATCCTGAGACAGGTGGGTATGGAGGGCATTTGAAAGGGAAGTAAGGTTATCAAAGACGAATGGCGCCTACTTCTTCACTGTGCCTCTGTTCAGATCTTCTCTTTCTCCCATATTCGTTTTCCATGGTGAGGTTTTGCAAGCACAGCACTGTTGTCCTGTAGAAGCAAGTTGAAATAAAAAGACAAATAATTGCATGATGAGCTTCTAATGGATGAGATGTCACATTTAAAAAGACAGAGACGTGGAGGGAAGTCTGTGCTTTCTCTAGCACTCTGAGAATAAAAATCCATTTCTGATTGATTTCTTTCTTAATGGTCTCCCCTCCTCCCACCCCACTCTCCAGTTGAATAATCTCGGCAGTTATCTACCTCATGTTTCGGGCAATGTGCCTTTGACCTGGATTGTCTTCCAGAAACCTTGACAAGAGATGCATTTTTATAGATTTTGTACCATGTCAGCACTATATTTAGTGTTCCAATAGTCTGTCAGAGATTCTTTTACTAGGGTATTGAAGATAGCAGTCAGAAAATGAATACTTAGCAGACTGCCCATGACAGTTAACATCCAATACTTTGAGACCCCAGAGATAGTAAAGAGTGATTTCTAATAATTGCTGGAAATTATGACGAAGTGGAATGTCTTTATATGTAAAATGAAAAATAATATCCTTTTGAAACTCCCTGATTTTGGGGTGTGCAATTTTATTTATTTATTTATTTATTTTAATTTTTTTTGGCTGTGTTGGGTCTTCGTTTCTGTGCGAGGGTTTTCTCTAGTTGCGGCAAGCGAGGGCCACTCTTCATCGCGGTGCGCGGGCCTCTCACCATCGCGGCCTCGTTTGTTGCGGAGCACAGGCTCCAGATGCGCAGGCCCAGTAACTGTGGCTCACGGGCCTAGTTGCTCCGCGACATGTGGGATCCTCCCGGACCAGGGCTCGAACCCATGTCCCCTGCATCGGCAGGCAGACTCTCAACCACTGCGCCACCAGGGAAGACCCGGGGTGTGCAATTTTTTAGAGGTACATTGGACCGAAGTTTACCTTCCTTGCATTTTCTAGAACAAACAAAAAGGAATATGCACATCTGGATTTCAGGATGCACAACCCACCATTAACTCTGTGTCTAGGTGGAATTTAAAAGTGGTACCATAATAATCATTTTCTGAGGATATCCACAGGTGCCCCTCTAGCACTCCCCTTTCTCTACCAGCCCCATCATCATTACCTGTACTCTTCGTTTCTGTATCTCTCTCCTTTTAGCAGTGAGCTTTTCTAAGGACATGGCTATATCTTTTAGATTTGAGACAGCAATGGATAAATAGTCTGTGCTCAGTAAATGGTTGTTAAGTCGAATTTTTAAGACTTTCATGCTCTCATTGGAAAGCAAATAATTAATACCAAATGATTCTCACCTTTTCATGAAAGCAACTGTCTATAGATCTTGGCTTTTGCAAACTTTGTTAATTTTTCGTTTGTGCAGTGGTTTAAAAAACTTGCAGCTCTTCAGTTCTTAGTAATTATTGTATAATTTGGACTTGTCACTATTTCATATTGTCCTTCCTCTATCTCTTTTCATATTTAATGGTATTTTACTGTACTTCCAAGGAAAGAAATGTTTGGAAGGCCAAAAGGAATTAAAATGAAGGATAAACTGATGATTAAAATTACAAAAGAAGAGAATTTCAAGGGCAACATATGTTTGTGAAAATTTGCATAAATTCAGTACCATATAGTCAACACTAATTTAGCACTTACTTTTTACAAAGAACAAGTATTCTGAGGGATTAATAGGTTAATAATAGTTCTCAAGATGCAACAAAAACCTTAAAAAAAATGATCATCTTTACATAGCACAATGATTGATGGGGGTGAATTGGATAGGGTTTTGGAAATACACCTGTTGCTCAGTATCCATGGGGAATTGGTTACAGGATCCCCTGTGGATACCAAAATCCCTGGATGCTCAGGTCCCTTATATAAAATTGTGTAGTATTTGCATATAACCTATGCACATCCCCTTGTATAATTTAAATAATCTCTAGATTACTTATAATACCTAATATAATGTAAATGCTAGTGCGTGGCATATTCAAGTTTTGCTTTTTGGAACTTTCTGGAAATTTATTTTTCGAATATTTTCCATTCGAGGTTGCTTGAATTCACAGATGTGAAACCACAGATATGGAGGGCCAACTGTATAATGTTTAAAAAATGATATTATATTTGGAAAATATATTTTATATGTATTTATATGATGTAAAGAGGAGACAGGGAAAGAGAAGCTTAAGGAGACCCTGGCAATGGGAGGTGGGATTAGGAAGGAAGTTTACTTTGTATTTTATATCCTTCCCTTTGATACAGTTATAGTTTGCAATTTTTTTCTGTGTTAACATTATTTTTATAATAAGAATGTTTTAAAAAGTGGAATAAATAATTCTCAGTCCTCAGAGAACTTAAAATGACTTCCCAGAACATATGATTGTAGCATGATTACTTATAGTAGATCATTTCCAAATATGGCCGCATGATTTTCTACTATTCACCTATGTCCATGCCATCAAGAGCTGCATCAGGGGAGTATATCTTAGAAGCTCTCATCACAAGAAAAAAAGTTGTGACCATATATATTGATGGATGTTAACTAGACTTATTGTGGTGACCATTTCATAATATATACAAATATTGAATCATTATATTATATACCTGAAACTTATAATGTTATGTGTAAATTATATCTCAAAAAAAGAGAGATGGAGATGATTTCTCCTACACTTGTGACTTGCAATGAATATCATGTTGTTCTGGATGCTCAGTACGTAGTAGGATCTTAGTAAATATTAATTCTCATCCACTCCTCCACTCCTTGTGTTACGGAACAGAGTAAACTTCCTGTTCATGCCAAGAAACAGCAGGAATGCAAGAAAGAATGGGAAAGAAAGGAGACTCAGTGGGACCTGAGAAATCTCAAAGCAGTGAACAAACCAGTGAAGCCTGGGTCCTGTGTTAAACACAGACGTGATGGTCCAGGGCATTCCTGGGCCCTACTTAGATTTTGGCATATTCCCTCCATACTTTTGTCCAGGATCTTATTTTTCTGAGACTGCAAAGACTTAATATTCCCCTCACTCACCACTTCTCCCTTACATCTCTCCCTCTTTGATCCATTTCTTATCTATTCCCAGCCACCCAAGACGGGAAAGGAAATGGCAGGGAGCCCACTGCATGCGTGTGTGCCCAGGCACGCATTCCAGAGCCTGAGGCTGGGGGCTCAAAGGACAGAACTGCTGCCTTATTTAGTTTTGTTGGGGTAAAGGGAGATCCTCAAATAAGATGTGTTGATTTTTTTCAAGTACATCTGACACACACAAGGATCTGTAAATTTCCAAACACTTGCCTTTCAAGGGGAGGAGACTCATGTAGTATCTTCAGTGAGACTTGGAGCAGGGGAGTCATGCACATGAGGACAGTCTCTTATTCTGACTGAAAATGAAGTACATCACTAGGCATTCATGGAGATATTATTCAGGGACCGAAGCAAAAAAATATAAGAGCTCTTGGCCTGTAACCTACTGCAACAGGAGGTTTAGAATCCTGGGTCTACCCTTTTGAAGCTGTACAACCCCACTCAAAATATTTGATTTTTGGGCTTCCCTGGTGGCGCAGTGGCTAGGAATCCGCCTGCCAATGCAGGGGACATGGGTTCGAGCCCTGGTCTGGGAAGATCCCACATGCTGCAGAGCAGCTGGGCCCGTGTGCCACAACTACTGAGCCTGCACTCTACAGCCCACGCGCCTAGAGCCGGTGCTACGCGACGAGAGAGGCCCATGCACGGCAAGGAAGAGTAGCCCCCCCTCACCGCAACTAAAAAGAAAGCCCACGTGCAGCAACGAAGACACAACGCAGCCAAAAATAAATAAATTAATTAATTAAAAAAATTGATTTTTGAACTTTAATTTCCTCATCTGCAGAATGAGAATAATATCTACCCCACAGTGCTGCTCTGAGTGTTAAATTAAAACAAGTATGGAAAGCACCTGGCACATGGTAGGGGCTCTAAAAATATTTATAAGATAAAGTAATGGTGTGTGGGCGGCACTCAGTAAGTACTGTCCCCTCACTCACATCCAGGGAGGGCAGAAAGCAGAGAGGCGAGGGGAAGAGGAACAGGTGTTCCTATCACTGTTCATTCAGGCCCCAGGAATCTATATGAAAAAGTCTACAGGATCCAGGCAGCTCAAGTAAGACTCAAGTTCTTTGACACATCTCACCTCGAGAGGTGGTGTCTAGGTCCCTTCAAGGTGAATCTGGATGGGCTTATTAATGCTTCAGCCAACAGGATATGACTTCTGAGGCTACATCATAAAAGATGGTGCAGTTCTGCCTGGTTCTCTTAGGATGCTTGTTACAGGGGAAGCAGCCACTACAGAAGAAGTCCCACTCTCCTCACTCGCCACGCTGCAGAGGCTATGTATCGGTGTTCCAGTCCCCAGCTGGGCCCCCAGCCATCACCACCTGCATCACCTGCAGCCTCGTGAGTGGCCATCTTGGGCCTCCAGCCCGATCAAATCTTCAGATGACTGCAGCTTAGCCAACACCTGCCTGCAACACTACAAAACCATGAACAAAATAAAATGGTTGTTTTAAACCACTGACTTTTGGGGGCAATTTGTCACTCAGCTGTAGATGTCACAAGAACAGGAGAGTAACTGGGCCCATGTTGTAGTGGAGGATGTGCCTTATCTAAAGGGGCTCATGCAAGCGTTGTGCTGGAGTGTTTCAGGTCCTGGACAGCCAGCTGTGATCTAACAAAGAGATGTTAGATCCAGAATTTTGTAAAATCTCCAAATGTTTTAGCTATCAGTTACTAATTAAAAAATTTTGAAAACACCGTGTGCATCACACAAAGCTGTCTATGTACCAGTAAAGCCTGTGAGCTGCCAGTTTGCCACCTCTGTTGTCTTTAGAAGTGAAGAGAGTCTGCTTGACCCACCCTAGCCAAGGCCTTCTTGTAAACTGGGGCTATCAGTCCCAGCTAGTGGCCTCCAGCCCAGCAGGAATGCTTCCCTATAATGTATTAGCATATGAAAACCTGCATTTAAGCAAGGTTTGTACATTCCCACATCTAAACCAAACAAACTGCCTCTTGTTTCACCAGTGATTGGAGCTCTGACCCATTTAAGCATGACAGCAAAATAGGGATTAGCAGGGGGTGTTGCTAGTGGTGTTTTGATTGGGAGGGGATGAAAGAAGTTGGAGGGAGAAGGGTGGGAGGAGGGACGATGAAGGAAAACTTCCTGGAGGACAAAAGTTCACCAGTTTTCCCCTGAAATTAATTTAAGGGCAATGACATCAATAAAAATTGCTGTGAATTGTTAAGTGTTTTTGAAAAAAACAGCCCTACTTATTGGTTTTGGCTTTTGCTGAGAATATTTGCTCTGGGCCCTAAAGGAGTTCACCTTTAACTGTGAAGGGTGGAATTGCATATCATTTTTTATCTACTTCTTGTGGAATTTCTTTAGGATGTGGGTGAGGCAGAAGACAGCACCGCTGAGCTGACACAGACATGCTCAGTGCCAAGGCCCAGGGGACACTTGTGGCCTATGGGTAGGGGACCTAAGAGGTGGGAACAGGTGAGCATTGCAAAGCCAAAATATGTGCAGTCATGCAGGGAGAAAGGCAGCACCAGGATAGGGGCAGCTTTACAAAGAATTGTGGAAGGGTCCCTGGCCATTGGGGTGTCTGTGGCCTCAGCCTTCATCAACGGAATGAATAACTATATGACTATTTCCCAAAGCTCTGATAACAAAAAAGTATTCTATAGTGTGTTTAAAAACTATTAATGTTTAATCTTTTATATTGAACTTATTTTTGAAATGGTCCAAAGGGTAAATAGTAAAATGTCTCTCTCCCATCCTAATACCCTCATATTGTTTTGTTCCCCCATATAATCAATATAATCTAGTGTTTGTGTATTTTTCCAGAGATACTTATGCATATACACAGTAGAAAAATTATTTTTTTCACTCAAGTAGAGGCATACTATAAACACCGTCTTATGCTTATCTGTTTTCTCATGACTGTGTAACCTAAAGAACATTCCATATTTCCATAGCTGTTCATGGGTGTGCCCTCATTCTTTCCTACAGCTGCACAGTACTTTGTTTTATGGGTATATCATAATTTATTTAAATAGTTCTCTATTGATGGACAAGCATATTGTCTCTATTGTAATTTCCTTATGAAATAATTTAGAGTAAATTCTGTGATATGTGTATAAGTGAAAACTGATCTGTGACATGTGAGTCAGCCTTTGAAGTAGCCTGAGTAATAGCGCTTCAAGGGTAAATACTTAGAACTTCAAATATCCTTATTGTAACCTACCTCAGAGGGTTTGCTAATTAACATAAGGGCTGAAATGAGTGGAGCTGAAAATAGTTGGTTAGTTAGGAAGATCATATACTTCTCATGGTCTGACTGTCTGACTGTCTGCCTATCTGACTGACTGAATATCTGACCGACTGTTTGTCGACTGACTGACTGACTGACTGACTATCTGAATATCTGACTTAATGATGGGCTAGTTGACTGGTCTGGGTAACCACAGAAGGAATATGTTGCAAGGGACTTGAGGCATCTTATTGGGCTTGGAGTCTCCTTCCAGCTCCTATGCTGTCCATATATTGGAAGTTCTTTTTCTTTCAGTAAGAAGCCAATCGGCTCTGTGAAGAATAAACACCACCAAAGGAAAATAAGTTCCTAAATCATTGCTAACAGATCTATGGTGTTTGCAGAATCCTGAACAAACAAAAACAAAACAAACAATTTTTAAAACTCCCAAAACATCCCTAAACCAAATCTCAGAGCTCAGTCAGCTTCTGTTGCTGCCTCCCAACTGCCAAAAGGAATTCTCTGAGGCAAATCTGTGACGTAAGAAAATTTCTCTCCCATGAGCTTTCCTTCTGGTGGAGACCCTTTATTTCTTTCAGCTGACCAGGGCATTGCCCCCTTTACCTCCTTCCTCACTCAAAACAGAGAAAGATCTGATAACCAGTCATTGACCTTTGTTCACTGATGGATTATATTTTGACTGGAACTCATATTCATCAACACCTTGTCTGAAATAAGCTTGTGAAATTGAAGACTTTTAGCTGTAATTATGGGATGAAAAGTGTTTCACTCAAGTTAAAAGAATTTCAAGCGCTAGCAAACGGGAAGGGAGAGGTGAAGGTCTACTCAGCCACCTCTAAATGTGGTCCTGATTTGTCTTCTTTTGGTGGGTGTTTTTCCCCACAAGAAACCTCTGGCACCACTGTGGAGAATAATGCAGGGGCTAGCAGAGCTAAAGCTGCTAGAGGTCTAGCTCAAGAATTGTTTGGATTAGAACTGTCAGTGACTTCTAGAATCTTCCAGATCTTGCTCCCACCTTCCCTACTTGACCAGGGACAGACTTGTTCCTTACTACCTCAACCAAATTCCTAACCTTGGTCCATCTGTTCCCAGTCTCTAAGAGACATAATTTACCCATTCTGGGCATTTTGATTGTTTAGTGATTATTTAAATTTTTTTCCCTACATAAATCCTGTGTCCATCAATCTGAAAGCATTTGGCCAACAGTATCTCTCCTTCAGATTAGGACGCTTCTAACTGCAACAGAAGACATGCCGTTAATATATAGTTTATTTATTAATTAGAGTTTGAGGACATGATTAGGAAACGTGGGAATGAGGATTCTGAGTTTCAGTGTCCCTTTGTGGTCTCTATGTTTGAAAGAAGGGGTGTACTTTGAGTCCTAATAACAAAGGTGGGTATTATCTTCATTTTACCTGTGAGGAAATTCATACTCAACTCTGTCTACTAATTTTCCTAAGAATACCTAGCTGGTAAGCTGTGGAGCCAATATTTGAGCCCAATTCTGACTAACTGCCACGTCATGCTTGTTCCATTAGATCACAACAGTAAGAAATGGTTTTATTTCCTAAGACTTTTGTATCTGTAGCTACACAAACAGATAGCAATTAGTTCTAACACTGGGCTGAAATCTATAGGACTTGTTTAAAGGTAAGCAACGAGCATCACTATTTTTAACATCTTATTATTGTCTTCCAATTTTTTCACAGTCCAAAATTTTCTAAGGAAAGGATTTTCAATAGTTTCCTGATTATAATAGTTCTTACTCTTGCCAGAGCTGGCAAAAATAAATGCCCAGTGGACAGAGTAGGTTTTATTACTTTTAAAGCAGTAATTATTTGTGTAAAAACAAATGAGAGAGAGGTCTTTTATGAAATGAAAAACATGAACTCTTGTCCCTGTCTTGGTGGACTTATGTCTTAGGGAGTAGGTTAAAAGTTTACCATAATACACTAGGGTTATCTGTTCAATTTCAAATCCAAGATCGATAAGGCTTATCAGAGCATATTTATGACTTCAGGGAGGTTATCGCTATCTTAATATAGTGATGAAGACAAAAGCCAGACCTCAGGAGAGGTCAGAACTGAGCAATCAAATTAACATCTGTCAGGAATGACTTGGTCCAACCTTCAAGGTTAACATATTCACAGATGACAAAGTGTCTAAATGGAGAGATGATAATTATTGACCCTGAAACCTTCTGGGGCTTGGCAAGCAGCTGTGGGGGAGATAAGGAGATTTCAGTTGAGATACAAAATACATGTTTGAATGTAACTTCCTTATTTTCCTTTTGTGAAATTGGAGGAAATGCCAAAACCAAGTCTCAGTTAACCACGGTCCTGTTGGATGGAGATAAAGCAGATCATTGAGGGCCCTCTTCCCCACAACCACTTTCTCCAGAATTATAATTCAGGGTCCTTGACGGATATGAGTTCCATGGTCTTTCTTTTATTTATTAACCCCAAAGAGGAATGGGAAAGAGGTGGGCAGCCAGAAAAAGAAAGAGGAAAGAAGCTTAGGTAAGGATAATCAATAGAGAACTAGGCAAAATTTGCAAAGAAAAGCTTCAAGTTTCATATAGTTTATTATGTCATCATTAACTAGTTAATTTCTTAACAAGGTCTATAAACTGAAAGATTTTCCCACTTCAGATCAGAAATTGAGTTCCTAATTTTAATGTGAACCTGGACTCAAATTTATTAAAAACAAACAAACTTAATAGAACTGACAACTGTGTTATTTACAGTTTACAATTTTGTGGCCTAAATGAATATTATCTACTAATAGTACAAACTCCAGAGGAAAGGAACATTATCTGTTTTGTTCCTCAATATATTGCCAATGCCTAGAGAAGTAGAGAGGTACAGTATCTCTGTCTCTATCTTAAAGTCTCCTGGTGCATTTTCTCTCACAAAGTGAAACAAAGAAGTCACCTGGAATGTGATAAACTTTCTTGATGGTAAGTAAGTATACTTTGACAAGGAGATAAATTGGACTGGAGGCTCTGGTGACTCCTTTAAAGAAGTTCTGATTTATTGCTTGTGAAAGTCAGGCCCAATGAAACTGTTTTTTGTAGAAGAATCAACCAATATTTTACTCATTCGTGAAATGTTGGTGTCAATCAAGACTGACTTGTAACTTGGTATTATGCCAGTCAAGACTGACTTGACTCTCAACTGTGATGCATCACCCAAGGTTATGTAGCGATGGCCCCATCTACACATTGGCCACAAAACAATGAGAATTGTGGAATACAGTTAGACAAGACACTAAGACACTATTAGCTCAGCTACATGGCTGATAATAAAAAGTAGTGCTGCCTAGATATGAAAAGGACCCATAGCAAAGCAGAAAAAATAATTGCAATCAGCAAACAGTAATTGGCTGAGCCCATGAGACTTGGCCAGTCTTGCTGGTCTACCTGGGAGTGACAGCATGGAGTAGTGGAAAGAGCACTAGGATTGGATAGGATGTGAGACCTGGATTCAGGTGCTACCTCTGTCACTTACCAACTGTGTAACTGTGGGGAACTTGGTTAAACCGTCTAATTCTTGGTTATTTATCTCTGTAGCATTAATTCTTCCTAAGGGAGATATTGTTATCCAAAATAAGACTCTCAAGGAAAGATACTTGGGTCATCTCTCAGTTATTAACCTATAAATTATCCATAAGGCAGACTTCCTAATATACTTTTCAATCTGAAATTGGCTTCTCCTGTTGCTACTGGGACACTTCCCAGCAAGCTTCCCCTGCCAAACAGCCAGTATGTTTATGGGAATAAATAGTTAGCTGAATTCTCATGCTCTTGCTCTTCAAGGAGAAAAAGCACACCTTCCAAACTGTGTCGGGAGAAACCCTCCCAGTGACCCTTCTTATCTTATCCTGAAGTTAAGCATTCCTGTTCCTACAAAAATCCATTAAAAGCCTCCTCCTGCCAATGCCTATCACCACAGCCTTTAATAATAATGAGGATAATGATAACGGTGTTCGTAATAATATCGTATTAGGTCTCTGGCCCTCCAGCAAACACAGACTTTTGATTTCATAGGGAGATACTGGTTTCCTTTAACCCCGTTTTCCAAGATTGCATAAAAGGCATTAACTGTCAGATTGATGAGATGGAGATCTGTTTCACGATGGAGTTAGGAGCTAACCCAAGATTTGATACAGTTAGTAATGTCATTGGCAAATGTCCTTATTAGAAAAAGTCTCTGTGAACTTTCACTTACAAAAAAAAAAATACTATAATTATCGGTGTAAATGCCTTTTGTTAATTAGAAAACTAAGATTTTTTCTTAAATTGCTGAATTAAACATCGGAATGGGATAAAAAATAAAATTGATCTCATACTCAAGAAATGGTAGTATTGGGTCATATTTTCCTCTCTACTTTTCATGTCATGCATTTCCCCACTTGCATATCAGTAGGCATTTGTACAGATTTCTTCTTAGAACATCTACTTTACTGCGTGAAATAGCAGAGTAAAGAGGGGACTAATCTACTGAACATTAACCATATGCCAGGTTCTTTGGTGTCAGGATCAATTTCCTCACCTGTAAAATATCTTAGGATAAAATATTTGTTGCATTTTTGAGTTAGTGTGAACATTAACTAAGATCATACTCATGAAACTAGTAAGTCAAGTTTATCCTGAGGGCAGACCCTCACCACTTGAACCATTCCCAGTATTCTGAGTTACCCAATCTCCTGAGGTCTGGTCAAAGGTCAAAGTCCCCTATTAAAGAAGAGCTGCATAAACTCTTTCTCACTAACTGGTAAATGACTCATAAGTTCTGAAAATGAATCATTTTAGGAAGATTCATATTTGGTTGGGATGGAAGCCTTAAAAATGATACTCAAACATGGTGATTTCAGGAGTGAGACATCTGGTAGGTAGAGATTTCTTTTTGCTGGGAATGGAGGAGTGGGCAGAGTCAGCTTCTCCTGATAGCCCCCCATGATCTTCCACATCTATGGAGGAGGGTGGTGGCTGAGAGGTGTTGTGTGTTGCGCTGGCTCCGTCTTGGAGAGAACTGGGGTGTGCATGTTCCCTTGGAGATGCTTCCCAGCTCATCCATGAGAGGGCACTGGCGCTCTAGATAGCCATGCTTAAGATTCTTGTCTGAAGAGAGACGTTTGTCCCACAACTTCAGGGGCGGTGAGCCACTTGTACCACATCTGTGGCTGCGTTTGATAGAAGTGATATATATAAATATATATGTATGTTCTGTCCTTTTACCCAGCTTAGTATATCTGTGGCCTTCTGACCCTGGCTGCCAACTGTTAAACTTCTGCCCATGTGTGGAAGTGCTGATCACTGGGTGCAAAGTATATTTTAAAAGTTAGGGCAACAAGTCTATCATTCAGGATTACACTAGAAAGGGGAACCAGGACCCCCGGGAGGCCCTCCAAAGGAAGGAAAAGGGTCTCTCCCCGTGGAAAGAAAGACAGTATAGGAAGAAAAAGAAAAAGGAGGGAGCAGGTAATTTCCAGTGAAATGGATAATGTCCTGAACCCCTCACCCTGAATTGAGAAATGTCTTTTGACATAGGGTTCAAAGAAAAGATAACTAAAGGCCCTTACATACATAGCTTTTCAGATGGGTGCAAGCCGCATATCATCGTTCAAAACCGACCACCTAGTGAAACTTCTCCCATTCCTAGAGTCACTTTCTCTCATACCATCCTGTTATATTTTCTTCATAATGCTTAGTACTATCTGAAATAATCATAATTATTTATTTATTTATTTATCTATGTATTGCCTGTCATCTTTATTAGAGTATCAACTCTGTGAGGGCTGGGACTTTGACTATCTTGTTCACCACTATAGTTTCAGCTCCTGAAAGTATTGCCTGGCACAGTAGATGCCAATAAATGTTGGATGAATGATAATGCCCGAAGGTGTCAACATTTCACAAGTAGGGTCAAAGTGATTATGTTCAGTGAAAGGCTATGGCTTCAGAGGGACTGAAAAATGATTCCTAATGCAGCATGCCCCAGTGGGTTTTGAATGTAGACAAAGTGGATGGGTTGCTTTCTGACCAATGTGATCTCTGATCACCTCAGTGGCCATATACCGTCTATACACACATATGCACACCCATGCCTTTCCTATATTTTTATTAACTTCTAAATATGTAATTGTGGAAAGAGTGTCTGCATGTTGAGTAGTCCTAGAATTTGGAAGAAATGTATTATTCTACCAGGCAACATTCCATGAAACTAATTATTGGGGGAAGTTCATAGATTTGTACATATAACTCACCCACCTATGGAAAGAAGTTACCATATGGCCACAATTTTATAGGAAATACCCATATGTCTTTATTTTGGGGTTCAGAAGATTTAACCACTTATAAAGAAAATATTAAATGACTTCAAAATAGAAATTTGATCTTTTAAGTCAATCTCAATTTGGATTGTGAGTTCTGAATAACCAGGTAATGAGGTAGGGATGACCAGCTTTAGGTAGGGTGTCAAAAATTCACAACCAGCCTGACTGGGGTAGCAACAGACTTACTGGAGCCACCAAGTGGGTTTGCCATGGTCATCATGAATTTATGCATACTTTCTAATTTCAGTATCAAATGGAATAGAACGATTCAGAAAATCAGTGAAGAAACACATTTTTGAGTGACTATCACATATTTGTACTAGGTTAAGTCTATGGGGAACACTCAGTAAGGTCTTCCTCTTGAGGAGGCTGAATTATGCTGAGGAAATATGACACACTTCTATCAGTCAGAATCTTTTCAGTTCCTTATTAGTCAGGGTTCTCCAGAGAAACAGAACCAATAAGATATACCTATATCTATCTATCTATCTATCTATCTATCTATCTATCTATCTATCTATCTATCATCTATCTGATTTATTATAGGAGTTGGCTCCCATGACTATGGAGACCATCAAGTCCCATGATCTGCCTTCTGCAAGGTACAGAACCATGGAAGCTGGTAGTAGCTCAGTCTGTGTCTGGAGGTCTGAGAACCAGGGGAGCTGATGGTATAAGTCTGAGTTCAAAGGCTGGAGAATTGGGAGGCTGATGGTGTTAAGTCCTGGTTTGAGTCTGAAGGCCTGAGAACAAGGAACACTGACGTTTGAAGGCAGAAGATGGATGCTGCAGCTCAAGCAAAAATACCAAATTCATCCTTCCTTCATCTTTTTGTTCTATTCAGGCCCTCAGTGGATAGGATGATGCCCACCTGCATTGGTGAGGACAACCTTACTCAGTCTACTGATTCAAATGCTAATCTCTTTTGGAAACACCCTCACAGACACAACCAGAAATAATAGTTTTACCAGTTATCTGGGGATCCCTTAGCCTAGTCAAGTTGACACATAAAAGTAACCATCACAATTTCCAAGTAAAGAAAACTGAACTCAAATTGGCTAAGGTAAAAAATAGGAATTTATTGTCTCATATAATTGGAAAGTTCAAGTTTCAGGTTGACTTTGGGCATTATTGGATTTAAGACTTAAACTAAGCTACAAGGTCCCCATATTTCTGTCTCTCAGCTGGGCTCTGCTTTCTTCCTGCACTGGCTTCATTCTCAGGTTCCCTGTGGATCATTCCTCCAAGGCTCAAGCCTTGTGGAATAAGTGAGCACCTCTTTCCCATCTCTCAAGCCAAAGCCCTAAGATGAACTCTGATAATGCTGATCAGCATGACTTGCCCAAAGAGAACTGGGGGCCCTTACCTGGGGGCTGTGAATGGATGTGGGTGACCAGAAAACTACTAATGATCACAGTATGAAGCAGTAAATGGCAAATGTCATGTAAATGACTCAGTTTGGAAATGATTTGAGGGTTCAGGGGAACGAGAGGTTAATGTGATTGCAGTCATGAAGATACACACCAAAGGATAAAGATACGCTTGGTAAGGGCCTTGCTGGACAATTTTGGGACATCTTCTCTGCCTAGACACTTTCTGGGCAGCTCAGTATGTGTGAAAGAATGAATGAGCTTTGTGGACAACAAGCCAATGACATAGCCATTGTCCAACATACAACTTGCCATCTTGAAAGTGCAGTAGAGAAATTTGCCTCCTGTAAATACCTCTAAGTGCAGTGCCATTTACTGAGCCCCAAATTGCCTAGTTGACTAGATTTTTCTTCACGTTAATGGGGCAAGTTCCATTTCAGGTTTTGGTCTGCTATTTGTTTCAAGCCTTGCCTAAGCACATGATCTGTGATCCCACCAAGCACATTCCCCAGGCTGGTCCTGTAACTGCAGGGTACAGGAAGCCTTCTGTCACTGCAGGAGCCAGCTTCTCTGCCAGATTGAACCTGCTCACTCAGTGTGGGAGAGACCCCAGTGATCCAGCAGCCCTGGTCTGGGTGGCAGACATTAAAGGTTTTGTGGAATAGTACTTCTGAAGGGAAGACTTCATATCCTCAGCTAATTTATTTTTATGCTGCCTTTTTTATTGACCTGCTACATGATAAAACATTGATAAAAGCATTCATTAGTAAATAGGGCTCTCTGATTGCATCATGGTGGTTCTTGTTTTATGAATTGTCACTAGGAAAACATATGTGGTTTTTTGTGTTGTCAGACTTGGATATAAACCATCTTTATCTTTTCTGTTGGAGCTCAGTAACAGCATATGTCAATATTGACCTAGGATTTAGGGCTCCATGTTGGGTTTATCTGGAGGCTGTGAGATTTGGGTTCTCATAGAACTTTTCAATACACTGAAATTGTTTTCCTGTGCAAAGTTTAAAAGAAAGACAATGAGAAAACATGGGATATACATATATATATGTGTATATATATATATATATATATATATACATATACACATACACGCACACACACACACACACACACATATATATATATATATATATATACATATGCATACATACACTCCTACACGTTGAAAGGATTGATCAATTGGATTCCTTGAAATAGTGTAAGGTTTTAAATATGTGTTCACTGGAAAGTTCCTGATAGGTAAATGACATGGATTTCTGTGTCCTCATATTTCTCTACTAATATAGTGGAATCAAATCCATTGGTCTATTTTACTTTATATTGGTAAAATGAACTACTTTCTGCTTTTTCTTTCTGAGTATGTTGTATATTTTTTAAACCTCAGAGTAGTTCTCAAGACTACCTAAATGCCTTTTTTTCTAGAAATCTTTCTCTCCTTCCAGTGTTTTAGGACATATTTTTACTGGTACATATTAAAGCTTCAGGATATTTTACACATGATTAATGTATCATTAAACACAACTAGAAGTCCAGTGGCTGAATGAAAGTTAATATTTTACATATTAGAATTCTGTTTTTAATCAGAGGGGATGATCAACAAATAGTTCATTTATTCAACAAATACTGATTGAGAATATCTACAGGTCAAACACTTTGATTAAATGTTACTTCTATTATTAGTGTAAGACATCTCTGTGTCTACTTTAAAGGCATTTGTACTTGAGAGTATTGACTCTTTATTCCAAATGTAAAAAATACTATAGAATATGCATATGGATACATATGCATATATAAACACATATATACACACACGAATACAAATTTATAGTTAGAAAAACTCAAGTCTACTATCACTTGCTGCAAAAACCCTGCTGATTTTAATGAAGGTAGAAGATCTTAGATAATTAACTTGTCAAATAAAAGAAAAATGTCAAAAATGAGTGACTTTGTAAAATATTAACAGTTAAGGAAAACAAATAGATGATAAAGATATTTTTATTTTATAACTGAATTAGGATTTTCCTATAATCACATTTTGATTGCTGTTGATTTATGCTTATACCACACTCCAGCTGACCTTCTTCAGTCCTTAGATCTTTTTTCACTTAAGTGAAATCAGGTGAGAGTTCATTCAGGGCTGTAGGGGGAAGAGTGGTGTGACAAGAGTCCTGAATTGGGTTATACACTGCTGACCATTAGCTATTTAACCTTAGCTAGTTAAAAACTCTACTTGTTTTAGCAGGCACTAAAATCTACAAAACCAATCTGCATTGGGCTACAGAGGAAAGAAAGAGTCTGGCTTGAACTTCAAGTTGTACCACTTACTAGCTCTATAAACTTAAGCAAGCTACTGAACTTCTCAAAGCTGACTTTGAGGTTAATGACAGTGCAACACATACTACCTTTGTAACCTGGGGCATGTTATTTCATCTCCTTCATTCTTGGTTTTCTCAATGTAAAATCGTGGTAGTAATAGTACTTAACTCATTGGGTTAGGAGTGGGAGTGGTTTAAGTTAGCCCAGGGAGCTGCTTAGTACAGTGTGAGTGGATGGGACATAATCAACTGATGAGAGTAATAACAGATGATGGATAGTCAACTGATGGAAGAATGGTGACATTAGTTTGTTCTCTGCTCTCCTATTTAGGAAAGTTGTATAAATAAGAATAACAGAGTCTCAGACAAATGGACAAGCCTGTGACAGAAGACAGACTCGACTGTGCCTCCTGTCTCAGTGTACCTCAGTGCAGCTAAGAATCACCCTGGGGGGCCCCACTTGCTATTTATGACCATCAAGTGTTCAGGTACCCAGAAGGGATATTGGCTGTGCAGCCTACACAACTTAAAAAGCACTTAGAGGAATGCAGTTCCATTAGACCAGGCATAATGGACCCACTCAGGGTCGTGCTTTGTAAATACATGGCTAATGTCATTCTGACATGTTTACAGGCCAGGACATGCTTCACATGGGTCAGGACCTTTGAGTGAATCTACTGGCTCTCAGGAGTCAGTTCCCTTACGTCTCACACCCAGGACTCTTTCACTTGAACACAAAATTTTTTTAAACTGGCAGTAAACAAATTATTGTTTCAAAAGATTGTGGAATGACCTTGGAGGTACACATGTCAGACCATCACAAGGCAATTGCCCAGAGGTGAAGAAAAACCATTATCATACTTTGCAGCTGGTTAATTAAAGGCTATTTTTGTCATCTTCAATTCTGCGAAAGTCAAGAGAGCTACAGTCCAACTTTTACAGGAGAAATTCCTGAAATAATGGGGTGGAAGGGGCAAAACAATCATAGGCTTTGTCTCTTTCAAATAAGAGTTAAGCATTTGTCCTTCTCACACCCTCCAAATTTTGCTTGGTGCAGTGTAAACCAAGATTTCAGTGCTTTTCTTTGAAGCTTCCTGGAGTCTAAATTACTTGGAGATGATCCTACAGGAGGAACTCACTGTTGCGGTTTATCTGATGCCTTTTCCGTTTTGCAAGGTCACTGGCATTGCTGATGACAGAACGTAATAGGCCTTGATATTTTGTGTTAAAAGGTCATGAAAATATTTCTTAGAATTTCTCCTTTAAATTCTGGAGACAAATTATTTCATTTTTTGAAATACAGCAGTACCTCCTAACTCAGAGCAATTTTGAATTGATGCCTAATGTTTTAAAGCTGGTAGACTTCTGAAAAGTCATTATATGGACGGGTGCATTTTTGGCACTCATTTACAAGGCCGAAATCATTTACAAGGACTACAGTAAAAATTTATATCATTTAAAACTCCATGGCAGGAAAAATTCAGCTCATCAGTGACTTCCAGTGTTTAGGGAACACCTCTTATATTTCAGGGAGCCTGAGACCTACTCACTTCACCTCATTCCACTCTTAAATTCCCCATAAGAACACTGGATCTCCTTAGAATAAGAAGGGTGGTACCTTGTTCTTACTCTTTGCTTTTCTTTCCACTGACAGATAATGAGGCTTATGCACTTCAAAGTAAATAATCAACTTAATTTTCAAGTCAAGCGATAACACTTCCACATATCAGACTTTTACATTGAGTTTCCAAGTAGTCAATATTTAGATAGTCAATCTATCTTATTGCAAAATTGACCAATGCAAATGACTTATGACCTTCAAATGTCAAATTCCAGGAATGAAGCAAACTTCACCAATCACCGTGTTGGGGTTCCCCACTGGTGTGTGTCAAGGAGAATGAGCAGGCTTGTGAGGGGGAGACTGGGAGGGAGTTGACGACCAAGAAAAGAACAAAGGGCTTCTTTGGATTTCTGACCCATAGCTCTGCCCACTGCATCCTATAACCTTATTATCCCAAGTTAGTTACTGATCCTGGTCCTAGGATCATTGAAGTATTTTCAACAGGTAACTTTCCCCACCTTAGAAGAAACTTGAATATATAATGCTGCTAATGATACCAGGGCCAATATAGAGAGAGCACACTTGTGTACTTCTGGGTTTTGTGCAAGTTGCACTTCCTCGGCTAAATTCCTGTTCATCCTTTGGCACCAACTTCAATGGCACTTCTTCTCTCTTAGTCCACAACCTAGGAATATTTGATCATCCCTTTCCTGTTTTTGCATTGCACATTGCAATAATCTTTATTGCATCTTATTGCAGTTGTTCATGTTTCTTTCTATCCATCTAGAATTTGAACCTAAAGAGCAGGAATCACATTGTGTTCACTAATTTAACCTCAGGATCTTATGCAGAGCTGAAAAGTTATAAGAGCACAATAGAAAATCTTTGGATGCTGGACAAAGGACCCCAGATTCTCAGCTCTCTGCTCTCCCTTCCATCTCCCTGCCTGGCCTTCCTTCCATCCCTCACCTTCACCCCACTCCAGCTCCACGCTTGGCCCCTCAGGTTCCACAATGGTACTTGATACTCTCTGAGAGACAGCATAGGGGACTAGGTTTCCCATTTGGAGCACACCATCAATGCTAACTAAATCACACGATTGTGTGTGTGTTTGCTATCCATGGCTCCAGGTCAATGTCCTGAGGGCAGGAAGGATGCTTGTGCATAAAAATCATTAATCCAGATATTAACATTTGATGGGCCTGGGAGTTAGTGGTGACTAAGAAATGCCAGACAGAATGCTGCTTCTGCATGTGGCTTCAGAGAGGCCCTCTTCTTTAATGATTAACAGCTTATGTTTGGTTCCTCCCTTGATCTCTGAGCGTCTCCCCAATCTTTGCAGCATGAAGGTAGTGTCTAGTCGGCCACGTTTCACGTAATTCACAACTTGCTTCTAAATCTAGACCTGTCCAGTAGGTCAAGATAACTAGAGACCTAGACTGGGCCCTTAAAATTGACCACGAGGGTTCTTTTCTATCTTGGAGCTCACACATCACCAGCATAAGGCTATAGACAATCCATTGGTGTTGTCCTTTTTAGCTGATAGAGAAATAACCCATTGTCCTTTTTGGAAGCTAATGGATGGATAATGATGACAAGATTAGAATGGTTAAACCAAGAGATGTTTAAAAACATCTATTGCTTGGCCTTGAAATATACTAGATGTAACTGTTAATATGCTAGTTTACCTTGATCCATTCTGGATCAAATTTGTAGACATCTTTGACACTCAAATGTCACATCCTCTTATTGCCATAATTGAATGAATTGGTCTCTACTCCATCCTCATAGCTCAACTTTATCAGGTTGCGTGTAGCTAATTGTTTCCTTGTCTATCATCCCTTGTATGTGAGCTACTTGAGGAAGGCCTCACATATTACTCACTTCTTCCCAAATAAAAACCCAGGGGTTGATGAATGGTAACAAATACTTCTTAAGAATATCCTATGTGCCATACTTTGGTAAGGACTTTACCTGCATGAAATCATTTTATGCCTACAGCTAGGCTGAAGGTTAGGGATTATTGTTACCCCTGTTCTACCATCTTGGAGAGTTAACTAACTAATTTGCCCAAAGCCTTACACCTTGTGGGATGGGGAGTCAGGATTTGAATCCAGTTGGTTTGTTTTCTGATCCCAGGCTCTTAATCATAATTGCCTTTCCATAGAGGGTGGTAAACTGTGTCCCAACAAACATAGGGAAAGGAAGGCTCTAACTGACTGAGGGGCAAAATCCACTTTCAGGAACTTGAGGGTGGACTATGTGAGAACTCTACCTGCACAGCTTCTAGACATCTTACAGAAAGGATGGAGAATTGGAATTCACACGTGTCCTGGGATTTCCACAGCCTCCACACAGTTACAGCTCTAAATGCAGACATCCACTCACTTCTCCCCTGTTTCTGTGTTCTAACTCACATTTTCACATGTCTATGCTTTCCCAATCAACTTATTAATCTCTTCCACTCAATGTATCTTGCATTTTCCATAAATCTTAGCAAAATCTCTTGCACACAGAAGACATTCACTAAAGGAGTGGAGTTTTTATTGAAGAATGGTTGATTTACAACTACAACTATATATATATAATACCACATCTTCTTTATCCATTCATCTGTTGATGGACACTTAGGTTGCTTCCTTATTGGCAATTGTAAACAATGCTGCTATGAACATTGAGGTGCATGTATCTTTTCAAATTAGTGTTTTCATTTCCTTTGGATATATACCCAGGAGTGGGATTCCTGGATCATGTGGCAGTTCTATTTTTAGTTTTTTGAGGAATCTCCATACTGTTTTCTAGAGTGGTTATGCCAATTTACGAAGGAATGGTTATCTTTATAGATGTAGTTGACACATTTTTAATGAAGGATATTGAAGGATACATAAAAATGCACAGATCATAAGCATACAGCTCAATACATTTTTGCAAGGAGGCCAAACCCACTTAACAACCACACAAATCAAGACGTAGAACATTGCCACCACCTGAGAAGGTTTCCTCATGATGTCTCCCAGAAATCACTATCCCCAAACATAATCACTATTCTGACTTTCATCACCGTAGGTTTGTTTTGCCTTTTTAAAGCTTTATACAAGTGGAATTATGGAATATTTCCTTTTTGTGTGTGGCTTGCCTCATCCAGCATTTTATTTGTGGCATTCATCCATGTAGAAATGGGTGGTATATTTGCATGTTTGCATAATATTTCATTGTATCAATGCACCATAATTTATTTATCTGTTCTACTGTTGATAGACAAACAAACAGGCTGTTTCCAGTTTTTGGTTATTGCAATGATGCTGTTGTAAGCATTTGTATACATCTTTTCTTTTTCTGGGAGGAGGATACAACATACATGTGCACTTCTATTGTGTATACATTTAGGAATAGAATTGCTGATTCATTGGGTGTGGATATATTCAGCATCCTTAGATACTACTAATCAGTTTTGCAAGGTAGTTGTACAAATTTACAGCCCCAGAATTACTCCTGCTTTATGTCATTGCCAACATTTCAGATAGTCATTTTTGTTCAGTTTTAGCAATTCTGATGGATATGTAATGGTATTTCATTGTGACTTTAATTTGTGTTCCACAATTGATTTTTGTACAGTGACCAGCTATCCAATAAACTTAATTTATTAATTCTAATAATAGTTTGTAGATTCTTTTTTTGTTCTACTTACACAATCATATCATCAGAAACTAATGACAGTTTTCCTTCTTCCTTTCAACACTATATGCCTTTATTTATTTCTCTTGCTAGGACCCCCAGTACAATGTTAAATGGAAGTGGTGATAGCTGACATTCTTGTCTCATTACCAATTGCAGAAGGAAAGCTTTTAATATTTCACCACAAAGTATGATGTGCATTGTGGGTTTTTTTGTAGATACTTTTGTTCAGATTAATAGTTTCATTTTATTCCTAGTTTCCAGTAGTTTGTTTTAAATCATGATTAGATGTTAAGTTTTTTCAAATGTACTTTCTACAGCTGACTCTTCTTTCTTTCTTTTTCTTTCTGTTAATGTGGGAATTGCATTGAGTGATTTTTGAATATTAACTACCTTTGCATTCTTGGAATAAAACCCACTTAGACATGATGTATTACCTTTTTTATGAGTAACTGGATATGCTACTATTTTGTTAAGCACAATTGCATCTATGTTCATGGGAAAGACTGATCATAATTTTCCTTTCTTATAATAATCTTATCATGTACCAACTTTATACTGACTTCTATTTTTTTTTTTACTATTTTTTCTCATTTGTTAGATTTTTAGTTATATGTTCTTTTACTGTTATTTAGTGTTTACCCTAGAGATTACAAAATCCATCCATGATTTATTATCGTGTTACCTTTTTCCAAACAATGTTCGAATCTTCTAGCATTTTAACTTCATTTACTTCCCTCTTTTGTATTATTATTGTCATAATAATATGACAATATTTATATTATATATAAATATAATTGATACATTTAAAAACAATATATGTATTATTATGTACATTTATAATATACATATTATACAAAATATATACTATTATATATGTAATATTTTATATAAATATTGTAAAATATATACATATAAACATGTTATATATGTGTAAATAATACACATTTTAAATATTATAAGCAATATTTTTATTGTGTGTAAAATACATGTTATATTTAAAATAAATATGCATATTTAAACTCCAAAAGACATTATTAATGTTGATTTTATGTTAATGCTCATTTTTATTTTCTTAAATTTTTACCTTTTCTGATGTTTTTTATTCCTTCCTGCATTATGTCCTTGTTTCCATCTGGATTCATTTTTTTCTTTCTGCCTAAGAATTCCCTTTATTAATGCAGGTCTATTGGTGATTAGCACTCTCAATTTTTTGTCTGAAAAATCTTTTATTTTGTCTTCATTTTTGAAGGATATTTTCACAGTGTATGAATGTCTAGACTGGCAGTTATTTTTTGTCAGTACTTTAAAGGTAGTATTCCATTATTCTCTGGCTTCTACATTTTTCTACTGAAAACTCAACTGTCAGTCTTATTTTTACTCCTTTGAAGGTAAAGTGTCTTTTTTCTTCTCGCTCCTTTCAAGATTTTCTCTTTCCCTTTGTTTTTCATCACTTTTACTCTAATGTGCCTAGTTGTGGTTTTAGTATGTTAATCTTGGTTGATGATTGTAGCACTTCTTGAAATTGTTTGCTATATTTTAGAAATTTTGGAACATTCTCAGCTATAATTTATTCAAAAATATTTTCTGTCACACTCTATCCTCCCCTTCTGGGACTCAGTTACAGATGTGTCCTACCTTTGCAAAGTCCACCATATTTTACCAGTGCTCTTTTCTGTATTTTCCATCTCTCTTGCTCTCTGTGATTCAGCCTGTATATTTTATACTTACCAGTTTTTCAGCTCATCAATCCTCTCTTTTATTGTATTCAATCTACTGTGAACCTATCTACTGAGTTCTTAGTTTTAATCACTGTAATTTTTTAGTTCCACAATTTCTATTTGATGCTTTGCAAAAAATACATTACAGTGCTCTGGTGAAATTCCAATGTTGTCCCATATTTTAAAAATATATATTAATATTAGTTGTTTAACAAATCTGTGTCTGGATAGTTTCAATAATTGAGCCATGTGTGAATTTGTTTCTATTTTCTGTTTTTTATAATCTTGTTTTCTTTTTGGTATGCCTGGTGGTTTTTGGTTGAATGCTAGACATTGTGCATGAAAACTACAAAAGCTCAGGATAATGATAACTTCTTCTAGATAGAGTTCACCATATTCTATGATAGGCAGCTTGAGTGGGGTTGTCCCAATTCCCTTAATCTAATCAGGCAGAGGGCTGACTCAAACGCTGGATTGCAGGTTTGCTAAGGCTCCATCTATCCCCTTGCTCATCCCTGCTCCTAGAGATAAAAGTCTAGGTTGCTTACTATGGCCACCTTTAGGTGGGTTGTTCCTAAACTGTGCTTTTTGTCTTATCAGCACATCAGATTGTTAAAAACTCTGATATGTTTTCAGCTGAATTTTTCAGCCTCTTGCTCTGAGAAATCTGAGAATTTGTCTCTGTGTTTCCCTCTTTCCAGATTTTTGGTCACTGTAGAACTGCCTACCAGGCAGCTCCCAACTGTAGTTTTTTTTCTCTTTATCCCTATGAAATTCCCAATGTTCTAGTGGCTTTCTTATCTCTTAGCCATAGCTCTCCTCCCAGTTTCTCAGATTCTAACTCATCATAAAGACAAGACTCAGCAAATGTCCTGGGGGAAAAGCAACCCACAGAAAGTCAGCTCACCTCCCTACATTTCCCTTCTCTGTAGACTCTTGCGCTCTCAAGTCCTGGTTACCTTGGCAGCTCTCCAATAACTTCAAGTAAATGTTTTAGGATTTTATCTGATTTCCTAGTTAGTTTTGGAATTATAACCATCATAATCTAAACCAGATGTCCATAGCTTTATTTTTTTTTAAGTTTGTAACTAGCATGTGGGTTATACTTTTACTGTGGGCATTAAGACAACTTTTGGTAAAGAAAGATGCTAAGATAGTCATAAAGGCAGGTGGAAAAATGAGCTTTTTAATAGGTTTATGAGGTGCGCACTAAATATAATCCAAAACAAAATAGGGAAATAGCATCTTGAGTAGACAAACAGTGCTTGTGTTCTATCCTTTGACCATGGAATCTCTAAATACCTTTAAAATTCATTTTGTGGAGTGAAATAGATGGGGCTGGAGCAAGGGGTAGAGTAAACTATGTTTAGCATAAACTCATATATTCAGAGATAAACTTATAAGGAGATGAAGAGCAAAACTTCTGACTTAAGCCATTGAACCTTGAAATATATTCAATAGTTATGAGCTGCCAAGAGTGATGACTTTTGTAATTTTGCACATGGGCATGTGGCATAGTGTTATACTTCTCATGTGTTGCAAAACATGTATTAAATGACATCTCTCCTTGGAGATAAGTTATTTTTGCAAAAGACATGGGTTAAGAAGGTTAGATTATTTCTAGTTTTGAACTTGGGATGGCTCAGTGGGAGAATTCATCCGATTGTTATTTTCTGTTTCATGCTTTGGACCATGTAACGGAACAAGGATTTATCCAAATGCATAATGTGGTTTTCCTTTCTTTCACTAACATACTAAAAATCACTCTGTCTTCTGCAGACCCTGTATCAAAGGTTATGTAATAAGTCGTGGGACAGGTGTCAGGAGATAACAATGGTATTTTGGACAGCTCACTCAAACTTCCATTAACTGCCTTTGCCTTTTCTGTGAAAAGAGGAAGCCAAGGAATCAAAATTCTGAGAATGTGAGGTGATTTCCTTTGAAGAAAAAGTTTGAAGACCAGCAGTTGAACTCAGCAGGAGTCAAACAACTGCTTCAGAATTGAAGTGCAGAGCAAATCTCATCAGACCCCTGTGCCCAGGGGTATTTCTGGTGAAGTTGGTCAAGGTGGGGAGGGGGTGATGTCTGGGGTAGATGAGACTTCTGGAAATGGGGCCTCTGGGGATCTGGGACATTTTTTTTGATGCCATTAGAGTTAAGGGTGAAGGAAGTGTTTGCCCTTTGACTTATTTTTAAACTTTGGAGAGTAAGCACTAGAAAGTGCCCCCAGGCATTTAGAAAAGCAGAAGGTCCTAAAAGATGGAAAAGTCCTCTTTCTGAAAGTCTTTTTGAAAAGGATAAGAATTCCTTGGAGACCTTCACTTTCATCCAAACATCCTTTGTTTTGCATCTCTGCACTCTGCCCATGGTCATCATTCCACTTATAATACTCTTTTCTAAATTCCACTTCTTTGACTATTTGAATCTGCTCAGCCTTCAAAACCAGTTCAAACACTACCTTCTCAATGAAGCCATCCCAAAAGCAGAACTGATGCTTAGAAAGAGAATGGGGCTTGGAATGTGGCTCTGGGAATCTTCTCCGTAGCGCTGATAGATGGTGCAGGGAGGGCTGGATGCATTCCTCAAAGAATCGAGTAGAGAGATTTGTGCTTTGAGAGGATTTGCACATTTAGGAGGCAGGAGTGGGACAAGGAAGGTCTGAAGAGACGAGGAAAGTCTACAACCCAAGGAGGAAATGAGCACCAGTGAGAACAGCAGCATCAGCAAATCCTGAGAGGTCCAGGGGGTCAGAGAAGTAGCCATTAGGTTTTGTCACTGTGGGGTCACACAAGGCTTTCGAGATATTTACCTTGTGTGTTTGTGATAAAAGAGGGATACACAGTAGTACTCTGAAAATTAAAAGATTAAAAATTGTTCTGTTGCGTGCAGTTATAAAGTCATCATCATGGTTATTATAGTTATAGAGAATGCTCTACATCATTTTCTTCTACCCTCATGATATCTTTGGTTCAAAGAGGATTTCTCTGCTTCCAAGGGGATTTTAGATAAACATTTCTCTGCTTTCTTCTCTGTCTCTCTTTCTCATTAGTTGCCTCCAAAAACATCACACACAGGAGACTGCATTCTTGAAGTTTCCTTTTCCATCTAATTGCCATTTTCTCTCATATTGAAAACAAACTCAATCTTTGCCACTTAAACAACATTGTATTTGGAGACTGTCAAACTTAATTAAAGCTGAATATTTTTCCAGGTGGTGTATTAAGGACCAATGTAATAGACTGCGCTCAGGGACAGAGGCCAGCCATTTAAGAGGTTCTCTGGGCAGAGAGGTAGAGTTCTATTTATGGGTTATGTGTGGAGATAAGCCTTTCCTGACTGATTCAGAGAAAACAACTCCCTCTCCTTCACCACTGGTCCATTAGGATCGAACATGCTTCCAGTTAGCTTTCTCGAGGAAGAGAAAGAAAAATAGATCAATAATACTTATGATTTCTTGAAAAGAGGGTTCCTTGCTGCAGCATTGCTCCATTAAGGCTCTTTGCTATCAATAGAGTTGTGTTGGCCTCAGTGGGCAACATTAGCCACATTTCATTATATCAAGAGGGTTATGAAAATTGTCTTTGTGATGTCCAGCTGAAAATGGTCATAAACCTCATGTTAAGTTGAGTACAAGTCTGACATGCTAAGAATAATAATTTTGTGATGGCATTCTTTTATGATAAAATGATAATAATTTAAAAATGATAAAAACAATAATAATACATATCTTTTATTGACTGCTTTTCATGTACTAGGACCTGTGCTAAGTGCTTTGTATATACAATACTATTTAATCTTCAAAGTAATATTGTGAAGGTGGCAATCTCGGGCTATTTTCAGATGAGGCATTTTAAGCACAGGCAGGTTAAGTAACTTTCTCAAGGTCACATAGAAGACTGAAATTTGAACCCCAACCTTCCTAACTCTACAGCTCAATTTCTCTTAACCAGATCATTTTGCTTTAATATAGTCAGTGATTTATGAATCTGCAACATATACTATTAATTCTACAGAATAAATTTCCCATTTAGAAATACATAACACTCTGCTTTTTGAAGAGTCACAAATGATTCATTTAATATGCATGCTTAAGTGTTCTATTAAGAAATTCTAACTCAGATCTTTTCCTGGTTTAAGATGTCAGGTAAAATTACTCAAAGCATCTATTTTCAAAAAACTCTTCATGCTGCTCTTTATAATCACAACATTAAATCTACAAATTTACTCCACAGATAAATTAGGTTATTAATAATATTGTCTATAGCTTTTAATCTACTCTAGAACATCATACAAATCAGTACTGATCCCATCAGTAATACATATTCATCTGTGCTTCTTAATAGTTTTGGAAATGAGCTACAGAGGGCTTCATGTTTATGGATGTCTGCACGCATTTTGCAATAGTTAATGAGGCTTGCTTTGGGGCACTTGAATGTGTTTGACACATGATGAGATGCAGAACAGGTATGGAAATCTATTCCTCAGTTCCCAGATGCTCCTTTATCCCTGTTCCATTATTAATCACTCAATAAACAGTATCATTCAGTAACTCTGGGCTTAAGCATTGAGCTTTGCTTGAATATCAAGTGTAGACACAGTTCCTATCTTCAAGGGTTTTGCAATAATGTTGGACAGATAAGAATAAGTTTTGAAACACCATGTAATATGAATTATATGGTAAAGATGATAAGTGTTGGAGGAATTTGAAGTTTGAAGAGATTGTGGAGAGCTGAGGAGGTCAGGAGAGGTGTTACGGGTTCAGAAGGTGGGCAAGAGTTGAAGACAGAGAGGAAGAGAGATAGTATCCCCAGTGCTTATGGAAACAGATGGAGATGGGGACTAGCTGATGAGCAAGGTGACTGCTGTAGCAGATGTCATTTAGGATGTGATGAGGGATAAACTTGTCTGGATAATGTGGGACCGTGATAGGGAAGATAGGTAACAGGTCTGCCCAATGTAAAACGGAATAGCTGGAGTTAAATAAAGAATGCTTCATGCCCTTAACTTGATGTCAGAGGGAGGTGACATGGGAAGGATAGGGAAACATAAAATTATGGCAAATACATTGAAAGAACTGTCTTGGGCAGTTACTAGTGGAGAATTTTGATTGATTCGTGTTGGACTTCCTAACGAAGTTTCCATAATATCTCTTATTGGTATTATTTACATGTTTATTATTAAAAACAGTATAACAACATTAAAAGATTTTTTTAAAGAGAAGTCTGTATTTCCACCACTCTGATGTAAGAGAAAAACTAGCCTTATTTTTGTATATTCTTTTCCAACTTGGCTTCCCATAATTGTACTTAGATGGTGACAGAATTTTGTGTTCTGATCTTTTCACATAACACCTAGCTTTCCATGTTTCCATGTAGTATTTATAATTATGATTTTTAACAGACACATAGTCTCCCATTGAGTCACTTTAACAGAGTTTGCTAATGCATTAGACTACTGTTGGATGCTTACATTGTTTTCTACTCTCTGTCACTATAGATGACACTACAAAGGACACTGGCATACAGGTGACTTTTTTTGGCTCCTATTGAGTTACTACTTCCTAAGCACACATTCCTGGGAGGGTAACTACTAGTTCATAGACTAAGAACACATTGTGGCATTTTCTATGTAATATAAGGCTGCACTTTGAAGGCCCTTACTGATAGAAGATGCCACCAGCAGGAAATGAGGGTGTCATTGTCACCTCAAATTTGGAGCAGGAAAAAAAACACTGTTGTGGATGGTAAATTACCATTTCATTCATTGGATTTCTCTGTAACTATGACTTTTGTTTCTTTTACATTTACTTTCTAAATAGTAAGGAAAGAGAGGAGGCTGAAGTGGGTCAGAAAGAAAAGCAATTGATAGGTGATGGGGCAAGAAAAAGGAGAATGAGAAGAAAAGGAGAGGAAGCCATGGAGAGCTATGATGGGAAGATGAGTAAAGGGGGAAACGTGGTACAACTGTACGATTGTTGATAAAGAGTGAAGGCGCCTGTTGGAACCCGTTTGTTTCTGGATGCTGTCAGCCTAATCTGTCCCAAAGGCTTGAGAGTTTCTGGGAGGGTCAGGTCTGGAAATTTCCACTCCATCTTCTCAGCTCTGGGCACCTCCTGAGGTTCTGTGTTTTTCATAAAGACTCATTCCACCAGGGCCTCCTGACTTTCTTCACGGCTTCTATCTGCAGGTGGTGCTAATGGCCTTGCTCTTGGCCAGCTGGGCTTGGAGGTGGGATTGTTAGGAGGACCGGCTGTGTATCCAGGGGCTTCCTCCCTCCTCTCGTGCCCTTGCCTTTGGCCTCTCCTTGGGCAGGTGTTTGGGAGAGGCCTTGACTGTTAAGGTTGGTCTCTGGGTGTGCCCTCCCATTATCTTAGACCTCTGGGGATCACAGCTGTGGAGAGAGAGTGCACAAATACGGTTTTGATTTTTTTTTTTTTTTGAATTAAGTTTCAAAGACATTTATTCGTGCAGAACTACAAGTAGGACCTTGTCTACATTGACTGGGAAACATTTAGAAAGAGAATGTGCAGGGGTGGCAGTTCCTCCCCTAAGACTTCACACATTTTCTAGTCTTATCATATTTTTGTCAATGTTTAATTAGCAAAAGTGTAAACTTCAAGAAATTTTAAAATAATGTTAGCCATCATGGAATGTTTGAAGAGCAGAAGAAATAGGGGTTATAAGAAATCAGTGTTTTCCTCCTGAGTGATTTTGCAGGTCTTAAGCAATGGAGACATTTCCTCTCCCTGGACTTCTCTTCCCTCGGATAGTCACATGACTTGTTCTCTCACTTCCTTTAGGCCTTTGTTCAAGTATCAGTTCCTCAGAGAAGCCCTCTCTAACCATCCTAGCTATGAGCCTGTCCTCCCTCACATTCAATTCTTGTATCTGCTTTATTTTTCTTTAAAGCGGTTGTCTGATACTATTGCTATTAACTTATTTTTTATAATCTCTTTCACCAGTCAAAACAAAAGTTCTTTTTTTTTTTTTTTTTAAAGGTCAGTGTGAACTTTTAAATTTAATTAATTAACTTATTAATTTATTTTGGCTTCATTGGGTCTATGTTGCTGCGTGTGGGCTTTTCTCTCGCTGTGGCAAGCGGGGGCTTCGTTGCAGTGGGTGGGCTTCTCACTGCGAAAGCTTCTCTTGTTTCAGAGCACGAGGTCTAGGGTACACAGGCTTCAGTAGTTGTGGTGTGTGGGCTCAGTAGTTGTGGCTCGCGGGCTCTAGAGTGCAGGTTCAGTAATTGTGGTGCACAGGCTTTGTTGTTCTGTGGCATGTGGGATCTTCCCAGACTAGGGATTGAACCCGTGTCCCCTGCATTGGCAGGCGGATTCTTAACCACTGCATCACCTGGGAAGTCCTGAAACAAAAGTTCTTATAAGGCAGAGACTTTGGATCCCCCTAACCATTGTATCTCTGACACCTAGAACAGTGCCTGACACATAGTAGGTGCTCAAAAAATATTGTGGAATGAATGAATAAACTAATGAGACAAATGTATTGGATCTTTTGACTTAAAACAGAAAAAAAGTTGTTCTAAAAATAATCAATCACACTTGGAACAATACTCAGGCATTTAGAAGAAATGTCTTGGTTACAGTAGAGACAGGATAAGAAATGAAGATGGCTTAGGGGACCAGAACATCCTTAATACTAGAAATTCAAATGCATATCCAGCTGACAAGCTGGCCTTCGTGTGTGAAGTGTAGCTTGTTATCCTTATGTCAGTCTATGGGAACATGCATGTGGGAGCAGGGCCACATACGTGGAAGCTCTAGTTCCCAGGACTGAGTAATAGCGAGGATGGTGGTGGCTGACTGCTCAGAATCTGAGAAGAGTCAGGGTACAATTACCTTATCAAACATGGGTTGATGAAGATTGGAGTTAGAGAGTATAGGAAGTAGGTATCTCCTGTTCCCACCCCTCTCCCCTTCCAATACTATCATGCCATTCTCTTTTCCTAGAGAGTATCTGAGCTGGAAGTGGAGAGGGGTGTAGGGTGACAATCACCTATCCTTTCACAAGTCATATTGACCTCAGCCAGCTTTGGGAACTGAATGAAGCTCAGTGCCCCAGGGTCCAGGTGAGGACACTGCAGAGATGTGGTCAGCATTAGGAAAGGGCACACTTGTCCACGGCTCTTTCTCACCTCACTGCTAGTGTGGCCCTCTTTCTCCCGTCCTGAGCTCCTCTGCGCCACAGGGCAACAGGTCTGAATTACCTGTTCAGACAGGTTCACCATTTTTTCTGAAGGTTACTGGAATTTGCTTTAAAACTTAGGTATTGGAAGATGATTTCCTGAAAGAAATTTCACTCCTGGGACAACAAATGGGGTCAGGTCTCAGGAGAGAGAAGTTTTCCCCTGTACTGAGAAATCCTGAATGCCTAGTGGGACAGATTGTGTGCAAAAATGAGCCTGATTCTCCACCGACAGGGTATGCCTGTCCTTTTCTATGTGGATTTGCAACTCTTCCCAATAAGGGGCACAGTTCATTTCCCCTTGAGTTCTGCACCAGCTGCAAGCCTAGGCCTCAGGAGACTTGCAAGAGAAAGAGATCTTCTATAGCTTTGTTGCCTGAAAGGGAGAGTGGAGGGCAAAGAGCATCTATTCCTTACCTTACCATTGAACATGCTAAACCCAAAAGATGGCAGCAGAGAAGAAATGTATTGATGAGGAAAAATTTGGTTTATTTTCTTTAATATGGTTGAAAATATAAGTATAGGTCTCCATGTTTTGACTGCTACACAACAAACTACCCCTGGACTTTCATTTGGAATCTTTCCACTGCCATATGAACCATCTTGGGCTAGCCTGTTGAGTGACGTGGGGCATGTGACTCAGTCACTGCTGTCACTCCAGCTATCAGACAGTCAAGCCCCAGACACGTGGTGAGGCCATCGTAGGTCAGTCAGCTCCCAGACAACTGCCAGGTGACTTCAGGCTCATGAACGAGCCTGGCTAAGAGGGGCAGAGTCTGGCCCAGATCCACAGACCACACAGCTGACTCATGCACTTATAGGCAAAAACAAATGGTTTTTATTTTAAGCCACTTAGTTGTAGGGGATTTGTAACATTGCAGTAGATAATGGATACACCTAGACTCAGGGGAGGATGGATGGGGACCCAACATTTGGCTGAGTGTGGGAGCCCTTTCCCACTCAGCCATCCAGAGGGGAAAATGGCAGTGTGGGTGTCTGTACTGAAGTTTATTCATAGAACCAAAGAGCCGGAGCAGCTAGCCTCCAGGCACTGCAGTGGAATTCCTTCCATGGGAGTAGGTTTAAGCTCTGGCTTCAGTCATGAGGGTAAAGCAACCAGCCCTGGCCCTTTGGACACTACCCAATCTTCGATCTAACAATGACGGAGAAGGGCTATCCTCTTGAGGATTAGACCTCTTGAAAATTCAGGCAGGAGGTGTTCTCAAGCTGGGGGGTTATTTGCCTTCTAAACTATGGCACAGGGGACTACAGTTATGTGGATAAAATGATTATATTGGACTGCTGGTCTTGGCAACTTTTCATTTTAGTGTTAATCCCACCCACACCCTGCCAAGGGTCCTCCAGATCCCACACAGCTCCAGGTCATGAGAGGCAAGGATGTTGATGTTATTAGGATGCAGGAGTGATAGATACAGTAGAGAGAAGGATGAGCAAGATGATGTGAGCCCAGCACTTGGTGGTAACTAAGGGCGAAGTCATAGGAGGAGAAATGGAATAAAAAGCTCCTAAGCTGCAATCAATAAACCCAATTTAGAGCCATGCCCCTCCCTGCAGACCCCAGCTGTGCTCTCCACTCTGTCTCATTCCTTCCACAACCCGTGTCAAGAATTTCAAGGCTTTGCTCAGTAGTAGAAATTTTCATGGATAAACACTGGAATTAGGACTTGACTTTCCTTTAGAGATAAAGACTCAGGACTAAACATGGCACCCTCCCTGTGGTGAAGTGGCTTTCTGGTACAATTCAAAGGGAATTCTGTATTGGCCTAGGATGGCAATGTAAGGAAGTTGATGTGTCAGTCAATACATCTTTCATGTTCCATAGAAGGTAGTAACTTAGTGACTAGCTGGAAAATGAAAAAGATCATCCCAGGTTTCTGAAGATGGCTGTGTGGCCTCTGTGGAGCCATTTGATGATGGTTGTTTACAGCTTTGTTTATTGTTTTCAGTTGTAATGTGGAAGTCTCAGTGGATATTGCTCAGAGCACTTTGCCGTGTGTGTAGTTAAATGTTCTTAAATGACTTGACAGAGATGACGGTATCTACTCTCAGCTGCTCCCTTTGCTTCAGCCTTTCTCTTTCTGGAAGCTTTGGTCATATCTTATTTCCTCTGTGGTTTGAGTTTCAGACGAGTGTTTTGAAAATATGTCGTGGAAAGAATCACAATTTCTAATATTTAAAATTTAGACTCTAATTTCTTTTAAAATATGAATGTTTTCTCAGTCAGGTTAAGTCATTGCATACTTGCCTCCATATATTTACTTTGGTTCTTAGAAGTTTCAAACTTGGTTGAGTAGATTCAAATGCCAAGGGGATAAGGAAAAAAAATAATAATAGCAGGCCAGCCCTTCCCAGGTTATGGTACAAATGGCGCCAACCCCAATCCTTCCCAGAGAGCATTGTCTGAACATCTACCCCCAGTAGGAAGTATAGGAACACTGAATCCCTGCAGGCTCCTGCTGCACCCTTGTTTGCTGCACTAAAGCTGGGGATTTATGAGGGTCTGGGGCGGGGGAACCTTGGTCCTATATTGCTGTGCAAACTACAGTGTAGGGCTGCAGCTGTTCAGATGGCAGAAGCCTCAGTCAGCTGTGCCCAACAAGGCAGGCAAAGTCCTTGACTTCCCAAATGGTCCAGGTGCTCAGGAGGCCTCACCTTCATGGTAACCAATCCTCACTGATCATCTCCCATCTCTCCAGAATTCTTCTGTGGAAGGATTCCTGGCTGAATTGCCAGGAATCTTTGGATTCAGATCTTCCAAACCTCTATTTCTTGCTGGTATGAGGCTGTGGAGATCGAGGCTGAAGGGCCAGCACCTCCAAGGAACCTAAGAGCCTAGGAGGATAGGAGATGTCTGAGGAATGTCACAGTGGACAACCTCTCCCTAGAGGTAGACCAGAAGCTTCTCAGTACCATGATGGCAGTGGTTTCTCCAAGGGTGGAGACATCAGGCTCCCCAGGTAGGTGAAGCAGGGCTGGGGGTAACTGCACATTCATTGCACACCCACATCTGAAACCAAAAATCACTTAGCCATCACCTTTTTCAGCTCTTATGTAGAGATACTTCCCAGGGACCAGTGGTCATGAGGAGTATTGAGTTATGGGCAGTTCCAGGATCCAGTTATTGGGACCAGTGCTATGTCCCACCTCAGTCACAGCAAACACTACCTCTCTGGGAGGGCTCTTCCCTTCTCCAACGTCCTTAGACCATAGCCTCTGCACCTACCCTCTGTCCTAATCTGGATTCCCTGCAAGACCACGAGATAAGAATGTGGGTGGGAGTGGCTTATGTGGGAGGGGATTCTAAGAAGCACAGCAGGGAAGTGAGGCAGAGAAGAGAGGAAAGATAATGAAAGTTTTGTTATGAGGAGGTAACCAATAAGGGCAACGGGACTCAACCTGCCTGAGGACCCTCTGAGAGACCGTGCAGAGCCACATCTCGACTGTTGTGCTGGGGCACGATAGTTGCGATACCCACCACCAACATCCCTTATTTGTTAAGGGTCAGGCCAACACCCTGGCCCTCTGCCCAGTCCTGCCTGTGGCAGAGCACCCACCTATGTGGGAAGATGCCCTCAAGCAGAGATGCAGGAAGCCCTTGTGAGGCAAAGGTGTGCAGGAGGATTCCGGAAGGGCTGAGGAGATATGGGAGTGATTTGGAGAGTGCCCACCACTCCTTCTAAGGCAGACCTCACCCAGTGTCTCCAGGTTAAACACTGTCCCCTCCTCTTCTGTGGAGTGGCTGGCAATTTTTCTTATCAAAAAGAAAACAAAAACACACACATGCATGAATTTAATCCCTCCCAGAGAAGACCACTGCATTCAGAACAGGAATTTGTGAAAATAGGCTAAGGACATATACAGTGAAAAACACCAGGGACTTCCCTGGCGGTCCAGTGGTTAAGACTACGCGCTTCCAACACAAGGGGCGCGGGTTTGATCTCTTGTCAGGGAACTAAGATCCCACATGCTGCTCGGCCAAAAAAAAAATTAATTAATTGAAAAAAAATTGTTTTTAATTAAAAAAAAAAAAAAAAGGAAACCACACCGGATAGGTGGTTTCACCTTGAGGCATGGGGTCAGCGTTTTGTAATGACTCCCCATTCAGTCATTGCCTGGGGTTTCAGGGAGAGGGGTGTCATCGATTTCCTGAGAAGGGGGCTGCAGGGAGTTAACAGTAGCTGGGAGATGGGTGCACTGGCAGTTAGAAGGGAGCAGGGTGGGAAGGAACAGCATCCATGACATTACTCTTTCCCATCACAGTTGTAGTGCTTCATAGCTGTTTAAAATTTTTCTGTGATTGTGGTTTAGCATAATGAAGACATCTAATGTGATGTTGGGGACATCTGACAATGATGAAATGTTGTTATTTTCCATCCTCTCCCTTTCCCTTAACATGATTTTCATTAAGGAAGCATGCAAGTCAGAAACATTTCAGGTGACTGTGTTGTTTATGGGTGGGACTAACACGCTGTTGTGCCTCATGGCATTTCCTCTGTCCTAATGTGTTGTAATGAGATAAAGATGTCTGCCTCATCCTCAGAGGGTTCCATGATATGTTCCCAAGTGGGTGGTTGTTGCTTTTCATGAGATGCCATATGGAGAATTTGAACAACCTTTACAGTATTAACTAGTTGAGGATGTATGGATAGATCCAGAATTTTGGATGGAATAAATAACCACTAGAGTTTATTTCCTCCCATTGGGATCCTAATGAACAGAGGCAAACCTTCCACCCAGGAGAATAATATGCTAATGGCAGGGAAGACATTTTTGAGTGGTAGAAATTGAAACTAAGGTTTTCATAATGGAAGGAGTCTGTTGGATTTGCAACCCGCCGAGTCAAAAACAGAATTTACTACATGCTTCTGCTTGACCTTCAGGCTGATACAAATTGAAATGGCAGAATTGATCTCCTCCTTAATTTATGGCATTGCAAAGGGGGACAACAAACTCTTGCTTTCTTGCTTCTCAGAAACCTTGCCTTAATTCTCCTTGGAGAGGCATTTTTATATTCTGAAGAAAATTCTTCTAAACTATAACATTAATATCAGAAATCTTACTTGTCTTGCTAAAGGTGATTACTACTGTTGTTCATTTGCAGAAAAAAAAAAGCAAGGCTTATTGCAAAGAGAAAAATCTGGAAGTTTTCTTATTCCTTGGATTTATAATGGTCATGAGAGAGGTTATGAGAAAGGGCTTTTCCAGACTGGGCTTTGAGTTACCTTTCTTGAAGTTAGAAACAAAAGATGAGACGGTATAGAAGATGCCTAAGTTAATTGTTGGCAGCCTGTTAAATTGACTTCACGCTCAGAAACCTTCCACTCCTTACCAATGACATAATCCTTGGTAATGTCTAAACCAAAACCTTAATTACTTCTACATTTGTTATTTTTGACATAAAGGGAGTGATCCAAGAAAAGTTTTATTTTTTGAACATACCAATATACCATGAAAATGTTTAGTTTGGAAGTCATATTTGTAAAATGCTTGTAAAACTGAAAAATCACTGTACAAATGAGAAGCATCATTATTGTTATTGGAAACAGACTTGGGAAGTATTTGCTAGGCACAGTTGGCCTTTGTGGAACATGCAGAGGTTCAGAAGGAGTGTGTGATGGGGCTCTGGTATTAAACACTGACCCCCCTCAAAAGCCTTGGAGAAACTCCCAGCTGGTCCTGGTATGGTGTGATCCCTCCCCCACTTTGGTCTCCTGGTTGGTGCTGTGTTGGTCAAAGCAGTCTACATCCCATAGCAGAATTTTAACCCTGGTTGCTTCCTTCTGCTTTGGTAAATCCTAAGACATTCTTGGTCATGAATCTGCAATGACTCAATCTTCAAACTTAAAATGAGTATTCATCTTTCATGGTTCTTTCATGCCAGCTATTTTGGTTCCTTATTTTTCTATCCATAAATCCATAAAGTGCTTGAAGGGTGACTCTCCTCAGATCTAATATTCTCTGCAAATTCCTTCTGTGAATGCTGTTGTGGTAAAGTTTTACAGTGCTTACAGACTCTTGGAAAAAAGATAATAACTTTTGTGCTAAGTGGGTCCTGAGGACTTCCATCCCTTACCGAGGAGAAGCTGTCTACTTTCTGGCAGTTTCCTTTTTATCCTATCTTCCCTTCTGGCAACTCAGTGTCAATAAAAATAAATCTATTTGTTTCACTCTGGGGACAGAGAGGTTCTGTTTAATTGTGGTAGGTAAAATAATGTCCACTCCCACAAACGTCCACAATTGCTGGAGCTTGTGAATGTGTTAAGTTACGTGGCAAAGGGGAATTAAGGTTGCCAATCAGCTGACCTTAAAATAGGGAGACTGTCCTTGACTACTTGGGTGAGCCCAATGTAATTGCAATGGTCCTTAAAAGTGGGAGAGTGAGACAGGAGAGGAGGTCAGAGTAATGCCATGTGAGAAGGTCTCAAGAGTCCGCTGATGGCTTTGGAGATAGAGGAAGGGATCTAAAGCCGATGAACGTTGGCCGCTTCCAGAAGCGGGAAAAGGCACGGATTCTTCTTAAAGCCTTTAGCAAAGAATACAGCCAAAACCTGGATTTTACCAGTGAGACCCAGGTTAGATTTCTAACCCTATAAAACTGTAAGATAATAAATTTGTGAAGATTCAGGCCACTAATTTTGTGGTAATTTGTTACAGCCACATTAGAACACTAATACAATTTTTAAAAAATTTATTTAATTTATTTAGTTTTGGCTGCGTTGGGTCTTTGTCACTGCGTGCAGGCTTTCTCTAGTTGCAGTGAGCAGGGGCTACTCTTTGTTGAGGTGCGCGGGCTTATCATTGTGGTGGCTTCTCTTGTGGCAGAGCACGGGCTCTAGGCGCACGGCCTTCAGTAGTGTGGCACACGGGCTCGGTAGTTGTGGCTCACTGGCTTCGTTGCTCCACAGCATGTGGGATCTTCCCAGAGCAGGGCTTGAACCCATGTCCCCTGCATTGGCAGGCGGATTCTTAACCACTGCGCCATGAGGGAAGCCCCCTAATACAATTGTTTTATTTCAACTTTTATGTGGGGTTCCTGGGATGTGGACAATTTGTACTATAATTTTGTTGTTACTACTTGGTAATGGTTATGGTTCACTGAGTCCTCACTGCCGACATAGGCGTTGCTCTAGATGCTTTGCAGAAATTAATTTATTTAACCTGTATGTAGAATCTATGATGTGAGTACATTAGCATCCTTGTTTTCCAGAGAGAAAACTCAGACTGAGCAGTCAGGTAACGTGCCCAAGTTCTCACAACTTGTTCTCGGTGGAATTGTGAGTTAGCACAGGCAGATTTCAAAAGCAGGTCAGGTTCTCCCGACTTCTGTGCTGGCTTGCTTTGCCGTGTAGGTAAGTAAGCGTATTTTGTGGTTGTGACATTTTAAGCCCTGAATCTCCTGATGAGATGGTGCTAAAGCCACAGCAACTCCCTCTGGGCATGTTGTCCCCAGGGTTGGGCTCATTAGTAAATCACTGGCCTTGTTGAGAAAGACAAACATCCCCCAGCCTGGATGGAGACAACTTCCCAGCTACATATTATAGAAGGGGTGGGACTGGGAAGCAGGGTGGGATCGGAAGAGGAGAAGGCATGGGATGTCAGGACAGAAGTCTTAGGCACCCAGCTGTGAACAGACTGTGGTCTCTATGACCTCTTTTAATAAGTATGATGTCTTTATCTTCTGGAGCCAAGAGTATGACTTGACATTGTAAGAGTCCATGCAGTTTGTCAAAAACTAACGAATGTGGAATAAAAGCAGAAATGTAACATAAAAGCGTAGTTCCCAAAGCCATGATTCTCCTACTTTTCTGGGCTACAGACCTTCCACAGGACATAGCAACCCCTTAATCCATCTGTTTCCACTCAGCCTGCTAATTAAAAAAAAATTGAATCTCCACACTGAAATCAGCAAAAAAAATCATGCTGCTCTTGATGAGAAAGCAATGAGGTATTTTGTTGGCTTTTACTCAAGACTACAAAGTAAAAGTATTCAATCATGCTTGAAAAAAAAATAACCATTGTCACATAAAGATAAAAATAAAGGATTCTTTCAGCCCCACACAACCCCTTCCACCACACTTTGAGGGCCTTGCTATAGGACATCTGCACACCACTGATTTGTAGAATGAGTGCATAGGGGTACAAAAATATGTTCTCCATTGTCCCAGGTCATTTCACGTTTATTTTTCAGAGTGCTGAGTTGATTTTTTTCTTGTTCTTTAGTCACTCCAAGCTTTAGTATTGTCCAATCAAATTAAAATTCATCTCAATAATTTAGATTAATGTAAGTATCTTCAATGGATACTAGTATAAGTTACATAAAAAAATGAGACCATTAAAAGACTACTCTGGCAGGTTTATATAGAAACACGAGCATGCAGTATAGTAGTCATATTAATAATATATTGTTTTATGTTCATTTCATCCCAAAGGATTTCAAAGAGCTTTACCAACTTTACAAATAATGTGTGTGTATACAAGTAATGCAGGCATGCATTAAACCTGTAGATAATTCCTGATATTATTAGCTCTCTCCCCCCTAATTTGAGCCTTATATCTTTTTTGGCATTCTCCATATTTATATATTATACATCTTCTCCTCTTATCATTCAAGCAGTGAGAACCCAAACGTTTTTGTTTGTGTATTCCATCAATAAATGTGTTGGAGCTTGTACCCCCACTACAAGTGTATGTTGTTACCTATAAATCATTCTCCCATACTGCGGTGCTGATGTGTGTGTTATAAAACATACGTAGAAATATAGAAACTAAAGATGATGACATAAAAATGAAATACACAAAATTTTGAAAAGTGTTGCTACTTCTGAGGCTTTATACCTTCATTAGCTAATCTCTCAAGACACAATAAAAACCTAGAGAGAAATTTTGTGTTAATGGTCCTGGATGTAAGTCTACATTTCAAATAATGTTCTTGATGATTTCTTTTTAGCCAATTTTAAATGACAAAAACTTCTAATTATGAAAAAAATTTAAAATACATAATAGTAGGGAGAATAGTATGATGAAACCCCACACTTTCATCCCTCGGTTTCAATAATTATCAACATTTTGGATTATCATCATTTTTACCTGGTAATATGGCTAATGAAGAGTTCATAGTAGAGGCAAGGTCTCAACTCCGCCATTTTCTTTTTGCTTATTGTGCTTGCATTTTTAGTATTATCTTTAATCCATGATTTCATGGGAGAAATATATAAGTACAGTAGGCTCTCTGAATCTGCAGGTTTCTACATCTGAGGATTCAGCCAGCTGTAGATTGAGTACTGTGTTTATGATCTGAGGTTGGTTGAATTGGTGGATTTGGAACCAGGGATACTGAGGGCCAACTAAGGGACCTGAGCATCCTCGGATTTTGGTAATGGCTGGGGATCCTGAAACCAATCCCCCATGGATACAAAGCGATGACTGTATGCAAGATACTCTTTGTATTAGTCTGCTCAGGCTTGCATAACAAAATATGACAGAGTGGGTGACTTCAACAACAGAAAATTATTTTCTCACAGTTCTGGAGGCTGGAAGTCTGAGATCAAGGTGCCAACAGAATTGATTTCTGGTGAGAGATCACTTCCTGGCTTGCAGATGGCCACCTTCTTGCTTGTGCTCACATGGTCTTCCCTCTGAGAGAGAGAATGAGCTCTCTGGTGTCCCTTTTTATAAGGGCACTATTCCCATTGAAAGGGTCCCCACCCTCATGACGGCATCTAACCATAATTACCTCCTAACAGCCCCATCTACAAATACCATCACATTGGGAGTTCAAATTCATCACACATGGATTTTGGGGGGACAAAATTTAGTCCATAGCTTTGGTCTAATTTTTGATAGCTAGTTTATGTAATACTGGATAAATAATCGAAATTATAAATTTTTTTACTGACACACTTAACTACTGTATGTCACAATAGGTTGAAAATGACCAAATGAGGGAAGGAGCCACTGGCTGTGAACCCCCTTCTTCCCTTAGATGCTTGTCATCCTACAAACTCTATGAGATATATGGCCTGAGTGAGGACACTAGTGTCATTGAGTAAATGAAATACTAGTAAAGCTGATTTTTCCTTCTTATTTTTTAGGATAAAAATATATATCACCAGAGGTTTTAATATTTCTTTCCATGACTCTCTTGCACATTACTCTTCCATGTAACCACATTTCAATAAGTTCATGAAGACCAACATTCTGTTAGCTACCAGGTCTTTTGGGCAGTGTCTGTCTTGGTCAGGTGAAATAAACACAGATTTAAAGCACACTGGCCTTGTCTGATTCATCCAAAAATACAACCTTGATTTCATATGAAAGAAAAAAAAAAAAAACATAGTGTTTGTTTGGCTTTCTGCCCATAGAGCTCAGCCACATAAAGATTCCCAGTGAAGGGGGTGGAGTCAAGATGGCATACTAGGAGGATGTGGAATTCGCATCTCCTCACAACTAGGGCACCTAACAGGCGCCAGTTGGAGACCATGGACACCTAAGGGGATGGGAGGAAACCCCAGTGACCAGCTTGTGGGATCTTGGTTCCCAGGCCAGAGGTTGGGCCTGAGCTCCTGTGGTGGGAGCTCCAACTCCAAACCACTGGACTAACAGAGAACCTCAGACACCAGGGAATATCAGTCAGAGTGAGAACTCCCAGAGGTCCTCATTTTAGCACCAAGACCCAGCTCTGTCTAAATGCCTGCAAACTCCAGTGCTGGATGTTTCAGGACAAACAACCAGTAAGACAGGAATATAGCACCACCCATCAAAACAAAAAAAGAATGAAAACAAAAAACATATGATGATGAAGGAGCAAGGTAAAAACCTACAAGACCAAATAAATGAAGATGAAATAGGCAACCTCCCTGAAAAAGAATTCAGAGTGGTGATATTAAGATGATCCAAAATCTCGGAAACAGAATGGAGAAAATACAAGAAACATTTAACAAGGATCTAGAAGAACTAAAGAGCAAACAAACAGTGATGAACAATACAATTACTAAAATTAAAAATATTCTGGAAGGAATCAATAACAGAATAACTGAGGCAGAAGAATGGATATGTGACCTGGAAGATAAAAGAGTGGAAATAATTACCACAGAGCACAATAAAGAAAAAAGAAAGAAAAGAATTGAGAGCAGTCTCAGAGACCTCTGGGACAACATTAAATGCACCAACATTGAATTATAGGGGTCCCAGAAGAAGAAGAGGAAAAGAAAGGGACTGAGAAAATATTTGAAGAGATTATAGTTGAAAACTTCCCTAATATGGGAAAGGAAATAGTTAATCAAGTCCAGTAAGCACAGAGAGTCACATACAAAATAAATTCAAGGAGAAACACGCCAAGACACATATTAATCAAACTATCAAAAATTAAATATAAAGAAAAAATATTAAGAGCAGCAAGGGAAAAACGACAAATAACATACAAGGGAATCCCCATAAGCTTAACAGCTGATTTTTCAGCAGAAACACTACAAGCCAGAAGGGAGTGGAAGGACATATTTAAAGTGATGAAAGGGAAATACCTACAGCCAAGATTACTCTACCCAGCAAGGATCTCATTCAGATTTGACTGAGAAATTAAAACCTTTACAGTCAAGCAAAAGCTAAGAGAAATCAGCACCACCAAACCAGTTTTACTACAAATGTTAAAGGAACTTCTCTAGGCAGGAAACACAAGAGAAGGAAAAGACCTACAATAACAAACCCAAAACAATTAAGAAAATGGTAACAGGAACATACATATTGATAATTACATTAAATGTAAATGAATTAAATGCTCCAACCAAAAGACATAGACTGGCTGAATGGATACAAAAACAAGACCTGTACATATGCTGTCTACTTTAGACCTAGGGACACATACAGACTGAAAGTGAGGGGGATGGAAAAAGATAATCCATGCAAATGGAAATCAAAGGAAAGCTGGTGTACCAATTCTCATATCAGACAAAATAGACTTTAAAATAAAGACAATTACAAGAGACAAACAAGGACACTACATAATGATCAAGGGATCAATCCAAGAAGAAGATATAACAATTGTAAATATTTATGCATCTAACATAGGAGCACCTCAACACAAAAGGCAAATACTAACAGACATAAAAGGGGAAATAGACAGTAACACAATAATAGTAGGGGACTTTAACACCCCACTTTCAACAATGGGCAGGTCATCCAAAATGAAAATAAATAAGGAAACACAAGCTTTAAATGACACATTGAAGGAGATGGACTTAATTGATATTTATGGGACATTCCATCCAAAAACAACAGAATACACTTTCTTCTCAAGTGCTCATGGAACATTCTCCAGGATAGATCATATCTTGGGTCACAAATCAAGCCTTGGTAAATTTAAGAAAATTGAAATTGTATCAAGTATCTTTTCTGACCACAACGCTATGAGACTAGATATCAATTACCAGAAAAAATCTGTAAAAAATACACACACATGGAGGCTAAACAACACACTACTTAATAACCAAGAGATCACTGAATAAATCAAAGAGGAAATTTTAAAAAACGTAGAAACAAATGACAATGAAAACACGATGACCTGAAACCTATGGGATGCAGCAAAAGCAGTTCTAAGGGGGAAGTTTATAGCAATACAATCCTACCTCAAGAAACAAGAAACATCTCAAATAAACAACCTAACCTTACACCTAAAGCAATTAGAGAAAGAAGAACAAGAAAAACCCAAAGTTAGCAGAAGGAAAGAAATCATAAAGATCAGATGAGAAATAAATGAAGAAGAAATGAAGGAAACAATAGCAAAGATCAATTAAACTAAAATCTGGTTCTTTGAGAAGATAAACAACATTGATAAACCATTAGCCAGACTCATCAAGAGAAAAAGGGAGAAAACTCAAATCAATAGAATTAGAAATGAAAAAGGAGAAGTAACAACTGACACTGCAGAAATACAGAGGATCATGAGAGATTACTACAAGTGACAAATGCCAATAAAATGGACAGTCTGGAAGAAAAGGACAAATTCTTAGAAAATCACAACCTTCTGAGACTGAACCAGGAAGAAGTAGAAAATATGAAGAGACCAATCACAAGCACTGAAATTGAAACTGTGATTAAAAATCTTCCAACAAACAAAAGCCCAGGACCAGATGGCTTCACAGTCGAATTCTATCAAACATTTAGAGAAGAGCTAACACTTATCCTTCTCAAACTCTTCCAAAATATAGCAGAGGGAGGAACACTGCGAAACTCATTCTACGAGGCCACCATCACTCTTATACCAAAACCAGACAAAGATGTCACAAAGAAAGAAAACTACAGGCCAATATCACTGATAAGCATAGATGCAAAAATCCTCAACAAAATACTAGCAAACAGAATCCAACAGCACATTAAAAGGATCATACACCATGATCAAGTGGGGTTTATCCCAGGAATGCAGGGATTCTTCAATATACGCAAATCAATCAATGTGATACACCATATTAACAAACTGAAGGATAAAAACCATATGATCATCTCAATAGATGCAGAAAGAGCTTTAACAAAATTCAACACCCATTTATGATAAAAACTCTCCAGAAAATAGGCATAGAGGGAACCTATCTCAACAAAATAAAGGCCATATTTGGCAAACCCACAGCCAATATCATTCTAAATGGTGAAAAACTAAAACCATTTCCTCTAAAATCAGGAACAAGATAAGGTTATCCACTCTCACCTCTATTATTCAACATAGTTTTGGAAGTTTTAGCCACAGCAATCAGAGAAGAAAAAGAAATAAAAGGAATCCAGATTGGAAAACTGTCACTGTTTGCAGATGACATGATACTATACATAGAGAATCCTAAAGATGCTACCAGAAAATTACTAGAGCTAATCAATGAATGTGGTAGTGTAGCAGGACACAAAATTAATGCACAGAAATCTCTTGCATCCCTATACACTAATGATGAAAAATCTGAAAGAGAAATTAAGGAAACAATCCCATTTATCACTGCAATAAATAGAATAAATAACCTAGGAATAAACCTATCTAAGGAGGTAAAAGACATGTATGCAGAAAACTATAAGACACTGATGAAAGAAATGAAAGATGATACAAACAGATGGAAAGATATATTATGTTCTTGGATTGGAAGAATCAACATTGTGAAAATGACTATACTACCCAAAGTAATCTAAAGATCCAATGCAATCCATACCAAACTACCAATGGCATTTTTCACAGAACTAGAACAAGAAGTTGAACAATTTGCATGGAAACACAAAAGATCTCGAATAGCTGAAGCAATCTTGAGGGGAAAAAAAAATGGAGCTGGAGGAATTCAATCTATACTACAAAGCTACAGTAATCAAGACAGTATGGTACTGGCACAGAAACAGAAATATAGATCAATGGAACAGGATAGAAAGCCCAGAGATAAACTCATGAACATATGGTCACCTTATCTTTGATAAAGGAGGCAAGAGTATACAATGGAGGAAAGACAGCCTCTTCAATAAGTGGTGCTGGGAAAACTGGACAGCTACATGTAAAAGAATGAAATTAGCACACTCCCTAACACCATACACAAAAGTAAACTCAAAATGGATTAAAGACCTAAATATAAGGCCAAACACTATAAAACTCTTAGAGGAACACATAGGCAGAACACTCTATGACATAAATCACAGCAAGATCCTTTTTGACCCACCTCCTAGAGAAATGGAAATAAATACAAAAATAAAGAAATGGGACCCAATGAAACTTAAAATCTTTTGCACTGCAAAGAAAACCATAAAAAAGATGAAAAGACAACCATTAGAATGCGAGAAAATATTTGCAAATGAAGAAACTGACAAAGGATTAATCTCTAAAATATATAAGCAGCTCATGCAGCTCAATATCAAAAAAACAAACAACCTAATCCAAAAATGGGCAGAAGACATAAATAGACATTTCTCCAAAGAAGATATACCAATTGCCAACAAACACATGAAAAGATGCTCAACATCACTAATCATTAGAGAAATGCAAATCAAAACTACAATGAGGTATCACCTCACACTGGTCAGAATAGCCATCATAAAAAGTCTACAAAGACTAATTGCTGGAGAGGATGTGGAGAAAAGGGAACCCTCTTGCACTGTTGGTGGTAATGTAAATTGATATAGTCACTATGGAGAACGGTATGGAGGTTCCTAAAAAACTAAAAATAGAACTACCATACGACCCAGCAATCCCACTACTGGGCATATATCCTGAGAAAACCATAATTCAAAAAGTGTCAGGTACCACAATGTTCATTGCAGCACTATTTGCAATAGCCAGGGCATGGAAGCAACGTAAGTGTCCATCGACAGATGAATGAATAAAGAAGATGTGACACGTATATAGAATGGAATATTATTCAGCCATAAAAAGAAACAAAATTGAGTTATTTGTAGTGAGATGGATGGATGTAGAGTCTGTCATACAGAGTGAAGTAAGTCAGAAAGAGAAAAATAAATACCGTATGCTAACACATATATATGGAATCTAAAAAAAAATGGTTATGAAGAACCTAGGGGCAGGACAGGAATAAAGATGCAGCCATAGAGAATGGACTTGAGGACATGGGGAGGAGGAAGGGTAAGCTAGGACGAAGTGAGAGAGTAGCACTGACATATATACACTACCAAATGTAAAATAGATAGCTATTGGGAAGCAGCTTCATGGCACAGGGAGATCAGCTCGGTGCTTTGAAACCACCTAGAGGGTTGGGATAAGGAGGGTGGGAGGGAGATGCAAGAGGGAGGGGATATGGGGATATATGTATGCATATAGCTGATTCACTTTGTTATACAGCAGAAAGTAACACAACACTGTAGAGCAATTATACTCCAATAAAGATGTTAAAAAAAATGATTCACAGTGAACCAGTCTGAGACTATTTAACATCCAGTGTACATTGAATTTTATTCATAGCTTATTCATTCAACAAACACTTGTTGAGAATGTATTGTGTATCCTGCACTATCCTTTTCCCTTGGGCAGTATCAGTGAACTAAACATGGAGCATATATTCTAGTTAAGGGAGATAAAAAAACAATATAGATTTGTAAATTATGTAGAATGTCAGAAGAGGTGAAGCTATGGAGGAAATTTTTTTAAAAAGTATAAGGGAAAATGGGGTTGTGTGAGGTGGGGCTGGGTTGCAACTTTAAGTACAGGGGTCAGGGTAGGTCTCATTGTGAAGGTGAGATTTGAGAAAATATTTGAGAGGTGAGAAAGTTGGCTATGGGTCTGAATGTTTCGATCAGAGGGAACAGCATTGCAAAGGCCTAAGGTGGCAAGTACCTGGTATATTTGACCATTAGTTTGGGGGCCAGTGAATTTGGAGGAAAGCGAGAGAGACAGAGAGACAGAGACAGAGACAAGAAATAACAAGGACCCAGATTACGTGGAGCCTTCCATGTAATTGTAAGACTTGGGCTTTTACTCTGAATGAAAAGGGGAGCCAGTGCAGGTTTGTGAGGGGAGGGACATGATATGACTTTGTTTTAAAAGGATCAAGCTGGCTGCCGTTATGTCCAGAGTGGAGGACAAGGACACACACAGGGAGGCCAAGTGGGAGAAACCTATCCCAGGAATCCAGATGAGAGATGGTAGTGGCTTGGATCAGGTTAGGGGCCATGCTGGTGGGAGAAGTGGTCAGATTTGGGATATATTTTGAAGAGAAAATACTGCTTTGTGGTAGATTGATGAGAGAAAAAAGAGTCAAGAATGACTCCAAGGTTTTTGGCCTGAGCCAGTGGAAGGATGGAGTTGGCATCTACTGAGACGGGAAGGCTGCAGGTGGAGCTGGTTTTGTGGGGAAGATCTGAAGTTCAGTTTTGGAACTGCTGAGTTCAATATGCTCATGAACTTACCAAGTGAAGATGTCGAATAGGCTGTTAGATATGTGAGTCTGGAGTTTCAAAGAAAGACTTTAGTTGAAAATAGAAATTGGGAAACTGCTGACATAGAGAGCACCCACTATGTGCCAGGCACCATGCTAGGTGCTGGGAATACACAGTGAATAGGATGGACTCAAGGTCTAGTGCATCAGTTCCCAAATGGGATTCTCTGAGCAATACTCTGGACAGGTTCATGAGTGTTCTGAGTAAAAAAGGCTTAGGGTCAAAAAATGAGAAATGTTGTATCTCACTCTTTGGATTCATAATGCATCGTTACATTTTAAAGCCTCTGAGAAATCTTGCAGTAGTCTTTAAATAGACTTAACCCGGATTTTCTCCAAATTTATTTGATCATTGTATTTTTTATTCACTTTTTCTAAATTATTAGATATAAATTTGGGAAACGCCAAACTGGTGCGATTGATAATGCAAATAACTAATTAAAATGCAATGTGACAAGTGTTTCAATTGAGATGTTTTCTAAATTTTAGGGGAAAACAAACATGGAATATTTTTCTGCCTGGAAAGGCAAAAGGAGACTTTGATCGTATTTGTTGCACCTCAGAACAGACTGAGGCCTTATGGATGAGGTCAGAATACAGCCCTGACAATGTCTTGATTCACTGAGTGAGCAGAGTAAGTTACTTTTCTGTTTTTCTTTCATCTAGAAAATTAAGATAGCAATATTGACTTATTCAACAAAGGTATCAGAAAAAGCAGTTATCTATTTTGCAAGTTACTGTATTTGACTAAATGCCACTCAGTTCTTGGGGAAAATAATTGTTAAAAGTCGGTTATCAATTGTTTATTAATAAATATCCTTTCCTTAGCCTAATTCCCCTGAATTCATGTATGTAATTAGCTCCCAAAATTAATTAATTAGAGGGTAAAGGTGAGAGACTTCATGGCAACTTAGGTTAGTTTGATCAGAGAATGTTGTTAAATTGAGAGATATTAGAAAACTCTTAAGTTTGCAGCAGTTGGATTGTATGGCATGCTTCCCAGGTGGGTTGTAGTTAGTTTTGTCCCCTTGATATTAACATGTGGGGTAAGCACAGAGGGGAAGTGTACTTACATTCTATTATCCACGTCCTCATAAACGCTCTCACCCACTAACTTCACGAGTGATCCCACAAGACTTTGCTGAATTCTTCATTGCTAGATGATATGCTGCTTTTTAAAAAATGATTTCCCAAGAAGTATGAATTAACTACATTATGTAACACAGATTTCCAGTGTGACTAAAAGCACTGAATGGAAAGGGAGAAATGGGATGATGGAAAAGCAGATCTGGGCAATTGATGATTAAATTTGCACTTTAAATTTGGTTCCAAAGATAGTTGTTTTCCATCTGTTTCTTCTCCAGCCTTTATTACCCCAATCTTGCTCCTTGTTTCCAATGTTGAGAAATGCTGACAATTATGTCCTCTAATATGCAGATTTATCTTCCATCCCACCAGTTAATAATCAGAGATACTAGACTGAGGATTCTTGTTTTATTTCTTTTTTCCTTATTTCATAGGAAAATGTGATTTTTAAAAGAACTGCTTGTGTATTTTTATCTAATGTGGTATTACTTTTTCTGTTTCCCTATACAATGTTTGGTCTGCCTACCTTTGCATCATCTATAATTTTGGAACACTTGTAGTCTTCTCACTAGGATGGGAATGTATGCTACATCTCTCAAATATATCTTGAAACTTGAGAAGTTGAGAAACAATGTCCAGACAACTGAATTGTAGCTCCAATAGCCAGTTTAACTTGTTAATATTATTCTAATTGTACAATGTATAATGCAGTCTCAGGAAGGAAAAGTGAGAAATTGGAGGCAGAAGATGTCATGGGATGTCATAATGGAAACTGGAAGTTGGTGCATGAATGTGTATTTGGAAAAACAATCAAACTGCCTGGCCATTGGGAGTACCAAGAACTGATTTATCTAAGAGTAATTTTTTCAAACTAGCCCAGTGGACTTATTATTTTTTTTAAAGATTTTTTTTGATGTGGACTATTTTTTAAAGTCTTTATTGAATTTGTTACAATATTGCTTCTGTGTTAAGTTTTGGTTTTTTGGCCACGAGGCAAGTAGGATCCCAGCTCCCTGACTAGGGATCTAACCCGCACCCCCTGCATTGGAAGGTGAAGCCTTAACCACTGGACCGCAAGGGAAGTCCCTGGACTTACTTTTGAGTTGACCAATACTATTCTCTTGGCTTAATCTCCTAACTCAAGATGTCTATAATTGATATCATCTATTTTCCTTATTGATATGAGGAAAATTGATATAATTGATATCCTTATTTTCAAGTGTATCTCTTCTTGGTGAATGGAGCCAACATCCATTTGGCAGTGCAAGATCAAAAGTTAAATGTTGTCTTTGATACCTCACTAAACTTCACCTCCAATAGCCAATGGAAAGATTAACTGATTCTACCCTCTAAATATCTCTCAGATACACTTATCTCTTTGTTCCATTGCCATCACTGTCCTAGCCCAAGCCACATCACCTCTTGTGTGGACTTCTGCAGCAGCCTGCTATGGTCTCCCTCACGTTCCACCTCCAATCTGTTCCCTACACCTCAGCCAGAAGGACCATATGTATCAAATGGTGCTCTGTGGACATCTCCCTTGCCCTCTCCATTTAAAACACTTCAATGGCTTCCTATCACTTTTAGATTAAACAACAAATCTTTGGAACAAAGCCTCTAACGGCTTGCACCATGGTGTGTCTACCTCCAGCTCTAACCTCAACTCACTCCTCACTCCTTTCCCCCTGATCTCTAGCCACACTGGCTTTTTCAGGCCCTCACACCCACCTTCTTTCCTCCCAGCCTTTGCACATGTTCTTGTCTCTGCCTATAACTTCTTTCTCCATCTTTGCCAAAATCCTATGAACCCTTCAGGTCCCAGGTCAATCACTTGTAGCTTCCTTGCCCCCCAAAACCAGATCAGGTCCCCCCATTGCATGGTCTTATCCACCTGCCCCCTCCTTCATTTAAGTATGATTTTGTAAGTATTTCTATGATTACTTCATTCATATTCATCTCTTATACTAGACTGTAAGTATTACCATTATGTCAAGAATCATTCATTCATCTATTTGTCTATCTAATCTATCTATATTCAAAATCAAAATAAATACAAAATCCAAAATATCAAAAGTTATGTGTTAGTATTTTTAACACAGATCCTGGTGCTAGAAGCTGCTCAATACATTTTTGTGAATGAATTAATTAATAACTCTGATTTCCTTCCTGATTTACAATGCTTTCCCAGAATAATTAACTCCACTCTGTCAAAGCAGGCAGCTATCTAGTTCTTGCTCATTTGCTATTTTCTAAAAATTCTTAGTCTAAGACCTAAGACCTAAGACCTAAGGCCTAAGACCATTGGTTGATTCTACTCTAAACTTCCCCTGTTTGTCTTTTCTCTGCAGTCTTTCTTTTTTTTTTTAAACATTTTTAAAATTAATTAATTAATTAACTAATTTATTTTTGGCTGTGTTGGGTTTTCGTTGCTGCGCGTGGACTTTCTCTAGTTGCGGTGAGTGGGGGCTACTCTTCATTTCAGTGCATGGGCTTCTCATTGCGGTGGTCTCTCTTGTTGCAGAGCACGGGATCTAGGCATGCGGGCTTCAGCAGTTGTGTCACGCGGGCTCAGTATTTGTGACTCACGGGCTCTAGAGCACAGGCTCAGTAGTTGTGGTGCACGGGCTTTGTTGCTCCACAGCATGTGAGATCTCCCCGGACCAGGGCTCAAACCCATCTCCCCTGCATTGGCAGGCAGATTCTTATCCACTGCACCACAAGGGAAGTCAGGCAGTCTTTCTTTAACTCTGTATTGTCTCTATTTTTTTATTATTCATACTTTCTAACTTATGTTAAAATCCCATAAAGGGTATGCCTTTGGGTTTATTGCTCTCTTTTTATAATATAATGCACATCTCTGAGTAAGAAAAACAAAGCTGGCAGCATCACACTTCCTGGTTTCATACAGGAATGCTTTAAGGAATAAGTAAGATAACAAACATGAACGGTTTTCTTTATTTTTGGATTTTACTTTATTTATTATTTATACAGCAGGTTCCTATTAGTTATCTATTTTATACATATTAGTGCATATATGCCAATCCCAATCTCCCAATTCATCCCACCTCCACCCACCCACTCTTCCCCCTTGGTGTCCCTACGTTTGAGCTCTACATCTGTGGCTATTTCTGCCTTGCAAACCGGTTCATCTGTACCATTTTTCTAGAGTCCACATATATGCGTTAATATACGATATTTGTTTTTCTCTTTCTGACTTACTTCACTCTGTACGACAGTCTCTAGGTCCATCCACGTCTCTACAAATGACCCAATTTTGTTCTTTTTACGGCTGAGTAATATTCCATTGTATATACATGTACCACATCTTCTTTATCCATTTCTCTGGCGATGGGCATTTAGGTGGCTTCAGTGACCTGGCTATTGTAAATAGTGCTGCAGTGAACATTGGGGTGCATGTGTCTTTTTGAATTATGGTTTTGTCTGGGTATATGCCCAGGACTGCGATTGCTGGGTCATATGGTAATTCTATTTTTAGTTTTTTAAGGAACCTCCTTACTGTTCTCAATATGGCCGCATCAATTTACATTCCCACCAACAGTGCAAGAGGGTTCCCTTTTCTCCACACCCTCTCCAGCATTTATTGTTGGTAGATTTCCTGATGATGCCCATTCTAACTGGTGTGAGATGATACCTCATTGTAGTTTGATTTGCATTTCTCTAATAATTAGTGATGTTGAGCAGCTTTTCATGTGTCTCTTGGCCATCTGTATATCTTTTTTGGAGAAATGTCTATTTAGGTCTTCTGCCCACTTTTTGATTGGGTTGTTTGTTTTTTGAATATTGAGTTGAATGAGCTGTTTATATATTTTGGAGATTAATCCTTTGTCCATTGATTCGTTTGCAAATATTTTCTCCCATTCTGAGGGTCGTCTTTTCATCTCGTTCATAGGTTCCTTTGCTGTGCAAAAGCTTTCAAGTTTCATTAGGTCCCATTTGTTTATTTTTGTTTTTATTTCCATTACTCTAGGAGGTGGGTCAAAAAAGATCTTGCTGTGATTTATGTCATAGAGTGTTCTGCCTATGTTTTCCCCTAAGAGTTTTATAGTGTATGGCCTTACATTTAAGTCTTTAATTCATTTTGAGTTTATTTTTGTGTATGGTATATGGGAGTGTTCTAATTTTCTTCTTTTACATGAAGCTTTCCAGTTTTCCCAGCACCATTATTGAAGAGGCTGTCTTTTCTCCATTGTATATGCTTACCTCTTTCATCATAGATTAGTTGACCATAGGTGTGTGGGTTTATCTCTGGGCTTTCTATCCTGTTCCATTGATCTATATTTCTGTTTCTGTGCCAGTACCATACTGTCTTGATTACTGTAGCTTTGTAGTATAGTCTGAAGTCAGGGAGCCTGATTCTTCCAGCTCCATTTTTTTTTTCTCAAGATTGCTTTAGCTATTTGAGGTCTTTTGTGTTTCCATACAAACTGTAAAATTTCTTTTTCTAGTTCTGTGAAAAATGCCATTGGTAATTTGATAGGGATTGCATTGAATCTGTAGATTGCTTTGGGTAGTGTAGTCATTTTCGCAATATTGATTCTTCCAATCCAAGAACATGGTATATCTCTCCATCTGTTTGTGTCATCTTTGATTTCTGTCATCTGTGTCTTATAGTTTTCTGAGTACAGGTCTTTTACCTCCTTAGGTAGGTTTATTCCTAGGTATTTATTCTTTTTGTTGCAATGGTGAATGGGATTGTTTCCTTAATTTCTCTTTCTGATTTTTTGTTGTTAATGTATAGGAACGCAAGAGAATTCTGTGCATTAATTTTGTACCCTGCAACTTTACCAAAACATTGATAAGCTCTAGTAGTTTTCTGGTAGCATCTTTAGGATTCTCTATGTATAGTGCCATGTCATCTGCAAGCAGTGACAGTTTTACTTCTTTTTTTCCAATTTGTGTTGCTTTTATTTCTTTTTCTTCTCTGATTGAAGTGGCTAGGACTTACAAAACTATGTTGAATAATTGTGGTGAGAGTGGACAACCTTGTCTTGTTCCTGATCTTAGAGGAAATGCTTTCAGTTTTTCACTATTGAGAATGATGTTTGCTGTGAGTTTGTCATATATGGTCTTTATTATGTTGAGGTAAGTTCCCTCTATGCCGACTTTCTGGAGAGTTTTTATCATAAACGGGTGTTGAATTTTGTCAAAAGGTTTTTCTGCATCTATTGAGATGATCATATTGTTTTTATTCTTCAATTTGTTAATATGGTGTATCACATTGATTTATTTGCATATACTGAAGAATCCTTGCATCCCTGGGATAAATCTGACTTGAGCATGGTGAATGATCCTTTTAATGTGTTGTTGGTTTCTGTTTGCTAGTATTTTGTTGAGGATTTTTGCATGTATATTCATCAGTGATATTGGTCTGTAATTTTCTTTTTTTGTAGTATCTTTGTCTGGTTTTGGTATCAGGGTGATGGTGGCCTCATAGAATGAGTTTGGGAATGTTCCTCCCTCTGAAATTTTTTGGAAGAGTTTGAGAAGGATGGTTTTAACTCTTCTCTAAATGTTTGATAGAATTCACCTGTGAAGCCATCTAGTCCTGGGCTGTTGTTTCTTGGAAAATTTTTAATCACAGTTTCAATTTCTGTACTTGTAATTGGTCCATTCATATTTTCTATTTCTTCCTGGTTCAGTCTTGGAAGGTTATACCTTTCTAAGAATTTGTCCATTTCTTCCAGGTTGTCCATTTTATTGACATAGAGTTGCTTGTAATAGTCTCTTATGATACTTTGTATTTCTGTGGTGTCTGTTGTAACTTCTTTTTCATTTCTAATTTTATTGATTTGATTCCTCTCCCTCTTTTTCTTGATGAGTCTGCCTAAAGATTTATCAATTTTGTTTATCTTCTCAAAGAATCAGCTTTTATTTTTATTGATCTTTGCTATTGTTTTCTTTGTTTCTATTTCATTTATTTCTGCTCTGATCTTTATGATTTCTTTCCTTCTACTAACTTTGGATTTTGTTTGTACTTCTTTCTCTAGTTCCTTTAGGTGTAAGGTTTGATTGTTTATTTGAGATTTTTCTTGTTTCTTGAGTTAGGATTGTATTGCTATAAACTTCCCTCTTAGAACTGCTTTTGCTGCATCCCATAGGTTTTGGGTCATCGTGTTTTCATTGTCATTTGTTTCTAGGTATTTTTTAATTTCCTCTTTGATTTATTCAGTGATCTCTTGGTTATTTAGTAATGTATTGTTTAGCCTCCATATATTTGTGTTTTTTACGTTTCTTTCCCTGTAATTTATTTCTAAGCTCATAGCGCTGTGCTCAGAAAAGATGCTTGATATGATTTTAATTTTCTTAAATTTACTGAGGCTTGATTTGTGACCTAAGATGTGACCTATCCTAGGGAATGTTCCATGTGCAGTTGAGAAGCAAGTGTAATCTGCTGTTTTTAGATGGAATGTCCTATAAATATCAATTAAATCTATCTGGTCTACTGCATCATTTAAATTTTCTGTCTGGATGATGTGTCCATTGGTGTAAGTAAGGTGTTAAAGTCCCCCACTATTATTGTGTTACTGTTGATTTCCTCTTTTATAGCTGATAGCATTTGCCTTATATATTGGGGTGCTCCTATGTTGCATGCATATATATTTATAATTGTTATATCTTCTTCTTGGATTGGCCTCTTGATCATTATGTAGTGTCCTTCCTTATCTCTTGTAACATTCTTTATTTTAAAGTCTATTTTATCTGATATGAGTATTGCTACTTCAGCTTTCTTTGATTTCCATTTGCATGGAATATCTTTTTTATTCCAGCAAGCCTGTGTCTTTTGGTTGGAGCATTGAATCCATTCACATTTAAGGTAATTATTGATATGTGTGTTCCTATTACCATTTTCTTAATTATTTTGGGTTTGTTTTTGAAGGTCCTTTTCTTCTTTTGTGTTTCCCATTTAGAGAAGTTCGTTTAGAATTTGTTGTAGAGCTTGTTTCGTTGTGCTGAATTCTCTTAGCTTTTGCTTGTCTGTAAGGCTTTTGATTTCTCTTTCAAATCTGAATGAGATCCTTGCTGGGTACAGTAATCTTGGTTGTAGGTTCTTCCCTTTCATCACTTTAAATATATCATGCCACTCCCTTCTGGCTTGTAGAGTTTCTGCTGAGAAATCAGCTTTTAACCTGTTGGGAGTTCCCTTGTATGCTATTTGTCATTTTTCCCTTGTTGTTTTTAATAATTTTTCTTTGTCTTTAGTTTTTGTCAATTTGATTATTATGTGTCTTGGCCTGCCTGGGACTCTCTGTGCTTCCTGGACTTGGGTGGCTATTTCCTTTCCCATGTTAGGGACGTTTTTGACTCTAATCTCTTCAAATATTTTCTTGGGTCCTTTCTTTCTCTCTTCTCCTTCTGGGACCCCTATAATGTAAATGTTGGTGCATTTAATGTTGTCCCAGAGGTCTCTTAGGCTGTCTTCATATCTTTTCATTCTTTTTTCTTTATTCTGTTTCACAGCAGTTAATTCCACCATAGTGTCTTCCAGGTCACTTATCCGTTCTTCTGCCTCAGTTATTCTGCTGTTGATTCTTTCTAGTGTATTTTTCATTTCAGTTATTGTATTGTTCATCTCTGTTTGTTTGTTCTTTAATTCTTCTAGGTGTTTGTTAAACATTTCTTGCATCTTCTTGATCTTTGCCTCCATTCTTTTTCCGAGGTCCTGGATCATCTTCACTCTCATTATTGTGAGTTCTTTTTCTGGAAGGTTGCCTATCTCCACTTCATTTAGTTGTTTTTTACGGGTTTTACCTTGTTCCTTCACCTGGTACATAGTCCTCTGCCTTTTCATTTTGTCTGTCTTTCTGTGAATGTGGTTTTCATTCCACAGCCTGCAGGATTGTAGTTCTTCTTGCTTCTGCTTTCTGACCTCTGGTGGATGAGGCTATCTAAGAGGTTTGTGCAAGCTTCCTGATGGGAGGGACTGGTGGTGGGTAGAGCTGGGTGTTGCTCTGGTGGGCAGAGCTCAGTTAAACTTTAATCCACTTGTCTTCTGATGAGTGGGGCTGAGTTCCCTCCCTGTTGGTTGTTTGGCCTGAGGTGACCCAGCACTGGAGCCTACAGGCCTTTTGGTGTGGCTAAAGGCAGACTCCGGGAGGGCTTACACCAAGGAGTACTTTCAAGAACTTCTGCTGCCAGTGTCCTTGTCCCTGCAGTGAGCCACAACCATCCCCCAGCCTCTTCAGGAGACCCTCTAACACTAGCACGCAGGTCTGGTTCAGTCTCACTGCTCCTTCCCCCTGGGTTCTGATGCGCACACTACTTTGTGTGTGATCTCCAAGAGTGGAGTCTCTGTTTCCCCCAGAAACAGAGTCAAAGTCCTGCATTCAAGGTCCTGAATTCAAATCCTGCCATCCTTCAACATCTGATTCTCTGGGAATTCCTCCTCCCATTGCTGGACCTCCAGGTTGGGAAGTCTGACATAGGGCTCAGAACCGTCACTCCAGTGGGTGGACTTCCATGGTATAATTGTTCTTCAGTTTGTGAGTCACCCACCTAGTGGTTATGGGATTTGATTTTATTGTGATTGCGCCCCTCCTACCATCTCATTGTGGCTTCTCCTTTGTCTTTGGATGTAGGGTATCTTTTTTGGTGAGTTCCAGTGTCTTCCTGTCGATGACTGTTCAGCAGTTAGTTGTGATTCTGGTGCTCTTGCAAGAGGGAATCTTTGTTTGAAACATAAGACACCATATGATTAATGCTGCCATTTGAAAGCAATCTGGATGTCGTATGTCAAAATTTATAACCTCCAAGTGTCAGAATCTTTTTAGGAATAAAGGTGTCTCAGGAATCTACCTTTCTTTTAATAAATATCCAGTAAATCAACAAACTAGCCTGTGTGTATATGTGTGCGCTCATGCGTATATGTGCGTGTGCGTGCACATGTATGTATGCGTGGGCTGCTAACTCACCTTGATCCCTGTCACAAGGTTAGATGTTACAAGAATATACCCTAAGTGCTCTGTTGGCTCAGGAAGAAGTAAATGCAGGCAACTAAAAAAAGTCCACATAAAAAAAGCAGCCCACTGCAGCAAATATTGGAAACAACAAAATCTCTGCAATTGATTCTCAGTTAGAAAATGGAGAAAACCTTTTTTTTTTTCATATGGTGAAGCATTATTTAAAAAAATTTAAAGCCATGACTTATTCAAATATAGAATGAACAAGTGTCAAAATATATTGTCTTTACTAAGGGAACCAATAAGATGATAAAGCTGCGAAGAACATTTAAGAAACTAGAGTTTATGTAGTCCAGTAGGGAGGACACACACAGAAATGTGCATGTGTGCATGTGCTGTGTGTGTGTGTGTGTGTGTGTGTGTGTCTATAAGTGAGAGATGAATCTGGTGAATATACTACAGGACAATACAATGGTAACCTTTGGAGCATCTCTTCTATTGAACAGAAGTAATTTGCATTTCTACCAGACAAAAATCTACGCGTTAACACATAACTTCACAGTGTCTGGGCTCTAGTCAATAGTAAATAGAAATGTCAACAGAGGTACATTCTCCTAGAGAAATAAATAACCCCTACTGGGCCAGAGGAGCAAGGTTTCAGTATGGCATTGAGTTTGCAGTCATCCTCTTGGCCTTGTTTCCCACTTTGGATACATTTTCTATCACAAGTTATGCTTTAATTCAAATTCCCAGTGTAGGGGAACTATTTCAGCAGCCCAATACCTCTCTTGCTCACAGACTGATTAGGAGTTCAGGGTTGCATCAGCCACATGACCAAGGCTGAGGCTTTTGTCAGGATGGCAGGCAGTCAATCCACCCCGAGCAATGCATAGGCTGGGGATTTTTCCAGTCGAGCCCTCACTTCAATGTGAAGAAACTGAGACCCAGAGAGGCAAAATGACTTTGCCTGATGTACCCTTTTCTGCCTTATCTTTAGAGGCTCACCTCAAAAGTTATAGTCTTTCTAATGCTCAAACCCTGTCTACTTTGATAGGTGATATGGTTTCCCTTGTCAGTGTGATTTCATAGTATTTTATTCATATCTCTAATATAATGGGTACCAAATTGTTTGATACCCATTTGTTTGTTTGCTTATCTCCCTGGCTAGGCTTTGGGTTATTCAAATGTAGGAATAGTATTATATTCATCGTTGCGTGTTAGTGTTGAGCTGTGTGCTTGATGTATAATAAATGCTTGATAAATATTTATTGACTTGAAATGAAATTGCCTGAGATCCAACAAATTTAGTGACAGAGTTGGGACCAAGATCCACCACTCCTATATCTTAGACAACAACTCTTTCTATGACATCCCAGTGCCCCTCAAAACTGCACTACTGTGCTTAGAAAACTAAAAATAGAGTTGTCATATGATCAAGCAATCCCACTCCTGGGCATATATCCAGAGAAAATTCTAACTCAAGAAGATACATGCACCACAGTGTTCATAGCAGCCCTATTTACAATAGCCAAGACATGGAAACAACCTAAATGTCCATCAACAGATGAGTAGATAAAGAAGATGTGGTATATATACATAATGGAATACTACTCAGCCATAAAAAAGAATGAAATAATGCCATGTGCAGCAACATGGATGGAAGTAGAGATTATCATACTAAGTGAAGTAAGTCAGAAAGAAAAGGACAGATATCATATGATATCACTTATATGTGGAATCTAAAATATGACACAAATGAACTTATTTACGAAACAGAAACAGACTCACAGACATAGAAAACAAACTTATGGTTACCAAAGGGCAAAGGGTAGGAGGGATAAATTAGAAGTTTGGGGTTAGCAGATACACACTACTAAATATAAAATAGATAAAGAGTAAGGTCCTGTATAGCACAGGGAGCTATTTTCAATATCCTGTAATAAAGCATAATGGGAAACAATATGAAAAATATATATATGTATAACTGTATCACTTTGCTGTACACCAGAAACTAACACAACATTGTAAATCAACTCTACTTCAATAAAAACTGCACTGCTGTGTTATTATAAATGATAGCCTAGTATAATATATAACATATATTAAAAATGGCATAAGCAGGAGTTCAAAGATGTGTAATCTTTCCTTCCTCAGACTTCCCTTCTGCTGTACTACTTAGGCAAGCAGCAAAAAAAGTGGTAGGAAAACCTTTTCCTCACTTCTCCCTCCCTTAGAGTAAGAGGCCCTCTTGCCTTGCAGGTCTCACTGGTCCTCTGGTGTGTGTGTGAGCACCCAGCTCTGGTGTCAGGGCTAACAGTCTGCATAGAACACACCTGGCATCTGGTATGTAGGTGCAGCTTCTCAGTGAAAGATTCTCTCTCTCCTGAATTATCCTATTTTCATAACAATTTACATATTTTAATTATCTGATAAACGTGTAGATTTTTTATTGGATAATATGTAAAAATATTAAAGAAGAAAAAATGAAAAATTAAAATCACCCCAATATTCACTGCAACACTGTTTACAATAGCCAAGACATGGAAGCAACCTAAATGTCCACTGACAGAGGAATGGATAAAGAAGATATAGCACATATATACAATGGAATATTACTCAGCCATTAAAAAGAATGAAATAGTGTCATTTGCAGCAACATGGATGGACATAGATATTGTCATACTGAGTGAAGTAAGTCAGACAGAGAAAGAGAAATATCGTATGATATTGCTTACATGTGGAATCTAAAAAGAAAATGATACAAATGAACTTATTTACAAAACAGAAACAGACTCACAGACTTAGAGAACAAAATTATGGTTACTGGTTGGAGGAGGGATAGTTAGGGAGTTTGGGATTGACATGTACACACTGCTATATTTAAAATAGGGCTTTCCTGGTGGCGCAGTGGTTGAGAATCTGCCTGCCAATGCAGGGGACACGGGTTCAAGCCCTGGTCTGGGAAGATCCCACATGCTGCGGAGCAACTGGGCCCGTGAGCCACAATTACTGAGCCTGTGCGTCTGGAACCTGTGCTCTGCAACAAGAGAGGCCGCGATAGTGAGAGGCCCGTGCACCGCGATGAAGACTAGCTCCCGCTTGCCACAACTAGAGAAAGCCCTCGCACAGAAATGAAGACCCAACACAGCCATAAATAAATAAATTTAAAAATGGTCCACATCAAAAAAATCTTTAAAATAAATAACCATCAAGGAAAAAAAAAATCTCATCCCTCAACAATAACTACTTGTAATGATTTGGTGTACATCCTTCCAGACATTTTTCTGCACATATGTGTCTGAATATACATATATAACTTATTTAACCCAATTTTGATCACATTGCCTATACATTTTATCATCTGCCTTTTTCCTGAGTTACCAATATAGTACGTATTTACTGCTCTGTCAAAAAGTATATTTGTATATGTAATTTGTAATAGCTACATATCGTGTCATTGTCTTAATGACCATCATTTATTTAACCATTTAAAATACTGTTGGTCACTTAGGTTGTTTCTAATTTGTTGTAATTATAAACAATCCCAAGATAAATACTGTTGAGGCTAAATTTTGACAGATTGTCATTTAAAATAATATTTATTATATGGGCATATTTTTTTCTACTTACAAAATTAAGGTTTCTTATTGGTGGTAGTTCTCTAATACTTCTTTCTTACTTCAGTTCTTTCTCCCTTGGTGTCTTGCTTTTTTCTTTTCCTGAATGCCTTGAGCCAATAATGTGCCCATCTCTGCCTCCTTTCCCCTCATTTGCTAGTTATTCTCTTTATTTGAAAAGCGATAACATCAAAATGAATAAGGAGAGATAGATTCTCTACCACTATTGCTTCCTGTCCTTTTTAATCTATTTATTTCACATTCTCTTTTCCTCCTTGCCTGTTTAATTCAAGGCTATCCTTTCACATGGCTGGCCACCTGGAGGACCAGCTAAGCAATATGGTAACCGTGGCCAGTGGACAAGACACAACAATGCCACTGATCACCACCACCAAGGTGTTTTATCTCCATTGATATCATTTGTGCTTCTGAAAGAAAAAAAAAAGAACAAAAAAGACTAAACAATCCAAAATTGGCTAAGAAAGAGTCATATGCTTTTAACTATTAATGAACCTTTGAAAATTATTATTTCAACGGTCTTCCTGGGAGTGAAATGTTTTCCATGTGTGGGATTGCCTAAGTCATCCTGGTAGTGCCTGCAATCTGGAATAGTTGTTTGGTATCTCTGGCTCCATGACTTTTCCAACTTTTTTCTAACATCTCCAGAAAGCACTCAAGTCCTGAAATTTTATTTTTCTGAATTTTAATGAACAATGTGGCAGCTGATGAAAACTCTGACCTGTGTGGATGGTCTGGTGTCATGCATGATTGCAAAGTTGCCCTCTTGCCTTCCTTTCTCTTCTTCTGGTTGTTTGTCTTGCCTAAGGCCGTCTCTTTTTCAGAAGGCATTAAGCTTATATCACATATGGGATGGCAACATCAAATTCATGCAGCTGTGAAAGATTATAAGTGAGAGAATGGTGGGGTGGGGGAAGGTGGGGAAACCACGACGCCTGGTTAATAGTTTCCTCAGGAATGTTTCAGCAAACAACAAGATGGTGGTCTTCCCTGCTTCCCTTTCTGCTGTCCTTACTTAGAAGATGAAGAAGTGAGTGTGTGTGTGGTGTGGGGTGTGTGTGTGTGTGAGAGAGAGAGAGAGAGAGACAGGATGCAGGCATGGGATTCTGTCTTAAAGTTCGTGAAGCCCTACGACAACAGGTGTTACCTCTGTCACATTCCAAAGTCAGGTGCTCCCTCAGCCTCCTAGGCTGCCATTTAAGTACTGATTTAGGGACCTTAGCTGACCACCTACTCCTGGTCTCCGAGAGGTCAGAAAGGCCACAAAAGAAGCTGACCATCAGAGGTAGGATTTCTCTGGTGGGAGCTATGCTGTGGTTCCCACTCCCACCCTTCATGGAAGAGGGATGACGATGTCTCTCTTTCCCAGTAAGCTGAGTTTCAAGAGCCCTTGATATGTGACCCCTAAAGTCTGGGGGATGGTGTCTGATCCTCATTAGAAAATCTAAAGGGCTTTGGGCTGGCTGACGTGGTCTGTATTGCAGAGCCAAAGGAAGGTTGCAGTGAGGCGCGGGGACCTGCACAGCGAGAGAGATCGTGGATGGGCCGAGCAGAGTAGGGAAGATGTGATACCACTGAGCCAGGGACCCGCAGGTTGGGGGCCCCGTGGAAGTGTATCCCCCAAAACTCCAGCTAAGCATACCCTGATAGGACCTCTCCCACAGCCAGAAAACACCACCGCAAGATCAATGTCAGTGAAATAAATGTTTTCTGCTCTTTACCTCCCCCATTCTCTTCCCCCCACCACCCGGCGGCTAGTCCCCAAAAGGGTAGAGGAAGCTCGGTGGGTGGAAGGTCAGGAGAAACTGAAAGTGAGGAAATTAAAGAAGCTAATCACAGTTCCCTTCCTCTCCAGGAGGTTCCTGCCTGAAGCAGGTCTGGACTGGCAAAGAGAGAAACAGCTTATAAATGAAATTTAGAGTCTGATTATTACTGGACACACTAAATACTGAAATGAGATAAATTTAGAGATTGAACTGAACAACAGTGGTTTTATTACCTGAGGATGGGCAGATAAACTTCTGTGCCCTACTGGAGATTATTTCTAGGGCAGGGGAAGAGCTAACCATGGAGCAAGTTTAATCCGCCAGTGGGAAAACAGTCACCTGTGATTTGACAATGCAGGTGGTACTCTTTCAACATACACGTTTCATTACTTATTCAAAAACAAACCTGAACCTTAAATAAACATTAAGATGTTTGTCTTTAATTATGAGAAGGCCATAACTTATGTACCAAATTGTAACTCTGCTATAAAGAGTGAAATAATTCCACAATTATAATAAATAATAAACCTTGCCAAAATATTATATCAATCACAACATTATGTAAACATATACGCAAAATTAGAGTCCACCCACCCCTGAGTGGCGAAGCTACTGTCTAAAGTCTAGCTTAAGCTTTTATTATCAGAGTGTTCTTCCCTTTTGTGAGGAAATGGCCCAAAGCAACCACTCTTGATCGAGGCAAAAGATCAGGTAATTACTGGGGCAAGAGAAACTCAGTGACATAAGACAACAGTCTTTTATTATCCCTCTTGCGACTGGGGTCAGCTGGGGTCCATGGGTCTAGCCTGGGCTCGTGGGCAGCTCCCTCACCTGCACTGGGCTGGCCCCCCCGTCTGTGGGTCGGTGACGGGTCTGCTCACCCCAGCTGGGCTCCGCTCTTCAGGTCTGGGAAGGAGCTGGAGCAGCTCTGCTCTATTTCTCATCCTCCTCCTGGGACCAGAGGGCTGATCGGGCTGTCTTCTTCTCATGGTGACAGCAGAGGCTTGAAACCGGCACATTGTCACTTCTGTCCACGTGCCCTTGGCCAGAGCAAGTCACATGTCTGAGTTCGACGTCAAGGGGCAGAGATGTACACTTTATCTGTAATGGGGCCACAGCAAGGGTACAGAGGCAGGAAGTGATAAATAATTGGAGCCCCGAATCCCATAGATAGATCCCTGAAAAAAGATGAAGGTCTAGGATGAAACATTGCACATCGGGGGCCAGTGACACCTACTCTTTCTGCCTTGTTTGTACCTTCAGTCCAGACCTGTCTTGGGTGCAGTAGGTCATGAAAGGAGTGAGGGGGTATTTGTGGTGAGCCCGCCCACGGGGTGAAGGTACAACGATGTTTTCTTTGCCCTTTCAAAGGGGAGTTAGGACTCAGGAGCCAGCTTTGTAATTCAGGTCAAAATGCCTTAACATTTCCTGTTTTGAAAGTCTTTATCTGTCCCCTTATTGTGATTATTAGAAAATCCCTGAAATAATAGTCCTAGGAGCTTATCTAGGGGCTGAGGGAACTGTACTTCATCCTCAGAAGAAGAACCTGAGAAGACTCAGTGGATGGTGGCAGCTTCTCAGGGGCAAGAAAAGCTGGCTGAGCCCCAGGACCCTCTCCAGGGAAGCAAAAAAAGGAAACTATTATTTCCTGATTCCCACTGCATTCCAGGAACTATGCTAGATGTTTTTGTGGAGCATCTGCTTTCATCTTCACCAAAAGAATACTGTATGTAGTCATTCATATCCCCACTTAATAAATGGGGGGCATTAATCATGGGGGGGGGAGAATAAATGTGGGAATTGATGCAAAAAGAAGTGAGTGACCTTCCCAAGGTCAGACAGCTAGTGTCTGGCTGAGGCAAGTGGGTGAGGAGATCTCTGTTGCATCCATCATGGCAACTTGAACCTGAGATGAGGGATCCCTTGTAGAAAGGGTCCCTTACCACCCCCAGGGCTCCAGGCTTACACACTTACCCTACTTTCCACACTCTTACTGAGACCGAGGAGAGTGCCCAGTGGGACAGAGAGGGACCTTCTCAAGATGAGGCATGTGCTGGGGGTTGATTGGACCACCTGCCTGAGCCTCCTATGTAATGCTTCCAGAAATACCTAGCTTTCTAATCGTTATGAAAGCTTGCCTTGTCTCTTAAACTAACGTTCCCTGCCCCCCAGAATGAAAAAGTCAAATCCATATCTGGTTTATTTTTCAGTGATAGAGTAACTAACTCTGCCTTTCTAAGATGGCAAACAACTTTTCTATGTGATTCCTGCCTGTGGAAGGACCAGAGGTATGCTCCCCTTGGGCCCTAGCCTTCATTAGTTTCCAAGAAATAAAAACACATGCTCTGCATCTCACTGTCATCTTTTCCTAGGCTAAATGCAGGAGAGTGTTGCCATGGCAACTGAAGCAGAATTTAGGACATAGAGGATATTTTGGCCCTGCTGGATCATTGACCAAAAGCTATGCCATGTGATTGTGACAGTGTCATGTCTGCCCATTCAGGCTGTGGCTGCATGCCTCCCTCTCAAATTTAAGAGCATTTGGGTTAATAATTTTCTCTTCTCTTATACTTATCCCTAACTCTTGGTACCTTGCTTCACATCCAACTCACCAATCTGGGTACAATTTTCTGTATTCAAATGTCTGGTTGCCAGGTCAGCAGCAGAGGAAAACATGTATGGTCATCCCTCGGTATCTGAGGGGGATTGTTTCCAGGACCCCACAGTTACCCCATCTTAAACCTATTAAATCAGAACTTTCATTTTGGCAAGATTACCAGGAGATTCAAATGAATGCTAAAATTTGAGAAACTGCCCTCTGTACTACCTCTTGACCTGAGGATGTTTCATACCTCCCAGGCATTTGGGGGACCCCAGGAATTCTTGGTACAGCTCATACCCCAATCATACATAGCACTTCCTGTGAATGGGTAATTTTTCAACCAAATCCAGAATATGAAAAAAAAAATGACTTGGACCCACATTTGGCTCTGCTGGTACTACAACCAGCACTTGTGTGACTTTACCGCTGCCTTGTGTGCTGTTACTTCTGTTACAAATGCCCCTTTGTATCAGTTATCATCGCTGCATACCAAATTACTGCAAAACATAGTGCCTGCAAACAGCAAGTATTTGTTTTCTCACAGTTTCTGGGGGTCAGGAAAAGCTAGTAGAGAGTAGCTGGCTTGTGCCTCTCAGTCAAGGTCTAGGGTTGCTAGATTTAGCACATAAAAGTACAGGCTGCCCAGCTAAATTTGAATATTAGATGAACAATGGATAATCTTTTAGTTCCAGTCCCATTCAACATTTGAGACATACATAAAATTTTAAAAAGTCATTTGTGGCAAGTCTGTCTAGGTCTTGCTGGAAGTTACTGTCAATCTCTTGACCATGACTGTTGTCACCCAGAAGTATTGCAGCAATCAGTGCGGTGGTTAATTTTATGTGTCAACTTGACTGGCACAGATACTTGGTCAGTCATTATTCTGGGTGTGCCTATGAGGGTGTTTTTGAATGTGATTAAAGTCTAATGTGGGTGGGCCTCATCCAAACAGTTGAAGTCCTGAAAAGGCTGACCCTCCCATGAGTGAGGGGGACTCCTTCTGCCTGATTGCCTTGAGCTGCTACAGCAGTCTTTTCCTGACTTTAGACTTGAACTAAAATATTGGCTTTTCTTGGGTCAGCCTACTAGCTTTTGCACTAGAACTTAACATCATTTGTTCTCCTGGTTCTCAGGACTGGAAGTACAGGATCCATTCCTCTGGGTCTCCAGCTTGCTGATGGCAAATTTTGGGACTTCTCAGCCTCCATAATCACATGAGCTGATTCATTCAATAAATCTCTCTCTCTACACACACACACACACACACACACACTCTATTGGTTCTCTTTTGCTGGAGACCTCTGAGCAATCCACTCTAAGTGCTTCTAAGCACTCTCCCATGGTTGTTTGGTTGTAATCTTTGGGACTTCACCAAGTGAAGCTGGCAGGCTGACCCAAGAACAGTCAATGTTTTAGCTCAAGTCTAAAGGCAGGAAAAGACTCCACAGAGCCTCCTCATGACATGGCAACTGGCCTAGTACTGGGTGAGCCATCCATGAAAGAACAAGAGAGAGTACATCCAGTAGGAAAGCCAGTCTTCTTGTAACCTGATCTTGGAAGTGGTATCTCACATCCCAATACTTCTGCCATATTCTATTCACAAATCACTAAGTCCAGTCCACATGCAAAGGCAGAGATTACACAAGGATGTGAAAGCCAGGAGGCAGGAATCACTGGGGGCCATGTTAGAGGCCACCTGCCCTATCCTAACGTCTTCCCACCAGCATGGATATAGGGTTAGAGGAGGACATAGACCCTCTAATTTGCAATTTGTATTTCAGAAGCTGATAAAAGTTACAAGAAGATGGTGAAGTCTGAACCTCACTCATAAAGATGATGGTCATTTCAATGATATGGAGATGGTGCAAAGATCACTAGGAAAATGGATTCAGCAGTTCAGCTTAATGCTGTCAGGAGGGTCCTGTGAGGTCTGGAGGTGCCTGCCCAGGGGTCTGCTGCCTAGCAGCTCAGCCCCTGGCTTCACCTCTAGGAGTTTCTGTTGAGTTTCACTCAGATTTCTATATAGACTTCCTGGTTTTCTCAATCTTGCTAAAATTACATGCTAGAATTGAAAGAGAAATGTCCCAATAGTACTTTATTTAGCATTTTACAAACAAAGTGTCTTTAGAGAGTTGAAGAAGTAGGATCATGGATGGGGAGGAGGATGTATTCTAGAAAAATCATCCAGAAAGGATTCTTCTTTTAAAGGGCATTCCCAGAGCACATTCCCACAGAGAGAGAAGTGATTCCTTTCCTTCCATTCTGCCTGACCCCTCCCTGCTCACAGAGAGAGGAGTCACGGATGTTATTGCACCAGAGACCAGTTCAATTCTAAATCCAATCATGTTCGGAGCATTTTATGGTAGGGGAAAATGGGATCAAATATAAAGGGAAAGAAAATGGTAATAATGAAGGGCTTTGAGCCAAAAGCACCATTAAAATAAGAATATGAAATAAAATACATTTAACCATCTTAAGGCCTTTTTGTTTTTGTTGTTGTTGGTTTTTTAAAACTGTGTTATGCAAACATTAGGAAAATTATTTTCACAGAACTCAGCTTCATTTGAGGCAGCCATGTAGAGCCAACTCCTAATAATTATAAAGCAATCACAAAAATAAAGCTAATTCCATGGCAGCCTATCAACTTAAATTCTTGCAAAACAAAATGTCTTTCCAAAGTTTCCATTAAGCATGGGCTGGCCTTGTAAGCATATATGTATTAGATTAAAAAAAATAGAGTAGAAACAATTGAACTAAGTGGTTTTTACATTGAGTTCTCAGAGTATTTTCTACATAGTATAACATCATCTGTATCCCCAAAGTAGTCTATTCATTTAAGTTTAATAAGATAAAATTGGAACCAGGTTCAATATGAAGGTATCCCCAGCAATCTGAGAAGTTTCCTTTTACTTAGGTTACAAAATTTGGATAACATCCCTTGTTTAAATTTATTGCAGAAACAAGGCTTATTGAAGACTTCTCTTTTAACCCCCTGCAATTCCTATAGAAAGAAGACATTTTTGGGGGGTTAAGTGTATAGATGGTTAGGCTGAGCACACTAGCATTAGCAGTTTTGAAAGGGGCTTTGGTTCTTGAAAGGCAAGAAGAAAAAATAGGACTAGTTTTTCTCTGAGTTGTATGCAGCTTATCATGTTTTGTCAGTATCTCAGGATCTCTCTCTTTTAGCCCCAAGTCAACTTAGCAGTTTTTAAAATATTAATTAAGCATTCAATTCAAAATATATTTATTGTGTTAGAGGCAGTGTTCTAGAAACAACAGAATAAGGAGATGACTATGAAGCCATGTTTGCCTTCTAGGAACTTTCCAGCAAGTGTGCCAGATGTGACCATCAATAACTTTGTTGACACACTCATTTATGTCCCAGGCACTGTTCCTGGTGCTTTGTGGGAAATGACTCAGTTCATCCCTGCAACAGTTGTAATTCCTACAACTTATATGAGGTAAATTCCACTATTGTCCTCATTTTATGGGCGAGGTAACCAAGGCTAATATAGATGTTAAGAATTTTTTCTAAGGTAAAACACATGGGTTGTGGTATAGACAGTGCTGTGGGCTGAACTGTATCCCTCCAAAACTCATATGTTGAAGTCCTGACCCCCAGTACCTCAGAATGTGACCGTAGTTGGAGATAGGGCCTTTTAAAAGATACTTAAGTTAAAATGAGGTTATTATGTGGGCCCTAATCTGATATGACTAGTGTCCTTATAAAGAGGAAGTTTGGACACAGACAGGTAAGAAAGGGAAGACCATGTGAGGGCATAGGGAGAAGATGGCCATCTACAAGCCAAGGAGAGAGGAGAAATCAATGCTGCTGACAGCTTGATCTCAGATTTCTAGCCCCTAGAACCATGAGGAGATAAATTTTTATTGTTTAAGCCACGGAGACTATGGTAATTTTATGGCAGCCCTAGGAAATGAATGCAGACAGGATTCAGACCCAGACTGGCTAGTGTAAGTATACACACTCTTTACCATGCAGAGCTTGGCGATATTGCCAAGCTTTTAATTTAAGAACAACATAGGAGAGGTGCAAGCACATGGCAGTAGAGATTCAAAGGATGGAGCCATCATCTCTCCGATGGCTGAAAAAAAAATGCACCTATATGAAGAGGCACTTGAGGTGGTCCTTGAAGGTGGGCAGGATTTGGACAGATTGTGACAGCTGGGAGAAGGCATCTTAAGTGGCACAAACAGATGGACCAAGAGTGCTGTAGTCAGAAAGCTTGGGGTACACTTGTCAAACCAGGAGCTGCTCTGGCCTCATGGAGTGTTGGGGACAATAAGTTAAGATCAAGTTGTTCTTAATCTTTTTTTTTTTGTACCTTGTACTTTGGCAATATGGCCAAGTCTATGGATTCCCTTTGCAGATTAATGTTTTTAATTGCATTAAAAAATACCAGAATTTGTGTTTAAAAACAGTTATCGAAATAAATATTAAAAAGTTAGGATATATGATAAAAAATACCTGTGCTTCTGGATTAATGCATTCAGTGACTGGATCTAGTGGCAAGTCTAAGAACTACCATAATTTTGAAGTAATCATGAGCATGTGTGATATTTTGAGATGTCTGTCATACTGGCAGTGTGATTGGAAAAGATCTATAATTTCTACTGATAACAAAATCATAGGTACTGTAGCACTTACTGTGCTTTTTTGCCTACATTCACAATCAAAAGAGATGCCAAATTTCAGTTAGAGATTAGTAAAAATGAAGATTTCTTTTTTCCATCCAGATGCACAGACCCCTGACCTCGAGTAATGGTTTTTAAGCTCTCTGGGTTTCTTCACTCTTTCTAGAATTTGACACAAGTTGTAGGTCTTTCCACATGCTCTCTTCTGGAAAAAAAAAAAAAAAAGTACATCCACATGTAAACCCAATTTAGTCTACAATTTGAGGAGATAAGTGAACTGCAAGTCTAGAAGGGTACCAGACTAGAAAGACATGTTTGGACTATATTGTATATTGTAGAGGATCATGAATAACAAGACTTTCTACTGAAATTGGTAGCTAAAGGTAGATAATTGGAGGGTTTTCAGTACCAAAATAATGCAATTGGAGATGTGCTCTTGGAAGACTTATCAAACTATTTCTTGAAAAGTCAAATAATCTCTTCTTGATGGTCCCTTAATTAGATTTTACAAATGTACAAATCTTTTACTTTTAAATACCTGCTAATAATGCACTTTTCATATAATTCCTTAGTAATGCAATTTTCTTGCTTACTAACTTTGTGAAGGTGAATCAATAGTAGAAGAAGCTCCTGCAGAGCCTGCATCAAAAGCATTGGTGACCATCGTCTCAGGTGCTGCGTTCACGGTGATGACTGAGCACTGAGCCATTGATCAACTGCCAAGTATTCAATCCAATTTAGTTGTTAAAACGCCTGGAACAACCAGGCAAGTGCCACTACAAATGCTTAACCACAGAGCTGGCTAAACCACTCATCCATCAATTGATTTTTTAGCCCATATGACAGCTGGGAAACCTAAGAATAATCTCCTGACAGTTCATTCATTGGCATTCCACAGACGCAGCTGCTTAGGTGAGAGTGACTTCCTTTTCTCCCTGGTGTCATCTGTAGCACTGCTCAGGATCCATTGCAACACTCCTGGAGGAGGTAGTGGTCACAGACTCCAAGGGAGAGTGGTGGTCCACAGGGACCCTTCAAAACTCATGCTCCTAGGGTTCAGCCTTAGAGAGCACTAATGGTCAAAGAAACACAGTCTTGTGGCAATCAGCCAAACCCTTGACTTGCACTTTTCAAAAGCCAAATGCGGATCCATGGCAACTCGAGTAGGAAGCCTCTGACTTCTGTTTATGTCCACCACACTCTGCACAGATTCTTGTGTAAGTGTCCCCACAGTCTTTCACAAAAACTCTCTCAATTACCAGGCCAGCCCTGCTTTCATTCCCACTTTCCTCTTCCTCGTTCTTCATTTATTTATCATGTAGGTTAACTAAGCCTTTCTCTAGCAAAGAGGAATACTTCCTCTTTCAAAGGAGAATGAAAGGAGGGGAGATAGAATATGTGCTGGTGTTTGCAGGACTCTCTTTGGAGTTCTGGTGGATGAGGAAGCTGTGGACAAGCTGTGTTAATTGTTTTTGTCCTGCCTCACAGACAAAGTCTGAAGACTGCTTTAAGTTGAAGGAAGTCTTAGCCGCCATCAATTTACAGATGAGAGGGTTTCAGAGACCTGAAGTGACTTCCCTGACTCTTTTGGCAGTAAATGACAGAAAACCTTAAACAGGCATGAGTCAGAGAAGGAAATGTGTTGGCTTTTGTTACTGGAAAACCCTGGGATAACATCATCTTCAGGAGCAGGTGGATTCAGGTGTTCACATGATATTGCCAAAGTATCTTGTTTTATCTTTCTATTCTCTGTTGACCTTATTCCTGGGTACCTTCTTCCTAAGTGGTAACAAATTTGCTTTGCAACAGCTCCAAGTTACAGCCTCAGCAGAGAGAATGTTTCATCCCTCAACGTTCCAGGTAAAGTTCCAGGGAGTATGCGTTTGATCCAGAGTAGGTCATGCGCTCATCTCTGAAGCAACTTCTCTGGCTGTGATTGGCTGTACCTAATTCTTGTTCTTAACACTGGAACTGGGGTGAACTGAGAGTGTGTGCTTTGGAAAGAGACGGGTAGTTCACCAAAGAAAACAAGATGCTCTTAGTAGACAAAGGGTTGAAAGATATTTGGAAATAAGGAAAAGAAAAATGCCCAAAGCTGTAAAGGCTAGCTGCTGGCAGAGAATTGCTGCCAGAACAAGATGCTGCAAGCACCCCTTGGTGCAGTTAGTTACTCTTCTCTTATGGTCTCTGATAGCCCCTGGCAAGATGGCTGAAGTAACTGAGGACTTCTGTAGAACTCTCAGGATTAACCCTTTCAAATGCTGAACCTCTGTGTGGTTCAGCCTGCCAGTCTGACCCCGTCTGCGACCAGAAGCCTAGCTGGGAACCTGGGATTCCTCTGTCCCCACCTGCATGATGTTGCTAGATCATCTGCCTGGGACCTATTTCCTGCCTTATTCTTTCCAGGCATCTCCCAGGTATTGGGTTTCACTTCATTGTTTTCCTGGACACAATGCTTGTTCTGTTTGGCGCTCCACCTATTCCATGTTTTGCTTCTAAAAACAGTGTCATCTGTCCTGCTTGAGCAGTTTGGTTCTCCTTATATTTCAACATCTGCCTTGAATTGAACTACTTTTCTGCACTGTTGATTGAATTGAGATGTAATTTATGAAGATCATGGTGGCTGCCACTTTTGTCCCCAGAGTTGCCCCCACATAGCTTTCTACCCCTGGGAACTAATGTCAACATCCGTCTGCTACACAGAACTCATTCATTTAACAAACACAATCAATTTTGCTTTAGAGCCCCATAATTGTGTTAAAAAACCCTCAAATTCTCAAAAATAAAAACTCCTTACTGTGACTTCCAAGGCATCTGAGTATCTTTCTAATTTTATTTTGTACTAGTGTGTTAGTTACTGCTGTATAATATCCACCACATTTCAATGACATACAATAATAAGCATTCATTCAACACCTGTAGGTTGGCTGGAGCTTGCTAATCTAGGCTGGGCTTGGGTGAACTTAGCTCCAAGCTGTAGATTGTGTCTAGATCTACTCAATGTCTCGAATCCTCCTTAGACCAGGAGCCATCCTAAGCATGTTATTCTTATGGTGAAATGCTCGAGTATAAAAGGACAAGCACAACTGCATGAGAAAATTTCAAATCTTTGGTCGTGTCATGTCAGCTAAATATCATTGGTCAAAAGCAAGCCATATGACCAAGATGTAAATCAAGTGACAGCAAAATATACTCCTCCCATGGAGATGGGGTAGGGGAAATCAATATTTTCTAAATACAATCTAATGTACTATACTACCCTTCTGCCTTCTGACTACACTCCAGCAATTCTGGCTCTCTTTCTGTTATTTGAACTCACTAAACTCATTCCTGCCTCAAGGCCTTTGCACTTATTTTCCCTTTGCCTTTTTAAAATGCTTGTTCCTTTTTTCCAGCCAGGACTTACTTCAAATGCTACCTGTTCAGAGAGAACTTCCCTGACTAGCTTCCTCTGTCAGCATTACTTTCTCTTAAATAACCCTTTTATATTTTTATCTTAGCACTTGCCATGTCTAAAATTACCTTTTAATTTCCTGTCTTCCCCTGCCCCAACCCTCTCCTCACCCCATCTCCTGGCTGCTGACATACACACAAAAATGTAATCTCTCTGAATACAGTCTTGTTCATACTCTACTCTCAGTGCTAGTATATCACCTGGTCCTTAGAAAGCTTGCAGTAAATATTTGTTGAATAAACAAATGACTGCTAAAAATAGTAAAAATAATTGATCAAAACTGACAAAATCAAGCTTAAATTCTTCCTTCCCTGTTCTTTGTTTTGTACACTCAGATACTTCTATCTCTGTTACTTCTTTCAAACTTGACTTTGTGGGTCATTTCTGCTTATAGTTAAATCCACAACCACCAGAGTTAAGCAGAAGAGCATGATGACAGTTGAGCATCAGATCCTCAAACCAAGAAGCTGTGCACTCTATGATGCTCAAAGGACAACTAAGCTAGGGGTCTTGGTTTACAATCAAAATAGCTTTATAAAATAGACACGATACAGTGTCTATGTGTGAATTAGAAAAAGTACCACCTCTTGGCAAGATGGATAGGATGGATGACATAGTAAGCTGATCATGTCTCTGAGCTGAAACAAAAGTGTCCCTTCCTCTGGTTAAAATTGCCTTGTACAAGGGCACACAGCTTGGCACATGGAGCATAAACTGGATTTCAGCTGTCCTTACCCTCCACTGCTGGATGCCTTTGTGCTGTGCCCAAACTGAGCAACTGTATTTAGTTGCTTGGAGTCCATGTATTTCAAATCATATATTTTTTTTTTTTGGTTGCTAATGAAAATAGTATTATATTTCTAAAAATTTTAAATTCCACTTGTTCATTGCTGGTATTTAGGAAAGTGATTGACTTTTGTACATTAACTTTGTATCCTGCAAGCTTGCTATATTGTTTATGAATTTCAGAAGGTTTTGCCAATTCTTTTGGATTTTCTACATAGACAATCATGTCATCTGTGGAACAAAGACAAGTTTACATCTTTTTTTCCAAATCTGTACACCTTTTATTTCTTGTTCTTGTCTTATTGCATTAGCCAGAACTTCTAGTATGAGTTTGGAAAGGAGTGGTGAGAGGGGACACCCTTGTGTTCTTCCTGATTTTAGTGGGAAAACTTCAAGTTTCTTACCATTAAGTATGATGTTAGATGTAGATTGCTTATAGATATTTGTTACTAAGTTTAGGAAATTCCCTTCTATTCTTAGGTTACTGAGAGTTTTTATAGTGAATGGGTGTTGGATTTTGTCAAATGATTTTTCTGTATCTATTGTTATAATCATGTGATTTTTCTTTTTTAGCCTATTGATGTGATAGATTATATTAATTGATTTTTGAATGTTGAACTGGCCTTGCATACCTGGGATAAATCCCACTTGTCCATGGTGTGTAATTCACTTTATACATTGTTGGATTCATTTTGCTAATATTTTGTTGAGGATTTTTATATCTATGTTCATGAGAGATATTGGTCTATAGTTTTATTTTATTTGTAATATGTTTGTTTGGCTTTGGTATTAAGGTAATACTGGCCTCATAGAATGAGTTAGGATGTATTTTCTCTGCTTCTATCCTCTGAAAGAGATTGTAGAGAGTTGGTATAATTTCTTCATTAAATGTTTGGTACAATTCACCAGTGAACCTATCTAGATCTGGTGCTTTCTGTTTTGGAAGATTATTAATTATTGATTCAATTTCTTAATAGATATAGGCATACTGCAGAGATACTGGCAGTTCTGTTCTAGACAACTGCAATAAAGTGAATATCACAATAAAGGGAGTCACACAAATTGTTTGGTTTCCCAGTGCATGTAAAAGTTTACACTATACTCTAGTCTATTAAGTGTGCAATAGCATTATGTCTAAAAAAAAATGAACATATCTGAATTTAAAAAATTTTATTGCTAAAAATGCTAACCATCATTTGAGTCTTCAGTGAGTTGTAGTAATAACATCAAAGATCACTGATCGCAGATCATCATAACAAATATAATAACAATGAAAAAGTTTGAAATATTGTGAGAATTACCAAACAGTGAGACAGAGACATGAAGCGAGCAAATGCTGTTGGAAAAGTGGTGGTGATAGGTTGCCACAAACCTTCAATTTGGTAAAAAAACAAACAAACCCCTACAATCTGTGAAGTGCAATAAAGCAAATCACAATTGGCCTGTATAGGCCTACTCAGATTGTCTATTCAAATCATATTTCTTAATTAATGAATTTCATTAAAACAAATCAGGGTAGGAAATCCCATGCTATAAGAAAATTTTCTGCTTTTGTTGAGTTCTTACTATGTGCTAGACAGTGTGTTAAGTGCCATGCATACAGAAACTAGAAAGATCATGGTACTTGACCCAGGAATTTTAGAGTGTGTTGAAGAAAATGTGCAAGAAATTACTTATAATTAATTAATTATAGTTCTGACAGTACAATAGCACAATAGAAAAGCACAGAGTGCCTTAAGAAGGGGATTTAAATTAGACAAGATTAAAGGACTTTCAGAGGAATTTCCAATCTGCTTGATGGACCCTACTCACCCAGCCAGAGTCAAGCTACAAATCCCCAGCACCTAGCACCATGGCCTCTGATTGCTAGCATCCTGGGATGCTCACCATGAAGACTAGACCCCATGCCACTTGCCTGCCCCGGCTCATCTCAGACATGTACACAAGATCTCCTAGAAAGCAGGCCAGTCTCTCCAGGCAGCTGGCTGCCTCCATTTAAGAACTCTGCTTCATTTCCTCTGGCCTGCATTGCATGGCTAAACCCCCCTGAGTAATGGTGTCATTGCACAGGTAAGAAAAGGCAGCACATGCCCTCTAATCAGAGCATAAGTCCTATGAGCAGGAATCACGTCATTTATTTCCTTTTTATCCCACATAGCAGTGGTATTTTCAAGGGTTGGACTACCTGTTGATCGGTGTTGAGGTCGTGCCCAAGGTTTGGGATCTTCGTTGGGTTGGTGGGCCTGTAAGTCATTGTTCTAAATCAGGTCTTAACAGTGATTCTGAGAAGATCCTCCTTTGGGTTCCCAAAGTACCTGTGAAATCTTCCTCTTTCTTATTCATTTTTGCATTTCCAGAATAAAGTACTTAGTAGATTGATACATGCCCAGACATTTCTACTCTGCTCTGTAATCCTGAGATGGGAAGACAGAGGGTTCCCTCTTCCAATCTCCTCAGTTTTGAATGTCCCATCTCCTCTCTTTTCTTCTCTCAATCCTAGGGGTGGTAACTGCTTCCCGAAATTTCTAGTATCTGGTTACCCGAGCAACCTCTTTTTGTTCTTTCACTCTTCCAATAATTTCATAACCCAGTTTTTGTATTAAGTCCACTCTTTCAAACACTTAGTATGGTTTCTGCATTTCTAATTGGACCTTGACCAATAAAAAAAGCTAAAATATATGTGTTTCGATCTCAACTGAACTTGATCTCTCTATGTGAAGCAGCTGTTGTGTAAAGAAGTTTTGGGGGGAGGAATGGATTCTGGTTGCAGCTCAGCCACTATTTCACAGTTTGACCTTAGGCCAACCACTTCACCTCTGTGGGTCTCCATTTATTTACCTGCAAAATGAGGAATTGTACTCCATTACATCCAGGGTTTCTTCTACCATAACATTTTATGATTCTGTGGTTTAATCATTTCAACCTCACCTCAAATTTCATGTCAGCAGTCCACTAGATCTTCCAATTCTATATTTAGTGGATCTCTTTATACCTCTTAACTAACTTTAGAAAATTCTCTCTTACAGACATTGTTTTCCTCTCTGAGAGCAACCTCCTTGTAGCTTAATTCCAATTAAGTTATCTCTTGGTTAGACTGATTTGCTCAAGGAAGGATAATTTAACTATCCTAGACAAAATTACACCTTTCTTTATAAGGCAGCTTAAGGATGACCTTGCCTCACATCTTGGCTCAATGAACTCCTAAACTATTCTCCAACCCTGAGTTTTGTGCTAAACAACTTTCGTAGTGTGAAGAGTGTGAAACTGCACGTTTTAGCTATTATCACTGGCAAGTCAATATTCAGTCTGCATACTCTTCTTGACATGGAGCAATAATAACAGTAATAAAAGGAATAGACCAAACGTGTAACAGATGCCCAAGTGCAAATTGAGGTGAATGAGTGTGGGTAAGGAACTGTCATCACCTACATCACAAACATACACAGCTGGTATCTGAGACATAGTTTATATGGAAATGTGGAGCACACCCTGAACCTTGAGTATTGAAATAAAGAAGTATTGTATTTTAATGTTGGTGAAACCAACGATACACTCAGGGTAAGCCCACTCCAGTTTCAAGCACGTATCCCTTTTAGAACTTGGTTCATCTCCGTGCCAAATTGGCTTAGTTCTTATACTTAGGGAACAGTGCCAGAATCTTGAGCCAAAAAAGCTGAAACAGTTGGTTCTGTGGTCCTAATCAATGGACAACAAGCTTCAGTGAGATGACATGAGCCTTCCACTGGAGCCACAGCAACTGCTATGTTAGAGACTGAAATTATTGCCAAGGGGATGACAAAGAAGAGAACTACAGAATATAGCATTAGATAATATTGGTGATTTGTTTCCAGGCACTCTATAGTCATTCTTTTTCATTGATTAATGACTCTGATCTCTAGGAAATAACAATGGAAGAATGTCAGCTTTTTGGTGTCCAATGTAAGACTCTCAAACTGTGTTTTAAGTGGGATCCATCCATTGTCCTGAGAGGCAATAGATGAGGATTTCCACATACTCACCAAGAAGCCTAATCTTTCTCATCTCTGGGCTGAGAATCAATACCACTAGCCTTTTAAGGGGTTCTTTAAGAGCCAGTTGACTCCTTTGACAGCTATCATGGATTGGGGAAAGTGTCAAAAGGAAGGGGGACTTGCGTTTAGATGCCAAATACTGAGAGATATTTTCCAGCTTTTGATCCATGAGAAGAGACAATGCCTCATGTCATCATGTCTACTGTCATTTTAGAGACAGACGTCTTGATTCCTTCCATTTACGTGCTCATTTTACAATTATTTTCCTTTCAAACTTCTCAGAGAAGTTTCTATCTACCCAGCAAGTCCTTCCACAAGGCATTTTATTGGGAAAGATCCTAGAGTTCATTGACATCAAATACTGTGAAAGGCATTAATGGCATTAGTAGCCCTGGTTTTATTTAAATGGTGCACATCTGAGTGATTGTCTAGTGGCCCATGAGGTGGATCGTAGTAACCCTCACTGGATGCCATTCTCAGGTCCAGACGATATTGTTCAGCAAGTAAAGTTTATCTTCTGTCTATTGGCCTTCTTTTCTTTTTTTCACTTAAGGGATCTCTTATCTCCTTTCCTTTTCTCTCAGTCTGGTATCCACATTTTCATTCTCTCTTTAAAAATCTCCTTTCCATAATGGATCTATCAAAGTCATTTACATTGAGTTATGTAGGGCAGATGAGACTTATTTAATGTGTTCATTCTCATAATCAGTTAAGATAAAAGATAAGAAAGCATGACAGGAGGAAGTACCCACAGTAGTTCACTTTTAAAAGGAAATAAACTCATAAGTGGAAGAAGTAAATGTCTAACTGCAGAATTGAAGACATTAGTGAGTTGGTAGGAACTTTTTAAAACCCCAGAATTATTCTACCTTTGTGATCATCTATTCATGCTTAACCTTGCCCAACTCTGATAGCCCCAACTACAGACATCATAATGAACATCTCCAATTCTAGGAATTTGGTCTTTTGGATGTTCTCTACTCTGGCTTGACAATATGAAAACTGGCAACTCCAGTCAGATGGAGATGGTCCAGTTTTTTAGGGGAAGGTCACTGATCTCATTTTATATATAAATGAAATGCTAAACAAGCATGTAATGAAACAAGTTTTTTTTTTTTTTCTTCCTCTTTAAAGTGTATTTTGTGGAGGAATCTTCTATAATGCCACTGGATGAAAACTTTTCAGGTCCCTGGACTTTTTCAATCAGTCTTAGGTAATAGACATCCTTACAATAACTTTAAGTCATGGAAACAATCTCAGTTCACTAAATCAAAATGTCAAGGAGATATTGATCAAAATTATGGAGCTGATTTACAGTGAAATTAGCTCTGTATTTGCAACTGTAGAGAAAGGTAATTCTTTGAATGTCTCCAAGTGGTCCCATGAAGGTCTACTCCCTGGGCTTTAGGGAAAGAAGGTAATACCCCTCCCCCTACTTTCTTGGGGAATTAGAGACTCAGAATGGCAACAGCTCTTTTTGAAGAAACATCCCCATTCCTTCACACTACGTCCAATTCTTATAGCCTTGATATTGCTGAAGGGGTCAAGAGTGATGGAACTTGTTTTCCATCATTTCTTTGAAAATTATGTATTTGAGTGTTTGTCCCACACTTACTTTGATAAGCTGAATCTATCTTAGCAATACTTTGGTTGAAATTAAGACAGGAATGGTCCCACTCTAACATCCCTTATATTAACAAACTGATATTTCCCCTAGTGTCTTTAATCTGTAAATTGGGGTTGGGTAGGGCCCCACTGATCAGAAATGTTAGATACTCTCTATTCTGTAGCTGCAAACACAGAACCAGTATTTTATGTCCAAACAATGGCTACATGGATTGAGAAAGGCAGTCATTGATTAGACAGCTGTTGGATATCACAGAGACTTGTGATTGCTGCTAATTTATATTTTCCTTTAAGCATTTATGTTCCATGGGGCAGTCTGTAAAGTCTTTATAATCATGTTTCTGTAAGTCTTGTTCTTATTCCCTGGAAAACCAAATATAAGAACTATTTTAGTTATGATCTTGGAGACAGAAGGGTGAATCAAAGATACTCTTCCCACTGCACATGCCAATGAAAAAAGTGCTAAAATTAACCTTGGTCTCTTTCCACCAGTGCATTGTTTCACCAGCCTGTACCTCATTACATTCCATGTCAACATAAGCACATTACTATTCTACTTAACGGCTGCAGTGCTAGGGGTGGTGGTTTTGGTTGAGGGTGAGACAATCATGAAAACCTGCACTGAATGCAAAATGAAATGCAGGAGCATAACTGCCATACTCCATCCTAGTATGTCATTGGTCAACATGAATGTTTCTCTTTCATTCCTCATATCATCTTTTCCCTTTGCAAAGGACCATTTTCTAGAATCTTGCAAATATGTGGCATGATTTTGTGGATTCTCTAAAAATTATTGCAACTTCTTTATGTTGTTTCATACATCTATTGATAAATCTTTTATTAAACTTAGCCTAAAGAAACTGACAAATTCAGTTAACCATCCGAAAGGCTAGATTAGATCATAAAGAAACCAGCATTTATACTCTTATTCAGCAGAACACTTGGTAAAGTCCTTTGTTGATAGTAATATTTGACTTTATCATTGATAAACATAGCTCACCTTAATATGGCTCTATTTTTTTTTACATCTTTATTGAAGTATAATTGCTTACAATGGTGTGTTACTTTCTGCTTTATAACAAAGTGAATCAGTTATACATATACATATGTCCCCATGTCTCTTCCCTCTTGCAGCTCCCTCCCTCTCACCCTCCCTATCCCACCCCTCTAGGTGGTCACAAAGCACCGAGCTGATCTCCCTGTGCTATGCGGTTGCTTCCCACTAGCTATTTATTTTACGTTTGGTAGTGTATATATGTGCATTCCACTCTCTCATTTTCTCCCAGCTTACCCTTCCCCCTCCCAGTATCCTCAAGTCCATTCTCTAGTAACTCTGTATCTTTATTCCCATCTTGCCTCTAGGTTCTTCACGACCATTTTTTTTTTTTTTTAGATTCCATATATATGTGTTAGCATACAGTATTTGTTTTTCTCTTTCTGACTTACTTCACTCTGTATGACACTCTCTAGGTCCATCCACCTCACTACAAATAACTCAGTTTCATTCCTTTTTATGGCTGAGTAATATTCCATTGTATATATGTGCCACATCTTCTTTATCCATTCATCTGTTGATAGACACTTAGGTTACTTCCATGTCCTGACTATTGTAAATAGTGCTGCAGTGAACATTGTGGTCCATGACTATTTTTGAATTATGGTTTTCTCAGGGTATATGTCCAGTAGTGGGATTGCTGGCTCATATGGTAGTTCTATTTTTAGTTTTTTAAGGAACCTTCATACTGTTCTCCACAGTGGCTGTATCAATCTACATTCCCATCAACAGTGCAAGAGAGTTTCCTTTTCTCCACACCCTCTCCAGCATTTATTGTTTATAGATGTTTTGATGATGGCCATTCTGACCGGTGTGAGATGATATCTCACTGTAGTTTTGATTTGCATTTCTCTAATGATTAATGATGTTGAGCATTCTTTCATGTGTCTGTTGGCAATCTGTATATCTTCTTTGGACAAATGTCTATTTAGGCCTTCTGCCCATGTTTGGATTGGGTTGTTTGTTTTTTTAATATTGAGCTGCATAAGCTGCTTGTAAATTTTGGAGATTAACCCTTTGTCATTTGCTTCATTTGCAAATATTTTCTCCATTCTGAGGGTTGTCTTTTCTTCTTGTTTATGGTTTCCTTTGCTATGCAAAAGCTCTTAAATTTCATTAGGTCCCATTTGTTTATTTTTGTTTTTATTTCCATTTCTTTAGGAGGTGGGTCAAAAAGGATCTTGCTATGATTTTTGTCATAGAGTGTTCTGCCTATGTTTTCCTCTAAGGGTTTTATAGTGTCTGGCCTTACGTTTAGGTCTTTAATCCATTTTGAGTTTATTTTTGTGTATGGTGTTAGAGAGTGTTCTGATTTCATTTTTTTACATGTAGCTGTCCAGTTTTCCCAGCACCACTTATTGAAAAGGCTGTCTTTTATCCACTGTGTATTCTTGCCTCCTTTATCAAAGATAAGGTGACCATATATGCATGGGTTTACCTCTGGGTTTTCTATCCTGTTTCATTGATCTATATTTCTGCTTCTGTGCCAGTACCATACTGTCTTGATTACTGTAGCTTTGTAGTATAATCTGAAGTCAGGGAGCCTGATTCCTCCAGCTCCGTTTTTCTTTCTCAAGATTGCTTTGGCTATTCGGGGTCTTTTGTTTTTCCATACAAATTGTGAATTTTTTTGTTCCAGTTCTGTGAAAATTGCCAGTGGTAGTTTCATAGGGATTGCATTGAATCTGTACATTGCTTTGGGTAGTAGAGTCATTTTCACAATGTTGATTCTTCCGATCCAAGAACATGGTATGTCTCTCCATCTATTTGTATCATTAATTTCTTTCATCAGTGTCATATAATTTTCTGCATACCGGTCTTTGTCTCCTTTGGTAGGTTTACTCTTAGATATTTTATTCTTTTTGTTGCAGTGGTAAATGGGAGTATTTCCTTAATTTCTCTTTCAGATTTTTCATCATTGTGTTGAGGAATGCAAGAGATTTCTGTGCATTAATTTTGTATCCTGCTACTTTATCAAATTCATTGATTAGCTCTAGCAGCTTTCTGGTAGCATCTTTAGGATTCTCTATGTATATTATCATGTCATCTGCAAACAGTGACAGCTTTAATTCTTCTTTTCCAATTTGGATTCCTTTTATTTCTTTTTCTTCTCTGATTGCTCTGGCTAAAAATTCCAAAACAGTGTTGAATAATAGTGGTGAGAGTGGGCAACCTTGTCTTGTTCCTGATCTTAGTGGAAATGGTTTGTTTTTCACCATTGAGGACGATGTTTGCTGTGGGTTTGTCATATATGGCCTTCGTTATGTTGAGGAAAGTTCCCTCTATGCCTACTTTCTGGAGGGTTTTTATCATAAATAGGTTTTGAATTTTGTCAAAATCTTTCTGTGCATCTATTGAGATGATCATATGGCTTTTTCCCTTCAATTTGTTAATATGGTGTATGACATTGTTTGATTTGCGTATATTGAAGAATCCTTGCATTCCTGGAATAAAACCCACTTGATCATGGTGTATGATCCTTTTAATGTGCTGTTGAATTCTGTTTGCTAGCATTTTGTTGAGTATTTTTGCATCTATGTTCATCAGTGATATTGGCCTGTAGTTTTCTTTCTTTGTTACATCTTTGTCTGGTTTTGGTATCAGAGTGATGTTGGCCTCGTAGAATGAGTTTGGGAGTGTTCCTCCCTCTACTATATTTTGGAAGAGTTTGAGAAGGATAGGTGTTAGAGCTTCCCTAAATGTTTGATAGAATTCGCCTCTGAAGCCATCTGGTCCTGGGCTTTTGTTTGTTGGAAGATTTTTAATCACAGTTTCAATTTCAGTGCTTGTGATTGGTCTGTTCATATTTTCTATTTCTTCCTGGTTCAGTCTCGGTAGGTTGTGCATTTTTAAGAATTTGTCTATTTCTTCCAGGTTGTCCATTTTATTGGCATATTGTTTCTTGTAGTAATCTCTCATGATCCTATGTAAGTCTGCAGTGTCAGTTATTACTTCTTTTTCATTTCTAATTCTATTGATTTGAGAATTCTCCCTTTTTTTTTTTTTGATATGTCTAGGTCATGTTTTATCAATTTTGTTTATCTTCTCAAAGAACCAGCTTTTAGTTTTATTGATCTTTGCTATCGTTTCCTTCGTTTCTTTTTCATTTATTCCTGACCTGATCTTAATGATTTCTTTCCTTCTGCTAACTTCAGGGGTTTTTTTGTTCTTCTTTCTCTAATTGATTTAGGTGTAAGGTTAGGCTGTTTCTTTGAGATGTTTTTTGTTTCTTAAGGTAGGATTGTATTGCTATAAAATTCCCTCTTAGAACTGCTTTTGCTGCATCCCATAGGTTTTGGGTCGTCGTGTTTTCATTGTCATTTGTTTCTAGGTATTTTTTGATTTCCTCTTTGATTTCTTCAGTGATCTCTTGGTATATAAGTAGTGTGATGTTTAGCCTCTATGTGTTTGTATTTCTTACAGATATTTTCCTGTAATTGATATCTAGTCTCATAGCGTTGTGGTCAGAAAAGATACTTGATACAACTTCAATTTTCTTAAATTTACCAAAGCTTGATTTGTGACCCAAGATATGAAATATCCTGGAGAACGTTCCATGAGCACTTGAGAAGAATGTGTATTCTGTTGTTTTTGGATGGAATGTCCTATAAATATCAATTAAGTCCATCCTGTTTAATGTATCATTTAAAGCTTGTGTTTCCTTATTTATTTTCATTTTGGATGATCTGTCCATTGGTGAAAGTGGGGTGTTAAATTCCCCTACTATGATTGTGTTACTGCTGATTTCCCCTTTTATGGCTGTTAGTATTTGCCTTATGTATTGAGGTGCTCCTATGTTGGGTTCATAAATATTTACAATTGTTATATCTTCTTCTTGGATTGATCCCCTGATCATTATGTAGTGTCCTTCCTTGTCTCTTGTAATAGTTTTTGTTTTAAAGTCTATTTTGTCTGATATGAGAATTGCTACTCCAGCTTTCTTTTGATTTCCATTAGCATGGAATATCTTTTTCCATCCCCTCACTTTCAGTCTGTATGTGTCCCCTAGGTCTGAAGTGGGTCTCTTGTAGACAGCATATATACGGGTCTTGTTTTTGTATCCATTCAGGCAATCTATGTCTTTTGGTTGGAGCATTTAATCCATTTACATTTAAGGTAATTATCGATATGTGTGTTCCTATTACCATTTTCTTAATTGTTTTGGGTTTGTTATTGTAGGCCTTCTCCTTCTTATGTTTTTCCTGCCTAGAGAAGTTCCTTTAGCATTTGTTGTAAAGCTGGTTTGGTGGTGCTGAATTCTCTTAGCTTTTGCTTGTCTGTAAATGTTTTAATTTCTCCGTCAAATCTTAATGAGATCCTTGCTGGGTAGAGTAATCTCGGTTGTAGGTTTTTCCCTTTCACCACTTTAAATATGTCCTGCCACTCCTTTCTGGCTTGCAGAGTTTCTGCTGAAAGATCAGCTGTTAACCTTATGGGGATTCCCTTATGTGTTCTTTGTTGTTTTTCCCTTGCTGCTTTTAATATTTGTTCTTTGTATTTAATTTTTGATAGTTTGATTAATATGTGTCTTGACGTATTTCTCCTTAGATTTATCCTGTATGTGACTCTCTGTGCTTCCTGGACTTGATTAACTATTTCCTTTCCCATATTAGGGAAGTTTTCAACTATAATCTCTTCAAATATTTTCTCATTCCCTATCTTTTTCTCTTCTTCTTCTGAGACCCCTATAATTCGAATGTTGGTGTGTTTAATATTGTCCCTGAGATCTCTGAGACTGCCCTCAATTCTTTTCATTCTATTTTCTTTATTCTGCTCTGCAGTAGTTATTTCCACTATTTTATCTTCCAGGTCACTTATGCGTTCTTCTGCCTCAGTTAGTCTCCTATTGATCCCTTCTAGAGAATTTTTAATTTCATTTATTGTGTTGTTCATCACCATTTTCTCTTTAGTTCTTCTAGGTCCTTGTTAAACGTTTCTTGTATTTTCTCCATTCTATTTCCAAGATTTTGGGTCATTTTTACTGTCATTATTCTGAATTCTTTTTCAGGTAGACTGCCTATTTCCTCTTCACCTGTTAGGTCTGGTGGGTTTTTGCCTTACTCCTTCATCTGCTATATGTTTCTCTGTCTTCTCATTTTGCTTAACTTACTGTGTTTGGGGTCTCCTTTTCGCAGGCTGCAGGTTCGTAGTTCCTGTTGTTTTTGGTGTCCATCCCAAGTGGCTAAGGTTGGTTCAGTGGGTTGTGTAGGCTTCCTTTTGGAGGGGACTAGTGCCTGTGTTCTGGTGGATGAGGCTGGATCTTGTCTTTCTGGTGGGCAGGTCCATGTCTGGTGATGTGTTTTGGGGAGTCTGTGGCCTTATTATGATTTTAGGCAGCCTCTGTGCTAATGGATGGGGTTGTGTTCCTGTCTTGCTAGTTTTTTGGCATAGGGTGTCCAACACTGTAGCTTGCTGGTTGTTGAGTGGAGCTGGGTCTTGACGTTGCGATGGAGATCTCTGGGAGATTTTCACCATTTATTATTACGTGGAGCTGTGAGGTCTGTTGTGGACCAGTGTCCAGAACTTGGCTCTCCCACCTCAGTGGCACAGCCCTGACGCCTGGCTGGAGCACCAAGAGCCTGTCCTCCACACCACTCAGAATAAAAGGGAGGAAAAAAATAAAGAAAGAAAGAAGATAAAATAAAATAAAATAAAACGAAGTAAAATAAAATAAAATAAAGTTATTAAAATAAAAAAATAATTATTAAAAAAAATTTTTTTTAAGTAATAAAAAAAAAGCAAAAACAAAAAAAATAGACAGACAGAACCCTAGGACAATGGTAAAAGCAAAACTATACAGACAACATCACACAGAGAAGCATACACATACACACTCACAAAAAGAGAAAAAGGGGGAAAAGAATATATATCTTTGTTCCCAAAGTCCACCTCCTCTATTTGGGATGATTCGTTGTCTATTCAGGTATTCCACAGATGCGGGTACCTTAAGTTGATTGTGGAGATTTTTTTTTTTTTTAAAAGGAACTCCTTTATTTATTTATTTATTTATGTTTGGCTGTGTTGGGTCTTCGTTTCTGTGTGAGGGGTTTCTGTAGTTGCGGCAAGCGGGGGCCACTCTTCAACGCGGTGCGCAGGCCTCTCATTATCGCAGCCTCTCTTGTTGCGGAGCACAGGCTCCAGACACGCAGGCTCATTAGTTGTGGCGCATGGGCTTAGTTGCTCCGTGGCATGTGGGATCTTCCCAGACCAGGGCTCGAACCTGTGTCCCCTGCATGGCAGGCAGATTCTCAATCACTGCGCCACCAGGGAAGCCCGATTGTGGAGATTTAATCTGCTGCTCCTGAGGTTGCTGGGAGAGATTTCCCTTTCTCTTCTTTGTTCACACTGCTCCTGGGGTTCAGCTTTGGATTTTTCCCCGCCTCTGCCTGTATGTCACCTGAGGGTGTCTGCTCTTTGCTCAGACAGGGCGGGGTTAAAGGAGCAGCTGATTCGGGGGCTCTGGCTCACTCAGGCCAGGGGAAGGGAGGGATACAGATGCGGGGCGAGCCTGTGGCAACAGAGGCCCGTGTGACGTTGCACCAGCCTGAGGCATGCCGTGCGTTCTCCCAGGGAAGTTGTCCCTGGATCACGGGACCCTGGCAGTGGCGGGCTGCACAGGCTCCTGGGAGGGGCGGTGTGGAGAGTGACCTGTGCTCGCACACAGGCTTCTTGGTGGCGGCATCAGCAGCCTTAGCGTCTCATGCCCATCTCTGGGGTCCACTCTGATAGCCGCGGCTCGCGCCCATCTCTGGAGCTCCTTTAGGCAGCACTCTTAATCCCCTCTCCTTGCGCACCAGGAAACAAAGAGGCAAGAAAAAGTCTCTTTCTTCTTAGGCAGCTGCAGACTTTTCCCCCCGGACTCCCTCCCGGCAGCTGTGGTGCGCTAACCCCTTCAGTCTGTGTTCACGCCGCCAACCCCAGTCCTCTCCCTGGGATCCGACCTCTGAAGCCCGAGCCTCAGCTCCCAACCCCCGCCCGCCCCGGCGGGTGAGCAGACAAGCCTCTCGGACTGGTGAGTGCGGGTCGGCGCCGAGCCTCTGTGCGGGAATCTCTCCGCTTTGCCTGCTGCACCCTTGTTGCTGTGCTCTCCTCCGTGGCTCCGAAGCTCCCCCCTCCACCACCCGCAGTCTCCGCCTGCGAAGGGGCTTCCTAGTGTGTGGAAAGCTTTCCTCCTTCACAGCTGTCTCCCACTGGTTCAGATCCCGTCCCTGTTCTTTTGTCTCTGTGTTTTCTTTTTTCTTTTGCCCTACCCAGGTACGTGGGGAGTTTCTTGCCTTTTGGGAGGTCTGAGATCTTCTGCCAGCGTTCGGTAGGTGTTCTGTAGGAGTTGTTCCACATGTAGATGTATTTCTGATGTATTTGTGGGGAGGAAGGTGATCTCCGTGTCTTACTCTTCCGCCATCTCTCTCACTCTCTCTTACTCTAACGCCATAGAAGCTCTCTCTATGGCTCTATTTTTATTCGTTTGCTTCTATGTACTTTCTCAGTATGAATGATATTCCTCTAGTAATGACCAAAGACCACCAAGGCTGGTGGTGAAGAGACTGGCACAAGGCCAGTGCAATTAGTTGAAATTAAGAGATAATATAATGGACTGACTTATAAGACAGTAAATCTTTTGATTTAATGGTGCATGAATAGTGAACCCATGCACATATGGCGATGGTGTTAAACTGTGTCTGCAAATTCTATGATACTTCTCCCTCCAAGAAGTGGAGTTTAAGTCTCCTCTTCATGAGTGTGAGAACTTAGTGATTAGCATATAATTATGTGATGGTATAGAACTTTGTAAAAGGCACTAGAACTTCAGCCTTTCTCTCTCGGGTTATTCACCTTGAAGGAAGACAGCATGATGGCATAAGGGCACATCAAGCAGCCCACAGAGAGGCCTCCACTGCAAAGAACTGAGGCTTCCTGTCAACAGCCATGTGAGTGAGTCATCTTGGATGCAGATCCTCCAGCTCCAGTCAAACCTTCAGATTATTGCAGCCTGAGCTGACATGTTAACTATAGCATCATGAGAGATTCAGAGCCAGAACTATTCAACTAAATATTTCTTGAATTCCTGACTCATAGAAACAGTGAGATAATAATTGTTAAAAATCTCTAAGTTTTGAGGGTAATTTGTTATGCAGCAACAGATAAATTATACACCCCTGAAAGCAATACTTTCTGCGTGTCTCTGAAATGGAGACACATTGAAGTTGAATTGAGTTGAAGATTCATGCAGGTTCTATTGATAAAATGGAAGAGAGGTGTTCACTGCAAGCAATAGATGATTTGATAATTTTAAGGAGAGAATAGTTGGTATAAAAGTAGAGCCTTTGGGAAAGCTGCAAATAGTATAAAAAGCATTGAAGAATTTTCCAGTAAAGGTAACTGAAATCACTGAAGGCTACTGTTAACAAGAGGTTTTTGATGTTCATAGAAAAGGGCGCAAGGGAAAAATGAGACACATTTTCATAAGGGCATTTTCATTTACCAAAAATAGAATCTTAGGGACATTCACACACTAGATTTGGCAGTGAATATTTTCAAAATAGAAAAGCTTATGCAAACCCAGTTAGAACATCCTAGCAGAAATGAGAAACGCCTGTACTTGCTATTAAGAAGATTATTCTTCACTAGTACACCAGAGTCCTGCACTATCCCTTGCGATTTCCCTATATCCTGCCTACACCTAAATAATAATAAAGGATCTCCACAGGTACTTTATTAGTCTCTCTTTGAATTGCTTAATTTGAGAGTATCATTTCTTTCTTGCTGGTAGGGTCCTTGGAGATCTTCCCAAAGCCCACAATGTTGCCCTTTTGCCGTTAGGTGAGGGTACAGCCTTATCGAGGGCAGGGCCACCTTATTTTCATTTGTGGCCCCAGCAGAGCGTCCAGCGCACAGTAAGTAGGCAATACAAGTTTAAAAAACATGTGAACAAACACACTCAGAGAAAGTGGAATTAAAACATATAATAAGAAGCAAGGGTGTGAGAGAAAACCTATTCAACAAAGAAGTATATTTTGTATGAACCAGAAAAGTAATATATTCCATCTCCAATATTATGTAACTTGGGAATAATATAGGAAGCTGCATATTTTAAAATTTGTTTCAGATAAAACTGAACCTCTAAGTAAAAACTTGACCTGTAAATGTAAGTTTTGTGTTTAAGAGCCAAATGCTTTGCAATCAGATAGGCCTCACTGAATCCTCATTCTCCTTTTCTAGTTTTACAACATTAAGAAAGTCATTTAAACTTTGGTAGACTCAGTTTCCTCATCTGTAAAATAGGAATAACAATACCTACCTTTAAGTGTTGTTGTAAAAGTTTAGTGAGATCATGTTTGTAAAGCCCTTAGTGTAGGGTTGCACACTGGTACAGAACTCAACTAATGAAAGTTTTGGTGTTTTTGTGTTTTTTCCCAAGGCATTATGATTTCCTAAAAGATATACAAAGCTAAAAAAGAGTCAAAACAAAAGCTAAAGATAACATATGCTATGGATAATCTTTCCCCCTTTATTACAAAATGTAACTCTTGTACTTGAAATATGCTAGTCCTTTCTGAGTCCCTTACACTTGGCTTGATCACTCAATCAATAATTATGTATTGAGCATTTCCATCTTGTCCCCCTTCTTATGTCAACTATGCTTCTGCTTTAGTGCCTTTGCGCTTACTGTTTTCTCTGCTTCAAAAGCTCTTCTCTCAGATATTTACATGTCTCCATGATTCACTTTGTTCAGATTACTATGCAAATACAACATTTCACAGAGATCTTCTCCTTACCTGGCTTTACTTTTCTTTATAGCCCTTATTACTATCTGGTATGTAGGTATACACTCAGCCCTCCATATCTGCGAGTTCTGCATCCATGGATTCAACCAACTGTGGATTGAAAATACTTTTTTTTGAGTTATAAAAAATTCCAAAAAGCAAAACTTGAATTTGCCATGCACCGGCAAATATTTACATAGCATTTACATTGTGTTTACAACTATTTACATGCAATTACATTGTATTAGGTATTACAAGTAATCCAGAGATGATTTTAAGTATACAAGAGATGTGCATAGGTTATATGCAAATACCTTGCCATTTTATATAAGGGACTTGAGCATCCACAGATTTTGGTATCTGCAGGGTGTGCTAGAACTAATTCTCTGTTGATACTGAGGGACAATTGTACTTACCTCTTCGTGTATTTTCCATCTTTTTCATCCCAGTATGACTCAGGAGGGCAGCGACTTTGCCTTATTCACTGCTGAGTCCCAGTTTATTGAACAGTGCCTAACACCTAATGAGTATTCAATAAATACTTGAAGAATGAATAATTGAATAAAATTCTAAGAGTTACAAAGATAACAGTGTATGATGTTATATCTTAATTAGAGCTTACAGACTATCTACCTGCATTTGTCCATTTTTTTCTTCCCACCTGGAATATCCTAGTTCCATATTTCTAAATGAAGTTAAACTTCAACTCCCAGTCCCAACTCTCAACTGTTCCCCAAAAGATTTGTTCAGTCAGTACTACTGACATTACTATATCTCTTCTCTGACTCCCTTAAGACAGATCCTGATTAATGAGAAGTAATTGAACAAGAGAAGTCATGTGACTGATTTCCTATGGTTAAGAAAGATAATTTGTGCTTTAGTGAAGGTAATCTCTATTTAACGTCTTTAACCTAATAGTTTTGTAAATAGTACATACAAACTCACCTGGTGTTTGTACCTCTATCTTCCTCTTAGAGCCTCTTGTGGTAGGTATGGGGGCATATGAACTGGACAACTCAATTTCGGCTGGTACCTGAATCCTGTAGAAGTCATTCCAAATGCATGGACTGACCAGTTAACATAAATCTGCCCAGCCCTTGAGATAAATGCATTAGCTTTCTGATCAGATAAGAGAAAGCATATTCAAGTTATCATAATTCTATTCCAGACCCTGAAGAGCTAGGAAATTACTCAGTCATCATGCCAGGAGAGATTAAGGAAACAGGAGGCATTTCCCAAGAGCCATGGAGTAGATGGAAAATTGGTTCTAGGATCAATTTAGTTTCAAATACAAGCTCTGTGTTCTTGAGCAAATTGTTTAATTTTTCTGAAACTCAGTTTTCTCCTCTGGAAATGGGAATAATATTTGGCCAACTTATCACACAGAGATGATCTAAGAATCAAATGACTTCCTATATGGAAAATGGCTTCATAAGCTATAAAGAGCTTTATATATTTAAGTGAAATTTACAAAGTGCTGTGGTCTTAGCAGATAGCTATCGTGTACTAAGACAATGATTGTGGATGTGATAAGTGCTACAACAAACCTTGGGCTACTGAATTAGTTTTCCAGGGCTGCTATAACAAAGTACCACAAACTGGGAAGCTTAAACAACAGAAATTTATTGTCTCATAGTTTTGAAGCTAAAGTCTGAGATCAAGGTATTGGTTCCTTCTAAGAGCTGTGAGAGAGAATGTGATCCATGCCTCTCTCCTAGTTTCTGGGGGTTTTCTGGCAACCTTTGACATTCCTTGGCTTTAGAAGCATCCCCTCGATGTCTGCCTTTATCTTCACATGACGTTCTCCCTGTGCGTGTGTCTTTGTGTCCAAATTTCCCCTTTGTATAAGGACACCAGACATAATGTCCTAGGACTCATCCTTATGACCTCATCTGAATTTAACTGATTACATGTGCAATGACTCTATTTCCAAATAAGGTTACACTGTGAGATAATGGGGGATAGGACATCAGCATATGAATTTCGGGGAGACAATTGTGTACCCAGAATACTTTGCCAGATCAGATTATTGAGAGGCAAAGTTTGTTTCTGAGTTAATCTAACTTATCTTCCCTTGGGATATGTTCTCTTTCCTCTAGCCCACTGCCAGTACGCTTCTATGACACCTTCCCATTGGTGCCCAGACATAAGTGCCATACCAAGGAGGAGAGAGGCAGGAGTGGTCTGCCCCAGTGGAGATGAGTATTTTATCACTCATGTTGTTTAGAATTGTTGGTGCAAGGTGATAATCAAAAGCAGATGAACTTTTAGTTGGTTTTATTATTGTTGTTAAATTCTCTACAGACAATGCATCCCTTTATTGCCAGCACCCAGGGAGGATTGCTCCCACTGCCCTGCCCTTGACACGCCACTGCCGGACCTGCCCAGACATAGCTCAGTTCACCAGTGGGAATGGCATAAATGATTTCCCAGGAGGTTCCTCAATCCCTATGCAAATAGAATTTCACCAGACCTCATCCACGCATGCGTACACATGCCCAGATATGCTCGTTAAGAAAAATTATCCAAAACTTGTATAGGGCCAAGACAGTACAAAATGACCTTCTAAAAACATACTGGGGTATGGTTTAACGAGCCCATTTGTCTGTGGAAATACATTTTATGGCTCTGTTATCTATTGCTTTTTTTTGGAAATGGGTGTTCACTTTATTTTATTTTATTTTTTGGAAATGGGTATTCACTTTATTATTTTTGTAATAGATCTTTATTGGAGTATAATTTCTTCACAATACTGTGTTAGTTTCTGTTGTACACCAAAGTGAATCAGCCACATGCATACATATGTCTTCATATCCCCTCCCTTTTGAGGCTTCCTCCCACCCTCCCTAACCCACCCCTCTAGGTCGTCACAAAGCAACAAGCTGATCTCCCTGTGCTATGCTGCTGCTTCCCACTAGCTAACTATTTTACATTCGGTAGTGTATATATGTCCATGCCACTCTCACTTCGCCTCAGCTTCCCCCTCCCACCCCGTGTCCTGGAGAGCTACATGTGAAAGAATGAAATTAGAACACGACCTAACATCATACACAAAAATAAACTCAAAATGGATTAAAGGCCTAAATGTAAGACCAGACACTATAAAACTCTTAGAGGAGAACATAGGAAAAACACACTTTGACATAAACCACAGTAAAATCTTTTTTGACCCACCTCCTAGAGTAAAGGAAATAAAAACAAAAATAAACAAATGGGACTTAATTAAACTTAAAAGCTTTTGCACAGCAAAAGAAACCATAAACAAGATGAAAAGACAGCCCTCAGAATGGGAGAAAATATTTGCAAATGAAACAACAGACAAAGGATTAATCTCCAAAATATATAAACAGCTCATGGAGCTCAATATCAAAAAAACAAGCAATTCAATTAAAAAATGGGTGGAAGACCTAAATAGACATTTCACCAAGGAAGACATACAGATGGCCAAGAGGCATATGAAAAGATGCTTAACATCACTAATTATTAGAGAAATGCAAATCAAAACTACAATGAGATATCACCTCATGCCAGTCAGAATGGCCGTTGTAAAAAAATTTAGGAACAATAAATGCTGGAAAGGGTGTGGTGAAAAGGGAACCCTCCTGCACTGTTGGTGGGAATGTAAGTTGATACAGCCACTATGGAGAACAGTGTGGAGGTTCCTTAAAAAATCTATTGATAATTAAAGACTCAGATTCTGTGACGTTACATATTAACTTCATGTAGGTCTTGTCCAGCAGAGATGCAAATAATTTTTCCAGTTGAAAAGATAAACCCTGTAAGGCATTCACCTAGCAATCTTATTGTTACTTTTTTTCTTAAATGCCTATAAATGTCCAGTTCCTCAAAATATTTTTTGATCAAATTTATCATCTTAGTGGGTCCATTATTAATTAGTTAGTATATCTTTGATACCAGTCAAAATGTATCAGTCAGCAGTAGAAAGATATGCTTAGGCTGCATCCCAATTTTTATAGTTTGTGGCTTATTCCACAAGAACTACTTAATGTTCTGAAGTATGATTAATGAAGACACTGATATTTCTTCTGTTTAAAATATTTCTGCCTCTTCTTCCCTTTGACTCCTGTCAATGCTTCACCCTTTTTTACTCAATGTGGGAAAAAGCCACCAATAAAAGGAGAGGGAAATTTTGTTCTAATACACGTACAAGAGCATTTAGAAGGAAACTTTTGAGTAGAAAATAGAGTGAAATGTGTATCGGTTGAACTGTATACTTACCGCACAATGATAGTTAATCTCTGGGCAGATGATGTCTGAAGAGAGAGGCAACGTGATTTCTCACTGGTGGGAAAACCGGGAAAGATACTGGAAATTCATTCTCTCTAGGACTCTTTCCATGTTTCCTGAGTATGCAGCTTTCTGTTTTTTCAAAAACCTAACCAATAGGTGATTGATTATGAAGAGAGATGGCAAATTCCCTGTTTCACTGAAGTTAAAATTTCTTTTTCAAGCTCCCAAGTTGGTCACTGCTGTGTATATTCCCAGGTTTTGGTTGTAGAAGAGGATGTTAAAATGGAAGGTGTGTGGTAGAGACCTTTATGCACTAATATTAGACATTAAAGTGAGTTGCAAATCATCACCTTGTAGGATTTCCAAGAAGGAAATCAGAAGTCAATTACTCCCTTAACATTCATGAGGATTATAAAAAATGTCTAGATAGGTGGAGATGAAGGGAGGATTTGTGGCAAGGATTTCTTTGAAGAGAGCTATGCTGAGTCCCATCCACCATCTTTTCCCTAAGATAAGGGGCAAGGAGTACTTTGTCTTTAGAGAGAGATGGCAACAGAGCTACTCTGAGAGCTTGTCTTATGTCCCTTGAACTTGGAAGACACAGTGGTTCTCGGATGTGGAAGATTAGTTTATCATTAAAACATGGTTTTTCCCTCTCCATCTCCATGAGTAAAGTGTACCTCACCTGCCCCTTGACTCATCACTGTACTATGTGGCTTGATTTGTCAATGGGATGTTAACAGCTGATTCAGGCAGGGGCTTAGAATATGCTTGCATGGTTGGGCATGGCTCTTGGTGCCTCTGCCTTTGTCATGAGAAGAACATGCCTGGCTAGCCCCTGGTCCAAGGAGAATGAAAGATTCGTGGAACAGGCCTGCTGCTCCAATCAATCCACATGTGTAAGAATCAACTATTATTTTAAGCCACTGAGATTTGAAGTTGTTTGCTCTGCAGCATCCTTGTGGTCTTGGCTGATTGCTATCTTGTCTTACTGCTTTGATAGTAAAGAAAAAGAGAGCTGCTGCTTGCTGCATTAGAATCAGCCCCCACTGTCAGTGCATCCAAAGACATGCTTGAGTGTTTCCTATGGACTGGATGTGCACTCTGTGTTGGAAAGAGACTTAGCATGTGAATTGTGTCAGGCAAGGCTGACAGATTTGGTGAGTAAAGAAACAATGATCTCTTATTTTAGTCAAATAGCTTATTACTCATATAGACAGCAAAATCAAGAGTAGCAAATGTACTAGTTTTCTGTGTTCCTTGTTCCACAGGACAACACCAGAACAAAAGGGGCTAGATACTACAACATGAATAATGGAACATCCTGGCCTTGAAAAGCCCATGCCTTGCTGCAGGTAAGCCATTTTACAGCCTGCAGATCTACCCTAAGTGGGAGTGAGACAGAAAGCCTCCGACCTTGTCAGAATCCAGGAGGCACTGAAGAACCATCTGGTGACAGCCTCCCAGGAAGACAGAGAGGCAAGTGAGAGATGGCCTTGTAGCAGCTCCTTTCACACTATATATCATCATTAGTCCTTCAGCTCAAAGGAGTGTTTGAAAAGACTGCTGCCAGAAGTATTTTCAGATTCCAAAATTGCAAGCAGATTTTCAAGTGCCAAGAAGAAATCTACAGCAATATTTATTAAAAATGTTCTAGCTCCATTTATAATTATAGAGATTATCAGAGATCTTTTTAAGGCGTAGCCATGGATGCAAGTAATCACAACGCAGAAAAATTTTCCTTTGTGCAATACTGTATGTATATGTATATATATAGTATATATTATATAACATATATACATATAGGATAATACATGTATTATCCTAAAAAGACTTGCTTGTAAGGCTATTGTGAATAAAATCCCTTCTAAACGAGAGTTCAAAATAATAGCAAATTTTTGCGAAGACTCTCAAGTTGAGTTAGAATTTAGAAAACTTTTACTGCCTTTAGGGAGGTAATACAAATACAAATTTTAGTAAATATTTGCAGAAAAGCACAGAAAATATATAGTCAGAGTTGAAGCAAAGAATAGATGATTTTATGGAAAGTGCTGGCTGACCTGCCCATACTCTGTGTAATGCTGCTCAAGCAGCATTTGATGTCCTTTCTATTGGCATGAGGTAATTGTCATGAAATTCTTGTACTTTGGCATTTGTATTGTCAGAATTGAGCAATTAAAGGCTTTTTGTGATTTTGTTGACATTTAGTATTTTTCAATCTTCTCACATTCCGAAAGCCCATTGTCTCTCTTTGACAAATGCAACTGAGAGAATCCTCAGTTTATCTGAAGCATTGAAATCATATTTTTATTCTGAAGGGAAGCCCCCTCCCAAATTCTTATTGACTTTTAAAGTAATCTATTGAGGGAAGTCTACTTATTTCTTATCACTCACAGTTTTCAATATCTCTTTAGCAATAGGATTATGCAAATTAAAAGAAAAGCAAACAGTGTTATTGAAGACTCTATTGCTTAAAGAAACTCATCAAATGTGTTAAAGAAAAATGAAAGAAAAATTTATCCTTTTAAGTGTCAAGGCTGTTCTTAAAAGGACAAACTTACTTATGAACAGAAAAAGAAAATCTGACATGAAGTGGATAATTATTACAGTACTTGCCATGACTATCTTTTGAAATGGATTTCATCCCATAAAGAATTCAATTATGTTATATGGATGTTACTAAATACTCTTGTAGTATGTGTAGTGTTGAAGAAGGGATTGAAATTTGATGATCATGCTCTTTCTTTTTTGTCAGTGGACAACATTTAAAAAATTGTTGATCAAGAGATTCATTGTAATCCTGAAGAATGGAAAAGCAAGCTATGCCATGAAAGATAGCATTGTGTGTTGCAAAAAATCAAATTTGAAGAGAAGTCTTAGAGTTGTTAATTTTATGCAAGTACAAGTTCAGTGTACTGGCTCATAATGCTAATTTGACCATAGCATCTCATTAATGAATGTTCAATGGACAACAGAACAAAATAAGTTGGATGTGACCAACCAAAATAAGTTGGATGTACAAGCTATGTTACAATGTGATGGGAAACTAGACTGTAACTGTAAAAAATTTCATAAGCAAATTCTGCAAAATAAGTAACTTGTCAGGAAAGCCAAATCAGTAGAGAAATATTATTAAAGAAAGAGGTATGTAATTTAGATACTTATCAGCTATTTTAGATAGACAACAAGTAATTTTTTTAGTATCATATATGTCATGCAGTATTCTTCTTTTGTATCAATCTACAATGCATGGGCAGTTTGAAATAATTATCATTTACCTGAGTATGCCATATCTTTATTTGCTTAATCCTACAGCCCTGGTCAAATGGAGCATGTCTCGGGGCTCTCTTAAGCTATTTAATTTACTTAGGAACCAATCTTTGACACTAACAGATCATGAAAGAAAAAGGAAAAAATCCATGATAATTATATGGTCTTCAGGTAGACCTAGAACTCTGGAAATTGTCTGGTCCAACAGGAGAAGAAATCTGATCACTAAAGATGGCCTTTCAGCTCTGCCTCAATAGCCTAACAGCTGGAAAGATGCAAGTAGACAGCCGATACACTTGTATAAATTTTCATTACTTTGTAGACTTTTTAAAAGTCACAGTTTACATAAAAATAACTTGTGACTCTTTCTGACTGTAGACAAAGCTAACGTTGAGCCCTGGAAGATGCTTCCCTTGAAGGAGTTTGAGCACAGAGGAATGTGTAATCTGTCTGCCCGAGGCTTGCCCATCCCTGGGGGCAGCTGGGAGTCTCTGGGTTGCATTTTTAGTGTTTCTTAAGTAGCAGCAGCACTTCCATTAACATATTCCCTGGTTAGAAGGTAAACTTCATTCATAGAAATGTTCTCTAGGGTTCTCCTTTCTTTCTATAATGCTTCTCCTAATGGCCTCTCAAAACATTACATTTTCTGTCCTTGTTTCAATTTTACACCAAGAAGCATGTTGCTGTCTCCTGGTTTGAGTGTAGGGTTTAGCAAAATCCTCATGCCATTCTATTGCTTGCAGGTTACTGTTAGGAGAGGTGATGAGGAACAGCAGAAGAGCCAGCATGTGGGATTCACAGAAAAGTAAGGCAGCACTTCGGGTAACAGAGATTCTTCAACAATGGGATGGTGACGGAGGGAGGATGCACAGGGGTGCTAGCTGGGCATCCAGGACATGCCCGAGAGGCAACTCACCAACCTGAGGTCAGCCTTAAAAGGTGAAAGTGGAATTCAGGATACACTAGTATTTAAAAATAAAAGGAAGGCTTTGGTGGAAAGAGCAGTGGATTCACACTCTTATAGATTTATATAGTGATAGGTCCGAGTTCAAGTTTTTGCCAGAAAAAAATCAGTCCCTCACACTGTTTCCTATTTTGAAAAAACATATGGGTGGGATGACTTTCTCACAAAATTGTTGTGAGGAACACACACAACAGGGACTGAGTAACTGTTATTTGTCTTTCCCCTTCATTTATTCATGACTCTATAGAGTCATTCAATCTACAGATATTTATTGAGCACCTACTGTGTGATTGTACTCTGGCGGGTGTTAGAGATATAATGAGGACCAAACTCCCTCCCTCCAAAAAAGCCCAAAGCCCATGATTCTGACCCTTTATGGTTATTACACTGGTAGAGGAGACAGAGCTTAATAAGACATTAGACATCAGACTATAACTGGAATGCTTGATATGAAGGGGAGATTTTGGTGCTATTAAGAATACACATTATTGGGCTTTAGGTAAGGCTTCCCTGAGAAAATTAAAATTGAGTATAGATCTGGGAGTTCCATGGTGACCTAATTTTTAGGATTCCAAGCTTTCACTGCCGGGGCCCGGATTCAACCTGGTCAGGGAACTGAGATCCTGCAAACTGTGTGGTGCAGCCAAAAAAAAAAAAAAAAAAGGAGTGTAGATTCAAAGGATGAGTAGGAAATAACTGGGCTAACAGGGACTAGCATGTGCAACGTTGGGAGGGAGCATGGGGCACCCCAGGAAAGGATAAAGGCCATCAAAGATAAAGCATATTGGAAACCATAAAGGAAAGTGGAGAGGGTTAGCACATGGTTTAGTCTTATTTGCAAAGTTGAAGGAAATGATGTCAGAACACTCCTATTAGCCCTAAAATTCAGTACATATAACTTCATATTCCATATTGTGGACTGACTCAGTGCAGAGCAATGGATTAGATTTTCCTTAATGTTCACTCACTTCCATTATTTATTGACCAAAGTAACCAGATCATAAGCAATTATTTCAGTTTTCTTAATAACACATTAGCTTGATTACAGCAATAATTGTGAAAGATGACCCCGTTAATTGGTTTAGGGGAAAATGGGTTTTCCCATATATGTAGGGCTTAATGTAACCTAATATGGTTTGGTTACAATCCAGTTGGAAATGGAAAGATGTGTTCATGACAAGCTAGTTTAGGCTTTAAAAATATGTCTTTGTTTATGATCTTGTAGTACTGATCTCATATTGAACTGACATGACCTGATATATTATGTGTGGCTTCTAGGGCCCAAGGATATGTCCATATATATGTCAGACAGCCCACGTCAGTAACGCAAACCTTGAGTGTTTAGCAGAACAAGATACTGCACTATAGTGTGAGAGGGCTAAGACGCATGACAGATCATATCTATAGTGTTTATCCCCAGATATAGGTTGGGGGATCAAGCCTGAGATTTGGAATCACCCAACCTGGGGTTTGAATCTAAGCTTGACCATGAGCTGTGTGACTTTGGGCAAATGACCTAAGTTGTGTGGGGCCTCAGGTTCGTCATCTGTAAAATGGGAATTATAATGCTTATTTCTCAAGATTAAGTGAAATCAAATACACAAAGGTAGATGTCCAACGAATATTTATTACTTTATCACCTTTCTTTATAAGTTAATTGAGGCGCCTGGACACACACAACGAGGAAACTGATGACCCCAAATAGCAGTTCCCGAGGACAGAAATGAGGTCCACAAGGAATGACAGTAGAGTCCAGTGGAGAGGATGTCAGGACAGAACTCAAGAAGAGAGGACAGTCTCTGGCCTCAGAGGATTCATCACCCAGAGTTGGGAAGTCAATAGTGGTGACTACTGGACCTATTAGACCCATCTGCAAAGGGGCTGGTGTGTTTGAGAATCACGGAATAACTTGGGAATATCTGTAGCTAAAAAGACTAATATGCAAACAGCTGTCCTTTGCTCTCCATGCAGAAAAACCACTGCTCTAAATGAATTCTTTTATTTCTTCAGCTCAAAAGACACAGACTCAAAAGGCCTGAGGGGAACTGATCTGTCATAACTAGTGTGAAGTCATTGTTTTTCTCAGGAGATCTACACAGAGGACCTGGCTACACTTATTATTATCAACTCAGAAAGAAATAGAACTCTCATTCTGAGGAAGCCAGTTTCAGTTTTCCAAGATCCTAAGGATCCCTCAGCCTGCAAGAGAATTCTGTTGGCGTTTGCTTGGAGTTGACTGCAATTTGTGTTAAAATCACCATCCCATTAGCCATAGAACTATTAATCTTCTTATAGACTGTTAGACAGAAAACCACAGGCAGTGAAATAACAGCTGGTTGGGAGTGATGAAACTTTAAAGGGCACAGTTGAGAGGCCTGGTGTGAAACCACACCAAAGCCCAGCGTTCCAGCAGCAAACTCGATTGCCATCCCAGGTAGGCTGGCTGAAACACATTCTTAGCTGGAAAGATCCTCAAGGTGGGTGTGAGGAGCCTGGGATGCCCTGTTACTCATGTCACTCGCTACATAAGCCTTGGAAGAGGAAGCCAAAAACTAAAATCTCTGAGCTCACACAAATTCTGACCAGCCTACAGCACATTTCTCTCTCTCCACTTCCCACACTTACCCTTGTCAGCCACGGTACAGGCACTGGCAAACTGCCCGGAGAAAGGTCTGGACATAGGTTGGGGAATTTATTATTCTATTAGGACTCATATTTGCTCTCAGAGCAATTTTCTCAGTACCCAGCCTGGGCTTTTTCTCTGTGCTGGTTTAAAGAGCTATGTTATTTAAGCAAAATTTAGTCCTAAGATTCCCAAGACTTAAAATGAGGATAACGGTAGCCAATCGGGTCAGCCACAGGAGGATTATGGCTTTAAGGACAGGACCTCTGCCACATCTCAGAGCTCCCAATGGCTCTCAGTAGTCTCCAGGTCTGGATATGTTAAATTGGACTTGGTACAGTTATAAAACCACCCAGCCTCGTCCCATGAGCCAAGCAAAAATATCAATGAGAAACAGCAAATGCTGATACTCAGCTGGAAATTGTCACAGTTGGGGCTGCAGAGTGTAGGGGAAAGAGTGCTCCCCTTGAGAAAGAGCCAGTGGAGCCCAGCATCTTTGGTGCAGGATGGCATTTTCCTAGGTGCCTGTGAGATGTGCATCATGGTAACTACTCAAGAGTTACCTTAGCTACTTTTCAGGGCTTTGCTTTCTCAGATGTTTTTCTTTCACTATTTGCAAAAAGAAACCTCCTCCATGAGGATGTGGAGAAATTGGAAACTTCCTATTGTTGCAGGCAGGGCAGCCACTTTGGAAAAAAGCCTGGCATTTCCTCAAAAAGTTAAACATAGAGTTACATTATGACCCAGCAATTTCACTCCTAGGTATATACACAAGAGAACTGAAAACATATGTCCACAAAAAACTTATATTCAAAGGCTCATAACACCATCATTCATAATAGCCAAAAAATGAAAACAACCCACGTGTCCATCAACAGATGAATGCATAAACAAAATGTGGTATATCCACACAATGGGATATTATTCAGCCATGAAAAGGAATGCAGTACTGATATATTCTACAACATGGATGAAATTTGAAAACATAATGCTAAGTGATAGAGAAGTTGGATGCAAATTATGATTCCATTTAAATGAAATGTTCAGATAGAGACAGAAAGTAGATCAGTGGTTGCCTGGGACTGGGGTGGGGGCCATAGGGAGTGACTGCTAATGCATATGGGGATTCTTTTTGGGGTGATAAAATTGATCTGGAATTAGATAGTGGTGATGGTTGCACAACGTAAATATACTAAAACCCAATGAGTTGTGTAATTTATAAGGTGAATTTCATGGTATTTAAAAATATCTGAATTTGAAAAATCTCCTCCAAAGTGAAAAGACACTCTAGAAACTTATAGCTAAGAGACAGAATCTAGATTTGAGTTTGGAGGTTCACATGCTTACTTTGGGCCTTGCATAGACACGTTTCATTTTGAGCACTTTATAATGTCTATAAAAAGATACTTTTTTTGAAAAGGTAAAATCATGAATTTCAAATATCAATAAATATAAATAAAACAAATATAAAATGAACCCATATCAGAGGCTTTAATTATTAATTAATGAGCAAATTAGTAAGATATAACAGCAGGTTCAAGGAGTATTCAAAGAATGAGAAATAGATGAGCAGTAAGGGGTAATGAAATGAACCTTAAAATAAATATAAAACTAGCCTACCCACAGGGCAATAATCAATTGTGTTCCACAGGACATAATGTATTTGCATTTCTATGGACAAGACTCATATGCATTATTATCGGTATTCTTCAATTTACAAATTTGTGAAATAGCTCAAAGTCAATAAAAGGCAGAGGAAAAACCCCAGAAAGATGTGCTAGAGAGGCAATATAGTAAACAAAACTTTTTGCTCATTTTAAAGTTCATAATTTTTCTTGGCTTATTTAAGATATTGTAGGTACTTTGAAGGTTGAATGGAAGAGTGAATGAATACGATTGTTTTTTAAAATGTATTTTGTTTTAGTCAGGAGTATTCAGACTTAAATATTCCATAATAAATGTCAGTCATGTCAATCATTATCCCGTTGACACATATTTATTTAGAAGCTACCCAGTGCCAGGTCAGGAACTTACAATTTAGTTGGGGTAGGCTGGATGGGCTGAACAAAAAACATCTGAATATGGAAGTGATTCCCCTCTTAATGCGAAACACAGCACAGAAGGGAGTCCAGAGGAAGGAGAAATCACTGTGGGTTGAAACAACCTGAGAAAGGAAGTGGTATTTTGAGCTGAACCTTCAGCACACAACAAATAGTTAATGATCAATCACTAAAGGTAATATACTAAGATATATTATACTAAGTATAATAATAGTATAATAGTATAGTATAATAGTATAATTATACTAAGATATTATATTATCTTATACTAAGATAAGTGCTTGTGTTCAGATGACACTCAATCCGGACCTAATCTCAACTTTACTCTCTGTGTAAAGTAAGTTGGGCAAGCTACATAACATTTCTGCACCTAGTTTTCTCTTTTTCAAAATGGGACTAATAAATAAAACCTATCCCATGAATTTCTCGTGAGGATTAAGTGAGCTAGGAAAGGTAAAGTGCTGGAAGCAGCATGTTGCATATAGTAAACTCACAATAAATAATACTTATGTCCGTTAAACTGTTACTGAGTTCCATTTCTTGCCCTGTAATAGCACAAAGTCAGGAGGCAAGATAACTGTGTACAGGGAAGGGGAGCTGATTTCTTAAAATGCCTATAAAGTGAAGGCGCTCCCTGACACTTTTATATACATCATTTCCTCTAATTCTTACAATAAACTTGTGAGTTAAATATCATCACACCCTTCTTAAAGGTTAGGAAAGGGGGCCCACAGTGTTGATTAAAATCCTGGTTCATCTTGGGTTGAGAATCAGTGTTTGCCATATATATGCCCTGTGCTCAGAGCAGGAATATATGTGCATTGTGCTGAGAGAACACAGAGGGGGAATCCTTCCCTATCAAGGGAAATATTTTGGCAGGGGGAGAGGCTTCCAGGTTGGGAAATGGCTTAGATGGAGACATGAAGGCAAATGGGAAATGGGAAATGAGAGGTAGGTTCTATAAACAATGGCAATAACACATGTAGCAATGACAAGACAAGAGGAAAGACTAATAATATCTTTATGTTTGGAAGAAAACACAGAAGGAGAAGGAAAGAAGGCTGAGAGTGGTGCTCTCAGCAGGAGCATGTAGAATAGATTTAACTCCTTCAAGCCTTGCCATTACCCTTAGATCAGTGTTGTCAAGCATTTCATTGTAGCATCAGGATCCTATTGTTCAAACACAACCTAAAATAATTCAGTTAAAAATGGACCTCTGATTGAGACTGAGGCTAGTTGGGGGCTTAGAGTCTTGCCCACTTGGCCTTCTCTGCCTCCATTTGCCAAAAGACAGAACTTGAGGAAAATCTTTGGGGCCACAAAATTTTCCATAGCTCCCTGGTTCATGGAACACTGTGCAGAAAAACTGAGCTGGATAGAAATGACAGTCCACCTAAGCAACGTAGAATTCTACACACAGTGGGCAGCTGTCAGAGGTCAGAAATAGGTGATGTCAATAGTGGTGAGGGCAATGATTCAGGCCAGTGGGGAGGAGTGAGGTAATTCACAAGAATAAAATATCTGGGTCAGATCCACAAAATCATGGTAGTAGACTGGAACTCAATAGTGTAAAATGTAGATCAGAGAGCAGAAGCACGTAAGAGGGAGGCAAAACTTCCAGTATCTTTGAGGTAAAACAGCTGTTTGTGGACTTCTGGTGACTTTTATACTCATGAGAGCTTGACCGTCTGGCCTAGTCACTTTCTCTGAACATCTGTATCCAAATATGTATTCTACTGTCCATATAAAAGACAGAGTCACATCTTGTGGTTGGCCAGGAGAAATAGCAGGAGGGTTATCAATCCCAGGTGCTTCTTCATATCCAACTAGGAGGGTGGTTTAAGCTTGAGGTTTTGTGCCAAGACCTCTTCATCATCTGAACCACTGTTTTCTGAGACACTTGATGGGGGATTCTATTGGCTGAAAGTCACTAGGTGTCTGAGGGTTCAACTTACACAAATCAATAGAGAGTTACCAATATATTTGATGGATCTTGTCTCTGAACCTAAGCCCTAGTGATTTCAAGGTCACACTGCTCCTGGTTTTCAATTTCAAATTTTCTTTAATGAAGAACCTTTAGAGAATCAATAAAAAATGTTCCAGCCAGGCTGCTGATGACAGAATATGGCCTTTCAGTTATAAGAGAAAAATATATATTGGACCTCCACTTGGCAAAGAAGGGAGGCAAAGAAGAGTCTAAGTTATGGAATTTTCTTTGCAAATTGTGAACGTCTTTGTGTATAGTAGTTTGTATAATATTCACTAACGGTTATTAGAATCTGATAAGCTTCTTTCTTGCTTATAACAGACCATGCATGATGAGAGTAACAATCTAATTATCCAAACTGCTGGTATCCAAGATACTGTCTCCCAAGATTAATGTGTTTGCATTATGAGTTTCCCTCTGAGTGAGAGACAGTGGTCCTAAATAAATTGCACTGAATTGCTGTAATGAACAATGGAAATAAATCAGCTTCTCATGTCAATTCTAGGTGTGAGTGATTTCCACTGTTGATAGAACAAGGCCAGTTTTGTGTGTTAGAATTAAAGCAAAGCAATTCTGTGGACCATAAAAAACCATGACAGTCCTTCTTGGTTAATGAGCTTGCTGCTCTTCTCGAAGCTCTGTCACCTGCAATTGTCCTTTTTATTATTCCTTTCTGCAGATGTTCATTTCACCCCGTGGCTTTCAACCCTGCCCAGATGCCTTTGCATAGTCCCAGAGACTAGACTGCCTGTGGCAGAGACACCCTGACACTGGGGTTGCTTCTAACATAGTGATTGAAAAGAGACTCTGGAGGCACATTGCTCAAGTTCAAATCCCAACTTCTGTATCTACTATGCACCCTGCAAAGTACTTAACCATTCTGTGTTTCTGTTTCATTGTCTGTAAATGGGGATGATATTGCACAAAAATTTAAACTTTTTATGAGGACAAAATAAATTCTACACGTAGAATGTGTAGAATAGTGCCTGGCACATAGTAGGTCTTAATAACGTGAGTTCTTAATATCTTCATTATTACTACATAGTATGATGGAAAGTGTCCTGGATGTGGAGTCAAAATCGCTGGGTCCAAACCCTAGTTCTACTAGTGGAATTCCAGATCGAAGAATTTGGGAGGGAAATGTTATTTCAACTCTGAAGTCTGTTTCCCATCTATAAAAGGGGGCAAAGTCTACTTTATGGAGTTCGAGAGGATTAAGTAGGAAAGCACGTGGAAGCAGGGGTAAATTACATAGTGGTCAAGGGTGTACGACATGGAACCACACTAAGCTGGGCACATATGTCAGCTAGCTATGTGGCCCTGGGGAAGTTATTTTTCCTTTCTAGACCTTAGATTTATTTGTAAAATGGGGATAGCAGTGCTATTTATTTCTGTGAGGATTAAATGTTTTAGCAGTTTCTGGCCTGAGTTCCACTGAGAAATCAATAAACAGCAGTGAACCGTGTTGTCAATAGAACACACAACCAACACCTAGCCCATAGGTGATACTCAGTGCACCCGTTTTCTACCTCCTTCCTCTCTTTCCCCACCCACCCCTTGGGACCTGCCAGCAGCCTCCTCCCCCCTGCACCCAGTTAGGACTTGCTTGTCGCGGTAGCCACAGCTCTCAGCCCCCTTCTCCCTGATATGAATTATACCTTATTTCAGGGGCCTCAGCTCATGGAATGACTATTTCTTCTCCTACTCATACTAACACAGGGAATAACACTTCACATTTTTCTTTTTGTAATGCTTTGCACTTTCCAGAGGGTTCATATGACAATAAAATCCTATGGAATAGGGGTATTTATTAGCACGGTTCAACAGATCAAGGGAGTGTGGGCAAGAACTCACATTTATGGAGGGGCTAGGATGTGTCAGACACTCATGAAATAGATCTCATATCCCAGTTATGCAGATGATGAAGATGAAACTCAGGGAGACCAATGGGCTTGCTCACCATAACACAGATGGGAAGATCCAGAGATGAAAATCAACAATGGGTCTGTTTGCACAGAACACAAACTTATGGTTACCAAAGGGGAAAGAGGGGAGAAGGATAAATTAGGAGTTTGGGACTAGCAGATACAAACTACCATATATAAAATAGATAAACAACGAGGTCTTACTATATAGCACAAGGAACTATATTCACTATCTTGTAATCAACTAACAGAAAAGACTCTGAAAAAGAATATATATATACTTATATATGTATAATTGAATCACTTTACTGTACACTGGAAACTAACACAACACTGTAACTCAACTATATTTCATTTAAAAAAAAGGGTCTGCTTGATTCCCAGAGCTTGAAGTTTTAACACAAATCACGGAAAGAGTCAAGGACTTGCCACAGGTGTATTATTACTAAAAATTGGTAGGGAGAAGATTATTTGAATGCAGAGTTTGGTTTTTGCTCTCCTGAGTAAAGAAAATAATGAAATGTCCTGAATAAGTCAAGAATCTGCCCCTAAGACACTCATAGTCCGTGAAACTCATTTGTACAAAAGGGATATTTGTATAACATGCAATCATTCTGAAATAACCTTTTAGTAAAATCAAAACCTGCATTGTACAATATGGTAGCCATTCATTCTATGTGAATATTTACATTTAAGTTTAAACCAACTGAAATTAAATACAATTAATGCAATTAATGCTATACTCTCTGGGGTCTCCGGCCAATACTGCCTGAGTCAAGAGCTGGGGAAAGTCATGCCCTGCAGGAACACAGCACCATAGAAACTGCATTCTTCCAGCAGTGAAGAAAAGAGCCTGCTCTTCCAGGGACTGGGGGGCAGGATACCCCACAACCAGGAACAGAAGCTCTTCCTTCCTCCAGTCTCCCTCCTAGAAAATGAAGAAGGGGCATGAAGAAACTTGGGGTAATGGAAATATTCTGTGTTGATTGAGGCAGTGGTTTTATGGTTGTAAACATCTGTCATCTAGAAAATGAAGAAAGGGCATGAAGAAACTTGGGATAATGGAAATATTCTGTGTTGATTGAGGCAGTGGTCTTATGGGTGTAAACATCTGTCAAAGCTCATTGAATTTTATATTCTAAAGGATGTAATTCCTTGTATGTAAATTGTACCTCAATGAAATTGATTTTTAAAAAGAAATATATGGTAAACTCTCAACAGACACAAGTGCATGCTTGTACACCACCCACCACAGACACACTAAGCCCAAGTTCAGATGGCTAAAATGAAAAAGACAGAAAATACCAAGTTCAGTGAAGATGTGAAGCAACTGGAACTTTCCTAACACTGTTGGTGGGAAAGAAAAATGTACAGTGTTGGAAAACTCTTTTGCAGGAACTATTGAACCTGAACATATGCATACCTTTGTCCAACAATTCCACTCCTAATGAATAACAGAAATGCAAACATATGCTCACCAAAAGATGTCTAGCAGAATATTCATAGCAGCACTGAAATGTTCAGAACTTCAGATTGGAAGATATCCAAATGGCCATAATAGATGAATGGGTTAACCCATTGTTGTATATTAATATAATGGAATATTAAATGGCAATGGCAAGAGACAAACTATAACCACACAATGTGGGTGAAGCTTATGAATACCATGTTGAATGTAAGAAGACAAATGGGCATGAAAGAGTATGATTATTCCATTTATTAAAAAATTCAAAATAGGCAACAAGTTATGATTAAGAGTCAGGGTTGTGGTTACTCATGTGGCGGTTAGTGACAGGAAGGGGGCATTGAAGGGCTTCTGGGTGCCCTACTGCATTCTTTCTTGATGTGGGTGATGGTTACATGGCGTGTTCAGTTTATAAGTCATTGCATTGTGCCCTTATGGTTTAAGTCCTTTTCTATATGTATGTTATGCTTCAGTAACGAGTTTACTTAAAAAAAAAAATTTTTCAGCACTGCTTAGTACGCTCAGAGCTCACAAACAATTGGGTTTGAATCTGTTTTAAGTGAACTTGTGCTTCTTCAGAGGGAATGAGCTGTTACCATTTTAGTATGTTGTGAATCTGTTCTCCTTGAGGACCCCCCAAGGGTCATCTGCAAGAGCATATGGGGTTATCACAGGCAGGACAATATAAGGTGCTCTTCAACTCCCTGTTGATGGGAGGAGGAGGAGGACCCAGGCTGGAGCAGAGACAGCACTCCTGGTCCAAGGCTGAGAAGCCCTGGAATAAGAGCAGGTGAGTCTCCTTCCGTTGGTACAAGTTTAAAGGGAAAGGACTTCAGATTTTTTCACTTTACTTTACTCTGTTAGCTGTCTGTCTGTCTAATTTGTGCATCAAGGCAAGAGAAAACTTAAAGATAGGCCAATGACATTGGTGTAAGCTTGGGTGGTGGATGGTAGTAAGGCATCCTAGCATAACAGAGGGAACTCAGGCCTTGCAGACACACATGCCTGAACTTGAACTCTGAATCGCCATTCCTTGGTGTATTTGGGTAAACTTGGAGAAAGTTATGAACTCTTTCAGAGCCCCAGATTTCTCATGTAAGAGAGAAGAGATACATTTCACATTTGGGGTAAGTACTAGCATTAAAATATTAGCATTAAAGTTCTACACACTTTTTTGACCATGATCTTCATGAAGATAAACTTTTAACATTTTACACAGGGACCCAATACAACTTTACATACATGCACACGCACAGAAACAAAACATTTTACAAAATGATACTCTTGTTATTTGTGGTTGACTGATGTTTTTGATTCTATTTCATTTACTTATTTTTAAATAAAAAGTGCCAGTTGCAACCATTTAAATCTATTTCATCACCTACTAGGAAGCCACTGCCCACAGTCTGAAAAACACCAGCACACAACCCTTAGTGCAAGGCCCACAGTCATCAGGCGTAAGTGAGACCACCATAAAGTTTGGATCAAATAGCTTCTTTAAAATTCCATCAGAGTCTGCTGTTCGCTAGCAAAACAGGGTCTTTCCAAAGCAAAAACTCCTGAAAAGCATGGTTGTTGGTGGAACTCCTGACCTCAGTAGTGGTTCCCAACTTTGCCTCCATATTAGAATCAACTGTGCTCTAAAAACTCCCCAGACCCAAGCCACACCTCAGTCCAATTGAATCAAAACTTCTGAAGGTGAGATCCAGGCACCACTGACTCCTGAAGTGTCCCGAGTGACTCCAACGTGCAGTCGAGACAGTGACCCCTGGTCTAATGGGCCACGTGGGCGCCTGTCCCTATGCCAGCTCTTGCTCCTTCCTTCTCAGGGATCAGAGACAACTGGGCACTCAGCCACCTATTTTGTCGAGGCCCTGAATGCCTGCCAGGAGCATTACCGATTCCCTAGTGATAATACCTTGATACCTACCCACTGTTGGAAGAGGAATGAGAACTCACTTTCTCAAGCTCTGAAGCAGTGACTAAATTTGCATTTATCTGTGAATTCACCTAAAATGACATGAAGGGGCAGTCTGGTGACTTCCTCAGGCTCTTGTTGGGATCAACATGCTAACGTTGGTAAAGCACGTTGAGGTTCCTGGATCAAGTGACCGAGAGATTATGTTAACGAAGCTGTGCCATTTGGAGTTTACTATTGAGCAGAAATGAGGACAAGTGTTTCCCTAAATGGTGCACTCAGATCACACCCTGCTGTTACTTCAGCCTGCCATGTGTCTCATCATGTATACGCAGAGACTTAGCAAATGCTGGGAGAACAGAACTTTGCCTTTTTACCTGCATTCTGAAATATGTTTATGACCAAAACATCTCATAGCCCATAAGATGCTTTTCCAACCACATCAGAACATAATTGTAAAGACACCCTAAATTTTCAATCTAACTGCAGCACTTAGCCCTACCAGAAATCTCTTCCTATTAAAGAAAGTATAGCTGAAAAGTGACATAGCAGAAATGCTCAGCAAGTTTTCTTCTCTTGATTTTTGCAAGCTACCAGGGTTTAACCTCTCACAAATGAGCATTTAAAACAAAGGTATATTTGCTTCTTATATAAAAATATATTTCCACTTAGCATTTTCAGACATGCTACCATGGGAGAAGGAAAAGAGGTCTGAGAGAGCTCAAAGAGACCATCTATCTTTTGTGTGCGGTTCCGATCAATCATTCCATTTATCACATGGTACCAAGCACAGGAGTGACTGACTGTAGTATGGGACTTATCGAGCTCAGCTCTTTGAGACCCCATTTACTCTTCCAGAAGTATGTGCTCTGATTAATAATAGATGGTTAGCCACATAGTTAAGTAGAATGATTGGTACCTTTTATTGGTTGTTTTTAAGACTAATTTAGTGAAACTGGCTGACCAGAGCAGAGGTTTGTTGCTGGGCTAGCTAACAAATGTCTGCCTGTTTGTGAACTCAGAAAGCCCTCCTTCCAAAGATCAAGCTATTGGTGTTCTCTGGAAATTTGCTCCGTTATATGTGGTGCTCAAATCCTTGTGAAGACTATGGCTCCTGAGTCTTCCCGTCTTTTTTCTATAAGGATATTTCACCCTTTGGTAATTGTGGAAAAGTTGATGCTGACACATGCATCCCTCTAAGCCAACAACATAATTAGCTGTAGACAATATCCCATGGACTAGATAAAGTTTGGGAAGGGCAGACTGAAGTTTGGTTGCTAAAAACTCTGCTAAGGAATGTGGAGTAAATAAACACTTAATCCAAAACCTAAAAATCAAAAACAAAAATAGAAAGCCTGACATTACATTTAACATTACGTGCATAGGTGAGTATATATGTTGAGATTTATTGATACATTGAGTGTGGGACAGGTTTCTTCAAACACTGCCCACACCCTGTAGATAATCCTTTTATTGAAATCTCCCCAACCACTCAGGTTGAGTGGGCCATCTGATTCCCTCCTGGGCCCTGTATGTAGAGATGAGGGTCTGGAAATTCATATTGCATAAGTAACTTGGCCTTGGCCAAGGTCATATTAAGAGGAGTTGGAGAAATTGTGCTCCATCCTTTAGGAACACAAAGCAAGTGTCATTAGATATTGCAGGATACACAGCTATGACTCGCATTTTCTCAAAGGGAGTGGATGACAACTCAGATGAGTGTATGAAAACAGGTGAGGAGGGCAGTGTGCTGGCCATCAATTCTGATGCTTCCCATGGGTCAGTCACCAGTTCTGCTGCAAAGAGATATTAAACAGGGGAGTGAAGGCATCAGCACATCTTAGAATTATAGGGTCATCTAGACACCAAGATCATCTAGAGGCAAAGCTGAAGTTCCTCAGAAACAGAAAGCTACCACTGTCTGACACTTGCCTTTGTACTATCAGCTCTCTGGCAACTCACCAAGGGATTCTTACTTTCCTCTAGAACTTTCTTAAAACTTTTGCAGTCCAATGGGACTTAAAGCTTAACAGGATTGATGTATAGCAAAACATTTATGCAGGTGGAGCTACTCAGTCCATTAAAAAATAATAATACAACTAATATTCATTGAGTGGTTATTATGTGCTAGACTGTGATAATAACTGTGTGTACACTGAAGTATTTAATTCATCCAAAAACCCATGATGTAGGTCTGGTAATGTTCCCATTTTACAGATGAGGAGACTGGGTTGTAGAGTGACTCAGAAATGTGCTTAAAGCTTAGTGGTGGTCAACGGGTAGAACCGGGACTCAAATCCAGGACTGTTTGATACCAATATCCTTGCTCTGGACCTTTATACTCTATAGCTATATAGGTAGCTTCATGGGTATTTTTTCCTTGCTATTTTTCCCAAAGCAATATGGTTGCAATTATCTCCTGAATATTCTCCACCTTTCACCTCCTCCTTAATACACATTTTCTCTTATTTCTTCCCAAGCACCCAAAATATGTCCTTTCAATGATGGGAGAGCTCCTTTCTCCTAGTGTAAGCAAGATACTGTCTTTGATCTTCCATAGCTTTGAAATTATTGAATCTAGATATTGCCCAACTCTCTTGTCCATTCTTTAAGTGGAGAGAGCAAGTTTGTACTAAATGTTAAAAGTAATGGACCAATATCTAAGAAGCACTAAGAGCTCTTCCACTCAATATTTCCCCAGAATGTAGAAGTATTTCCAATTACTCTGCTTTTCTCCAAACCTAGGATCAACAAATGAATAAGAGATGTCAACTTTCATGGAAGGCTACTCACTGAATGCAGTCTGTTCTTGCTTATTGGAAAATCTTTAGCATGGGTTCTTTGTGTTTCTGTTACCATGACAATATTTGGTTCCTTACCATGTTTTCTTTTTCCAGATCTGAGGCACACTTCACAGTGCCTCACTTCACAGGAAACGTTACAACAAGTATTATTTGCTGCCTATGATGATAATCTTAAGTGGATTTCATTCACTGTCCTTTATCAGGGTCGTGCTGTTCATAAGATGACTTCACTTTGTCAAGTTATAACATTTAGCACAATTGATTTTTTCACTATTTATGTTTCAGATTTCAGCTCAAAGATCACTCGCTAAGAACTGCTTTCTTGACTCTGCAAGACTACACTAGACTGCTAAGGTCCCTGCATTATCCCTTTCATTGCATTTTCCACAATCAGTGAAGTTTTGTTTTTTTAAAAATAGGCTTTAGAGCAGTTTCAGGTTCACAGAAAAATTGAGCAGGTGGTATAGAGGGTTTCCAGACATCCCCTACCTCTACACATGGACAACCTCTCCACTAACACATCCTGTGCCAGAGTGAAGATTTGTTACAATTGATGAACCTACATCAACACATCATTATTACCCCAAGTCCATAGTTTACATTAAGGTTCACTCTTGGTGTTGTACATTCAATGGGTTGTGATAAATTTATAACGACATGTAGCCACCATTATAGTATCATTGAGTACTTTCACTGCCCTAAAAATCCTGTGTTCTGCCTACTCATCCCTCCCTTGTCCCTAACCCATGACAAGTACTGATCTTTTTACTGTCTCCAGAGTTTTGCCTTTTCCAGAATGACATATAGTTGAAATAATACATCTTTTCATATTGGCTTATTTCACTTACTAATATGCATTTAAGGCTCCTCCATGTCTTTTCATGGCTTGATAGTTCATTGTTTTAAGCACTTACTAACATTTCATTGTCTGTATGTACCACAGTTTATTTACCCATTCACCTAATGAAGGGCATCTTGGTTGCTTCCGAGTTCCGTCAATTATGAATAAATCTACTATAAACAACTGTGTGCAGGTTTTTGTGTAGACATAAGTTTTCCGTTCTTTTGGGTAAAGACAAAGGAGCACAATTTCTTGATCATATGGTAAGAATATGCTTGTTTATTTATTTATTTATTTGGAAACTGTCAAACTGTCTTCCAAAGTGGCTGCACTATTTTGCATTCCCACTAGCAGTGAATGAGAGTTCCTGTTGCTCCACATCCTTGCCAGTGATTGGTGTTGTGTGTGTTTTGGATTTGGTCATTCTAATGGGTGTGTGGTAGTATCTCATTGTTTTGTAATTCCCTGATGACATATGATTTTTAACCTCTTTTCATATACTTGCTTTCCATCTGTTTGTCTTCTTTGGTGAGCTGTCTCTTCAGCTCTTTTGCCCATCTTTAAATCAGGTTGTTCATTTTCCAATGTAGTTGTTTAATGCCTGTGTTCCCTGTAGTAACATAAAGCTCTTAAAGGCCAGGGCTGTGACATTTTTCTTACTGCTGTATTCGCAGCACCTAGCTCAGGGCCTTCAGGGATTCAATAAGTGTTTGTTTAATGAAAGAATAAGTGTGTGCATGAACTTGACCACTACTCTAGTCAACCTGGTATCATTGATACCCGTATTTGCCAATTTACTCATTTCATGACCATAAGTAATTTATTTATTCTAAGTCTCAGTTCCTTATCTCTGAAGTGAAGATAATCATAAAACCAAACCTTCTGACAGGTGAGAATTATATGAGATAATAACTGAAAACACTTTGTGAACTTGGTGAACTATTTCTAAGATATTACTTATGATAAAGTCCAGCAAACTGGGCTTTAAAGAGCTATTTCAGGAAAATTTTAGGTGTAGGATAATTGTCATCTACTTCAATAATTGCAGTCTGGTTACAATAGAGCTTAATGATAACTCCTGTTAAGTGAGTGTGTTTGCCACACATGACTTCTAATCATTGCAACCACTTTGCATTGTAAGTATCATTTTTCACAGGTGAAAAACCTGCAGCTCAAAGAACTTTGGTAACTTGTGCAAGATCACAGTGACTGAGCAAGAATTTGAACCCAGGTCAGGTTGACAGCAAACCTTATGTGTTTCTACTTGTCTGGAATGGTCTCTGACAACTAAACTAAATCAGCTCAAATGAAAACTTTTAGACTGTATATTTTTAGAATTTTCTGGAAGAATAACTCAGTCTATGCAAAAGAAAATTGAGAAACTAGAGAATTTCACTGGTTACTTCGGGTGGTCTTTGAGAAAGTGTCCCGCATGCACATGCTCCCTTCATCTGAGCTGTGTGTATTGGTCATTGAGAACCTGAGGCTCTAAGCCCTCACGCATAGACGGGCAACAAGGGCTCAGGCAGGGAGTGTGGTCAGCCCTGCCTTGGCCTTGCTGTGAAGCCAGCCTCTTCACATCAATTATGGGCTGTGAGTCTTTCCCCAATGGGACTGCATGTTTCAGCCTGAGGCCCAGATATGAAGGCATGAATATGTTTGTTCCTTACCCATCGGCACAACATAAATTCAAAGATCAGACTTAACTTATGGAAGGTTCTTTATTACCTACAGTGGGATTGTTTGTTCATATCTGTTCAGTGACTAAAAGACTTGACTGTCAAGAGTTGCTTTCACAGTGACCCTTCCCCCAGCATCTTGTTACATCCATAAGACTCTGCCAGAGAAAGATTAGGAGGCCACCTGGAGAACAGAGCACCTCAGAAGCAGAGTTTGGAGCTGAATCTATTCCTGTTACTCAGCCACAACACAACAGATGTAGATCTAAAGGAGTCTGTTAGAATCAGTCCTGGGCAAATTTTAGGAGGTTGACAATTGCTAGGATTTCTATTTTAGTCTAGAGTCTGAAAATGTCTTCAGTGCTTATTCTGCTACCTAGGTACATAATTCTCCTAAAGAATGCTGGTCCTTGCCCTAGTTTTTCTTTTCTAAAAGTCTTTTCAAGGCAGAAACATTTATCTTCTTTGTATTGCTGTAGATTACTTCTTATAAAGTGTATCACTTCATCTATGATAAAACTAGAAAATTGGGTAAGTGCTCTGTCATTATTGAAAGGCTACAAACAAAAATGACCTTTCTTCCCCACTCTCTGCCAGCCGCCTGCCCCCAACCAGGCCGTCATCTCCGTCCAAAAACATTTGATCAGGTCTTTTAGGACCACACATGTGAAAGGGCATCCCCGTCACTGAAGACTGACTTCTGCCCTGCATCAGTGCATTTTATTACCCTTATCTGCTTATTGGATTACCATTAGCTGCTTATCTTGACAAATGCACAACCATAAATATAATTTACTGGATTTTGAAACTGTAAGCCATGACTTGTTTATATCATTCTTTGTTTCCAGGCAGGATTTAGTAGTACATACATTTTATTAAGGAATCCTTCCTCTGCCTCAGTCCAGGCTAGCGAATATATTTCCCAGCTCCTTTCCCCGTTATTTCCCTGCCAAAAAGGTCCAAATAGAAACTGTTGCTTGGTTTATATCCTCCTGAAATATTTTCCTGGAACAGAAGGCTATGGCGTTTGAGCAAAATATGGTACTTCCTTCACAGCAATTTGTATGTTAGTGATGAGAATGAGCCAAAGTAAAATTCAGAAATATTCCTGACACCTATGTCTCATACATGTGCCAGCGAAGTTTCAAATGGGAATTCATGAAGTAAAGAATCTTTTCCTATTTCACCATTAATGAATGCATGCTTTCCTTCATTTGAGCAGCGTATTATCTTATGAAACTCTTGAAGACAAAGCACCTATACTTGGAACCTGCCATGGGCGAAACTCTATTCTGCCTCAGCATCAGCTCTGGAAGTTCTTTAAAATGTCTCTTTCACTTATTCTAAAACAACCAAACCTTACTCTCTGCCTTGAATACTTTCCCACTGATTAACTGACATTTCTATTTGAAACACTTGCCTGGATTCTGACGTGGGAGACTCAGGGGCAGGACATAAACACCTGGGTTAAAACTTTTTACTTGGAGTTGAAGGCAAATCCAGAAATAGAATTCAGTGGCTTGGGCATGGGAGGGCTTCAAGAGTCTGCAGAACCTGCTAATGGACTCTGCCATCACTGCTTTTTAAACCTTGCATCAAGCTGTTCGTAAATAAGCAGGGAAGACCTGCCCTTTTGCCTGTGCATGAAACACATGCTTTCCTTACTTCAGCTTTCAGAACCCCCAAAGGGACCCCAGGCCACTAATCCAGGCTGCCTTCTGACCTGTAAAACCCCTGGGTTATCACCATATACCCTTCAGAGTTGGGAGCAGGTATAGCTCTTTCACTCACACAGGCAGATGCAAGGTAAAAGCATTTGTAAGTGATTTTATTATTTTTACCAAGTGTGCTTAAGAAAACAAAATACTCTATTCAGAAGACCCCAGAATTCGCCATCCAAATGTCTCAAACTTATGGGGTGGCCCTTGATCTTAGTATGACTCAATAAGACAACTCAAGCCCCCATCCCACCCTCCAGGAGGGACTCCTCCCAATATCCCAGGAGATTTCTGGGGGGCTCTTGGTCTCCTGGTAAGTCCACACAGCATCCAGTTTGGCAACAGGCTTTAGGTTTTGTCTTGCTGGTTTCCTTCACCCCACACTGGAAGTCACTCTGAAACCTTTCCTTCCTGAGAGTGCTACTAAGTCTTTTGTGTCTAGTGAAATTTATGGAGAGTTTGAATTAACAGAAGGAGATTACTGCAAGCAAAAACTTCACCTTGGATACTGGAAATCACTGTCCAGAGATTCCATCAGCCAATCCTCACCATAGGCAGTTTATCAGCAGCCAGGCTCTCTTGGGTACCATCTTGTCACAACCTTTTGGGCCCTCATCCTCCCTTGATGGCCCCTCTTCCTCCCTGCTTCCTGTCTCAGAACATAAATTCCTTACATGTCAGACAAGCTTTTGACTTCCTACCTCACATTAATTTATAGGGCTACATCTGCATAGGCAAAAACTTATTGAGGTCTTCTGAAAAACAAAGGATGATCCACTCCATCCAGCTATCCACATGTTATTGGCACAAATCAAGGGGCATATTAAAATATTTAACAACTGGTATAGCATGAACCTTATTAATCAGAGTGCCAGCCATAAAGCGTCACATGGCCAGACCATGTGAGCCATTAATATTCAACTGTGGGGCAACAAGCATGAACAGAAACTATGAAATTATGGTTTTCCTAGGTAGAAGTTCCCTCCTTACCAAATTCTGCAAGCACAAGTGGAGTAGTTTAAAGATGTACGCTCTCACTGGCCAGGGCAAGTCCTTTGTTTTATCTTTTCCTTCCAACTTCACTGATACTATTGATATTATTTATTAGTACATGGAATATCTAGACATAGAAAATGAACATTCATCAGATGTTTGCTGTGGGCTGGGTGCCAGACATATATAATTGAAATCTCATACACTGATGCTTGGAGGCAGGTAACATAATCCACATTTAATAAGGAAAGAATGGGAGGCTCAGAGCCCCTAAGATGCTAAATAACTTGCCCGAGGTCACACTCTTGGTAAGTCGTGGAGATGCGATTTGATCCAAGGCTTGGCTGATTTCTCAGTCCTTGCCTCTCCCTGCACACATGAGTGAGTTCCTTAGAATAGCTTCTCTGGTCCTACTCCCTTGCCTCTTGGGTAGACAAAGATCATAATTCAGGCAGTTGAACCTAGGAAGCAGATGGCTCCCAATAGCTTCAGCTCCTGCCTTCTGTCTCCTAAACATACACTGTACTCTTTAGAGAAAAAGTTTACTCTCCTGCCTGTAAAACCCTTAAGTTCTCCAAAGCTTCACAGCTGTGTGAAGCACACTATGCCCTTCGCCACCCGCTCCCACCCAAAAGCCCTGCTACAGAACAGTTACTTTGCAGAAAGGCTTAGATTTTATTCACAAACACCCGCTGTATTTTATCCCAAACACCTACTGGCACAATTTATTAATATTGTTGTTATAAATATTCTAGGTGAGGAATTACAATAAACAAAATGACCTAGAATATAGAAATGTTCTTATTTTCCCACCCAAGTGGAAGTTTAAGAATCTCTTTTCTCATGTTCTCCCATCTCCTACAGTGACCCTCCCAAGGTCATTGTCCACTCATTTGGGATAATGACGGGGTGACTAATGGCCATGTTGGGAAGGTGGAGATCAGGGATGTTTCTGATGGCACAGGTCTCTCCTTGTTCCTGAGCTCTTCCAATTACAATTGTATCTGCTGAGAGATGCAGACCTGCTAACTCAGAGAGAAACAAGAAATCTTGGTATTTTTTCTTGGCACTTAGAGTTACCAAGTTTCTCAAGAACTTCTTCCCTGGAGGGAAAGAAGAAAGGATTCACTGACAGATTAGACCAGAATTAGCTTTTTCATAAAGTGATCCTGGATTACATCAATTGCCATTAATGAAAGGTATCTTTTCCCTGCCAATAAGCTTCCAAATGTTCAACTGAAATCTCCAGGGCAATGCTGAGACAAAATCATGGTGGACAAGCCACCATCATCTCTCACATGGATTAATGTCTCCCCTTCCTAGCTGCTCTCAACTGTTCCCACTGTGTGTTGGGGGCCCCAAGACCACTCTCAGGCTCAGTGATTTGCTAGAAGGACAGACAGGACTCAGAAAAGTTGTTATATTCATGGTACAGTTTATTATAGCAAAGGCATACAGATGGAAATCAGCACAGGGAAAAGGCACATAGGGTGCAGTCCAGGAGAAACCAGCCACAAGCTTCCAAGTGTGCCCTCCTGGTGGAGTTGTATAGGACACACATATTTCTTTCAAGTGTGACAACACTTGTGAATTGTTTCAGCCAGGGAAGGCTTGTGTCCAGGGTTTCTATTGTGGGTCAGTCATGTTAGCATGCAGCATCTACTTGACTGACACTGGCTACTCAGACTGCAGCCCTCTTATTTGGTAAAACTGGTACAGCCTGGCCTAAGGTCTCATGTTCAACAGAACTCTTTTCAAGCAGAGTATTCCAAGGGCGCAGAAGTTATCTCCCAGGAGCCCAACAAAGGCCTCTCCTGAAGCCAGGCCTTTTCTGTTGAATGTGCAGGGTTTGAGCACCCCAGGCCTGCTGAGTTAACCCTCACTTCCCTTGAGTCTATTCTCTGCAGAGATGACTGTTTAAAGTCAGAGAGATGCTGTTTAAAACTCTGCTCAGAATCCTCCACTCTCTTCCCTTGGTAACACAACCTTATGACTCCATGTCATCTGGTTCCCTATCATGCCTTCACTCACGCCATTTCCTCCTCCTTTGCTCTCTGGACTCCAGCAAGACTGGCGTCCTCCCTGTTTCTCAAAACCACAGGCACATTCCTACCTCAGGGCATTTGTTTCCTCTGCCTAGAATGCCCTTCCCTCAGATGTGCACACGGTTTCCTTCCTTGGTCACACCATCTGGCGTTTAACCCCACTCCCAGCACATCACATATCTTATTCTTGCCTATTTTTTCCTCCTTATCACTTATCATTAACTATCATCCTCCATAACTCACTTCTTTATTGTTCATTGCTAGTCCCTTCCCTAGAATATAAACTCCTTAAGTGTGTTACCTGTTTGTTCGCTGCCGTATCCCTAATTCCTAGAATCAGTGCCTGACATACTCAATACTATTGTTGAATGAATAAATAAGTGAGGCAAAGTGGTTGCATCCATTCCCATCCTAAGTAGATAAGAAACAATCATCATCATCATATCACCATCATTAATAAAGGCTTACTCTTTTTTTCGGCCATTTTACAGATTACAAAGAATTTTTGTAACTGTTAACCAGCTGAGCCTTACCACCTTGGGAGGCAGGTATGATAAGTGGCGAGTGCCTCTTCTGTACTAATGTGGGATGTGGGAGAAGGTAAGTAAAAGGCAGGGAGATGCAGAGTAAAGGACACTGGATCCAATGTCTTCTACACTTTGGTCTTCCACAAACTTCCATTCTATGGGGCTTGCATGAGACACTTTATCATTTATGGATTCAGTTTATCTTTGTTTATAAAATAAAGAAGTTGAACTTGGATTTGATAATTTGAAGTCCTTCTCCTTCTAGAAGTTGGTTGTAAAAGTCCAGTTTTATGAGCTCCAGTGTGGTTTCTTTCAACTCATACTGTCCAACTCTTTTTCTGAGAAAGGGCAGCTTGGGTCAATAGTCTTCTTTCTTCAACTCCCATGATTGACGGTGGGGCTTCAGACCTGTCCAGAGGTTCACTTTAAACTTCCTGTGGAAATCCCTGCTATTGAAACCAGGAAGGGTGGTTAACCCCTTCTAAGTCCACCCTTTTATTCTAACCAAGAGTCTTTTGTGCTTTCAAATATGTAACAATGTTTTAATAACATGTAGAAATGCTTATGCTGTCTTACTAAGTGTTCAAAGCTGCATGTAAAAGTAAATCTAAAGTATTGTCTTCATTACATAAAAACATGTATAGCAAAAAGAATGGAAGTATGCAAAATGTCAGCTGTGGTTTCCTTTGTGTAGTTAACTTACGGTTTTTCCCACCTAGTATTTGTTCATTTCTATATTTTTCAAATATTCTAAAATAAATATGTATTGATAACTAACATTATTTCTTTAAATTGAAATTTTAAGACAAAACCAAAAATAATAATAAGAAAACAAAGTATAGAGAGGCATAATTTATAAGTTATTTTTATTTTCCAAGATCATATTTTGAGATTCTGAACACAGCTGACAACACAAGTTTAAAGTTTGCATTTCCTCTACTTGGGCTTCCTTTCAGCACTTAAGCAATGTCAACGGATAGCCAAACTCTCCTTTTGGGGATGTAAGCTACAGGATCAGAAGTTTATTTGAGGAGAGTAGCCATTAGAATCACAAATCTTAATGCAATTTAAATTGCTTCCAGAGCTATCTTTTGCCCCAACCTAAATGTTTTTTCACCCATCACAATCCACTGAGAAGTAACTCAGAACCAGAAGCCTTTGCTCTTTATCAGTTCTGGGACAGGTAGACTTGAAGCAGCAGCAAGTTCTTGTTCCAAATGGATGAATCCAAAGTTGTCGACAGTGGTTCAAAACAAGTAGGATAGCTCCAAAGCTAAAGCGTGTGTGTGTGTGTGTGTGTGTGTGTGTGTGTGTGTATGTGTGTGTGTAAGAGAGAGAGAGAGAGATTCTTGATAATCTCTTAAACTGAGCACTTCCTGCCTGCCCATGTGTAACTGTCTCTAATTGTGGGAAAGCCATGATATACAATAACAAAAACAACAAACCCCTCAGTGAGCAGTTTCAATGTTTCATTTATGCCTTATCATTTAACTGCGTGCTGAGGTACCTGAATTTAATCCTCTCCTTTTCTCTCTTAAGTGCCAAAACGGAGTGTTGGTTCCTGTACAAGAAAAGCAAAATCTGTTTTCCCAGGCATCAGGTTTCACAGGAGGACGTTGCATAGATGTGACCAACTATATCTGCATGTGTTTTGAGTAAACATTTCAACTTCCATTACTGATGTTAATTTACCAGCCAGCCTCTGCCTACATGTCCAAGGGATTGGAACTCAACTGAACTTCCCATAATACAAATCACCTAATTGTGTTCTGTATCAGTGTATGTCAGTGTATGTACTTCCTCTTCCTTATAAAATTACAAGCTCTTAAACATTAGGGGCAGAATCTACTTTTAACATTTTCAAATTCTGTCCCACAGTGTCTTTGTAACAAGAGGTGATGGGTTGTCACTGAGACTACCTACAACTGGGCACTAAGTGGTCCGTGGTTGATGGAGGAATGGGGACAAAAGAGGACAGAGAACTAAGATGCATTGAGCACCAACTCTTGACAGTCACTGGACTAAGAACATTACAAAAATGCATTTTTCCCCATAATATCTGTTAGATGCGTATTATTAGCCTCACTTTACAGATGAGGAAAAGGAGACTTGAGTGAGTGACACCATTTATAAGTGGAAGCATTAAGATTCAAAAACATTTCAGTCTAATACTCCAATTTTAAGTTTTTTGGTTGACTCTTCCAGGACTTCACAGTGGCCTTGGCCTTGAAATTTCCTCCAGATTACCTGACAGTCATGGACATTTCATTCAGTACAGCAAGAAATGTACCATCTCTCTCTTGCTTTTCTATAGGGTCCACTCCCTTATTTGTGAGGAGCATCTGGAGCTTGGGAGAACAATTGTTTATTTTGAAACTTGGCTTTGAATATTAAACCCTTTTATTTATAAGGGGCATTTAAGAGCTACCCAGGGGTTGATGGCTCTAGTATATGCAGGTCGATCCCTGCCCAAACTGAGATCATCTTTCAGAGAGTAACATTTGAAGGCAATGGTCTTTCTCTCTGCTTTCTTATCTTGTTCGTGGCAGGTAACTCAGCTGTCAACAGCATGTCAATCAAATCTCAGTTATTAATGAATGTCCTCAGAAAGGACATTTTAGAAATGGACACATCATGCTGTGCGATCCTGAATGTATTTACTTTTGCATATGACACCCTATAAACAAAGCATATGTGTGCAGTCTGGCTCCTTTGCTGATCCCAGATGTGGAACCAGCTGGACGGAAGTTCTTGCTCGCTGGGCTTTGTGATCACTCCAGTGAGCCAGCCTCCCTCCCTCCTGTTCACAGCATTATAGGCAGCTGGTGATCTTGGGGATACATCTTACATATATATTTAGGGAAAGCAGAACTGGGAAGGACTGCTGGAAATGATAGGAATGAGACAGTCTGTGGGCTCCACGCAGCCAAAGTACTGTTCATGTGGGTGGCTGTGAGGTTGGAAATTTACAGGGGAGGGGCCAGCAGTAAAGAAGACGACCCCACCTTGGCAGGGACCCCCTCACTCTTCGGGGACCGTGAGGTCCCCTCCTAACCTTTCCTCACCCCCAGCTTACTCCAAAGTGGTCTATGCTGGCTGAGAGCTTAGTAGGAACATTTGCTCACTTCAATATTTATTTACACCACACCTGTGTATAAAGAGCTCCCCCTGAGATTTCACAAGACCCTTGACATTACCCAAAAAGAGCGTCAGGAAACAGGGCAAACACGAGTGTGTCTGCCTACATGCAGTGGGGACGTCAGAAGGAGAGCCATTCTGGACACCCACGGATGGCCAAATACTGTGAACTCAGAGAGTCCACATGTGCTTTGTGAAAACAGGAACTGACCATGGGACTCTTGTGCCCGTAGTTTCTGTCAAGTTCTTTCCTCTGAAGATTTTATTTTCCTTGTGCTTTTCTTCGGAGAGAGCTGGACTTGAGACCTAGTTGGTTGTTAATCGAAAACACAATAAACATCGTTTTTACTTAAAATTAGATTTTCATCCCTTAATACTGAACGGCCACATGAAATGGGTTGTGTAACCCAGGCCGACCGTCTGCTTCTCTTTTTCATAATGAAATGGGCTTGTCTCTGGTTTTATGGGCACGACAGAGTCTGGGAAAGGCACACATCAACTTTGCTACTGAAGGAACACGCCGGTGAAATTCCTCTGCTCTGAGCTGCTTCTCTTTCCTTCACTCACCTTGCTGAGATCTTCCTTCCTTACTCGACAGAGGAGGAACTGCTTTGGGGATGAAATAAACTTAAAATGAAGTCTGACTCTGTCCCTTACATGGGTAACTTCTCCCCACTTGTGCCTCTATGTGCCTCTCTCTGTATTTTCCTACCCTGACTCAGAGGTTTGTCTGTTTTCACCAACAGACAGCCTCCCACATGCCATGACCCTGTTCCTAAGATCACTTTCTGGTTGGTGTTAGAACCTAGAATGGTCGTGTTTGGAGGTTGGGTCCCAAGACAAGCTCACCAGAGTCTGAGGTTCACTGTGGTCATAACAGAACCTGACCCCCAAGGCTGAGAGTGTTGGTAGGTGAATCAACACTCTATTCCAACTTGCTAAGGCAGGACCATGGTTGAGGTTTTATAGAGAGATGGGGAATATCCTACCAGGGAGGTGCAGGAAAGGTGTATGTTTGGAGCGGTGGGGGGATCTTCAAACAAGAAGGCATAAGCCTCTGCCAGTCAGTTTCAGGCGATGCGGCAGCTAAGGGAAGCTTATGAAGTGAGAGCCCTTCCCAGGGCACACTGACTCTCATCATCAAGGTAGCTGCCAGCTGTCTACGTGAAGGCCAACCTGGCTGCACACACTAGCCCGAGGTAAGTCAGATACTCTGGAGGACAGGTGCTACACTAGCAAGGTGGAGATGTCATTGGCCAGGAGGGAAGCCATGAGGAGGAGCATTTCTTTTTACAGTGGGAATGCATGTCCCATTTCCCCAGCTGCTTGTTCCCTGGAATGGCATCCCAAGCCTTGGCCCCAGGCCACCAGGCATTGGAGCTGAGCATTCAGCTTGGAATGGCTTGGCATCTGGTCAGTGTGCACATCTGGGACGTGCAGCTGGATTCAGAACTTTGTAGTGGACTCTGGCACTTGGCAGAGTTTGGGGACTGTTAGCACTGACTGAGCTTGGAGGGGTTACAGCCCATCTTTCCTCAGAAGGAGCATCTTGCTCATCAACACTGCAGCCCAAGGCGGAGAAGGAGCCTCTGCTCCACTCAGGCAAAGAGAGTGAGGTCATGTTTAAGTTGGATGAACGAGCACATTGCAGCAGGTCCAGAAGTCTGTCAGCCATGGGATGGTGTTTTCCATCCAGAGGACAGCAGTGAACGACAGGATGTGATTAGGGATTCACAGAACAAACTGGCAGCCTGTGGCCTCTTCGTGGCATGCACAGTTCACCCAGGCTACAAAGCAAGGCAGGCAGAGGAAACCATGCCCACCCTCTCTCCCACCGTCATACTTCCTTAGTGTGTCTGACTCTTGAACAACAGCAACAGCCATTTTTTGAATATTTATTATGTGCCAAGAATTTTACATACATAGGCTCACTTAACCTTTGCAAGAACCCAATGATGTATGATTCTTACTCAAATTTGAAGCAAAGGAAATGAGATTCAGAGATTTTAAATATCTTGGCCTTGGAGACACAGCTAGGAAGTGGCCAAATGAGATTCTGTGTTGTTTCTATCAGACTTCAAAGTCCATTATGCCTCATGGCTTTGTCATCACTTCCCACCTTGCTTCCCAAGAGCTTTGATAAGGGTTACATCTGTAGATGTAGCATCTAACTGTCCAGATTATCTAGGATACTGTGTGACTGCTGTAATGAAGACCCAAGATAAGAGTAGCTTATACAAATTAGAAATTTAATTTTTCTCAGCCTGAATAAAAGCAATCCAAGACTGTTGTGGTAGCTCCACAATGCCAGGAAGGCACTACAGCCTCTGATCACCCACATGGTCCAATGTGGTTCTTCATGATGTCTTCTTCCAACTGCAAGGATGAAGAAAAGTGGGGCAAGACAAGGCACACCCCCAAAACGGTTTGGTCATAGACCCACACATAGCAATAAGGATAGTATGAAAATTAACCTTTTTTCTGAACATTTATATGGATGACTAAAGTCTAGTACCAAAGAAGCAAAGAAGAGGGCAAGAATGGATCTTGGGGCACAACTCTCCATCTTTGCCATATATTTTAATGGCCAATCTAAATTTCAGAAGGAAAAAAAAAGTGTGATACCTCTAATATAAAGGCATCTGGGACTTCCTGGAGGGAACTGATCAAGGATAATAGGAATCTGAGGTACATGCAATCCATATTCCTGGAGAGAGAGACAAACAGGAAAGGAAAAGAGATATCTGTAAAGACACCAGTGATTCACAGACCACTGGATAGAACTGGACACATGACTCTAATTGGACTGCAATGGAGGCTGGAAAGTATAGCAGAGCTTGTGGATTTGGGATGAGCATCAGTTGTCTCTGCTGTGGAGATTTCACATAAAAACTAGAATTTGCAACTTTTCTTGGAAAATCAGATGTAGCAAACTCAGCTCAACTCTACTGGGCAAGATCCACAGGAGCTCCTCAACTGCACCCTTTAGTCAGAGAAATTGGTTTCCAATGTGTCTTATTTACCATTTAACATCCCACCTTTGGGGCCCAATAGTGTCAGAATACAGTTTTGAATGATTTCAGAAGGCTTGTTCTAAGTTGTTCATGACAAGCCAAGGCAATCCATTTTATAAGCAGAGCTAGAATCATTTCTCCCTAAATGCATTGCCTTACATTTTCCTCAGTGACTCTCTACACTTCCTCACACTTTGCCTGTGAGAACAACCTTCTTGTATTCCTGTGGGTTGATATTTTGTCACTCAAAGATTGTGGGAAGCATCTAGTGTGGGCTTTGTCAGCAAGTATATATAAGAAATATTATTCTGTACATTTTAATGAAAACTTTATGAATGGCCATGCCTCCTCTTTTAATTCTATTCATGGAAGGGGTATAGAATTAGCAACCTAAAGACCTAGGTTGAAGTGTTGATCCTATGACTTGTTAGCTGTCTGACCATGGGTGCATCTGTTAGCCTCTTGGAAACCTCATAAAACATTCAGTACGAAGGTGGCCATGGGAATTCCTTGGCGGTCCAGTGGTTAGGACTTGGCGCTTTCACTGCCGTGACCCAGGTTCAACCCCTGGTTGGGGAACTGAGATCCTGAAAGCCACACAGCACAGCCAAACACAAAAAACAAAACAAAACAAAAAAAGGTGGCCATGAGGATTAAGTGAGGTAAAGTTTGTGAAGGCATTGTAAACTGCAACACCAAGAACACCAGTTCAGTTTCCAATCCAGTTATCTTTCAAGTTTCGTTGTTTTCCATTTCTTTTAAATTTTCGATGATGCAGTCTCCTCTACATTTTACTTTATTTTGTTTTACTTAAGAAAAAGAAGGCAAGAGCTGAAGCACAGCTCTAGATATCTAGAAGAGACAAGAAAAATGTTCTCCTTTTACAGTCAAAGAAACTGACCAACAAGTAGGCTTATTAAACAGCCAAGGCAGAATAAAAGTTGAAAGGTTGTGGCAAAATTGAATTAAAGACCAAATACAGCTGATTCTCATCATTTGCAGATTCTATATTTGCAAATTTGCCTACTGGTTAACATTTATCTGTAATTCTAGAATCAATACTCCTGGAGCTTTTGTAGTCATTTGCAGACACGAGCAGAGCAATGAAAAACATGTATTACCCAACAACGCGCATTCCTAGCTGAGTTTGAAAAAGGTGACACTGCCTTCTTGTTTCAGGTCTCATACTGTAAACATGTGTCTTTTTGCAGTTTTTTTTTCCATTTTTGTGTTTCTTGTTGATGTTTTCACTCTCTAAAATGGCTCCCAAACAGTGTTGTCTAGCACAAGACGTGTGTGATGTGCCTTATGGAGAAAGAACGTGTGTTAGATAACTTCATTCAGGCATGAGTTATGTTGCTGCTGACCGTAAGTTCAATGTTAATGAATCACACACACACACACACAGTATATATACACACACACACATATATATGGTATATATATATAGTGTATACACACACACACACACACATTGTAAGTTGCTTCAAGTAGATAGAAAAACATAAAACAAGATCATGTATTGATCAGTTGATCAAAATGTTGTGACAATAGGCTTGCAGGAACTTAACTATGTTTCCCTTAGAAGCAATCGTTCAGTACTAGCTAATTTGTATGTTTTAGGTGACTTCATAGAAAGTAGTAACTATGAATAATACAAATCAACTGTACATTGCCAAGTGCAAACCCTTCATCATAATTCAAAAGTTTTAACAAGATTGCTTTCATTTCAAGCCTCCTTCAAGTATAGTGATGGAACCAATGAAAAGCTCTGTGTCTTGGTGGGCATTCTTGACATGCCACTGACATTATCAGCTAATTTTGGAAATATATGGCCTAGCCACGATCATTTCTGGCTCCATGTGAGCTGTGGCATCATCCTAAATTCAAGATTTAGGTTCTAAAGTCAGAACTAAATATATTTCATTCATTTTGACTTCATAATCAAAGTAAGCTAAAAGCTGAATGATTGGTGGGTTAGGTTAATGGGACAATAAATTATGGAACATTTAGATTCCTTATTTCCTTTTGAAATAGTTATGTAAATCGTCTTTTTGCCTTTCTTCTCTCCTTGCCTTCATTCTTTCCCTTTCTTCTCTCTTTTTTCCTCTGGAATTTAATCCTTTTTACTTTTCTTACACCCCCCTCTTTCTCCTTCTCTCCCTCATTTCTCTTTTCTGATGTTGTTACACTTTTCTTGTGTACACAACACAAGGCAAAACAGAGACTTGATAATTACTCATTTAATTTTATGACTACAGAGAACCAGCCTATCAAATCCACTCTGAGAACTCTCAAAATACAAAGATCAAAAGGCAACTTGAAAGAAGCTGCGTTTTGAGATAACTTTTAAAACCCCAATTTGTTTTTCTCATAGCTCAGGGCAAAGGAATGAAAAATAATAGAAATAAATTTTAAAGAAATCCCTTAGAGTTGAACTGTATTTCTAGGTAACTTAGATCACAAAAGTGACATTTAAAAATCAAATTAGCTGTTGACTGCATTGAGTAAAGCCTGGAAATAAATGAAGAAACCAATTCACTTGGAGATTTAGTTAGGAATTAAGTAAATATGGAGCTTTGACTGCCCTTCATGAAATATCCACATGGTTTGCATATTTCACATTTTAATAACTAGCCTGGCTTTGTTAAAAATGTGTTAGCATTGGAGGTAACAAGCTTGATTTTGTTTAGATCTCTTGGGGTGCTCTCTCTTTTCTCCCTTAGATGCACAAGTTTCAGTCCTGATCCATCATCCCAAGATAAGAGCTGGAGAGCTTTTAGTTGAAGAGTGGCCATTTAGTGCATCTGAAGGAAGTCTCAGTGCAGCTTCCCCGTTTGCCTGGAGTCACTTTAACGATGCAAGGGAGCACATAATGGACTTTACCCTGATGTTTCATTACTTCAGGCACTACACCATTGTCAGATCCACCATCAATATCTTATTAAATTCATCATTATGTCCTTGACATTATTTTAATAGCACTGGCAACTGCATGATAGATACAAATAAATCACAGCCTGAATTTTCTTTCATGTGACTTCCTGACTCAATCCACCACTCACTTTCTCTTTAGCTATAAAAATCCTTAGGCAAGACTTCCCTGGTGGCGCAGTGGTTAAGAATCCGCCTGCCAATGCAGGGGACACAGGTTCGAGCCCTGGTCCGGGAAGATCCCACATGACATGGAGCAACTAAGCCTGTGCGCCACAACTACTGAGCCTGCACTCTAGAGCCCATGTGCCACAACTACTGAGCCTGCGTGCCACAACTACTGAAGCCCACATGCCTAGAGCCCGTGCTCTGCAACAAGAGAAGCCACCACAATGAGAAGCCTGTGTACCGCAACGAAGAGTAGCCCCCGCTTCCCACAGCTAGAGAAAGCCCTTGTGCATCAATGAAGACCCAACACAGCCAAAAATAAAGAAAGAAAGAAATTTTTTAAAAAGTGCTTAGGCAACCAGTCACTTTTTCAGTTGGTAGGAGCACTAAGATGGAGCTTTTTGTAGCTGCTTTCTGAAGCATTTGCTTTAACATTACAGATTTATCCATGGAGCCAAACCCTTGAACATCAAAGACAAAGGTTTTGTCTTTGATTGTTTGATTGACCCTGGTCTACTGAGAACTTGGCCACAGCCCTCTCCAATTTCAGGTACCTGGAAAACACCTATTCTCATGATTCATCTACATAGGTAAAACATGGATTGAAATGCTTTCTTCAATCCTTGCTAGTTGGGAGCAGCGTTACTATCTTGAGCTTAACCAGCAGTCTGGATATCTCTATTTCACAAGCCTGAATAAATCGAACATCTCATTTTGAAAGTTCTCTGCCCTTTTCTTTCTGTCTTTTTCTTTTTTCTCTTAGCAACATATGAATTTTACACCATTTACTGATGCAAATTGCAGATTTTTTTTAGAACTATGCTGTGGCTAGCTTCTTTAGGCTATAAATACTCCAGCTCGACTATGTTAGAGACAGATGATTTATGAATTTCGTGGAAAACCAGGGTAAGATCACTATTTGATAATATTATGGCCAAGGGAACACAAGTCCCCAAATCATGCTTCTTGAGGACTCGCCCTTCCATGGATTATGCCTGAGAAGTAGATGTAACCACAGGTGATAAATTGCAAATACAAGATAAAGTAGCATTATTTTTAGCTCATCCCCATCCTCATGAAAAACTTGAGCGAGGTATACTGGCTTACAGGAAAGCAAATTTTCCTTCTACAAGTTAAACCCAAGTTGCTCAAATTTGAGCATGCATCAGAATCTCTTAGAAGCCTGGTTAAAGTGCAGATCACTGGATCCCATCCCCAGAGTTTCTGATGTAGTAAGTCTGCGGTGGGACCTGAGAATTTGCATTTCTCACTTTGAGACCCGCTGAGTTAGGTTTTCATCACCTCAAGATAAAGCAAAACACAGGGTCTGACTGGCCTATAGCCCCTTCAAGTCCACACCCACGTTTTTGATCTTACCCTGTGATGTCAGGAAAACCCCCCGAGGTCCTGGCACTGAGCTGGCCCCAGCCCAGTACCCTGGGCATCGCATTGCATTTTAGTAGCTCCAGGCCTGCCTGATGGATGAGAGAGACCACTACTGGGCCCCATGGGTGGAAGAGGAGAAAGAAGACAGTGCCACTCCCTCATCCACTGTTCCCCATCAACATTGAGAAGCTCTGCCCTTCACACATGGTCCACTCATCTGTATGACGGGAGCTGACCAGTCCCCCTCTTTGCACATCCAACATCAAGGAGGGCATGCAGAGAACGGCCCACACTAGTTTTAGAAAAAGAAATCGTATCCCCGTTTCTTCCTCCACTACTAAGTTTCCTCTGATAAACCACAGACAGTGATAACTCCTGTGTATCTCTTGCCCACTGGTTCGAGGGATATTCTTTGCATGTGTGCCTCTATCTCAACAGCAGAGCACACAATTATGTTTGAAAACAGACTCCAATTCTAAATGTGTTTGTAGAAAATATCCTTAAGAGTAATCCTATAATGAGTATTTTTGTAAATTATGTCTTTTCTCCTTAAATCATCCATTTTATATATTTCTACTCTCAAGGGTACAGTCTGCTGTGAGACATGTAAATTTGCACTTATCTGCCTGTTGCTTATTTTGTTGTAAACGTTTTATTGTGGAAAATTTCAAACATGCCTTTGTTTTCTTCAATTTTTTAAAAGAATATTCTTTGCTTTAAAAAAAATGTTTTCCCCGACTTTTCTGTTGTTTCAGCTTTATCTGGTGTGGAGGGAAAATACAAAACTTTCTTCAGAATTTACTTTAAAGATAGTATACTTCCTGTCACATAGTATTTTCTTATGAGCCTTTGGTGTTAGAAGAAACTATGCTTCACTTGAGGAAATGGTATCCTTTTATTGGGCAAATAATGTGGATCTTGCTCTGATGGTGTTTCCCTTTACTTTAGCTCGAGGTCTTTTAGAGTCAATTTGCAATCAACTTCTAGCATTTGTACAGAATCTTTGGACACTCATTTCTGAGTGTTAAAGTGGCCTTTAATTTCTTCCCCTTGTTTCTTTTTAAATTCTATTTTACTTATAACATTTTGGTAAACTCTTTTTGATCATCTTTGAAAAAGAAGATAGGGTAAAAACAAACGCATTTTTCATAAAAAGGCATTATCTTCCTGCCCTTAAAATACAGCCTGTAGTGGAATCTGTGTGCTAGACAGGAAAAGCATTTGATCTCATCGAGAGAAATCTGTATCCAGCAGCAAAGTGACAAACACCTCACAGGAACATCAGTGGTCATCAGGAGAAGGAGTTCTTGTGGCCAGTCTAGATGCCTTTTTGCATCTGTTACCCTCATGTGGAGCTCACTTACTTTACTGAGCTCCAGTGAATGAAATGGTCTTTCAAGTCTGCTTCCTTCCAACATGCAATAGGCTGTGATTCCATCAAGTTCTACTATTTTGGGTTGTAGAAATGTTATATATTAAGGTAAGAAAACCTGGACAAGATGATTTATAATATATAAAGAGGTGATACAAATCCATAAAAAAGAGACCAACAACTCAGAAAAATGGCATTGGATCAAACGAGCAATTCACAGAACTAAAAAATGATCACACACATATGAGAAAAGTCTGGGCAATCTCATCCATAACAAAGAACAAGCAAATTATATAACCAATAAAATAGTGGCTTTGGCCCACTAGATTGGCACTATTTTAGGAAAAGTAGGAAAGAGTGTGGGAAATGAATACTCTTAATCACTGTTGATGGGATTATTAATTGTCCTAGACTGAGGGCAAGTTACAAAGAATTATCCAAAATTTAAATGCAGAGACTATACCAGGAATTCTTCTTTTAAGGACTTATCCTACACAAATATTGGCACATGTGTGCAGAGGCATGCATATGCATGTCATCGTCATATTAATGATAATATTGAAAAAGGGATAATTAAACTATCCATCAATAAGGGAATGATTAAATAATCATTATGTGGATGTATTCATACAATGGCAGCCTGTGCAGCAGTTTAATGAGCTTGATAGCTCTCTGTGTGCCAGCATGGAACTACTCTTCAAAACATATGGTTCAAAGGATGAAACTAAGATGCAGAACAATATGAAAAGAGTATGAGTCCACATATGTAGCAAACTACTGCAGACAATATGTTTTTGTGTATGTGTCTATAAGAATGCAAATACATAGAGAAAGGACTTTTTAAAAATAGCTCTCTCTGGTTAGGGGAGTGGGATGGAGATGGGGATGGCAAGGAGAGTAAAGAAGGGCTTTTATTTTTTTATCCTATATCATTTTACATGGTTTGAACTTTTTCATGTTTGCATCCCTGTATTGTGCAATTAATTACCCCCAAAAAACCTTTAAAATAATGAGAAAAATAAAGATAAGAGGACTAAATAGATATATATTCAAATGTAATCTGGATAATGGAATTATGGATAGTTTTTAGTTTTTTTGAGCTGTTGTTTCCAAATATTTACAATGAGTATATACTGTTTTGTAAGTGGACAAAAACAAACAAACAAACAAAAACTTTTTCAGCGTGATACATTCTACTCCTTCCTTTCTAAACACATAGAAAAGGGATATGACAAACCATTGTATTTTAACCACTATGATTTTCTTTCCCATTCTTTCAATCACTCTTATCATTAGAGGGCGGCTTCTGTTTCCTTCCATTCCTGTACTTTAATACTTTCTGACAGAGCTTTCTGGTTCAGATTCTCTGTGTTTACTCCCAAACACTAGGAATAAGTTTCAGCCCTGATAGTGTCTTATTCCCAGAAATGCCCATCAACTTCGCCTTCCTCCAGGGGGTTGTTAGGGGAAGAATGCTGAACATTTTTTCTAATTTGTCCTTTTCGTCGGTACAGCATTATATAACCCAGAGACTCCATCTCCTGTGGATTTACTTGGATACCTGGAAATTTCCTTTTTAAAGGAAACATGTTTTCTTCCAGCTGTGCCCTCATGGGCAACCCCCATCTCCATTTGGTCTGGAGCTTTCACAAGCTGAATTCCTGCCAGTCTCCCTTGGATCAGCTCAGAGTCACGCTTTCTCCTGAATGTGCCATATGGACTACTTGTGGATGATTTCCCACGGCCTGCTCACCTTTTATCATAAGCACGTCAAGGCATCCATGTGTGGCACGTGTTTTTCAGAAATAAAAAGAATTTCATGAAAATAGATCCATGAACGGGCTTCCCTTCCCCCAGCCACCTTGCTTTTCCCCTCAGTGGTATCTCTTCTGTATACAAATTATCTCCTTAGGGCAGACTTCTCAATCTGTAACACACATGCAAATGGCCTGGGGATCTTGTTAAAATGCAGATTCTCATTCATTAAATCTGGGGTGGGGCCCAAGACTTTGCATTTCCACCAAGCTCCCAGGGGATGGTGATTTTGCTGATCCATAGGCTGCACTTAGAGTGTAAGGTTCTAAGGGACATTAGCTGGACTTAGTCCCATCAAAGCCATGTACGGGTGACGTGGGACTTGTTTAATTGCAAAAAGGAAGCTGTCCACACAATAGTGATAGAGAATCAAAGGTATGATTGAACTTATGGATATAGGTTTCATTTAGATTTATCTTCTTAAGCATAAACCAAAAGGCCCACAGTTTTATAGAGGGACCTGGCTATGAAACCATGAATCCCAGAATCTCAGGAATGGAAAAGCAGCCTAGAAGGTGTGTACTGAGCTCTCAAAGACAAAACATTTATTCCATTTCATTTTTGATACATTTAGAATTTATTTCAGGTTATCAAATGGGATATGGAGTAATTAAAACACAGTGTGGTTATTTGAACATTTCTTTATACTGAAGTATTTGTTTTAAAATTTTCTTTATACTGAACATTATTTATACTGTTTTTGAGTATATTATTTTGTACAGTTTTCTTAGTAGTTTATCTATGTGCTACAATATACACATGTACCTTACAGACATTTAACCACTTCAAGTGAGATATAGAAACCTTGTTTCCATTTACTTCTCTTTACTCTCTCTCTCTCTCTCTCTCTTTTGTTACAAAATACAAATAACATAAAATTTGCCATTGGTGATATTTAGTACATTCACAATATTGTGCAACCATAACCACTGTCTAGTTGTAATATTGCACATTCTAATCACCTTCAAAGGAAACCATGGACCCATAAGTAATTACTCTCCATTCCTCTTCTCCCTAGTCCCAGGCAACCACTAATCTACTTTCCGTTTCTATGGATTTGCTTGTTCAAGATATTTTATATAAGTGGAATCATAACATGTGGCCTTTATATCTGGTTTCTTTCACTCATCATAACGTTATCAAAGGTCATTCATGTAGTAAGATGAGTCAGTACACCATTCATTCTTATGGCTGAATTATATTCCAGATCAACGGGTATATAAATAGGAAGCTTCTACAGTATTAAGTCATTATACATTTGTGTTCATTCAGGGCTGGGGCTAGGGTGAAGTAAATGAACCAAGTGAGGTAATTATCTTGAGCCCTAAATTGTAAAAGATGCTGAAAAACTTAGTAGTCATGATAAATAGTAAGGCAATATTTTAAAAATCAAAATTAATGCAAAAAGTACATGATAAACAAAATATCAAAAGTAAGTAAAGACAGGATCAGTATTTTAAGTAAAGACAGGATCAGTATTACTGATGTTTCCTTTTGACTTTGGCTGCAATGTGGCTTGGCACATCACTGTTATTGGCACTATATTTAAAAAGTTGATATTTTGTTAGTCCTACAATTTTATACTGATTTTGATAAAATATTATACTAGGACATTATTTGTTTTGATTCCTAAGTTTTGGTGTCAACTTAAATTGGGCACCGGAGGAGAGAGTACCCTGCCTCAATCACTTCACCTTAATCCTGGCCTGTTGTCCATTTATTCCTGAAAACTAGCTTGCCCTCATATTTGTTAATAAAACAAGATAGTTTACTAGCAGAATGGAACAAAGAACAAGATGATTTCCAAAATTAAATTAAATTGAATTAAAAATTTAATGAAAGGCTTGAAATATAAAATCTGCACAATCTTCAGGAAGATAAATCCAAAGATAATGACATAAAAATATGAGAGAATAAAATGTAAATTTAGAGAATCAGACCTGAAAAAAATCTAACATCAGACTATTAGGAATTATAGAAGTTAAAACACACACACACACACACACACACACACACACAAGAGGTATTTATTAACTAAGTCATACCAGAAAAATTCTATGACCTCAAAGGTACATGTCTCCTTGTTAGAAAGGCCCAATGAATGATAAAAGATTCAAACTCAGGAACATCATTGTGGAATTTCAGAACAACAAGGATAAAGGCATATAGAGGAAAAAAAAACAATGGAAAAACAAATTGCCGACAAAGGAATGAGTATCAGAATGACATCAGGCTCTTGACAGAACACTTTAAGCACAGCGTGGGCAGATACTCTGCTGCCTGGTCTGCCTCATTGTGAATGATGGCATTATGTCTGAAAATAAAAATACAATAATGGTAAGTGACATTTGTAGATAAATCTGAACCAGGTGGTCCCCAATCACAATGCAATCAAGAGTCTGAAAAACCCAGAGCAGGTCGAAGGTGAGCAGCCATCCTTAAAATGGTCTGTCCTCTTGTCCCTTTGGCACGTGCAGAATCACACCACAATATACTCTCCACAGGACCTGGGGCCTGCTTTATCTGTTCACGGAAGTATCTGTAGCATCTTAAATATGGTGTGGCATAAACAAGTCCTCTGTAAAAACTTACTGAACAAATAAAGAAATGGATCTTTGAGGCTCATCACCTATCATCTCATGAGGAAGGCAGATACCGTGTAAAAAAATGTACATAGGTAAGCTGGGAGCCAGAAAACCCTGGTGTGGCATGAATGAGAACTGGCAAGGAACACAGAGGCTTCCCATCTTTTCAGGTGCATATTGAGAATTTGGATGTTCCCCTTTGGCCTACTTCATGGTACACACTTAGTTTTAATTAATAATGGAGACTTTAATGAAACATTTGGAAGCACAGAGATGTTTAATAATAACACAAAAACACTTGCTATTAGAAGGCTTCATTTCTAATGCATGCCCCCTTATTACCTTTAGGTTTGCTTTCATGTTTTCCAACAGTTTAAAATATGTGTTTCCTAGAGAAGTCGGCACGTCTATTTTCAGGTTTTGAAGAAAACATATTTTTGGCGTTTATATAGTTTCTGTCTCGTTTGGTGGTTTACTTTTCTTCCTGGTATTCATTTTTTCTCCTTATTTCTAATCCCTGTAATGAATTTAATCTCCTCCTTCACATGTATGTGCCCAAGACAATGTTATGAACCCTGGAAGATCTCAACTAAATACTTTCTAATTAACTCACTACCACTTCCATCCCTGGTTTCACTTGGACAAAAAAAAAAATATGTCCTCCTGTCTCTAGCAGATGCCTTGAGGCACCTGACAGCGCACTGTTGTGAAAGACTTCAGCAGACTCGCCAAGCAGACTGAAGCCTCCTTCCTTTAACCTTAAAGAAATGTCCCAATTTTAAAACTACTTCCAGAAATATATGCCCCCTACCCCAGGGGAAGAGGGAGCACAGCGAAGCCATATCATGTTTCTGCTTAAATTCTTGTTAATCTGATTTTCAATTATTTTTTAAAGTTTTCCTCTGGTAAATGTACCAAATAAGTGCATGTGATTCACTTCAGGGACCAAGGCAGTTCTGCATTAGAAACAGGCCAATTCTGTGAGTGATTAGAAAGTTTCCTAGAGGACCATTCCATGCAAATTGGACTTAGTACAAGATCTGACTTCAAAGGGCGAAACTGATGGTTAAGTGGAGAAAAATTACTCCCTTATGATTAAAAAGAAAATGGTATATTTTGTGCAGACTGGAAGCATCATTCTGATGCAGAAACTTTCCTCTCCTCTCTCTTGTTCTGTTTGTGCCTTCTGTGAGCAAGCAGCAGAAGAGAGAGAGAAACTAATCACACCCTTAGAATTTCCTCTCCCTGGGAAAGCTTTGGGCCAGTGGTACTTTAAGTGAGGACTGGCTGACAGTCCTCACACTGTTGGTTGCTGTTAACAAGACAGAGAACTTGCAAGGGAATGTAAATACATTACATCATTAAGCAGACTTTTGGGTCCAGCTGAAATTCACAAGGTGACCTTCTTGATGAAGGAAGCAGTATCTTGATTCACATTCTGGGGTAAACTTGTCTTGGTTGGACTGACACTTTGGGTAGCACTGGGTTGTCCATGGCGAAAGGAAAACTACTGAACTGACTCCTGAAGAAGCCACTGAACTGGTTCTGGTTGCAAGTAACAGCAATACAGCCAGCCCAAGAAAAGAATTTATTTTAGGGATACAAACATTGAACCTCATGGAAATCCAAGAGCTGAGATCATAGAGCTGAAACTCCCAGAAGCTAGTGCCAGAGGCCAGCTCCAGAACAAAAGTTCTCTAACAGGATCAGCAGCAAAAAGTGTGGACCCACATACTTATGCTGTTCAATTAACAGGTTTTGGAGATATTTCACTTCCTTGCTTTTACTTACAGTTTCCGCTCCCTCCTGACTGGGTATCTCTTAGTATCTAGCACTTAATGAATCTAATTCAATTTGAGGTCACTCTTCTCTCAGTGAATTCCATTAAAGGTAAAGGAAACTGGAGTTATTAAACCTCTGCATGGGGTTTCTAGAAAATACTGGGGCTTAAGCAATGTATTTGAAAAAGCCTTTTCTTTCCATCGGCAGTGATATAAAAAAGTTTTTGATGAAGGCGTAGATCATAATGCCAGTTGCCATAGATAAGGAAAGGGTGAATAAGAAACAGAGCTTAAAATAAAACAGCTTAAAACAGACCAAAATCAGTTGTCTGAGGAATGGATCTACATTGCACATGTGCTTTATTTGACCTACATATTGCTTTCTTACACACACACACACACATATATATATATACACATATATGTATATTTAAAAATTTACCCTTGTGTATTAACCCATATTGTATTGAGCTAACTCATATGTATTAGGTTTTTCTGTAGCTGCTGCAACAAATTGCCACAAACTTGGTTCTTACAGTTCTGGAGGCTGGAAGTCCAAAATCAATTTCACTGGGCTGAAATCAAGATGTAGGCAGGACCATGCTCCCTCTAGAGGCCCTAGCTGAAGATATGTTCCTTGAATGTTCCAGCTTCTGGTGGCTGCCAGCAGTCCTTGACCTGTGGCTTCATCATCTAATCTCAGCACTCACATTGCCTCCTCCTCTTCTATGTGAAATCACCCTCTCCTCCCTCTCATAAAGACACTCCTGATGGCATTTAGGGCCAACCTATATAATCCAGGATCATCTCCCATCCCAAGATCCTTAACTTAATCACATTTTCAAAGACCCCTTTTCCATATAAGGTAGTATTCACAGGTCCCAGGGATATCTTGGGGGTTGTATTCAGCCTACCACACCCTATGAAATTATTATTTGACTGTTTTTGATCTGTAAATGTAACTTTCATATAATAAAAAAATACTGGTTGCCAGAAAATAAATCAGGTTTAATATAAAATACAGATCTCTGTCTTTTCTTGAAAAATGAGAAGATCTGGATAAGCTGGGGTCAAATCCTCAATAGCAACACAGCTGGATGTCAGCAGCATCTGTCCCTGTGTAAGACTCACCTGTGATCTCCAGCTCACTGTTGCACCCATTTACGGTACTTACTTGGACCCTGAATTGACTTGAGTTTGTAACCTCTGACAGTTGCAACATTCACAACTGCACACCTCTACTACAAAGCACCAGGATACGCTCATGGAGAAGGTCTGTTTGAGGTGGTTCTAAGGGGTAAGTCAGGCAGAGTTTAGGGTAGCATGGAGGTAAGTTAATTCTAAGTAAGTGAGCAGACCTTGGAAGTTGGAAAAGTATTAAGTCCTAAGCCACCTTATGGCACCCAGATATTTCTTCCTACAACCTTGAAAGCAAGACTGCTCTTACATAATGTGGCTGAACCTGCCTGGAACGAAGGGAAGCTAAGAGAGTCTGAGAAATCCCACTGTGATCTGAACCCCATTGACCCTGTATCAGAATCTTGTGGCAGCTGGCCTTCTACAAGGTCCTGGAAAAGTACATTTGTTCCTACGGCAACTTGCAGACACAAATGATAATGCAGAAACAAAATGAGATCCAGTGATACTCATTGATGATGAAAAAGAAGTATACAGTTTTGATTACTTTTATCACAGTTCCTAAAATTCCTTGGGAGGAGGTATTTTTAGTTTTTTTTCTTTTTTTTGGCACTTATGCAATAATGATGTCAAACTCTGTTATTTTTTTGGAATTATGAATTATACCTATCTTAAAAATCTGTGGAAGACTAAATATATTTCATCATGAAGAGGTAATATACTTAAAATATATATATTGGGTCAATCACTAAAAAGTGAGTTTAGCTGAGGTCAGGTTGACATTTTTGCAGTTTTTTATTGAATTAAAAGGAGGAAGTGGGAACAGAGATGTGTGGTTGTTCCCCCAGGTGAATTGGTGTCTTTGAGAAATGGAGAAATGTGTGACTCCCTTCTTTCTTTCTCATTTTTCCTTCCTTTCCTTCCTGCTATGGCTTTTTGTTCTCATGCATGAAACAAGTCTATTCCATGATTTGGGTGGAAGAGGGGAGGGGCAAATTTTGATGTTTTGAATTAAATTATAACGAGTAGGGTGTGGGTTGTCCCTGATGAGACAAGGTAAACATCTCCAGTCAGAATCCTGGGCAAGAAATTGCAAATAAAGGTCCTGGCTGTAATTTAGTTAACTGTTTTTTTCTTGAGAATTATAATATGGGTGTTAAGAGTCATATTTCTAGGTTCTTCTCTGGGGAAGAGTAAGTGGAGTTCACCAAAGTCTTGAGCATGAAAACATGTAGTTTTGTCTCTACCTTCTACTGCATCCACATCTTAGTTAGTATCTTTTAATTTCTTATTCATTAATTCGACCAATATTTCATGAGTATCTAGGCATCATTGGCACTGTAGAAGGTGATGGGCATATTTCAGTGAAAAAAATAGACAAAAATCTCTGAAACTTGCAGATTACATTCCAATCTAATTAAGAGCAGACATAAGAATAAACCCAATAAATAAAGAATGATTTTATGCATTAGAAGATGATAAGCTGCCTCAGGGACTAAAAGGAGGATAAGGAGCTAGGATGCTAGGGGATGAGTTGCAGTTTTAAATGGGAAGGGAAGATGGACCTCATTAAAGAGGTAACATTTATGCAAAGACTTGAAGGAGGGAAGGGAGTGAGCCTTGTGTTTATCAGGAGAAAAAGGAAGAGTGAATCATGCAGAGAGACAAGCCAGTACAAAGGCCCAGAGTTGGGAGCACACCTGGTGTGTTCCAGGAGCAGTGAGGAGGCTGGTGTGTCTGGAGTGAAAGGCTGGATTGAGAAAATAATAGGAAACAAGGTGAAAGAGAGGCTTTTGTAGGCTGTAAAGGGATTTGATTTTTACTACGGTAAGATGGAATAATATGGGAAGATTTTGAGCAGGGGAGTATTATGATCTGATTTGTTTTTAACAGGCTCACTTTGGCTGCTATCTAATCTGGGCATCAGATTATAGCTAGTCCAGAGTGGTAGAGGAAAAATCAGAGAAGGAGTCACACAAGAGAAGAGAGCGTCTGCCCAGTCGTAGGTGTGGAGGGAGACATGTTTTTGAAGGGAGAGTAAAAAAAAAAAAATGTCACAAACCTCTTACACTAATTAGAACCAAGAACATCAATATGTAATTATGTCCTAATTTAAGGTAATGTAATAAGATTTCAGGGGAAGGGCTATGGCATAGAACTACAATAAAACTCTACACCATCCCTAAAATATAGTAAAATGAGCAAAACATATGTTTTAAAGAATGGGAAAATAGAAGCATGGCACTGAAATTGCATAGCTCCCATGCAGTGACCTCATAATTTATAGAGTCTCTACCATGATGCTCTACATGACAGTATTTCTCATCCCCTCCAAAATAAATAAAATATACAGTGCCATATGCATTAGTAAATTTGACTGAAAATTCTGTGTGAAAAAAGGAAAGAATATTTATATCACATACAAAGATCCTAAGAGAAATTTCTTGACACTTTTGTTCTTTGCTATTGATTATTCTCCAAATCCAAGTCTCTTCGTCATCATTCTCTGTACTTCCACCAACTTTTGTACAACGGCTCCTTTACTGTCCAAAGGAGTTAAGCTCTGGCTCTCAACTTAAATCCCCAAAACTAAACAAAAACTAGTTGGCTGTCCCCTCACTCCTCAGATGCAGCAAAAATCTATGTTATTGTTATTCAAACATGACTCCAAGTTCTAATCCTCTATTCCAAGCAGTCTATGAAAATATTAACCCAACAAATATAGGTCTTTTCTTGGATTGGGGATGCTGCTGCCAGGAAATATAATGTTTCTACACATTGCTACAAAAGGAAGTTTGCAATTTTTGTATCAAAACTATAAAATATCAAACACTTTGTAAAGTTTCTTCAAGAAATAGAGAAATACAGGAGTACATAAAATGGCACACAGCTAGTGGTGTCCTGAAACCAGTTCATAGTGGCTCATGAGAGCCATTCGTGTATGCTTTTCCCAACTTCCAAATTCAGTGACATCATGTTGCAGCTGAAATCAGCCATCCATGATGGTGGTATTTACACCACAGGAATGAAAATACTGAAAATCAGTTTTTTTTTTTTTTCTCTCTATAGAATCAATTTACCACATACCACTGCATATGGCACTTATTGGAAGAGATGGCAGAAAAAAAAATTATAAAAACCTCACTTTTATTCTCCAACTTGAAACAAAGAAGATTGAGAAGTCTAAATAAAAAGTCTGCATAGAGAGAGAGCTTCAAGATGGCGGAAGAGTAAGACGAGGAGATCACCTTCCTCCCCACAAATACATCAGTAATACATCTACATGTGGAACAACTCCTACAGAACACCTACTGAACGCTGGCAGAAGACCTCAGACCTCCCAAAAGGCAAGAAACTCCACCATGTACCTGGGTAGGGCAAAAGAAAAAAGAAAAAACAAAGACAAAAGAATAGGGACAGGACCTGCACCAGTGGGAGGGAGCTGTGAGGGAGGAAAAGTTTCCACACACTAGGAAGCCCCTTCATGGGGGGAGACTGTGGGTGGCGGAGGGGGGTGAGCTTTGGGGACACAGAGGAGAGTGCAACAACAAGGGTGCGGAGGGCAAAGCGGAGAGATTCCTGCACAGAGGATCGGTGCCGACCAGCACTCACCAGCCCGAGAGGCTTGTCTGCTCACCCGCTGGGGCAGGCAGGGGCTGGGAGCTGAGGCTCGGGCTTCGGTCGGATCGCAGGGAGAGGACTGGGGTTGGCGGCGTGAACACAGACTGAAGGGGGCTAGTGAGCCACAGCTAGCCAGGAGGGAGTCCGGAAAAAAGTCTGGACCTGCCGAAGAGGCAAGAGACTTTTTCTTGTCTCTTTGTCTCCTGGTGCACGAGGAGAGGGGATTAAGAGCGCCGCTTAAATGAGCTCCAGAGATGGGCACGAGCCGTGGCTATCAGCATGGACCCCAGAGACAGGCATGAGATGCTAAGGCTGCTGCTGTCGCCACAAAGAAGCCTGTGTGCAAGCACAGGACACTATCCACACCTACCCTCCTGGGAGCCTGTGCAACCCACCACTGCCAGGGTCCCGTGATCCAGGGACAACTTCCCCAGGAGAACACATGGTGTGCCTCAGGCTGGTGCAACGTCACGCTGGCCTCTGCTGCCGCAGGCTCACCCCACATTCCACACCCCTCCCTCCCCGCGGCCTAAGAGAGCCAGAGCCCCCGAATCAGCTGCTCCTTTAACCCCGTCCTGTCTGAGTGAAGAGCAGACGCCCTCAGGCAACCTACACGCAGAGGCAGGGCCAAATACAAAGCTGAACCCCGGGAGCTGTGCGAACACAGAAGAGAAAGGGAAATCTCTCCCAGCAGCCTCGGGAGCAGCGGATTAAAACTCCACAACTAACTTGATGTACCCTGCATCTGTGGAGTACCTGAATAGACAATGAATCATCCCAAATTGAGGAGGCGGACTTTGGAAGCAACAATATATATATATATTTCCCTTGTTCTCTTTTTGTGAGTGTATATGTGTATACTTCCGTGTGTGATTTTGTCTGTATAGATTTGCTTTTACCATTTGTTCTAGGGGTCTGTCTGTCCACCTTTTTTTGTTTTTGTTTTTCTTTTTTTTAGTATAGTTTTTAGCACTTGTTATCATTGGTGGATTTGTTTTTCACTTTGGTTGCACTCTTCTTTCCACTTTTTTTTTTAAATTACTTTAAAAATTTTTTTAATTTAATTATTTTTTTTATTTTAATAACATTATTTTATTTAATTTTACTTTATTTTATTTTATCTTCTTCTTTCTTCCTTTCTTTCCTTTTTTTCCTCCATTTTATCCTGAGCCATGTGGATGAGAGGCTTTTGGTACTCCAGCCAGTTGGCAGGGCTGTGCCTCTGAGGAGGGAGGGCCAAGTTCAGGACACTGGTCCACAAGAGACCTCCCAGCTCCACATAATATCAAACGGTGAAAATCTCCCAGAGATCTCCATCTCAACGCCAACACCCAGCTCCACTCAATGACCAGCAAGCTACAGTGCAGGACACCCTATGCCAAACAACTAGCAAGACAGGAACACAAACCCATCCATTAGCAGAGAGGCTGCCTAAAATCATAATAAGGCCACAGACACCCCAAAACACACCACCAGATGTGGACCTGCCCACCAGAAAGACAACATCCAGCCTCACTGACCAGAACATAGGCACTAGTCCCCTCCACCAGGAAGCCTACACAACCCACTGAACCAACAGTAGCCAATGGGGACAGACACCAAAAACAATAGAAACTATGAACTTGCAGCCTGCAAAAAGGAGACCCCAAACACAGTAAGTTAAGCAAAATAAGAAAACAGAGAAACACACAGCAGATGAAGGAACAAGGCAAAAACCCACTAGACTTAACAAATGTAGAAGAAATAGGCAGTCTACTTGTAAAAGAATTCAGAATAATGATAATAAAGATGATCCAAAATCTTGGAATTAGAATGGAGAAAATACAAGAAACGTTTAACAAGGACCTAGAAGAACGAAAGAGCAAACAAACAGTGATGAACAACACAATATATGCAATTAAAAATTCTCTGTAGCAGAATAATTGAGGCAGAAGAACGGATAAGTGACCTGGAAGATAAAATAGTGGAAATAACTACTGCAGAGCAGAATAAAGAAAAAAGAATGAAAGAATTGAGGACAGTCTCAGAGACCTCTGGGACAACATTAAACGCACCAACATTCGAATTATAGGGGTCCCAGAAAAAGAAGAGAAAAAGAAAGGGCCTGAGAAAATATTTGAAGAGATTATAGTTGAAAACATCCTTAATATAGGAAAAGAAATAGTTAATCAAGTCCAGGAAGCACAGAGAGTCCCATACTGGATAAATCCAAGGAGAAACATGCCAAGACACATATTAATCAAACTATCAAATATTAAATACAAAGAACGAATATTAAAAGCAGCAAGGGGAAAACAACAAATAACACACAAGGGAATCCCCATAAGGTTAACAGCTAATCTTTCAGCAGAAACTCTGCAAGCCAGAAGGGAGTGGCAGGACATATTTAAAGTGGTGAAAGGGAAAAACCTACAACCGAGATTACTCTACGCAGCAAGGATCTCATTCAGATTTGATGGAGAAATTAAAACTTTACAGAGAAGCAAAAGCTAAGAGAATTCAGCACCACCAAACCAGCTTTACAACAAATGCTAAAGGAACTCCTCTAGGCAGGAAACACAAGAGAAGGAAAAGACGTACAATAACAAACCCAAAACAATTAAGAAAATGGTAATAGGAACACACATATCGATAATTACCTTAAATGTAAATGGATTAAATACTCCAACCAAAAGACATAGACTGGCTGAATGGATACAAAACAAGACCCATATATATGCTGTCTACAAGAGACCCACTTCAGACCTAGGGACACATACAGACCGAAAGAGAGGGGATGGAAAAAGATATTCCATGCAAAAGAAAATCAAAAGAAAGCTGGAGTTGCAATTCTCATATCAGACAAAATAGACTTTAAAACAAAGATTATTACAAGATACAAAGAAGGACACTACATAATGATCAAGGGATCAATTCAAGAAGAAGATATAATAATTGTAAATATTTATGCACCCAATATAGGAGCACCTCAATACATAAGGCAAATACTAACAGCCATAAAAGGGGAAATCAACAGTAACACAATCATAGTAGGGGACTTTAACACCCTACTTTCAGCAATGGACAGATCATCCAAAATGAACATAAATAAGGAAACACAAGCTTTAAATGATACATTAAACAAGATGGATTTGATTGATATCTATAGGACATTCCATCCAAAAACTACAGAATACACGTTCATCTCAAGTGCTCATGGAACATTCTCCAGGATAGATCATATCTTGGGTCACAAATCAAGCCTTGGTAAATTTAAGAAAATTGAAATCATATCAAGTATCTTTTCCAACCACAACGCTATGAGACTAGATATCAATTACAGGAAAAAATCTGTAAAAAATAGAAACACACAGATGCTAAACAATATACTACTTAAGAACCAAGAATTCACTGCAGAAATCAAAGAGGAAATCAAAAAATACCTGAAAACAAATGACAATGAAAACATGATGACCCAAAACCTATGGGATGCAGCAAAAGCAGTTCTAAGAAGGAAGTTTATAGCAATAAATCCTACCTTAAGAAGCAAGAAACATGTCAAATAAACAACCTATGCTTACACCTAAAACAATTACAGGAAGAAGAACAAAAAAAACCCCAAATTCAGCAGAAGGAAAGAAATCATAGAGATCAGATCAGAAATAAATGAAAAAGAAATGAAGGAAACAGGAAATGATAGCAAAGATCAATAAAACTAAAAGCTGGTTCTTTGAGAAGATAAACAAAATTGATAAACCATTAACCAGACTCATCAAGAAAAAAAGGGAGAAGACTCAAATCAATAGAATTAGAAATGAAAAAAGAGAAGTAATAACTGACACTGCAGAAATACGAAGGATCATGAGAGATTACTACAAGCAAATCTATGGCAAAAAAATGGACAATCTCGAAGAAATGGACAGATTCTTAGAAATGCACAACCTTCTGAGACTGAACCAGGAAGAAATAGAAAATATGAACAGACCAATAACAAGCACTGAAATTGACACTGTGATTAAAAATCTTCCAACCAACAAAAGCCCAAGACCAGATGGCTTTACAGGCGAGTTCTACCAAACATTTAGACAAGAGTTAACACCTATCCTTCTCAAAGTCTTCCAAAATATAACAGAGGGAGGAACACTCTGAAACACATTCTATGAGGCCACCATCACCCTGATACCAAAACCAGAAAAAGATGTCACAAAGAAAGAAAACTACAGGCCAATATCACTGATGAACATAGATGCAAAAATCCTCAACAAAATACTAGCAAACAGAAGCCAACAGCACATTAAAAGGATAATACGCCATGATCAAGTGGGGTTTATCCCAGGAATGCAAGGATTCTTCAATATAAGCAAATCAATCAATGTGATACACCATATTAACGAATTGAAGGAGAAAAACCATATGATCATCTCAAGAGATGCAGAGAAAACTTTCAACAAAATTCAACACCCATTTATGATAAAAACCTCCAGAAAGTAGGCATAGAGGGAACTTTCCTCAACCTAATAAAGGCCATATATGACAAAGCCACAGCCAACATTGTCCTCAATGGTGAATAACTGAAATTGTTTCCACTAAGATCACGAACAAGACAAGGTTGCCCACTCTCACCACTTTTATTCAACATAGTTTTGGAAGTTTTAGCCACAGCAATCAGAGAAGACAAAGAAATAAAAGGAATCCAAATCAGAAAAGAAGAAGTAAAGCTGTCACTGTTTGCAGATGACATGATACTATACATAGAGAATCCTAAAGATGCTACCAGAAAACTACTAGAGCTAATCAATGAATTTGGTAAAGTAGCAGGATACAAAATTAAAGCACAGAAATCTCTTGCATTCCTATACACTAATGATGAAAAATATGAAAGTGAAATTAAGGTAACACTCTCATTTACCATTGCAACAAAAAGAATAAAATATCTAGGAATAAACCTACCTAAGGAGACAAAAGACCTGTATGCAGAAAATTATAAGACACTGATGAAAAATGATACAAACAGATGGAGAGATATATTATGTTATTGGATTGGAAGAATCAACATTGTGAAAATGACTCTACTACCCAAAGCAATCTACAGATTCAATGCAATCCCTATCAAACAATCACTGGCATTTTTCACATAAGTAAAACAAAAAATTCCACAATTTGTATGGAAACACAAAAGACCCCAAATAGCCAAAGCAATCTTGAGAAAGAAAAACGGAGCTGGAGGTATCAGGATGCCTAACTTCAGACTATACTACAAAGCTACAGTAATCTATACAGTATCTACTGGCACAAAAACAGAAATATAGATCATTGGAATAGGATAGAAAGCCCAGAGATAAACACATGCAAATATGGTCACCTTATCTTTGATAAAGGAGGCAAGAATATACAGTGGAGAAAAGACAGCCTCTTCAATAAGTGGTGCTGGGAAAACTGGACAGCTACATGTAAAAGTATGAAATTAGAACACTCCCTAACACCATACACAAAAATAAACTCAAAATGGTTTAAAGACCTAAATGTAAGGCCAGACACTATCAAACTCTTAGAGGAAAACATAGGCAGAACACTCTATGACATAAATCATAGCAAGATCCTTTTGACCCACCTCCTAGGGAAATGGAAATAAAAACAAAAATAAACAAATCGGACCTAATGACACTAAAATCTTTTGCATAGTAAAGGAAACCATAAACAAGATGAAAAAACAACCCTTAGAATGGGAGAAAATATTTGCAAATGAAGCAACTGACAAAGGATTAATCTCCAAAATTTATAAGCAGCTCATGCAGCTCAATATCAAAAAAACAAACCACCCAATCCAAAAATGGGCAGAACACCTAAAAAGACATTTCTCCTAAGAAGATATACAGATTGCCAACAAACACATGAAAGAGTGCTCAATGTCATTAATCATTAGATAAATGCAGATCAAAACTAAAATGAGATATCATCTCCCACCAGTCAGAATGGCCATCATCAAAAAATCTAACAACAATAAATGCTGGAGAGGGTGTGGAGAAAAGGGAACCCTCTTGCACTGTTGGTGGGAATGTAAATTGATACTGCCACTATGGAGAACATTATGGAGGTTCCTGAAAAAACTAAAAATAGAGCTACCATTCGACGCAGCAATCCCACTACTGGGCATATACCCTGAGAAAACCATAATTCAAAAAGAGTCATTTACCAAAATGTTCATTGCAGCTCTATTTACAATAGCCAGGACATGGAAGGAACCTAAGTGTCCATCAAAAGATTAATGGATAAAGAAAATGTGGCACATACATACAATGGAATATTACTCAGCCATAAAAAGAAACGAAATTGTATTATTTGTAGAGAGGTGGATGGACCTAGAGTCTGTCATACAGACTGAAGTAAGTCAGAAAGAGAAAAACAAATACCATATGCTAGCACATATATATGGAATCTAAAAATAAAAAGGTCATGAAGAACCTAGGTGCAAGATGGGAATAAAGACCCAGACCTACTAGAGAATGGACTTGAGGATACGAAGAGGGGGAAAGGTAAGATGGGACAAAGTGAGAGAGTGGCCTGGACATATATACACTACCAAATGTAAAATAGATAACTAGTGGGAAGCAGCCGCATAGCACGGGGAGATCAGCTCTGTGCTTTGTGACCACCTAGAGGGGTGGGATAGGGAGGGTGGGAGGGAGGGAGATGCAAGAGGGAAGAGATATGGGGACATATGTATATGTATAACTGATTCACTTTGTTATAAAGCAGAAACTAACACACCTTTTTAAAGCAATTATACTCCATTAAAGATGTTTAAAAAAAAAGTCTGCATAAAAATAGAATAGAAATCAAATAGAAAAAAGCTGTGTGTTGATCTGTCTAAATGTAGAACTAAAATCGAATGATTTGGGGCTTGCTGTTCTCTCAAGATACAGTAGCTCATTCCTCCCTGTCCTCTCCCCTACAACAAAAAGACTCTGCATGTAATACAACAAACAAAGATATAAAGTTTCTGAAAGGTTGAAAGAAAGCAGTGGGCTGTCTAAAGTCCTGGGATATAAGGACCAATATGTTGGTGAATTCCCTGGGTTTCCTTGTTGCCTCCTATGTATCCTTGATAAGACACTGAAGAAACCTCCAACCCAGCACCATTAAATGACATAGGCAAAGCATGTTCCCCATAGCCAAAGGACTGAGGAAAGAACAGTCTAACAACAGGAAACCTTTTTGACAATAATCAGACACAAATGGAAAAGATGAACTCCTCTCTGAGGTTTCACTGTGTTGTGTAGTAAGTTTATCTCACAAAACTCTACACCCTCACTGAAGCAGGTGGCATGCTCTGATTTTCCTTGCCAGGTGGTGTCTGCAGGGCTGAGCATAGAGCTAATCTTCCATCTCCCACCTGACTGAAGGAGGTAATGACAATACGGTTGGCCCATTGGGTGGTGTTGGATGAACTGGGCTGGCAGTTGATCTTTAATCCCTTGCCTATCAAAACAGGTCATGTTTCAAATCCTTGGTTAGGGTTGTGTTGATGGGATCCAGTGGGGAGATGAGCCTCCACCCCCACCCAGCAGAACAGGATGTGATGAGGAAGTAGTAGGTAGAGCTAGTCACCATTTGGCTTCACCACCTTTCCTCCAGTGTCATCAGGGTCCACCTTCACCTAGAATCAACAAGGCTGAATGAGCTTGGCAAATGCAGGACTAGCTGGCATTCTGCTTGCTTCCTCATTTCCGCTGGTACCAGTGGGGATCTAAGATTCTACATTCACTTTTCATCAACAGAGTGGTGTGAGTCAGACCTCTGCTTCTTCCCTCCCTGATGGCATTGAAGCCCACTGAGGAGCTGACCTTATACCTCCACTTGAAGAAAATGAAGCAATGTAATGTGGTGCCCACTTTCCCTGGGAAGGTACTGGGGAGTACTGAATTCTCATCCAACCTGTTTCACTGAGGCAGAGTGAATCAGTGGCCCACTTTTGCAAGGGTGGTGTCAGCACTGCCTTGTGAGAGGCTGAACATTACCACACAGCCCTCATGCTATCCCTCAACAGGGGTACTACCTATTAAAAGATTAAATAGGATATTAAGTTTCAAAATATAGTATCCAAAATGTCCAGGATAAAATTTTAAAAAATCACTAGTTATACCAAGAACCAGGAGAATCACAACATGAATGAGAAAAAAAAGATGACAAAAGTAAGATAAATCCAATGTTGGAACTATCTGAAAATGCTTCAAAAAACAATGACAAATTGCCTTGAATTAATAAAAAAAAAATAGAAAGTCTCATCGGAGAAATAGTAGTTATATAAAAAAAACCCAATGGAAGTTATAGAACTGAAGCATATAATAACTGAAAAAAATCATTGGGTGAGTTCATTAGAGAGTGGAATTGACAGAGGACAGTATCTGTAAACTTGAGGACAGATCAACAGAATTTACTCAGTCTGAACATAAAGAGAAAGTAGACTAATAAAAAGGGACAAAATCTCAGGTACCTGTGGGACAATTAACACAAGAGCTAATATTTGCATCATTGGAGCTCCAGAAGGAAAAAGGAGAGAAAAACAGTGGGACTGAACAAGTATTCAAAGAAATATGGCTAGAAATATCCTGAATTCATTGACACAAACCTAGACATTCAAGAAGCTTTGAGAATCCCAATTAAGATAAACCCAAAGAAATCCACATCATGACACATCAAAATTAATCTTCTGAAAACTAAAGATAAAGGAAAAAACTTGAAAGCAACCAGAGAGAAATGTCACAATACTTATAGAGAAATACTGATTTGAATGATAGCAGATTTGGAAAGAAAAAAAGAAATGTCAAACTTGAAATATATCCTTCAGGAATAAAGCGCATGAGAAGACATTCTTAGGGAAAGGAAATCTTAGAGAATTTACTGTTAACAAACTAACCATTAAAGGATAGATAAAGTAAGTTCTCTAAACAGAAAGGAAATTATAACAGAAGATTTGGAACTTCAGAAAGAATAGAAGAACATCAGAATGGGTAAAAAATAAGGACTATTCTATTTCTTATGAAGTCTCTTAAATCATATGTAATAATTGAAGCAAAAATTATAACACCAACCAATGTGGTGTTCAATGTATATAGAGGAAAAATTTAAGAAAATTATATTTTAAAGTCGGAGAAGGTAAAGGAAATGAAATAGAAGCATGTTTTCTCTACTTCACTTGAAGTGGTTAAACATCTTTGTATGTATATTGTAACACCTAGAACAAGCACTAAAAATTAAAACCAGAAATGATATATACAAAAACAGTACATATAAATCAAGATGGAATCCTAAAAATATATTTAAGTAACGTATAAGAAAGTAAGAAAGAGAAATAGAGGAACAAGAAACAGAGGGAAAAAAATAGAAAACAAAAAATGAAATGTTAAGTCTTAACTTTCAATAATTACTTTATATGTAAGTTGATTCTAAATACACCAATTAGAAACAAACAAACACTGACAGAATGAATAAAACAATATGCTGTCTATAAGAAACTCACTTCAACTATAATGAAATAGGTTGAAAATAAAAGAATGGAAAAAGAAATACCATGCAAACATTAATTTAACATTATGGGGTGATAAACATTTATCTAAGGATCAACAATTCCTTCAGGTTTTTTTCTTTTAAATTTAAGTAAAATAAAACATGTATAATTTGATCACATGTGGATTACTTATTTCCATTTATCTGCCCATTTATGCTAATCTACATAATGAATGATGTTCTAATTGCTCTTAATAACAGTAATGCATAGGTAATAGGATTTAGGGTGAAGTTTTATTTTGTAATTTTCTGTACATCTTTAGTTATTCATATGCAAAGTCTCACTTTTCAAAAAAAGTCACTGAATGGAAAAGTGATCAAAATGTTAAAAAGAAAATTCACAAAGTAACAAAAAATAAAATAAAAATAAAATACCAAGTAATAAACATAAAAGAAGTTGCAAACAGACACCTGGGTAATTTAGATATTGAACTTAGCAGACAAGGGCTTTAAAATAATTATAATTAATGTGTTCAAGAAACTAGAGGAAACAAATGGAACTTCACCAGAGATTTAGTACCCTTAGAAAAGAACCAAATGAGAACTCTAGAATGGAAAAATACATCTGATATTAAGAACTCAGTAAGTATGTTTAAAAGCAGATTAAATGCAGGCAGGTAAGACAGGTTAATTGAATGATATGCCAATAAAAAATACACAAACTAAAGTTCAGAGAGAGATAGAAAATGTGAGAACTATGGGGAAAAAGTGTAAGAGCTATTTGGAAAACAATTGAAATAGACTAATATATGTGACTTCAAGTTCCAAAAGCAGCTCAAGTGAGAGGAAATTATCACCTTCAAAGGAGCAACAAAGTAATAATTAGGTCATCACTATCTTCTCAACAGAGAGAGTAGAAGCCAGAAGACAGTAGAATGACATCTTTAAAGTGTTGAAAGGATGAAACTGCCAACTAGCATTCTCTACACAGTGAAAATATCCTTCAAAAACAAAGGCAAAATTAAGATGTTTGCAGAGACACCAAAGCTGAGAGAGAGTGTGTTGTTAGCTGATGTGACTGCAAGATATACTAAAGGGAGTTTTTTAGAAAAAGCAAAATGAAGGAAGAAATGAGGAACAACAGAAAAGGCAAGTAAAAATGAACGCTGACTAAATAATGCAATAGTAGTAATGTTTTGCTGTGTTTAAAATATATTTAGAACCAAAGGCAGGTTAACTATACATCAAAAATGGTAAAATGCAAATGCACCTAAAGCATTATCAGAGAGGTAGTAAAGGTAATAATTTGCATTATTAATTTAGTAATAAGTTAAGAGTATATGTGTTCATGTATAGAATATCCATTCAAAGAAAAGTAAAAAAAGAAAACATAACTGATAGGACAATAAAGGAAAAGACGGTATAATAAAATATTTTATTAATCCAAAAGAAGTCAAGAAATGAAAGCAAAGGAACAGAAAATCAAGTGTATGATGGTAGTGATAAACACAAATATATTAGTAATTATAATAAGTGATATGGACTAAATACTCCAATTAAAAGTCTCAGATTTTCAGACTGAATAGAAATATAAAGGCCATTTATATGCTGCTTGCAAAACACACACCTTGATATAAGTAAAATATTTTAAAATATACTATGCATACACCAACTAAAAGAAAGCTGAGGTAGCTATGCTAATACTAGACAAAGGAGAATTTAAGGCAAGAAACATTTCTAGAGACAAAGCAAGTTATTTCATAATGACATACAGGTCAATTCATTGGAACAATATAAAAATTCTAAATTTGTGAGCACTCAATAGCATGGCTTTAAGACATAGAGGGCAAAAATTGACACAATTAAAAAGAGAGATTAGACAAATCTACAATGATGATAAGAAATTTTAACAAACTCCTCTCAACTGAGAAAACAAGCATACAAAAAAACCTCAATAATTATACAGAAGATCTTAACTACACAACTAACAAATATAACCTAATTGATACATAGAGAATACTGGACCTGATGGCAACAGTATACATTTTGTTTTCAAGTTGCATGAAATATTTACCAAAATTTCTAAGAAAACAATAATTACATAAAGATTTTCAATATACCATGCAAGCCTTCATTTCAAGAAGCTATGAAAAGAATAGCAAAAGAAACTCAAAGAAGGAAAGAATTAATTAAAAACAGAAATCATGAAATGGATACCAAATGTTCAATAAAGAAGGGCTTCCCTGGTGGCACAGTGGTTAAGAATCTGCCTGCCAATGCAAGGGATATGGATTTGGGCCCTGGTCCAGGAAGATCCCACATGCTGTGGAGCAACTAAGCCCATGTGCCACAACTACTGAGCCATGCCACAACTACTGAAGCCCGTGCGCCTAGAGCCTGTGCTCTGCAACGAGAAGCCATCACAATGAGAAGCCCATGCACTGCAATGAAGAGTAGCCCCCACTTGCTGCAACTAGAAATAGCTCGCGTGCAGCAACAAAGACCCAACACAGCCAAAAATAAATAAAATAAACTGAAAATATATATATATATATATTTAAAAACCCACAAATGTTCAATAAAGAACATCAATAGTGCCAAAGTTGGCTCTTTGAAGAGATCAATAAACTTGGTAAACTCCTAGCAACATTGATAAAGAAAAAACAAATTGCCAGTAACATGAATAAAATGAGGACATCAGTATGTATCCTACAGATATTAAAAAGATCATAAAAGGATACTATAAACAATTTTATGCCAATAAATTTGAAAATTTAGATGCTATGGACCAGTTTCTCAAAAACAGTTGCCAAATATGACCCAAGAAGGAATATCTAAATAAGTTTTTGATTAAACAAATTGAGTAATAGTCATCCCAGAAAGAAAATTCCAGCCCCAGATGATTCACCAGTAATTTTCTCCAAATATTTAAGGAAGAAATAATATCAATCTTACATAAACTCTTCCAGAGTAAAGGAAAAGATGGAACACATCTGAACTTGTTTGCAGAGGGCAGCTTAATTTTGATACCAAACTCTGACAAGGACACAGTAAGAAGGAATAATACAAGCCAATGTCTCTCATGACCTAGATATGAAGATCTTACATGAAATACTTGCAAATCAACTAAATGAATGCATAGGTGTAGTTTAGCATTCAAAAAATCAATTAGTGTTATTCACCACATTAACAGAAATAGGAAAAATGATTTCATATTCCTTATTGAGAAATACACAGCACTGAAGAAAATTCAATACCCATTATTTTTTCAAAAGTCCTCTTAGCAAATTAGAAATAGGAGACTCTTAAATTCAAAAAGGATTTTTTTTTTTACAAAATCTTACAGTAAGATTTTCACATTTATGGTAAAATATTAAAAACTCTTCCCCTGAGACTGGGAATGAGACAAAGATGTGCACTTCAAGCTTCTATTCAACTTATACTGGAGATTCTAACAAGTACAATAAGACAAGAAAATTAAATAAAATGCTTAAGAATTGGAAAGGAAAAAATACTGTCATCGTTTGAAGATATTGTTATTGTGTACATAGAAAATTCAAAAGAATCTGCAAAAAATAAGAATTAACAATTGAACTTAGCAAGGTGACTAAATACAAGGTCAATATTTTAAAAATCAATTTGATTTCTGTATTTATTTCTGTATACTAGAAACAAATAGAAAATTAAGATGAAATAATCTACACATTATTAAAATTAATACTTGAATTTAGCAAGATAATTATAAAATAGAAAATTATTAAACCATCAAAATGCTTAGGAATACATACAATAAAATTAGTGAAGACTTCTACTCTGTAAACAAAATATTATTGAGGGAAATTAAAGAAGATCTAAATAAATAGAATAATATTCCATGACGATGGATTGGAAGACTCATTATTGTAAACATGCCAATTTTCCCCAAATTTATCTATAGATTCAATAAAATTCTAATCAAAATTCCAGCAGGTTGTGTGTGTGTGTGTGTGTGTGTGTGCATGCAGGTAAATTTAAAAAACTGATTCAAAAGTGAATATGGAAATGCAAAGGGGCAAGAATAATCAAGTCACTCTTGAAGAGCAGCAACAAAGCTGGAGGACCCATGTTACCAGAAACCAAGAACAACTATAAAGCTATAATAATTAAGACAGTGTAATATTGACCCAAGGGTGCAATACTGACCAATAGTATAACAAAAGAGAGAACTCATAAACGGGCCTACACATATACATTCCACTGGCTTATGACATTGACATTGCAATACATTGAGGAAAGGATTGTCTTTTTAATAAATGGTGTTGGGTAAACTGAATATCCACATTGAAAAAAAATAAATCTCAACTTCTAGTCCACCCCACACACAAAAACCAATTCCAGATGGATCAAGGATGAAAATATGAGTGGTATAACAATAAAGCTTTTAGAAGACTGTCTTCATGAATATAGACAAATATTTCTTAAACATAGTACAAAAAGCACTAGTCATAAAGGAAAAAAAAAGATATATTGGACCACATTAATAATGTGAACTTCTGTGTATGAAAAGATACTACTAATGCAATGAAAAAGCTAGCTTTAGAGTGGAGTTATATATTTATAACACATATATCTAACAAGGGATTCCTGTGCATAATAGACAGATGATTATACACACACACAGTGGACCATTGAACAACACTGGTTTTAACTGCCTTGGTTCACTCCTATGTGGATTTTTTTCAATAGTAGATATTACAGTACTACACGATCCTTATTGGTTGAATCTGTGAATGTGGAACCATGAATACAGAGGAATGATGGATAAAGAGGGCCAGTTATAAATTACATAGGATTTTTGACTGCTCAGTGGGTCAGCACCTCTAATCCCTGTGTTGTTCAAGGATCAACTGTATACATATATATTTTAGGTATGTATTTTATGTGTATTTATATAATATAAGCTATAATTATATAAACTATAATTATATATAATATTTATACATAAATATATAAATCCTACTAACCAATAAAACGCAAGAAGAACAATAGAAAGAAGGACAACAGGCATTTACAGAAGAAGTTATCCAAGTGGTGAGCAAGCACATGAAAAAATACTCTACTTCATTAGTCATCAGGGAAATGAAAAAATAATACCACAATACAACTTCAACCCACCCACCAGAATGATTAAAATGAAAAAGACCAAAACCATCAAGTGTTGGTGGAACATTCATAGCTCTTGTGCACTGCTGGTGGGAGTGTACATTGGTAAACCAGGTGGGAAACTGTGTATTTGTGTACTTGCTAAATCTGAACATATGCAGACCCTATGGCTGAATAGTTTCCCTCTTAGTTTTATGTCCAACAGAAATGCGAACATATGCTCACCACAAACACATATGAAGACGTTCATAGAAGTATTACTTTTGATCCTCAATATTGGAAACAACCAGAATGTCCGTCAGAAGCTGACTGACATGAAGGGAAGTCTTGGTCACAGCAAGTGGTCCTACAACAGAAGCTGGCAGGGACTCTCTGGCTGGGGACCCTCAGAGATCTGAGAGTCTAGAGGGACAAGGTCATTGGGTGATTTCTCTCAGCAGATGCCCAAAGAGAATAGTTTATCACAGATCAGACACTTCTTCATCCCCTCCCCCATTCCCATCCCATGCTGTCCAGTGAGGCCACAGAGAGAGACAAGGAAATCCTCTGTTGCCTGAGCTTAAACCTAAAACGGTGAGAATAACACTCACCGCTATAATATCAACCTTACATAAACCTTACAAAGAAATTAAGGTTGATATTAACCTTATAATATCAACCTTACATAAACCTTACAAAGAAATTAATTTCTTTGGAATATTTTAGATTAAGCTTACAAAAATTATCTTCTCGCTTCTCACTTCTTTCTTTAAATTGTGGTAAAATACGTATAATAGTTACCATCTTAAACATCTTTAAGTGTACTGTTCATTGCCATTAAATGCATTCATGTTGTGTTACCTTCACAAGAATTCTTTTCATCTTACAAAACAAACTCTGTACTCATTAAGCATTAAATCCCCATTCCTCCCTTCCCCAGCTTCTCTACTTTCTGTCTCTATGAATCGGACTATCTACGTAACTCATATAAATGGAATCACACAGTATTTGTCCTATTATGTCTGGCTCATTTCACTTAGCATAATGTCATCAAGATTCATCCTTGATATTATAACTTGTGTTAGGATTTCCTTTTTTTTAATTAAATTTATTTTTTATATAGCAGGTTCTTATTAGTTAACTATTTCATACATATTAGTCTATATATGTCAGTCACAATCTCCCAGATCATCCCACCACCCCCACCCCTGCTTTCCCCCCTTGGTGTCCATACATTTGTTCTCTACATCTGTCTCTCCATTTCTGCCTTGCAAACCAGTTCATCTGTACCTTTTTTCTAGATTCCACATATGTGCATTGATATACAATATTTGTTTTTCTCTTTCTGACTTACTTCACTCTGTATGAGAGTCTCTAGGTCCATCTATAAATGACCCAATTTCGTTCCTTTTTATGGCTGAGTAATATTCCATGTATATATGTACCACTTCTTCTTTATCCATTTGTCTGTCGATGGGCATTTAGGTTGCTTCCATGACCTGACTATTGTAAATAGTGCTGCAATGAACATTGGGATGCATGTGTCTTTTTGAATTATGGTTTTCTCTGGGTATATACCCAGTACTGGGATTGCTGGGGCATATGGTAATTCTATTTTTAGTTTTTTAAGGAACCTCCACATTATTCTTCTTAGTGGCTGTATCAATTTACATTCCCACCAACAGTGAAAGAGGGTTTCCTTTTCTCAACAGCCTTTCCAGAATTTGCTGTTTGTATATTTTCTGATGAAGCCCACTCTAACTAGTGTGAGGAGATACCTCATTGTAGTTTTCATTTGCATTTCTCTAATAATTAGTGATATTGAGTAGCTTTTCATGTGCCCCTTGGCCATCCATATGTCTTCTTTGGAGAAATGTCTATTTAGGTCTTCTGCCCAGTTTTTGATTGGTTTGTGTTTTTTTTTTTTTTTTTAATATTGAGCTGCATCAGCTGCTTATATAATTTGGAGATTAATCCTTTGCCCATTGATTCTTTTGCAAATATTTTCTCCCATTCTAAGGGTTGTCTTTATGTCTTGTTTACAGTTTCCTTTGCTGTGCAAAAGCTATTAAGTTTCATTAGGTCCCATTTGTTCATTTTTGTTTTTATATCCATTACTCTAAGAGGTGGGTCAAAAAAGATCTTGCTGAACCTTATGTCAAAGAGTGTTCTGCCTATGTTTTCCTCTAAGAGTTTTATAGTGTCCAGTCTTACATTTAGATATTTAATCCATTTTGAGTTTATTTTTGTGTATGGTATTAGGGAGTGTTCTAATTTCATTCTTTTACATATAGCTGTCCAGTTTTCCCAGCACCACTTATTGAAGAGACTGTCTTTTCTCCATTGTATATCCTTACCTCCTTTGTCATAGACTAGTTGACCATAGGTGTGTGAGTTTATCTCTGGGCTGTCTATCCTGTTCCATTGATCTATATTTCCGTTTTTGTGCCAGTACCATATTGTCTTGATTACTGTAGCTTTGCAGTATGGTCTGAAGTCGGAGTCTGATTCCTCCAGTGCCATTTTTTCCCTCAAGATTGCTTTGGTTTTTCTGTCTCCATACAAATTTTAAGATTTTTTTGTTCTAGTTCTGTAAAAAATGCCACTGGTAATTTGATAGGGATTGCATTGAATCTCTAAATTACACTGGGTAGTATAGTCATTTTCACAATGTTAATTCTTCCAATACAAGAACATGGTCTATCTCTCCATCTGTTTGTGCCATCTTTGATCTCTTTCATCAGTGTCTTATAGTTTTCTGAGTACAGGTCTTTTACCTCCTTATGTAGGTTTATTCCTAGGTATTTTATTCTTTTTGTTGCAATGGTGAATGGGATTGTTTCCTTAATTTTTCTTTCTTATCTTTCATTGTTAGTGTATAGGAATGCAAGAGATTTCTGTGCATTAATTTTGTATCCTGCTACTTTACTAAATCCATTGATTAGCTCTAGGAGTTTCCTGGTGGCATCTTTAGGATTCTCTATGTATAGTAACATGTCATCTGCAAACAGTGACAGCTTTACTTCTTCTTTTCTGATTTGGATTCCTTTTATTTCTTTTTCTTCTCTGATTGCTGTGGCTAAAACTTCCAAAATTATGTTGAATAATAGTGGTGAGAGTGGGCAACCTTGTCTTGTTCCTGATCTTGGTGGAAATGGTTTCAGTTATTCACCTTTGAGGACGATGTTGGTTGTGGGTTTGTCATATATGGCCTTTATTATGTTGAGGTAAGTTCCCTCTATGCCTACTTTCTGGAAGGTTTTTATCATAAATGGGTGTTGAACTTTGTCAAAAGCTTTCTCTGCATCTATTGAGATGATCATATGGTTTTTCTCCTTCAATTTGTTAATATGGTGTATCACATTGATTGATTTGCATATATTGAAGAATCCTTGCATTCCTGGGATAAACCCCACTTGATCATGGTGTATGATCCTTTTAATGTGCTGTTGGCTTCTGTTTGCTAGTATTTTGTCGAGGATTTTTGCATCCATATTCATCAGTGATATTGGTCTGTAATTTCCTTTTTTTGTAGTATCTTTGTCTGGTTTTGGTATCAGGATGATGGTGAATGAGTAGAATGAGTTTGGGAGTGTTCCTCCCTCTGCTATATTTTTAGAAGAGCTTGAGAAGGATAGATGTTAGCTCTTCTCCAATTGTTTGATAGAATTCACCTGTGAAGCCACCTGGTCCTGGGACTTTGTTTGTTGGAAGATTTTTAACCACAGTTTCTATTTCATTACTTGTGATTGGTCTGTTCATATTTTCTATTTCTTCCTGGTTCATTCTTGGAAGGTTATACATTTCTAAGAATTTGTCCATTTCTCCCAGTTTGTCCATTTTGTTGGCATAGAGTTGCTTGTAGTAGTCTCTTAAGATGCTTTGTATTTCTGCGGTGTCAGTTGTAACTTCTCCTTCTTCTTTCTAATTTTATTGATTTGAATCCTCTCCCTCTTTTTCTTGATGAGTCTGGCTAAAGGTTTATCAATTTTGTTTATCTTCTCAAAGAACCAGCTTTTAGTTTTATTGATCTTGCCTATTGTTTTCTTTGTTTCTTTTTCATTTATTTCTGCTCTGATTTTTATGATTTCTTTCCTTCTACTAACTTGAGGTTTTGTTTGTTTTTCTTTCTCTAGTTCCTTTAGGTGTAAGGTTAGGTTGTTTCTTTGAGATTTTTCTTGTTTCTTGAGGTAGGCTTTTATTGCTATAAATTTCCCTCTTAGAACTGCTTTTGCTGCATCCCATAGGTTTTGGATCATTGTGTTTTTGTTTTCATTTGTCTCTGGGTATTTTTTGATTTCCTCTTTGATTTCTTCAGTGTTCTCTGGGCTATTTAGGAACGTATTGTTTAGCCTCCATGTGTTTGTGTTTTTTACTTTTTTTTTCCTGTAATTTATTTCTAATCTCATAGCATTGTGGTCGGAAAAGATGCTTGATACAATTTCAATTTTCTTAAATTTACTGAGGCTTGATTTGTGACCCAAGATGTGATCTATCCTGGAGAGTGTTCCATGTGCACTTGAGAAGAAAGTGTAATCTGCTGTTTTTGGATGGAATGTCCTATAAATATCAATTAAATCTCTCTGGTCTATTGTGTCATTTAAAGCTTGTGTTTCCTTATTAATTTTTGGACTGGATGATCTGCCCTTTGGTTTAAGTGAGGTGTTAAAGTCCCCCACTATTATTGTGTTACTGTCAATTTCCTCTTTTATAGCTGTTAGCAGTTGCCTTATGTATTGAACTGCTCCTATGTTGGGTGCATATATATTTATAATTGTTATATCTTCTTCTTGGATTGATCCCTCGATCATTGTGTAGTGTCCTTCCTTGTCTCTTGTAACATTCTTTATTTTAAAGTCTATTGTATCTGATATGAGTATTACTACTCCAGCTTTCTATATATTTCCATTTGCATAGAATATCATTTTTATTCCAGCAAGCCTGTGTCTTTTGGTTGGAGCATTGAATCCATTCACATTTAAGGTAATTATTGATATGTATGTTCCTATTACCATTTTCTTAATTGTTTTAGGTTTGTTTTTGTAGGTCCTTTTCTTCTTTTGTGTTTCCCACTTAGAGAAGTTCCTTTAGCATTTGTTTTAGAGCTTGTTTCATTGTGCTGAACTCTCTTAGCTTTTGCTTGTCTGTAAGGCTTTTGATTTCTCCTTCGAATCTGAATGAGATCCTTGCCCGGTAGAGTAATCTTTGTTGTACTTTGTTCCCTTTCATCACTTTAAATATATCTTGCCATTCCCTTCTGGCCTGTAGAGTTTCTGCTGAGAAATCAGCTGTTAACCTTATGGGAGTTCCCTTGTATGTTATTTGTCATTTTTCCCTTGTTGCTTTGAATAATTTTGCTTTGTCTTTAATTTTTGCCAATTTGATTACTATGTGTCTCAGTGGGTTTCTACTTGGGTTTCTCCTGCCTGGATCTCTCTGTGCCTCCTGGACTTGGGTAGCCACCTCCTTTCACATATTAGGAAAGTTGTCAACTATAATCTCTTCAAATATTTCTCAGGTGCTTTCTCTCTCTCTTCTCCTTCTGGGACCTCTATTATGTGAATGTTGGTGCATTTAATGTTGTCCCAGAGGTCTCTTAGGCTGTCTTCATTTCTTTTCATTCTTTTTTCTTTATTATGTACCGTGGCAGTGAATTCCACCATTCTGTCTTCCAGGTCACTTATTTGTTCTTCTGCCTCAGTTATTCTGCTATTGATTCTTTCTAGTGTATTTTTCATTTCAGTTATTGTATTGTTCATCTCTGTTTGTTTGTTCTTTAATTATTTTAGGTGTTTGTTATTTAATTCTTCTAGGTCTTTGTTAAACATTTCTTGCATCTTCTCGATCTTTGCCTCCATTTTTTTTCCGAGGTCCTGAATCATCTTCACTCTCATTATTCTGAATTCTTTTTCTGAAAGGTTGCCTATCTCCACTTCATTTAGTTGTTTTTGGGGGTTTTGTCTTGTTCCTTCATCTGGTACATAGTCCTCTGACTTTTCATTTTGTCTATCTTTCTGTGAATGTGGTTTTCATTCCACAGCCTGCAGGATTGTACTTCTTGTGGCTTCTGCTCTCTGTCCTCTGGTGGATGAGGCTATCTAAGAGGCTTGTGGAAACTTCCTGATGGGATGGACTGGTGGTAGGTAGAGTTGGGTGTTGCTCTGGTGGGCAGAGCTCAGTAAAACTTTAATCCACTTGTCTGTTGACAGGTGGGGCTGAGCTCCCTCCTTGTTGGTTGTTTGGTCTGAGGCAACCCAACACTGGAGTCTACAAGCCTTTTGGTGGGGTTAATAGCAGACTCTGGGAGGGCTTACACCAAGGAGTACTTCCCAGTACTTCTGCTGCCAGTGTCCTTGTCCCCGTGGTGAGCCACAACTTTCCCACAGCCTCTGCAGGAGACCCTCCAACACTAGCAAGTAGGTCTGGTTCAGTCTCCTATGGGGTCACTGCTCCTTCCCCCTGGGTCCTGATGCTCACACTACTTTGTGTGTGCCCTCCAAGAGTGGAGTCTCTGTTTCCCCTAGACCTGTCAAAATCTTGCAATCAAATCCCACTAACCTTTAAAGTCTGCTTCTCTGGGAATTCCTCCTCCCATTGCCAGACCCCCAGGTTGGGAAGCCTGATGTTGGACTCAGAACCTTCACTCCAGTGGGTGGACTTCTGTGGTATAATTGTTCTCCAGTTTGTAAGTCACCCACCTAGTGGTTATGGGATTTGATTTTATTGTGATTGTGCCCCTTCTACCATCTCATTGCGGTTTCTCCTTTGTCTTTGGATGTGGGGTCTCTTTTTTGGTGAGTTCTAGTGTTTTCTTTTCAATGACTGTTCAGGAGTTAGTTGTAATTCTTGTGCTCTCACAAGAGGGAGTCAGGATTTCCCTCTTTTTTAATGCTGAATAATATTGTTCTGTATGGATATACCACATTTTATTTATTCATTCCTCCATGACAACTTGAATTTCTTCCACATTTTGGTTATTGTGAACAAATGCTACCATACACCTGGGTGTACAAATATCTCCTTTGAGCTCTTGCTTTCCATTCCTTTGGGTACCTACCCAGCAGTGGAATTGCTAGACATATGGTGATTCTATCTTTAATGTTTTGAGGAACCACCTTATTGTTTTCCATAGTGGCTGCACCCATTTTCCATGGGATATTTTATATTAAGCTTTTAAATGAAAAGGAAACTTAAGACAGAAGCTAAGTTCAGTTGTAGGAAAACAAAGAAAATTAAATTTTTTTCCACACCTGTGTTTGTTAACTGAAGAAATGTATACCTGCTGTGCTCATCTGAATTAACAATTCTGCTTTCTACCTCCTGAGGTTTGAATTCAGTAACTTCCCCTTTATTTTTTCTCATCTGCAGAGTGCCAAAAAAAGATGATTTGCATGGATTTTTCCTTTGCATCCTGTGTCTCAGCATTATGGAAACACAGCCTTTACTTGCCTTCTCATGGGTAAAGTCAGCCACAGCCCTGACTGGGGACATTGCTTTTTCTTCTAGCCCTCCACCTCTTCCTTGACATCTTTGTTGGGTTGGATCCTGCTGACCAGCCTCCTTTACACTTTGTTGTTCCTTGGTTTCTGTTCCTATTTTCTTTTCTACTTCTGTGATCATGCCTCTTCCTCCTCCTGTTCCCGAGATGTCACATTGTAGCCTGCAATGCTCAGAGAACCCTAGGAAAGAAGAGTGGAGGCCAGGAGTCAGAAGCCTCTTGACATTGATGCAGCTCTCAGTGGTCAAGTACATGGTGTGGCTGAGGGAGTGGGAAAAGCCAGGGCTGAGATGATTTGGAGGTTCCTCCTTGGGCAACTTGTGAGGGAAGTTGCCGCCACCTGTGAGGGAAAGCAGGAGGAAGATAAGGACTTCAGTTTTAGACACATTAGGTTAAACTGCCTGCAAGACATCCAGGTGGCATCTGCTGCTGTCCTATCTCTCACATCTCCCCCCATTCCAATCCTCTGCCAGTGCCCTGATCACTGCTCACCTGGGCCAGCTGAACAGCCTGAACAGGCCAGCTGAACGGGCCTCTCTGTCTCCTGGTTTCTACTTCCTGTCCCAAACTCCCCTTTGCTGCTGGGTTAATCATCCCAGAGTGAGACCACAATTGTATGCCACGCTATCCTACTCACACAAGGCATGGTGTATGCTACCATAAAATCATATCCCATACGTCATCACATGCTGCCTGTCACACAGTACACACTGCCACACAATCATATCACACACTGTCATCATATATTGTGTGTCACACGGTACACACTACTACAAGTCATATCACATGCTATCACATATCACGTCACAAGATACAAACCATCACACAATCAAATTCTGTCCTCTCCTACATCACATTTCACATAGTACACACTAATATACAATTACATCACGTGTTATTGCGTTTGTCACACAGCGCACACTATCACATAATCGTATCACATGTAAAAACTGCAACCCATCAACAACCTTAAAAGTCATTGCCTATCCTTCTATATTAAATGTAAATTTCCTACCCTGGAATTCCACATGTTAGGATGTTTTTGGTTGCAAGACATAAATCCTGACTTAACATGTTTTAAGCAACAAGGATACTTAATATTTTTTACCCCAGTCAGGCAAATGATATTAACTCTGGATTAGAGAAGAGGAAATGGAGACGCAGAATTGCTAAGTAATTTGCCCAGCACCAAACAGCTAATAAATGTCAGAGTCAAGCCTTTTAACTCCATCCTCTGTCTCCGAAGCTCCTGATCTATTCTCTCTCTATACTATCTGATGTGAGTTGGCGTTTGCATTCTCCATTCCTTATTCTAAGAGGTTAGGTTGAGGGAGATCTTGCCGAATGTCAACATTTTTTCAATTTTAAGCCAGTGAATCAAAAAGTCTTTTTAGAGTATCTGCTGTGTTCCAGCATAGTGGGTAATACTGAAAATTGCATGGCCCAGTCCTTGCCCTGAAGGAACGTCCAACCTGGTAGGAGAAAGATGGCATAAAAGCACAGCTAATCTTTAGAGATTAATAAAGTGGGTAAGTCTGTAACTGTGTAGAGCAGAAAAGAAGCTGATCGTACTATGAATGCCTGGGTCTTGTAAATGGGTAGGATTTTCATGAAGTGAGTGTAAGGAACATTGTAACAGCATGAACAAGGGCACAGCAGCAGGAATACATGAAGAAATCAGTATCTATTAAAGAAGAAACTTCCCTATCCTGCTTTTCTCTGTATGCCCATGGCTATATATATGTATTTAATATATATAACAAAGATCATATGTGGCCCCCAAAGCCTAAAACATTTGCTTTCTGACCCTTTATGGAAGGGGTTTGTGGACACTGGTGGAGATCAGGCTATCTAGATGGCTCAGAAGAGTGTTACATTGGAGTTATTTCCATTTCTGGAATTGTCTTCATGGCCTCTGGGGCAGGTTCCCTCAAGGTCCACGAGGGACCAGACCCTCATCTCTAAAGTTGTAGGGGCCACCCCAATCCGTGGGAATCGCCTTCCCAGCACTGCCCTTGTGGGAACTTAGGGCTTATTCTAGTGTTCAAGATTGGTCTTATAAATATTCTACATACTCGGGGTATTTTTTAAATTGAGAACTATTTTTCAACAAAAGACTAATATAATTTTTTTAAAGGAGAAATTATACAATGAAAGAGTCTTCCTTCTACCCTAGACTCCAAATTTGAAAGAACTGCTATTGAGAGTTTCTTGTGTATCCTTAATCTGTGTGTGCGTATGTATGTGTGTTACTTTATACAATGGGGAACAAGTTGCCCTACTGTCCTGGCTCTTGCTTTCTTGCTTCTTTTTTTTTTTTTAACTTAGCAATATAATGAGAAGATCTTTCCACATCAGCAAATGCAAATCTGGCTCCTTTTGAATAGCAGCATAGTATTCTTTTGACTGAATGTACTACATTTGAATGACCTATTCCCTTATTAATAACAATTAAGTAGTCGCCAGTGTTTGTCTGTTACAAACTATTTTAAATTTCTAATCCTTATACAGGTAGCTTTGTACAAATGAGTGAATGTAACTGGAGGATAAATTCCTAGATGTGGAATTGCTGAGTAAAGGGTAAGTGGTTTTAGATTTTGATACATAATGACAAACAGCCTTCCAGAAAAGTTGCACAGAATCAACTCTCCACCAACAGGAGATAAGAATTCCTTTTCCCCAACAGCTTCCTTAACATTGAGCCTTATCATTACCAATTTGGTAGGTGAAAATCAAAGTCCACTGTATATGATTGTGTAACATTGCATAAACCATCACCTTTCATGGTTATTTTTATGGGATCCGTCAGTTCATGCTTTGTTCATTGAGGTGTTGGAGTTTCTCTTTTTAATACCTCCTACACCTCATCCACACCTTCCAGAATACAGGGACTTTATCTGTCTTTTTTGCCCACTGTAGCCCCCGAGGAATGCCCAGAACTGTGCCTGAAACATAGTAGGCAGTATTTGTTAAATATATGAACAATTTAAAAAATCATTATACAGTAAGAAAATTAGGCCCTCTGACTCTCAATATGTGTTGCAAAATTTTTTTTTCACTGTTAGATTCCCTTGGTTATTTATTTATTTTTACAATGTAAAAGGTTCATGAAAATTTCCATGGTTAAGAATATCATTCTTTGATTCACTTAAAATATATTTTGCTATAAGTTGTGTGGAAGGATTCTAACTTAAAATTTTCTGCCTTAATGTGTTTGTGTGTTTTTTTTAATATCTTCATTGGAGTATAATTGCTTTACAATGTTGTCAGTTTCTGCTGTACAACAAAGTGAATCAGCTATATGTATACACATATCCCCACATCCCCTCCCTCTTAAGCCTCCCTCTCACCCTCCCTATCCCACCCCTCTAGGTCGTCACAAAGCATCGAGCTGATTTCCCTGTGCTATGGACACTTGAATGAGCCTAGAAAGCCCTCTGCATACTTGTTGGTCCACAAAATCCCACCATAAGCACAGTATGCCTTCATCTCAAGGCTCTGGGTCACATTTCTGAGAAGTGTGGATTTTATTCGATGGAATGATGGGACAAACTAGAATGCTGGTTGGTGTAGAGAGAGAAGTTTCCACTAAAGAGGCAAGTGTATAGGAAGAGAAAATTGGAAATTCCAAGAGTGAATTTTGCTTATTTCACAATAATTCTAAGACTAACTTAATTAGGATACCTTTCTTTTGAGATACGTGCAATTTTATTTTGGATTTTTCTCATGCAATACAGAGATGTCAATTCTGAGCCTCCATGCCCCTTGAGATGTGGAAGACATTGGATGGTCTGAAGCCCATTCAAGCGTTTTTGAGAATTTCTGGAAGTCTTAAGTTCTCCTGCTTCCTCTGCCTCTTCATCTTCAGCTTGTTCACCATCTCCTCACGTGAACCTCAGGCAAACACAGATCCTCCTCCACTGTCACTACCCAATCACCAACAAAAATCCCTCATGCCAAATCTTTGTGGGTGTAGTAGAGTTTACTGAAGACATTTTTGGGTGAAACTTTCTACCATCATGCTGGCACCATCTTTCTCCCCATCCTAACCCTCTGCCTCTGTTTGTCATCATCTTCCCCACTGCACTGGTCTAAGGACTTACTTCCCTTCCCTGAAATGTTGCCCAGCAGGAAGGGGAGAGACCACATAGACTTTTTCCAACAAAGACAGATTTGTAACCAAATGGAAATCTGGTGCCAACAGTCAAAATCATAAAATGTTCTCTACCTCGTTGTATTTACATTACATTTTAACAGGTCCATTACTGCTTTCTCCCATCACACTCCGACTACCACCACACACAGCCATCCACATGCACATACTTCTCCCCTTGCCTCTCTTTGTCCATTACAAAGCAACTTAACCAATATGAAAGCCAAGTGAATTAAAATAATTGATAGCCTTTGAGACACAGCTGAGTTTTTTCTGGTTCATTGCAGTGCAATAGATTAGACAGATGGGGTCTAGACTAGATCCAGAAATTAGAACTGCAGACTCTTAGTGGGCTTAGTGGTCCCCTAACAATCTGAAGTCCTAGGACAAAGTCCAGACTGGTAGACAAAAGGTAACAGATAAAAGAGAATAGTCTAATACTTCCTCTGGCACCAGGGGAGTCTATATAGCCTCAGTGACACAATGTCCAGCAGATGGGTAGGGACTGATAATGGAGAACCCAGTGGCTAATCACACATGGGTGGATTTGCTTGGTGTTCTCAATTGCAGGAACTTGGGGAGCATCAGTGAAATCTCACAGCATGGAGCAGACCCCTGCTCTATTTCAATGCGCAGAACATTGCCCCAGAAACAAGGTAAAGGTGTGAGAAAATGAGTGGGAAGTGTCGCAGGCTACTAAAACTGAAAATGGGGAAAAACCCAAAGGGAAGTAAACTTGACCGTGAATGTCTGGAAGAGGGGTCAGCACGCTATGGCCTAATGGGCCAATCTCACCCACTACCTATTTTTTTTTAATTAATTTATTTATTTATGGCTGTGTTGGGTCTTTGTTTCTGTGTGAGGGCTTTCTCTAGTTGTGGCAAGCGGGGCCACTCTTCATCGCGGTGCACGGGCCTTTCACCATTGCGGCCTCTCTTGTTGCGGGGCACAGGCTCCAGAAGTGCAGGCTCAGTAGTTGTGGCTCACGGGCCCAGTTGCTCTGCGGCATATGGGATCTTCCCAGACCAGGGCGCGAACCCGTGCCCCCTGCATTGGCAGGCAGATTATCAACCACTGCGCCACCAGGGAAGCCCCCTATTTTTATAAATAAAGTTATATTGAAACACAGCTGCACCATTCATTTGTCTATTGTTTATGTCTGCTTTCATGCTGTAACGGCAGAGCTGAGTTGTTGAAATAGCGATCATATGGCCGGCAGACCCTAAAATATTTACTACCTTGCCCTTTCACAGGAAAAAAAAAAAAATTGCCTACCCCTGCTTTAGAATGAGTTCTGAGAGCAGAGAGTTTTTTTCCATCTTGTCTACATCTCTATTTTCAGCATCTACAAGAGTGCCTGGCACATCTTAGGTGTTCAATCAGTATTTGTTAAATGAATGAATGAGCAAATAAAGCCCTGAATGTTAGGAATCTCTTACATCCTAAGCTCCTTTCTCCAAAGAGGAGGACTGGTCATGGGGACTAGGATTGGGTCCCTCTCAGCTGTGGAGAGAGCAAGGTTTACAGAGAACATACCAGAACCTGAAGATCATCCTGTAGACAAAAGGAGGTTCTCAGATGCCCCTAACTGCTTTACCAGCAGAAACCTCCATGTGTATCTATTTCTGGAAATTAAGCCTAATTTAAAATCTGCAGAATTAGCTAAGCACCCTGATAGTTTTCACTAATGAATTCTAATGGTTAATTATGCTTAGTTTCTTAATGGTTTTATCCCTTCATCAGGTCCCTTTGTGCTGGCTCTGCTCAGAGGGCACAAAATGATACCTACTGATGGTATTTCTTCAAGAAAGAAAGCTTTGAATTCACTGCAGTTTTCTTTTCCTTTCCTTATTGATCCTCCTTGTTTTCACTGTCAATTATGAGCTGATAGTAAAAAAAATAATACAAGAATGGCAACCAGTGGAACCTGTACTAATAACCTATATAGGAATATAGGAAAAGAATCTGAAAAAACATATATATATATTCAGTTCTCTCTCTCTCTCTCTCTCTCTCTCTCTCTCTATATATATATATATATATACATATATATATATTCTTTTTCAGATATATATATATATATAGAGAGAGAGAGAGAGAGAGAACTGAATCACTTTACTGTGCACTTGAAAGTAATGCAACATTGTAAGTCAACTATACTTCAATTAAAAAAAATACAGAAATTGCAATCAGCTAGTCATGTTCAGTTTTCAGTTTTTAAGTGCCTGCAGCTGACTTTTCAGACCTTGGGCTTGCGTGAAACTTTGTGTTAAGTGATTATCCCTCCTCCCCAACCACCAAAGTTTCTAAAGAAGTAAAATAAAGGCCTCATTCTTAGGATCAAAACTTGACAAGGATATCACATCCTACCTAAGGCACCAAAACTGCTAAGCAAGAGGCACCCTACTCTCTCAAGCCTCCCAGCTGAGCATGTAGTGAAGGGCTTCATTGGCCATTTCCCACAAGTTTTCTTTCTTAAGGGAGAAGGGAGATTATGCCATGATTGACAAGTCTCCAAACGCCATAAGTGTGGTCTCCTCTTGTCTTAGTCTGTTCAGATTGTTATAACAAGAATACCATTTACTGGGTGACTTAAACAACAGAAATTTATTTCTTACAGTTCTGAGGCTAGGAAGTCCAAGATCAAGGTGTCAGCAGATTTGGTGACTGGTGAAGACCCACTTCCTGGTTTGCAGATGGCCATCTTCTCACTGTGTTCTCACATGACGAAGAGAGAGATCATCTCTCTGATATCTCTTATAAGGGCACTAATTCCATTCATGAAGGCTCCATCCTCATGACCTAATTGCCTCCCAAAGGCCCCACCTCCAAAAACCATCACACTTCTACATATGAATTTGGGGGGTGAGCACAAACATTCCATCTATAGCACTTACACCATTAAAGCACTAACATTAGGAAATGATACACATGCTTTCCTGGCTTTTCTGTCACTCTGACTGGTTTACATCTTCTGAGGTTTTCCATGAGAAGGTACTAGATGTTGGTTCCAATCATCATATAGCCACTCTCCTCACTTCTGCACTCAATATGCACTGTTTATACAGTTTGCTGTTGTGGATAATGAGGCGTCACACCAGAAACTGCACCCAGTATTTGCAGCCAGTCAAGTCAGAAGTATTTATTGAGTATGTTCTATGCATGTGACATTCATTTGGATATGTGCTGGAGATATAAGGATGAATAAAACAATATGAGGACGCATCTTGAGAAAAAGTATAAGGGAAGATAAAGCTCAGAGGCACCCATATAGTTACTATTCACGGGTACTTGATTAAAATCCCAGGATCATCCTTAAGTCCAACCAAGTAGGAATGTGATTGAAACATAAAACTTAGGTTCACTTACAAATATTACCCAAATTTCCCAATCCTCCCAGGTGAGGCTGGTGGGTCCTGTTGATAAGGCAGTTAAAGTTGCTTTTAGCAATCCTCCTCAGAAAATGCAGGTGAGAGATCTTTGTTCTCAGCACTTTTTTTTATCTGCATAGGACTCTGGAGACACATCAATTTCTGAATTGTCTGGATATTTTTCAGGATTGATGCTGAATTGGAAAAGACTAGTGATTGATTTGGAGTGAGTATTTAGAATTTTTCAATGTCAAACTTGTAACTTTCCCTGTAATCTATTTTTGAAGTGAATTTAGAATTGGTTTTAAAAATAATGATGCATACTAAAACCATGCTAGTGTAAGGTTTTCAGATTTAATAGAACTCTAGAAAATGATGAATATTATGTGTAAATTTCAAACATAAAACGTACTCCCAAGTCATCCCCTAATGGTATTCACTGTGCAGGAGAATGTAGCTTTGGATAGGTATGTTTTGGTCATAATCAGAAAATTTTCATTTCTAAAAATAACATTATGAGACCATATCTTCTATTACATAAAAATTTCAATCTTTCCCTGCTTCTCCTTATTGAATTTCCCTCCTTAAGTACCTTGTCTAAGAAAGCTATCCTTCAGCTTATCCTGCCTCTTCTCACCTCTTCGACAGCTTTCTCTGATGAATCACCACCTCCAAGCAGGAGAGCACAACAGTGCTTTTAAACATGAGAAATCTGCCTGATTCATCTGCAGTTCACTATCAAACAACCTGATTGTGCAAGAATATTTTTTCAATTTGGAGCTTGATGCAACTGACTGGTCTTTGTGGAGTTGAATGTAAAAACTAGGATGCTCCTGGGGAGAGCAGAATGGGCTACTTGCACTGGTCTCCTGGGCACAAAGGACAACTTGTCACAGAGACACAGGGATAAGACTGAAGGCAGAAGATGCTCACTGTATGATTTTAAACTTGTATCCTGACAAGAAAAATTATCCACAACATGGAAATAAGGCAAAAGGATGACTATGCATCCTTTAGTGCCCTGGTGAAGCATTGCCTAACAAGCCTGCTAAAAAGACAGCTAACTCTCTAGGGGAATGTAACTTGGTTTGCACAACTGATTAAGGTTCAGACATTTACAATTCTGTGAAACTGATAAGGTGTGCTGAATTTCTTTACTGATTCTGAGACAAGACAGCCAAAGATGATACCTTCATGGCTCTACAGCATACTCACCAGTGAGCACCTACTTTACTAATCTTATGTTGGCATTCCTGGATTTCCCATTGATCATAAGCATCCCAAGTTTTCAAATTCTCCTTTTTTTTTTTAATTGGAGTATAATTGCTTTACAATGGTGTGTTAGTTTCTGCTTTATAACAAAGTGAATCAGCTATACCTATACATACATCCCAATATCTCTTCCCTCTGGCATCTCGCTCCCTCCCACCCTCCCTATCCCACCCCTTTAGGTGGTCACAAAGCACCAAGCTGATCTCCCTGTGCTATGCGGCTGCTTCCCACTAGCTATCGGTTTTACATTTGGTAGTGTATATATGTCCATGCCACTCTCTCACTTTGACACAGCTTACCCTTACCCCTCCCCATGTCCTCAAGTCCATTCTCTAGTAGGTCTGTGTCTTTATTTCTGTCCTGCTCCTAGGTTCTTCATGAGTTTTTTTTTTTCTTTATTTAGATTCCATATGTATGTGTTAGCATATGGTATTTGTTTTTCTCTTTCTGACTTACTTCACTCTGTATGACAGACTCTAGGTCCATCCACCTCACTACAAATAACTCAGTTTCGTTTCTTTTTATGGCTGAGTAATATTCCATTGTATGTATGTGCCACATCTTCTTCATCCATCCATCTGTCGATGGACACGTAGGTTGCTTCCATGTGCTGGCTATTGTAAATAGAGCTGCAATGAACATTCTGATATATGACTCTTTTTGAATTATGGTTTTCTCAGGGTATATGCCCAGTAGTGGGATTGCTGGGTCGTATGGTAGTTCTATTTTTAGTTTTTTAAGGAACCTCCATACTGTTCTCCATAGTGGCTGTATCAATTTACATTCCCAACAACAGTGCAAGAGTGTTCCCTTTTCTCCACACCCTCTCCAGCATTTATTGTTTATAGATTTTTTGATGATGGCCATTCTGACTGGTGGGAGATGATATCTTGTAGTTTTGATTTGCATTTCTCTAATGATTAATGATGTTGAGCAGTCTTTCAGGTGTTTGTTGGCAATTTGTACATCTTCTTTGGAGAAATGTCAGTTTAGGACTTCTGCCCATTTTTGGATTGGGTGGTTTGTTTTTTTGATATCGAGCTGAATGAGCTGCTTGTAAATTTTGGAGATTAATCCTTTGTCAGTTGCTTCATTTGCAAATATATTCTCCCATTCTGAGGGTTGTCTTTTCGTCTTGTTTATGGTTTCCTTTGCTGTGCAAAAGCTTTTAAGTTTCATTAGGTCCCATTTGTTTATTTTTGTTTTTATTTCCATTTCTCTAGGAGGTGGGTCAAAAGGATTTTGCTGTGATTTATGTCATAGAGTGTTCTGCCTATGTTTTCCTCTAAGAGTTTTATAGTGTCTGGCCTTACATTTAGGTCTTTAATCCATTTTGAGTTTATTTTTGTGTATGGTGTTAGGGAGTGTTTTAATTTCATTCTTTTACATGTAGCTGTTCAGTTTTCCCAACACCACATATTGAAAAGGCTGTTTTTTCTCCATTGTATATGCTTGCCTCCTTTATCAAACATAAGGTGACCATATGTGTGTGGGTTTATCTCTGAGCTTTCTATCCTGTTCCATTGACCTATATTTCTGTTTTTTGTGCAAGGACCATACTGTCTTGATTACTGTAGCTTTGTAGTATAGTCTGAAGTCAGGGAGCCTGATTCCCCCAGCTCCATTTTTCTTTCTCAATATTTCTTTGGCTATTTGGGGTCTCCTGTGTTTCCATACAAATTGTGAAATTTTTTGTTCTAGTTCTGTGAAAAATGCCAGTGGTATTTTGATAGGGATTGCATTGAATCTGTACATTGCCTTGGGTAGTATAGTCATTTTCACAATGTTGATTCTTCCAATCCAAACACATATATATATCTCCAACTAATTGTATCATCTTTATTTCTTTCAACAGTGTCTTATAGTTTTCTGTATACAGGACTTTTGTCTCCTTAGGTGGGTTTATTCCTAGGTATTTTATTCTTTTTGTTGCAGTGGTAAATGGGAGTATTTCCTTAATTTCACTTTCATATTTTTCATCATCAGTGTATAGGAATGCAAGAGATTTCTGTGCATTAATTTTGTATCCTGCTACTTTACCAAATTCATTGATAAGTTCTAGTAGTTTTCTGGTAGCATCTTTAGGATTGTCTATGTATAGTATTATGTCATCTGCAAACAGTGACATTTCTACTTCTCCTTTCCCGATTTGGATTCCTTTTATTTCTTTTTCTTCTCTGATTGCTGTGACTAAATCTTCCAAAACAATGTTGAATAATAGTGGTGAGAGTGGGCAACCTTGTCTTGTTCCTGATCTTCGTGGAAAATGTTTCAGTTTTTCACCAGTGAGGAAGATGTTCGCTGTGGGCTTGTCCTATATGGTCTTTATTATGTTGAGATACTTTCCCTCTATGCCTGCTTTGTGGAGAGTTTTTATCATAAATGGGTGTTGAATTTTGTTGAAAGCTTTTTCTGCATCTATTGAGATGATCATGTGGTTTTTATTCTTCAGTTTGTTAATATGGTGTATTACATTAACTGATTTGCATATATTGAAGAATCCTTGCATTCCTGGGATAAACCCCACTTGATCATGGTGTATGGTCCTTTTAATGTGCTGTTGGATTCTGTTTGCTAGTATTTTGTTGAGGAGTTTTGCATCTATGTTCATCAGTGACATTGGCCTGTAGTTTTCTTTCTTTCTGACATCTTTGTCTGGTTTTGGTATCAGGTTGATGGTGGTCTCGTAGAATGAGCTTGGGAGCGTTCCTCCCTCTGTTATATTTTGGAAGAGTTTGAGAAGGATAGGTGTTAGCTCTTCTCTAACTGTTTGATAGAATTCGCCTGTGAAGCCATCTGGTCCTGGGCTTTTGTTTGTTGGAAGATTTTTAATCACAGTTTCAATTTCAGTACTTGTGATTGGTGTGTTTATATTTTCTATTTATTCCTGGTTCAGTCTGGGAAGGTTGTGCTTTTCTAAGAATTTGTCCATTACTTCCAGGTTGTTCATTTTATTGGCATATATTTGCTTATAGTAATCTCTCATGATCCTTTGTATTTCTGCAGCATCAGTTGTTACTTCTCCTTCTTCATTTCTAATTCTATTGATTTGAGTCTTCTCCCTTTTTTTCTTGATGAGTCTGGCTAATAGTTTATCAATTTCGTTAACCTTCTCAAAGAACCAGGTTTTAGTTTATTGATCTTTGCTATCATTTCATTCATTTCTATTTCATTTATTTCTGATCTGATCTTTATTATTTCTTTCCTTCTGCTAACTTTGGGGGTTTTTTGTTCTTCTTTCTCTAATTGCCTTAGGTGTAAGGTTAAGTTTTTTATTTCAGATGTTTCTTGTTTCTTAAGGTAGGATTGTATTAGTATAAACTTCCCTCTTAGAAGTGCCTTTGCTACATCCCATAGGTTTTGGGTCATCGTGTTTTCATTGTCATTCGTTTCTAGGTATTTTTTGATTTCCTCATTGATTTCTTCAGTGATCTCTTGGTTATTAAGTGGTATATTGTTTAGCCTCCATGTGTTTGTATTTTTTACAGATTTTTTTCCCGTAATTGATATCTAGTCTCATAGCGTTGTGGTCGGAAAAGATACATGATATGATTTCAATTTTCTTAAATTTACCAAGGCTTGACTTGTAATCCAAGATATGATCTATCCTGGAGAATGTTCCATGAGCACTTGAGGAGAAAGTGTATTCTTTTGTTTTTGGATGGAATTTCCTATAAATATCAATTAAGTCCATCTTGTTTAATGTATCATTTAAAGCTTGTGTTTCCTTATTTATTTTCATTGTGGATGACCTGTCCATTGGTGAATGTGGTGTGTTAAAGTCCCCTACTATGATTGTGTTACTGCCAATTTCCCCTTTTACGGCTGTTACTATTTGCCTTATGTATTTAGGTGCTCCTATGTTGGTTGCATAAATATTTACAATTGTTATATCTTCTTCTTGGACTGATCCCTTGATCATTATGTAGTGTCCTTCTTTGTTTCTTGTAATTGTCTTTATTTTACAGTCTATTTTTTCTGATATGAGAATTGCTACTCCAGGTTTCTTTTGATTTCCGTACGCATGGAATATCTTTTTCCATCCCCTCACTCTCAGTCTGTATGTGCCCGTAGGTCTGAAGTGAGTCTCTTGTAGACAGCATATATACGGGTCTCGTTTTTGCATCCTTTCAGCCAGTCTATGTCTTTTGGTTGGAGCATTTAATCCATTTACATTTAAGGTAATTATCGATATGTATGTTCTTATTACCATTTTGAAAATTGTTTTGCATTTGTTATTGTAGGTCTTTTCTTTCTCTTGTGTTTCTGGCCTAGAGGAGTTCCTTTAGCATTTGTTGTAAAGCTGGTTTGGTGGTGCTGAATTCTCTTAGCTTTTACTTGTCTGTAAAGGTTTTAATTTCTCCATCAAATCTGAATGAGATCCGTGCTGCGTAGAGTAATCTTGGTTGTAGGTTTTTCCCCTTCATCACTTTAAATATGTCCTGCCACTCCCTTCTGGCTTGCAGAGTTTCTGCTGAAAGATCAGCTGTTAACCTTATGGGGATTCCCTTATGTGTTATTTGTTGTTTTTCACTTGCTGCTTTTAATATTTGTTCTTTGTATTTAATATTTGATAGTTTGATTAATATGTGTCTTTGGCGTGTTTCTCCTTGGATTTATCCTGTATGGGACTCTCTGTGCTTCCTGGACTTGATTAACTATTTCTTTTCCCATACTAGGGAAGTTTTCAACTATAATCTCTTCAAATATTTTCTCAGTCCCTTTCTTTTTCTCTTCTTCTTTTGGGACCCCTATAATTCAAAGGTTGATGTGTTCAATATTGCCCCCAAGGTCTCTGAGGCTGTCCCCAATTCTTTTTATTCTTTTTTCTTTATTCTGCTCTGCAGTAGCAATTTCCAGTCTTTTATCTTCCAGGTCATTTATCTGTTCTTCTGCCGCAGTTATTCTGCTATTGATTCCTTCTGGAGAATTTTTCATTTCATTTATTGTGTTGTTCATCATTGTTTGTTTGCTCTTTAGTTCTTCTAGGTCCTTTTTAAACGTTTCTTGTAGTTTCTCCATTCTATTTCCAAGATTTGGATCACCTTTACTATCATTATTTTAAATTTTTTTTCAGGTAGACTGCCTATTTCTTCTTCATTTTTTTGTTCTGGTGGATGAGACTGGACTTTGTCTTTCTGGTGGGCAGATGCACATCTGGTGGTGTGTTTTGGGGTGTCTGTGACATTATTATGATTTTAGGCAAACTCTGTGCTAATGCATGGGTTTGTGTTCCTGTCCTGCTAGTTGTTTGGCATAGGGTGTCCAGCATTGTAGCTTGCTGGTCATTGAGTGGAGCTGGGTCTTGGCTTTGAGAGGGAGACCTCCTGGAGATTTTCGTCATTTGATATTATGTGGAGCTGGGAGGTCTCTGGTGGACCAATGTCCTGAGCTCAGCTCTCCCACCTCAGAGGCACAGGCCTGATGTCCGGCTGGAGCATCAAGACCCTGTCATCCACACGGCTCAGAGTAAAAGGGAGAAAGGAAAGAAAGAAAGAAGGAAAGAAAGAAAGAAAGAAAGAAAGAAAGAGAGAAAGAAAGAGAGAAAGAAAGAGAGAAAGAAAGAGAGAAAGAAAGAAAGAAAGAAAGAGAAAGAAAGAAAGAAAGAAAGAAGGAAGGAAGGAAGGAAAGAAAAAAAGAAAGAAAGAAAGAAGGAAAGAAAGAAAGAAAGAAAGGAAGAAAGAAAGAAAGGGAGAAAGGAAGGAAGGAAAGAAGGAAGGAAGGAAGGAAGAAAGAAAGAAAGAAGAGAGGAACCAAACCAAAAAACAAATCCAGCAATGATAACAAGCACTGAAAAGTATACTGAAAAAAAAAAAAAAAAAGGACAGACAGACCCGAGGTCAAATGGTAAAAGCAAAGCTATATAGACAAAGTCACACACAGAAGCATACACATACACACTCACAAAAAGAGAAAAAGAGGAAAAAATATATAAACGTTGCTCCCAAAGTCCACTGTCTCAATTTGGGATGATTCATTGTCTATTTAGGTATTCCAGAGATGCAGTGTACATCAAGTTGATTGTGGAGATTTAATACACTGCTCCTGAGGCTGCTGGGAGAGATTTCCCTTTCTCTTCTTTGTTTGCACCGCTCCCAGTGTTCAGCTTTGGATTTGGCCCTGTCTCCACATGTAGGTCGGCTGAGGGTGTCTGTTTTTCACTCGGATGGGATGGGGTTAAAGGAGCAGCTGATTAGGGAGCTATGGCTCACTCAGGCCGGGGGGTGGGGGTCGGGGTGGGGTACGGATGCGGGGTGAGTCTGCGGCGGCAGAGGCGGTCGTGACATTGCAACAACCTGAGGCACACCATGTGTTCTCCTGGGGAAGTTGTCCCTGGATCACGGGACCCTGGCAGTGGCGGGCTGCACAGGCTCCCGGGAGGGGAGGTGTGGAGAGTGACCTGTACTTGCACACAGGCTTCTTTGTAGCGGCAGCAGCAGCCTTAGCATCCCATGCTCGTCTCTGGGGTCCGCGCTGATAGCCGCGCCTCGCCCCTGTCTCTGGAGCTCCTTTAAGCAGCGCTCTTAATCCCCTGTCCTCACGCACCAGGAAACAAAGAGGCAAGAAAAAGTCTCTTGTCTCTTCGGCAGGTCCAGGCCTTTTCCCGGACTCCCTCCCGGCTAGCTGTGGCGCACTAGCCCCCTTCAGGCTGTGTTCATGCCGCCAACCCCAGTCCTCTGCCTGCGATCCGACCTCTGAAGCCTGAGCCTCAGCTCCCAGCCGCCGCCCGCCCCGGCAGGTGAGCAGACAAGCCTCTCAGGCTGGTGAGTGCTGCTCGGCACTGAGCCTCTGTGCGAGAATCTCTCCGCTTTGCCCTCCGCACCCCTGTGGCTGCGCTCTCCTCCGTGGCTCCGAAGCTTCCCCCCTCTGCCACCCGCAGTCTCTGCTCACAAAAGGGCTTCCTAGTGTGTGGAAACCTTTCCTCCTTCACAGCTCCCTCCCACTGGTGCAGGTCCTGTCCCTATTCCTTTGTCTCTGTTTTTTCATTTTTCTTTTGCCCTACCCAGGTACGTGGGGGGGTTTCTTGCCTTTTGGGAGGTCTGAGGTTTTCTGCCAGCATTCAGTAGGTGTTCTGTAAGGGTTGTTCCACATGTAGATGTATTTCTGATGTATTTGTGGGGAGGAAGGTGATCTCCACGTCTTACTCTTCTGCCATCTTGAAGCTCCTCCCATATTCTCCTTTTGAACTGGTGTTGTCATCTTTCTGTTTCTCCATTAATGAGTAAAATAATATATTGTGAAAACTTTGGCACATGTTCCCTATATATTGTGCAAAATTGTTTTTAAGTTTTTTGAAAATTATATTTTCACCCCTTTTACCAATCCACAATGCCTACACTGAACTATGACCTAGTACTGTTTATAAATCTGTCAATCCCCTTGAGAATAGCTTGGTCATATGCTATTATGTGTTTGTTAAGAACATTAAATTCTTTAATATACGTTTAAATTATGGCATAATTCTTGTATCTCTGTTTTGGTATTTATTTTTGATATATCAGGAGTTTCAAAAAATGAAAGAGGCCTCAATTGACTTCTGAGAAGTCCTGGTTGATCATCACCTTCTAAAATGTGCTAGAAAAATGTGAGAAAGTCTCTCCTTGTTGCTAAATTGTCAATGGAATTTTAAAGACTTATTGAACATCGAGAAACATTAACACATACCCCTCTTTTCTTCCTGAAATAGGAACTTAAAAATGTCCCAAGGGGAAGGAAACCTTTCCCCCTTTCCCTTTGATTTTTTTTTTTTTTTTTTTACGCCTCCTTCACAGTCTGTGTACCATTAACACCTGACAGCAAAGTCACAGGCCAGAAACATGACCTTCCTCAGAGGAATTCTAGAGAAAATTACTTTTTAAAAATGGCCAGTTACAGCCATGGTATTTTGGGAACCTGAAAGTAGAGAACAGAGATTAGAGACTGCCTTCTAGGGCTGCCTGGATAATGCTGATCTGTGTGCTCTTGGAAGGAGCCCCCTGGATCCGTGCAGTGCATCACCTATAGTACAGCAGCTCTGGATGGGGGGCTCAGGAGAATCACAAATTTAGCATGTCAAAAGCTGAACTCACAATGTGCTCTTTCTCGTCTCCCCCATCTTAGTCAAGAGTCAAATTTTCTGATTACAAACCTTGGAGTCAATTTTAAAATAGCTTTCTCTTCTGATGGAACCCAACCAAGTCCCACTATTCAACCACCAAAATATCTCTTGAATTCATCCACATATCCCATGTCCATTGCCTCCAGCTAATGTGAGACAACATTATTTCTCCCCTGAATGACTGCCATAGATTCCTAACTCACATACCCACATGGATCTTTACCTTCCTCCAGTTTTGGTAAATACAAATAAATAACAGTTCATCAGCTCACTGCTCCCTTAGAGTGTAGCCAACCTGTGACACGGCCTACAAGGCCCCTGATGACTTGTGCCCACGTATCTTTCCAAGCTCATCCTATTCTTCTCCCCTTTATGCTCTCTTCTACATCTGCACTGGCCTTCCTTCAGTTCTTGACTATGTCAGGCCCCCATACTGCCCCAGGATCTTTTTACATGCTGTTCCCCTGCTAAGAACACTCTCTTCTCTCCTTGTCCCCTTAGAGGTGACTTCCTGACCCTTAGGTGGGTCAGAACTTGTTACAAGTTCTCATCTTATTCCATGTTTCTCTATCAAACCATTTGCCACAAAGGGAATTGTAGCAGTATCTTAATGTTTGAATATTCAGGGTATCATTGATATGTGAAAAAATATATATACATATGTATATATTCTTTTCCTTTCTTTCTCTTTTTTGTGTGTTTGTTGCAAAAAGAGTCATTTTGCCCATCTTTGATGCAAGACCTTTCTAGATCTGAGTGAAAATCTACCTCTTTCCCTCTACTCTTTCCACCACATGGAGACCAGGGAATTCTTTCTCAAGACCAAGGGCATTGCACCCTTGAGAAAGGGGAAACATGCTTTCTGTTGAAAATGACTTGAAAGCAGGTCTCACAGGGACTCAAACTTCTCCTGATGAGTGAGATTCTATTAGAAGAGACATAGGGGTTTTGAGCTAAATCATTAAGAGACCAAGGGCAGAACTTAGGACACCTGGGGCGGAGGGAGGTTGGTGATAAGAAGGAGAGCCTTCTGTGTCTGAGGACTTCTTGGGCACTCCCCATGGGGGGGCTTGATCCAGATTAGTTCTCTGTGAGTGGATTTGCTGCTACAAGTTGTCTGGCAAGCCCACCAGGCAGCCTTCATGCAAGTGGCAATTCCAAGTCACCTGTACCTAAGCCACTCTCCATCCCCCATGTGAGGAGAGCCCCAGGACATCTGTGAACCCAAGGGGATCTCTGGAAGCCTGATGGGGAATAAGGAAATGTTATAGACTTCTAGAGGTTCTGAGTGCTCTGGAGCACTCCACGCTGATCTAGACCACATCTTACTGTATCCTCTGGTAACGCTACATTTAATACTCACAGGTCTTCTACTTCCACCCCAGTGGAATGCAACTTCCCAGAGAGCTGGGACTGTCTCCTGATCACTGCTTTATACCCATATCTGACAGCAACAAGACAAAACTCTTGTGGAAGTCCTCCCCAGGCAAATGGGGTGATTGGGCCATATAAATGATTCTTATGGTGACTTTAGCCTCAGAAGTACCCCTAAAGTAACAATCTTAGAATCCTAATGTGAACATTAGTAAAAAATGAGGGTGCTCTGGCTGAGTCAGGCATAAGCATTTGGTCCTCAGCATCTCAGTAGACCCCTAACTTCCTTGAGGGATCCCCCACTGGGCTCCTTGGAATATCACCCAACAACCCAGGACTGGATCATTTATTAACAAACCTGCTCTTCAGTTGTGCAAAGCTTTCCAGTTACAACATGCTTTCCCATACATTATTCTCACTAAATTAGTGACCTTAAAATGCATCCTGTTTTAAGACTGTCTGAAATTTGTGAGCTAAAAAAAATGTAAGCTATAAGGATCTTAAGGATATTCTTGATGCCCAAAGCTGGAATTCCTGGTCCCCTAAACAGCTTCCTTAGAACACTGTGATGAGCTGATTTTGGTATTTCAACGAAATAAGGAAAGGTTCTCCATGGCCATGGGCCTGTCTCATACCCACCTGACAGTCAGAAAAGGTTAACTTAGCCAATTCCCACTTTGGACAGGGAGGTCTGTCTGGCTTCTTTGATTAGCTATTGCATTAGACACACTGGCCTCATCTTAAATCTCTAGTCCTTTCTTACATCTGAGGAATGAGTGTGGGATCCCCATTCTGCCGATTCTGTTTTCCAGCTGCTCACTTCTACACCCTGCCTTCATCAAACTGTCTGCCACATGTGTACTCTGCGGTACTCCACCAAGACCTGTCACTACTCTGCTCTCCTCCTCGCCTACTTACTCTTAATCACTGGCTTTCAGACTTAGGGAACTGTCCCCACTGAGTAAAGATGACATTGTTTAGACCGCATTTCCTAACACACTAGGGCCAGATTTTCAGCATAAGGTCAGCCCTTATGACAGACATAGAAAATTAGCTTAGATCCAAAGGCCCAAGATCTGTAAGAAATTAAGGGCGATTAGAGCTAGTCATTTGTAGGAAAACACATTTTGTATTGAAAATATGACTCATGGCTCTAGGGTGGGCAATTTGGCCCACATCTCCCCTTAATACAGCTGATTGAGAGCAGCGCCTGAACCCTGCTGCTCTAAAATCCATAGATGCTTAGAAAGAGGCCGAGATCCTCCAAACTGCAGGAGAAACCTGCATCTTCATAGACAAAAATGAGTATGATTTTAAACTTCAATTTAACATTTGATAGACCCTTGAAAAATATCACCTGTGCTTTTTTATTGAAAAAGCGATTGCGTTGCTCTCTAGCTGTGCTCTGAAAATATTTGTCTGACAACAGATATAATTTGATTGATCTTCATGAAAATAATTTCTATAGGCCCTAATTAGTCTTATCGAGAATTATGACTTCCGAATTCTCTTAGAGAGGGGAGTACTGTCCCAATCAACCACCCAGAGCCGTTCCTTGCCATGGTCCCCCACCTCCCCCACTCCTGTATTTTCTCCAGATGAATTACCCCGTTACAGCATGGAGAAATTCAGGCTTGCGGCTGCTAAGCTGGGAAGCCGGCAGTTGAACTCACATCTGTCAATTTCCAAAGGATACGTGTTTTGCATTCTCCTAGAATGGATTATCTATAAAACCCTTCCTTCACCAAGATTTTACCCATTTTTATTTTTTCCTTCTCCATTTACTTCAGCCCATCCACCTACTTCCCAACCCCTCCCCATATCACTGCCACATTAAGAGCTTTTTTTTTTTTTGTCTCCTTCCATTCTTATTTTGCAATGGCAGAAAGAGCCACAGTAAAAGGAAATTGATTAGAGGGTTGGCATGTAAACATGATTGTCTTTATTTTTCATCAATTGCACTAGATAACCAAGGATACCATGTGCTTTCCAAACAAGTCCCCTCATCTAAATTTGTTCATCATATAACAATTTCCTAATTTCCTAAGGGGAATATTATTCTTTTGGGGACTAATACGCCGTGTTAGGTTTCTTTTACAATAAAACTTCATTAAATTTGCCTCAAGTCACTGGGAAAGTCCCATAAAGCCCCTGCACTGGGAAAAATGGAGAGATGATTGGTTTTTTGCATGTGTAGGGGGGCATCTATAAAGAAATAATGTGTTAAGCAAGTAATAGTCCAAACCAGGGACATGTTTGACCTGCTTTAAGGAACAAATATTTGAAGAACCATAGTATTTGCATTATTTATGTTAACAAGTTCTTCTAAAATATCTATCATTCGTATAAAATGCTCAAAATATTGCCATATCTTGAATTATATATACTGCTTTCCTTTATATCTACTCTCTCATTTTTAAAAAATTTAACCATTTTTTATTGAAGTATAATTAATTTATAATGCTGTGTTAGTTTCAGGAGTATAGCAAAAAGATTTTTTATATATGTATATATATATAATCTTTTTCAGATTCTTTTCCATTATAGGTTATTACAAGATATTGATTGTAATTCCCTGTGCTATACAGTAGGTCATTGTTGTTTATCTATTTTATATATAGCAGTGTGTATCAATTAATCCCAAACTCCTAATTTACCTCTCATGTTTACATAAATAAATGTATCTCTATCTCTAAAGAAAACTTCATATCATCAGATAGATGGAAAATAAGATGAAGTCCATAAATAAAAGCTACCAGTAAATATTAATTCAAAGGAAATAGCACAAATTATCAACTTCTGTCTAGATATTGCCTGCTGAAGGCTCCCTGCCTGTCACTTATTTTCTCTCTCTCTCTTTTCAAAAGGAGACTGGCAAGGGTTAAAAAGTGATGATCAAACCACAGTCCTGCATTGAGTCTTTCTCCTTTGGGGAATCAGAATGTATGAAGGGACTTGCAAATGAAATAATTTTTGCTATGCAATTTTATATTAGTTAATACATTATTCCCTTATAACCCCCAATAATATTTTATACCATGAGTGGTATGTGTCCCTCACCCATGAGGGAAATGAGTCTCACTCATTCACTCATTTATTCACTCAAAATCTCTCTATAAGGAGTATCATCGTCTTCTTGTAAATATTTTATATCTAATGAATTTCCCAACTTGAATGTAACAAAACTTCATTCCTTTAAAATACTGCATAATTCAGATTCTTACTACTTTGCAGTGACCCTCTGAGGCTTCTCCTCACCTTCTAATCAGACCATATTCATTCTGTGTTTCCATATAAGCAACGTGAATTCACTGGGATGATTGCAATAATCACCAAAATCTTGAGCGATTTCCTCCTGCTGGGAGCCTCTCTCATTCACCTTAAAGGAACCCTGGACCCCTCCTACAAGAGACGTCAGATTTCCTTTGCACCACCTGCTGCAAATGATGAAAGTGAGGGGGACTAGTTCAACGCTCCTCCTCCCCATCCTCCTTCCAAGATGGTGTCTGGTGAGGTTATCGCTAGGGGCTCTGCTGATGAAAGGACAATGGACCATAGTGGCCCATCCAGAAGTCTGATGGGATGGAGTAACTGCTTGAGCTAAAGCTGACCCATAGGGTGGCCCATCCAAGTGCTGTCCTTCTCCACTGGGCTCTGGGAGAGGAGCTTTGTCCCACTTATTACTACACACAAGCTTGGTCTCTGCTCAAGTCCCTGCTCAAAGGGAAGCTCCACAAGGACAGGGATTTTGGTCTGTTTGGCTCATTTCTGCCTCCATGGCACCTTCTAAGAGCTGTATCAGGCACATAATTGGCGCAAGAGAATCATTTCTTGAATAAACACATGAATATAATTGATTCCTCTTGTCCTGCTGACTCTGAGCTATATTGTTACCACTGAAGCCCCGACCTTGGTGGTCTCTCTGACCACTCCCAGGCGTGTGTCAGGATGCAGGCCTCTCAGAATCTCCTGTTACCTTGGGGGACCACACAGAATTTTCCATCTTCCTGCAAACTCGGGCCCAGAACCATGTACAAAAAAGGATGCTGGAGAGTGTATTCTCTGAGTCCCTTCTGTAGCTCAGAGAAAAACTCAAAAGAGCAAAGTGATGCTGCTTAGTTGATAAGAAATAACACAGCAACCCTTGCTTAAAAATTTAGGAAAAGTTTTCTCTCTTGCCAAAGACAAGAGAGAAAGATCTGAAAACGTAGGAAACTCTTGGTCTTTCTGCAGGTTCAGAGATCCTTTTTTTTTTTTTTTTTCATTTTTATTGGAGTATAATTGCTTTACAATGTTCTGTTAGTTTCTGCCATACAACAAACTGAATCAGCTATATGTATACATATATCCCTATATCCCCTCCCTCTTGAGCCTCCCACCCACCCTCCCTATCCCACCCCTCTAGGTCGTCACAAAGCATCGAGCTGATCTCCCTGTGCTATGCAGCAGCTTCCCACTAGCCATCCATTTTACATTTGGTAGTGTATATATGTCAATGCTACTCTCCCACTTCGTCCCGGCTTCCCCTTCCCCCTTGTGTCCTCAAGCCCATTCTCTACATTTGCGTCTTTATTCCTGCCCTGCCACTAGGTTCATCAGTACTGTTTTCTTAGATTCCATATATATGGGTTAGCATATGGTATTTATTTTTCTCTTTCTGACTTACTTCACTCTGTATGACAGACTCTAGGTCCATCAAACTCATTATAAATAACTCAATTTTGTTCCTTTTTTATGGCTGAGTAATATTCCATTGTATATATGTGCCACATCTTCTTTATCCATTCATCTGTCGATGGACACTTAGGTTGCTTCCACATCCTGGCTATTGTAAATAGTGCTGCAATGAACATTGTGGTACATGACTCTTTTTGAGTTATGGTTTTCTCAGGGTATATGCCCAGTAGTGGGATGGCTGGGTCGTATGGTAGTTCTATTTTTAGTTCTTTAAGGACCCTCCATACTGTTCTCCATAGTAGCTGTATCAATTTACATTCTCACCAACAGTGTAAGAGGGTTCCCTTTTCTCCACACCCTCTCCAGCATTTATTGTTTGTAGATTTTTTGATGATGGCTATTCTGACTGGTGTGAGATGATATCGCATTGTAGTTTTGATTTGCATTTCTCTAATGATTAATGATGTTGAACAGTCTTTCATGTGTTTGTTGGCAATCTGTATATCTTCTTTGGAGAAATGTCTGTTTAGGACTTCTGCCCATTTTTGGATTGGGTGGTTTGTTTTTTTGATATTGAGCTGCATGAGCTGCTTGTAAATTTTGGAGATTAAACCTTTGTCAGTTCCTTCATTTGCAAGTATCTTCTCCCATTCTGAGGGTTGTCTTTTCATCTTGTTTATGGTTTCCTTTGCTGTGCAAAAGCTTTTAAGTTTCATTAGGTCCCATTTGTTTATTTTTGTTTTTATTTCCATTTCCCTAGGAGGTGGGTCAAAAAGGATCTTACGGTGATTTATGTCTTAGAGTGTTCTGCCTATGTTTTCCTCTAAGAGTTTCATAGTGTCTGGCCTTACATTTAGGTCTTCAATCCATTTTGAGTTTATTTTTGTGTATGGTGTTAGGGAGTGTTCTAATTTCATACTTTTACATGTAGCTGTCCAGTTTTCCCAGCACCACTTATTGAAGAGGCTGTCTTTTCTCCATTGTATATGCTTGCCTCCTTAATCAAAGATAAGGTGACCATATGTGCATGGGTTTATCTCTGGGCTTTCTATCCTGTTCCATTGATCTATATTTCTGTTTTTGTACCAGTACCATACTGTTGATTATTGTAGCTTTGTAGTATAGTCTGAAGTGAGGGAGCCTGATTTCTCCAGCTCCATTTCTTTTTCTTCTCAAGATTGCTTTAGGTATTTGGGGTCTTTTGTGTTTCCATACAAATTGTAAAATTTCTTGTTCTAGTTCTGTAAAAAAATGCCATTGGTAATTTGATAGGGATTGCATTGAATCTGTAAATTGCTTTGGGTAGTATAGTCATTTCACAATGTTGATTCTTCTAATCCAAAGACATGGTATATCTCTCCATCTGTTTATATCGTCTTTGATTTCTTTCATCAGTGTCTTACAGTTTTCTGCATACAGGTGTTTTGCCTCCTTAGCTAGGTTTATTCCTAGGTATTTTATTCTTTTTGTTGTAGTGGTAAATGGGAGTGTTTCCTTAATTTCTCTTTCTGATCTTTCATCATTAGTGTATAGGAATGCAAGAGATTTCTGTGCATTAATTTTGTATACTGCTACTTTACCAAACTCATTGATTAGCTCTAGTAGTTTTCTGGTGGCATCTTTAGGTTTTTCTATGTATAGTATCATGTCATCTGCAAACAGTGACAATTTTACTTCTTCTTTTCCAAGTTGTATTCCTTTTATTTCTTTTTCTTCTCTGATTGCTATGGCTAAAACTTCCAAAACTATGTTGAATTATAGTGGTGAGAGAGGGCACCCTTGTCTTGTTCCTGATCTTAGAGGAAATGCTTTGTTTTCACCATTGAGAATGACGTTGGCTGTGTGTTTGTCATATACAGCTTTTATTATGTTGAGGTAGATTCTCCCCTCTATGCCTACTTTCTGGAGAGTTTTTATCATAAACGGGTGTTGAATTTTGTCAAAAGTTTTCTCTGCATCTGTTGAGATGATCATGTTGTTTTTATCCTTCAATTTGTTAATATGGGGTATCATATTGATTGATTTGCATATATTGAGGAATCCTTGCATTCCTGGGATAAATGCCACTTGATCATAGTATATGATCCTTTTAATGTGCTGTTGGATTCTATTGGCTAGTATTTTGTTGAGGATTTTTGCATCTGTGTTCATCAGTGATATTGGCCTGCAATTTTCTTTTCTTGTGACATCTTTGTCTGGTTTTGGTATCAGGGTGATGGTGGCCTCATAGAATGAGTTTGGGAGTGTTCCTCTCTCTGGTATATTTTGGAAGAGTTTGAGAAAGATAGGTGTCAGCTCTTCTCTAACTGTTTGGAATAATTTGCCTGTGAAGCCATCTGTTCCTGGGCTTTTGTTCATTGGAAAATTTTTAATCACAGTTTTAATTTCAGTGCTTGTGGGGGGTGTTCATATTTTCTATTCCTTCCTGATCCAGTCATGGAAGGTTGTACTTTTCTAAGAATTTGTCCATTTCTTCCAGGTTGTCCATTTTATTGGTATATAGTTGCTTATAGTAGTCTCTCATGATTCTTTGTATTTCTGCTGTGTCAGTTGTTACTTCTCCTTTTTCATTTCTAATTCTGTTGATTTGAGCCTTCCCCCTTTTTTTCCTGATGAGTCTGGCTAATGGTTTATCAATTTTTATTATCTTCTCAAAGAACCAGCTTTTAGTTTTATTGATCTTTGCTATCGTTTCCTTCATTTCTTTTTCATTTATTTCTGACCTGGTCTTTATGATTTCTTTCCTTCTGCTAACTTTGGGGGATTTTTTAGTTCTTCTTCTTCTTCTTCTTTCTCTAATTTCTTTAGGTGTAAGGTTAGGCTGCTTATTTGAGATTTTTCTTATTTCTTGAGGTAGGATTTTATTGCTATAAAGTTCCCTCTTAGAACTGCTTTTGCTGCATCCCATAGGTTTTGGGTTATAGTGTTTTCATTGTCATTTGTTTCTATGTAGTTTTTGACTTCTTCATTGATTTTTTTCAGTGAAGAGATCCTATTTTTTTATGTCAGAAGGAGAACAGGGACCTGGCTCTTCCTGTTGTAGAACTCTTCCTCTTGTAGGAAATGTAATTCTCCCCAAGGCAAAGGTATGTCTCCAATGGAAAAGGAGATTGGCCATGTTTAAGGCAATGCAAGAAAGAAAGACATGTTTCCAAGTGAATCAGCCAACAACTTCTGCATCTATGGGTACATTATTTTCACAAATACAGAGAAAGTTTTGACAGAATACTGCTTTATAAACACTGGTTCCTGGGGTGGGGGGAGTGGCATGGGCTTAGCATAGAGAGATGTTATTGGCACCATATTGTTAACCACATCTTTATGTTTGAATGGCTGCAATGAACATTTTTACTTTTAAAATCAAAACCTTGATAAGCTGTAAAGATATTACAAGAGTAAAAGTAAGCTGCTTGCATCTTCTTCAGAGTTTTATGTGTCTATATGTTTATGTGTTTACTCTGAAGCAGTACTGAGGCCCCTTGGGTGCATGAAGATCACTGGGGAACTGAAAAACTCGAAGTCCTGGCCCCCACCCCAGAATAATAGAGTTAGGGTGATCTTCATGCACAGTGGGCACTGAGACCCACCCTCCAGTGTGAATGACAGTGATAGAGATGTTCTGGGGTCAACTTACAAGAGTCTCCAAGGAGTCTTCTGGGAAGACTTTTGAGGCACACAACTTTGGAACATGGGCTAGAGAGCTGGAGTGATTACAACACAATTCTGTCACTCCTTGTGCTCTGCAGCCCAACTGGAGGAGTAGGCAATGACAAGTGAGCCATTTTATCAGAATCTCAGTAAGATCTTAATATTTCAAATCCCCAGCAACACCAGCACCAGAAGCTTCAGTAATGAAAGGCAATAGGGACGGTGACTTTGAAACCATAAACACACAGGTTTGGGATGGCTTATGACAGCAAAGACCGACAAGAGCAGACCCTGTAGGAAATCAGGTCAGAAATGAGTGACTTGGGCTTGGGTACCCTTGGTGTGGACATCAGCATGTGGGCACCACAGCCTCCGGTGCATACCAGGGACAGGAAGCCTGGGCACGCTAACCTGCAGCCAGAAGAACTGGTCCATGGAGAACCTGTGAGGCCCTGCCTGGGAACTTTCCAGAAGTATCTGTCAGGAATTTGAGGTGGTAACTAAACTAGAAAAATACTGTTTGTCTCATAATTAGTCTGATTCAGTCTTGAGTTCCCCTCTGAAAAAAAATTGCACGAAGAGCCAATCGCCCTTCACAAGGGCAAGCTGAGTGTCAGGAAGGCTTCACTGAGGAGGTGAAAGGAAGTGTGCTCCCAGGGGGGCCCACACGATGCAGGGTTTGGGTGGAGATTGTTTTGTCTCTGTCACAACCCACTGTTCCCAGTGTTATCAAGGAACCTTCAACAGGGCCTGTTTTCTTGGACTTCACCCATTAGCCTGCAGGTCTGTACGCCCCTTGGTGAGGTAAAGAATCTCTGGTTAGTGTGTTGTCTGAGAATGCATGCTGTGGTTTCTTCTGAATAGAATTTCCAGTTACCAGCTGGCACTAACAAGAAAAGAATTTGCTGCAAGCTCTGCCCCAAACATGAGGTTCAAAGCCCCAAATACTATGAAAGAAATCTGGTGTCTCTTCTATCTTGATTTTTGTTCTCTCTCTCTCTTTTTTCCCCAATGTCACTGTTTGGTCCTTAGTCTTTTTCTTATTTGTGAAGGACCATTTCCCTCAGGCTCTACATCTTCTGTCAGCAAGGCCCAGGCCAAATTATGGGGTTCATGTGGTAGCTTCTTTTTTGGTGAAAAACAAGTGAAGTAAATGTGATTATGCTCAGAAGACCAAAGAATCATTCCACTGTCTCATTTTTGTGGTCTTATGTTTCAACCCCTCTGAAGGAAAATTCAGAGTTAAAGGGAAAAATTCAAAGACATCAACTTACCTTTACCTCTGCTTCTGCACATTCAGTGACCCTTACAGCTAGAAAGAAACCAGAGCACCATTTGCCAAGACATATGTTTAAAATATAGATGTATTTCAATAAAATTTAAGTATGTTTAAAACATGTAAACTATGTATTTTTGAGGTGTATGTTAAAGTGAATAGATAATAAACAAGGTTGTGAAAACAAGTCTATTTTACATGTTCTATTAAAGAAATAGTTTTAGTGAGATGATGTAATTATGCTCTTCACAAAACTTTTAAGAATTTACAATAAGTATTAATTTATCACACACAAAAAAAGAAATAAAATCTGAAAATAGGACCTAAAATCAGAGTTGTATGACAAGCATTTCCTTTCATTCCTTTTTATGCTTCTTTGGGACTCTTTGTATAACCTCAGTTAAGGCTCTTTGTGGACATGAAACACCATCCAAATGGCGCTCTGGCCCACCACCTCAGCCTTGCTCCCAGGGAGTCTAGCCTTGCTCTGCCACTGGGGGTCAGTTTTGTGCATATGGCAATGGCCAAAAGACAAGACTGCTTTTCACTCAGCTTGCTTTCCCTTCTTGGAGTGGCGTGGGTGTTGCTGGACCATAAGTCCTGCCCACAGCACAAGAGGTCCTACCTTCCCCATCCTGGTTTCCTGCCTGTGGAGCCCAGTGGGCCTCACTCCAGCTGCTCAGAGATTCTGCCTCATTTCCCCTTACACCATACATGCTCTTCTCCTCAAGAATCTATACAAAACAGTAAAGGGAAGCCAGATACATAAACTTACCCTGGCATAGAAACATGGTACAATTGGCATGGCTCTCTGGCCTAAAAACGAGGTAGGGGGAATAGGGAGATATGAATTTAACCTAAGGTTGAAAAACAACCTCCAGCACTCCCCACCTTTAGCTTCATCAGATCCAGCCCTGTGGGTCTTGGAGGCAAAGGCATGGTGACGTTTTACAGCTTGGAGGAATGTTTGTGGGTTGACAAGTAGACCCAATAACTGCACTCTACCCAAGAAATTTTCTTGAGCAAAATTCTAATAGAAATGAATCTCTTCCAGAGAAGTTTTCCAAGGGAACTTCAATATGGGCATCAATCTACTTGGGAATATCTTAAGAGGAAGAAATTGAAAAGAGATGAAGAGAGAGACCAAGTCCCAAAAATATAGGGATTTTTTAACAAGAGTGTGAAGAGATATAGGGAAGATGAGGTCAGCTGAGTCTTGGCCTTGGGCTGAATGTTCACTGTTTAGCGGAGAGCATAGGAGTGTGAAGCCAGGTGGGAGATAGTGCCTTGTTCTGTGGTACAGTGACAGGTCATAGCCATGACAGAGCAACAGGTACATCATTCATGGATTAGGGGAGTGAGTTGAGAAAGTCCCCAAGGTACAGGAGAAGATTGGTTCAATAGGGAAACACCTAACTTTTTCCATCAGTGAGCCAAGTTACTCTGTGTCTCTAGGGTACAACATGGAACAAAAAGATGTACATTAAAAACTTTGGGTTAAAAAACTAGAAAGGCATTAGAACATAGAAAGGAGGAACAGACACTGATACCCCTAAATGAACCCCTAAATTCATCACTGATACTGATGAATTTATCATCAGTAAAGAAGCAAACTGAACTTTCTGGATCTGCTTTGAATCTTAATGGGAGGGAGAATGTAAAAAGAGTGGAAATTCATTGTACAGTATACATGAGTATTGATGCAAAATAAGTAGCATGGTGTTGATGTGAGGTTCCTTTTGGGGGCCATTTTGCCTTGTTTTTTATACGTGAAGTAATACCCATGGAGTCTTCATTTGTCCATTCATAAACTTGTTGCCACAATGCTGCTATCTCCATGGAACCCTAAATCTTTAACTATGGTCTCCTACCTGGAGAGTTCCAAGGATGTAAATCTTTAAAATTCCCTAGGAGTCTGGATGTCTCTGTAGTGAAACCCAGATTTGCCACCTTTGGTCCTAGTTTTCTGAAGACAAGAGTGAAAACGTGAGCAAGCTCAGACGACCTTTCCTGTGAATGCCCCGTGATTTTTCTAAGGCAGGAAACAAAAGCCTCTGAGAAACTGCTTAAACAGCTCTTGGAGAACATCCTGTCTGCCTGGACTCAAGAGCTCTTTCTCTGCACCTTCTTTGCGTGACTCACCTGTGGTGCATCTGAAGCATCTGATGACGGCCCTGCTCACACATATGTTCAGTTTCCTGCCTACAGGAAGGAAAAGGGAACAGGATCAAATATAATCAGAAAGAGCAGTGTAACTACTATATATAAAATAGATAACCAACAGGGATAACCCTGTGTACAGCACAGGGAACTATAGCCAATATTTTGTAATAACCTATAAGGGAAAAGAATCTGAAAAAAAAAAAAGTACATATTTGTATAACTGAATCACTTTGCTGTACACCTGAAACTACCACAACATTGTAAATCAACTATACTTCAATTAAATAAATAAATAAAAATTAAAAAGAGCAGTGTAAAACCTTTGTCCCAGGACCTGGAAATCTAGATTGTCATCCCATCCCTGCCACCACCATCCACCGGCTCACCCTTAGGCAAATCACTTCACTTCTCAGGGCCTAAAGTTTCTTATCTTTAGAATGGAGAGATGGGGCTAGTGCCGTAGGATTCCTTCAGCTTTTACATGATAAGATCCTGTTAAACATGTATTTTTATTTTTTAAGATATATGAATAGAACACACATCTAACACCTTTGTGCCCACCTCCTTTCTGAAACACCAAAAATCACCAATACTCCTCTGTGTCAAATTCCCTTGCACTGTCTTCTCTGATTTCAATCCCCTTCCCCCACCTCAGAGGGAATGCTATTCTGAATATAGTGTTTATTATTCCTCGCATTTTTTAATATACGTTTATGTTCCTAAGCAATCTATGGTACTATTATGCATCTTTTAAACTCGATGTATGTAAATGTAGTCTAGTCTATGTGTATTAATTTTCTTATTTGTAAAGTATCATCTTAAGAATATACAGAATATTTGTATTGATTCTCCAGCTGCTCAGTATTTAGGTTGTTTTCCATTGTTTGCTATTACAAACATCTATATTTTGGTATATGTAGCCTTGTATACACTTCTTAGGGTATACACCTAAGTGTGGGATTGCTGGTCTCAAGGGGCGTGCATGTTCAACTTTAGTAAACTACTTTTCCAGATTGTTCTCTAAAGAAGTTGTGTCAATTTACATCCCCACCAGCAGGATATTAGAGTATGTGAATCTAGAAAGTGAGGCCTTGCTATGGTTTCTCCTGATAAGGCAATGTGATCTTCCCTTCATAGGAGGTGAAGCATTTTGTCTAGTTTATAGGTGACAGTGATGGGAAATGGAAAAGAATTAGCATGATTCATTTATTCCACAAATATTCTTGAGCATCTACTACATACCTGAGAAGTGCTGGGGATCAAGAGAGTCCCGTTCTCCTGGAGCTAACCACGCATGCATTTATTAAATATCTCTTTTGTGCAGGGAGTTTATGGCCTATTTTTCTCATTTAATTGTTGCCATAGCCATTTGAAGTAAACATTGCCAACCCCATTTTCCAAATGAATAAACTGAGGCACAGAAAAAGCACATAACTAAGAGATGGGGATGGATCAGAACCCTGATGTGACTGCAAATATTCCATCCATTCGCCTATTTGCTCCATCCCTGCTTGTTGTCTGAATGCCTCTGCACAGCCAGAGAAAGCCCGTCCATGTGCTTGGCTCACGATGGGATCCAGGGTGGATGAACTGCAAAGCAGAGTGCCTACCTTTCAGACTCAGATGCCTGGAAATCCCTGAGGAGGAAACTGGTCTCTCAAGTTCTCATATCTGAAAATATTTATAAATTCTTGGGAAGAGTTCTTATGTCTTCTCCCCTGCTTTCTTTCTGTATCTTGTGGGAGAACTCATATTTGAGTATGGATGTCTGGGTTATGGTCTCTGAGAAACAATAGACACTCGTACCCCACAGAGATATGAAACTATGCAGGTGCTGAATAATATCGAGTTCTAAAGAGCTGCAGTGTTAAAGGTTTTTGTTTTTTTTTTTCCCCACAACATCTTGAAAGTATTTTCTCTGTGTCAACTACATATTCTAATCCGAAAAGAGAGATCTTGATATTTGGAATATACAATGTGCCTTTTTCCCTCAGCAAGGTGTACAATTAATTCCTTACGTTCTCGAATAAAATGGTGGAGCAGAGAGTGTCTCCAGGATCCCCAGAGATTCCAGGCACACAATAAGAATGTTTATCTTTTCATTTTCAGAAGCAATCACTGCACACCTCTACCTGCAGGAGAATGAGTAGCTGGGATTTCTTTCAATTATTTTCCCAAAGAGAGAGTAAATGAAGTCATCAAGCCATCTGGTCGACCTTCAGCAGTCATTTACTATATTCATTTATCATATCTATGAGTAAACTGTAATAACAAGAAAAGAGCTAGCCACAGGAATAAGAATCCTGGGAAAAGTTTAAGTGTTAAAAGGTTAAAATTTATAAAAGGAGGAAATGGGAAAAGGGAATATAGCTTCCTCATACCTCACGCTTGCCTCAGTCTGCTTGTGTTTACCCATCTCTCCTGCAGTACTGGCTCCTAGTTTGACTCCTCATATTGACAGGTGGTTTTCATACCTCCCCACTCTGGGGGAAGGGGTAAAGAGGGAATCATCTTCCTGGGGATTTCCCTCTCTCTCTAAAATCAGAGGCTGAGTATCTGCCCTGAATCATAGCATTTTAGACAGATAGCCTGGAATTCAAAATACTGCCAGGCTCCTAAATCTCTATCCCTCCCTCTCAATTCCCCATCATGGAGACCTAACTGGTTAATTAAAACCAAATATCTTCCTCAAATTAGAGCAGACACAAAAAACCAATATAAGAGTTCATGGGAATTGGGGCAAATTTTTGCAGTAGAAGTGAGCTAGAGTAAAATCACTCCTTCCCAATGTCTCCCCATTTCCTCTGAAGATGTACATGCAGTGTCCATATCTTCAAAGGACACCTTATTTGTAGGCTATCAGGTAAGAAATGACCTGTCATCAGCTGGTGCCACAGTAACTTTGGATATGAATATGCATGCAGGAGGGACACCTCAGAGTCTACATTCTGTATACCATCATCTGGCTGCAACAGGTTCAGGGAACAAATTCCAACTCCCCACCTACTGTTGGGGGGCCACCTTAATTGTCTTATCCCTTTGGATTGTCTTAGAGGATGCTTTTAAAACAGATTTTAAGAATCTTAATCGAGCTGTTAATTTTGGTCTTAGGCTTCCTTTCCAGAATGGCCCTTAGCGTATGGAATTTGGGTGGGAACTTTTTACGTTTGATTACTACACATATTAAGTTTTATAGCTGCCCAAATTTCTCCTTTCTTAGAGTGTGGGAAGAGAGGGCAATGGGAAGAAATTAGGACTGTAGTTGTGGTAGACATTTTAAGGCACAAAGCTTCTCTGGGCCATTCAAAACATAGAAGAGACTACTTAATTTACCTCTACACAAGGCTGACTCTAGTTCTGCAGTTTTGCAGGATAATAGGCTGTTTTCCCCAGATACCCAGAATTTTCCAGGATGTCAAGTAAGAGTTGCACATATTTTTTCATACTGTATCTGATTTCTACATATAAAGGAAAAAGAAAAGAAAATTAAATAATTAATTACTCTGATGGATAGATTCTGTGATATATTGCCCAAGTGCCCCTTTAATGAAAGAATTTTTACCCCAGCTTCTGGGTGTGCTTTCAGCAGATAGCCTTCGATAGTACTTTCAGGTCTCCTTCACCTGGAGAGAGCCCAAGTGCCCAAAGTTGCACCTCTTTCTGTGGAACGCAGCATGCTCATGGGGCAAAATAGTTGGGTGGCTAACAAGGGTACTACTCAATTTGTACCATTACCATATCAAGGATGGATGATAAGAAGTGACATACCATTACATTTGCCATAATCTATTGGTTAAAAGCACATCACAGGTCCTGCCCACCTTACAGGATAAGAATATTGGAGCACCCTAGCGTCTTTCTCCCACATTGGGTGATCTAAAAGGTTGCCAGCTTAAAGTACCCAAAACAGGAAAGAGCTCTGTGGAAGTCCACAGTGCAGTGCAATCAGCACAGCTTTTTGGGCCATAGGGCCTGAGATACCCATGGTATTAGAGGAAAAGTGCTGGGAAGAAAGGCCACGTGGAGTTTATTAATAGTTTGGGTGTCATAGTTTCATGTAACACAATAAATAATAACACTTTATTACTGTGATATCTTGATTGATCATGAGATTTTTCTAGCTCACTTTTCTACAAATTCATCAAAACTTAGCAACCTCATTTTCAATGACATAATTGAAAGCAATGTCAGTTGCTCTTGGAAAGTGTAAGATCAAAAATAATTTTTAATTTTTAGAGGGATCTTTCTGCTGATGCAACCATTACTGGAGTTGGTAAGAGTATATTACAGTCTGTGATAACATTGGGACAAATTTCTGATAAATTATTTCAAAATAAGATTTCAGTACTTCTAGAGCATGATTCTAAATCCTTTTCTAAAAGGATTTAACTCTTTATACAAATCATTTTTGTTTAAGTCTGAGTTCAATTTTAAACATAAATTTATACAATGACATTTTAATGCTTCCTCTGAAATTTCGTGGAGCTTGTGCAAGAAACTAAAAGTGGCTTTGTGATTTGTATATAATTCAAAATGTCTGTTATGTCATCTATCGCTGGATCTTCAATGACAAGAAAACATTGGTTTTCAGATTGCCTTTCTTGTTATCAACTGGTTCATTGGAAAGTTCATATGAAACTACAGCTCTTTTCCATTGGAAGCAACAATTTGAAATTTGATTTCTATTTCTAGATGTATAGATCTTTGCTTTCTAATCTTGCAACAGATTTCAAAACCAGAGATTCTAAACTCTCTGAAGAATTCTAGCAATTCCCTGCTACGCATTATGTCCTTGTTTATGCTTTCTAAAGAGTTCTGTTTCCAATATCGATATGTGTGTATGGAAGTAGAGGGCAGTTCCCCCACATATCCAAGCAATTCTCAGACACCAGCTGGGTGTCCTACAATTCAACTCAATTCTGACACTATCTGTCCAAAGATAGTGTCAGATTCCACAGGTTAAGGGTTCAGCCCTACAAGACTGCTCCCCCTCCTCTTGACACACACACGCATACACACACACACACACACACACACTTCAGATGCCAATTCCAGGTCATCACCTGTGCTTCTGACCCACTGGCTATAGACCAGAAGTTCCAATGACCCTCCCTCCACCTTGGTTTTGGTTAATTTGCTAGAGCAGCTCATCTAACTCAGAGAAACCTTCTACTTACTAGATCACTGGTTTATTATAAAAGGATATAACTCAGGAACAGTCAGATGGAAGAGATGCATAGGTCTAGGTACGGGGAAAGGGCACTGAACTTCCACGCCCTCTCCAGGTAAGCCACTCTCCCCAAATCTCCAGGTGTTCACTAACCAAGAAGCTCTCCAAACCCCATCCTTTTGGGGTTTATGGAGACTTCATTACATAGGCATGATTAATTAAACCATTGGCCATTGGCGATTGATTCAACTTCTAGCCCCTCTCTCCTCCAGGGAGGTCAGGAGAGACTGAAAGTTTCAACTTTCTAATCATAGGATTGGTTCTCCTGGCAACTAGTTGCTTTCCAAAAGTCACCTCATTAACATAACAAAAGACACCTTTGTAGCTCTCAGCACTTAGGAAATTCCAAGGGTTTTAGGAGCTCTGTGCCAGAAATGGGAATGAAGACCACATATGTATTTCTTATTATAATTCACAGTACCACACTTTTCTTTTGTAATAATTTACTGAAATGTTTGCTGGCTGAGCACAGGTAGTTCCTATCTTGGTCCTCAGGCTGAAGAGTTAATATTGGTGCAGATGCCACAGGGATGGATGGGAAGGCTGGCCTCTCACCACAGGTCCCAGCATTAAACTCATGAGGTTTCTCCCCTTTCTTCCAGGGCAGTGGCTGCCACCACTGCTGCTTCTGTTGCTGCTGCTACCATCCCAGTCCAGAATACCTCTGGGCTCTTCAGGGCCCTGACCTGCCCCAAGTATGCTTGTGTGCACCAGGTAGCCAGGCCAACTGCTTGGCATGCATGCTGAACACTGCCCACTGTGCCTGTGGATCTGACCCCAGGTGTGTGTGCGCTGTTCCCTGGTTATCTCCCCTGCGCACACCCATGCCCTGTTGTTCCATTGGACTTCACCAACAAAGCATAAGTTCAAAGATAAAATCATTATGAATTTCAAGATGGTATCCACAGAGCATTAAACCAAGCATGCAGCCCCTTAGGAGAGTGGAGTCCTGTGAGACTACACTGGTTACATGATCATGTCCTGCTGGCAGAAGTCGCTCAAAAAGTGAGTGTCACTGGATGTCTTCCATGCTGCTGGCTGCAAAACTGTCATAGGAGCAAGCAGGGAAGAACACACAGAACCAAGAAAAGAAGTGCTTTCTTTTTTCCACGTCCAACCAGGGTACCTCTACTAACAAAGCTTAATACCATGCCAGATGGCAATGAGAAAATGGGGTCCAGCTCCAGCATCACAATGCAAGATAGAGAATGGATTTAGAGGAAAAAAGAATTGACCTAAGTTACTTTGGAGAAGAGTGAAGTTTGGAAGGCTAAAGGCAAAAAGAACTGCACGTAAGCATTGAGTTCTAGTTGATAGTTTGGTTTCATGAGGGTTTGGGTTAACAATTCTGAAACCATTAGGCATGTATACTTGGGTTGAGCATTTAAGTAGATGGTGGGAGCCAGGTTTCCACCTGGCTGGAGTGGGAGGTTATGAATAAACAAGGGAACGAGGCTAGAATGTTCCATGTGGTAATAGATTAGAATTGGAGACATCACTATCAACCCATGTTTGGCTCAATATAGATTTACCTGGTTACATATAGAAATATTTATACGTACGAATGTATACACTGGTTAGTATGCAACAAGTATACCTAGAACCCAGATCTTGGTTTTTAATACTGTTGTCCAATAAAAGGAACCAGGGCTTATTGAAGAAATGGCTTATACTAGGACTGAGGCAGGAAATATACAAAATGAGCCTGGAGTATCCATGGTGCCAAAAATAAGAAAATGCTAAAAAACAAAAACAAAACAGAAAAATACACAGTAATGGGGAATCCCACAGTAAAGCAAAGGAATCCAGATGCCAACTAAAAGAGTTCCAAATGGCCAGAGCTGAAGTAATTTGAGCAATAAAATAAATAATGGAGTATTGAATTATTGCTCAAAGTACAAAATAAATTTCTATGAGTCCATAGTGATATAAATAAATGATTAAATAAATTAATAAGTGGGAGAAAATAGACAAATCTTCCATGCCAAAGAATTCTGAATAATTAATGTAGCTTCTCCTCCACCCTCAAAGTGGTACAACATGGAAAAAGAAAAAAAAAAAAGAGTAACTTTACAATGGAGACCCTGACAAACATCATCACAAGCCAAATGACCAGAGTTAGCATTAACACTGACAGCTCATACTAATAGCATGTACTCTCAAATGATGTGATCAGAATGGCCCATAGTTCTGTGACCTTCTTGCCCAAAGCATATTACTCCATGATAAAAACCTCAGACAAATCCCAACTGAAGAATATTCTATATGATAACTGACCTCAAAACTGTCAAAATCAACAAACACAAAGAACGTCCAAGAAACTGTCATAAGCAAGAGAAGCCTAAGGAGATTTGACTACTAACTGTAATATGGGTTCCTAGATGGGATCCTGGGACAGAAAAGAACATTAGGGAAAAACTGGGGAAATCTGAATGAAGAATGGACTTTAGTTAATAATAATGTATCAATATTGTTTCCTTAATTGTGACAAATGTACTATACAAATGTAGGATGTTAGTAATAGGGAGAACTGGGTGAGGGATATATAGGAATTCTCTGTACTATCTTCACAATTATTCTGTAAAACTAAAACTGCTCTAAAATAACAGTTTATTTTAAAAAGAATGGATCTGAAGCTGAGAGACTGAAACTTGTTAAGCACACAACATGTTAAGTCCTTCAGAGAGTATTCACCCCTGAAAGAGGCACTAAACTACCAAATAGACAAAATGCTTTGGTCCACTAACCTCAGCCAGCCTCTGTCATCAGCCATCACAGTAAAGGTACAAAGGCGCATGCATGAAATGGATGCAGGGGCCAGGGATGAAGGCCCCACATGGGTCATCAACATGTACTCCAACATACCAAGGCTTATCTAGCTAGGTCCATTGCTGAATGTCCAACCTGCCCATTATGGGGGCCAGTGATGAACCTTGATGTTGGCACCATCTCTCAACAAGGCAAAATGGCCGCTTGGTGTCAAGTTGTCAAGTCAACTACATTGGACCTCTTTCATATTCTCAATGCTTCCTTTTCTTCTTGTCCACAAGTATTCATCCCAAGGGCACTCATTAATAAACATCTTACATGCTGATCTCCAGCCAGGCATCTGCATCCCAAGGAGCCTAACCTGTGACAAGTGTCCACTCAGTGTCAAGATCTATGCTGGGTGACTTACATTTGTCATCTCCACTATTCTTCACAACACCCTGTGAGATGTTTTGAATGGTGACTACCTTTAAGAGTTTGGGCAGGGAGCCTCAGAGGTTAATGAACTTGCCCAGGGTTCTATCACTTTTAGGTCAAGAGCCACTCCAAAGGCCATGTCTGGGAAGTCTACCATGGTAGCTACACCTATTGTAAGAAAAAAGAAAAAGACACTAATGATCATTTCCTCCCATAGACCAGACATTTTGCTAGACCCTTGTACCTACACAACATTCAATTTCACAGAAACCCAATTAAAGTAGAGAGTGTTGTCCCCATTTTAAACATCGATAAAGGCAAGGCTAAGGGACTTTCACTAGATAAGAGGCAAAGTTAGTTGTGGAACCCAAGCCTGTCTGATTCTAAAGGTGGCACATTCTCCTCTAGGTCAAGCTGCTTACTCTAAGATGGAGAGCCACCCAGAGAGAGCACGAGAGACTGGAAACCCTGAGACACATATTTACCTAGAAACAGCCCAAACTAGGCAGTATTCATTGACTTATCAACCATAAAGAAGGGTATCTTCTTTCTCAGACTGAGCTTTAGAAATTTTTCCAAAGGGGTCTTCCACGAGCCTTCTAAACCCTGTGGTTACCTATAATAAGGTACTTACATAATTTTTGATCCAAAGCATGATACTTGAGAGTATCAGGGGACAATAGGAGAAAAACAGATGGCCATGGGAAAACAGAAAGGAATGCTCCCCCTACTACTGGGAAAAAAAATGTTCTATGTTTCTTATGTGTCATTCTTAGTTCATACTTAGTGCCTCAAATCAAATCACACTATAAGCTGAGTTTTCGGAGAGAGTGCTTCAGAGTGACTCACTGAATGGCCCTGCCTTTAATGCATTGTTTTCCCCTGCAAATTCAACCACAATCTTGGCCTCTTAATCACCCAGCCACTCGAGTTCCATTCTGATATAAACACTGTGCATTTCCGATTTGTGGAATTGTTTTCCTTTAATTAAATGAAGGGGGAAGGTGTAGTTATTTTCAACTCTCTGCACAAATTACTACCCAGTAGAAACAGAATCATGTATTGTAAGTAGTACTTATTCTATTTATTGTGCCGTCTATTGATGTGTGTTGGACTTGTTCTATTTTGGAGGCACTGCCATGGTAACTGGGCTCCTGACAAAGGCCTGTGTCAGAGCCGAACTTGAACATGCAGAACTTCAGATAAGTGGTGAAATAAAAAACCAACCGCGGCAGGCTCAAAAATAACAATTTGAAGGATCATGTTTTGCTCCTGGGTGTTTTTATCCATAAAGTTGGGAAGTTCTGAGAGGCAGATCATGGGATTTACTGGACATCAAACTGGTCCTGAGTGAAAGGGTGGAAGAAAGACTATTTTCACAGTCTCTTAGCCCCCCTATCAATATCTGTGGCTCTGCCTTTGGGTCAGGCTCACAGCTTTAGGCAGAAAGTACAAGTTGGTGTTCAGCCTTCAGAGATCCAGGGTGGATTTAGAGGATTGGCCTTGACTCCACAGCCCTGAGCTGTGGCCCTGGCTCTGCCCTTAACAAGCTCAGGGGCTTCCCCAAACTAGGATTTTGTTCCCACCTATGCACTTGGATGTCCTTGGAAGACTCGGGAGCTCTAATATCAGGTTTCTCCTGAATCTGGTGCAGGGGGAGATGGGGAGGAATCTGCCTGATTCTCCCTTTTCTGTAGAACCAGAAGATTTCAGTGTTCCTGCGGGGAGTGGGCATCTAAACCATGCTGACTTTCTACAGCCCAGGTCTGTAGGGACTAAGGACACCAGAAGGAAGTCCACATGAACAAAACTCCTTTCCCTGGAGGATTTTCCTTTGGATTTTGCATAGAAATAGCAGTCTTGTCACTTCCACACAATTTCTCACTCTGGAGAGCCACTGAAAAGCACAAGCAGTGACCAGGTCTAGATCTTCCTTCGTCATCTCTCCCCCATACTCCTTCCTTTACTTAGAACCCCTCAGCCTATCAGCTCAGGCTCTGTTTAGCTCCTGAGTTGGGCCCAGGAGTAGAAAGGAGCTCATGTGCCTAGGGTTGGCTAGGGGCCACTCCATGGAACTCATCCTGGGATTCAAAGCTAGTGTGAGAATTGAATTGTCTTTCTTCTCCTTTTCCACTAGTTTTAGTCACTGCTCATGGTTTCATGAGCTAAATTATTCAGGCTTGAGTTCAGTCTAGAAGCAAGATGATCACCATCTTTCAGGAGCCTGCTCAGAAGGACTGAAAATAGATGCCTGACAAGTCTCTCTCTGGGAAGCCATGGGTCCCAGAGGGAGGGCTAATGGAAAGGGTACCATCTGTGCAAATTTCCTGACCCCAGGGAGAGCGAATCAGGACACAGACGGGCAAAGGAGGGAAAATGGAAGGGTTTCCCTGTTTATTAGAGAAACAGCCTCTTACTTGGCTGACATAAAATTTGTAAGATTATCTAGGAATCCCAGCTTCTCAAGTTAGCCATCATTTCCTACTCCAACATTTGAGAGGTGGTTGTACCCTTAGCACTGAAGGGCAGGCTTAGGGCCCCATCCTGTTCTCTCACTCAGCGCTCCTGCAACAAAGCACTCGCTGTCCCACCTCCTGATCCTTGGTGACCCCTGCCCCCCAAAGCATCTCAGTCCTTGGCGCTCCCATTGGCCCTCCCTTACCTCCAAGCTTTAACCAGAAGGCTGGACCCTCTCGAGGGTTTCCCTTGGGCCAGAAATAGCAGATGTGTGCCTGGATTTAGAGCAGACCCAGCTCTCCTCAACTCTCTCACCCTTTGAGTTTTCTTTTATTGATAATGGAAATGCCACATTGCTCTCGATCCTACCTCTGTTTCTCTTCCCCCAAACATCACTCTCCCATAAACAACAGAAACAACTGTTTTTCCACTCCACAGTCTTCTCTCTTGTGATCCTGGGTATTTCCAGTTAGGGGAGTCAGCTATCATGCTAGCTCCCACCTTCATCCCTCATTTAATCAATTCTTCCTCCAGTTTGTCAAATGTTTCCCTTGCTATGGGGGAGGGTGGAGCAGAGTTGGGGATCCTGGAGGCATTGGGACAACAAGTGTGGAAGTCCTTTTAGATTAAAAAGCAAACTAAGATGTCCAGTGATGGTAATCTTTTGACTTTTCCTACAGGGCAGAGTTCACAATTTGGGGGAAAGAAAAAGAGAAAGGAGTGCTGATTATCCACATCTGGGGTGAATATGTGTAAAGGTGAGAGAGGGCAGGGAGGAAGTAGGGGACTGGAAAAGTTCCTAATAAACCATAGGAAGAAGACCAAGCTAGGGCTTTGTATTTTTAGGGGTGACAGAACACTTCCAGCCTGTTATGGCTTGAGATGTTAATTATAGGACCTGTGGATATCAGCAGAGATCTTTTAAAAGAATAACTTAAGTGCCTAAAATCCCCCCAAGAATACAGAACCCGTTTTAGAAATGGCCTTCAAAGACAACAAAAGCCAAATGCGCAAATGCCTTCTACGCAGGGTGGTGCTGGGCAACCAGATCGCTTTCCAGCCTCCCCCCATACACTGTTGCTAGGAAACCGAAGGACTATACTTCCATCATCTCCATACTTGCTGGGAGATTGAGTAATTGGTCTCTGGATGTGCGTGTGCTGCTTCCCAAAATATCTCTTTAAAAAGACGTGAGAAGGATGCGGAGCCAGTCGGTAGGATGGTGGAGGGCGGACTGTGTCCCCAGAGGGCAGCGGGTTCCCAAAGCCAGGACTGAAGCGGAGTTGGGGGGAGGGGAGGACCCACGTTGGGGATAGAAATGGGGAGCTGTTTACAGGTTTCCCAGATTCTTTCCTATCATCAGCTTTCTTATTTAAGACTGATCTCCTAAGCGGAATCTGGAAATTGGTAGAGACAACTGAAATCTGGAGAGTAATGTGGTTTGCTTTTCATTCTTACTATTGACACAGCAAGGCTAGGAAAAATATTTTATTTTGTAGATACTTAAAATATAAATGAACATCCTTTGTAGTGCTTGATTATAGTTGTTGAACCTCATTTGTGGGGCGGGGGAGGGGGGGTAAGAAATAGGCATGCTGTGGACACACACCCATGCCTACATGCACACGGGCCTCTGTGATGAAAATGCCTGCTTCACCTGCAGGGAGCCGAAGAAATAGAACATTAGGTCCACAGCTGAGGGTCTCTGGAAGTTAGGAAACCCAGTGATGAGACTTAGCACTGCTCCTAACAGCTACATGACCGTCCGTGACCCTTCTGTGCCTCAGTTTCCTTATCTGTAACCCAACAGGGTTGAGCTAGTCCATCCCCAAAGTACACTCCAAATCTCCAACTTTATTGGAGTCTACATCTAGTCCCACCTTCTCCCCAGAGCCAGGGGACAATGTCATATCATTTCTTTGTGGAGGTTTTCAATTCTTTCCTGTTAATTATCTGATTGATTTCTGCATTTTGTATTTTTTCCAATATCTATTCAAATTACTTGTTGCTGGAAGTCCTGAAGAGTAGATTTGCAAGTGAAGTGACTTACTTTTAAATTTTATTATTTTCCGTTTTGTTACACTTTTCATACAATACATAATGTGTTCAAAAATCCACTTTTAATAGTATCACTTTTTTTTTTAACCAAAGGAAGAGGATGGAAGGAGGCAGGGGGTTCAGGATATATTGACATTATATCCTGATCTTATAAACAAGAACTAATAATCTGGGGAGTTTTCCTTAAACTCACTGGCTGTATGATTAAGTGTTCTAAAATTCTATACCGAATTAGAAAACTCACTTTCTAGTTCTGACTCTATCTTCAACTCCTGGGACCATGACCAGACCCTTCTCTGTAAAATGAGGAAAAAGCCCGGGCTCCAATCCTCATAGGAATGTTAGGAAACAAAATGCCATAATATATGTAAATGCCCTTTGGAACGTAGAAAGGGTGCACAGAATGTTCTGCATTCTTTTCACTATGTGCCTGGGAAATTTATTTATTTATTCAGCAGGCATTTTCTGAGATGCTGCTGCCACCAGGCCCTTGTTAGGTATTGATTCACATGGCACATACCCATGGTCAGTGTCTTCCATCGTCTGTCCTCGCCCACAGTTCTGGGGAGAAGGACCTTCGATTACTACAGATAACTGAATTCTCAACAACTGCACCGTCTGAGTACTAGACCTTCTCCCAGGCTGAACCTTTGCCCAGTATGAAAAATGCTCTTAAATCACTCCCACGAGTGTCTGTCTTACTGTGTTCTCGAACACTCCCAGTGACACAAACCTCAGACACTTTATTTCCTGTGTTAATGAGTGCCAGTGCCTAATCATTGTACAAGCAGATGCTCTTCAGCAAAAACAAATAAAATTAAGCCTGTCTTTAGGTTAGCAAACACCTCCCACCCTGGGCTGAGCAGGCAATTAAGCAATGCTTTTCACCTTTTTTTCTCATCAGAGACGACAAAGCTCTCTGTCCCCTGGAACACCCAAGCCTCCTTATTTCCCTTGTTTTTGAAAGCATCCTGGAGGTTTTGGATGGACCTCGGATATAAGGGCTGTGAGGAGCATTAGTTGTCTTGACATCACTGAGAACTTATTTTATCAGTGGAGAGGAGGAGACAAACCTTACTTTTAATCTTTCTGATCCCGTTAAAAGTTAATTCCTCCTTGTGCCAAGAATGAGCTGAAGCCTGGAGGACAAGGGAGGGAAAATGGGACTCGTGGGCTGGACATTAGCTTTACCAGGCAGAGCTGGGTTCCTTCTTTTGTCCTGGGTATTTGGCAAATGTTCCAGAGTTTTCTGTAGGGGGATGGACATGGGAGGAAGAGCACAAGGAAGTCGTAAAGGGATGCCAAGTAATAATGAATAAGAGTTATTCTGTGTACTCCCAGGAGCTCTGAGCCCATGGGAGGCAGATGTTGTTTCAGCACCAGGAAGCGCTTGCTAAGGAAGCTTTGTAAAATGCAAAATGGCCTGGCGGTGGGGGGAGGCTGGGGGGTTCTTCAAATAAATTCCCTTTCACTAGGAATGGACCCCCTGGCAAGGGTGTCCACAGGATTGTCCTCTGTGGCCCCTCCAGCCCTGTGAATCTGTGATGCTGTAGGAGCTCCAGGAGAACCATTCTGATCTATAATCAGCCCTCTACCCTAAAGCCAGAAAGGCCACAGATGGTCTCCAGAAAGTTTTGTCCCCAAACTAAGAAAGCATTGAATAACTTTGCAAAGTGCTGTTTAAAGTCCACTCTAGAAAAGTCCCCAGGTCCAGCTGAATTGAACAAAAATAACTGTCATCCTAAAGATGCCACAATTCTTTTTATGCTTTTCCATTTGGCCTCATTGCCTGATTTCCAGCAAGCATGGAAGGAGGTCCTCTCTGAGGGACCTTTAATCTCTTACTTTTGAAGATATGGATTCTATTTGAAAGGGAAATGGCTTAGTTGTCCAACTGAAAATAAAAGCCTAGCCATTTTTATTTTCACTCATGGTAGCCTTGCCTCTTCTGGAAGCTTGTCTGGGGTCCCCAAACTAAGTCAAGAAGAAAAATCACTCTCCTTTCATGTGGGAAAATTTGAAGTCATTTACACTAATAACTTACTTTATGGTTTCAAAACATGGATTAGCTCACCTGAAACTGGAGAAAAAGCCCATATTAGATAGTTTATAAATAAGATAAATTATCATTTATATTTATATTTCAATAGTTCTAAGGCTTAGGAAGGTTAAAATGGCTTGCCTAGGGTCACACCGCCTATTTCTAAGCATCAGTCTACTGTAACTACCTGCCTAGTTTCCTGACCTCTTACCTCAAGCTCCTTAACATTTGTTGATTCAGTCATTCATTCATTCCTCTGTTCACTCATTTGAAAATGATTGAGCACCACCTATGTGTCAAGAGTCAGCCTAGACAGTGAACCAAAGACACTGAAATCTCTGCCTGTGTAAAATTTACATTCTAATTGTAGGAAATGGCCGAGAAAAATTTTAATAAATAAAGATAATAATATTGTCACACAAACAGAGGTAAATGGCCAGATACTGCATATAGCACACCTGCTGGAGTGTCATGATTTGGGGGAAGACTCTTGGGGACAGAAACAGTAGCTCATAGCTGTGTTCCCAGTTGCCCATCACTGTCTGCGATTGCACACGACAATCCTGTAGGACTGAATTTAGGCTCCTGAAGAGGGATCCTGACCCTGGGGCTGTGGGACTTTTAAGTTGCATGATTAAGAGGTACTGGCCACTCCCCTGTAGTGGTCTCGTGCTAGCATTTAATAGCAATATGGCAGAACTTGAACTCCAATGTATCCAGCCAGCTCAGTTCTCATGGTCACAGGCTGGGCCCAAGACTTGTGGTTGCTCTGCTTGTTATAGCAAGCTAGCTGCAGGATGCCCTTCATCAGAATCCATGGTTGGAGAACCACCATGTTCTTCTGCCATAATGGGGAGCTGGAGCCCCAGCCTTTCAGTTGATCAGGACTGATTGATTGATTGACTGATTGATTGCTTTCAATACTGGGCCATAACGGGTTTCCATGGAGCTTGGCAGAAAACTTATTTTCTGAGAGAACGTGTAGTTAACTACTTAACTCCTTGGATACTGATGATTTGCTTTTTAAAACTATCTAGTGCTCCATCTAGCATTCTTGAAAGTTCTAGGCCCTTTTCGGTCTGGCCCATTCTCTGCTGAGTCAAGTCCTAGGGCTAGCACCAGGTGTTTCTATTTGGATGGTTGAAATTCTGGGGCTGAGCCTTACCATCCTCTAGAACAATAATTCTCTACCTTAGCTACACATTAGAAACATCTAGAGGATTTGCACACACACACACACACACACACACATACACACACACACACTCACAAGCCAGCCTATGTCTTGTCCAACGCAGACTAACAGAAACAGGGTGAGGCTTTGGCTTCTACATTTTTCAAAGTTCTCCAAGTGATTCTGATCCACAACAAGAACTGTTCTTGCCAGAAAAATAGGACTATGTGAAGAGAATCCTCATCTAAATGCAGGAAGAAAGCTCTGAGGTTTCCAGGGAAGATGGAAGACAGAACAAGTACACAAGCCTTCCATCTTGTTCACATACACATGCTCAGTGAAATATAACAAAATGGGAAAAGAAACAGAAAAATCTCCAGAAGCCAAAGGAAACTAAAAGCCAAATTAAGGCCTCGTGACTCATCTTGAGAGTAGATAGTCATCATACCTAGTGGATCGAGTGTGAGGAGGTGGTGGCCCTTGGGGGGAGGCTGCAGTGTGTCGGAGGACATCTGTCCTAGAGACAAGGCTCTCAGCTCTGGCACCAGAGCCACTGGATTGTGATGGACAGTAAATGCGAAGCCCTTCTCGTATTTCCTGGGTATCAATGAACCTTGAGATACAAAGGATACCCTAGGAAGGGGAGGCACACCCAGTAATTGCTGAAATTGGTTTTGCCCCTGCAGGATGTGGACTTGAGTCAAATATGGCCTGATTTAAAAGAAATGAAGAAAGCGGCATTTCCCACGCATAGGCTGGTATCTACAAATCCATACATACCTGCTACAGGAGAAGAGGCTGTAGTTGTCCATAGGGAGGTTGTTATAGCATCTGTGTGACTTTAAAATCAGTGTATACAATGTGATGTGTATGTACAAATATAGCCTATACACTAGAAGTGATTAGATATCATGACGTATCTAGTGATACACGGATGTACTATAGATGACATATGCAGTGCCCATGTGAGAAGTGACTTTAGTAGGTAATTGGCATTTAAAATAATGTTATCAATATCACATGGTTTGCTAATTAGGATAAGGGACATAGATTTTTGTATGTACGTGAAGTGACTGATCCTGAAGATTGAGTACTTGTTAGAATTATTGTACAAGTGTCATCATTCCTGCATGAAGGAGGCAGAAGAATCTGGCAAAGCCCAGCTCTCTAATGCCAGGAATGCAGCTCTCAGTGACCAGGGCTCCCTGGGTCTTCCGTTGTCCCTCCCTGTCACCTGAACAGAGGCCAGGATGGTCCTGGCATTAGTACATCTTTGCATCTGTGACTTCCATGCAAGGTCAGGCAAGGGAAGTTTCTTGGCCTACATTGCAGGCTTGTAATAAGTCATTGCTTGTTGGATGAATTTGCTCTGAACCTGGCAATCCTTGTAAAGCAGCACCTGTAGATGGCAGGTGGGATGGGATGTTTAGCTCTCATATAGCTCTAACCATGGGAGCCTACTGAAGATCCTGACATTCGGGAAATGCAGATTCGCAGAGAGATAGTCTCACATCACTGAAAGCCTCGGAACCCACTGCTAAGCAGCTGCTTCCACTGTAGGCTCACTCTCCCCGAGGCTGATGAGTGGTGGGAAGAGGGAAAAGGAGCACTGGGTCTAGGAAAGCACCAAAGACCTTGCCAGATTTGGGCTTTGTCTTGGGACCAAATTCTTACCTCATCCCTAGTGACCGAAATCCCTACACTCCAGGTTTAACTTCCTAGAAACTCTCTAGTCTCCTGGAACCTTGAATCTTGGCATTAGCTCCCACTGATAAGCCCATTCCTACAGGGCTGGGATGTTGAATTGTTTTTACCAGTCTCCGAGGGGCCTGGAGCCCAGACTCTCAACACCATGCCACGTGGTGAGCCCAAACCCCAGCTGCAGGCTTCCGTGGGCCAGCCAGGTGCCTGCATTTCTGCCTATTGCCTGGAGTGGAACCCCCTGAGTTCCTCCCTTGTTTTCAGGATTAAATGGCTACCTTTCTGGCAAGTAGTAAACACTACATTTGCTGGTCAATTTCTTTTGACCTAACTTTTTGGCAAGTTCCTTAACTCTCAGTGCCTCAGTTTTCTCATCTGTAAACTGGGGATAATAATAGTACCTACCTCCCAGTGTTGACGTAAGAGCTGGGTGAGTTAACATACTGTAGAGGTTTAAATGGTGGCCTCCAAAAAGATATGTCCACGTAGTAATCCCTGGAACCTGGGAACGTGACCTGATAAGGCAAAAGAGTGAGGAAGAGCTTTTCCTGGATTATCCCCGGTGGGCCTTAAATGCAACCACACGTATCCTTACGAGACACACACACAGAGGAGAGGACACAGGAAGAAGAGGAGAAGGCAATGTGGCCGCTGAGGCAGATATTGGAGTGATGCGGCCACAAGCCCAGGAACATCTGGAGCCCCCAGAGGCTGGAACAGGTAAAAAACAGATTCTCCCTGAGGGTCTCCAGAGGGAGTGCGGCCCCGCCGACACCTCAGTTTCAGACTTCTGGCCTTCAGAACTGTGAGAGAACACATTTCTGTTGCTTTAAGCCACTCAGTGTGTGGTAATTTGTTACAGCAAAAACACAACATACATAACACCCTGGCATGCAGTAAGCATTTGTTTTATTAGTCAATTTCTTCTAAAGGTAAGGATGCCTGTTTGAATGAGGTTGTTAATCACAATACCTCAGAAGTGTTGTTCCTAACCAAGCAATTAGGCATCCTCAGGGGTGAACTAAAAAAGTGTATTTGAGGGAGAAAATGAGACAGGGTCTACAAAACAGCAGGCAGGGCTCTGGAAAACTTGACTTCAGGTTTGGAATTTAACTGATTACTGATTATAAACACACAAATAATAAGAATATAAAAACGTTGTCTGGTAAAGGTGTGGATCTTTAATAATCCAAATAATCCACTGGCCAAGGCATCAGTGGTTTAACTTTTGTTCTTTAATCCTGTTTCTTTGAGTGGGATACACACTTCAATCCCACAGCAACAACACATGTTCGTACTTGGATTTTTAGACGAGTTGTTTTCCCCCCTTACGCAGCTTTGAATTCCCCAAGTCTCTGCTGAGTTTCAACTGGATTGTATTTTTTTTAACTCAAGGAAAATATACCTGAGCCAGTAAGAGGGGTTTTCATGGGCAAAGTTCCTGAGGAGTTTGATTTGAGGACAGTCTGCTGGCAAGCTCTACACTCCTGAAGCCTCCATCAGGTATGCTGCCCAGAAGCCTTCTGTGCCTCTCAGAGGAGATGGAGGGGAAACGGTCAGACAGCGGGAAACACGGCTGTGACTCTGAGAAATGCAAATGTGGGAGGACTGCTCTGATGGCCAGGAAGAGACAGGCTGCCGGATCCCTGTGAAACCACCCTTCTTTTGTCCTCCTTCACCTTTTAGGAAACACTGGTTAACAGAGAGACCGAGAGGATGTGACATTTTCTATTTGGCTACTTCTGCTGCTGGGTCATCATGATTCTCAAAGCTGCCCCAACCCTAGGCCACGATTCACAACATTTCCTTTATGGTAGGTTTCTTAGGTCTGATCTGTTAGAAATCCTGGTGATTCCTGTGCTGTCTCACATGGTAGTCATGAGCTCCGTGTGGCTATTTAAATGTAAACTAATTGAAATTAAATCACATTTAAAATTCAGCTCTTAGTCCCACTGGCCGCAGGTCAAGTGCCTACTGGCCATATTGGACAGTGCAGATAAAACATTTCTATCATTGTAGAAAGTTCTACTGGACAGTGAAGTTCTAGTTATCCAAGATAGAAGGTGAAAATGTCAGGTTATGGAGGGATCAGCCAGGGAACTTGTACTCTCGTTGCTTCAACTGATGAACACGGCAGGCACCTGCAGTGACCTTATCTAAAATACATACATATGGACAGACAGACAAAGAGCACACCATGCCTTGTGAAAATTCTAGTAATCATCATGTCACTTTTAGTGTCTCTTTTAGAGGATGTTATTTATTTTAAGACATCATTTTTTATTAAATACACTGTAGTACAAGAGACTTTCCATGTCAGGTTGAGAGAAGCTGGTCACATGATTTACAAACAAAACTTTTTTTTTTTTTTTAAACACTGATATTCTGGTGTCACTTTGAAATCAGCCAAGATGCAGTGGGTCTTAATAAAGCAATGGATCTCCAAACAGTTTGCAAAACAAGAACCAGTAAGTATCAGCACAGAGACGTCACATTAAAAGGAAAATAAAGCAAATGAAAAGGGAGTTTCAAATACCAGGTCACAATTAAAGGGGCAATATATCTTCAGAGAGATATTGAAATGTGTGTGTGGATACGGCCCGGATATATACAAACATCTCTCCATGTACAGAAGCAAATGCAGAGACTGTTCACACCTCTAGGCAGATTTGTTAGTGATGGATAATGATTAATGAACGCAGGGAGCAATATTTCACCATAATTTGGTCATTTATCAAGGGATTATATATTCAAAATCCACATTTAATTCAAAGACCTTGTATTTAAACATTTCCAGTGTTTTTTTTTTTTTTTTTTTTACATTTTTAAAGCAATAGGAAGATATACAACTTGCAAAATGTAGGCCTTTACATTTCATTTTCTACAAATTTTTTTTCCAGTTCAAACCTGTGGCAATTAGCAGCTTTAGTTATGCTTGCTCCAGCATGTTGGACATTCGGCCAACCTTCACTCAGGATCATTTTCGTTAATGTACAGACCAAAGAAATAAAACAAACACAGACCTGGCCTAGAATGCATAAACTAAAAAAAATGACATCCCATGTTTTCCCATTGTGTCTCCTGAGACGTATGTTAAGATGGCAGAAGAGTTGCTTGGTTGCTCTTGTGAAATTCACAGTGTTTTGCCTGCAACACATATACACATATATATATATATTTTTTGCTTCGCTTTGTGTCTGTGATGAATGGAGCAAAGAAATATATATATAAATAAATAAATACATAAATAAAGGTAAAAGAAAAAAAAGGAAATAAATACAAAAACTAAGGATATTCGAGAACCTTTGACTTATAGCAGCAGTGATTCATTCCAGCCCTGACAAACAAGAAAATACTCCTTCATATGGGACAATTCAACTCCCATATTTTGCTACAAATCCCTCCCACCACAAATTCTTTAGAATATCATTTGCTGTCTCAACCTCGGGGTCTCAGCATCCCACCATTACAAATTGTGATGAAACTGCTTTAACTGCTCACTTAGCCATCTGAGTAATTGGGTCACTGGCCATCCCCCTCGTGAGATTTTCTGTAGCAGTGATATAGGGCCAAACCGAAGCTCATCATTGGGAACAAAAGTCCTCAAATGGGAAAAAAAGAAAAGAAAGAGCAAGAGAATTGAGACTATGTGTGTCTGCAGTCATTTATTTAATTAGATACACAATTTAATGTTATTGGCATTATAGAAGGTCCAATTTACAAAAGGGTGAGTTTAAAATAAAGAATTCTATTCCTGACCAGGGGATCCTGTTGTCATGGCTCTTTGCAAAGGCCAGCATTTTACACTGCTGCCTCTTGCATTCCGCTAGGATGTGGGAATTCCTAAGAGTCACTCGCCTCGCAGTGGAGTCTTGGATTCTCACCTTTGGCCTTCAAGACACTGGGCTCCCAACACTCCAGTTCTCTTTTGGAATTCTTAGACTCTGAACACAAGTGTAAAGGGGTCACAGTGGGACAGGTGAGCATAATACAAATAAATGTGCAAAAGGATTTAAAAAAAAAATCAGTTTTCCTTTTCTGGACCTTTACATAAGGAGATATATTTCCGGCTGCATTTTCCTTTGCAGGGAGCCAGAGGAAGGACTCAATGTAGTGGGATGGTTTTGATTTAGTTGTTTTGGGAAGCACATTATCTTAAATATGTCTTCCACCCATGCAGTATTGCAGAGAGTCGAAAAGTGTGATGGGGTCCTACCCACATGGAGAAAGGAAGCACGAACAGCAACATGACATTAAAAAAGTTTTGGTTATTTAGCAGATTTTAAGCAAATTATTCATACTGCACCCTACTTATAATTATCTCTATTACTGTGTGCCTATAAATTTATACATAAGCTCACAAACACACTATGCATGTGTGTTTGTCTATGTATAAATCAAGTATTTATAACACACATATAAATACATGGAAATACCACAGGGAGGGCTGATGTGAACGCATAATATGAATTCTGATAAAGTCTTTTATAGCATAGTTCAAAATGTCTTCTAAATAAGCCTGGTTATGACATTGGTTCATTGTACAAGGATTTCGCTGAAGCTATGAGCATGATTATATGTCATGAGATCTCAGCTGCTTGCATCTCACATATTTCATTTTGCTCTTCTAACTTTATATCCTGCTTCATGAATTGGTTAGCGTGCTTTCTCTCCTGGACTGCTTGTGTATATATTAGGGTCTCTAGTGGACCAAATCATGAACTTCAGAGTCAGAGTACTTAGATTCAGTCCCAGAGTTGCCTGGAGAGTACTAGCATGCCATTTAACTTCTCCAACTCTCAATTTCCTCACCTCTAAAAAATGGGAATAATTTGCCGACATATGTGAAAAGTGTTTGGATAACTATTAAACAATGTATAAATGGAAGCAACTGTCAGGATGAGTTCAGGCTAGAGAATTAGGTTTGTCACCACTCCCGTTGTAGTTTTTAACGAATTTGATGGCAGGCCCTATTCTGTGATCTTTACACTGCAGAATGAGGATGCCCCTTTTCTAAAAATTACAAGAGCATGAGAAGAGGGGATTGTGGAGGAACAGGGACGGAGACTTGAAGATAGTCTGTGGTTCATTCGGCTACTTTAAAAGCAATCTGGGATTCTTTCAATGCGAGACGTCTCTGTGATCAGTACATACTCTTGAGACAACAGAGGGAAAAAATGAATAATAATCAGCAATATAAATAACTATAAAACTTTGCACTTGCATAGAACCTTTCATTTCAAGACCTTGAGGGACTTGTCAGAAGGTAAAGAGAAATTTTTTTTTTTTTCTTTTTTCCTTCAGAGGAAAACACAACACTGGAAGGGGAAGGGAATGCTCCCATCCTCTCATCTGCTTTAAACAAATCCTTGCTCTAAAACTGCACAGCCCTCCTTGAATTTGATCCCTTAGAGTATTACCTCCTTTGCTCTCTGTTAAAATAAAACAAGTAACTTGCAGCTTCTTCCCCCAGAGCAGCTGGCCAATCGCACAGAATAACAAACCTGTGTAGGTTTTCAGGTCATTACTGATGGAATCTAGAAAAGTTTTGTACAAATCTGCCTCTTCTTACTGCTTCACAGGGTGCCACAGTGTTTTAACAGTACCATGGGCCCTTAATAGGATATATACGTGCAGGTATATATCATGGAGATATGGCTTTCGTTATATTATTATGTGTGTTCTGGAGGGTTTTTGGTCACCAACAAAGAGAACAATTCAACTCCCATGTCTCGTAGGCAGCGCAGAACCTGAAAGGACTATGTGGATCGCCTTGTCTAACCCCCTTCACTTGACAGCAGATGCTACTGGATTTCCTTTTGTTCTCTGTTAATGGACACTTTCAATTCTTTGAGAACTGGCTTTCAACGTCTAGAATGGAAAATAAGGTGCTTCAGTAACTAAGGGCACAAGCAAAACTTAAACAGAGCAATTGCACCTTCAGAAACAAATATGAAATAAAATGACTTAAGTTGAATTCAAATCACTCCCTTTCAATCTGGCTCGTGTTATAAAGATGTTGAGTTAGCAAAATTCCCCTCACAGAGGGTAGCAAGTTTTCTTGAGGAACAGAAAAATTTTTCTTCCTTGGTATAACTGATCACCCAGATAACTGTAAATTTCTATTTAAATTTACAACCTCTTTTCGCAAAACCCGTGGCTATGCCCAGAAGCACACCTCCAAAGCTTGGCCTGGGCACAGCGTCCCATGGGTATGCTGTGCCTAAGTTTTTATTTTTACTTTCTTTTAAAATGCAGTGAAAAAAACAAAACAGCATATTGACAATGGAGTACATTTAGAATGAAACCACTCTCCCAACCAGAGCCCAGAGCAAGGTCTCGGCCTTTGTACACTGAACATCAATGCCTGTGATACCCCCAAGGTGGGTGAGGTCTCCTGTCCCTTGGGGGTTGATTTTGCCCTTCCCACAGGGCCACAGTGGGTGCGACATGGTTGAGGATATCCAGGTTTCAGGGTCCATATTTGTTAAAACCCATCGCCACCATACGACCCAGAGACATTTATACTCAGCTGATGAATTCCATTAGCTCCCCTAATTATATAAGTTATACCTTTTATGGATCTGCTCTACATATCTGGGGCACGACGTCTGGAGCGGTAGTTTCTGCACACAAGATATTTTTATCGACAAAGACCATGCACAATTTTGCTTGCACAGTTAAAAGGACGGGTGGGGTGGAGGCTAGGGGTTGGAAGGAATTGCTATCTGAAAAGTTCAATGTAAGAGAAACTTGCCTCCAAATTTAGAGCTTGTCCTATCTTTTCCAAGTCCTTGGCTTTCCCACCTGACCCTGAAATGATTGCTGGACAAGAATCCACCTACTTTCAACTGAACTTGACACAGGCTCAGTGGATAACACTTGGAAAAACAAACCAGTGCCATCACCGTGGCCTACAAAGACAAGACTGTCGGAACGTGTGATGTGCCATCTTGCCTCCCAGAAGCCATCTTTTCTCTGTACTACACTCTAGTGTTTCCAGTGATGGGAAAAGAATAGTCCATGGCACAGAGTTCGACAGTCTTTTTACTCCTCAGAAATGTCCTCGGGGGAAGGTGCCGAATACATTCTTCCCAGCTAACAGTCGCTGGGTTTTCTTAAGTTGGGACTGACGCCAGCCGATCCCAATGGTTGTCTTTGTTCTTCCCATACTGTGGTTTATAATAAATCTTCTTTCTCTCTGGTTTTAATCTCCCATAGATAAAGGTTTCCCAGATTGAACACAAGTTTTCCTTTTTCATACACAGGCTTAAGCCATCCCAAACAATAAGAACAGTAATAATAATAAATAAATAGAAGTGAATCCATAGAAACTCTCGATGTCTGTACAGCAGAAGTGACAAAGTTTAAGTCAAATATTTGTTTTCCCTTTTTTTCATCCACATCAAAGGCAGGAATACAACAAGGCATTGTTAGTTGTGGTGGGCAAACCGGAGTGTCTGCTGATATAACAAATTAGGTTTGTTAAGGCCTTTGTCTATGCAGAGTTAATAGTAATGCAGAAGCCAGATTGATTAAAAAAGAAAGGGTGAGGATTGTGAAGTAGGGAAGACAAAAAACAAAGGAAAGAAAAACAAACCAAAAAAACTAGGGAATAAACCAAGGGAGATGGAAAGAGAGAAAGAGATAATGCCAAAAAGAAGTCCATACTGTGTCTACGGATGGAGAAGTACACATTGCTTCCCTCGGAAAGCTTCTCGGTGTCTTTGTAGTTAATACTGTCAGAGTGAAGAACAGCAGATTGATGGCATCCAGCGGCAGTTAAAAGACGTTCATCCTCTCGGCCCAACTGAGGAGATGCTTTGGGAAGGATCGGTCTGGGGGAAAGGGCCCTAGCCTAGTATATCCAGGTAGACCGGAGATGCCTTGGCCAAGTTCTGAAGGAGGGTGTGGATGCCCTTGATGTTCTTCCTCATGTGGGGCTCTCGCTGCCAGCACCCCAGCATCAGCTCATAGACTTCCTGGGGGCATGTTCGAGGTCGCTGCAAGACTCGGCCTTGAGTGATACATTCTATCACCTGGACAGGACGGAGAGCAAAGATAGGGTCAGACCAGAGGAAAAACAATGTGGATACAATAAATGTCAGTACAAAGAGAGGCCTGCTTTAAAGAAACCCACTCAGTGTTTACTTTTTTTCAGAGGCAAGAGAGTGACTGTTCTAGGTTGGTATATCATGGTTAATTTGATGGGTTTATATTCATTTTTCAAGCCACACTGATTTCACCAAACTGGTGGAGAAATAATTCATCTATATGGAATGCTCCCAAAGCACACCCTGGAATTCCAATGTTTTACTGGCCTGAGATGGGACCAGGGTCACTTTTGTGTCTGGGCACTGACTGGCCAGGGAACCCCAGGGTACAGAAATGAGCAGTCATTTTGGATAATGGAATTGGGTAAAAGACAGACGTGGGCCTGAAGAAGTGAGGTGCTTGACCAAGAAGTGATGCCTCAAATATAAACATATTTGCAAACAGATTAGAAAAGGAAAATAAAATGCTTGAGTTTTTCACTAGAAGTAAATGTTCTAGTGAAATGTGCAAAAAGGAGAGAAGCTTGAAACCTTATTGGAATAATACCAAAGAGCTAGCTGGACTCTAAGGGTACCAGAATGCCACATCTGCTATCAATTTACTAGATGAACAGCACGAAATGACTCTTGTGTCCCAATGCCAGAGAATCACAGGTGCGTCAGCAAACGCTGTGCTTTTCTCTTTCTAGAACTCTTAAATTTGGAGAGTGACTATACTTTGGCCATGAAATTTAGATACATGGCAGGCCGTTTGGGAGGTGCTTCTCCCAACAAAGCCACATGAGAGCGTGTCCTGACTTCCAGCCTGGGGATGCCTCGCCGTGTCAGCTCTCTAGGGGTCTTTCTTTCCACTCACCTCATTGTTCGACAGCTGGTACCAAGGCTGTTTGCCATACGTGAAGATCTCCCACAACACGACCCCCAGGCTCCAGACGTCACTTTCAGTGGTGAACTTCCTGTACATGATGCTCTCTGGAGGCATCCAGCGAATGGGCAGCATCGTGTGGCCACCGACCTGGCGGAAAAGGGGTAAACAAGGTGGCATCAGTTCCCACCATCAGGAGAAAAGGTTTGGAAGGGAGATGTGGGGGACATTTTTTTTCCGTTTCCTTTATTTGTATTTATTAATTTTAACTGTTTATAAAACATAAGGGAAAGACGATTGGTTTATAATCTCAAGCAACAGAGACAGAGGGCAAAGAGTGGTCAAAGGTTTTTTCTCACATTTTTGCAATTCTCTCTTTCTCAAAACTAGACAGGAGCAGAGATGGTGATTGGGTGGATATTCATCCTGTATAAAACACAGACACACCTACTTTCTGGTATGAGGAGGACTTGATCTTGTAATTAACAAGATAACCTTGGTCAGGATAAAAAGTAGAGAGTTTTGCATCCAAAATGACCCACCAAGGGACTCTGCTTCCTTAGCAAGGCCGGAGCTTCCTTCCACTTTAAAGTGTCAGGAGAGCACACAGAGCTGCCTTGAACATGCTTGCCACAACCCAGCAATGGGCAGGGCAGAAGTGATTATTCACATTTTACAGAGGGGCAACTGAGTTTCAGGTTGCTATGGACACAAAGAAGTCCAGTCTTTGGACTTTCATCTACTACAGGATACTTCAACTGAGCTTATTTACAAAACTAAATAAGTAGGAGGAGCTTCAAGATGGCGGAAGAATAAGACGCGGAGATCAGCTTGCTCCCAACAAATACATCAGAAATACATCTACATGTGGAACAGCTCCTACAGAACACCTACTGAACGCTGGCAGAAGACCTCAGACCTCCCAAAAGGCAAAGAAATTCCCCATGTACCTGGGTAAGGCAAAAGTAAAAAGAAAAAACACAGACAAAAGAATAGGGATGGGACCTGCACCAGTGGGAGGGAGCCGTGAAGAAGGAAAGGTTTCCACACACTAGGAAGCCCCTTCGCGGGCGGAGACTGCGGGTGGTGGAGGGGGGAAGCTTCGGGGCCACAGAGGAGAGCGCAGCAACGGGGTGCGGAGGGCAAAGCAGAGAGATTCCCGCAGAGGAGCGGTGCCGACCAGCACTCACCAGCCCGAGAGGCTTGTCTGCTCACCCGCCGGGGCAGGCGGGGGCTGGGAGCTGAGGCTCGGGCTTCGGTCGGATCGCAGGGACAGGACTGGGGTTGGCGGCGTGAACACAGCCTGAAGGGGTTAGTGCACCACAGCTAGCCGGGAGGGAGTCTGGGTAAAAGTCTGGACCTGCCGAAGAGGCAAGAGACTTTTTCTTGCCTCTTTGTTTCCTGGTGCATGAGGAGCGGGGATTAAGAGCGCCGCTTAAAGGAGCTCCAGAGACGGGCGCGAGCCGCGGCTATCAGCGCGGACCCCAGAGACGGGCATGAGACACTAAGGCTGCTGCTGCCGCCACCAAGAAGTCTGTGTGCAAGCACAGGTCACTATCCCCACCTCCCCTCCCGGGAGCCTGTGCAGCCTGCCACTGCCAGGGTCCCGTGATCCAGGGACAACTTCCCTGGGAGAATGCATGTCGCGCCTCAGGCTGGTGCAATGTCATGCTGGCCTCTGCCACCGCAGGCTCGCCCCGCATCCGTACCCCTCCCTCCCCCCGGCCTGAGTGAGCCAGAGCCCCCAAAACAGCTGCTCCTTTAACCCCGTCCTGTGTGAGCGAAGAACAGATGCCCTCAGGTGAACTACACACAGAGGTGGGTCCAAATACAAAGCTGAACCCCGGGAGCTGTGCGAACAAAGAAGAGAAAGGGAAATCTCTCACAGCAGCCTCAGGAGCAGCGGATTAAATCTCCACAGTCAACTTGATGTACCCACATCTATGGAATACCTGAATAGACAAAGAACCATCCCAAATTGAGGAGGTGGACTGTGGGAGCAATGATATATATATATTTCCCCCTTTTTCTCTTTTTGTGAGTGTGTATGCGTATACTTCTGTGTGAGATTTTGTCTGTATAGCTTTGCTTTTACCATTTGTCCTAGGGTTCTGTGTGTCCATTTTTTTTGTTTTTTAGTAAAGTTTTCAGTGCTTGTTATTACTGGTGGATTTGTTTTTTTGGTTTGGCTGTTCTCTTCTTTCTTCCTTTTTTTAATTACTTAAAAATTTTTTTTAATAATTATTTTTTGTTTTTTATTTTAATAACTTTTTAATTTAACTTAATTTTATTTTATTTTATCTTTTCTTTCTTTTTTCTTTTTTTCTCCTTTTTATTCTGAGCTGTGTGAAGGACAGGCTCTTGGTGCTCCAGCCAGGCATCAGGGCTGTGCCTCTGAGGTGGGAGAGCCAAGTTCAGGACATTGGTCGACCAGAGACCTCCCAGCTCCATGTAATATCAAATGGTGAAAATCTCCCAGAGATCTCCATCTCAATGCCAAGAAGCAGCTCCACTCAACGACCAGAAAGCTACAGTGCTGGACACCCTATGCCAAACAACTAGCAAGACAGGAACACAACCCCACCCATTAGCAGAGAGGCTGCGTAAAATCATAATAAGGTCACAGACACCCCAAAACACACCACCAGACGTCGATCTGCCCACCAGAAAGACAAGATCCAGCCTCATCCACCAGAACACAGGCACCAGTCCCCTCCACCAGGAAACCTACAAAACCCACTGAACCAACCTTAGCCACTGGGGGCAGACACCAAAAACAACGGGAACTACGAACATGCAGCCTGCAAAAAGGAGACCCCAAACCCAGTAAGTTAAGTAAAATGAGAAGACAAAGAAACACACAGCAGATGAAGGAGCAAGGCAAAAATCCACCAGACCTAACAAATGAAGAGGAAATAGGCAGTCTACATGAAAAAGAATTCAGAATAATGACAGTAAAGATGATCCACAATCTTGTAAATTGAATGGAGAAAATACAAGAAACGTTTAACAAGGACCTAGAAGAACTAAAGAGCAAACAAACAATCATGAACAACACAATAAATGAAATTAAAAATTCTGTAGAAGGGATCAATAGCAGAATAACTGAGGCTGAAGAATGGATAAGTGACCTGGAAGATAAAATAGTGGAAATAACTACTTCAGAGCAGAATAAAGGAAAAAGAATTAAAAGAATTGAGGACAGTCTCAGAGACTTCTGGGACAATATTAAATGCACCAACATTTGAATTATAGGGGTCCCAGAAGAAGAAGAGAAAAAGAAAGGGACTGAGAAAATATTTGAAGAGATTATAGTTGAAAACTTCCCTAATATGGGAAAGGAAATAGTTAATCAAGTCCAGGAAGCACAGAGAGTCACATACAGGATAAATCTAAGGAGAAACACGCCAAGACACATATTAATCAAACTATCAAAAATTAAATACAAACAAAAAATATTAAAAGCAGCAAGGGAAAAACAACAAAGAACATACAAGGGAATCCCCATAAGGTTAACAGCTGATCTTTCAGCAGAAACTCTGCAAGCCAGAAGGGAGTGGCAGGACATATTTAAAGTGATGAAAGGGAAAAACCTACAACCAAGATTACTCTAACCAGCAAGGATGTCATTCAGATTTGACGGAGAAATTAAAAACCATACAGACAAGTAAAAGCTAAGAGAATTCAGCACCACCAAACCAGCTTTACAACAAATGCTAAAGGAACTCCTCTAGGCAGGAAACACAAGAGAAGGAAAAAACCTACAATAACAAACCCAAAACAATTAAGAAAATGTTAATAGGAACATACATATGGATAATTTCCTTAAATGTAAATGGATTAAATGCTCCAGCCAAAAGACATAGACTGGCTGAATGGATGCAAAAACAAGACCCATATATATGCTGTCTACAAGAGACCCACTTCTGACCTAGGAACACAAACAGACTGAGAGTGAGGGGATGGAAAAAGATATTCCATGCAAATGGAAATCAAAAGAAAGCTGGAGTAGCAATTCTCATATCAGACAAAATAGACTTTAAAATAAAGACTATTACAAGAGACAAAGAAGGACACTGTATAATGATCAAGGGATCAACCCAAGAAGAGGATATAACAATTTAAAATATCTCTGCACCCAACATAGGAGCACCTCAATACATAAGGCAAATACTAACAGCCATAAAAGAGGAAATCGACAGTAACACAATCATAGTAGGGGACTTGAACACCCCACTTTCACCAATGGACAGATCCTCCAAAATGAAAATAAATAAGGAAACACAAGCTTTAAACGATACATTAAACAAGATGGACTTAATTGATAATTATAGGACATTCCATCAAAAAACAACACAATACACTTTTTTCTCAAGTGCTCATGGAACATTCTCCAGGATAGATCATATATTGGGTCACAAGTCAAGCCTTGGTAAATTTAAGAAAATTGAAATCATATCTAGTATCTTTTCTGACCACAACGCTATGAGACTAGATATCAATTACAGGAAAAAATCTGTAAAAAATACAAACACATGAAGGATAAACAATACACTACTTAATAACCAAGAGATCACTGAAGAAATCAAAGGGGAAATCAGAAAATACCTAGAAACAAATGACAATGAAAACACGATGACCCAAAACCTATGGGATGCAGCAAAAGCAGTTTTAAGGGGGAAGTTTATAGCAATACAATCCTACCTTAAGAAACAAGAAACATCTCAAATAAACAACCTAACCTTACACCTAAAGCAATTAGAGAAAGAAGAACAGAAAAACCCCAAAGTTAGCAGAAGGAAAGAAATCATAAAGATCAGAGGAGAAATAAATGAAAAAAAATGAAGGAAACGATAGCAAAGATCAATAAAACTAAAAGCTGGTTCTTTGAGAAGATAAACAAAATTGTTAAGCCATTAGCCAGACTCAACAAGAAAAAAAAGGGAGAAGACTCAAATCAATAGAATTAGAAATGAAAAAGCAGAAGTAACAACTGACACTGCAGAAATACAAAGGATCATGAGAGAATACTACAAGTAGCTATATGCCAATAAAATGGACAACCTGGAAGAAATGGACACAGTCTTAGAAATGCACAACCGTCCGAGACTGAACCAGGAAGAAATAGAAAATATAAACAGATCAATCACAAGCACTGAAATTAAAACTGTGATTAAAAATCTTCCAACAGGGGCTTCCCTGGTGGCGCAGTGGTTGAGAATCTGCCTGCCAATGCAGAGGACACGGGTTCGAGCCCTGGTCTGGGAAGATCCCACATGCCGCGGAGCAGCTGGGCCCGTGAGCCACAAGTACTGAGCCTGTGCATCTGGAGCCTGTGCTCCGCAACAAGAGAGGCCCGCGCACCGCGATGAAGAGTGGCCCCTGCTTGCCGCAACCAGAGAAAGCCCTTGCACAGAAACAAAGACCCAACACAGCCAAAAATAAATAAATAAATAATAAAATAATAAAAATAAAAGGAATTCCTTTAAAAAAAAAAAAAAAAAGAAGAAGAAGGGGTGCTCCTTTAAAAAAAAAAAAAAATCTTCCAACAAACAAAAGCCCAGGACCAGATGGCTTCACAGGCGAATTCTATCAAACATTTAGAGAGGAGCTAACACCTATCCTTCTCAAACTCTTCCAAAATATAACAGAGGGAGGAACGCTCCCCAACTCATTCTACGAGGCCACCATCACCCTGATACCCAAACCAGAAAAAGATGTCACAAAAAAAGAAAACTACAGACCAATATTACTGATGAACATAGATGCAAAATTCCTCAACAAAATGCTAGGAAACAGAATCCAACAGCACATTAAAAGGATCATACACCATGATCAAGTGGGGTTTATCCCAGGAACGCAAGGATTCTTCAATATACGCAAACCAATCAATGTGATACAGCATATTAACAAATTGAAGGAGAAAAACCATATGATCATCTCAATCGATGCAGAGAAAGCTTTCGACAAAATTCAACATCCATTTATGATAAAAACCCTCCAGAAAGTAGGCATAGACGGAACTTTCCTCAACATAATAAAGGCCATATATGACAAACCAACAGCTAACATCGTCCTCAATGGTGAATTACTGAAACCATTTTCACTAAGATCAGGAAAAAGACAAGGTTGCCCACTCTCACCACTATTATTCCACATAGTTTTGGAAGTTTTAGCCACAGACATCAGAGAAGAAAAAGAAATAAAAGGAATCCGAATTGGAAAAGAAGAAGTAAAGCTGCCACTGTTTGCAGATGACATGATAGTATACATAGAGAATCCTAAAGATGCTACGAGAAAACTACTAGAGCTAATCAATGAATTTGGTAAAGTAGCAGGATACAAAATTAATGCACAGAAATCTCTTGCATTCCTATACACTAATGATGAAAAATCTGAAAGTGAAATTAAGAAAACACTCCCATTTACCATTGCAACAAAAAGAATAAAATACCTAGGAATAAACCTACTTAAGGAGACAAAAGACATGTATGCAGAAAATTATAAGACACTGATAAAGAAATTTAAGATGATACAAATAGATTGAGAGATATACCATGTTCTTGGATTAGAAGAATCAACATTATGAAAATGACTCTACTACCCAAAGCAATCTACAGATTCAATGCAATCCTTATGAAACTACCACTGGCATTTTTCACAGAACTAGAACAAAAAAATTCACAAATTGTATGGAAACACAAAAGACCTCGAATAGCCAAAGCAATCTTGAGAAAGAAAAATGGAGCTGGACGAACCAGGCTCCCAGACTTCAGACTATACTACAAAGCTACAGTAGTCAAGACAGTATGGTACTGGCACAAAAACAGAAATATAGAACAATGGAACAGGATAGAAAGCCCAGAGATAAACCCACGCACATATGGTCACCTTATCTTTGATAAAGGAGGCAAGCATATATAATGGAGAAAAGACAACCTCTTCAATAAGTGGTGCTAGGAAATCTGGACAGCTGCATGTAAAAGTATGAACTTAGAACACTCCCTAAGGCCATACACAAAAATAAACTCAAAATGGATTGAAGACCTAAATGTAAGGCCAGACACTATGAAACTCTTAGAGGAAAACATAGGCAGAACACTCTATGACATAAATCATAGCAAGATCCTTTTGACCCACCTCCTACGGAAATGGAAATAAAAACAAAAATAAACAAATGGGACCCAATTACACTTAAAAGCTTTTGCACAGCAAAGGAAACCATAAATAAGACGAAAAGACAACCCTCAGAACGGGAGAAGATGTTTGCAAATGAAGCAACTGACAAAGGATTAATCTCCAAAATTTACAAGCAGCTCATGCAGCTCAATATCAAAAAAACAAACCACCCAATCCAAAGATGGGCAGAAGTCCTAAACAGACATTTCTCCATAGAAGATATACAGATTGCCAACAAACACATGAAAGACTGCTCAACATCATTAATCATTAGAGAAATGGAAATCAAAACTACAATGCAATATCATCTCACACCTATCAGAATGGCCATCATCAAAAAATCTAGAAACAATAAATGCCGGAGAGGGTGTGGAGAAAAGGGAACCCTCTTGCACCGTTGGTGGGAATGTAAATTGATACAGCTACTATGGAGAACAGTATGGAGGTTCCTTAAAGAACTAAAAATAGAACTACCATACGACCCAGCAATCCCACTACTGGGCGTATACCCTGAGAAAACCATAATTCAAAAAGAGTCATGTACCACAATGTTCATTGCAGCTCTATTTACAATAGCCAGGACATGGAGGCAACCAAAGTGTCCATCAACAGATGAATGGATAAAGAAGATGTGGCACATATATACAATGGAATATTACTCAGCCATAAAAAGAAACGAAATTGAGTTATTTGTAGTGAGGTGGATGGACCTAGAATCTGTCATACAGAGTGAAGTAAGTCAGAAAGAGAAAAACAAATACCATATGTTAACACATGTATATGGAAAAATAAAAAAGATCATGAAGAACCTAGGGTAAGACGGGAATAAAGATGCAGACCTACTAGAGAATGGACTTGAGGACACGGGGAGGGGGAAGGGTAAGCTGGGACAAAATGAGAGAGTGGTAGTGTATGTATGTCCATATATACACTACCAAATGTAAAATAGATAGCTAGTGGGAAGCAGTCGCATAGCACATGGAGATGAGCTCGGTGCTTTGTGATCAGCTAGAAGGGTAGGATAGGGAGTGCGGGAGGGAGGGAGACACAAGAGGGAAGAGATATGGGGATATCTGTATATGAATAACTGATTCACTTTGTTATGAAGCAGAAACTAACCCACCATTGTAAAGCAATTATACTCCAATAAAAATGTTAAAAAAAAAAACAGTAAATAAGTAAGTATGGTTTTTGAAAAGCCCATTTTAGTAAAAACGCCAAGGCTGAGGCTTTAGATAGCAACAGCATTAGCACAGGCAAAGAAAACTTTGATCAAAGAGACTTGTTTATGATTTCCAACTTTCTGGAGAAAAACTAACAAAAACTAAATATATTCCATATACAGGTTTGTAGCCCATCAAGGCTGTCTGATTTTTAAACCAAGATAAGATTTCTGCACCGTAGCCCAATGCGTGGCAGGTCCTACTTTTCACGCTGGTGAACCCCAGCACTATCTGCCCAAATGCCATGCTGACACCAGGGCAGTGGGTGAGCTCACAAGACAGGAGGAATTAGATTTCCCTGACAACTCCCACCCCCTGAACTCTGAGACCAATGCCACACAGAGTTTCTGCCCAATTATAATTCTCGATATCTATTTCTGCCTCACTAAGGGAAGGAAATGGACTAACAGTGCCTGAAAAATGCTGCTCAACTCCGTAGCCCAAGGAGTGGAGAGTGTCAGAGATGTCTAATTTGCTTGGTGATTTCAAATGATGCTCTTAGCATCAAAGAAAGCATGCATGATTTTTCCCCATTCTTCTCTGTACGAGGAATCCAAGTGTGACAAGTCGAGACATGACTTGCTGGCTCAGCGTTAAGGCGCCCCTCTATTTTTACTGTTCAGCTTTGAATACACCAAAAGTTCATGCGCTAAGTGCAAGCTTGTTGCCTTCCATCAGCTTTCAATTTCCTCGCTTTTTCCTCATTCCGCAAGGACAGGTAGTCACTGTTCAACGAGCACAGATTTCCCTCATGGAGCTGCCTGGACATGACAATACTCACCACCAGGATTGATACCTAAAACACAACCTGTGCAACACAGGCACTGACCAGAAAGGTTGCTGGTGCTCATATCGGCACAGCCAAATGGGCGTGTTTCTGGCTGATGGCTATCTGCCCGGCTCTGCAACCCTGAAATCCCATGTACCCAGGACTTTGGGAAAGGAAATCTGCCAACACACAAGAGTTTCCTACGTTTTCAGATACTTACGAACACAAAGGATACCAAGGTGGAATGGTCCCCCGGGTGCTGGCAGCCTATACCCCAGCACCAAGGAGAGGCTTTGTGGCAGTGCAGGGAGCTACATGCGCAGAGTTATGGGGAGTGAGAGGTCTCTGCCCAGGTTTTTAGTGAAAATGACATAATTCTTTCTTGAATGGGAATAGTGAAACAATTGAAATTGACATATTGAAAGTAGAATTAGAAAAATATTGAAATTAGACCATACATCCAATGTACAGTTGGTCTGTGGTAGTAAAGGGAAGACTGGGATATTATGGACCAATGTGGTGTTCTTTTGGATACCTGACCCTCAAAGTATTAAGAGCTAGCTTGCCACATGTGTTCCTAGTTCAGATGTGTCAAATATACTATAACCTGTAACCCTCTTCATTTCTTGGAGATTCATAATGCACAGAATTCCCTTGAAGTGTCTCAGGAGTGTGGCAGAAAGAACAGATTTAACTTTGTTTAACTTAGTGAATTAAACTAATTTGGCTGTGCGTTTGTGGGGGAGAGGGAGAGAGATGGAGAGCCACTCACATACATTCCTAGAACCAGACGGTAAATATCCCACTTTGGGACATGTTAACCTATGGAGACGCCAGGCTTTCCATATTCTTTTTGTGTTCCCAGCTGTGGTGCAGTGGACAACACTCAATTCATGACTTTAGAAGGGAGCCAAAAGGTACAAATTTCCAGTTGTAAAATAAATAAGTCCTGAGGATGTAAGGTACAGCAAGGTGACTATAGTTAATAATACTGTATTGCATATTTGAAAGTAAATCCTAAAAGTTTTCATCACAACAACAACAAATTGTAACTATGTGAGGAGACAGGTGTTAACTAGACTTATGGCTGTGATCATTTTGCAATATATACAAATATCAAATTGTTATGTTGTACACCTGAAACAAATATAATATGTCAAGTATACCTCAATTAAAAAAAAAACAAAAAACAAAACTCTGGGCTCCAGAGTTAATTTCACTACTTGCCAAACATCTCTGTGTCTTAGTTTTTCCAACTATAAAATGTGGGTAACAATATATACCTCCCAGGGTTAACTCAAGCAGACAATATTTGTGAAAGCCCTTTATGAATTTTAATGCACTAAATGCTTTCTAGGTGTTGCTTCTTTCTCTGTAGCCTTTATTATCTAGCTTTTATTTTCTCAATGGGAAGCAGCCATAGAGACATTAAGAAGAGTCAACACTACAACTCTCCCACACTCCTCACTCTGCAATGACAAGTACTCTGGGGCCCCTCTGATTACACCTACTCTTCTGGATCCTCTGTCCTGTATTGCTAATGGCCAAAGAAGTGGCTCCTGTGTCCTTTAAAGGAGGGAAAAAAAAGATTCAAATTTTGATTTACATGTTTTCCCATCTGATCATTTATTTCATGCTTGCAGTCTCTTTGGGACAGATTTTTCACTCTAATTCTTTCAAGAATCCCCTCTGGGATTTCACACATGCCATTATAATTAATGCTTTCCTTGTTCTGATGTCAAATGGGTGAGTGGTGGGAGCATCTAATAAAAGTTCAGACAGGGTTCACAAGTTTTCTAAACCCGTTTAGAACATTTCTGAATATTTCTTTTGCAACCCTTTCTCAGGATTTTGGAGCACGTCACAAAAGTGGGCCCAAAAAGTAAAAAATAGAAAAAAGAGCCACTGTGGTTACAAATTACTGTCACATTCCAGTCACAGTCACTGGATGGTTTTTAGAACTCACAAAACCACATACTGTGCAGTGACAAACACAATGAGATATTTGTCTTGTATGTGCAACTTGGCCATTGGCCCTCACGCTCTTGCTTAAATATTTGTGAGATGGAATGTGATCCCAAGTATGACATTGGGAGTCAGAACTGTTGCTTTGACTGCCAGATACTCAGTGGTGCCAGGAGAGACCTTTCAGTGATCGACTTGGGTCAGGAACGTGCTCTTCACTAAACGCCCCAGAATAAGCTGATGCAACATGGGAAATCCACTTAGCTGGGGAGTTGACTTGGACTTGCAGTTTTTATTTTCCTCAACCCATGAGCCTGGGGTTTTAGCTTTGTAATTAACCACTTGCCACCACCTTCCCACCATCATCATCTGTCAACACAGAGCAGTTGATCTTTACAAAGAACTTCTACTTGATGATCTCACTTGAGCCCAATAATTACCCTCTTGAGAAGACATTGGCTTGCCTTCACATTTTAAGTAATGCCCCCCAAATTCAGAGAGTTTGAGTAGCTTATCTAAAGACACACACACATAACCCCTCCCCACAGGACATCTTGTACTCACTCTGATGGGTCACTCTGTGTTTCTGGCTTCTGCATTCTCCAATTCATGCCCTATATTCAGCCAGCAAACTTAGTTGTGGCTCCTCACCCAGGCCAAACCTACTCATGCCTCTTGGAAAGTTTGATCTCTCTTTTTTTCTACCTACTCTGGAAGGTCTCCTAAAGGCAAGTTCAAGTTCCATCACTTCAAGGAACTTACCTTCCCTGCTATAGCTCAGCAATGTTTCTAAGCACCCCTTAGTACAGCTCTGGTAACACTGTAGGCAATCCCTATTTTTGCTAATGGATCACATGCCTCAAGAGGAAGGATGCTGAGCAGTTATGGCTGGCAAGGCATGGCGGGGCGGGGGTTGGTTGGTAAGGAGACCATATCTTCGAGTTTCTTCTGACTGTTGAGATTTGGGGAGGAATTCTCAATGTGTTCCTTCAAAGAGATCGGTGTTCACTACTTTCCCATCCACCGCCAATAACTTCTTTAAACTCTTCATAGAACCAACCTTAGATTAAATGGATGGAAACTGGCTCACCTAATTGATGCTACAAATAAGAACCATTCAATGAAATTCAAAACTTCTTAATAAAATGCAATCCAAAATACTGGCGTTCACATGGAGTATCAAAACTCTCTAAGCTGTGTGTGAAATCCCGTTCATTCCTCAGTTTATCATCTGTACAGTAGATGGGGGAGTCTCTGGTGCAGACCTGGTACTATTCGACCTGGGAATAAAGTTTAGGAAGACGTCATAATGAATAACATGAGAGAATATTGCTCTATAAGATAGCATCTCATATCCTCTGAGGCGAGAGAGGAAGGACAGAGACTAAAGAAGAAAATTAAGCCATGAAAAAGGAAAGACTGAATGGCCATCAGGCTGCTAATCACCGTGACTTGCTTAAATCAGTGAAGTTAATCAGAACAATGTCTGGAGCCAATGGCCAAAAACAAATTCCATAGCGCCTAAAATAAATCAAGTTATGCAAAATAATGGATTCTGTTTTTAAAACATCTGCGAAAAGAACTGTTTGTTTAGCTCTTACTGTTTATTTCCATGACACTTCATAATTTTGATGGTGACATGTACAGGACAATCTGATTTAAAAAACAACCAAAAAACCTGTTCTAGGAAAAATACCTAGGCCTGAGCATCATTTAAATCTACTTGTTTGAAAGGTGTTAAGACGATAAATCCTGGAAAGAATACTAAAAGGCCCTTGGTAAAACTGTCTTGTGTCAGAAATGCTGTATAGCACAGGGAGCTCAACTCGGTGCACTGCGATGACCTAAATGGGTGGGATGGGCAGGGGAGGGAGGTCCAAGAGGGAGGGGATATATGTATACATATAGCTGATTCACTTTGTTGTACAGTGGAAACTAACACAACACTGTAAAGCATCTATACTCTAACAATAACAAAAAAAGAAATCGATGATTTTATTATTTTTAAATCAAATTGGGAACATCTAATCAGTTCAACTACAATATTTATTTCTTACCCAAGAAATATTCTTTGGGTACATTCTCTTTGGTCACTAGGTTGTAAATGGTGACTATTTCCCCATGGCTTAACAAACAATATGATTTATTTTTCTACACTGGAAAACTAGAATTTAGGAAGGTCAAGGAACTTGCTGAGCAAGTGGAGATATGAATTGGTGACCAGCAGTATTGAAGACAGCTCTCTATCCCACTATTATTCATGCTGAGACCCTAGGTTCTTACTTAATTTTTACAAATATATGAAGCATCTTTATCCCTGGTACAAGTTTATGAGGAATGCACAACCTATTTTCCAGGGGCCTCGGTTGATGAGAGAGAAGGTAACAAGCATCCACCCTCCTCCTTGCTCCCTCATTGTCTTCTCTTCTTTTTCAGCATCCATCCCTCTCAGTGTGGGCCCTCCCAGTCCATTCCTGAATCCCTTTCTTTGAATCTCCTCTCAAATCTCACTCGTCCAGTCCCATTTCAAATTCCAACGTTGACTTTTGTCTTGCCCGATTCTTTTATCTCCCCAGAGGATCATGCGTGTCCTCCCCAAAACTCATTCCCCATCCATGGGGATGCCTCGTCTCCCTTCTGTGTGTATGAGAGGCACGGTGGCAGGCTGGAGCCCTTCTATAGACCCAAAGCAAATGCCTAGCTGGCTTTGAAAACACTGGTGATTTAAAGGTGAGTAAAGCTAATCTGGGACCTTCTATACTTAAGTAGCAAAGAGCAGTGATGCCTGGGAGGCCACTTTCAGCTTGTGGTCTTTACTCAGTGAGTGAGTGATAACTTGTTTGGAAGCCAAACGTTTTACTTCCTTAGAAAAGTGCAGGCCAAAGGGCAAGCCCCAGTAAGAGATGATTAGCTGTCAGAGGCTTTTGGCCACATTAAATACTGAAGAGGCTCATAGACCTTCTTGTCACACCCTGCACCCGCTTCCTTTGTTTCAACAGTTTCTCCTGATCTGTTCCTTAAAAATTCATGATAGCTGTAAACTTTAAGACATAACTGGACATTATTTACTTATTTATTATGTGTTGCATCTGTAATATGAAGTTTAAAAAAAGGAGAAACAATTTGTGCAAAATCTTCTCCTTGGAGAACCTGGGACCATTGTGGTCAGACTGTGGGTGCTTTATGACCACATCCAGGAAGATCAGGGTTCTCCTATTACAAAGAGTGATGGGGTACTTCCGTGGCATGTGGCTAGGGAACCAGGGGATACTTCATGGGAAGTGATTCAGCTCTTCCTGCCTTGCCTAGAAGTCCTGATTGAATGGAACTCAGTGAAGGCAGTCATGAATGAATGGGGTCAGGAGGAGTTCTGGGGACAGCCTGGTTGCCCCTCTTTCTTACGGCAGGAAATGTTTATCGCTATACCTGAAGTTGCTGTTACTTGCAACCTGGAAAATCTTCTATTATCTTTTACCATTACCAATCTGGTCACAGATACAAGGGTTGTGACTTAATAACTACAAGCCAAGGGTTTTTGAATTAGTCGCGAGAGGGTATGCTGGACCTTATTGCTAACAATATTTTGTGAATATTTTTTCCATTGAGAATTGATGTTGTCTTTATTCTACCATGAAATAATAATATAAACAGTGAAAAATAATAATAATACCTTATGTTTGTATACGTGTTTTGCTTTTTCATAGCATTTCCGCATCCGTTCATTCTATAATAATGGTACCTACCTCAGAATATGGTTGTGAAGATTAAATGAGTTGATATTAGAAAAGCTCTGTGGTGCCATCCTGTGATGCCATTTGTATGACATTCTTGAGAAGACAAACTGTAGGTCTAGAAAACGTATGGTTGTCAGGGCCTGGGAATTGGGGGTGGGGGCTTGTCTTACAGAGGCATGAGGGAATTTGGGGGGAGGTGGTGACAATGTTCTAAGTCTTGATTGTGGTGGCAGTTAAATGACTGTGTTTGCCAAAACTCAGAACAATACACTAAAAAAGGTGAATTTTACTATATGTAATAAAGCTCTTAGCATAACACCTGGTACACAATAAAAGTGTAAAATATATTAGCTGTTGTTGTTATGCTAAGTATTTGATTCTCTAGTAATCCTCTGGGGTAAGTCAGGCATGTTCTTTTATCTCAGTTTAAGAGATGAGGAATCCCCAGGCCCAGAGACAATGTGACCTACCCAAGACCACACAGCTTAGATGTGGTAGCATCTACACCAGGACCCATATCTCCAAACCAAACACATTCTGTCTCAAGTCTGACATGGAGTCAGACCCAGGGCTAGGAAAGGCTCTCTGCATTTGTTTGCTCAGTCTGCCATAACAAAATACCATAGACTGGGTGGCTAAAACAAGACATTTATTTTCTCACAGTTCTAGAGGCTAGAAATCCAAGACCAAGGTTCCAGACAGTTCAGTTTCTGGTGAGAGGTCTCTTCCTGGCTTACAGATGACTGTGTGTAGCTTGTGTGTGTGCAGAGAGTGCGTGAACTTCTGGTGTCTCCTTTTACAAGGACACTAATCCTATTGGTTGGGGGCTCCACCCTATGACCTCATTTAACCTTAATTACTTCCTCAGAGACCCCATTTTTAAATGCAGCCACACTGGGGGTTAGGGTTAGATCTGAGTTTTGGGGGAACACAAACATTCAGGCCACAACACTCTCCTTGTCAATGCTTCCCCTTCTGATTCTAGCACACTCCAAGGAGGGGCAAGAACAGCTTCAAATACTAGGAGCTGTGCAATTCTGGTCCATAATTCAGATCTGTAGTCGTCTCTCAGCATTTTTATGGCCCCAAGTTAAGGCTCAATGCCACTGCTCTTTTCCCAGCTTGGGTTACTCTTGACAGTTTCCCTGTTATCAACTGATTCCAGAGCTTAGCAGATGCTGTTGTTCCACAGCAGCCCCCAGATTCAGCTTATTTCCAAGGCAAACCTTAGGGCAATCTTGGTCCTCACCCTGTCCCCCCACTCCACCCCAACCGCCCTGGGGGTAGCTAAGGGAGAGTGAGCAGACCCTGCAACTCCCCGGTCATGCATTGATAAAGGCAGAAGGGCTTCCTGGACTCCGTGTCACCTCAAGTGATAGCCCTCATGGGCCCTATTGTCCCCTGCTTGTGCACTATATACACTTTCAAGAGCCAAGAGCCCCAGTCTTAGAAGTGATTATAGTTTCACCTTATTTCACATTTGCTCTAATCAGGAGCAAAAAGCCTTCTCTCACTACAGCTTAAAACTGCAATCACACCCATGTTTAAGAATCACATTGAGATCTAGAAACGAGGATGCTTCATTTTAACAATACAGAGAAATTAAACAGTGACAACATCCCCCTTCCTCTGACTGCCTCCCCCCTCCTCGCCCCACTAACTCTTATCCATTTTGATGGGGAGTTTCCCAAGTGGCTCACTGGGAAGATGAAGCCTTTGGAGAGAACGAAGACAGCATGCAGGCTGCCGTGTGGTCACTGTACTACTACATCACTCAGCAATGGGAACCTGTACATTCCAACGATCCACATCGCATCAAGCTGTCATTATTTTAATGTTCAATATTACTGTGCTTTTTATGGCCTCCTGAGCATTATGGTTTTTAACGCAGGAGATCATCTGACTCTTTAGTACTTGAGACCAAAGCATCGTATCCTTTTATAGTGAAAGGCCAACAGAGACTGACACGTGATGAGCAAAGACAACCAGGAAAGCAGGAGCTGTATAGATTCATGTCACTGTCTATGTTAAGGTGATCGCATTATGTTGGTTTAGTACCAAAATTCCAATGTGAAATTGTTTCTATGGCAATAACTCAGAAAGGCTGGTATTCCAGCTAGCTTTAAGTAAAGGAAGAAATCAGTGATTTTCCAACAGAGTAGGGGGAAAAAGCTTCTCTGTACTAGCAACAGCAATCTCCATACCAGCTGTAATTACCGTGATTCTTGCTGCTCTCAAGGCATCATGTCTAATACGTGGACAGATCAGGTTTCTGGTTGGACAGCGCATATCTGTGCCACCATTAACCCCAGCTTGTTAGTTAACACTGAGGACCCGCTAGAATGTAATTCCACCATTAACCTGAGATGAGAACTTAATACGCCAGAGCCAGTTAAAAATGAATAAGTTGTCTTTCTTCCCAGTTCATTCTGATACAGAAACTGATGTCTGTGTCCTTGTGAGTGTAACATTAATGGGAAAGTTGCTTTCTCCAGGGAGTTCTGAATGCCTACCTGGCATCATTATGGTCCTTCTGTTATGTCTGTGATACATGGAATGCATAGAGATTGTGACCTTGGTTATAAAAGACACTGTGATTTCTTATGATGATTGTGAGAGCTAAGAAATCATGTAATACAAGTAACTCTCAATTACTGAGCTCTTACGCTGTGTGAGAGGTTGTGTGCTAAAGACATCACTTACACTTAAAACTCCTTTTTTCATACCTCTCCCGACATAACCACAGATAAAATATACCCATAGAAAGTCCACATATTATAAGAGGCAGTTATTTTGTGATTGTGAAACTGGAACTCAGTTTCTGACCAGCAGCTTTCCTCTGCAGGGTGGACAGAAAAGAGTTACTAACAGTGGCTGCTCAGTGTTATGTGAAACCAGTGTGCTGGCGCTGGGGGCCTCTCAAACCATTCCACCAAAGCACCCACAACTGCAGAAAGAAGTAAAAGACCAGGGGAGTGGGGAGGAATTGGGACCATGTCTATAGGCCTAGACCAAGGTGCCTATGGCAGGCATGGAATTTCTTTAAAGTCTTGTATTTCATCTTTAACATCTGATATAATTGTGGCATTCGATTCCACAGTGCGATATGAAAAGTCATGATTTTTCCCCAAATCATTTATTAAAAGTGATGCTTTAGAAACTTGGGCCATGTTGATTTTGTGGCTTCATGAGTCTCTGGTCTGGATGCACCAACTTGTGTCCAAAGTCTACCCAGATTCCTATTTGAGAGGCACTGGTGGCAGAAAGTAAAAGGGTTTTGGAGTCAACAGACCTGGTTTCCTATTCTAGCTCGGCCACTCACTAAGTGAGTGTAAATAAATTACTTCATATCTTAGTGTCTTTCATTGTATATAAATAGGAATAAAACCTTATAAGCCTAAATCAAGCCTATATCCTTCCTCAACAGGCTAAGTTCTAGAAACAGTGGTAAACAGCCCAATGGCCAGAACTAAGCAGAAAGAAATATACAGGCAATCGCCTTGGGATAACAGCAACAAGCTCCTGCACAGTCCTGAGGGGCCCTTTTCCCACTGCGGTCCATGTAGATGCTCCCTCCTTTTGCCCAACATGGTGTCCTGCATCAGAAGCCCGGGGGTCTACTCCGGTGCTTACCAGACTCTCCATGTGACTTTGGCAATGTCATTACCTCCCTCTAAGCCATAGGTTTTTCACGTATAGAATGGAGACCATGTCATTATCTGTGAGGCTCAAGTGAGGTAGCTGAGATAAAATATGGCTTACATGGTAACACCCAATCCACGTGGCTTTATGTTAGGACATTTCAACCCATTTGCATTTAGTGCTACGTGCACGGTGGGGAAACAACGTTGGATGGGGTTAAGTCCTTGCCCTCGGGAGCTTGTTCTACAACCATAACGCAAGGTGGGGAATTGATGCCATAGTGGAAATGTGACCATCTGCTGGGGCTCATGATACTGGCACAGTTTGGCCCATTCCTTAATCTAGTGATGCTTTCAGCCCCCTTCCACTAAGAAGTTGATATCAGGATGCCTGAACATTTGCCACCGTGTCCAGAGGGTCGCAGGAAAGGAGACTATTGGGAAAGAGCTGGAGAGAAAGCTGTCAAAGAAGATCAAGGTCCTGATTCCCCACTGAAGTTCCCTGAGAAGAAGGAGTTGGCCACACTGCCCCAAAGAGGCTGCAATGGCTGGGGTGTGTTTAGCTTTGTGGCTAATGTTCAACATCCAGATACCACGTACTGCAGGCACAACCAAGAACTTTACACATGCTATCCCGCTGAGCTGCAGTGAACCACAAGCTGAGCCAATGCAGGGATGCAGAGGAAACAACACTTAAGGATCACTGTCAGCTTCATGGGACAGAGACAGTGGCTTAACCATGGAGCGGAGGAAGGGGTCCCTTTTCTCCCTTACTAGAAGTCCTGAAGCATGCAGTCAAGGGCTGGTGGGACTCTAAGAAGTCCTTCTGAGGACATCCTTCAAAAGACAACTCTGTTTACTTCTTTCCACCCTTATTTTGATCTCCTGGTTGGGTCGTTTCCCTCCCTCGGCCACTGTGACAGCCTCCTAACTGGTCTATCATTTCCCTTCTCACCTTTTTCCAAACCACTGTCCTTACAATAGCAAGAGCAATTGTCTTAAAATAATTAATTGTATCAAATCTTTTGTTTTTCTGCTATAAACTCTCCAATGACTTCCCATTGCCTTTAGGATAAAATTAAAAGTCACTGGAATGGCTGATAGCACCCTGGTTGATCTCAGGGCTTCCTTCCGCAGTCTCCTCTTTCCCCCTTTCCTTGCAGTAACCCATCCATCCGGGTCTTAAACGTCCTTGGCGCTTTCTCACCGCTGGTTCTTCACACGTGCAGCTCCTCAGGTTTTACCTGGTTAACTTCTACTTGTCTACCAGGAATAAACTTCAATACCATATGCTTAGCCATCAAAAGCAAGTTAGACTCTCAGGTAGCACTGCTTACCTTCCCCTCACAGCACCAATCAGTAGCAATGATGTGCTTATTTGTGTGCTTACATGCTTGCTCTCTTCCTCTGCCTCTGACTACAAACTTCATGAAGGAAGCCCTAGCCAGTGCTTGGAGGCCCAACAGGTATCTGTCAAATAAAACAGTTGCATCTGGTTGCCCGGGAGCATGGTCTTGGTGGATAGACAATACATTATAAAATAAATACGGAAGAAGAAGGGGCTAAAGCCCCAAAGGCAGCTTCCTGTCAGCCTTCCTCGGGGCTGTCAGCACAGAGCCCTTGGAGCCGGGAGGGGTGCCGGGGCGGGGAAAGGAAAAGACGGACAGTAGCCAATTTGCTTTAGAGAGCAACACCCGTTTCTAATTTAAACTGTAAATAAGGAATGGAAACAGACGTGTGCTGTACACAGAGTAATGAACATATGGGATCAGTTACCAAGAAAAGCCGTGGAAGCTGAAGATTACTGAGCTGAGGTGACACCTTGGAGGAGGAGAGGGTGAGGGCGTGGGGAGGGCGGAGTCAGAGAGGAAAGGCTGGGCGTCCTGTCCTGGGGGTTCCCGTCCCTTTGCTCGTCCTGTCCTGTGGTGCGTCCTGTTGTTCGTCCCGACTTCCTTTGATGAAGCCATCCCACTTACAGCGCCCCCGTGTGGTCTCATCAGAAACTGCCCAAGGGAGGGGCTTGAGGGCTGTGCGGGGCGCGCAGATGCGTGGAGGTGGGAGAGGCCGGTCCTGAAGGCGCCTTGGATGGCACCGCCGATGCTTAGTCTCCATGGCTGGAGACGTAAAGGGGGCAGATAGAGATTCACGAGAGGAGGTCTGAAGCCCCCAAACCTCCACTCAGCATCACCCCGCCTCCTGTATCAGCTACCCTCTGACTCTCACCTCCACCATCGCTCCACAGCCTTAAATCCTGAGCAGAGTGCTTGGAGTAGCCAAAGTCTGGAGAAGTTCAGCTAAAAGCCAAACCCCCAGCTTCAAAGGACTACCCATTGCCATCTCAGAAGATGATATTTTAAAAAGCTGTTATAACATGTTTTGGATTCTCAAACCCTCATTGCACAGGGTAAAGGTTGATCTTTTTCAGCACTGAGTTGACAATCATTTGTTTGTTTTGGTATCATTCACTCATTCAGCAAAAACTTACTGAGCTACCTGGGCTGGGTGCTGAGCAACGTCGTGGGCACTGGGGTGTGGACGTGCATCCGCTCCATGTTCTCATGAAGCTCTCATTTTAGTGAGGGGCGCAGACCACACATCAGTAAACGGATATCTGTGCTTGATAATGCCAGGAGGTGAGAAATACTGTGAGGAAAAGGAGGTAAAGAGATGGAAAGGTGAGAGGGGCAGCGATATTTTAGATGGGTAGGTCAGCACAGGCTTTTCTAAGCAGATGAAATCTAAGCAGAGATCTGAATAAAGAGAAAGAACAAGACGTGCAAACATCAGGAAGAAGGGCATTTCAGGCATTGTGGTCAGCAGGTGCACAGGCCCTGAGGTAGGAACAATCTTGATGTGTTTGGACAGTAAGGGGACCAGTGTGGCTGCAGTGACTGTAGCCAGGTGGGGACAGGTAGGACAGGGGGTGGAATGTTACTGGGGCCATCATTGGTGGGGTTTTATGTAATGGCACAGCTGCACTGGGTGTGTGTGTGTCTATAGCTGTGTATCTGTATCTATATGTTTGTCTTAAGTTCGATATCTAAATAATATGCTGTGTCCGGATAGTATTTTAAGGCAAGCTACTTAATATTGTTTTAAAGCAAATAATTAGGTCACATAATCTGTGACCTAACCATTATTACCATTTTCTAAGTAGAAAAATTATGACATAGAAACCCAAGGCCACAATCAGAATCAGGGTCTGAGGTGACAATGCAAGACCCCAAATCCACGAGTCTTGCCTCTTTCTCTTTGATTTTTGCCCCTTATTTTGTACCACTTCCCCAAATCCACCTGGTGCATGACCAGCCATGCAAACCAGCTAAAGCAATTATCAGCCACATTCTCTGAGTCCTGTTCAGGAGGAAATCCCTTCTTCCCTGATCCAGACAAGTCAACAATGACATCATTGCATGCAGCAATAACCAATGCTTTTTTTTTGTAGGAAGTGATGGATTTAGGAAGCAAAGTGAGTCTGACTGTGTGGGTCCCCCACCCTTTCTTTCAGTGGAACGAGGAATGAGCAGGAGAGGGATCCTACTACTTCTAGCCCCTTAAGAAGCACAGATGCATTCCTGAGTTTCTCAGAACGATGAGTTATAGCCCCCTTGGTGTTTAGCTTTAGGATTTATGCTAATGGTCCCAGCATACTTCTCTCTGTCAGCAGAGACGTAGGAAGCTCCCTCCACATTACCTTGTTTTTCCTGATTATTCCCCCAATATTCCAACAGTTAAACGATCATATCACTGCTGAGGTCCTTTGCCCTTTGACTCCTAAAACACTTTGAGTTTCCTTTGAGGAAGAAAGCTGCCCTTGTGTTAGCCCAGGGGAGAAGAGAAAAGATTCCATAGCCTTGGAGTCTTTAATGCTGGTCTGTTAGTGTCCTTCCTTTGTGTATCTTCCTTCCTGCCTCTCAACCTCTTAGTCAAACCCTATGGCATTTTTTATTCCTGCAAATTCCCTCCCAAGGTCACTATCACTGGCAATAATATTTTGTTTATACCAAATCATCCATTTAGGTACAGATCATTGGCATTTAGGATACTATATTTACTGGTTAATATCTACTCGACTTCATTTACGGAAATAGCTTGCATGAAACACATAAAGGTCTTCAAGCACTACCATCTACTCTGTGAACACAGACTCTGGGATAACAATTCTCTTCAGCCCTGAATTTATCTTCAGAGATGAAGACAAGAACACTCCAGAGAAGGGCAAGGTTTATACAGAACAAACAAGCTACTGCAAATTAACTGAACACTGTAGGAAAAGGCAGAAATGATTCCCAACTTAAGAACACTGAACTTTAAAACAATCTGTCCCCCTTCCCAACGGTGGTGTGTCTTCTGCTTACCTAAAGGTTAAATGTCCTCAAATTTCTTCCCCCTTTTGAATCCCTGTCCGTCCCTCCGTCTTCCCTTTCCCCCTAAACAGCACCACTATACCCACCGACCACCACTATTTTTGTTCAAAGCTAAACACCTAGGAGTCACCATTGATTCTCCCTCATCTGCCATATCCAAGTCATCATCAGGTTCTTTCAGCTTGACCTGTAGAGCATGCCCTGAATGTGCCCACTTTCTCATTTCCACTGTTACCGCTTAATCCAAGCCATCATGTGCATGTACCCGGACTGTCGCAGTAGTCTCCTCCAAGCTCTTCTAGCCCTACTCTCCAAGTGATGTCCCTACTCGGAGGGCAACTGACCCGAATTCCTCTTATCCTAGCCTGGCCTGATGTTGAGGGCATCCTTTGAAGACAACCTTACCCTGCTCCCAGAAACTCCTTCCTGGTCTTGGTGCCTGCCACCTCTGCCCCATAGAACGACTCACTGAAAGACCTCTCGCTTCGCCCTGGAGTCATATTTTAACCTTTGCCCATCACCATAACCAGATTTGAATAAAACTGAATCCTGGAGCAGTCAAATGACACAAAGTATATGCTCAGTGGTTAGTTCTTTAAGAGCTGTACTTAGTAAAACTTTCGAAGATAGGAATGTTTATTTTTTGAGGAATTTGTGAAAGGCTTTTTATCCATTTGCTAAACACGTTAATGGTCACTTCATCGCCTCTCTAAATTAAATCACTAAAGCTGCACCATTATTTTAAAGTGGGAAAAGTAGTTACCCCTAGAAGGAAAAATTAGGTTCAGCAGAAAAGGAACCCAAAGTGATCTTTATAAAGTAGAACACCGTGGAGAGACAACGGCAACTAATAGCATCTGGGAAGCCCCGCACACCCACACATCTGAGGCTCACACCAGCCGTGAACCGCAAGCCTCACGGGTCAGGCTCTTAATGATCTCTGCTAATGAAAAGTCAGCCAATCAGAACTGGTCTCATTCTGAGAGTTATCCTCTTGGGGTCTCCAGAAATTATGACCAGGCTTGCTTTGCATTTATATCACCCACAGTCCTGGTCAGGAAAACTAGGAGCTGGGCAATGGGGGGTAGGAGTTTATTCAGCTGGAGGGAAGCAGGCTAAGGTGTAACCAAACATCATCTTCAAGTGAGGAAGCAGGATCATCAGGCGAATAATGCCTGCCTGCTCGTCCCCAAGGGCAGGTCAAGTAAAGGTGAGGGTGGACTTAGCACAAGCATCTCATGTTTGACATAATCAACTTTTTGACATGAATACCAATAGGTCATTAACTGCTTGAATGCTCGGATGAGGGCAGCTGTGAAGTCCCCCTCTGATGTCCCGTATTGAGATACTCAGTGGGGCTTTCCCAGTTGTCCCCTGATTTAAAAATTCCAGCCTTTAGCTGAGGGAGAAGGAGCTCTGGGTATCCCATATTCTAGAGAAAGTCTCTATATCAGTCAGGATCCAGCATCTGAAAGCTGGACTGGACTCCTGCCCCATAATAGAAAAAGCCCTTCAGTAACCACCCCCCACCCTAGATTCCCCCCATCTCTCAGTCTGTGTGGGGAGAGAACTGGGGAGGGGAGTGAGCAAGAGTAATGGGGCCACTGGTCTGGGAGCCACTGGTGGAATGTTCCTGAACAGAGGTCATTTCCTTCCCTTCTCCTTCTCTCTGCACCAGCCCATCCTCAACCTGAAATCCAGTAGAAGACTTCAAGAGAATTCCTCATGAAGACTGGGGTGCCTTAAGAAGGGGAGACTGGGACCTGATTTTGCATTTGGACTTCTGTGTAGGCGGCAGACGGTGTGCCCTGCGAAGGAAAAGGGAAGAGGGTGGAGAAAGATGGGGGAGCTGACCATGGGTGGCAGAAGAGCCTGCTCTCCCATAGTTTGGAAGGACAGAAGTGTGTGAGATTATCATGAATGAGTGAACACTGTTTGAGTCTTCCTGTCTGTACCTGCAGAGAAACAATAATGAATAAGAAGATCACAACTGAGAATAAAGAGATGTTTGCTGTTTATCCTCAGGCCCTCCTCCCAGCTCCTAACCTTATGGGAACTAGAGACAGACAATGAAAAGGGAGACTTCCAACCAGTGATGCCAGAGGAGAAGATTTGCATCTGATAGAAGAATGAAGTTGTAAACTGGATACGACTGGTTTCATAACTGAAAGTGAACAAAAAATCTTAGAATCTATCCAAGATGCTCTTAAGTGGTAGGAAATATTGGCTTCAAAGTGCTGCAATGCATACCATTCCACACCTACTAGATTGATGAGAATCCAAAACACTGACAACACCAAATGCTGATGAGGATGTGGAGCAACAGGAACTCTCATTCATTGCTGGTGGGAATGGAAAATTCAGCTATTTGGGAAGACAGTTTGGCAGCTTCTGACAAAACTAACATATTCTTGTCACATAATCCAGCCATTATGCTTCTTGGTATTTACCTCAAATTAGTTGAAAACTTATCTCCACACAAACACCTGCACATGGATGTTAACAGCAGCTTTATTCATAATTGCCCGAACTTGGAAGAAACCAAGATGTCCTTCAGTAGGTGAATGGATAAATGGTAGTATATCCAGACTGGAATACTATGCAGCACTAAAAAGTAGTAAGCCATCAAGCCATGAAAAGACAGGAATCTTAAACGCACACTACTAAGTGAAAGAAGCCAATCTGAAAATGTTACAGGGTGTATGATTTCAACCATGGGACATTCTGGAAAAGGCAAAACTATGGACACAGTAAAGAGATCAGTGGCTGACAGGGGCTAGCAGGAGGGAGGGTTGAATAGGTGGAGCACAGAGGATATTTAGGGCAGTAAAACTATTCTGTATGATACTATAATGGTGGTTACATGTCAGTATAAATTCATCAAAACCCATAGAATATACAGCACCAAGTGTGAACTGTTATTGAAACTATGGACTTTGGGTGATAATGATGTGTCAGTTAGGTTCATGATTGTAACAAAGGTACACTCTGGTAGGAGAGCTGATAGTAGAGGCGGCTGTGCCTGTGTGGGGTTAGGGGGTGTATGGGAACTCTACTTTCTGCTCAATTGTCTATAAACCTAAAACTACTCTAAAAAAGAAAGCATACTTTTTTTTTTTTAAAAAGTGTTACAGTGAGGAGGCTGTGGCAGTGACTGAGGGAGGCTCTGTTGCTCACTTAGCACCCATGCCGTCTACAATTTGTGGAGAAGAGGTTGCCAGCCCGCCTGGTTCTCACTGTGATCTGCTGTCGTTCACTGGGCTGTGAAGGCTGTCCCACAGGGACTGAGAACCCAAGCAGTGAACACAGAAGCGTGGCTGGAGGAAAGCAACAGAGAACACAGCAGGGTGGAAGCTGGCATGGAGCCATCCACTCGCCCAGCCCCGGTGCAGAAGTCGATGTGGCTGGAAGCCCACCCTCAACAGGAAGCGGGAAGCTGAGCTGCTCAGGAATCTCTGAAATGGGCGTGCAATGAGGGTTGGGGAAAGAGGTCACGAGAATTTGGGGCAGGACCATTCTTACCAAGATGAAGTTAAGTTTCCTGTGGAAGGTACACACTGTTTCCCCCACATATAACTTGGAGCAAAAAACACTTTTTTGTTTAATTTTGAGAACTTGATAGCTAAACTTGCTAAAGACAATTACAAGGATGCTGGGCATATCAGTAGAGCAACGATGCTGAGCTGGCGTAAAATTAAGATGAGGAAGAACTGAAGGATATTAGTGAGAAGCATCTTTAATTGTAATGATTTATGCCTTAACGACCTAATATGTTGTTAGTGCCATAGCGAAAGATACTAGAATATGATTTTCATCATGATACTTCTCTTTTAAGGATATTGGAGTCTTAACAGACAGTAAAAAATGAGCTTTCATAGCTTACTGATGGGGAGGAATCTCAACTGAGAACAGTGAATGTCTTATGACTGTTCTTAAAAGCTTCGCCTGGCTTGGGCAGTCATAAAAGGGAAAACTTCCATATCGGGTGACCGAAGGGTGTTCAGTGGGAGAGGGATAAGAAATGGCTAGGGCTTCCCTGTTGGCGCAGTGGTTAAGAATCTGCCTGCCAATGCAGGGGACATGGGTTCCAGCCCTGGTCAGGGAAGATCCCACATGCCGTGGAGCAGCTAAGCCTGTGCGCCACAACTACTGAGCCTGAGCTCTAGAGCCTGCGAGCCACAACTACTGAGCCCGCAAGCCACAACTGCTGAAGCCCGCTTGCCTAGAGCCCGTGCTCCGCAACAAGAGAAGCCACTGCAATGAGAAGCCCACGCACCGCAACGAAGAGTAGCCCCTGCTCACCGCAACTAGAGAAAGCCAGCACACAGCAACGAAGACAAAACGCAGCCAAAAATAATAAATAAATAAAATAAATAAATGTATATTAAAAAAAAGACAAATGGCTAAAATGAGCTGGCTGTGTATTCATAGGAATAAGTGACATATGAATAAGTGACCGGGTTCTCGTATGTGAACCAAAGGGGGGTGGGGCCCAGGAGGCATTCGAGAAAAATTGTTTGAAAAATGGACCAAGAACCCCCAAGGACAGAGGACAACAGGGAAGAGTTTCCCTGGCTGAGAGAAAGGAAAAACTGCTCTGGGGGTTCAAAAAAAGAGACTGACAAACCTCAACTACAGATGAGGGTCCATTTGGGGCAAACTTTCACACCCTGGGGCTTCACTAAAATGAAGATCTGAGTCTGGACTGCAGAACCACATCAGGGGTGACACTGTATCATGTATAAATGAGGTCCTTCCTGTAGCAAATTCCTTTTCTTTCCTGAATGAATTCACCTTATATCAAATGCTAAGAAATGAAAATGGTAGCAGGAAGGAGAGTTTCTCCATGAAGCAGAGCCTTGGGCTAAGGCTTATCTGCTCCTACTTTCTCAGGGAGTTCAATGCCAGGGAAGCAAGAGTGAGGGGTAAGGAGAGTGAGGCGAGGAAGGAGGCAGAGGCGGTAGGAAGAGTTAGCGAGCTAGCCCTTATGTGGGGTCCATGTGACTGACTGCTTGCCCACAGGCTTCTGGGAGGCTACAGGGAATACTGGGTCTCAAGAGAGTCTGAGTGAAGGGAAGATCGGGTAATAATTTATCTACAGGCTCCTGTCTCCTATTGCTCAAAAGTTCCAACACTGGGTCTTGACCTCCCTGCACTTCCATGTTAAGCTTGCATTGGCATCGGAGTGAGTCCAACAGAGTCTGATATCTCAGCATCAATAGAGAGACACCGGGCCATGAGGTGAGAGGTACGTAATGTGGGCAAGACGCAAGGTGCTGTGCAGTCCACTGGGGAACCTGCACAGGGCTGGTCATCGCAACAGGAGCTGGAGCAGAACAAAGTGGTCAATGGTCCCAAAGACAGGCAAAGCCAAGAGGATCTGAAACAGTGCATGAGAGGTATCTGCTACAGGAAGGGTGCTAGGCAATAAGACCCCACTATCTCTTTCCTCTGCCATTCCACATGGCTGGACCCACCTTTCCCCACCCAGGTTTACAGACCCATCATTGCTTAAGCAGCCTCAGCTTACCCCAACCCCTTCCTAAATTTTCTTTGCTGAATACAAAATCGGCCTCCATGTCAGGCTGACTTGGCAACCCTCCCACCTTATGCCTGGATTCATTCTTGTTCTCCTGCCCCAAGGGGTGGCAAGTGTCTGTGCTGGTCACCACATACTCCCAGCTCCCAGCTCAAAGCTTGCAGTGCTGGAGTTTTTCCAGGCAGGCTCTTTCCTGGTACAGGGATTCGGCTTGATCTCATTCTAGTTACCACTCCGGTAACCTTACCTGTCCCTCAGGCTCCCAGGGATACCTGGATCTGTGCCTCTAAACACAAGCTCAGTGACTATCCCTGTCCCCCAAGACAGATTCCTTAAAACCAGTTCCGGCTTGACAGATCTTTGAGGTATCTGTGCATAAGACTCCTCATTTCTGGGCCCATCTGTTTCGAGGGACACTCAGCTTCTTCTTGACCCCTAGCCTCGACTGGAGACTGATTTTAATCTCAGACACAAACTTTGCCCCTGGGCTAATTCCCTACCACTTCTTGGACCTGCCATCATCATTGTGCCCAGGTCTAAATCCCAGCAGCTGCCTGGCCCTACACCTGCCTTGTCTGGCTGCCATGTCACCTCTGTGAATTCTACACTACGGTGACAACAGCTAATCAGGAGTCGATGAAGACTTCATCCTTAGTTGCCTTCTGGCACAGTTCTGGTAAAAAGGTGCACATGCTCACCTCCACGGCCAGGTAGAGACAGGGATGCAGACACATGTTACTTATCACGTGGCTTAATGTGGACAAAGCCCCAGGTGATTCTGCATGTGGGTGAAACTGGGTTCACCAGCCTGGAAACAGCCATGGAGAGGAAGAAGGTCAACTGGGAGAGCACAAGAAAATCAGCCTCTTCCCAGAGCACGTGCTGCAATGCAGCACACATCTGAGGTAAGGGGCAGGCTGTTATCTATCTCTCCATCTCTTTCTCTCTCCATCTCTCTGTACTTCTTCTTCTTCTGACTTTCTTTTAATTTTATTTTTCATGTAATACCACGATACAGATGGCAGATCTGGTACTTAAAGGCCTGCCCAAGGCTAGCAGCTTCCCGGCTGCGGACCTAGAATAGAGCCCTAGCTCTCTGACTCTGAATCCAGGGCCCACTACCCTCCACTGCATGGTGGAGGGTAGTGGGCATGGTGTCCTGGGACACCAATCTGTGTCCTCTCCTGGGAACCACACAGGGAGGGCAGACTCTGAGGCCAAAATGTAGGATCTCTCTCCTCCAGTAAGATGTGATCGGGAGACAGGCAGAGCAAGAAATAGCTCCATTTTTCTACCTGCAAAACTGAGCTTTAAATGACTTGCCTCTGGGCATCTGTGCTCTGTCCACTAGCCCAGAGTCACCTGGGGCAGAATCACTGTCTTGCTCTAGCTTGTCCCTCTGACAAGACGCTTTAAAGCTTCTTTGGTAAGCTTGGTGGAGTAAGAAACCATGAGGGAGGTCATGGTCTTATCACAGCTATGACTTTCATGCTGAGTGCTTAATCACTCACATTAATGGGAAGGGGGTTATATCTTTAGAAATGCTTTTTCCCAAGGTTAATATTTCATGCTAAATCTATTCACTCTTTTGACATTTTTATGACCTGTGTACAGCAGTCTCATATGTTCACAATAATGTTCATATTGAAAGAGTATGATGATCACTTCACAATATAAAAAATACTCTTTGTTAAGTCAATTTTAAGCATCTTGTTATATTTGAGACTTGCATCCAATCAGATATCTTCCTTTTAAAGCTCTGCCTCCTGTATTTTCCCAGGACTGTTAACAATATTGAAAGGCTAAGAAGAGAATGCTGACTTCTCTGGGGATCTCAGGTGTCCATGTGTTTCTTGTCCCCTCTTAAAGGCTAATGACCTTTAGACAAATGAATGTGATCTACTGAGTTAAAAACTTCATGAGTCTGTAATTGTTAGCTTAAATTTGGACCTGATCTCGAGTTTCTGTTTAGTTGGCTAGATAAAGGTGGTATGTTCCAGTGCTGGAAACATCACCAATGCCCATTCCAGGCCATATGCTGGTTCTTTACATACGTTCATTTATTTAATTCTTGCAACAGCCCAGCAAGCTAGGCATTATGATGTCCAATTATCAGAAAAAGAAACAGGGGCTCAGAGAGGCTAAACGATTTGCCCAAGTGTGTGACAGAATCACTCCAGCAACGCCTTGACTTCCAAGGCCAAAATCATCTGGAATTGCTGGAATTCTCATGGTGCCTTGGATTCAGTTCAGAACCTACAGAAGTCATACCTGTTCTTCACTTGGGCATCTGGGATGCCATGGGCCCTGATGGGGCAGAGTGAGACTCAAGAGTCCACCCCAATGCAAAAAAAAAAAAAAAAAAAAAAGCCGGGGATAAGGAGTGATCTTTCCTTAAATTCTGCCAGCTTTGTAATTTTTCGGGGTAGAGGTGGAGAACAGCAACAGTATGTAGTCATCCTTGGACACGCAGTCCAGTGCAGTGTGATTCTTTCTGAAGCCCAGCAGGCTTTCTACAGTAGTTCCTGCTGACAGGGGGCCGGGAGCTGCCTGCATCTCAGTAGGAATCTATGGACTACATTCCCCTTAGGGAAGGCTCTGCAAGGAAAAAAATATATAAAATTTCCAAGACTTTTCTGTTTCTAAGGACTCACGTGGAGTTTATCATTCACTTTGCTATTTTTAAAATGGTCTAAGGCTACGTCTAAGCCCTGAACACAGTGTCGCCTTTTCTCAGGGACAATCCACACCCCGCCCGCCACCCCCGGTTGGAGCATGTTGTATGCATTGCAACTGGGCTGTCTGTACATCCGTCCTTCTGCACGTTAGTGATTCATCTGGGTCTAATTTAGGCCCCAACACACACCGGGCAGGAACCTTCAATCCCATGTTCTCTTCAATGTTCAGCAGATTTTGTTCACTCAACAAATGTTAAATGCCAGTAATAACTAACACTTTCTCTCTCTAAATAAAGCACTATTTTGAGACAGCATATGCATGACCATTCTGATTTAATCTTTTATTTAGAGAACAGGGAAAAAAAAAAAAAAAGCCACACACAGATTTGTCAGCAATGCTTGAGTTTCGAAGTCTGAAACTGGGTCATGGTAACAGGATGGAAGATATGGAATGCTGAAGAGTCTGGAAGCACTGAAATTACCTGGGGATGGGAATAATAAAAAGTGTCTTCTGCAAGACATCTTGAAGGAGACAGGGTGGGAGAATGGAAAGAGCACTGGATGGGGATTTGCTGCTGAGCCAGGGCAGAATTAGCTGGCAGCTTCATCTTTGTGGGACTCGGGGGTCAAATTGGATGATACCTGAGAAAGGTCTGCTCATTCACTTAAATTAGTCATTTGTTGAGCACATATTTATTCAGTGTCTACTCTGTATTCAATATGGGGAAAATATTGGTGAACATGGTCCTACCCCTAACAGAACTTAGAGATATTCATCAAATAATCTCAAAATAGGTGTGAAATTCAAGTGTAAGAAATGTTGTAGAGGAGAGGTACATGATACATAAAAATAGGAGAGAGAGTCAAAATATCTAATAAGCATGGACTAAAGGTAACCTACATAAAGCTTGGTGTCTGAAGGTTCCATGTTGTGTCTGGAGACAACTCTCCAGTGGCTGAAGGAAGTAGACTTGGGGTGGTGGCTATTTACTAACTTGTGCAGAAATATTTCAGATTTTGCAACTAGCGCTCTGGCTGAATACTGGCATTGTCCAATAGCTGCTAAGAGAAGGATTTGCTTTGGGCTGGAAGACTGGTAAGAGGCTTCATATGGGGGTGACATTTGGGCAAAGACATTGAAGAATAAGTAAGAACTAACTAGGGGAAGAGAGGAGGAAAATTATTCTAGGCATAGTGAGTGGAGCACGTTCCAAAGCCCTGTGGCAGAAGGGAACAAAACTTGTTTGAGGAGCTTAAAAAAGTCCAGAAGGACAAGAGTGCAGTAAGCAATGGGAGCCGAATAGGGGATGAGGCAGCAGATGTGGATAAGATCCAGAACTTGTAAGATCTTGAAGGTCAGTGAAAGGATTTCATTTTTTTCCCTCTGAGCAATGGGAAATCATTAAAGATTTTAAGCTGAAAAGGGCATGGCCAGATTTGCATTTTACAAAGAACACTTAAGCTGCTGTGTAGAGCAGGGATGGCACTAGGAGCAGCTGAAAGGCTGCTGTGGTCATCCAGGGGAGAGGTTGGTGGCTCAGACTAGGATATTGGTGATAAGGGTGGAAAAAGTATATAGTTTCTTGTTTGCTAAATTGGTAGATGATGGCCGTCCACTGAGCTAGGAAACACTCAAGTAGGCCTGGGGCCATGCTGGAGTTGGGAGCCAGAGAGAGACTGTTGGAAGGGAAGGCGCTGATCATGTTGCAGTGGAGGGGCCACTGCAGTATCCAAGGGGAAACCTGGGTGCAGGGAAATAGTCCGGACTGGAGGTGTGCATTTGTGAGTCATCTTTGCAGCAGGGGTCACTGATGCCCAGATGGTGCAGGAGAAGCCTAGGGAAGAGCAGTGGGCCGAGGAGGGGGCTTGAGAAATTCTTAAAGTTAATGGCCGGCCCTCTATCTAAGAAAGAGTAACTAGAGTGGACAGGGAAAAATAAAGTGGTCCAGTATCAAGGAAGCCAAGGAGAGAAAAAATTCCAAGAGGGCATAGATGACAATTGTCAAATGGGATGACGATGAAAAGGCCCATCAGCTTGAGCTCCCGAGAGATTTCACTGAAGATTTAGTGAGAGCTGCTATAATTTCTTTTAACTTTTCACTTTGAACTAATTAAAGACTCACAAATAATTGCCAGTATAGCACAGAGAGGTCCCCTGAACCATCATCCAGCTCCCCAGATGTAACATCTCACACAGCTACAACATCAAAACCAGGAAACTGACATTGGCACAATACAATGAATTCAACCACAGACCTTAATCATATTACAGTAAGAGCTGCTCTGATGGAACAATGAGGCCAGTAGTGGGCGGGCCAGGGAGTAAAAGGAAGGAAGAGAGACATGGTACAGAGTAAATATTTATTGTATTCCACTCTGTGCTAAGCATGAGGCCAGACCCTGGGCACAGTGTGGAGCCCTGCGGAAACCTTGACACCCTCACATTCACAGGATCTGGACAAGGAGTCAGGGGAAGAGGAAGCTGAGGGTAAAAATCTACCTGTGGCAGTGGGTGCCAGCGTCAGAGGCCACAGCGGGTCAGGGATCAGGGGCACTAGTGGTGAGTCATTGAGAACAGGCTCTGAACCCCGGCAGTGGCTGGAGAAAGTACACATACAGAGACAGAAGCATCAAGGCTCTTCCTTCAGGACAGATTTTTCTGGGGATTTTGTCAACCCGATGTCTCTCAGATTTTAGAGACTTTTAAGAGCAGGGGACCTTTCTGCAGTGGAGCCCAAAACATTTTACATCTCTTACGTTTTCTACTTGAATTTCAGAGGGAAATTTAGCTAGTGGGTAGGAGTAACACATTCCTAACAAGCCCACTTTATAGATGAATGCACTGGACCCCAAGACACAGGGGAGCTCATGTCGCCCAACCACATAGCAAGGGCCTTCCTAGATCTTGGAATTCAGACTTGATGACATTTCCATTCCATTGCCATAGAGGTCCCTTCTTCCTGCTTTGCCCTGGATCTCAAGAAACAGATTCTACTGAGCTGTATAAGTAGTCATTGCCTCCTATGAAAGTTTGAAGAATTTCTTTTCTCTAATACCACCCAAGTTGGCTACCCCCAGGTATCAAATAGCCAACAGTATCATAGGACATGTTTTATATTTGTCTATTGTTATGGCTGATGGATGGCCAACGGCCAGAAAAATAATTAAGTATATGAAACCGTGAGGATAGATATTACTGCTGCTCCTCATTCCAACTCCTACCCCACTGGGCTCATTCCATGAAGCTGTGTTCTCAAGATGGAAGGAGGCAAAGAAGAGGAAGTCAAAGGAAGAGACACAGGTGGAATGCGGCAGCAAGACCTGGATCCCCATGGGACTGGGGCTGCAGTCAGCCTCATTCAGACAGGTGTGCTGGGAGGTTCCCCTCGCCCGCCTCATTCCATCTCAGCTGCTGGGACTTAAAGAGTGCTGGCTGCTGTGTGAGAGAAGCTGTAACAGGAGGTTCTGGTCCTGCATACTAATTGGCCCATTTTAATGACTTTTCATCCCCTCCCTGCAACTGCAACAATCCCCTCTTCCGAAATCGCCTGCTCCTAGCGGAGGAGGCTGCTACCATGGCAACCAAGCCTTCCAAGGCTGAGAAAACTCACCATAGAGATGTGGGGAGAAAAATTCCACTGTTGGATTTCCAAAGAAGAAGGGCTTAAAGGGAAGGGAGAAGGATAACAAAGATTTGGGAGAGGATGTGACTGGAGTCAGGGAGCTTTCCCGGCTGAGGGCTGTGGGTGCACTATACAAACGTGCATCCAGACACATAAACCCACAGAGATAAGATCAGAGGGGGCCTGGCTCTCTGAGACACCATCTACATACGCTAATGTTCATATCACCTCACCCACGGGGTGCCCAGTACAGAAGAGTGAAGACAGGAACACATCTGCAATGGCCTGTCTCCTTAATAAAATGCTCCCTCCATCCTCTGTAAAATACAGAGAAGTTCGAATGTGCTCTGATCAAAATGTGGACTTTGTCACTGAGAGCTTTTGTTATTGTTTTTGCTGTACTAGAAACTCATATTTGAAACATATTTGAAATTATATCTTCTTTGAGAAGAGAGGAAATATATTCGACATGACGTGTATATTGTTTGCTTGGTGCATTTGTTTGGAGGCAGTCTGCTCCCACCCACCGTGACCCAAGACTTTGTGATGTTGCCGTGGGGAAAGACGCCAGGCCAACAGCATCTGGAGCTTCTTAAATAGGACAAAAAAAGCAACAGACAGAGGTGTTTGGTGATCCCCTCTAATTCTGGGGTCCCCCTTAGCATTGTCTGAAGCTCTATCCTTCCTGAAATATTTTAATTCATTCCCCTCTGTTCCTTCAAGCTCCCCTTCAGATCCCTTTTCTTCCTGTTTCTAAAGCAAGGCAGTGCCTTTTGCGTCATGAACCCGTGGCATCATTTCTGAAACACCCCAGTGTTCAGGAGCTGGCGCACATAATGTCAAAAGGGGTGTTTAGTTCTCAAAACCAAAGCAAACACACACACAAATGTTCTCTCCGGGACCAATGTGGGAGAGAGTTTCTAAAGGCCGACCACAAGCTGATTGTGTTTCTGTCAGCCCCCTTCTCTCAAAGGAACGGGCAAATTCCCCCACGCCTTTCTATGTGCCTGACAACTCCCAGAACCGAGCCAGGGCTGGGAGCTCACTTCAGATCCAAGCCAGAAAAGCCTGAGAGCAGGAGATGGCCTGTGCTTGGAGAATGAAGCACTGGAAACTACACAAAAACAGGAAGCACTTGTTTTTCAGATGGAACAGAGAAAAGCCTTCTTTGGTTGTGTAAGATACACAACAATGTCACATTTACCTTTGTTCCTCTGATGTCATTTTTGACACAAAGACTTTGTGACATGCTTGACTCCCAAGCCCTGGCTTTCAATGTGACATTTGATAAATCTTTCATTTCTTTTCAACAGATACTTATTGAACAAACTCTGCTATATGCCAGAAACACAAAGACAAATATCCGCCTGGCCTCCTTTTAGAGAGTAGTGGAGATGATAGCAATCTCTTACATTTGCAGACTACTTCTAGTTTCCAAAGCACTTCACACACATCATCTAATTTAATTCTGCGGACCAGCCTGCCTGGCAGAGTGTAGATAAAGCCTGGGCTGCCTGAGCAAGGAATGAGAGGCAGGAAACCCTTGACAAAAGATGCCACCCGGGTTGGCGGGTGTTATCCTTGATATTAGCAACTCACTTTGCACCTAGGAAATTTAGGTGCTAAAAGTGCATGTTCTCTGGGTACCAAAGTTCAAGGCTGAGTATGCAGAGCCTCTCGGGAGATTAAGTATGTTATCCTTCAAAGAAATCTTTGAAAGTGAGGACACTTTATTCAGAAGGAAAATAGGCTTTACTCCCAAAGAAAACTGCAAAGAAGATATTTTCAAAGAGATGGCTTAATGAGGTAGAAAGAATACTGAACAAGGAGTTGGGAGGTTGATGGCCTGGTCCTACTCTGTGGCTTTTGGCAAATGAGGAAATTGGGCCAGATTATTTCTAAACTGTAGGTCAAAAATTCTGCATGATTGACCAGACGGGTCTGCCATTTTAAATGTTGTTTAGCAGTTTCTGAAAAAGGTTTGAGCAAATGCAGTTTTAGAAATTATGCAAATATTGTTACTTACATGTGTATTTATATAACTGTCAAGACTGGTCCAATGTCAAGGGCTAAATAGCATTTTCTAGGTCTTATTTTGAGGTCTCCTGTCACATGTACTATAGGAAGGATAAGGATGGGAAGCATAAAGCCTGGAACAAAATAGACATTCCATCAATATTTTCTTCATAAACACATGAAGACACAGATAAGTGAATGAATAAATGAGGGACACATGACCTTAGGGAGAAAAGACCAGAAGTTTGTCCTGACAACAACCTGGAGAATGCAAAAGGATATGGTTCTGAGAAGTGTATCAAAGTATCTTGCACCAAAAACCAAAGCCATGTAACCAGGAAACAACATAGTGCCTTGCAGGGAAGTGGGGTTGGTGGGTACATGTGTACAAGAAGTTTTAGTTTTGATCCTTTAGTCCTACTATTGTTTCCTAAAGGTTATTTTGGTGATTTATTGTTAAGTAGCTGAGTTGCTTGTGTTCTCTGATGCTAGATATTTGTATTTGGAAAACACAACCAACCCCAAGCCAACACAATTCTGTGCAGATCCAAGCATCAGATTTAAGTCCAGAGTCCCAGCTTATAGCAAAGACATTTGTCATTTGATGTCACCTCCTGCCATCAGATAAGTCACTCATGGTCCCTTCTGCTCCTTGGCATTTTGGCTTGTGGGCTGTCACATTGACAGTGCCCCCAAGCTTATGTCCACCCTGTCTGCTGTGTAGGTGCACCCTGAAGGACTTGACACATCTAGACTGTGTCTCCCGGGGAAATGTGCTCATTCTTCTGGATCTTGTCAACTCCCTTCAAAATACTGCACAGGCTTCTTAGTATCGCTCTATGAACCCCCTCCCCCCACAATACACGAGAGCATCTAGCATTTACTTTTTCTGATAAAACCACTTATGGGATTATCATTTTATGCATAAACTTTGTCCTTCCAATAACCTTAAAACGTGTAGAGTGGAAACTGTATTTGGTGCATATCTGTGCCCCCAGAGTGCCCAGTAGGTGTTAAATAAGCATTTGTTGATTGATGGTGATGACAAACTGAAATTTTCATGGTGTAATCACAGTTTGGGCATACAAAAATGGACTTGGGCGGCCATTGAGAATCTGGTCTTAGACATGTCTCTGCATCCCTGAAAATCTGGACTTTCTTTGAGCTGTACCAGGTCCAAGGACATCACCAGCCATATTCAGAACAACACCTGCCAGCTGCAACCTTACAGTCTCAAGGTCTCCCTTTATAATCATGCAATCATTTCGGGCCCCAACCAATCCTTACTTAACAAGCACCGTAACTTCTTGCCAGCTCCAATTATAATTCTTAATAAATAACTCATATAACTAACTATAACTTTGCTGTGTTTGCCTTTATAAGCCTCCCCATTTTGTAGTCTAGTGGAACATAATTCAGGTGCTTCTTAAATCTTGTGTCTCCTGGGCTGTAGTCCTAATAAACCCAAATGAACACCTTTTTATTTCAATCAGGTCTCTGCCTCTAAAATTTTGGTTAACAATGGATAAGAAATACATCATGGTATGCATAATAAATACATTAAGGAAGTAACTGCAGCATTTAAAAAGTGTCAAATTAGAAATTTACAACTTTTAAGCAGAGGCAAATATAGAGCATTAATTATATGTGGACCAGAATTGTAAAAAAAAAATTTTTAAGTACAATAAAAATTCAGAAGTTCCATCATTAAAATTCTTATTGTAAAAATAAATTAAAATTTGTACTTTCTGCATCATAAGTATACTTTAGTAGTGGTAAGTTTAACAATGAAGAAGAAACTATTTACTGGGCATATACCCTGAGAAAACCATAATTCAAAAAGAGTCATGTACAATGTTCATTGCAGCTCTATTTACAATAGCCAGGACATGGAAGCAACCTAAGTGTCCATCGACGGATGAATGGATAAAGAAGATGTGGCACATATATACTATGGAATATTACTCAGCCATAAAAAGAAACGAAACTGAGTTATTTGTAGTGAGGTGGATGGACCTAGAGTCTGTCATACAGAGTGAAGTAAGTCAGAAAGAGAAAAACAAATACCGTATGCTAACACATATATATGGAATCTAAAAAAAAAAAATGGTTATGAAAAACCTAGGGACAGGACAGGAATAAAGATGCAGACGTAGAGAATGGACTTGAAGACACAGGGAGGGGGAAGGGTAAGCTGGGACAAAGTGAGAGAGTGGCATAGACATATACATACTACCAAATGTAAAATAGATAGCTAGTGGGAAGCAGCTGCATAGCACAGGGAGATCAGCTTGGCGCTTTGTGACCACCTAGAGGGGTGGGATAGGGATGGTGGGAGGAAGACACAAGAGGGAGGAGATATGGGGATATATGTATATGTATAGCTGATTCACTTTGTTATAAAGCAGAAACTAACACACCATTGTAAAGCAATTATACTCCAATAAAGATGTTTAAAAAAAAAAAAGAAGAAATTATTTAAAGAGAAAAGCAGGAACAGAATTATCTCCTCACATGCATCATTGCTTAGTTAATGCTTCTGCTCAGAAAAATACTTCAGTTGTTCAATTTGGTGTTACTGATTTTTCATTCTTAATGGTTTGCTACCCTTTGATTCCTCAAAAATCAATCAGGAGCTTTGAATGTTCGTGAGGCTAAGAGAAGGGTTATAAAGAAAAGGAAAAGGAGGGAGTTTAACTGATGGAAGAAAGAAAATTTTATTCTCTGCTTTCTTCAAAGACTGGTGTTCCCCTCTCTGAAGTGAGTAAACAATACTACTTGCATTTTCCTAACTTAAAAAAGAAAACGGGGGTGGGGTTTCTTATCCATGTGTTTTATAAAACTACATCACAATCCATGTGCTGAGTCACCTAAATGTAGTTACCAGATCATTTCTTCTTCCACCCAAATCAGTTATGACCAGATATTGATGACAGCCCAACCCATTTAAAGCTGGGTGCTCAGTTAACATAAATCTGCAATAATGCCCTTTCAGTAGAGTATTAGGCTACAAGGCTGAATTTCCTAACAATTTCCTTTCACCTTGAAATGTAAAATTGGGCCATTTTGGGTCTCAAATTCTCCCTTTTTTAAATCAAAAGATATCAAATCTATGGTCTCATTTACAAGAGAAAGTGTGACTTTTCTCCCTCAGTCTCATCAGAAACAGCCCCAGCTAACTGACTTCACATTTCCTTAGTGAAATCACCTGTGTTTCAAGGCCCACTTATCAGATGACCTCCTCTGATTGAAAGGATACTTTTACAGGGTGTTTAGCTATATCTTAGAATGTCCTGAGTGGGACAGTTAAATTAAAATCACCTTTCTGGACTGAAACACAGTGAGTATGAAAGTGGGTCCCCAATTATGGGCACAGGTCTCTCTCTCCCCCCTCACTCTATCTCTTTTGCTCCTTCTCTTCAATAATTTATTAAATCAGTTCAGCAGATCTAAAGGAATGAAGTCTACCAACAAATGAGATGCATAAATGACCATGAAACTTGTTACTATTGTAAGTGGAAGAAGTTTTGAGGGTGGCAAAACTTTCACCGCCCTTTCAGTGGTGACTGGAGCATTCCTTTTAAAGAATTACTATCAGTCAGTCTGAACTGGGGAGGGCTTGAGAACTTTATCATTTGGCTTGAGGGCTGTTTGTCCAAGGGTAGTCATCTCTGGCCTTCAAATAGCAGCCAGATAAGAACTGTAATTTAACCTATTCTGTGCCTTACTGTCTAGCAGCCACCTTTTCAACTCTGGGGGTGGTTCTACAAAGAACACAGAGCGCATCTCTGTGTAATTAAAGTTCCAGCTGCATGGATCTGCTCACTAGAAATTCAGAGTCCTGGAGACCCGTGTCTCAGAGGCTTCCCCTGTCCCCTCCCACATTCTCTCGTTTCTTCCTTTTTCCCGCCCTTTCTGGCTTTATAATTCATCTCTGAAACTGCGGCAGAAAAACTGCAAAGAAACTAATAGTCTCGCTTCCTAACTAAATTGGGTGCTCCTTGAAGGCACATCCTATTTATTTTAACACAGAGCCTTAATAAATGTTGGGGGAATTAATGGAAGTTCCCTTTTCCCATGATGATGCTGGCAAAAACAATACTTGCATGCAAATGAATCATGCACCTTAAAATCTTCAACAATCTCAAATTGTGCTTAACCCATTCAAGGAGGGTAGATTTTATTCTTCAAGAAGATACCACAATAATATTTATCCATATTTGTAACAAACAATGAACATAAATATTAATTCGCAGGTAGGTATCACTCTTAACAAGTCCATCGCATACTAAAAGGGCAGGCTACTAGCACTTAGCTTTTTGGCAGAGGGATAGTTAAGATCTCTGGCTGTGGATGGAACACTCTGCAGGTTCAAATCCTGGCTTTCAACCTTTGTTGACGGTGTGAATATAGGCCGAGTTTCTTTACCTTTACAGCAGGGCCCAGGATACTCATGGAGTTGTTGGCTGAATTTATGAGTAGCACCTATAAAGTGCTCAGAGAGGTTTGTCCTTAGTAAGGCTCAATAAACTTTAGTCATCAGACAGCTGATCACAGTACTACCCTTTCAAGCAGAGATGCAAATTATGGGGTTTCAGAAAGGGCAACCTCACTTTGTTTCCATCATGGGAAAGGGACATGAAAATAACATCAAGAGATTGATTCATACCTGATTACTAGTTCCCTATGTGCCTGATTTGTCTAAGTAAAAATAATATATTGACAAAGGGTATGGCTCTTTCTACAAACAACCTTGCAAGGACAAATAAGAGATTTTTTTATCTCTTTTTCCTAAAAAGACACAGTCTTGTACTGGTAGCTTAGTCAAAGGCATTTCTATGATAGGAGAACAAAGTCATGCTCACAGCCCATAATAATAGCAGCAACTCTACTGTCCTACTGGTTAACATACTGATACTGTTTCAAGGGTTCATAATGTATGTTCATTCATGTGATCACCATCTGCCAAAGATACAGGAGAGAGAGAATCAAAGTGAAACAGAGAAGGTTAAGAAGCTTTACTTTGGCAATACAATGAATTAGTGGCGACAGTGAGACTGGAACCTCGGTACCTTGACTCTCAACACCAAGCTCTTTTTAGTTTACTACGAAATACTCCCTTATGAACTACAGTTAATTTCTAAAAATTCGAGTACATGCAGTAAACATTTTGTCATACCATGTAGTGGTGGTTCCCAGCAAAAAAGCCTAGACAAGCAGCATCTGCTTTACCTGAGAACTTGGTAGCTGTGTAAATTCTTGGGGCCACCCTAGACCTCCCGAATCAGAAGCTCTGGGGGTGGGGCCCACAGTCTATTTTACCAAGTCCTCTGTGTGATTCTCATGCACACCAAAGTTTGAGAGCCACTCCCCTAGAATAAGGAGGCTAGTAATAACTAAATTATCTCATTTAGTCTTTACAACAGCTCCAAGATATGCAATATCATCATCACAATCTTAGATAGAGGAAACCAAGGCTCTAAAAGAATAGTCAATCTTTCTAACATCATGTGATAAATAAGAGAAAACTGAAGCTCACACCTATGTCTGCCTGACTCCAGAAGTCCAGCTCCTACACCCACTGCCTCATTGCCTCTCAACAAGTATAATTGTCAGAAAGAATTTTACTAGAAAGTATTCAAATCTGTTTATCCATAATTTCTATCCAAACAAGGCTATTCTTTCTCTTCACAAAAGACCTTCCCATTTAAAATGATGGCTATCATGTCCCCCTACTCCCATCATATAACTTAGGGGATGAAGTATTAAAATAATCAGTTGGACAGTGGAGATCTGAGCTTTTCTACAAAATGATCATACAAATACCCAATTCCAGTGGGATCCAGGCTCATAAAGCCTAGGTCACTTTTTATACTACTCCAAATTTGGAATTGAAGAACACTTTTGATCGCTGAGTTCCTCAAACGGTTGGCACTTATTTTCTAAGGGAATAAAAATGTAATTGACTTCCATTTCCATAACTAGAACTAGCTCAAGGATGCAAAGAGAGTTGTTTATAGTCAGGCAAAGACTTAAAATAATGGTGAAGGCCTGAGTTAGCAGAGGAAGCCCCCAATGGAAGTCTTGAAATACTTTTCAGAGAACAACAGGTGCTCTGTGGCTATGTCCTGGAATCTGTTGATGCTGATCTCAGGACAGGGCCTGTGCTTAAGTGGTCGCATATTTCATTTAATGTTGCTTCTCTCTCCATCCGTCTTACCTTGGGGCCATTAAGTTTTCAGGGAGCCATGGGAACAGAACTGAGTATAAACTTAAAGGACAGCAATTTGGTATTAAGATGCTGTCAAAGGGCAAAAGGGTAGTAATTTTTAAGACTAGAATTGGGAACACTTAAGGGGCCTTTTTTTCCTTACCTCATGCATCTGCAAAATGACCTCGCTACCAAGAACTGATTCAGAAGGGTCAGAATAATAGTAAGTGCCCTTTCCCACCTCCCTATCCTTGCTTTGCCCAACAAAAGTTGGGTGGGGAAAGAATGAGACAGAAGAAAGAATCCACCACAGCTCTGAGAAAGAAAATCTATACCATCTCCTTAACTGCATGTTGTCCGTCCCCTTTGACAAATAATCATGCATCATTATATTTTGTTTACAAATCTTTGTGAAATGGAGATTAACTGAGGATATGTGCTATCTTTGAAATTATTTTTAAGTCAAAGCATATAAATTACTTCCTTTAAATCTAATGGTCATATGAATATCAAACAGTAGCTATGCCATGTACTGGAGATGTGTTACCCTACATTTTTATATTCTGTGGCATGTGCACGAAAGTGTAATTTTATCATTAGCACATTGGTTTGTAGGTAAGAAGTAAAATAGGTAGAGAGCTTGGGACAAAGAGAATAAGGTGGATCTGCGAAAAGCATAGGATTTTTGTGAGGATAGTGTTAGCATGTAAAGGGAGAGGCACTTGGCTACCATGTGGATTTAGAGTAAATGCCTCCTTTAATATAATCTAAGGTTAAGGTCCTGCTGAGAAAGAATCCTGATCAATTGCACTTTGCTAGTCCTCAGTCAGTAAGAGCCACCCAGGGAAACTGTGTCTCTCTTCGCAGTGTGGCCATGAGTGGGTTTTCCTAAAAGCCACCTTGGCTAAAGGCCACCAAACTCTGCTCCCTTTCCTAAACCTCTAATACTGATATCTGATATTAAAACTTTGTACCATGGAGGTGTATAATTCATAATTCAACCCAATCAAAAGGAAAAGTGTTATTGCATGGAAGCACTGAGAAAATGCAAAACATTCTTAAGTACATTTAGAATGTATATTAGGAATGTACATTTACATTTGCATTAATCAGAATGTTTACCCAGTAACAAAGGCACTGGATAGAAATTCAGAAATTAAATCTCTTGGTTAGTTATGCCACATGATGCCAATCCATCAACTGGATTGTTATTCCTCTTGCCCACTGAGTTAGCTGATTCCTTGACTAAGCCAATTTAATTCTGGCTGCATAGATTCCTCTTCAGGCTAATCAATAAAAATCCAGAAACTATCATTTTAAAGGTTAAACTGCTAAATGATTCGAAACACAGGCATTTCAAAACGATTTCTCTCATCAAAACTCTTTCCTTTTTATCCTGTGGACATAATGACTGAAGTGAAATGCTATTTTTTAAAAAATACAATTCTTCCACTTATGGAGAAAAAGGACATCATTGGAGTATCATGCTTCCTCAACTGACTTAAGAAAACAATGAAAAAATCAACAAGTTCCAATGATTATACAACTTGAACTATAGGTTAGATAAACTATGTTTTGTTTCCAAAATAAAATGGAAAACAATGGATTAAGAAAAATATTTGCTTAATTACATACAGATGAGTAATTACATACACACACATGCACACACACACTCACATCCCACATATTTTAAGGAATTACTCAGTTAAAAAAAAATTAAGACCTCAACGTGTAAAAAGCACATAGGCAGAAAATCTACATAAGAAAAAACAAGAATGGGTTACAAAAATTGGGGAGTGATTGATTTAGTCATTTGTCCTTTCCAGCTCCTTTGGAAAGATCTTCTCTGCCTGTGAAGGCATCACCTAAATTCATGTAAAAACCTGGCATGGGTATCTGAGGAATTTATTTCAGACTACGTGCTCTCTCACAGTTTGACCCACTAACTCTTGTTTCTATCGTCCCAGTTTCTTCATTACATCTACTCTAAGGTACATGTTCAGCATTACATGCTTTGATGTCCCATCTTGGACACACTACCCAAGCGGGACCTGGCGTGCCCTCCTTCAGATTCACATTCAGCCTCTGCCCTTGTATTGGGATGGTGTGGGAGGGACCTCCTTGGCTGTTGACCTCCTGCCTTGCCCCAGAGGAACTCATCAACAGTCAGAGGGACAGAAATCATGCATCCATAATCAAAGGAATCCAGATTCACACCCAGGGGACGGTGTTTTATTTAGGAATTTGACAAACTTTTCATTTAATCACCAATCATCTCAGGCTTGGATGCAATTGAAACACCCAGGGATTGGTGGTCAGCAACATTTATATCGTGGTGTATCCTGTGCAGCTGTTTTAAAAACGGGATGACACTACAGATCGAGAGTCATAATGATGTTCATATTCTGTGAGCCTATGAGTCCACTACTGGAGCTTATCCTATGTAAATCATTCAAAAGAAGAAAAATGTCCTACATGCAATCATGCACTTTGCACAGTTATTTAAAATAGTAAGAAAAGGAAAAATCTGGAAATCCAACGATAGGGAACAATTAGGCTAATTATGGTAACTCAACTTGATGGAATATTACTTAGTCATCAAAAATGATCATTATACAGTGATCATTCACTGTAACAAGAAAAATGTCTATCATAAAAGACTATGCACAAAAACTAAATAAGAATTCTAAGTTCAACATGATTACAACTACATAATGTGTGTATATGTACACAGTGTATATGCTACAGATCCTCATTAATCATAAATTCTGTATTTGCAGATTCGCCTACTCCCTAATATGTATTTGTAATCAATACTCACAGTGCTTTCCTAGTTATTCACAGCCATGTGCAGGGCAGTGAAAAGTTGGGGTCATCTGCACATTCCCAGTTAAGTTGGAACAAGACAACACTCTGCCTTCTTGTTTTAGCTCTGACACTGTAAATAAGCACCTTTTTCATGGTCTATTTAGTGCCATGTTTTCTGCATTTTTATGTTTTTTGCTGGTGAATTCACTGTTTAAAATGGCATTCAAGGGTAATGCTGAAGGGCTGTCTAGTATTCCTAAGAGCAAGAAGGACGTGATGTACCTTACAGAAAAAATATGTGTGCAGGAGAAGCTGCGCTCAGGCATGAGTTATACAGTTGGCCATAAGTTCAGTGTTAATGGATCAAAAATATATATTAAAGAAAGTGTCTTAAAACAGAAACACACATAAACAAGGCTATGTATTGATCAGTTGGCAAAAATATCACGACCAGAGGTTCACAAGAACCTAACCGTGTATTTCCCCTAGGAGCAATGGTTCAGTATTTACTAACTCAGTGTTTGCAGAACACAACTACCACTAATAAGAAGAACTGACTGTATATACATACCTAGACATATATACATATATACCTAGACATAGATACATATATACACACACATATACACACACAATATAAGAGATTAGTGTGTACAAATACACATATATGTAATTATGTGAGTTTAGGAATGGTTTAGCTTTTCTCTTAAAATTTTAAAAATGTTTTTATAACATGGCTTTTACCATGAAAACATTTAAAATGGACAAAAGGCAAAGAACCCTTGCTGACTGATAACAGAGCTCTCTAGTCATATGTATAGGTCTCTTAGAATCAGTGCCTTACAACCTCCATCAAATGAAGCAGGTTGGCCAACATGTGTCCTTCATGCTGGTTACCTGGACACATCACCTGATCTTGCAATGTTTAAGTTGGCTCTACTAAGAGGTAAGAATAATATCGGGCCTTGTATGAATGTATACATTAAAATCTTGCAGTAAGTTTCCCAGGGAAATATTCTGATTATCTTAGGCCTCTATCAGTGTGGTCTTCAGAGTACCTATTCTAAATTGTTCCTTGGTAACAACTGACTGACTTTTCTCTTCCAAAATTCATAAGTTGAAACCCTAACCCCAAATGAGATGGTATTAAGAGGTGGGACCTTTGGGAGGTAGTTAGAACTAGATGCAGCCATTAGGCCCTCATGATGGGATTAATGCCCTTATAATAAGAGGAGGCGACAAGGAACCTCTCTTTCTCTCTCTTTTTCTTTTGCTTCCTCTCTGTGTTCACATGCCAAGGAAGGCCATGTGAGGACATAACCAGGAAGAAGGCCCACACCAACAAGCTGACCATGCTGGCACCCTGACCTTCAGACTGTGAGAAATAAATTTCTGTTGTTTAAGCCATCTGGTCTATGGCATTTTGTTATGGCATCCCGAGCTGACTCATGCACTTGGGTTCAGAGGACAGAGCGTTGGGTGTGGAATTATCACAGGCTGGCTACATCCTTCTACCAAAAGTCACAGCTCCTGTCAGATGGCCCTCTCCAGGTGTTACCCTTCTTGGATTCACTCTTTCCCCCTGTCACTTCAGACCAACAGGTGATGGGGTCTAACACTATCCCTGTGGTTTCCCTAAAACCTACCTACATTTTTGTAAATAGTCCTTTAATTCAAATATGCTTCTATTACTCAGTTTCAGTGCGTCACTTATTTCCTACCAAAACTCCGACAGGATCTAACAAAACATGGGAATTGCTAAAAAGATTATTTTTATAAAACTATAATTCCTAACATTACCTCTCTGATAAAGAGACTGAGACCCAAGAACTCCTAATTAACTGGTAACAATGTCACATCCTCAAATGGGGTCACCATGGGACAGCGGCTGTTGCATGGCCTATACCACTTGGCTTGTGATGACAATGCCAATGTGATGGTAAGAAACGAAACCTTCTCTGATCTGCCTAGAGCAAAACCTATTCATATTACGTTTTTCTTCCCATAGTCTATGAGCCAGACTGTCCATAATCTCCGGTTCCATTTTTATTTTTGCCATGTCTTTTCCCCCATCTTGGTTCCATTCACTGAAAAGTCTCCATTGTTCTAGGGGTCAGGAAACACAGGCAGGGTGGGTGCTTGTTGAGAACTGATTGCCTAGCAACCCATCTTTCTTATTCCAAGGACAGAGGCTATTTGCATTTTGGGAAAGAAGGAAAAATGCTCCCCTTCTCATGAGTCCCGGGGTAAGAATGTCTTGCTGACCACTCCTCACAGGAACCTTCCTTCCTCTGAGAACTCCCCCTGGGTGGCCTGTCTCTGCCTGCTGCCACTGTGTATACTCCCCTGGGGGTGGGTGCAGCCTTCCAAGGTGCACCCAGGGCTGCCGAGGGCAACGAGTGCCTTCTGGCAGCGCCAAGCTGCAGCCCCAGGCAGGCAGCACCAGGACAGGGCTCAGAACATCCTGATCTCATTCAAGTGGACATTGCTTTCCCACACTACTCTTTCCTTTTGTAGCTTCCTTTCCTGGAAACCTGCCACACCAAGGGGATGTCTAGGCCTGCTGCTCTTAACCTCCAAACTGCCGGTGAGTTCCTTGAACTTGCTTAGGGAAAGCTGAAGCCATCAGGGACAGGGAAAGAGGAGGAGCTATAACCCTCACTCGGAAGCACTTAGCCGACCTACAGGAGGTGGGAACCAAGAGAAGAAAAAAGACTGTTCTTCCCATCATTTGAGAAACTGAACTGGGTTTATATATGGAAAAATCACTGTTCCAAACCAGAGACCTCCTGCCCAAAACATCTCATTCTCTGTCCTGCTCAGTCTCCATGCTGAAGGAATAAAGGATGGTCCTCTTATAAGTGATATGTGAAGAGCGATGAGATTGGAGCCCTCCTTCTTTTATGCCTTAAAGAGGTAAAGAAGAATCTTGGGCTATCTGGCTTCAAGTTGGGCAAGACCTTTAATCTTCTGAAGCTCTGAATTGCCATCTATAAAACTGAGATCTTTAAGAATTACACTGACAACTGTTGACAATGTTTAATTTATTTGAACAGAGCCAAGTAGCACAAGGCATGTACCCTGGGGTGTACTATTTAATGAAAACCATCTCATGACTGTGTTTACATTGTTCCTCGGCCTCTCTAAGATATTTGTCTTGAGGAGAGGCCCTAGTTTTCCACAGATAATGTTGATTTACAACATGATAGCAGATACAGCTGCCATTAAGATGTTATCAGGTTTTATAGAACTTTGCATTCCTCTGCCATTTTATGTATTTCCTCGTATAAGTACAATCCAAGACAAAGAAACCTGCATAAAGCTAATAAATAAACAAACTTCTTTAACTACTGTAGGAATACTCCTCCAAGGGAGAAAAGGTAGAAGAAGATAATACCACCTAATCCTCTTATCTGTTAGGCCAGGAGATAAATGCATCCCCAAGAAAATTCTGAAAGATTCATGGAAGTTGTTCTATGAGAAGAGAACAAAGAAACACATTTTAAAAAATATCACTAACCAAAATTTTACCTCCTGTGGAAGGATATAAGTGTGGCTTTGTTTTTGTTATTTTTGCCAGATTTGTAAATTCTCTAAAAATTGATCTTAAGTCTTCTCTGTGCAGAAAATATTTAATTCAGTGGAATTGGGAATTGAGCTTAGAGTTTTAAGGCTAGAAGGACTATAGACGTCATCTGACCCAAGCACTGCCCTCATTTCACAATTGAGGCCCATACACTGAAGCCCAAGGAGGTTTGGGTTTGCCCAGGTGACAGGAAAATCATATGGGTGGTACTTAATGCACAGAAATCATTACTTACGACACTTTGGGTTCATGTAACCACAGGCAGCTGACTTTATTAATAATGGGAGTACTATGCTTGTTAGCAGGCCAACTTTGTTTCTCACTTGAAAGGGTTTTGAGGTATAGGCATTTGGAAATGAGGAACCTAGAATGCTATGCAAGGGGCTGAAGTAGGCTGCCATATTTCTATTCATTTCTCATTCATTTCAGTGGGAGTATTTAAGGACACACTGGGTGTTCTACCACTGAATGGGCAAGTAGAGAATATGGTTATAGCCAAGTGTGTCCTTGGGTGAATGTTCTCTCTACTGCAAAGTTGGTGAGTTTTGCTGAGAGTTTAGTGACTAGTGAAGCAGTCATCTGGTAAAAAGTTTAATCAAACATTCTCTGGGTTTCTCTGATCTGCTTGCTATTTTCTCTCTTTCCTCTTTAACTACTGCCACTTCATTATTCACAGCTTCAAAGCTGTGAACATTCGCCTCTCTGTGACATGGAGAAACTGTTGGGCATGGTCCCTAAACCATTTAAATAATTATGTCATAAGTATAATGAGATACTAAGCCTCAGACTTTTTAGAATAGTCCATGCACATATAATCAATGCCTTGAAAGCTCAGATGAAGTTTGGCAAGTTTGAAAGAAGTAAGGAGAGGGCTTACTGGAGAGTGTTGGGTGAATTGGAACCACAGTTGATTCTGGAAGCAGAGTGTTTCATGAATTTCTCCCTGTACATAGAAGACCTATATCTAGTTGTATCCTTTTTGTTTGGGCTAAAATAATTTATGTAAATGAGAATATGGTAGCTGATTTTGATTGTCAGGATGAAAACCTTGAAATCTTTGAGTGATAAACGCCTTTAGAAGTTATCTACCTCACATACAATCTTAAAACAGAATTCACCAAGCTAAGTCAAATAAAAATGCATCATATCAGTGTGAATTTATTTACAAAATTTCACCTTGGTAACATTTATGTATTATAAATCAAACCACAAAAACACATTAAAGGTTTGCTGTTGCCCAGTGTACTAAAACTGTATATGCAACCCATCTGAGCGTGTTGGTTTCCATTAGTTTTTATTAATTGTTATAATGCACTTAGTAATAATAGTTATATTAATGGTTATAGTACACATAAGCAGATGACATTTAAATAAACTGTTTATAGAACTAATCACTGAAACCCCTCCACAAAAATCCCTGTGTTCCACAGAACACAATTTACAAAACACTGAGCCCTTTCTACAGCATCATGGAAGATGGAAAGCCTATGCTTGGACACTTCCCTCCGGTGACAAGAAACTCATCTCTTGTCAAGGCAACTCCTGTCACAGTTCTCACTCACAGCCTCTTTACATGGTGCCAAATCTTCTTCCTGAAACTTTTACCCAGCAGTCCAAGTTCTGGCCTCTAGAACTACTGTCTTCATCTGCGGGGCAGAAGACAGCTACTGCATCTACATCTAGGTCTTCCTTTCTCTCGTCCCAACGTTCCCCATTCCCTCAACTATCCCTCCTATGGCATGGTCCTAGACTTCTTGATCACCCTCCTCTGAGTGTCCTTTTGCTTGTTAGAGCAAGAAATATAGACCCTAGAAATATAGATGGCTTAAAATTACATCAAACTCAGCATGTACCAACTGAGTTCTTGTTGTCTGCCAGCCCATTCCAAAACCAGGACAGGGAATAGCACCACTGTCTTCCCAGCTATGCAGGTCAGAAATCTATTTCACATCCTTGACTTCCTGTGCTTTGCACTTTCCACACCCAATCCACCACTAAGTCCTGCAATTTTGCCTTCTAAATAGCTTATAAGCCTCTTCACTTGGCTTTGCCTCCACTGTCATCACCTGTGACCGCCATACCATCGTGTCTTTCCTGAACTTCTGTAAGAACCTCTTAGCCCATTTGCCTACAGCTGCTCTGGCTCTCCAGAGTTGCACCATCCCACATCTTACTTAAAATTCTTAGCAGCATCTCACTGTTTGATGATAATGAAAAATCCTTAGCATGGCTGACAACGTCCTATGTGATGTAATTCCTTGCTGCTTCTCCATGTGAATTTTGCACCTCATGCTCTGTGCTTAGCACACTGGCCATCTTTTGTTTCCTTCACTCTGCTCTGCTTCTTCTGCCACACGGCCTTCCTACCTGTTGTTTTCTCTGCATGGAGGGTACTTTTCTCCTCTTTCAGCCTAGGTAACCCAACCTGCAGGATGCAGCTCAAAGATTCCTACCTCAGTCTTCCCAAAGTTCCTATACCAGGTCAGATCCCTTGTTACAGATTCTTACAGCACTCAGGACATCTGCTTCATGACACTTATCACAGTTCTTATTTACATATGTTTATCTGACTAATGCCTGGCTCCCCAGCTGGATCATTAGCTCCACCTGGCTGAGATGTGTTGATTTTTGCTCACTTTTTTCCTCTTAGTGCACATAAGGTGCTCCAAAGTATTTGTTGAGTGAGTTAACTGTGCAATTCCTATTTTGATATTCTCTGGTTCCATCAAGGAAATTGACCTTAAATCTAGAAAAAATGGCACAAATATTATCAAGAGCAATTTGAAACTCTAAGGAGATGAATAAATGGAGAGCTCAAAGTTGTTTTTAAAAGAACGTGTGGGGCTTCCCTGGTGGCGCAGTGGATGAGAATCTGCCTGCCAATGCAGGGGACACAGGTTCGAGCCCTGGTCTGGGAAGATCCCACATGCCGCGGAGCAACTAGGCCCGTGAGCCACAACTACTGAGCCTGCGCGTCTGGAGCCTGTGCTCCGCAACAAGAGAGGCCGCGACAATGAGAGGCCCACACACCATGAAGAGTGGCCCCCACTTGCCGCAACTAGAGAAAGCCCTCACACAGAAACAAAGACCCAACACAGCCATAAATAAATAAATAAATAAATAAAAATTAAAAAAAAAAAAAAGAAGAATGTGTGGATTCTTTGGATTGGATTGGATTGGATTCCATCTAATTTTCACTAACCTATCAAAAAGTTAGCATTTCCAATCCTTAACATCGGCCACAAACCACAGTAGTATCAGCAGCATGAGTGAAGTTGTCACACATAGATCAGATATTTTCATATTATATTACTGTTGTTGCAGATATCTCAAAACATCATTTATGCTCATCACTTTGAAGTTACAGTGGTTATTAGACCTGCCACCAGATCTCATTATTGAATGTTTTAACAAAAACACTTGCATTATTATATCACATTCTAAACACGTAAATGTTCTGCAATGTAACTGCGTTCCTTTTTAGCCCCATGTACTTTATTTTATGCATTTAAAGCCTTATTTGGGGAAGGAGTCCCTAGGCTTCATCAGATTGCTAAAGGGCAGAGGCTGTCCTACGTTATCTAGGTCAAGTTTGTGCTGCAGTGTGTGTGGTTTAGGCCATGATGATTTCCCTTTATGACATGTGTTTCATGCTCAAGCAAATAGTTATGACTCATCATGGCTTCCAAAGGTAAGCAAGTGATAGTTCTGGACCAACCACAAAGAGACAAAGGAAGCATATCACACAGAATATTAAAACGTGCGTCCTGTGGTAGCAGCTAAAGTTGTCTTTAAGGATATAGTAGAAGAAATACAGAGTAAAAATCAACAGGCAGAAAGGATCAGGGAAGTCCTTTGACATTCTCAAAGACCTCATACACATCACTCTAGCCTGGGAGGGTTGCCCAACAGTGTATAAAGAGTGGCTGTAAAAAAAAAAAAAAAAAAAAGAGTGGCTGTAAAACACATGTGGGATGTATGTCATAAATCCAGGAGACAAGAATTGAAAGAAAGAGTGATGGCCAGTGTATATGCCCCAAAGGCAACACCCTAAGACTATTCCATAAAGATGTGAGACTATGCCCACATTCCTAGGAACCCATCCCAGTTTCAGCGATGTTTATCTAAGAGAGCACTCCTCCAAACAAGGGAGGCAGAGCCCAACATATGCCACAGGATTCCACATTGTCCCTGTTCACTGATAACAGCAAGAAGAAGAACTTACATACATATTCTCTACACCTTCCATGGTGGCTTCATGACAGCACTAAGTAGCAGGCAGAACAGACTTCTTCACCATTTCACTAAGATGGAAAGTAAGGTCAGGGAAGTGAAGTGAGTTGCTCAAAGCTGCATGCTGCATACATACTGCAGGTGAGAATGGAGCCAGGTCTGCTGGTTCCATGTTCCTTGGCGTAGTAACCAGATTTGGTATCTGGAAAGAATCCAGATTCCCTCCTTGAGAAGTTAGACTGGCTATATCTGAAGTCCTTTAAGGTTGTGTGTGGAGCCCTATGTCAAGGACACAGGACAAAAACTCCAGAATTAACCGAGCCCCCATAGCAACTGTTGTCAGGGGCTCTCCTAATCTAAACCGGACAGCCCCCTGACTCCATATTAGGTAAAATAATCACCATGTAGTAACCTTGTAGCATCCTGACCGATCACCTAATGCCATCCTGCCAGCAGGAATTTTCTTTGTCTTGAGGCTATAAAAGTTGGCTACTAGCCCACAAAGAGGGTCGGCTCTCCCTGGTCTATCAGGAAGTTGGTCCGCTGGATTCACAGCGCCCCTCACTAACTCCGCTCTTCGTTCTCAAGAAACTCACTCTTTTCTAAAATACCTTATGTTTGGAAATTCTTCTGCCAAACAGCGCTTGGACCACGACATTGTGGTTCTGAAATTTAAAGTATCCCTTTTCCTCCTGCAGCCAATAAAGCTTTAGGACTCAGTCCTACACAGTGAGCCCGTGTCCTGGATGGACCTGTGTTGACCACTAAGGGCAGAACTCTGAGAATTCACCAGGCAACCTGTCCCTACCTCCCAGAGAGAAGACTGGGGCAGCTGTGGTTGTGCTGAAGGCACCAGGGGGGTTCAGAGTGGGAAGAACACGATTTTTTCCTTCCAGAACAGGGGTTCAAATGTCAGCTCTGCCACCTGGATGAGCTATGGCATCTCAGGAAACTGACTTCGCCTCTCTGAATATTACTCTCTTCATCTGTATGTTAAAGATGGTTGAGAAGGTTACATGTCAAGCTGAGATATTAAAGAAGGCCAGTAAATGTTAGTCTTCCTTACAAGACCCAACATCAACCCTCTAACACATTAACAGGAGTCTTTTAAGGTCACAATTGTTTCCTACAATGAAGCCTAATGAGTTTTCCAGAAGAAATTCACTACTTGCCTTAAAAGAGCTGGGAAGCATTCAAACACCTGCGGTAGCTGCACACACACACACAAATGCTGATATTGGATTTAACTCCCTGTGCAGCTTCACCTTGGAGTAAATTTTCCCTCTGTGCCCTGAAAATTGGGGCATCAATCCCTCTATACCTTTGCAAAAGGTTTCTGTGTTCAAACAAATTCCGAGGCATGAGCCTCAAATACTCCTCACCCTCCACTGCCATATCCCCGTCATCAGCAACATGTGAATGAACCAAATTATCTCCAGGGCTGAGGGCGTGGGCCACATCGCCGGGCTCTGCCGTCAAAGGAGCCCAGCGTCATGATCTCCACCCCCTTAGGAGATGGCTGATGCTGTCATAGGACTGTGAGGGAGGAAGCCAGCCTGGAAATGCCATGTAGGGAAGAAACTGTTCCATTTCAGTGTGAGAATTCTAAAATAGCTGCTAATAAAAAGCCTTCATACTGTGACACTTCAATACAGACACCCACAAGGATACCTTGACAAGCTGTTTGACTCCTCACAAGCCTTTTCTTGCTTTTCCTGCACAGGGCCCGAACCATCGCCCACACGGCTATACAGCGATGCAGTGACGGAGAAGGTCAGCAGGGGTCTGCCTAGTCTGCGGGACCAGCCGGGGAGCCCGGGTTCCTTCTCGGAGGGAGGCATCGCTGATCTGATGTTGGCTTGTCCAGGCACCTGTCACGGCAGTTTGAACCTGCTGCTTATTTCTCTCTCTCTATCCTCCTGCTTATTCTGTCTCTCTCTCTATCCTCCTGTTGTCTTTGACAATACTTACCCAGACAATGAGTCAAGTTTACCTCCTAGGATGAGAGGGGAGAGTATCAAATAATATTTCATTTACCAATTCAGAAATGCCATGGTTCAATGAATCTAGGCTCTGAAGATAAGGAGAGTAGGATATGACTGTATGATAGTGATTAAAATCCAAAGAGTTTTTCCCACTGGAAGTCCTAAAAATCCATTAATTACTATAGCACTATCTCCATCAGGAAAACAATGGGTCAAGTTTGAAAGAATTTTTAACAGCACCTATTCTATTTTTGAAGCTTGATAATTAGATCTTTTATAAAGTTACTATATGAATCTTAGCCTAGATGAGACCATGTTAACTATTTTCTATAAATGCTGCTGAGCAGGACCCATACAATTCTTGTTCCTGGCTGTCCATCAGACTCACCTAAGAAGCTTGTTAAAAATATAAATTCCCAAGTCTCATCTTCAGTGATGCTGGATCAGTATATCTAAGGTGAGGCCTAGTAATCAATATTTTGAAGAAAGCACTTTGAGCTATTCAGATGTATGGTCAAGCTTGGGAGCCTATATAGTGGGGAGCATGATAGTACCAGGTAAGGTAACCCTGTTATGCTTCCATTAGCATGCAGAGAATTTGAGAAGTTGTCTCACAGTTGGATATCATAAAGCAAATTTATGTTTGAAAATTCTCTTAGTGGAGTCCAATTTGGAATTCGTTTTTATCTGGTCAGTAGAATTTTTCAGGTTTTATACTAAGTTCTCATGACCACAAATGGAATGACCACCAAGAGAAGCTGCTGCAACTCTGCAGAGGGATCAATCCTGAAGTTTTTTTGTTTGTTTGTTTGTTTTAAATTTTATTTATTTTTTTGGCTGCATTGGGTCTTTGTTGCTGCGCACGGGCTTTCTCTAGTTGTGGTGAGCGGGGGCTACTCTTTTTTGTAGTGCGTGGGCTTCTCATTGGGGTGGCTTCTCTTGTTGCAGAGCACAGGCTCTAGGCACGCGGGCTTCAGTAGTTGTGGCACGTGGGCTCAGTAACTGTGGCTTGCGGGCTTAGTTGCTCCATGGCATATGGGATCTTCCTGGGCCAGGGATCTAACCCATGTCCCCTGCATTGGCAGGCAGATTCTTAACCACTGTGCCACCAGGGATGTCCAATCCTGAAGTTTTTAATGTCTTTGTATGTACACAGCATTAAGTGAGGTTGTCGTAACAATCTTTTGTAGTTTTATAATTTTTTTCAAATCTGGACAAATAGACCAAACAGGAATGTGAACTAACTGCTTGAGGAGAGAATTCTAAGAAAGTTTTATGGAGAGTTGAGAGATGGAGTCAAATCATACTTGCACTTGGAGCTATTTCCATCCTGAAGACCCACTATGGTGGATAACATCTTTACTTTCAAAGACTTCCAGGGGGAATGGTATATAATCTTTCTCAGATCTTCCTTTTAGGCAATTATCATTATCACTAAGAACCTAGAAAGTGCTCAGCACTGTGTGAGGCATTGTGGAGGTCAAGGTTAGAAGATGCACATTTTGCCCAAGAAGCACTTGTAATCAGGTCACCTAGTCTTGATTATAACTTCAGTCATCTGCAATAGTCTTTAAGTTCAATAACACCTTCATCTGCTATTCTTCCTTTAAGACCCAGGTCAAATCTTATTTCTTCCAGAGAATTTTCCAGGTTTCATTCCACATGCCAATAAAAATCAATTTATCTCTACTCTTCACAACTTGTATCATACTGCCTAGCATCAGAGTGATTCACTATGTTTCTTCTCCCCAAGAGATTTGTGGTTTTCTTTAGGGAACAGAACATGTCTCATTCAGAATCTACATATTGAAGAAGCATGGCTAAAAATTATATATGCAGTACCATCTTGGACTAATTCAGTCATTTATCCATCCAAGGTGTTCTGTCTCTGACCACAGGACAATGACTGCGGGAAAATGTAAAAAGTGTGGAGCATTATTAATATTCTGCCCACACATCTTTTTCCAAAGCCTTCTTGAACCAGTTCACATTTTGAGCCTGGGGAATCTCTCAGTGGTAACAGGGAAGCTTAGATAATTTCCTTTTGCTCAATACTCACTGAAGATGGAGACAATCTACTCTCTTACTAAAGTAATAATCTTGTGTAGGCAGGAAAACTTTGGTTGTAGAAGAAGTATTATGTAAATGTAAGTTATTTAATTAAAAAGAAAAAGATCCTTCACAGGAAGTAGATGTTCTAAAGATGTGGGAGAACTTGTTTTCTTTACTGCAGTTTGTAAGTGGTTCACTGATAGATTTTTTTTAATGACATATTAGTCATGAGAAATGGCGACTGTCTTCTACCTTTAGGCAAGGTGGAGTAACAGGGAAAAAATATACCTTCTTATCTGAAACAACCAGAAACTGGCTTAAATATATGTATATGAAACAACTATTTTCAAGACACTAGTTAACAGGCAATGAGGGATAATGATTCTTGAGAGATGAGAAACAAACATAGTGAGTTCTATGGTTACCAAGCTTAATTCATTGAAAGAGACAGAGGGCTCCAAGTGGAGCCCAGCATGCTCCCTGGATTAAGGAGATGGAGCAGAGAGCCTGGAAAGATCAAGGTGACTAGACTGGAAAAGACAGAATACCAAAGAAGAGAGAGCTGCACACAGAGAAAACTCTGAAGATTTATAGAGTGTGCCCCTCACGTATTCAGCTGAGTATTGATCACTGCACACATGTGAGGACACAATCAATGGCTGGGGAAGACTGTCCAAAAGGATCAATGTCCAGTGCTCACACAGGACCAGGAATACTGCCAGTTTCCGATGAAGCAGAGTGAAAACCTCATGATTCATGGGGAATTAGGTAGAGTACCTAGTAGATCTTGCCTCAGTAGTTGCGAATTATTAGCTCTAAAGTAGGCACTGGTCTGATACTGCCTAATAAATCTTAACAGCAACACACAAAGGGATCAGACAGCTTCAAGGCAATATAACCACATTCCAGAACAAAGCTCAAAAATATATTTAGGAAGGCAAAATATCTAGCAACCAACAAGGTAAAATTCACAATGTCAGGCATCCAACCTAAAGTTACCAGGCATACAAAGCAGCAGGAAAATATGATCCATGATGAGGAGAAAAATCAATCAATGGAAATTGATCCAGGACTGACACACATGATGGAACTATAGACAAATATACTGAAAACATTTATTATAAATGCATTCCACATGTTTAAAAAGTTAACTAGAAGACTGGAAAGTATAAGAAAAGGCCCATATTGAACTTTTAGGAATGAAAACTTGAATATGTGAAATGAAAAATATATTGGATGGGAATAATGGAAAATTAGACACTGCAGAAGAAAAAAAGTTATGGAAGTTGAAGACAGAGTAATAGAAACTATCCAAAATGAAACACAAAGAAAAGAGAATCCAAAAATATGAAAAGAGCTCAGTGGGCAATGAGACAATTTTAAGTAGTTTAATAAAAGTGAAATTGGAGTCCCTAGCAGTTAAGTAGGGAGAAGAGAAGAAATATATGAACAAATAATGGTCAGAAAATTTCAAATTGATGAAAACTATAAGCCCACAAATCCAAGAATGCCAATGAACCCAAGAGAAAATCTTAAAAGCAGCTTGAGGAAAAAGAAGCATTACATACAGAGGAGTAAAAATCTCCTACTGAAAAATGCCAGCACTTTTGTTTTTTTTAGCACTGATTATGTGCCACTTCAGTTTATTGTCCTCAACAAGCTTTAAAGGCAGGAGCTCATTGAGAATAAAGAAACAGAGACCATGATGGCACATCAGGTGAGTATGGCATGGTTTTCTTTGCTCTTCCCAAACCCATTCACCCATTCACTTTCAGTTCCTTTTTACCTATAATAAAACCATAGTCTGTCTAGGTCTTCAGAAAGCCACTGATCTCTGCAAGTGTATTCAGTCCTTAGTCTTGGCCCATGTGTGGCCAGTGAGGTATAAGAAGGAGTCTTTGCAGAGGAGATGTTCTGGGAAAGATTTACTTCCTGATGAAAGGAAGGCATGCAGGTAGAAACAATCTTTTCTCTGCAGCCATCTTGCCCCCTTCCTCCTCCAATTGCATTTTTGACATGTTTGGAGTTGCTGCACCCATCTATCAGCCATGAGGAAAAGACCAAGAAAATGTCAAGTGCCAAAAAATTGCTCTGACATTGAAAAGCTTCTGAACCAATCAGAAACTGCCCACCTGTGAACTTCTTGTCATGCAAATCAAAGCAACTCCCTATCTGCTTAGGCCATTGCTAGTAGCTAAATGCTAAATTCATTCCTAACGGATAGAATCATAAAGTTAGAAGAGAGAAATTGGAGATTCAAACCTTTGCCCTTAGGACCCCAGTCTGATGCTCTTTCCTCTATACTCCAGCTAACTCTTTGTTGCCAGCTTCCTTTTTTAAGGAGCTCCGGTCTCAGTGATGCAAAGATATGGAATGTCACAGACATGAGACAGCTGAGGCCTGACTGCTTCAAAAATGGGTAAAAATGGGAGAAAGTACCTGCTGAGGATACCTCTCAGTACTCTGAAGAATCAGAATCCTTCTGGCCCATCCAAGTCAATGTCAATCCTTCCCAGCATACCTGAAAGCACACTTAATTTCCGTATGTAGTACTTCCATGTACAAAGTGGATGGGCTTTTGATTTCAAGAAGAAGAGACTCAGAAGACTGAAAAAACAAGAGGATTTATGCCATCTCTCGCTAACAGACTTTACTAGTTAGGAAATGGATGGAACCAGGCCCCTGGACAAAGGATCTCCAGGCCAGCTCTTTTGTGCAGGCTTTGGCCGCTTTCCGTAGCCCTTCTTAAAAGGCCACAAGTCCCAGTAATAGATTAAAGGCTCTGAGGCATTCTGTAGAAAGGAAATTATTCTTACCTTAGTGACCATGGATCTCTTTTACTGGTGAACAGCCTCTGACAGCTCATGGTTCCAGTTGGAGAGATGCTGCTCTAGGCCAATCAAATATGTACAGCAGTGGAGATGTGGGGATCTGTTGGGTGGATCTATTTTCATAAGCTGCCAGAATGCAATCTGACATGTCACTTTCTGGCATAAAAACTCTCAGTGGCTTCCCACTGACGAAAGGACCAAGTCCAAAATCTTTGGCATGGCAAACAGGTCCCCATGAAATCTGATAGTAGCCTAAATAGCCTACTTTTTTAGCCTCAGAGGCATGCAAAGGAGTCCCATTCCCTGGCCACACATCGCAATGTTTACATTGCCATCTCTTGTCCTATGCTACCTCCTATGCCAAGAATTCCACCCCTCCCCTCCTCGCCCATAGCCTTCTTGCCTCTAGAACAATTTTGGGTTCATGTCTTAAATACCAGCTCAAATGTCATGTCTCTGTGAACCCTACTCTGGTTTCCCAGCGTAGGCTGGTGGTTTTCTCTTTAGGGTTCCTGGTACATATTTCTATTACAGCATTCATCACATTATCCCATGTCTAAAAACTCCTCCTTTATTATTTAGTACAGTATCTAACACATAGCAGCTGCTTCATTAATGTGTATTGAATGAATGAATGAATGAATGAATACTCACCCACCCTGTTGCAACTCCAAAGCATATGTGAAAGTTTCATAGGGAGGCTTGAATACAAATTAAGCCAATTTAGAATCTTGAAACAATTTATGCCAATCAACTTTTATATAGAATTAGTCTGAACTCAGTGTTCTGATTTCTCTCCAACAGACAGGTTCCTCTGAACTGTGCTCTCTCTAACTGTTGTACAAGGCATAAATTGAAGATGATTTCCAAGAATAAACAAACTCTTACATTTCTGGGGCCACTTTAATCAAAAGAACCCAAGCAGAAAGTTCTATAATCGTTCATGTGAAAGTTAAAAGTCATTGTGTGAGTATCTATTAAGGAGGAAAATAAGGAAATGGTATCTGCAAAAGAGAGTTAATGACATAGAGGCATTCTTCTTTCAGGAAGGGATTGTGTTGCCTCTTAAAATGAATGCCATGCCTGGCTTTATGGGTTCTAGGCAAAGTATATCAGAGGAAGTTTTTCTACTATAGTATTAATGTAAATAAGTTTAAGCTCTGAGCTTTCTACTGAAAATAAATTGTCTGAGATAAGGATGTCCCTATATCTCTGGCTTTACTTCCTGAAGACAGCACTCCTAGACTCAGAGACAGGCTATCTGCAAATCTGAGTATCTTCTGTATTCATCAACAGGGCTAAAAAGATATGCTTATCAAGGCTTTTCCTTATGTGTGTCCTGTTCAGCACGCATAGTATGTGCCCTGCACTCTTACAGTTTGCACAGATACAAAGATATATTAGACTTATCCTCTCCCTGCTCTCATATCAGTGAGAAGACATGCACATGAACAGGTTTCCATGATGCAACGTGCTCTATGCTGTAATGCTTATTTATATGAAGTATTGAGGGATCACAGATTTGTGAGCCATTACTCTGTGTGGAGAAAGTCAGGGAGGAGGTGGAACTGGAATTGGTAGATGCCATGCTGCTCCTCATAGCGGGAATGACCTGGGCATTTTATACAACACATTAAAAACATCTGTGGAATGAGCTGAGATCTATCTATCTATCTATCTATCTATCTATCTATCTATCTACCTATCTATCTATCCATCCATCCATCCGTCTGTCTACCTACCTATCTAGAAATGTTCACATTACATACAAATATTTCTTTTAAAATAAACACATTTTTTCAAAGACCAAGGTATGAAAGTTAATCCTTGATTATTTCCTATGTGCTTGTCCAGTTCTTAAATTACCTAAGCCTTCTTCTCTCCTCTATGGTTCAGGACTTTATTTTCCAGTTTATTACCCCTCTTTCTCCAGGGTGGGCATATTAAGGGACAACGTACTGAAGTTCAAAACAGTTCTTTTCCTACTCGTTATATCAGCTTATTTTAAGAAAAATCATCGTCTTTTCTCTCTGCTGTTCATAAACTGTATTGAGCACTTGAAGATGATTTCTAGACTTGTTCTTTATATCATTTTAACACTTTAGGATTCTGACCATGGCCTTGCTTAGCCAAGCTATATTCATTTGCTTCTTTTAATCTCCACCATTAATCAATTTGCTGATTCTGCGTCCTTCTCTTTTCTTCTTAAGTGAACGATGGATTAAAGGATAGGATTTCTTACCCCCTGCCACCATAAAACTAAAGCCCAAAGGGGTATAAGACTTAAAAGTGAGGATTTCAGATGTTTGGGGCTCTCTATTCACCAACGGTCACATTCATTTTAAATGCATGTTGAAGCCAAATTGTGGAAAATACCAAAGTGCACATTAAAAAAAAATTCAGTGGATACACTGTGGCATAGTAATGACCAAGTAGAGTGAGATCCTAGGTCTCTGACAGAAATCTGTTTCAGATGCTTCCTAAATGCCAGGCTTTGCCAGTGGAGGGAAGGAATAAAAATGAAATGAAAGACTGGTACTGCAGAGCTGCTAATTAAAATAATTCAGAGAACATAAATGCTAGAGTAATTTTGGACCTGCCATATCAGGCTGGTTTCAATGCAAATGTAGCGTTCCGATTTCTTCCTTCTTTGGGAAGATATAATTAGCTCAGCTGCAACAGGGTGGAAGCCTTGAGGCAGCCGTTTCCTGGTGCTGCCAGCTCCCCCATGATGGAGAAACAGCTGCCGCCCGCCCCTCCTGCCATGGATCGCACAGAGCTGGGGCCACTCTGCAAGGCTGCTCACAAGCCACCACGAGCTGAAGGCTCAGGCTGCCAGTGGGACTGGTTCTTGCTTAAAGATAAGGGACATGTTACTCCTTAATTATCCAGTTGACTCTAGGCCCAGTCGCCATCCTTCCATATAAGATAGCCTTGGTGAACTCAAAAATCCTCCTCCGTTACTGTGGCAGGAAAGATACTTAACACTGGTGATGACAGCCCACATTGGCCACAGCAGCTCCCCACCTCGGAGTGTGCAGGCTTTTGGAGAAGCTAGGAACAAAACAATGAAGAAAATGTGCCCACAAATGAGAAACCGGAGCTGTAAGGAGAACACATTCCCCAGCTGCCGTGGCAGAGAAGATGAAGAGACACTGTGATGGGGACAGGCTCAATGCTAAGCTTATGGATGATCCAACAGGTGGGTAACTCATGTGAAAGCAAGAGTGTCCTGGGAAATAGCCACTGCATGATGTACTCAACTCACTTGCAGAAACAGAGCACCAGCTTCTACTTGTCGATTTGACAAACTCAAGAGAATGGACTCTACTGACAGACTTGATATTTAAATAAGCAATAATATTCTACAAATGAGTTCTATGACAATAAATACTTTCATGGAACCAAAAAGTGTACCATCATTTTGAAATTTTAGAGAAGGCAAAATAGAATGCATAATTTCTTAGTTTTCCTAAGCTACCATCAAAGTGTCAGGTTCTTACACCCATCATCCACTTTCCTACCGGCTCCCACCCAGGCCCACCTATCATAGAGGCCAACGAAAGGCCGGTTTTTTCTCCTCCTCCTCAATGGGAACAACAAACAACCAGGCAAACATACAAACCCTGCAGCTGCCACTGAGTAATGACCATGGTGGGGGGATTAAATCAATGTGGCATCTGAAGAACATTTCTTAATGACTGGGGTAGTTCCATGCAGAACATTTAATAAATAAAGGAACTGGGAATCATTATTTCCTCGAATCAATTCAGAAGGAAATACTTCAGGAAAATGTCACTTAAGTGGAGGATTATCTTTTCACCAAATCAGAATATATGGTAGATGACAAATGACAGTGTTTCTATAATGCATAAATGACCAAGGCTAACTTCTCGTGTCTATAATGATGGTTACTGTTTTGTTAGTATTTTGGGGGCTTTTTTATCGAGATACAATTCATATACCACAATATTTACCCTTTTAAAGTATACATTCAATGGTTTTAAGTATATTTACACATATACTAAACAATCATCCCACTATACAATTTAAGAACATTTTCATCACCCCAAAAAGAAACTCCATATCCAGGACCAGTCACTCCTCTTTCCCCATTGCCCCTCAGCTCCTGGCAACCACTAATCTATTTTCTGTCTGTATGGATTTGCCTATTCTGGACATTCCATATAAATGGAAGCATGTAGTATATGACCTTTTGTGCTTGGCTTTCTGCACTCACCATAGTGTTTTCAAGGTTCATCCATGTTGTAGCATGAATAAGTACTTCATTCCTTTTAATTAATGAATAATAGCCCATCATATGGATGACCACATTTTATCTGTTCACCAGTTGATGGACACCGAAATTGTTTCCACTTTTGAGCTATAATGAATAATGCTGCTATTTCGTTTGTGTGCATGTGTGTATATGTGTGTGTGTGTCTGTCTGTGTGTGTGTGAACATATGATTTCAATTCTCTTGGGCATATACCTAGGGGTAGAATTGCTGGGTTATATGGTGACTCTATGTTGAACATTTTGAAGAACTGCCAAACTATTTCCAAAACAGTTGCACCATTTTACATTCCCACCAGCACTTTATGAGGGTTCCAATTTCTCCACATCCCTGTTAACACTTCTTATTGTCTGTTTTGCCAAGTGGATGTGAAGTGGTGCCTCACTGTGGTTTTGATTTACATTTTCCTAATGACTAATGATGTTGAGCATCATTTTATGTACTTATTGGCCATTTGTACATTTTCTTTGGGGACACCAAAAGAATCTTAAATCCTTTGCCTATTTTCTAATTGGGTAATTTATCTTCATATCATTGAGCTTTTCAGTCTTTTTCCTCTGAATTATTTTTCTAGAGATTATAGAAAAGGACACTGAGTTCTACTTAGTTCAGTCCCGGTTTTGAGAATGAAGCATAATTTTTTCGATTTGGATAATGATAAGGTTGAAAATATTTATCGAGCACTTATTTTGTGCCAGGCATTCTGAAACCTTTATTAACTTACTGCGAAAGGGAGAGCTATTGCTTGGGCCACATATTTCTTCCTTGGATGCTCATCAAGATCAGCAAAGATTTCTTAAGGAAGAACTCATGTGTTCCTTTGTCTCCTGAGACCGGGAAATGCCCCATTCCCTGCTTCCTGCCATGGGAGCAGAGCTAACAGAGAAGATGCATCCATTGGCAGGTAACCTCCCGCCATGTTTTAGCTGTCTGTAATAAACTAGTCAGTCACTGCTAGACTCAGGACGGGTGCTTTGTAGCTCTGTTTTGAACACCTGAAGTTAAGACTGCCCATGTTTCCTGCAAATACACACAAGAAAATCCTTTACAATTGGGTCTCCATCCTTTCTTGGTATATAAAACATGGACAATGCTCATCAAGGTGACAAAGGAAGAAACCCCACAAATCAATCTATAGAAGAATACGCAGCAAGGCAATGGATTCATTGTCTTAGACTAATTGTAGGAAAGTCAGCTCGGTTAAAGGGCAGAGGCACTGGAGGTGAGGGAGGCTGCAGGGAGGAGTACAGGAGACAAACTGAGAAGGCTCCTCCTCAAACATAAATCATAAAGGGCAGAGCAAAGGCGAGAACAGGCATTTTCTTCACCAGCCCTAACCTAGTATGAAAATTAGTCGAGTTCTAAGTTTTATCCTCTTCGGTAATATATTTCTAGAACATTTATTTCTTTTTCTTCCTACATCCCTCTCCCCTTAAAAATCAAGCAAAACAACAAGAAAACAAAATTGGGGGTTTGAGGTAGTAGAACACAACCCAAATCTTCACTTTCAATATCATGACTTCCCGGTTTCCAGAAATAACCCTTTTCTTTCATACCCAAGTTCTGAGATGTCAGTTAACAAATCTAACATGCCAAGGATGCCAACTCCAGGTAATCAGTGGATTTGAATTATTGTCTATAACTCTAGCTGTTAGTGTTTCAAATGGTGGAACCCCAGGCAGACTCGGTAGGACAGAACCTCTTACCAAGATGGCCACTAGCCAATCCACTTTCAGCCAAGATGGTTCTGAGTGGGAACTTCCAGGGTCTTAGCGTACTTTCATTTATGTGAACCAGTTCACCTTAGATCAAGCCTAAACAAAGGCTCCTGGCATAGTTTCACAGAATCAAATCCAAACCTCAAAATCCTTTAACCTCATGGCCTCCTGGAATTTTTCCAAGGGTTCCCCTGGAAGAACTCTCACGTTGAGAACTTTCCTCTTGGAGATCTCACACACAGCTCTGGAGAGCCATGGAAAGAGCAGGACGGTGTTGTGGGCTGAACTGCATTTCCCCCAAATTTATATGTAGAAGCCTTAGCCCCTAGAATCCCAGAACACAGCTGCATTTGGAGATAGGGCCTTTAAGGAGGTGATTAAGCTAAAATGAGGCCGTTAGGGTGGGCTCTAATCCAGTCTGACTGGCGTCCTTATAAGAAGAGGAAATTTAGACACACAGAGAGACCCCAGGGATGCCCGTGCACAGAGAAAAGACCATGTGAGGGTGTACATAGTGAGAAGGCACTGTCTGTAAGCTGAGGAGAGAAGCCTTAGAAGAAACCACCCCTGCCATCACCTTGATCTTGGACTTCTAGCCTCTAGAAGTGTGAGAAAATCAATTTCTGATGTGTAAGCCACTTGGTCTGTGGTATTTTGTTGTGGCAGCCCTAGCAAACTAATACAACGAGGGGCCCCCAGGGAAGGATGGCCCTGGGGTCTCTTCTTCGGTACAGCCACTCACCCTGTAGTAGTCAGTGCTGTATACGTCCCGGGACATGCCGAAGTCCCCGATCTTCACCAGGAGGTTCTCGCCCACCAGGCAGTTCCGGGTGGCCAGGTCTCGGTGCACGAAGTGCTGGGACGCCAGGTAGACCATGCCCGCAGCGATCTGCTGGGCGATGTGCAGCATCTGCGACTGCGTCAGCTCCGTCGGCGGGTTGCCCTCGGCCATCAGCATGGCGTCAGGTCCGTGCGCCCTGGGGAGAACACAGAAGGCCTTGCTGGAGCCTCAGCTCTTTGCCTTGAGGGTCCCTTTGCCCCACATCAGCTGCTGGTACGGAAAGATGCTGCCTGACTTAGCAAAAGAGGAGGGAAGGATGCTCCACCCACAGTTTTATCTCTAAAGCCTCCAGAGCACCTAGGCTTTATTTCCCAGAAAGTCTAGCATTTCCAGGGCCAGTGGGCCTGAATAAGTGCCCCCCTCGACACACAGACAGGTTCACATTTTAGGGTTCTGGAACTATGCTGGGGTCAGGCACTGGCTAGATCCCGAGACCCTGAAAAGCAGTGGGTGGACAAAGCAAAAAACAAGCAAACAAAAAAACCCAAATCAAAATAAAACACTGGGGGAAGAGTTTGGCTCTCCTGGAGTGAAGGGTCACTGCACCCCAGCAGGAGCCCCAACTCTGTCCTCCCAGCCACATGCTGCAGCAGAGGGCCCTCACTCTCTCCAGAGTGCAGCTCTGCTCTCCCCTACTCCACCTGCTCTGTGGCCCAACATGGCTTCAAGCTGCCCATGTTATCCCCAAGCCCAACTCAGCAGAATCCCAGGGCATCCTCATCCCGGACATTCGTTCCCAGTGAAAAATACCATCTCCTTTGGCCCACCCCTACCCCTGACCTCCAGCTCAACACATGTCCTGGGCACCACATGGAAGAGCTTTTTGAATCACAACACATTTATTCTTTTACTGGGGCAAGTCTTATTCCCCACACTATGGCAGGGGGCAGGGGGGAGCGGTGAAGTATGGTGTCTTATACCTTCTTTATCTTCTGTTTTACACACCCAGCCTTTTCCCAGCTATGTGACAACTTAAGGCATCTTAACCCTGGCATGTGCTTCAGGGAGGGGAGGGTCCCAGTCTTAGGATGCCATCATGAACCGCTCCCACCCCCCTTTCCGCATTCCCCACCCGGAACCCTGCTGGGCCAACTGGAGTCACTGCCCCTGACGGCCTGAGGGGTGCTGCAGGGCAAGGAGTAAAGGTATCCTTTGCTGCTGGACCTGCCAGGGCAGGAGTCAAAGGGCTTCTGTCTCCCAAAGGGAAACAAGGGAGAAGATCTCCTTCAGGACAGTTGGAAGCACTTAAAACAAACATAGAGGATTCTAAATTTTAGAATTTAAAGTGGGTGACCCCACCTATGGGGGTCCAGAGCTATATGAGTATTTGAAAATAAGAGAGCCAGAATTACCCAAGACCATCCAGCTCATTTTGCCCCTCCTCCGACCCACCAGCCCCATAGCCCCTCCCATCGTGGCTCCAGCCACAGTGGTTCCCAAAACACGCTGTCACCAGATCATTCATTCTTGCATTTTCAGAGAACAGCACTGGACAAGGAGGTGGGGAGTTTCCCAGTCCTCGCAGTGTCCAGCCCCATGATCTGGGGAAGACTTTCAACTTGTCCAGTCTGGAATTTCCCCATTAGGCAAAAATCCATAGGGGTATTATGTTGGGTGATCATTTAGGTTCCTTTTATCTCTGAATATCTGGATTTAACCATTCCTGTTTTTGTACAAGGCAAGTCCTAACACATTTATTTCACCTCCGTTCAAACTACAGCCCCGACTGCCAATGGTCACACGGAGGAGAATACGGGAAAAGCTTCAGGCTCTCTCCAGCTCAGAATCTCCCTCTGGAGTAAGAAGTCTTGCAGTGCAGCGGCCAAGGCTCTGGGTTATCAGAACTGAATGTGATCTCCTTCTAACATGCTAGCTGTGAGCTCAGGTAGGCTACAGAACGTCTCTGGGCCTGTTTCCTCATTCTGTAAAGTGGGGATACTGACTACACCTTCCTAATAATATTACACTAACAGGGGATACTTGAGACTCTGCTTGTATGGTGCTTTGTAGACTTTCATTGGAAAGCTGGAGAGAAAGGCTTTGCAAACAAAGTTTTCTTTAAAAAAAGAAATGGGGCTTCCCTGGTGGCGCAGTGGTTAGGAATCCGCCTGCCAATGCAGGGAACACGGGTTCGTGCCCCGGTCCGGGATGATCCCACATGCCGCGGAGCGGCTAGGCCCGTGAGCCACAACTACTGAGCCTGCGCGTCTGGAGCCTGTGCTCCACAACAAGAGAGGCCGCAACAGTGAGAGGCCCGCGCACCGCGATGAAGAGTGGCCCCCGCTTGCCACAACTAGAGAAAGCCCTCGCACAGAAACGAAGACCCAACACAGCCAAAAATAAATAAATAAATAAATTTATAAAAAAAAAAAAAAAAGAAATGGATGGTGATACGAAAACACAAGTCATCATCTGTGCATTTCTTTTTGTGGTTGGCCTGTGATGGGGCTCTCAGGGTCGGCCCCGCCCACCTCACTAAAGGTCACTCAAGCCCAACCCTTCCTAGCACTGAAGGGGCAGGGGAAAGTGACAGTGTTTTCACTCGTCGTAGGAGACACCAGGAAAAGGACCTAGGGATGCACATAAATTATGGGAAATCCTGAAACAAGCAGAGAATATAGGCCAGGATGAAATCTTCATAGATTTAGTTCAAAGAGTGAAATAAGTTGTTAATTTTTCACAGCCTTATTTCAGCTCCAGAAATCCAGACTCCTCTAAGAATCTGTCTGTTGCAAAGACTCCAGGAAAGAGGAAAAGTTAGAGGCCAAGCACAAAAGGCCACCTCTGTGCAAAGCCCCCATCTGCCAGCTTTCCACTCTGCAGCACCGGAAAGCTGGCACCCTCCAGGGCCCTCTGCACTCCACCTCCTTCCCTGTGGGTTGGGGCAAGCTCCTGCATTTTTTTTTTTTTAATCTTTATTGGAGTATAATTTCTTTACAATGGTGTGTTAGTCTCTGCTTTATAACAAAGTGAATCATCTATACGTATACATATATCCCCATATCTCCTCCCTCTTGCATCTCCTTCCCACCCTCCCTATCCCACCCCTCTAGGTGGTCACAAAGCACCGAGCTGATCTCCCTGTGCTATGCGGCTGCTTCCCACTAGCTATCTATTTTACGTTTGGTAGTGTATATATGTCCATGCCACTCTCTCACTTTGTCCCAGCTTACCCTTCCCCCTCCCCATATCCTCAAGTCCATTCTCTAGTAGGTCTGTGTCTTTATTCCCGTCTTACCACTAGGTTCTTCATGACCTTTTTAACCAGCCGTTTCTCCTGCTTGGTTCTGGGTATTTGAACAAGGCTCCTTTTAATAGAAGAAGCCTTTGAATGCTTTGCTTGAGCAGTAAGTCCTGCTGTAAAAACAGGGCAGGCGAGTCTTCTAAACAAGTTCTTAAGAGGAGTATAAACAACGTTGACAACAGCCCTTTGCTTCACTCCACAGGTTACCCCGCAGCTCTTGGAAATAAAAACATATTTCACCTCTTCCAGGAGAACACGCCTTAAGAGGGGAAAGCACCACCGGTGCCCTGGCTCGGGGAGCAGGTAGTAGCGTCAGCGGGATTCTGACGAGGGAGGTTGCCCACCCTGCCTTGTTCGGCCTGTTGCCTCCCCCAATGGGGGTGACGGCAGCACTTAGCCACACTCTTCTGGCTCCAGAATTCTACAGGACACTGCTTTCCTTCTGGTTTTTTAATGGCCACTTCAAGAGGAAGTACTGACATGGTTAAGACTATGGGTTTTGCAGCCCTGGCTATGGGTTTGAATCTCAACTCTGTCACTCACTAGCTGCTTGACTCACTTTCTTCAACTGTAATATGGAAATGATGGTAATAATAGCTTACTATGTTGATACATTTAAAACATTTACAATGCTTAGAAAGGCTCAATAAATAAATAGCTTTTTTTTTTTTCTTGGCCTCACCACGCAGCTTGCGGGACCTTACTTCCCAGATCAGGGATCAAACCCTGGGCCCCGGCAGTGAAAGCGCTGAGTCCTAACTACTGGACCACCAGGGAATTCCCAATAAATAGCTGTTATTGCTTGAAAAAAAAAAGCTGTCTCTATCTTCCCCTCATTGGAAGGGAATTCAGGAGAATTCTAAGGGGAAAATTGTCATCTCCTTGAAAGCAAGGACCATGCTTGACTCTTCATCTCCCAGCCAACCGAGCATAGGGCCTGGCCATGTTGGTCCTCAATGTGTGGCTTTTGGATGAGTAAAAAGGGTGGGAGGATAATTGTAGACATCTGTCTTTATAGGGCAGTTCCAATGACACTTGGGGACACATTCATGGCAGTGTAAGGGCTGGGTTCCCTTCCAGAAAGAGAGGACAGACTGTAGTTCACAGCACATCCCTGGACCTGAGAACCTGATTCTTGGCATGGAAAACCTCTTGTTCCCAGAGTCCAGCAGATTCTGAAATGGAGCAGAGGAGATTTTCAAGAGCTCCATGCCCTGTGCAAGCTGCCAAAGGAGAACTAGGTGCCTGCTCCTTCTGGAAGGCAGGAAGGAGAGCAAGGGATGGAACTGAAAGTGAAAGGATCAACACACACACACACACACACACACACACACACACACACACACACACACACACGGAGTCTGAGCTCACAGAGGCATTTAATTGTATCCAGGTGAGTACATTTGAATTTATTATGCTACAGTTTTCGGAAAGTACCATTTTAAGTTAGGAACATATCCTAAAACATGGGAACAAAGGAAATTAGCTCTATAAGCAGCAGACCTCAACCAAATTCAGCTTCTTTTCTTCCTTTCACATTAGATCTGTCAAGATAATGGGCAAAAGCTCCCATCATCCTCTCTCCTATCACCTGTGCACATGTATTCACGAGGCTAGGGATGGTCAAAATGATCCGGACTGTACAAACCATGGGATGACATTTCTAAACACGGCAGTACTCTCTCACCCTTCCACTGTTCTCTCAGCAATTGACTTATTCCTTAAACTGTACAGTTCCTGAACCTTCCAGGGGCTGCATGAAGCTACTGGTGCTGATTTCTGTGGAAAGCTCTCTTCAGTGCCCGTAGAAACTAGAGGAGGACAGAGCAGTCTAGGTACTGCTGTAACGCAAAAGACGTCACTTCCCCGGGATTATGGAGGCCTCAGCCAAAATAAAGAGGAAAATGTGTCAGAGAAGAAGGGTTGTGGGGACAACATCTATCGATTACCTGCCATCACAATAGTCCTGACACTAGGCCTTGAAATGGGTGTTATCACACCCCTTTTACAGGTGAGGAAACTGAGGCCAGTGAGGAACATCTTTCTTATTTCTCCTAAATTATACTAATCTTTCAAAGATTAGTTCTATTTTAAAGAAAACAGTATGCTAGAGCCAGATGTGACTTTAAGAGGATCTAACTCAGACCCACCTGAGAGTTGAGGTGGCCAAGGTGGTGTGGCTTGGGACCCACCCAAGGGACCCAAGCAGCTGATGCTGAATAGGAGGGAGAACCCGGGTCTCCCAGCCCTCACTACTGGGACCTCTTACTCTTTCCATTGTTCGAGATCATAAATGTGCGGCTTCCATCGTGCCTCTGCTTAATGCAAATGAAAGCATCGCTTGTTTTCCTTCACCAAGGAGGGTCTGGATCAGCACATTTCTTCTCTCCCCTGGTAGATACAGTATGAGAACACTCACTATGGGCTCCAGCAGGGTGACCACCAGCTTCCTCTGTCTCTCTCATCAAATTCAGCTCTCCTTTCGATTTCTCTCAGCTGGTGTATGAGTAGAAATCATTACTAGCAGAATTCAAGCTTCTGCTTTTTGAAAACTTCCTACTTGCTCCTATGCTACGAGCTTTCTATTTATTCTAATTCAGCCCTCATGCCTACCCTGCTGGCTCAATATTATCATCAGAACAGCTAAGAGACTTGCCCAAGTTCATTCAGCTAATAAATGCCAGAGCTGAGATTCAACTCCAGCTGAACATGCTGCCTGGATCATTACTATCTCCTCGAGAGACGCTGCACTGCGATCCCTTTTACTTCGCACGTTGTCCTCACTGTTTCAAAGCAGCGCCGCCCACCAGCGCACCCCACCCCCGGTTATGCACATTCTAAACTGTCTCTCACTTGCTCTATCCCGTGGTCCCTCGCAGGCCCCCGCACCCATCACCCCAAGGAAGGGACTTCCTGAGAACCCACGGCTGAACCAAAACCCAATTAGGCCAATGCTAGAAATCCAAGTTACAATGCTATTTAACAACCCAACGACTCCCTCTTATCCTCAACATTTTCCCTTTCCTCGCTTTGCTGCCTTCCAGTTTTCCCCGCTGGTCACAAAACCCCTCATGTCGAAGCTGACCATCTTTTTCTGACCTCCGGGACTCAATAAGGCCCCAATGCTCAGTCTTCAATGGTCCTGTCCAATATCGTTTTACCTCCTTTCTCCTAGATGTTTTGCTCTTTCGATTCTGTTCTTTTCACTCAATCCTCTGACCGACTGACTTCCTGGTTCTTCTTTCCGTCTTCAGAGTAAAGTCCAAATGCTCACCTTTCCAGCCGTGACTCCTCCTACCCCCTTTCTACCTCCCCTTGCCCTGGTTTCTTGTGTTGTCTGGCATCTCCAGACTCTCCACTCTCACCAGACCAGACCTTTCCCTGTGACACCTGGGTGCCTGAACTCTTGCTGTTTCCTTCGCCCGAATAACATTCTTCCCTTATCCACCTGGCAAACTCCCACAGAGCCTAAGGCCCATCTCAAAGGCACATGTCACGTACCATTTAATAAACCAATGCTCAATAAACACAGGTGAAATAGAGTGGAATCATTAGTATCACATTATGTGGAGTTTGTTGATTCAGGAAAAGGAGCAATGCAGTGGCCTCAGGTTCTTTCTCTGTAGTAGGCATTGATGTTGTCACCAGGACAGGCTGTTCCAGAGAAAGGTCCAAGGGCCCCTTGGTCCTTCCCAGGAAGCCCCCTGTCCTCACCCCCAGGCTGTCTGAAGCTCACCTCCCACGTGGCCCCGGTGCCCCCCATACCTGAGGAACTTGTTGAGGTCCCCGTGCTTCATGTACTCAAAGACCATGATGAGAGGATCACCCTCCACACAGACGCCATAGAACTTGACGATGTGTTCGTGCTGGAGGTTGGTCAGCAGCTCGGCCTCGCGGTGGAAGTCCTTGCGTGCATTGTCACTGGCATCTTTCAGCGTCTGGGGACCAGGGGCAGAGGGGAGAAAACCAACACAGCTTAGACTGAGGGCGTGAGAGGGAAGCTGCGTTGAGAGGAATTCCTTTAGGGGCTTTGAGGTTCCTGGATGGGAAGGGCATTCATCTCATGTATCACACAAAAGATTGAAAACTAGCCTAATTCCTGAGGAAATAATGTTTGTACGAATTACTGAGGAAAAGTTCCTTCTGGGTATGCAAAGGTTTAGTTTATGAAGGATTTACATAGATGTTCTTTCATTAAGTGACAGACATGAACTTTTTATAAGATATTGAATATAGTTCCCTGTGCTATACAGTAGGTCCTTGTTTATCTATTTTATATATAGTAGTGTGTATCTGTATCTGTTAAACCCAAGTTCCCAATTTATCCATCTCCCACCTCCTTTCCCGTTTTGTAACCATAAGTTTGTTTTCTATGTCTGTGAGTCTATTTCTGTTTTGTAAATAAGTTCATTTGTATCATTTTTTAGATTCCACAAATATTTGTCTTTCTCTGTCTGACTTCACTTTGTATGATAATCTCTAGGGCCATCCATATTGCTGCAAATGGCATTATTTCATCCTTTTAAAGGGCTGAGTAATATTCCATTGTACATACGTACCACTTCTTCTTTACCCATTCATCTGTCAATGGACAGTTAGGTTGCTTCCACATCTTGGTTATTGTAAATAGTGCTGCTGTGAACACTGGGGTACATGTGTCTTTTAGAATTAGAGTTTTCTTCTTTTCCAGATATATGCCTAGGAGTGGGATTGCAGGATCATATGGTAATTCTATTTTTAGTTTTTTAAGGAACCTCCATACTGTTCTCCATAGTGGCTGTACCAGTTTACATTCCCACCAACAATGTGAAGGGTTCCCTTTTCTCCATGTCCTCTCCAGCATTTATTATTTGTAGACTTTTTGATGATGGCCATTCTGACTGGTGCAAGGTGCAGACATTAACTTTTTATCACCTTCATCCTTTTTAACCCTGGTCCCAATTACTACCTCGGACATCTCTCCCATTTGGGGGCTGGTTGTACTTTCTAGGCTGCTCTGCACACCTCGCCTCTGCTCATATAACTTTTGTAAAGCTTTATATTATGGAAATATTCAGTAGAGAGACGATCATAATGACCCCTCATGTACCCATCTTCCAGCTTCAACGGTGATCACTTTGCCAGTCTTTACTATGTAAGTTCTCCAAAAAGCCTTCCCCAACTTGTGCCCACACACACTGCTGGCTCAGAAAACATCCTTGCCAGTGAGCTCAAGAAGGCCAGTCATGCTGCCACAAAGACAATGTCCAGGAGCATGCCAGCTGGCCTCTGGTGCCTCTAGTTCTCTGCTCACCCACCACGGTGTCACAGCAGGGCACAGCTGGCATCTGTTGGTGCCACGCACACATGCTGAGCTCCTGTCCTGTGTCAGTCACTGACCAGAGCTGCGGTGACATCAAGAAGACAATGACCCAAACAGGGGCCTCAGACATTCATGAGCAAATAGGGTGATAAATCACAATGATAATTCAAGCTCCAAACACAATGCCTGAATGAACTGGCTCCCCTGTATCTCTGTACAGCTTGATATCTTGACATGCCTGTCTTGAAACTTATGCTTCCACCTTATGAAATGTCTGCAGCTGCCCAAATGACACGGACCATGCCCCCCTGCCCCTGCCCATGTTCATCCCTCTGCCTGGGATGCTGACTCGGCCAGGGTCACTGGTGTTGGAGGTTGAATAATGCCCCTCCCCAAAGGTATCCGCATCCTAATCCCTGTAACTTATGAATATGTTACCTAACATGGCAAAGGGACTTTTTTATAAATTTATTTATTTATTTATTTTTTGGCTGTGTTGGGTCTTTGTTGCTGCATGAGAGCTTTCTCCAGTTGTGGAGAGTGGGGGCTACTCTTTGTTGCAGTGTGCAGGCTTCTCACTGCGGTGGTTTCTCTTGTTGTGGAGCACGGGCTCTAGGTGCTTGGGTTTCAGCAGTTGTGGCACATGGGCTCAGTAGTTGTGGCTCACGGGCTCTAGAGCACAGGATCAGTAGTTGTGGCGCACGGGCTTAATTGCTCCTCGGCATGTGGGATCTTCCTGGACCAGGGCTCGAACCCGCGTCCCCTGCATTGGCAGGCAGATTCTTAACCACTGCGCCACCAGGGAGCAAAAGGGGCTTTGCAGATATGATTAAGGATCTTGATGTGAGGAAATGAGCCTGGATTATTCGAGTGGGACCCAATGTCATCATAAACAAGGGTCCTTATAAGAGACCAGCAGGAGGGGCAAGAGAAAGAAGCTATTAGGATAGAAGCAGAGGTCAGAGAGGAGAGAAGATGCTGTGCTGCTGGCTTTGAAGAAGGAAGAAGAGGCCATGAGCCAAGGAATGTGGGCAGCTCTAAAAGCTGGAAAAGGCAAGAAAACAAACTCTACCCAGACCCTCCAGAAGGAGCCAGGACATCTTGACTTTAACTAAGTAAACTGATTTCAGACTTCTGCCTCCAGAACTGTGAGAGAAATAATTTGCGTTGTTTAGGCCACTGAGTTTGTAGTAGTTTGTTACAGCAACCATAAGAACTAATACACCTGGCTAACACTTAGCAGTCCTCCAAGACTGCACTTGGCCATCACCTTTCTGAGAAACGTTCGCTGACCCCCTCATCATTGTCACATCCCCACGGCCTGGCCTCCCAGGCTAGGTTGGATGACCCTTCTAGGTACACCTCGTACCCACCTCTATCATATTGCCAGCCACAGTACATTCTCACTGCGTGTTTATTTGCTTACCTCTGGTGTATATGGTGAGCTTCTTGACACAGGGACTGTGCCTTCCACCTCTGCACTGCTGGCATTGGGCACGGCGCCAGGCACATGGCAGGTATTCAAGATTTATTTGTGCAATGAGCCAGGGTTTAAACCTGGACCTTTTGATGCGAAGCTAGAACTCCTCCCCTTTGGGTACCATAGTGTGAGGATCTGCCTTTGACTAAAAGGAGAACACAGACTTTGGCTCTGCTCTGGACCTCTCTGAACTCTGATTTTCTCTTCTGTAGGGTGAGGGTAACAATATCATCTACTTCACAGGGTCCCTGGGAGGATTGGATGAGATAGACTAAGTTGAGATGCTGCCCAGGCTCCCTGGTACAGACAGATATTTGGGAGATTTGAATTTGAAACTCCAACCAAGTTGCATTCAATTTGCTCACACTAGGATCCAAGAAGGCCAAAAGGTGCATGGATAAGGCTGGGGGCCAGCCCAAGGCATGAAAGTGCCCCTGAGTCTGCCACTGGTTCCCTCCTGAAATCCCGTGAAGCCTGCAGAATTTTCTCAGAGATCCAGTCTTTTTATGCAGGGGCTCCTCTGAGTCACTGAGATAGCTTATTTCTATGGCCTTGGTCCATCTTTAACAGTGTGTTGGAGAAGGCAAATGAAATTTTCAGGTCATTATCACAAAGCATGAACAAATTCTGCATGTAAATTTTCTTCTCAAGTTTCAGCTATGTAGTGTCGACTCAAGAATGCTAAATTGTGTGTGTGTGTCTGTGTGTCTGTGTGTGTGTGTGTTAGAGAAAGAGGTGGGGGGATGTCAGACAGTGGGGTAGAGTGGGAAAGAAGATAGGATTTTCACTGGGGAGGCACCAAACTGAAAGACTTAACAAGCATTTCATATTTCCATTTCCTCAAAGCAAAATCCTATGGGAAGAGACTCCACTCTTAGTGCAATGTTAAAAACTGTGCTTCAGTAACATTTTTGAATTTAGGAGAGGAGATTTCACTATTCATGGGACAAATGCATTTCACAAACCTGGCCTCATCCTATGTGCCCATCCATTTTTACATGTCAAGTTCTTTTTCTAAATTATAATCCAATTCTATTTTAAGAGATTCAGAAAATATGGCGGTAACGAGTTGGACAAAATCATCTTCTGAATTTGGCACTCGAAGGACAGAATTTTTCTAAGGGTGGAACCATAGCCAGACAGCAATCAGAAGCTGGAAAAATCCTGCTATCAACCCTATTTATAGAATTCATCTCTGTTTTAGCACCATGGCTGATTGTGTCCCTTGGCAATGGACATGAGACGGCAGCATCCCTCACTGACAACTCCCTCCACTGAAGTTTCATTCTGACAGGCGTATTTGCCCCATCACTGAGCATTGCTATTTTCTTATTCCTAGTGTCTGCTTTGTAGCTTCATTTCTTCTTATTCCTGGTGAATTTCCTGACACTCTAAAGATGCCATCCTTTCTGAAGATATTCTCAAGGGAGAGGTCTTATCCTGAGCTGCAGCGAGTTGCTGCCTGGAATACACATTGAGTCAGAGTTGGAAGAGTGGATTAGCATGACATAAAGTCAAGCACAGAACTGAGAAACTAGTGAAAGTAAAATAGAAGTAAGAAAATAAAAACAAAAGGAAGCTTAACATTCGTCTGAAATGCTTCCACAGAATATTAAGGCTAATGGGAAGCTGGTAGGGGAGGCAAGAACACTTATTTGAAATCATTGGTGTGATTGGATGTTGTGAGCCATGACAAATGATTGTGCATTTCAAAGTATAGGTGGTTTAGGAGGCACAAGGTAACACGAAGATTGTGTCCTTTTTAAAATACTGATGTCATATTCTTCTCCTATACTTTTTAGAGAACATAGAAACAGAGTTAAGGTGAAAGAGAAAAAAAAGAAGAGATTATTATGGCAAAACCTCACAATGCCCAATGCACACCACTGTGCTTAAAGCAGAGAGGGAAATGAGTAAACCCTCCTACGAGGCAACCAAGATGGATAAGAATGTTTGTCAACATGCCTAAGCTCTTCTGGGTCAAGACCTGTTGCTAATGGAGACTGTTTACTCTTCTGATATCTTCTAGACCTGCACTGTCCAGTATGGTAGCCAATAGCCACATGTGGTTAGTGATCATCTGAAATACGGTCCAAATTGAGATGTGTGTAAAATACAGATTTCAGATTCTGGAAACTTGGTATGCATGAAATACCTCATTAATATTTTTAGATTAACAGTATATTGAAATGATGATATTTTAGATAGGTTGAATTAAATAAAACACATCAATACAATGAGTTTCATCTGTTTCTTTTTACTTTTTAACGTGTGGACTATGAAATTTTAAAACAGAAATATGGCTTGCTTTTGTGGTCCACGTTATACTTCTATTGGACAGACCTGTTCTATAAAAGTCACCTTAGTAAGCTATTAATGGGTCAACCTACTTCTTGGGAATGTTGGAAAACAATGCTAAACTGAAATAGAGTTAAGGCAGACACCCTCCTTATAAGGTCCTTACAGGCAATGATTATGCAAGTATTTAGGGTAAGCCATAGTCACGAGGCTATGTGATTCTTCTAACTTACAGGGTCCTCTCTAAAGAAAAGTAGAGGAAGCTTCTAACCAATGCTTACAAAAGTGAACTTTTGAGGAGTATATTGTAATAAATTCAGAGATAGAAAGAGCTTGATAGAAATAAAATCTTAGAAACTAGGAAGAATGTAGGAGCTGTCTCCCCAACATTCCTACAAATGTAAAAGCTAATTAGATGACTGTATAAAAACAGTAATGATCACACACACACTCAGATAGTGCTCGCTGTACTAGAAAGCAACACTCTGTGTAACTTTGCAGTTACATATGATTGACTGCAAAGGCCAGTCTATCATATGTAACTGGACTTTGCAAGGACTTTAATTATATACCAAGTGCCAGAGTCAAATACAAGATTCATAGCCAGGATGTTGACTGCTGCTATGTTTATTTTCACAATGGTGATCTCATGGTTCCAAATCTAACAAGCCAACCATCCAATGGGAAACATGAGGTTAATTTCTAATTCGTATACTTTAAAATACTTGCAATAATTTGGGGGATAAAATTAATGGTTTGTGCATGTATATTACATCAAGTTGCATATTACAAATGCTAAATCTTTGAAAAATGGGAAACTAATTCATAGCAACTGTCACATTAGAGAAATATTGACTCAAAAGAGTGAATCAGAAGTTGGCCTCCGACATGCACAACTGCAAGATATTTACAGGCTTTAAATATGCTAGCATACAATTGACTGAGACAATTCCACTAGATAGAAAGGAGCTGGTAGATCACAGTAGACCATGACTCGATTACGAGTTCTGCTGTCATGTTAATTAAAAAGCAGCCCATCTATCACAATGCACATGTTCTAGAGATACAGAGGAGTGAAATGAATACTCCAGCTATTTTGGTATCAGATGAGACCTCATTAGAGTGAGATGCACTGCTTGTTTTCAGCATTTCTGAAAAGATGTGGATAAATTGGAGAAAAGCCAGAAAAAAAGGGTTAACAGGACAAATTAACAAGACAAAAAACAGATCTCCCATCAAAGGTTAAAAGTTGAAGTTACTGGGAAAGGGACATTGATGGAGAAACTTAATAATGGGGGCCCACCGTAACAAGTACAAGAGGGATTCTGACACGGAAAATGTTACTGTCCATCCTACAGCACATGTGGATGTGCACGTACACACACACACACAAGCACATGCACTCACACATGCGCCAGGGAAGAATGCACTTCCACTAAAGGACATAGAAATCTATTAAGCAGTGCCCGGACCATAAAGATGATTAAGCCTTTTAACAAGCCACTGTTCAAAGTTCTACCATTTCTGTTCCCAGAAACTTGTAAAGATGGAATTGATAGTATTTTCTGCAACATTATATTCTGTTAAGGAATACAAACAATTTTTTTAGGGCAACACTGACAAATGTTCTCTTAAATACACTAACCTTGTCATCATCAATTTCTATTTTGTGGGAACAGGTATTTCACACACCAATTTAAATGTAGAAATGGAGGGGGGCACGGGAGGAGGAAGGAATGGTTGAGAGACTTCACAGTTAATCAAGATGTGAGGACTGATGTGACAACTATCAGTAGAAAATAAAAAGAAGGAAGGAAAGGAAGGAAGGGAGGGAGGGAGGGAGGGGTGATGGAAGGAAGGAAGGAAGGAAGGAAGGAAGGAAGGAAGGAAGGAAGGGAGGGAGGGAGGAAGGGAGGAAGGGAGGAAGGAAGGAAGGAGGGAAGGAAGGAGAGGAGAAAGAAAATAGCCATCTGTCTTAAAAATAAACTTGCCTGGGGAAAGCACTTGAATCGATGAACTCTGGACGCTCTTTCTCATTTACAAATTGCTTCCTTGTTCCAGACTGAAGGATAAGCTGTCTTTTTCGAGGTCTCCTACTGCCCTTACACATATTCTGAGACAACTGGCTCTAGTTGCTTCTGGCCCATAAGTGGCCTCGCCTGTGTCACATGACCACCTTGGATGCTTGGACCGCAGGCAGGTGCCTGGTAGGAACACTGACTGGAGTAACTGGATGCATGGCATTTCCTTCTTAAGGAACCTGAAGGTGAGTAATAGAGACCGTGGGAGCAGCAGTGGGCAGGAGGCAGCAGCCCAGTGCTAGGGAACAGCGGAGGGGAGAGACAGCTGTGCCACACCAGCAGGGAAGCCTGGAGGAGAGCCCTAGTGCCTCCTGCGAGGATAACAAAGGGACCGTCCTAAGGGCCAGCTCAGATCCTGGTGAGCTTCTGGATCCCAGCTGCTTCATTCACAGTGAGGCCCAGTGGTCCTGCAGGTCCTATTTGAGTCATTCATCTTTCAGTTTTTCCTGTCAGATCTCTTTCCCCTGTCCTTTTGTTTAGCATCTCTAATATTCTTTCAGAGAACCCATGCCCCCTTACATTTGGTCCATGGGTGTGGGTAGAGCTGACCTCATCTTCCATTTGCAAGGATATGCATGTGACCCAGACCTAGATAATCAGAACATTCTATTCCCTTGGCTGGAGGGCCTGGTGAAACAACTCAAGACAAGCCAATACGAGTTGGCCCTTCGACTTTTGCATAATTGTTGGGAAAGAAGAGCTCTCTTTTGGGTTGCTAGGATGGCCGCATCTAAGCCCAGAGCCACTGCTGCTGAGTCTTTAGCATAGTGTGGGGAGAACCTGCCAGAGAATACAGTCAGCAGAGAAGAAAGCAGAGCCAGGAGATGGAGAGAGAGAGAGAGAGAAAGAATTGCTGATGCCCTGGATCTTTCAGTGCCTGAAGCTAGAGCACCAGCAGCAAGGTCTTCCAGTAGCTTGGGCAAATACATTCCCTTTTCTGCTTAAATCAGCTTGAGTTGGGTTTTCAATGAATATTATATTGCTCTTATTATCAAAGCCGGTTAAGGTATTTTGCTTGTATCCTCCTGAGGCCAAAGCACTCATCCGGAATCATTTTCCTTATTTCCACCTATTCCCTTGAATTACATTTCTACCCAGGAAAACATGAAAATCTCTCTCATCATTATACACAAATAAGCACAACTACACACTCCTTTGTATTACTTGATAAGTGGTATTATGTTGAATTTCCTCAGTTTGGTTTATTAGGGCACGTGTAGAATTCAGTAAGTGAAAACGTGGTGCTCAGTGGGCATGGGGCTGGTGAGGAGGTCGGAGTTTTAGTCCTAGGTCTGACATTAAGTGATCTCATTCAAACTATGTAAGTTTGGATGGGTCATTTATCTTCTCTGGACCTCGTTGGCAAAATGCATGAGTTAAGCTAAAGAATTTCAATAATAGCTCTATATATCTGCACAGTGATTCAATCATTTCTAAAATGATTTCTCATTAGATTATATCATATATATATATATCTCATGAAATTATTTCTTACCTAGAAATGCTAACTGCCAATTATTTACATTTTCAAAAGTCTATTATTTCAATAGCCCATCCATCCATCCATTCAACAAGCATTTATTGCCTGCTACTACATATTAGGCAATGTGCTAAAAGGCATGGTTCCTACCCTCAAAAATATGTCACTCTAATGGAGAAGATAGATACTCATGTCATTGATTAAATATACCCACGAATACACATATAATTAACAACCTTGACGTATGCTGTAAAGGACAAGTACAGATGCCTTAATACATGGAACTGGGAGTTCTGACCTAGACAGGGGAGCAGCAAGGGGAAGTCTCCTTGAAGGAGCAACTCTAGCTGAGAGCTGATGGGTGAGTGGGAGCTGTGTGGCCCCGAGGCTGCGCTGGGGCCCTCCAGGCCCGGGCATAGCCACAGCGTGTTGGATACTACTTTGGGCTGGCTCAGGTAACATGCCACAGGGTGTATCAGTCAACTCTGCCAAAACGCTTGCATCATTTCCTCTGTTGTTGACAAGCGAATATTCAGAAACATGAAAAACAAAAAGCCTTCATTAGATGCTAAAGAAAGTGCCTGCTGAACTCAGATGTCACCATTTTGCATCTTGCCAAGTCTTCCTGTGCAGAATCTCTGACTCGCTTTAACTTACACCTTGAGGAAGACACTCAAATTCTCTGGGTCTTGGATTTGCCATTTATAAAACATGGGGCTTGGATTATAGATTATAGATATGATTCCTAAGGCCTCTCTTGTGTTCAGCATTTTCTGTTTCTAGAAGTACACCTGAGTTAGTGGAGAGGGGGAAGAGAGGCCATGAATCCTACAAAGCCCACTTGTGGCTATATTTAAAAAATGAAAATTAGCGCACATTCACAGCACAAGGAAAGGTTGTAGGAATTGTAGCTATTGAAATGCAGGTTGGATGGAGCCAAAATTAGTTAACGCATCCACAGCTAATGCAGGGAAATGGTGATGCAGTGTTTCCTTGGCAATTGAGTTACTTAAAGGTAAAGGAACTCATTTTGATCAAAGACCGGTTTCTCTGCTTCTCATTCTCTCTGTGGGTTCTTCAGTTGTCATTCAGAGGAAAGGGACAAATCCATTTCACTAAAAAACAAAGGTCATCCCAAAAATCAAGAAAAGGGCAATCCGGCTGGATCCAAACAAGCAGATACTCTAATGGGAGAGGCCTGTTCAGCCTCCCATGCGCCCTTGAGGGGCTTGCGCATGCCTTAGGATCGCTCCCACTTTAAACTGGCTTCTGTGGATCCCTCAAACCTTAAGTCATTTGGGGCAAGTGATGCCAGAATTTACAGGAACCTGATGTCTGTCAGTCTGAATGCAAAACCTTGGATTTCAAACCAGTCAGTTCCTTCTAGAGAAGGAAAAAGGACAATAGCTGCTATTTCTTAGCATGCATAATCAATGCTGCAGGGTTGCTAGGCAACAGGCAGAAAGACCGTCAAACATCCCTGGGTGCCTCCAATGGAGGAGGAGTAGCCCTGGCAGCCATTCCTCAGAGGTGAAGGGCTATGCAGGCCCTGGAGGCCACGTTCAGTTTGTCTCAGTCCTTTAAAAAAAATCCCTTTATTGTGGTCAGGATGGAACCATAGATATTTTCCTCCCAGGCTTATTAGATAGTCTTTGAATACACTTTCAATTGGCCCACACGCCTAAAAATGAGCAGATCAGGCTGGTGAGAGGCAGCTCTATGAAAGGTTCATGTGTTTTTCTGACCCAATTCATCCCGGAGCCCGTGAAAGATCGGACTTGTTTCTTCCGTGGCTGTAGCCTCTGGATCCCAGAAACTTAAAATGGGCCTCCTCTCTGAAGCTTGAAATCATTCTGGCCAATGTAAGCAAAGCCTCTGATTTCAACAAAAGTTCACATTCAAGGTCATCGAGATGAGATTTCTTAGCTGTGTGACCTTGAAGTTGAAATGAATTTTTAAGCTGTAGATATTTTGTTCTCTCTACTTGAGATAAAGGGACAAATTTGCTTGGTTTTGTTTTTGTTTTGTTTTTCAGCAGTGTTGATTAAAGAGCAAACGCTCATCGCGGGTCGTTAATTTATAAACATTTATTTGGCAAAGCCAGGAGGTTTATGGGGACTAGGGCCTGGATCGGAGTCGGGGGTGGGATTAGGGCTATGACTGAGATTTAAACCAGAAAGAAGCCTCACTGGCAGTAGTGATGGGAAGCATGCTGTGGGCAGAACAACTGGCTACACATTGCTGACGCTGGCTGATCCTTCATCATTATGAGCCCAAGCCCTGAAATCCTGTTTTAGCACTAGTTTGGAAGGAAATGTAGCATCTGAGTTGAGGGCGCCGTGGAGTTAGTTAAGGACACTGCAAGAAGTACACCAGACCAGGAGCGGAATTAGGAGTGATACGGAAATGAAAGGCAATACCCACTGAGAAATTCTGTGAGTCTATCTCTTTATCAGGCTGAGGTCTTTCAGCTATTCCTACACTGTCCTCTAGGTTTCCCTAATCTCCCAGGACTTTCTCACATTCAAAGATTTCACCTTGTGACCCCATGAAGTGAATTTCTGAAGGCCTGTATTAGCTCCCTGGATGGCCTCCAAATATCAGTGGGAAACATGGCCCCAGGGCCTTCAATCTCCCTGCCTATGACACATGCTAGACTAGGCTTATATGTTCCCTAAGTGTCTTCCAGCTCTAACCTTGCATCAGGCTATGAATCTACAAAAACAGAGGCACCTTTCAGTCCCATTTTTCCAAAGGGGGGAAAAAAGATAGCAGCAGAAGAAAGCAAAGACTGCAGATATAACACTGCCAAATGTTCTGAACATTTTGTGCTTTAAAAAATCACAAACTTTTTGAGTAAATGAAAGAAAAGAGGAAGGAATTGCAGCAGCAGGAATTAAACATCCTCAGCGTCCCCTCAGGATTCTCACTTTACACCACTCACCCCACTTAACCTCGCATCTCTCTAGCATCTCCCTTCCCCTCTTCTCTACTCTGTCTCACTCCCCTCCTCCATCTACCTATCTTAGAGATGATGTTTATTTGATGGATATTACATTGCTCATCCCTAGAAAGGTCTGTCCTTTATTCACCCCAAAGTGGAGCTTTTTAGGAGCCTTTGCTGAGAGTCTAAGAGTATCCGTGCCACTCGGCTTAGTTACTTTTGATGACAAGGAAAGCAAATACACAGTGTTTCATCCAGATGAACTTTAACAGAAACTGTGTTTAGTCTGCAGGTTGGGGAAGTTCAAGAATCATTTTGTTTCTCTCCTCTGTTACCCATTACACATATATTGAAGTATTTTAAGGCTAAGTACAACAGTAATGGAATACATGTCTCATTTTTAAAAAGTTGTCCTGGTTATAATGAGTAAATAAATGCCATTTGTACAAATATTCTGTGTTTGGCCAAACAAACAAACAAATAAAAACCCAAACTCAATCATGTTAGGCCAAGAAGTTACATTTTATTACATTAGCCATGTCCGTATTCATTTGGTATTTAATTCATTTTATAAACATATGCCTTTTTTAAGTGTTTTACATATATTATACCTTGGTGAGTTGTTTTTTCGTAATTTTGACAATGCATGTGTAAAAGATATGCTGAAGTCTTTTGTGCTATTTATGTTGATTCTCGTGATTTAGAGAGCTCAGTGGAAATTTTAGCCCTTTCAATAATGTTTATCTTATTGAAGAACAGGTCTCCTTTTTTGAGTTTATGAAGAAATGGCTATGATGAAGGACTTTCAGACTTCTGTATTTCAGTAAAATCTTGTGTCTCCTAGGGTGGTGGGATCTACCAGAGATGTCACCCATCCCAGATGGAATCATGCCTAGGGCCTTGGAGACATTTGGGAGGGACAAAGTAAGTATAACAGAAGTTCTCAGCAGAACTGAGGCTGAGAGGGGAAGTGAAGGCCACAGTCTCCCTTCCAGAACCTTCAAACAGAAGACAACCTCCCGCTGAGCTTGGACAAGCACTGAGCAACCTGAGGAGACAGCGGAGTCTCCAAGACTTGGCCGGTTGGATTCTGTTTGACCCCATTGACCTCTATCCAGAATTTAATTAACATTGACTGGGAAGAGTAGCTCAGAGCTATTCACAGCCTGTAGACTGGAAGGTTGTCCCTGAGCAGAACCTCTGACACTTGGATGTGCCCAAAATACCCTTCCCACTGTCCATTCCTTTAAAGGAATTGGAACACATCCACCATAGCAGATGTAATTTGCTCCTGAATTGGCCACTACAATAACATAAAATAAAGCATCACCTCCACACCTGAGTGTGACCACGGATAATGAGACGTTCTGGAGTGTTCGCTTACCTTCACTGCCACCAAGATCTTGTCCTGCTCAGGACAGAGGTTATAGCATTCAGCTAGGAAAACTTTTCCAAAGGCTCCTTCGCCTAGCTCCCTTTTCAGAACAATGTTATGTCGCTTGATGTGCTGAACAACTGTAAAACAAAGACAGAATGGACATTGGAATAGAGGCATGTGGAGCTGCAGGCAGAGGATGGGGAGTCAGTGGCTACATCCTGAGCTTGCAGGCCCCCGGTTCTCTCCTCCGCACATGGGTAACCAGACGGGAAGCTCAGGGTCCATCCGTAAGGTCCACCCCAAAGGGTTGGAAGGTGGCGGCGTTGGCTTGCTCTCCAGAGTGGAATTATTGTTTCTGATAGAACTAAAGGAACCACCTAGCCATTGGCTGCAGAATGTCATTAATGAGCTTTACAGACTAGGAAAGGGGAGAAATGAGAAGGGAATGGATATTAATGGCAGGCCTCTCACAAGCCAGATGTTTTGCATGTATTTGTCAGTTATGTGTCTAGTGGGAAAGGCAGAGAGCTAGCCAGGAAGTCTTAAGTCTTTGTTAAGCTCCCTCAGACTCCTGAGGGAGAGAGGCTCAGAGGATACAAAGGGAAAATGCAAGATCTGTGCTTTGCTGATTAAGGCTGTGTCCTCACCTCACTTTTCGCCTCCTGCTGAGGTAGGCTCCATGGTTGAGCCTTAGTGACGCCTTTTGTTTAGACCAGAAATGTCTAGAAAAGGCTGGTTTCCTTAGCTCCTTTCTAAGATTGTGTCCTAGTCTTGGCTCTCCAAAGCTAAGAGGAGACAAGAATAGAAGCATCTGGGGAAGGGAGAATATTCCTCCCTCTCGTCCAGAGCAGAGCTGGCCCATGTCACTCATCCATGTGCCTTACTGGAGAAAGAGGCAGGAGGTGGTCCAGCATCCTTTAGAGCCCAGTAGTGCAAGGTGGGAGGGGAGTGAGTGATTCTCAGGACAGAGCCAGTGGAGAAGCCCTAAAAGAGACTGTGCAGAGGACAGAGCTGCAGTGTGAGCTTGGGCCTCTTCACCCAGCACATCAAGTGTTGGATCCCTTAGACCAGGGTTTCCACCAGGTCAATGGACAACTCATCCCTGAACGGCAGAGTTTAAAAGGACTCTGACTCCCTCTAGAGCTTGGAATGTGCAGCCGACAATATTCTCTCATTTGACTCTCACCACACTGGGAAGCATCCTTTCCTACATTTTACACTTGGAGAAACTAAGTCTGCAAGAATTTCAATGATGCATAGCATGGGAATGGAGGATTTGGCATTTGAACTCAGGTCTCTCTGAATCCAGAGTCTGTGATTTTTCTTCGACACCACAAAGTTCCTTTCCAATTGTAAATTGTGTTAAGCATAAGCATAACAAGAGAAATAGAAATATATAATAGGCTAAAAAGTAAAAATAGTCTTCCAGCTTCCTCTCTGCTTAGTTCACTCTTCAAAGGCCAGTTCAAACTCTCAAAAGTTCAAAAGGAAATACAAAGCATATCTCTGTAGTTTTAATAATAATAAAGTGAATACCCATGAACCCACCATTCCATTGTAAGAAGCAGAATATCACTAGTACTTTTAAAGCACTAGTGTTCTTTCTTGATTGTACCCACTTCCCACTCACCTCCCAGGGGTAACCACTATCCTGTATTTTGTGTTAATCATTTGCCTTATTGGTTTGCTACCAATGACATATCCCAAACCAGAGATTGTTGGGCTATGCCAGTTTTGAACTTATATAAATGGAATCATACTACAAGCATCCTTCCATGTCTTACATCTGTCACTCAACAATGTCCATGAGATTGAATTACACTGTGTGTGTAGTAGTAATTCTTTTGCTTTTGCTACTTTAGAATATTCTGTGGAAGGACTGTAACACCATTTATTTATCCATTCTATGTTGATGGATATGTTATACAGTTTCTTTTTAGATACAGCTTGATATAAAATGCAACTGGTGATTAAGGTTATGCTTTAATAGGATTTTTCCCCTTATAATTCATGTGGTTTGGAGCTATGGCTGCTTCCATAGGCCTCTGGGAACTCAGGGTGATAAAAATCAAAAGGTCTTTTATGAGCAACATTATTAATGAATCTAAGAATGTATATTAATTTCTCATGCTCTAGTAGCAATGCCTGAATTTAAGAGGGGAGAAATGTGTTCATTAGGAAGAGTGCCCATATGAAGAGATGAATGTAATTCTTGCAGAGAATTAGCTGCCCTATTTAAATCTAATATTTAACTCCATGGTTGTCACATGTTCATTGGGAATTAAATTGCCACTTGATTTACTTTACACTCCAACCAGATCAAGGCAAGTATTTAACTCTTTTTTTTTTTTTTGCATTTGATTTATACTTTTCCTCCCTCCCTTCCTTCCTCCTTTCTTTCCTTCCTCCCTCCCTCCTTTCTTTCTTTCTCTCTCTCTTTCTTTCTTTCTCCCTTTCCTTTCCTTCCTTCCTCCCTCCCTCTTTCTTTCTTTCTTTCTTTCTTTCTTTCTTTCTTTCTTTCTTTCTTTCTTTCTTTCTTTCTCTTTCTTCTTTCCTCCCTTCCTTCCTTCCTTCCTTCCTCCCTCCCTCCCTCCTTCCCTCCCTCCCTCCCTCTCTCTCTCTCTTTCTTTCTTTCTTTCTTTCCAAACAGTAAAAAAAAGTTGGTGGCAAATAAGTTCATAAAGCTATGGATAAAGCCACAACTTGATCATCCTCAAAGCTAAAATTGATGAGACCAGTTTTCCCATGTTGACCTTGAAGGCAGTAAATGTATCTTTTCTTTAAGAAATGGGCTATTTTGCATTAATTTGTTTTGCTATGTTTGAGACATAATAGATTACAAGAATGCTGGCCTTTTGTCAATGTACTCCCTCTAAATAGAATGAATTTCTCTTTTCTAAGACTGGAAGCCACCAAAGGGCACAGGTAACAATTTTGTGTTTGTATTTGCATTCCTGCCAGGGTCTCACAGCTGGTGCTATCCAAACCTTTGTTGAAAAATGTGCCGAATGATAATAAAAACAATAGACAAATACTGTTTAGTTATATTATTTCAGTTAACTGACAATAACCTTACTGAGTATGTAGGCAATAAAGCAGCCCAATTCTCCAAGATGTCAGGAGTAGGGAGAACAACTAGTCTGAAGCTATTACATCCTTGAGCTAAGAATTTCTTCCCATTCTCTTCCAGGAGAGCATCGGGACTTATCCCAACCTGCCTCATTGCCTGCTTCCCTCAATCAAGGGAAGTCCCCAGTACCCTCTCAGGGCCCCCCTCTTTATCCAGCCTCAAACCCCCAAATTGCTCATAAGTGCCCAAGGCTGAGCCAATGCTAACGCCTTCACCTCCCTCACAACCCCTTCCATCGGTCCCTCTGGGCTCGCTCCCCTGTCATCCACAAGCTCCCTGTATCCTCAATCTCTCCTTAAACTTCCCTTTACCTCCTCCTCCACTCAAATAAAACCTTGTCTGAGGAAACTCATGCCTTCCCCCTGCAGCCCTCTCGAATGAAAGCCATCCCCACTCCTCACTCCCAGGTACTTCAAGGCCTGTGTGCCTGATGTCTGACCATTACTCACCCCACTCCTGCTAGAGCCCCAGCCAGCTGAAAGCATCTATCTTAGGGAGCCATCAGCCTGACCATGTCTGCCCCCTCACTCTGATATCTTGGCTACTCCTCTCACCCACTGAGCTCCTGGCTCAAGCTTTCCCTCGCTATCCTCCCGATGCCATCATTCTCAGGTCCTGAGGCACAGAGGGCTGAAGTAGCTTGCCCAAGCTATACAAACACTTGGCTGCCATTTGTCTTGTGTCTTTCAATAGTGCGGCTGAGAGGCGAGGCATTGGGAAGTTTGGTTTGGCTGTTTGCATGGCATTTAGCTGACTTTTTCTGGGAGCAAGACTTCCTTTTTTTAAATTTTATTTTATCATTATTTTTTGGTGGGGGGGGCTCACCATGTGGCCTGCAGGATCTTAGTTCCTTGACCAGGGATCAAACCTGTGCCCCACTGCAGTGGAAGTGTGGAGTCCTAACCACTGGACCACTAGGGAAGTCCCAAGACTTTCCTAATGAAGGAAGCAATGCACTGGTTCCCATTCTAGACAGTCTCACTGTGGACAAGCACTTTGAATAACACTGCCTTAAAGGGTCCTGGGAATCTTGGGTTCATTTTATACAAAATATCCTCAGTGAAGTGAGTCTAAAGATTCCATGATAAATAAGCTATCAGGTAAGCATGTTAAAATTTTTACACGCTTCATTTCTCTGAGGTCAGTCAATTCTCTGCTTTTAACTTTGGAGACTCCAGTAAAAAGACCTCAAACCCAACATGAATAACTAATAAAAAAATAAATGAAAGCCCAGACTCTACCATAAATGGCTCCTTAGTTTCGGAGGAAAACTCAAAACAATAATTGATTTTTTTTTTTTAAAGTTTTATAAAAAAAGTGTCTCTGAAATTCACCTTGCCAAAAAAAAAAAAAAAAGGAGTATCGTGAAGAGGTGTAGGTGGTGTAGGAGCTATACCAACAAACTCATGTGGTCTGCAGACTGATCTATGTACGTTCATATAGTCAAAACAAAGGGTGTGATTAGATTATTGTGCAAATAAATCTACTCTGTGGAATTGGGGAGAAATTGATGACCAGCAATAATAATCGTGATGAGGGGCTAAAATCTGTCTGGATGTCTTTATCACTAATGGAATTTTCCAGAGTGGAAATTTGGTGCCCTTGGTCATTTTCTTCCTAAGTACCAGAACTGGGTAGATTTCTGGTTTTGTATTAGTATCACATTACAGCCACTGAAAAATGCATTTTGTCACAAAGTAGCTTCAGTAGTTTATGGAGATGCTTGCAGTTTCAGATGGTTTAAATCAAATTCCTGGTATCAATATCTCCCAGAAGTAAATATTCTATATTTACACACAGGCTATAGTATCAACCCATGTCTATATTCATTATTACTAAATCTAAAACTAACAAAACAAATAAATAAATACAACGCTACCCACTTAAGGTTGAAATCGGAAATACATCCTCCCATTTCCTCAGTAATGGGGTTTCATAGAGATCCTTGGCCTCCTGGATGCATCCTGCTCAGCACCTGGACATTTGAGACATTTATTGAGTCTCAATATATGTCAAGTACTAAGTGACCTGCAGTTAAAGGAAAGATATTTTAAAGTTGTGAGTAGGATGGTAAAAGTAATATACCCCAGAAGATAATGTTCTGTATTAGGAGCAATCTTTCTGTTGCCCTACAGACCTAAATGTAGGGCCTGCCTCAATAGTTCCAACGCAAAGGACCAGATGCTATGATGGGAACAGAAGCGAAATATCATCGAGGCTGACTCCCTCATGTCTGATGGTCAGCCAGTGAGTCTCAGAGAGGTGAAGTAACTTCCCCAGGACCACACAGCTAGAAGGAGACCAAGCTAGAACTCAGATCCGCTGACTCTCAGAAGAATGACCTTGTAACAGAAACCCCTATTTGAGACTGCAGGCAGTGAGCATTCCCTGACAGTAAAGTGATAAAAGGTATTTCATTTAGTTAATTATCTCTTCAACTAGAAATACTTGAAACATTGACGTTTATCATCTGAAATGGATCAAGTATCTCATAATGAAGAATTTCATTAGAAAATGGCCAATAAACATAAAATATGAGTGCAAAAAGCGGGATGTCAAAACTATGAAAAATGCTTGAGCTTGATTTTAAATGCAATTAACAAAAATTATTTACTAAATATCTTAATGTCTATTTCATAGGGAGCATATTGAAACAGGTTAAATCATCCACCTTGTGAAAGTAAATTTGTATGAAAGACAGGAACTATGTTTTTTTATTTCATCTATATTTTTATTAAGATATAATTTGGGACTAAATTGAAAATAAATGCAATTAAGACCAGAGATATAAACCACACCAGGACAAGACAAAGCCAAATATTCATAAATAATATTAATGATGAAATAAAACGTAATAATACTGAGCCATTCTTAAGCACTTTTCAGCAAAAAATCTCAATGTGCATTACCATCGACTAATTTTTATATCCCTCTGAATGAGGTCAATAGTCACATTTATTTTACATATGACACCTCAATGAATTGACTACCTTGTGAGCAATCCACTTATCCTTTTCCAAGTGCAATTTCCAATGAAATGAGGAAGTACGGAGGGAAGAGAGGAGCCCTAACATGTGCTGATTGCTATTATGGGCCTGAAAATGTGCTGAGAGGTTTACAAGCAATATCAATCTTCATAGCTATCCAGTAGGGTATCCTTATTTCCATTTTCAGATTAAAGTAAAAAGAAGAGGATCATATTAGCTAAATAAGTCACCCAAGTTTGTACAATTGGTAATAGGCAGAGTTTAAATTCTTTCCACTACAACACTCCACCTTTCCTTGGCCTTCTTACAACAGACAAAGTGTAAGAGAAAGTGAGCTTGACTTTGCCCACCTAGGGAGTCATGGGTCTACTTTTATCAACTTAGTTCAACAAAACTTTATTAAACACCTACTGTAGCCTGGGCATTTTTCTGTGGCCTAGTAAAAAGGATGCACAAAATAATCCCTGTTCTCAAGGAACTCACAACATAAAAGGGCAGAAAAACACATGCTTATACCTATCATAACTTTTACTTGTACCTCTGTTTCATTCACAAAAGATTCAGGTACTTTATGTGATCATGCAAGAGAAAGCAAAAACTTAAACAAGAACTGAAGTCAGAGAAAATGGAAAAGAAGGCTAAAACAAGATGTTAAGTAGAAATGCAAACATGCAGATTCTAAGGTTCCTCATGCTTATTAAAATCAAGTCATAAATTGATTCTGAGTTTCCTGGCAGCAGAAGCCAGGACGAAATGCAATAATTTATAAAATTTTGACTACCCATAAGTAAGGACACAGAAATGTCTTATGGTAAGTAAGATTCTTCACAGCATTTAGTTTTGAAAGGAATTTATGGAATGGATTTTACACAGGAGATAAATGTCCTTAACAATGTCTGTAAAGTAAATAGTGAGTTTCCTAAGAATATTTCTCATGGCAGAGCTCAATGAGAAATAAACGTATGCTGCAAAAGCCACCCTCAGTCAAATATGCACAGTGCTTATCATTGTAATGGCATAAAAATCAATGTTTATGGGCTTACTCAAGAATGCTTTGGGCACTCTCTCTTGTGAGAACACTGGAGTCACAACGAACTGCTGTACAATCATGGACAGGAAGACACTGGAACTCACCAAAAAGGATACCCCACATCCACAGACAAAGGAGAAACCACAATGAGACAGTAGGAGGGGCGCAACCACAATGAAATCAAATCTCATAACTGCTAGGTGGGTGATCAAAAACTGGAGAACACTTATACCACAGAAGTCCACCCACTGGAGTGAAGGTTCTGAGCCCCACGTCAGGCTTCCCAAACTGGGGGTCCGGCAATGGGAGGAGGAATTCCTAGAGAATCAGACTTCGAAGTCTAGCAGGATTTGATTGCAGGACTTCGACAGGACTGGGGGAAACAGAGACTCCACTCTTGGAGGGCACACACAAAGTAGTGTGCACATTGGGACCCAGGGGAAGAAGCAGTGACCCCATAGGAGACTGAACCAGACCTACCTGCTAGTGTTGGAGGGTCTCCTGCAGAGTTGTGGGGTGGCTGTGTCTCACTGTGAGGACAAGGACACTGGTAGCAGAAGTTCTGGGAAGAACTCCTTGGCGTGAGCCCTCCCAGAGTCCACCATTAGCCCCACCAAAGAGCCGGGTAGGCTCCAGTGTTGGGTTGCCTCAGGCCAAACAATCAACAGGGAGGAAACCCAGTCCCACCCATCAGCAGATAAACAGATTAAAGTTTTACTGAGCTCTGCCCTCCAGAGCAACAGCCAGCTCTACCTACCACTAGTCCCTCCCATCAGGAAACTTGCACAAGCCTCTTTGATAGACTCATCCACCAGAGGGCAGACAGCAGAAGCAAGAAGAACTACAATCTTGTAGCCTGTGGAACAAAAACCACATTCACAGAAAGATAAACAAGATGAAAAGGTAGAGGGATATGTAACAGATGAAGGACCAAGATAAAACACCAGAAAAACAATGAAATGAGTGGAGATAGGCAACCTTCCAGAAAAAGAATTCAGAATAATGATAGTGAAGATGATCCAGGACCTCAGAAAAAGAATGGAGGCAAAGATTGAGAAGATGCAAGAAATGTTTAACAAAGACATAGAAGAATTAAAGAATAAACACCTAGAAGAATTAAAGAACAAACAAACAGAGATGAACAATACAACAACTCAAATGAAAAATACACTAGAAGGAATCAATAGCAGAATAACTGAGGCAGAAGAACGGATAAGTGACCTGAAAGACAGAATACTGGAATTCACTGCCATGGAACAGAATAGAGAAAAAAGAATGAAAAGAAATGAAGACAGCCTAAGAGACCACTGGGACAACATTAAATGCAACAACATTTGCATTATAGGTGTCCCAGAAGGAGAAGAGAGAGAAAGGACCCAAGAAAATATTTGAAGAGATTATAGTCGAAAACTTCCCTAACATGGGAAAGGAAATAGCCACCCAAGTCCAGGAAGCGCAGAGAGTCCCATACAGGATAAACCCAAGGAAAAGCACGCCAAGACACATAGTAATCAAAGTGGTAAAAATTAAAGACAAAGAAAAATTACTGAAAACAGCAAGGGAAAAACGACAAATAACATACAAGGGAACTCCCATAAGGTTAACAGCTGATTTCTCAGCAGAAACTCTGCAAGCCAGAAGGGAGTGGCATGATATACTTAAAGTGATGAAAGGGAAGAACCTACAACCAAGATTACTCTACCCAGCAAGGATCTCATTTAGATTTGATGGAGAAATCAAAAGCTTTACAGACAAGCAAAAGCTAAGAGAATTCAGCACCACCAAACCAGCTCTACAACAAATGGTAAAGGAAATTCTCTAAGTGGGAAACACAAGGGAAGAAAAGGACCTACAAAAACAAAACCATAACAATTAAGAAAATGGTAATAGGAACATATATATCGATAATTACCTTAAATATGAGTGGATTAAATGCTCCAATGAAAAGACACAGGCTCACTGAATGGATGCAAAAACAAGACCCATATATATGCTGTCTACAAGAGACCCATTTCAGACCTAGGGACACATACAGACTGAGGGTGAGAGGATGGAGAAAGATATTCCATGCAAATGGAAATCAAACGAAAGCTGGAGTAGCAATACTCATATCAGATAAAATAGAATTTAAAATAAAGAATGCTACAGGAGACAAGGAGGGACACTACATAATGATCAAGGGATCAATCCAAGAAGAAGATACAAAAATTATAAATATATATGCACCCAACATAGGAATAACTCAATACATAAGGCAACTGCTAACAGCTATAAAAGAGGAAATCAACAGTAACAAAATAATAGTGGGGGACTTTAACACCTCACTTACATCAAAGGAAAGATCATCCAAACAGAAAATTAATGAGGAAACACAAGCTTTAAATGATACAATAGACTGGATAGATTTAATTGATGTTTATAGGACATTCCATCCAAAAACAGCAGATTAGCTTTCTTCTTCTCAAGTGCACATGGAACATTCTCTAGGATAGATCACATCTTGGGTCACAAATCAAGCCTCAGTAATTTAAGAAAATTGAAATCATATCAAGCATCTTTTCTGACCACAATGCTATGAGATTAGAAATAAATTACAAGGAAAATAACGTAAAAAACACAAACACATGGAGGCTAAACAATACATTACTAAATAACCAAGAGATCACTGGAGAAATCAAAGAGGAAATCAAAAATTACCTAGAGACAAATGACAATGAAAACACGACGATCCAAAACCTATGGGATGCAGCAAAAGCAGTTCTAAGCGGGAAGTTTATAGCAGTACAAGCCTACCTCAAGAAACAAGAAAAATCTAGAATAAACTATCTAAACTTACACCCAAAGGAACTACAGAAAGAAGAACAAGCAAAACCCAAAGTTACTAGAAGGAAAGAAATCATAAAGATCACAGCAGAAATGAATGAAAAAGAAACAAAGAAAACAATAGCAAAGATCAATAAAACTAAAAGATGGTTCTTTGAGAAGATAAACAAAATTGATAAAACTTTAGCCAGACTCATTAAGAAAAAGAGGGAAAGGACTCAAATCAATAAAATTAGAAATGAAAAAGTAGAAATTACAAGAGACACCGCAGAAATACAAAGCATCCTAAGAGACTACTACAGGCAACTCTATGCCAATAAAATGGACAACCTGGAAGAAATGGACAGATTCTTAGAAAGGTATAACCTTCCAAGACTGAACCAGGAGGAAATAGAAAATATGAACAGACCAATCACAAGTAATGAAACTGAAACAGTGATTAAAAAATCCTCCAACAAACAAAAGTCCAGGACCAGATGGCTTCAAGGGAATTCTATCAAACATTTAGAGAAAGGCCAACACCTATCCTTCTCAAACTCTTCCAAGAAATTGCAGAGGAAGGAACACTCCTAAACTCATTCTATGAGGTCACCATCACCCTGATACAAAAACCAGACAAAGATATTACAAAAAAGAAAATTACAGACCAATATCACTGATGAATATAGATGCAAAAATCCTCAACAAAATACTAGCAATCAGAATCCAACAATATATTAAAAGGATCATACACCATGATCAAGTGGGATTTATCCCAGGGATGCAAGGATTCTTCAATATACGCAAATCAATCAATGTGATACACCATATTAACAAATTGAAGAATAAAAACCATATGAGCATCTCAATAGATGCAGAAAAAGCTTTTGACAAAATTCAACACCCATTTATGATAAAAAGTCTCCAGAAAGTGGGCATAGAGGGAACTTACCTCAACATAATAAAGGTCATATACGAAAAAGCCACAGCAAACATTCTCAATGGTGAAAAACTGAAAGCATTTCCTCTAACATCAGGAACAAAACAAGGATGTCCACTCTCGCCACTATCATTCAACATAGTTTTGGAAGTCGTAGCCACAGCAATCAGAGCAGAACAAGAAATAAAAGGAATTCAAATTGGAAAAATAGAAGTAAAGCTGTCACTGTTTGCAGATGACATGATACTATACATAGAGAATCTTAAAGATGCTATCAGAAAACTACTAGAGCTAATCAATGAATTTGGTAAAGTTGCAGGATACAAAATTAATGCACAGAAATCTCTTGCATTCCTATACACTAATGATGAAAATCTGAAAGAGAAATTAAGGAAACACTCCCATTTACCCTTGAAACAAAAAGAATAAAATACCTAGGAATAAACCTACCTAGGGAGACAAAAGACTTGTATGCAGAAAACTATAAGACGCTGATGAAAGAAATTAAAGATGGTACAAACAGATGGAGAAATATACCATGTTCTTGGATTGGGAAGAATCAATGCTGTGAAAATGACTCTACTACCCAAAGCAATCTACAGATTCAATGCAATTCCTATCAAATTACCAATGGCATTTTTTACAGAACTAGAACAAAAAATCTTAAAATTTTTATGGAGACACAAAAGACCCCGAAGAGCCAAAGCAGTCTTGAGGGAAGAAAACGGAGCTGGAGGAATCAGACTCCCTGACTTCAGACTATACTACAAAGTTACAGTAATCAAGACAATATGGTACTGGCACAAAAACAGAAATATAGATCAATGGAACAGGATAGAAAGCCCAGAGATAAACCCACGCACCTATGGTCAATTAATCTATGACAAAGGAGGCAAGGATATACAATGGAGAAAAGACAGTCTCTTCAATAAGTGGTGCTGCGAAAACTGGACAGCTACATGTAAAGGAATGAAATTAGAACACTCCTTAACACCATACACAAAAATAAACTCAAAATGGATTAGAGACCTAAATGTAAGACTGGACACTATAAAACTCTTAGAGGAAAATATAGGAAGAATACTCTTTGACATAAATCACAGCAAGATCTTTTTTGATCCACCTCCTAGAGTAATGGAAATAAAAACAAAAATAAACAAATGGGACCTAATGAAACTTAAAAACTTTTGCACAGCAAAGGAAACCAGAAACAAGACGAAAAGACAACTCTCATAATGGGAGAATATATTTGCAAATGAATCAGCAGACAAAGGATTAATCTCCAAAATATATAAACAGCTCATGCAGCTCAATATTAAAAAAACAAACAACCCAATCCAAAAATGGGCAGAAGACCTAAATAGACATTTCTCCAAAGAAGACATATGGATGGCCAAGAAGCACATGAAAAGCTGCTCAACATCACTACTTATTAGAGAAATGCAAATCAAAACTACAATGAGGTAGCACCTCACACCAGTTAGAATGGGTATTATCAGAAAATCTACAAACAACAAATGCTGGAGAGGGTGTGGAGAAAAGGGAACCCTCTTGCACTGTTGGTGGGAATGTAAATTGATACAGCCACTATGGAGAACAGTATGGAGTTTCCTTAAAAAACTAAAAACAGAACTATCATATGACCCAGCAATCCCCCTACTGGGCATACACCCAGAGAAAAGCATAATTCAAAACGACACACACACCCCAATGTTCATTGCAGCACTATTTACAATAGCCAGGTCATGGAAACAACCTAAATGCCCATCGACAGATGAATGGATAAAGAAGATGTGGTACATATATACAATGGAATATTACTCAGTCATAAAAGGTACACAATTGGGTCATTTGTAGAGACGTGGATGGATCTAGAGACTGTCATACAGAGTAAAGTAAGTCAGAAAGAGAAAAACAAATACCATGTATTAATGCATACATGTGAAACCTAGAAAAATGGTACAGATGAACTGGTTTGCAAGGCAGAAATCGAGACACAGATATAGAGAACAAACGTATGGACATCAAGTGGGGAAGGTGGCGGGGGGTGTGATGAATTGGGAGATTGGGATTGACATATATACACTAATATATATAAAATGGATAACTAATAAGAACCTGCTGTATAAAAAAGTAAGTAAAATCAAATGCAAAAATTAAAAAAAAAAAAGAATGCTTTGGGGATGGGGTAAAAGAATAGATGTAATTTCCCACACCCGCTACTGGGTCTAGAACATATCAGGCAATCAATAGTATTTTATGAATAAATAATAACATAAACATGAAAAAATAGATGAGTGGTTGAACAAGAGATGAGAATGGTGGGAAGGAGGGCATTTAAAGTGGGGGAAGAGAAAAAGCAAGGATGAAGAGGAGGAAAAGTCCAGATTATCATACCAAGTGTAGTTAGTCAGACAGAGAAAGACAAATATTATATGCTATCACTTATATGTGGAATCCAAAAGAATATGATACAAATGAACTTATTTACAAAACAGAAACAGACTCACAGTCACAGAAAACAAACTTATGGTTACCAAAGGGGAATAGGGGGGTGGGGAGAGGGATAAATTAGGAGTTTGGGATTAACATATACACATTACTATATGTAAAATAGATAAACAACAAGGACCTCCTGTACAGCACAGGGAACCATATTCAATATCTTGTAATAACCTATAATGGAAAAGAATCTGAAAAAGAATATATATGTATATAACTGAATCACTTTGCTGTACACCTGAAACTAACACAACATTGTAAATCAACTGTACTTCAATAAAAATTTTAAAAAAAGAAACTGTGATTTATATTGTTTTTTCCTAAAGAGAAAAAGCAGGCAATACGCAGTAAAACGAGGACAAGTTTGGACCATAGAGGGCCCTGAACACCTCACTAAGTAGTTTAAACAATCTCGGGCACTAGTAAGTATGGACTCAGACAACTGCTTCACTGCTCTTTGCCTTCCTTTCATCATCTTTAAATGAAGGAGTTTGGACTAAACAGCATTTCAGATCTGCTCTAGCACACACACACTTCCATAATAGGTGAGCCCGTAGCTTTGTTCTGTATGTAAGTCTTATGTAGAAGACTTTTGAGCATGGAAGAAAAGTGACAGGGACAAATTAGATTATTCTGGCAGTGATCAAACTGGAGGCAGAGAAGCCAGTTCTGATATAACTTAGACCTTGCTCTCACAGAGGCCTGTGCTAAGCCGAGAGCGAGCTCCAGCAGTCATTCATCCATCTTTCCTCTCCAGCCCCTTGCCCATCGAATGCACACAGCTCAAGGTGACAGACTCCAGGGAAACTGAGGTCAAGTCCGTGACCCTGAAGGGAACAGAGGATGTCACCAAGGACTAATCCTGATGTTTTCAGGGAAAGACAGAGAACAAGGAGCAATAGAGCAAGACCGAAATGGACAAATGAGAGAGGCAGGAGAAAGGGCCAGGGACGAGCGTGAGGAGAGCCAAAGGCAGACTTCTGGGGGCAGAGGACACAGCACTGGGCCACTGAAAGAAGACATGGACTTCCAGGGACTCCCAAGGGGCCCAGTAGGAACCTTTGCACTAAACCTTGCATTGGGTCCAGTGATGGACAAGGTAAGACTCTTGCAAGGTGACTTTGCATTGCTGGAAGGGCACCAGGTACTTACTTGGATGCCCCGTACAACATCCAACAGCAGCAAAGGACCTTTTCCTCTTAAACCAAATTTTAATACCCTATGTTCAATGAGAACAGAGCAGCTATGGAGGGAAAGGCAGGATTGGGCTTAATCTAACCTGAACATCACATTAGATAAAAGACTTGAGTTATTTGAAGTTAAAATTCCCAAAACTTCTTGTAGAAAACAGCCAGGGAGGGGGAAAGCCCCAGAAATCTTTCAAGCTGTTAGACTGAAGGGAACACCACACTTCAAAATACACATACGGCACATCCTTCGCTTTGACAGCCCCTAACAGACAAAATTATATCTGTTCTACACACTGGCATGTGGTAGAATTGGATTGATTTGCCCTGACAGCCCTCCCTGCTGGAACAATACTTGTCAGTCAGCCCCAGCAATGTTTGTATTTTCAAGAATAATTATGCAGAGTGATTGTACAAGATCCTGGCAGGTGGGCCAGACAGGCTTATCTGTCTACCTCTCCGACCCTGTGTCCCTGAGCCCGAGGATGGAAAACACCCCTTTAACGTCCTGCTTCCCCCCTCCCAAGCTGTGTGCATCAACCTCCATTTGAGAGTTCTATGCTGATGTCTGTTTTATCATTTGGAATCCTTCATTCCCATGCCCTCCAAACAGAAACCTTCCTTCCTTCAATAATTTCAACTGGTAGCCACTATGTTGTCCTAATTGACTTCTTCAAGTCAGCTGGCCTTAACCAACATACATCTGAATGAATGCTCCAATGTTTTGTCTTTGGTGGAGATAATTCACATAACACACACACACACACACACACACACGCACACACATACCAGTGTGCATTCAGGGACTTTCCTAGCCTGTGTCTTAATTGTGAATAGTTTACCCAAGAATAAATATATTGAGTCTCTTTTCTGTGCACACACTCTAGTGAGGGTAAGAGAAATGCAGATATAATGAAAATGGGATCAGAATGCAATAAATGGTAATGAGAGGGGCCAGCCAAGTGCTCTGTAAGTGGGGCCATTCAGGAAAGGCTCTGTGAAGTCATTGAGCCAATTCTAGAAAAGCAAGTTAGAGTCTGTATGAAGAAAGCTCTGAACACAAGAGAACGGGGCAAGTGCTTAGCCTAAGAAACAGTGGGGAGCCAGTGGGCACTTCATGAGGTCCGGAGTTCTGTGCCAGCTTCCCAGGCTGCCTCACATGGCTGTAGACTCTGCCCCAATTCCACAGAAAGGCAATGCTCAATAGAGCTCACAACCAATGATATGTGGTGAATGAAAGAGACAGGATCACAGACAAGATTTTTGGGTGCATCCCAAGGGTTTTCCATCTCTGGATGGCTTTCTGTCCAATTGATATGTCAAGCAGAGTACTATGCTATTTCCTCTTCAATATGATTATTTGAGAACTCATATTTTCAAAGGTAGGACTAATGTTGGTTTTCCTTAAAGTATTTTGCAATACTTTCAGCATCTTTCAATCCAACATACCTGTTTTTTCCTTTTCATTTCGCCATTTAAGCACCTATGTGTAAAGAATTGTGTCTGATGCTGTGGAAGGTTCAAGGGTGAATAAGGGCAACAGGAAGCCAGTGTTCATTAATTGCACATCTGCTGCGTACGAGGTATCATGTCAAGCATTGTGCATACAATCTTTTATTCAGACATTCTTCTGCACCTAAGAAGAGACATCACTGACTCCATTTGGGGAATGGAATAAGTAAGTCTTGGAGATGTTAAGTAATTTGCCCAAAGCCACACAGCTGGAAAGTGGCCAAGGCAAGCTAGAACTGGCTTCAAAACCAAGCAGTCTCTCACAATAGAACACAAATCTTTCCCCTAAAGGAACTGTAGTCTAATAGGGAGATGAGACACAAAGTACACAAATAACAGTTGTAAAAAGCAGAATGTAAAACACACCATGACAGATGTTAGAAATACAGGGTTGAGGGTGTTTAGAAGAAAAAAATTCTTTGAATACAGGGTTTGGGGTTGGAGGGTGTGCCATTTGAATTTTCCCTTGTAAGTTGAGCAGGGCTTGAAATGTTGGTTGGAAAAGAAGGGCATTGTTGAATGTAATGAATTATGACATTTTCAAATTGTCAAGATGTCACTGACTTGATCATGTACTGGACTTTCATGTTAAGACATACCTGCATTAAAGTCCAAAATCTGAAACCTATTTAGGTTGAACCAAACGAAATTTCCATTTGTGCAGGCCCAAATGAGACAAATATCAGCTATTTCATGTGGCTTAACATTAGGTTGTATCTTTACAAACAGAAACTCTGAATGTTAGAAAATACATATCTTTCAATGTTCAAAAAAACATAAAGGAAAGCAATACATGCACATGGTAACAAACCAAGAGCCTTAAGATAGAAAGAAGTTGTACCCTTCCATACTCCTCCCTGTCCTTGGTCCTACTCTCCTGGGAAACCAATACAATGCAATTTAGATTTTGGTTTTCAAGGGGTGAGCTCCATAACTCTAATTAATATGGTATACCTCTTGTTCCTGTTTTCCCAATTTAAGACACATTGATTCTCCACTATATAAGAGGAGGATTTTGCTTGCACCGTCTCCCACCTCCACCCAATAACTGGGTGCTGTATTAGTTTTTAGTTCTTCTATTGATTATCTATTATACTATACCTCTATTTCTGCCAGTATCCTGACAGTCTTCTGTATATGATGAGCATATTAGCACCCCTATCTTCCCTCTACCCCACTCATATATTGGGGTATATTCTTTGAGCTTGACCTTTACTACAACTGTGTCAATATTATTGTTATATACATTCCATTCCCAATATGATACAATTAAGTGTCTTATGCTTCTAAAAATTGAACAGCAATAAACAGAATTTATGTTAATATGACCAGCTTAATACTGTATACTACAAGGCTAAGTGGGTGCCAGGACTGCATTTGCTTTTCATGCCTAATATCACGCAGAGAACTTCTGAGTCACTTGAAGGAGGATGTTTATAGCATCAAGATCAAAAGACTTCTCTCTCTTAAGCATCAAGACTGTTACAGCATCAAATTCAGGCAGACAGATTTTTCATTTCTCCTGCTGGCACTTGTGGACCTCTCAATTTGAGGTCCATGGTGCTTCTTCAACACTGAGAAGTCATCTTTGTTTTTTTCTTTGATAATTTTCTCCCTGCCATTTTTCTCAGTTCTCATCATTATCTGGAAATCTTAATACATATTATTAAGATAATACATATGACATATTAAACATATGTCACCTCTCATGATACAATTGAATTGTATGAATTCTCTCTCATGCATTGGTTATCTATTTCTCTTCTTCTCCAGCACTATCTCTGCCTTTTTGCTCTTTATTTTGGAAAACTTTCTTGCCTATCTTTCAGACCTGTGATTGAAACTTGTACTTCCACCACCATATATTTAATTTTTATGAGTTCCTTATCTTATAATTCCTTTTTCCTAGCTACTTAACTTTGATTTATGTGCATAAAGTCTCAAATCAGAGAACACTTTTTTCTTTTAAATTTTCTTACACTCCTAAAAAATTTCTTTTCCCTCCAAGGTCAGTTTTTCTCTTTGGATCTTCTCTTTCAGGTGCTTATTGTCCTCACATGTAGAGTGGATCTTGAATTCTATTTATATTGAAGAAAGAAAGACAGGATAGCTAACAAGGGTTTCCTGGGCTCTTATGTCAGTATTTCTGATTTCAGATGGGAAGTTTGGTTAGGAATTGGGTCATTGGTAGAACACATAGATAGGGAGGGCTTGCTTTAGGATGAATAGGCAGAGAATGGACCATTCAGCTGGAGTATAAACATGCCAGAGTAAAGAGAACAGTACTCTGTTCTCACATACCCATACTAATATTAGCCCTCATTCTCTAGGACAACCTGGCAATTTCCGCACAGAAGTGTTTTAGATTTTTTTTTTTTTTTTTTTTTTGGTATGAGGATAAATAATGGGCTATCTGCTTCTCTGCCCAGTTGTAGGTGGGAGTGTGTACCACTCATGCAGTGCCTCCCTTGTTTTAAGCCCTTTCCCACTGCTTCCTTCTGTTGAAACTGCTGCATGCACATGATGGCCCCAAGCCTGCAACCATTCCAGGTTCCACCAAACAGGGCACTCCTGCCTCCACTGCAGACCCCCATAGCACATTCCGAGCTGAAGATTCTTCCACTATGCTTCATGCATCAACATGGCAACCAGGCACCATCTCTTTTCCAGAAATCTACTGAAAAATCTTAGCCATTAAAGCCTCAGCCTCTGCTTCACTTCACTGTTACGAATAAGAGGCAACAGATATGTTCCGCTCAGCAATCTGGATGGAATGTCTTCAATACCTTATTAGGGAAGTGTTCCTTAGAGTCTCCACACAGGTGGAATGTTCTCCAAGAGCTCAACCAGGGTGCCTGAGGACTTTGAACAACCTATTCATTTCACAAATGAGGACAACAAGGCACAGTAAAAGTGCTAATTTCCCAGAGCTGAGCCAGGACCCACCATTTGCTTGCCCTCAAATCCAGTGCCATTTTCATTATACCCTGATCTTTCTCATTATAGACATTTATCAACCAAACACAACACATAGTTCAAACGTGTAAGAAGAGGGGAAGGCAGAGAAGATAAAGGCTGTATGAAGTCAGAAAAATATTGCTATAGCCGGTCCTCAGAAGTCACATCACCCTTCTTCTGCAGCTACCAGATTTATCTCTTTTGTCCTCTGCCTATTCACACGCTCCATCTTCGATGAGCTGCAAAACCTTGGGTGTGAACTCACGTCAAGAAGCATGGTGTTGAAGGCAGTTTATGAGCTGAGGGCAGATTTATAACGTGAGACTCGTGGTGCTTGGGTTTCCTTCCTTTCTGTCTTGGGATAAGGATGTGTTTTTTGTGATTCTGTCAACTGGAACACTTCCAAACTTTGCAGTCGATGCTACAAACTCAGTTTTTGGAGAACAGTTATAAAAAGTGCACAGTTATGCTACGTTACCTAATCACACTGCTTTAGAGAGGAAAGGGCCATTCCTATCCATCGGGCTTGGGGTCCTTTTGGGGATCCTATAGAGGGTCAGACAAATCTGGCTCCTGCTATGGTTTCCCAAGTTTTATAATGAAGTCTCTTCTAGAAATTTTCTCCTCCTGAGAGAGTTTCAATACAACTATTACAAAGGGAACTACTTATGCTGCGTGATTAAAAATTATGTTGTTATATGTTAATATGAACCATTTACAGTTGGGATTAGTTTAGTCTAAAGTATTAAAATGGCATCAGATATTCAGAGTAGATTATATCAAATTCATTCGAGAAAGCAATGGGACCAACAAGGGATTAATTTCTAAAATACACAAACAGCTCATACAGCTCAATGTCAAAAAAAACAAAACTTAATCAAAAATGGGCAGAAGACCTAAAACGACATTTCTCCAAAGGAGACATACAGATGGCCAACAGGCACATGAAAAGATGCTCAACACCGTTAATTATTAGAGAAATGCATATCAAAACCACAATGAGGTATCACCACACACCGGTGAGAATGGCCATCATCAAAAAATCTACAAATAATAAATTCTGGTGAGGGTGTGGAGAAAAGGGAACCCCCCCACACTGTTGATGGGAATGTAAATTGGTGGAGCCACTATGGAAAACAGCATGAAGTTTCCTTAAAAAACTAAAAACAGAGCTACCACATGATCCAGCAATCCCACTCCTGGGCATATATCTGGAAAAGAGGAAAACTCTAACTCAAAAAGGTACACACACCCCAATGTTCATAGCAGCACGACTTACAATAGCCAAGACATGGAAGATGAATGGGTAAAGATGTGGTATATAGACACAATGGAATAGTACTCAGTCATAAAAAAAAATGAAATAATGCCATTTGAAGCAATCTGGATGGACCTAGAGATTATCATGTTAAGTGAAGTCAGTCAGACTGAGAAAGAAAAGTATCATAAGATACCACTTACATGTGGAATCTAAAAGAAAATGATACAAATGAACATATTTACAAAACAGAAATAGACTCACAGACATAGAGAACAAACTTATGGTTACCAAGGCGGAAAGAGGTGGGAGATAAGTTGGGAGTTTGGGATTAACAGATACATGCTATGATATATAAAATAGATAAACAACAAGGGCCTACTGTACAGCAGAGGGAACTACACTCAATATCTTACAATAATACCTATAATGGAAAAGAATCTGAAAAAGAATATATATATGTATATAACTGAATCACTTTGCTGTACACCTGAAACTAACACAACATTGTAAATCAGCTATTATTTCAATTAAAAAAATAAATAAGACAAATATTGGAGTGGCCAGAAAGTTCGTTCGGGTTTTTCCATTCCATCTTAGGGAAAAACCCAAACGAACTTTTGGGCCAACCCAATACAACAAAAAGAATAAGCCAGTGTTAAATCGTATGGTATGCTGAAGTTGAGGCAATAATCAGCTGATGACAATTTGTCTCTATGGGTGTGGTTAAGCAATGTCCAGCCTTGCCTTGTAACCCCACCTGGGGCCTGAATGGACAAGCCTCCAGGGAGAACCTGATTCCTCAGGAGGGTTGATATCTGCATGGGGTTGAATTGATAGTTAGGACCTAACATGGGACTCAGGTCACTTATCTGATCCAGGCTCCTCTACCTTAAAATACCTGAGTGAATCAACAGTATTTGGAAGGAACAATAAAATATTCTTAAATTTTGTCCCCCACCCCTTACGAATTTGCACATGATTATAATGAACCGAACAGGAGTGAGATCAGTACAAGCCCAGATGAAAACACTATAATCCTGCAAGAACCAATGAAGGCCCAGGAGGAAAATGTCCATTGAGGAAGAAAAGTGAAAAACGAGGAGGAAAGTGTCCCATGGGCAGGGCCCAGGGTGATGATGGGGGAAGCAGTGAGTGAAAATGACCACAATTTGCAAGCAGGGATTAAGAGGCAGAAAGGAAGTCTCAGTCCAATTGTTGCTAATAACTAACTACATAAGTCACAGCAATTCACTTAATGTATCTGTCGATTCCTCTCCTCCAGCTGTAAAATGGGAATAGAAATACCTGACCCCTGCATCCTAGAGAGAACAAAATGGTATTCTAAATAAAAAGCACTCTGAAAAGTAAAAGGTACTATAAATGTTACATGGTGTGACCACTGCTATCGAGCAATTTGGTGCTCAAGATTATACAGTGCCTTACAGATATAATTTATTGGTTCAATTTAACATTAAATATTATAGACAAACTACAATACTAATGGGGCCTTCTGCCCTCGGAACACTTTAAAGTTTATAAAGTACTCTCACATATTATTTTATTTGAGCATGAAAATAGCTCTGTGAAATTGGCTATGAACATTTCCCAAGTTCCATTTCACAGTTGAGGAAGCAGAGGCTCCGAGAGGCTGAGGGGCTCATCCAAGGTTGCACAGCTGGACAGTTATAGAACTAGACACCAAGCTTGGGCTTTTGATTCCAAGTTCAATATTCTTTATGCCAAAGTGGCATAGTAGGGATTCTGGAGACTAAGAATGACAAAAGTAAAAAAATTCATTCTGGAGATAAGACTTGTAGATACGATGCTAAGATCAATGTAAGATACTAGTGCAAAAATAGTGCCAGGCATTTGTCTACTAGACAGATATGAACTCAAGAAAGGAGAAATTAATGTGGATGGGTAATCACAGGAAAGGCTTCACATATTAAAAAAGGTCTGGGTTTTCATGTGAAAAATGGATTTCTTTGAATAGTTGGAGATAAAGGAGAAGAAGAGAAAGCATGAAGTCAGGATGGTGGGAATAAGATTGCTCTGTTTAACCAGGGGTATAGTAAGAGGTGGTGGGATAGAAGTTTTAATAGAAGTTTTGATAGGTTAAATGGGACAAGATCATAGAGAGCCTGAAGGTTAGATGAGGGGGTCTAGCTTTGATCCTATAAGTGGAATGGAGTTATTGTAGGTTCCTGAACAAGGGAGTGGCATTATATACGTAGTATACTGTCTGGTAGGAATATGCACAGTGTATTAAATGCACCCAGAAGCACAGAGAGTAACTAGAAGATTGTTGCATTAATAACAGCATAGTCATGAAGTCCCTGTGTCACAGTGGTGGCAATGAAAATAAAAGGAAAGCTACAAATCCTAAGAGCCAAGTCATTGGATAATCAGAGCAAGAGAATTACTCACTCAGCTACCATACTCCAAATGACTCTCAGAAACATAAATAGTTTTCTTAATCATATTTTCCCTTAACCATGCTGCCAAATTAAGTGATCCAGAGTTGCCAAAGCAAAGAGTTCATTAAAAATCTCTGGAATTTGTCTAAAATGTTCTTTAATTCATCCCTTGGTCTTCTTTCCAAGAAGACTTCTCAGAAGTGAAACAATTATATACACGCATAAACACCACTAGAGTCACCTTCAGACCTTCCCAATGCTCTTAACTATGTATTCATGTCATATGAATCCCTGCATCTAATGTCAGAAGATGTTGTCGTGTCACCTTTCATTGGATCCATATCATCTCCAGAGAGGTGAAGTGAAGATGGGGAGAAGAAGCAGAGGCAAAGAAGCCCCAAGTGCCAAGTGTGGAGCAGAGAAGGAGGAGGAGAAGGGCAGGAAGATGGGGACCAGTATGGTATTGTGAATGGAGAACCTGGATCCTAATAACTTGGTTGCTCGGTCCAGCCTGAACTCAGTCCCTGAGTCTGCCTTTTCAACACTTACCTGAACCCTGTCCCAAAGCAAAGAGGTTAAGGATTGAAATTGGTCCCCTTTCTTTGGTTGGCAGGTGGGTTCATGGACATGGTCTGATTTGAACAGCATCCATTTTCCTAAGTGAATTTTAATAAAGACATACTTTCCCTTTAAATTTCAACAACTCTGCTGTGTTTTCCATTCCCTCTTCATTTCAGCGTGTGGGCATCACACACACACACACACGCGCGCACACACACACACAGACACCTCGCACGCTGCACCAACAGCTGCTTGCCAGTCAATGAAGTCACGTTACTCTGTCATGAGGACGTGTGAAATCAGCCGCCTCCCAGGAGGTGGGCAGAGGCATGCACGATGCAATCAATGTAAACGGGATTTTTCTGTCTCCTGCGCCTGTTTTGTTGGCTCATTGAGCAGAGAAGTGAACAAGCTTCACTGGGTGCAAAACGGTATTTAGGAAAAACCTTTTCTTTTTATTGCCATTATATGTGATAATGACTTCAGGAGACTGTCACCTTTAGATTCACACTGGTTGGATGAAACAGGCTCCCTGCTTTCAGAAAAATCCAACAGAATTGACCTCTTTTTCCCATGAAAATGTCAACAGCAATATACAACCCTCACTCCCTAGGCAGGCAAACCAGAGCCCCTCCAATGGCCCCAAGGCTGTGGACAAGCTCCATCACTGTCATGGTAGCTTCAGCACCTCAAAGCATCTCCCTTAGTGCTGATGTACACAATGCTCCATGCCAGGCAGTTGTCACTGCTGCCAAGGATCTGTCAGCCCAGGCGCTCCCCGGGCTGCACGCATATTCATGGGTCATTCCAGCAGAGTAACCTCCATCCCAGACTCCAGCAACCCAGAAATGGATGACTTAAAATAAGTACCTGAGAGCTTATTTGTATTATTCCATAAGGATTTTGTACTCCATGGCAAGAACTTATGAAAGACAGATGTTTATTTTGGGTCAAACACACTTACATAATGCCTGATGGTGCGCATATAATGGTTTGTCTCACCCGACATTGTTAGACTACCTACAAGGACTTCCCTGCCCCCAGAGTTAAACCTCTATCCAAAACCAACCAAAGCCAACAAGCAGGCTTCATTGCTCAAATAAGAAGTGTACAGTGGGAGAAAGCTCCAGGACACTGGGATAGGATGAGACCCTGGATGGCTAATTAACAGGACCAGGGAAGGGAGTGTGACAGAGTCTGACACACAAGTGAGCTGGCAACCCTAACTAATTAGCAACAATTAATTTTACAGTAGGAGCAAGAACACATGTATTATGTTCTATAAAAGCTTAATAGATGTCACCATAAATCACTCTCATCTCTCCCCTGAAACTGAATTTGCAAGCAGGCTGCCTTGAAATCTTCAGGAATGAACAATACAGAGCTGCCTACTATCTCTTGGATCTTAATATGAAGGCAAGACAGCTTTTGCTCTGCCACTTGGTCCTGGACAAATCTCAGCTGTTGTAACTGAGGTTGGCATCAGTAGGCTCCACTGTACCCCAGCCCTGAACCAATTCTGATTAAGGAAGGCAAGAAATGATCAGCCCGAGTTCCTGGTAGGATCTGGGATCCATGGTGCTGCCCTAGTTGGATGTCCAGTGTTCCCAAAAGGAGCTTCCTGCCTGAGACAGAGAACAGATTTCTTCATTTATGTCTCCTCCTACCGATTGGAAGTACCTGCGTGGAACATTATGTTGAAAGGATTGGGGCTTAGTGGGAAAGAGTGCCAGGAGCAACTAGTAATGTCTGCTAGGCACTAGGATTAGAAGCACTGTTGGTTTTGTTTTTTCTGTTTTGTTTTAATTTTCCACCATTTTTAAAAACTGTGGTAAAATACATATAACATAAAGTTTATCATTTTAAAGTGTACAATTTAGTGGCATTAACCGCATTCATAATTCTGTGCAACCATCACTACTATCTTTTTTAAAAATTTTTATTGGAGTATAGTTGCTTTACAATGTTGTGCTAGTTTCTTGCTGTACAGCAAAGTGAATCAGTCATACGTATACATATATCCACTCTTTTTTAGATTTCCTTCCCATTTAGGTCACCACAGAGCATTGAGTAGAGTTCCCTGTGCTATACAGTAGGTTCTCATTAGTTATCTATTTTATACATAGTAGCATCACTACTATCTAGTTCCAGAATTTTCCCATCACCACAAGTGGAAACCCTGAACCTATTAAGCACTCTCTTCCCATTTCCCCCTCCCCTCAGCCCCTGGAAACTACTAATCTGTTTTCTGTCTCTATGGATTTGCTTATTCTGGAAATTTCATATGGATAGAATCATACAATATGTGTCCTTTGTGTCTGGCATCTTTTCACTTAATGTTTTCAAGGTTCATGTTGTAGTAGGTATCAGCACTCTTGTTTTGATCACCTTGACTAGTCCTGTCTTTGGTGAGTATTCTTCTTCAGTTTCCTAAACAGCATCTCAGTTCTCATTTGAGTCATGAACCCACGTTGAAGCCCAGCCAACTCTTTCTAGGCCTCTTTGTCAAATGCTTGCACTTTATTTTTCATCCTCCCAGGTCCCTGGTGCAACTCTATTCTGAGAGGGCAGAGTAACTGAAACCAAGACTCTGCTGTTTGTTACACGGCTCTTGATGCCATGATCCAGCAACCAGACTGGACTCCCTTGGAATGGAGGCAGACCTGACCCATTCTTCAGAGCACTGTACATTGCTTTCTCAAGACTGATAGATTTCAAATGCCAGACTTTAGCCAGGTGAATTCCCCCAGTCCTGAATCTACGTTGGAGCAGTTTTATTAATTTTTCAGAAAGCTCAACAGAAAACATGGGGTATAGAGTGGTAAATTAAAATGTGAGAGATGTGACTTCTGCTTCTAGGAAGACAAAGTAGGTATACTTTTCTCAATGTTTCCCACTAAGTACCATTAAGAACCCTTAACAATGTATATTAAGCAAACATAAGAATACTGTAAAAGGTGGAGAAAAGAAGGAATGATGATTGAAATTTCCCAAATCTAGCAAAAGACATAAACCTAAAGATTCAAGAAGTTAACCCCAAACAGGATAAACCCAAAGAAATATACACTATGGAGATTTTAGTCAAACTTCTGAAAACTAAAGACAAAGAAAAAATTCTTAAGTGTAGTGACAGAGAAATGACACCTTATCTCTAAGGGAAAAACTATTTGAATGGCAGTGGATTTCTCATATGAAACCATGGAGACCAGAAGAAAAGTAGCCTGACCTTACTCAAGTGATCAAAAAAAGTTAAGTACTGTCAACTCAGAATCCTATGTCCAGTGAAAATATCCATCAAGAACAAGGAAAGAGTACTAGGGCATCTACCAGATGCTGGTGGGGGACCTCGACACGCAAGGGGACAGGAGGAACCCCAGAGGGACTGGGTAGGACATGGGGGGAGCGAAGGGGGAGGAGAAGTGGAAGCCAGATGGGACTGGTGACCCTGAGGGGTGGCTGGGGGTTGGGAGGAGTTCCCACATCTGGAGGATCAGGGGGAATGTGGCTAGCATTTCCCCCAATCACTCAGGACCCAGGAAGCTTGCTGGGGTCCTGGGCCTGGTCCTCTGCCCTCCAGGGCCCCCTCCAGCCACATGGGTCCTAGACGCATGAGAGGGAGGGTGGGGGGGAAGAAGAGTAGAGGTTAACGGGGAGTGACCCTCCGGGATCGGAGGATGGGAGGGAATGTGCCTAGAGTTTCCCCCTCCCACTCGGTCCCCAATGAGCCTACTGAGGCCCCAGGCTTGATCATCCACACTCCGACGCTGGAGGCACTCCAGGGGCCTTCTGGCCACCCTAAGCCTAAGCCCCGCAGCCCCACCCCTACCCCCCAGGGCCTTTTCTGGCTGCGTGGGTCCTAAGCCTAGACCTGCCCCACCTAAACCCCACCCCCACCTAAGCCTGCCCCCGCCTAAGCTCCGCCCCCACAGCCAAGGCTTTTCCGGCCTTTTTTTTTCTCTTTTTTGCTATTATGGTTCTGTTTTACCTTCCGGTTGTTCTTTCATTTATATTTTTATTTTTTCTAGCATATCTGTTAGTTCTCTAATCTTATTTTATTTTTTACTCCTTGTTATTGTTCTCCTTTTTTTTTTTTTTTTTTTTGGCCACCCTGAGTGGCTTGTGGGATCTTGGTTCATGGGCCAGGGGTCAGGCCTCAGCTCCTGTGGTGGAAGCACTGAGTCTGAACCACTGGACTAACAGAGAACCTCAGACCACAGGGAACATTAATCGGAGTAAGGTCTCCTGGAGGTCCTCATCTCAGCACCAAGACCCAGCTCTAGCCAACAGCCTACAAACTACACTGCTGGAAGCCTCAGGCCAAATAACTGGTAAAACAGGAACACAGTCCCACCCATCAAAAGAAATGAGATTGCAAAAAAATACATTACAGATGAAGGAGCAAGGTAAAAACCTACAAGACCAAATAAATGAAGAGGAAATAGAAAACCTACCTGAAAAGGAATTCAGAATAATGATAGTAAAGATGATCCAAAATCTCAGAAAGAATGGAGGCATGGATAGAGAAAATACAAGAAATGTTTAACAAAGACCTAGAAGAATTAAAGAACAAACAGAGACGAACAACACAATAACTGAAATGAAAAATACACTAGAAGGAATCAATAGCAGAATAACTGAGGCAGAAGAATAAATAAGTGAGTTGGAAGATAGAACGGTGGAAATAACTGCCAAGGAGCAGAATAAAGAAAAAAGAATGAAAAGAATTGAAGACAGTCTCAGAGACCTCTGGGACAACACTAAATGCACCAACATTTGAATTATAGGGGTCCCAGAAGAAGAGAAAGAGGAAGGGTTTGAGAAAATATTCAAAGAGATTATAGTTGAAAACTTCCCTAACATGGGAAAGGAAATAGCCACCCAAGTCCAGGAATTTCAGAGAGTCCCATACAAGATAAATCCTAGGAGAAGCACACCAAGACACATAATAATCAAACTAACAAAAATTAAATTCAAAGAAAAAATATTACAAGCAGCAAAGGAAAAGCAAAAAATAACACATAAGGGAATCCCCATAAGGTTATCAGCTGATTTTTCAGCAGAAACTCTGCAGGCCAGAAGGGAGTGGCAGGTTATATTTAAAGTGATGAAAGAGAAAAAACTACAACCAAGATTACTCTACCTAGCAAGGATCCCATTCAGATTTGAGGGAAAAATTAAAACCTTTACAGACAAGCAAAAGCTAAAAGAATTCAGCAACACCAAACCAGCTCTACAACAAATGTTAAAGGAACTTCTCTAGGCAGGAAACACAAGACAAGAAAAGACCCACAAAAACAAAGCTAAAATAATTAAGAAACTGGTAATAGGAACATGCATACTGATAATTACCCTAAATGTAAATGGATTAAATGCTCCAACCAAAAGACACAGGCTGGCTGAGTGGATACAAAAACAAGACCCATACGTATGCTGTCTACAAGAGACCCACTTCAGACCTAGGGACACATACAGACAGAAAGTGAGGGGATGGAAAAAGTATTCCATGCAAATGGAAATCAAAAGAAAGCTGGAATAGCAATATTCATATCAGATAAAATAGACTTTAAAATAAAGACAGTTACAAGAGATAAGGAAGGATTCTACATAATGATCAAGGGATAAATCCAAGAGGAAGATATAATAATTATAAATATTTATGCACCCAACACAGCAGCACCTCAATACATAAGGCGAATGCTAACAACCAAAAAAGGGGAAATCAAGAGTAACACAATAATAGTGAGGGACTTTAACACCACACTTACACTCATGGACAGATCATCCAAACAGAAGATAAATAAGGAAACACAAGCTTTAAATGACACAACAGACCAGATAGATTTAATTTATATATATAGGACATTCCACCTGAAAGTGGCAGAATACACTCTCTTCTCAAGTGCACACGGAACATTCTCCAGGATAGATCACATCTTGGGTCACAAATCAAGACTCAGAAAATTTCAGAAAATTGAAATCATATCAAGCATCTTTTCCAACCACAATGCTATGAGATTAGAAATCAATTACAGGAAAAAAACTGTAAAAAGCACAAACACATGGAGGCTAAGCAGTGTGCTACTAAATAACCAAGAGATCACTGAAGAAATCAAAGAGGAGATTAAAAAATACATAGAAACAAATGACAATGGAAACACGATGACCTAAAGCCCATGGGATGCAGCAAAAGCAGTTCTAAGAGGGAATTCTATAGCAATTCAATCTCACTTCAAAAAACAAGAAAAATCTCAAATAAACAATCTAAGTTACACCTAAATCAACTAGAGGAAGAAGAACAAAGAAAACCCAAAGTCAGTAGAAGGAAAGAAATCATAAAGGTCAGAGCAGAAATAAATGAAATAGAAAGGAAGAAAACAATAGCAAAGATCAAAAAATCTAAAAGTTTGTTCTTTGAGAAGATAACCAAAATTGATAAACCTTTAGCCAGACACATCAGGAAAAAAAGGGAGAGGACACAAATCAATAAAATTAGAAATAAAAAAGGAGGATTTACAACTGACACCACAGAAATGCAAAGGACTACAAGCAACTATATTCCAATAAAATGGACAACCTCAAAGAAATGGACAAATCCTTGGAAAGGTACAATTTTCCAAGACTAAACCAGGAAGAATTAGAAAATATAAACAGTCCTATCACAAGTAATGAAACTGAAACTGTAATTAAAAATCTTCCAACAAACAAATGTCCAGGACAAGATGGTTTCACAGGTGAATTCTATCAAACTTTTAGAGATGAGCTAACACCTATCCTGCTCAAACTCTTCCAAAAAATTGCAGAGGGAGGAACATTCCCAAATTCATTCTATTCATTCTACAAGGCCACCATCATGCTGACACCAAAACCAGACAAAGATATCACACAAAAAAAGAAAATTACAGACCAATATCACTGATGAACACAGACACAAAAATCCTCAACAAAATACTAGCAAACAGATTCCAACAACATATTAAAAGGATCATGCACCATGACCAAGTGGGATTTGTCACAGGAATGCAAGGATTCTTCGATATGTGCAAATCAATGTGATACACCATATTAACAAATTAAGGAATAAAAACCATATGATCATCTCAATAGATGCAGAAAAATCTGTTGACGAAATTCAACACCCATTTATGATAAAAACTCTCCAGAAAATGGGCATAGAGGGAATCTACCTCAACATAACAAAGGCCATACATATGAAACACCCACAGCAAACCTCATTCTCAATGGTGAAAAACTGAAAGCATTTCCTCTAAGATCAGGAACAAGACAAGGATGCCCACTCTTGCCACTCTTATTCAACATAGTTTTGGAAGAACTAGCCACGGCAATCAGAGAAGAAAAAGAAATAGAAGGAATCCAAATTGGGAAAGAAGAAGTAAAACTCTCACTGTTTGCAGATGACATGATACTATACATAGAAAATCCTAAAGATGACACCAGAAAACTACTAGAGCTAATCAATGAATTTGGTAGTTGCAGGATACAAAATAAATGCACAGAAACATCTTGCATTCCTATATGCTAACGATGAAATATCAGAAAGAGAAATTAAGGAAACAATCCCATTTACCATTGCAACAAAAAGAATAAAATACCTAGGAATAAACCTACCTAAGGAGGCAAAAGACCTGTATGCAGAAAACTATAAAACACTGATGAAAGAAATCAAAGATGACACAAACAGATGGAGAAATATACCATGTTCTTGGATTGGGAAGAATCAATGCTGTGAAAATGACTCTACTATCCAAAGCAATCTACAGATTCAATGCAATCCCTATTAAATTACCAATGGCATTCTTCACTGAATTAGAACAAAAAATTTACAATTGTATGGAAACACAAAAGACCCCAAATAGCCAAAGCAATCTTAAGAAAGAAAAACAGAGCTGGAGGAATCAGGCTCCCTGACTTCAAACTATACTACAAAGCCACAGTAATCAAGACAGTATGGTACTGGCACAAAAACAGAAACATAGATCAGTGGAACAGGATAGAAAGCCCAGAGATAAACCCATGCACATATGGTTACCTAATTTATGACAAAAGAGGCAAGAACATACAATGGAGAAAAGACAGCCTCTTCAATAAGTGGTGCTGTGAAAACTGGACAACTACATGTGAAAGAATCAAATTAGAACACTACCTAACATCATACACAAAAATAAACTCCAAATGGAGTAAAGACCTAAATGTAAGGTGGGACAGTATAAAACTCTGAGAGGAAAACATAGGAAAAACATTCTTTGACATATATCACAGCACGATCTTTTTTGACCCACCTCCTAGAGTAATGAAAATAAAAACAAAAATAAACGGGACCTACCGAAACTTAAAAGCTTTTGCACAGCAAAGGAAACCACAAACAAGACAAAAAGACAACCCTCAGAATGGGAGAAAATATTGGCAAACGAAGCAACAGACAAAGGATTAATCTCCAAAATATACAAACAGCTTATGGAGCTCAATATCAAGAAAACAAACAACCCAATCAAAAAATGGATGGAAGACCTAAATAGACATCTCTCCAAGGAGGACATATGGATGTCCAAGGGGCACATGAAAGGATGCTCAACATCACTAATTATTAGAGAAATGCAAATCAAAACTACAATGAGGTATCACCTCATACTGGTCAGAATGACCATCATCAAAAAAAATATACAAACAGTAAATTCTGGAGAGGGTGTGGAGAAAAGGGAACCCTGTTGCACTGTTGGTGGGAATGTAAATTGATACAGCCACTGTGGAGAACAGTATGGAGGTTCCTTAAAAAACTAAAAATAGAAGTACCATATGACCCAGCAATCCCACTCCTGGGCATATACACTGACAAAACCATAATTCAAAAGGACACATGTACCCCGATGTTCATTGCAGCATTATTTACAATAGCCAGGACATGGAAACAACCTAAATGTCCAATGACAAATGAATGCATAAAGAAGATGTAGCACATATATACAATGGAATATTACTCAGCTATAAAAAGGAATGAAATTGGGCTGTTTGTAGAGATGTGGATGGACCTAGAGTCTGTCATTCAGAGTGAAGTAAGTCAGAAAGAGAAAAACAAATATCATGTATTAATGCATGTATGTGGAATCTAGAAAAATGGTACAGATGAACCTATTTCCAGGGCTGGAATAGAGACACAGGCATAGAGGATGGATATGTGGACATGAGGGGGAAGGGGTGGTGGGACGAATTGGGAGATTAGGATTGACATATATACACTACCATGTGTAAGATAGATAACTAGTGCGAACATGCTATAAAGCACAGGAAGCTCAGCTCGGTGCTCTGTGATGACCTAGATGGGTGGGATGGAGGGTGGTGGGAGGGAGGTCCAAGAGGGAGGAGATATATGTATACATATAGCTGATTCACTTCATTGTACAGCAGAAACTAACACAACATTGTAAAGCAATTATACTCCAATAAAAAAAAATGAAAAAAAAAGAACAAGGAAAGAAAAAAAATCATTGGCAAATAGAATATTTTTTCCTTCTCTTTTTGAGTTTTCTAACTTGTGTTTGGGGGATGAAGAAAAATTATAACATTGTTTCATTGTAGACATATGTAGAAAAAATATTGAAGACAATTATAATTGGAAAGGGAAAGTAATAAGGGGCGTAACATTTCTGCATTTCATTTGAACTGGTAAAATGGCAAAACCAGTAGACTATGATAAGTTATGTTAATATAATACCAAGAGCAAGCACTAAAAAAGGTATACAAAGGGACACACTCAAAAATACTATAGATACATCAAAATGCAATTATAAAAAAATGTTCAAGTAACCCAGAGGAAAGCAGGAAGAAGAAAAAAGAGAAACAAAAGCAGCAACAAAAGAGAGCAAACAGAAAACAAATAATGAAAGACTTAAGCCCTAAGATGTCAATAATTACATTAAATGGAAGGATCTAAATAGGTCAATTAAAAGATATTGATATATTATGATATATGCATGACTCAACTGCATGACATCTACAAGAAAGTCACTTCAAATATAACAATATAGGTAAGTTGAAAATAAAAGGATGAATGGAAGATGATCGTGAAAACATTAGTCAAAAGAAAGCAGACATGATTATATTAATATCAGATAAAGTAAACTTCAGAGCAACGAGAATTACCAGGGACAGAAGGAGGCATTACATAATTGATAAAACAGTCAATCCACCAAAAAAGACATAGCAGTCCTAAATGTGAATGCACCAAGAGAGATGAAAAATATGTAAGAAAAAAGTGAGATAACTGAAAGGAGAAATAGACAAATCCACAATTGTAATAGGAGACTTCAGTATCTTTCTTTCAATAATTGATAAAACTACTAGACAGAACAATTAGCTAGGATGAACAAGACCTGAAAACATCATTAACCAACAGAATCTGAATGACATGGATAAGACATTCAACTCAACAACTGTCCAAGTACCTACAGAACACATACCAAGGTAGACCATATCAAACAAACAACAACAAATGTATATGAATTGAAATCATGTAGTGTGTGTTCTCTGACCACTAAAGAGTCAAAATAGAAATTATAACAGAATGATAACAGGAAAATGCTAAACACTTGCAAATTAAACAAAACATGTCTAAATAATCCATGGATCAAAAAGGAAGTTTCCAGGGAAATTTTTAAAGATACTTTGAACTGAATGAAAATGAAAACACAACATATTAAAATTTGTAGAGCACAGATAAAGCAATGCCAAGAGGAAAATTTGTAGCACGAAATTCTTACATTAGGAAGAAAAAGAACCTCAAACCAATAATCTAAGCTCCTGCCACAAGAAACTAGAAGCACAAAATAAACACAAAACAAGTAAAGAAATTTAAAAAGATAAGAACAGAAATCAATGAAGAAAACATAAACAATAGAGAAAAACACTGCACCAAAAAGTTGGTTCTTCGAAAAGATCAATAAAATTGGCAAGTCGCTGGCAAGACTGACAAAGAAAATAAAAGAGAAGACTCACATTAACAAAATCAGGAATGAAACCTTATAGATGCTACAGACATTGAAAGGATAATAAGGGACTACTATGAGCAACTCTACACACATAAGATCAACAAATTGGATGAAATGAAACAATTCTTTGAAAAGTAGAAACTACCACAACTCACCTAAAATGAGATAATTTGAATAGTCCTATAACTTTTAAGGAAATTTGAAAACTCCCCAAAAGGAAATTTCTAATTCCCAATGGTTTCACTGGAGAATTCTACCAAACATTTAAAGATTTAATGCCAATTCCATACAATTTCTTCCAAAAAATAAATGAGGAGGGAGTATTTCTAAATTCATTTTAAAGCTAGTGTTACCTTGATATCAGTACCAGATGAAGATAGCACAAAAAACAAAACTACAAATATCCCTCATAAATATAGATATTAAAATTCTTAAATATCCCTCATAAATACAGATATTAAAATTCTTAACAATGTATTAGCAAATAGAATTCTGCAATATATAAAAAGAATTATACACCATGACCAAGTGGGATTTATTTCTGAGATGGAAAGTTGGTTCAATACTCAAAAGCCAATCAATGCAATCCACCATATTAACAGGCTCAAGAAGAAAAATCGCATGATCTTATCAACTGATGAAGAAAAGGCATCTGATGATCTTCAATACCTGTTTTTGACAAATACTCTCAAAACATTGAGAATAGAGGGAAACTTCCTCAACTTGATACAAGTATACACGAAAAACCTACAGATAACATTATGCTTAATGTTAAAAGACAATGCATTCCCTTCAAGATTAGAACAGGGCGAGGATGTCAGCTCTCACCCTTCTTATTCAACATAGTAGTGGAAGTTCTAGTCAGTGCAATAAAGCAGTAAAGGAAATAACAAGCATACAGATGGAAAAGGAAGAAATGAAAGGCCATGACAGTCTATACAGACAATTCCAAAAAATCTATTTAAAAAATCCTTTCTAAAATAAATGAGTTCAGCAAGGTTGCAGGATACAAAATAAACATGAAATCAATTTTGTTTCTATAAGCTAACAAGGAACATGTAGACACCAAAATTAAAAATGCAATACCATTTAAAATTGCTCCAAAAATATGAAATATTTAGATGAAATCTAACAATGTGTTCAGGACTTACATGTTGAAAACTACAATGCTGATGAAAGAAATCAAACGTCTAAATAAATAGAGAAGCATACCATGCTCAAGGGCCTCTGGAGGCATCAAGGCCCTGTTGACACTGATTTCAGATTTCTGGCCTCCAGAAATGTGAGAGAATATATTTCTGTTGTTTTAAACCACCACATTTGCGGTAATTTTTCATGGCAGCTGTAGGAAACTAATACAATAGCCTTTCAACAAATGGTGCTCCCGCAATTACACATCCTTGGGCAAAAAACTGACCTGTGACCTAAGTCTCACACCTTACACAGAAACTAACTAAAAAATAAATTAAGCTTAAATGTAAAACATAAAATTATAGAACATTTTAGAAAAACAGAAGACAATCGTCAGGATTTAGGGCTAGGCAAAGCACTCCTAGATTTGACTCCAAAAGCATGATACATAAAAGGAAAAATTAATAAATTGGACTTAATCAAAAGCAAAAATTTTTACTAAATATTCTGTTAAGGGGATGAAAAGACACGCAAAACACTGGAAGAAAATATTTGCAACCACATATGTGACAAAGTGTCTAGAATACATAAATAATTCTCAAAACTCAATTGTTAAAAAACAAAAAGTCCAATTACGAGATGAACATGAAGAGACATTTCATTGAAAAGTATATACAGATGGCATGGCAGAAAAGGACATGAAAAGATGTTCAAAATAATTAGTCATTAGGGAAATGCAAAGAAAAACCACAATGATATATCACTACACACCTATCAGAATAGCTAAAATGAAAATTGTGACCCAATACCAAATGCTGATGAGGGTGAAAAACTGGGTCACTCATAAATTGCTAATGGTCATGTAAAATGGTATAGCTATTCTGGAAAACATTTTGTCAGTTTCTTAAAAAAAAACTAAATATGCAACTACCATACCACCCAGCGATTGCCCTTCTGGGCATTCATCTTAGAGGAATGAAAACTTATGTGCACACAGTATACACAAATATTTATAAGAGCTTTATCCATCATAGCCCCCAAATGGAAACAACCCAGATGTCTTTCAATAGGTGAATGGCTAAACAAACTGTGATACATCTATACCATGGAATACAACTCAGCAATTTATAGATACACACAAAAACATGGATGAATTTCTGGAGAATCAGGCTGATTGAGAAAAAAAAAAAACCCTCTGAAGGTTATATCCTTTATGACTCTATATGCATAGCAATCTTGAAATGAAAAATTTATAGAAATAGAAGATTAGTGGTTGCGAAGGTGTTATGGATAGGAGAGAGGAGATTAGGGAGGGAAGAGAGTGTAGCTATAAAAGGGCAACATGAGGGATCCCAGTAGTGACGGAAATGCTCTGCATTTTGACTGTACCCATGTCCATATCCCTGTTGTAATACTGTCCTATAGTTTTACAAGATATTACCATTGGGGGAAACTGAGTAAAAAATACATGGGCTCACTCTGTATTATTTCTTACAACTGCATGTGAATCTACAATTATCTCAAAGTAAAAAGTTTGAAAATGTCAGAGACATGCCCTGTGCCATCGGATAAGTTTTTAATATGGACAAAGCACATTACTTGCTTGTAAGGAACAGTTTGCCACTAAAAGCTACCATTCATTACGAACAATTCTGGCTTTGGGCCCACCTGCATCATAAGTGAGCTCCTTGAGGGCCTGACTCATGTATTATTTATCCATAAATATCCCATAGTGCATAGAAAGCACCCTGCTACGTAATAAGTGCTCAATAAATGTTTGTTGACAGTGTTTTTATCAGTAATGCTTTGAGTATGTGAGTACACGTATGCTGCACAGTTAAAACATTGCTTGCCGCAAATGAAGAAGACATTAAAGAAATGTGTCATGGAGTAAATGAATGCCATCCTTAAAAAAGCAATTAGATCTCTTTCTTTGCTTTTTCACTAGTGTTCTATTTATTTACTTTTCTTTGTTTTTGTCGGATTGCAGATGCAATCAGTGTTCATTGTAGGAAAGTTTTAAAGTCTAGAAAGGTGAAAAGGGCTTTCATTGTACTATTTTAATGACCAGATGAGTCACTTCTAATTTGACATGGTATGTTTCCAAAGTGCTTGACTTCCATTTTCCTGTTCATTGACTCATCCGTTCATCAGACTTACGCTGAGGACCTACCAAAGGCAGTCATGCAGACCCGGAAGTAAACGTGGCCTCCTGCATTCTCCTACAAATAAAATGAACTCACTTGTTTGAAGGGTTCAGCCAGAGGAAGCCTGTTTCTCTTTTCTGTTGTCTGGTATCAGAATAACCTGTTTCCTGTATTTTGACATCTTAGAAGGATAGTCCTCCCTGGTTAATGATAAACACAGCTGAGTATTTCCCCAGCAGTAAAGGTTTCCAGAGGACATCTCCAGGGCACATCTCCCGGCCAGTCACCACAATCAATAGAGAAGGCAAGAAATAGTGAAAGGTTATCGACTAGTCTTAAATAAGAGGTTGGGAGTTCAGAAACTGTAAACCTGGGTAAGATTCTGAATGTATTCAAATGCATCAGAAACAGAAGATAGCAAAAAGCAACACAGGACAAGATGCTAGGGTCCATAACCACATTACATTTACATCAAATCCATATTCTTGGAAAAACTAGGAAAAGCAAAACAAGCATTAACCTTTAAAGGGAAAAAAGTAATACCTACAAAGACAACCAGGCAAAATCTGTTACTTTATTAAGAGAAATGCATTCTTTTCCTCCCCTGATATTTGTTGCTGGTATAAATTTTATCTACCAGCCTGAGAAGAATTAAGCAAAGCTTTGGGAATTTTTGCCAGGCAGGTACAAAAATTATGTGTGCTATTGTTTGTTCCACATTTTGAAAGAGAAGTAAACTAATTCAGAGTGTGTTTCTGTTTATTTATTGCCCCTGTTAACGATAATGGGGAACCAAAGAACCCAGACTTTTACCAAAATACTAAGTGGGATGCCAAAAGCAACATGCTTTTCAGTTCATTTCCTGAAAATGTTCTGTTGCTATGGAAATGGCTTTCAACTTATCCAAATGAAAACCATTCTTCCCAGGTGAGGACCTTCTAACTGGGTTCACCATATTTTCTCACCTTTCATATGTAATGATCTAGTCAAAACCTGCATTAGAAGCAGTCCTGCCAGCTATGAACAGAGTGGTAGGTGTCGAGTTCACATACACCACCACTTATTATTAGTGGTAGGTGATGCTAAATATATTTTTTGTGTGGTTTGAAGGAGATTCGCATGTTTCACTTCAACAAAGATTGATTCCACACTTGTTCCAGAATTGTTGCAAGTGCCCCAACACCCACTGTGTTTATAGAAATGCTTTGAATTTCCCCAAAAGCAGACTGGAAATTTCTGAGCCACATAATTGGTTAAAGTTTTCCTTTTTTTAAAAAAAGAGCACCCATTTAAACATTACTTTTACAAAAGGGAAAAAGTAAGGAATAATTCCGGGCAGCGGGTCGGAAACGGTGGGGTGCTGTTGTATACTGATAAGTACAATTTACAAAGGAATAAACAGAAGCAGTGAAAACAAAGCAGTCTGTCCACAGGCACAGTGGGCAACTGCCCACATGCGATCAAGAACACCAAGGACTCTTCTGCCTGAAAACCTCCCTAACTAGCCCTCAGCAGCTCTGTCAGTCCCAGAGTGACCTACAGTCTTCACGGACTGGATGTTATGTGACTGGAGAGGGCTCATTACCATCCACCAATCCTAGGGCTCTGATGGGTCCATTTTGATGGAAAATACACTAAGTTCAGCAAAGGTCATTGATGTAGGGGTGGCAGAAGTGTGAAAAACCAGTCAACTAGAAGCGCCAAATCAAATCTCATTCATTCTCCCTGTCTCTGCCACTCTCATTGCCTTGGGGCTTCACCACCAGATCACAGAGCCACTATCCCCACCCATGGTGGTCCCTCCACCCATTGGTGGTCTGGTGAAACTGCCCTCCAAGGCCACTGATTGGCTGCATCTCCTGGACCCAGTTTTTCTCTCCGCCTTTATCTTCTTTGTCCTCTCTGGTGTTTTCTCTTCCATGACACTAGTTCTCTTGTTTCCTCTTTTCCCTCTTTTTTTTTTTTCTTTTTTTCTACTCCTGAATTCTAGGCATTCCCACGCCTTGAATTCTGGAATTGGTGCCCTCTTTTTCTCCCTCTTTACACATTCTCTCCAACTACCACTACCCATTTTTTTCCAAGCCTCAAATCTTCTTTCTATACAGATCTCTCTTCATCAACATCTCTAGTCCCATAGTTTTCTGAGCTCGTTTTCCATTTCTAGCTTCCTTTAGGACACTTTCCCCTGGATGTCTTTCCTGCTCTTTGAATGCAAGCATTAAAAATTGAATGCGTCTTTGGCTTCCCCAATCTGATCCTCCCTGTAAGTCCCTCATATCTTTTCTCGCACACACCCAGGTGGAAACAAAATCAATTTTAAGTTTCTCCCCGTCTTCACAATATACATCCAATCAGTAGCCAAATCTCATCTATCCTGCCTCTATCATTTCTCCCACGTCTGCCTGTCTTCATTCATTTCATTCACTGCCATCACAAGAAAGACCCTTCCTCCTTTAATCTGTGTTAATATAATAGTCACCTATGTAGAACCCACCTACCTGACACTCCCAGTTAACTATCTTAAGGCACAAGACAGACAGGATCCTTCCCTGATTTTGACTGCAATTCAAATGAAGAAATGTTTTTTACATTGTAACCTAGTACACATAAGCCACTGTTCACCTAAAATTTCATAAAGCACATATATCTACTTTCAATAAGGTCACTTTTTAAAAGTCAATTTCATTCAATTTGATTTCATTTTAATTTCTTTAAAAGAATGACTGGTATTGAAACAGAGCAGGACCCTATGGTCCTTCAGCCCCATGTCCTCAGCCTGCCTTCTGTCTGTGGAAAAAATTCAGCCAAAGAATAACTTTAATCAGAGAAGTGAGAAAATGCAGAAGCAAAAGAAAACAGTCAAAGGAGACCAAAGAATAATAGTTTAGCCACGAAGCAAAGTCAAGGACCTTTAGGTTCCTCCTCAAGGGCTATATATAATATTCGGAGGCATATCCTGTGAGCTGTCTTATAGATGCTGAAACCGCCACCAGGTGGAAGAAGTTAACTACGTGATGACCAGACTGTAGCCATGACATAAGCTGCCACAATTCCAAGAACTGGCCTCAAGGAAATGGGAACAAACTGACCCTGGAACTGAAGATTAACTGTACTTAAAACAATCAAGATGATACTGGTCAGACTACAGCATGACCAATTTCAAGATGACTATCAGAGCTGACTGTGCTGTTTCTACATGTAACCCCCTTTCTCCATCTCTAAATGCGCTTCTCCACTGATAGTCAGTGGGGGGCAGTTGGCCTTTGGACAGAAGTCCTACCTCCCCAACCCCCCAACCCTGGTTGCTGGCATCCAAAATAAAGCAAGCTTTCCTTTCCACCAGGCTTGCCTCTTTAATGGCTTTTGAGTGGTGAGCAGCCGGCCCCCACTTATGGTTACAGTATGACTTACTAATGAGCTGAAGCATGCAGTTTAAAAGGCACAGGTTTATAAGACAACTTAGTAGAAACATTGTCCTCTTATCCCCTCTCATATTCTATCTTCTACCGTTCAGGGGAAGCAGAAAATTTCATCATTCTTTAATTATTCCCAGCACATTTTGCTACTGTGATAGATTTCACATAACATAAAATTTAGCATCTTAACCATTTCTAAGTGTACAGTTCAGTGGCCTTAAGTACATTCACACAGTTGTACAATCGTCACCACCATCCATCTCCAAACTCATTTCTTGAAAAACTGAAACTGTGTAGCCATTAAACAAAAACTTCCCATTCCCCTCACCCCGGCCCTTGACAACAACTATTCTACATCTTGTCTCTATCAGTTTGACTACTGTACCTCATATAAGTGGAATCATACGGCATTTGTCCTTTTGTGGCTGGCTTATTTCACTCAGCATAATGTCTTTAAAATTTATCCATGTTGTAGCATATGTCAGATTTCCCTTCTTTTTTAAGGCTGACTACTGTGTACATTGTATGTACACACCACATTTTGTTTGTCCATTCATCCATCGATGGACACTTTACCTTGTACTTTTAAAGCCCTGCTTCTGTGTCCATATCATTTCCCTGCACATTCTTAGTTTCTATTACACACACACACACACACGCATGCACAAACACACACACCTTCCAAAACTCCACCATGGAGTAGATATGGGGACAATAGTACCACCTGGTGTTTCACTTGAGGAAACTTCCCTTCCCTCCACATCTCCAACATCTTCTGTCTTCCCCTTCAGAGGGACTGTCTGACATACTATCCTCCTCTATTCTCCACTTGGATGGTACCTTCCACAATAAAGATAACTACACAAGCAAATCCTTTCTCATGAACGTGTGCACCTTGAGGGCACACCTCAAGCCCTGTGTGCCTCCTTTCACCTAAGGCTATACAGTCACAACAGCATCATTTCACTCTCTACCTTTCTTTTCTCCTTTTTATTAAAGGAAAAAAAAAATCTCTAATGCTCTTTAAGGTTGACAAGCCTAAGTAAGGCTAGGAAAATACTGGTATAAAGGAGAAGAAAAGCCAGCGATTTATAAACTAAAATGGAGATGTTTTCTATTTTACTTAAATACTTGGATTAAAACAGCATTGCTTTCCACTATTTTTCATGGCAAAACTAGAGATTCGACTGTGAGTGAAACAGACTTGTGTGAGCTAGCCTCATAGTCTAACCACCGTGTATGAAATTGTTCCTGTGAGAGTACTGCATTCAAAAAACTGGCTTTATATTCAGCAAGCATATGTAATATGAGAAAAATCTCTCCTCTCTCTTCACAGAATATCTTGTTATTTAAGTGATATCCCTAAATTTTCATCTCTGATATCAAAAGGGAAGCAGAGTTTGAATGCAAACATTCACAGAAAATTCAGATACCCTTTTTAGCAATTAGCTTGCACTTTCTTAACTACATTTTCTTAAACTAGAGTTGTTATGAGAAGATAAAATATGAGGGGAGTGGATGATAGCAGAAAATGCCATCCATAGTGGAGGTATGAAGAGGAGATAAAGCAACGCATGTGAACAAACCATAAGGTAGAAACCATGCTTAAAGAATAAATGGCTGCCTTGCTGAGAACTTATTAAAATTCAAAGGTATTTATAAAGATTAAAAATTAAGGTTGGCTGGAGTTACACAGCTAGGCAAGTTCTCTGCAAATTCCATTAATAATTAAAACTTTTATAGCATTCCATGTGATTCCTAGAGGAATGCATTAAAGACACGGTGTGTCCTCTGCCCAAGGTTAGGCAAGAAGCCAATTCAATGATGAGGATTAGAATTCATGAATTCTCAGTTCAGAACACCATGTGCCTAGCATACACGGTAGAAGAAAATAACCTATAATAACTTCTGATTAAGAAAGGGAGGCCAGAGAAGAAGGTATTTCGAAGTAAGGGCATTTCCATAGGTAAGCTGTTTTGCAGTGCCTATCAGATTTTGGTCTCACTTCTTCTCTTTGAAATTGTAGGCACCGTTTGTTTAGATTCACTAACTTTTGAACAGCCTGAAGCAGCTTCTCAGTAACAGTTGAAGCATCTGCTTAGTAATACTCTAGGCAGGGAGCTCTGCAGATTCATTGATGAAGCATCCCCCTGATTCAGTAAAAGATCACAGCTCCCAGGTCAGGTCATATCTTTATTCTGGAAGGAGGTAAAGACAGAAGGAAGAAAGGAAGGAAGGAAGAAAGGAAGGAAGGAAGGAAGGAAGGAAGGAAGGAAGGAAGGAAGGAAGAAAGAAAGGAAGGAAGGAAAGAAGGAAGGAAGGAAGGAAGGGAGGGAGGGAGGGAGGGAGGGAGGGAAGAAGGAAAAGAAAAAAATGAATGAACAAATGGAGGTCAGGACAGAGAAGGAAAGATTTTCCTGCCTACTAAGAGTACATTGCTTTTTCTAACTGGCCTTTTTTCCCATCAAAAACAAAAACAAAACATGATACATTGAGATCAAAGACTTTGTCCAATTTAAGACAGAGTTAGTGTTTTAGTGCTGGAATGATCGTAACATGGGAATTGGGAAAGAAGATGAAGTTGTAAGAATATGATTAGCTATAGTATATCTCTAAATGATCAGCTCTATCTCCAGCCCATCCTCATAGCTTCCATCCTCAAAGTCACCTGTGAACCTGTGATCACAACATTGACCCTGCAGCTATAGCTGCCCTCCAAGAAAGCTTTACCCAGGGGCTTTTGCTTATATTTATTGGCCAGAACTGCATCACACCTATAGCTGCAAGACAGTCAAGAGAGCCGATCACTAAAACTTTCAGCAATAATGGAAACATTCTCTCTGTGCTGTTCTATGTCATAGCCATTTGAAATAAGAAACTGAAATTCTAATTTTATTTCCTTTTAATTAACTCAACTTTAAATAACTATATGTATAGATTTTCAGCTAGGAAGTCCAAAGGAATCAGAAAATTCCCTAGTCTCCAAGTTACATGGTGACTGCGATGAGATGAGCTGGGGTGAGGAAAGGGATGAAGAATCATTGAGATAGCTTGTTTGTAAACATGTGAAACCATGCTAGGGGCTTGATAATTATTGTTGCAGTTAGAGCTACAAAAGTTAATGCAGGCTTTGTTGTACCCAGTTTACAGAAGAAAGAACTAAGGCTCAGTTTGAATAACTTGGCTGAAACCGTAGAGTTAATAGCAGTGGTGTTGAGTTTTGAACCTGGGGCTCTCTGACAGCAGAGCCCATGTTGTTTTCACCATCACAGAGAAGTCACAGGGACCAGCAAGGAGTAAGCAGGATTCTTAGACAAGGCACCCAAAGGTGGAGGCGGGAGAGGTAGCAGATGCTTTTTAACTGGAGTGCCCTTCTGCCACCCCTACCTTTCTACTACTAGTCCTGTGGATTAGTCTGCCTACTTCCCTTCTCCCTACAATAATCTGAAATTTTAAAATGTTTAAAAAATTTAAGCCAATGTACACTCACTGTTTGCAAAAATTCAGGTTTCTTCTAAAAGTACTAAAAACAGAAAACAAAAAAGCACCCCAAATCCCACCCCAGTCCTAAAGCTTTTCATCTCACCTTTCTTTGTCGTGAACTGCTGTGAAATAGAATACAGATTCACAGATTCAACCTAATCCCCACGTCCCTAAAGGATGCACATGGATCCTTCAAGCTGGTCAAAGAACACAAAAGAATTTTTTTAAGTTTCTTGCCTTCTCACTGGTAGGAAAAAGACAACACTCCTTAAAGTCTAAAGCACTGATAATATTGATAGTACCCTTTAGGTTAAACTCTTACTAGGCAATGGTATGAAGTAACATGCATATATACTTCAAAGGAAAGGTGAATTTCTGGGCATTGTGAGCAGTGGAGTTATGGTTTAGATATGGGTGGAGCTGGGGCTTTTCAGGAGAAGGCAGCAGAGGGAAAGGGAAGGCAAGACCCAGGGGTGAGTCACCTTCTCTGGAACCATCATCATTATTGCATTTTGGGCACAACCATAATATTTTGGATAAAGCAGGGTTATAAATAAAGAGACAGATGAAAACACATATGTTCTTCATAATAATTTGGGGTTTCTTATATAATTATTAATATGGTGCATTCATGCTTATTTTACAGGACTCAGCATTGTTTAAATTTTTAAAATTATAAAAAAGCTTAGAGTAGTTTATATTTATCTCTTCATTTTGGGGGTCCTATCTGCAAGTTAATTGCTTAAGCAAACACGTAACCTGTAATTACACATTTTCTTTTAGAAAATATCATTCTGTTTACAATGTTTCCCTTAGTGATTTTATTTCTAAGTTAAAATGTGAACCAACTGTATGCAGTTCACTGGCACAAGTGACTCCTCCCTCCTGTTACCTACTCACTCATCTTTTGATCAATGTGCTGCTTCCTTATACTTGAAAAAAAAGTTTTTGTACTTAAATTGATAGACGTTTTTGGCTGTTAAAAAAACTTTTTAACTGAAGATTTGGGGAAACGCATTTGAAATGAATCAATAAAATGAGGGCTTTTCATTATGGCTTTATCCAGGCTGCCCTCTGTCATCTCAGAAGAGCTGGGGAGGCTTCCTTTCCAATTCAATGATTGGAGAAGACGATATTAATGATCCAATCATTGGAAAAGTTGACAATTTACATTTAGACTCACAAGTGCCTTTTTTTTTTTTTTTTAAATAGGAAGGGTAAGCTGTGACAAAGTGAGAGAGTGGCATGGACATATATACACTACTAAATGTAAAATAGATAGCTAGTGGGAAGCAGCCACATAGCACAGGGAGATCAGCTCGGTGTTTTGTGACCACTTAGAGGGGTGGGATAGGGAGGGTGGGAGGCAGGGAGACGCAAGAGGGAAGAGATATGGGAACATATGTATATGTATAACTGATTCACTTTGTTATAAAGCAGAAACTAACACACCATTGTAAAGCAATTATACTCCAATAAAGATGTTTAAAAAAAAAAAAAATAGCACTGTTGGATCTTCCCAAAGCATGCCTCTGAAATGCAGCTGCTGTGGTTGACTTTCACATTGCTCCGTCTAGAATTGTCGAGGCTCAGAGACACAGATGATGTACAAAGTAAAAAGGAAACCATGGAAGCCAAGCCCTCACTGTGCCCATGGTATTCTTAGGACTGTGTGGAGGTCCCAGATTTAAGGATGAAAACTTCAAGAATATCCTTTCTTCACAGTCCTCAACCCGATGAACATACCCAGAAACACAGAGAATCTTTCACACACCCTGAACCTCAGGAGGGCAGGGGAGAGAAGGTCAGTAACAGAGCCCCAGACAGAAACAGATTAATAGACTTCTCATCCCATCTCTGCTACTCATTAGCTATGAGACGTTGGATCAGTCCCTTACCCTTCAGATAGTTTTCTTATCTTTTAACTAAAGAGGTAGAACTAGATGACCTCTAAAGCCCCAGCCAACACTAACATTCTGAATGTGATTATGGCTCTAGAGATGCCATCACTTCCTTTCCTTGATATGAATGAAACATCTGATTTCCAACAAGAGAAGCATTTGGCGCTGTGTCTTATGGGGAAAAATAGAGTTACGAAATATTTGTTTTGCTTGAGATGTCCCAAAAGTAAGTTGTTTCCTTAACATGGCCTCCTTCCTTTATATCCACACTGATGGGTATTGGTAAATCTACTTTCTCCTTAGATTTTCTACCTGGCCCTAAAATATAGGCAGTGCAGGAATGTTTTTTTCCATAGACCAAGGAACTAAGAATTTGAGGAGCTGATTGTCCACATGATACGGGACTAGACTCCTGTTCTGGGGGTTCCTAGCTTGCCCACACTAGTGTGTTGCTCTGTTCTTTGTCCAGACACATTGTCAGTCTTCATTGTCCTCTCTGTCCCTGATTCTCTCTCTCTCTTTCTCTATGACTCAAATATAAGCAGTAGAAATGGAAATAGAAATACCTACGTAAATGGTATAGGGTAGTTTGGCATGTTACCTTAAGAGCTGGTTCAAATTTCTGACCCACATTCACATATGTTACTCAAGCAATGCCCTTTTGGAAGACCTAAATAAACATCTCTTCAGAGAAGACCTCTAGATGGCTAACCAGAACATGAAAAGACGCTCAACACTGCTAATCATTAGAGAAATGCAAATCAAAACCACAACGAGGTACCACCTCACACTGGTCAGAATGGCCATCATTAAAAAGTCTACAGACAATAAATGCTGGAGAGGGTGTGGAGAAAAGGAAACCCTCCTACACTGTTGGTGGGAATGGAAATTGATACAGCCACTATGGAGAACAGTGTGGAGGCTCCTTAAAAAAACTAAAAATAGAACTACCATATGACCCAGCAATCCCACTCCTGGGCATATATCCTGAAAAGATGAGAACTCTAATTCGAAAAGATACATACACCTCAATGTTCAAGGAAAGGCTATTTACAATAGCCAAGACATGAAAACAACAGACGTGGCTGGTTTAAGAAGATGTGGTACATATATACAATGGAATATTATTCAGCCCTAAGAAAGAATGAAATAATGTCATTTACAACAACATAGATGGACCTAGAGAATATCATACTAAGTGGAGTAAGTCACAAAGAGAAAGACAAATATTATATGATATCACTTATATGTGGAATTAAAAAATAATACAAATGAATCTATATACAAAACAGAAACAGGCTGACAAACATAGAAAACAGACTTACAGTTACCAAAGGGGAAAGAGAGGTGGGGGAGGGATAATTTGGGAATATAATATTAACAGATACAAACTACTATTATATAAAATAGATAAGCAACAAGTTCCTACTGTATAGCACAGGGAACTATATTCACTATCATGTAATAACCTATAATGGAAAATAATCTGAAAAATATATACGTATATAACTGAATCACTTTGCTGTACACCTGAAACTAACACAGCATGGTAAATCAACTATACTTCAATAAAAAGAAAACAATGCCCTTTTCGTTCTCAAAGATATAGTCCCAGGTATGGGAACACCAGACAGAGGAGTGAGGCCTGACAGTTGGAAGGGCATGTGACCTCTCAAATTTCCAGAGACAGAAAAAATAATCAGATGATAATGATTGACAGAACTGTTAAACATTCTTTTTGGATTGAAGGTACATATTTAAAACCCATATAGAAAACAAACTTATGGTTACTAAAGGGGAAGGTGGTGGTGGGAGGGATAAATTAGGAGGATGGGATTAACATATACATGCTGCTATATATATAAAAGAGACAACCATCAAGGACCTACTATAAAAAAAAAAAATTGCTACCATGCCTAGAGTCTTCTGCACATCCCTTTGGATATTTTAGGCACACTCTCCTGTTATATACTGAAATACATATTCAGCTTTTGATGGAGAGTTACTGTAGAATTAGATAAGAGAAAGAATAAAATCTCTAGGTCATTAGAATTTTCTGAAAAATCAATACTCTTGATTGTCTTTAATAGAAACATATTTAGTGTTTCTCAGTGTAGTGAGCTAAACATCCATGATGGCATCCTTCCAAAGGAAGTAGTAATGCATCAGTTTTGAGAATCATCATCTTCCTGCCCCCAAATCTCAGTGCTCAGATCACTCAAAAAAGGGCACATTTGTGCTACAGTAGACTTTGCTGGCACTGAAGACAAGTATCTCAGTAAAGCGAGCCTTCATTCAGAAATAAACTGAAAACACTAAGAAAGCTCTTTCCTCAGTAACTTTAAAACCACTGTGTAATTCTTCAAGTCTGAGTGTGCCTATAGTAAGAACCAGGTCCATTTGTCCAATCAGAAATATCTACTTCACCAAAATAGATTGTTCCCGGCCACAGGCAGACCCAATTTTTTATATCACAGCATTACTTGGAAAACCACAAACAACTACAGGCACACCTCAGGGATATTGTAGGTTCATGTCCAGACCATCGTAACAAAGCAAATATCACAATAAAGTGAGTCACACAAAACTTTTTGGTTTCCTAGTGCAAATCAAAGTTATGCTTATACTCCACTGAAGTCTATTAAGTGTGCAATAGCATTATGTCTAAAAAACAACATACATGTCTTCATTAAAAATACTTTATTGCTAAAAAATGATAATCATCCTCTGAACCTTCAGCGACTCATAATAGTAACGTCAAAGATGACTGATCACAGATCACCATAACACATATAATATGCAGGGTTGCCCCAGACCTTCAATTTGTAAAAAATCACAGTCACTTTGAAGCACAATAAAGTGAAGTGCAATAAAATGAGGTGTGCCTCTTGTGAAATATAGATATTCTTCTGAGAAAGCGATGGCACCATGGATGCCAGCTGTGAGAGAAGCAGGCTCCTTAAGCCCAGGAGTAAGATTTCCAAGCCACTCTTATGGAACTTTAGCAAATCTCATCAGCTAAGTCATCTCCCACTAAGGCATCAGAGGTTGGAGCATTTCCATCAGAGTTGAATCTGTCTTATAAAAGGGGTTTTCAAAACCAGTTATAGATGTCACAGAAAGAACAAACAGTAGCAGATAGAACCCCTCACCTTTGTCTGATCTGTAGGCTTTTCTGCCTCTGGGTTTCTTTGCAAGTCAAAGGGAGCACCTCACACAAGACAGTGGGTCTCACATTCTACCCACCCCGGGGCTAGGCTGCGGTTGCCATGGCTACAAAGACAAGAACATCCCTTGGGCTTCCCCTCAGGAGCCTTTTCAGTTGGCATTTCGTGTATCTTCTTCAGATCCCCGTGTGGCAGGAATCAGATGGAATTCACGACTGCCCCCACCTAACGTGGGTGATGACCAACCCATGAGCGATGGAACAGAAGCGCCCAGAGGAAGTGGTTTGGGAGGGTGTGGACAAAGGGCTTGCTTCTGCGCCCCATCCTTCTGGGTCCTAAGGCACTGATCACACATGGGTGCAGGCATCATTCTCAGCCTCCTGCTGTTTTTGTCCAAGGACAGGACAAGAGGTGCCAGCACCCAAGGGACTCTTGTGCCAGAACAGGCAAGTGACCATGGTGACTGGTGTTAGAGGTCCCGGAGCAGAAGTCAGAACCACAGCATAAACAATGTCACAGCAATACCCATAGCACGGGGTCCCGAGGGATGTAGGGCATAGTGGTTAAGAGCTTGGGCTCAGAAGGGGACCTCCAGAGGGCTAGTCTAGCTCTTCCATTGGCCAGGTACCTAGCTGTGAGAAGGAATTCACAACACCCCGCCGGGGCTTGCTTGCCTCATGTGTGGAATGCAGATAACGGCATTAATAATAGTAGCATCTCTCTCTTAGATCTGTGACTATGATTCCGGGAAGAGTCAGATGAGCAGCTCTGGGAAAGAAGGTGGCCCACTCACCCCCAACATGACACCCATCTCTCCTGCTCTTAATTTCCAGCTACTGTCATGGAATTCCCAAGGGCTATCTGACTCTTCACCAACCCATTTCCTCTCACATTTCCTAGTCGTCATTCTCCCCATCCTTCTTACCAGGAGCCACTCCTAGAGGAAGGCAGAATAAGAGTTTTGCTACCTGAGACATCCTGAAGTTGGGGCTTTGAAATATCTCATTATTAAATTTTGAAATGTATGGTATGAGGTCATTTATGTAAAAGTATAGTCAAAAGTAACGTGATTAAAAAAAAAGCGTTTTAAAAAAATCAGTTTCTTTTAAACAAGCAGACCCTTCAAATGCACTTATACTTTGCCAGTTTCCCTTCAGAGATGTGTTAAAAGAGCAAGATGGCCCAGAATCCTGCAGGATGCTAAATCACTTTAGAGACACACCACAGAGGCCTAACATGAAATTACTTCTTTCTTTCCAATTTTGGGGGATTACACAAGTCATTAGAACTAGGTTAGTTTGGGGGAGGAAAATATGTGCTTTCAATTCCCATCACTGCAGGCTCCATCCATCCAGCGTGTTACTGAGCACTTCCACGGCGCCAGGCAGTGTTTTAGGCACTGAGGATACAGCAGTGGGTAAAGGAGACAAAATCCCTACCCCCGTGGGGCTTACATTCTTGGACAGTGCCTGCTGCATGGACACGTGCATGCACTTTCACCCTAATGACCAGACCATGCTGCTAGATCTAAAGTAGCTCTGTAAGTTCTTCAACAAGCATAGCCATGTGCATAACCAAAGTTGCCACATTCAGAAAAAAATTTTTAAACAAACCAACAAACTTTGATTCATTTCGCAAAGAACCTATTTCAACAGAACAACAACAAAACAAAAGACAGAGAGGCTTACTCAAATGTGGGCAGCCTAAGAATCCTAGGAAAATGTTATTTAGAAATTAACATAGACATAGAAAGCAAATTTACGATTACGAAAGGGGAAGGGGGGGAGGGATAAATTAGGAGGTTGACACACACTACTATATATAAAATAGGTAACCAATAAGGACGTACTGTATAGCACAGGTATCTAGCTGTGAGAAGGAAGTATTGAGTATATTGAGTATAGCACTCAATATTTTGAGTATAGAACTCAATATTTTGAATAACCTATAAAGGAAAAGAATCTGAAAAAAATAGATACATATGTATGTATAACTAAATCACTTTGCTGTACACGTGAAACTAACACAATATTGTAAATCAATTATACTTCATTTTTAAAAAAAATTTTAGAAAAGAAATTAACATAGACTCTGAAAGAGAACAACCTATCACACCTTGTCAAATGAGTTAAAGATCTTCCTGCACCATTCATCCTTTATTGTTAGATAATAATTCCCCAAATGCCCTCCAGCCAGTAAACAAGCCCCTTATAAACAAGCTTCTCCAGCGGGGAAATAGGAGAAGGGAGCAAAAGGAAACCTGGCAAAGACCAGCCTCTGCATCTCTATGCTCCTTCTCTGCAATACTCAATTGATTGGCTCACACTCCCCAAAGGTCTGAGACATTTTATAACCATGACCATAATTGAATGCCAGCAGGGGTTCATGGGGACTTCCCTCTTTAACATTTAAAGAGGCAATAAGCATCAGTTTAAGAGCCATAAACCTTACCAGGAAGCCAAGGCAGCGCCACAGACGGCCCCTACCTTCCTGACCTCTGCTTTCTTAACTGTGGCCATGGATGCCTGGCCACTGGCCCCAGAGACACATGGAGAAAATTCCCCGTCCCTCCTCTAGGATTTGATGATCTGGCTGCCAGGACAGGATGACAGGCAGGAAAAGGGAAGGAGAACTGCTTGGGGAGAATCATTTCCAGGGAAAAGCAATTAAAAAAGCCTTTCATCAAAAACTGCTGCAGTGAACGAGACAGGTAATGGATCAGACGGTGCCAGGAACTTCCCAACCTATCCACTTCTAAACTCACATCCAGGCAACATCCCTCGATTCAGAGAAAGTGGAAGTCTCTGTGTCAAAATCACTGCTTAAATGTTAGAGCTGGAAAGTTACAAAGCACGTCTTTAAAATTTAAAAGACATTAACAAAAAGAGTATAAAGTCCACTGAGCCTTTTGTCTGTTTGTCTTACAGCCAATATCCTGCTGTCTCCCCACACTTCACTTCCTCCTCTGTCCCGAGTCTGAGTTTCGTAAATTGTGCACGTTAAGTTGTGCACGTTATTGTCTCAGGTTGCCTTATTATCTAAGCATTATATTTTCCCCATTATTCTGGGATAAGCTTGAATCATAGATCTCTATATCTTCCTGCAGTTTTATTCCAGCCGAGCCAAGTAGCAAATGCCTTATCTTCTCTGATGCCTGTCCAATTTCCCTCTATCTATTAAGCTTTGTCTGCAGCTAATTAGAAGAAAGGTTTATGAATTGTGTACCCAATCCTGTATTGTTTTTTGAAGTCATCATAGGTAATATTAGAGATGATTGATAGTATCTGTTGTTTTGAGATGCATATGGCACTTTATTAATTTGATGTCTGTCATCACTCATGGTTCCATGTATTTGTAAATTAGGCTTCACGGTAAGATTTTTATAGAGGAACTATTGCTTGGATGATAATTTTATGTGAACACAATATTTCCATACTGGGAAACTCAAGGAAGCTTCTCGCTATTGGCCAGCCTTAAGCAAGGTATGCTGAAGTTCAGATAGGATATTTTGGTGGAGGTGGGGGAAGACAGGGAATCTTCCTGTTATTTGCTGACTGATCCATGTAATGAAATAGAACAGAAAGTCGGGACGACTAAACCGCAATAATCCCCCCAAAATTGCTCACCTTTGCCTTAGCTCAGCAGCCAATGACCCATTAAAGCACAAAGCTAAATAAAATCATCTGTTAGTGGAGATAAGCATGATTGCTGCTGGTCTGGTTATACAAACTGTGTCCCATTAAATTAAGCACGTGAGATGCAAAACAAAGAGAACCAGCTCACAGTTGGCATATGTTCAAGGCGTTGGAGCAGCAGCTTTCTTAGATTAATGTGGGTGTACAATGCAGACTATTAAAACCCCTCCGAGCGTGCGTGCGATCGCCGGGTACCTGTAAGACTTTTCATTTATCCAAATAACACTGAATATACTCATTTAGGAGCACACTTGCTGCACAGCCTGGCCCTCTGGATTTCATAGCCTAATGATAGCTCCTTGCAGCACTTGGTTGGAGAGGCCTCCTGGGTGCATTTCATCTGGGTCGCCCTCTCTTTGTTACTGAATGTGCCACATCTATCTCAGAAAGTAGGGTGACCTGTTTCTTGTCATCCAAACCTGTGGGTTTGGAAAAGCCTCAGATATAACATCAGCTCCCCATGCAGCTCCTTTTTCTACACTGGAGGCAGAGCGAGCAGTATCTGCCTGTTTAGCCGAGAATCTTCACCCTGCTCAGGGGATACACACCGTTCGGCCCCTGGTTTGCGCTGTATGCTTTGAGGCAAACTATTTCCTCCTTTTTTCTCCTTTGTCTCATGGAACAACCAGAATCAAACCAATAATACAGAGTCCAGTTCACAGACACAAAGGCAGACCCGCTAATAGACACAGCCACGCCAGGGGATGTGTGGGGTCTGCATGGGTGTCCCTGGCCCTCTCATCGCTGCCACGTGCCCACCTGCACATTCTCATCCTCGTTGTCATTGAGAAGCTGCTGCTGCAGCCTTGCAGGGACCGAAATCAAGACACAGGGTCAACTGCCCCCAAATTGCTGAGCAGTCAAGGATGACTCCCTGTGGAAAAATTCTTGCTTCTCCATGAGGCAGCGGAAGGAGTCATGGCTCTGAGAGCACAGAGAAGAGGTACACTTTCAAGGTTAAAGATTTTTTTTCAGTATTGGATAAAGAAGCCCAGTTCTCACCCAGAATACATACTGAATAATTAATATAAAGCTCTAGAATAGGCAAAATGAATCTAAGGCTTAAAAAATCACAACAGTGATTGCTGTTGATGGAGGGTGGGTGGAAGGGATTGACTGGCAAGGCACAGGAGGAAACTTTATGGGGTGACAGTAATGCTCTGGGTCTTGATGGGGGTTTGGTTACACGGGAGTATGTATTTGTCAAAGCTCGTGGAATAAGACATTTAGGACTAGTGTATCTCATTACATGTAAATTTCATCTCAAAGACATAAGAGAAAAAAAGGAGAGAGGGAGAAAGGGAAGGAAGGAAGGGAAGGAAGGAACAGAGGAAGGAAGTGAGGGAGGGAGAGAGAGACCATAAACAAATATTGAACTCTAGCTTGTGTTTGTTGAAGTGTTTAGGGTTGAAGTGTCCTATTGTCTGCAGCTTACTTTGCAATGCTTCTAAAAATGAAGGGATGGATGATGATAAACAGGAGGTCTTCACTGGAGAATCCAGATGGGTATATGGATGTTCACTGAACCGTTCTTTCAACTTTTCTGTATGTTTGAAACTTTCTGTTAATAAAATACAGGGAATGGAAGGAAGAAATTCAATTCTACGTTTTAGAAGTCAGGTTTCAGAGTTGGTGATTTGGGGGATGTGCCAGATGGAATCTCTCCCCCAGAAAGAAGTCTAAGATGTAAGAGCCAGGTCTGTCGCAAACAACGGCAGTACACACAGCTCTTCCTGTGCTTTGCATGGATTCTACTGCCTGGGGCCTCTCTCTCTCTCTCTCAGCTCTGCTGGACTGTAATATACAATTCTGCTTGGCAGCAGAGCTCAGATAACCTAAGCAAGAAAAATGTCCTTTGGATAATTTGCAGACTTTGACCTGAAAGAAGGGCAGATACATTTAGATATATGATTTGTTTTCTGGCTGCTGTGCTATTTCAAAGTATCTTTGTTACTGCTTATGATGGAAAACTCCTCCACCATCAGGGAAATGAATCAGACTGGGTTACTAAAACCTTACCCTACAACTCTCCTGCCTATATCCATCTTACTATCATATTGACCTAAGTTCACCTCTTTAAAAAAATTCTTTTCATGTGATACATGCTGGTAAAGAATTCTTTTTTTTAAAAAAAGCAGAATATATTGGCTGAACCAAACAAGTTAAGTTACATCCCTGGACACCTTAACAACACAGGGTCCTTTCTAAATTTCTTTAGGTTCTAATTTATAACTCTCAATACTAAGGGCTAAAGGATGAGAACAAAGACATGAATATCAATAAAAATCACTGGTATTTGCTTTGGGATTCAGTCCTAGATGCTTATTAAGTGAGGTAAATACATGAACTAACTATCTAGGGTGTATCCCACTTTCCTCCCAGATCAGCCCTCCTGTTAAGTCCCAAGACCCAACCAGACAGCTGAGAAAAGAAGAAAAACCTGGAACTTGCTTTCCCAAGTGGCATGTCCATGGTAGTATGCCAAGGTTAAGTAAAACCATGGAACTTCCATAAGAGTTCATTTTACTTGACTATCTGGGGGAATATATTTTTATACTAAAATATAACACATATATTCTGGGACAGTGTTGTAGTATACTGTTACTTTGGTGGCCTCAATAAACTATGACTCCCTATTTTCATGTTCTTGTGTGAGCTTCTCGCTTTGAATCCAGGCTGGCCCTACAATCTGCTTTAACCGATAACCGTGAAAGTGAGACTGCTGGTTCTAGACCTTAAGACTTAAGAAGGTCTTTCAGCTTTCACTGTTATGCTTTTTAAAATAAGTTTGACTACCTTGAGTCTTTCATGCTGTGAGAAAGCACAAGCGTCCATGTGCAGAAGTCCATGCAGGGGAGAACTGAGTGCCTTGACCGATAATCCCCGCTGAATTCCCAGCCAGCAATCACCAACTTCCTGCCATGTGCAAGAGACAATTTTGGACCTTCCAAAAGTCTAAGCCAACACCATATGAAGTAGAAAACCTCTGGTCAACCCACAGAACTCTGAGAAATAATCAATTGTTCTTGTTTTAAGCTGCTAAATTTGGGGGCAGTTTGTTACACAGAATTAGATAACCAAAGCTTATGTTTAAAATAAAATTTGTGATTTCAAAGAAATTTTACTTTATTTTTTAACTTAAAAGAAAAATTTTTTTTAATTTATTTTATTCATTTATTTTTGGCTGCATTGGGTCTTCGTTGCTGTGAGGGCTTTCTCTAGTTGCGGCGAGAGGGGGCTACTCTTCATTGCGGTGCGGCGGGCGTCTCACTGCGGTGGCTTCTCTTGTTGCAGAGCACGGGCTCTAGGCACGCAGGCTCAGTAGTTGTGGCTCACAGGCTCTAGAGCGCAGGCTCAGTAGTTGTGGCGCACGGGCTTAGTTTCTCTGTGGCATGTGGAATCTTACTGGACCAGGGCTCGAACCTGTGTCCCCTGCATTGGCAGGCGGATTCTTAACCACTGCGCCACCAGGGAAGCCCCTCAAAGAAATTTTATAATCAAAAAAGGCATCTTACTTAGAGTTATCCCCTGAGACTTCTATCTACCAGTCCGGGTACTTCAGTGAAGATGATCAAGAGGCATTTCCTTAGAATATAATTCATGAGAAGATAATCCCCCAGATTCAGGTGTATTTTCTAGTTGTTACATGATCAAGAGGAGCCTCATATCCTACGTTTTTGGTAGATGATCAGAAATAAGCCTTTTTTAATCATGCCTGTTCGTACCAAGGGATCATTTCAAGACATTATGGAAGTAGGAACCTCATTTATACCAAGTGTATTTTCTTTTCTCAAATTACTGCTCTTGTTACTAAGAACCTGTAGCCATATGGCCAGTTGCAACTAATCCTAGATGGTGAGAAAAGATCAGGAAAGTCTGTTCTACATCTGTTCTACCCAGCACGAAGAACCTAAAGCTAAGGCTAAGAATTGGACCCTCACTCCAGCAGTTCATCAAATGGCCCCTGCATAACAAGACCCTTAGCTCTTCCCAACAGGGTTAAATCTCTGAATTAACATAATGAAGAAGCCCCGGCCTGGGTCAGGACCTGTCACATGAGGACAATAAGGGTCGCAGTCATTAGTACCGATCAGTCACATCCATGGAACCAGTCATTGCCCAGCACCAGAGCCTGAGCGATGGGGACCTAATGTGACCCAAGCTGAGGTAGAGAAGGAAAGGGAGACACAGGAGAACACCTATTGACCACAATTGACATCTACTGACCACAATGAGCTGTGCATAATATACTACATGTGTTATATGCATTCCAAATCAGTGAAGATGCACAAGAACCAGAGCTGTTGGGTATTGTTATTCTCATTTTGTGCATACTGCGATGATGTTGGCAAAGTACTTAGCACAGCAGCTGGCTCTTAATGAGTACCCCAAGAGAGTAGCCATGAGTATTTTTTATTATGTTAATATCATTTTACAGAGTGGAAACTGAGGCTGATTGAGGTTACGTGACTTGCCCTAGGTCACACAAGAGCAACAGTGGGAGGCCAGGATTAAAGTCCGAATCTGCCTGGTGCCACTGTCTCCATATTAGCAATAATGATGGTGTTATAAGGACAGCTGTTTCCTCCTGGCAATGGGCTGAAAAAGTTATACCCTTAGACTATGCCCCAATGATATGTTAAAGTTATATACAAATTCAAAATACAAAAATATTTTGGGTCCTGCTTACAGCATCAAGGGTGTTTCGGAATTAAAGGAAGGGAAAAATGTTTTAAAAGAGCTATTTAAAAAAGTAATTGCTATCAGTGGTAACAAACGGAGAAAGTTCATCCATGAGGCAATCAGCCTGCATATAAAGGCTGAGCTTCTCAAGGATTTCAACCAAAGAAAATTTTGTAACCCATGATTTGTCCTGATAATGGACTCAACCTTCCACTACTATGGTTGGAGTGTCTGGGGTCAGGTCAGTTTCATAGTGTGTGGCTCTCTAAGGATGGGGCCCCATCCCTTAGGGATTTCCGCAGGGTTGGTGGCCAGGTGCTTGGTGATGAGTGGTGGAGACAGAAGTGTTCAGGTAGCTTTGAGGTGCGAGAAGCCGGGTTTTTGTCTTTTCTCTGCCACTTTCTACCTAGACCATGAGTCTTACTTAGACTCTCCAAGTCTCACTCTCCTCATCCATAAGAAATTGCCTGAACTTTAGCTGAGATAATGTACGTGGAAACAGCTCATGGTAAGTCTCAAAAGAGTTTCCTTTCCTCATCCCTTTCTAGAACTGGTTAAGTTCCTCTCTAACATCTGAACCCAAGAATAACATTTTCTTCTGCTTTCTTTGTCCTGGCTGACTTTTGTTTGCCTTATTAACTACTTGGAAAGTAATGAGGCAGAATTTATTTTGTTTTCTGTTCTACTCTGTGGTTTGTCAAGAAGCCATGTACCTTAAAAAATGGGTTTTGTCACTTCTTGTAAAATTAATTTGAACCTTAAGCAAATAGGACACGAAACAAGATCATGTGTCCCTCTTTTCCCCCACTTTATCAAGAAAATAATTTGTGACCTCAAGTAACACTAATAAATAATCTTTCCCCTAAGGAAAAAAAAAGTGTAGATTCAGCCCTTCTCTCCAATCCCAATTTAAGAGATTTTTCTACTGGGATCCAAGCCAGAAAGCTGAAATTTATATAACAAAGCGAATCTGAGAATGGATACTGCCATCTTGCTGGAGATGGTTACCTAACATCTTAAGAGGCAGTGACTGTTGATGGCCAGAAAGAGAAACAGCATCTGGGACCACACTCTGGACTCAAGCTTACACATCGCTGATATATTTGGTCTGGCTTTGTGAAGGATGCTCAGTACAGCTTACAGTCAAGATTCAGAGAGGCTGCCATTTTTGTTTTTGGGTATCAAACCATTTTCTTCTTGAATGTCACATCGTTTGGCTCCATGGCTTTACCAGCTGTCATTAATGATACTAGAGGATCATTTTTTAATTCCTTTGACAGCAGTAAAACATCCCCTCCATGGGGCACTTAATTTCTTGCTAGTCACTTGATGATGAATAGGTCTCAAGGCCTTTGGCAGCTGTTGGCCAGATTCACACCATCAGGGGAGGATGCACGGTGATGGGAGATAACCTCAAGTCAATCCTTAAAAATTCCTTTGCCTTGAAAACTAACTTAGGGAAAACGCCTGGCTTAAGGGGATGAGAAGAAAATGAGCAACACACACACTGGGTTACAAAATACCAGTTTTGGCCTTTGCAAGAACCTCTTCCATTTCCTGAAATATGATCCATTCTCTTAAAATAAAATGTGTGAAGAAGTGACACAAGTCATTGATTTTTTTTTTTTTTTTTTTTTTTGATGAACCACATAACTTCCGCCCAAGCAAAACTTATTCTCAGGAACAGAGTCCAAACCCACGTGGAATCTTTATCTTTTGTTCAAACCCCACACTTGTTTTACCCACAGCGAGTTTAGGCAGAAACTGATAACTAATGCTTTTCCTTAAGCCAGTCAAACAAAATTGCTTACCAGGTTTTACTCCTTCATCAGCCTGACTAATTACACCCATTCACTGTTTCTTTCAGACAGAGATTTCAAATTCCAACTCTCAAAGACTCACACCACCCAAGAGACATCTGCTTCCTGGCTCATTCTGTCTCCTTTTTATATTACCCAGTGAAAAATACTCAGTGGCCCAGAAAATGCCTGTTAAGCAAAACCTGGAAGCTAGAACTGGTTTCAAGCTGGTGAAGGGTCAGGTCAAGGAGAAGGTGTTGAGATAAAGGTCGTGGGAGATGGTGAGATGAAAAGATAGGATGGAATCTTCTCAATCAACACAGTCAGGGAAAGGCATTTGGCCTCCAGGCTCCAGTGACCAGCCTCAGATACCTCTGCATGGCGACAGAACAAACACAATGTGTGCATGTTACTGAGGCAAAGTTGGTCTGAAACATTCTGAGGCACCAAGTTGGAGTGGGTGCTCCAGGGGTGGCAGTAGCACGAGGTTTGGGTGATAATAACGAAGGCTGAACTTGAACGTCAAGCCTAGATAGTGTTCAGGTAGCAATTACCTTTCTCCAAACCATCAAATGTGGGACAATTTGGAGATTAGGGGCCCAACAGCTCCACAAGCTTGGGAAGCAACTTCCCATGCATCCACAGTCCAAACTAAAATTTTACATTTAAAAGAAAATATGGGGATACAATCTTCAACCTCATAAAGTATTGTAACCTTAACTTTCTCTCTGTGGAAAGTTCTTTGCCCGTGAACTGCGTTAGCTGAGTCCACATCAAATTCTTCAGAGTAGTCACGAACATCTACAAAATCATGCAGTGCTGCCCTAACGAGTATAAATCCCATTTCCCATCTGTGTGTTATGAGTTCTTTGAAGATCTCATCTTTCTGGCTAAGTAATCTGTTGGTAGAAACAATGTAAAAAAGCACAGCATCTTCAAAATTGCTGTTGGAAAACCATTTTGAATACTGGGTTTAAAAAACCTCATAGGAAATAGGTCCTCCTGACACCTTTTTCTTCTGAAGTTGCCCAAGCTAACTCTTGTTTATGCTTTCAGCTTAGGGCTTTCATAAGTGCATGACATAATGCTTCTCTAGATTATTCAAAGCAAAAAAATAAAGGATAACTTCTACTACAAGTTCATTTCACACACTCGGTTTATTACAGCACAAAGAACACCAGATGTGGTTCAAATTTAAATTGTGTCTTTAATATAAAGATCTAGGGCCACTGAAATCATGCACGTATGATAGCCATACTTCAAAAAGCTGTTTAATAGCTGAAGATCACGTTTTGAGGGCTTGACCTCACTATTTAGAACTCAGTTCCTTTTCAGTGATTTGTCACTTGAAGCTCATTTTTTAAGGGATCATCAGAAAACAGGCTTCTGGCCTTTCAGTTTTCCAATTAGTGAGGTCATATTTTAAATGCCTAATAATTTTTGATCAATGAGGCTTAATTAGATCACAGATTTCCAAATTGAGTAGCTTAAAGGGGCCGCAGTGATCATCTCTACCCCAGAGAGTTAAAAAGTACTAGTTAGTCCAAGGGACACATTTCAGGACAGTCAATGCCCTATTTCTTTCCACTGTCCGTGGCTAAACTAGGAAGCAAGAGAAGAGGCTTTTCCCATCAGTTTCCTTGCCTCTTAACCACATCCAGCACATATTTTATACATTGTATGTTTAGCTTTGTGACCATATCTTTTATGTTTAACATTTTGAGAAGACACTTCAACTCTGAGAAATACTAATAGCAGTGCAGTTTCAAAATACCCTGTTTGCACTGAAATATAGTAAATAAATATTTAAAATCACCCTTACTGGCACTATCCACCATATAATTAGTGTTAAGCATCTGTGATCAATTGTGACTAACAAATTGCTCAAGCATCATAAGCCTTGTGAAAAGACCACAGTTTTATTAAACACTGAAAATTGCATTTTTTCCCAGTGGTTGTACTGTAAGATAATGAACTCCCTGTGAGTGGCAGGAGAGATGCAAATTCAATTTTGCAAGAGACTCACAAATACCGTGATATATTATGCTGATGGAGACACGGCCTCCATCTAGACAAAATGAAAAAATTTTCTCGTGTTCAGTGAATGTGTGTAATTAAGAAAATATGAAGGACAGCTAATCATCAATATTGCATGCATGTCTGTATCTCCAATCTTGTTTTTTAAAAAAATTCTAGTTGAAAGTTGAACCTTGTTCTTCTGGGTTTCAGGTTTCAGTTTTCAAAGGGACTATTGATATTGATGAAACCAGAAGGCACCCTAATCAGGCCCAAAAAATGTACTAAATTTTCCTTAAATTTTTGCTTTCAACCAAGTGGCATGCCTAGGTTTTAATTTATGAGAGCAGGTTTTATTATACAAATAAGCAGACACTGTCTGGGGGACAAATTTGAAGCAGCTCTGATAGTTTTATTAATTTATTTGATTTACTTCTGGTTTCCCTTACCCAATCTTATTTATGTCAAAGTAAGTTGAAGCAGAATTCATTATGTAGTGAAATCCAATTTGAACACTTTTTATTGGGACATGGTGATTCAATCATTTCTCTCCTTAAATCCCATTATCTCTTCTCACATTATTTTGTACAGATCAAATCACATAAGATGAAATTCCAAAAGAAACTTAAGAACTTGCGGGCAGGAATGAAATAATATCTGAATAATTTCTTATACTATGAATACTAAGTTATACCACAGTTAACATTCTTATCATTTTGCATTCTAGTAGCATATTTCCTCTGAAGAAAATTAACTGAATTAGCGAACTTGACTTTCTTAAGTAAACTTTTGAAGCAATTGTAGTTTCTAATTGTTTTGATACAGAATCATCAGAAGCACTGAGTCTAATCTGACCCCGTTTGGGCACCTTGACATTTTGTTTATTATATGGATTGCCAAATTTGCCAAATTCCTACTGAATTGCCTCTTCAAATTGTGGAGTTTAGGAATTCTCAAATTTTGGTAACTTTATAAAAAGTGTTTGTGAAAAAATATTTATTTACCTATTTCATTGTGTCAGGTATATTGTTAATACGTAGGAACTCCTCAAGTCATAAATGAATCTAGTCACCAAAGTCCATTTCCACGTTGATTATTTAGAAATGGGAGTCATTTTCTCATGGAGACATTGCAGTTATACTTAGAATGACAAGATTATCCCCTAAATACCTTTTAAACCCCTGTGCTACCATATCTTCCAAATCACAATTCCTATGCCTTAACCCATCATGAGTTAAATATTTCCATGTTTAGAGACCTCTAAGAGCTCTTTGCAGACCAGAGAGGGTAATCAAATTCAGCAATTCAAATGGAAAGGTTGCCTAACTTCGGCTCCTAACAGAATCAGAGGAGAATTTAACTTATTAGCCATGTCAGATGCCTGGTGAAGTAGAGATGTATTTTTCTCCCAAAGCTACAGTACAATTACAAGCACAGCAAATACACTTATCCATTCATGTGTTCCTTCAGTTATTCACCACACGTTTATTATGCAATGTCCTGGGTACCGTTCTAAGAGCTGGAGATGCCAAAGCACTTGTTTGTCCATTGAACAGTCCATGGTTAGAAACTTACACAATTGTCAATAAGTCTTTCCATCTGCGATTTTCAATATCATTCGATGACTACTGCCACTCAGTTCCCGGGTAAGATGTGACTTCCTGATTATACACATTCATCATCCAACAAAGACATACGATTATACACGCTGAACCAAATCTGAACTTTCATCCTCATCCCCTCTATGCCACCCCATCCGGGAGTTTCTTTGTTAAAGATTTCACACAGTATTATTAGTCAGAGATTTGTTTGATTTCATTTCATTAGGAAATTTTCCATATTGGCAAATGGTAGGTACAAGCAAAACACACACAATACTTATTCCAGGGTAAGCAAAAGACTCATCAAATTCTCTTTGGAAATATTTCAACTCTGCTTGTGTGAAGTCTGATCTTCTGTAGTCTCTCCAAGCCACTCTCAGACTGCACCTTCACAAACACTAAAGAGCTGCCCAAGCTTTACAGCTTTGTACTGTTACAGGCTTGGGTGTCTAGGGGGCCTAGAAATTTCCAATAAACAATATTTTGATGTTAAACAAACAAACAAACAAAAACCTCTGTAATAAATGTACTAAATAATAAAACAAAAACAAAAACAAAACAAAACAAAAAAAACAATAGTTTGATTGTAATCTTATTTGTTATGATGGCCTTTGAACGGCAACTGAATAATTCATACCCCGAACTCCGGTCTTTTCTAAGTTATTAAGGTAATTAAGAGAGTAAAACGTTGGGTCAGAAAAGAATTTATTCATTTTGGCTAACCTCCCCATTTCTAATTCATCTGCACTCCTCATGCGCAGTGAGCCATTGCTATGTGATGTTTTTGGGGAGCACGTGTTACTCTACTTATTACAAGATTAACATGAAGTCACACTTACAAATCTGTGGATGTACATGCCCCTGTGACAAAGTAGGTACCTTAGAATATCAGCTCCCTGACCTTATGAAGCTCCTGATGCATGCTCTTCTCATGGAAGAAATGCCACTTATCAAAGGCGATTCCTGTTTTTTAAAGACTCCTTAAAGGCTAAATATCTATAAGAATCTTGACACCTTTCGAGTAGGTAATTTGGAAACATGGACCTTTGCATGGAAAATGGAAAAAACGAGTCATAGAGGGTAAGCCAGAAAAGTGACTTGTCTGTCCTACAAGATGTTCACACATGGCTGGCATTGAAATTGGTTGTCTGTAGAATGGTTATCGAGAAGGCAGTATTAGCCTGTGTCCTCTTGGTCTCCCTGGAACAGGGTGACCCAGGCAGATGCTGTGGGTGCTTTAACCCTTGCAACACTGGTTTACAAACCTCAGTAAATGTGTGCACTTCAACTGGCTCCTAAAGCTCTTGGTACTCTTTGAATTCTGTCTTTGGAGAGATAGACATCAAGTTCACCTAGGAAAAGTGATGTGCTTATCTCAGAGGAGTGAAGGTGTCCAAGAAAGAGTCAGAGATCTATGATATAGGATTCTTTTCCTAGGGTTTTCTGAAATAAAACAAAAAAGGCCAACATTTTAGAGCGGGTTGGGGTGGGGGAAGAGGGATTTTACATGATTTTAACCAGCAAAAAATAAAAATAAGAGTTTATTATTCATGATTATTTAGTATTTCTGGTAACGACTCCATTGAGAAGACCTCCCTACAGCCCCAGTGACCCCTGTGTCAACCCTTACATTAGAGGCTGGGCCCGGGGTCAGCCTACTACTGGTTCCTTTCTCCCCAGCAATAAACTCACTCCCCGCCATCTGGCATGACCCTGGCTGCATGTTTGAAGGTTAATACCCTCAGCCTACCTTGATAAGCCCACGTGAAAGGTACAACACCAACACTACAATTCCTCTTGCAGAGTTTCAAAATTGCTCCATGCTATTTTTGGAAAAGGTGAGCAGCCGCACTCAGCTGGAAAGAGCCCCAGACTTCAGGGAGGCCGACTGGGGACTGAATAGAAACTCCCCCGCATTGGGGCTGTAATTTGGGTTCATTATTTTTCCTCTCAAGCTCTCTGAGCCTCAGTTTTCTCATCTATAAAACAGAGTAATAATATCTATCCTGCAGTGCTGACAGGGATTCTTTTTTTTTTTTTTTTTTTTAATGTGAAAATGCAACTCATAAGGCCTGGCACATAAAAGGCATTTGATATTGGTTGTTTAAAATAATCAAAAATGCACACATTACAAAAGGGGCTCATGACATTAAGGAACAAGCTAAGTGAAAATGGAGTATTTTAAATCTCAAAGAGTATATATCTCTAACTTAGCAAATCTAACACTACAACTCCAAATGTGGGGAAATGAAGCAATATCTAATATATTTTTTAATTTCACTTATATTTTAAAATTTTACCCAATTTTTCCCTAGATTAATTCTCAAATTTGCTAAGAAGATCTCTGGACTCTCCTATCCTTTCTGCCTTTTTAAAAGAATCATCTCTCTCACTCTCTCTTTTCTTGTCTTTCCTTCTTTCTTTTTTTTTTTTTTTTTTTTTTTGTTGTGGCAGTCTTGTTCATTTCCTCAGTCTGGAGAGTCACATACAAAAACAAGGCCATCAGAAGATGAGAGTACCCGTCTATGCAGATACTTCAGCAGATAGCACAGGATGGTTAGTGCCGGGGATGCTGAGGCTGGTTGAGCAAAAGGAAGTCAGAGAAATGTATCTCCAGGGACAGATGGGATGGAGGGAGGAAGGACAATTAGGCCAGAAATACAGGAAAGGAGAGAAGACCGAAAGCTAATCAACCCAGCAGCTAATGTATACAAAACAGAGCTTTGCAAAAGCCAGAGGTTTACACAAGATCCTGGTCAAAAGGAGCCTGAGTCCAGGGCCAAGCTAGGGTGAGGGGAGTGAGATTCTTGCCTTGTGCACAAAATTTAAGGGAGCACAACAAATTCAGTAATCGACATGAATAATGTTTTATTTTTTCCCTTTATTTTTTAAAATTATTTGTTTATTGAGGTATAGTTGATGCACAATACATATAAGTTTCAGGTGTACAATATAGTGACTCACAATTTTTAAAGATTATATTCCATTTATAGTTAATATAAAATATCACAACATTATGAATAATGTTTTAATGTAATATTTAAAAAAATTAACAAAAACATCTATGAAGAAAAAAACTTGAAATTTCAAATCATGACAGTATTTGACCTTGAATTTGTAGCACTCACCTTACCCTAATCCCCACCTTCTCAATCCTGTCTTAATTAAAAATTTTCTTCATAGATTTCTTTCATTAATTTTTGGCTTTTAAAATATTGCATTGAAATATGATTTATCTTGATGGCTGAGTTTGTTGGTGCCCCTTTAAATTATGCACTTTAATTAAGGGCTTCCCCACATTACCCTAATCATGGCCCTGCTGGGTGCAGAGGGGGTTGCTTGGGAGCTAAATGGGAATCAGTGGGACAACTTCTAGGAGGCTGTCTGTAGTGCTTTTAGGAATCCCAACACTGAATTATATTCTCAAGTTTATGTAAAAATAATTATTAGCAGGTGATAAAAAGCAGGCAACGGAGACCATTAATCTGACACTCTTGTCTTTATTGGTGTACGAGTTTGGTTCTGACTGATCAACTACATCACAAATTCCAATACAACAGATCTCATTTCCATCAGTGTCTCTGTATAATAAAGATTTCCAAGCTCCATTATCATTTATACATATGTGTGGACAAGCCCTGGAGGTTCTGAACATAGTAAAAGAATGCAGGTCATGTTTCAGGTCCACTCTCTTCAAACATAAGAAAGGGAAATAAAGTTAAGCAACATGTAGCAATCAACAGAGACCCCTCCGTCTCCCACCTCTGCAGATCGTGGTGCAGCATCAGAGGGCAGAGTTGCTGAGACCAGCACAGCAAAGCAGCAGGCAGGTGCCCAGCAAGCAGTAAGGGGCTCATTGCTTGTCACGGGGAAGCACGGAGACCTCCGAGAGAGGACCACGCTAACACCCAGACTGGGTGCCCGTTAGCAGAAGGATCTCCTTGGGGAATGTCATCCATACCAATCCACACAAGCCCCCTCTTTCCAAAAGTGGGCAGACGGTGTGAAGACCATATGGATTCACCCCCAACCCCACAACCCCCTCCCATAGCTTGGCCCCCACGCAGAAGTTTGGCCCTCGAAAACACAGATCTCTTCTACAAGAACAAAAGAAGGCCCTGGGTTGTGAACACCAAGGACTGTACCCATGCATCAGCTATTAGACCCCATTCCGGCTAAGATCCACTTTAATTTAAAACTTGGGATGCCATGTGCAAGAAACAGCAGAGAGTATACACAAGCCCAGAGGAGACACATGACTCAGGAAGTGAGTGATAAGGTCATTCCCTTTGCTACTTGGTCGTTGTCTTCCTCCTCAAAGCTCAGGAGTTCAGGAATCTAAGGCAGAGCTCCCCATCACCAAAATGTTACTAAGAAAATGAGAGTTTTCCTCTTCCAAAACCAAAGTTGATAAAGGTCTAGGTAGGGCTCAAGGAAAACTAAAACCTTATATGTACACAAAGGTATGTTAGTCAAAACAAAGGCTCTTAAGAGGGAGAGAAATATCCTAAAACTGACAGCACTTGGGAAAGAAGAAAATGGTCTTCTCAAAATAAGGCTTACACAGTGATACAGAATCATAACTGCTTCGCTGGATATCAGGAAATGGCATTAATGGAACTAGGAACTAGGATGAAATGTCATCATTAGCATCATGGTTCCTGAACCCTAATATATAGAGAAAAGGAGGGAGGATGACAGAATGAGATGGGCAAAAAAAAAAAAGTAAGACTATGTCCCTGGGTAACCAGTTAGCTTCTCTCTGTTCATTAGCAACTCACTCGTAAAAGCAAGCTCACTTGTAAAAGCAAACTCCTTTCAGGAGCAAGGGTGGGGATCAGTAGTGGGTATGAGAGTATAAAGGGATCTGAAAATCCATCATTCTTTCAGGAAAATATGTGAGGTGGCTACTCAGTGGTGTCATCTCTGCCTATTTTATAAGCAGATATATCATGTAATCTCCTCTAATGAAAGCATTCCATAACATGGAGACTAGCTCTTTTGATATAATTAGATAGTGTGGGATGGTATCCTGTCCCCTCTACATCAACCACTTATTGGAACATTAGGAATATGGCACTTAGTCTAAATGCCATCATTATCTCATAATGACCTGGGTTCTACGTTAATGCACCCAGAAGGTCAATGGCATGGTTAAATAAATGTGCTAAATAATAGCAACAGGGTAAAAAGAATGTTGATGTCTACCCATACTCATAGCGTATATAGTAACTGATAAGTATAATAGAGAAACTAGGCATTAGATTATTGTTTCCTTTCTAGAGTTCTTCCCACCCCCTTTGGTTCAAAGTCGCACAAATCTAATCTCTTACAAATCGTAGGAAAATATGTGTTCTGAACTCATTTTTAGAACCTATCAACTTTAATATTACTGCGCAAAATGCCAACTCTGAAATACTCCTGTATGTCATATTATTGATAGAAGTCCCCTGGCCGGAACCCCAGCTTAGGCCTTGATGCCTGAGACATGAGAAGAGGAAGCATTTCATGAGGGGAAGACTGGAGAATATTAGGCTACTGACTCCATCAAGTTTAGGTGAGGCTGAATGATTAAGGGGAGATTCCAATTCATCAGAGGTCCTGGCACAGCCGAGGAATCCTGGGTGGAAGAAAAGGCATCTCTAAATAGTGAGAACCATATCAGATGTAACCAGACTGGCCCTTTCAGATCCAGCACACTTGGCTCTCTGAAAGGAGCTACCCAGCGGGGGTGAAGAACTGGGGGCAAAAACTGATCATCTGCTCCAGCTGAGCAGACAACTACATTTGGAGTCATCCAGAGAGCTGACCCTAAACTGGAGCGCTCAGCCTGCCTTGGCAGATCCGGGACCCTTTTGCTCCCTGAGTCCTCCGGGCCCATAACACAAGGCTCGTCTCCTCTGTGACACTCACCCTGGAAAAGCTAAGCTCCTCTGGATTCACGATCCCTCGAAACCCGACCTGCCATGGCCTGTCCAGCCCAGCTCTGTCTTAATCCCTATGCATCACCAAGCAAATATAAAATCTGACACTGACAATAATATACCCAGAGAGCCTCCTATGGACCTTCCAACACAATTCACCCAAGACAAACCTTTACTATAGAAATATGAACAAAGCCCAGTACAAATAAAGGCCAGGGTACAAGTGGTTAGACTTTATATCACAGGAGGTTAAAAGGACACTCACAAGACGAGGAAGTTGGATATCCAAATGATATTATCACCAATTATCTCTGTTGGAATTACAGACAAGTTTTTATTTCATCTTTGTTTCTTATGTTTTCCAAATTTCCAACTACAACCTATATTATTTATTTTAAAGAATCGCATTTTAGGGTACCCGAAGGCATTCTGAGTAAGGAGGACTTAATTCTGTCTTACTAGCAGAAATCATCAGAGCTATACCAACTAGGGTGACCAATCCACTATCATTTGCCCAGGACTGCCCCAGTTTTAAAACTGAAAGTTTTGCATCCTAAGAACCTCCCCAGCCCTGCGGGTGGAGGGGAGGTCACTGTGATACTGATATGTCCTTCTTCTTCGAGCCACAAATGCCGCCTTCTAATTTTTCCCTCCCTGAGGGAGCCCAAGCATTCAGAAACACACAGCATCTTCTCAGCCAAAGGGAGCCGGCTCAGACAGAGGGCAGCGTGGACTCAGGAACCCTTTGGGCTGCTGTCTCCATCTCAGGAAGCAGCTTTCCTCCTAGAGGCTGAGCTCAAGGGGTGAGACTGCCTTTGTGCTTGGTTATCAGGTTGAACTAAGTAGATCTCTCTCCAATTCTTTCCTGTCCATGGTGTGGAGCAAATTCATTGTACATGCCTTTCAAGAGAAGTAACAACTACCAAGAAAAAGAGCAAACAAATAAACAAGTACAACATAGTGAATGAAAGGCAGCATGGCTGAACTTCATAAGGGGAGCTGGCATAATGATTAATCTGAGAAGATCCCAACCATGGTGGCTTACCCTCTCTGGCTGGCAGAATTAGCAAAGGCAGAGAAAACTTCTCAAGGAGAAAACCTGCACTCTGTTACATTAGCTGCCATGAAGAATTGAACTGTGAGTGAGCATCGCATCCAAGAAAAACTCCCATTCTTTCATTTCTCCTTAACCACAGGGAGCACTCAGTGTTCAAAGCATCTGGGTAGCAGGAGCTGCTTAGCAACATAAGAGGTTCCTCTGCATATGTGTTTGCTGAGCTGGTCCTGGTCCCCAGTCTGCTGGCACATGCAAGAGTGACCGACCAGATACCAAAATGGGGGTGCATTTGATAAATTCATCATGCTGGTATCCACTCTCCAGTTGGGCTGGGCGTTGGGAAATACCCAGAAGAAATGCAGTAGCATCCTGCATCTGCCTGCATGCTTCCAGCACATCACTGATGATTTGGTGAAACTGGACTGAACTGTCTGATGTGTGAGGGGTGCATAATTCCCTCTTGGTTGGCTGATGATGTGGAAGTAAAATCAGAATATCATTGTGAGTGTCTCCCTGACCTAAATCCATAATTGTTTTTCCCTTTTAGTCATTAAATGTAAGATGGGCTGTTTTCTCTAAGAGGTCTAGGTACCCTGTAACTGGGTGGTATTTCTTTTTTGATAACAAGTAATATCACCCAGTGGTCAAATGCTAATAGAATGATGTCGCTTATTTTACTTAGTTGTAAATGTGCTTGAAACTGGTTTCCTAACAAATCTCCTTCTCAATAGAGTTTGTAACATGGCTTACATTTTACATGTAATTGTGCAGCATGTATTCGTTTCCTTTCTTCGAGGGAACTCAAGTTGCTTTTTTTAAGCATTATTTGATAGCTTCTTACCATCTCCTCTGGAGTTGAAAGGAGAATATAGTATCAAGCTGTTATAGCTGGCAATGGAGAACTATGGCACCAAGAGACAGAATTGGATTGGGACCTACAGCGGCTGAGCAATGTGCCATGAAGACCCCCATGAAACGAGTCGTCAGCCCACTGTGCCATAAACGAAGCAATTTCTAAGGATCCTAAAATAACTGCATTCTTTCGCCCCTAACACTCATGCTGGGCAAAATAGACTTAGGTTATTTTTAAAGTGCAGGCCATGGCCTTCAAAGGGATATAAACAGTTCCCAAAGCAATTATTGTTTGGCCAATGAAATACTTAGAAGAAAACATACTTTTGAAAGACAAAGTTAGTAGGCAAAGGACCTAGGAAAGTGCTATAACAATTGTTTCTGCCTGTTTTTACTTCCATCAAGTGGACCATCAAAATGGACCATGGACACAGATTGCACTGAAGTTCGAAGATAACCTCCAATAACTCTCATCCCTTGATCTAATGAGCTCCTGAGGTCTTGGATATGATTCAGAATTTTTGCTCATGTGTACTCAAAGTAATGTTACAAACATGTTCAAAACCTCTGCAGTTCTGTGAAAAATACCACTTCCATTCCCTCCCTTGGTTGGTAACACAATGACAGGGTGGGTATCGCAGTTAAGGGGAGCAAGAGGGTTGTCCTATGTGATCTTTTCAACTACTGTTAAAACACTCCCTCCTTTTATTATATTTTATCTCCTTAGTCTTAGCTGGTCTATGAATCTGTGCTTATCTACGTAGTTGCCTAATAAGCATGTAACCAATGGGAAAACACACCCACAAACATATATAAACACGTGAACTATAATACTTGAAGTATGACACACGCTGCAGGAAATCAATAAACATCCATTTCATTGGAAATGGAATTAAAGTGGAAAAAAGTCAGAATTCCTTATCTGCATCTGCCACAGAGAGTTACTAGCCCTAGATATACATAGAGGGCATGCGCTGTAAGAACAAACACATACAGTATGTATTTCAAGACAATTCTCATTTAATTTAGGCCCTCCACCTAGGACCCTAGCTAATTTACAAGGCTGCTCTAGGAAAGACACAATTCTAGGGATGACAATAAGTCTATGGGATTTGCTTTTCCTGCAGGGGAAGCTATAACGCATTCCCACCCTTCAAGAGAACCCAAGATTGATGATTCGGGGGTTTTGCTGGTTAGAGTGTTTTTTTTTTTCTTTCTTTCTTTCTTTCTTTGTTTGTTTGTTTCTTTCTTTCTTTTTTTTCCAGCTCAGAAGGTGTGTTTCCATTGTACCCTGTCAAAAATGTTCTTAACAGTCAAGGAGAGGATAGCAGCACAGCTGCCCTTGAGCCGGGTTGGTCAGTCCTACTGGGAAAACACCCCGTGCGGACAGATGATGTGGTTTTCAGACACGTCTACACAGACTAGTTGAATTAAAGACCAACTCCAGCCTTGATGTTGCTGAGCTCCTCAGCTCCATCTTGCCATCCTGATTGATCGAGGAGATGGGTCTATAGTTAGAGTGGCATAGCACTTTGAGGGTTTAGTCATTAGAGCACACTGCTTTCTCTTGGGAAGGCAACTTCTTGCTTGGCTAGGTTTTGGAAGCTAAGGAGTGACGTCAAGATGTTGTCTGGCCAGAATTTGCAGATAACCATAGAACTCTTCTCCTCCATCAGGCATGGATTTAGCCTCCTTTAGTTCCTGCAGTGACACAGGAGCCTCCAAATACCAAATTATTATCAGGCGGTCTTGGGGGAACCTCTGGGCCCTGCAATAAAGTAGACAGACTTGCTATTGGAAAGTGCTCAGGAGCAATTCAGCCCTGTTCAGATTGTTCTAAAATCCTGCAAACAACCTCTGGACTTTGTAAATGAAAACCTCACATAGCTCCTGAGAGTGAAAAATTACTTAGGGGAATAAAATTTGTCATCATCCTTCACTCAAATGATCTTACACATCATTTAAAGAAATATGGTTTAATCATGATTTTTTGTTTGTTTGTTGTTCTGTTTTTAGAGCAAAGCTACACAAGCAGGGAGGCTGTATTACTTTTGGACAAGCCATTTCTGAGCATTGTCTGTAAAGTAAGGTGTATGTATCCATTGATCTTTAAGGTCACAAACAGTTGGTGGATTGTGGACCAAATCTGACTCTGCTGATGTATTTTGTTGGTTCCACCCAGCGTTTTAAATCTTGGAGAATTCACATAAAATATAAAATGCCCGCTCTCTCTGGAAAAATTGGAGTATCTGGTAATACCAAGCCCACATGCCATCATGATCTTCACTATACCATATCATCTTTCTGATCTAGCCTGTTTCTCATATTGACCTGCCTGATCCTTGTCAGGGTTTAGGATCCTTGCTCTAAGCTATCCTATCATAGTGCACTGTGATTATACGATGAAGTCTTTCACCACTGGCCTCCCCAAGGAGACTCCCTGAGGGCAAGGAACATGCCATCATTATGACCTAATTTCCAATTCTTAGTATTGTAGGAATATTGTGGGTAGTCAATAAATATGTAATGAATTGAACTTCACCTTATACATTAGATTCTTACAATTCAGTGAAATAAGCTGGGATCACTGTTTGTAAGAGCACACATATAAAGCCAACATCTTTGAATAGCAGGCAGCTTTAGGAAAGAGAAGTAAAAGTGCTGGTTTGTGACCCAAGCCTCTGATGGATCCAGAGCTTGGTGGTATACTGTCTATGTGATATTTTGCTTTAAGCACATGGGAAAAATTCCATACTTTTTCTGAGAGCTTCTTAAATTTGTTTTTCAGATGTAACCTATCCAACTTCTTGGAAGAGCCCTTCTTTAGAGATTGGTTGTAAAAATACTTGATGGGAATAACTTAACTGAAAGCTAAGCTCCCAAAATATCATGGGTCTATAGCAACAGATCCCTCTCTACATCAGATCTATGCATTTTGAAATATTTAAATTTCTGAATGACTACAATTAGGATCTTCAAAGAAAGGATTTTTTGTTAAAGGCTTATTTCTGCTAAATTTGCTATCTAAATCTATTTAAACTGGCTAACATGTTGTTAAAAATACATCTAACAAACAAAGTCTACGTAGGCAAATTTAATAGGAAAGGACCCAATGTAAAAGGCTCAGTGTAAAAGGTCCTCTATACTTGTTACAAGTCTGTTAGTAATTAATATTTCAGCAATATATAGCCGTATCTGGTCAACATCTGGCCAACATCAAAGGCACATCATGTCCCATGCTATGAAGAAGTAGTTCAACAAGTATAGTTTCTGCTCTCTAGGAGCTTACAATCTAACCTAATCAAGACTAGAGAAACATACACCAGAGTGGTCATACTCAGGACTTCACAAAAGGCAACAGATACATTGAAGATAAAGGTAAAAAGTATGGGGTAAAGGACGACATTTAAGAAAGGGTAGAGGGAATGAGAGAAGTAAATTGCTTCTTTATTCCCATTTCTTTGAAAAAGGATTTATGGAAGATGTGTTATTTTAAGTGTTCTTAAAATCATGAAAGAGCATATGGCTTGATGCTTGGAAGAAAGAAAATTTCTTCTGATATAAGATACTAAGTGATTGAGAACACTGAGCCAGTAAGGACTGCTGAGTGAAGGACCCAACAAGACTTTATAAGGAACAACCAAACAATCAATGGTCTGGTGCCCTCTGGTAGAGGGCAGAAGCTGAGGGGAAGCTGCAGGTCTCCTCAACTCTCTTCCAACTCTTCCTAAGTGGGAGTGACTGAGCCACAAAACCAAGACTCTTCCAAAATTACCAAAATGTCTAATCCAAAACCTTTGTAAAAACCTCTATGAACTCTAGATTAAGGAAATGACCTTTGGAAATTTTCTTGTGGAATTTCTAAGGGAAGAAAGCACTTCTAGAAAGAACCACAGACTCAGAAGCCATCTAGCTCACTTGATTCTATAGGCTCTCATTTGTTTGCTTTCTTGCTCATTGGTTCATTTTCTCTTATTGGACTTGTTAGGCTAATGCTATCTACTTGATTATTCAGCTTTATCTTTCCTCCATTGACAAAGTATAGCAAATTTTTGAGTACAGGTTGATTTTAGTCAACTTTAATTTTAATGCAGTCTCAGGTTAACTAAAGTACATCATACAGCCTGGTGCTGGTGGTGGTGACAGGGGTGTCAAAGTACTCTGTTCCTAGGGAGAACAATCAAAATGATGACAGAGTCTCTCATTACACTATCTTGCTTTGCTTTATTCAATATTTGACTGTTACACATGCAGGGCATTTCAGGAACCATTGGAGGATGCTTATCTCAACAAAGAATGCACATTTTAAGCAAACCTCCACACATCATGTTCACACCATAATAATAATATTAGAATTAATAATACTTTGATTTCAAAGAATACCTTTTATTTCAAGGAGCTCAATATTCTTCATATATGCTATTCTATTTATCTTGTCATATTACATATTCAACTGAAAGCAATGTTGAGGTTCAGTCTCACACATTACAAGACTGTAATACTGTTCACCCTAATGATTAAATTCAAATCCATTGTTAAACATACCTCAGGATAAATTTGAATGAATAGGAGGAAATTACAGATGTTTCTTTATATTTGAAAAGATACTCACTGTTAAGTCCCCTTATCCATAAGCATTCTCAGTGAAAAGTCAGTCCCCAACATCTAACCTTGAAATAGTCCTACCTTACCTGAGACAGGGCAGGAGAACAGTATTTAAGATGGGGCAAGAACATGCAGATAGACAAAAGGTACCCACTTGTCAGTGCCAGAGAACCCCCGGGACCTTAGCCACCTGATATTCTAGCCCTCATGGCCCCTTATTCATGTGTAAGGGAAGGCCTGGAGTTCCAGTGGCATCAGCCTGTTTGTCTACTGTGACTTTATTTCTTGTCCTTCAGGCTGTGTTCCAGTCTCTATATTTGAGCACTGGCTCAGAAGATAGGATAAGAGAAAGATTCCAAGTTTCCCAACAGAGGCTAGTGGGTTAATTTGGTTCTAAGAAATATAACTCAGTGTACTTAACAGGCAGACCATCTGTTGTGATGTCCCTTTGCTATTGTGACATCACAACAAGCCTCATGCTGGGAACTAGGACTGAACAAAGAAAACAGAACTACCTAAATTGATACCACCTGTGTGCAACACAGAGCATTCCTGACTACCATTAGTGTATATTTTAAGGACTTTCAATAAACCAAATTTAAATCCCACCAATTGCTTATCTTCTGTAACTGATGTATGTGCATTCTAATGACACTTCTGGTTTCTGTCTATCTTTTTCAAGATAAGCATGCCTTGATTCCAACTTCATGTTGATAAATGGTTTTGGAAAATGGATCTCAAGAGAAGTCAGTATCTGCCCACAGTTCCAATCCCAGCAGGAGACACACCCTGAGAACTCCATAATCAACAAACTAAATGATCTATTCCTTGGGCTCAAAGCCCCAAGAATCCTCAGACATTTCACACTGTACCCTCCCCTCAGTCATCCTCGTCAGGGACTCTGATAAACATGCTGCTTGATACAGCTATGCAGCAAATGGGCCAATAAGTATAAACAGATGTACTTACATGTGTCTGGCTTGAGCTGACTATTGGTGATGCCAAAGTACTGGGGATTTTCAATGACAGGAATCTTGGTCATTCCAATAATGACAGCATCAGGGCCACCCTCTGAAGACGATGGGGTGTTACTCCCATTGGAGATGTGATGGAGTGGGCTGGCAGAGTCATCATCATTGCTGATAACTGAGGCTGGGCCTGGAGTTGGAAAAATACATATTTTCCTGTAATTTTTCATGGTTTTGTTGAGCTATAATTCACATACCTAAAATTCACCCATTTAAAGTGTACAATTCAGTGGGTTTTAGCATACTCAAAGAGTTGTGAAACCATCACTACAATCTAATTTTAGGAGATTTTTATCATCTCAATTAGCAGTCGCTTCCCATTCTCCCCACTTCCAGCCCTGGGCATCCACAAATTTACTTTTTATCTCTATGGATTTACCTATTTTGGACATTTCATATCAATGGGATCACATAATATGTGATCTTTTGTGCTTCTTTCACTTAGCCTAATGTTTTTAAGGTTGATTCACGTTGTAGCATGCGTCATTATTTTATTCCTTTTTATTACCAAATGATATTCCATTGCATGGATACACACCATTTTGTTGATCCATTCATCAATTGATAGAAATTTGGGTTGTTTAAAATTTTTGGCTATTATGAATAATGTAGCTATGTGCATTCGTGTACAAGTTTTTGTGTGGATATATGTTTTCATTTTTCTTGGGTGGAATTGCTGGTCATACAGTAGCTTTACGGTTAACATTTTCAGGAACTGCCAAGCTGTTTTCCAAAGTGGCTGCACTACATATTTTATATCCCCAACAGCAGTGTGTGAGGGTTCCAATTTCTTTACTTCCTTCTCCTATAATTCAATATGCAGCTTTCCTCTCTGTTCTCTGAACATCTTTAGAACACTCTCTCATTGAAACGCCCAGCATGAATCTAGGATTCCTGTTGTACAGTGTACTGAAAGACGTCCTAGAAGTTCAAAGATCTGATCCTTTCACCACTCTTTGGACAAGTCACTTACCTTTTTTGTACCTCTACATCTGCTTACATGTGTAAAATATGCAAAATAGTATCTGCTTGTTACTTTCTGAGACTGGAATGAAACTACTGATATGAAAATGTGCTTCATGAGTATGAATTACTACTAAGTGTTACTAAATAAACTTACAAATAACTGGTTGACTAGAATTGCATTGGACTGTCCTATTACTATGCTCCAATTTCTGTATATTCTCTCAGCAGCGGCACCACTTTTGCATACAAAATACTTTCACAGCAATAATGGATCAATCCCATGGCAAAGTTCCCTGTTTTGCCTTTAGCCATAACATTATTTGTAGTGTCATTACATGGATGTCTTTATACTAAAGCGATAACCATAGCATTTTTCATACCAGATTTAAACTTTCCAGTCCAGAGTCTCAGAACGTATATACCCATAAATACAGTCTACTGTATCTTATCTAAACAATTCAACCATTGACCCATAATGTTTGCAACCAAAAATACATTCACAAAGATAAAGGTCTACATTCATTGAAAACTTGCAAACAATTAAGATCTCAGTGGCTTTTGACAGACACGCCCTACAGGAAAAGTAGACAAAGCCCCCTAGCATAGTACACAGGATTCTACAGTATCCTGAATAGGTGCAGGGTCTTACAGAAGGCTCTCACTGGCCAGGGCTACTATAATAAGCTAAGAGGAAGACAGGAAGAAAAGGATATGGAAGAAAGACAAAGGGAAGGCAATGAGAAGGCAAAATCCAATGTGCAGCGAAGACAAATGTGTACTGGGGAAATGAAAGCCTTAATCACTATTTCCTGAGCAAGACCATGTGTGTTCGTCCAACCCCCCAGGATGTTTCAGCACCTCCAGCCAACCTCTACCTCTTCCTCACATTTTACTTTTTCTGTAAGAAGCACAGCAATAGAAACAAAAGTTGTTGTATCATACTTTTATGAATTCCCTATGAACTATCACGGTAATCCATCCCCCAACCTCCAAGATCCATTTTCCCTCTTATATGGGGATTATCACAGTTTGTAGGGATAACGACATTCCCCAGCTAGCTGAATCTTAAACTATGCAGGAGGCAGCCAACTGCTATTATAGGTAATTTTTAAAAGCACTCTCTCAAGGGGATGTGTATTTAAGTTGCTTTTAATGATACACTCTGGCTTAATTCTGCAAGCAAGTCCTCACACAGCCAATTTAGAAGCCACAGAACACTCAAAGCAAAGGCAAGCTTACCAGTTGTATTCGTCCTAAGCCTAGCTCACCAGTGTTAGTAAACAGTGGAAATTCTGCCAAGAATAGCTACACAGACAAGTTCTTTCTAATATCCTTAACCATCCCTGTTTTATGATTTGCTTCTTGACAGGCCCCAGTCACCCAGAGCTTAAACCCAGAGGTAGAAAATGGAAATGTGTTATGCTAAGCTTTCTGCATCATGTCAATAAAACCTTCCCATCATGGGCTCCCTTGCTCCAGTCCCGGTGCAGTTGTCCCCTCCTTCGAGGTTACCAAAGCACGCTACCGTCCGAGCTCCCCGGGGAGGGTGCAGTAGAGGCCACACATTTCTCAACAGATTCCAGGCTGCACATTTACCCCCAGAAATGCAAGAGTTGTCATGTTCAAACACTCCACATGCTGTCAGAAGGCCAGCGATATTTGCTTCTGGATTCCCTGCAATAATTTGAAACGCACTGATCCCAGTTGCTTTTCCTCTGATTCCCTTTTGGCCCAGGACAGGCTATCCACATTCCCATAGCATTCAATCGTTTTGGAGGAGGATGATACTTAGAAGACAATGTTGAAATTCCTCCAGGAATTCGGGCTCTGAAGCATCTGCCATGTATACAGTGGAGCCTTACTTAAAGAGTTCAACCAAGGGACTTGCTCTTTGCTTCTCCATCACCAGAGGACACCCTTTCCTTCCTGTGGCCTCGCTGAGTAAAACCCCCAACTCTGAGGTAACAGATTCCAAGGGGAGAGGCTCTCTGTTTGGGGGGAAATGTTTTAAGCACAGAAGTGGTATAAAGCACCAGAGGTAATCTTTCAAAAGCTTTTTCACTTTGCCAGAAGGTCACTGTTGACAAATCTGAGCAACATATAAACCTCAACAATTTATCAAGTGGAATATTAATTCAAGTGCTGTTTTCTTCATTATTGATGTTCCAAATCCTGGAAGATTGATACAGCTGGCAAGGTTGCAGAGATTCAGCCACTTTTCTATGAACATTTTGATCAAATGGAGCACAGCAAAGCTGCAAAGGGGGAAAGCTCTCAGCGGGGAAGATGAATGTCTATATAATTTGACAGCAGCCTGTCTGTGCATATCATGGATGTCTCGTTATGTGTCTGTGCACGTGGGGAAAACACCCCAAAAAGACAGACAGAAGAAGAGTCAGGGGCACATCACAGCAGGTGAGAAATTCATAGGAGGACTTGAAAAAATGTCTTATAATATTAACAAAAAGTTTTAAATTGCTGGGTATGTGCAGCTTGCTGAGTTTGGGGTAGATAGTTCTAATTACTGAGCTGACAAATAGGAGCTATGCCTGGAAACATTTTTAGCCCATTTTTATTTTAATATGTCTCACATGCAAAGAGGCATTTTTCTTTTACCAGAGCTGCTCAGTAACATATCCTGCATAAATGACTTTACAGACATTTTTAAGCCTGATTGAGACTTTTTTCCCTGATAAGAATTGATGTAGGTCATCTGGAGAAGGAGTTTCCTTCTCTCAAGACCAACATGCCTTCAAGGAGAGAGACAGATTATTGTTCTTAAATAGCTGTATTAACCATGTCTTTTATTTTCTGTATTCTGATGCTTCAACATCTGAGGCTTTGGTGACAGAGGAGGGACTGCCAGTTCCTAGAGATAATAAAGTACTTGCCTACGAGAGTATGTTTCATACACAAACTGAACAATCTACAGTCTACGCCCCCAACCGCATTACTTACTAGGCTCTCACAGTCCAGGCTGCTATCCACCTGCCCCATCACCCCAGAGCCAGGTATAAGACAACTGGGGACTGTCCCTACATCCCAGAGCCCACTGACCTTACTCAACCCAGCCAGTCCTAAACCTGCTTACCCTGCCTCACCCATTCCTTTCTGCAGAAACCACAATAGAGGTTCTTGTCTATGTTTTCCCCTTACTCCCTCTGCCTCCTGATGGACCCTGTGCCCCCTTCAGCACCATGGTCCCCACGGTGGCATGGCCTGCCCTCTTCTCTTGGGATCTGTGAGTAACAAAAGATATTTTCAGAGGCAGTCATCTCCAGACCTGTGACCTTCCCACAGCTGAATAATCATAAAACCTTCATTTTAAAGCAGCATCACTTCTGATGAACTGTAGCTGAAAGAACAATTCTGGAGAAAAATTCTCTCTGCTGTAGCCTGAAAGGGTGAAGCCCAGTTTTTGAAGCTTTCCAGGAACAAGTGCCTCTCTGAAGAGCAAAATGGCCTGGAAAACATGTACATGGCTGTACCATGTAAAATGCCAATAAGTATCATTAACTATAAGTTTTATTTTTAAAGGGGAGATAAAGAGTAAGAGTATGGTGTATACATTTTCAAAGGGTCTATATAATCCATAAAATTTATTTTCTTTGTAAGGACATAAGACATATGTGATAGGTACATCTCTTGGGAGAGAGATGGTGGGGGAAACCATGGAGGTGGGTAAGAGAGACATTGTTTAATATTTACATTTCTGTATTGTTAATTTTTGAAAAATCTTATGCATGTATAATTTTTCTCTATGTTAACAAACACTCTCTGGGTACAGGGATAAATGGTGTTTTTGTTTGTTTGTTTTATTCTTTATTCTTTTCTGTTTTAAAAAAATAAAGATTACTTCAAAAAAATTTAAAACAAAAACAAAAACAATAACAAAGCAAAACATTTACATGGTTGCACCGATTTGCTGTTTAGTGGAAGGAAAACCCCATCTCATGGCGCTATTGTGAGAGAGCTTGTCACTCAACTTCCCTCTTCACCGCCACACACAGAGTGAGCACAAAGCCTTGGAACAGGGTGCCTTCAAGATTGCATGGACAATCTCTCTGCTATCTTGGCAAAGTGCCTATTATCAGCTGGATCTGAAATTTGCCCCTGGGGAGTCACAGACAAGTCCTGAGCTGGTGGAGCTTAATGTTCCAACTTTGCCACACTCCACTTTCTCTTTGCTGGTTAAGAGCTTTAGTCTTGGAATTCCTAGGGCTAGCTAAGGGTCAGGGTGACTTTCCCCCTTCAGGCCCTCTCTGGCTCAGTTTCTGCCACCTCTGGGTTCAGCCCGTGTGACATTTTGGATCACTGGACCGACACTGAGAAAGGCTGTCCAATAGGAAAGGTCTGCTATCGGGCTCAAAAAGAGAAAGGAAACAGGCTTCCTTGTATGGATGGGATGGACACGTATGGGGTGGATGACTCAGAACTGGAAGGCTCCAGGACCCTGGTACACTTCCCCTATTTTACAATTTTCCCTATAGCCAACCTTGCTACCGAAATAAATACTAACCAACAGATACTAAAGATGGGGCTAGATCTTGGAAATACACAGGCAAGATGTAAAGACAGTTTGTGCTTTCATGCCTTCTAAGCAATTCCTGTTCATTGTCTCTGTACCCATAGAAAATACTGAACAAATTGGAGGTCCCGGGAGATCACACCTGATTCCAGTCCTAGTGATGAGTTACATTATCTGCACTCATTTCATAGCTACAAACTCTGCTTTTCAATTACCAGCACATAGTCTGAATGCAAGGAACAGAATGCAATCAAGCACAAATCATAGTGTCTGGACGTTAGAGTCTTGCTTTGAAAGAGAAGTGGTCATAAATGAACAGCTGATTTCCTAATTCAGAAATTTATTACATGTTGGCCAATGGAAGAAAGTTAAGATGCGAACTTGACCAGACTTGAATATTCAGCCAAATGTTTGCTGTACATGGAGTTGGAGTGTAGTTGCATTTTATTTCCTTAACCTTCTTAAAAATGCAGCAACAAGCTAGATCTGGATGACAGTTAACACTCCCCCATAGGATAGAAACAAGGTGATGTCAAAAATACAAAACCGTTTACTGAAGTCAATATTCCTTTTCTGGAAAATTCTAGGCCTCTTTCCTCAGCAAATCAGAAACCAGGAACACAGAAAAAGAATCAAGGACCAACAAGTATAAAGAGAGTCAAAGCAGTTTCATCCTAATTAAACAACACAAACTCATTACTTATCCAAAGAAGGAGGAACTACTTACCAACACCTTGTCTTGATTTTACTTTCCCAAATCCAAACCATGAGAAATCTGAAAACCATAACAAAACATAAAATAAACTTGGAAACAGAAGCGTAAACCAGAAGCATTCAGCACCGTCCCTAGTGAAATAACAAACTCCCCCAAAAAGCTCCACTGGGGACCGAAGCTTCCCCTCAAACACCTGGAAACTAACCCTTGGATTTTTGTGTAAAGATTTATTTCTCATCCTGAGAACATGGAGGTTGGAATAAGATAAGAGAGAGCAAGAGCTTGTCTTCGAGAAAAATGGCCCAAACCTGGGGTTAAAGGCACTGAGCAGATTTTACTTCTCACTGTCTCTCTTCTCCCTAAGTATCGAACCATCAAACAGGGAACTGCAAGGGTGAAAACAGCACAGTGCATTCAACAAATGCACCATGGCTCTCAACCACAGACATGTGGGAAAATAATCAAAGAAAAGATCTTTTCTGGAGCTAAGACAGACAGTACAAAAAAGGAACATGAAATCCTGTGGGAGAACTGACACTTGGGCTATATGGGAATTCAAGAGGAAAAAAGGGGATCACAATTCTACAACTGACTTGCTGTGTGACGGTGGGCAGTTCCCAGCAGCTCTGCGCCTCTTTATAACACAAGATTCCATGGGGCACGTGTGGGGAAAAGTGTGCCAAATGTTTGGAGGTCCTCCAGTGAATAATGCCACAATGAAATGCCTATTTATTTCCTGGGCCCGACTGTTCCCTTCTAGGTAATTTCCGCTGGGTTCAAAGTAAACTCTGCACATCAGGGAAATCCCTGGATAAGAGGCCAATAAAGGGAATGGAGCCCAAATAAGTAGTAACTGTGTTTCTCAGCTCCTTACATCTGTAGTGATTTTTACAGGCAGGATAAAAAGCCACATAAGAGAAGAGCCCATCGAAATGAAAAATGCATACGAAAACACTTTGCACACTCAAAAATGCCTTACAAAGTTGTCATGATTACTATCTTTTTCAAGTACATTTAGCCTTTCCTTTCTTAGTATTCTACAACTTCAGCTCTAAGCCAATTTTTACTTCTGATTGGTATTCCTCTGAATGCTTTCTTCCAGATTTTAAAAGGCAGGAGGAAGGTCTGGCCTCTATCCAATGCCAAAGAAAGATTCGTTTGCACAGGAGAAAGTGACCTCATTCACTGGCTCCTCAGTGTAGCGAGGCCAGGCTGTGACTGGATTTCTTAGTTACGACTTATCTCTTTCAAAATGGAGTGTATTTTCCTACTGGTCACTTTTTGTTTTTCTATACTTGTTTGATTTACATAGTTTTAATTAAATCGTGGATTGAATATTTGGACTCCTTTTTTCACTTGAGTATTTTTTCAAAATCATGATTCTGTCTTACAGAGAGCCCACTGAAGGGCAAGGCCATAGCGCTCCTCACTGGTTACCTGATTCAGATTATTGTCCATCATCCACTATCATAACCACAACTGCAATGAACAGCTTTGCATGTCTTAGGTGTTCCCATCCCCATTTTCAGAAATCATTTCCTCAAGATAAATCCCAGAAATGGAATTACTGTGTCAAAAGGGGGAAATATTGTTAAGGTTCTCAATGCACGTTATCTAATTGTTTTCCCACTACACGAGGTCTTACTTTCACCAATAGCGTATAAGAGGGTGGAGTGTATTTCCAATGGGAAAGCTAAGGGTGAACCATTTCCGATGTCCATCCTGCCATTAGTCGGTCTCCACCTAACTGAACAGAGACCTGGTAAATACTCCCCTCCCATCTGTGCCGCATGACAGCACTCATCCCCTACGTGTCCTAGGCTGGTGTTTGACACAGGTGCAGTAGGGAGAACTACAGGTATGAAAAGCATAAGAATGAAGCAGGTAACACTTGTGCAGTCATCATAATTCACAAAATGCCTCCCCCACCTCAGACACTTCTCCCTTAGTCCTCAGCCAAACCCTGTAATATATCCCAGTTCCTTAACAAGGGATTGAGACTCAGAGAGGCTGACAGACTTAGCAAAGGCCACAGCCTTTTGATGCCAAATCCAGTTTTCCCATTCTTTCTTAGTTGCCTTTCCAATCCTCCAAACTACTTAGCCAAAATTAGCCAAAGTTTTACAACGCTACAATTAGGATTCAATCTTATATATAGAAAAGCACTAGAAGTAGTCATTCATTCCTCATTTATTTATTAAGCAGGCATAGCAGAAGATTCAAATACAGAGAGCTGTATGGCCTGCCCTCAAGGAATTTACAATCAAGGATCAACTCTCGTGGAAGTACAGCTGGGATGTATGGGAACTCAAACAAGGAGTATCTAGCTGAATCTGGGAAGCGGGTTGAGGGGGGAGTGGGTAAGGGGGGAGAGTTCTTTGGCTTCTGGACAATAGATTAAAATTTGCCAAGAATGGGAAAAAGCAGAGGAGGACATTCTCACTGTAAATAGTCCAGTTCTGGTTAGAGAGGGAAGCATTCATTTGTCAAGGGGCTGATGAAGCTGGAAAGTGGAAAGAAGCTGAAACACATAAGCAAGGGCCAGGTTAAGAGTTTGGAACCTATGGTGAATATTGCAGGTAGGCCCTAGAAACAAACCAACCAACGAACTTCAGGCCAGGATGGAACATAATCACAGTTAATTTTAGAAAGTGGTTGCAGAATGGAAACAGGATGATGTAACGGAAAGACTGAGGGCAAGAGACTGGTTGAAGAGGCTGCTGGAGAAATCAGGGCCTGAGAGAATTGTTACCTGAGCCAGGTAGTGGGGAGGTGGGGCAGGGACGAGGAGGGGATGGCTGTCCGGCCTCTTTAGGGGAATCAAGAGGACTTGGCAATTGATTGCAAGTTGAGGGGAATACCGGAAATGAACAGGGACATTCTTGGGTTTAGACTACAAGACACATGGTGATGCTGCCCAGTGTCTCCAAGGAACCTGGCAGGAAAATAGGCTAGGGGTTCAACTCACAGCATGGGTGTGGGGCACGATTCCCAAATAAGGTGACTATGTGCAGAAAGCCTCAGAGGGAGACATCCAGTGTTTGGGGCTCAGGTCTGGAGCTCAGAACCCAGGTCTAGTGTCCCAAGTGGATCTGCTCAAGTTTAAGCGGAGCCCAGAGTCCAACTGAGAACAGAAGCTGGATGCTGCAGCTGGGACACATTTCTTCTTGGACACATAAAAAAACAGCCCTTTTTGTTTGTGTAGGTACAAATAAAAGGATATCCAACGAGGCTAACTTTTGACAAACTTATTCCTAAATTGCTAAAATACTTCTAAGTTCTTTTTAACAGTAACACAATTATTACGTAAGAGAGACTATAATCTTCTTGACCATGCGCCAGAGTTCTTGGAAAATTTAACAGATTAGGCAGAGCAACATCACATTGATACGTCTCCCTTCCAAAAACTGTCCCTTGTTCGACTTTTTCTTGATGAATTTAAGCAGTAGTCTTAAAACCGTGGTACTAAATCTCACCCACAAAAATTTCCCATAAAGCCAAAAAGAAACAATTTCTCAATTTCCTGTGATGTTTCACCCATTGGGAGCAGAGTCCTGCCAAAGATTCATTTATTTTCTACTTAATAAGAGACACTTTATTCACTGCAACATAAAGGGCTCCTTCAAAAGCAAATGTAGTTGCAGCGAGCTTAAAGGAACTCCTTCTTTTGGAAACTAGACCAACAAAGAATCTAAATTATGAAATTAACCAATTAAATCCATCTCTTCTTGAAGAAAGTTCAATCTTCCCCATCCAGAGAAGAGGAATGTAGAAAAGAAAATAGCGTATTAACACATTAACAGCTCTAAAATGGGACTCTAAATAAAATAAATAGCAATAAAGATTCCTTTTCAAATGTCTCTCAGAGGAAATCGCTAAAATTTAGGGGGTTGAAAAGGAATATTTATGATGCAAAGGAGAGAATCAGAGGAAAGAGCGAGAAACAGGCAACGTGGAAGAAATTTAATCTTCCCTGTGGTGCTGAATGGTACAAACACTAAATGTGATTTTTAGAAGGGCTCTGATCTCAAGAGAATGCCGTTTCTGGATTTTTTTTGTAAGTTTCAGAAAAAATTGTTTTTGTATATTAGAAGGAAAAGCAGCTCTTCTAACTCTGGAGGAATTAAAATTTGCTGCGTTCGCAATTGAAATTTCTTTTTATATATATATATATTTTTAATTATTGAAATTTCTTTATATTTTAAGGCAAAGCTCATCACCCTCTGCCCCCAAGAAAAGCATCTCTAATGATGGAAGCTAATGGGAGAATATGATTCACTGACAGAAATGCACTTCACCTCCAACTTCTTCCTCTCCTTCGGGGAATGGGCCACGCCCACTCCCCGGAGGACACATAAGAGAGGAGCTGTGGGCTGCCTTGCTGCAGGGAAAGTGTTGAGCCCAGAGTAGACTCCATAAGTGCTTGGGTGAGCAGCCAGCTGCCTGTTACCTCACACAAAGAAGTAGGATGACTGGTCATTGCAGTGGAAAGGAAATGAATGCAAAGGACCGCTTTGTGGACAATATAATCATCTCTCTTTCCAACTGACACGTAATCGGAGTGAGTAATAGTTTGCTTCAAATTAATTCCAGTTCCTCAGGGCACAGAATAGTGTAGTTTGGGGCCAAGTTTCACTTCAATTTAAACTTAATCTTTTACTTAAGGACACAACCTTTATATATAAGTCCCATCTCCACAGACCAGGAAGAGGGCTCACTTTGTGTTAAGCTAGTTCCCGAAATCACAGTTCAAAAGCATCCTGGATTTCTCCAGACCACCCTTCACTGGCTCCATCCTTTCCCTTCCCTCAAACTTCCAATGTGAGTTATGTCCACTGTTCTTAAGAAAAGGAACACTGAAGACCTCCAATGTGACAAATTTAAAGAAAAATATGTGTTTTGTGGCTGAAACTGCTAGCTGCTCTCTGAAGTCTGTATTTCCCTCTTTTTCCCTGGGCCCACAGCTAGACTACATTTTCCAGCCCTTCCTGCAGTTAGTCGTGGCCATACTATTAAATTCCAGCCAATGGAAGGTGTGCAGAGCACTGAGTACCACTTCTGGGCTGTATGACTTATAAATATATGCTACCCCATGCTCTTTCCCCTTCTACTTGTTCAGAAGGAAGACTGAAGACAATGATTACGGTAAACTTGGAAGTTATGACTTGAAGATAGCAAAGAAATTCTCTGTTCATTCTCCCAGTATTGTTTGGTGAATGCAGACAGTGTAGAAACCGAGTTCTTCTACCTGAGATCCAATGAAGCTGAGCTATTTATCCTCCAAATTTCATCCATATGCAAGAAATAGACTATTGTGTTTAAACCATCTTCCACTTCAGGACGTTTTTACTATGGTAGAGAGCCTATCCTAACCGATACAAAGGGAAAGATATACACACATGTACGCATAGTAATTAACTGACTCCATAACCTCTAAATCCCCCATCACAAATTCATAATTGTGTTCCATGTATATCTGCATTTTTAAATCCACAGTGTGAAAATCCACAGATTTCATTAGATTTTCCAAAGCTACTTCATTGCAAAATGCTAAGAACCCCTGAAATACATACAAATGGTTTCAGAGACAAAGATATCAATGCATAGGTACTCTGCATTTCGATTCTATTTGATTATATTCCCTATCAACACTTGAACCTGGGTGCTGATAACCATCTATCATCTCTCACCTAAACTTCTACAGCAACCTTCTCATTCATCTCCTGCCCTGTTCTTGCCTCCCCGGAATCTCTTCTCTGCAGAGCTGCTGGCGTAATTATTTTCAGGTATCAGTCAGATTATCGCATTCCCCTGCTTAACATCATTTAAAGGTTTCTCCTTGCATCTAGTATAAACTCTTGATGATGACTAGAGTCCCATACGACGTGGCCTCCCCCAGCCTACCCCCCCCATCTCCTGTGAAATGACCACAGCGGTCTCTTTCCTGTTCCTGCTCACTCTGCACGTTTCCTTGCCTCCTTCCAGAATCCTCTGTTTGGGCTCTTCTCATGCCTAACCACCACCTCTCATCCTCAGGGTTTCAGGGCAACTATCACACCCCAGAGGAGCCCCGACCTCACCACTAACCCAAGACTCTCTCAGCCCCTCTCACTAACTATCATCTCCTCCTTCTCAGTATGTACCAAGAAAGGACCTGACTCACTTCTTGTATTATTTCTTGTCTGTATCCTTTACTAGAACTTGAGCTCCACAAAGTCAGTGACTGTCTTAGAAGAGGCTCAGCCCCTGCACCCTCCGCTGGAAACAGACTCTGACACAAGGATTCAAGTGAAGGCAGTTTAGTAGGAAGGGATCCAGGAAAACTAGAGGGGGAGTGAGCCGGTGACACAGGGAGGGAGGGAAGCCTGCAGTGGATGCGATATCCAGTGGGTTACACTGTGGACAACTAGAGTTCAAATCCCTGGGGTGCTTGGGGAGAGGGTGTAGAATGCATCTCAGAGTTTTCCCATCCAAAACATCAGGAAGTTGGGTTATTTACCTTCCAACTACCATCTGTCATTCTGCTAAGAGAGAGCACTGGGGCAGAGTCCCGGGTGTTTGCAGCAGGACACTGGGGGCCAGCACGGGGGCCAGCATAGGGATGGTGGGACTTGGGAGGACCTGGTGGGGCACCAACAGGATTTGCTACAGGGATCTTGTCTATGTAGTTCACCACCACCTTCAGTGCCTAGTACAGACCCTCAATAAATACTTGTTGAATGAATGCATGAGAACAACCATTTTTCAAAGCATAACAATATGAAGTACAGCAAGTGTAATGAAAACACCAACATGCAAATTATACACTCAACGTAAAAACCACAATATTTTGCAAGCATATTTGCTGCCCTCTTGAATCATTTATGACCCTCCCATGGAATCTCATGGTAGACAGTATTTAAAAGTGAGCAATACCCAGAATCCAGCATTCTGGGCAGGAGTGTGGAATAAAGATGTTGGATCAGATGTCAGGTGCAGGGTTTCTCTAGATGCTGTAAGAAATGAACTGCATGACCTTGGGTGAGTCACTTCCCTCCCTCATAGGCTCTGCTTCCTTCTCCATGAAGACAGAGGTTGAGAAGTGGCATCGAAGGCCCGTTTGAGCCCTAGCAGTCTATAGTACTAACCATCAGGCACATATGACTGGGAATAAATTGCCACATGGCCTTATATAGCTTTCCTGAACATGGGTATTTTGGGAATGTGAGATCATGTGCAATTTAAAGAAAAGCACTCAGTCAACTGGCCTAGATTTCCTCCTACTCAGATGCTTTGGGGTCACTATTTCCTCATCTTGCGAGAAGGGCCTGTGCTCTGAAAAAGCAATTTTTGAAAAACAGTACTTATTGATTACTTGCTAGATGCTAGGACACTTACTAGAGATTAGATGTTACTTTAATTAGGGAAAATTGGTCAGCTTCTATTGCAGCATTAAAAAAATAAAATCAGACTCAAATGATTTTTAGATCCTACAGACTTAAAGTTCAGAAGCCTCAAGTGGGAGTAGATGAAATAGACTTGCTCGGAATGTGGAAAAATGTCCCATTCCCATATTTCAAACATTCAATTTTGAGGACAAAGTGTTGCCAACTACTTCCCTCTTTCATTTGAACATGTGGAATATTTCAAAGAAAATTCATTTGGTCTACATCTTAGTCATTCACAGTTAAACAGTACAAAGTGCTGGATTTTTTTTTAATCTATTGTAAATTCTGAAGGCTTTTTCTTTAACAAAGGAGGTCACACGATCTTCTCTGAGTGGGTAAAAAATGGAACCTGGGACTCCTAATGGTTAGTTTTAAACTTGGGACTTTGAGAAAGGCAGAGGCAGCCTCTGTTTACTAATAACAGTTGAAAGAGATGAAAGAGGCATATCATAGCTTTGCCTCTGTGGTATCACCCCAGTGAGAGCTCAAAACACTCTATAAACTTTTTTTTTCAGCTGTCACAAGCTTCCTGCAGGGAAGACAGGTGATGTCTGGTTGTACACACACAAAATTTCCCTAATACTGTCTTCACATTGAGGAAATGACTGCCTGAGACTCATCCCCAAACCCCCATCTCTCTGCAAAGCAACACTGGTAAGCACTCAGAGCAAGTCTTTTGGGAGGGAAATTGGCTGATACTCATCATCTGAGAAGTGATATTAGTGGCCCTCAAAGAGAGTAACAGACCCAGAGAAGCTGGCAAACACTTTATGTCAAATTCCCCTGAGCTTTCATTTCCATGGAAAACCTAAACAATGACTCAGAGACCTGAACTGACTTGCTCAGACCTGTCTCTTGTGCGCAGTCACCAAGTAGGGTCAAAATGTGCTCTCTGCAATTCCTTGCACAAGGACTGTCGCCACATGACATGCATTTGAAAATGCTTTTGTAATTGCTGCCATAAAGTCATAGTTATATTCATATTTATGCATTATATATATATAAATAACATGCAAATTCTTTTTTCAGTTCCTCTAAACCAACATTTGCTGCAGCTAATGCAAAGCACCATGTAGGAATTTTTTTTGTGGTTCTACTATGGAATTTTGGAAGGAGTAGGAGGATGGCAGCATTTCTAGCCATCTCACTTTAAAATATTTTCAGTTGTATCCAAATTCTTCTCTCCAGTCTTGGAATGTGGTGACCTGCTTCATGCACATTTGTCTTTCTTTCCAGTGACCCATGGTCAACCTTCCCCCCCACAAACCAACACTCTTAAATCCAGCCAAGGTCAGGAAATGTGTGAGGCTGACACAATAGCTAAGATGTTCATTTAATTTTATTACTTTGTGCTCTTCTATTAGGAAGCTCCCATAACGGAATAGAACATAATAGGATTATATACACTTATAAAGCTGGGTGCTGAATACAAATAGTTGAATAAAATGACCATAAATAGAACAAAATGAAAACTCATTGTTGAAAATGCAGCACCAGTCATATGAATTAACTATCGGCCATCTACTTCCTACTTAATATCACTGCAGGTGGTTTACACACTGTCAGTGGAGGAAACCCAAATCCATAAGATGAAACCGCATTTCTTTCCTTCATGTTTTCCCACTAAATGCCCAATGTGCTCTTTAAGATCCACTGCTTTTCTGGAAACAAATCAAAATTGACTGGCTAGGTCAGTGGTCTTGAATGGGGATGACTTTTGCCTCCCAGGGTAAGTTTGGCAATGTCTGGAGATATTCGGGGTTGTCACCATGGGAGGGGTGAGGTGGAGAGGCTGTGCTCCTAGCGTGTGATGGGTAGAGGCCAGGGATGCTGATAAACAGCCAACAATACACAGGTCAGTCCCCACACAACAAAGAACTTAAGTCCCAAAACATTAATCGTGCCGACACTAAGAAACACTGGCCTAAACCATAGCCCAGCAGAGGTGGAATTTATCCCCAAATCTTGTATCTCTGTTAAAAAGAAATCCTAGCCTGTCTAAGCTCACTGCTACTACAGGAGTTTAGTCTTCTCTCATGTTATTCCAATGTTCTTATCACTGGTCCCTCTCTCTCAGTTTCCCATATTTTGCAAGAAACATCTATGATATTGTCATTTCTGCTGCTCCCAAACACCAAAAAGTGCTGTTCTGATCCAGAACAGATAGGCAATGCAGTATGAAGGGATGGGAATTGCATGTGGACTCCAAGTCTTGTGTTCGAGTCTTGGATCCTCCACTTCCTGACAGACACCCCACAGTGACTTGGTCTCTCTAAGAGTCCTTCCTCAGAGCAATAATTACCACCCTGCCCACCTGAAGGGGCTGTTTTAGGATCAATGGACCTATGTGTCTGTGACACCTCCATAAACTCTGGTATTATATAAACATAAGGGTAAGGAAAATGTTCAATGGCATTCAAAACCCTGACCCGGCCCCAGCTTTATCACTTATGACTTGCCTTAAAATATCCCAGCTTCCAGTTAAACTGTTAGTTTGCATTCCTTAAATGAGCATGCCTTATTTTCCTATTTCTTCATTAATTCATTGAAAAACTATTCTTTGACCACCTGATAGATACAAGACACAAGACAGTGCTGGGGATGTAATAAAGAATAAAGCAGGCTTCCCTGGTGGCGCAGTGGTTAAGAATCCGCCTGCCAATGCAGGGGACACGGGTTCGAGCCCTGGTCCGGGAGGATCCCACATGCCGCGGAGCAACTAGGCCCGTGCGCCACAACTACTGAGCCTGCGCTGTAGAGCCCTCGTGCCACAACTACTGAAGCCCGCGCGCCAAGAGCCCATGCTCCGCAGCAAGAGAAGCCACCGCAATGAGAAGCCCACGCACCGCAATGAAGAGTAGCCCCCGCTTGCCGCAACTAGAGAAAGCCTGCAAGCAGCAACAAAGACCCAACACAGCCAAAAATAAATAAATAAATTTATTTAAAAAAAAAAAAGAAAATTAAAAAACTAATAATAATAAAGTAATCACAGTCCCTGCACATGTGGAGCTTCCAAATGTTGTGTCTTTGCACCAGCTAATTTTTCCTACTGAAAAACCTCAACTCAACCTCAATTTTTTATCATTAAATCCCCTTTATTCAAAAAAATCCACCTTAAAATTCACTTCATCATGAGCATTTCTCCATTCCCCAAATCAGAAATACCCCCCATTGACATTTAGGTGGTTCATCTCACGATAAATACCACATTCTCTGCTGTATTAATATTTATATAGTCTTATTGCTCCTATTAGATTTTAAGCACTCTGAGTTAAACGGAAATCTTCTTATTCACCCTCTTCAATAAGCTTCCTAACAGTTACAACAGTGTCAAGCAGGATACTTTACACGTGGTAGGTACTTAGCAAATACTTCAATTGCAGCAGATTGGGTCCAAGTAGAATGATTTGAAAACAGGGCATGAGATTCCCACAGAAATAGTAGGGACTGAGTTGGAAAGCAAGAGATAGACAACAGTAGGAGCCTTCATTATGCCAACTACTGTTTTCCGTATTTCCAAGGCACACTGTTCTTTGCCTGCCATAGCTCATCTCACTCTGAATTTTAATTATCTACTTACTTGTTGTAACCTCTCCCCACTGGAAGTTCTCTACAAGTAACAAAAATATTTCTCCCCATTGTACATACAATGTCTCCCCATTGTACTTCTAGCATTGAGCACAGTGCCTGGTACATTTTAGGTGCTCAGTAAAGATGTATTGAATAAATAGGTGAACAAATTCCAACTTTTCACCTTTGAATTCTTCGATCACGAGCCCAATTTGGTGTGACATGGGATCCTGATTGTGTTAGACACCACACTGCTCCCTCTCCTTCCTTGTCCAGCAGAGGACTGGAAACCACCCTCCACCACTACCGTCACCAATCCACATTGCTTGCATTTGCCAGTGAAAAAGGAGCAGAAATGACATGTGTTACTCCTGGGCAGAAGACTTAATAGTAGGTTTTCCACTTCCTCTTCATCCTATCATCGTGAAGCCTCATGTTTGGACAAACTGTGTTGTACATGGAGCATGAGGAGAAATAATCTTCTCTGTCTTAAGGGTTATTTGTTTCTGCAACGTAACCTAGCCTATTCTGACTGATACAATAGTGAAGTTCCAAGTGAACCTTACTAAAAGGTAACCTTATCTATAAAAATATCAGGCTTTTATTTTATAAAAAGACTGACATGTACGGTTAAGAGAATATATGCTCACACATGTACTCTCTAAAGCATATGCAGGTGTGTGCATAAATACATAATGTACAAATATTCATGATAAAGTAATACAAGAAGTTTTTAAAAGCTCGTTGTAACTCACATTAAGAAATCAGAGTTGTAACCTTGCAAGGAATTCCCTCAGAAGGCCATGCCTTCTTTGCAAATATACTGTTCCCGTATATCACATTTTCAGAGCTCGTCTTGGGGAATTATCTTTAATTATGTAGCAGAGTCTTCAAACTATGGAAATCTTCATTATTTGAGAGGAAATTTTAACATCCAAAGGTCATTTGCAGCCAGATCTGATAGAACGTGTGGGCGATTAAGCTGGACCACATCACTATTATTCAAAATGTCAGGGGGTCTGATTCTGTAGTCTCCAGTCTCCACCTCTATTGTGGAGCTCATAACTTTTCACTAAAGGCACTTCTGAAAGATGAGTTCCAAAAAGGCACAAGGTCTCTTTTCTGGTGATTCTCAAACTTTTTCATAGTCCTAGAATCATAACTAAATGTCAGTCTCCAGGAACTTCCTTGGTCCCTTAATTCATGGCCGTTAAGTAGATGCAACCTGATTGAATGCATGGCTGGGTGTTCCTCACAGCATCCATTAGAAGCTACCTAAGCACATTCACTCTCAGACTATAAAATCATAAACACAATTGACTCCTGGTGGATAAAAGCCCACCTAAAACAGGATTAATTAGAGATGCACGGCTGGGGGTTATCATTTTTGCTTGTGTTCCACACTGAATTGTATATCCCCAAAATTCATATACTGAAGACCTAGTTCCCAATATAGCTGTATTTGGGCTTTTAAGGAGGCAATTAAGGTTAAATGAGGCCATAAGGGTGGGGGGTTAATCTCACGAGGACTGGTGTCCTCTCTTTCTTTCTCCACGAGCCACAGAGAAAAGGTCATGTGAGGACACAGTGAGAAGGGGGCTGTCTGCAAGCCAGGAAGAGGGCCCTCACCAGGAGCCTTACTGGCTGCACATGATCTTAGACTTCTAGGTTCCAGAACTGTGAGAAAGTAAATGTTTGTTGTTAAGCCACCCAATCAGTGATATTGTGTTACGGTGTCCTGAGCAGAATATTCTAGTTTGTTTATTTGTTTATTTTGTTTATTTGCTGTTGTCATCACTGTTTGAATTGCCACCCTGTGTCCACTTCTGCCTGCTCACTGATCATGATTTTCATTTGGTTATCCACCTACCCCCAGACAGCCAACGTGTTTCAAGATGACCAATGGCTTAGGCATAAAAATTCAGCATAATTCCACTCCCTGCCCACAGTGTGGCTTAAGAATCGGCATGTGACTAAAGTTAGTCTGATCAAAACCAAGCCTGGGATGTGTGTACAAAGGTTGACATAAGTGATGTTTTCTTTCCTGCTGGATGGACATCTGGGAGGATTAGCATCAGGACCGAATGGAACTCATCTTTGCTGCAACCGTGAGAGAAAAGTTTGTCTCCAAGTCAAGCCAATCCAACAGAAGAGAGCCACAGTGTTTGGGCCTTGGATCAAGCCATATCCAGAGCTTGGTATTTACTCCCGGATGGTATACTTATTGTTCGAGACATTTGCAACTGTAAGATGCCAAACTAATACAGGGATGGGGCAAGAGTAGTCTAATTGTCAGTAAGTCACTCCTGTGTCCCCAGAGGCTGGAGTAAATGGGTACCATATTCTAGAGTCCTTCCACGCCCCCAAGTTTTATTACCACTAATGTTGAATTGGCCTGTTATGGAGATGTAAATGTCCTGCTCTTCAAAGGCATGTTTGACAGGATGAAAAGCTTTGGGATTTCAATGACTTTGACTCCTCAGGAGATGGGGGACAGCCTATTTTAGCAATTTCCTTGGAATGAATAGACATATACTTTAGCTATTCAAATATTTAACTAGCTCTTTTGTTGTTGTTTTGAATTCCAACGAGCTGCAGCTGCCTATTTGTGTCTGTTGTGTCTTTAAGGGGCTTGCTGATTCAGTGGGATCCCTTGAATGCATTAATTAGCCTTCTCTCATTTTCCCAGCCCATGCCTATGAAGAAATGAGCATTTGCAGCTCCAATTGTGGAACCATGTGAGTCTTGAGGGTACCAGATAAGTGGAGACTCAGAATTGCCTGCTTTTTGACGGGCATTTTTACGCTGGCAGCAGCCTGCATGATGAATTTATTGGCGATCACTATTGGCAGGTGAATGAAACACAGGCCCTGGATTAAAGTGTAACAGGGGAGATGGGGCATTAATCAGCCCAGGTACATGAGTCAGAAAGAGGTAAAGATGCAGAGAAAATAAAATGTTATGGAAGGCTGGAAAATGATTTATCATTTTTAATATATATGATCTAAACCCACTCTTTATAACTGCTTGTAGGTCTCCATGTTGGTGAAGACTTGCGCAATAAAATACTCCTTCTCTAAAGCACTAAAGTGAAAGATGCTGGTGAGGAAAATAAAGAAGCACAAAGAGTGAACTGCCTATAAAAGAAAAAAATGTTTGGCTTAAAATTAAATGTACACTCTTTTCTTTTAAAATGATTTATAGATACAGCTTTTGCTTGGAAAAACTGCATTCTATTGATCAGATGGAGAGGAAGATGAGAGGTCTGTCTGTGAGGGTCCATTTCTCAGATCGTTTTTAAAATTATTAAAATATGAGACAATGTACTTTCCAAGAGTAAGTGTCCACAGCAGGCTTAACTGTTAAGCCAGCTGATTAAATTGCCATTAACATTGAATCCTTGAGCTTGAAGCTTGGTTCTACATAATTAAGCATTCTCAAATATGGAAGTTAGCAAGAAGAAAGTCTAGCAACTAGGTGGAGAATTATATGGAATGAGACATCCCTTCCCCCATTAGTGGTTGGTTACTAGTCTTCCTTGGGTTTTTCAACCCAGGAAATTGTAAAAACCTTTTTCAGGAAGGTTTCCCTTTCTGTCATGGGCAGAGACAAATAACAGCACATCCCTCAGCATTCTGTAACACTATAAGCTATAAAGCTTCTAACAGTAACTGTTTGTCTTAGTTCCCCTTCAGAAATGTCAGGTGTTTCTAGCAAACAGGCAAAGACCAAAGACCTAGGACATGAACATGTTACCCAGAACCATCAGGAAATGTAATAAGAGAAGAATATCAGGGGGTCCATTGTCTGCTTCTTCATTTTACCTCCTTTATGAAAATTCTCTGACATTCTATGACAGGCTATGCTTATAAACATAGAGCCTATTGCTTTTCTTCCAAATAGTGGACCATCTATGGCCAGACTAATGCTAGCTGAAAAGGCAATGGCTGCTGCTCTGGTCCAGTCCTCTCCAGCTCTCAGGACAGCTGCTACCTTGGCTTACTGCAGCCTCCTGCCTTTCTTTTGCTCTCCTTAGGTCCATCCTCCATGCTACAGCTGGACAGAATTTGCTAAAATGTGCAGATCCTCTTCTTTTTGTCAACATAATTGAGGGCTCCACGTCACTGCCTTACAACCCAAAGTCCTAATCTGGGTCTTGGCTTCAAGTTCCTTTCCAAACTTCTCTCTTCTAGTCTCTTTCTCTCATCTTAAGGCCTAGAAACTGAGGTAGCGATTGGCAGATCTATGCTTAAATTGTACTGTGTCTTGTCTATGTCTTGACTCTATGTCTTTGCTAACTCCAATCCTTTCCCTAGTTTTTTCCTATGCATCCTTTACTATTCGAGGTTCACCTCCTTCAGGATGCCTTCCTGACCACTTCAGACTGGGCTAAACGTGTCTCTTCTCTGCTCACATGATACCCTTTGCAGATCTTGATTAAAACTATACATTATAACAATCTTTTCTAACTTTTCTAACCAAGGACTTTTCTAACCAAGTCCTCGACTAAATTATACACCTTTGAGAAGCCTCTAGTCTTTCAAGGGTTTATTGATACACAGTGCATGGCGTACAGCTCCCTCTGCCCTGCAACAGGCACACACAGGGCTGATGCATTGCACACCCCTTCGCTGGTTCCCCTGGAGTTGTTCAACTCAGGGCAGGGCCAGGCTGCATGTGGCCTTCAGTAGAGGTCCACACCTTTGAGCTCTAGCTCTCAGCCTTCAAAAACCACTGTGGAAAATGCAACCATCCCTGGCAATGAGAACACATCAAACCAGCATAGCCATGAAGACCAAGCACTGTATGACTGAGGTGCTGGCCAACCTGTCAGTAGGGCCCTGAGGAATGAAGGACAGTGGGCAGCCACCTTATGTGAAGGAAAGTGAAAAACAACTATGCACAATAGCCAAGACATGGAAACAATCCAAATGCCCATCAACAGATGACTGATTTAAGAAGATGTATATATACAATGGAATATTACTCAGCCATAAAAAAGAATGAAATAATACCATTTGCAGCAACATGGATAGACCTAGAGATTATTGTACTAAGTGAAGTAAGTCAGACAAAGACAAATATTATATGATATCACTTATATGTGAAATCTAAAAAATAATACAAATGAATCTATATACAAAACAGAAACAGACTTGCAGACATAGAAAACAAACTTATGGTTACCAAAGGGGAAAGGAGAGAGGGATAAATTAGGAGCATGGGATTAACAGATGCAAACTACTATACATAAAATAGGAAGCAACAAGGATTTACTGTATAACACGGGGAACAATATTCGATATCTTGTAATAACCTATAATGGAAAATAATCTGAAAATATATATATATATGTATAACTGAATCACTTTGCTGTACACCTGAAACTAACACAATATTTAAATCAACTATACTTCAATATAAATAAGAAAATCCTGAAGCTTTGGAGATTTCCTGGGGGCTGGTAGAATCCTGTACTGGGAGAGGAGGCTCTGAGAGGGGGGTGAGGGCTACAGGAATCAAGGTTTATCTGCTTCACAAGCCTTCCTGAACACCTTCAGGTATAAGAACTGCTCAGCTATTGTAGACCCAGGGAATCAACCGATCAACTAAAAGTCTACATTATTATGGGAAGGACTAGCATTTACTGAGTTCTTCCTATGTACTAGGCATCTTATTATTGGATCCTCACCGTTACACCATCAAGTAGGTATTATTATCCCCATTCCTAAGATGCAGAGGAATTCAGTAATCTTTGGATCATACAGACAGGAAATGGAGCAGAGTAAATGTATAGTCAAGAATTAGTCAGGGACTTCCCTGGTGGCACGGTGGTTAAGAATCCGCCTGCCCATGCAGGGGACACGGGTTCGAGCCCTGGTCCAGGAAGATCCCACATGCCATGGAGCAACTAAGCCCGTGTGCCACAACTACTGAGCCTGCACTCTAGAGCCCTCAAGCCACAACTACTGAAGCCCGTGCTGTGCAACAAGAGAAGCCACCACGATGAGAAGACCGCGCACCACAAGGAAAAGTAGCCCCTGCTCACCGCAACTAGAGAAAGCCTACACACAGCACGGAAGACTCAATGCAGCCAAAACTAAATAAATAAATAAATAAACATTAAAAATAAATAATTAGTCAGAAAGGATGGGTCACAGTGATAATTTGGGGGGGTCATCTAAGTACATACCCTCTCTCATACTTCTCCGCACACAAACACTCAAGGTCTTTCATAAACTTCTGGAAAATTGGGTGTTCACAGTCTAAAGTCTTCTAAGGCCTTTAAGTTGGCTCTAGTAGTGGGTCTAGAACTTGTCTGCCAGCTGTTTTCTCAGATGTTCAACAAAGTCTAGCTCTCCTCAGATTTAACCTAAAGAATGGAGGATTCTCATCAGTGCTGCCAGACTGTGGACAAAGTGAGGTTCCAATTCTCATACAGAGGAAAACCCCAATCCTTTGCTGAAATCAGGGGCCCAGGGAGAGGGCAGGTTCCCATGGCCATGCAGGTCACTTCCTGACACACAGTGCGACCAGCAAAGCAGCACTGAGTGGATGACAAGGAGAGGAAGAGTGGGAGTCCCAGCCCTGGGAGCTCAGTCAGATAGCAGCAGTCCTGGAGTGGAGGGAAAGTCCAGACGCAAATCGACAACTTTGGCCAAGGGTCTTCCTTTGAGCTCAGAGCTGATTTTATTAATTCATCCAGGATGAGGATGGCATTCACACACAGTGTCTGAAAAACAGTGCTTACCCTCAGATAATGTAAACATATGTTTATGAAGATAACCCTGGCAGTCATGGGAAAAATGATTTACAAGAGGGCAAGACTTGAATCAGGAGGGTGATGGGCTATGAGGTCACTGCTGTTGATCAAAGAAGCCCAGGATCTCTTCACATGGAACAGAACTCCATCCCCAAGTATGTCAACATCCAGACTAAGATTACTTAGTCCCTTACTGTGCTTAAGAGCTGCAGTGGCATGCAAGGGTGGATGGAAATGGAAACAGGAGGAGAGGTGGGATTCCAAAGTCACTCACATTGTCTGGGTCATCAAATTTTGGGGGACAGGATTAATAATTCTGCCTGTTGCTTTAATGTTTTGTCTATAAGATGCAACATATCTGAATGTGTAGCATGTCTGCTAGTGATTAGTGCTCCAGAGACAAGTAAGGGAGGGAAGAGGGACGGCGACCATCAAGCACGAATAAGTACTGGAATTTGATAAATAGTTAGGGAAGGCCTCCCAGGGGTGATATCTGAGCAAGGATCTGAAGGAGATAAGGAGAGCATTCCAGAAAGAGGAAACCACATATACAAGGTCGTGGGGAAAGAGTGTGCCCAGTGTGGGCTATGAGGAGCAAGAAGACTTGGGAGGCCAGGTAGTATAGGAGGGAGATCAGGGAAGAGAGAGACGGAGACAGAGACAGAGTGGGCATCAGTGTTTGTGGTCTGGGGAGGTTGAAGGACTGTTGGCCGGTGGCAGAGAGTGAGCTGGAAACGGGATCGGGGAGGGGGGTTCTTGAGATTACGGAGAGGTTGGTAATGACAAAGTCAAGGAAATGTCCCCAGGAGAGCAGGACAGATGGCACGTTTCTCACAAAGGACCAAACAGGCTGTGTATTTTTCCTAATCAGTGAGAATAATCAATAAAGAGATCTTATTGTATTTCTAAAGTCTTCAGGAAGGGAGGGGAGAAGGGAGGGAGAGAAGGAGGGACGTTGGTGGCAAAACACAGCACTCAAAACACAGAATTCATGAAAGCTGAGCTTAAGAAAAAGGAACAGAGAAACCCAACACCCTGTAGTTCAGAGCTTTCCCGAATCCTTCGTCGGGACCTCTAATAAAGAGCAGCAATTTGTCTTCGTTTTGCAGACCCGCTTGACGTGCTGGCAGCCTCCCCACACACTGCCGGTTTGTAGGGATGAGGGGGAAGGCGGCGGCGGGACTCCTGGGCAGCAAAGTTGAGGAAAGAAAGCCACAGGCAGGCTGGGGCCTGGCCTGGAGAGGAAGCAGCCTGCTCTGGGCTGGCTCTGGGCTCCGAAATCAGCTCCACATCAGAAGAGCTCACGCTTGGCCAAGGTCAGCACAGAGCCAGGCATGGAGCAAGCACTCCAAAAATGTTTGGTGTTGTCCAGATGAAGGACACCACCTCTGCTCTGATCCTTCTGGAGCCTGAGTGCCTTCTGATGAGGGCCAAACTCTGCCAAGACCCTGCTGGGGGAGGGACGTGTCCCAGTGAAAGGAGATTGTGGGGACAGTAGTTTGAAGTCCCAGGTTTTATTCTCATTTCCATCCAACCCACAAACCTATAGTGAACAACTATTACGTGCTAACCTCTGTGCAAAGAACTGGGGGTCTCGTGTAATCCATCCATATTACATATTTACTAAAGCAGATAAGATAAAATAGAGGCCAAAGGAAGTTAAATTAAAATTTGTGCTCACCTGTGGTCTATATTGTTTCAGGTTTTTTTTAAAGTATATTTTGACTCTTCTGGTGAGAAGTTGTCAGAAGAGAAGATGAGAGCTACCTCAATGTTTCACACACAAAAATAAAAAATACCCATTAGGTTGACCACCAAACCACAAATGGAGAGTAATAAATAATACATAGCATTTGTCAGAATCAGTACAAATGTGGGTTAATTACTACAGTAATAAAGGAAGTGAGGTAATTTATTTTTTCTAAGAGTTAATGAAATAGATGTTTCACCTTCCAGAGCTGTCTTGTACATCTTGGTGTTTTCTTTGTTCCAGAAATTGAATCCAAGTCTTGTAGGAAGACATTATGAAAAAAATCATTAAAGCTTCTGTGCAGAATTTCAATTATTTTTAATCAATGAAGCACAAGGTAAATAGTACTGTTCCATATTTTAAACAAAAGATCTGGCTATTTTCAGTAAATAAGCCATTATTTATTTTATTTTAAATTATATATCAGCAATAAAAGTTCACAAAATAGTATATGTTATGGGAAGAAAAGTAACACTAAGTAGGTGAACTCACTCCTGTGGGATTAATTTTCTCCTTAAAAGCTTTTGAATAACTTTTTGCATTATAAAACATGTGCTTGCCTTTTGTAGAAACGTTGAAAAGTGCAGAAAGTATAAAAAAGAGAATAGAAATCACCTATAATCCCACATCTCATAATGATTAACGTTCTGATGCTTTTATCTCATTTTTTCCGTGTAAAATATAAGTTTGAAATCAGGATCCATATAGAATACAGTTTAATATTCTAAACTTTTGACTTTACATTGGGGGCACATAATTTATCCTACTATCTTTGGAATTTCACCATCATTTAATTAATCATTCTCATATTATGGAACATTTAGGGTTTTTCTTTTCTTTTCCTTTTTCTTTTCTATTATAAATTCTATGGAGAGTATCAACTTTATACACACAGCTTCCTCCCCATCTCTGTCTCTCTTTTGTTCTGGATGTGCTGTCGTGATTGTTGTTGTTGTTTTCCTACTCTGAGGGACATTTTTTTTTACCATTCTATTGTCTCACATTATTGCTAACTTATGGATGAGCAACTAAATAATCTGTTTGGTATCCCGCCAGATTATAGAAACTTTAGATTCAGTACTAGGTTTATAAATTGGTTCTCCACCATTTTCTAAGCACTCACAATATCTATAAATATCATATCTTTCCCTTTTCCTTAAATAAATCTCTTATATTTGCTGTCTCACTCCATTAGCTAGCACTTCCCAAACATGATAAAATCATAGAGATGATGTACAGATTCTTGTGTTGCTTCAGATTTTAATGAGAAAAGATACTGAAATTTCACCATTAACTCTGATGGTGATCGTATCAGATGTAGCCCCTTTATCACACAAAGGGGGTATTCCTTCTCAGTCTAGTAATTTTTACAAGTTATTTAATTTTGTCAACACCTAAACCAAATGGGGATCACCAGATTTTCTTTTGTGACTTAGTCACTGGATTCTTAGCTTATTATAGTAGCACTGGGGTTATTCTTTCATTATTAGCTTGTATGAAAAGCTATCTGAAGTTTTATCTTTTTATAGCTAAAAGCCCTCTTTATTCCATTGGACAAAATACCAGGTGACAAAATCTCCCTCCAATGCCTCAGATTTCACTAACATTCATTGAGAATCTATTAGCTCCAGGCAGTTTCTGAGCACTTTACATACATCTCTAAATGACCCTATAAGGTAGATATTATTGTTATTCCCATTGTACGATTGAGGAAATGTAGGCACAGAGACTTCAAACCTTTCGTTTGAGTTCACACAGACAGTGAGTGGTAGAATGAGAACTTGGGCCCCAGACAGCCTGACACCAATGTGTGCTCACAGCTGCCATGGCCATACCCCCTACTTGGGATCACAGCTGTATCATCCGCCACCCAGGTTGCCTTTGGTGGGTCACTTGACTTCTCCTAGAAACAGTTTCCTCATCTCTAAAGTAAGGATAATAGTAGGAACAATAGCTACCTAGCAGCATTGGTGTGAAGCTCTCTATGTCTGACATGGAATAGACATTCAATGAAATAACAGTTAGCATTTCTTATTATTGCTTTTATGTTCTTAACAAATATTGACTGAATGCCTACTCAGCGCCAGACATTATTCAGGGTATTTGGTAAATAACACTGCCCTCATGGAACTTCTGTCATTGTATATTCCAAAATTATTTGAGATTACATTATTCTATAGGACACTCTACCACAGCTCCCAATTTATTATCTGCACTTCTGAAAACTGAAGTGTTCCCAAAACCCAAAGTTAAACTCATTTGGTGCTAAAACCAGACCTGAACTGCTATGAGGTTATTTGTAGACTTGACTTATTCCTGTGGGTGTGACTAGTCCTCAGTTTCACTGCAGAAATATCACAGATTGTGACTACAAAGAGCTCCCCCAGGTCGCACAGGAGGTGGTAGTGATATTCACTGGAGGAACCATACTGTGTTTCTAAAATTTAAGAAATCCCCGAATCCAAAGCATCTGGTTCCAAGGGTAAAAAAGTGTGGTCCTGTACAACCTGCAATAATATTACATTATGCCAGAAAAGAATCACATTACATTCGAGTAGAATCCAACAGTGTGATCAATTTCTTCACTCAGTTATAATGCAAATCCCGGGAAGTGGGGGGAGGGATAAATTAGGAGTTTGTTGGGATTAACATATACACACTACTATACATAAAATAGATAACCAACAAGGGCCTACTGTATAGCACAGGGAACTATTCTCGATATCTTGTAATAACCTATAATGGAAAAGAATCTGAAAAAGAATATACATATTTTTATATATATGCGTATAACTGAATCACTTTGCTGTATATCAGAAACTAACACAACATTGTAAATCAACAATATTTCAATAAAAATTAAAAAAATAAAATAATGACTTTCTCAGAAAAAAAAAAAAAGAAAGCAAGTCCCTTGAAGGCACTGACTTGTCTTGCCCATCACACTGTTTCCCACAGTAATTCACATGCTTCCAAGTCCCTGGTGGGTTCTTGATAATCATTCTGCTCAAATCAATTCAATCCAAGAGCATCTTCCTTGATCCAAGATATTTCAGTTCCCTGAAGGGCTACTTCCCTTGGATAAAAATATCAACAGAGCCATCGTTTTCTAACCAACTGTGGGAAAAATGGGCAGGACAGACCATAGCAAGGGCTGCCCTTGACTTGCATTTCTGTATACCTAGAGATGCTTTTCTGCCTCATATCAACATGTTTGGCCTTACATATCCGCAAAATAGCTGTTTTACTAATAAAATGCTCAAAAGCTGTCGGCACATTTTAATGAATTTACTTCCACCATAAGGCAAACTTAAAACGTTTTGGCAAAGAGTAGAACTATGGTGTTTGCTCAGATGGTAAGGAGTTCTGTTTCTCTGAGGTTTCTGTTCAAGGATGGCCCCAAGATGTGATGGGATCCAGCGTTCTGCCTTGGCACATGGCATGAGACATTAAATCTTGTCTTACACTTCAACCACAAGGGCCTCTTATGTTTCTGGAGCTGTTTCATCTTGTCAATTGTTTTGAGTTGTATATTAGATTAGGATTTGCTAGCATTGCGGGGGAGATTCCGAAACTGCCCCAAGCAGGTTCTATAAGCCATGAATAGGAAGAACAATGACTTATGTTACTTTCGCACATTATATTTTTCAAAGTACTTTCACAGACATGATTTCAGAATCGCTTCCCACCAGCTGGCTTCCCCAGGTCAACCTTATGTGCCATTACCCACATGGCTATCATCAGCACTGATGGAAAGAGGAATGATTTTGTAGGATTTTACAACAGGATGATCACAACGGATGGGGGAGAAGGACAGCTTTGATGTGTAGCCAACCTAATGCATCATCTTTGGATTTCTGTAGGTTAATTGTTATCTCTATCTGAATCTCACAGTGACAAATGCCAGAAAAGTTATCCCATGGTCCTGGCACCTGACAGACACACTCTTTTTTGATGTGGAGAAACTCACTGTTCCAAAGGCAACAATGGCTGTCTTTCAAAGCCAGGATCGTTTCACTGACAGAAAAGAGCTCAGCATACTCCATCTGGCAGTGCCAGGTCATGCACAGATGAACACTGCATACGTGTACTGTGATGATTGATAATGATGATGGGGCAAGCGAGGAAAGGTGTTGCACAGGCCCAGGTACTCAATAATCGCTGATTGATGAATGGTGACAGCTACTAAATGCCATCCTAAAAGATATCTACTCTTGAAAAGATATGTAGGCTAATTCAAGCTCCCAGATAAAATGCCTGGGATTGAATTGTGCAAGTCTTTCTTAACACAGGCATGCCTGGATCAGTGGGAAGAAATGCATAAGTAGTTGTTATAGGTTTCCCCTGCCAAAGGAATAGTGCTCACCCAAGAGAGAAGACTAAGTCCATACCTGCTACAAGGAATATAAATTAGTGCCTGGGCAAGAAAGCCACTAACTTTAGTCTATTTTGCCTATGTTTTGTAGTATGAGCTGGACCCGTGACATAATTTGCAGTGACCAATAGTAAATGAAATGGGGATCCCTTGTTCATAAGTTATTAAGAATTTCAAAAATGTTGGCAGCAGAGTATTAAACCAAGAATGCAGTGCTTCTGCAGGGGGCCTTGTGTGAAGGCACAGACTGACACCTGTGAAGCTGGTGCTGAGCATGAGTAATGGTTTGTACGTAATGTTACAGTTATCCTTCTTATTACCTGTAATTGGTGGGCTTTTGGAGTCCCAGATGGCTTGACAGGTGGACAGACCCAGTAACCTGAGTCAGGAATGATTAGGTCAAGTGTTATCTTGGCTCCACATGAAACACTTCCCTCAAATAAGAAACAGAAAATGAATAGGCCACCCGAGGGTTCCTAGAAGCTCCAGACTAAGGGCTGACCTTGATAATCAAGGGAAAATGTGATTAGGAGTTAACTTCATGAGGTGGGATATAAAGTCATTCCCACCCTGTGAAAAGATGCTCAGTGAACAGAGGCTCAGAAGTTAGCACTCAGTGAAGAAGTGCTAACCCTTTGGGGCTCAAGTCTAATTATCCTGGAGGCAAGCACCAGGGCACCATAGGGCCTGCTAGCCTGGAGTCCTGTTATCAACTGGAAAGTCAGAAACCTGCCATTTAAAATTTTATTTTGACTTGATTTCATTTCCTCTATAGGTTGGATAAATAAAGGATGCCCAGCTAAATTTGCATTTCAGACAATCAGGAAATAATACCTTGTATAAGCATTTCCCAAATATTGCATGGGACATAATTATAATTAACAAGTCATCTGTCATTTACCTGAAATTCAAATTTAACTGGGCATCTTGTGTTTCCTTACTAAATCTGGCAACCTTATTGATAGGTTCTTGATGGGTTCTGCCTCCATATTTTGTAAGGTTCTATAAGAAAATGCCAACTTCTCGCAGCTAAGCTAGAATTTGAGGTAGATGACAGTATAATACAGGCAGAAGTGGCCCTGGGGACTGTAGCCAAGCTGCCTGAGTGGAAGGGAAACTCAAATGAACTAAGCAGTGGAGACACCTCTGTGCCCATCTTCACCTGTGTGCGGTTCTCAACACTCTGTGCACCCTGGGATCACCTGGGGAGTTTTAAAGACATTGACACCAAGGTTCTGTACCTTATTTAATTGTTCTGGGAGGTAGCCAGGGCAGATGGAGTTTTAAAAGTTCCTCAGGTGAGAATTATTGCACTAAAACCCCAGTGGGTTACCGGATTTGGTTTATCAATGGAAGTCACTATTAAAACTGCAAGTATATATATCCCCCAAATCCAAGGGTAAGAAATGGATTAGATATTCACTTTAATATCTACAGAGTCCTTCCCCGCTGATTTGATGGCGGTAAAGCAGCTCCGCTCACGGCCTGCTGGGGAGCGTGTGCTCTAGAGCGAGAGCTGGCAGCTCTCCATTCTCTGAGCAAAGAATAAAACTTTCCTTTGCTTCTGAGCCGAATTCGGGCCCATCCTGTTGGCTCAAAGGACGCTGGGAACGCTTGCCGGGGCCTGACTTGGAAAGAATATCTTCAAAGGAAAAACCACAGTAATAAATGCCTGTGAAGACAAAGTCAAATGTGTATTGGGAATGTAAACTATACAAACTTCCAAGAACAGTCTGGAGATTTGAATTCCAAAAGGTCCGTAGTGTGGATGAAAGGCTCTTGGTGCTCCAGCCAGGCATCAGGTCCGTGCCTCTGAGGTGGGAGAGCCAACGTCAGGACACTGGTCCACAAGACACCTCCCAGCTCCACGTAATACCAAACGGCAAAAATCTCTCAGAGATCTCCATCTCAACAGCAAGACCCAGCTTCACTCAACGACCAGCAAGCTACAGTGCTGGACACCCTATGCCAAACAACTAGCAAGACAGGAACACAGCCCCATCCATTAGCAGAGAGGCTGCCTAAAATCATAATAAGGCCACAGACACCCCAAAATACACCACCACACGTGGACGTGCCCACCAGAAAGACAAGATCCAGCCTCATCCACCAGAGCTCAGGCACTAGTTCCCTCCACCAGGAAGCCTACACAACCCACTGAACCAACCTTAGCCACTGGGGACAGATATCAAAAACAACGGGAACTACAAACCTGCAGCCTGTGAAAAGGAGACCCCAAACACAGTAAGATAAACAAAATGAGACGCCAGAAAAACACACAGCAGATGAAGGAGCAGGGTCAAAACACACCAGACTTAACAAATGAAGAGGAAATAGGTAGTCTACCTGAAAAAGAATTCAGAATAATGATAGTAAGGATGATCCAAAATCTTGGAAATAGAATAGACAAAATGCAAGAAACATTTAACAAGGACGTAGAAGAACTAAAGAGGAACCAAGCAACGATGAAAAACACAATAAATGAAATTAAAAATACCCTAGATGGGATCAATAGCAGAATAACTGAGGCAGAAGAAAGGATAAGTGACCTGGAAGATAAAATGGTGGAAATAACTACTACAGAGCAGGATAAAGAAAAAAGAATGAAAAGAACTGAGGACAGTCTCAGAGACCTCTAGGACAACATTAAATGCACCAACATTCGAATTATAGGGGTCCCAGAAGAAGAAGAGAAAAAGAAAGGGACTGAGAAAATATTTGAAGAGATTATAGTTGAAAACTTCCCTAATATGGGAAAGGAAATAGTTAATCAAGTCCTGGAAGCACAGAGAGTCCCATACAGGATAAACCCAAGGAGAAACACACCAAGACACATATTAATCAAACTGTCAAAAATTAAATATAAGGAAAACATATTAAAGGCAGCAAGGGAAAAACAACAAATAACTCACAAGGGAATCCCCATAAGGTTAACATCTGATCTTTCAGCAGAAACTCTGCAAGCCAGAAGGGAGTGGCAGGATATACTTAAAGTGATGAAGGAGAAAAACCTACAACCAAGATTACTCTACCCAGCAAGGATCTCATTCAGATTCGATGGAGAAATTAAAACCTTTACAGACAAGCAAAAGCTGAGAGAGTTCAGCACCACCAAACCAGCTTTACAACAAATGCTAAAGGAACTTCTCTAGGCAAGAAACACAAGAGAAGGAAAACACCTACAATAACAAACCCAAAACATTTAAGAAAATGGGAATAGGAACATACATATCGATAATTAGCTTGAATGTAAATGGATTAAATGCTCCCACCGAAAGACACAGGCTGGCTGAATGGATACAAAAACAAGACCTATATATATGCTGTCTACAATAGACCCACTTCAGACCTAGAGACACATACAGACTGAAAGTGAGGGGATGGAAAAAGATATTCCATGCAAATGGAAATCAAAAGAAAGCTGGAGTAGCAATTCTCATATCAGACAAAATAGACTTTAAAATAAAGACTATTACAAGAGACAAAGAAGGACACTATATAATGATCAAGGGATCGATCCAAGAGGAAGGTATAACAATTGTAAATATTTATGCACCCAACATAGGAGCACCTCAATACATAAGGCAAATACTAACAGCCATAAAAGGGGAAATCGACAGCAACACAATCATAGTAGGGGACTTTAACACCCCACTTTCACCAATGGACAGATCATCCAAAATGAAAATAAATAAGGAAACACAAGCTTTAAATGATACATTAAACAAGATGGACTTAATTGATATTTATAGGACATTCCACCCAAAAACAACAGAATACACATTTTTCTCAAGTGCGCATGGAACATTCTCTAGGATAGATCATATCTTGGGTCACAAATCAAGCCTTGGTAAATTTAAGAAAATTGAAATCGTATCAAGTATCTTTTCGGACCACAACGCTATGAGACTAGATATCAATTACAGGAAAAGATCTGTAAAAAATACAAACACATGGAGGCTACACAATACACTACTTAATAACGACGTGATCACTGAAGAAATCAAAGGGGAAATCAAAAAATACCTAGAAACAAATGACAATGGAGATACGACGACCCAAAACCTATGGGACGCAGCAAAAGCAGTGCTAAGAGGGAAGTTTATAGCAATACAAGCCTACCTCAAGAAACAGGAAACATCTCGAATAAACAACCTAACCTTGCACCTAAAGCAATTAGAGAAAGAAGAACAAAAAACCCCCAAAGCTAGCAGAAGGAAAGAAATCATAAAGATCAGGTCAGAAATAAATGAAAAAGAAATGAAGGAAACAATAGCAAAAATCAATGAAACTAAAAGCTGGTTCTTTGAGAAGATAAACAAAATTGATAAACCATTAGCCAGACTCATCAAAAGAAAAAGGGAGAAGACTCAAATCAATAGAATTAGAAATGAAAAAGGAGAAGTAACCACTGACACTGCAGAAATACAAAAGATCATGAGAGATTACTACAAGCAACTCTACGCCAATAAAATGGACAACCTGGAAGAAATGGACAGATTCTTAGAAATGCACAAACTGCCGAGACTGAACCAGGAAGCAATAGAAAATATGAACAGACCAATCACAAGCACTGAAATTGAAACTGTGATTAAAAACCTTCCAACAAACAAAAGCCCAGGACCAGATGGCTTCACAGGTGAATTCTATCAAACATTTAGAGAAGAGCTAACACCTATCCTTCTCAAACTCTTCCAAAATATAGCAGAGGGAGGAACACTCCCAAACTCATTCTATGAGGCCACCATCACCCTGATACCAAAACCAGACAAAGATGTCACAAAGAAAGAAAACTACAGGCCAATATCACTGATGAACATAGATGGAAAAATCCTCAACAAAATACTCGCAAACAGAATCCAACAGCTCATTAAAAGGATCATACACCATGATCAAGTGGGGTTTATCCCAGGAATGCAAGGATTCTTCAATATACGTAAATCAATCAATGTGATACACCATATTAACAAATTGAAGGAGAAAAACCATATGATCATCTCAATAGATGCAGAGAAAGCTTTCGACAAAATTCAACACCCATTTATGATAAAAGCCCTGCAGAAAGTAGGCATAGAGGGAACTTTCCTCAACATAATAAAGGCCATATATGACAAACCCACAGCCAACATTGTCCTCAATGGTGAAAAACTGAAACCATTTCCACTAAGATCAGGAACAAGACAAGGTTGCCCACTCTCACCATTGTTATTCAACATAGTTTTGGAAGTGTTAGCCACAGCAATCAGAGAAGACAAAGAAATAAAAGGAATCCAAATCGGAAAAGAAGAAGTAAAGCTGTCACTATTTGCAGATGACATGATACTATACATAGAGAATCCTAAAGATGCTACCAGAAAACTCCTAGAGCTAATCAATGAATTTGGTAAAGTAGCAGGATACAAAGTTAATGCACAGAAATCTCTTGCATTTCTATACACTAATGACGAAAAATCTGAAAGTGAAATTAAGAAAACACTCCCATTTACCATTGCAACAAAAAGAATAAAATACCTAGGAATAAACCTACCTAAGGAGAAAAAAGACCTGTATGCAGAAAATTATAAGACACTGATGAAAGAAATTAAAGATGATACAAATAGATGGAGAGATATACCATGTTCCTGGATTGGAAGAATCAACATTGTGAAAATGACTCTACTACCCAATGCAATCCCTATCAAACTACCACTGGCATTTTTCACAGAACTAGAACAAAAAATTTCACAATTTGTATGGAAACACAAAAGACCCCGAATAGCCAAAGCAATCTTGAGAACGAAAAATGGAGCTGGGGGAATCAGGCTCCCTGACTTCAGACTATATTACAAAGCTTCAGTAATCAAGACAGTTTGGTACTGGCACAAAAACAGAAATATAGATCAATGGAACAGGATAGAAAGCCCAGAGATAAACCCACACACATATGGTCACCTTATCTTTGATAAAGGAGGCAAGCATATACAGTGGAGAAAAGACAGCCTCTTCAATAAGTGGTGCTGGGAAAATTGGACAGGTACATGTAAAAGTATGAAATTAGAACACTCCCTGACACCATGCACAAAAATAAACTCAAAATGGATTAAAGACCTAAGTGTAAGGGCAGACACTATCAAACTCTTAGAGGAAACCATAGGCAGAACACTCTATGACATACATCACAGCAAGATTCTTTTTGACCCAGCTCCCAGAGAAATGGAAATAAGAACACAAATAAACAAATGGGACCTAATGAAACTTAAAAGCTTTTGCACAGCAAAGGAAACCATAAACAAGACCAAAAGACAACCATCAGAATGGAAGAAAATATTTGCAAATGAAGCAACTGACAAAGGATTAATCTCCAAGATTTACAAGCAGCTCATGAAGCTCAATAACAAAAAAAGGAACAAACCAATCCAAAAATGGGCAGAAGACCTAAATAGACATTTCTCCAAAGAAGATATACAGATGGCCTACAGACACATGAAAGAATGCTCAGCATCATTAATCATTAGAGAAATGCAAATCAAAACTACAATGAGATATCATCTCACACCGGTCAGAATGGCCATCATCAAAAAATCTAGAAACAATAAATGCTGGAGAGGGTGTGGAGGAAAGGGAACACTCTTGCACTGTTGGTGGGAATGTAAATTGATACAGCCACTATGGAGAACAGTATGGAAGTTCCTTAAAAAACTACAAATAGAACTACCATACGACCCAGCAATCCCACTACTGGGCATATACCCTGAGAAAACCATAGGTCAAAAAGAGTCATGTACCAAAATGTTCATTGCAGCTCTATTTACAATAGCCAGGACATGGAAGCAACCTAAATGTCCATCGACAGATGAATGGATAAAGAAGATGTGGCACATATATACAATGGAATATTACTCAGCCATAAAAAGAAATGAAATGGAGGTATTTGTAATGAGGTGGATGGAGTTAGAGTCTGTCATACAGAGTGAAGTAAGTCAGAAAAAGAAAAACAAATACAGTATGCTAACACATATATACGGAATCTAAGGGAAAAAAAAAAAAAAAAGGCCATGAAGAACCTAGTGGCAAGACGGGAATAAAGACACAGACCTACTAGAGAATGGACTTGAGGATATGGGGAGGGGGTGGGGTGAGATGTGACAGGATAAGAGAGTGTCATGGACATATATACACTACCAAATGTAAAATAGTTAACTAGTGGGAAGCAGCCACATAGCACAGGGAGATCAGCTCGGTGCTTTGTGACCACCTAGAAGGGTGGGATGGGGAGGGTGGGAGGGAGGGAGATGCAAGAGGGAAGAGAAATGGGAACATATTGTATATGTATAACTGATTCACTTTGTTATAAAGCAGAAGCTAACACACCATAGTAAGGCAATTATACTTCAATAAAGATGTTTAAAAAAAAAATATCTACAGAAGTGATCATTTCTCTCTTTCATTTTTTCATGTAAAGCACTATACGCACAAGCTTCATGTTAGAACCAGCCAGTGCCTGGACCACATCCCCAGATAGTTGTGTTTACTTAATATGGTGTGGGTCAGAAGTATTTTTAAAAGCCCTCCAGGGATCCTAATGTGCAGTCTGAGCTGAGGACCCCCTCACAGAACAAGGGGTCTCAAGCTTCAGTGTGCATCAGAACCCCTCGGGGAACGTTTTAAACATGCAGATTCCTCCTTGCCCCAAACCAACATCCCACCATGCGTAGGCATTTTAACAAGCTGATTCGGTTGCAGCTCGGGTGGGTGGTGGGCTCCTCAGCTGCAGTAATCCTCCTCCACCCAGCCTCGCCTTCACAGGACCCAAGAGAGGTGAGGGGTCTGCATGAACTCTATTGGGGGCTGGAACAGTCACTCATATCACTTTATGATCCCAACAAGAAAAGCAAGGATTGGGGCCAATTCCCCCGCATCCTTCCATGAAGCCGGAGCTGCGGACAGCAATGTGATATTTTTAACACATTGAAGAACAGTGTCTCATCACATGACACAGCTGGGCCTTTTGTTGCTTCCACATCTCCCCCATCCTGATATGTGCCCCCAGGTCCCCCTCACCTCCATCACTTACACATCTTACCCATCTTTCCAGAGCCAGCAGAAATGCCAGCTTCCCTGTGAATTCTTCTCTTGATTTCCATGAAGCAAGAAATTGTGTCTGTCTGTTCACTGTATCCCCATCATTCTTTAAACCTCTTGAATGGTATCTATCTTATTCTACCTTGCTCTATGTGTTTTGCAAACTTAAAATTCCCTGTGAGATTATAAACCTCTTGAAGCTATGCCTCATATCTCTGTGTCCCTTTAAAATGCCCAGCATTATCGCATGAACTATGTACTGAATTAAATCGTGATTGTTGATATAGCATCTCAAGCCTATAACTAAGAATCCAGGAAACCCACTGCATTTCAATTTAAAGGGAGAGCACCAGAGGTGACAAGAGAATACAGGAGGATCAGGTTCTTTGAATTCATGTTCTCAGGATCAGCATGAAAGGAAAATGCTTACTCCTCTTTCTATTTTTAAAACAAGTATGTTTTCTGGACACAACCACAAAGGTAACTTCTGAATATTTTGGAGTTGATTTGGATCTTACCATGAAGAATAATTTACAAATTTTGTTTTCTGAGACTATAAAAGACCTTCCTGTTTGAACTCAAATATTTTGCTTTCTTACAGATTTATCTTCCTTTAAGCCTGGAACCTACACCTACTCTCCCATTCACAGAGACGTGTGAGAATCTAAGTTTACTTCCATCCTGTGAGTGACTGTGCTTACCACACATTCTGTCACCTGGCCTAAGCCCCAAAGTCTCCTTTTTCCCCTTACAGTTGTTGAAAGCTCTCCAGGAATGTTTGCATGGAGATTGGAGACAGGAGACCCTGATTGAATTCTGGCTGTGACACTTAATAGGTCTATAACTTCAGGTAACTCAATGCAGCCACCTTGGGCCTCAGTTTCCATCTCTGAAAAATGGGGATAAAAGTAGCATCTACTATGAGTAGTATCAACCACTAGCATCCTATCTAATAGGAGTATTATGAGGATTACAGGAGTTGGCATACACAGAACACTTAAATTGCTGCCTAGTACTTGGTAGGTTACCTCTCTTGGCCCTGGGAGACTAGACACATTGTTCTTTCTTATTGGCAGTGAGTACACACACACACACACACACACACACTCAACCACAGGTAGACATGTATACAAAACAGCATATAAACATTAAAGCAAAGATTAGGGGGATAAAACTACCAAAACTCAATGCACAAGAAGTACTTCCCAGAACTACTGCTGCCAGTGCCCTTGTCTTGTGGTGAGCCATAGCTACCCCCCGCCTCTTCAGGAGACCCTCCAACACTAGCAGAGCAGTGGGCTTCCTGATCAGACAGTGTCCTCATTTCTGGGGTCAAGAAGCTAGGCCTTGATGACCTAAATCCCTGTGCCTGTGCAGCCATGTGGCTGACAGGGTCTTGGTGTTCCAGCCAGTTGTCAGGCCTGAGCCTCTGAGGTGGGAGAGCTGAGTTCAGGGCATTGGTTCACCAGAGACCTCCCGGCCCCACATAATATCAAATGGCAAAAGCTCTCCCAGAGATCTCCATCTCAATGCTAAGACCCAGCTCCACTCAAAGACCAGCAAGCTACAGTGCTGGATGCTCTATGCCAAACAACTAGCAAGACAGGAACACAACCCCACCCATTACCAGATAGGCTGCCTAAAATCATAATAACTTCACAGACACCCCAAAACACACCACCAGACGTGGTCCTGCCCACCAGAAAGACAAGATCCAGCCTCATCCACCAGAACACAGGCACCAGTCCCTTCTACCAGTAAGCGTACACAACCCATGGAACAAAACTTACCTACTGCGGGCAGACACCAAAAACAATGGGAACTACGAACCTGCAGCCTGTGAAAAGGAGATCCCAAACACATTAAGTTAAGCAAAATGATAAGACAGAGAAATACACAGCAGATGAAGAAGCAAGGTAAAAACCCACCAGACCAAACAAATGAAGAGGAAATAGGCAGTCTACCTGAAAAAGAATTCAGAGTAATGATAGGAAAGATGATCCAAAGTCTTGTAAAAAGAATGGAGAAAATACAAGAAACGTTTAACAAGGACGTAGAAGAACTAAACATCAAACAAACAATGATAAACAACACAATAAATGAAATTAAAAATTCTCTAGAAGGAATCAATAGCAGAATAATTGAGGCAGAAGAACGGAAAAGTGCCCTGGAAGATAAGATAGTGGAAATAACTACCACAGAGCATAATAAAGAAAAAAGAATGAAAAGATTTGAGGACAGTCTCAGAGACCTCTGGGACAACATTAAACGCACCAATATTTGAATTATACGGGTTCCAGAAGAAGAGAGAAAGAAAGGGACTGAGAAAATATTTGAAGATATTATAGTTGAAAACTTCCCTAATATGGGAAAGGAAATAGTTAATCAAGCCCTGGAAGCACAGAGAGTCACATACAGGATAAATCCAAGGAGAAACATGCCAAGACACATATTAATCAAACTATCAAAAGTTAAATACAAAGAAAAATATTAAAAGCAGCAAGGGAAAAGCAACAAAAAATATACAAGGGAATCCCCATAAGGTTAACAGCTGATCTTTCAGCAGAAACTCTGCAAGCCAGAAGGAAGTGGCAGGACATATTTAAAGTGATGAAAGGGAAAACCTACAACCAAGATTACTCTACCCAGCAAGGATCTCATTCAGATTCGATGGAGAAATCAAAAGCTTTTCAGACAAGCAAAAGCTAAGAGAATTCAGTACCACCAAACCAGCTTTAAAACAAATGCTAAAAGAACTTCCCTAGGCAGGAAAAACAAGAGAAGGAAAAGACCTACAATAACAAACCCAAAATGATTAAGAAAATGGTAATAGAAACATACATATCGATAACTACCTTAAATGTAAGTGGATTAAATGCTCCAACCAAAGGACACAGACTGGCTGAATGGATACAAAAACAAGATCCATATATATGCTGTCTACAAGAGACACACTTCAGACCTAGAGACACATACAGACTGAAAGTGAGGGGATGGAAAAAGATATTCCATGCAAATGGAAATCAAAAGAAAGCTGGAGTAGCAATTCTCATATCAGACAAAATAGACTTTAAAATAAAGACTATTACAAGAGACAAAGAAGGACACTACATAATGATCAAGGGATCAATCCAAGAAGAAGATATAACAATTGTAAATATTTATGCACCCAACATAGGAGCACCTCAATACATAAGGCAAATGCTAACAGCCATAAAAGGGGAAATCAACAGTAATACAATAATAGTGGTGGACTTTGACACTCCACTTACACCAGTGGATAGATCATCCAGACAGAAAACTAATAAGGAAACACAAGCTTTAAATGACACAATAGACCAGATAGATTTAATTGATATTTATAGGACATTCCATGTGAAAGTGGCAGAATACACTCTCTTCTCAAGTGCACATGGAACATTTTCCTGGATAGATCACTTGTTGGGTCACAAATCAAGCCTCAGTAAGGTTAAGAAAATTAAAATCATATCAACCATCTTTTCCAACCCCAATGCTATGAGATTAGAAATGAATTACAGGAAAAAAACTGTAAAAAGAACAAACACGTGGAGGCTACACAATACACTACTAAATAACCAAGAGATCACTGAAGAAACCAAAGAGAAAATCAAAAAATGTCTAGAAACAAATGACGATGACCCAAAACCTATGGGATGCAGCAAAAGCAGTTCTCAGAGGGAAGTTTATAGCAATACAATCTTACCTCAAGAAACAAGAAACATCTCAAATAAACAACCTAACATTACACTTAAAGCAATTAGAGAAAGAAGGACAAAAAGACCCCAAGTTACCAGAAGGAAAAAAATCATAAAGATCAGATGAGAAATAAATGAAAAAGAAATGAAGGAAACAATAGCAAAGATCAATAAAACTAAAAGCTGGTTCTTTGAGAAGATAAACAAAATTGATAAACCATTAGCCAGATTCATCAAGAAAAAAAAAGGGAGAGGACTCATATCAACAGAATTAGAAATGAAAAAGGAGAAGTAACAACTGACACTGCAGAAATACAAAGGATCATGAGAGATTACTACAAGCAACTCTATGCCAATAAAATGGACAACCTGGAAGAAATGGACAAATTCTTAGAAAAGTACAACCTTCCAAGACTGAACCAGGAAGAAATAGAAAATATAAACAGACTAATCACAAGCACTGAAATTGAAACTGTGATTAAAAACCTTCCAACAAACAAAAGCCCAGGACCAGATGGCTTCACAGGTGAATTCTATCAAACAGTTAGAGAAGAGCTAACACCTATCCTTCTCAAAGTCTTCCAAAACATAGCAGAGGGAGGAACACTCCAAAACTCATTCTATGAGGCCACCATCACCCTGATACCAAAACCAGACAAAGATGTCACAAAGAAAGAAAACTACAGGCCAATATCATTGATGAGCATAGATGCAAAAATCCTCAACAAAATACTAGCAAACAGAATCCAACAGCACATTAAAAGGATCATACACCATGATCAAGTAGGGTTTATCCCAGGAATGCAAGGATTCTTCAATATATGCAAATCAATCAATGTGATACACCATATTAACAAATTGAAGAAGAAAAACCATATGATCGTCTCAATAGATGCAGAACAAGCTTTTGACAAAATTCAACACCGATTTATGATAAAAACCCTCCAGAAAGTAGGCATAGAGGGAACTTACCTCAACATAATAAAGGCCATATATGACAAAGCCACAGCCAACATTGTCCTCAATGGTGAAAAACTGAAACCATTTCCACTAAGATCAGGAACAAGACAAGGATGTCCACTCTCACCAATATTACTCAACATAGTTTTGGAAGCTTTAGCCATGGCAATCAGAGAAGAAAAAGAAATAAAAGGAATCCAAATTGGAAAAGAAGAAGTAAAACTCAATGTTTGCAGATGACATAATACTATACATAGAGAATCCTAAAGATGCTACCAGAAAACTACTAGAACTAATCAATGAATTTGGTAAAGTAGCAGGATACAAAATTAATGCACAGAAATCTCTTGCATTCCTATACACTAATGATGAAAAATCTGAAAGAGAAATTAAGGAAACACTCCCATTTACCATTGCAACACAAAGAATAAAATACCTAGGAATAAACCTACCTAAGGAGACAAAAGACCTGTATGCAGAAAACTATAAGACACTGATGAAAGAAATTAAACATGATACAAACAGATGGAGAGATATACCATGTTCTTGGATTGGAAGAATCGACATTGTGAAAATGACTATACTACCCAAAGCAATCTACAGATTCAAGGTAATCTCTATCAAACTACCAATGGCATTTTTCACAGAACTAGAACAAAAAACTTCACAATTTGTATGGAAACACAAAAGACCCCGAATAGTCAAAGCAATCTTGAGAAAGAAAACGAGCTGGAGGAATTAGGCTCCCTGACTTCAGACTATACTACAAAGCTATAGTACTCAAGACAGTATGGTACTGGCATAAAAACAGAAATATAGATCAATGGAACAGGATAGAAAGCCCAAAGAAAAACCCATGCATATATGGTCACCTTATCTTTGATAAAGGAAGCAAGAATATACAATGGAGAAAAGACAGCCTCTTCATTAAGTGGTGCTGGGAAAACTGGACAGCTACACGTAAAAGAATGAAATTAGAACACTCCCTAACACCATACACAAAAATAAACTCAAAATGGATTAAAGACCTAAATGTGAGGCCAGACACTATAAAATTCTTGGAGGAAAACATAGGCAGAACACTCTATGACATAAATCACAGCAAGATCCTTTTTTGACCCACCTCCTAGAGAAATGGAAATAAAAACTAAAATAAACAAATGGGACCTAATGAAACTTAAAAGATTTTGCACAGCAAATGAAACCATAAAGAAGATGAAAAGACAACCCTCAGAACGGGAGAAAATGTTTGCAAACAAAGCAACAGACAAAGAATTAGTCTCCAAAATATACAAACAGCCCATGGAGCTCAATATCAAAAAAACAAAGAATTCAATTAAAAAATGGGTGGAAGACCTAAATAGACATTTCACCAAAGAAGACATACAGATGGCCAAGAGGCACATGACATTAATCATTAATCATTAATCATTAATCAACATCATTAATTATTAGAGAAATGCAAATCAAAGCTACAATGAGGTATCACCTCAAACCAGTCAGAATGGCCATTGTCAAAAAATCAAGAAACAATAAATGCTGGAGAGGGTGTAGAGAAAAGGTAACCCTCCTGCACTGTTGGTGGGAATGTAAATTGATACAGCCACTATGGAGGACAGTATGGAGGTTCCTTAAAAAACTAAAAATAGAACTACCATATGACCCAGCAATCCCACTACTGGGCATATACCCTGAGAAACCATAATTCAAAAAGAGTCATGTACCACAACGTTCATTGCAGCACTATTTACAATAGCCAGGACATGGAAGCAACCTAAGTGTCCATCAACAGATGAATGGATAAAGAAGATGTGACACATATATACAATGGAATATTACTCAGCCATAAAATGAAATGAAATTGAGTTATTTGTAATGAGGTGGATCGACCTAGAGACTGTCATATAGAGTAAAGTAAGTCAGAAAGAGAAAAATAAATATTGTATGCTAACTCATATATATGGAATCTAAAAAAAAAAAAAAAAAGATTCTGAAGAACCTAGGGGCAGAACAGGAATAAAGACACAGAGGTAGAGAATGGACTTGAGGACACGGGGAGAGGGAAGGGTAAGCTGGGATGAAGTGAGAGAGTGGCATGGACATATATACACTACCAAATGTAAAATAGATAGCTAGTGGGAAGCAGCTGCATAGCACAGGTAGATCCTCTCAGTGCTTTGTGTCCCCCTAGAGGGGTGGGATAGGGAGGGTGGGAGGGAGACACAAGAGGGAGGAGATATGGGGATATATGTACATGTATAGCTGATTCACTTTGTTATAAAGCAGAAACTGACACACCATTGTAAAGCAATTATACTCCAATAAAGATGTTTAAAAAAAAAAGATTAAAAAAAAATCTCAATGCTAACAATAGTGTAAGAGGTGAGCATCCTATACACCTTTGGTGTGATTACAAATTAGCCAATATTTCCAGAAAGTAAATATTATGAGGATCTTAAAAATATTAAAACGTCATGACTTAGAAACATTATGTCTGGAAATTTATCTGAAAGGGGAAAAAACTCCAAAGACATGGTTTAGGCACAACAAAGCCCATGAAAGTGTTATTTTTAATAAAGGAATTGGAAATTATTCAAATATCCAATACTAGGAAATGATTAATGAATTACGGTTTACACACAGGATGAAATATTATGAAGCCATGAAAAGTGTTATTTATGAGAAATGTTAATTCCAAGAAGAAATCTTTATAATACACTGTTCAGTATATATAATAGGAAATAAATAAAAAAATATTTATATACTCTTGACCCTTGAACAACATGTGGTTGAGCTGCATGAGTCCACTTATACTCGAAGTTTTTACAATAGTAAATACTACGGTACTACACATTCGTGGTTGGCTGAATCTGGGGATGTGGAATCGTGAATATGGAAGGCTGACTATTTGGAGGGTAATTTTCATCGGCACAGAGGGTCAGTGCCCCTGATCCCCACATTGTTCAAAGGTCAGCTGTACAGCATTATTTCAATACTGTAACAATTATATATAGAGAAAAGTATTGAAGAAAAAAGTAAAATATTTCTGGCTGGCAGGGTTCTACTTTAACTTCTTTCTTTGTAATTTATACATTTTTAAAAAACACAGTACCATGGGCTTCCCTGGTGGCACAGTGGTTAAGAATCCTCCTGCCAATGCAGGCGACATGGGTTTGAGCCCTGGTCTGGGAAGATCCCACGTGCCGAGCAACTAAGCCTGTGCGCCACAACCAGTGAGCCCGTGTGCCACAACTACTGAAGCCCATGTGCCTAGAGACCATGCTCTGCAACAAGAGAAATCACCGCAATGGGAAGCCTGTGCACCACAACGAAGAGTAGCCCCCACTCACTGCAACTAGAGAAAGCCCAGGTGCAGCAACAAAGACCCAACACAGTCAATAAATAAATAAATAAATAAATAAATAAATTTTTCTAAAAAATAAATAAAAAATAAAAACACAGTACCAGTATAATTTTAAAAATCACTTGGGAAAGGACATAACATAGAATATGGACACCAGAATTAGTTCATTCATTGTATAGAAATTTCAAAACATTTTATGTGATGTTGAGAAAAGCTTTAGAGATTAAACTGCTCCTACCTGAAATGGGGTAAAGCACATTTGCGCAATAACCTACCTTATTTATCACATGATCCTTCTTTTTCATAGGCTAAGAATAGTTCAAAGAAAGATGAAAACAAAACAACACACACACACACACACCAACACTCACACACACCCTCAGGCCGCTCAGTAAAGCATGAGAGGGAGAAAAGGGAGTAATAAGGAGCGTAGATTGTTCCAGCTTCTAAGAGCTACTTATTTGTGGATTGTCTCCATCACCTTTCTAACCAACATTGCCAAAGTGGAAACATTCATGAAGACTCATAAACCCTGACTGGTTTAGATGAGATGAGGTGGTGGAGAGCCTTCCAGGTGTAGGACACTACACAGATGCGAAGGTCACCAGAACTGGCAGGGGCTCTCTCTCAGGAAGGCTTGATCCAAGAGAGTGTGACCCCAGGAGGGGGTTAGGAAAGGTGGGAAAAACAGACAACCATGGGGTCTGAATGAACAAACATCTCCTAACCTGCTCCTACTGCCAGAGCCACTGAGTGTTTCCATATTCAGCATAACTTACATGAATCCCATAACGCCTTAAATCCAACTGCAAGCAGGCTTGGTGAGGAGTGTCTACAGTTGGGGTGGTGGAGGGATCTAAACCACTCTTATTCTGGAGTAGCCCAGAGCAGCTCTGCCCCGAGATGTTATTGATGGCATACTCCCAATAATTACTAGTGTTCTCATGCATTGATAGATGAGAAACAATACACCTTCAAATTCAGTGAGGGCAAAAAAAAAATCCCTGCTATCTCTCGTGGAAAGGCAATGGCCATCCAGGAGTTCCCAGTACAAAAGAAAAACATGGAGCTTAGTGAAGAGGATTAAACTGCCTCATCCATCAAAGGCAAAAAGAGAGAGTCATAAATCCGTGAACAGTCCCAGAAGGCATCGGATGGACCCCACCATCCATCTTGGAACGTCAGAGAGGAGCTAGTGTGGGTCTTTGAGACCCGCCCCCATCACAGCCTCCTCTCACACTTGATCTGGAGCCTGACAGCTACCCAATCCAGTGAGGCCAACAAGAAGATGATTTAACAAATCAGATCCCAAGAAGAATAAGAGAGCAAAATTGGTTTAATTGTTCAATTTGGAAGAAGCAAAGCCATTCTAAACTATTGAGGAGCAGGGTGTACGGTAGAAATGGCATCCAGGAGTCCGTGGAGTAAACTTGCCCTCAGATGTGCTTTGTTTGATTATTACATTGTTCAAAAAAATCTATACATGATCTGCCAACTTTTTAAAATCAGGAAATTTCATGTAAAAATACTGATTCCTGGCTTCTCTTTTAAAAATAAAATGAAATGGACAACCCTGCGGAATGATCTATATTCTGTCAGCAGAAATGAAGAAGTGACACCCTGTAGACAGGGCATGCCATGTGGCCAGGAGCCCACTGCACTGATTTATGTATTTGCCAGGACCCTATAATGGGCGATGAGTCCACAATCCCTGAATCACAGGTGATACAAGTAAATGTAACAACATCTCACTCTGCTGCAGCTTGTAGAAGAGATTGACATTTTCTTCCTTCCCTTTCTTTGAACTTTACTAGGCAAAAAAAAAAAAAGTCAACAATAAAAAAATTTCATTTTTTTAAAGAAACAAAAACATATTGAGTGAGAGATACAAGAGGGATAATTCTCCTTTTATTGTGGGGGTTACTAATGAGTCCATTTGAGTCCTTTTTGGAATGGATAAGAGAATTCATCTGTTTGGAGGGGAGGATGGAAGGTGGGAAATTTGTCTTATTCTCTAGAAAATCTTCTGCAGCCTGAATGTCTCTAACGACAAGCAGAATTAGGGAGAAGAAGCAGATCTATGGAAATGCAAAATTTCCCTGTCATAAGAATAAATCCTAAAAGATAAATTTTTAGCTTCAACATAGACCGAAGTTATAGCTTTTTGACAAATGATGCTCTGGGTTGTCATGACAACTGGGTCTGTTAGAGGTGTACATAGAGAGGCCTGCCCATAAATCAGAACGCTTTAGGAAGGGGTTAAAACAAACATTTCTAGACTATTCCCAAGATGTAGTGCCAAAAATGTAATTACAGACATTTGTATCAGTCTGCCATAAAGCATGACAGCTCCAATTTTACAAAATGTTAATTTAAGAAATCTATTAAACCCATGTCCCTCTGAGAGAAATTAATATCACACCTAAGGTTGGGAGTCAGTGCAACTCAGAGGCTGTGAAAATTGGGATGGCAGAGTCAGAAAGAGAGGCTTAGAAGCAGACTAATCTATAAGCAGTTTAGTGAAGAGTTTGGGCTAGATTCTGACCATCCAGAGAAGAAATGCTCGGGGCAGATGACAATGCTCAGAGCTTTCTAGAAGTTTGAGAGAATTCAAAAAAGTAAAGATTTGGAGATGGCATTAGAAAGGAAAAGCTGATAGATGGAGGTTAGCTCACCTGGAAATACAGGGATGAAGCACCGAAGAATCATTCAATCCAGGAGGACACAGACAATAAGCAATAAAGCATTAGCAACTTCCAATGAGGTCAGGAAAAATGAGAGTTAGCTTAAAATCAGACACTAGAAAAATGCTTCTTAACTTAAAGGTCAGGAAATTCCACTCCAAGGGTCACAAATTGGCAGCCTGAGGCCAAATTGAGTGCAGAGAGAAGTTCTTTCTGGCCTGCACAGTGTTCTTTTAAAAATGTACAGTGTTTGCCAACATTTAAAAATCAGGAGATTTGACATAACATTTTGGCTTCTTCTCTTTAAAAAGCAGATGATTTGGCAGCAACAGACCTGGATTCCTGTGTGGCTGGTGAGAGCAGCTGGGTTCAGAGAGCATAAACTCCATGAGGACAGGGCTTCTCCTTGTCCAGTCCTGTGGCCTGAGCACCAAGAACAGTGCAGGGCATGTAGAAGATGTAGAAGGTACGCAACCATGTTTGAATGGATGAGTGAGCAGCAGCTGCCCTCTTTATATAAGACATGTACTCTCCTGGTGATTCCCCCACCCAGACTGTTACCTGCCTGGCCCCTAAAGGCATTTGAGTTTTCCACTTCGCACTGTAAGATTTTGTTTAGTTGGGACACTCCATGTTGCCGCATGATGTGAATTCCCCATGGAACCCATTCTCATGGCCTCATGTGCAGGCCACTGAAGCAAAATGACAATGCAAATAATATTCTTTAAGGACTTAAATCATCCAAAAACAAGCTCCCCTTAGAGGGCTGACATCAACGTTCATCCTGCAGGCAGAAAGCAGGCATAAGAGGCTTGCCAGAACCTCTTGCAGTGCTTGGAACAGAGCAAGCATCACTGATAGGCTTCAGATCTGAGCATTCACTTATTCATTCAACAAACACTGAGCCATTTCTAAGTGCTAGTGGCCATGCGGTATGTCTCTTTCACCTTGATAGGCAGAGATTTAAATTTTTATTAAATGAATGAATGAGTAGTGGGAATCACTACAGACAAGAAATACATTGTGAATCTGTTATGCGCCAGATATATACATACTTAACTAAACCTTGACCTGTGTGTTAGAAATTACTGTCCCTATTTGTAGAAAAGGAAGCTGAGATTTGGGTCCACAGCATGGGCAGAACAGGGATTCGAGCTTAGATCTGCTTGGCAGCCCCACTGTGTGCAATCCATTACGCTACCAACCTCTCAGCTAAACTCTGTTCTCAAGGGGAGTGGGTTCAATAGTGGCCTCCAAAAAGATATTTTCAATTCTAATCCCTAGAACCCAGGAAGGTGATCTTATTTGGAAAAAAGTCTTTGCAGATGTAATTAAGGAGCTCAAGATGAGATCATCTTGGATTCAGGGTGGGCTCGAAATTCAGTGACCATTATTCCTTTAATAGGAAGAGAAGACACAGAGACACAGGGAGAAGAAGGCGACGTGAAGACAGAGGCAGAGACTGGAGTGATGCGTCTACAAGCCAAGGAACTCCCAGAAGTATCAGCAGCCACCAGAATCTGGGAAAGAGGCATGGGACCAACCTTCTGTCCGATCTGCTAGGAGGAACCAACCCTGCCAACACCTCAACTTCAGACTTCTGGCCTCCACAATGATGACAGAATACATTTCTGTTTTTGGAAGCCACCGAGTGTGTGGTAATTTGTTACAGCAGCCCTAGGAAACTAATACATTAAAATATTCCTGGTCCACGGAATGGAGAAGCTCCCCAGAAAACTGTGTCTGTACTGTTCATGGTGAGGATTAGGCTGCATTCAGGATCCTAAAAATTTACTGATCTTCTTTACTTCAGAATCTCCCTATTTCTGATCAAGCCTTTCAGCCTGAGGTCTTACACAGCTGTATCCAAAAACTAGCTCGAATCTCAACAAAAGTGAACTCAACTGAGAATTACATATACTTCCTTTGCTTCTTTGGAAGCACAGTGAGACCTCTGTCAAGAATCTCATGTGGGGGCTTCCCTGGTGGCGTAGTGGTTGAGAATCTGCCTGCTAATGCAGGGGACACGGGTTTGGGCCCTGGTCTGGGAAGATCCCACATGCCACGGAGCAACTAGGCCCGTGAGCCACAACTGCTGAGCCTGCGCATCTGGAGCCTGTGCTCCGCAACAAGAGAGGCCACGATAGTGAGAGGCCCGTGCACCGCGATGAATAGTGGCCCCTGCTTGCCGCAACTGGAGAAAGCCCTAGCACAGAAACGAAGACCCAACATAGCAATCAATCAATCAATAAATAAAATAAATAAATCTTAAAAAAAAAAAAGAATATCATGTGGTCCATGGCTTTGGAGAAATTCAGTATAAAGCAGCAAGAGAGGACCCAGGCTCTCCTCACCAGAGGATCAAATATGCAGCAATGTTACTATGGGAGGATAGGAAAGAAGGTGTGAATTCTGTGTGAGCCATTCTGGGGAAGCTTCTGGGAGAAAGGTGAGGATTGACCTGGGTCTTGAAAAAGTACAAAAGTAAGGATAATCATCATGACGATGCTATTATCTACTGAGCACCTACAACATGTCACATGCTGTCTTACTGACCTGCCATAAGTTTCCCATGTAATTCTCCAAGCTACCCCACAAACTCAACCTTTGCTCCCATCATATTCTTGAGGGGAAATCTGAGACTGAGAAGTGAGTGCTAAGTTCAAGGTCACCCAGTCAGTAAGTGGCAGGACTCTGACAGCTGAATGTACAGGTGGTGAGAGGAGGAGGGTCAAACCAGGTGGCGTGAGCATCTTGGGAAAGAGGAATAGAGGTGATAGATGGGGATGACGTGGCTACAAAGACAGGCTGGACGGAAAATGCCCTTTTGAGGAGCTTGGACATGATCTGCTTAGCTTTGTGAGTGGCCAGAGGTATATGAGTGCAGGACCAACCAACGCAAATCTGTATTTTGGGAGGAAAATTGTGGACTCGGGGATAGAAGCAAGGGGACAAGAACACTCATTTGCTCCTCTCAAATATGAAGGGCCTGAGGGAAGGCAGGGGTAATGGGAGTGGAAAACACAGGGCAGGTCTGAAAGATTGGGGAGCAAGACCTGACTTGACTTCAGGACAGCCTTCAAGAGGTGAGGGCGAGGAAGCAGTCCTGGCTCACCTGGAGGTTTGGAAGGAGGAGTGAGCCATTAACCACAGCAGAGGACACAGGGCAAGGGCTGCATGGGCCACCATGGTGAATTCAGTTAAAAAAAAAAATCTGATCTTTTTTGCCTCCAGGTCCCTCACACTCCAGAGATGTCTGGTTAGCAGGTGGTGCTGTAGCTTCTACCTTTTTGCCTGCCTCCGATGGATTCCCTTCAAGGCGAACTGGTTGGAGTTTAGAGGGTATATCTTTAAATTAGACACATGAATAAGTTTCAGCTCTCCAAAGGAAATAGGACACTCTAGGTTTGAATCAGGCAAGATGTGTCTTGTAAGCCCAGAGCTCAGCACTGGGGTACAGAGCACCCCAAACACTGTCCGCATCTCAGATATGAACCACCAAACTCAGTGAAGAAAACTTGGAGCTGGGAGCTCCAAGCTCCCAGCTCGCAGGAGCCCTCTCAGTTCTGACTAGGAAGTTGCTGGTTTACAGCCCTTTCCTAGTTTCTATCGACCTGCCCCCACCTTCTCCAAAGAGCCATGCTGTCTTCCCTCCAGGCAACCCAAGAGGATGTCTAGAGTCTAGGGATGTCTAGACATCTAGGGATGTCTAGAGTCTAGAAGATGTCTAGAGTCAACCAGCTAGGAGTCTGGAGTCAACACACCAAGTAGTCAGGATCTAAGATAATCCAAACTCTGCACCCTGATCTCTTTCTGGAAAAAGTGTCAATAAGCAGGGGACTGGACGGGTGTCAGAAGATCAAGGTTCAAATTCTGGCTTGACCTGTGATTCTTCTTACCTATGGGCTTGGCAAGGTCACAGCTCTCGGTGGTGGGATGTGCTGGGGCCCCTGGGGCCCCCGCTCTTGTGCGCCCAGACCGGGCAGCAGCCAGCGACTGCATCTCTTTGCTGGAGGACTGCCCTTGAGCTACTGGAGCCCACTTTTGCCTGTTGGGACCCTCAGCCAATGATCTGTGGGTACACGAATACGAAAACCCAATTACCAAATCTCTGGGGGGCAACTTACACTCAGGGGTTCCCCCTCCACCAGGCTTTGTCTGAAACCATTCTCCTGTGAGGCCCCTGCCCTGTCCTGCCTTCCCCACTCCTCCCCCAGGCAGCCCTGGGACACGCCCTTCACCCGTCACTCCCAAGGGCATCCTCAGGGCAGAGTCAGCCTCCAGGAAGCTTGACCAAAAGACCAGTGTCTGCTCTAGGCCATTATGGAGGAACGTACCCTAAAGGCAGCACACTGAATATCCAGTACAAGGGTCACAAGAGGCAAAATCTGGCAAAAGGACGTGTTTTGTTTGGCTCGCGGAGACTGTAAAAAATGTGAAGGGACTTGGCAACATTTAAAAACTGGGAGATTTCACACAAAACCCCAGCTCTCCCCTTGCCTTGAAAAATCAGAAGATCTGGCTACCCTGAGCCTGTATTCCTGCACAGCAACATTGGCAGGGGCGGAGGGCAGCTGTGCCCATGCACGGGGCCAATCCCCGCTGGCCCACCTACTCATTCCCATGACCCTTCTGGTCTCCGGAGTCAGTGGAGTTGGCAACCTATGGTGTAGCCCCATAGAAAGCACTCAGTAAAGTCTGCTGAATCCGAATAAGGATTTTTCTTGAAAACAATTCAACTCGAGGCTGCCGGAGAGCAGGGGTGAAGAATTGTGTAAGAGGACGCCTCTCTCTTTTCCTCTCCAGCTCTTTCCTCATGCCTGTCAAGGTACTGATGTACACTTCCATAAACACTCTTCCGAAAGAAGCTGAATCGATGAGGAGAGCTGCCACAACAGGACATTTGTTTGACAGGGAACACAAAATGAAATGAAATCGAATTACTGGTGGTTTGGAGAGATAGGAGAGAAAAACAAAAGCAGGTCTTAGTTTCAGATGTTGCTTCATGTTGCCATAAATAAAAGGATGGCTGCATTTTAAACATTTCAAAAATTTCAAAATGTTGACTTGCCCAGTCTGTGTACTTCTTTAAAAGAAAAAACAATGATTATAGCTGAAGCCCTTTAAACCAGTGTAACTGGTAGTAGGTCATTTAAGGAGGTAACGGTTCCCTTGAACGCTGGAACCCAGTGGTCCAGCCAGGAGTGTTCAGGGCACTGTCAGATGGGCAGTATGATTTACAGAGAGGGGGCGGGGGGAGCAGAAATTATCCAGTACATTGCTTAAGTGGAGGTCAGATAAGACTGCTCCTATTGTATGAGAGCACCCTGTGGACCCTCAACTTCAGGGAGCATGATTGATCAAGCCACACCCTGAAATCCATCTGTGCTCTGAAATCCACCCCCTCGTTTGCACAGGGTCCATGCCCCCATGGGCTGCTCCAGCACCAATGACTGAGTGTGGTCAGGAATTCTAAGGCAGACGCATCCCAGGAGACCAGGGACACCTCTGATGGCCCACTCTGGCTCACAGAGTCCCAGCAGCCCCAAATCACCCAAATCTACCCCTAATAGCTCTGCCCACACTTCCTCAGATTGAATGGCAGTCTGGGATGCTTGACCCAGCCTTTCTTCTCTCCCCCCGTCCCCCTGTGGCCATGCTTGCACTGCACTCTGATGCTCCGCTGTCTTTTCCAGCTCCTTCTCCATTTTCTCATGCAAGAGTTTCTCCTGATTAAAAATCCTTGCAGCTTTAATCCCCTCTTGGCGCCTGCTTCTCTAAGGACACATTCTGCATTTGAAAATTCCTCCTGCCTGTATTCCGAAAAATCCGTCAGCTCTACCTAATAATCAGAGGCTCCTGACTTCTGTGAGGTAACAGGAATCCAAAGAAGGAAGTACTTACAAAATGAGCTTAAGATGAGTGGGCTTCAAGGAACTGGGTATGGAGTCAAGAGGAAAAGAAAAACAAGGAGGAGGAGGGGGAGATGAAAGAAGGAGGAGGAGACAGCTTCTCAGTAGTTCCTCTGTTTTGACACTTATCTACTGAGAAAATGGGCAGGGAGATCCCCAGAAGATGAGTTCACACCTCTGGGAAAAAATTCCTGAGACTTTCCAGATTACCTGTCTTGCTCTAGAGTCCCAGCTGTTAAATTGCCATTTGGGGACGAGATGTACAGTCCTTTAGAAAATTGCTGGCCAAGAAGTCCTCCGTGGTCACAATAAAGACCACAAGGCTATCGTTCTCCACACCTCAGACCTCAACCTTTCCGACTGTCGTTTTGTGGAAAGGCAGAAAAAGGGAAGTTCACTGCCTGTGTGAAAATGCAAAATGTGCCTTTCAACCAAGAAAAGAAAGAACACAGTAAGACATACACACACGCTCACACACACACACACACACTTATGATGTTAAGAGGGTTAATGTTAAAAGGAAGACTTCAGGCTGGTTACTTCATAATTCACAGCAAAATAGAAAAGGGAGACGAAATCAGCAGCATCGTTTATAAGCCCTGGAAAATGGAAGTCTCCAAGCTGTCATAAATAAGGATGGAAGCATTTGCCAAGTCAGAAATTTTGCCAAGTTTGAAATCCACTCAATCCTTCTATCTTGGAGCTCAGAATGGAACACCAACCTTTTGGGATTTGTAGTAACTTTTTCTCAGCAAAACTTTTTGCTATTTATAAGGAAGTAAAAGCAAAAAGCAAAAAATACAATATGGAAAGTCTTTCTTTAAAGGAGCATTAACGCCAAGTGAGCGTTAATGGGAAGGGGATAATGGTATAAATGGCATATGTACTGGGATTAACTTCCCATTTATTCAAACAAGGCTTAACATATGCAATATTCCTATTCCACAAGTGTATGTGTGTATATGTATATGTGTGTGTATATGTGTGTGTGTGTGAATTGAGTCTTTCCTTGCTGGTGCCTCTCTCTTGCTCTCTCTCTCTCTCTCTCTCATTCAGACACACACACCATCCCACTTCAATGAACCTATTCCACCCAACCAATTGTAAATTTAAAATTTAAATTTTTAAAAATTTAAATTTTATTGTGAAAATTAAAGAAAGGATAAAGCATATTTGTGTGTGTTTGTGTTGGGTGGAAAGGGAACCAGAGGAAAAGTAGAGGGGAAAAATAAAAAAAGGAAAAGAAAATAAAAGAGAAAATAGGTACCAAGGTACCAAGGCCTGGGATAGCTTTCACCAGTTTACACTGGGTCAAAAAGAATTAGAGCCACCAAGGTGAAGACCAGAGGTCTGATGACTATCTCGGAGCAGGCAGCCGAGGCTCCCTCAAGAGACAAAAAAAGCACTGTCCTTAGAGAGTCAGGGCCAAAAGTATGGATTTCCTAGGCAGAGAGATCTTATTTGTGTGACCTTGCACAAGTTACTTAACTTTCCAAGCCTTTTTTTCCTCACGTGTAAAGTATGCATGATAACAGTGTCAACATTACAGACACTGTAACTGTATAACCATAGCCCAGGAGGTCAAAGATGGTGTCTGTTTTGATAACTGTGGTAATCCCCGCAATGCCTGGCTCATGTCTGACCTATAATTGACAATTAATACTTATTGAATTTTGAATAGACTTGATCTAAGATAAAACAAGATAATGTATTGAAGAATTTAGTATACTTGTGTCTCAGTTGGAGTCGTGTCAAGGAAAAAGAATTCACGGGATGATGTAGAGACATACGGGCAGGTTAAAGGGACACACAAGAGGCGGTGAGGCATGGAGATTGACCATAGTGGGAAGCTTTTCCCACCTCTAGGGTTGAAGGGACAGAGGAGCTCATCGGTATTCAACTCAACAGTATTTAGAGGAGGAGGGCCATGGAGAGGTAGCTGGCCTCCCCCAAATCCAGGTGCCTGGGTAAATGCAGAGAGAAAACTTTGTCCAGGGAATAATCTCTGAAAAGCCTGAATGAAGCACCCTAATAGACTGTCTTAGTTCATGTTAAAAACCTAGAACTCCCCCAAAAGGCCAAACAGTGCTGGCGCCTCTGTACTTCCCACCCGGCTCAAGGGTCTTTAGTGAAATTGCATGAACTTATCTGAAGCTGAATGCCAATTCTTAAAGCAATCTAATCTACAGTTTCATTTAGCGATTCAGCAAGACTAATCACTGTATGATGAGAATTAGTAGAAAGTGATGCAAGGGTGGCAAATCAACACAAAAGAGGCTTTGCCTTTCCTCCTTGAGAACACAATAAAATTTTTAAAAGAAGAGAGAGAGAGAGAACTGTCTGTTCATTAGTTTATGGCTGAGCAGAAATTTTAATTCAGTAAACACAGGCGCCGGGGTCTTGTGGTATGTGAGATGTGACTTGACCAAATGACTGGAAAATTAGCATGTGCCCTTGGCAGTCTCTCTCAGTCACTGGCTGCAGACGAGACATTAGGGGACAGAAGTGACGACGTGACCGCACTGCTCAGATGCTGCTCTGTCTCGTTGTGTTTCCTAGGCAAGGAGCCGCTCAGGCATCTCCCAACACCTTGTTCCAAAGTGCAGATCCTCTCCAAGGAGGTGGCAGGATGTGTCCTCAAGCGAAGCTTCCCACCACGTCCCAGACCCGCACCCTCCCCAATGTGGTTTCCCTGCCATCACATACCCTCACTGGAGAGCAGTGATTGCTCCATTTGAACGAGAAGTACTCCAGCTCAAGAGAGAAGAGAAAATTCGCTTTACAACCATGAAAACCAACAAATCCTTCTTCAGGTACAGTGGACAAAGCAAACATGCTCTGGGTTTTCATTAGCTAATTAGCAACAAATACATACTGGATGCAACTTCTCTGTTTCATAAGGTAAAATTTAGAAAGCACGTGCCAAGTTCACTATGGTGCCACTTACTGGCAAGTCAAGATTGGCAAGGGGTTTGTGAGAGGCACGAATTACTGGGGGTAATGGGGAGGTGTTTACTGGGATAGAAGAGCCTCTCCAGTGACTTCAATTAGCCTTACAATCCTGCATCTTTTTTTTTAATATAAATTTATTTATTAATTAATTTATTTTTGGCTGCGTTGGGTCTTCGTTGCTGCGCGCAGGCTTTCTCTAGTTGCGGCGAGCGGGGGCTACTCTTTGTGGCAGTGCGCGGGCTTCTCATTGCGGTGGCTTCTCTTGTTGTGGAGCACGGGCTCTAGGCATGCGGGCTTTAGTAGTTGTGGCAGGCGGTCTCAGTAGTTGTGGTGCACGGGCTTAGTTGCTCCACGGCCTGTGGGATCTTTCCAGACCAGGGCTCAAACCCATGTCCCCTGCATTGGCAGGCAGATTCTTAACCAACTGCACCACCAGAGAAGCGCCAATCCTGCATCTTGACAACAATAATCTCTGCTCAACTGCTAGTGCTGGTAGGAGTGACCACTGGGCATTTGCATGGTCCTGAGGGTGCCCTAGCCACCTCGCTGGCCTCACCCCAGTCCTGGCCCTAGTCAAAGGTCCAGCCCATACCCACTAGCTGTTTCAAGCACCGGCTCTCAGAGCCAGCCTACCTGAATTCAAATCCTGGTGTTACCGCTTGTTAGCTAGGTAACCTGGGGCAAGCCCCTCAGTCATTCTGTTCCTCAGTTTCCTAACCTTTCAAATAGGAGCGATATTAGCTTCGGCCTCATAGGGTTGTTGAGAGAACAGTAAAGCACTTAAAACAGGGCTTGGCACACAGTTAGAAATCAACACCTATTAACTATGGCTACCTTTTAGATCCTATGGTAAATATTGCTTTAAAATGTGTTAGAAAAGGTGGTAACAACAGTAAAAGTACCTTAAATTAAGTGCTGGTAAAAACTTCAGTGCCACTTACTTAAAATGATTTAACAAGAAAAAAGCCCAAATTACCAAATGTTTCCTAAATAAATGAAATTTTATTATTTCAAACGTGACCAATCATGTGTTGCCTGCTAGAGCTATCACGAAAAACTACCTCAGAAAGCAGAAAAGTTATTTGTACCACACTGCCTGTAAATACTTGTTTCTAAGGGAACTTGAAGCAAGTCTTTCCTTTCAAACAATCTTTCAGCCAATTCGTTTGTTATTTTTATTCTTAGGCAAAGATTTTCAAGTGGATAATTCAAAAGTCAGTTAATGGAGACCCCCATCCAAATGATTAAAAATTCTGAATTAATGAACAAAAGAGGAAGACCAGATTTGGGATACGACCTTCAGTGCTTTTCTTCCAGAATCCTCAAACTACAAAGCATCATTCGAACTCACTGAATAATCATAATATAGGCCCGAACAGACCATGTCCTCTTATGTTATCAAAATCAAATCTGAGTATGATCAATGTGCAAGAATCACCTGGAGGGAATCTAGGAACAGAATTAGGATAACTCCTGAGAAAGTTCCAAAGTGGTCTTCACTGCTTGGATCACATCCAGAATGACCCAGAGAGGGAAGTTCCCCTTCATTTAGATTCCGTTATTTTTACCCATGCAATCGCCGTATGACCAATACATGCAAATGAGTCTGTGATTCCAGGGCATTTACGGAGGCACACCCAAGTGCAGTGCAAACCCACGTCCTTCCAAGTATTTTTATTAGTGATACCGAGTGCCCCCCCCCACACCGCGTGCACCGTCTCATTCAACTCTCATAGGAGACCAGTGCAGAGGCACTACTACTATCAGCATCATCTGAGAAATGGAGTCATGAAATAGCTTTCCCAAGGTCATTCAGTTTGTGAGCAAAGCTGGGATTCAAACCTGCATAGTCTGTGTCCAATGCCTACCACCTCAAATTACCATACAACTTTCCAATGTCCAACAAAACCTGTTCTCAGCTCAGCAAATTTAAAAGGGCCTTTAGAGAAAGCACAAGTCACCAGCACTAAACCAGGCTCTTTGAAGAGAGTCAGCATACTTGGCTCACTAAAACATCAGGTCACGTTTTTCTAATCCCTAAGTCTTCGCTTTGGAGCAAAAACGTTTGCAAGGTTACGGGAAGGTGAAAGCAGTCTCAAATGAATCCGAGCTAGGAACTTTGCTTTTAGCTCCTATCTGAAAAGGGGAAAATGAGGAAGAGACAGTGTGGCCAGGCAGGAAATGGAGACCAAAGGGGTGCGAAGTACAGGCACCAGGTTAACAGTCAAGGTTCAGGATGGTACCTTATCTTCATGCCCACTTGTCTTCCTCTCTCACCCCCTCCCATGAAGCACAGGTCATCATGTTCATTTGACCACAAAGTTATTTAGAATGGAGGGGCAGAGCACCAAGTATACCTCCTTCAGGAACCCAAGTCATTCCAAGTTTTGAAAATACCAAAGAATTTCTCACTGGATATAAGTTTTATTTTTTTAATTCCCTTAAACTTTTCTGTTGTTTTTTAGGATTGCCTTTTAGCCAATGAAAATAGATCTGATGCAGGAATCAGTAAACCATAAATGTATAACTCACATTGATGAAAATCTTAAAAGCCGTATTTTTAGAAGAGACTTATTCCAGAATCTACAGTGGGTTTGGGACTCCCCCCAAACTCCCAGTGACATTTCTCACACTTTCTTCTAACACCTTTAGTCTTGGAGACCACTAACGACACACGGGGTGATGGTATGTATTTGAAGAAGGGGGGAAACATACAAGTCCCTACAGAGAATGCAAGACACATGGAGATAAATTATAAAATTTTATTGGTTTGTTAAAAAAAAAAGAATGAATTCAGCAAGTACATTTATGGTCTATCCACATTGTTAAAACAGCACTTAAAAATAAAATAAAAATGATTATCCATTATTTACAGGAAACATGAAAAAAATGACTTTAAGACCTGGAACATTATGGGGAGAAAAACAGGACATGAGAATGATTCACAAGCTGCCTATATGGATTACAGCAAATGTATCTGAACACGAAATGAGGATTTGTCTTTCTCTGGAGTCTCTTGCTATTTTTTTCCTTTTTGTCTTTTCAGCTTCATTGAGGTATAATCAACAAAGAAAATTGTAAGATATTGAAAGTGTACAGTGTGATGATTTGACATATGTATACGTTGTGAATAGAATCTCTTGCTCTTTTATATTTGTTTATGGAAGCTCCATTCATAACTAGACTGTCTTAAAATAAAGGTGGTGAAAATCTCTGTTCTTTTCTTTGCCTTTCACACACTTATTTTTCTGTGAAAACTAAGACTCCTGACATAGCCAATGTCAACCCATCTTGGGTGCTCACTAATGACCAGCCCAAGGCTCCAAGCCACATTAGCCTGAATTAAACTCAGGGTGATTTCTCTGTAAAAATCAGATGGCTGGGAGGTCCCTTTGTTCCTGAAGACCAAAACAAGGAAATGGGCTAACTTGAGATGAAAACTGCCTTCTGTAACAACCGTTTTCATGTCACTTTCTGGATTGGGAACTCTGTTAACTTAATTCAGCCTGGCAGCACCCTGCAGAAAATTACATCCTTGCCCTGTCCAGCAGGGTCCTTAACCTTCCCAGGTGCACTTGAATAAACCTGACATGGTTTGCAGGTGCTGTAGGTGTGTGAACACAACAAAATGCACTTAATAGAATGTCTACTTCTGTCCTAGTTTCCTGGGAGTCCAGTCTGCTGAGTGGCAGAACCCCGAGGGGTCCGCCGACCTTGACCACACAGGAATGGCACAGCCCACGTGGCTGCATGCAGCAACCCTGTGAAGACCCTGGATTTTATGGAATCTGTCTGTTACCTATAGAGTCTGGACAAAAGAAGATGAAATGAGCTTCTATTGTCGTGGGAGGAAATTAGATGAAAACAAAGGAAGGAGTTCTAGACAGAAAACAATAGAGCAGGTGAAAGTGGAAATCATCCACTCTCGGGTGGAGGGAGAGAAGAGTTAATATCGGTCCCAGTTACTGCTTTGATTCCATTTTGCAATGGAAAAAAAAAAAAATGGTGTGTGCAAAGCAACCAATAAAGCAAATAAAAATAAACTCTCAGTTTGTCATGGAGTCAATTTAGAGTGTTAGAGAGAGAGAAAAGAGCCAAGGTTTTTAAGACAATCAAGAAAATAAAAGAGGAGAGGAAAAGCAGGAGCGCCTCCATCATGCTGGCCCTCACTCCTGGCAGTGACCTGAATTCCTGCCTGTACTCCTTGAGCTGTTTACTCCTCCAACTGCTGAATCCTGATGGCCTTTGCTCTGTCTGAGGGGGAGCTGCAAGCCTCAACCACTCTGGGTGTGATTCAGGATTACCTGAAGGACTTGGAGCTAAAAGCAAAGCTCTGGGTTCTGCATTGTGGGCTTGGAGCTGGGATTGTTCACGTCTCATCTCTGCTCCCTACTCTTGGAAAGAAGACTCCGTGGGTCAAAAAGAAACCAATCCCTGCTGCAGACCAGGAGGGAAAATCCTTGAATCCGACTGTCTCTAAAGTTTGTGGGGATTCACTTCGCCTGTTGAGAGATGGACCTCCTTTGGCCTCAGACTGATGTATCACATGATGACAGTGGGAGTTTCTTCATCTTTCTCAGCTGCCTCGGAGGGTCTCAGTGGGACCCAATTCAAGATACAGGACCCGAACCACGCCTCTTGAAGATGACACACCTGTTTTTCTTTTACCAATGGCCCTATCGGTATGTTAAGGACACCCATGAAATGGGGCCATGTGCTTTCCCATCTGAACCTGGCTGCACCTGAGAGGGCCAAGCAACATGAACACTGGTGAAAAGAAAGTCGTGTCAGACAAAACAGGAAGTAGGACTCACTAGGTGCCTCTGGCCACGTGGAACTGGGGCCCACTGGGGGATTGGGGGAAAGCATTGCTACAAGAGAGTTCCAGGCAGGGTGAGAGAGCCAAGGTCGCAGCTAGCGAAGCTATAAGACAGCCCCAAATTAAGTGACATGTTGCAGATCCCTGGGTTGCTAAACTCAAGGGTACTAAAGCGCTCAATGGTGGTGCCAGGAAGTGCTTTAGCAAAGACAAGACAGCGGGATACAGTAAGAGAACAATGATCTTGCTTTAAGACCAAAGTAACAAACTGGCAGCCCGCAGACATGTTTTGTTGGCCTACATAATATTTTAAAAATAACTGAGCCAACTTTTTAAAAATAGGGACATTTCAGATAAAATGTCCAGGTTTCAAGTTTCTCTTAAAGAATCAGAAGGTTTGGAAATTTGGGCCTATCCCTGGGAGGCACGAGTTGGCTGGGTCTAGGTGACAGCTGCCCCACTGGAGCGGGGGGTGTTCACTTATCCGGCCCATGTTGTTCAGTTAGGGTACCTGCCTGGCACTGAAATGCCACAGCCTTGTTGGAGGGTGACAGACTTGATTTCAGCAAAACTGCCGCCTTTCCTTCTCTAATGCTGAACAAATGCACGAGACGTGCCTTTAGGAAGCTCGAAAAAGATTCCTTATAGGGGACATCAAAAGCAAAGGATGACAGAGGTGGTCTGGAGTATAGAAATGAGAAGCTGGGTTACTGATTGAGGTCTTCAGGGATTAAAAAAAAAATGAAAAGAACACAAGACCATACGAAACCATTTTCTAATAGCCTGATGGCTTCATCGTTCCCTAGGAGATATCAACGGCTCTTTGATAGATTCAATTGCCTTATCTGTCCACTTTTCTCCATTTTAAAACAAAAATCTAGCTTGCAATTCTTTTAGCTGTTGAGGGCAAATATTCTTTTTTTTTTTAGGGTCTGGGATACTTCTAAAATAGTCCTTAAACAGTTCATAGCTCCATGGAATAACATAAAAGCTTTAAAAGAAATTGTACCAAATGGCCGATATTTAAGAACCCTTGTCGTCCTGACAGCCTCTGCTTGGCTCTCAGTTTGAATTTCATTTTTCTTTCAGGGGGCAGGATTTCTACAATTAGCTGGCCTTTTTGTAAATCAACACTTTTGGGAAAGATCAAAATCTAAGTAGTGACAGGAACAGTCATTCAACAGTGAGCAAGAAAATGGGAATTCAGAGAATATTCAGACCTCCCCATACGCAGGGTCACCTGCCCTCACACTCAAATATCTTTTTGGAAAGACAGCTTCTGAGAACAGCAGCCTGTTTATGCTTTGGAGAAACCGCCCTTCTTTCAGGAGTGGGTATAGAATAGCCAAGTCAAATGCTGTAATCCATAGGACTCCGTGAAATGTCTGCATCAAGCAATAACATACTTAGCGGCTAATGTAAAAGATACAGTATAAAATATTCATCACGCATAACCTTTTTATATCAAGCGGTGCCTAAATGGATCCTGGTTTATTGAGATTAATGCCTTGGTTACACAGGATTCAAAACAATGTTTCCAAACATGTTGGACTAGTTAAAAAACTATAAAACCTTAAAGCTGAACTGCAAAACTTGAGTAACCATCTCCCCTCCAAAAAAGGCTTTTTAAAAACGTCAGTAAGTTTCCAGTTCAGCTGTGGCATCTATATGCAGACGTTAACAGTCAGAGCCAATTGTGTTTTCAAACAAAATGCTCCAGGCCTGGCTCTGAAGTTCCCCTAACAAGAAAGGTGTGAAGCGGGCCAGGGGCAGCCAAACCTCACTTCAGGACAGGGATCCTGCCTGCTACACACTAAGCAAAGCGTACAAAGGCCACCATGAAGGCCAAGTGCGTGAGACAGGTGTCCACATAAGACTAAGTCAGAGATGCAGGATTCTGTAGCTCTAAGGCTGCCCTTGCAGCATTGAAGCTGGACATTATAAAGCACATATTCATTAGCGACCTGCCACCTCTGTGCTGCTGGGGTCAGGAAGAGCCGTCCAGCCCAGGAAAACCCAGCAGAGTGTAGTACGTTGTAGGGGGACTAGGCTTCTTAGAATAGAGTCTCCTGCTCACAGCAGGCCAGCCATTCTGCTCGCAGGCCTTTTCAGAGTAGAAAAGCTGCACTTCTGTCATGGGAACAGCATGAGACGCTGCGGCCTTCTTACTCGGCAAACTTCTAAAAAGCAGGTGGATCACAGAGGTCAAATAAAAGGACATATGCACCATATGCATATATTTCACTCTTTTTTCTGGAACTGACTATGACTAACTGAAATCCACAGACCCTGACCAAATAGCTTTTTCTTTTCTTTTTTTTTTTTTTTTTTGCCTGATGATAAACTTTAAGGAAATCATTACTGTTGACTGCATGGCTCTGGACCTTCATGGCCAGTGAAGAGGAAAGAACCTCTCAGGACATCCCTAAGTCCCCACAGCGATGGTGGATATGCCCTTAACTCTTTTAGTCACTGCATTCTAGGTGGAAAAGTTAAACTTTTTTAATTCAGTACTGATTAAACAACAGCAGAAAACAATGCTAAAATTCGTGTTAAATGGAGATTAGACTGTTTAGTGTGTACTTACACCTGTCCCTAAATTTAGATTTTTTTAAACTTTGCAGTTCACCTTTAATAACAGAAACATTGAAAATCAATACATTTCCAGTATGGTCAAACAGCACACCTTTCCAAAGAGAAGCACAATCCAATGGCATTTCATTTCCATTTTGTATTTGAACGATTGTGAGAACAAAAGAGAAGCATTAATTTAAGATGTTTTCTTGACTTTCTTAGCTGCCTGTGAGCTGTCTCTGCATTGGTGTCCCCCATTCACAGCTCACAGCACCTGCAGGCTTCGTGCAGTATCTCCTGCAAACACCACCCACATCTACCAGAAAACCCCAGATCAGTGGCACTTCCCGGGAGAAGCCAATGCCAGCCCCAAGAGTCCAGCTTACAAGGCAGCATCAACCAACAAGCACCACAGCCCCCTTCTCTGTCTTTTCCTTTATTTCAGCTACCCATCCAGTGGGATCTTATGAAACAAAACAAAACCTAAAAGAAACACAAAATAAAACATAAGTCATGCTCAAAAGAAAAATCAATGGAAATTAACATGCAAGTACAGTCACTATTAAAAGAACATAATAAATAAAAATCAAAATTAAGACACAACATGGAATATGCTTGAAAACGTAAATACAATATAATTACAAAACAGAAATCAGGAGAAAATGGGAGTCTCATTACCGAGCAACTTAGTTTTAAACTTAAAACCTATTTTACGTGACACATGAAACACAGGAAAGAAATGCAAAGGATTTCTGCACACGGTTCCACCCACAACTGTATCAGATGTTAACATCTTAATTTAAGGGGGAGAAATCTGTGCACAACATAAGATGACTCCTGAATAATTTTTATATATACGGAAAAAAATAAAATTCAACAACAAATATCTACCCAAATTCTCATTTTCTTTTCCCGCCTATAAAACCAAGTTATTTCTAAAATAACTGATTAATTACTCAGCCATATCAGAGAACTGGCTGGCTGTAACCAGTACAATATTGAGCCCACACGAAGATTTAGATTCTTTTTCAGAAATCCTACTATTAAATAATTAACCGCCTATATTTAAGTACCATACCATACCTATGGCACATATATATAATCTATTACATAGCATATGGTATACAAAATGAAGTATATTGTATGTATATACATTACTTACACAATATAAGACATATAGTGTCTAGTACATATAATATATAAAACATATATAATACTTAACATCAATTCATTCTACAAACATTTACTGAGAACTGACCAAAGAGTAGACACTGTAATGCATGATGCAAAAATAAAGAAAATGGATTCCTTGACTTCAAATACTTCATTGGCCACAGACGGAGAAAGATGAGGGAATAACTTACACAATAGATAACAGCTAATCTACTTTCTGTGGGGCTGTCTTCTAAGCTCTTTGCCCAAATCAGCCCTTTTAATGTCACTATAACCCTAGGAGATAGGTTCTATTATTGCACTCTCTTTACTGGTGAGAAAACTGAGGCCCACAGAGTGAAGCAGCTTGCTCAAGGTTAGACAGCTAGTGTGTGATGGAGCTCAGGTTCTGACCCAGGAGCTCTGATGCTATAGCTACCCTGCCATGACCTTATGTGGAGGGACAAACTCTCTGTTTGCTTGCCTATGAAAACCCAGCAGGAACAGGGAAGGGTCTATTACATAGAATTCTGTGGGTAATGTGCATGAATCTTCATCAGATTCCTAAGTGACAAAATAGATGGCATCATAGTAGAAACCCCCAAGACGTTTCCAAGACGTTTTAAAGTTCAGCTTTGGAAGATTCTTCTAAACCCTACCCTCCAGACTCTCGATCTTCCTCAACCTGGTGTCTGGTCTGCCAAGTGCTGGTGTCATCTGCCTCCAGAGCTGTCATTACCATCACTAATCTGTACCGTCATTTACTACAACACTAAAAGAGTCCACGGAGCTTAATTTCCATGGCATTTCTCTCTCCCACCCCTCCAACTCTCAGGAAAATAACTGGGGACAGAGGCCAGACATCGTTTATGGATTTAATCTCCCACAAAGCACTGAGAATTTAGGAAGTACACAGTGGCACTGATTAAGTCTCCTTCATATCTGTCTCCAGTCTCTTTCTAAAAGTTCAGCCTCCAGGCAAACACAAGCAGCACTAGTTTAAGAGTGCATTATGGCACGTAGCTCGAGCACACCAAATGAACTAACCAAACACCTTAGCTACCCTTTCAGGTTTTAAGAGGGTGGCTCTCAAATTCCTTCCCACTGAAACAAGTGGATTAATATGAGGATGCCAAGTTTGCCAATAAAAACAGGAAACACTTGGTGATACAAATAGAAGACATCACCCCCAAACGAAATGATTTGTTGATTCAATATACCAGTTTCTCTGCACATGCAATTTTGAAGGGTTTATTTGATGAAAATAACAGAACAGATTAAACTGCTAATGCAAATCTTATTTCCACTGGGGTTATGGTACAAGAACTTGAAAAGTGTACTGATGTCAGAGTGTTTAATCGGAGCCAGGCCGCTCTTCCTTTGCTTCTATTTGCCACTTTCTTCTGCCATGAACTTCCCCAACCTCCACTACAGGCTCTTTAATTATTCCAATTGGGAGACACAATTTGCTTGGCTAGATGCAAGCTCTTTCGGACTGCCATTCACTCAGGCTGCAACAGCATTTTCCCCATCTAAGTTGATGTCGTGTCCCTCTTTAACCTTCTTCTGCTTTGCCTTTGCACCCTTCTCAGAGACACACATGTCAGCTCCACACACCCATGCAAGAAAAGCAAGTGAAGCCACTCTAAAAAACACACTCGATTTTCTTGAGGAAAAGCCAACTTGTTACAATGATAAGCAATATGCAGTGTCTATATTCAAAGCATCACTTATACCACCCCTCACCTCAAGGAAGGCACGTCAGCCTCCTCTCCATACCCTTGATTTTCACATACTGAGATGCCACCATCTCGTGAAAAATTAGTTTGATTTAAAGACTTGACTATTTATAAGGAAATGCATCCAATGCTTCATGTTTCCAAGGGGTTGACAGTAAAATTCAATTAGGGCCCCAATTTACCTACCGGGATCTTATGACTTATGCCCTCTCATGTTATAAGAAACTCACAAAAGGGGACACAAAATGATATAAAACAATAGATAATTATTTTCTCCAGTGATGGGGGAAAGTTTTTAGACCACAACAAATGGCTGAACATCTTGTGGGTTTAGCAGCCAAATGAGCTGTCTAGCTTCTGAGCCTGAAATATAGATATTTTGACAATGTGACATTATGAAGCATTTGCAGAATTCCGATGGTGTATGGTAGTTATCCTGACAACAGCTCCTTTATCAAAAACAACTCTAGAGAAACTCTGCCACCACTGCTTACACTTAGTTGAGCTAAATAAGAACAAGGATAAAGCAGGTGCTGAATGAGAAATGTGATGTAAAGTTGAAAGCGGAGAAGAAAAACCCGGATGTGTCTCTGCTATTTGCTGATTCCGGATCTGCTCATTGACCTCTCCAAAGGGAAGGACTGGGGGGCTGAAGGTCAGTGAAGCACTGTGCTTTCTTTGCCATTGGCTTCCGACTCATTTAGATTTCTTTACATTCAAACGTGCACACATTTTCCTCCTATTACTCAGAAGCAATCAGCCATAAAATGGCAAGGATCTGCAGTACATTTAAATTAACAGCAATTTATCTGGAGCAAAAAGGAAAACTGCTGAGTTGAAAGGATGTGAAGGGAGCGGAAGAAAGATGCAGCTGCAATCTAAAAAAGCAAATCTTATCACATTTGTCTTTGGAGAAGTAGAAAACGGCCAGCTTGGTGTCTGCAGGGCATGGTGCCACTTTGGAGACAGGATGGTGGCTAGGGTGCCAGGATAGCAGCTCACCTTCATTGGAAAGCAAAGCAAAGCAAATGTCCCCAGAGCCTTCTGGAAAATGTTTACCAGGTAAAAATCAGAGAATATACTCCTGTGTTCTCATAGTATTAGGTATCTAGGAAATGGCGGGGGCAAAATGTTTCCTTCACAATGTTAGACTTGAGCCAGGTGCAATTCCGTTTTATTTCAGCACTTGGGCTTAAACCCCGATTGTCCTAACTTGACATCTGTGGAACATTTAATATCTGTTGGTTGTTGCATCAACTAGCCCTTGCTGTCGTGCTTTTTCAATTTTATTTTATAGGTGACTCAGCCCGAATGGCTGTTGTGATATGTCCAAGGTCACCCAGGAACAGAGTGAGAGCTGAAATCTAAGCCTCTGGATGGTCAGTCCATCTTTTAAAATAGTATCACCTGCACCTGTAGCAGAAATTTCCCAATAGGTAAGTTTAGGTCCTGGTACTTTCTTCTCTGCACTCATTCCAAAAGTTGCTTGACCATTCTTCAAACACCCCTTTTGCTTCCTAAGGATGTTCCTTTTGTCTACACACCATCACATCTCCTAAGATCTCCTTCCACCAAGCAAGCCTTCACCATTCTTGAGGATCCAGTGTAAAAGCTGTCTCCTACGAGAATTTAGTCCACCCCCTCTTAACTTCTCTGACATTCTCTTCCATTCATTCACATGTTCTTCTTTTGTACTTTTGCTAAACTCGTATTTCTTTTCTGTTTACTTTCCTGCATCCCAGACTTTAAGCACAGGAGGGCAGAGAGAGCACGTCTCCACATCTTCTATGCCCTACGCTGCCTTGCATGCTACCAAGGACAGAATGCATTTTAAGTTTTAGCATAGTAATATCTAAACTCTGAGTTCTATTGGAGAAATTTGATGGACTTGATAACAAAACCAAAATGGAAGAGAGGAGAGGAGACAGTACAATGTAGGGTCTACTGCTTCTCATTGGTAACTGGGTTAATCAAATCACTTCAAAGCTTCCTGTACAAAATCACACATTGGGTCAGAAATGTACTGAAGCTTGCAGAGTTAGACACAAGAACACCCACTGAGTGCCTCCTGAAGCATTTTAAGCTCCCGGGGAAAAAGGGCTAGACTTAGTTCATTCTAATTCTCATGATGATCAAAATTATGGGGTGTGGGAATGGGAAAAAGGAAGCTGCTGTCCATTTGTTAGCTGGAGACAAAAACTAAAGTAAATTGCTGAGGATGGTCAGCATAGCTTTTAAAGCTCTGGTTTGACTTTGCAAAATGAAGTTTAGTTATGAGCTGAAAATTAAAGCAGGACACACAAAGTTCTTGGCAAAGCTCGAATATGTAAGGAAAGCAAAAGCCACTGCACAATTAAAATTCAATGATTCTAAGGAGGATGTGATCTGATCAGCAGGGCCTTATGAAAAGTGGCCTGATGAAAAGTGTCCAAGGCCACAAGCACTACCATGTCAGGGATTTCACATAGGATGGGGAGCTCATCCAAAGACCCAGGCCATTGCCGTTATCTGGAGTCACCTAAATGTGCTGTAGGAAAAAAAAAAGATAGAGCTTGTGGTTTCAGGGGCATTAAAATACTCAGAAGGCTTTCACTACAACCACAGTGAGAAACCCAAATCAATCTATTGTTCTCCTGTGGGGTGTGTCTTGCTTTCTGGCTTATGACAATAAACATATATTGCAAAATCTATAGGGTAGCTCTTTGTAAGGTGAAATGATATCTTCTTAAAGACGCTGTTTCATGATTCTCAGACCAGACACTTACCAATGACTCAAACATTCAGTGCCTAAGCATGGCATTATCAATTTCATTATAGAAGACCATGTACTTGCTGCTGTCACAAATATAAATTTGTGTCTAGATTTGTTTTTGCCAAAATACTCCAGACAGTGATTCTTCTTAGTACCTGAAGCCAGAGTACTACAATCTAGTGTCCAAATAGGAAACAAATGACATAAAACCTATTGCTCAATTAACCTATAACTACAGAAACCAGCAAGAACCTCAAACATACACAAAGGAAGTTGCTCAGCTCTGCTCAGTTGTGGTTGAAACCATTGCTCACAGACCAAAATGGGTCTGGAAATAAATTTCTAGAAAAGTAAATAATGCATAAAAGAAGCAAGAGAAAAGAAGTGGACATGGATCAGCCAGAGCCTGTCTGATGGTGGTGATGGTGGTGGTGATGATGGTAGTGATGATGATAATGAAGGTGGTGATGATGGTGGTGGTGATGGTGGTGATGGTGGTGGTGATAATGATGGTGGTAATGATGATGCAGGAGGTGGTGGTGATGGTGGTGGTGGTGATGAAGATGGTGATGATAATGAAGATGAAAGTAGGAGATGGAAGAAGGAAGAGCAGGAGGAGGAAGAGGACTTAAAGGTAAAGCATTGCTATTGATACACTTGGGAGCATGTAAAGAGGGTAACCCCAGTTATTGGAAAGTGAACATGGAGATAATAAGGTCTCAGAGCAGTACCACAAATCCATGTCCAAGTTTAAGCTGATCCTTCAAAGAAGAGAGTAGGTAAAAATAAAATTTGTCCTGGAGCACCGCTTTTTCATTAGGCACTCCAAGCCACACTTCGGAAACAGAGTTTGAAGATTATTAATACTTAGGATGCTTGCTAAGAAAGCAACCATTGGGGGGTCTTTGGAGTGCCCAGTATCCCTGCTTATTATTGCAAAGCTGGAAAGTCAGACCCACTAACGGTTCCAGTGAAGCAGAGAGGAAGGTCTAACAAATTACCTTCACCTGAATAGAGGTATCTCATAAATCTCATCTCCATTTAAATTAGCAAAGTGCACAAGATAATGAAACCTCAGCTAAGCACCAAGTATTCCAGAAGGCAAAACAAAGAGAAGTGGAGTTGATAATCCCCATGAACTGACAACAATAAACATGAATTATCCAAATTTGCCTGAGAATGGGCTCAAAAACAAAGGCCTTTGTGCTGTCTGGCAATGGACATCTTGGGAGGTGGGCTGCCATCTGATGATCTGGTGCAGACAAGGTGAAACTGCCAGAGGCCACGTCCTGAGGACTTACCTGTGGCTCTTCAAGGAGTCTAGTTGGTGCGGTCGCTCCCCAACACTGCAACGGTTCCCTCTCTCATGTGTTGCTGCTGCATCACTCCCTCCTCACTGCCCAGCCCCACAGGCAATGACATTACCGCCAGCTGCCCTGGTTCCTGCCCCCAGACCACAGCTCTGCCTCCATGGCTGCTGCAGGCACACGCAGCAAGCTGCCTGGCTTCAAAGATTCTTCTCTGGCCTCCGCCTTTTATCCAGAGAAGTGGATGTGCCCAAATTCAGAAACAGGAGATGATCACGGGGCGGGAAGGAGGTCCTCCACCCAAACGTGCCCTTTTCCTCTGGTACTTTTTCTCCAGGACACCATTAGCAGAAGAACTTCCATCATCTCAGATGTTATCTCACTAGAATGAGAAATAAAACGCGCCTCTGCTCCACAGCATCTGAGATGTGATGGGGAATTTTGTGTCTGGAAGGTGGTTCACCTGCCCTTGGTGAGCCTATGTGGGACATTACCTGACACTTCTCTTTTAGGTAAAAGTTAAAAGTCCCAGATCAGACCCTTCAGAAGTGAATCCAACTCAACTTCCAGTGGTCATCTCTTACCCTAGCAAGGGTTATAAGGTAATAGCCCAGAGCTGCTCATCAGTCTAAAAGAGTACCAGCCCATTCCCGCCACCAAGAACAGGATCTATGCTCCAAAAGTGTTTCTCCATCAGGTAGAACCCACAGGATTCTGGTGCCACAGCCAATGGTCTGCACGCTCCTTATGAGTAGTAGGTGACCCATTTCAAAAAGCCTCAGTAAAATGAAGGTCATACTCTATTCTCAATAGGAAACTTGAAAAGTGCAAAGTCAATCCCAGAGTCACAGCCTTATATGCATTCAGACTTAGGCAGCCAGCAGAACCCCCAACATGACTTAAATTAACCCCGAAGTTCTGGAAGTCTCCACTGTTGTGACATTTTTATTTGCTCAAAGAGTTCATTTTGGAAAAGGTCCATTCCACCTCACTGCCCTGACTAACCCTGCAGCAATGCCTTAGGGCAGCTGGACATATGCCAACCTCAGAGTTGGCATGGCAACACCCCTATCTGAGAGATGGAAAGATCCTCTCGACGCCCTGATTCTTTCATGTGGTAACACAGAAAGTCCCTTCATGTTTCTTTGGTTCAGGTACAACTCATACATGGAGAAAACTCTGAATTTTCAAGAGAGTGCATTTTTACACACACCAGATTTCACAGTTTATTTTCCTTTTTAAATAAAGTATGCATCGCATACATGGCATACCAAATATAATAGCTTGGTTAAGAATTATAGCAACCATGCCAAGAAGCAACTAGAACCAAGACACTGGAAAAACAATGTATTCTAGTTTTTTTTCTTTTAATGAAAATTTAGTATAGCCAAACATCTGACATTATTTTAAGGAATGTTTTCCATACCTTACAGGAAGTTCTTTGCTGAGTCAAGTGATTAAAAGGGAAAGGCTATTTACCTTGTAACTCTACACACATTCTTAGTTCAAAACAGAAATCACCATCTACGTAAGCACAAGAGGCATTCAAAGAAAGACAGGTGAGGGACAAACGCATTGCCTTATGTGAAAGCTGTAACAATTTTAAAATGTCACATAGATGAAAGGACAGAGTATAATTACACGGGCATAGCAGGAATGATTGGAGTATAAGTTTTTTCTTTCATTCTTCATCATTATGGCCATTTACCATCCATCATTTAACTATTCAAGACCCTAGAACTTTACTCACAGCTACCACTGGAATTAGAATTTTAATAAGTACAGTGGCCCTACATGTTTATCTTCTCTGTTAATTGCATGAGGGCTGAAAGAAAACCACCTGGATGGCTGCTTAGGTAGCAAGAAGCAGCCTGAAGCCAGCAGAACTGTGTTTGAATCCTGCCCCTGTCCCTCCTGAGCTGTGTAACCCTGGCCAAGTTGAGGGGCTTCTCTGAGCCTCAGTTGCCCATTCTAGAACAGAGGTGAAATAAATCTAATATATTGTGATGACTAGAGTTGACATGAGTACCTAATACTCTCCATGCCATTTACAGTTTCCTCAGCTCAAGACAGTTACTAGAATTATGACATTTAGACAAAGTGCCAAGCCTTAGAAATTCCAAACTGTCCCACTGATTAACAAAACACAATTGGAATAATCTCTCTCCTGACCTTGGTCCACCTTCATTGAGCCCATTTAGGACTTTGTAGTAAATGCTCACTATGACTTTGAACCAATTAATGACTATATCCTTAAAGCTCTCAAGATTGGAAGATACCTTCACAAATGTTTGCCTGGTTCCAGGCTGTGTAACCAAGTGTCTTTCACTTTCATCTCCCAATTTTCCGTCTTCCTGATTTGTTCTTCTGGGCTGTCAAAATGACTTTTGGGGGATATATATTCTCTCTCTCTTTTTCTCTCTCCCTCTCTCATGTCTTACTGTCTCTGCATCTCTGGGTCCTTCTCTCATTTTCTCCTGTGGGCTGGGAAGAACTGCTGCATATGTTGACATCACTGTATTTGTTTCTCGAGTGGAACTTATGTTCTAAATTTCAATATGATATGGTTTCCTCTTTAAAAATCTAATATAGATTCTACTTTATTGGAAGTTATCTTGCCATTGTGCTGCTGTGGTTGTTTTGTTTTGTTTTGTTTTACTCTGCTAAAACACTGGGGGCAAAGAACATTAAAGCTAAGTACCAATCAGAAATGAAGATACACCATTTCTGAAAATATTACTAAATAATGTAAGCAAGAGAAATATGGCAATTTATAAAAATCTGGTTTCCTTACACCTTTTCAAGTATATATGAGTCACATTTAACACACTTCTTTTGGGAAGGGGGCTATCATTTGCTTATTGTGAAATGAAAAGGAAGGTTAGTACTTCCATTTTACAGGTGAAAACATAAAGGCAGAAGGGGGCTAAGTGATCATGTTTCATTTGATTTAAGTATATGATTTTTAATGCATTACAGTTGATTTACAATATTGTGTTAGTTTCAGGTGTACAGCAAAGTGATTCAGTTATACATATGTGTGTGTGTGTATACATATATATATTCTTTTTAAATTCTTTTCCATTATAGGTTATTATAAGGTATTAAATATGGTTCCCTGTGCTATACAGTAAATCCTTATTGTATGTATATGTTTCATTCAGTAGTCACACAGTAATAAGCCATCTTCCATTGTGATAACAGGATACCAAAATGTCTTTTTAAATTATCTTGTGTAATTCAGCCTAGCACTTTAGGACAAAAAATTCTCCAGCTTCCTTTCCAAAGTAAGGACCTCTGTCATCCACCAAGAAATAAATGCCTCAAGAAACAAGGGGACTTTAAAGTAGACGAACCCTTGCTCCACCCACCACTGGGGTGTTGCTGAGATGCTCTTGTGCTACTCACTAGAATAATCATGCCTCAGTGGTTTCCAGATTTCCAGTCACAGGCATGAGCCGGACACTCTAACCCTGCATCCAGTCAATTCAGCAGCCACTGCCAACGACTGCTTTCAACTGCATTTTCAATCCCAGGTCCAAATAAATTCTTTGTTATGAGCTATAAAGTAAAAACTCCCAGAAGGGAACTTTGCCCAAAACTTCCATCTTCACACTCCTGCAAAAGTGTGGTCCTCTCAGTTAGAAGCCCTGGGATTGCTGGAGGAGGGTTGTGCTGAACCACATAGCTACCAGAGCCACGGGCTGGCCAAGGGTCCTCTCCCACCACTCTCAGGAGGTAAGATGCTTTTCGATGCCAAAATGGTGGCCACTGATTGGTGATATCACTGAGTCTGAAGATTGGCCAGTGCCAGGGATTCAGAGATTTCACACCCATGGTGGAAGACATCTGAGAACCATTCCATGGCTTCAGTTCAATTCCAGAACCACAAAAAAAATTTGCAAAAGGATTTTGCCTTCATCCACAGTTCTAGGAGTCTACAGTTCCACAACTGAGGAATACACATAGATAACAAATATGAAACCTCACCTTGATAGATTTTCAGCTTACCCTTGTCCTAGACACCAGCACCAGCTGCTCCAAGGCCAGGGGAGAGCCTCCAGACACACGTCCTCTAGATCCAGGGTTGTCTCTGAGACGTTGCTCGTTTCCTCCCAGCTAACATCTTCCAGCAGTAGCTAAATGAACCAAACCCTAACTAAATTTAACTGGCTAATTGCACCTAAATTACAGTCACAAAGCCCCTTCAGAAGATTCAGTCAATTTCTTGAGGGAGAAGTAAATGTTTTACTATATAATTATAAACTTAATTAACATAAAATAAATTAATTAGGGACTTGGGCTCGTAATGAACAGCACAGTTTAGCTGTTTATTTTTTTATTTTTTTGTTTTGTTTTTTTTTGGTTTTTTTTAAACATCTTTATTGGAGTATAATTGCTTTACAATGTTGTGTTAGTTTCCGCTGTATAACAAAGTGAATTAGCTATACGAATACATATATTCCCATATTCCCTCCCTCCTGCATCTCCCTCCCACCCTCCCTATCCCACCCCTCTAGGTGGTCAGAAAGCACTGAGGTTTAGCTGCTTATTGCTGTATTTTCCAGGGGAAGCTAAACCTGCAGAAGAGGGCTAACTTGTGCTTTAACTAATTCCATCTCATCTCTCCCACCCCCAACTGAACTGTTTAGATTTCTGGTTTATACTCAGTAGCACAGCATCTAAAATCCTACAGATTTCAAATGGAGAGAGTTTCTGTGCTAATCTCTAGGAAAAAGAAAAATTCCCATCCTAAACCATCATAGCTCCAATAATTACTAGCTGGCAGTTTGCTGAAATAACAGATGATTATACAAAGCAAGAGTTCTCTGTCCCAAAGTATAATGACAAAAACTCACCTAGAGCCGAAATAACCATCTGCCACAGAGTGTTCCACATGGTTTGTTGGCTTGTTTGTTTTTTAATTCCGAGAAAGAATTCAAAAATCGTTTTGGCAAAGAAAGATGATTTCACAAAAATGACCCAGTTTCCAACCTGTATTGCCTGAACTATTGTCCTAAAATTTTTTTTTATCTGACTTAGGAGAGGAGGAGGCTGAGAAGAGGACCTTTGAGGATGATCTTGATGGTGCAGAGTAAGTTTCTGGTAAGTGAAAAAAGTCTTGTTCTAATTTTCAAAAGTGTCCATAATTTCTAGGAACTCCAGCCTGCATCTCTCATACTTGTTTTCCCCCTTGATTGCAGTGAAGATGGAGAATAGCTGCTATGCATAATCTGACCCACGGAGAGGTAGGAAAAAGAGTGGTTGAGAGTAAGGGTCTGAAGCTAGAACACACAGTGATGGTGCAACCTTGGGAAGGCTGTCTCAGTGTCCTCATGTGTGAAATGGAGCTAATGATAGTATTTAATTTGGGGCTGCTGCAGATTAAATAAGCTAATACATACATAGCAAGTGCTTAAAAAAGGGTCTGGCACCTAATACACGTTCAATAAGTATTAGCTATTTCTGCACTGTAGCTCTTAGCTTTTGTCCCTTTGAAACAGCAAATGTTGTATGTTCAAAAAGAGTTGCGAATGTTTATTAATACAGATCTAATTTGTTGGACATTCTGGTCAATACATGCACCAAATGGAGAAGACAATTCAGGGTTGATATTGTGAATAAAAAGAATCCTCGTGTTTTAGATAAGAAATGATCTATGTTGTCACAGAATCAGAGAACTTAGTGAAGAAAGGAAACTCAGAGATCCTGCAGCCCATGCACCGCAGACAGTCTCCCCCTTTCATCTCAAGGACACAGAGCTGGCAAAGGGCAAACTCAGGGCCCTTGTGGTGCTGGCTACAGACTCAGAGCTGGAACAAAATGTCAACATGGTGAGAGCTTCTTTCTTTTGGTGGAAGTCAAAGACAGAAATGGAACCAGTTGTTTTTTATTTGAAAATAAATGTCCCAGTGGATCTGGTCTGGGAGTTCTGAATGCATTTCTGCTAAATCACCTATTTATTTTATTTTATTTTTACTGAAACATTAAATTGATTTCCACGTGGAGGGGAAGTGGAACTCAGTCACTGTGTTCAGCTATCACAGGATCACCCATGACTGGTTATACAGGGGTTATCGAATGTTTTCTGTGAAGAGCCAAATAGTAAATATTTTCAACTCTGTGGGATACATAGTCTGTGTCACAGCTAGCGTGTCATTCTACCACTGTAGCATAAAGGCAGCCACACAATATGTGAGGGAATGAGTTGGCTGTGTTCCAATAAAACTTTATTTATAAAAACAGTTTGCCGATCTTTGATTGACGCAACCACCTGCCTGATAGTGTTTTTACCTTATTTCCTCTACTTTTTGCTACCTTAAGCTTCCTCCTTAAATGAACGTTCATACTGTTTCAATATTCTTACCACGATATGATCGATATGCAGTAGAATCTAATTTATGGCATACTAGAAAGAAAAGCCAGCATTAATTTATGAAAGCTCTAAATTATGAAATATGTTTAAAGAAATGCAGCTTTATTACTTTCATATACATATAGGAATCGAAATTAAGCCAATAAAGCATTTCCAGCATGTTTTGGCAAGTAGGGGGTAATTCAGCCTTACCCAAAAGTAACGAAGAACTTAAAATTACATAATTCATTAACTGTTTTCATGAGATTTCTTCTAAAGGGCTTTAAAGGTTTGCTCCCTAAGACAGTGGAATTTGATTCCTACCACCCCATCTTATTTCCACTATTAAACTATTAATTGATTTGGTGATTCCTTTGTTCACAGAAGATGCCCAAATACTCCACCAAGCCAATTTCTCACTACATTCATGATCTGAGTCAGCCAGAGTTCTTGAACTATCAGAAAAACTACACAGATTGTAATCTTACCACATCATAGACTCATACCGTCTTTTGAAACAGCTTTACTGCTCTTTCTCCGAGTGCTTCTATCTGACATTTGGCAGATATCGTGGGTTAGCTATTCAAAATCCATCCACAAACCCCTTTTCCCTTGTCTCCCTCTACCTTTTGAGGGAGAAAAGCCAATATAATTGATTTCCCAGTCTCCCTTGAAGCTAAGGGTGGGCATGGGCCACGATCCTGGTCATTGAGGTACAGCTAGAAGTCCAGGGGCGGGGGTCCTCTCTTCTGGAATTAAAAGGCCAAATCTCACCGCCTTCTTCCTTCTTTCTACTTGGGGTGTAGATTTGAAACCTGGAGGCAACACAGGCATCTTGAGACCACAAGGTCATGAACACGAGGAAAAGGTCTACCTGCTAAGGATAGGAGAAGGGAAAGGCAGAAAGAGCCAGGGTCCCTGAAGGCACCATTAAGCCACCATACAAGCTTTGGATCCAGGAATTCTGGCTGTGTGAAACAAATAAAATTCTGTCTAAGTGGTTGCTTGTTTTCGCTTGCAATTCTAAATGACACAATTCAAGGAAACTTTGGGCTTTTTTCGTTATTCTCAGGGGTAGGGAGAGGGAAAGAGGGAGAGGTGGAGAGAAAGAATGACTCTAAACTAAAGAGCCCTACCTACAACCAGAGAGAAGTAATCAGCTTTCAAGTGACACTGTGGCATCTGTGTGACACCTGGAACTCTCCGCAATGACCCATGTTACAATAATGTGGAGCTGGGTGGGGAGCCAGGACAGAAATGCCCTAGGAACAGCCACCCTGGGGCCCCAGAGAGCCAGGGAGTGGGGGGAGCCAAACCTCCCCTATGCCTCTGAAAGGGTCACAGAAGAGACACTGAGAGAAGAATGCTGCCCTCAGTTACATGATCAAGGAGACAAAGAAATTTGGGGCAGGGGAAGGGCGTCCAGGAGAGGAGAACTGAGCAGAGAAAAGATGTAGCGTGAGTGTATAACTCAGTGAGCCAGGCACCATGGAGGAGGCATGGGGACCAGCCAGCCCTCAGCCAAGTCCTGGGGTTAGGGAGAACCACCAGATCCCCTTGGCATCTGAGGATGTGGAAGCTGAGGAGCCTGGGGTTGCTTCTGCCCGTGGTTGCTCAAGGAAGCAGCTGCCCCACATGTATCCCCTCCTCCCAAGGCCCCTGAGAGCTGTACGATGGTGCCGTGCTTGATCTGCGCCCACGTGCATGATGGCCGTGGGCCCTCCAGGTTTCCTAGAACCCAGAGCTCTGAGCGAGAACATCGATAGGTGCCTGTTGCCCAAGAGGGGCAGAGAAGGGGCAAGATTGTCAGTGGGCATGAAACCAGGCAAGGGAGCCGCAGAAGGACCTGGGTGGGCCTGATGCTGGAGGCCATGGCAAGCCTGAGAACATCGGCAGTAGAGAAGCCCAGGGGAGAGGCCAACACCAAGGACCAAAGGCCAGGCAGATTCCAGGGGAAGTCCTCCCCAGCCCGTCCTTCAGATCCCTGAACTTTCGGAGTTTACCTGAATGACAACATTAAGAGGAAAATAAAGACCACAGATGTTTTCAAGTCCTAGACTAGGGAGGAGTTTTCATATTCTCCCCAAATACAGATTTCATGAGATTGCGCTTTTGTCTCCCCTTGTTATCTCACTGAGATTTTGTCTTCTCACCAAACACAGCGAGATGGACGCATGTCCATGAGAGTGAGATGCTCGTGTTTCAGATCAAGACACGAAGAAAAGGAATCCTGCCTACTTAACATTAGATTCAACCTTTGTCCCGGACCTACCAAGTCCCTCTACAACCAAGAATTTCCCTCCTTGGACGACACTCACACCTACCATAATTACAAACGTGTGAAAGAGGGCAGACAGCAAAAAGGGGGAGAACGGTGACCATTTTCTCACATGCCTGATTGTGTGAGGCACTTTGCATATTTTCACTCATTTAAGGTGTGCTTTATCCTCATATCAGAGATGAGAAAACAGAAGATAAGTAATTTGCTCAGTCTCCAACAAACAATAAAACACAGCTATATCCAACCTCAAAGCACACTGCATTGTACTGTTTCAGTTTGGTTTTCGTTTTCACTGTGCCATTTTGTTAGCCCATCTGAATTGCCTTTTTAACCTGTTAACTCTCTCTCCCAAACAGGAAAGTAAAGAGTCCTCAAGAGCCTTTGCCCTTGTCCCGTAAATAAATGTACCAATGGCAATGGACACGGAAGCCCCCATTTTGAGGTGATGCTTCATTCTCATTACTAGTCAATTTCTCCCGAATCTTCTTTCTTGTAGTTGGGTGTTTTCATAGATACAATGTCTCCTGGTAATACTGTCAAATGCTGAAGGTGAGGGTTAAAATATTCCTGGATGTAGCCCCAGACAGATGCAAACATCAACACCTGAGACCAGCAAGCCTCCCTCCTTGCCAAACTTGCATCTCTGGACATGAAAAGAAGGCAGCTTGAGCTTGTGTGGAGTCGAATGGGTTATCTGAAACCACTCCCTCCGTGCTCCACATCAGGGCCTGGAATGGATTTTCTGAAAAGGGCCAGGTAGCAAAGATTTCCAGCTGCACTGTCTACATGGTCTCCCTCTGAGGCAACCACTCCACTCTGCTGTTTTAGTGCAAAAGTAGCCATTGACAATGACACACGGACGTGGCCATACGCCACTAAAACTTTATTCACAGAAACAGATTTGGCCCACAAGTGTTCTGTAGTCGTTTCTGTAATCCACACAGTAGGAGGGTTAGTTGCCCTCCCTCCGTCTGAAATAGAAGAGCATGGAAATTCTTTCACGTTAAAATATCTCAACCTGTGTAATATAAGCTTACCTATACGCTGTACCCCAAGTGTCTTCTGGACAAATTCAAAATCTTGTTTCATAAAATTATCTTCTGTGTTTGTGACTGGAGAAATGAATGCCTCAGGGCAGGCAAATGGTCCTGAAGCAGTGCGGCGCCAGTGGGACACAGCTGGGAGAAGATTCCTGGCCGCACTCACCATCCCCAACTTCACCATATGAAAAATGCTGCCTCTCAATTAGTAGCGCAGAAATAGTAGTACTTTCATTATGACTCACGCTCTGCAATTTAGGTCATGCCTACGGCAATCAATAAAACCCTCCACTTAGATTCTCCATGGCTAATTTGATCCCCCCCACCCGCCCTAAACCAGGAGATTTTTTTTTTTTTTAGTTGTTTTCAATTAAGCCAATTTGTCACAGACACTTCTGTTCTCAATAGGGCATTTTCAACCCAAATTTCTCTTTTGTTTTGAAAATAGCAAAGTGGGCGAAATGCATGTGCCAGTGTTAGGCTCAAACCACTACAATGTGTGCAAGGAATTACTGAAAATAGAGAAGAGACCTCAGTAATCTCACACACACGCACACACACACACACACACACACACACACACACAGTTGCCTTCCTTTACTGTCTCATTGTGTGTGTTCTGTACACACCCTTGAGTGAGTGGCATGTTAGACCCTGATGATGGTGCTGACGGTGATGACAGCTGCATTTTATTAAGCATCGCTACATAATGGACACCGTGGGAACCACTTCCCACGTGTCATCTCAAATCCTCATGACAGCTCTGCTCTCCCTGTTTACAGAAGAGGAAATCGAGGCTTAGGGGACTTATATAATGTCTATTCTAAGGGAGGCTATGAAACACTGAGGGCAAAAGAGAGCTCAGAGTTTAAATCTCCACCTTACTAATGTGTGACGTTGAGCAACTTTCTTAACCTTGGGCAAGGCTAGGTGTTCTCATTTGTAAATGGCGATAATTACATCTTCCTTAAGACTGTGTTGAAAGAACCAGATGAGATGATACCTATAAGCTCCTAGATGGATGCCTTAGCACATGCATTAGTCTGAACCAGAAGAAAAGGCCTCTATTTAACCAGTGTCTTAGCCTAGGAAAGTGATAATTTCATATGGCTCAAACTGATGATGTCTCAGCAAAGGGTAGTATTGCTATTATTGTTCCAGAACGATAGCAGGTAGCCAAGAAGGGATTTTAATCTGAATGTGACTGATGGTAAAGGCCAGTCCTTCTTTGCTAACTTAGTGACCTTTACAGAAATACAATGATATTTCTTATGGAGGATTCTCTTGATATACGGAAACTGACATCAGGGAGCTGGTAAATGACAAGAACAACATGAGTATTTTTTTTATTTTACTAACAGCATTTTATGAACGGACAAAGTCCATTTCATAATCAGCTTGGTATATCCAAAACTTGTTTGAAGTATATTAACCAAATGTCAGTTGAATAAAAATGTGAACTATCTCTCTCCTTTAATGTATGAAGGGTTATGATCTACTGAAAATTGGGATCTGCCTCATTAAACAGTTATAATTAACTCTGCTCATAATATTCCACAGTGGAATTGCTGCTGTGGTTGATTAAAACTAGGAGGATAATTCAGCAGCATTCGATGAAAGAACAATCAGGTTTTCTCTTTCATATTCCATGATGGGAACTGGGATTAAAAATAACTTTCTCTTCCCAGGATGCGGAATCTTAGGGTAAAGAGACTTCCCCTCAAATGCCTGTCCGCTCATTGACAGGCTTAAAAGAAATAACTTCCCATCTGAAACTAAACCATTTCTTGTTGTTTTACCATGTTCCCAGTGGCTACATACGTTGAAAGAGTCCAGGCATTTTTCAAGCTCGAGTTGCTTTTTTAGACAACATCTTTCAAACCCAGAGATAACTATAAAAAACCTTTTTCCCTAAAATATGAGATTCTAATCTCTGGGGTGTTGCCTCATAAGACTGTAAAATCCAATCAGAAAGAGGAATTTCTCCACTTGCTTTTTTTCTAAATAAATGACAAAACATCATTCTTTGGGTAATGAATAGAGAGGAAATACCACAGTCAAGAAAACATTTGAAAATATTTGCATAGTATTTTGACTGGAAACCACATGTGTTCGCCAGAACTTTTCAGGGTGTCTACCCCTGAGGTGTCCACAGTCAGAAAAACTCTCTGGAGAGAAACTTTTAAAAATAACTTATCACTGTTGGTTCTGCCCACCTTTGAGTCTGCATGGAACCAAGGATTGCTTTGGAATGTTGCAGAGAGAATGGTCAGTTATTTGGCTCTTTTTGTTTGTTTGGTTTTTGGCTGATGGAGACATAAGCAACTATAAGTAAATATTAGGGCAAAAGCAGTTAACTCTAAGTATTAATCTAGATGTTCTGGTCAGAGTCCTCAAATAATGAGATGACCAAAGGGAACACATCTCCTGGAGGGAGAGGGGTCATAGGCCAGGCCCCCTTTCATCTCCCAGTCACCATTTTGATGTTGGGTTGTGCAACCATCAACGTCCCCTTCGTAAGTACCAAGAGAGCATCACACTTGCTCCATTCAGCAGAAGAGGTAAGGTGCTCACATTTCTCTAACAGTAGTCAGTCACAGAGCCTTTGTTCTAAAAAGCTCAACTAAGCCAATAAATACTAAAGTAAATAAACATAATATATGACTCTACTAGGCAAATCCCTAGGGGGCAATGTTACATTTGAAAGGAAAGAGCCAATGAACATACGACACAGAAATAACTGAACAGGAGACACATCGATTAATAAAACCACATTACAGCCAGGGTTCATTTTTGTAATAGTAATTGCCTCATCGGTGCACATTGGCAATCATAAGAGGGGTTTCTCTCTCAATTCCCTAGTTTCTATCTTGAACTAAATTTCTCTTTCAACCCCCTGAAACCGTACTGTAGATTCCCCTTCATATGTCCACCACACATACCCACACTGCCTCCAACACCCCCATTGGCTCCACACTCAAAACCCCATCTCCCTGCATCATATCCACCCCAAACTTTCAGGATGGATGCATGGGATGGTTTTCAAAACTCTAAAAAAGACTAGCTGACATAGCAAATACCAACCTTGAGTGACCTTGAGAATATTGATCAAGCCCTGTTTCTCTGTTACAAGGTAGGGAAATGAAACAGTCTTCTAAATCATTAATGGATTCCTTTTCTGTTCTTCTATTCAACTCCCTTGTCCCTCACCCAAGCCAGGAATCTTCATCCTTACATCTTGGTGAGAAACAGTAAAATTTCTCTTGTCAACATGTTCGAGAAGAAAGTTCAATTTTCTTTCACCACTACTTAAAATAGCCAAGGAAAAATTGATCCACAATCAACTGCCTCAGAAAGATGTATTATTTTTTGTTCCTTTTGTGGGACCAATGGTTAAGCCCCCCTTAGAAATTTATTAAGAAGGTAACAGCAAAGAAAAGAATAATATTTAAGCAAAAGTTTGCTTGACTTCATTTTTCTAGCTAAGAGTTTTCTCTGATAGAATATTGAGATCGGCATATAGACCATTTGGATTACAGACTGAGAGTATGTCTATGCACTGGGGAGAAACCCGTATTTAAAATGCAGTGCAACTGTATTACCTGGAAGAAATAGAATGTCACATCCACTACATCCATTGCCACCCTAGTACACAAGCTATTTATTATGTATCCCTAATATACAAGCTATTTTGTTAACCAACCACCTATCAAGACCCTGGGAAGAGAGTAGCAAGAGCTGTTATGGGTAGGAAGATAGAAAAGGGGTAAGAAAGTTTAGGGTTAAGATGAGCTTGACTGATAATCTCTGTGGCCAGAGGGCAAGAAAGAGCACAAGGCAGGGGGTGAAGAGAGAAGACAGAGGCTTTGTGGGTGTGTGTGGAGTGGAGTGTCTGCAGGTGCAAGAAAGCCCTCCTGGATTTAAGACTGCCACTAAATCCAGGCTGACCTTGGCAAGTCCAAGGGTCACTGAGGGCCTCAGTTTCCCCAAGGAAGCTGAACTAGCGGCCTCAGACCCCCATTTCCAGGTCAAACACCCAGAGGTTCTATGATGCAAACTTGTCTTTCTTTGCCATCGCTAGACCAAACCCTGAGTGTCAGCTCTGGGCTATCAAGATCTGGCATGGATACATTTAATTCAGTTCACCTCACCGGGACCTCTGGCTGTTCCCCAATAGCTCAGCAATTTCATAATCTGCTCGGTGGAAGCTCGTTCACCTAGTGGTCACTTCTTCAGGCCACACCTGAGGACAGAAAGCAGCTTCTCTCGGGCAGGTCCCCGAGAGCCTCCTTGCTTCTTCTCTCCCCTTCACATCGCAAAGGAGAGGCAGACACCTCAGCTCCGGCCACGTCAGAACCGAAACGTTCTTCAACTCGCTTGGAGCTGGGCCTCTGGGCCCTGCCGCTCCTGGCCATCCCCTCACAGCCACCACAAAGGCCTTGGCAACAATTTCTCAATGGCCTTTCCTCCAGCCTCTTCCAGTTGACCAAGCTGAGGCCTTCGGTGCTGGTGAGCACAGCCTACTTCTAAATGTCTCTACTCCCTTGATTCCTCTAACACCATTTTCAGGCCTCTCTAGCCTCCATCTGGCCATTTCTTCCCCTCTCCCTTCACAGTTTTGTGGTCCCCAAGGCTCCCTCTTCCTCATTCTCTGGCAGCTCTCCTACAGCTATGCCTTCCCAATCCAGGTCTCCGGTCTGTGTTCTCTGGTCTGTTTCTCCCTGCTGAGAAACAGACACCTGTTCTGGAAGGACTGAGCCCTACCCTCAACTCATGGTAGCTCCCAAGGCTGATGAAGCCCCTCTCCTACCTAAGTCATATCCAGGCTCCCTATAGGTACAAGTCCATCCCAGGCCACCCAAGCGCCCCCTCCTGCTCTGTCAGCTGCCCTTGGTCAGTCTACCTGGATAGTACTTGACACTTTTCTGTCCTCATGCATCTGTCTCAGGCACACATGACACCATTCCCCCAGAGCACCCCACCCTGCCCTCATCCCTCAAGTTCAAACCTCTGCACAGATTTCCCTTTGCTAATTCCCTGCCTGGGGGACTCTTACCTTCAACAGCCAAGCTCAAGTGCCCTCTTCTACATAAAACCAGCCCTGGGTCTCTGAGGCTGGGGCAGAAGAGCCCCCATCCAAGCCCCCAGAACAGACACGGATGACAGAGTGTATCACATTGCTCTCTCTGGTTGGCTCTTCAGCAAATACTTCTCCAGGGTGAACTTCTCCTCTCTATAGCCCAGCATACAGAACGGACAGACACTCAACCAAATGTCTGAAAAATGGCAGATGGACTCAATAAATCTGATCAGTATCAGCCAAATGTACATTCTTGTTAATTTTTATTTTCCTCCCATTTTCCCATTTTTTTTTAAATTTCACTTTCATTTTCTTATCAAGTATACTACTCCTGGTCTCTATAAAATATTTTAATACCTAAAGGTAATATTATATTAGGAAATTATATATATTATAATAAAATATTACAATTGTGATTCTAATAATTAAAATTAATAATAATAATAAACTTACTGAATGTTTTTACACTTACTATGTACGATAATATAGCTAATAAGTGATGTTAACCATATGCCAAACTTTCTTCTAAGTGTTTCACATGTATCAATTCATTCAATCTTCATAACAGCCCTATATGTAGTATTATCATTATTGCCTTTTAGAGGTGAGAAAATTGAGGCACAGAAAGGTTGAGTAACATGGCCAAACTCACAAAGTTAGTCAGTGCTGGAGCTCAAGTTCAAACCCAAGAAACTGTCTAGTGAGCTAGACCAACCACCTCTCTGCACACTATCCCACCCACCATAAAAGGCTTTTATAGAAATTTTCCTATTCAGTCCTGACAGCAACTCTGTAAAGTAGGGTAATAATCATCACCATGTTTTGCAATGAAGAAAACAGAGGTTTTTGAGAGCTTAAGAAATTCCCCAGAGGTCACACGGCTAAGAAGGGGTGGACATTGGAATTAAAAGCCCAGTGTTTTGCCTAACTTTTCACATTTGAAAAGACGAGGTGAGGAAAGAACATACAGAGTTCATTAAGTCCCATCCATACAGTCATTACTGTTTAGGCAGCCGCATTTCACCATGCCCCACACCCCAAATACCTGAGAGATCTGTTCACATCACCCTAATTTCACTGATGGGTAAGGAGCCAGTGCCTAGCTCAGTCTAGGAACCATGTCCCTGGGGTCCTGAGACTCCTGAGTTGGCCCCTTTCAGTTGTCTCTGTCATGATACATGAGATCATTTTGCACCTGGTCATTTTGAATATGCATTGTTTTTTCGGTAACATCATTTCAAGCTTCCAGAAATCTGACTAGTGTGGAAATAGAATTGCTTCTCCCTTGGTTCAGGAACAATGACGTTTCAAAAAAAGGGATTAAAATTGAGAGTGGATTTTAAACATGTTTTTCCAGAAGCCCATGATTCCTTGTTAGAGAATCCCTACCCCCACCCCCAGCAAATCCACAGCTCCTTAGAGCAGACAAGGCGTTTGCAATCACAGATGTGTGATGATCTCTGGGACCTGGAAACCTGTAATTCAAACATATGCAACATAACATCTTTCTTAAAAATAACCTTCTCTCCCATTGTCCCTTTTTTTAGTTTTAAGGTAGCACCTTTCTTTTCATAAAGTTTACATTTTTCTGGTTAGATATTATTTGGCTAAAATGATTAAAAGGTTAGCCTATAAAGATAAAGAAAACAACACATCCTATTTTGGAGAAAAACAGAAAAAGGAACCAGAAGTAGAGACAGATGGATCAAAAAACCAAAAGGTGGGAAAAAACAGAAAAGAATAACTAAAAGAATTAATACTAATACTGAACATTACGGACAATTTGTAACTGATATCTGCCCAGATCTGGATCCCAGTATCACCACTCATCAGGCAAGTTACTTCGTCTCCTGTATCTCAGTTTCCTTACCTGTATCTTCCGCATCTAACTCATGAGGTTGTTGACGGTATCAAATGAGATAACACATGTAAAGTATGGAGTCGTGTCTGGAACAAAGCAAATGCTCAAAAATTGATAACTATTTGTGGTGGTGATTATTTTAAGGAAGACATAAATTTCACCATCTTGATCATTCCCAGGGCACTATGGGAATGTGAGACCCTTAGAGGACTGGGGTTAGCAGTAAACAATGTAAAGACTAAGGGTTCACACTGGGACTCAACACGCTCTGGTTTCCCTCATTTTGTACAGAAGCATGCATGACTTTTGGAATTCTCAGGTCATGTTTCTAAGAGATTTCTCAGTTCCTTTCAGACCAAAGTCACACTAAATTCTGGTGCACACTGCCAGGTGAGTGGCTCCAATAGCATGGTGCTTGTGGTGTAAGTCACCGACTTGGCTGGGAATGAAAGTAACTTCAGTTCATCCTTTGTCTGCAATGATGAGCTTTCCCTGACTCTCCAAATTGATGTTCTAAGAACAGTTAGTCCAACAATGGATGCCTTCCAAGGACATTTTTCTCATATAATTTAAGTTACCAAAGAACTAACAAAAATCTCATAGGAAAAAATAAGGCACAGTACACAATTAAAAAGCATATGCCATTAACACTGTGTAATTAGGGATTTCTCAAACTCAAAGTTTCTTTAGGCCAGTATTTTGGAGGCCCAGTTAGAAGCCAATTTTTCTATGAAAGCATTTTGTTAGCATGAGCAAGAAGTAATCTTTCTCTCTGAAGGTCCAAGGCAATACCTCTGTCCCTCTTCTTAAAAATTAGTTAGCTTGGCTTTGAGTCATATAGAAGCCACTTGACTGCAAGGGCTACTGCTTATTTAGCCCATAATCACACTCCGTTCTCCATGTATACACATAGCAGGCCCTTCACAAACATTCAATGAGTCAGTAAATACACTCGTTAGATTCAGAACAGTTCCTGTTTTTTAACCAGTGTGGATAATAAAGACAGCTGGACTAGAGCAGCCAACCTATTCCAGGAAATGACTGGTTTTGACCTGTGGAGCATGGTTTTGGTTGGGGTTTACCATTCCTCTTGTTTAAATGGGGGAAAAGAAGTGGGGATACTCCCTTCTAAAACTTCTGTGATGCTATTTGCATTTTTAAATCGCTGCTAACACCATCTGTTTATAGATCTCAGGCGAAATACAATGAGAGGATAAAGAAGGGGACTTCTCTCATGAAATGCATGAACTCGCGTTAAATAGGATTTATGACTCTCTGGTTCCTCTCTCCATTTATCCAACCTCCTAGAGAAAATGGATTCTTACTGGGTTCACCTAAAACATTTTATAAGTGTTCAGTTCCCAAGGTAACTAAAATGTGAGAAGGAAAAAATAATAAGATATGAATAAAACCGCCAAAGGTTTATTTTTCCCAACTGATCTGAATTAAAATGGTAATAACTCAGATGAGTGGTGTTCTAGTATTTTGATTCATACTGGACATTGGACACTTGTTGACGAACAATTAGTTGACGAACATTAATTATCAAACACTCTCTGCCCCCACCTCTCAGGAGATGTCACTGAGAGGACCAGAGTCCTGGCCTGGGACCTTGCACATGGCAACCACTAAAGGAGGATTGGTTCAGTGTGTGACACTGTTTGGAAACAAACAGTGTTGAATCAGCACCCAGAAAATACATATCTGGATGAAGGCCCTCTCCTTCTCTCTTCCTGCGCATGCCCCAACACACACACTCACACACCTTCAAGAGCAGCTATCAAACTCTGCACATTTGTTTGTATCAAACAGATACAAACTTGTTTCATCTCACAACACACTCTGAAGAAGAAGCACCACCCCGATTGTCCGGAAGAGGAAGAAGCCAGCTAAGAGAGGTGAGAAGACCACCCAAAGCCACACAGCTAGTAATGGCTGCACAGGAATTTGAACCCAGATCTGCCATACTCTGCCCATGCCTTTCCATCAGGCCACGCTGCTTCCTTCAACCATGCTGCCTTTGCCACAGCATTTTTGGAACTCATTTTTAAAATCTTACCCTGAAAACCCGCTAATATTAGTTTGAATCACTTGAACTTGGTAAACCCTGCTTGACAGCCCCACCTCCAGTCCCGATCCCCAGCCCTCCCACCCACTCTTCTCACTGCCCCCAAGATCTTCCTACCACATGTACATCATTAAGATGCTTCCCTCACGCAAAATCCTCTGGGACAAATCCTATCCATCGGGTACCCAAAGGCCTCCAAGGTAGTCTCCCCAACTTTCCTCCAGTCTCTCCGCCCAATTCTCTACACCCACTCTGCTCAGCCAAACCAAAGTCCTTGCAAATGTATGAATGCCACAAGCTTTCTGATATGTTCGTGTCTTAAGACAGGAAACTCCTACCCAGCATCCTCCCATACTCCTTCTCTCTGCCCCTCTCCCAACGCTCACACTGCCAGCTCCAAAGTCCCCTCCAGTGTTCATCTTTAGGACTAATTTCTAGGCCAGTTTAGATATTCCTCTTCAGGGCTCCCACAGCAACCTGCACTTACCTTCTCTCAAAGCACCTTTCAAATTATTGATATATTTAAAGTATCCACTGACTCTCTACTTTCCCAGTAAAGTGTATGCTCCTTGGAGATGGGACCATCTGACCCAATGCTTAATACAGACACATGTTTGTAAATGAACAAAGGTAAGTAAGAAGAGATGACAGTAAACACTCAACCTTTGGGGGTGAATCTGACTCACAGAAATAGCTGAGAATTATTCAGAGCCAAATTGTGTAAATAACGGAATTGATCAAGTTGGGTAACACTGTTTAGGGTCCAAAACCATTTCAACAAAATACATTAAGGTAAAGACTATTATTGTCAAGAAAAGAAAGTCAATCCCTGTTCAGACAAAATGTCCCTTCACAGGCTGCTCAACATTTCCTAAATATATACCTGCGAGTGGAAATGTCATCAGGAGTGCTTATTACATTACACTGTGTTGGTCTCTGATATTGGGGTGTAGAGGGCAGTGAGAGGGTGTCCATAGGATGACAAAAGCCATGCATTTCTTATCTGAGAAATTCTTGCAGGTCCCCCAGAAGAAGCTTCAGCAAGCCTCTCTTGGACTCTCATACACGATCTGCCTTTTCACACTAGGGAAGTCAAATCCCATATTCCCACCCACTGCAGGACACAAGCCAGTGGATAACATAAGATGAAGCATCAAAGCTTGATCAAAGGCACTGGTTTAAGAAACATAATTTCTACAGAAGTCAATTCTCACCAAGCCATTAACATATCTGTAAGTACTTGCAAGTTAACAGACACCGTCAGGCTAAGCTGTTAGACTCCAGAGTGCAGTCCCTTACAAATGCTGAGGCAAAGAGACGTCACTGCCTCAGAAAATGTGGCACTTGGTGATATGAAAAGTACAATAGTATTTACCATCCGCATCCACGGCTTAATGGACATGAGCCATATCTGAAAAAGGAAAGGGTGATTCAGCTTATTAAGTATGCAGAACAACATCTTTCAACACAAGATGGTCCTTGATGATTTTTTTTTCATATCCAAAGGTTACATCCAATCCAAATGGGAAAAATGGAGAAGCGGAAGAAGCTACAGCTTTTCTGCTGGAGCTACGGTCACATTAAAACTAGGTATTATTGGGCAGAGGGGTACTCAGCAGAATAAGTAAACAACCTCTTCTTTCTTCACAATTCTGTCCCCTAAAGAGGGGCCACAACCTCATACTTAACTCTTGCTTTCTCTTTTCCCTACTTTCTTATAAATGATTTTACAAAGTCTTCTGAGAGCTAGATTTCAAGTGTGTTCAGATTAGAAATTTCCAAAATAAAGCTTTCTATAAAAACTTGAGTCTTGGCAGGCCTGCATCCCTGGCTTGGTAAGCATTCCCTGTTGAACTGAAAATGAATTGTCTAGCAGTTAATGAAACAAATGACATAAAGTTGCCATTTGGTGAAACTTCAGGGTCAAACCCTGCTCCTCCCTCCCACTGGCTTTTTTCCTAGCAGGTTATCTTACACTCCTTTAAGCAATTCTCTCTTATACAACTATTTAGTTTTAAAACACCCTCCAAGGTATTACCTAAAAGTCCTCCATTAAAACATCATTACACATGACCCTGCTATAAATGACTTTACCAGCTAAGAGATCCCCAAGTTAAAGTAAATGGCATTAAAGGAATTATCATAATAAGGGATTAGTTTAGTTCCTTGTTGAATCTTTTGATTTCAGTCAATATAAAAAAGACCCCTACAACTTGATGTTATCTTCTATTTACTGCACTTAAATGGGGCATATGCTTAAAAAAATAAATAACTCTAAGCTATGTCAATTATATCCCTAGACTGTCCCATGACTATACTTGATATATTTGTACCAGTCCTACATGGGCCCCCCAAATATAGCCAAGTGCAAATATTTGGTAATGTTGCCACCAGAGGGCATTCATCTCATTGAAAATAAATATGTTTAAACTGTTGGGCTAAATTCAGGGTACAAGAGAAAGAGTGCTAGTTGTACTGAAATGACTAAAGCACATAATTTGCATATGAATCTGGATATTGACACTTTCAACAGGAAGCATAAAGGCTAATTCTTTTAGTGGGTTGTTCTTGAATCAGATGCTCTGTATATACGGAAAGATGTTATATGAGTATGGGAAAGTTATTCTTATGTTCTAAGAGGTAAGATATGCTGGAGAATGTTATGAACTCAACAAACAAGTGTCAAGTGTCAACAAAACATATATGTCAAGAGCACCCAGCTCTTAATTTTAGGGGATATCATTAATTTTAGATTAATCTGAGGAGCTATAACTGGTACTCTCTTAAAATTCTTCCACATCCTAAAAGTATTAAAAGACTCCACAAAAGCAAGGATTATCCTTTTTTTAAAAAAATGCCTGCTTCTCAAACATTATATCATCTTTCTTCTGACCGGACTACACAGTTACTTTGCACATGTAGGTCTGGACACTGGAAGACAGAAGAAACAGGGCTGGCCTTCTTTGGAAAAGCTATGAAAAGAGGAAGAAAATAAAACAATGGCATATACAAAGATCACACATCTACCATTTTATACTGTGAATCCAATAGTCTTTTATAAAAAATAAAATCAGCGTAAAGCTATAACAAACTGTCCAAACGGACTCAAATGCTGAATTCCTAAGAGAATCCGTATCAACACCATTCCTTTTTTTTATTTACCTCCCAAGAACATAGCACACAACGTCAGCCATAACCCTGAAATTACCATAACCCATCCAAGGCAGAAAACTTCTCATTTTTTTCTTTACAAAACAGATAGAAAAAAAAAACCCCAAGTATAATAGTTTATATTTCTACCTATAATCATCTGATATGCTAACTCTTAACTATAAATCAATTGATCAATAAAGACTATTAATCTAGCACCAGTCCTGATCCTGATGGTAGCTATGAACAAATCTCATTCTCTCTCTAAGCTGTCGCCAATTTTGTATATAAAGCAAAAGCATCCGCAGTGGGGATCACAGACACTTAAGGTAAAGTTTCAACAGAGAGTTGGGCCTTGGTATTCCTTTCAACTAGAACTGCCTTCTGCCCCCATCTCACTGCTTATGCACCTGCCTAAAAGAAGTCAAAGCAGCAACCTGTTACAAGATTTGTAGAGTGCTGAAGGGTGGGCTGTTATTTTATTAGCTATTCTGCTTGCTCTTATAAGGCAGGGGTCAGCAAACTTTTTCTGTAAAGGACCAGATAGCAAATACTTTAGGCTTTTTGGGCTACACAGTCACAACTACTCGACCCTGACTCTGTAGCATGAAAGCAGCCATTGACAATTTCTACAGGAATGGGTGGGGCTGTGTGCCAATGAAACTTTATTTACAAAAACAAACAATGGGCCAGAATTGACCTGTGGGCCTTAGTTCAACAATTTCTGTCTTAAGGGGGTAGCTCAAGTATTTTCCCTTCTCCTGTACTGGTGGAACTCTGACATGTACCACAGCCCAAAGGGTCCTTAAGGGCAAACATATTAACCATAACTAGATTTTTAAGGAAAAAAAAATAATGTACAGTCCCAACTATAGTGACTTATTTTCTATTTGCAAAATCTAGCTGCTAAGGATGCTTCTCTGACCCACTAGTGGTGTAGGTTGTTAATGCTGGTGGTCATGATCAGAAGTGTCCTGATTTCTTCTTGGTACCTCTGCTGTTCGCTTTTCTCAGCAGTGGATAGAAATAGAGCGGGAGGCTTCTCCAAAGAAGAAGTCCACTGTGGCATTGGGATTTCAGATCCAACACACTGAGAAAAGTTCCTCAAACTTACACACTCTTCTCCTATCTAACTAAATGCCTCATCTTCCTATTCCTGAAAATTTGAGGAGCAAGTAAGTCATGGACACCTAGCTCAACACAACCCATCACTACTGTGCCGTTCCCCAGACAGGGGCAAAAGAATGTGCAGCAGACATATGGGCTGGCATAGCACACACCCTTCTCAGAGAATCTTCCCCTCTTGCAGAGCAAGAAAACTCCTGAAGATAATTTGTCTCAGTGTGTCTAGACAAAAATCTGGGACAGATAATGCAAAACCCTCTTTTTAAAAATGTACTTCTATTTTTGCCTTCCCCAAGAAAGGGAAGATGGGAGTGGGGGGATGGGTAGAAATTGACCTCTCAAACATGGCAGATGAGTTGTCATTTCAATTTGGCCTTAGCCTAAACAGCAAATCTATGCGTTCCACCTCTTTGCTTGTTAATGCATTTGCTTTACGCTGGAAAGCAAGCCCCCTTGGAAATGGGTGCATCGTATTATTAGAAAAAAATCAAGTTGTAAGGGAAGCTCTGAATCAATGTTACCAGGTTTCCAATGGAGTTGATGTAGACCCTTCAGAATGTGCATCTATGTTTGGTGGGCCTTTTTATTATTATTACTCATTAATATTTTTACTCTTGTCCATGTGCCCGGAGACCTTGGCAAGACGAACATTTTATAAATCTGATAAATAATTGAAGCCTCCCAATCAATACCACCCAAGGGAGAGGGAAGGAGGCACTCACGTCTGCATTAAAGTCAAGGTCCTCCCTTCTGGTAAATGCTGGGGGAAGAAGAGACAGGCCTGGGTAAAGCCAGAGGCCAGGAAAAGCTCATCTCACTGGGGTGAGCTGAGTGCGAAGAGCTGGCTACTTCTACTTGTCCCTCCATGGCTTGGGGGAGAGGGCGCAGTGGAGAGCAGTCAGTCCACTATGTCAGGCTCCACACGATGCACACAGATAGGCCAGAAGATGGAAACATCACAAGGGTGCCCATGAAACCCAGTCCACCAGCGTGAGCTGGGCAGTTCACTCGGGAGGGCAACTTGCACATCATGAGCTTCATTGGAACTGCAGTGTCTGGGCTCACGCTTAACCTCTCTGGGAAAATGTTTCTGTCAACACAACAGTAAAGCACTCCAGAGAGGAACTTCACAAAACTCTGCAGCCAAACTGAGCCCAAGGGGAATTCCAGGGTAAGTCTCTTAAAGAGGCACAAAGCCTCATTAGTGCAGAGGATTCACCATGCTCCCGGTCCAACCACAGATGCAGGTGCCTGGCTCCCGAATTTATGAGTCATTATGATTCTACAGATCACCCAGTTATAAGGAATCATCACTGGTTGACGCCTGAATAGCCTCTTGATCTTCCAGAAATATCAGTGACAATCAAACTACACCTACAGGCCTTTCCATAGAAGAGAAATATGCTGAGCTGGCAGTTGGTTTATTTAAAGGAAGCGAATAGCCAGGCTGGTGATACCCACCACGTAAAGGAAGACTTTTTTAAAAAAATGAAATCATACAGTTGAAGTGAACTTCAAAAAATCATTTAGGCTGTCATCCTGCCTTGAGGTAAGTCCATCTATGAATCTCCAGGGGCAAACAAAACATACATTATTGTGAAAGATCTTGAGAAGCTTCTACAAGCAAACTTGCATGGTCAGACTACCTTCACCGTCAAAAAATTACTAATTATGACTGTTTTGCAATGGATTGTTGGAACCAGCTCACACTGGTTTGTTAACTTTTTAGGAATTTTGTGAGCCACTGACTTCATTCTGACAGCTTGAAATCAGCCAGGGAATATCCACACCATGGAAAACAGCAAACACTGCAGAGTGGCCCCAATCCCACCCCACCCCTTTCATCTGTTAAACATTTATCAATATATCATTGTCATCTGCTTTGTAAAACTTCTCCAGTTTTCTCTTCTCCAACTCTTAAATTCTTTTGAGAGCAGTGAAAAACTCCAGAGGTCAAAGAAGAAATCTCTTCTACAATTTTCTGGAAGGTTTAGCCTCCACTTAGACATTCAAAGCAAAAGGAAATCTACTTTGCAAGACAATCCACTTACAGGCAAGAAAACTGCTGTATCAGAAAGTTACCATTAGCCCAAATTTATGTCGCTGTTCTCCCTACTACTATTTGCCAATCTTGTAAACATCTCTCAGAGTCTCTTCAGAGCTCTCTGAATTATGTCATATCTCTCAAACTTGAGGATAAGAACAGGTTCAGCGTTTAAATGGTGCAAGTGACACTGTAAAGAGCCACAGGCGAGCCCACTGTTTATAATGCACGAACCCTCTGTTTTCTTAATAGAACTTCTCCCCTCCTGTAAGGCGCTTAGCTGAATGCCCAGACTGGAAGTTATTTACCTCCTAGAGTCTTTCTGATAGAACTAACTCTGAGTACAATCCAGGGATTTGGAAATGTTTCTTCCATGGCTTCCAAAAAAATATTTATTGGCCCTAAAACCTAATAATAAAGATGTTCTACTGTCTATTGTTGGGAGATGGTACTCCATGGGTCCCTTGCATTTCCATACATCTTACAAAAAGAGTCACTCACTGCCATTTGCTCTGGATTATTGTTTTAAGGATGTTTGTATGGTGAACAGTTTTAGGAGATAGAGATAATAATCTCTGGAGCAAAGGGAAATTGTGTTTACTGCTCACTTAAAGAGATTCAGATTCCCTAAATTCAGGGGTCCTTTTCTCTAACGCCATCAGAATATGTGCAGGGTTCCATCAGGGCCCATCTGTATCGCCACCGTGAGACGCGGGGCAGAGAGAACTGACATAAATACGCTGTTCATGCTGCTTCCTGTGGAAAGAGTAATACAGCCCCCGGACTCTGACCCATGAGTCTCATGTCCTCTGCTGTCATCTGTGAAACTGTGGCACACCAGCTTGTTGGCTTGCAAGCAGAATAAAATCTCAGACCCTTCACAGTTTTCAATACCTGCTACCTATAAAGCTTTTAAGAAGCAATTTACACCTATATTTATATCTCTGTCTATCTGTCTACCCACCTACCTATCTAATGAGGATGAATTGCGTGCCTCAGATATTCTTTATAGCTCTCTTGGGCAATCATGTATAAGACAACCCACAATGAAGTTACTGGGATGGAAATTGCAGAGCCATTGCACTCTATTAAATGTAGCCATGTGAAACAAGGTAAAGTGGGCATAAACAAAATGATGATTGACCTTAATGCCCTGTGTGTACTCTAAGGCAGGGCTTCTCAAACTTTAATGAACATATAAAACACCTGGGAATCTCATTAAAATGAAGATTTGAATTCAGTAGGTCTGGGAAGAAGCCCAAGATTCTATGTTTTTAACAATTTCCCAAGTGATGCCGATGATGCTGGCCCAAGGACCGCACTTTGATAGCAAGGCTCTAACAGCAACTAACATAAATTCTATACATATTAACACTGATATTTGCATAAACTCTAACATTTTTCATACAAATATCTCCACCAACCCAGGAAGTCCATATGAATCATAGAACTATTACATTGGTTTAGGAAAGAATACTGAAAACATTCCTGAGTACACAATTATGGGTGCTTGTATACTTATATGTGGGAAATATCAATATTGGTTATGAATTATCCTTCACTGTAAATTATAAACACATTCTATTCAAAGAACCAGGAGCAAAGGGAAAGTGCAGGAAAAGGCCTTCCTAGGCAATAGAGTCTTTTAACTGTAGCAAGAATAAAAGAAACAGGGCAAATTACGATCTTATGGTTTATGTCGCTGATAAGTATATCTCTGGCGAAGTTAATGCTGATGGGTTAAGCATAACAGGGAAAGAGAAAATAATACGTGGACATAAGACCGACTCTGAGAAAGCAAATGTGCTGTGAGAGAAAGCCGAGCGGGCAGGGAGTCGGGCCTGGGTTGTGGTCCCCACCCTGTTACTCCCTTGCTATGGGAGCTCAGGGAAGCAGAGTTGGTCCCCACTGGGCCACTTCCTAACTCTTGCATCTTGGTCATAGGTTTCACCTGCACAAGCCGCCTCTCAGCCTCATGGACCATTTTTTAATACTGTCATCAGCCCGAAGAAATCAATCTTTCTGTCTCATCTTATTCACTTGGGGAAAAGTTAGTGAGCCAATTTGAAAAGCATGGGAGAGGGCCTAGAAATAAAAGAAAGGTGGAAATTTATTTTAGAATTTTATCAGGAAATACTTGGTCACACTTTTACTTTATTCCTTTTCCTTCTTCCACTGTCTCCTTCTTTCCTTTCTTTGGTCTTCTCCTTTCTACCCTCTCCCTCTTCATTGTCTGTCTACAAAAAGACAGCTGGGGAGGCAGCAAGGTGGATTTCAGTATTCCACACATTAATTTCTCATGAGCTTAGTGACTTACTTTTGAAGAGATTTTTGTGGTTGAATATGCTTAGGAAATCCTGGGTTAAACAGAGTTCAAAGGTTTCTTTACTGAGGACAGTCTCAATAGAGATGGTCTTTAATAGGCAATGTATAACCTGACTCTCCAAGAAGGGGCTAGGGGGTGCTGGGTCTTCTATCTTTGACCACAGGACCACAGAAACTAGCCCTCCCCCTGCTAGTGTCTTAAGGAATTCGCACTGAGAGAGTTCTGGCATGAAGATTTTGGATACCAGAGTCAAGCTATCATGTTTTAATTAGTTTTACCTTGAAAAAACCTCGTGGCCTTGGGCAAGTCACATAACCTCTCTAAGCCTCTGGTTTCTTCATGTGTAGAAGGGGGTCAGTGACGTCTAACAGATGGTGCCATTGATGAGACAAAGTACAAAAAGTGCCAGACATAAAGCCCCCTCACCAGCCAAGGCTTTCAGATTCACAGGTGAGGTTAACCCTTGTCCCTTGAGGGCTTGGTGGGAAAAGCATCCATCCTACTCAAAATTACTCTTGGAGATGAGGCCACTGACCTCTTTCCTGACTTGGCATTGTCTAGTCCCATCTACTCAAACCTGAATATTCCCTTCTAAGGGCTGCCCACCCGGCTGTGTTTGTTTGCGGTCAGTCCCAACAGATGACATTTACCAAATGAATGAGGGAGAGAAAGAAAATATTGAGACAGAAAAGGTCACAGAAAATAAAGAGAGGCAGAAACGGAGGCCAGGTCAGAGAGCACCAGGCATGACTGTCCTGAGGCAGCCTCAACTTTACCTCTTAGGTGGAACGTGGCCTCAGGCAAGTGAAACAACCTCCCTTGGTCTCAGGGCCTCCATTTAAAAAATAATGATGCCTTATCTCACAGAGCTGCAGCTGAAGAATTAAGAGAGATCAGATCTGTTAAGCACTTAGCACAGAGTAGGAACTCAATAAGAAAAATAAAAACAAAGCTAAATGTCCTTTGGGGGGCTAAGGGGAAAAAATAGATGCTGTTATTCTCAAATCCAATTTTCTGATTTCTAGATTGGAAACTGAATATCATAATCCTTCTGAGGAAATGCCAGAAAAAAGAATACACACTGGGCATCATTCCCTACAATTGACTTCAGATACACCCAATGAGTGGTGGTAGATGTAGTTTTAATGCTGCCCTTTTGAGTGAGTGATTGATTGAGAGAGAGTCTCTATTATCTACTAGATTCCAAAAAACTTAAGGTCAGCAGTGGAAAAACAACATTTCAGATTTGCTGAATAAGGACACCCCTGACTCCCCCATCCCACAGCAGTTAGGTAGAGAGATCACTTCCTTAAGACAGGACTCTCCTCACCTCCTCCACTCACAACTATGTTTTTCCCATGCCCTATACATTTATCAATCTAATGTCATCTCCCTCTCTCTATGTCCTCAGGGTTTATCACAGGCTGGCCCAGAGCAGGCTCTCCTTAAGTACTTGTTGAAGAAATGAACAAATCCCACATTATTTATTTAATAAGCATGGCCACTTTAGTCCATCAAAACAATATGAAGACCATGAAAACGGAAATTTTTAAAAATTAGTAATGTTATTATAACTCAAATGTACAGCTTTATTAATCACTTCCAAATTTAATAGCAAATCAAGTAAAAAAGTAAAAAGTCGTGGCAGGAGCCAAGAAATCAACATAAACAAGATCATTCTTCACATTGAGATGTTCTAACCCTGCCTCTCAATGACTTCCTCATCAATCCGTAAATTCAGTGGCTCCACTGTGACCTCAGGACTAAATCTAAACTCCATGGCACACAGGGAGGCCTTTTGCATTTTGGTCCTTGTCCATCTTTCCATCATCATCTCCTGCCATTGCCCTCTTGTATCTTCCACTCCAGCAACAGCCAAACTACCCTGATACAAACCTCCATGCCCTGACAGATGCCTGCTCCAATTCATCCATGTGTGACCTCCTACTCATCCTTTTGGACTCCACTTGAGAGCTGACAACCTTGTGAAGTGCTCTCTGATTTCTCCAAACAGAATAAATCAGTCCCCTCCTGTGTGAGGCTCTTTAGATTACCTACCACCATGTCACCTTCTTAGATGTCGCTCTTCCTCTAGACTACAAACTTCTTGAAGACAAACAGTGATGTACACATATTTATTCCCTGTGCCTGGTACATTGTGCACCCTCAGTAAGATGTTTAATGGAAGAACAAATAAATGGATGAATGTCCACTGTTACACACTTTCTATTCTCCCATCACTATCCCTCCCAACTAATCACCTTTCAACTGTTGACAAGAAACCACTGGGAAGGATCTGAGGTGAACTTTATGGAACTTTAGGGAACACTTAATATCTGCTGAGTACTATCTTATTAATCTTTAGATTAAATCAAGATTCCTCTATGAAATTGGTGCTGGTATGTTCATTTTACAGATTAAAAAAAAGAAAAAGACATTCAGAGGTTAAGCCACCAGAAAAGAACCCAGCAGGACTTAGAGTCAAACCTGAGTCCATGCTCCTTCTGCTACCCTATCTGGCCTCAAATGCAAATTTCATTTCATCCTTTACCATCTCAAAGGATGTTCTCTTCCTCATTGTCCTCCATCATAATTCTCACCTCTTAAATCAAGACCCCAAGTAGTCCTCAGATGGCCTCTGCCTACCAAACTTCTCCCAGCCTATTGGACACAACCCACATTCCTCTCTCTTCCAGATCCTCTTGCCCTAAAAACCTGACCTAGTGTTTCCACTGCCTTCTAATTCTTCAATATCTCTCTGCCCAAGTCACTCGGGTGGCTTTAAAACAATTTGCAAGAACATATCATGTATACCAAAAAGACATGGAGCTTTCTTTGTTCCTTATAGTTCAATTCAAAAAACATTTACTGACTGTTAACTCTGACTTGCACCATACCAAGTACTAGGGACAGAGGGATAATAAAACAAAATCGGTGACCTTGAGGAGCTTTTAGGTTAATGGGAGGACTAACAAGTAAGCATATTCTTTCAATATGATTGGATAAGCATTCTTCTGGATGATTGCTCATGGTACAAATACAAATACAAATCCACAAAAAAAGGATTTTGTCCATCGTGAGGTATCAGAGAAAGCTTCCTGGAGGAGGTGATATCTGAGCTTCATCTTTAAAAGATAAGTAAGAAATAATCAGGCAAAGGGGTAGAGGAGGGCCCTTGAGAAAGAGAGAGCAGCTACAGTTTGTAATAAGTGCTGACATCACCTTACAGAAAATTTAAAAGTTTCTGAAATGGTTTTTGTGTATTCTTGCTGAAATTTTTACATGTGTAGGGTTTGTGTCAGCAATGAATAATTCAAACAGAACCCAACACAGATGCTTGATGGATGTCCATCTCGATGACCATGCCATCATTGCCATTATCTCTTCATTTTCTTCTTTAAGGATCTTTCTGTGGAACAGACTGATAACTCCTGTGAGATGAGTTAGGGCTTTCACAACACTATGCTCCATTTAGAGGCCTGGGAAAGTCATTTTCTAAACAGCATCCTGGTACAATACAGTCACAGGACTGAGAGTGGCCACCCCAGAAGGAGAGCCAAGAGAGAAACCTCCATCCTCTGCTCCCAAAGTGCATTACTGGTGCCCTGTCCTGTTTTCCACCTTCTCCGTAATTTTGTTTTTCTATGAACCACCCCAGATTCTGTCATAGACTGGACAAAGAACTTTCTGTACACAACAAATTGATGTGACTTGATTCAAGCACTTATTAGATATCATTTTCAATCATTCTTATTCTGGGAAATTAAGTTCGGTGTTTGGTAATGCATTTTATTATCACTTGATAAAGAGACGGTCTCCTCCAATTTTAGTAAGTCATGAACTTTGATGTTGGAATGCCTCTTTGATAGCATACAGAAATAGACATTTTAATACTCCAACAAGGCAAGAGAGTCAGCAGGGCAACAGTTGAAAAAGCTAAATCATTAAAAGCGGAAAGATTTGGGTTTGAATTGTGGTTCTGCCAATTATTAGCTCTGTGGCCTGGGCACGTTAATAAACGTCTCTGGACTTCAATTAACTCATCCTTAAAATGCACAATTACTATGAAAATCAAAGAAAATGTGTCAGTGAAGTGGTACACAGTGGTTCCCCTCAATAAATGGTAACTGTAATCTATACCTCACTTAAAACTTTAATTAAATTTTAAGATCACCCACTTGCAGATTGTAGCCCAAATTAGCAGACAAGAGATTTTAAATAGATTTAAATATGTCGATAAAAAGCATCACATAACATATTCAATTTCTTAGAGCTCCTACAGAAAATGCTGTCTTAGGTCAGTTGCTCAGAAGTATGCCCAGAGAGCAGTGTTCATGGCAAGTGATTTATTAAAGGAGGGTTCCCAAGAGAGGGGGAAGCAGGAGAGGGATGAAGGGAATCCAAGCAAGGCTGAAATTTCAGGTGAAGTCTCAGCCTCCAGCTTGATCCTGCTGGGGGCTCTGGAGTGTAAATTACACCACAGATCCTACAGAGAACTTGTAAATTACCCAGTGGAGTTGGCCCAGCCTAAAGGCCAGGGAGTGAGCTTTCTGCTCCTAAGCCAGTCAGTCATCAGCAAAGGAGGGGTTGAGGGAAGAGAGAGGAGGGTACTGAACTCCCAGCCACTTCCAGCTGTGCGAGCGTGAGTGCGTGTGTGTGTGTGTGTGTGTGTGTGTGTGTGTGTGCGCGCGCGTGTGTGTGTCCTGGGCTGGGGTAGGAGGCCCACTAGTTCAAGGCTAGCCCTTTGAAGACGGTCTCAGGTGCTAGCCCTTAGGAGCAATTGTACACAGAAACCAGGGAAAGTGCACAGGACCGGTGAGAGGAGTTTGAGGGCAGCTGGACAGAGCACAGACAACACGTGCAACATTAATCAAGAGAATTTCACGGACCCACATCTGTGCTGACTCTGCCTTCTGTTCATTGGAGTTGGGCGATCACCAAATAATGTACAGTTCACTGCAAATACATTCATTTTTCTTTGGTAATTTACAAAGCTAACTTTGAAGTAAATATTTCCTAGGAGTATGAAAATCAATTTTGAAGGTTTGCCCTGAGGCCTCAAAAAATGAGCTCTTCAACCTAATACGGCTATGGTTTTCTATTGAAGAAAGTTGTGCCAGTCACTAATAGAGGGCACAGACGCTGTTCAGACAGAAACGATTGAGAAAGGGCAGTGGGCAACTCCTCAACCACCAAGAAAAAACTGGCAGCAGCAACTCCTAGGCTCTTTCACACATGCATATTCATTTAACCATTCATGTAGCTAGAGATCCTGGGATGCTATTTAAATTGAGCTGTGTAATCTATGCATCTGGTTAAGAAAGATCTATGTTACACAGATTCAAGACTGCTTTATTCAAATAAATTCTTATAATGTAAAAATATAATTTCTTATACCTTCAAGTCCTTATCTGTAGAAAGGGTAAGGGGACTTTAAGACTTCAGGTAATAAGGACTCAATGGAGACAGCCAACTGGATAGGTAGACTGGATCACAAGGTCACCTGAGGATTAACTAATATCTTATTATAAATGACTACAAAAACATGAAATATTACACAATATTTTTTAAATAACACATGTAATTAAATTTTTAGGGTCATAAATGGTTCCATACATCCCCTTTTCAAAAATTTCCAATAGGCTTTATAATTTAGCAATTCATAATTTAAGACAATTATGTCAACAGATACATTAAAATAAAATTCATGAAGAATTTCTGAGGAGCCCAACAGACAGATAACACTGACGATTAATGGGCACTTCAAGTTTCTGCACCTAATAAGTTCCAATTATAAATAAATAGCCAGTAACCACAATGGCTTCCACCAAAGGGCAGGGGCTGTGTTCTACTTCTGGACTCTCAGAACACCTCAGGAGCTCAGCAGACACACCTATGGGTGTGGGGAGGGTGGGAGGAGGGGGGAGGATAGAGCCTAAGAATGACTGCCTTCTTCAAACAAAATTCTCAACCTTTACTACTGTTACAAAATATCTGCAATGAGCTATCCTTTCAAGGTGAAACATTTGCTAAAGTTGGTGCTAAAACAATAGGATGAAGCTACTCAGGCTTGGTGTCCCCCACTCTCGGCATATTTGAATTCTGAGAATTCAAAGTCTGATTATAGTTCTCTGCTTTCCCATGTATTGCTTTGTAATTGAAAAGGTTTGGAATTGATAAGAATATGATGTGTAGTATAAGATGCTGAACAGAGGGAAAACTCAGAAGTCCAACCAAAATTAATGCTGTCCAAGAATCTGTACCAAAGAATGGTATTATCCAAAACCGTGGCCATTGTTTTCCATTTTAGGTTCTCATTATGCAAGTCTGTACATGGCAGATGTGTCTTTTCAAATATGCTTTTTTGCTGGTAATATCTGAGTTTGTTTCTTTGAATTTGCTAACCCATTAGCATATTAGGTGATGGGTAAGAAAATAGACTAGAATAAATACATATCACTAGGCACTTGATAAGGAGGAAGATCTACATGACAATTATGAAGACTTGGGAAGAACTCAATGCACAGATCTTATGGGGGAAGGATGCCGAGGATTCTGCTCTAGACCACCCCAGCCAGAGGAGAGGGACAGTGGTTTGGGGAAAAGAAGAGGAAAGAATGTCCCCAAAGGTGATGGTCAGATACTTCCCAAAGAGAGAGAATAAGAAGAGGGTGAAGCATAGAGATAGAAAAATACATTTAAGGAGATCTGGAGAACTGGCCATAGAATAATTACATTGTACCAAGCCCACCTCCCTTGGTGATTTAAGGAAGAAGACTTATCCACACCACAAGATGGCAAAGTGTTATCAGTAATTTGTTGCGAGGATAAGAAGCAGGAAAATCAAGTGCTTCCTCCTCTCTGGAAATGCACAGCTTCAAAAAATGCAGCCCGACCTTAAGTTCTAGCCCTGGGTTTCAAGCCAAAAATAAGAAACACACCATGCAGAGAACATGGGTTCTACTTAACGTTTAATCATCATGATAAGGAAAAACAGAAGAATCCCCACAATGTCTTTGCTCACTGTGAAAATGCATCATTTGAGTTTTCAAACAGTTGGTGCTTTTCTCCCAATGGCAATTGAGATCTCCAAAAGAGAGAATTTACCCAAATTATATCAGCCATGAAATTAACTAGGGTATAATGATACAGCCCTTGGAGTGAACTGGGCTGCATAAAAGGAATCGGAGTGAAGATAAGAAAAATTGTAAGATAACTCAAAGCCTGGGTCCTACCCCTTTCTGCTCTCAAGTGGCCATGGTCTTGTGAAAACTAACAATCACAGTATCCTATGTGCACATAACGCTGGGTAATGCTGATGACAAAAAACTCTACAAACCATCATTTCGGAGTGTGTGCTGAATGTGTGTATGTGTGGGTATACGTGTATGAATGTTGGGGATTGGGAAGAGGTGGGAATCATGGTCCTGATCTTGAGCCTGACACGGAATTTTCTCCACACCCTTGTATCATGAACTTCTCACTACTACCTCCAAGAAATACCCTTTCCCCCAGTCATCTTCTGTTATTAGACTCTAACTCAGTACATTAATAACTTAGTGTCATCCACGTTTAAATTCTTCACAAACACTTTCACAACGTATGCCCCATCCAAGTACCTTCTGTACATTAGCCCTCACTCAGGGAAAAGCCTTCTGAAGGCCTGCAAGTCCCTGTGCATTTCTGTCTCCTCTCTGGTCCCAATTACTGCTCTCCACACCCCAACCCCACTCTGCTCCAGCCACACTGGCCTGTGCGGTTCTTTCAACACACAGAGCTCCCCCCAGCCTCCACCCCTTGCTTGTGCTGTTCCCTCTGCCTAGAATGCTGTTCCCTCAGGTATCAGCGTGCTCACTCCCTCGCTGCCTCGGACTCTTGGCTCAAATGTCACCTGATCAGACAGGCCTTTTTTTTTTTTTTTTTTTTTAACATCTTTATTGGAGTATAATTGCTTTATAAAGGTGTGTTAGTTTCTGCTGTATAACAAAGTGAATCAGCTATATGTATACATATATCCCCATATCTCCTCCCTCTTGTGTCTCCCTCCCACCCTCCCTATCCCACCCCTCTAGGTGGTCACAAAGCACCGAGCTGATCTCCCTGTGCTATGCGGCTGCTTCCCACTAGCTATCTATTTTACACAGCCAACATCATTCTCAATGGTGAAAAACTGAAACCATTTCCACTAAGATCAGGAACAAGACAAGGTTGCCCACTCTCGCCACTATTATTCAATAAAGTTTTGGAAGTTTTAGCCACAGCAATCAGAGAAGAAAAATTGGATTCTCAGAGAAGAATCCAAATTGGAAAAGAAGATGTAAAACTGTCACTGTTTGCAGATGACATGATACTATACATAGAGAATCCTAAAGATGCTACCAGAAAACTACTAGAGCTAATCAATGAATGTGGTAAAGTAGCAGGATACAAAATTAATGCACAGAAATCTCTTGCATTCCTATACACTAATGATGAAAATCTGAAAGAGAAATTAAGGAAACACTTCCATTTACCATTGCAACACAAAGAATAAATACCTAGGAATAAACCTACCTAGGGAGACAAAAGACCTGTATGCAGAAAACTATAAGACACTGATGAAAGAAATTAAAGATGATACCAACAGATGGAGAGATATTCCGTGTTCTTGGATTGGAAGAATCAACATTGTGGAAATGACTATACTACCCAAAGCAATCTACAGATTCAATGCAATCCCTATCAAACTACCAAAGGCCATTTTTAACTATTTAAAAATAACAAAACTCTCACTATCCTCCTATTACCTTGTTTCACTTTATTCATAGCATTTGAGATTACCTATAGATTACATCTAGATATCTTTCTCTGTTTTTCTGTCTCTCCCCTCAACTAGAGTTTAAGCTCCATGAGGCAGAAGCTTTGTTCTGTTCAGTATTAAATTAAAAGTGCCTTAGAACAGTCCTACTCAAATAATCATTTTAAAATTGAAATCAGATTATTTATTTAACATTTTTCTTTATTTCATATTTTTTAAGCTTAAGCTTTATCCTAAACAATATCATGAAACCAAGGGTATGATGTGCCAGGTATATTTTTTCTAAAAAGTACTAAATATAGAACTATCAGTATTAAAGGTGTTAGCCCCAAATATCCCTTCAAAGCATCTTGTTACCACTGAGGATATACATCCCCAGCTTTGAGAAATACAGTATCATCCAACGGCAACACATACCGGTGGCAACACATACTAGTGACATCCAATGGCAGTACATAAAAAGCAGCGAATTTGACATGGAAATAAAATTTGTTTATTCTTATAATGTAACTTAGTCTCACAGCATAAAACAGTAAAACTGGAGTCATGAGGCCTGGCTCCCAGCTCTATATCTGCCACAAACAAGTTGTGTAACCTTAGGCAAGTCACTTAAGCTCTCTGGGCCCCAATGTCCTCATCTCTGTAATAAGGACTTGGGATGATTCCTAAACTCACTGGCAGCTCTCACTGTCTTTGATTCTACCAACAACCACAAAGTTGCAGGAAAGAATCCTAAAGCAATTAGGTTTATTATACCTACTTAATGTTTAATCATCATGAAAAGGAAAAATAGAAGAATTCCCACAAAGCTCGATGACTTTGAGAAGCACAAAGTAAATATTTTATAAAATAAAATAATATTTTGGATACAGTAATACTGTGGCCATAAATCTTTTCTGTAACCCCATGACCCTCCCTAGTGTAGGCAGCTGGATACCAAACCTCCATGGCCTCAAGAAAGTGTTATTCAGGATCCAGGCAGAGCTAAAATTGAGAAGTGGAAATTCTCGGTCAAGACCAGGATGCTCTTTTTTTGTTTTTTCTTTTTTTCTTAAGCAAAAGCTAGTATGTAGAAGGAATGATTGAATTAGAAAAACACCCCTCTGCAACCCTCAGAAATAAAATAATTTTTTCAGGAAAGGATCAGAACTGGGTACTAAACCCATTATGTGCAAGTTTTGGGGAATTAAGATATCTGCTAGATGTCAAATTATCATTCTACAAATTACCTACCAACTGAAAAGGGAAACTTGTATTTACAAAGAAAGGTCACTATTGACGTTTTTGGTGGCCACCATTTTTAAAAGTGGTCAAACTTACAGTAACAGTGTATCAAGGTGACATGTGTTTCTAACTGTGGTACACTGTGAAGCGCTCAGCACCTCTGTTATAGTCTTCTTCCCAAAAACATTTCACTGGCATCTAATCAAGCCTTTAGAAGTAAGTTCCAGTTCACAGGAAATATGGGAATAAATGACAAGTTCAAGAATCCCACAAGGAAACTATCGAACACCACCAGAATGAAGGACATTCTACAGAACAACTGATGGGTCTCTTCAAAAAGCCAATGTCCAGAGGGGGAGAAAATGGAGGTAGCAATCCAGACTGAAAAAGGCCAAGGAAAGACAATGAGCAAATGCAGTGTGGTGAACTTTGAGTAGATCTTGGTTTGAAATATAAATAGCTATTAAAGGCAAGTTGAACAACTGGGGAAATTTGAAGCTGGACTAAGTATTATCTGCTATTACAGAGTTGTTTTAACTTTCTCGGGTACAGTGATAATGGTGTTGGCGTTGTGCTTTTAGGAGAAATGTGCCAGAGAGTTTAGGAGTGAAGTGACATGATTTGGGCAACTCATAATCAGACAGCAAAATGTTAAACAGAGGTTGAATGCAGGTATTGAGTATACAGATGGAATAGTCTTTCAACTTTCCTCCATGTTGAAAATTTCATAATAAGAAGTTGGAGAAAAAACACAAGATTCACATGTATGAAAAAATTATTTGGAAGAAGAAATCAAGAAAAACTGCTTGTCATATTCCTTCTGTCCCCATGGGAAGCAGGAAGAGGCAGAGGGGAGATAAATAAGTTAGAGACAGGAAGGAGGAAGTGTGTAACCTGCCCCCTAGTGAAATATGGGGGCTGGGGAACTGGAGGACCTCCAGTCAAGTTTGGAGATTCAAGAAAAGAGGAACCCCTTTTGGTGGGGTTGGACCTGAAAAGGTGGCCAAGAGGACAATCTCAAGCCTATAATGGCAGAAATGGGAGACTATTTCTGGTCTCTCTCTCCAGAGAGAGCCCGTGCCAGTCTTCCAGCATTTACTGTGTCCCCAAAGCTTCATTGACACCCTTACAGAGAGGTGTGTGAAAGTGGCAGACCCTGGATAGGAACACAGGATGTACAGCTGAGAACTACACCAACTGGTAGCCGAGGACAAGTGGGACAACACAGTGGCCACCAACATGGAGAAATGACCACCAGTGGCCACAGAATGTCCTCTCCCGTGCAGTGGCACTTCAGCATCCCCCCCCACACTCCACCTGAGGAAATGAAGATGAGAGTGAGAGAACCGGACCTGATGGGACAAACATGAAACGTTCTGTGATTGCCCATAATTTTTAAGATTACACAGAATGGTAGGAGGTTAGATTTCCACTACATAGTGCAAAAAGGGCAAAAAATAGACATTTAATTCACATATAGAAAAATAAAGTCACATATCTTACAGTGTGTGTCTGAGATAAGTGCCTGCCCCATTCTCCATCTTATCCTAGACATTTTAATATTCCTTCACCCACTGTCATAGCATCACAGGAGGACCAAGATATAGTGTGAGGGATACATTATGCATATAAATATACATCTGAAATGACCTTGCACACTCATAGCTACATGGGCTATAACACAGAAATTATTTACGGCCTATGGAATGTGTGTGGCTTTTAAATATGAATAAATAAAAATTTATCCAACTAAAATAAAAAAGCCATGCTGTGAAGTCTGACTCAAAAGAGTTGGGAAGCAGATCAGCTGTTGATCTGCTTCTTGAAAAACCCACACCATTCCAGGAAAAGAGAGCTAAACAGGGCTGCCTCTCTTTTCTGGAGCTGGGATGTCAAAGGTACCCCTGCCAGGGTATATGCTACATGCAAATTAATAGTAAACAGAATGATTGGGAATGTAACTAAATAAGAAATATCTTCTGTTTATAACTGAGAGGCAATATTTTCTTAAGATGACCATAAGTTTGAAAACATATCCAGGATTGTTTAGCATTGACCATATAGACACAATATTTCAAATGTTAATAATAGATTGTGGTTTCACAGTGAAGAAAAAAAAGACTGTATCATTACACGCCATAATAATAAAGGACATCATCAGAAATGCATGGCAGACTCTTTTAGTGAGTGTGTCATTGTTTTGAATGGCTATGTAACAGGATGGTAGATATTAAAGCTGGAGGAGACCCTCAGATGCCTCTTGGTCCCGTACTGCTAATTCTGGTCTTTACACAATTTTCTTTTACAGATGATCCAGGAAGTAAGTGCAGGAAAATCTCGGTTGACTCTACTCAAGTCTTGCCGGAACTACTAAAGATGACAACCGTGATTGTAAATAGGAATACCACCTCATTCCCAACATTCTCCCTTCCCACTCCACTCCCACCCTGAACTTGAATCCCCTTCCTTCCTTCCACTGACACAGCTAGGGCTGAGATGACACCTCTGCCTTCAACTCAGGATATTAATCTCTTATTGAAGACTTGGTGAGTTAGAATGGACCACACTCTCTCTCTCTCATTCTCTCTCTCTCTCTCATTCTGTCTGTTCTCAGACCACTAAATCTCCTGGGTGATCACAGAAGAAGCCAATGTAATTCTATTTGTGTTGGTGTCTTGATAAAAACAAAGATCTTCCACCACCACTTGCCTGCCAAAAGCCTTGGCTTCTCTGGAAATGCAGCATCTTGGTCTGTGATTATAATAACACAAGTGACAATCAATTGCATAAGGAAGAATTTATTTTCTCCAGAACCCTCTTTTCATCTTTTTCTTTTTGGAAGTTTTTAACTTTTTATTTTATATACAAAGAGCTAACATTGTTTCTGTGTAAGGTGGATGTCCTGGATGACCCATTCAAGGAAGCTGTAAATACAGTAAGTCCCCTACACACAAACCTTCAAGTTGAGAACTTTCAAAGATGTGAACATGCATTCCATCAACATCAGGCATGAGTAAAACTGCAGCTTGGCCTCTGTCTCCTATTGCTAACGATCCTTCAGCTCTACCATCTCCCACCTCCTCTCCCTCCTCCAATCAGTAACTCTTCTTGCCTGTTCACTCGATTCCAGCCCCTGTATGCCAGCTGTTGTACTGTACTTTTCAGTTACTGTACGATTAAAAATGTTTCCTTTATTTTTTGTTTGTTTGTTTTGTATGTATTATTTGTGCGAAAAGTATTATAAACCTATTACAGTACAGTACTATATAGCTAATTGTGTTTGTTGGGTACCTAGGTTAACTTTGTTGGACTTACGAACAAATTGGACTTATGAACGTGCTCTTGGAATGGAACTCATTCGTATGCAGGGGACTTACTGTATATCAAAAATTAAAGCCTATTTTTGTTAAATTATTTTAGCAGTTGCAATCCCCCCTTGCAAAAAGGAAGCACATCAGAACAGGAGGCTCCATGAGCTCATGTTTCTAGACTTAAGCTGATGTTATTGAGGGAAGAGGGGCTCTCTTCCCCATCCCACCCCTGCCTGCTCTTTCTGCCCCTTGCCTACAAAAGTCTACATACCAAATCAATCAACAGGTAAAACAGAGTTTTCATAAACCCCAAAACAATTCAAACAGATGAATTGTTCAAAGGACAATAAAGTTAAGAATTTGCAATTATTCGTACACAGTATCTTTAAGGACTCAAAGGATTAAAATAAGCATATGATTCAGCAACTTTAAATTCATAATACATACCCATAAAATATAGACACATTAAAATTACAATTTTTTTCTATAAATTCAACTAATAAACCTTAAATATACACTGTATGCATTTGGGACATTTTTCTGCAATTCTGAATCAGTATAAATTCAGACAGGACTCTCCCCATACTCTTTTCCTTAGTGATATGTTACTAAAACATAAATCTGAACAATAACTGCCTCAGAGAATTAATTCAATGAGCCAGGCATGAAACTAAGCACTGATTTAATTCTTATAATCACTTAAGAGATGGGTATTATTCCCTCTACCAGAGAGGAACCTACGATTTACAGAGTTTAAAATTTTGCCTAAAATTATGGTTAGCAGGTGGGAGACACGAGATTTGACCCAAACTTGTCTGATTCATAAGTCTCCAATATTACATTTCTATACATTCCTAGGTTTGAAGACTTAAGAGTTAACAACTTACAAACATGAAGGACGTGCAGTATTCAAACAGGCTGTCTTCTGAATTAACACGTGACAGTTCCGCTGATTTAGAGCTAAATTTATTCCCCAAGTCATTCAGTATTCTTGCCCAAAATAAAGTAGGATAAAGTCAGAGCATATGTTAGAATTTAAGCCAAGTTATTATCTGTCTTCTTCACAAATTCTGAAAAGCTGGTCCACCAAAATCAGATGCTAGGAATGAGGAGGAAGAAAACCAAAATAGGGAGGGAAGAATGTAAAATTAGGCTGCACAGAGATGTGGAAAGACAAAATGGCAGGGAAAAAAATGAAAGGTAAAAAAAGAGTAATGAAGGGTGAAAAGAAGAAGAAAAGTAGCAGACTTTACAGTTTGGGAAGTCTTTTTTAAAGTGCGTGATGATCTGTGTAAGGAGGTCAAAGTGAGTTCACCACAGGATTTATGGAGGACCAAAGAGGGGGTAGCAAGTTCCGACTTTTAAGTACAAAATCTAACTTCTTAAGGGAACCTTTACCTTTTTGTGAAACTAGTAGCGTGGGAAGTCCCTAAACAATACAGCTGCACTTTCTACATTACAGGCAAATCTGGGTTCTCCCATGAATCACACTGGGCTTATGGGATACCCATGTAAGAGAGGGAATTTTAAAAGTTCGAGGTCAGTGTACTCCAAATGGGAAAAACGCTGCTGCTTCTGCTTCCTGTTTTGCCTGATCGAGCCAGTTCCTGAAAGTTCTGGGCCCATTTTCAATATGCTGCAAAGAATATGCATGTTCTGCCCTCATATAGGCATAACCCAAATGGTGACCCTACAAGAAGAGACTTCAGAAAGTAGACCTTCACCTCACGAATATAAGGGTAAAGGTTTATATAACATCTCCAAAGGACAAGAAAAGCACACTTGGGTTAACTCTTCTTTTGATTAATTTCCACTTTGTCAAATTACTCAATAACTCTTTCAATTGAATGTCTTTTATGAAATTTCCAAGGATTTGATTGTTATTGACAAATTTTGTTCTCTATTAAGAGAATGCTAAAATATACTGAAGCCGGGGAGGGCAGTTAAAAAAAACAAAAAAAAAACCCTATATTCTCTGATACTCTTTTGTGAGAATAAAATAAGAGAACCAACAAAGCCTATTACTTACTTTAAAAGAAAAGTTAATCACTAAACTCTTCAAAATTTCTTTTTATTAATGACCTTCTGATTCCAGAAAGTTAAAATAGTACTGTTGGTCTCTCTGAAAATGTCATGCAAATAGCTTTATTACATATATCTCTGAAAGAGACAGAGTATTTCACATCAAGTTAAAAATAAAAAAGAATTTCAAAGAGATTAAAGAGCACATAAAAAAAAAAACACATACAAAGTAAAGCTAGTGAAAAAAATATTAAAATGTATGTTTACAACCTCAGGGAGGGGAAGAATTCCTCAGCAAAATGCAAAACTTAGAAAAGATGGACAGATTTGCTTCTATAAAAAAAGTAAACCTTCCTGTTTGCCAAAAGACACTATTTTAAAAAGTCAAAAGATTAGAAGAAAATATGAGCAATGTATATAACCAATAAAAGATTAGTACATATAATTTATAAGGTAAGTCAACAAATAAAAATAAACATTTCTTTCTATTCTTCACATGATAAAAATGCTTAACCTTATTAGTAATCAGAATAACACTGTAAGTGAATTGGCAAGAATAAAAAAGTTTGATAATATCTGATATGGGTGAAAGCATAAACAAAACGATGCCCTCATCTACTGTTGGTGGGAGTGTAAATTGATAAAGCATTCCTGCAAGGTAATCTATCAACATTTAAAATCAACATTTAAAATATACAAACCTTTTCTCTCAGCAATCCATTTCCAAATATCTGTCTTTATAAGTAAGGTATTATTTATAATACTTTTCTAAAAACTTGGTAAAAGTGTAAATTTTTTTACATTTCCCAATTCATTAATAATATAATAGTAATAATAAAATTACAGTAAGTATTTGTATAGTAATTACTAAATGCCAGTAACTTTCCAAAGTGCTTCACATACATGAACTCCGTTTATCTTACAACAAGCTTCTAAGGTGGGTACAGTTATTGCCCCATTACAGATGGAAATACTGGGGCAAGAGAGGATGAGAAATTTGCTCAGTCACATACTTGTAATGGGTGGAGCCAGGATTCAGACGGAGGTAACCTGACACCAGAGTACTCAGAAATACTATGGAATAGAATTCAGAAAAGAATTGATTCAGAAAGATCTACAAGGCAAACAGTTACCTTTAAAAAGATGCAGAACAAATTCGTATTATAATGTCTTTATGCAAACAAAAATGAATATATTTGATTATCTACATAGTGAATGAAGCTATATATCTTATTATTGACATAATATATGCACTGAGGATGGTTAAAGAAGGTTATCCCTAGGAGTGGAAATGGTAGTGGGAAAGGAAGATGAATTTTCCCTTTTAGCTCTATGTATTTCTAAAGTGCTTGAAATTTTGAAAAACAAGAACGCATTCATGTGTTACTGTTATAATACTTAAATGTTATTTGTCTTTTAAAAAAAATGGTGGGGAGGAAGGATCATATGGAAAACAGTCTGTCCTTACAGAAGTTTCTATAACTGTGTTTCTGGCTTTCAGTCACATTTTTCCCTCTTTCAAAAGTTGATCCAAATATCTGCTAAAGTCAACCTCCTAAATTTTCCAGAATTGTTTTCAGCTCATATAAAAGGCTTTAACCTTCAACCTCTTTAGCTTTGGCCGCACTATGTTTATGACTATTTTTAAAGAACCAAATTTTTGGTTGCTGTTGAAAGACATTTAGAAGATCATTTATATAAGAGGAGAAACTTAAACTGGGGACGTTGAATCTGGAGTTAAAACCTGGCTCTGTGTTCTCAGGCAGTGAAGTTTTTTGGTCAATTTTGAGTTGGAAATGCCTACTGCTCAATTAGCAGGAATGAAGACATACGAGAGGTTTATGTCAAGGACAGGCGGCTGCAGAGGAAATCTGCAGGCCATCAAACCTGAATAAGAGAAAAGCCTTCCTATTCCAGTTCCTCCTGCGGGACCTCATCAGGTCACTTTTATATTTACTCCAGAAGGACAAAGGATGCATTGGGACTTAGAGAATAAATATCGTATGTGGACTTCCATCAGGAAACGCAAGTAACAGAAAGCTGATGGTCACAGCTATTCTTCACCAGCGTGATGACTGCCAATCCCCCTCTGCCCTTTTGATTCCCTTATTTTTGTTTTCCAACCCTGTTCACTATCAATGCCGTCAGGCGGGGCTCCCAATGTGGAGCATTCTCAGAAGACTTGGCAGCCCTTGTGCCCCTAGATGCTTCCACTTCCCCTTTATGTGCACGTCTACATTTTCAACGAAGAAAGGGAGCCAGGAAGCAATGTGAGAACTAAACACAAGACTTGGTTACAACAAAAATGCGAGCATTCAAAGGTCTGGTTGCCTGTTCCTTTGGCAATAGAGCTGCTCTGGAAAGGTCCTTGAGCCCTACTTCAGTGAAAATTAAAATAAATCACAGGCATTCTTCAAAGAAAAGGGATAAAATTATACATTTACCTACAGGGTATCGATACAGGCATAGATTTAGATAGATGTGTTATATAGTTCATGCACCCGTACTAAACATGCATATGAATAATCCCTATACAGATGGCCAAGCACTAACAGAGGAGCTCTGTTCAGGACTCTGCAATTATGATAACTAGATATTCAACCAAAAGCCAAAAGGATGGTGTTAAGGCACAGAAATGAGCATGGAGAAATGGAATAGGATAAATTCTACCTCTTGACATCTTTATTGAAACAGGGCTGGTAGTCTATTGGACACTCGCAACAAGAGGCTTAAAACATATCAAACGATAATGAAACATAATTTCTAGGTTAACACCAAGATGAGAGCCACCATCTGCCACTTCTGCCACAGCCTCAAAGCTGGACAAAGACACATATTACGAGGCCACACATTTGGAGGGAGAGAGGCAGAAACTGAAGAGGCTCACGTGCAAAATGGAAAGCCAGAATGAATCCTCCAAACTTAAACAACAATAACAGTGTAAAACAGTGTGTGAAAACCCACATATCCTAAGACAAAACCTGGACAAAATGACTCCCTGTCTATGACCATTACTTATCTGGGATAATTTCTTTTAAGTTTAGAAGCTTAGAAAAGCTCCAATATCTCTCTTTAACCATTCATATACAAGCTGCCCTCCAAATATTAACTGTTTTCCAATTAACAAACTAAAGTGGATGGAATTGAAAACTCTCCATGATCATTCATTCCATCAATTAATATTTATCAACTGCCAACTTTGGCCTTGGCACTGGGTAAGTAATGATGAACAAGACCAATATGAACTCTGGAGCTCACAGTCTGGCCTCTATGTTCTAGATTGCACCATCAGGATTTGGTTATAGTGAACTGACAGAACAGATGAAAAAAAACCCTTTGGGGCTTCCCTGGTGGTGCAGTGGTTGAGAATCTGCCTGCCAATGCAGGGGACACGGGTTCGAGCCCTGGTCTGGGAAGATCCCACATGCCGCGGAGCAACTAGGCCCGTGAGCCACAATTACTGAGCCTGCGCGTCTGGAGCCTGTGCTCTGCAACAAGAGAGGCCGCGATAGTGAGAGGCCCGCGCACCGCGATGAAGAGTGGCCCCCGCTTGCCGCAACTAGAGAAAGCCCTCGCGCAGAGGCAAAGACCCAACACGGCCAAAAATAAATAAATAAATAAATAAATAAATAAATAAATAAATAAATAAATAAATAAATAAATAAACAAACCCAAAGTTAAAAAAAAAAAAAAAAAAAAACCCTATGAAGCTTACAGTCACATAGACCCATCTCCAAAGAACATAGCACAGCTCACTGTTGTATTCTAAGATCTAGGTTTAACTCCCTGATTTGGAATTTAGGGATCACCTTCCCATGGAAAGCAATGCCCTCAATGATGTTTGGGTTCTAGGGTTGATCCATAAATCTTGAGTTGCCCTGCACGCAGCTGCAGTGTGATTTTAAGAGATTTCTGGTTTGTGTTACCCTGGGAATCAGTTGAATCAATAGTATTAAACTGTAATTTATAATCCCAATGCTGCTACCATGGATTGAAACAGTGGAGGCTGAAGTGTGCAACGCTGGGGATGCAAAAAGCTGGAAACACCTATGAGTGGGCTGGCTGCCGTCCCTCAGTCTCAATCTGTCCCCCGGACAAGGGAATATGCATGGCGGTAGAATCTCCCCAAAGGTGCTTAGGAGGGCAAGAATTACATTTGGAATAGCTCATTTGCACATCAGCCATTGGCCTCTTACACAGAACCAAGGCACTGGTTCTGGCCAAGACTATGCACATTTCATACCGTTGTTACTCAGAAATCACAAGTGACATGTTTTCTGGTTATTTCAGGAAGTATAATAGTGTTTTTACACATTCTCCCCTTTTTAAGGTGTATGTTTTTTCAACAGCTCTAATAGCATTTAAAGTACATTAAGTTACATTAATTTGTTGATTGAAGCATAGTAGATATTTCAAGTGTACAGCAAGGTGATTCAGTTTTACATCTATATATGTGTGTGTGTGTATATATATACACACACAAGAATATATATATATATATATATATATATATATCTTTTTCAGATTCTTTTCCATTATAGGTTATTACAAGATACTGAATATAGTCCCCTATGCTACACAAGAGGTCCTTTTAACTTACATTGTTAAACACCACTTTTTAGGCAGTTTCATTGCATGAGCCTCATCTTCTCTTCTAGATCCCCCAAGTTACAACTCAGCATTTGACCAGTAAAACAAGAACCTCAACTCAGGCCCATTTTGTCCAAACCATGGCACAGTTAGACGTGTAGCTAAAAATAGAGAAAAAAAGCTACTCTAAACAAGAACCTGAGTCTCTGAGACAAAATTTTAAAAACAATTTTATTTATGTCTAAAAATAAGGGAGTAAAACATATGCTCTAGTAGTTACTGCCTGAAGAAAGCCATTTACTGGATCTGTGACAAGGTTAAGTAAAACCTTTCTTACTAATCATTACCGATACCCTTAGGTTATACCCGGAAAATGTAGGTGCTTCAGCAGTGGTCACCCCAAATTATCCAAATAAAATACTTTGTCAGTCTTAGTGACAGAGTCAGTATATGAAATACAATCTTCTCTGAAACAAAACGTCTGCCTTTTCTTCTCCTCCATCACTGCACTACAGAGAGTGAGTTCACATTTACAGATCATTCTTCTGTTGTTTTCTTAACACAAAGTGGGGGTGGGGAGTGACTCCCAAATATTGCTCCTAGGGTTCCCAAAGCCTTTCTGAGCTCCCAGTAGGACCTGAACATACCCCTTCTCTGAAGAGCCACAAGACAAAAGTTTCCAAGTCAACCCTCAAGACAGGAAAGTGACAGAGCTAGAATCTGGCTCTGTCCAGTAAACACCCTGCTTGGGGACATCCACCCCAAGTACCTCTAAGGAAAGAAAGTATCTGATGAGGATGAGGAGAACAAAATCCCATGGGAGGTGGCTAGCACACAGAGAGGAGCAGCCTACGCCAGACCTGGGCACCAGCCGAACACGGGGACCCAGAAAGGTCTTCGAAGCCATGGGTGGGTTTGGTTTGCAGTGCCTCTCCCACATCTTGTCACGCTTGGAAAGAGACCTGGGAACCCATGTTTATCCCACAGAAAGGTGATTCTCTGAGAATGCTTGGGAAAAAGCAGCATCCCTTGGAAACCATCAGAAATGCCCATTTCCAGGCCCACCACAGACCTATTAAATCAGAAACTCTCAGGGTAGCCCAGAAATCTGTGTTTTCACAAGCTCTCTAGGAGTTTCTGAGGCAAAGTCAAGTTTGCAAACCGCCACCATAGGATTAATTAAAATCACTATAGTACAGTCCCTCTCCCAAACCTTATTCATAATTGGAGAATGAGAGGTCTTTCCTCCTTCAAAAGAAATGTCAAGGATCAACAGGCCAAAGGGGGAGTCAGGAGGAGGTTTAGGTGTTTTTTTAAGGCCTAATTTACCACTGCTCCTCCTCATTCATTTCAGGTTTGGGAATCTTGGTCATGGGCACCAACAAAGGCTGAGGAAAAAGCATCAGAAATGGATCTGGGCTTCCCTGGTGGCGCAGTGGTTGAGAGTCTGCCTGCCAATGCAGGGGACATGGGTTCGAGCCCTGGTCTGGGAGGATCCCACATGCCGCGGAGCAACTAGCCCCGTGAGCCACGGCTGCTGAGCCTGTGCGTCTGGAGCCTGTGCTCTGCAATAAGAGAGGCCGCGATAGTGAGAGGCCCGTGCACCGCGATGAAGAGTGGCCCCCACTTGCCGCAACTAGAGAAAGCCCTTGCGCAGAGACAAGGACCCAACACAGTCAAAAATAAATAAATTAATTAATTAATTAAAAAAAAAAAAAGAAATGGATCTGATTCACCCCAGAGCCCGGCATACATTGGACAACTTATTGCTACTTAAACATCACTTTCAAGTAAGCAAATGACATTAATAGTAATTGTAATGAACCATACAGATCAAGAAAGCCCACCTGACTGTCTCCCCAACACAATTAAGAAAGACACCACTAAACCTTCCTCACAGATTTCCCAAGCGAGTGGCTATTTATAAGAGACCACGCAGAATTCAACGATAACATATGAGTCAATACATATGCTTAAATTTCAGAGCAAATGCTTTTTAAACACTGAAACTCTTGGCTACTTATATCACAAGAACATTTAAATATGTTTCCCCCATCCCCCAAAATGAATTTTCAATCCTCTAAAAGAGACCAATGGTCTATTGCGGGGCAACAGAGACCTTAATTTTTAATCGAGCACTAGGAACTTTTCCACTAAAATAAGAAGCCACTCATTCACAAAGCATCAATGTACCTCCAATGGCTGTTCTTATTTTGCTTCCCAACACTTTAAATTTCAAAAGGTGAGAATCTGAAAAGCAGCAGCAACACAAAAAGCACACCATGGAAATTCTAGAAGTCAAATGTACAACAGAAAGGACCTTTCTACACAAAATACATGCGTCCATAACTAGCCTACTGCCACCCAGCCTGGCCTGCCTTTCTGAAACAAAAGTAAAACTCGGGTACTATTTTTTTATACCATTATTAGGCACTTAAAACTCAAGAAACCAGTTCTGTGTCTTCTGGGACAGCTGTCCTCATTGGAAAGTGAGTAGTGTTGAATAATCAACATGATTTTGTTCTGTCTTGATTTGTAGTATCATAGCCTTATTGCTATTTTTTCAGCCTTCACCCCTAGTCATCGTAAATCTAGCTGCTTCCTTCTTTAGTGGTAATTAGCATTAGTCACAAGCCAAAAATGATTCCACATAAGAAGTAAAATAAACACAACCCTTCTTACCTTTCATGCCAAACTTGGAGTGTCTTGCCAACTTCAGCAGAAACAGCATTACCAGCAGACAAAATCCTACTACAGATGCAATTACCACCACAGCATAGACCTAGAGAAAGGAAGGGAGGGCAGTTATGATCTTGATAATTAGTTTCTTATATCCAGGTGATGCTGATTTTGATGGAGATGTTTAATATTTATTGAATACTTACTACCTGCTTTCCTAAGAACTTTATGGATATCAATTAATCTTTAACAACCCTAGGAAGATTTATGCAGGTCCTATTATTATCCCTACTCTACAAATGAGAAAAGGTAAGTTAAAGCTTATAAAAATAGGGATCCAATTGATATTATACAGATTAACATATACTAATACATCCTATCTTATTATATAATATATAGATAATAGGTATTTTATCTCTCCCCATCTATCTATCTACCTATGTACCTACCTACCTACCTATCTGGAGAGAGAAGTGAGAGAGAGAGTATATAAAACATGAATGACAAAACACTAATAATTTTTGAAGCTGCTGAAAGATACAAGGGGGTTCATCTCATGATTTTCTCTACCACTGTACATGTTTGAAAACCGTCCATGATAAAAAAAATTTTTTTAAGTTGGCTATTGTTGCTCTTAGAAGTCAGGGTGCCCTAGAGCAGTGAGTAGGTCTGGAAGGGAGCAGGAAGGCACTTGTGGGTGAGCGCAGCCTGTGAAAGCTCATGAGGTTGTAGACTTATGACATGTGAATTTTTCTGTATGTATGAGAAAGATCAATACAAAGTTGTTTTTTTAACTTAAAGGTGTAGCTGCAAGTTGTGAATCATACAAGTAGAGAGAGTAGATGCAGATCGTTGTGAATCCTGTCACAGCCCCAAGCTGGGGATCACAGAGGCACAAGTGCATAATGCTAAGTACACACTAACAATTTAGAAACAGTGATCGACACAGGACTATGTATCATCTTCCATTTTTGCTGTTTACCCCAAAGTCCCACTTCCAAAATAAATTTGTTTCTATAAACCAGGAGTTGGCAAACTTTTCCTGTAAAGGGTCATATAGTAAATATTTTAGGCTCTGGGGGCCTACAGTCTGTGTTGCAACTAGTCAACTCCCCTGCTGTAGTGTGAAAACAGCCACAGACAATATGCAAACAAATGGGCGTGTCTGTGTTCCAATAAAACTCTATTTACCACAACAGATGGATAGCTGGATTTGGATATAGTTTGCCTAAACTGTCCTAGATGTCCATACTGACTTAAATGTCTAAGTTTCATTTAATCCACATAACAGTCCATATGACATATTATTATTGTCCTCATCTGTGGTAATCATTAGTGTTGTTTCCCAAACATTTCTGTTTTCCTCTATGTTTCTCTTTGTAGGATTCACTTCCTGGTTCCTTGTGGTGAGATGGGTTCACGTGACTAGTTCTGGCCAATGAGTTGAGACTTGTATCACTGCCAGGAGGAGGATTTCACTGCTTACTGCAAGATCTTAGACTAAAGCAGTGGTTCTCAACCAAGGATAATGTTGCACCCAGGGGACATTTGGCAATTTGGAGTTGTCACAACTGGGAGAAAGGTGCTAATAGCATCTAGTGGGTTGACGCCAGGGATTCTGCTAAACATCCTGCAGTGCCCAGGACAGCCCCCCACAAAAAAATTATTCATCAATAATAATAGTGCCAAGGGTAGTGCTCTCTTTCTCTGTGCCATAATAAATGCTAACTTTTCAAAAGGCGTCTGCTTTGTCAGCCTCATCTTGGAATGAGGATGAGGCTGATAGAGCTCCCAGCCAATACACGTAATGAAGCAAGAAATAAACGTTTGTTGTTTTAAGCCACTGAAATTTGGGGGTTTTTGTTACTGCAGCAGCATAGCTTATCCTGACTGATATACCCAGCTTATAGTGAGAGGCAGTGTCAAGTGGAGATTAAGAATATGGATTGTTCCTGAGTTTGAAATTTAGATTTACCACTTATTAACTACATGGTTTCCAAATTACTTAACCTCTCAGCATCTCATAATCTTCATGTATAAAATAGAAAATATAATAACGTTACCTTGCAGGTTGTTATAAATCCTCAATTAGTCAATGCAGATAATGGTCTTGACACAGTGCTTACTATAATAAGTAATTAATTATGTTGGCTATGATGATGATGATAAAACTGAGATTTATAAAATAAATAAATAAATAAGCAGCCCAAGATCATACCTCTCAAACTTGGGATTGGAATCAAAGTCTGCCCAAGTATAAAATCGGTGATTTATGTGTGATTTACCCCCCACTACATTGCCTCTCCAAAGCATGTGGCTGAGAGTGAAGGCAGGATAATGAAAACATATGGCTAATCCCTCCACAGCACCTTCAGATGGGGTCAGATGGGGACAGCATTAAATAAGCTACAAAGCACAGAAAAGAGCACATGCCAAACAGTTGGCTAGGATGGAGCAAAGGTGTAATCATTCTCTCCTCTGGTGCTTCAGCTGTGAGTGGCTGTCCCACAGAATGCTTCTGCAGGTGTCTGAGTACAAACTTAACTCTGTCTCTGTGGCCTATATATAAATAGAATGGTAGTGATTCCTAAAAGGCTAGTTATAAATCAACTTGTTCTAACCAAGATCATTTCCCTCAAACTTACCTAATGATTTCAGATGTTTCTTTCTCAATCTTTATTTCTAACTAACATTTGCATGGGAAAGAGATCATAATATTTTAGCTATAAGTTTCTCTACCCTATTATTAAATCCCAAAATTCTACAGATGAAAGAAGAATTCATTAATAAACAAGTTCGAATACTATTTTATAGATAAGGATCCTGGGACAGAGAGACATTTGGAGGACTTGCCCTGAGTCCCAGGATCACTCTGCAGAACCACAGTACAGTCTTAACCACTTTGGAAAGTACTCAACTGGCATTCCAGAGATCTATGTCGTAATGAACCCAGGATACCTTGCCTTTACCAGCTGTGAGACCTCACATGTGCTTCACTTCTCCTAGCCTCTGTTTCCTCATTTGTACATGGGGATAATAATACCTGCCCTGCATTATCTATTTCATTAAAGAATATTTAAGTCCTCTTAGAAAATGGAAAGTTGTTCTTCTCCAGAAAAGCAGCTAAAGATCTGCTAACAAATATTTAAACCTATTGAAGCAGTTCTAAATGTGAAGAATCCTTTAATAAACAAAGACTCCTGTGACAATGAGAATAATAATTTCCTCAAAAACAAATTATTTGATAAATACAGAATTTCATGTACTCTGTGCATGTGTGTTGGGGTGGGGGTGGTCTTCACATGGGAGAAAAGCGGGAGTGAGTTTGTTTGTTTGTTTGTTTGGTTGTTTGGTTAGTTGTTTTTTATCTGAGGCTACCTCTCAGCATAGAACAAAGAGCTGCTCTCCTCTGAAAATCCAGCAGGGTTCATGAGGAGCATCTGTTAGACCAGAAAGGTGAATGCTTAAGGCTGTCTTGCAAATGCTCTGAAAACACCTTTGAATTTTGTATCAGCTCCCTGACTCTGAAACTCTTTCTCTAATCTAATGATCTTCCCTGTGATCAGGGACTGTTATGTATCAAATATTTGATCCACACATAATTTTAAAATTTTCTTTAAATTCTACAAAACATTGCCTTGCATGTCTCATGCAGATTTCTAAGGGCCACAGGTGGAGTCAAAACATACAGACTTTCAATGAAGATTATTTTCACTGATCTTGCCTTCCAATGACCCTCCTATAGGTAGTTCAAACATCGAGATATGCCAATTGGGGGCTTAAATTTATCATTTGGATCCAAAAGAGAAAACTGAAGTTGGTATATAATTTTTAGTAATTGGAATACATACACATCTGTGGGCTTAACACATGTTCCTTGGATTCCTTACATATGCAAACAACATTCTCAAACCAAGAAACATTAAGTGGTTTGGTATGAGAGTAAAAACTGAAATGAATGCATAAGGCAGGAATTAGAAAACATTCTGCAGTTGATTTAACACAGCAGTTTTCCTTGTTATTTCAATGCAATGCACATAGTCATCTGTGGAAATGTGTGTGTGTGTGTGTGTGTGTGTGTGGTGTGTCTCCAAATACTGGATGTGCATATTTTGAGTTGCAGTTAAGTTGTATCTATTTATGAGCCTCCTGGTCCCACTTCATGGCCCTGGTTTAAATATCCATCACATCTCTTTATCATTGCACCAGACACCTAAATCATCATCACCCCACTTCTAATCCCTCTCTTCTGCAACCCATTCTATAGTGTTCATCATTAGTCTAATCACCTCCTAGGTGCCAGGCACTATTCTAAGGACTAGGGATACAGCCATGAAAAACACTGACCGGGTTGCCTATACTAAGAATCTTACTAAAGAATCAGGGAAGGGAAAAAGATATTAAACATGTAAACAAATAAATAATCAAGGTAATTACACACAATAATAACTGCTCAGAAGAAAATGAAACAGGGTAATGGCTGCTGCTGGCCACCCTAGCTAAAGCTATGTGATGACCATTGGGAAGTGCATACCTTCTAGAGAGAACGGTAAATGTGAAGGCTGTGAGACAAGAGTAAGCCTGGAGCATGCAAGAGAGTATTTTAAAAAGATAGTTGGTAAACAGTGAAGAGAGTATGGAGATGAAGTCAGAGAGACAGACAAGGTCAAGATATGTAGGGCCCTGTTAACCACCATGAGGAGTTGGTTTCTATAACAAAAGTTTTATTACAATGCATTGGGAAGACTCTGAGAATGATAATAAAAGAGTGATCACTCAAGGGAGAAGGCTCAAGGGTAGTGTAAGAAGATCCTAAACTCATCTCCTACCATGGACACAGCAAATCTTTCAACTAAAGATGAAATAATTCCCTCAGAAAGGGACCGGAAAACTACATGAACAAAGCCTCCACTTGTGCCATCACAAGTATAAAACGTGGGAATAGGGAGTAAAAAAGATAAAGCTTTGGAATGTGTTCAAATTTAAATTGTTACCAACTTAAAATAGGCTACTACTTACATAGAATGTTATATGTGAACCTCATAATAACCACAAAGGAAAAACTTATAGTAAATACAGGAAAAAAATGATAAGGGAATCTAAACATAACACTAAAGGAAACCACCAAAACACAAGGTAAGAGAGAAAGAGAATAAGAAAGGAACTACAAAGACAGCCATAAAACAACTAACAAAATGACAGCAATACATACTGGTCAATAATTACTTTAAATGTAAATGGACTAAATTCACCAATTAAAAGAGCAACTGAAGGGATAAAAAAGCATGGTCTATCTATATGTTGCCTACAACATACTCACTTCAGAAGAAAGAATACACAAAGACTGAAAATGAAGAGATGGAAAAAGATATTCCAGGCAAATGGAAATAAAAAGAAAGCTGAAATAATAGACAAAACAAACACAGTAATAAAAGACAAAGGGCATTACATAATGATAAAGGGGTCAATCCAGCAAGAAGATATAACATTTACAAATGTATATGAACCCAACACAGGAGCACCAAGATACATAGAGCAAATATTAATGTACTTAAAGGGAGAAATTGAGAGTAATGCAATAATAGTAGGGGACTTTAACACCCCACTTACACCAATGGATAGATTATCCAAACAGAAAATTAATAAGGAAAGATCAGACTTTGACACATACCAGATGACCTTACTAGACATACACAGAACATTCCATCCAAAAGCAGTAGATATACATTCTTCTCAAGTGCACATGGAAGATTCTCCAAGATAGATCACATGTTAGGTCACTAAACAAGTCTTAATAAATGCAAGAGGATTAAAATCATATCAAGCATCTTCTCCACTGACAATTGCATGAAACTGGAAATCAATCACAAGAAAAAAATGGGAAAAACTACAAAAACGTGAAGATTAAGCAACATACTACTAAACAACCAATGGGTCTTTGAAGAAATAAAAGGAGAAATTTTAAAAAATACATAGCAACGAATAAAAACAGAAATACAACATACCAAAATCTTTGGAATGCAGCAAAAGTGGTTACAAGAGGGAAGTTCATAGCAATACAGGCCAACTTCAAGACACTAGAAAAATCCCAAATAAGCAGTCTAACTTTACACCTAAAGGAACTAGAAAAAGAATAACAAATGAAGCCCATTATTAGTAGAAGGAAGGAAATAATAAAAATCAGAGCAGAAAAAAGTAAAGACTGAAAAACAGAAAAGATCAATAAAACTAAGAGCTGGTTCTTTAAAAAAAATAAACAAAATCAATAGAATTTTAGCTAGACTAATAAAAAAGAGAGGTGACTCATATATAAAATCAGAAATGAAAGAGAAATAACAATGACACCATAGAAAAACAAAGGATCATAAGAGATTATTAAAAACAATTATTTGCCAAAATATTGGACAACCTAGAACAAATGGATAAACTCCTAGAAACACAATTTTCCAAGACTGAATTATGAAGAAAAAGAAAATCTGTATAGACAAATTACTAGTAAGGGAATTGAAACGGCAATCAAAATTCTCTCAACAAACAAAAGCCCAGGACAAGAGGGCTTCAATGGCAAATTCTACAAAACATTCCAAGAATACTTAAGACCTATCCTTCTCAAATCCTTCCAGAAAATTGAAGAGGAAGGAAGCCTTCCAAACACATTCTACAAAGCTAGCATTTTCCTGATACCAAAACAAGACAAGGACACCACAAAAAAAGAGAGAATTACCGGCCAATATTCTTGATGAACACAGATGCAAAAATCCTCAACGAATATTAGCAAAACATATCCAATAATGCATTAAAAGGATCATACACCACAATGAAATATAATTTATTCCAGGGATTCAAGGATGGTTCAATATCTGCAAATCAATCAATGTGATATATAACATTAACAAGATGAAGGGTAAACCATCACATGATCATCTCAATAAATGAAGAAAAAAGCACCTGACAAAATTCAACATCCACTTATGATAACAACTCAACAAAGTGCGTACAGAGGGAACATACTTCAACATAATAAAGACCATATATGACAAACCCACAGCTAACATCATACTCAGTGGTGAAAAGCAGAAAGCTTTTCCTCTAAGATCAGGAACAAGACAAGGATGCCCACTCTTGCCACTTTCATTCAACATAGGGTTGGAAGTCCTAGTCACAGAAATTAGGCAAGAAAAAGAAATAAAAGGCATCCAAATCAGAAAGGAGGAAGTAAAACTGTCATGATTTTCAGATGACATGATAAAATGTATGGCATTTCTATACACTAATAATGATCTATCAGAAAGAGAAATTAAGAAAATAATCCCATTTACAATTGCACCAAAAGAATAAAATACCTAGGAATAAATTTAACCAAAAGTGAAAGACCAACACACTGAAAACTATAAGACCCTGACGAAAGAAATTGAAAAAGACACAAATAAGTGGAAAGATATTCCATATTCATGAACTGGAAGAATTAATATTGTTAAAATGTCCATAGTACCCAAAGTAATCTACAGATTCAGTGTAATCCCTATCAAAATTCCAATGGCATATCTCATAGACCTAGGACAAATAATCCTAAAATCTGAATAGTGCCACTAAAGAACCCAAATAGCCAAAACTATTATGAGAAAGAAGAACAAAGCTGGAGGTATCTCACTCCCTGATTTCAAACTGTACTACAAAACTATAGTAATCAAAACAATATAGTACTGGCACAAAAACAGACACAGATCAAGAGAACAGCAGCGAGAACCCAGAAATAAACCCATACATATATGGACAGTTAATTTACAACAAGGGAGCAAAGAACATACAGTGGAAAAAGGATAGTCTCTTCAATAAATGGTGCAGGGAAAACTGGACAGCCACATGCAAAAGAATGAAACTAGACCACTATCTCATGCCACACACAAAAATTAACTCAAAATGGATTAAAGATTTGAATGTAAGACCTGAAACCATAAAATTCTTAGAGGAAAACATAAGCAGTAACCTCATTGACATTAGTTTTAACAATGTTTTTGTGGATCTGAATCCAAAGGAAAAGGAAGCAAAAGCAAAAATAAACGAATGGTACTACATCAAACTAAAAAGCTTCTGCACAGTGAAGGAAACCATTATCAAAATAAAAATTCAACCTCCTGAGTGGAAGAAGATATTTGCAAATCACATATCTGATAAGGGGTTAATATCCAAAATATATAAAGAACTCATACAACTCAACAATAGAAAAACAAAGAACCAGATTAAAAATGTGCAGGAGATCTGAATAGACATTTTTTCCAAAGACATACAGATGGCCAATAAGCACATGAAAAGATGTTCAACATCACTAATTATTAAGTAAATGCAAATCAGAACCGCAATGAGATATCACCTCACACCTGTTAGTATGGCTATTATTGAAAAGCAAGAAACAACAAATGTTGTCAAGGATGCTGAGAAAAGGGAATCCTCATACACTGTTGGTGCGGCTGTAAATTAGTGCAGCCACTATGTAAAACAGTATGGAGATTCCTGAAAAACTTAAAAATAGAACTACCATATGACCCAGCTATTCCACTTCTGGCTATTTATACAAGAACACGAAAACACTAATTCAAAAGGATATATGCACCTGTATGTTCAATGCAGCACTATTTACAATATCCAAGATGTAGTAACAACCTAAGTGTCCATCAATAGACAAATGGATAAAGAAGATTGGAATATTTCCAATGGAAATGGAATGGAATGGAATATTACTCAGCCATTAAAAACAATGATATCCTGCCATTTGTGACAACATGGATGGACCTTGAAGGTATTACGTTAACTGAAATAAGTCAGACAGAGAAAGACAAATACCATATGATTTCACTCATTTGTAGAATCAAAAAAAAAAAAAACACAAAACAAGCAAACAAAGAAAACAAAACAGAAACAGACTCATAGATACAGAGATCAGATTAGTGGTTACCAGAGAGGAAGGCGGCTGGGGGTGGGCAAAATGGGTAAATGTGGTCAACTGTATGGTGACGGATAGTAACTAGACTTGTGGGGATGATCACTTTGTAGTGTATTCAGATGTTGAATCACAAGGTAGTACAGATGAAACTTATAAAATAAAAAACTTATTAACAAAAGTCACTCGGGCTGCTATATGGAGAAAGGCCAGAAGATCACAAGAGTGGGAAGGGGGACAGGGTAGGAGGCTTTGGCAGTCATCCAGGAACAAGCAATTGTGGCAAACTTTCTCGGCAAAGGGCCAGATGGTAAATATTTCCAGCACTGCAGGCCATACAGACTTTGCTACAACTACTCCACATGCCCCTGTAGCACAAAAGTAGCCACAGATGATATGTAAATAGGTATGACTGTGTTCCAATAAAACTTTATTTATGGACCCTGACATGTGACTTTCATAAAATTTTCATTTGTCACAAAATGTCACCCTTCTTTTGATTTTTTTTTCAAACCACTTAAAAATGTAAAAACTATTCTTAGCCTGCAGACTGCCCCCAAACAGGCATAAGCCAGACTTGGCCCGAGGACCATAGTTTGCCAGCCTCTGGGTTAGCCTGTGGCTGAGGCTGGGGAGGTGGGGAGATATGGATGGGTTGGTGGTTTACAAGGAGGCAGAACTCACGGGATGTTAGACTGGGCGCACAAGACAGGGAGGAAAAGAAAGGAATGGAGGAATCTGCTGGGTTTTGACCTGAGCAGCTGAGAGACCAGCCCCGCCACACAGTCCTGGGGAGATGCAGCTCTGCTGCTCACTCACGCCCCCTTCAATGCTCCTCCCTGCGCCATAAAGCTAACCACCTGGCACTGTGGTTCAAGACCTCATGGCCCTGCATCGGACCACCCTCCCTCATACGCCTTACCTTCCAAGCAAGAATGCTTCCAGACTGCAGGCTCAGGCTCACACACCCAAAATGCCCTGCCCTTCGTTTCCGCTATGTCCAAATCCCAGGCATTTCCGCACAGGCCATGGAAAATGCCACCTGTCCCACAAAGACTCCTCTGGCTCTCCCAGCAGGAAGGAAAAGGGCGCCTGCCCCTCTCCTTCGCTCTCTCGCATTGCCTTGCTCAGCCTCTGTTTGTAATTTAGGTACTAATATTCACATCTCAGGCCTCTGACTTAAGTGTAAGCTCCAAAGGGACAGATATGTGTTTCATTCGTATGTTTATATCCCCCCACGGCCAGTCCCTTCCAGAACCTACTGGATTCCTTATGTTTGGTGGTCACTGAAATTTTTATTAAAATATTTACGGAGACAGGTGTGGAGACAGGAAGAACTCTACATGTCCCTGAATGAGAAAGCTGGTTTCTTGCTCTTCTAGTAATAATCTTTTAAAGGACAGATATTTAAAACAGGAATCACCAGCAGTAGGTCAGAAACTCTATGGTACATGTATCACTCTCTTAAACCTTTCCATTTGTTCCTCCACACTTCAACACTCTATTTATATCTGAACAATAAAAATGTTTTGTTGAAAGACTCGCACTGAAGCAGCTCCATTCCTCCAGCATTCAAGCATCCAAAATGCTCAGAACCATTCTACGAAACACCTAAGTATCCCACTCACCGAGAGATGTTCCCGACCGGTTTTGTCAGCAACATCTGTGGAAGGGATTTCATTACTTCTGTTCGTGGTGTCCCCAATGTCATTTGCCGCAGTCCCATAATCTTAAATTGGAGAAAGAGGAAAAAGAAGGAAGCATGAAGTTGTCATTAGGCTGCCAACAAACATGAGGCCACAGTACAACCCAGAATGAAGCAAGACAAATTACAAGATTCCAAACCACTGACAGTGTGGCTGGGGAGAAGCGTGACCCGCCGTTGGGTTAAATCCATTGCAGCATTAGGACTGTGCGATGCCAAAATTATATTCAACTCAGATCTTTACATCATTGTTTTGTTTGGTCAACTTCCAAGCCAGGTCTAGGATTTTTCTTTGCACATAATATATTCCTTTTTTTGATAAAGTATTTAATGAAAATACAAAAGAGAATCGATCATGTAAGAGTCAGATTTATAGACCTGGAAGGGTCTTTGGAAATCGAGTCTAACCACAAGTTTTACAGCTGCAGAATGAGAGCTAAGGGATGTTAAATGACTAGTCTAAAGTCAACTGGCAAGAAGGCAACAGAGTTTAGACGTGAACCAGACTTGAAATCAGCAGCTCTGATTTCCGAGGCAGAAGCACTCAAGGTAGAATGTGGAATCGGCACCAATAGGGGACTTCGGTCCACATCTGAACTTTTTTAAAGAGTTCTGAATTGCCAATATATCAGTTTCAGAATTAATGTATAGGGAACTTCACCAATACAACATTTAGAATTGTGAGGGTATGTTCTCAGTTCTCAAATGTAGTTGCTCTTCTGAATCAATTTTAGTCTACAGGGATCAGGATACAAGTAAATGATTTTTTTGTAGGCAAAGTTTTTATTAACAATATTACATATAAAAGTCATAAAAAGTTTTTGGTAAACTTATTGCAGACCACGTTGTTTATAAATTTTTGTATTTTTATTCTAAATAGGTATGGTGCCTTCAATTTCCATCCTGAACAAACAACCTCATTAAGTTAGCCCTAGCTAATCTTCCCTTGGTAGAATTATCAAGCTGGCCTCAGGACAACCAATTTAAATTATAATTTTATTAGCAGAGTGTTCCTTTGAATGTGAATGAAAATTAACAGAAAAAGCATATATTTTCTATCTGTAGCTGTTTTATTTTTAACTGCAAAACTACATTCTCACCATTTTCATTTTGAATATATTAGAACTTTTTAATATTTCAATCAAACAGTAGGAGATATCATTTATTTGCTTACTTTCCCTTTTCATATTATATCCAGCTACTCATGCAAAATTAAACCACTAAAGTATCTATAGTTTAATATCATGACATTGTAGCCCAAAGATCCAAAGTGTGATCTGGGACCAATGGGAAAGATGACATTTTTAGAGTCTTAAAAGTTATTGGAAAGGAGTCCAAAACATAATTTTAAAACTGAAAATCACAATTCAAACATATTTCTCTGTGACACAATTTGACATACTCTTTCTTTAAGCCATATCAAAACAAATAAAAATAAAAATACACAAATCATATGCACAAAATTATCCAAACCACAGCTTGGAGGAAAGATGGCTTACCATGCATAAAGCAGGTAAAGACAATGTAATTCCCTAGTTAAAATTAGCTCAAGTTAAATATACACACATATAATAATCATACAGAGAATTGTTTTATATTAAAATTATAAACTATATTTATATTAAAAATATAAATATACACATTTGTCAAGGTGTGTATATAAAATTAAAGAATAGATTTTATAGAATAAATATATAAATGTATCTTTTTAATCAATGTAAGTTTTAATCAATCTTAAATTTTAAGCCAAGTGTTTAAATTTAGCCTGCCACTTCCCCAAACGGAAGCCTCCTGGTCATGAAGGTGGTTTGAAAACTGTTAAAGATGGATTTTCATACCTAGTAAAACATCCCTGGAATTCAATTAAAATAGCAAAGTAAAGATAAGATATTTGGTAAGCTAATATAGTGAATCTTTTGGTTTCTCCCTTTCCACATTCCTGAGAGAACCCCATTTTATTCAAGGGGATCAAGCACATCCTCTGGGGAAGCTGATCGAAACTCCAGGGGTGGGTCTAGTTAGTCAAGGGTAATCCAGCCCTCTTATCAGTATTGGAGGCAAAAATGGACCATGACCCAACTGAGTCTTGAATCAGATACAAGGAGGGCTTGGTGGAGGTCTCTGGGAAAGTTCTCTTTCTTTTGGAACACTTTCAAAAGCTCTTCCCTTTCTCTCATCAATGTGAATGACTCATCTTAAAACCATAAGAGAAACCAGCCTTCAGTGAAGCCAGCACAATGGGCAGGAGAGTGCAGAGATAAAAAAAAACTTGGATCCCTGATGACATGGTTGAGCTGCTTGTTTCACCAACCTTAAAACGTGCCCTGCCTCTGAGGCTCCTGTGTGTGAGCCAGCCTTCCTCAATTTGTAAGAAACATAATTTAGAATTGGGTTTACTGTCACAGCCAGAAACTGATACACCTCCCTTTTCTTGGTAGTCATGGCTTTTAAACAGGTAATTAGTTCCCAATTATGGAAACAAAATGTCTGTTACAGCGGAATGGATTTACTACTTCCAAGAACAAGCAGGAGAGAGAAAATGTTATTTACAGGCATTGTAAATATCAAGGGAAAACAGCCATCAATACTGAATGATTTTTGAAATATTATTTTGGCCTATGTCATGCTTGAAGTGTATATTTAACTGAGCTTAAAGTCCTTCTTTTAATTGTTTTATTTCATTTTAGACAAACATTTTGAAAAAAATACAAAATACAGACCACAGGATAGCTACCTTCATAAATTACATCAGGATAATTTGGGTTTGCACCTAAAAAGAAAACAAAACAAAGATATCTTGTTAAGTAAGCATTTGAAGTTAAAAAATTACTAACTTATACCCACTAAAATCGGCTAAATATACATTGAAGGTTTTCTAATTGAAGACTATTTTATAGGACAGGGGAATAAAATCTGAAATTCTAGGTTTGCTTCATGTTAACCTTGTTGCTCTCTCCAAGCCCACAACCTCCATCCCTCCTCCAAAAAAGGAAAGAGAAGGATAAACAGAATTTACAAATCACTTTAGCAAGAAAATATTCAACAATCAATGAATTATGACCATTTCCTTTTTTTAAAACTGTTTCTATTAAACACTTGGTCATTTTAATTGTAATTTTGGTATTTTTATTCCAGAAACAGATCATTTCTATACCACTTTTGTTATTCTCTGATGGTTTGGGGGTTACTTTCAAGCTATGTTTTGGCAGATCCATTTGTATTCACAAACACGTTATTAACCAGCCTGGATAATAATACCTAAAGCACAATTTTGCTCTCCACTTGGTCTTCAGGGACATTTCCATGACAGAATAAACCCCCTTTTTTTTTTTTTACCCTAATACAGCATAGAAAAATAAATGTACTTTCTCTACTGAGATTATAAATAAATGTTATATCACAGAGAAATTCAAGAGTATATCATTTAAATTTTTTGGATGTGTCTTTAGTCTCCAAGATGGTCAGAATATTCATTTAAAAATATTCCTAAGAGAATTTGCAAAAAAAGAAAAATTTTTTAACTTTTTAAAATCACTGTCAAAAAGAACCGGTGACAAAAAAACATTTGATACTTACTCTTCACTCAGAACTAACTGGGTGTCTATATGAAAGCCTGCTTGCAATTAAAATTAAATTTTGATGTAATATTTAAGTGATTACAAAATGAACTTCCAAAGCCACTTTCTATGCTTTTAGTCTTTCCTTACCATGTGAAAAAGTAAAATTTGTAAACCATAAAGTTTACTTGGTTCTCATTTCATTTCTGAACCCTTAGCAGAAAAATACTTAAAATAAGTGAAACTTGAGCCAAGTTTCTGTTCATGTATTCCCCAGTGAAGAATCAAGGTTAGTCTAAATGAAGAGCCAAATAAAAGTAGTCCTAATGCTAAATTAGAATTTCAACACAGTTCAACTAGAAGAATATCTATTTTCGCAGGGGAAAAATTAAGTAGATTGTTGGGCACTTCGATTCAGGGATGCTACATACTGCCACGCAGTCCATGCTTTGTACAACGCTAGGGGGCACCATTAATGGCATCAACCATTCTATGTTAATGGAACCATCTGAAATTGTGCAGTGCACAACCTGTGCAGCCACTTCTGATGAATTCATGCTAAGTTATCGATTCCAGTCATTTTTCAATTGTATTTTGAGTTTTATAACCTCAAACACCACTTCAAAGTAGCTTTGAGTTACAAAATGCCAATATACATTGTCAGAATTATTTGTACCTGATATGACATTCCTGAGAAGGATCTTGAAAGCTGCCCTGCAGGTTGAGGGGTAATTCAGTGAATAAAGCAGGAGAATATCCCAGTAGCAGCCCTGGGAATATCATTTGCAGGACACCCACTCATCCCCTGAAGTCCTTTCTCTTTGCAAAGTCCCTGGACCTAATGGTGTCCCCTCAAGGTGAGGATTTTCCACCCCTGCTGAAGGAAAGGTTCTATAATCCCAAGAGAGCAAGTCATTCTTTGAACTGCTCAGTAATCCGTTACTTTAGAAGATCCCACTCAGATCCCCTTCTCACTGTGCCCTCAACCTACCATCTGAATCTGCAAGGCATCCGCCCAATAGAGTCTACTCTTCACTTCTAGACCTGACTCCAGGTCCCCGGGACCCAGAGTTCCCTCAACACAGGCCCCACACACACTTGCTGGGACTAGTCAGCCTCTCCCCTACCTTGGTCAACTCCAGGTGGCCTCACCATGAGTGTGAGCGCCCTCCCTCTGACTCAAGACCCCAAGGGTGGGGTGAGGACTGAGCGAGGACGGGTGGGCTGAGGTGTCCACACGCATACCCACCCCTTCTCATTATACCTCTCACCATGTAGCCAGAGGTACAGGACAGGGGCCATGGCCGGGACCAGCTCTACCAAAACCACTATGTTCTGGCTTGGAACTCCAAGAGTCTGAGAATTTGATCTTCAAACCCAGGCTTCCAGGTCATTATAAACATACATTTGCCAAGGTAGGAGGATAGAACCTATTTAACAATTCCTTAACTGGATTTATGTTTTTTAAGTATTTGGATATAAGTATGTGGACCCTCATTTGTACTAGATTAACCAACCAACCAACCAAGATTGCCTGAGGCCAAGGAGTTTAAGTTTTAAAACTGGAATAGTTCCAAACAAATCCTTTCAATTTGTCCAGGATGAGGGCTTTCCCTGGACATAGGACTTGTAGTGCTAAAATTGGGACCAGTCAGTCACCCTGATTTATTTTCATGCTCTCAGCAACCCCACATGTAGTCACCACCTGATTCCATAAGAAAGTAAAAAGACTCAGAGGATTCAGAGCCAGATGTATCTAAACCACACACGTGAAAGGGCTTCAGTGAATATGACTGACATACAGGTGTATTCAGACTCATCGCAGAAAGGGAACACCCAAACACATTACTCACACAAAGCCCCAGGAAGATCGAAAATGTCGAATCAATTCAATTTAGCAAATGTCAGGTACAGAAAACTGGGATTTGGGGTGGGATCAAAAGGAAATCGGTTAGCTCAGAATCTGGAAAACAGGTCCTTTTCCAGACTTCCGATTCATATCAGTGCATGCCTTTTCTACCAAATTCACCATCAAAACCATTAGGTCATGTCTACACTTTCTGAAAAGCACTATATTTTCCTAGTTTCATTGTCCCAGATGCATGAGAAGTATTGTCATTTCACTTTCATTGTCAGGATCAGCCAAATTTAGTGCAAGATTATGAAACTCACAGAAAGACAATGTAGGAGGAACAATAATGGTTTTTTTTTTTTCTTCCCTACCATACTGTACTATGTCTGATGAGGACCTACTCATCAAAAGAAAGAAATGCCTCTTTCTGTACGAAGGTTTAGGAGGCCTGCCATGTGGACGGATGCACAGACCTGGACTTTATGAAAAGCCAGGGTCACATTACTCCAGCTGACCCCAGCTTATCAAGCAGATTATTTTGCTTCTAGCAACTTCTCAGTCAAGCTAACCTCCACTGAGGTTTACACGTCAATAGCACAGTAGTTATTAACATCATTTTAAATGCAGACACAGGAAAAAAAAATCACCATTTCCTTTTCGGACTTTTGGCAATGGTCAGATTTTGAAGATACCCTGTCATTTTAAAGTCTAATTTACTTAGTTTAAATTCATTCATTATGTACCATTATATGCTAAAGGTAGGAACCGCTGTTGGAGATAATCAGGATTAAAAGGTGAGTGAGAGGGCTTCCCTGGTGGCGCAGTGGTTGAGAATCTGCCTGCCAATGCAGGGGACACAGGTTTGAACCCTGGTCTGGGAAGATCCCACGTGCCACGGAGCAGCTGGGCCCGTGAGCCACAATGACTGAGCCTGCGTGTCTGAAACCCGTGCTCCGCAACAAGAGAGGCCGTGATAGTGAGAGGCCCGCGCACCACGATGAAGAGTGGCCCCCGCTTGCCACAACTAGAGAAAGCCCTCGCACAGAAACGAAGACCCGACACGGCCATAAATAAATAAATTAAAAAAAAAAAAAAAAAGGTGAGTGAGAAAAGACAAACACGAGCTAGGAGGGAAAAAGCCAGTGAAAAGAGAATGAATGAAAGATAAATGCACTTGAGTAATGCACTTGTCGTGGAGATTTGAGAAGGGTTATGTTTCCTTAAAGACTATCCGAGTAGCTCTGTTTAAGTAAGAAATCTCAGACAGAGGTAGCAGAGGTGGCCTCAAGACCTAATGCTTCATGTTGGGAATCTCCAGAATAAAATATGGACTTCCTGGAACTCCCTTAACCCACTGACATTCTGAACAAGCAGCAGGCCATCTCTATCTCCGTCTCTACCTCTGCTCACTCAAGAGCAGAAGCTACACCAACCAAAACCAGACGAGTGTCAATGTCTGCTTGTCTGATGTTCAAGCACTATCTTCCCCAAGAGTCTGCTGAGCATCTCCAGGTACTACACTCACTAGTATCTCGTTCTCTTTTTTTTAAATTAAAACAATAAGAATAGCAACCATTTATTTGTCCTACTTCTTCAATTTGGGCAGCACTTAGTGGGCTCCACGTGATGTTGACTGGGGCAGTCCAGCTGGGACTGCAAGATCCAAATTGGCTTCCCTTCCCTCCATGCCCCTCGGCTGGTATGACTGGGACAGCTGGGGGCTGGCTGGGCTTCTCTCCGTATCTTCGTAATCCTCCACGACCTCTTTCCCAAGGTTGGTGCTTATCTCCAGCCAACCTAAAGTCTAGACTCAGAACTGGCACAGTGTTATTTCTGCCATTTGCTATTGGCCAAAAAAAGTCAAAAGGTCAACCAAAACTCAAGCGGAGGGAAAAAGGACTGCTTCTCTTTATGGTCTGAGAAGATGGGTGCAACAAATTCTTCTATTTCTGTCAGTACCTCGTTCTTGACCCAAGGCATGTGGTCAGGAATTATGGGAAGAGGACTAAGGTCCAGAGCACAGCCTGAAATCTGAAATGCCCCAAGTGAAAAGAACAATGGAAACTGTATTACAACCACACACACACTCCTGACAAAGCTTCGTATTCAACATGCCATGTCTGCACCTGCAAGAGACAGACCCTTTGGGCATTTAGGCTTCTAAACATGGATGATAAAATCATTTTGCTCCCCTCAACAATATCAAACCAAAGCACTCCGCCATCCTCTTAATTCCATGCTAAATGACTTAACACCAGGACCTGTTTACTTCCATTTTCTAATCTCATTTATAGCTGGTGAGTAAATCTTATGACTTTATATAAATCTTCATGAGAAAATCTTTATGACTTTTTAACTGTAAAACTCTACAGTAAAAGGAAAAACACATTTGTAGGATTAAAAAAAAATTGTGGGAAGATAGGTAGCTTGACCAGAGGGTTCACTTTCCATTCTGCTCTAAAGATAAAAATAATAGTGGAGGCCAGGAGACACATCTGTTTCTTTCCTTTAAGCTTTTCGTCTCTCTCTAATGCTCTAAAAAAAAAAAAATTTTTAAAGACTTTTCTTGCAATTCTTTTTGCAGACTCTTTTTAGTGTGATCTTAAAAAATATTTCAAAGAATTCCATATGATAAAGGCATAGCAAAAGATTTGTTCTTTTCAAATAAACTGCCCTTGCTTTGTCAACAGTGTTTCCTAACTCAAGGCAGTCTGCCTTTTGATTTCCAGATCCTTCTCCTCTTCCCTGTCTAAATGGCAGGCTGAACTCGGGGCCTGAAAACGTCGGGGGTTCGGACGTCTGGGTTTTCTTTCTGGCTGAACCACTACTGTGCCATGAAGCACTGGGAGCCTCTTCTCATTTTTCTGTAACAAAGGAGTCTTCATCCGACAGAAGAGGATAATGGCATTGGCTTGGCAACTCCTCAGGAGCTTCAGGAGGCATAATTAATTACCATTAGTACTCTTGAGACAAAAAGAGCTATTTAAGTATAAATCTTAATTATCATGATTATTATGAGTCTATAGCTGAACCATACCCTTCTCCGTTTTTAAGGCAGAAAAGCAGGTAAAACTTTCTGTCCTTTCACTCCCAGGACAAGACATGGGTCCTGACAAATGGCCTTAAGAACAAGTAGTGGGGCGCTTTATATTTTCTTAATGTGTAACATTTGGAGAAATTTCCCCACCGCACATTCTTTGGCTTAAGTACACCAAATCTAAACCGGCCAGTTCGAGGGCAATTCTAAGTGCTGTAGAGAGCTCTAGTTCATCCAGACGTCATGAATCTTTGGATAAAACGGCACAAATGAAAAGCTGTGGGGAAAATTCTTCCAATATTTATAGTTTGCTCCTGACGTGCATTTTGCATAGGAGGCAACTGCTCCCGAATTAGGCAGCATAAGTCATTGACTCCCACTGCTTGTGTGAATGAGCATTCTTGAGCTGTGACATTCTTCCTGAATGAGTGGGCCTTAAAGGCACTCTTTATGTACAGCCTAAAGAGTGGAAAGCTTTAAAACCCGGGTGTTTTATCATCTAGTGCTCTGGCTAGGCTTGTTCCAAGCCTAAAGTATTAATCATTTGAGTAATGATTTCAACAAGAGAATCTACTCTTAAGCAATCAACGTGTTCACGTTTACAGTAATATCTGACCTTGAAAATTCTTAGAACTTGTGCTATCTAATCAGAAGATGCTAGCAAAGGCTCCAGGTTTCTTCCTCATGGCACTCACAAGCAATCTCTCTGCCATGAATTTCTGCTTAGAATTGTGCTTAAAATGTACCCTCACCACTCCTAGTCTCCACTCAGTCTCCACTCACACATTCGTGTTCATGAAGGGACTTCTCTATAGGTGGGATTGAATTCCAGTGACATCCACATAATGGATCAATTTCATCTTAGACAAGTCTTATTTTTGACCGGTAAGCTAAATAGGATACAGCAGAATCTTCAGAGAATCCTCAGATAACCCCATGCTTTCTATGTGTGTGCCTGCACTGCTGTCTCTACTTATTCACTCTCCCAAGCCTCCTTAAGCCATCCTACCTTTTGCCAAGCCCAATTAGAGTGCATCTCTGTGCACCAACTATTCCATATTTTTATCATTATTGCTGGTTAATACCCTTGGAGAGTCAGTGAGGTAACCTCGATGGATGCCTGACCAGTTCTTCCAGGGCTCACACACCCCCCACCACCACCACTGACCCTGGCTAGGTTCTGCAGAGCAGAAGCAAACTACCCTTACTACTCAAAGTGTGATCCATGGATTTTGAGCACCATCTGGGAGCTTGTTAGAAATGCAGACTCTAAGCCCTTCTCCAGACTCATGGCATCAGAATCTGCATTTAACAGGACCCCCAGGAGATCTAATTGCTCATCAAAGCTTGAGAAACCCTGGTTTACAACTCCGTGGCAAGTTTGACCAAAGTCAAAAGGCCCCAGTGGACATAAATGATAGTAATTTTTTCAGTGAAGCATAGAGCAAACCTAAATATTGAGGGGCGAGGGCAGCGACTGCAGAAAATATTAGGGGTAAGGGCAAGAGGTGTGTTTTGTCCCCAGTGGCACATGTCTGGACCCCACTCCAAATGGGGAGAGGGAGGAGAGAGCTTAGACACCTGAGAGAGCTCACATTCACCCACCCTCTCTAGGAGCCCGACGCTGACTTAGTCTTCTCCTGAAAGGGCCAAGTCTAGAAAGCTCATGTAGTCAGGGGGCAGAGTCTGGAGGTCCTCTTCTCTGGGCAAGCCCAAGCCTCTAGATGAGGGAGGACATCTCTCTTTTCTGAGAGAAAAGCGGTTCTGGTCAGCAAGTTTCTTCCTAAAGGCTACAGAGCATAAGCACAAAGGGATGCGAGGATGGGTACCTTGTCATTATGCCCTCACACGTCCCTCAGGAGAGTACCACACCGAGCTCCTCCCTGTGCTGGGTCAGGTAGCCTGAGGGCACTCCCAGACATGCGCATCTTCACAACCACCTTCTAAGGAGGTGCTAGAACCCTACATTTTACAGAGAAGCAACGCTAGGTTCAGAGGTGGTAAGAAAATCACTCAAAGCCACACAGGTCGTGAAAGACAGAACTCTTCTGTGAATCAGATCTGAGTTCCAAACCCAGCCCCTTCCCCCTGTGCCAAGCTTCCTTTGGAATAATGAGGAGAGGGGGAAAACTATGCCTAAATTCCAAGCTCAGACACCAGATATGAATGAGTCATTTGGATCAACAGCAAGAGACAGGAGTTATCTCATTAAAAGTAAAATTTTTGAGGTTCTACCTATTCCACTTAGTTTTTCTGTTCAACGGCTTCCACAGAAAGAGAACATTCGAAGGGGTGCTTAATTCTTTATTGCCTACAATTTCTGCACACCTTCAGCTGAATAGCTTTCCTTCCTGCCTTTCATGAGTAGATCCTGCCCAATAGCGGGACAGGGACATCCCTGGGAATTAGAAGCCAGGATGAAGACCACCACCAACAGAAGCAGGGGACAGAAATGAAAGCCCAAGTGTTTCTTCATCTTTTATCATTTTATGGGTGGTTGCAGTGTTTTCTATTATTGGGAGAAAGGGCTTTGTTTCATTGCCTGTTGGTGGGTAGCGCAGCGCCCTCTGTTTGTTAAACCTCCAGAGAGATCTGACAAATTGTTCAAAATCCTAGGATTCTAGTACAACAGGATGTTAAGCAAGACTCTCCTGCCTTAGTAACCGACACCAAAGTGAACATGAGACACTCACAGGCTGAATTCACAAAGGAAATGGCTGAGAACTGAATCCATTGTCCTTTGAAACATCTGATTCACGCTGAGACTTCAAAAGGTCCCAGAGAGGAGAGAAAAAGGAAGGACTTATAAAGAAGTTTCTTTGGGGAGAAGTGTTGCCATCGTCAGCACCCCAGCATGGGGCTTCCACTGGCTGTGCTTGAGGACGTGTCCTGTGTTCTCTGTAGGCGAAAGGCTCAGAGGACAAGCGTCTGGCTCTGCCAGAGAAGGCTCAGGCCACCTGTGTGGTACGTTTGGGTTCCACCTGTACACCCAGAAATGTCAGGACAAGGGATCACTAGGGTTCCCTGTGGACCAGATGGAGGCAGCCCAGTAGGAAGTCTGCACGGGGAGTCCAGAGGGCCAGAGGGACCCCAAAAGCACAAAGCTGCATTCCTGGGTGCTGAGGAAGGAGGTGCTTCCAGCAGCCAGAACCGAAATGCATTTATGTCGTGGGAACTGCAGGAGAGGGGGCTGCAGAGAGAGGAATCTCCACAAAGGTCTCCAGGAAACAAGATCGGTGAATCGGCATTGAACACCGCCAGGTCCCAAGAGCACAGAGCCGCCAGCCAGCACACTTTCCCCGCCCTCTGTCCCCCTAGCCCAACCCCTCCACCTCATTAGCGAGCTCCAGCCCCCGCCCCCATGCTGCCAGCCCGAACAGGGAGGGGAGAGGAGACTGACCCTCAAAGCAAGTCCAGAGTTGGTTTCTAACTCAGAAGAGACATCCTGTTTCTCAGTTGAGATTTTGTCTGCAACCTCAAGTGACCAAAGGATTGTCTGTTACTCAACAATGAGCCAAAAAATCTTACTTGGGTCAGAGCTCCCATCCAGACCAGTGACTCTCACACTTGGTTGTACATTGGAGTCACTGGGAATCTCAAAGATGAAAAATGCCAAAGCCGGAGCCACTGAATCAGAATTGCCAGAGGTGGGCCCCAGGAATGTGTCTTAAAAAATGAAATAAGATAAAACAACAATTAAAACTCGCCGGTTGATTCTAACGTGCAATATAGAGTGCGAAGCTCCTGCTCTAGGAACCCAAGAAGGTTACTCTTACTGACTAAATTGCAAAGGGCCGATGGAAAACCAAAACAAAATGAAATTAATTTGACTGTCACCAGTTGTGCTCTTCCACGTGTTAGAAAGATAAACACCACCGTTCTCTAGATTGCACTGCACGTCGTGCTTTAGACACAACTCGAAACTGACCAGAGCAGAGTTCAGTTCTAAGCATGGGATCCGAAACAATCGATCTAGTGTTTGAAGTTTGGGAAAGGCTTTCCTCCCTTTCTCAGTTGCTACCCAGGCTGCCAGTGATGATCAGATAGAAAAAGCACTGGCCTGGTACCCGGGTCCTGCTGACATCCGAAGACCTCATAACACCTGTCCCTCCTCACGGCACCCTGGCTGGGGCTGGTGTCTGGTGTCAGACTCTGCAAGGTCCCAGCACCCTGGAGAGACGTTATATGGGGATCTTTACTGCCTTCCTCCCAACCTCACACGTGATCGATGGCACCCTCTTGGCCCGGCTGATGCTGGCTCGGGGTCTCTCTGCCCCATCCTTGCTCCAAGTGGAAAGCAGAGTGTCTGCCACCATATCCTGCGTTTCCACACCGTGCTGTGCGAGAGGCAATCGGAACTGTCACTAGGTTCAGTCAGCCATCCTCTTCCATGCTCACCCAGCATTTCTTTTATCAGGGACTTTTTGTTTATTTGTTTTTATTTCTGTTTTAATTTCTTTCAACACGCTTCATTCTCTATCTCCAAATAGCCAGTGAATTCCTAAGCAAAGTGACCATTTCACAGAAATCTCAGTTCTGAGCTGAATGAGGAACACACACGCCCAAGGACGAAAGAGCAGCCATTTTAATTCTTCTGGCTTCATACGGTGATGCGACCAGCTTCACAGGGATCCCAGGCTGCCTGCTTCCTGGGAAGTCCAGAAATTCCCAGTGTGAAAAAAGGGGATCTCATCAAAACAACTAGGAAAAAAAAGTAGCTGAAACTTCTTATCATAAAGATTTGTGGGAGCTAAACTTCTTGAGCAATTACTATAAGATGACAGCAGAAATATTGAAGGGCTATAAATCCAAATGTGACCTGATGTCCTTAACTTGGAATGTACATTTAGACCAGCAGGGAAATTACATATATATATATGCTATTTGTCTATTTTTCTTTAGTTTTAAAGAGGGTTAAGAGGGAAAGAAATCAATTCTAAGAAAAGCCATTATCTGTGGGTTACAGCTACAAATCTCATAAATGCCCACAAAGATTCTATCACACAAAGCCAAGTAAGGTCACACTCTAATTGGCCAAACTGGTTTATGGCCCATACGGGCCATTTATATCCACTATCACCCAGGGCCAAGTCTCTTTCATTTCCACTTTCATTTATTACTCTTTGATAGCTGGTCCTTGAGTAAATACTTAAAAAGAAAAAAAAATCAGACTTTTCTAAAAGCCGTATTTACATTGAAGATCTGATAAAAAGGAATAAATGAACAAGAAAATGGAAAATAAAAAAAGGAGAGAAGAGAACATCTTTATAAAATGTGGCTTAATTTTTGTTTTAGATAAATAAATATTTCCTTTTAAGGGAATATTTGAGAGACTCCAAGATATTCTTATGCCAGAAAACCATTCTTTCCCATCACTAGCTAAGTTAAAACTAACAAAAGTGATCGATAAAAATGAGGCCACAGAGATAAGAGGAGTTAAGCTCTACCAAATATTGGTACCATACAGAAATGTTCAAAAGAAAATACATCAAAATCCTATCTAAAATAGAAGCTACTGGCTTTACACTGACAGAACAGTGCTCATATCAAAGCACACAGACCACTTCTAAAACTTTTCAACACCAGACCTTCACCCTGGAATCAAGTTCACCTCCAGCTGTTTCAAAAGTCAGTTGTTGGTGAAATTCACATAAAGTCTGAAGTTTAGTTAAGAGTAAGGTACCAATGTCAGTTTCTTAGTTTTGACAAATGTAAGTAATGCAAGATGTTAGCATCAGGGAAACAAGGTGAGGCGTATCTGGGAACTCTGGATACCATCTTTGCAACTTTTCTGTATATTTAAAATTATTCACAAATCAAAAGTTTATTTAAAAACAGACAAAAAACACTTGTCCCAAAAGCAGAGTCTCTGGATTTAACTATAAAGCTGTTATCCCTCCAAACATGCAGGAAAAGGAACATAGCAATCTAGCGATTTACTACAGCAAATGTAGCCAAGCAACTGAACTCTCAATTAAGAAGAAGATTTAATGAAACAGACAACAACTGCCAGGGTGTCTGGGTAAGTCATCCAAACATAGCTTGTTCTATGTGCTCCTGAAAAGCTGTTTGTAAATCAAACTTATATAATTCAAATCACATTTTGAGCACACTGAGGAAGCCTGTGCATTTAAAAAGCTGTTGAATAAATACCAGGATAACATGAAGATGTATTGTGTAATGAGAATTATTGCATTCTCGTTTGGTGAAGGTGGCTTGCAGCCATCGCCTTTGTCCATGTGGCTGCCCTGCGAGCCACACTAGTACATGCTGCCCAAGCAGCCCCGACCCCATGGGCCTCCAAGTTTCTATTTTCCCTTCCCCTCTGCAAGGCTCTTTTTGTGTGGCTTTGATTAACTCGGGGCTGTTACGGTGAGGAATTCTAATCATGTACAGGTCCCAGTATCCAAACACAGGGCTCAGTCTCTACAATAGTAGCAGGTATTTGGGCAACACAATCAAGCAAGTAAGAATACTTCACTGAGCAAGAGTATCTGGAGGAGGTAATTCCCCCCCACTGAAATTCTTCTGCTGACCATGTACCGGACTCCTGATGTCAGCCATCCTTTTCCCAACCCAAACCATTGGTCAGATTGGAACTTTTACCACTCCTAGAAAAACAATTCAGGATCCCATCAAAGGATGCCACAACTCAGTCAGCCCAGGTAAGCAAAACATTCCACGACACTAGTTTCTCATCCATGGATGAGAGAGCAGGATTCTGAGTCCCAAATGGATAAGGGACTAGAAAATATATCTTAACTAGTTCATGAGCCAACCAAATACAGTTCGCCCACTCACAGATTTGTTTGGGTTTTGCCATTGTGGGTACACAATCTCATGTAACACTCGAGAGAAAAATAATGTGTGTTTATCAGAGTATTGTTCAAAGTTATTCATCCCCATCACCTCCATGGCAAGAGTATGAATCCCTGCCCCTGGACTTGGCTTTGGCATGAGGTTGTCAGTAATTGAGTGATACACCCTATCTTCCCCCCAGATGCAAAATCATCAGGTACTCACCGTCATCGATTCCAGGCCAGCCCATGAAGTGTGCAGAAATCTGTTTCTCATCCTTCCCATACTCATTCTTGGCTACTAACTTGTAGTCCCCATTGTTCATGTGAGTGGGATTATCCAGCTGGAGGCAGCCGTGGTACTCCGTGTGATTGGTAACATGGATTTTAGTACAGATGTATTTGGATTCATTCAAAATTGCCCCATTATAGAACCACTGAAGCGCTGGTTTGGGGTTGCCTTTCACAGTGAATGGAATGCACCAGTGGTGGTCTGAGGTTGGAGATTCGAGAAATGTGATAGTTGGAGCAACTAAATTGAAAAAGAGAGAGTTAATAGCATCAGAAAGCTCAGAATTCTCCCCATCTCCAGATCTCTGTGTCATCAATAGGGGATTTTTATTCAACCATTGTTTGGTTTAAGAAAACACATGACCCACAACTCTGGAATCCATCAATATTTTGTATCATCATCAAGGTTGATTTAACTTCTACAGAGAGCTTCAGAGAGACTCCTTTCCCTGCTCTGCTTAAAGCCCATGCATTGTAGTCATTTTCACATCTATTCAGTGGGAGAACCAACTCCAAACAGATCCCTGAGATTTCTGACAGTGGAAAGCATTCATTTGAAGTTGGCTTTGGTTTCTAATATATATGCCTTTGATACTATGGAGATTAATCACCAAAACATTGAGGAACACTTTTTTTACAGGACTTCACTAAATAATACAAATAACGACAAAAATGACTTTGGAAATCTTGCCTGAAGCCCTGATCTTGCATAACTTTTCTAAAACAAATAAAACTGGTCAATGCAATGAATGTTGCTACCGATGTTGATTGACTATTATAAAGTCTGATTAATTGATATTTTTTGCCGATGGTCAATAGGAAACTCTTTTTAAAAGCACTACTTTTCATTACATTACAGCCCATTTTTGCTGGAATTGGAGATATCAAAGCTTTGATCCTTTAAATGTCTGAGGTCCTATCTAAACCTGAACAAACAAACTAGAGATTATTTTAACCTGAAGTATAAAGCACGTTATTCTTAGGGGAAACAAACATTATCAAGTAGCATCTTTAAACAGAGTACTTATCCTGAGTGAAGGTATTTAAAATCCCTCATAATTGTTTATTTTTATGTGGTCTGACTTTGATAATTATAAAATCAAGGACTGGAAAAGACCTTTGAGACCTAATAGCATCATTTTTCAGATGAAGAAACCCAAGGGCAATAAGGTTAAGTGACTTGGTCAAGGTTACTGAGTGAGGAAAATCTGGAACAGGAATCCAGATCTCCTAATACCTAATCCAGTAGCCCTTCCCCTCCTGCACTGCTTCCTGGTTGTATACGTTCATCCCACAAAGTAGGGGAAATCATAGCCTGCTAACAAATACACTCTGAGTGGGATCACTGCAAAGGATGTCTCAGTTGCTAATATTCTTAATCACTTATTCCTTCTACTTGTTATCTAAACTTTGATAGACAAGGCCAATTCTCCAGACCATGGAGACTACATAGATATTAACCTAAACTGAGAAAAATTTGAATGGGAGTGCCCTTACTTATAGGTCTGTGTTACAAACACAAGGACCACGATGGGGCAGGGACAATACTTACCTTCCTCCTACCAGCCCAGGTGCCCATGCCTAGGCCTCACTTTTTCCTGTCACCACACTCAAATGAGCTTTATGTGAGGTGTTGACTTAAGGACATAAAGTTGGAAACTGGTTGCATGTGTTTGGGGATGACATTGACTTCAAGCTTCCATGTGGGTCAAAATGATGAGAAATTATGAGTCCAGGACCTTCTGGGCATCGGGGTAGTATTGACAGTGACAAAAGGTTGGTGATTTCAATCATTCACTCCAACAATCACATACGGAATGTGTGTTATAAGTGAATGTTAACCAGTGTATCAAACCTTGTGCCTACATGTGTGTAATGCATATTCATACTTACACACATGCACACTCGTGTTTTTCTCATCCAAATCCTAATCCAAACAGAGTAAAACCTTGTTACTTTATACCATGGCAGCTCAGAATTTCCACTCGTGAAGATTATGTATTTTTTACTGAATACGTACACCGTTCACACTGAATGCAACAATCTGGAATGTTAAGTTATACGTTGTATTGCTTATAATACTGGAAAATAATGCACATATGCTTAAGAAACATTAATATCGTATGTCTTCAGTAGAGAGAAATTTAAAACAGTTATAAAAGTTTTTTTGCAGGTGATAATAATTTTCATTCATTTAAGTAGGACTCCTCCAATTCCCCACAGAAGCTTGATGTCAAACAAATGGGGTATTTTTTTTTGTATCAACAGTATAATTAGGTGTTTGTGAACAGCCAGCTCAGTACTTTAGGTATCACAACTTGAAAGGTTCATATTGTTTTTACAGAGAAAAAAAATTTAGAAACTGGTTTATCAGAATTTAAACTACAACTTATTAACAAAAAGAGGATAACCAGCTCAAAATATGTTTTATCAAGGCAAGACAGGGGAAGGCACAAGAGGACACGCTTAAAATCAAAAAAGAAGCTTAAAGATAACGTATGAACAAGAGAGATTAGAAGAAATAGGACAAGTGAAAGGGGCTGATAATATTTCTTAATTAAGGATACACAAAACACTGCATATACTTTTTTAATGCACTAAAGCAGCACCCAGAGTGCCCCAACCACAAATGTAGGTGTATCCACAATCATCTGCTATTAAAAACACATGCTGATCTGATTACGTACAATGTACAGTGAGGTTGACAGAATCTTGATCTTCTCCTACAAGATTTTCTGCCACACAAGAGATTTGCTTTCCACTGTCATCAGATGAAATGTTAGTTATCCTTAAGGAGCCCTGTGTGTGGCTTGTTTCATTCTACAAATGAATTAACAGACAAAAATAATCTTGATTAGGAATGAACCCAAAGTAACAAGATTTGGGGTTTCTTCCCCTAACTGCAGAAAATCATCTATAACATTAGAAAAAAGTTTCTAGCTTAATCGGGCTTAGGCAAAGGAGTAAATCAGAAGCTATTCTATTTCTCTAGATTTCAATTATTTAATGTGTGAAGTTGATTTAATCCTTGAATTCCTACCTACTTTCCTCCGAGGGAAAAGACCACAAGGAGAGTCACTCACCTTGCTCACAGTGACATAAAAAGCTTACTAGAGACCTACAGACTTTCCAATCTATGGGGTATAAATAACTAAAATGCAACCTGCATTAGCCTTTGTTAAGTAAGAATAGTTAGAAAGTAAATGCACAGCAAAAACTCATTGTAAATCTCTCTATGTGGCCCTATCAAATATTAAATGATTTTCACTAGGTTAATACAATCTCAAGTTCTGAGACACTTTCATCTCTATGAACGCACAGTCAAACACAAGCCTTACCATGTGCTTGGAAACCAGATTACCAACATCCCAGTATAAATTCGGAACTGGATCGCCTGCAACACTACAAGTTAATGTGATAGACTTTCCCTCCTCCACAGTGAGGTTAGGTGCAGCCAAATTTGCTGATGGCAAACCTGTGCAGCAAGGAAAGTAAAGGAAGACATATACAGATAGTTAGATGCATTATCAAAATAACAGCAACAAGTTGAAAACTCTTTCTGCTTCAAACTCAATAATTATTTACTTTCTGAGACTGATTTATGTTGATCTGAAAAAGTGCCAGATTGATGAGCTTTACAGATTTGATGTGAACTAAAAGATATGTGATGAGATCTGAAAATAAATCTTGCACATTTCTTAAAAATATCATTGCAGAGTAACCTTTTATTTTTAAAAACCCCACTAGTTTATAGAGCTATGTCTTCTAGCTCTTGTTCTGTTTTACAGTTATCAATCCAGTTGTTTGCACATAAATAGTCATTTTATCTGTAGATCATCTTACTTTTCCTGGTTTCCTCTCTTCCATTTTTTATAGTCAAGGACAAAAGGGTGGGAGGCATCTACAAATTTTGCATAAATCCATTTTTTGCATTAAATAACTCATAAATCTAACTCACTACCAGAACTAGATTTTGAAAGAGACAAACTATGATTTTGAAATATAGGTTTAAAAATCAGACCTACATTTTCAAAGAGTCCAACTATGGAAGTCGGTTTCAAAGCATTTTTCAAAGACATGAAGCTTGAACCATAACAGCATTAGAATGTTTCAAAGCTATATAAATCATAGTTAAATATTATAGGTAAAATTGGTCACCCTATATGATATGATGAAAAAAGTTATATGGATCATTATTCCAATGAAAAGTTCTTTTTTGGAAAAACCCTGAGAAAGTATTTGTTATCAGATGAAATTCTGATGCTTATAAACATTTCTTAATATTTCAGGACAGCATCATTTTTATACTTTGATATTTCAAAAGCCAGCTCCTCTTTATTAATGCTATCACTTCATTAAACTATTACACCATTTGGAGGTTTATACTGCTTTTAACCATAGTATTTTTAACATGAAGGTGGGTCTCAGAATGCATCATGTCCTGCCAGTCAAGCAAGCCCCTCCCTTGGTATCAGAGACTCTGCTTAGGACTATATTCACCCCAACAGCTGTGTTCCATGGAACTATGACCCTCAGGAGGAACCCAGAGGTCAGAAAAGGCAATTCATTTTCAACGGCCATTAAACTGCAATTAATCTGCCCACCTAGTGGTATCTGACCCGTCATCTTCACCATACTATGCATAAATCCTTCTCTTACAATGCAGTCCTTACTGACAAAGCCATTATTATTTATTACTGAAACTACACTATAGCAAGACTTATACAGTATATGTCTCATGGTATTCCCACCATTGATAGAGGACTTCCCAACAAGATCTGGCTTTCAGTGGCTGGTGTGACTTCTTCAGAACCCTTCCTTCCTGCCAGCATCCAATAGAGAGCAATGTTATATATTTCACGGGGTTTCAAACAGCCCCCTAATACTCTGAGTTAGACAGGGCAATGAAGTGTATACAAATGATCAAGAGGCAGTGCAGTTAACCGGAATGAACACTGGGTCAGGAGTCAGGAACCCTAGACCCTAAATCTGGCACGTACTGTGTGACCTTGGGTGAGTCATTTCTCCTCTCTCAATGTGTTTTCTTCTCTGTAAAATTACACTGTTCAATTAGAAGATCTAGCTCTAAAATTTTCTAACTCTAATATCTGATGACAACTTCCATAACAATTAAGCTTCCCAATGTAAGAAGCATGCCATGGCAAGATATAAGAAATAAACTTATTTTTTTAAAAATCTCCTTGAAGCCAGTGGTATGATCTAGGTGACTTTTTCAAAATATGCATTTTTTAAATCAAAATACATAGTCACATAGTTTAAAAAGTCTATAATTCTACAAAACTTGTTATATAAAACACTCAAACTACCTCTAAGATCAGAAACAAGAGAATGATGCACACTCTCACCACTTTTATTCAACATAGTATTGGAAGTCCTAGCCACAGCAATCAGACAAGGAAAATAAATAAAATATATCTAAATTGAAAAAGAAGAAGTAGAACTGTCACTGTTTCAAGATGCATGATACTATATGTAGAAAATCCTAAAGATACCATCAAAAAACTACTAGAGCTCATCAATGAATCTGATAAAGTTGCAGGATACAAAATTAATATACAGAAATCTGTTGCACTTCTATACATTAGCAATGAACTATCAGAAAAAGAAATTAAGAAAAAATTCCATTTACAATTGCATCAAAATAATAAAATACCTAAAAATAAATCTAACTAAGGAGGTAAAAAACCTGTACTTGGAAAACCATAAGACACTGGTGAAAGAAATTGAAGACACCACCAACAGATGGAAAGATATATGGTGCTCATGAATTTGAAGAATTAATATTGCTAAAATGACCATACTACCCAAGGTAATCTACAGATTCAGTGCAATCCCTATCAAAATACAAATGGTTTTTTCACAGAACTAGAACATATAATTCTAAAATCTGTATGGAAATACAAAGGACCCCAAATAGCCAAAACAGTCTTGAGAAAGAAGAACAAAGCTGTTGGTACCATGCCCCCTGATTTCAAACTATATTACAAAGTTACAGTAATCAAAAGAGTATGGTACTGGCACCAAAACAGACACTTAGATCAATGGAACTGAATAGAGAGCCCAGGAATGAATCCACACTTATATGAGCAGTTAATCTACTACAAAGGAGGCAAGAATATATAATGCAGTAAAGACAGCCACTTCAAAAAATGGTATTCAGAGAACTGGACAGCTACATGCAAAAGAATCAAAGCTGGACTACTTTCTCATACCATGAACAAAAATAAGTTCAAAATGGATTAAATACTTAAATGTAGGACCTGAAACCATAAAACTTCCAGGAGGAAGCATAGGCAGTATATTCTTTGACATTGGTCTTAGTAATGGTTTTTTGGATATGTCTCCTCAGAAAAGTGGGGGAAAAGCAAAAATAAACAAATGTAACTCCAACCAACTTAAAAAACTTTTGCACAGTGAAGGAAACTATCAACAAAATGAAAAGGCTGCCTACTGATCGGGATAAATATTTGCAAACTATATATCTGATAAGGAGTTAATATGCAAAATATACAAAGAACTCATTCAACTCCACATTAAAAAAAAAAAAGAATCAATTAAAAAATGGGCAGAGGATCTAAATAAACATTTTTCCAAAGAAGACATACAGATAGCCAGCAGGCACATGAAAAGTGGCTCAACATCACTAATCATCAGGGTGCAAACCAAAACACCCTGAGATATCACCTCACACCTTTCAAAATGGTTATTATCAAAAAGACAACAAATGACAAGTGTTGGCAAGGATGTGGAGAAAAGGGAACCCTCATGCACTGGTGGTGGGAATGTAAATTGGTGCAGTCATTATGGAAAACAGTATGGAGATTCCTCAAAAAATTAAAAATAGAACTACATATGATCCAGCAACTCCACTCCTGGGTATGTATCCAAAGAAAACAAAAACACCAATCAGAAAAAATACCTGCACTCCCATGTTCATTTCAGCCTTATTTAAAATAGCCAAGATATGGAAGCAACCTAAGTTCCCATCAGTGGATGAATGGATAAAGAAGATGTGGTGTATATATTCAGTGGAATATTAGCCATAAAAAAGAATGAAATCTTGCCATTTGAAACAACATGGATGGACCTAGAGAGTATTATGCTAAATGAAATAAGCAGACAGAGAAAGACAAATACCATATAATTTCACTTATAGGTGGAATCTAAAAATCAAAACAAATTAACAAACATAACAAAACAGAAAGAGAGTTACAGGTACAGAGATCAATCAGGTAGTTACCAGAGGGGAGAGGGGTGGGGGAGGAAAGAAATGAGTGAGGGAGATTAAGAGATACAAACTTCCAGTTGCAAAATACACACAGGTATTAAATGTACAGTGGGGAATATAGTCAATAACTATGTAATATCTTTGTATGATGACATATCATAACTAGGCTTAGCATGGTGATCATTTTGAAATGTACAGAATACTGAATCACTATGTTGTGTACCTGAAACTGAGTGTTGTAGGTCAGTTATATTTCAAAAACAAACAAACAAACAAGCAAACTCATAGAAAAAGAGATCAGATTTGTTGCTACCAGAGGTTGGGGGGGGGTGGAAGGAGAGGAAGTTAGATGAAGGTAGTCAAAAGGTTCAGACTTCCATTTATAAGTAAATATTAGAGATATAATGTACAACACAGGGAAAACTTTTTTCCATTTCTTTAATTTTGTATCGATATGAGATGATGGATATTCACTAAACCTATTGTGATAATTTCATGACGTATGTAAGTCAAATCATTATGCTATACACCTTAAACTTATACAGTACTGTATGTCAGTTATATATCAATAAAACTGAGAAAATATAAAAACAACTACAAACCCAGGGAAAAAAAAGAAAGAAAAATATTCAAACTACTATGTGAAAAATAGTACCCATGTGGCACTATTTCCTATTCCCAGAAGCACTCATTTCACCTCTTTTAACTTCTTTGGGTATTGATCTCTATATCACTAAATATCATGCTTATATTGCTACTTCTTGTTTTTTCTGTTTTAACATTATCTACTGACCTCTCACCCTGGAAGGTGAGAACTAGGCTCATGTTCACACAGAAAGCCAGCTCTCCCCACATGCCCATACCACACTCACACTATACTGTCTTCATATCTTACCATCTGCTATGAAGTTTTGTTGTCTAAATGTACAATAAAGTTTACTATAAATACATAAACTCTACAGACAGCTGAACCATTGTGCGTAATAGTTATCATATTTTATCAAATTTAAGACAGCTTTAATTATAGGACACAACACTATAATATGTACCACTACGAAAGGGAAAAAAAATGATGCCAATTCAACTATGATGTGATGCTTTCTCTCACCACTTAGCTCTCCTATTATTTGGAGGCTGGACCTTCTGGGTGGCCTATCGTTTTCAATCTTTTCTCTCCTATTTTCCATCTTTTTGTCTATTTGCTCTATTTCTGTCATACTTTTAGTCTTTCCAAGGCTTTTTGTTGTTGTTCCTGAATGGTCTTCTATTTTTTTAACACCATGTGTTTGTTTCATAGATGCAATATCTCTGCTGATGTCTAATATCTATGAAATATTAATTATAATTTCTTGTGAATTTTTCTTCTGTCTATATCAACTTTGTTTCTGCAATTTTTTTTCTTTCTCTCTGTTTTGTGTTTGTCTTTCATATTATAAGCTTTTCTCAAACAGTTGGTGATCCTTTGCTGTTCTTTAATCTTTTTTTTTTTAATGTAGATTTTATTTTATTTATTTATTTATGTGGTTGCGCTGGGTCTTAGTTGCAGCAGGGGGGCTCCTTAGTTGGGGGTCGCTGGCTCCTTAGTTGTGGCATGTGAACTCTTAGTTGCGGCATGCCTGTGGGATCTAGTTCCCTGACCAGGGATCGAACCCAGGCTCCCTGCATTGGGAGTGCAGAGTGTTAACCACTCCACCACCAGGGAAGTCCCTGTTCTTTCATCTTTAAGAGTGGAGTAATAGAAGCATTGCACATTTATTAACTGTCAGCATCACTAGGGCAGTATTACTGGCCTCTGTAATGGGTACCACCTGGTGTCAGTATCATTAAATCCTTTTGGGGATGGGATTGATGAAATTATTCAGATAATTCTCTTCCAGTGTACTGTTTGGAAGAGGAAGAAGGCTGGAAACACAGGTTTTCCTGGCTATCAGAACGCAGAACATTCCTATGAAACTTTCTGTAAGACGAAATGACATAAAGTAAAGAAGTACCTCAGGACAACTCCTTCTAACAGATGCACAGAATAAATCAAGATAAAGCACAGATTCTCACAGACACAGTCAAAGCTATGGCGGCGTGATGATGAGATGCCGAGTGTAGTTCCCAGGAAGGAGCTTAGTGGTGCCCCCTCACTGCTTGGGATGTGGGCTGCCTCTAAACAGCTCCATGTAAAACAAACGCTGAACGCTATTTTTGCTTTTCACCTTTTTTAGGAGAAGCAAAAATCCTCTTCCGATTTCTTTCAGAAAAGCGAAGTGGTGTAAAGAAAACTTCCAAAAATTGGAGAATATCTGTGTCAAAACTCAGTTGTATGTAAATCCATCATTCTCTCTATGGCTCTCACAGCCTCAACTCTACCTGGAATTCCTCTTGGCCTTTGTTTTATCCTCTTTAGAGAACAAACTTCCAGTTTTTACACCTGAGATGTATTGAACAAAAATCTTTCAACCACTCTCCTGTGTTCGGTGTTACCTGTTCTCTTACTTCCTGAGCCTTGCAGTAGTTCTGCAATATACACCAAGCTTTCCTCTTGGCTTTCCCCATTGCCAACTTGGTAACCAGCATTCTCAGTCTTTAAGTCAGTCATGACTCATCCATCTACTTTCCAATTGCAACTACAGAAACACAAAGCTTTGTTGACTCCTCTCCCATTCTCTTGTATTTATAGATTTATCTGGCTGAATCTGGAGAAACCATGGAGCCAGGGCTTGCCATGGTGCTTGCTCTGGAGGTATGAGCTCCCCCACCAGCAGACTCTACCAATGGAGCTTGGTGACACCCTTCCTGTCACCTCGAATATAAACCGATGGTGTAAACTTCCACCTTTTGTAAATGTATCTAAAAGTGTGGAAATTCTAAGCAGAAAAGAAGTTAAAATAAAGAGAGACTCAGCAGAGAATGCTATGCTATAATCTTAATCTCCCCTGTAAAATCTAATGTAGTTTATTTTTTCCTTCAAGCCTAAGTTTACGTGATTAACATTTCTAAAAATGTCTGCTTAATTATAGTACTAGCAATAACATTTATGGGGCATTCACTGAACCAGAAACTCTTGTCTAGTACTTTACATTTTTGTTTTATTTAATTTAATCCTTACAACCAAGCTTGAAGTTAAGTATTTATCCTCATTTAATTAATAAAGAATGTGAGGGCTTCCCTGGTGGCGCAGTGGTTGAGAGTCTGCCTGCCAATGCAGGGGACACGGGTTCGAGCTCTGGTCTGGGAAGATCCCACATGCCGCGGAGCAACTAGGCCCGTGAGCCACAACTACTGAGCCTGCGCGTCTGGAGCCTGTGCTCCGCAACAAAAGAGGCCGCGATAGTGAGAGGCCCGCGCACCGCGATGAAGAGTGGCCCCCGCTTGCCGCAACTGGAGAAAGTCCTTGCACAGAAACGAAGACCCAACACAGCCAAAAATTAAAAAATTTTAAAAAAAAGAATGTGAGTTTTGGAAAAGTCAAATACATCTTCCAAAGTTGCCCAACTACCTAGGAACTGAACTCAAAGATCAAGATGTTCACCACTACAATATACTACCTTCCCAGACTGTAATATCCATTTTGGCACAGACTATAAATACCAATACATATCCATAATCTAGGAATTTGGTTCATTAAAAAAATAATTACGTGTCTATCTGTGAGAGAAGAGTGAGTCTCCTTTATTTATAGAGAAATTGTATCACCCTGTCATAGCAGTTTCCAAAGGAATCTGTGCAAAATTGGCCAAGTCTAGATCTTTTAAATGTAAAGTCTTCCACAAATGAGTAAGCATCTGACTCACGTTAATTCTACAGCATTAATAGGCTGGTCAAAGATTCAATAATGGAAAAAACAATCTGTACTTGAAATACCACTTGAGGTTTAATTAGCACAATAAAAATGAATTGGGGAGCATGAATAGCCAAGGCAGGATAAACCATTTGCCAGGCACTACTTCCTGGCTTAATAAGATTTGAAATCAGCACAAGTACAGAGCAAAGCTCAGCAATGTCTCCAAGAGCTTCTAGCACTATGGTAATGGGATCCTGACTTAAGTATCAGGGCTGTCTTCCTTTACACGCTGGGAAACCTCATTGGAGATCAGAGAAGACAAGCTGCCCGGACAGACAGACACCTCTGAGGCATGGAAGAGCCCAGTAAAGGACGCAGCTGATCAGTGTATGGGTTAAGGCCCTAGACAGACAGATGTGGGTTAAAGCCAACCCCTACTCATTAGTTGTTTACTCATGATGCTTGGTAAGCTTTCATTTCTTCAACTGGAAATAAGGATACTAACGACATCTACTTTCTAGAGCTTTTAGGATGCCTAATAAGATAATATGGAAAATATTTCAGATGAGGTCTAGTGCATATTAAGTCCTTAATAAACGTTAGCTATTAATGTTATTACCAATATCAATATGGACATTTAGCTTTAAATATATTTTACATCTGAATTTATACATGTGTATATCTGATATCCTGTCAAATTACTTCAAGTAAAAATAACAAAGCCATAACACGATATCACAAAGAAATGGTATGTACTCAAACAACCTTGAAGACCATAAGATCAATGGAAGTTAAATGGTTCTTTTCGAGCAGGAATTCTTAGAGCTTTTAACATAGTAATGTGCACAGTGAACGTCCAGAGTTACAGAATTTTCTATATTTTTTTCTTTAACCTTGGGTTTTTTTTCCTACACAGAGCATCTCAAGGAATTAGAGTTGCACAGAACATAGAGTGGGGAAAGTTTGGTGGACTAGATGATTGCTCAGGCTCCTGTCAGGTGTAAGAATAATAGTTGTACAAGCAAAAACCCAATGAATAGTCCAACACCCATTGTCTAAACCCTTGCTACTCAAAGTGTGGTCTATGGAACAAGGGGTTTGTTGGAATGTGGAGACTCAGGCCCCAACCCAGACTTGCTGGAAAAGAAGCAATATTTTTAACAAGATCTGCTGGTGATTCATATGCACATTAAAGTTTGGGAAGCCCTGGTCTAAAGAAAGTCAGCCTTTTCACTGAATGGTTGATGATTTTCTGCTGAGGTCTACTGGCTGGTATGTCCTTTCCAACCATATCCAGGTCAACAGCCACTGACACTGGTCCATCCACTGGTGCACACTTCTTGAAAGTTGACCATATTGACTAGGCCCTTTGATCACTAATTCAAAGTATGCACGTTCTCCCTTCTTAATAATTGAGGAAAACTAACCTCTAAACTTTTTGAAATATTAACTTGGCTTTGCAATAAATGAGATGGGTCAAGTTTGGGTTTTATTTTTCAATATCCATCTGTAGGCCTGAGTTGTGTTCTTTTTCACCTCATTTTAGTAAGCCTGAGCTCTGTTCATTTCTTATTGGATCATCACTCCATGGGTATAAAAATATTCAAGTAAATTATGATTTTTGTCGGCTCTCTGTCTTCTCTCCACTCACTTTCTATCTTCTTGGCATATCTTCCCATTTTTGTGTCCCCTAAACATATATATTTCACAACCAGGAATGAAGCCAGAATGAGCCTGACCTATTTAGAAGTGGCTGCTTTACACCTGGTTGCAAAAATGACAGAAAATTAGCAAAGTGACTTTCCCAGCTCAAATGGGAAACTGTGCTTCTAGGCTTATGTGAGCCGTGTCATGACAGTGACAGCAACCACAAAACTTCTAAACACAAAAATCTGAATAGCAGCTGACACGTTAGAAAAACGGCTTTATTTGCCTTTCTAAAAAGATAAAGAAAAGCACTGGTCCACTGTGTGGCTTGCTGTGTTTTAGTGGGTAAAACCTGATCTCTAATAAAAGAAAGCAAAGCAGTAAACTAGACTTTGTATATGCTTTTCAGAAAAAAAAAAAAAAAAATCAATCCAGCTAAGATGCTAGGAAAACAATGTTTTTTACCAATCTAATTTATACATGGAGTATTAATACAGCATTTCATTTTAATCTTCCGTGAATGCTAACAAAACAGAATTACTATCCTATTTTCCTGGTTTAAAACAAAAGAAGGAGTATGTACAAATATGCTAAACAGACATGCATACCACAAATTATAGTGGAAACCAAAAGTAAATCTTAAAAATAAATCATTAACGTCAGTTTACCTCAAAGAAACAGGCCTCTCCTCCTGGGCACCTGTGAACCAACCTTTCCCAACATAAATAATATTTTGTCGTTGTGTTGTAAGGAGGCTCTACACTAAAAGTTTGAAGGTTGGAAAAGTGGAAAATTGAAATTGTCATTATAAATAAAGAAACCAAAGGCAAAGTTGATTTCAATCCATGGGACCATTAAGGGTGTTTTATATAGTAACTACATTCAACCCTCAACTGAATTGCCATCTTATATTCACTGTGGGGCTAGCATGTTCTACGGTAACTAGTTACCAGTAAAATGGGTTGAGGGATTGTTTTGATTTGACCCAAAAGAATACTGCCTTTTAAATATATTTGTTGTCTGCTTAGAACAGAGCATATCATCCACTATTAACACTTCCTGAAGAAACTCTCTTCCAGAGATTTAAATCATAATTATAGTACAAAAAAATTAAAGTATAAAGTACACTGTTCTTTAATATGCCATCCAGCCAGGGGAAAAGATTGAAAGGTTTGTACTGCAAACCTAACTACTGAAGATCAACCAAATGTACAGGAATTGAGTACAAGAATGTAGAATATACAATGTTATAAATAATGTCATTGAAAAACACTAAAAGAAGTAGCAGGGGGGCGCAGTTGTTGAGAGTCTGCCTGCCAATGCAGGTGACACGGGTTCGAGCCCTGGTCTGGGAAGATCCCACATGCCGCGGAGCAACTAGGCCCGTGAGCCACAACTACTGAGCCTGCGCGTCTGGAGCCTGTGCTCCGCAACAAGAGAGGCCGTGATAGTGAGAGGCCCGCGCACTGCGATGAAGAGTGGCCCCCGCTTGCCGCAACTGGAGAAAGCCCTCGCACAGAAACGAAGACCCAACACAGCCAAAAATAAAATAAATAAATAAATAAATAAATAATAAAATTATTAAAAAAAAAAAAAAGTAGTAGGAACACTTTTATCTAGAGTGATAAATCAGCACAGTCTGGAAAAATAGCCATTCTTCACTAACACTTGTGTGATTCAGTTTCTGTCTTCAGAACCACTGCTCATAGCACCCCTTTTTTTTCTGATTAATGTGGAAATTTTACATGAATATGTTTTGTTGCCTGGTAATTAATAAAGTTTTTCTAAGGTTAAAAAGGACCTGGTGGAGAAACAGACCACAACATGTTTCACAGCATGAATAAATTTACAGTAATTCACAGCAGGAGGGGCTGTTAGAAAAATATTGTGAGACATTTTGACTGTGCTGTTAATGGGATCGGGAATGGCACAGTTAAACTTCCCAGCCCTGCCTACCATGCTCGCTCAATCGCTAAGGGCAGAGGAAAAAGAAGAAAGGAGATTCTTTCAAAATGCAATGATGACAGGCATTTCAAAGGAAACTACAAAGTGCTAAAATACAGAATAATTTGGCTAGAATAATATAAATGTTTCAGTTATTTTTACTTAACTGAAATATCTGCACCATTATATCAAAAATCTGTTTCAATCTGATCACTAATATAATGTGGATCATGCATTAATTAATTGATCAATTCAGCAAACATTGATCAAGTGACTGTTATGTTCAAGGGATACATCAGGCACCATGGAGGAGATATTTTTGCTTATAAAATGTAGGGAATTTGTTCATCATATAATGCTTACATGATGAAATACTAAAAGGGGAATTTTTTAAAGAAAGCCCACCTTATAAAGGAATGAAATCCCAATAGCTCTTTTTTATGGAAATTAAAATATTACCAGTTGCAAACCAAATGCAATGGCCGTAGTTACTGGCAAATTGTTGGGTTTACAGTGATGAAATACACCAGACCATACTCTTATGAGTTACTTTTAGAGTTAGCTAACAAGTTTCATCAAAAAAAAGGTGGAAATACGATGAACTCCGTCAATCTTTGACTTAAACACAACAGGTATATTTTAAAAGTTTGCTGAGGGTGAGACCTAAAAGAAAGGCCAACTGACCACAAATCCATGTTTTAAACAAGACATCTAACTTGAAGACTTGGGGATATTATCCAACTTCTCCAACATGGAATTTCAGAGACAGAATTTAAATTCAACAATGTAGCATAATTTACTGCTCAATCTGCCTAACTTCTCTTAAAGAACCAAAGTTGGGAAACCATCAAGAGGAAAATTAATATATGACTAAGCCCCAAACTGAAGGCTCCCTCTCTCAACTCAAATCTCTAGAAATTAGGTTCATTTTTTAAAAAATCCAGAACCACGTTGGAAAATCAGAAGGTATAACTGTTGGTGGATAAGAACAATGAGAAACTCCTGAACAAGAGAAAGTGGGGAAATGAAATGAAAGAAAAACAGCACAGTTCCCAACAGACACATGAGTATGTGCCACACAAAACAGGGAAGCTGCTGGGCTGACCTGAGACTAGGGGTGGACGGCAGGGCAGGGTGGGGCCTCCCCTCCACTAAGCCACAGGGTCACTGGTTAAGAAAACAAGTAGAAGCACAGAGGAATAAACTTTCCACATCCTACCTTTGCCCTCCCACCTCAGGCACAGCATCCAACAACTGCTGCAGCTGCCCCCAAGTAGAAGCAATGAGTGCGGGAAGTTTACAGGAGAAAGTCAGTCATGCTAGGTACCCTAGAGATATGGTGAACCCCAGTATGGAAAAGCGTGTTTCAGTCATTAAAAAAAAAAGTCACTAGAGATTTCAGAAATTAAAAATCAATTGGCAGAAGGGAAAATTCAGTAGCTGGAGAAATAGCTGAAGGGCAAAGTAGTGAGTAAACAATTCTCCCATTATGCAGCACAAAAGGACAAGCAGATGGAAAGTATTACAGAAAGGGTGAGAGGTATGGAGAGAGGAGCCAGAAGTGTAAATAGCCATCTAAATAAATTAGAAAATTCTTCCAGAACTGAAGATGTGAACACTCATATTGAAAAAGTACACTGCATGTCAAACAAAATAAAATTTTAAGCATGCACACATGCCTAGTTATAGTGTAGTAAAATTTAAGAATAACATGGATAAGAAGAAAATCCTAAAAGCTTCTAGAGAAAAAGAAAAGCATAGGTTACCTATCAAGAAATAAGCATCAGACTGGCCTCAGGCTTCTCATCAGCAACAATGAACACATGGAGAACGTGGTATAATATCTGCAAAATTCTAAGAGGAAGTTATCTGGAGTCTAGAATTTTACACTCAGCCAATTCCAATGAGAAGAAAAAATACAGGCTGATTTTCCACTGGGCAAGAACGTGAATTTTATTTTTTTAATTTCTCTGAAAGAAATATTAGAAGATATACTCCAGCAAAAAGAAAAACCACTCTAAGAGGAAGTAGTGGAATACAAAAATCAACAATATACAGAGAAACAGTAAATCCTCAAAAACATCAAGTAACAGTCTAAAAATAAAATCTCATTACTTGAATTAGCTCTATGTGTATTAAATAAATTTAATTAATTAATTTTTTAAAGTAAATAAATAAAAATAAAAAATAAAAATAAAATCTCAGATGAGAAGGGAGGAGAAAGTAAAGGGAAGTAAAAGTATCTTTTCTCATCTTGTTGGGGGTTCTTTCTAGATACTTACAAAAAATATGTTTAAATATGTGTGGTAAATATTTTGGCACTGTATATTTACAAACAGAGAAACATAATTTATAACTTTCGAACAATTAAGAAAAAATAAAACAAAGAACACTGTCAGTGGAAGAAAAGGAAGGAAAAGGAATAACCTTGTAGAAAAATAGACAAAAGGTATAAATAGGCAATTCAATGGAGAATAATCACAATGTCTAATAAACATAGAAGATACTCAATAGCAACCAGGAAAATGCAAACTAAAAAGCAATGACATACCATTTTTTAGAGATACAAAAAATAAGAAGTTTGCTAATATCAAGGTATACTTTGCTGGGGTGGCTATAAATTGGTACAACCACTTTTTAATGTGCAAACCATATTAACCAAAAATTCTGCTTCCCGCTATGTACTCTAGAAAAACCTTCACATCTGTATGTATGTACAAAGATCATGTATAAGGAGGCTGGTTGAAACACTTTTGTAGTAAAATGGGAAATGCCCATCAATATGGAAGATTTAACATAATCAAGATATATTCTACCATGAATAACACACAATAATTAAAAAGATATGATAGATCGATGGCTTCTGACCTGAAATGGTCACAAACAAGTAAAGATAAGCTTTATGTGTAAATGTAGGAAATTATTTTTGCAACAAAATGTATCAATAGTATATGTGCAATTATAAATAAGTAAAAAACACTGGGAAAGAAAATAAAAATTAGCAGAGAAAGAACAAGACAGTTTAAGAACACAAAAAAATAAGTCTATCAGTTCACCTTTTCTAATGTTACTTTTTGAAAAGCATTGTTGACCCTGAAATTGTGAATGCTACCATAAATGTAATCATTCAATCCTAATCAATCAAACACATGTCCTCTGACAGTGGATTCAAAGCCTCACTCTCATACACACAATTCATTGACTAATTCGTAGGGAACAAATTTTAAAACACTGAAAATTGACAAACTGGTCAGGAAAAATTAGAACCAGTTCACTCCTACCCCTCCCCTGCTCCAGTCACAGCGGTCTATCAACAGCACATTAGGTGGGTACATTACAGGAATGCTGTCAAGACAATATGGCCAAAAATTAAAATTAAAAAAAGAGAATTGGTTTCAGGCAAGGGCAAAGCAGACGTCTATTAAGAGGCCTTTTGTGAAATCAGAGCAGGAGTCAGATGCTTTCTCTTTTTTCCTCTCAGTGGTTGCTGAAACAATGTGGCCACACAGCCATGGGGATCTGGGAGCTGGCCAAGCAGCCAGGTGACTCAACATTGAGTTTCTTGTCCCTCTGGGCAATTTCTCTCAGCGGTACAAACTTATACCAGAGCAGAGAACAGTTATCCTCTTATCAATCAGGGAAAGATAGATATTAAAAAATTTTTTTTAATATTGGCTAATAATGAAAGTCGAGGGAAGCTGACAAGGGAACAAAGCTTAATTCCCCCATTATGCAACCAAAGGGCTCTCGTTCCAACAGAAATCTGTGGGAAGAGTAACTGCTGTCTTCTAAGACCCTGCAGGGGAAGAAGCAAACACTTATCATTCCTTTATTACACTCTCATTAAAAATGAGCAGCAGCTATATTTTCCTTAAATAAAAATTGACTCCAAACAATAGGATCCTCTGAAAACAAAGACCTGGAAGTTTATGGTTAATATACAGATTCCTCTCGGAGAAGAACCTGGTGCTGTGTGGCTTTCTGCTGTGTCACCAGCCATTAGGCCAGAAGATCACATTTAATTGTTAACTGATTAACCGGTTGACTGATTAAAATTTCAACTGAGGAATAATATGCATATGTGGGTACTGCAGAGGCATGTCCCAAGAGCCCGTAGCAGTGAAATCCTAACCAGAACACTTGGATTTTCCCTTCTTGTAAACACACTGGGATTCACAGAGCTGTAATTTTATCATATGGTGCCCTTTTAAATTCTGGAGATTGTAAACCCAGACATGGGGGAAAGCAAGTCAAAGGGCAGATCTGTGGTTTCCCAGCAAGATACACTGACATCCGGCAACAAGACAAGTGTAAGGGAATGTTCTGGATTGAACTGCATGTTCTTGTGCTGCCAGGACACTTTATCCCCCTGAGATCCTTCCTCTGCATGGCCTAGGTGCCAACCAAGTATGTATGTGGCCAGTGAAGTACCACACTCTCAGCCGATACTTTTTGTATGGATAGATGGATAGATGAACAAATGAACAAAGAAACAAAGGAATAAACAGTGTATTTTTTTCTCTGTGCACTTTAAAGTCATCCATTCAGCATTAATATTCTACTGGCAAAGAACACTCAGCAAAGTTGCTCCCAGCTGATTTCTCTGCACTGCACACGAAAGTGGCCCAACTCAGTGGAGACATCAACAGCATACATATAAAATCCAGGTAGTGGTAACCTTCCCAGACTCTCTACCACACCAAGGCAATTAGAATAATTAATAGCAAGTAGAACTTATTGATTTAAAAGTAAATTACCACAATGGGGTATCTGCAGGTTTGCCAGGGAAATATTCTTGCTGTTTTCATCGAGGCAGTACAAGTCCTGAGTTTCTGGACCGGGTTTAGTCTCCTGAAGAGTCTTGATCCACATAATGTTGCAGGAGCATGTAAATGGGTTGCCCACCAGGATCCTACATGGAACAAAAATGAAATCCAATCAGCCTTCTCTTTCAGTTTTAGCTACAGAAGTGTTTATGGAGCACTAACAGCATTATTAATTTCTTCTAGACGGCAATCTTTGGAAGTCACACCCATCTTTATAGCATAACAGTACTTATTATTCATTCATTTACCTGATACTTACTGATCTTCTGCTATGTGCAAACACCCCTGTAGAGGCTAAAGGATGCAAAGTGATGTGAGACCTTTCGGACCCATAGGGAAACAAGGTAGGAACAGAATTAACTCTAATATAGGATAGAAAAAGATGTCTCATAAGATGGGGGAAAATAAGATACCGTAACAAATTTATCACAGATATTATACAGTTATGAAGAAGATCTTAAGTGAAGAAGCCAACGTTAAGTTTTCGGGAACACTAACATACTTATTTCTAACCAGGCTAGAGATTCAAGTGTTATCACTTAATAAGTTTGAACTTCAGCAATTTCATCTGAATTGAAAACGAGACTGTGAATACAAGGCTAAGACTAAAGTGTGAGAGCCTGGAGGGTGCACTCCCAGCTTTCCGAATGACACAACCACAGGTCAGTTTGACTGATGCAAGAAAGCTGGAGTGAATGTGAGAGACAGAACCTGGGAGGGAGCTCTTAGACCTCCTTCACACAGACACACACACACACACATACACACGCGCGCGCACACGCACGCCAAGCTCAGGGTTTCTGAGAGCAAGTGCAACCGAGCTCCAGACTGAGCTACTTAGCCCATTGTGGGAGGGTCTGCAAAGAGAAAGTCACTATTCAGCCATGCTGCCTGGACTCCTGTGGCCTGTGATTGGTCAAGGAGGAAGTAGTCAAGAGGAAAATAAAAACCACAAGGAAAAAAAAATCTTTAAATGCTTATTTATAATACTCAGTGGCCTATTTAAGATGACTTCCATTTATGGCAATGAGTCTTTAAATGAGGCCATTTAAAATCATTACATAGGCTCTGCCTGGCATTAACCACAATACTTAAGATTTCCGTGAGGACAGGACCTGGGCTTTGCAGCATCATTTACTCCTGTGGTTTTCTGGTTGGGTTCTAAGAATCTCAGGGAATCCCTGGAGACTTTTCCAGGAGTTTCCTTGGAGAAAATGTGGTCCTGACAGACTCGTTTAATTTGTGTCTGCTTGATCGCCTCCAAATATCCCTCCAACACCAAAATAAGAGTTGAGACTGCTAGGTATGGAATATAATGCAGATGATATCCACAATGTTTAAACCCCAACTAATCCAAGAGGTTTCCTGGTGTTCTGAGTCCATGAAAAACTAAGAAATCTTTTTTAAAAGCAGGTATGACTGAATCCACAGAAGGGATAAAGAAGAGAAGGGATCTTGAGCTACAAAGACAGCAACGTTCATCCGACCACACGGCACGGGCAGACAGCTGGCTTCTTCCTCTCACACACGGTACAAACTCCTTTTGCAGCGATTGTTAGAGCATGTTATACTTAATTTGTTCAGGCTTCTACTGCTCCCCCTGGATAGCAGAGTCCTGGAGTACAGATACCGTTCTCCTTATATGCCTATGGCCTAGTGCCATGATAGTTTGATTTGCAACAGGTACACAATTAACATTTGTTGAATGAATTAATTAAATATGCTGCAGGGGCGGTATTGAGACATGTGAATTTGAAATCAGAACTCTAATTTTTATCCCATCAAGAAAATTCTCTGCAGTGATGCTCGAAGTTTTTACACTGAGTAGCCTACTTTATTGCACATAACTTCCTTAAGTTTTTTATGCCTATCCCTGTGTTAGAAAGCCAGTGCTTCAACTCCCTGAATTAAGTCTTTCCCAAAAGAATTGCCACCGTGTAACTCTCATGACTACCTATTAACTTGTTATCGCTCTACTAGTGGCATCTTCTAATCTGCACAATTTCCTTGTGAATAGGGGTGGACCCTACAGCTCAGGCAACAGATAGTTTAAGCAAAAAGCTATTGCCTGGTATTCAAAGGCCTTGCCCATCTGGACCCACCTCTGACACACAGAGCCTGTGCTTTAAGGTTCTTTGGGTACCTGACCCATAGGAATGTCAACAGTTTATATTTGCTTCACGGTGATAACACAAGAATTAAGCACACTTGGAAATGCTGGCTATTAGTAATCGATACATTTCAGTATCTTCCCTATCATTTTTCAGCAAAGGGGATTTGGGGATAAGGATAAATCCGGAATGCATTGGCAGACCTAGAAGGAAATCTCACAAGGATGGTTGGGTAGGGAGAGGACTGCCTCTTCTCGAATGTTCACTAAGGGAGCGCAGGCACTGTCGTCGGGGTATAAACTGAGGAGTTTTGCCCATTGCTGTTTGCTCTTTGAATGGGTTTGCTTTCCATTAGGGCCTGGACAGAACAAGGACCAAACAGATGCTGTGAGACATGTTGCCGTCTTTTTCACACAAAACCCTCATCTTTCTCTCATTTTCCCTCCTTTAGAAAACAAGTCTTTTGTGTAAAAACAACATTTAAACTCATTATAAATGATATATTACTACTGAGTTTTTTTTTTCTTTACTGCTGAATCATGTTTTCATGGAGGAATAAAAGAACAAATGGCCAAAAATTAAGAAATCATTTTTCTTGAATTTTGATATAAAAATAGACCTGCAGCATCACTTATTTTAAAAAATACTTAATTACACTTTCCTTTGAAATTTTTTTCCCCAAATGCCATACAAAATCATTACTTACAGCTCAGACAAGTCAAGGTGACGAAAATGTTTCCTAGACAATACCGTCAGTTTATTTCTGGTAAAATTGCTGAAAGGAATCAAAAACATTAAATGTGAATTACAAGTGTACATTTCAGGAATAAAGTATTCAAATAGAGTTTTTTTCAAAATATAATTTTATTTGATCATGGTTCATGCCGTACTTAAGATCCAGTAATCTCTTTCTTTCACCTAGAGTAATAACTTAGTTTTCCCTGCCTCTCCTATAATTCTTGCTTGAGAGTGGGGTTGAGGGGGCATAATTTTCATAATGGTTATTTTGAATCTCTTTTTTACTCAAAATTTTCTTTTTCATATTCAGAGCCAAGTTATATACCTCTTAGAGATATCTGATCTTCTGAACAATTAATAGGGAGATTAAATTAAACTAAATTAAATTTAAACCATAAACTCACTAGGGGAAAATATACTTTAAAACTAAAAAGCATCATGAATACTTTGAAATTACACGACACACAAAACTCTGAATATTAACTGAATTTAACACATCCTAATAGGAAAGATAACAACTATTGATTGATAAACTCTGCTGAGATTGCTTATATATGACTTCCAAATAACTAGATAAATTCACGATCAAAATATCAGATAAAAATATGTCAGATTTTATCTGGAAATATTCTAGCAACGTATCATTTTAAGATGTGAACCAACCAGACAATGAAAAGATGTCCTATTTGTGACTGAAAAATAATAATGAATTTACTGATGTGTTCCAAATATGTAGTTTTATTCAAGAGAATGGGAGTTTCAGTTTCCAATGATCAGTGCCATGAGACCTTGAGCTGGGAAATTCAGACCCTTAATCCTGGCAGCTGACTCGCTCTGTGAATTTGTTTACTGGTCGAATTTATTTAAAGAGTGTGCAATGCTTGGTCCTCTAGACATGTGTTTCATGAGTCACATGAATGTAAAACAAACATCAAATTTTACAAAACAGCTGAGCCCTCAACAGTTTGCCATGAGCCTTTCAGTATCTGATTCCCGTTCAGGAAGGTGAGCACCGGTCTGAGAGTCAGGTAAATTCGGGAAATCTGCGGCGACAGCAATTCTGGCCTCACTGAGGCTAGTCTATTGCGTCTGTCTCACAAAATCATGGGCTGAAGTGTGCTGGTCTGTCTGGCCAGTCTCTTTCACAGAGGGGTTAAAGACCAGGAGGAGCTAATACATGAACTAAGACTAGTCAGCTGATGGATAAAGAAAATGCCCCTTTAGCGTCTCGTAATTCAAGAAGGCACACGGCCACTCCCAGCTTCATTCTATATTGAGATTTCCTCTCATCCAAACCCCCATCTACAAGAGGGTGCCCTCTTCCTTCTACGCTGGCATCTTCTCTCCTCACACTGAGTGTAAAGTGCTCACCCACATGAAAAAATAATCCAGCGGGAAGTTGTAAAATGTGCCCACATAAATCTTTTCTTTTGGAACGTGAATTAAGAATGGGTTTCACTGCAGTATAATACACTGACAAGTCATTCTGCCTGTCTTCACCAGAGCCTGTGAGGCACAAATGTTTTCATCTCCATCAGAAATCCCCATCCTTCTGAAGGAAAAAAACCAAAAACAGAAACAAAAACCCTATTCTTCCTCCCAAGAAGAAAGAGGAGCGAGGAGGCAAAGAAAGAGGACACACTCATTGTCAAGGTTCCGGGTCGGCTAGCAAGGCCGGCACCGGGGCAGCTGCCCTGTCAGGCTGCTACCAGCACAGCCCAGAGCAGGGTTACGTGCCAAAGAACAAGATGAGTTTTATGAACCATACTTATTATTGGGTCCAAAAGCCAAAAGGGAGGAGGAGGGAAGGAAATAAAAATCAACAATCCTCTTACTGTTTGATTATAGAACTTTTGCAAAGGAGCTAATTAGCACCTCTGCAAAGTCCCTGGAAAACACAAATACTGGCTTTTCTCACAGTTTCTGGGTTCTCAGGGGCCAGGCAGGAATTAAAGGCACCAAGAAATAAACTCAGGGACCAGTCCTAGGGGCTCTGGACAGTCAGCATGCGATGCTAAATATGCACAGGTTAGGGGAGGAATGATGAAAGTGACAGACAGGATCCAGTCTGAATTCCCCTAAAACCCAAAGTGAAATAGATGCTCTTGTGCACATTTTTATTTTATTGGAGAAACTCAGAGAGATAATCAGTATATCCCACGGGTAGAGAGAAACAGCCTCTCATACACATTTCTTTATCAGCTCCCTTGCAGCCATGGTGCTGATGTTCAACTAAGGATGCCGTTCGCTACGTGCGGGAATCAGGGAGAACACGCCAGCGCCTTCAGTCATAAGCAGAAGTTGAGACCCAGGTCTGGAAAGGCAGACAACTGACTTAATTTCCTCCTCCTTGCCATTCCCTAGAGCCAACTGCTTAATTTAATTTCTATTTTGGCGATTAGGAGCCTCTTTCATCACGTGAATATCTGAAGCTTACTGACATTGTAACTTCTTTCTAACTGTCTGAATATTAGCCTGACTTCGTACTGCCTTACCATTTGACAATGGCTACAAATATCAGTAATTTCTGCAGTTTGATCAGTAACTGGGCTTCCCAACTGTTGGCTTTTAAAGAAGCTGTATAAGATATGTCCATCTCCTTGGTTTCCTATTTTCAAATGACACCTCTTTGGGAGACTGGGACTAATATTTGGCTTTATATAAGTATGTACAGCACACAGAATACCATTAAAATTACTCTACCGTAAATCAGCCTGAAAAAAATACAAAAGGTGGCTTTGGTTTTCATATAAATAGCTTGGAACAAGGAAAGTAGGGAAAATATAAGAGGCATAGTAAAGTCATAAAAAGGTCTATTTCTAAAACAATTAACCATAGCCCACTATATAGATCACTACGTTAGGGGAAGTGATGTAGTAAAACAACCAGTAAAACGTGCTCATTGAGTAATTCAGGTCTGCAGTCAGCAGTAATGAAAATACCAGAACGTAACCACTGGGGTCATTAATTATACTTAAGTGATTGCATTAGAGCATTTTGCCTTTTTCTTGTGTCCAACTTCTCTCTTGTTTATGCTAGCAAGGCCTACGCAAGACATCAGAATTTGTGCAGGCAAACCAACTACGGAGATGTTGCCAAAAAGCCTCTACATGAAATGTGTTAATAAAGTTCCTTGGAGTTTTGTCACCTTTTTGCCAAAAGTTTTATATCTTAATTCTACTGACTTTATTTTTAAATTGACTTCCTCATTAATGCCACCTATGAAATATGAAGTCATTGTACTGGCTTGATGAAATTAAGGTTTTTCATAAGATCAACAAATCTCCATAGAGTGTCCAGGCAATCTGCTCGAAGAGAACGATTTCTTTTACAAACTGGCCTGGAAGTCAGTCAGGGAACAGTTCTCCCCAAGAAAAAGAAAGAGGACAAATGTTACAAGAAGGGCTGATTCTCTCATTATATGGAAAACACATTTCATTTTCTGTCCTCTTACTAAAAGAACATAGCCAGGAGTGAGCCCTGAGTCTGCAACTTTCCATCTGTGGATCTGAGTCTGATTTTATGCTTATGAAATGGGAATCAAGAAGATCCCCCCTACCAACTGTCAGAAAAATCAAGTGAGATCAACCAGGTGAGAGTTCTGTATGTAAATCGTAGTCTATGAAACACATAAGGTACTGTTGCAGAGAATCTGCAAAGCACAAAAGGGCCAATGAATGCAGGCAACCTTCCTCCCGCAGAAGTTCCTACTGAAAACTCGGGGTGGGGGGCGCCCATCAGAGCTTAAGGGTGATCCTCTGTTTCATGAAGAAACGTCTCAGGAAGGCCACACCTTATTGACCAAGTGCCATCATCTAAGAAGATTTAGCAGCAAACAACCTAAGAGCTCCCACTGTCCATATTTCCATTTGACTTCAGTTGATATCACCCTGACTTCGGTGGAAGCATTTGCTATTGTTACAATTGTCTGAACCTCTGGCATGTTCCATGATTGAGTTTTCTCCACTTCTATCAATCATGACACATAGCTTTTGGAAAAAGAAGGTTCAAAAGAGGATCTATTGGGGGAGGAAGAGCATTAGCAATTTTTAGTTCCCTAAAAAGGCCAAGGCCAAGTCAGTTTCTTTCAATTCCACTAGTTTGATGTCTTCCAGGGAACATGTCATGATTCCAAGAAAAAGAATCGAGGACGCTGTACCAGGACATAGTTTTCACATCAGACTCCTTGCTGTTGGCCTATTGCTCTGTCCAAGATGGAAATGGCCCAGAAATTCATGAAAGGGAATAAGCAGGCTGTTCTAAGTACCCTTCTAAAGCTATTCAGAAATCAAAGCTAATGCTTCTAAGCTATTGTCAAAGCTATACTAACTTTTTAAAAGGAGGTTTAGAGCTGGAAAAGAAGGAAAAATAAACAGAGGGGGAAAATATTGAATAAGCTGGGTCCTGGGAAGCAAAAAAATCAACCTTTACTTACATGTGCTGTAAGTTGCTGTTTTTCAGAAATGCTTTATGAGCTACAAATTTTAATCCGGAATCCACAATGGTCCTAAGAAAACACATAATTGCATGTATGTTAGAGCTAACAGACGACTGTCCCTCTGACGATAACGGAGCATAAGAAAAAGTTCTGAGATAAGGTATGCAAGTCCTGAGTACTCACAGGTTTTTCAGTCCCACATAAGCTTCAATATCATCTTCGTTGATGATTTCTAATCTTTTCTGATTTGCAATGTAACTGCAAAAAAAGCAGAGAGTGCAAACTAGTAACTCAGAATGCAGGCAGTCCATAAAAAAATGGGTAACTTCCATCCAACCTCACCAGGCTGCTCAAGGCAATCCCTCCCCACCCACCTAGCCCCACCATTTATTTTAAATACAGCAAGGGGAGCAAAACCAAATGAGACTGAGGAGAAACCATGGTTGAGCAGGTTTCATTGTCAATGACAGGATCACCAGGTTTCATTTTTTTCTTAAACTTTTATTACTCTTTCAACTAACAAGTTCAGTTTGCCTCTCCACTCAAGGTATCCCCTGTGTATAGAGGTGAAAATAACTTGGAAATGCATCCACTACCTCTCAAAAGCATTTCACCCTTATGGTGACAGCCACAGGGAAGCTGGCATCACCACACAGAGGACAAATCACATCTTTCCTCACACTCCAAGAGAAGCAGTCACTCCTTCCTTTTACCTCCTGAAACACTGAAGACGATTCCCCTCCCCCTTTCTCTCTCTCCCTCCCTCCCTTCCTTCCAACTCTCTCTTTTCCTGGCCCAGGATCCCCTCGTTCTGCTTTTGTCAGTAATAAAACCAATTTTTCCTTTCAGGAACCACATTTCACAAACCCCACATTGCCCTAGTGCGCTCTCTATAGAAATCTCCTCTTCCCCATCCACCAAACCCCCAAATACAGGAGTAAACTGGTAACTCTGGCTGCATGGAGAGTTCTATCCCCTGGACCATGATGACTGGCTTAGAAATGTGCCTGTGACCTCAACTAGGCTAATGAGAAGCTTCCCTAAAATTAAAAGATGAATGCCATGACAGAGTCTCCCTCTTTCTCTGGGATTATAGCTGAAAGATTACATAGGCCTGGGGCTTCTATGAGAAATATTTCTGGCACAAGGAAAGAGACTGTCCAAGTATGAAGTCAGCACACAGGAGGAAAGAGAGCTAAGAGATATAAAGAGAGACAGAACCCTGAAAATGTTACTTGAGCTTTCGGATCCAATCATCTCTGAGGTTAGCTGTCACTAACAGAAGTTTGATCTGAATTTCTGTCACTTGCAACCAATAAAATCCCTGGTAACACAAACACAAAGCTATCAAACATACTACCATGGAATTTCCCTGTGCTACAGTAATCTGAGTATCTGTCTATTCACTTTTCTTGATCACGACCTCTTTTTGAAGACAGCTGGATCTTGCTTTATAATTCTTAGCATGCACCACAGCATCTAGCAGAGAACCTTGCACAATGTAGGTCTTCAAGGATGATGGATGGATGGATGTATGGATGGACAACACTTGGAGTTCCAAAGGCACTCCAGGAAGTTGTATTAGGGTGGATTTTCCCCTTTCTTTTTCAAAAAATTTAAGATACATAACATTCCAAATAAGACACTGAAAACAAATATGTAGCTCTACTGTTAACAACATGAATTAAAATGAAAAAAATAGTAACCAATGAGGGAGGAGATACAGCATCTACAGATTCCTTCTACCCAATCCAAAAGAAGGAAAAAAAATAGATGTCAAAATACATGGTAAGTATTGAGGCACCCATTTTTAGAAAATAAATTTTAGAAATAAAGCAAAATAAGTAAATGCTCTGAGGGAACAAAATTACACCAAAGATAAATAATTTTAAAAGGACCCACATAAACATTGCCCCTGTTACATTAAAAAAAACAACATAGATAGAAGGGCATCTTCTGCTCAAAGATCTTGGTTCTCCCTGATATCCAGGGCCTGGAACTTAATAGATGTGCAGGAAGGATTCGTTCCCTTCTTTCCTTCTACCCCACACAGAAGGAAACATTTTAAGACTCCAACCTAATGAGCCAACAACAATTTTCAATGTTAAGAGTTTTTACGAAATGTTTCAAAATTATCACACATTTTCCCAAGATTTTCAATCCACTAACATTTTCAGTAGAAACCACAGTGACCTCCCTCTTCTAAATTATCTCCCAATAAGAACTGCATTCAAGAGGGCCCTATATGTTAATGCTTTTTTTCATGCAACTGGCAGAAAAAAGGACAAATAACGTAGGCAAGGTTTCCTTTGGGGTCGCAACGAGAATTCCCAAGAAGGTTGTTCACTCCTTACAGCTGCGCTAGCATGGTGGCAGTCACTGCTCTGAAATTGTCTGAGAGATTCTCCAGCTCGCTTTGCTGGCTCATCACTGCATCGTCCGTGCTTACGACATGGGCCTGACACTCAGGAGGTATTCAGTCCACGTCTGTGGCACAAGGCATTTATTTTTAACTTTTTATTTAGTTATTTATGCCCTTTATTTTATTGTTGTTTCATTTTTTGTCAGATTTTTAATTTATAAACTCTCCAATTGTATTCAATAAAATACAGTGAGCTAACATAAATAAAAATGAAAGGCATATTAGAAAGAAGAGCCAGGGCAGAGACATCAGTGGAGCTAGGAATTGGGTTTAAAATGCTGGGAAAGGGCCACAAGCATAATTCTAAGCTTTCCAGTGACCACTGTCCCTGCAAAGAAGGAAAGGGGGATACATTTAGCCAGTGGTAACTTCACAGTGTTCATGAGGTGAAAATAAGTCAGATATTAAGCAAAGCGTACCTGTTCTTGAATCTAAGGCCAGACAGGAGATTTTTTTTTTTTTTTTTTACATCTTTATTGGAGTATAATTGCTTTACAATGGTGTGTTAGTTTCTGCTTTATAACAAAGTGAATCAGTTATACATATACATATGTTCCCATATCTCTTCCCTCTTGCATCTCTCTCCCTCCCACCCTCCCTATCCCACCCCTCTGGGTGGTCACAAAGCACTGAGCTGATCTCCCTGTGCTATGCGGTTGCTTCCCACTAGCTATCTATTTTACGTTTGGTAGTGTATATATGTCCATGCCACTCTCTCACTTTGTCACATCTTACCCTTCCCCCTCCCCATATCCTCAAGTCAGACAGGAGATTTTGTTGAAAACCATCAAAAGAACCATGTGAAAGTATTAAAAATGGTCATTAAAGAATGTTCTTCCACTGTGAAGGCAGGGATGCCCTGGATAAAGAATGAATTTTTCTTCTGGTCAAAATGGAAAAAAGCAACAGAAGAGCTGGATTAAAAGGTCAGCAATTGCCCCTCTAGATGCCAAGAATTCCCTTTCATAAGTTACCATCTGCAGAGAGGCCCACAACATAGCTGTGGGCTATAAATTGCTCATGAAATCTACCCCTTAAGAAACGCTCCTAAATCAAAACCACAATGAGATATCACTTCACATCTGTCAGGATGGTTACTATCAAAAAACAAAAACAAAACAAAACAAACAAAAAAACACAAAAAACAAGTGTTGGCAAGGATGTGGAGAAATTGGAACCCTTGCACACTGTGGGTGGGAATGCAAAATGGTGCAGCCTCTGTGGAAAACAGTATGGAGGTTCCTCAAAAATTAAAAATAGAACTACCATATGATCCAGCAATCCCATTTCTGGGTATACATCTAAAAGAATGTAAATCAGGACCTTGAAGAGATGTTAGCATTCTTATGTCCATTGTAGCACTGTTCACAATACCCACAATATGGAAACAGCCTGAAAGTCCATCAATGAATGAATGGATAAAGATGTGGTATATATATAAACAATGCAATATTATTCAACCTGTAAAAAGAAGGAAATTCTGCAATATGTGACAACATGGTTGAACTTTGAGGATGTTTGCTAAGTGAAATAAACCGGTCACAGAAAAAAAAAAAAAAAGAAAGAAACGGTCCTTAGACACCATTAAGTGAGGAATCATAGGGTTAGAATGGGAGCCAGTAAAGTTAATAACAAACAATTCACAAAGGAGAAACCTCAACGGCCCAGGAACATATGAAAAGCTGCTCACCCCTCAAGGAATATGAAATGCAAACCAAAGCCACATGGACTTACCACTCCTCTGCCACTAGCTGGACAAAATGTTTAAAATCTGACAGTATAAAGCATTGCTAAGGATGTGGGGTATTTCTCTTACATTGTTGGAGGGAGTCTAAATTGGCACAAGCACTTTGAAGAGTAATTTGCCAGCATCTTGGAAAATTATACATCACACGCTTTACAGAGTCCAGCAATTTCATTTCTAGGTTTTCACCTGAGAGAAATGCTCACTCCTGCACACGAGGAGACATATACAAGAACATTCATGGTAACACAGTCAGAATAAAAATCTGGAAACAACCCAAGTGTCCATCAGTTTAGAAACAGAGTACAATGAGGCGTGTTAAATAACTATGGTAGATTGAACCAGACCTTTATATCTAAGCAGAAAGAAATACTCACGCTAAGTGAGAAAGAAAAATAAGCAAAATTTCAAACTGATATGTACGTATCATATAAAACAATTGATATGAACTTTTAAAAAGACACAGAAAACAATACCACATAATGTTCATAGTCAAGGATAGTTGTAAAGTACAAAAGGAAGATTGCAAGGAAAGTCACCTTGGGAAAGGAGACAGATCTGCATCAGGGATAAAGAAACTGAAACTGTTAAACTGTTTTATTAAACTACTAAACTATTTCTTTTCTTAAAAGAGAAAAGCCATATGTATAACTGATTCACTTTGTTATAAAGCAGAAACTAACATACCATTGTAAAGCAATTATACTCCAATAAAGACGTTAAAAAAAAAAAAGAGAGAGAAAAGCCTTTGTAACAAAAAAGACAAAAATGTTAACGTGTCAGTTCTGAATATATGCACCTGAAGTTATTGTTATGTCATTACATTTTTATGAATTTTTTAAATGTATGAAGAAAAAAGAAAGAAGGAAGGAAGGAAGGGAAGGAAGGAGGGAGGGGAGGGAGGAAGGGGGGAAAGAAAGAGGGAGAGCCAAAAAAAGCCGCAAAGGAAAAGACCGCAGGGAAGCTGGACCCCAGGGCTTCTCAGTTACTAGGTGACCAAATACACCAGGGCTCAAGTCCTTGGTTCCTTGGACCACCCAAAAGCAAGCAGTCTAAAAGCCTTCTGGTCCCTGCCCCAGAGCCCCTGGATGGGACCAAGAAGACTAAGGAGCATGCTGGGCCGCCCCCTACTGGTGACTTCCACGTGCCTCCAGAAGGACCTTGGCAACACCAGGTCTTTCGAGCTCTGCCATCTCATCACTGCCACTGATCAGAAAAGCAGCAGCTGCAGAGACCAACCCAGGGTTAGGAAGGAGAGAGGAAAGGCCAGGCCAGGGCAGACAGCTGAAAGATGTGTGGACAGGCAATGCGGTAGGCTCTCCCCCAGAAAACTGTCACTGTCACTCCAGTCAAAGAGCTGGCCAACTCTGAGGGCTCCTTACTAAGTCAAGCTTTGCTTAATAGAATCCCCAAGACGGGTCCCACTCCCGTTGAAGCAGTGGAAAGGTCCAGCATTTTGGTACAGACCTTTCTCTCCATGACAGCCCCTAACTCCTCTGACCCAAGCCCACCGATCTGGAAAGCTTAGGCCCCAGGTGCTTTAAGGCACAAGCCCTCCCCCTAGAGCCCGTGCCCCAGTGCTCACATGAGTTCAGCCAAGCTTTCGAGCTTCTGCCCTTCCAACCTGCACACGCTGCTGCCTTAGTTCTCTTTGGGGACAGTTGGCAGCCTTTGAATAGTGACAAAGAGACTTGATGGATTTGGATTTTTAAAATCTGATACCCCTTAAGAGTTTCTCTCCCTTACCTCCTTGGCCTCCAGGCCCCTCAGGCCCACCCCTCCATCCTCAATCTGTGTGGAAGCATTCTCGGCCTTCGACCATCCTGTTTTGCCCAAATATGCCTTCATCCTTCCTAAAAGCCATCTATAGTACTCTTTATTGGGCCTCACATTCTGAGGGTTGTTTTTTATTGTTGTTTTTTACTCTTACTACATCCCAAGACGACTGTCTTCTGCCCTAAAAATTGGAACTTCTCAATGAATTCACCAAAAACTCTTCTGGGCCCCTACAATATCTGAGATGCTGCTTGATTTACAGGCAACATCAAAAAGCCTTTTCCAATCAAAAAATTTTTATTCCATCAGTTGGCAAACATTTCTTTAGCATTTATTCTCCTTCTTAACTTTATAATTAAGAATTAGAGGGGATGGGGCTTCCCTGGTGGCGCAGTGGTTGAGAATCTGCCTGCTAATGCAGGGGACACGAGTTCGAGCCCTGGTCTGGGAAGATCCCACATGCCACGGAGCAGCTGGGCCCGTGACCCACAATTACTGAGCCTGTGTGTCTGGAGCCTGTGCTCCGCAACAAGAGAGGCCGCGATAGTGAGAGGCCCGCGCACAGCGATGAAGAGTGGCTCCCACTTGCCACAACTAGAGAAAGCCCTCGCACAGAAACGAAGACCCAACATAGCCATAAATTAAAAATAAATAAATAAATAAATAAATAAAAATTAAAAAAAAAAAAAAAGAATTAGAGGGGATGGAGGTACTCTTTGTACCCACCATTGTATTTCTGTACTAATATACCTAACTCTCCTGCTGAACTGTTAACTCCTCAGATGGAAGAGTGTTACTCATCAAACTGCACGTCCATTTCCAAACACAGAGCTGATGCTCATAGAACATCAGCTGACTTAAAGCAATCCATCTGACCCACAGGTCCTCCACTGGAGTTTTTATTATCTCACTGGAAAGACCAGACATATACACACTATAGACACTAAATGAAGATTGTGGTAATAGAACATAACTTCATTTGTCATACAGAAAACAAGGAAAAAAAGTAACGACTATAACAGAGGAAGATAGCCAATTCTGAAAGAAAAATTTGTCCAATCTAGAAGCGAATTTAGATCACAAGCATACAACACAGTCAAACCAAACACTCATTTATTTTTCGTAAATGATGAAAACTAATTGCCCTCGGAAGATGATCATTCATTTGCCATCTCAGTTTCAGAAATGTTAAGGCTAGAAAGAATCTTCAGATCCAGCTCTTCTTGACCTTGAGGGGGTGATGTTCCTGAAGGTCAGTGCTCACTGCCACAGTATTTTGATGAGCAAAAGAGAGAAGTTTCCAAGCAGAGGTCCAGTACGTGCACTGCGAGGGTGCAGTGGAAGGAACTACAAGATATCACTGGGCAGTGAAGGCTTCCATGAGGTCAGGCTTTGAAGGGTGCCCAGAAAGTCAACAGATAAAAAATGTGAACATAAGCAAAGTCCACACTATTTGCCATTTTATTTTGTGTTGTCACCAAAGCTTTTCCATTCTCAACATGACATCCAGGGCCTTCATTATGACATTTTCTTGAGGGTAAAGAATTTCCTTTCCTTAGGCTTACCAAAAAGCCCGTAGGTGGCTTTTTGGGGAAAAAAAAGAACAGATAATTTTAGGAAAAATTCACGGAAACATTTTTGAATTACAGGTTCCTAGAAAGGATACTCATCTCATTTGAAAAGATTTCACATTGGCTTGAACAACCTATCAAATAATTCCTCCGGGCAATCTTTCCAAGTAACAAAGAGTGGTTTCTAACGCACCTTTTCTTCCTGTGTATTAGCTTAACAGCAGGATTGCTCCAAAGTAAAATTTCCCTTTACCTTAGATTTTATTACCTGACCTGTAGGTTGATGACATACCAAAAGGAAATGGAAAGAGCAGGGAGTATTTCTAATGGTCGCTCTTCAAAATGGAATTGCTTCCCACTACCCTGGCTACCCTCACCTCACCGCCACCACATAAATAAATAATTAAGCTAATAAAAGTCGATAGAACTCAAATGTCACAAGAGATTGTGATAGGTGCTCAGGCTTACAGCCATGGGGTGAGGCATTTCGGCTCTGATAGGATCCTCTCTGCCATAAGATTTCCATCACGGGGAAGAGAATAATCTGTTTTTAAAAATGTGCCCTTGTTCCTTGAGTCAGAAACCAGGTAGCTTCAGTTGCTCAGCAAAATGCTAAGAAAGAGTTTTGAAAATCAGTCCCTGATGGGCCAAAGCAGGATTCAAAAGAAGAATCTCTCAATCTATCACTCCATTCCTAAGAGAGGGTCCACCACCCCACCTGTGACAACGTGAATGCAGAGAACACCAAATAAGTGGGCTCAGAACCTGAATTCCAGCACCAGCCTACTAGCACAGGCTGATTAGCTGCAGCACTTCCATCTTCTTTTTGGCCACGGGCATAGAAGTAGCCCCAGTAATTCCGTTTTAGAGAGTGCTGTGTGCCAGGCACTGAGGTACCCAGGGGGTGTCTCTCTTAACCTGACAAAGCTACCAGGAGAGCACTATGATTGTTTCCACTTTTTGGAAGAGGTAACTGAGGCCCAACCTTGCTAGGTCATGTCCCCAGGATTACATAACTGCCAAAACAGGATTTGAACCCAAATCTACCTGCCTCTGAATTCTGAGCTCAAACCCACTCTACCGCCCCACCAGGACCATGGACTTATGAGTCCTGCACCTACAATGAAGAAAACTTTCTAAAATTTCTGCAAAACGCATTTTGACAAATAATCACAGGCTGAAAACAATAGTCAATGAAAAGGAATGAGGACATTTTACAGGTTGCTCTCATGTGTTATACCTACAGAGGTAATAGGAGATAAATAAAATATCTTCTCAGATCCTTACACAATGCCAAGCTCTGAGAACTGCAGCTTCCCACAATGCCAAGCTTTGAGAACTGCAGCTTCCTAGAATAGCCTAAATTCCTTGGGAACTTAAGAATTCAAGTGCCTGTGGAGAGGGTGTGGACAAAATGGAACCCTCCTACACTGTTGGGGGAAATGTAAATTGGTGCAGCCACTATGGAAAAGAATATGGAGGTTCCTTAAAAAACTAACAATAGAGCTACCATATGATCCTGCAATCCCACTCCTGGGCATACATCCGGAAAAGACAAAAGATCTAATTCCAAAAGATACATGCACCCCAATGTTCACAGTGGCACTATTTACAATAGCCAAGACATGGAAACAACCTAAGTGTCCATCGACAGATGAATGGATAAAGAAGATGTTTTATATATATATACACACACACACACACACACACATATATGTAATGGAGTATTACCAGCATTTGCTGCAACATGGATGGACCTAGAGATGATCATACTAAGTGAAGTCAGTCAGACAAAGACAAATATTATGTGATATGTGATATCACTTATATGTGGAACCTTAAAAAATAATACAAATGATGTATTGTACATACAAAACAGAAACAGACTCACAGACATAGAAGACAAACTTATGGTTACCAAAAGGGAATGGGGGGAGGGATAAATTGGGAGTAGGGGATTAACAGATGCACACTACCATATATAAAATAGATAAACAACAGGAATTTGCTGTATAGCACAGGGAACTATATTCAATATCTTGTAATAAACTATAATGGAAAAGAATTGGAAAAAAAGAATATACGTGTATACATACATACATATATATATATATAACCAAATCACTTTGCTGTACATCTGAAACTAACAAAATATTGTAAATCAACTATACTTCAATTAAAAAAAAAAAAAAGAATTCAAGTGCCTGGAAAATAGTAAGTGATGTAATGTGAGGGATAAACACACTCTACTAGCTTCACCTCTTCCCAGTTACGTGACCTTGGGCAAGCCCCTACACCTCGGTTTCCTCGTCTTAAAATGGGGTAGTAACAGTACCTGCCTCAGGGAGTTGCTGGAACAATTAGAGAACTGCCCTAGCCCATATGAGAACCACAGTCACTGTTGATTATTAACAGCAAGCAGCAGACTGGGGTTCAGGGGCTGGCTTGGTCACTAACTAGCCGGTAAACTGAATCTCAGCCTGCCTCCGGGGCCCACAGGCGTGGAACAGGAAATTTGGCCTGGAGAATGTCTCAGTTCCCATCAGCACTCAGATTATAAGAAAACTTCTGCAACATGTTATGAAGAAGAAATTACACACTGGGTTTCTCTCTGAGTATTTATGTAGCATCTTTCTAATCCACCTCTCTCAATGAGGTGGGGCCCAGAAAGAAGCACTGCAATTTGTGACCAGAAAAATTAATTGTGAAGAAACCCTTAGAGTTGGATTTCTACCTAAAACATATGAGTCTCCATCAGAAAAAAAAAATGTAAGTTTAATTTGACTTAACTAAATAATAGCCTCCATGAAAATTTAGGATTTGACCCCAGCCTACAAATAATGTGACGTGTAAACCTTATACTGGAGGGTGAGCGGGGTGTCAATATATTTAAAATAAATACATTTTCTTTTTAGCTGCTGACTTTTCAAAATGGGAAGATTTCCCATTTTAAAAATCTGAATTTCCACATTCTCTTAAGAAGCCAGAAGGTCCTCCGAACTGGGCTAGCATTTCTTCCTGGCAACAGTCAGGGCGAGCTGAGTAACATTGCCCCTGGGGGTCTGTAGCACATTTCCAGTTGGTCACATTCTGACCTCAGCTATTTCACTGGCTCACGGAAAGATTTTTATGGCACCTGATTTAATTCTTGCTTGTAATTTCCTCTGAGACTTCCATGCTCCGACTCTTCTCCTACATTGGTATGTTATCTCCATGCACAGAGATCCCTAACACAGATCCCTAAATGAGTTTGCTCAGATAAAATGACACAAAGATCACAATAAAAATACCTCCTTTTCTTAAAGAAGTTACTTCTACCTGTTCCAGAACCTTTAGAAGCTTCCTCTGTTTAGAAACAAACTAAAACTGACACAGACATAGCCAAGTATAATTTTATACTTGGTACAATGGTACGGAATCCCCAAGAGGAGCAAGGGGTGTGTTTTTCCTGACAAAAAATTGTTTTCCTTCCCACTAACTTATTTAATATTTTGCATTAGGTTTCAGATCTTTCGATAGATCATAATAACTTGCCATAGCAAATGGAAAGACAATTAACTAAACGTGTACCATGGCATGGTTTCGCCATATCAGATGAAGAACCCAGGACAGAAATGGTCCTGATACAGCACTGCCATCAAGAGAGAGGCTTAAGTGTTGTTTGAGCCAAAATTTTATTTTGGACAGGTGTACTCTAACATCAGTCGATATGAAACCACCAGAAATATGAGTCAGCTCACTGGGTCACTCGGGGTACACTCTGCAGCTAATTTATCCTGGCAGGCCCACAAGGGGCCATCCCTCTCAAGGCTGGGGGCACCCTGGGAGCCTGAGAGGGCTTTTCCTCTGGCTGGGAAGCCGTCTGGTCACACCCGCTCCTAACAGCTTCTAGGCCAAAACCATCTCTGCTGTGCTCTGTGGGTGGATCTCTGCCGTCTCAATCAAGCATCTGTCCACATTCCGAGGCAGTCATAGCGCTACTTCCCCAGGCAAGCCTGGATCTGCAGCCTGCTGGTACCCCCGCATCTCATCTCGTCCGCGGACGGGGTGGCTTCCACCTGGATGGGCACGCAAGCCAGGCTGCTTGGTCTTTGTAAAAGGATTGTCAGCCCCACCATCTGTTTGTCTGGCTTCCAAAGAGGATGGATCTGGCTTTAACCAGGAACAGAAATTAACATATTCCAGCTCTGGTCAGAGGGGACAACTTCATATCATCTGCAGTCCAGCTTCTAGCAAAGCCTGGCTCAGCAAAGGGTAGGAGGGGATGGGCAACTAAGATCCTGCATTGTATGAGTTTTATAATTACAGCATCGGGAGATGAAATTCTTGGACCACGTTAGCGTCCTTGCAGAATTGACGTCCTTGTCACTTCCCCCAACTTTCACTGACTTTCTCAGAAAGAAGAAAAAGAAATCTACTTTCTGCATTTTTCATAAAAGCTGTGAATTACATCACTCATATTCTCTGCAAAAGAAACTCTTTTCAGAACAGAGTGCCAAACAAAGCTATGTTCCTGTGGACTTAGTAGGCATTCTCCTCCTTAATAATGAGCTTCTCTTTTCACTGCCAGGAAGTTGAGGACAAATGGTGTGCTCAATTACAGCAACTATGTCAACCGTTAGAGTTAGTTGGAGTTCTTGTCTCTTTCTTTTTTTTTTCTCACTCCTCCCTCTCATTTTTACCTTATTAACCTTACTGTGTAAAATAATTACCATCAGTTATTCAAATACTAATGATAAATTGATTAACTGCAACATTTCTATACTCGTCCAATACAAATTATATGGCCATTATGATCAGTATACTGGTACGATAGCATCACCTTACAGTTGTTTTCAAGAAATGAATTGGAAAATCATATTATCCACGATTTTTGTGTGTTTCAAAGTGAGTGTTTATAAAAAGTGAAATCTTGCAACTCCAACCGAACACAAAATTATCTTTTTTCCAAAAAGTTTTTTCCTCTTTTCCCATTATTTCAGGTCAGTCAACGTTTCGTTGATGAAAAGCAAAGAAAAACTTCCAATGATTAGCCCAGGACTTAAGAATTCTAAGAAGCATTCAAGTCAGCACAAATCACAGCAGAACACACTTTTGAAAGCTCTTGGCCTCCAATCGGACCAAATCATTCCATAGGAAGAGAATTTTTGGAACTCACATTTCTGCTCCAACTTCAGGATAGATCAAGCATGGCACAGGGAAAAATGAGCATCAGGCATAATGTCAAGAAAAGAGAATGATTCAAGCAGTAAAATTTTAGGATCTCTTCGAAGGTCTGTTTTGATTTTGACACAATTTCTCGGCCCACATTTATAGGCTGTGGGACTAAGGAGAGTGATAGCATGTGAGGAATACTTCCAAGTTCATCTTCACTTGTTTCCCTTCACGTGTTAACCTTTAGTCGCTTTTATAGAAGGTTAGAGATTATTTTCTTTGGAGTTAAACTACAAAGATATTGGTGGAAAGGGATCCCAGTCATAAGTGGTCACGTAAGGCCACAATAAAGAGAAGCTATTTTACAGAAGGGAAGTGTGAGTGCATCAGAAAGTCCTAAACAAATCTCTTATAAAAACTTTTAATTCAAGGGATATATCATTGCTAGAAAAGACGTATATTTTGGAGGTACCTAGAGGAGTCAAATTCATGGAGATGGAAAGTAGAATGGTGGTTGCTAGCAGCTAGGGGGAAGGGAATGGGGAGTTGTCATTTAATGGGTACAGAGTTTCAGTTTTGCAGATGAAAAGAGCTGTGGATTATTTGGATAGCTGTGTTGGTTGCACAATAATGTGAACGTACTTAATGACACAAACTGTACATTTTTAATGGTTAAGATGGTAAATTCTGTTATGTACATTTTACCAGAATTTTAAAACAAAGAAAAAAGGAAGATATATATTTTGTAAAGGACTTGCAATTAAAAAGTGAGAAAGACAATGAAAAGAGAGAACGGAGTACAAATTGATAACCTCCAGAGTGCAGGGGAACTGTTATAAACAACCTAATAAATAAAATGGACCAGGACTGTTGAAGAAAACAGTTGCAGAACAAAGATCATGACCTGAGTCCGAGTGGCTAAATCTGACCCATCACTGCTCAGGTCAATATCCCAATCACCTGAGCGTGCCAAGATGAAAGTAACACGCAAACCGAAGGTGCCCTTTAACGAGAACCAACACCCTCTTACATCTGTCCTGTTTAACCCCAGCGCCTGTCCAGTGCCACACTCAAGACAGATTCTTTTGCTTTTCTGTCCTCCCCAAGACCTACAGAGTCTACTCTCCTTCAAAACATAGTTGAGGATAACCAGACAATAAAAATAAAAATGAACAGTCGAGCTCTAACTATGCGTTATGCACTGGTACAATCATTTTACATGCATCAGCTCATTTTAACCTCACAGAAACCCCATGAGAAAGGTTCTGTTATTGTCCCCTTTTACAGATGGAGACACAGAGGGCTTTATAAACTAGTCCAAACTAGCAGGGGCAGACCAGCTTCAGAGTAGGGTTCTTAACCCTCCAAGCCGCCCGGCCTCATAACCTGTGTGATTCCTGGACACGAACTCCCAAAGAAAATGAAAAATTAATTTTTTGATCCACCTATGCACGGCAATGGACATATTCAGTGATTTTTCAATTTGGAAAAAAATATATAATGAGAAAAGGAACTTCTTAGGCACAGTTTCCACAATCCTAGGATCCTCCTAGGGTGCCAGTAAAAAAATTATTCAGCCATAACGAGCTGAATAATTCTTAAAATAGTACATTCAGATCTAGAGCTTTCAGGGTCAATGATAGAATCTGTACAGGGAAGAGAGAAAGGTAGAAACAGGTAGCTACTGATGTTTAACAAGCCCCATTAACTTCTGGGGACGGATCTATGCTTTGCTGGTCTGTCTGTGTCTGCGGTATCACAAAGCTTGTTGTAACACAAGTCAGGGAAGGAATCCTGCACAGCTGTTCTAGGAAACATGGACCCCCATGCTTGAGAATTCCCCTGAAGAAGGTGAGGGCGCTGCAACGGGAGGAGCAGTCTGGGGAACCCGGCCACCCCCCTGCGTGCTCCTGTGCAGAAGCCCTGCACTTCCTCTATCCCAGAGCATCATCATGGCTCAAAACCACCATGATGCAGAGGTCAGATCCGCAAGGCAGAGGCCCAGACAACCTTGTCGCTGGTGCCCTTAGCTCTAGACGATGGACCCAGGCATGTCAGAGGCCCTCACTCCAGTATTCCTCCAGCCAAGTTCCTCCACATGAGGCAATGGGATGCTCCCACCTGGAAATCACTCCTTCCCTTCTTGACCTAGTAGGATCTCAGAATTTCCTATCCAGAGACCCTAAGCCCATTCCCAGGGCCCACGCAGGCCTTTTCTGTGGGTATGTCTTCCTGTTATAGATATGCATGCTCCTAGGCACAACTTTGCGTATGTGTGTGTGTGTGTGTGTATGTGTGTGTGTGTGTGTGTGTGTGTGTGTGTTTGGGGTCGGGGGGTCCAAGGCTGCTGTCTGTAGTGCTGTTGATGGAGTTCAAATGTGTAGGACAATGATCTGACTGGAGACCCTACAACAGGCCATATAAATGAGAGAAGCTGGCCTAAGTCTTACTACCCAGGACCCAGAAAACCACCTGATGGGAGGACATATTCACAGTATATTTGTTGGTTAACTAATTGACTAGATGAATGAATGAATGGATCAATCAAGCAATCAATCCATGCATGTATAAACAGTCGATTCCCATCCTCCATTTCAGCTATCTGAGGGAAAAGATGACTTTGTCAAGAGAATGTCTATGGTACTCTGAACTGTACATGTATAGATATAAACTACAATGAAAGGAGAGTCATGAAGAGTGGACTCTAGGGTAGGCTGGGGTAAATAAAAGGCTCAGTAGTGCCTTCAAGGCTCCAGGTAGTTAAGCTCCAGAAAACACTTTTTTATTTTGGTGAGAGAGCAATTCCCTGAAAAAATTAATGAGATGGCAAAGAAGTTAAGCCCCAGAGGGCCACCTAGGCTTACCGTGAGAGCCAACAACTCAACCAAAAATAAGACTTTTCTCATAAGAATTAAACATTATATGCTGGTTCCATAATACCCGTTCCTTTTTAAGTTTAAATTTCAAAATACACATGGAGTCTAAACTATTTTCATTTGTATGCATATTATGAATATACTGCATTGTGTAAACATAAATAAATGGATGTTATTTATCTCAAAGGAAAATTATCTTTTTGGATTATTCAACACAATCTGTTCACCTATATACTTCCCCACTCTCTATATATTTTTTTTAACTGTTTTGCTATTTGGGGGCTTAAGGCATAACTTAGTCTTTTTTATTTTTTAATTTATTTATTATTTATTTTTGGCTGTGTTGGGTCTTCGCTTCTGTGCGAGGGCTTTCTCTAGTTGCGGCAAGCGGGGGCCACTCTTCATCGCGATGCGCGGGCCTCTCACTATCGGGGCCTCTCTCCTTGCGGAGCACAGGCTCCAGACGCGCAGGCTCAGTAGGTGTGGCTCACAGGCCCAGCTACTCCGTGGCATGTGGGATCTTCCCAGACCAGGGCTCGAACCCGCGCCCCCTGCATTGGCAGGCAGATTCTCAACCACTGCGCCACCAGGGAAGCCCCCCACTCTATTTTTAAAAGCCTGCCAATCTTGTATGTCTATCAGTTGTTTTATGATCAGTTTTGCAAACAACTATTGAAATTTCTAAGATGCCTGATAATGTCAATTATTATAAATATAAAGGAAGTCCCATGAAACATTATAGGATCAGTCCAATGCAGCTTGATTGTAAAGGTGCGACAGTATATGCATCAGATGCTTCATTAAACTGAACTTGACACACTGTTTATACTCCTGATGTCTGCAGTTCTTTAAGAAAAATGAACAGCCTCTGCCATCCATACTACAAGAAGGATAAATCACATCTGAAATCTCACACCAGAATCGCTTTTCTTTTTTTATCCTGTCCTGCTCGCCTGCACTTTTTTTATTTTTTTTTAAACATCTTTATCGGAGTATTATTGTTTTACAATGATGTGTTAGTTTCTGCTGTATAGCAAAATGAATCAGCTATACATAAACATATATCCCCATATCTCCTCCCTCCAGAATCGCTTTTTAAGTGAAGCACCATAAATGCAGTCGCAGGGAAAACTGGAATTGATCCACAGGGATATGCATTATTAGCTATTACACAACAGAAAAGGCACAAATCTTCCCCATTAGACCCATCTGTTTGTTGGAGATCGGATGTCCCTGGAATGATTCTTCTTCCCTGGATTTACCTTGTTTTTGAGCTGGCCTGTTCTGCATCTCTCTTCGTCTGCTTACATTCACCCTCCGTCTCTTCCCTGTCTCTCCTTCCTGTTGGATACATAATCAGCCTGCCTCATCAAAGCTTTGCCTTTCTTCCTTTCCAGCTATACTGTCTCTACGATGAATTGATTTCTTATTGTGCATGAACCAACATAGTGCTACTTAATTCCATAAAGGTTATTTATTTAAACAAACATCTTAACCTGATGACTTTATAAAAGTCATGTCTAGAAATGTACACTTTGACAGCCCAAAGAACAACCTATAAATACTCTAATTTGGAATTCTAAATGATAGATTTGTAGGGGAGGGGAATACACATGCATATATCCTTGTGTCTGTGTATAATATGGAGATCTAGGACATTGTGCTGGGGAACAGCAGTAAACAAGATCCACATGGTCCCGGCCTAAATTCATGCAGTTTATATTCTAAGGGGGTGTAGACACAGGTACTCGGGTGCGCATTTACAATACTAAGTGACCTATGGTGGGATTGGGAAACACTGGGTAGGGGGCTATAAGAACACACGGAAGAGACACGTAGCCCAGAGGTGGAGAGGCAGAGGAAGTTAGCCAGAGGCAGAAGCCATGAAAATGGTGTTCCAGGCAGAGAGGACAGCCAGTGTGAAGCCTGGGAGACTAGAGCTCCATAGGGGAATTTAAACCTCAAGGAGGCTGCATCATCGTATTAAAGAAAGGGAGAGGCAAAAAATGAGGCTAGAGAAATGGGTTTGAATTTGAGGATGCAGGGCTTTTAAGACTTGTTAAGAAATTGTGAGTTTTTAATATATAAATATAACATTACCCTAATTTCAAACATCCATATCATGTGGGGGCAGCTAGGCAAGCAGTTCCTAAAATTCATATGGAAAAAATTATCATGCAAGAATACTCTTGAAAATTCTGAAAGTAATTGATGAGTAAGACTAATACTTCAAGTAGAAAAAATTTATATATATGTATACGAAACTTCAGGAGATAAAAAGTTTAGTGCTAGCATGTAAACAGACAAACTGATTAACAGAAGAGGACAGATGTCAAAATAGGCCAAAATACAAAGATGATCTTCATACTTAATCAAATTGTTATTTTAAATTAGTGAGGGAAAGTTCTAATTATATAATCAATGGTGTCAAGAGACCTGATGGGCTGATTATCTCTCTTGAAAGAATATAAAACAATTTTTTTTGCTACTTCACTCCTTATATTTTAAAAATCCAGACAGAGCAAAGCTTTAAATACAGAAGCATGAAATAGTAAAGGTAACAGAAGAAAATATAGGAGACTTATTTTAATCTCTTATAGAAGGGAAGACTCTTTTTAGCCACATTTACAATACAGAAGCCATAAGGAAAAAACAAATTTTACTACAAAAACATTTAATTCTGCGTTACCAAAAAAAGAACTATAATCAACATCAGAAGACAAGCAAAACATTAGACAAAGCATAAATTTTCTTATTGTTAAATAGATTTTAGGAATCAATTTTTTGAAAAGGTCACCAAACCAATAGAAAAAGAAAATAGTTAAGGGATACATAGTTCACAGGAAAAGAAATACAGATGGCTTACATATATATAAAAGGATTTTTAACCTAGATCATAATTACAGAACTGTGAAATAAAACAATGATGAGATGCTATTTCCCAAGAATATGATTGACAAAGGTCAAGAGGTTTGATAACAAACAGTATTGGCTTGGCTGTAGAAAAAGAGGTGCTTCCAGTTTGGGTGGGAGAATAAAATGGTGTGATCTTTTTGCCAGACAACTTGGCAATATCTATCAAATCACAAGTGTCTTGCAAATGTCACTGTAATTCAAATTCTAGGAAAATCATGCACGTGTGCAAGAACTTGAGCACAAGGTTGTTCAACTGGAGGTTAGTTAAATAAAAACTATTCATTCAGTGGGTACTGTGCGGCTGTGAAAAAAAAAATAAGGTTTGAGTACATATGCAGATACAGAAACATTTTTAAGATACGCTGTTAAGGAAAAAAAAACACCAAGATGTAGAACACTATAGCATGCCCCTCATTTGCATACAAATATATATATATATATATATATATATATATATACACACACACATACTCACATACTCATGTTACGAGTAGACTGTTTCTAGAAGCAGACACACAAACTAAAATCAAAGTTTCTACTGGAGAGAGAGGCTGAGGGATTAGCAGGTTGGAGGTTAACTTCTCATGATACACTTCTTTATACTGATCATATCTCTTATCACATTCAAATATTACTTTTTTAAAAAACTAATTACTAATAAAATTCCATACAATAAAGTTAATGCATTTCAAAGAAAAAATGTGCAAAATCACTTTAAAGACTCAGAAAGGCTCCCAGGCTTGAGCAAGTCTTGGCTAAAGGCACTAACCTTTCTAAAGAAAGAATGTGTCAATCAGAATTGGTGCCTGGCAGTGAATGAAGGAGAGAGAAAGGAGTGTCGATCCAGGGGACACAGGTCTGGGCCAAAGTACTTCAAGTTCTGCATTCCCTTTTGTGAAGGTTCTCCCATTATGGAGATGGATGCCTCAGGCAAGCTTAGCTTAATGCCATTTAACATTTTAAATGCAGAATTAAGTGCCCTTGCTCTAATTCCAAGATCACCAAGCAAGCTTCCAGTTATAATTTGTTCTCTATTATAGATCTGCTAGTGTAGAAAGCAACTGTTATGTTGATCTATTTATTCGGGTCTATGTGATAGTTACATGCTTTGCTATATAGCGATATACTGACAATCTGGTTTGGTTTGGTTTTGTTTTAACCTGAAAAAAAACAAAACAAACAAAAAAAACCTTTGGACTTTATTTTAAGAGACATGGGGAGCCATGGGGCAATTAGAAGCAGTGACATAAGATCAGCATTTTAGAAAGACCACTCTAGCACAGTGTGGTAGGTATATGGGTAGAGAGGGGGCAAGACTGGAGACCAGGATGCCATGTAGGAAGCCGTTGCAGCATTGTAGGCAAAAATGACAGTGGAATGAATTAACTTTTTGGTTATGTAAGTACTTATTTGATGTTCATTTCCCCTCCCAGACTGCAAGCTTGGTAAGGAGAAGAAACCAGGTCAGTCTTTCTTTCGACCAGATCCCAAGTACTTAGCATGACACAGAGCAGATCCCAGTTAATATCTGTTGGAAGAAAGAATAAACGAGCGAATGAATGTGGGCAGTAGAGATAAAAAGAATTGGACAAATTTAAGAAATATTTAGAGAAGTGAACTGGCAAGACTTGATAATTGAGTGAATACAGGGGTTAAAGGGAGGGAGGAGCCAAGGTTTGGGACATGCAAAACCTTTTGACCAAGTGGGCAGTGGCGCCATCCATTAAGATAGGGAATACTGGAGATGGTTTGGGGTGACCAACAGATGACCCAAAAGTCATCCCTGATAGTTGACGGGGACGATTATTAGGACATAAGCAGCATGCAGAAAGCAACAGAAGTCATAGGTGAGGATGACATATCCCAGGAAAAGAAGCAGCCCTAGGAAAGAAGCCAAAGAGACATCAACTTTTAGGAGGGAAGCAGAGAAAAGGAAGCCCTTAAGTAAGAAGACTCTCCCTAGCCAGAGGGATAGGGAGAAAACAAGGAAAGTTCATTGACACCAAGGCCAAAGAAAAAGGATGCTTCAGGGAGAGTGAGAAATGAGGCCAAGTTCTGCTAAGAAGCAAATAAGAGGACAGAGAAATACGCCTTGGATTTAGTCCTGTAAAGGTCTTTGGAGATGGCAGTGGAGAGCAAGTTTGATGAAGCAGTAGGCTGAGACTGGATTGGGAGGGGAGAAAATAGACACAACGAATACAGCCCAGTCTTCTAAGATCAGGATTGGAAGGGAGAGAGGAAAGGGCCAAGACTAAAGGGAAATGGAAGGAGAGGGGACAGAGCTAAAGGAAAACTTTTCTAAGATGGAAGGGACCTGGTCCTGCTTCAATTCTGATGTTGACAAGAGAAAGAGACTGAAAATACAGATGAGAGAAGGGAAGTCATCAACAGAGAAAAGTTTAAGGGGATGGGATCTGTAATAGAGGTGGAGTGATTAGTTTCAGCCAAAGGCGCTCCAGCCCTCCCCGTCTACTGGAAGGAAAAGGTTAGTTTCAGATACAGGCAGTTTGTTCAAATGGAATATAAGTGGATGAGGCCACGAGAACATCACAAATATTGACAGAGAAAAAATAACCAAACTCAGCTGGGTTACTGCCATCATAGGAAGTAGAAATGGGAACTGCTCACATCCAGTCTACATGTCTAAGGCTCCCACTATTAACAGGGTAAAGTATGCACCTTTGAAAGGGAGCGCCCTTTGTGATTGGCCCCGTGTCCGGCTGAAGCTGAAACAATCACCATATAAATGTGGGTTTTAGCCTCATGTGCACTGACTGTCCTTATCACATTATATTAAAATTAGATCTGTCTCTCCCACTAGATATAAACTACTCAGGGGCTTCTTGCTTCCATAAAGTACTTTATTTGTCTGTAGCATCACCAATGTCCTCAATAAACACTAGTTGAACTGAACTAATGTTTGCATGAAGTTTGAATTAGATGGCAGGCAGCCCAAATGACAATCGGGAAACATATTCCAGCCAGAAGGAAAGGAAAAGTTGATGGGGGCAGAAAGATGAGATTTGATTTCAGTGCACATTCCTGCTGTGGGGGGTCATAGAAGATGGAGACTGGCAAAGAGGCAAGCCAGTAAGAGATCCCTCCGGAGCACCACCCACAGGAATGGACCAAGAGTGGGCTGAAAAGGTCAGGGCACGCCAGAGTGGCGGGTGTTCTGATCAGATGTGAACATAGGGATTAGCTGATGCAATTACCTAAAAGTGCAGGTAGAGAGTAGACGTTAAGAAAACTATCAAAAAAATGTTTGTTTCAATGAGTGGGAAACCTTAGGAGCACCGCCACCCAGGTTGGCAGGGAGCAGGTAACCTGCAAAGCCATCTGACCTGAGCTGCAGAGGTGGACTTAGAGAAACTCACCGAGAGAACTCTGCTGTTTCAGCCACCAAGAGGACTGGAGCAAGCTCTGCGCTGGCCCGGGGGAGGAGGCAAGGGCGAATTCCAGGACAGGAAAGGAAACACTGGTGCCCACGGCTGACTGACTCAGAACCACAGAACCTTTCAGAAATTAGCGTCCATCTGAATCCCAACCTTCAGTTTCAGGATTAGGGGACTGGCTGGTGAGATGAAACGGCTCACCCAGGATCCCAGGTTCTGATGCCGTGAGAGAGTGGGTATGAACCCCCACTCCCATCTCCCCATCCAGGTCCCCTTCAGTTACACCAGGTTCCTTTACGCTGCTGCCTCTCTGCCTACATTAACCTTAGCAGGCCAGGTTCAGGTGGAACCATGGTGATGACCCACAGGTCCTGTAACCCAAGATTTCTTCACAATCCGTGAAAGGGGCTTTGCAGTCAAGCACCTGCCTGAGCGTGTGTGTGTGTGTGTGTGTGTGTGTCTTTGTCTGTATGCGCGCGTTGGGGGCAGCGGGGAGGGGGATAAGAAACATCACCAGAAACAGAGGAAGGAGACTGAAGGGTCACAGAGGGAAAAGGTCAAACCTAGAGTGCAAGGACAACACGCCAGAAGCAAAATCTCCTGTGACACTCTGAGTTCAGGGTGACAGCAGAGGGGCTGTGAAGTAAAGCTGAAAGCAGACCAAAAAGGGTATGTGGTTCAGGTTGGTTGAGCTGTTTGGAGAGAGGTGCTTGTTTTTCTATCATGCCTTGCCAGAGAACTTAGCGGCCATCGTGTCAAGCTCTCTGGCCCACCACTCCCCGGCCCCGCACACACACACTGAATGGTAAGTAAGCCCAGGCTCAAGAAGGGAAGCGAGCTGTCCCCACTGCGAGCCACAGTCAGAGAATTTGGGCCCAGACCCCTGTACCACCTCACAGCAGGGAACTCCAGGGCACATGAAGCAGAAACAACTTTTATGACAAAGATTAGAGTTTAGAAGAGCCCACCTTTTAAATTGCACCATATTTCAGAGGTCGAAAAGCAAAATTTTAATGTCTTTTGGTTTAAATGACACTATTGTAGAACTGTTCAAAAATACTTCACTGAAATAAAATTTTTGTTTCTGTTGAGGACTGATCAAGGAGCACAGACACATGGGTTTCTGAGTAGCCAGGTCGGCTAACGGACTCGCTGCTCTAAAGCTCACATATTTCACCCAGAGAAGACCTCCTGTCAGGTCCTCACCGAGAGAAATGCGGAATGATTAAAACAAATTTTTAAAAAGTCTGGGTGGGGATGTAACGTACAGCATGGTGACTATAATCAACAAGACTGTATTATATATTTGAAACTTGCTAAGAGAGTAGATCTTCAAAATTCGCATCACACGAAAAAAAAATGTGGTAACTATGTGTGCTGATGGATGTTAACTAGATTTACTGTGGTGATCATTTTGCAAAATATGCAAATATTGAATCATTATGTTGCATGCCTGAAACTAATGTAGTGTTGTAAGTCAATTACATCTCAATTTTTTTTAAAGTCTGGATGGTTTAAGGAAGTAAATCTTAAATTGTCAGAAAAATTATACAATTCAAGATAATTAAGTCTGAAAGGACCACATCTAGTAGAGTTTTATACGTATATGTATATATTCATAGACACATGGTACACACATAAATAGAATTCTGGGGGGTGTGTCTGTCTGTCCAAGAAATTATTGGGATATGAAGATTACAGGAAAGGGTGGGGTACTAGATAGCAATAGGTCGTTCTTTGCAGTAAAAAAGGGAACTGTAAATGATGTGTGATTATTAAAATTTTTACCCTATACTAGAAGATGCCATATTCCCAAGGACCTACAAATCATTTATCTTTTAATAGTATAACAGGTTACAAAGGAGGAGATGATGGTAGAAGGGAAAAGACATGGATGAAACCTCAGTCCACCTCCTTCCCACTGCCATGCTGTTTAACTTGTGAACATTTATTTGAATATCTACTCCTCCTAAAATTGCTTGTACTCTCAAGGCGAAATTTGGGCAGGTGGGGCTGAGCAGACAAAGCCCGAAGCGAGACACTGGATAAAATTCTCTCCTGAATTATTCTCCGCTTGACCAGAGAGCCCTGGGCAAGCCAATCAACCTGACAGTCTGTCCGAGGCTGTCAGGACCTTCCCACCTACTTCAGAGCGAGGTTTTAAACCTAAATAAGCAGATGTCTGTAAAGTGCTTTCCAGGCCCCTTGGGGAGAAGCCCTGCGTGAAACCAGAGGTACTGTGTATGTCTCAGACGTGTGCTCATAACTGGAAAAGCCTTAGTGCAGGCCGCGTACAACATACAAAATGGTAGCAGAATGAATTCTGAATGTGAGTCCACACCCCTTAAGCTTGCTCACTGGCTCAGCCATCAATCTTGGGGCAGTGAGAAGTCAGGGGAAAAGAGAAGGCTGGAAAGAATAGTACTCTCTGGCCACAGGGCTTTCATGGGAGCTAAGACGGACTTCGTACACAGGGCTGTGGGTTCCTCCACGTACATAACCACCCCTGACTGTGGCGAGGACTCCAGGGCAGCAACCTCCATTCTGTTCTGTCCGCTCTGCCCTCCCTCCTATCCCAACCTACCAAGATGGTCCAGCAGGTGCAAGGTCAGCGTCCCCCACTGCAGCCAACTCATGAAGGCTTTTCTCTGTAGCCTGACTTTTGTGTATGCATTACTTACAGAAGAGGAAGACTTAAAATTAAAACAAACAAACACACTCACAGTAAAGTAAACAAAAAAACTGTATTTCTTCCCATGTAAAGATCAAGTCATTGTTTTGGGATCAGTAGCTCATAAACTTTTTAACTGCTTTGTCTCCAGTGGAGACGGGTTCACGTGGACTTAGCCAGACCAAGGTTGTCTTCACATCTCTGATGCTTCTCAGATGGTGAGTTCAAGTCAGTCCAAGGACACAGAACAGAGGGGAGGCATCCTAAAGTGAGGGCCTTGGCACTTCGGGATGCCAGGAGGAAGCTGCTAGGCCCCACGATGTCTTTAATGCACCGTGGCCTTTAAAAGCGACTCTCTTCACTGCCCCTTGTTCATGCGGAGGAGGTTGGAGCAGAGCATTTCTAAGGCCCCTTTTCCTTCCGTGATTCTGATTTTAAGTGACCCTGTGACCTTGGTCTCATCAGCCCAGCACTAACATGCCACGAGTCTTCTGAGCAGCTCACATTTAAAAAGAAACGGATGTACTCTGAAATAACCTATATGGGAAAAGAATCTTAAAAAAAAAGTGGATATATGTATATGTATAACAGATTCACTTTTCTGTACACCTGAAAGTAACACAACATTGTAAATCAACTATATTCCAATAAAAATCATCAAAAATAAAAATTTTTTAACATCTTTATTGGAGTATAATTGCTTTATCATGTTGTGTCAGTTTCTGCTTTATAACAAACTGAATCAGCTATATGTATACATATATGCCCATATCCCCTCCCTCTTGCGTCTCCCTCCCACCCTCCCTATCCCACCACTCTAGGTGATCACAAAGCACTTGAGCTGATCTCCCTGTGCTATGTGGCTGCTTCCCACTAGCTATCTGTTTTACATTTGGTAGTGTATATATGTCAATGCTACTCTCTCACTTCATCCCAGCTTACCCTTCCCCCTCCCCATGTCCTCAAGTCCATTCTCTACGTCTGCGTCTTTAAAAATAAAAATTTTTAGAAAGACATGGATGGCTTGGAGAATTCAGAGCAGACACTGAAAACATGCACATAGGACATGATGACACTAAAAGTCCTCAGATTCTCTCACTGCTGGGCTCTGAGCACACAGCACCACTATTACTTGATAGCTGATGTATAAACTGCACTTTCTCCTGAACCAAAGCTTTGCAGAGCTTCAGGATCAGAGCATGGAATCCAAAGCCCTAGGTTTACATCTGACAAGCTCAGGCCCAGAGACATTAAGGAGCTGTTTCAAGATCAGGTAACTCCTGACTCCAGCTTTCTATAACATATGGGGTTCTTTGGAAATATGTAAGCTTAGTACCTATGCATTATTTTTCTTCCCAGCTTTAGAACAAACACATGCATTCATTCACTCCTTCATCTCTGAGATGAATATTTACGACTTCCCAGTCCTTTGGACAGCCCAGAGAGCAAAGTGAGTGGTGAGAAGGCATCTTGATTATGTGGGATCTGGACATAGGGAGGGGGAAGTGTAAGCTGGGATGAAGTGAGAGAGTGGCATGGACATATATACACTACCAAATATAAAATAGGTAGCTAGTGGGAAGCAGCCACATAGCACAGTGAGATCAGCTCGGTGCTTTGTGACCACCTAGAGTGGTGGGATAGGGAGGGTGGGAGGGAGACGCAAGAGGGAGGAGATATGGGGATATATGTATATATATAGCTGATTCACTTTGTTATAAAGCAGAAACTAACACACCGTTGTAAAGCAATTATACTCCAATAAAGATGTTAAAAAAATAAAAATAAAAATAAAGAAATCAAATATGGAGCTAAAATTATCAGGCCGCTGCAGAGCTCAGATCTCTGCCACCTGGGTAATGAGATTTGTGTTTTAAAGACTTAGCCCAAATAGATTATGACAATGATCAGTCAACTATTAACAAGGCTCAGGTTTTTTCTATCCCTTTCTTTCTCTCACACACATCAAAGGAGAAAAAAATCGCCCTGTCTAAATAACCACTCCCCCAAATCATCCAATTGATTTGTAAACACTAAGAAGAACCAAAAATTGGTATTGCTCTAAGGAGCAGCAGGTTCAATGCCACATTCTACCCTACCTTTTTTGAACCTATAAGAAGGTCTCTAGAGAAGTGGTAAAGTTAGTTGGAGGGATAATGTCAGGGTATGATATTGAGTAATGGCTTGATAATGTTTCTCTTCCTAACAGGGAAGATGAGCAATGAGTTAAAACAGGAGGCACTTGCTTGGTACCAAAGGTTAAAAAAAAAAAAAAGGAAAGGAAGGAAGGAAGCAAGGGAGAAAGAAAAAAAGAAAGAAAGAAAGAAAGAAAGAAAGAAAGAAAGAAAGAAAGAAAGAAAGAAAGAAAGAAAGAAAGAAAGAAAAGAAAAAAAGAAAGAAAGAAAAGAAAGAAAGAAAGAAAGAAAGAAAGAAAAGAAAGAAAAGAAAAAAAAGAAAACTAAAACAGAAAAAGAAAAGAAGTTCAATTCCCTTTCCCCAGCTAAACAAAAACTCTAGGTTTTATAGCCCTATGACCTAGAGATAGTCAAAGAAATCATACAGAATGTTCCTGGGGAGAAAGAGACCTCAACTCTCAGCTGCTCAGCCAACTTTTCTGCTTAGAAAATGTCTTTACAAGGGAATATTGAAACAACACAAACAGAGGTTTATGGGATAGAAACAGTGAAAGATCTTAAACAGAACTAAACACAGTGCTTGAGAGCTATGACCACATCATCTCAACTTCCCATTACTTGCTTCTAATAGCATATAACCCAGGCTCTTCTCTTAACTCTAGTGCTCCGAATTCCCATAAGGAAATATCACTTTTCGGAGAAGAAAAAAAAATCAAACACATTTTCCTGTATAGTCAATGAGAGGTGATGGAAAGGGGGTGGTGGAAGAAAGTAGGGTCAGAAGGTCAGGGGATCTTTCAGTTGTTTTACTCAATGTAATAAAAACCTCCTCGATGTAGAGATAGAAGGTATGAAACTAAGAAGATTTCAAATGGTTGTGCTGAGCTGAATTCTGTAAATACCTTCACCAGGAAGACAACATGCTTTCAACTCCAGCTTGCAAGTTGTATTGAATAATGAATGATGTAAATAAGACCACCTTATTTATTAATAAGTCCAGTGTGGCTTATGCAACCACACTCAAAACTTAGTCTGTGGTTCTTAAATGCATGTAAAGCACAATTCAAGGTTCTAGAAGCCCCAATGGAGGGGCTGAGAAGTAATATCAGAGTAATAAAATCTGATGCCTTTCACTGAATCCTTATAATGGGTCCAGAATTTTTTTTAGTACAATTAATTGCCGTGGAAAAGCTTACTAAGGTGAGAGAGCCAAAATCAATGGGTTAATGACATAACATTACAGCTGCTTAACCAAGCCAACAATAAATTGCATACAGAGGCTCTGGCAGCAGAGGCTACAAATTCTATTTATCTTGTACTAAGAGGAAAAATATTAGACTGGTCTCCAAATATTAATCCAAAATCAGCAAATGTCACCGAAGAAAATTAGAAATAAAAGGTCATTGCTGGTCTTCATAAAATATGGGCAATATAAAAATGCCCTTTCACAACCATGTGAATATACTTAACACTTCTGATATGGCAGACTTTATGTCATGTGTTTCTGACCACAATTTTTAAAAATCCATGACCTATTTTACATTTTTACCATACCTTTTACCACTAGGTGAGACAGAACTTGTCCTTTCCAAAGCGTTTTGCCACATTCTGAGACTTAAAGGTCTGGTTACATAACTCCAACCACAGACTTTACTCTTGAATCCCATTTATATGTGACAATAGTATTGTTTGTAAATTTCACTTAGCACTGTTTTGGTGTAACCATCTCCAAATAACAGAAGCTGGCTCATACTGGCAGTGTGATGTTAGGCAGCTGTGATGTGTATCTATAGACAGATATAGATCTAGACAGGGGCCACATTAGTGGGTAAAGAGTATGAGACAGATACTGTGAAGGGGAGATTTTTAATAAAATAGGTTCAAACAGTGACTGAAAACGAAATGTCAGCATGGCTTAAAATACGCATATAGAATCAAAAAATAAAATCCTCTCCCTTAATTAGTCTGTACATATATTTTTAAAATGTTCTACCACAGGCTCTCTCTGCACCTTAAAAGGCACAATGGTTGTGCTTTCCCCCCAAGATATAGATATTAAAAGATTTACTATTTTTAAATGATAGGGTAAACTGTTGTTTCAGCAAGTTCTAATCACGGTTTATTTAGTTACATTGGTCCTATTTTAAAAAGATAGAAACATATAATTTCAGCTAAACTCCATTAAACTAGAACTTTAAAACAGGTTATTTTAGGAATACCATTGGGTCTAATAACAAAGTTAAAAAAAAAAAGTGTAATTTGGTTTCAACTGCAGCTGGTATCCACTGGCCGAGAATTTAAAAGCTGTTTAAGCAAATATTAATATGTAAGAAAGACAGCACAGATGGTGTCATATAAGGATGAGAGTGAAACAAGCCCTACCACTGATGTCACTTTGATATCAAAGCAGCAAAATTCAAAATAATTATACAAAGTGCTTTCCAAACAAGGATTTCAATACATTTTACAGATAAAGACACTGGGACACAAACTGCTCAGGCTCAAATAAAGCTGAGGGAATGAGCAGACAAAAGTACTTTTTCTCAGAGCTCACCCCTATCAGCCTGACTCATGTTTCTAACTTAATTCTCCATCATGAACACTTAGCCTACACACCTCTCCGTTCTATCAATCTCAGTGGATTTTCAAATCAAAAGAAGAAAATGAGTAGAAATTAGGAGTTATGATTAGCCATTATTAAATGGATAACTGTGACAAATGCTTTGGTAAATGTAAAAAAAAAAAAAAAAACAAAATTAGGCCTGAAAATAGGAACCTGCCATCACATAAAAAAGCAACAAAAATTGTAAGAACTAATACATGAAAGCTCTACTCAAGTCTGTTAATTTCATATACATCAGGCAGCTAAGACCACTAAGGCGTAAAATAATATTTCTTAAATTTAAAGAGTTTTATTTTTCCTCCAATTATGGCCTTAAAAAGTACTAAAATGAAAAAAAATAAGCCCTAGTTTTCCTCCTTCATTATGTATCTATCACCTAATACAGAATTTATAAACAATCACAAAAGAAAACAACATCTAACTGTATACAGACACTCCCCACGGCCTCAAAATAGTCTGAAGGGCTCTGAATTCCATATGGCTTCCTCCATCTGACTACTGACACCCCATCTCATGAAAAAGACACAAATCCTGACAAAGGGCCACGGACACTTTGACCAGCCTGGCGCGCTTCCACCAGCCCAAGCCAGGGCCAGCGCAGTCGGGGCCCTACCCACCCTTCCTCTCCAGTCCTGCCTCTGCTCTCCTTGCCAAAACGATTGCCATCCGAGCATCCCAGAGCCAGCCTGACAGTTGGCTGCTCCCGGCACATCTCAGCACTGCTGCGCCGGCACGTTTCTGCTCGGTTCTGTTGTCATTGCCTTCTGCCTGAGCCTTCTAACACGAGCATCACCGGCAGAACAAACAACAGAGACTGCGAAGGTCTCTTACTTACATTAAAAAACAGGTTGTCTCGGTCAACTACGTTGGCACAACCAGGGCGGGCGTTATCCGTGGGGGGGGGAAATGCATGCGCACTCGCCAACCGGAAGGCCACAGCCCAAGCCCTACTTTCAGGGCTGCCTATCGTGGTGTCAAACAGCCTCAAGAAAACCAGGAGAAACTTGGCTTTATAATCCTCTATATGGATGAATAAAATCTCATGTCAATGAAACATATAAAATGGCAAAGTCCCTGGTTGGAGGGGGGTGGGCAGGGAATCTCTAATAGAGGGGACAGGGGCACGTTGGAGAAAGGACTGGTGAATTCCTACTTGGTAATGGATTTGTCACAAGGCATCAGAAGAGGAGGACAGAAATACATAATTCTGCTTCTCCATTCGACCAGGACAAGCTCAAGCATTTCCAGGGACCTAGGGGTCCCAGGCTAAAGGCAGCATTCATCAGAGTATTACACACTGTTTTATCATCCAACTTCGTCCTGGGGAACTATTCAATGGGCGATTAAGATTTATAATCCAAATGGTCTCAAAATTATATCTCTGGGAAGTCAAGTCCAAATTAAATCAGACCAGGCTTTTAGGCTTCCAACGATCACATTTTCTCTTTTGAGCCAGTGCATTTCAACTCTCAGAACTTCTCCTCTTACAGATCATTTTCAAGGCCATCTCTGGATGCAATCTCCTAAGCCAAATCTGATATATAAAATGAAAAGGGAAATTGGTGAAGTCCAAACCTCAGAGAACGAAGCTAAGCGGGGGAGACTCTAACTTCCTTCAACAGATTTTTCAAAAGTTAATTATTTTAACCTCCTTTCTCATAAATATTACTGGAACTTGTCCTAACACAATATACACAGAGCACCTTATGAAACAAAAATATCCAAAACTAAGTTATTGCATATGGAAAGCCTGAAGCACACCCAGCAGGGCTTTGAAATATAAAGTGCATAGGAATATAATATAGTAGACATATATTATTTGGAACATTTTAAATTGTCACACTTCTCGTGTCAGCAGCCCCAAGGCAGTGAAACAGGTAACTGACAGATGGTCCAGCCCTGCACCTCTCATCTCTGACTTCTCCCCAGACTTGAAACAACATTCATGCCCAGGACGGACCCACCTGGCCAGCCCCGGCCCTAGAGGCCAGGAGAGGAGGAAGGAGGAAGAGCACCAGCAACTCACATTTCGGTGATGTTCTCGGGGTCTGCACTGGAAGACTCCAGCCTCGGAAATGCCACGATGCCAGGAGAAGGGTCGCTGCACCAGATCCGAGAGGCGCTGCATTTGCAGGATGTGGGACAGGCAAGAGCGGCCCTCCAGAAGCCCACGATCAGCCAGCAGAAGCCCCAGAGCCGCGCCATGGCGGGCCCATGCCACCTCGTCCAGGACGACATTCCTAGCCACCAGTGCCAGCCCGAGTCAGACTGAGTACGTGTCCCTGCGCGGCACCGGCCGGCCTCCCCTGCCGGTGTTGGGTGGCCTTTGCCCCGCTCGCCGCTGTCTCCTCTCGGTGCTCGTCTCAGGCGTGCAGAGCCGCGCGTGTCCGGGGCTGAGCGTGTCCTGGCGGACGGCACCGTTCACAGTGGCAGGGGCATCCCGGGCCTCCTCACAGGGGGCGCTACCGCCGCTCGGGGCTCCGCCGCGGCCGCCGCTGCATGGCCCGGCGAGCCGAGCACCGGCCCGCGGCGCTCCCGGGACGCTCTAGCGCGCAGGCTCCTGGCTAGACTCGCGCTGGGATCCGGGACGCACCTCGGGGCTGAGGACAAACAGACACGCGTAAGACTGAGCTGAAGACCCCATACACCACGAATTGGGGTACTCTCCCTCCGCGTTCGCGTCACCCCCACCCTGAGCCCAGCCGGGGACTGTGGATGGATGAGTGCCCAGCTCCGGCCCCAGGAATAAACTGGCCCCTCGATGGCACTGTCGCCGCGGGGCCTCCAGTGCGCTCACTCTCTCCCTGAGCCTGAGGTTGAGGGAGGGGAAATAGGGCAAGGGTCCCCGCGACAGGATTCCATGGCACGGGCCAGGGGTAGGACCCTTTAAAGGGAGACGCGAAGACTGCCAGGGATGATGGTTCCGCGACGGGACTCCCGAATGATGCTGCAGAATCCGCCACGGCCCCTGGGCGCGGGGGGCGCGGGCAGGTGGCGAGGCGCGTCCCACCTGGGGAGCCGCCGCGGCCGCCCCAGGGGGGGGACTGTGAGGGCCGAGACGACGGAGGGCACTGTCCGCGCTGCTCACCCGGGCTCTGGCACCTACCGCCCGCCGGCGGCGCCTGGGTCCAGGCTCCTCCTGCCGCTGGGCACGGAGCTCGGAGAGCGCGAGCGAAGGAGCGAGCGAGGCTCCTGCTCCAACCCAATTCCGGGAGCCGCCGCCGCCGCCGCCGCCTCTGCTACTGCTGGTGAAGTGACGTGAGGGCTGACGCAGAGCAGGAGCAGAAACTCCAGAAAATTAGTCTGAAATCCAAAAACACACACGCTCATACACACACAAACCCATAACACCCTCCAGACAAAAGCAACAGGGAGAGGAGGGGAATCTGGGGGCGAGCGGAGAGGAGGGAGGCATCGGTGTCACTGGCCAGAAGCAGACAGCAGCAGCATGTGGGAGTTCACACACGCGCACACCCGCACACAGCCCGGCCGTATAGACGCGCGCGCCTGTGTGTGCATGTGTGTGCGTGCATTTAGATCCAGGTACCTCTGAGATGAACCGTTGCTCCGCTCTGACGCCTCCCAGTCCCTAATTCACACCACGGTCTCTTCTAATAACGCAGTAGAGGCCGTGTCCTTTTTTGAAATGGAAACCGGTCTCGGTTCAGCTCTGAAAAATGCGCTGATCCTTATTATAGGAATCCTCCCTCCCTTCTCCCTCCCGGCTGCATTCTCCTTTCCCATCCTGCCTAAAAGGGAGGACGAGCTACCCTAAAAATAAATAAATATTGTAAACACCAAAACGTGTCCAGCATTGGTAACCAAGGATAACCGCCCCCATTCCGGGCCATCTATTTGGGGATCGGTGTTTTTGGAGGGTCTTCCTGTTGGTGCTTTGGCAGAGGAAGGGGAGTCTCCAAACGCAACTCTAGCTCTCTAAGTGGGTCTTTTTCCTGCTGTTTTTTGGCATCACAGGCCCGGGAAACAGAGACATGTGAGGGGAAGGGAGCGCGCCTGACGCGTATTGGGTTCCCTAAATGCGCGGCAGCAACCCTGGCCTGTCCGATGTGTGGCGCCGCGTCATTTTCTCTCATCCTTCAACCTGGCAGAATGCAGCCATTCCCAGATCTTAGCTTCATTCCCCGCGATGCCCACCCCCACGCGGGGCACCCAGAGCCCTTGCTCCCCTGCCGTACCTTGCGCCTTTTCGGGTGTGCGCGGGTGTGCGCGAACGCGTGCCCTGCGCCCGCGCTGCCCGGAGCACGACATACATCCAGCTACTGAGAAGCCCGGCGCGGGCAGAGTCTCGGGATCTCACTAGGGACAAATGAAGCGATCCGGGAGGGTCGGGTGACAAACCGTAACTGCTCTGCGGGCGCAGTTAAATGATGGCTGCGGGGCATTCGCAAGCCTTGTCTGAGAATCCGTCTTCCCATTTGCGGCTCGGAGAGTCTGTTTTTCCGCAGTCATTTAAAAGGGAACTGGGAAAATGCACCGCAGTGCCTCACACTTCCGAGGGCTCTGGTGCCCCCGCGCGGGAAGAGAGCGCCCGGCACACTTGGGAGCACCAACCCACTGCCGCGGCCGCGCCGGGTACTGCGCGGGGGGCGCGCTCTGGCTCCAGATGCGCCACCGGCGGCGCCCGACGCGTGCGCGCCCCTGCCCGACTCGAGCTCGGCTCTCCAGTCCTCGCCTAGCTTCCACCCCGGGAAAAGGCGGGCTACCCTCCGCGCGAAAAAGGGCGATGGGATGGGATCTCATCCAAAAGATAAGAATAGTCACCAATCTGTCCGAAGATGCTTGGGGTGGGAAGGATCGAGAACCCCGAACGTCAAAGTGAATGCTCAGATCTCGGCAACGCCTTAAATATTACAAGGGAACTAAAAGCATTTAGTGGGGCTTTCGTACAGACCCTGGGCGCTGAGTGTAAGCGGGAATCCTTGCGCAGCATCCAAAAATCTCGTTTCAGGGCGGGAAGACAAGGCCATTAGGCCTTCCTCTCTCCACCATCACTCGGCTGTGACACGCATTGGATGCTGAATGGCCAGGCTGAAGTTCATTTCTATGCTCGGCCTCTGCTGGGTGAGGATGTGCCAAAGTAGGGAAGCCAAGGGCAAAACTGTCTTGGTCCAGGTCATACCATAACACTCCTCCTCCTGTCTTGCCAGTGTCCTTAATGGAGCTGCCCTTGCGGAACACCTGGGGGAAGAGTGTGTGCAGAAATACCCACATCTCTCTCACACCTCCACTCTCATCCCATTTTTTCCCAGAAATGGCCCATTTGCACCCTAGTGGCTGCAAACTGTCAGTGCAACATCCAAAGGACAGTTTTAGAGTGGTGTGCAAACCAGAAGATTCTAATTATGTTGGGATATTTTTAGAATTTGTATTATAATAGATATATAATACTATTATATTTAGATTCTAAATATGCCCCCACTGAATTTCTCTCACTTAAAATTAAAACTGGCGGCCCCACTTCTAATCACCCTTCCCTTCCTGCCCTGTTTCTTCTATAGTACTTACCATCTTTTAACAGATTATTTACTTATTATATTTACTATTTATTGTATCTCTCCCAGTAGAATGTAAACTGCATGAAAGCAAGGATCTTTATTTTTTCATTAACACATCTCAAGGATGTAGTAGGTATTAAAATATACGTGTGTGTGTTTAATGAAATAAACTGAAGTTGAGATTCCTCAAACAGGCCATCCACATTCTCACTTTTTTTTTCTTTTCTTTTCTTTCTTAAAAAATATTTATTTGTTTATTTGTCTGCGTCGGCTCTTAGTTGGCACCTGCCAGATCTTCATTGCCGCATGCAATGAAGCGAGCTCTTCCTTGCAGCTCGCTGGGCTTCTCTCTAGTTGTGGCACGTGGGCTTAGTTGCCCCAGGACATGTGGGATCTTAATTCCCTGACCAGGGATGGAGCCCACGTTGGGGAACTAAGAAGGCAGATTCTTAACCACTGGACCACTAGGGAGTCCCCACATTCTCACATTCTTAACCTCTAACCCTGCAAGTCTATCTGAATGATCATTCCTGGACACCTTCCTTCCTGTCTCCACAATCTTCCCTGTGCCTGTGCTGTGAAAACTCACAGCATTTCTTGAAGCCTGACTTTCTGCCTTCTCTAGTGGCCAGGTATGTTCTGGCACTAGGTCAGGGAAGGCTTCCCTCTGGTTCAGGCTGGTACCTCACATTTTCTTGCACAGTGCCTGAAACACACTGGGCAATCAGTAACTGTTTCTCAACCCATAGAATTATGAATCTATCTCAGTTTAAGACCTACAAGGTATTTCACAGAGATATCATGGATTCTCAGACCATGGCTTTGTAGGTGATAGTGAACATTTTTCAGGTGGACAAAATAAAACAGAGATAATTTTCCCTAGATCATATGAACTCTTCAAGGCAGAGATGGAGACTAAGTATTGCAGACTCTTGCCTGTACTGGACCATGATGTACCTGGAACAATGTTTCTCAAACTATTTTCACCATGGCCTACAGAAAGAAATGCCTTTTATATCACAATCCAAGGCACACATACACATATGCATGTAACTAAAAAAAAGTTTCACTAAACAAAACTTATTTTCTCTTAATGCATGGAATACAATGATATTTTGTTTTCTATTTTATACCATTTCATTTTCTAGTGCTTGTAATAACACAATAAATTGATTTTTACATTCAATACTGGGTTATTAAAACAGAAACAGAAATACTGCCAGTTTCTGCTTCTGACTAAGATGGAGTAATAGGGAACATTTAACCTCCCAATCAGACCAGCAACACACTGAGCAAAACACCTGAAACAACAATTTTCAGGACAGTGGACACAAGACAATGAAGGCTGTGGCTCAGGGTGAGGGAACCCAGACAGAGTCCAACTCCCTGAGTTAACGAGATATAGCTGAGAGTCCAGGGAAATCAAGGAGGGCAGAGTTCACAAGGACAGAGTAGCAGGGAAGAGAGTGATGTAGAGAGAGAGCACCCCCAGAGGTCTGCAGAAGGTCCCTCTTAAATATTCAGTGAAGTACTGATTAGTACATGCAGGTAATGAAACTACCTGGGGGGGGGGGGGGAAGAAAAGATAAAAGGGAACAGGGTCAAAGAAACATTCAGAAGGGAAATTGAAAATACCACATATCAGAATTTGTGCTCAATAAAGCTGGAAAAAAAGGCAGAAGTTAAACAAATTTTTTAGAAAAAGAATTTATGGGATGCCACTAAAGCATCTTCAGGTATTTAGGAGGAATTCTATAGCACTAAATGCCCGAAAAGAAGAAAGGTCTCTAACCAATGACCTCAATTTCCACCTTAAGAAACCAGAAAAAGGAGAACAAATTAAACACAAAGTAAACAGGAGAGAGGAATGGAAAACAATGCAATAAAACAAAAAACAGAAAAACAAGAGAGAAAATCTATGAAACCAAAAGCTGATTCTTTGAGAAGATGAGTAAAATTGATAAACCTCTAGCCAGACTGACCAGGAATGAAAGAGAGAAGACATAAATTATCAATAACAGGAATGAAAGAAATGACAACACTGGAGAGTCTATGGATATTAAAGGAATAATAAGAAAATATTGTGAACAACGCTATGCAGATAAAGCTGACAATTTAAATGAAATGAGAGATAAAAGCTAACAAAGCTCACTATAGAAGCAATAGGTTACCTGAATAGTCCTGTATCTATTTCAGAAGTTAAATTTATAGTTTAAAATCTTCCTATAAGAAAACTCCAGGCCCAAATGGCTTCACTGGTGAATTCCACAAAATAATTAAGGAAAAAATAAGACCAGAAAATGAATAGTACCAAAATATACCAGGAAAATGAAGAGGAAGGAACACTTTCCAACTCATTCCGTGAGCCCAGCATTGCCTTGATACCAAAATCAGACAAAGACATTACAAGAAAAGAAAACAACAAAGCAATATCCCTCATGAATATAAGTGCTAAAATTCTAAACAAAATTTCATCAAATTGAATCCAACAAAACACCGTACATCCAAAAACATCATGATCAAGCAAATGAATTTTAGTTTAATATTTAAAAATCAATCAATGAAATTTACCATATTTGCAGACTAAAAAGCTAAAATTATATCACCATTTCAAAAGACACAGAAAAAGTATTTGACCAAATCCAACATCTATTCCTGAAAACTCTTGGCAAACTAGAAATAAAAGGTAATATCCTCAACTGATAAATTGAATCTACAAAAGAACCCTACAGCTAACATTATGCTTAAAGTGGAAGACAGAATGTTCTTTCCCAAATATCAAGAAGGAGACAAGGATATCCACTTTCACCATTTCTATTCAACATTCTGCTAGAGATTCTAGTGGGTGCAATAAGTCAAGAAATATAAATAAAAACCATCCATATTGGAAAAGAAGAATAAAGCTACCTTTATAAACAAATGACATGATCTCCTACATAGAAAATCCAATAGAATCTACAAAAAAAGCTATTCATATTAATAAGTGAATTATCAAGTTTGCAGGATACAAGTTAAACGTTTACAATTAATTGTATCATATACTAGCAACAAAAAAATCAGGAATTAAATTTTTTATATAATACTAATTACAATAGCATAAAATATAAAATACTTAGAAATAAATCACAATATATAAAAGGAAAAACGGATAAATTGGATTTTATAAAAATTAATAATTTCTGCCCTTCAAAACACACTTTTAAGAGAATGAAAATAAAAGCCCAAAACTGGGAGACATATTTGCAAATCATATATCTAATAAAGGGCTTGTGGAGAGTTTATAAAGAACTCTCACAACTTAATAATAATAAACAATTTTAAAAGTGTGCAAATGATTTCAACATACACTTTACCAAAGAAGGTATACAGGTGGCAAATAAGCACACGAGAAGATGCTCAACATCATTAGTCATTGGGGAAATGCAAATTAAAACTACAATGAGATACCTACATCTCATTGTAATTTTAGAATGGCTAAAATTAAAAAGACTCACCACATCAAGTGTTGGCGAGAATATGGAGCAACTGGAACTCTCATACACTGCTGCTAGGAGAGTAAAATGACACAACCACTTTGGAAAAGTAGAACAGTTTCTTAAAAATTGAAGCATACACCTACCATGTGATCCAGCCATTCCACTTCTATGAATTTACCCAAGAGATATGTCCACACAGCGACTTAACATGAGTATTCGTGCAGCTTTTTTTTGTATAGCCAAAAACTGAAACAATTCAAATATTCATCAATAGGTAAATGGATAAACAAATTGTGGCATATCCATACAATGAAATGCCACTCAACAATGAAAAGCAATCAACTACTGATACCTGCAACCATACGGATGAATTTCAGAATAATTATGCTAAGTGAAAGAAACCAGACAAATAGAGTATACCCAGAATGATCCCATTTTTATAAATCTATAGAAAATGTAAAGTATCATGACATAAAGCAAATCAGAGATTGCTAGTGAGGTGCAAGGAGTGGGTAGGGAAGAGCCCGAAGGAGAAATGAAATAAGGACACAAGGAAGTTTAGAGGATGATGAATGTATTCATTATCTTTATTGTGGTGATGGTTTCAGTATTATCAAATTGTATGTTTAAATATGTTTACTTTATTATACTTCAATTATACCTCTGTAAAGCGATAACATGCTAAAGTACTTTAACTGTGATCTTAAAACTGAATAAAAAATATTTAATAAAAATTTGAAAAAAAAAAAAAAAGCAAGAAAGAAACACTGCCCTAGATCCTCCTATCATCAGCTTCTTGTTCCCATTGAAATGCTATTAGCACCTCCAATTTAAGGAAGCAATTACAAAGTCTGGAAACTTTTTAATAAACTCAGATTCAGTGATGCTCTAATTTTAGAGGGACCTACAATGTAATAGTTTTTACATTTTGAAAAATGTTTGTGGAAACCATCATTCAAAAGATAGTGGCTCACACCTAGAAGAGCCCAAATGGCCATTAATAGTAGAGAAACTCAGTAAATTACAATGCTTCCATTTTTTTAATATTACACACCTAATTAAAATGAGTTAAAACTATATGCATTGACCTGGAGACTTGTCCATAGTATATTAAGTGAATAAGGCAAGTCACATGGTAATATATAGTCTGATCCTACAAAGAAAGCCGATAATGTGTTTTGTGGGTGTGTGCACATGGAGAAAGGCAGAGAATTATTGACACCAAATGTAACATTGGTAACCTAGAAAGATCAGAGAGGTTGTTGGCAGGAAGAGGAGGACAGATCAGGAAACCTGTGAAATATTTCTTTGGCATTAGTAACCTCCTTACCCATCACATGCCTTTTTTTTTTTTTTCACCTTTTCCTCTTTTTGCTGCCTCTTTTCCCCTCAGATTCAGTGTTATCCTGTTTCTAGAGTCCCTCCCTTTGGTGGAAAGAACTGAATCTAAAGCATGTTTACAATCTAAATAATGTTCACCACTGGATGTTTCACTTTCCCAAGAACATCTGTATGTTAGTAGAGGACACTGGGGAGAAGACATAATCCAAAGGAATTTCAGGTACCACCGCATCCATAAATGGGAAGTGTTTGGGGATGTAGCACCTTCAACACTGGAGCCAGAGGCTGATATTCATGATTAGCCCCACACTCCCTCTCACCCCAATCCCCTCTTTTGCTGTTCAGAAACTTTCCAAACTGTTTTCAACCTCACACCCTCCAACTCTGAGTTAGGGTCTCACATTTTCCCATTTCTCCCCACATAGTCTGTGAACTCCACGCTGCCCTGTCACCCTGAACCATAGCCACACCCATGATCTCATCCTACTTCCTTCCTTCCCTGTGTCCAAACCTTCCACTTTTAACTCTTAGTCATGCACTTAACACACGCTAAGTCAACAGACTTATGGAGATTTTACGAACACCTAAAGGTAAGGGCATATGGAGAATATTTGACAGAGCTCCAGGAAATTGAAGTCACGTATAACTGGGTGACCCTGAAATATAAGTTTGAACCATCAGTCTGCCTAGGTCTCATGGTAAACTCTAAGTTGTTTTCCTAGTCTATGTCAATAGTCTTATATCAATACCCATACCTGCCCCTGTGTTGTGCTATTTGATCAAGAGCTATCTTATCACACCATCAAAGAACTCTGTTTTGTACAAAGGAGCTTACTTATTCCTCAATAAACAGTTATGGTATGTCTTTTCTGTGCCACCCAGCCTAGATTTATTGGGGCAGTCAAGTTCCTGGCTCCAATTCAATTGGCAATTACCATCCATGCAAAGAACAGTGTTTAGAGCCATAAAACCCTTAAAGGTAAAAAGGTACAAACATTCAATTATAACAGACCTCTACAGATACTTAACTAAAATTTCCTCTAACTGAAGTAGCAACCCATTAATAAGTCAATTTAGTGGGTTGTGACGAGCACATTTCTAACGAAATAGACTAGGCTATACTAGAATACAAAACATCAAGGTATATCACACATGTAAAGGTAATATTATTTCATGAAGCTCTCTTTCATTATGGGGTGCACTGGATTGTGTTATGAAGGTATTTCTTATTGTGATTCACAAACAAGTTTGAGATCCACTGGCAAAGTACAATGTCTCAGTCATTTGCAGAAATCCTCTCTACAAGGGGATACAAATCTAAGACGGCCTGAACACTTCCAGCAACCCTCCCTTATCAGCACGTTAGTAATAAGAACTTTACAGATTATATTAAAGTTAGTCATTAAACTGTCACCCACTCTTTGAGGGAAGTAATTCTCTTATTTGTCATGGTAACCTTGACATCTAACAGAATACCTTGCATGGAGCTCAATATATGTTGGTTGAATTAAAGTTAATCCATTTTGCACACCTCTAATTACTAGAAAGTTCCATTTTTATGGAAGTCTGTATCTGCATCCCTAATAATTTTCATCCATTGCTCCTTAGTTTTAACCTCTTAGCGCAAAAGAAAAAACGATGAAATCCTTTCTCCATGTCACACTCCTTTCAGTATTCAAAAATAGTGTTCATGTCCTTTTTAAACATCTCCAGGTTCTTTATCCATTTCTTATTACCTATTTCCAAGGGTTTCAACATCATGGTTGTGATCTTTAATGTCCATAGTTTATGACCAATATCCTTCTAGACCCATGCTGTCCAATATGGTAGCCAGTAGCCTGAGTGTCTGAGTACTTGAAATGTGGCCAGTCCAAAATGAAATGTGCTGTAAATGTAAAATGCACACTTAAGAGTAAAGATTTAGTAAAAAAAAAAAAAAAAAAAAAAAAAAAAAAAGAGAGAGAAGAAGAAAGAAAAGAAAAGAAAAAAAGGAAAAATATCTCCTTAAAAATTTTTATATTGATTGATTATATATTGAAATAATATTTTGAAGTTATTAGGTTACATAAAATATATCATTAATATATCTTTTATCTGTTTCTTTTTACTCTTTTGGTGTGGAAAATTTTATTTACTTTTGTTTTTAAGTTATCAACTCAATATTTATCCTTCCTAAAACCCCATTGCTGTTATCTTTGAATCAATGACCCAGATCATTGAGTTTTTTGGAGTCTTACAAAATCTTGACTCTTCCATCCAACAACCCCATTGTTCTTCCTATATTTTTTCACCTGCAGTTTTAATATATATGCTTTTCATGCATCCATTTAAATCACTGATAAAAATTATTCAACATGACAGGTCCAGACATTCAACTAGAGACATTATCTAGGCTGACATTCATTCCTTAACTAGTTAATTCATCTTTACATTGAGTGTGTCTATTTAACCAGCTAAGAATTCACCAAACTGAATTCCATGTGATGTCTCCCTTGACCCTTGGCCTGAGCCACCTATGTGCCACACACCCAATTGCATAAAGACCAAGCTAGTATTGCCCACTAGTAGTAGTTCTTTGTTTGGGGGAGGAGGGTGGTGTTGTTTTGTTTGTGGTTTGGGTTTTTTTTTTTCTTTTTCTTTTTTTTCAATCCCCATGCCACCTCCAGATCTGTCCTCATTCTAACCTGATGTCAAACAAGTACTCATATGGCTTTTCGACCTATACCTCCATTTCTTCCTTTGGTTCCTTTTCATCCTTATACCTTATTTCTCCAATATTAAAATATCAGCTTCTTCAAATGAATTTGTCTTGACTGTCCTTTCAGTACTTGTGGCACTGGGTTGTCTTGGATAGTAATTCCTCCTTCATAGCTTAGGCTTGTGAAACCCAGCTACGACACCTGGCCAGTTTTACAATCATTCCCCTTCCCCTGATGTGGAAAGACACATTTCTTCAAGAGAAGAAGAGTAGAGTAGATAAGGGAGGATTGGTCTGAGAAACAGAATGAACAGTAATTTAGGTACATTCTGGAACCCACTTTTGGTCCTTTTTGGATAACTGAGGCATTTTCTATTCTTTTCTTCAATGTACCATCTCTCCCCAAGTATTATCATCTGTTGTTCCTTGATGACATAAATAAGCCCAGTAATGACCTTTATCATCTTTGCAGCTGTTTAAAATGTTACAATAAAAAATGTTATATCTCTTTCAGGTCTCACTTAGCTAAGATGTCAAATTCTTGTTAACCATATTACCTCTACCATTTCCAATGCAGAGATCCTTTTTCTCACCAGAGGACACAGAATAAGAGGTGAATAATACTGTGTTGTTTCTATGATCTGTCTCACCATCTGCCCCAGCTCTGAGTTTGTCTCTTCATTCTTCCTCTTCATACTCTAAGCCTGGTTCGAATAGTCCTTTTTTGTTGCTCTCTGTATTTTTTTTACAAACTTAATGCATTCTGGGCTTCAAGTCCTTCTACAACTGTTCTCACAGATTTGTGAAGCTCTATTGTGTTCAAAACTTGGCTATATTCCTCACCTTCCTATTTGTTTCACACCAAAATCCACAGCCTAGTTACCTAAGGTCTCATTTCTTCCTCATGGGGATCATTCATGCCTATGTGGTCAGAATTTTATATTTTAGGGCTTCCCTTCTCTCTCAAATTAATATTCTCTTACAGAGTCACCTAGTCAAAGAATTTTATCTATTTTTCCTCAAAAAAAAAAAAGAAACTAAAAGAAAAAAGTATTCTCTGAAGTCTAGGATACATAACAGCCTTCTCAACAGCCCATACTTAGCCAGTATGATCTCTAGTGCTGCAACCAGGGCAATCTTGTGGGTTTCCATGGGCCTGTCATGAGTGTCCTTCCCTACCCATCCACTGAGTCCTAGGGACCCCTAGAATAGCCAAGCAACATTTCCTCAGGGCCAGGACAATGGTATTATCCATGACTGAAGTGGAAGCATCCTAACAGAAAAGAGGAACAAGGGGGCAGAATCAGACTGAACCAGGGTTGTCTGACACTCCTTTCCAATTAGAGATGCTCTTTGTGAGGCTCAAACTTTGTGCTGTGCTTTGTCTTAATAAGAGAGGCCCCTCATTCCTGTGCCCATGTCTTCTTTTCCAAAGTTGTAATTTCAAATAACAGAGATGGGAAACACCTGTGTTGGAAGCTTATATCCCTAAGGTTTTCCATTTCTGTAATAGGTAGGGTAGAAGTTAACCTGCTTTGATAAAGAGACCCCGGAATACAGTAGCTCAAACAAGTAGGAAATTTATTTCTTTCTCATGTCACAGTTCAGAAAGAATGCACGTTCCAAGAAGGATTCGTGGACCTGTTCCATGGGGTTATCCACAGACTCAGGCTCCTTCTATCTTGTTCCTCGGTCATTTTCCCAGGTTGTGTCCTCATATACTGATTCACCATCCTGTAAGAAGGAAAGAGGACAGGAAATGAAGGGCAAATAACTTCCTTCTGAGGAAATGATGTGGAAGTTGTACATCACTTCCACTTACATTTCTCTGGTAAGAACTTAGCCAAGTGGCCATTCTTTTACTGAAAAAGAGGTTGGGAAATATAGCCATTTAATTGCATCTGACCAAATGTTCTGAGAAATTTGAAGCAGGGGGTTCTATTACTCAGGAGAAGAAAAGAAGAATGGACACTGGGGACCAATTAACAGCATTTACCATCATTTCCTAAACAGAACTTCAGTAAGATATTGTCTTGATTTTTCCTGACTACATCATCTTTAACTTAAAACAGAATTAAATGGATAATTTGAACTTCAGGTGACACCTTGACACATTCCTTTTCAGTCCCTGAAGAAAAACCATCTTTCTGCCACATTGCTCACTCCAGCCAACTCTAAAAGTCAGCATTTTACACAGGACTTCATTAATAAATATAAGCATAATACTGTGAGTGGCAAACACTACTGCCTTAATTTTCATTTCTGAGGATAGCTCTAAATTTTGACCATTATTCTAAAAAAAAAAAAAATCTATAGGGAAAATAACTTGTTTGTGTCTGTTCTTTCCAGTATCTTTAACTAAAGCTTTTTCCCCTTATCAAACAAACAAAAAAGAATGAGCTGACATAGAAGAAGTCTATCCACAGCGTCTCACAATATTCTCACCTTTGCTATAGAAAGCATTAGGCTTGAGTTTCGTTTCTCAACTATGCCACTTAGTAGCTTGCGTGGTGCTTTTGGGAAAATAATTTACCTACCTTAAGCCTCAAGTTTACCTATCTGTAAAATGAGTATGGCAGTTTGGAAGCTGGACAGTGGATTCTTTGATACCACTCCTGTTGAGAAGTAGACTCCATATCCCCTCCCCTTGAACCTGGGCAGGCTTGTGACTGCCTCAACCAATATAAAGTAGGAAAGGAATCATTATGTGATTTCTGAAGCTAGGTAACCAGAGGAGATGCAGCTTCTGCTTCTTGCTATATAAGACTTGTTCTTGGAACCCCGAATCACCATGTAAGAAGTCCAACTACCCCGAGGCTACCATGTTGAAAAGCATCTCAGTCAATAGTCCCAGCTACGCTCAGCCTTCCAGACATACCTAGACCCCATCCAGACCCCATTCATAAAATCATAAAATGAACCCTCTTGGACACTCCAGACCAATCTGTCCACCAACTGAATACCACTGAGTGAATTATGTTGATACCACTAGGAACAGAAGAATTAGCTGACTCTGCCTGAATTCCTGACCCACGGAACTGTGACGCAGAGTAAAGTGTTGCTGTTTTAAACCACTAAGTTTTGGGTAGTTTTGTTACACAGCAATGGATAACCGAAATCATAAGGAAGTAGATACCATCAATGGTCCCTTTCTGCACTGATATTCTAGGATTTTATGAGAAAGAAATGGAGGTATAGCTACCTTATTTTCACTGGGCACTAAATCTTCTCCATGTCTCTTATACTTCTCTTTGCAGATCCTTACCAGTATTACATAATTAATTAATTAGCTGTCCATCTGTAAAGTAACTGCTCTCCAGCAAACGGATAACTTCTGTAATGATACAAACAATAATATTTGGTTTTTGCTTGTGAAGGTGATATTTCCTATAACCTGGAACTTTTGAAGGCACTCTGAGACTTCCTTACAACCAGCAACATCTACAAGCCAGTGGAGAGCTACCCACATCAGTTCTCATACCCTGACTTTGAGGGAGATATTTGGGAATGGTGGTTCCTTAGCCATCAGAACTTCGATTCTCTTAATTGACAGACACTGCTTAGCGCTGGAAATATAAAGAGAAATAAGACATAATCCCTGTCTTCTAAGCACTTTTAGTCCTATAAGAAGATGTACAAAGTAGATCTTTTCAATTTACATGATGTAAGACCGAAGGCATGTGCTGGGAGCTATAGGAAACAAAAGAGGAACAGAGATCTCCATCAGAGATGCAGGTGAGGTTTCAAGGAGGCGATGAAAAAATGACCCTTGAGCTGAGTCTTAAAGGATGCACTTGAATTCTCCAGAAGAAATGACCAGGAGGATGATGTGAGTAAGTGCAAGGAGGCCGGAAGCAGCATGGCCTGTGTGTGGAACCACAGGCTGCTTGAGTGGTGGTCACTGCCTACACCTTTCCTCTACTCTACTCCCCAAATTAGCACCAACTGTCTATGCTGGCCTCTTTCCCCAAAACTAAACTCTAAGAGAACTTGGTGACTGCTTTCTTACCACTTCCTTTTGCTCTAATCAGAGTCTGCCCTATGACCGGTCCCCCCTCAGCAAAGAAGCAGCATCTCTGAAGGGTGTTTGGTGGTTCCTGCCAAGACCTGCATCAGACAGGCCCTGAAACTTTTGTTCTTCTTCTTTCCTTCTACTGAAAGACCCTAGCCCTTGGCTTTATAGGACCTTAGAACTATTCTATGCTAAGTCTGATGAATAGAAACCCTTACAGACACAAAGTCCGTATCATAATTGCACTTCTGAAGTCATCCCAGAAAAAAAAAAAAAAAAAAACAGATTTTTCTGTAGAACAAAATCCACCTCTTCTTGAGAGTCTGTTTTTCACCTATGTAGTAAAAGGACTTTCATATTGACTGACCTCATGCCTTATAGTTACCTCTTTTCTGTCAGAAGTCATGGAGATTCTGCAAGGCCCTTTATAGAAACTGCAGCTTTTGACTTTCCTCTATTGCTCTTTGAAAGTTTCAGTATACCTTCTCTACTGTTGGAAGACTTCTCTTGTGCACAGGGTAAGATTTCTTGTGGATTAAGAGAGAGGGTCCTGGAGATGGGAGATGCTCTCTTGCCACCTATCTCTTCTTACCCTCACAAGTGAGCTGAGCAGAAGAGAAGATTCTGTCCCCAAAGGACAATTCAATTTCTGAGGGTAGATAAAGCTAATTCTGGGTTTTCTGTACTCCAGGATATTTCTAATGATCTTCACATAGTGTTATCAGATCCATAAAACACAACAAAAAAAATCAATATTTTTTAACTTCAACTTGAAAAAATTTGTCACTTGGTACTTTTAGATTAAGAGGGGACATCCTGAGAGCCATCCCCAGTAATCTTACGACCCCAAAAATGTTATCGGCCACTGCCTTTTGTTGTTTCTACAGTGTCCTTTGAATTTTTTGTTCTCTAAATAACTGAAAAAGAATATTCAAAGAAAGATCACAAGATTATTTATGAAACAAAAACATGTGCAGTTTTAAATTCTCAACTTGCCTTTCTGCACCTGCGACTCCACATTTAACAAACAGGGATAATGTTTTCGCACATCTTCTATCTCACAGGACTCTTGGATGAGTAATTAGATATTGTATTTGAGTGTCTGAAACTTTAACTCTGAAACTTTCTTTATGTGATGGATATCACCTCCAAAAGTGATGGTATTGCTTTTATTAATCTCATTTTGTAAGTGAAGAAAGTCATACAATGGAGGCATCACATCATGTCATTGAAAGTTACTGAGGGATTGAAAGTGTCGAGGTAGCCCACTCTTTGCAGGATGGAAGAAACAACAGTCATCAGAGAAGTTACCTCTCTGCCTCTTAGAGGGACTGCCCTGCAGCTGGCCATCATGAGAAGTGGCAAGGCACAGATCTCGTCTCATCCCAGCAGCAGCAGCCTGTCAGCTTCCTTTGCTTTGGGGGTTTTGACACAGTTCTGGGCTGGCTGTAAGGACTGGGCTACCATACCACCTGGGCTATCTTGGTTGTCTCATTAGAGAATGCCAAAGAGCTTCTTGCTAAGTTAGTCTTTCTTCCTTGTTCATCTTTTCATCCTGGGATATGATTTTCGTTGCAGAAAAGAGGGTGCCCCAGAGTAGTTAGTTTTCTCCTTCATTTTGGATTTCAGTGGCTACAGGAGAAAGAGAGGGTCTTTTACTCTTCTTTTTAATATTTGCCTATGAGTTTGCTAGATGTTTGCATACTAGAGTTTGACATAGCTCTTTGTACAAAGAAGATATTTCTCATTTTCTTATTTTCACAAGAACACTGAAAAGAGGTCATCATAGCCTAGCCCAAGACCCCCTCCATCCCAGAACCAGGGCTCTTTGCTTGCCACCCCCCCAGCACATATGGTCTCCGCTTCCCCTACATCCCTTGACTTTCTTAAGATCTTTGCTCTAGAACGGCCAAAACATGCACGTAGGACCCACGCCCACACGTATTTAGCAGAGACTCAAGACAAGGAATAGAGCCAAATTTTAAAACAAAGCAAAACACAGCACAAAAAACCTGGCATTTATTTCCATGTCTTTCCTTCCCTCATCATCCTTCTTGATTACTATTTATTTTTCAGTATTTCTCAGCAACACGAGCAGTTTTATTTCTGCTCTGTTTCCTATCACTTTTCTCCAGACAGCCGCAGGAGTGAAGCAGACCTAAGACTGCCATCTTGTGCTCAAGACAGTTATCATTGTTTCTTTTGAAATCAAAAGTGATTTGTGGGATTTGAGAGAAAGCCTTGGAGTCCAGTTTTGATGTTCTCTGACCTAAGTTTTCCCAGAAGCTTTTGAAATTTCCCATCCTTTGGCATTACTCTTTCTTGGCCTTCTCTCTCCAGGATGCCATGAGTCATCCCTTGGTTGAAAGCCTTTTTTTCCCAAATGACACCAAGTGTGCCATAGAATAATTATAGTTGATGTGCCACTACCTATGCTTTTATGACTGAGTTCAGTGGCTCAAGTTATAGTCCACTAAATGCTCAGGGGGCATTAAATAACTATGGCATGACAGGTAGTTTAAAACCAAAGACCTAGTGGGTATTCTCTATACCCTACCACCATCTCTACTTTGGAAACTGACCACACATAGGAAGTGTACTACATGTCTTGACCTTGGCAGGAGGTCCTGCAGGGCCAAGATCCCACAGGATCTAGGAACACCCAGATAGGCCACTCTCAGGTGACATTTTAGTGCCAATCACCATAGAAAGTGGGCTTAAATCAATAAACTGGGAAAGACAGAGCAAAGGAGAGAGGTAGGGGAAATAGAACGAAAGGAAAGAACCGCAGGCCAAGAAGAGAAACCTAAAGTGATCACAAATGCAATGGGCTAAAGTGAGCGAAGAGAGCTCCGTACAGGAACAGGCACTGGACAGTTAAAACAATAATGCCAAGAAAAAAATAACTAGGGGAGGTGACACTGACAAGAGCTCACAGTGCCGGGGAGTCCACAGGGATTGTCATAAACTGGAACGGGCATGTCCCAACCAAAGAACTCAACTCAAGGACATAGTTGTCGGGGAGTAATATGGCTCTACAATACTGAATCTTCTGATGTTTAAGGAGAATCCATAAATCTACATTTGCACATGAAATCTTCACAATTTTTTTAAGTTGGCTCAAATTTTTTTAAAAAACACTGTGCGGGACAAATATGTATGCAGGCCAGAATCGACCTGTGGCTGCTAGTTTAAGACCCTCCTCTATGCCTGACACAAAATTTTTATTGAAACATGGGTGCATGAATAGATACGATAGCTGTACCTCCATCCTGTCCCCCTGTCTCTCATTCAAGAAAGTTTGTGAAAACAGAAGTAAGGTAATATCATTGATGGTATGACTTACCTAATTTCTTTTCAAAAAACACTCACACAGTTAGACATCTATAAAAATAAAAATTAAAAAAAGTACCTTGACCTTAACATCATTCCTTATACAAAAGTTTATTCAAAATGGATCATGGACTTAAATGTAAAACATAAAATTGTAAAACTGTTATTTAAAAAAGCATAGGAGAAAATGGTTGGGATCTAGACCTAGGTGAAGAGTTCTTAGATTTGACATGAAAAATGTAATCCATAAGAAAAAATTGATAAATTGGACTTAATCAAAATTAAAATTGTCTGTTCTGTCAAAGATCCTGTTAACAGGGTGGAAAGACAAATTACAGAGTGGAATATATATTTGCAAACCACATAGCTAACAAAAGGACTTATATCTAGATTACACAAAGAACTCTCAAAGCTCAGCATGAAAAAAGTATAGAATCCGATAAGAAAATGGGCCAAGACGTGAACAGATATCCAAAGAGGAAATAAAGATAGTAAATAAATACTCAGAAAAAGTTCTAAATCATTAACTATTAGGAAAATGCAAATTAAAACCACAATGGAAATATCATTACACAACTATCTGAATTGCTACAATTAAAAAATAGCTATAACATTAAATACTGACAAGGTTCACTAATTTTTGGTGGGAATATAAAATGGTACAACCATTCTGGAATATAGTTTGGCAGTTTCCTCTAAAACTAAAAATGTACTTACCATATGACCCAGCAATTGCACTTTTGGGCATTTATCTCAGAGAAATTAAAACCTATGTTTACACAAAAACTTTTACATGAACATTAATAGCAGCTTTATTCATAATAGCCAAAAATCCTTTCAGTGAGTTAATTGTTGAAAAACCTGTAGTGTATGTACCCCATGGAATACTACTCAGCAATAAAAAAGAATAAAATATGGATACACATGACAACTTGGATGGACCTCAAGGGAATTTGGCTGAGTGACAAAAAGTCAAATACTATGTGATTCCATTTGTATAATATTCTCAAAATAACAAAACTGTAGAGATGGAGAACAGATTAGTGGTCGCCAAGTGTTAAAGATTGGCAGAGGGGAGAATGTTAAGGATTGGAGGGTGGGTGTAACTATAGGAGTGAGCATGAAGGATCCATGTGGTAATGGTACAGTTCTGCATCTTGATTATGAATGGCAGTTACACAGAGCTACGTGTGTGATATAATGCATGCAACAACAACACACACACACACAACTGAGTACAGGTATAACTGGTGAAACCTGGATCAGTTCTGTTGATTGTGCCAATGTCAGTGTCCTGGTTTTGATATAGTTCTATAGTTATACAAGATATAAACACTGGGCCAAGAGGAGGTGAGGAGGCTCATGGAACCTCCTTGTACATTTCTTTTCAATTTCCTCTGAGTCTGTAATTATTTCAAAATAAAAAGTTTTTAAAATTCACGAATTCTAGCACTTCAACTATAAATAATAATATATCATTTATGCTACACTCTGCAACAGAACATAGCACACTGTGCATCACTGCGCCTGAACTGAAAACCCAGGCCCTTCTCCTTCCCTCCAAAATGGATTGCACTTAAATGACCTCATACAGTGGCTTTCACAATTACTGACTAATCCAATGGCCTCAGAAGAAACTAAATCAAACATCCCAGGAACAAAAGTGTCTTTGTCATTCCCAAAAATCCCATCGATTCAGGACTCTCCTTCATGTTAAGTGAACTGTGAGTCACCTGCCTTAGAGATTAGCTGATGAATAATGAATGCTCACAAAGACAGTGGAGTGAGTGGCTCAGTGTATTAGCCAGGACAAGCTAAATGCTTTAAGAAACAACCCCCAATTCCAAGTGTTCTAACACAGTGGAAGTTTATTTCTCACTATGCCAAGTCCAAAGCAGATATTCCTGATTGGATGAGTCTCCTCCCACAGTGACTCAGGGGATCCAGCTCCTTCATGCTCATCTACTCCACCTTCAATACCCACTTGCTCCGGCATCACCCAACTGCAGAGAGCAGGGCAGAGGGAATATACTAAATGGACCAGGATGCTTTCTGTGTCACCCTGGAGCAGCAGGCATCACTTCCTCCAGCGCTACTCACATGACTCCATCTACAAGCAGGTGGGCTGGGGAATGCAGTTCAACTGAGTGCCCAGGAAGAGGAAATGGGTTTGGTGAGCACATAGCAAGTCTCTGCTACACGAACCTTTGTAGAGGCCCTTTTCCTGAAAGTGGAAGTTAGCTGTTGAAGGACTAAAGAGGAGATGGCATAGGAGGCAACATGGGATTGAAGTAGCTGGAGTGTGGGACACAGAAAGTTCTATATGGAAGATCTATTTGCAGGAACTACCAGAAAACTATAACTTGTCAGCATTTGGAGGGATCCTGAAATTTCTACACGATTGAAAATTGCTCTCACAGCTGCGGTGGTGTGATCCTATATGTTTTGCCAGTTATTTTTCTTGTTACTTACACCGATAGTGTGCTGAAAATTATTCATTGCATGTAATAGTTATGCATTATAAATTATTCAGACCTCAATTCTTCCCTCCCATTTCTTAAAGGTGAAATAATTCACCAAATAGAGTCACAAAAAGAGGAAAACTTTCCCACTAAACTCCTCCCTTATAAGAAGCTAAAGCTGAGTTAGAGCACGGAATGCCCATAGCTTACAGAAAATGCAATTTTCTAGACATCTTTCTTTGCTGTACAGGAAACTGCCAGAACTTACAAATAAGAAATTCAGTTACATCATGAGGAGAGTAGACCCAGTAACACATCTCTTCCTTGGCCACACCCCCCAACTGGACTAAATTTGGCCTCTCAATGGTACAGGTGGGTTATAAAAAGACTTAGTTATCATAACAATGCTCTGAATGTGAAGCAAACACTCTAAATATTTATGAAAGATCCATTTCTAGCCCAACATGGTTTATTTCTACCCAACATCCCCACTAAATACCCCACGGAAATGCCCCTCTGGTTCTGAACTCCCCACAAAATCTTTGCACGCACCCACAGTGCAAATACTGCTCCCACCCGCTCCTGGCACAAAATCTTTGCACGCACACACAGTGCAAATACTGCTCCCACCCGCTCCTGGCACAGGCTTCTGGAGTGGTCTCTTCTGCTAATGTTGTCACCATGAATCTGTCTGAGGTAGAAATCTGAGTCATTCTTACATCCCTCTTTCTCTCTCACTAGTATAATGAGAAGATCAACAAGCTACTTGGAAGAAGATGCAAGTCACTTCTTTAAACCAAGCAGCCAAAACTTCATTGGAAGTGCTTTACCAAAGCCAAAACAACTACCATTTTTTGTATTCCCTTTACTGGGTGAAACAGAAAAATAATGAAAGCTAAGCTCCTACCAGATTTATTCACAAAATCAGCTGCCAGCATGGGTTGTTGGGTCACTTAGCCCTATCTTCGTTATCTACAGTAACCAACAGAGAATGTGCAAGGAAGATTCATGTATGTTCCATTGGCTGTAAACTCTAGACCAGAGAGTGACTTCACATACATTAGGAAGGTTTTGGTAACAGTGAATAAAATAACCAGGGCTCCAGTTAACTGGAATAATTCCTCTGATGCTACCATTCATGCAAGTTTTTACTGCATATTGGAGAAGTTGGTCATTTGGAGATTAGGAGCACAGTGGAAGGCATTTACCAAGGTGCCGTGGTACTAGAAACTCAAGTACAGAGGGAGGTTAGGTGCTCAGTGATGATGGACACTCAAAATCAACTCTGGATGAAACTAGTAAAATAATGTAAAGAATTCAACTTGTGTGAGTTGAGCACCTCCTATATGTCAAGCATTTAGTCTTTACATAAAGCCCACCATATAGATATTTCTGTGTTCCTTTGACAGATAACGAAATGGAGGCTTTGAAGTAACTTGACTAAAATCATACAGGCAATCGGGGTGGAACCAAAATTCACTTCTTAGATTCCAAAGCCCTTGCTCTCTTCTCTGAGCCGTACCACGTGTATACCCCTGTCATCAGCCCCATCTCATTTTTCATCCATGCTTTCTGAGGAAATGAGTTTCTCCATACCCTGGACCATCTTTTCATCTCAAACACACCTCATCCAATCTATCTTTCATCTCTAAGCTTTCTGTTAACCTCTCTCCCCAGAGCTTTTTCCATATGAACCCCACAGCTGCATGGTTTCACACCATTATTGAAACAGCTCCTAAAGTCACATTCACTGGACAACTCAAGCTCGTTTGAGCACAGAGTGCCTTTCACTACTCTTCTGACCTTCCCCCTAATCTCCAACTCAATTTTAAAATCCATACTTTAAATATAAGCCCCTCTCTTAAAATACCCCTTGTGTAAATAAGAGAAATTAATATCACTCCCCCAAGGCGGGCAAAGAAAAACTTTCCAAAAAATGCCTCTAAGCACAGCATCAAAAGGTACTTACCTAGATGTAGCATTCTGGAAACAAGAGCAGGCAGACAGACAGAAGGTCGAAAATGACATGAAGTAAACAGAAATAGGATGGTTCTTCGCTAGGATATCACAGATAATGTGACACTCGGAAGACAGAAGTTAAAAAAGAGTAGCAGGCACTGAAAACAACAGCCAAAGCCACCAACTGAGAGGAGGATGGAGGTCCTGAAGTGTGGAGAGGTGGGGGTCATGCAATCACCTCATTGGCTGTATCCTCCGTGCAGAAGGACCACAGTGCAGACATGCATTTTGGGGAGAGTGGATGAGTCAGTGGGCAGAGAGGACCTCTGAGAACCAAACTGGGATATGAAATGAATTTAACAAGGAGCAGTAATAGAAAAAAGACTAATAAGATAGCACTGCAAGCAAAAGAAATAAGCTGCTGTCCTTCAGAAACTGAGAAGCTGTTTTAAATATGTGGTGTGGGGTGTAAACCAGACTACATTGATAGCTTCCACTGCAGGCAGCCAATATTCTCTGCTTGTAGCACAGTCTCCAGAAATTCAGGAAGTGCGTATACTCCCAAATTTGCCCATGTCCTCCTAAGAGAAATAAGCACCCTGGTTGTGAGTGAGAAGCAAGGGTCTTACAAGAAGTAGATACTCAGGAACTTTGCTTATTGTTTTCTCTGTGTGTTACATAGTCTTTCCCAGTCACTAAGCATTTGACCATGGTAAGAATACTTTCAATAGGAGTAAGATGCTGCCTCATGAAATTGAAGGAGTTCATGAAAAATTATATCATGCATGTGCCAAGTCCAAACACATAGTCCTGACTTATTCCAAAAGGGCAGAGAAGGAATCTAGCTTGTAATAATTTGGCAGAAGCCAATAGAGGTTAGCACTGTGGTTGAAAATTGTTTAGATCCTTATTGCTCAAGAAAGCCATAAACAATTAGGTGATCACACAAGTCATGTTAAGTCAACAGGAGACAATCTCCTTGTCCTTTGTGAGTGCACATATGACATTCACCCAACGCACTTGGTCATTTCTAACATCTTATTGTGAGAGAGGTTGTCAGAATCACTGTTAACTTGCCACATGATTCACAGAACAAAAGTAAGACATCTGCCTGGGAAAGTCATATAGAAATCTGCTGAAAAGGTCTTCCCAATTATCTAAAATCAAATCTGGGGAATTCTTGTATAAAAACAGAAATAGAACTTCTCAAACTTCTCAGCTCGATGCTCAATAGTTGTGAGAATGTATGATTTTTTTTGTTTTATTTTGGTTGTGGTTGTGTGTCCATGTGTTTGTGTTCTTGGCATACTGACCTCAGCAGTGCAGTGCACATTAAAAAATAAAAATTCATCGGGGCTTCCCTGGTGGTGCAGTGGTTGAGAATCTGTCTGCTAATGCAGGGGACACGGGTTCGGGCCCTGGTCTGGGAAGATCCCACATGCCGCGGAGCAACTACGCCCGTGAGCCACAATTACTGAGCCTGCGCGTCTGGAGCCTGTGCTCCGCATTAGGAGAGGCCGCGATAGTGAGAGGCCCACGCACCGCGATGAAGAGTGGCCCCCGCTTGCCGCAACTGGAGAAAGCCCTCGCACAGAAATGAAGACCCAACACAGCCATAAATAAATAAATAAATAAATAATTTTTTAAAAATAAATAAATAAATAAATAAAAATTCACCAATGTTATTGTGCAAAATCACTAATCGAAGTATCAATTCCAGTGGGTTTTCCAAACATATATGATGGGGTTAGACCAGGGGTCTGCAAACTTTTCCTGAAAGGGGCCAAGTAGTAAACACTTGAGGTTTTGACGGCCATACAGTTTCTGTAGCACTATTCTGCCACTGCAGTGTGAAAGCAGCCATAGACAATACATAAATGAATGAGGGTGTTTGTGTTCCCAAAAAAACTTTATTTGCTACAACAGGTGATGGGCAAGATTGGGTCCACAGGCCCTAGTACACTGACCACTATGACAGATTAATCTCCTGTAAGAAGACACAGCTCTCTGCTGCTGCTGCTGCTCAGGTTTTCCATTGGATCACCCTCTGACAATTTCCTTGTTTAAGACACAAACATAAAGTGTGACCTCTAGTTACCTCTATAAAGTATCTATCACATTTCATGCATTGCCAGGAGGGTTGATATTATGGTCAGCTCACTCAACCTCCATCCCGATGCTTTTCAGTATACCTTCCTTTACTGCAGGTGACCACAAGTAAACTCACTGACTAGACCCCCTTGCAGCTAGGGGACTGGAAGTGATTCTGTTGCTTCCTGACTATGGCAAATGTGGTAGCTCCCTTGGAAGCCTATGTCTGTGTGTGATTTGGGGAGTTGTTCCTGTAAGTTCAGGCTACAGCCTGTTCTCTCTAACTAATAACTGTGACTAATACTAACACTATTACCAATACTATTCAATATTAGTGTTCATATTAGGAAGTTAATAGTAAGCCTTCTCCAAAAATTTTATTTATAAATATATATAAATGCTACTTATATAGTTATACATAAGATACACACACACACACACAATTTCACTACATGTAACATGATCGGGACTTTAATGACAATAAATCTCCATGATCAAAGGAAACGAAACAATGCACTTTGACATGTTGCTAAATTAAAACAACAATTTATAAATTTCTGAGATTATTTTTCAAACTGTGTATAATTTGAGAAGTGCTTCCCTGAAAAGGAATTTCTTTAAAATGAAAATGTCAGAAACAACAAAATATTAGCCATAAAATATCAGAAAGTTGCCATCACAGATAATAAAATGATTGGATGAATGAATAAAATGATTTTTAAACTGATTATGAGTTTAAAAATCTCTAAGCAACTGGATGTTGTTGGGAGTGAGCCTGAATTTCTCAGTCTGATTGGTCCAGGGGATCCAATATTTGTTAACATCTTTCTATTAGGAAGATGTTAAAGACTAAAGGAATAGAGATTGTATCATGAAGAGCAATAGGTTTTTACTTTCCAATCTAATCAAAATGGTTCCAGAGACAAAAACAAGGCAATTTTACTCACCCAGACTGGCTTATAACATTTACCAAAAGGAGGAAATTATACCTACTTATTGATCATGAATTTTAACTTTTCTCTTATTAATATGGTTACATGATGCTATACCGAGCTCCACTCAATGGTGACCTTGTGCAGAATACACTGGAACATGCTGGAACCCTCTATTTGCCTCTATCAACTCTCCCCTTTGCTCCTGGGCACATTCCAGGCAAGGGAACATGATTCTGTGGCATGGGTGGTCTTTGCTTTTCTTTCTTAAATTAATCCTAAGCTTCACAGCTCATAATATCTATTCCCAATGTGCCAGCCTCATCACTTCCTTTAACTCTTCATAACAGCCAGTTTCCTGTTTTCAGTAAATCCTAACAAAATGTCATAAAAATTATTCCAGTGGATGTTAAAATGTTCACATTTTAATTTCCTGGTTTATAAAATATTTTAAATTGTAAGGGCACAAACTCCAAGGAAACATGAGAAATAATTAAATGGGGATCCTCTCTGAAGCCAAGCTACATATAATAACCAACCCTTATTGAGCACTTGCAAGGAGCCATTCATTGTCTCATTTAATCCTGACCTGAACTTAAAATGAAGACACTATTATTATCCCCATTTTACAAATAAGGAAACTGAGGCTCAGTGATATTAGATATCTTGGCAAAGCCACACACTTGGGAAGTTGCAGAGCTGGGACTCAACCCCTGGTCTGTCTGATTACAGTGACTGCTCTTAATTACTGCCAGGGGCTCCTAACACCATTCTACAGCTGGGCCTGGTTGGTACAATGCTTTTGGCAGTCAGCAGTGCCAGAGCAAAATATATTCAATTTCTTGAAATTGTGAGATTATTTACTTCCTACATCTTTTGGTTTTAAAGTACACCATTTTTTATGTAATGGTGGTACCTTAGAGCATTAATGTTAGCTGTCCCCTCTCACATTACAGTCCATTGATTCGGGTTGTTCTAATGTCAGATCTCCTCCAAGCAGCAACTCAGGAATCCAAGTACTTCTATGGTGTGGATCCACCATCTTGGAGTATTTTATTTTAACCATGGGCATGAGAAATGGGACAAAGAGTAGAAAAGGCATTCTAGCTCTTAATTACCTTGTTCTGGAACTGAACCAAGTCACTTCTGCTTACATTCCATTGACCAGATCATAATCAAGTAGTTCTACCTAACTAGAGGAGAGACCGGAAAATAGTCTTCCTGTGTGCCCAGAAAGCAGAGGAGAATTGAACATTGGAGAACACTAGAAGTAGCTCCAAGAGATGGGAGTAGTAGACAGTACGTGTTTTGTATCAATGTCTTTACTTAGCAAAGTCAACTGGTGGCAATTCTAGGTTGAAGTCCAGAATATTGTTATTATTCTTTTATTTTACTGGAACACAGATCTAAAGTTCTCTACTGTATCCCAACCTACATGGCAATGGTAGAAAAAAAATGTTCAGATTAATCATTTTTTAAAATAACTAGACTTTAGCAAATTAGGAGGCAAATAATTTGACTGAAGCATAGCAAAAAAAAACAAAAAACAAAAAACGCTTCTTTCTTACCCACAAATGAATTCTATAACAATATTATTAAAAGGACATATTGGTACCAATTTCTACTAATATTTGTTTCTTGTTTTTAACACCTTTATTGGAGTATAATTGCTTTACAATGGTGTGTTAGTTTCTGCTGTATAACAAAGTGAAACACCTATACATATACATATATCCCCTTATCTCCTCCCTCTTGCGTCTCCCGCCCACCCTCCCTATCCCACCCCTCTAGGTGGACACAAAGCACTGAGTTGATCTCCCTGTGCTATGCAGCTGCTTCTCACTAGCTATCTATTTTACATTTGGTTGTGTATATATGTGCATGCCACTCTCTCACTTCGTCCCAGCTTACCATTCCCCCCTCCCTGTGTCCTCAAGTCCATTCTCTATGCCTGCGCCTTTATTCCTGTCCTGCCTCTAGGTTTTTCAGAACCTTTTTTTTTTTTTTTTAGATTCCATATGCATGTGTTAGCATATGGTATTTGTTTTTCTCCTTCTGACTTACTTCACTCTGTATGACAATCTCTACGTCCATCCACCTCACTACAAATAACTCAGTTATGTTTCCTTTTATGGCTGAGTAATATTCCATTGTATATATGTGCCACATCTTCTTTATCGATTCATCCGATGATGGACACTTAGGTTGCTTCCATGTCCTGGCTATTGTAAATAGAGCTGCAGTGAACATTGTGATACATGACTCTTTTTCAATTATGGTTTTCTCAGGGTATATGCCCAGTAGTGGGATTGCTGGGTCATATGGTAGCTCTAGTTTTAGTTTTTTAAGGAACCTCCATAGTGTTCTCCATAGTGGCTGTATCAATTTACATTCCCACCAACAGTGCAAGAGGGTTCCCTTTTCTCCACACCCTCTCCATCATTTATTGTTTGTAGATTTTTTGATGATGGCCATTCTGACTGGTGTGAGGTGATACCTCATTGTGGTTTTGATTTGCATTTCTCTAATGATTAGTGATGTTGAGCACCCTTTCATGTGTTTGTTGGCAATCTGTATATCTTCTTTGGAGAAATGTCTATTTAGGTCTTCTGCTCATGTTTGGATTGGGTTTTTTGTTTTTTTGATATTGAGCTGCATGAGCTGCTTACATATTTTGGAGATTAATCCTTTGTCAGTTGCTTCATTTGCAAATATTTTTTCCCATTCTGAGGGTTGTCTTTTCATCTTGTATATGTTTTCCTTTGCTGTGCAAAAGTTTTTAAGTTTCATTAGGTCCTATTTGTTTATTTTTGTTTTTATTTCCATTTCTCTAGGAGGTAGGTCAAAAAGGATCTTGCTGTGATTTATGTCATACAGTGTTCTGCCTATGTTTTCCTCTAAAAGTTTGATAGTGTCTGGCCTTACATTTAGGTCTTTAATCCATTTTGAGTTTATTTTTGTATATGGTGTTAGGAAGTGTTCTAATTTCATTCTTTTACATGTAGCTGTCCAGTTTTCCCAACACCACTTATTGAAGAGGCTGCCGTTTCTCCATTGTATATTCTTGCCTCCTTTATCAAAAATAAGGTGACCATATGTGTGTGGGTTTATCTCTGGGCTTTCTATCCTGTTCCATTGATCTATATTTCTGTTTTTGTGCCAGTACCATACTGTCTTGATTACTGTAGCTTTGTAGTATAGTCTGAAGTCAGGGAGCCTGATTCCTCCAGCTCCATTTTTCTTTCTCAAGATTGCTTTGGCTATTTTTTGTTCTACTTCTGTGAAAAATGCCAGTGGTACTTTGATAGGGATTGCATTGAATCTTTAGATTGCTTTGGGGAGTAGAGTCATTTTCACAATGTTGATTCTTCCAATCCAAGAACATGGTATATCTCTCCATCTGTTTGTTTCATCTTTCATTTCTTTCATCAGTGTCTTATAGTTTTCTGCATACAGGTCTTTTGTCTCCTTAGGTAGGTTTATTCCTAGGTATTTTATTCTTTTTGTTGCAGTGGTAAATGGGAGTGTTTCCTTAATTTCTCTTTCAGATTTTTCATCATTAGTGTATAGGAATGCAAGAGATTTCTGTGCATTAATTTTGTATTTCTGTTACTTTACCAAATTCACTGATTAGCTCTACTAGTTTTCTTGTAACATCTTTAGGATTCTCTGTGTATAGTATCATGTCATCTGCAAACAGTGACAGCTTTACTTCTTCTTTTCCGATTTGGATTCCTTTTATTTCTTTTTCTTCTCTGATTGCTGTGGCTAAAACTTCCAAAACTATGTTGAAGAATAGTGGTGAGAGTGGACAACTTGTCTTGTTCCTGTTTCAGTTTTTCACCATTGAGAACGATGTTGGCTGTGGGTTTGTCATATATGGCCTTTATTATGTTGAGGTAACTTCCCTCTATGCCTACTTTCTGGAGGATTTTTTATCATAAATGGGTGTTGAATTTTGTCGAAAGCTTTTTCTGCATCTATTGAGGTGATCATATGGTTTTTCTCCTTCAATTGGTTAAATGGTTTATCACATTGATTGATTTGCATATTAATATTTGCTTCTTATCACACTTTCTGTACAACAGATTTCCAAATGTATCACAGACCCTATATAAAGAATAGTAGGCTGTAATTAAAAATAGTGGTTCAAATTATTAATAGCTTATTACCACTAATAAGTAAATTTCTGGATCTCCTGTTTAAAATAATATACATCCATTAGGACCTTCAATGTAAGATTCAAAAAAATCTATATTTTTAAAACCTATATATTTAAGTTACAGAATTAAAAGAATGGGTGTAATCATTTTCTTAGAAGAGATAATTCAGTCTTCCTTTTTAAAATATCTTAAGTAAATTGCATCATTGGCACACTAATTCAAGGTGATGTGAGGGAAACAAAATGTCCATAATCTGAAAGCAAAACAAACAAAAATTTAAATGCCTAAATTTGCAACGGCATTTTGAAAGCATTTTTTTTGGAGAGCAAGTCTTTGCTTTTGGGTTAACCACTAATTATTGAATTTTAATGATGATTTCTGGAGCAAATTTTAAAATATTTGATGTGACTATTGAGAAAAGAAAAGCAGGGGGAAGCATCATGTTTTCTTGCTTCCTGGATATAAACACCAATTGATGTTTCTCAGCTCTGATGGCTGTGGAATTGCCCTCTGATCATCTACCACTTAAGTTCAGTACAAAAGTAGGCCAAGATGTAAATTATTGAATATTTTAAATAATCTTTCAGAGAAAGTGTTTCTTAAACTCAGAAACTCTGAGGGCTGAACACTTTGACAGTAATCTGCAAATCCACTAAACCCATCTGGTTTTGATTCCCTCATTCATTTGAGTCTACACTATAGTTTGAGATGATGTCATTTGTACCCAAAGTGATTTTTAAAACAATTGTCCTTAAGGGTTGATTCGTTAAAATTCAGCAAACTTTACACACTGATGAAGTAAAATCACTAGAAAGGTTCATATAACTTCTAAGGCAATGAATTTTAAACACATCTACTCTTGGGAGAAAATCTCCAGTTCCATGTTTACACACACAGATTTTTAAATAGCCCAATAAATAAAGACCCCACCTGAAACTCTTCTTAATTGATCAGCTCCTTTTAAATCCTGCTTTGATGTTCCATAAGTTAGATACTATAGGGCCATTTTGAAAAGGCATTGATAAGAGCCTCTAAGCTCCACATTTCAATTTCCCAACCAACTATTTGGAACATGGGTCTCTCATCAGCACCTCATATTCAAGGCAACCAAAACTGAACTCATCTTCTCCACAAAACCCACTCTGCCCAATTGTATCACTCAAGCCACCCAAGCTCAAAACTTTTAAGTCATTTTTGACACTTTTTTCTCTTCTCCCACCACATCTAAATAGTTGCCAATTCTTATTGATTGTTTCTTTGAAATAGCTCTTGAGATCTGCCTCTTTCTTTGGGGTCACTGTCATTACTCCAGTTCAAGTATTTATTACCTCAAACCTAAGATTACCAAAAGAACTACCTTACTATCATCACCTTCTCACCTATCTACTGACTCTGTTCTCATCTGTCACTCACCTATTTAAGAACGTTTCTTGGCTTCTCATTCCCAAACTCAACCTAGCCTCAAGATTCTCCATGATCTGGTGTTAGCATCCTTCTACAGCTGTTTCCACCCTTCCTCTTCGAACACCCTCACGTAACCTCTAGCCAAAGTACCTTTCTTATTTCCCAAAAAGAGCCTCCAAGGTCCTTCCTCCTCAGCTTTGCTCATGCCAATCCGACCATTTGGAGTACCCTTTCTTCTCCTTCATCTCCTCTCCTCCCTCTGCTATCAGTTATGAAACTTTGATCCTTAAAGATTCAACTCAGTGATGTTTCTGCATTAGGAACCACTGCAGGTTTTAACCTACTCAGTTTTAAATCTCCAATTCCTATTCATCTTCCTATCCTCTGCAACCCTTCCCCCAGTATGGAGGAACTCACTTCCTTGATGAGTAAATGCCCACTTAGCCTTCAAGTCCTACCTCAAATGTCACCTTCTCCTAGATGCCTTTCTTGACTCCCCAAAGATTTACTTCCTGCACAATTTTCATGTCTCACTTGTGACTCTGATTCCCTACATTATCATTTTTTGCTTACATAGGTTTTATCCTACAGGAATGTAAGGACAACCATGTCTTAGTCTTTCTTTTTGATCTTTATGTGTTTCAAGCTTACCATAGGGCTTGCGTGATATGTAATACCCAGAAGCTGTAGTAGGTTTAGCTGTATTAGGACAGATTCCTGCAAGCTGGCCCATTAACCTGGTTTGACTGCTAGTAGTCTAATAGTCAGATAGGGTCCACCTAGAATCATAGTAAAAAACTGGCAACAATGGAAAGGTCCAAATCTGAGGATGGGTAAACAGACTATGCCATAACTACATGATACAGCGAATACAGCCTTTTAAAATTATGTGTATGAAAGCCTGAAATAACACAGAAAATTCTAATGTTGTGTTTGTCGGTCAGCAAATCTTTACTGTTAACCCAAAGTTTAAAATGTAGAATACAAATACATATATTATGACAAAAAATTATGTCAAACAAATATATGAGCTATTCTCAAGGAAAAAAATAAAATATCTCAAAATACAAATAACTGTGTATAAGTATCACATAGTGTTTTTCCCCTCCTTCTACTCTTCCTTTTTTCCATGTCTTCTATAATGAATACATATTTCTTTTTAATCTAAAAAGACAGTATATTCTTAAAGCCTTTATAAACTATCATTTCTAATACTTCATAGTTTTTAGTTTAAATTTTTGTACTTCAGGTTAAATTTTTATATTTCAGTTTTTGGTGTAAAAGTTTTCCCTCAATTATTCCCTCCACCTCTCCCCTCAGGATCATATCAAAGATGTCTGAACATAGCGAGCTGAGTCAGCCTTATTCGAAATGATTCATAGCTGCTCTGTCAGAGAAAGGATGTTTGTCAAAGGGTGTGGAAGGAGCCAGCAACCTCTGCTGTTAGTATCCTTCCACTTCCATAGGACGAGCCAAGATTTATTACCTCAAACCTAAGATTACCAAAAGAACTACCTTACTATCACCACCTATCTTAAAGCAACATTCTTTGTTTTTAACATCTTTTGGCCAAAAAAAAAAAAAAAAATCTCAGATTCTTCCTCTTTCTTTCTCTCTGTTATTCTGTCCCTCCTTTTTCTTACTCTCTTTTCAAAAATAAACCTCGAAGCACCTAGAGTTTTTTCCGAGTTCAGCGCAAGGTATAAATGGCCGCTTTTCAGTTTTTCCAGACTAAAGAGAAAGTCTTCACTGTTTGAGTTCCAAATTTCTCTTTTGGGTACATTTTCCTATTTGAGATACCTGTTGGAGAGCATATCAAACCAATCCTCAAGGCATTCTCCTCCCTGGAGTTCATATTATAGAACTTGAATTCTGTGATTATAAAATTATTTTTCTTAGGGAAATGAATATCTTTGTTTCTGCCTTCCCATGTTTTTATTACTATTATTATTACCACATGTGTTAATTGTTTGGGGTTAAATCACATGCTGTTATTCAAGCACAAAGATGATACAGACTTACTGCTGAAATTACTTTTCTAACAGAGTCAATCTTTCAGACTTGTGCTTACGACATGCTTTCTTCCCTGTCTTCTCTTTCTTATTAAAAATAAAACTCCAAACATGAATTTATAACTCCCTAATGATTTGACCAGCGAACCAACAGATTGTGTTGACAAACAGACTCACTAAGTCTATGAAATCCACAAGAATTAACTTTTAATTCATGGTCTTGGTTGTAAGTTGATAGACTAAACTATGAGAAGGAAAAATTTTATTGCTAGGGGCATAGTCAGACACTGCAAATCTACTTGTCTCTGAACCAAGTAAGCATTGCTGCAAAGACACCCTCACTCTTTAAATCTTCTAGAAAAGGTAGAGTCAGGAAAATGTATTCTACTCCGGCAAAGTAGTTGATTGGCTCAGGAAAAGACTGGTTAGCATAGCATCAGGATTCAGGGGAAAATTCCAATCACTAGTCAAGAATGAGCAACATATTTTCCTGAACATTTTGCTGAAATTACTAAAGAAGAAGGTTGCTGTTCAAAACAGGTATTTATCTGCTAGAAGACAGGGAGCAAGGGGTCAGTGAGGATGAAGAGATAGCATCATGGAACCAGCCCTTACCTAACATCTGCCTTTAAGGACTTTTGAGGCTTTCATGTACACTGAATTCTTTTTAATAATTTCCCAGATAAATGACCCTATTTTAACACTGTTCATAATTGGAGCAACAAAGAGTGCTGTGTGGGGTCTGAATTTCAATACCTGTAATTACTACTCTCAATAATTTTTTTCTTTGAAATAGAAGTTTTGCCCCAAGACTACTTAGGGATACAGACAAAAGGCAAGTCTTTGAAAAAGCTTGTTTATCAGCCCAATTCTCATTTGCCCAGGGAAGAACAGCAAAGGGAAATGGGGAGAGGGGTGGAAACTGTATAGGATCTCACAGATTTCATGGTAGGTCCAAGGGACTTCGCAGGACACATGAGCAGACAGAAAGAGGTGTTTCTCACTACATTCCAAGGTGACTGCCATCCATTTATAGTCCAAGGTGAGGCTGCTCCATTTGGAGGTGGCCAATTCAAGTTTCTCTTCATACGAACACACCAAAGGCTAATAGAGGCTAAAGCATTGGTCCCAGTGACAGCCTCGCCTACATTGGATCTGTCCTGTTCTCATTAGCAGTTGAGGCTTCCTTGCATAGCCTCTGGGACCCCTGTCTTGGTGGGTAGTTCTTACCTAATACCACAGATACTTCTTTTCCTGTGGACATGCTATATCTCCAACCAGCAGTAAACAAACCTAGTTCACTGAAGAGGCAGTTTATTGTTGTATTTACAAATATGGACTCTGAAACCAGACTCCCTGGGTTCAAATTCTGACTCTACTTCTTACTGAGTGACATGGGGAAGGTGGCTTAGCCACTCTGTGCCTTAGTTTTCTTATCTATGAAACGAGGATAATAATAATAACATCCTCAGAGGACTGTTGTAAGGATGCAAAGCGAATGAATATAAAGTGTTTATGTATTTAAGTGTTTATGTATTTAAGTGTTTGCGACTGATATTTCCCAATACCTTCTCTGCAGTCATTTGGAGAAGTGCACAAAAGTAAACGAGTATATATTGTTAAAAATAAGTCAGCAGGCCCAAAATGGAGTCGCTTAGGCTAAGCCCCACATCACCAAACGGAGACTTAATTACAGTTTCAGTTCCCCCAGAAACAGAATCTTAAACCAGTCAATTGGGAATCACCTGATAAGCTTTAGTTTGTTGAAATATGCCTGATAAACCCCTGCCATCCCCTAAAAGGAAAGTAACCTTGCAGTAACTGAGCCAATTTTTTGCCTAGTACAACTTCCTTTCTCTTGCTCCCCCTGCTTATGAAATTTCTTGCCTTGTACAGCCCTTCAGAGCTCATTCTATCTGCTGGATCAGATGCTGCCTGATTCATGAATCATTGTATAGAGACAATAAGATCTTTAAAATTTACTCAGCTGAATTTTGCTTTTTAACAATATCTATATATTCTAATATAAATAACTTTATTCTTTATGACTTTCACATACAATAAGCCGCTTCCTAAACTAAATTTTCAAAATGTAGCTGAACCAGAGGCAAGATGGTTAGATGGAAAAGGTAAGTATTGTAGATGGAAAAGTATTGTAGCCCAGAGAAAGCTGAAGATTTCATCCAAACCACCTTTACCATAAATGCCTAAGCTTGCACATGATGAAGTGAAGGAGGCTCTGTGCAAGTGCAGGAATGCAGAGCTCAGACCCCCATTCAAGAAAGGACTAGCCCTGAGGTTTCCAGGAGCCCGAGCCTGCAAGTGTTAACTCTCTCAGGGCTCACCTCAGCTTTCCTGCCCAGGTCAGCCTCCTCCAGGACAACTCCCAGACAATGACCACGCTGAACAGTGGTACAAGGGCTCAGTACAAGGCCCCAGTGAGGGACTTGTCTAAAGGGCATCCAGTTCTTCCCAGGGTGTTTTCATCGGGGTCTGATGGCTTCTTCCACCCAACCCTGCTTCCCCTCTTTTCTTTTCACAGATGTTACACCCCACAGACCAGCTGCAGTCCCAACTCTGTCCTGGCATCTGCTTCCCTGAGATCCAAACTCCCACGGTATTTTTTCTAAACTTCATTAGACCAATGGTATAAGAACCTCAACCAAGCTAGTGCCATGCAGAAAAATCTCCCCAAAGGAATTTTTTAGTGTTTCATCTTTTAGACATTTAAAATGTGCTCTAAGATTGACATATATACCCTAATTTGTATAAAATAGCTAACTAATAAGAACCCGCTGTATTAAAAAATAAATAAATAAAATGTGCTCTAAGAAAGTAATTGTGTTCTTTATAAGAAACTTGAATATGACAAAAATTTATAATGTACAAAGCAAATATCTCCTGTAGCCCCAAATCTCTTAACCATCCTGTATTTTTACCTCCAGGTTTTCTTCATATGCACATGCTAATATGTCTGGTTGTTATTATATTGCAAAATAGAATCAGACTCTACTCTTTTGTAGTTTGCTTTAAAAATACATGCTAGATACATCTATGTCTATACATATAGAGATACCTCACTTGATTACCATCTACATGAAATTCCATTATATGAATATTATATATTTTTTTAAGCATTTCAACACAAATAGGCATTTGTGTTGTGTCCAGTTTTTCATGACTGCAACAGAGTTTTTGCACTGTTTAATTTGAGTTTACATATTGAAATGTCTGTGAAAGCATCTATATGAGTTTCATCTTCATTTATTTTTATCATCTATTTTGGAATCTTGGGTGGGGGGTAGTATAAAATGGGATTTGAGGGACTGAACGCACATTTATAATTTTGGACCTTTACATAGTAAAGGTTTGTGAATCATTTTCCGCTAAGTGGGATTTTGCCCATAGTGGTGAGGGGTTCTCTCTCCTAACTGTCATATTTCTCTCACTTGCCTTGTGACCTTAAGAGCAGGAAAACGAGAGCTGGTGGGAGGGCGAGGGGTGGTAACTAGTAGGACAGACCCAGCCTTTAGCCATGTCCATGGCTCCGCCCTTTTAGATCTTGAGGGCTTTGTGCTTACAAAGGGATCCTACAAATACCAGTGTGCAGTAACATTCTAGATTCTAATCTAGGTTCCAGATACTGTAACATTCTATACAGTGTCTACTGTAACATTCTAAAATGTACAATAGGTCCAAACATAGCCTATACTCTTTTTCTAGAAAAGTACCCTTTTCTTGCCTTTAAGAACTTCTGTTGTATAGAAACCTCTTTTTGTCAAACTTTTAAAAAAGAAAACAATGACGAAAGATAAGGACGTTAAAGCTATAAGCCCAATCAATGTTTGCACCACTGCCAGCTGAGTCTGTTTGGCCGGTGGATCAAATGATTTTGCCAAGGTGAATTCACCCCGTCAGGCATTCCCCCGTCTTTGAGACAGCTTACGAGCTGCTCTACAATTTCTGCCAGTGCTACCCTAGCAAAAATGCTTTTGGCTTACAAATGTCTGTGCATTTGTTTGGTTAAAGGACCCATATAACCTCTTGGAGGCAGCAGAAGAGGTCTCCCAGGTGAGCAAGAAGGGCTAAAAAGGCAAAACACATCATACAAATGCCAATAAACGGAGATCAGGATGCTGACAGAATATACACATCAGCGACTCATAGACAGCCTAAATTTCCTTGAAAATAATGAGAAGCATTTAAATGTCTGCTTTTAAAAAATAAAATAAACCAGAATTTTTTTCTTTTAGTTTCTTTTTCCTACTTGAACCAGGAAAACAAGGATTGAGTTCCTAAATTTTTCAATTTATATACCCATGAAGCCAAACAGTGAAGGTATAGATGAGGTGAAAAACTACACCTAAGGATTAGCTCTCAGCCCTTAATGTGCTAAGGGCTGTCTAAGGAGCTCACCAAAATGGCAAACTCTTTGATCCACTTGCCAGAATTCTGATTCAGTATATTGAAGGCGAGGCCCAGGAATCTGCATTTTAATAACTCCAGGTGATTCCCATACAGGTGACAGGGACACAACTCTTTGAACTGGCTGAACACTGGCCCAAAGCCTGCAAGACTTCTTTCTCTATTCATAGTCTGTTAGTGAGTTTCAACATAGCTTTGGACCAAGTCACATTCATCGTGTCCCAATTTCAGTCTATAAAGTGGGGATGGTCATATTTGCCACCTACCTCATTACCATCACATGTAAATTCATGAGATGATGCCTGTGAAGTCATTTAAATTCCTCAGTAGAAAGGCGTTATATTTCAAGTATTATCAAGTATTTATTTCCAGTATTACAGTGACACTTTGTTTTTTAGGGACCTACAAAAAGTGGTACCATTCCTGTTAAAATATGTTAATAAGACTACTACACTACAGGTTCAGTCAAATTACATAACTTGGACACTGAAGGGGAATGGGTTTCTGCCTCAACTTTGACTTAAAAACTCACTAATATCATGGTCAATGTCATTTTTCAACTACAGACCATAATTTGACATTCCATGGTGTATCAGTCAGGGTTCTACCGGAGAAACAGAACCAGTAGAAGATGCATCTATATCTATATATACATATTCGTATATACCTATATGTATAATATGTATTTGTATATGTATATACGGCACATGTATATACAGATACATATGTTTATTTACACATACATTGGAGTTTGATTGAATATAATTAGGTGCTATAGTCTGGCCAAGCTGACACATAAAACTAGCCATCACACACAGCTTCATGGTATTTTTCAATGATTGCCAGTTAAGGAATTTATTGGGATGGAAATAAGTTCTATCCCTAGAACTTGATAACTGCACTGATGAAGTAAAAAACTTGCCTTCAATTAATTCTTTTTATTACTGTGTAGCTTGATAGGGCAAATAGGCTAATTATTAGATTTTTTCCTGGGCCTAAAAAGATCTTGTACCTATTTTCTAAGTTGTAACATGGCCTTTCTTAGTAAAGTCTTAATATTTTATAAGAAAAGGCATAAAGGTACCGAGCCTAGAGTAAATGACCGTTGTTTTTGCCTAGTTTGACCCCTTCTTCTGGTGTCAGCCCCTAGCTTTATCTATGGAACCATTTCTTCCCCATCTTTGATCCACCTCCTCTTCCAGGAGGAGGTCTGGCCATCAGATGACTGCCCACAGTGATGGGTTCAAGGATGGGCAGACGACTCAACCAGACTGATAGACTCAGTCTTGGAATTCTTGCCGGTCCTGGTAGGAACGGGTTATGGTTATAAAGCTGGTAGAAACAGTCCCGGAACTGTTAGTGACTACCTTACCACAGTAGGAAGTAGCTGCCAGAGAAAGCAGAGCTGAAATGGAGAGAGAAAGATTCTGAAGCCGCTCAGATTTGGGGCTGTTTAGCCAATAATTCCCTCTCTATGCTTAAACCAATTTAAGTTATGTGCCTTGAACATGTCACTAACAGCTTCTGACTACACTAGACACATTTCCCCCTCTTCACATTTAGGATGGTATTTGCCATGAGTTTGCTCTGCAGAGAACTAGATAGAGGAGCATTGCTTCCCCTCCCCATCCTTAGGCTTGTTGTTGGAGCCTGCAGTCTGATGTTCCCAGCACTGTGGCTCCTCAGGTGGCAGCCAAGGTCATCCCAGGTCATCTGCTAAACAAAGTGAGGACACCACCGTCAAGGAGCACCGTCACTCCTGCTGGCATCTTCTCATGGGCAATCACTTCTGCTTGGGGCTCAAGGGAGGGCAGGCAACAATAATGTAGAAGGGTAATAACTTCCACAACTCGGATCAACCTCTGTTCACATCCGGGCCAGCACCAGCTGCCCCCAAAGTGGGGATAGAAGAGAAGCAAAGAGGAAGGAGGGAAGGAAAGGAGGAAGAGGGAGGAAGGGAAAGGAGGATGAAAATAAACTTTTGCCCAGCTCCCACTATGTGCCAGGCACTGTGCCAAATACTTTTCACATAACTCGTCTCACTGGACCCTCACAATGATCTATGGAGTTCTGTGAAATAGTTCCATGAAGTGCTTATCACCATCTTCATTTTAATTGAGAAGAAAATAGATCCAGAGAGATTACCTGACTTGCCCAAGGCCACATACTTACACAGTCAGTGCAGAGCTGAAATTTAGACCTGTCTGATTCCAACAGCTGTGTGTGTATGTGACTGGAACTTCCTGTCTTTGAGAACATCCTTATAAGGAACCCCAAAATATAAAAGAAGGGTGGTCCACCTGCTCATCCTCTTCTGCTTAGTTCCATGGAAGATCCTGTGGCCTCTCCTTGGAAATGTGGGACTTCAAGAGCACAGACAGGTATGATGGAGAAACTTCTGGACCAGTCAGGACTCAGCTCAGACACCAGCTTTTCCTATGATGGGAGGGAGTAAGGAAGATGGAATAAACAAACAAAAAAAGGAGCTCCCAAATCCCTGCAGTTCCAATACCTACACGGGTTAGACACACCATAGTGCTTAATAGATATTTGTTGAACAAATAAATGAGTAACACCCAACTATTAATTAACTGATTATACTAAAGGTAAGGGAGAAATTTGGCTCCCTGGTTTTACTGCTCCTTGCAATAACAACTTCCCTCTCAATTCTTCACTGGATTGTGTCTTCTAAGCTGAAGCTTTAGTGATGGTTTGTTGGCAGACTGCCTGAGAAGATAGGATAGACACATTATCCACCACTTGATCTCTGGTCTTCATATCAAAAGAAACGATGTGGAAGATTTTTAGGATCACTGGCAGAATAAGAGGAGAGGGAGTGAAAGGAAACGTTGAATAAAAAGCAAGTTAAGAATGTACTTTTTTGCAATTCTAATGATGTCATCTATTATCCTGTTAAAAGGAAGTTCTCAAATGCTATTCAAGTTTATATAACCCCGAAAAAGATGTTTCAGAATGGCATCGTGTGCGTTCCAATACAAGAACAGGCCTGTTTTATGACAGCAAGATGGCCACCAACTGCCACAGGTTGATGTCACGTCCCCTCCGGGCCCAACAGAAATAGAGCTTCTCTTCCCCAGGATTCCAGCACGAGGCCCATAGCAGCTTTATTTGAAATATCAGTAATGTATAGAAAGATAGCAATAAAAGTAGAAGTAATCCAAATATCTACTAAACAGGTGAATGAATACACTAGTTGTGGTATATCCATAAACTGAAACACTACTTAGCAATACATGAAATGACCTATTAAAATACACTACAACAAGGATGAATCTCAAAATAATCATTCTGAGTAAGAGAAAACCAGACCAAAAAAGAAGAGTACATAGTGTATGATTCCATTTATATAATATTACAGAAAATGTGTCTAATCCATAACAACAGAATACAGATCAGGGATTACCTGGGGATGGGACTGGAAGGGGCTGGGGGTGTGTTGTGTGGGGAAAGTTGAGTGAGAAAGATTATAAAAGGCAGGAGAAACTTTTGCGGGTGGCGGATATGTTCATTATCTTAATCATGGTGATGGTTCCATAGCTGTATACGTACGTGAAAACTTTTGATATTATACACTCTAAATATGTGCATTTTACTGTCAACTATCCCTCAATAAAACTGTCCTCAAAAAACTAAAAGGCAAAACCAACCAAACAAACAAAAGAACAGGCCTGAACCGAGCATTTGTTGAGTTCCTCACGTGGGCCAGGCACTAAAGTGGAGAGTAGTTTCCTGTGCTCTGCATCCACTTACTATTATCTCCCGAAGGGTAAGCAACCTGATTTTGCTTCCAGGAAGACTCCACCCCTGACTCCAGCCCATGACTTATGCCTGGCCAATAAGAGCAAGCGTTTCTCCAGCCATGGTGATTGGTTGGAGCAGGGGCATGTGACTCAGCCCCAGCCAATCAGAGCTAACCATAACTAATTCCCATTCATCCCAAAGCCATTGCTTTCCAATTGGGTTTGAATTTGAAAAGTTCTGGGGTAGGAACCATCTTGACTGCACATGAAAGTGAGAATGAAAAGAAGAGAGAAAAACGGAACTGAAAAGTGGGGAAGCAACAGCAAAACAAACAATCCTCATCACTCCTTTTGGCTATGAATTCAGCCTGCGGTTTATCCTGTGGCTTTTCAGTTACAAAAGCTCTCTTGCTTAAACCCAATTTAAGCTGGGTTTGCAGTCCCTGACAACTGAAAAAGTCCCAGCTAGTACGGGTATTTTATATACTCCTCTTACCTGATGTCCCTAACAACTCAGTAAAGAAGGAATTATTACCCTGAATTGAAAAATAAGAAAAACAAGGCTTAGAAAGATTAATTACTTGTCCAAAGACACACAGAGAGTGTCAACTGTAATTTTGGAGAATAAGGATCATTTTTAATCTCTGTGGCTATTTAAAATCATGCACAGGTTGCTGTCATAACCTAGAGTCTGTCATACATAGTGAAGTAAGTCAGAAATGGAAAAACAAATACCATATGCTAATACATATTACATATATATGGAATCTAAAAAAAAAAAAAAAAGGTTCTGATGAACCTAGGGGCAGGACAGGAATAAAGATGCAGATGTAGAGAATGGACTTGAGGACATGGGGTGGGGGAAGGGTAAACTGGGACAAAGTGAGAGAGTGGTATGGACATATATACACTACCAAATGTAAAATAGATAGCTAGTGGGAAGCAGCTGCATAGCACAGGGAGATCAGCTCGGTGCTTTGTGAACACCTAGAGGGGTGGGATAGGGAGGGTGGGAGGGAGATGCAAGAGGGAGGGGATATGGGGATATATGTATATGTATAGCTGATTCACTTTGTTATACAGCAGAAACTAACACAACATTGTAAAGCAATTATACTCCAATAAAGGTGTTAAAAAAAAGAAAAAAAGTAACTATTAAAAAGAATAATCTGTTGAGAATCTGAGGATGGATAACTTGCCTTTTAGGTTTCTTCAACATCGTGTGCGTGCACACGCACACTAGCGAGCAAGCGTGTGTTTTTATTCAATGTCAAGAGATGGTCAGCATAACAGTTAAGAGCTTGGATTCTGGAGATAAAACTCCCCAGTTCAAATTTCAGCTCTTCCTATATTAACTGTGTGACCTTGGACAAATTAATCTCTCTGTGCCTCAGTTTCCTCATTTGAAAAGTGGAATGAGGATAATGATAGCAATTGCCTTATGGGATTGTTGTATTAGGTGAGTTAACATATAAGAAGTGCTTAGAAGGTGTCAGGAAGGAGGAAATTTCCCCCACCCTTCTGGGTTCCTTTGGCTGATGTAATCATTAAATTGACACAAGAGAAATTAACAGGAAAAAAAAATTTAATTCACCCATACAGAGGTCTCATAGAAGTGGAACCCCCAAAGTGACCAAAGCAGGCTGTTTATATATCATTTTTAGACAAAGAAACAATTTTTCATGAATATTTAACAAAACAAAAGGGTTAGTGCTTGGGGTAGCAAACTAAGGAAGAAGTAACTAGATTTGTCTATTCAGCTTTCTTAGCCTTGAATTCCCTAACTCTGGTGAAAAAGATACTTTCTGTCTTCCTGATATGAGGATACCTTCACATGGGAGATTTATTTCCTGCTTTCAGGGGAAAGAAGAGGGTGCCAGAATGAGTTTTTTTAAATATAATTATTATTCCACTGGCCGTTTCTCAAGTAACTTTAATTCAAAGTAATCAATATGCCACTTTGGCATATTTTGGGGTGGCCTGTCCTGAGCCCAAAGTATCCAGCATATAGTCAGTGCTGCTATTACTATGGGTATAATTATATGTGATGTTACCCATATATCCCAAATTATAAAAATATGAATTACTTTTATTTCCTGTTTGTTTATGCTGTTTATGCTTCCCTAAAAATATATATTAAAGACAATCATATCTTCCCAAGCACAGTCTTTCAATAAAACCCTCATACAGCAAATACAGCAAGGCCAGAGCAGCAAAAAGTTGCCCAAGTTAGGAAAGACTCACAGAGTGTATTGTCATCATTCAAAACTTAGTAACATTTTTACAAGTGCAGTATCAGCTTCTAAGCAGGAGTTGTTTCAGAGCCAAGTCACAAGAGATACCATTACATTCATGAGGAGGAAGTGGCCACTTCCTGGCCCAGAGGGGTAGCAGCAGTAAGATCCCTCACTATCAGCACAAGTAATTGCAAAGCCTTCAGTGTAATTGCCATCTCATTGTATTTTGCAGTTTTCCTGTTCCCCTGTTCCTGACAGGTTCACAGACTTCAATTCCATTAACTCTTAGAATCCCCCTTAGTTTCTATCCTAGATACACTTAGCAGAGCTGGCTGGTCCAGAGAGGAGACCTGTTTGTTTTCAAAAAGCAAAGTGGGCTTTGTCCCAGAGCATCTATCTTGCCCCTACCATCTCGTTACCTTCACTCACTCTCCCTCCAGAGAAAAAGAAATGGAATCAGGCTTGCCAGCACCACCTAGACTCTTCTAGTATTCTGCTGTTATGCAAGGGATAGGCCCCGCCAAACTCTTAATTTACACTACATGGGATGGAATAAGCAGGATGGAAATAGCAAAGGCACCTGGTAAAATGCAGACAGTGAGAAGTGGAAGTACCTTAGAAAAGTGCAAAGTCTTCCCCTCTGCATCTATCACAATGCGAAGGAGTCGACCAGGCAAAGAACACTGGGGAAAGTATCCAAGCAGGGCGAGTGCTCCCACCATTGTCCAGACAGGATTTCTCTGGTCTGGTCTGCTAGCCCCCAAATGATCGAATCATGAAGTAGGCTTTGCTTTTCTCCACCTCACACTGTGTAAAGTCCGTTGAGAGTTATTTGGTATGGGATGGATCAACTGCAATTAGGTTTAGCTGCAAGTGATATAAAACCCACATTGACAATAGTTTGAATTAGCTAAAAGTACATTTTTCTTGTCTAAACCAAAGCAGTCCAGAACCAGTACTGCTCTCCATGAGGTCAAGGATCCAGGCTCACCTCTCTTTGCTCCATCATGGTCCACCTTATGGTCCAAGATGGCTACTGGATTTCCGATCATTATTTAAATTTCAGTGACCTGAAAGGCGATAAGCCAGAAGAAGGGACAAAGATTGCATGCTAGCATTTTCACAAACCAATTTCCTGGAGCCTGCGCATGTCCTCTACCTAATCTTCCTTAATAACGTAGAGTTACCAGATACTGTAATGAATAGATATCAAGTCCAGTGGACCCTACACACAAACGCACGCGTTATTACAGTCTAGATCCTGGTCCCCAGAGCAGGTGGAACCGGTGAGCATAATCTCTTCTGAGAGTGCTGCCTTAGCCAGACTTCCTGTCTACAGTGCCAGACGTCTCACACACAGACCACCAGTTTCTCTAGAGCCTGTATTAAGGTTGGTATTTTCTGTTTCTCTCTCTCTCCCCACTTCCCTCTCTCTCTCCCTCCCTCCCTCCCTCTCTATCTCCATCTCTATCTCTATTTCTATCTCTTTTTACTGTAAAATAGACTTGCTTTCACCTCAAAATTGATTTTGGATCATTGAAGAAACTTACTTTGAGTATTCTTTTGAGACTATTACCTTATTTTTCTAATATTAATATTAATATTTTAACATTACTGTCATTACATTCTTAAAATATAACCCTATCATCAAGAAACCAGGAGAAGAGTCCAAGATATTTAGACCATAAATCCATGACACAGACCTAAGCTTTCAGACTCAGACTTACCATAGATAACCTAACTGCTTTGGTTCCCTGTCTCCTTCCTGAATTTGCCAACCTGGAAGGTGATGAGGGGTCCAGCACTTTCTATCCCTCTATATCACTCTTTTTTTTTTTTAACTTTTGGGTTTATTTATTTATTTATTTATTTATGGCTGTGTTGGGTCTTCGTTTCTGTGCGAGGGCTTTCTCTAGTTGCAGCAAGTGGGGGCCACTCTTCATCGCGGTGTGCAGGCCTCTCATTATCGTGGCCTCTCCTGTTGCGGAGCACGGGCTCCAGACGCGCAGGCTCAGTAGTTGTGGCACACGGGCCTAGTTGCTCCGTGGCATGTGGGATCTTCCCAGACCAGGGCTCGAACCCGTGTCCCCTGCATTGGCAGGCAGATTCTCAACCACTGCGCCACCAGGGAAGCCCTATATCACTCTTGAATAAAAATATAAGGATCCCAACTATGTGGCTGGGCCTGGTGGACACTCCAGTGTGAAGTGGCTCTTCAGCAGATGAGTACTGTTTGCAGTGTGGTGCAATGACTAGGAGAACAGGCTTTCTAGCCAGATGGCCTGAACTCCGAGCTCAGCTCTACAATTTATGGGGTGTGTGATCTGGGATAAATTACTGTCTGCCTCAGGTGAGTAGGATTCAACATATGTTTCATATCCCCCACCTCACAGGTGATTTCTGAGATGATTCCATAGGTGTAAAATGCTTAGCAACAAGTACCAAACAGATAATGATGCTCTTAGTAAATGATTAGTTTACCCATTAGAGGCTGCCTCTGTATTAAAAAGTAAGGCAGACAATACTTTTCCCTTTTAAGGATAATTAAAAGAATTCACTCATCAAATATTTATTGATAAAACACTGTAGTTTATCTCAGTTAAGCACTTTCACCTATAGTGGTAAAAAGGAGAGAGAAGAATAGAGAAAGGGAGGAAGGGAAAGAGGAAGAAAGAAGAAGGGAGGGAGTTGGGCAAGCGGAACATCTAACAGAAGTCCTCTGAGCATGTACTTGGGGACCGAGACCATCACTGAGAACAAGGAGACAAGTCTCTTCCCGAATTTGTATGTATTCCCACTCCCTCAAGTAGGCTATTCTCTGAAACTAAAGGCTGTGTGAGCATCCAGGCAGGGAGCAGGTGTTAATTTACACAGACTAATTAATAGCCATTAATAGCACTTTAAAATCCGATAATCCAAGAAGGATGTTCTAACCATTCACACCAGAACCAGAATTCTGCATGAGGCTCTTCTTGTGTGGTAGCACACATCATCATCACCATCACCATCACCATCATCACCATCATCATCACCATCACCATCACCATCATCACCATCATCACCATCATCACCATCATCATCATCATCATCACCATCATCACCACAACCATCAACATCATCGTCATCAAGTTTTCCTGTCTTATTACCAACACAAATATTTCCTGTCCAGCACTGGAGATTAAAAGATGAAAGATCTGATCTCTGGACCCAGAAGCTTATAGAATGGAAGGCAACGCTGTCTGGAACCGACCACAATGTAACGTGATGACAGCTATGTGAAGAAAATGAACTAAGCCCCATGAGAGAATGTGATTAATTGTCTGTTTTCTGCCTAAAATGGGACCTTTTACCATCAAATATTGTTCAAGAGCAAAGGAAATTCACCAAACAAAAGAGCAATGATGATACAAAACAAATGAACACAACTAAACACAAAGGAATGTGCTTCCTAAAAAGTCTTGTAAAACTTCAGGAAAATGGCAGATTGAGGCTCTATAGAGTATATTCCCTTTCCTTGGACTGGCTCCAAACACATAGTGGATAAAATATAACCATTAAAAAATTCTATTCTGATTTCAAATCAGGAACCAGGAAATAAAAGGAGAAATCAAAAGCTACAGAGCTAGATCCTACAGTTGATGCCATGGATGCCCAAAGAAGGGAGTTGCGGGTACTAGGGAAGATCCAGGAATTCTGAGGGGATAAAATATATGGCCTTGAGCCCTGGAAGGGCTATTTGCTTTGAGAAGAAAGGTCTAGAAAAAAACCACTACAATTGTAGCAGGGAGGTGTTATCTCCACCCAAGGCTTTGGATGAATGGAACTAAAAATTACATGCCTGTGCCACGTGGGAGTTAGGGATCCTAAGTATATACCCTTTTCTGTATGGGCACCTTCATGGTGCCATGATGCCAGCTGCAGAGAAATGGTCCTAAGCAGGTAAAACCCATTGGACACCTGGTAGAAACAAACAAAAACCACTCTGTAGGGATGCTTCCACATCCCAGAAATCAGAGACCCCTGTAGGAAAGAAAATAGCCCCCACTGAAGATGCACTCACAACCAGAAACGAAAAGCTTATAATAGGAAACTATCTCCCATGAGAGAGACCCCATAGATATAACACAAGAATACAATAAAATATCGGAAAGAGATTTTAAAAAGCAACAAAACAATACAAAGAAAACTGTACACGCTAAGTTTATATGGCTGAATAAGCAAACGTATTTAATGTGACCGAATCTAAAAAGCCCTTCACCCAAGGACCACTCCCCCTCTAGGGTTTGAATTTCAACTTTTAGTAAATAATTCCTTCATATGAAATATTTTCTTCTTTCAGCCTTCCTTTTAAAAGATGCAAATACTCCTGGGAAAATTAATACAAGTTAGCCTTTCTCAAATTTCAGTGTTTATTGGAATCATCTGTGGAGTTCTTCCAAAATGAGCCCTACCCAGTGAAATTCTGGTTTAAGCGAATTTAGCATGGGACTTAGGAATCTGGATATTTAACTAGTGTCCCAAGTGATTGCCAGGGTACGGTGAGGATGGGTTTGAACTCCTGACCAAGTGGTCTACTGTAAAAACTGTTTAGGGGCTGGGAATCAGCTTGGTTGAGAACTTCTAGTTAAGAAATCTATATTTTGAATTAGAATAAATTTATGTATACAGAGCAATATATAGTCCATAGATATTCTTCTACATACACACCTTTTGAGTCATATTGACTTTATACCTTTCTTTTAAGATTGGATTTTAGCATATGGTCATGGATATTGACAGTAGAAGTGAAGAAGAAGGAAGAAGAGAGGAAGGGAGAGCTGCTAAGTCCAAAGCTAAGAATTAAGTAATAACAAGGAGGAATTGTTATCTCTATTATGTCTGCCTCAAATATAGCCTGGGGTGTCAGAGACATTTACTACTTGCCAGGTATCCCTATGCTCTTCCTCATTTCCAGACCTCCCTGCAGGGGGTGTGGCCACGTGGCTAGTTCTGGCAGTGAGTGGCAGCGTATGTCACTTGCAGAATAAACCCTTAAGAGTTGTGTGCAGCTCTCTGCCACTCCGTATCTCTCCCCCAAGCATAAAGGTCGACTGCCCAGGGAGGGTTGCCTGAACCCAATCAAGCTTGTGTGAGCCATAAATAAACCTTTTGGTGTTAAGTTTGCTGAAATTGGGGGGAGGGTGTGCTTGTTACCACAACAAAGTCTAACCTAACGAGAAATGCCCAACCTAGTAGTTATAGATACAGTTCTTGTCTTGCACTCTGTTTTTCTATTTACTTTCTATCACTGATCCCAACATCTTTAAATTGCTAAAGATGAATAAAGATCTGAATAAACTCCAAGATATTACTTGTTCATCTTCTTTTCCTACTATCTAATCCTTTAGGCAGAGTTCCATGAAGCTATGCTGTGTGTGTGTGTGTGTGTGTGTGTGTGTGTGTGCGCGCGCGCGTGTGTGTGTTAAGGTATTGTTTTTAGGAAACAAAAGATACTGATATTTCTAGTCCATGCCTGGGAAGAGTAATAACTGGCAATGCTCACATTTTACTGACCTCTTTAGAGCTAGTTTCCTTTTAGTGTAAAGAGAATAGCAGAACCAAGCAGATGTTCTGGCCACTCTGCAGCTGCTTGATTTACAATGTGACACCACATTTATGAAATCAGCTGGGGAACCCCATGGCATCCTAAGGTTTCAGGAAGGGAAATTCACGGTGTGAGTCAATCCAGGTTCCAATGTTGTCAAGTGCTCTGTGATGGGAAGTTGCTGTGAGTTTCCCAAAGGACAGCCAAGGATGCTGGGGGAGGGCAAGAATGAACATAAAGCAGCCTGCTCCCTTCCTCGACAGGACCAGTGGGAGGGATAGCAGGAGGAGGAAGCATGGAGAGGGAATCCCAAGAAGAAAGGAAAGAAACTCCATTTTTCAAACTGATAACTTCCCCCAAGTTTGCTTCCCAACTCCTACTCCAGCATGAGGAGGATTAAGGAACCATCTCCACCACAGTGAGGGAACACCTGCCCGGGGTTCGTGCAGAAGTTTGCACCATTCTCTCCACACTCATCCTACTCTTGTTATGCTTAGAATAAAAAACGTGGTCTCTGTGGGCTGCAAAGAGGTCTGGTTTGGAGATTAGTGAGCCAAAGAGAACCAAATAAAGTTTGACAACATCAGAGTTGAGAAAGCTATCCTGAGGCAACACACTTAGTAATTTGCAATGATATTTCAGTGCAGGAACTTTCAAAGACACAATCTTAACAATCTATTGTTTTCCACTTCTAAGCGGAGTGCATAATAATTGCATTTTTTAAAATGTCTTTGAACTTCTCTCTTGCTTTTAAAAAAATTACAAAACCATGGGTCATGACTTTTGCCAGTCACCCTTGTGATAAAAACAAAACAAAATAAAACTCAATTGTCCCCTAGGCATTGCAACATTTATTGAATAAATGAGTGGATGAATGGTCAAGAGGAGAAGGTAACTGTGGGAATAGTGGGAAATGCAGTTTTAGACATGTTGGGTTTAGGATGCTAATTGAAATATGTATGCTAGACTGACAAATTTGACTACTTAAAAGTTTTAAATTCTGTATGACAAAGGACACCACAAATAAAATTGGAAGACAAGCAACACATTGGAGGAAAGTATGTACACATACTAAATGAAAGATTACTATCCAAAATATATGTATTTCCTAAAAAAATCTATAAAAGGCCCATATCTCAATAGCTAAATGAGTGAAGGCTATGAACAGGCAATTTGCAGAAGAATTACAAATGTCAATAAACAGATGGTAAAATGTCAATAAAAAGATAGCAAACTGCATTAGTAATAAAACAAATGCCCATGAACAACCAGATTTCAATTTTTGCCAATCAGTTTGGCAAAAAAAAAAAAAAAAAATTGATGATTTCAAGTATTGAAGATGCTATAAAGAAACAAGCTTCTCATTCAATGTAGAAGTATACATTTTAAAGTCTTTTGTGTGTAGGGGGAAGCAATTTGGCAAGAGTTTCACAATTTTAAATATGTCTACACTTTCAGCAATTTCATTGCTATCAACCTATCCTAGAGAAAATGCACATGTGCCAAAGAGCATGAACTAAGATGTTTTTCGCTGCTTTGTTTATAATATTGAAAACTGGAAACAATCCAAACATCCATCAGCAGTTGAGTAATTACCTATAATACAATATACCCATTTAAAGAAATTTCATACTGCTGTTTTAAAAAGAACGTAGTAGATTTTTATTTGCTGATATGGGAAGATCTCCAAATCAAAAAGCAAGTCAATTGGTAAAGTATAGAACACATGAGTCCATTAAATTACATGGAAAGAGGACTGGAAATATATCCACCACACTGTCCATGTTAGTTTCCTTTGGGGCGGGTGATGGTTATGGGAAAGGTGGAGGGGTTACTTTTACATTTTACTTCAACCATTTCCATGTATTCTTTATCACAAGGAATTTAGGAGACAGGAAATTGATAGCGTATAAGGCAAGATAATCCATTGGATTTTGTTGCTTAGGCAGAACAGTACAGTAGTTAAGATCATGGGTTCTAGAATCTTACTGCCCAGTTTCAAATCCTGTCCACCCTGCTCTACTTAATACTGTGTAAACTTTGGGCACGGTTCTTAATCCCTTGGACCTCTGCATCCTCATCTTTAAAGTGAGATTGGTAGATTTCACACAGAAGTGATACCGTACAGTATTTGTCCTTCTCTGTCTGACATCTCACAAATACTGTAGGATATCACTTCTATGTGGAATCTAAAAAGCTGAACTCGTAAAAACAGAGTAGAATGGTGGTTACCAGAGGCCAGGTAGGGGTGGGGAATTGAGGAGATGTTGTTTAAAGGTACAAACTTGCAACTAGTAGATAAATAAGTCCTGGAGATCTAATGCACAGCATAGTGATTATAGTCAACAATACTGCATTATAAAGTTCACAGTTGCTAAGAGACTAGATCTTAATTGTTCCCACCACAAAAAAGAAATGAAAATTGTGTGATGTGATAGAGATGTTAGCTAAAGCTACAATGGAAATCATATTATAATATATAAATGTATCAAATCAACACATCATACATCTTAAACTTACACAGTGTTATATGTCACTATCTCAATTTAAATAAATTTTAAAATTTATTTTTAAATTTATTTAAAATAATAATTTATTTAAAATAATATTTATTTATTAAATTTAAAAAGTGAGAGTGGTAGTGTTCCATTTGTACTAGTGTTATTGTTAATATTGCTTCTAGTGACAGCAGGTTAGGTTATATTTCATTCTCTCAGTGTCCAATCACAATAATCAGTTAGGCAATAAATAACATTTACATAATAAAATATCATAAATTTTGATTATTTTTAATATTAAGAATGAACATGTGGGCAATGCATAGAACAATGAATCACATTTGTGGAGCAGAAAACAAATGTTATTAACATTAACACTATGAAAGTAATAGCTTTTAAAGTTGTATAAATAACAAAAAGAAGAATTAAAAGGTAAGAATAGCTTATTTTAAAAACTGGTAAGGGAGGACTTAACATTTGTTAATTTGGGTTGATTTAGTTAAAGTATTTCAAAATAGAGAATACTAGATCCTATATAAAATTGGTAAGTGAAGAAATAGAGGTATATGCATTTTATTCAAAGTACGAAGCTAGACATCAGGAGCACTAAAAAATAAATGGTTCTAAGAATTTTCTTCAAGGAGAAGCATCAGAGGGCCTTTTATTTTGAAATTGATATCTTCTCATGCAATTAGAATATTATAATGTAATGTATTGTTTTCATGATATTCAAACAATAGGAGGCTCTTACCATAATGAAGGCATGGTATGTGTGTTGATTGCATAGAAATTCAATAGATGAGAGGGATACCCAAAAATCTGATGGCAGTTGTCACTACGGAAGGAAAGTGATGGCTGAGGGACAGGAGTAAGGTGAGTACCTTTCACTGAATTCCTTTTGTAGCTTTTAAATTTTGTGCCATGTGCACGTATCACCTACCCCCAAAACACTAATATTGTAAAGCCTCTGCCTTTCCACAGCAAGGCCCTGTCCAACCCTAAACTTCCACATAAAAGTATTAGCAAGGCTTGTACCACCCTCCCAAGTTCCTGTGCTCGTACTCACTGCTCCTTCTCCGTCAGCCTCACCTGAATCCTCACTCACAGCCACCTCCAGAATTCCAGGAAGAACAGGTGTACCACCCTATGGAGGGCTGTGAATTCACATTTAGACTAATTTTGCAAAAAGTCACAAAACCATATAAATAACTCACCTCCTACCATGTTTCGGCCATTCAACAACTGTGGATGGTAAAGAATAATGCAAAGCAATGTATGTGACTGGTGACAAGGTGAGAAAGCAGGATTTTGTGGGCTGGGGGCTGAACCATGGCTGGGGCCAGAGTTTCATGGATAACTCTCCAGCTTTGTCAAACATGTGTCTGTAGACAGGAAGACCGCAGTCACATGCAATCTAGCACGATTCATGACAACCATAATTTCCAAGCATAAATAGTATTTCAAGATAACTGTAACAAGTGTAATAATATTTGGAAGTATCATTGGTTTATTTTTTTGATGGCAAAGTCCCAGAGTCATAGGTTCTGCTAATATAAATGGGGTTTGTTGCTTACATTCATAACTGAAAAAATGCTGTGCTTCAGTTAGAGGTTAGTGAAAATAAATATGTAATTGGTCCCATCTAAGATCACCTTGAATTTCATCTGTGGACCTGAGATGAAGACCCTGATCTAGACCCATGCGTACTCAGAATTATGAATCCTGTTTAAGATGGATTGGTTGGTCTGCAGTAAGGCTTGAAGATTTAGACACATTTTGAGAGCAAACAGAATCCACATGTTAGGCTAGAGAGAATTCCATATTGACTCACAGTCAAATACATTAAAATCCAATAGAAGAAACCTAGACTTTTAAAAGGATTACCTGGGAGGTGTAGCATATCTCACAGTTTTGGGCAAATATAATTGTCCTCATTCACTTTACTTCCCCAGGCTGGTAAGAGATAATTACAGAAATCACAAGTTAGAGATATTTTGAGCTTTTGAGGAAACTTTACTCCTTTAGCCGAATGGCCTGCTTTATGTTATGTGCACAGGAATGTCAATTAATGTGCCAGTCTATATCAGTTTTAAAACATGGCCTTACGTTTTTTGACATTCTTTCCATCATGAACACCATCAAGTGGGGTTCTATGTCCCCTCCCCTTGAATCGAGATTGGCTTGTGACTGTTTTGACCAATAGTGTACTATAGAAGTGATGTCATGTGGCTTTCAAGGCTAAATCAAAGTTATGGAGCTTCTGCCCTGTTTGCTAAAAATACTCACTCTTGGAGTCTTGACACACCACGTAAGAAGACTGAATATCCTGAGGCTGCCATGCTGTGTGGAATCTCAAACCACATAAGGAGGAGACTTTCCTGGTGGTCCAGTGGTTAGGACTTCGCCTTCCAATGCAGGGGGTGTGGGTTCGATCCCTGATCAGGGAGCTAAGATCCCACATGCCTCGTGGCCAAAAAACCAAAACATAAAACAGAAGCAGTACTGTAACAAATTCAATAAAGACTTTAAAAATGATCCTCGTCCAAAAAATCTTAAAAAAAAAAAAACAAACACATAAGGAGGCTCTGTGTAGCACCCCAGCTGACAGTCCCAAATAGCCTAGGCTTCACATATGTGAGTGAAGGAACCATCAGATGATTCCATCTCCCAGCTATTTGAGTAGGTCCCCAGGTGTTCAAGCCTTCCCAGCTGAGTTCCCACTCACAGAGAAGCAGAACCAAGTCGTCCCTGCTACGCTTGCCTAAATTCCTGACCCATAGAACCCATGAGCATAATATCAATAAAATGATTGGGTGTTTTTATGTCATGAGGCTTCGAAGAATTCTGTTGCACAATCAAAGACAACAAAAAATAAAGTCCAGTATCTAACCAAGAGGAAGCTGGTGGAAAAGCTTAAGTGGTCAATATACAGATATAGTGACCAGATACAAATAGAAATTCAGCAAAGCCTCCCCAAACCAACCCTTTATATTCATTAAATTGTTGTTCTAAAGCAATGCATTAGCCACAGGCCAGGGGTCAAAAAACCAACTGGCACAAGCACTTATTATCGTATGTTACTTCTCAGCCAAGGCAGTGAAAAAGCTGACCCTTCTCCACCTTTTTTTTTCCTCACCCACAAGTTGCATACATAGGATTCCAAGGCTTAGATGGCTGAGCCATGAGATGGGTGGAGTCTGAATTCCTGAATGATTGTGTGGAGGAAGGCTATCCACTCCCAGAGACACCCACATTGGATTGTTACATGGGTAAACTGATATATTTCTATATATCATTGCAGCACTGGAATGTCAGGGTTCATTTGTTACAGCATCTAGCATTTCCCTAACTGATACAGTAATGATAAATAGCAACTCATTCTTGACCTGCATGTCAAGAGAATGATAAGCAGTGGTAATGACTATAGAGAATCTAAAAACATCAGTACCAACTCAACCCCAGCCAATTTCTATCACATGGAAATGTGAAATCTGTTGCGAGATGTTCCTATCTATTTGAGAGAAGCTAGAAGGCATATTATTTACATGTATTCTTCTAATTTTTAATGGTCTACTTCCTTTAAAAAAAAATCAGGGAAGCCAAGCAAAACACACCTTGAAGCCCATTTCATGACATTGTACCTCTCTGGGCTTTATACCGAGATTGGTGGGATCCCTTTATAATGTTGGTATTAGATGAATGGGCTAACCTCTATTGAAAATTAACTGTGTCATCAGACATTTAGCTCATCTGTCACATCTTCGTCAGAGTTACACTCTCAGAACAGCTCATCTCTTCCTGAAGAAAGCCTTCCATTTCAACAGAATAAAGTTTTTTTTTAGTTCAGCCTTCAAGGCCCTCCACAATCTGGCTCTAGCCTAATCTCCTGCAGTATCTTTTTCCAGCTGCATCCTTTCCAGCTGCACGACTTTCATACTCTTTGCCCTCACCTGTAACTTCCGAACTCTGTGGTTTGCTCGTGCTGTTCCATAGAACAATTCCACCTCATTGTTCAAGGTTCAGCTACTGGACAACACAGGAAGGAGTAAGAAAGTTGTGAAATTAAAGAAACTTCAGCTAAAATCAGAGTCAGGACAGGCCTGTGGGGGGGGCTCTCACACCCCACTATGCATCTGCCAATTACTCCAAACAGGAAGAGACAAACGCCTACATCTCTGAAAACGAGGTGCCCTTACTTTACCATCCAACAGGAAGAAGAAAACTCTCTGCCTCAGGACAGCTCAGCCAATCAGAGACTGTAGCAGCCCAACCAATGAGAAGTCTTTATACTTTGGACGCCAGGCTTCCTCCAGTGGACACTTTGGTTATCACAGCCCCTCCCAACTTCCCCCTTTTCCCTATAAAAGCAAGTTCTCCTTCCTGCTTCTCTGGATTTGCCTCTGATCCACCATAGTTTGCACATCTCAAATTGCAATTCCTCTGCTATTCCCAAATAAACTCACTTTTGCTGGTAAAATACCTGGCTATCATGTTATTAAATTGACAAAACAAATCTGCCCTCAGAGTCTGTGACACTTGTTGAGTGGCCTTAGCCAAGTCACCTAAACCTCTCTAAGCAGCCCATCAGAGAGGCTGAAAGTGCCAAGCTTCTTGTGGGCATACTTCATTTCCAACCTCATCTCTTTGCCATCCAAAGCTCCAGGGCAGCATTTCCCACACAGGCATTTTGTTGAATGTTCTATACTAGAAAGATCATCCAGGACAGCTGGCACACACATAAACTGTAAAATCTGATGTGATCACTCAGTAAACTCCAAATATCTACACTACAGGGAAAGCGATAATAAAGACGAATTTTGTGGCAACTCTTTCGTTCAGCTGTGCAGACTTCCTGGCAGCAGGGCGTCACTAACAGAAACAAGGCTGAGCCATGGGGAGTCACACAGCTGGAGGACTCAATCGGGGAGTTTCAGCTCTCTCTCTGAACCTAGTCTCAGAGCTCCTGGGCTTGGCATGAGCCACAGGCTCAAGTGGCCACTGCAGGGCATGAATCAGTCAAGCCTTGGACTAACCCAAACTTCAAGGGTGACTGTGACACGTCTATTGCCCTACCTTGGACTACTTGGGGCAAAGAGAATCATTAAAATAATGTTTAGCCCTCAGTCTCCCTGTGACATAATAAGAAATATATATACTTGGTCTCTGCCCCCAGTTCCAGAAACAGAACTCCCAAATCTCTTGTAACTTCCTGAGTGATAAGGGTACTAGGAGCATCTTTTGTTCGAATAGTTAGTCTTCGACCCTGGTTTTTGACACAGAGCCCGTGTAATTTCCTGGGTGATAGGACCATCTTTTGTACTAGTGAGGCAACTCTTGGTGGTTCCTGAATGGGGGCTGATCACCAGAGAGACCGAGCATGAGCAGAAGCTTGGAACTTTCGGCCGCACCCTTCACGTCCTCTTGGGAGGGGAGAAGGGCTGGAGACTGAGTTAATAATCAATCGTGCTTATGTGATGATGCCTCCCTTAAAAAATCTCTAAACTATAGGGTTCAGAGAGCTTCCGGGGTGGCGAACACATGGAGGTACTGAGAGGGTATGGAAGCTCTGTGCCCCTTCCCCATAAATTGCCCTATGTACTGTTTCATCTGGATGTTCTCCTGTATCCTTCAAAACATCCTTTATGATACAGGTAAATAAACGTTCCCCTGAGTTTTGTGAGCAGTTCTAGCAAATTATTGTACCTGAGGGGAGGGTCGTGGAAACCCCCACTTTCGAACTGGTTGGCCAAAAGTACAAGTGACAACCTGGGACTTGCCATTGGCATCTGGAGTGGGGGCGGTCTTGTAGCGTCTGCACTAACTCTGAGCAGTTAGTGTCAGAATTGAGTTAAACTGTAGGACACCCAGTCAGAGTTCACAGAGAACTGGAGAGTTACTTGGTGTAGAAAAATCCACACATTTGGTGTCAGGAGTATTCAGAGAGTAATAGAAAGGGTTTTTTTTTTTCTTTTACTCTCCAAATCTACTTGCAAGGTTACCAACCCCTCGCATCCTGAGGAAAATGTCTAACGTGGAAGGATGAAAGGAAGGGAGGGAGGGACAGTAACAGGGAGGGAAAAACGAAAGAGGGAATAGGGAGGAAGGACAGAATTTAGCTAACAGTGTGTACTTATAACCACCGCTGCTTGAATTGTAATCTGTTTTGTCCACCATTTGATGGGCTACAGTTAACTGCTACAGATTCTCACCCAGACTATAATATGCTTAATGTATGCAGCCAAAAATGGCATTTTTTAAAATGTATTTTACTGAAGTATAGTTGATTTACAATGTTGTGTTAATTTCTACTGTGATTCAGTTCTACACATATGTACATTCTTTTTCATATTCTTTTCCATTATGGTTTATCACAGTATATTGAATATAGTTCCCCGTGCTATACAGTAGGATTTTATTGTTTATCCATCCTATATATAATAGTTTGCATCTGCTAATCCCAAACTCCCAATTCACTCATCCCCTACCACCCCACCCTCCAGCAACCACAGGTCTGTTCTTTATGTCTGTAAATCTGTTTCTGTTTTGTAGATAGGTTCATTTGTGTCATATTTTAGATTCCACAGATAAATGATATCATAAGGTATTTGTCTTTCTCTTTCTGACTTACTTCACTTAGTATGATAATCTCTAGGTCCATCCATGTTGCTGCAAATGGCATGATTTTATTCTTTTTTATGACTGAGTGGTATTCCACTGTGTGTGAGTGTATATGTTATATAACATACATATATATGTATATATATATATATATGTATGACACCTTCTTTATCCATTCATTTGTCAATGGACACTTAGGTTGTTTCCATGTCTTGGCTATTATAAATATTGCTGCAATGAACATTAGGGTGCATGTATATTTTCGAATTATGGTTCTCTCCAGATATATGCCCAGGAGTGGGATTGCAGGAACATATGGCAACTCTGTTTCTAGTTTTTTGAGGAACCTCCATACTGTTTTCCATACTGGCTGCACCAATTTACATTCCCACCAACAGTATAGGAGGGTTCCCTTTTCTCCACACCCTCTCCAGCATTTATTATTTGTAAACTTTTTTTTTTGATGGTGGCCATTCAGAGTCGTGTGAGGTGGTACTTCATTGTAGTTTTGATTTGCATTTCTCTGATAATTAGTGATGTTGAGCATCTTTTCATGTGCCTGTTGGCCATCCGTATGTCTTCTTTGGAGAAATGTCTATGCAGGTCTTCTTCCCCCAAAATATGGCATTTTTAAAGTAAGGAAACTGACACATTCTGGTTATCAAGTTAAACACTCAACCCTAACATGTCTAAATGGCCTCATTAGAGTTCTGTATGACCCTTATTTGAGGCCTGGCTTGGCTTTATAAAAATACATCTCTCCTAGCCCTAGCTCTGGTGGAGAGTAGAGAAATGCTCTTAGATGAAAGCCATGGTGTGAGCAGGTTGACCAGTGGGAGGAGGGTTTCACAAAGGCTTTAGAATTTTTTCTTAAATAGGGTTTTCAGTCTCTCAAACTTTGTCTAGTATGACATAGTATTTTCCCCTTCATTTAAACACTTATTTTATTTTCAAAGGAAATTTAATTTAAACAATGTGTTATTATAATTAAATAAAGGACTCAACAATTCAGATACCAAAATTCTTGTTTGAAAATAAATCTTTCCTGGCTTCCAGGACTGCCAGGGAATTTTTAAAAGAACTGCAGCAGGTTCGAGCTAAGAGTTTTCACAGAGCCAGGGTAAGAATATTAACCAGGATTTTATCATCTGAATATGTTGTGTGGAGCCTGAGGTGGATGAAACTCCTCTCCTTATCCTCATACATTCTTACTACTAGCATAGATGAAGCAGTGACATTTCGGTGAAAACTCAGAAGCCTCAGCAATCCTTGATTCATGGTGAGTCCACAGCACAGCGTATCACGTTTGTTAAAGAGCAGCCCACTGTTCTGTAAACCCCAACATGCAGTAAATGCCACATGAAAAATGTTGCGGGAGCTTCAGCTGTGTTAGTTTATTCACCAGCAATGCTTCCCAGTCACTCACAACCAAAATGATGGGTTGAGCATTATTCTCCTGGAAAAATGTCAAGTTTTAAATGGAAACACAGAACAGAATGAGGATGCTTACAGCAAATTGAAAAACAATGAAAACCATCTCAACAGCAAAGGACTGAATAACTTTTGGGGAGAAGACCAGACAAATTCCTTGACAGTGCACCAGGAAATTCCTGATTATTTTCTGGATTATGGCAACATTGCTCCCATGAATATGAGGCTATCTGCAATATGCTCAACCAAGGGCAAAGAATCCACACCAGTGTCTGATTCCAATTTGGTGTAAGAATCCAATGGGTCAGCCTCAGAGAAGGCCACCCCCCAAACACTGTCAAAGGTGAGGCAGATGGAGATATGGAGAGAGAGAAGGAAGCTAAGACCATAAGGGGCTATGTTGAAAAACAAACCTAGTCCCCTTTCCTCCTTTGGATAACCACCTGGATGGCTAGGTGTCCTCTTCTGGATAAGGCCATGTCATTTCCCACCATGACACATAGTGCCACTCATTTTATTTCAGCTCAATACTAAAGATTTAGGAATTGATGAAAAGCTCGCTCGTAGGGCAAAGCACCAGGGTCCAACATCACCACTCCTCACTAATCAGGGAAGGTCTCATGTCCTGATGGCCCCAGAGGATGAGGGAGTGTGTGGAAGGGCAGTGAGTGTGGAGGGCAGGTAAGCTGTGATATAAAAAGTCGTATCCCAGGAAGACCGTTCAAGGTCGTGGGCAAGAAAGCGAGTCAAGCAAAGTTGTCAGTCTATAGCAGGGTGTGGAACCCAAATGAAAGTAAGGTAAACAACCTGTTCAGATGAGAGAGACGTGGGCAGACCAACAGGGACAGGTTATAATCTGAACGCTGTCTGCAAAAACATGGGTATTAATGGATGAAACAGGCTTAGTTAAAAGAGCTGTGTAGGAACAAAGATGCCCATATACTCAGCCTACAACTATAATCGGTAACATTAATTAAGCATTTACTGTGTGCCAGACACTTTTCTAAGGGCTTTTTGTATATTATCTCATTTCATCCTCACAGCACATCTCCCTGAAGTAGGTACAATAATCATCATCCTCCTTTTTTAGTGAGGAAATCAAGGCACAGAAGGGTTGAGTAATTTGCTAAGTCACTCTGCAAGCAAGTAGAAAAGCTGAGATTCAAACCCAGACAATTTGGCGCCACTGTCTGTGAGCTGTAATAAACAAGCCGGTGGGGTCTTTAGGGTCTACTCCCCAGCAAGAGTCTATATCCAGAACTCACTAGATATTCTGAGGCCCAGACAATACTCCCATGCATGGCAGGACTACTTTACAGGTGGGGTAACATTCAATCTTGAGAGTAGAACTCACCCTCTCTCCAGCACAGTAGACCCCAGAGCCCAAGAGACAAGCGCTGCCCAGGAACAGAGTCACCAGGAAGTTTCTATCCTGGAAGAATAGGAAGCTGCAACCATGGGTGGAAGGAACCCCATGTTCCCTCTTGGGCCCTGCGGACCAAGGTATAATCTCTTCATACTCACAATGTTTAGTAAAACCCAATTTTAGAGTCAGTATTAACTAGCAATTCTCAAAAGTTGAATGGAAGAGTTATTTAAGGCATTAAAAGATAAGTGGAAAAGTTGAGCATGAAAGTAAAGGCATCTCATAAAATGGTTAATTAGAAAAGTATTTTAGGGGCTTCCCTGATGGTGCAGTGGTTAAGAATCTGCCTGCCAATGCAGGGGACACGGGTTCCAGCCCTGGTCCGGGAAGATCCCACATGCTTGCAGAGTAACTAAGCCCATGAGTCACAACTACTGAGCTCGGTGCTCCAGAGCCCGCAAACTACAACTACTGAGCCCGCGTGCTGCAACTACTGAAGCCTGCGTGCCTAGAGCCCGTGCTCTGCAACAAGAGAATCCACCGCAATGCAACGCCCACGCACCGCAAGGAAGAGTAGCCCCCGCTCGCAACAACTAGAGAAAGCCCATGCGCAACAACGAAGACCCAATGCAGCCAAAAATAAATAAGTAAATAAATAAATTTATCCAAAAAAAAAAAAGAAAATTATTTTAAACACTGTGAATATTTACACTTTGAACATCCCAAATATTTGCATAACTTTATTCCAAGAGGAGCCTTAACAAGGGTTTTCAAATTTTCAGAGACTATGAAAAGACTTGGATATTGTTTTCCATGTGCTTGTTTTTGAGCAGAGCTCAGGAATTGCCTGGCAAACCCAAAATGAGCCATATTTTCCCTCAGTAAATGTATCAGGATCTGCCCTCATTTCTGGACTAAATTCCCTACTCCTGCTTTTTTATCATACTCATTACCTCCTTTTCATCCCAGTGTGTACTGAGCCCCAAGTGGGCACTGCTTTAAGCGTCAAGGATACAAAGGACATCACACAAAACCCTCCACTCCTGGAGCTTGCATTCTAGTGGACAAGGCGGATATTAAACAAGTGAACATTTGGAACATTTGCGGGTTGTGATTAACAGTGTGAGGGAAATACACAGGAGCATATGATGAACAATAAGAGAAGGAAAGCCTGCTTGAGGATGGATGACAAGGACAACTTCTCTGAGGGTGCGATATTTCAAACAAAACTAAGACCTGTTTTTTTTTAAGATAAACAAAATTGACAAAACTTTAGCTAGACTAACCAAGAAAAAAGAGTACTTAAATAAATAAAATCAGAAATGAAAGAGGAAACATTACAACTGATACCACAGAAATACAAAGGATCATAAGAAACTAGTATGAACCAGTTATATACTAAGTTGGATAACATAGGAGAAATACATAAAGCCCTAGAAATATACAACCAACCAAGACTGAATCAGGAAGAAATAGAAAATCTGAACAGACCAATAACAAGTAAGGAAACTGGATCAGTAATCAAAAACCTCTCAACAACAAAAAAGCTCAGGACCAGATGGTTGTTTTACTGGTGAATACTACCAAACATTTAAAGAATAATTAATAGCAATCCTTCTCAAACTCTTCCAAAAAATTGAAAAGGGAAACACTCCCAAATTCATTTTACAAGGCCAGCATAACCCTGATACCAAAACCAGATAAAGACACTACAAGGTTAAAAAAAACTACTGACTAATATCGCTGATGAATATAGAAGCAAAAATTCTCAACAAAAGATATGCAAACTGAATTCAACAGCACAGCTAGAGTAATCAAAAGAGTATGGCACTGGCATAATAATAAGACACATAGACCCATGGAACATAATTGAGAGCCCAGAAATAAGCCCTTGCATATATGGTCAACTAATATTTGACAAGGGAGCCAAGAATACTCAATGGGAAAATCATAGTCTCCTCAATAAACGGTGTTGGAAAAACTGGATTCACATGCAGAAGAATAAAACTGGACCCGTATCTTACATCACTCACAGAATTACCTGGAAATTGATTAAAAACTTAAACATAAGAACTGAAACCATAAAACTCCTAGAAGAAAACATAGGGAAAAAGCTCCTTGACATAGAATTTGACAATGATTTTTTTGGATTTGACATCAAAAGCACAAGCCACAAAAGCAAAAATCAACAAGTAGGACTACATCAAACTAAAAACCTTCTGCACAGCAAAAGAAATGACCAACAAAATGAAAAGGCAACCTACAGAATGGGAGAAAATATTTGCAAATCATATACCTGATAAGGGATTAATTTTATAAATATATAAGGAATCACAACTCAATAGCAAAAAATCAAATAATCTAATTTAAAAATGGGCAAAGAACCTAAATAGATCTTTTTCCAAAGATGATATACAAATGGCCAACAGGTATATGAAAATATATTCAACATCACTAATTATCAGGGGCATCAGGGAAATGAAAATCAAAACCATATTGAGATATCATCTCACACTTGTTAGGCTGGCTAGAATCAAAAAGACAAGAAATAACAAGTGTTGGTGAGGATGTGAAGAAAAGGGAACCCTTGCGCAATGTTGGGGGAAATGTAAATTTGTACAGCCATTATGGAAAACAGCATAAAAGTTCCTCAAAAAATTAAAAATAGAACTACCAGAGGATCCAGCAATCCCACTTCTTGGTATGTATCCAAAGGAAATGAAAACAAGATCTTGAAGAGATATCTGCATTACCATGTTCATTGCAGCATTATTCATAATAGCCAAGATATGGAAACAACCCAAGTGTCTGTCAGCAGATGAATGGATAAAGAAGATGTGGTACATATCAATGAAATATTATTCAGCCCTGAGAAAGAAAGAAATCCTGCCATTTGTGACATGAATGGGCCTTAAAGGCATAATGCTAAGTGAAATAAGTCAGAGAAAGACAAATGCTGCATGATATCACTTATATGTGGAATCTAAAACAAAACCAAACTTATAGAAACAGAGAGTAGAATGGTGGTTGCCAGGGTTGGGAGGTGGGGTAAATGAGGAGATGTTGGTCAAAGGGTACAAACTGACAGTTATAAAATGAATAAGTTCTGAGATCTAATGTACAGCATCATGACTATAGTTAATAATACTGTATCATGTATTTGACAGTTGCTAAGAAAATAGATCTTAAATGTTCTCACCACAAGAAAGAAACGGTATGTGAAGAGATGAGGATATCGGCTAACACTATGGTGGTAGTCATTTCTCAATAAGTAAGTGCATCAAATCGACACATTTTACACCTTAAACTTATGCAGTGCTATATGTCAATTACATCTCAATAAAGCTGAGAGAAAAAAAGATTCCATTGTAGAGAAAATCAGAGGAGACCTAGAACTTGAGCTTTTCCTATTGCACCAGATTTAGAGCCTACTTATGATGATCCAGGTAAAACAATGTTTATGAATTTTTTATAGAAATTCTGCACCCCATCGCTGTCCCCTACCTACTCTTCAAAACTTATCACTTTTCCTCCAAATCTCCTATTTTGATACAAGTGGTCTGTTTGGTACTCCCTATACATGTGACATCTATCCTTACTTCCTCCTCGCCTTCTCCCATGTGTTCTCTCCACCGGGATTGCTCTTCTCCCTTTCTTTGCCTAAGTCCAGCTGGTGTCATCTGTTGATGACATTTTCCCTGGCTAGCTCTATCTACAAGTGACCTGTGAATACCTGCAACCAACAGTGCATGCATCACTCACTTGATGCCTGGTGTATACGGCCTGGACTGTGAGCTAGCTTTTCAGTATTTATATCTATTCAAATAAGCCATGTACAACTTGAGGTCATGAGCTTCTTTGTATATGCCTTTGCTGACACGCAGTGACTAGCCAGGGGCCTCCATAGTCTCTTACAACATTTGATCCACCATATTGCCTTTGGCAATTTACTTGACTTTCTCCTAAATAACTCTTGCATCCAATTAAGCATGAAGTCCTACTGTGTCAGATTTCTTTATATCTCTTTTATCTATACATCTCTTACCATCATCTCTTCCACCCCTACTTTAGTTCAACTGACCATTATTTCCCACTTCGATTAGTGGAATAACATCCCAACTGGTATTTCGGCCTCCATTATTGCCCCTACACACCACTCAACACGTAGGGCCAGAGTGGTCTATCTAAACTGCATATTTGATTGTGTCACTTCCCTGATGAAACCTCCTCTGTGCCTGTCCATTGCACTTAGCATGAAGATCAAAATTATCTCCTGGTCTCCAAGGCCCTGCCCGCTTCTCCCATTTTGGGCCACTCTTCTCCTGATACCAGCAAAAGTCTCTTCTGCTGCAAAACACTAATTTTGACCTGCACATGCCCTATCCATGTCTCCATCACGTTTATTCCTGCTCACCCTTCAGAGCGCAGCTCACAGGTCCTTCCTCAGAGAATGTGTTCCATCATATCCTCATCGCTTGTGGTCTTATCCTTTGTGCCTCTGACCTCAAACATGAGTCTATAAATAATTATGCAATGTGTGATTTCATGTGAGTCTCCCTGACTACATCTATGTTCCCAAGAATAGAAACTTTTATTTTCTTGTTCACTCTTTTATCCTGAGCTCCTAGCTCAGTGCCTGGATTATAGGAAAACTTAAGAAATTCTTCTAAATGAACAAACAAATTCACAGTTTAAGTGTAAGCTCTTACAGGCATGAAGTATGTCTTATTTACTATTTTATCCCCTATACCTAGCATAAGGTCTTTCACATCACAGACCTCAAATACATATTTTTTGAATAAGTGGCTCTAACTCATAGTGTTAGCTTTGTATTTTACAAAAGTTGAACAATACAAAGAAAGTAGTAAGTACAGAGGTTTGAAAAAAAAAAACTTAAATGATGGAATTTTTTTAAAAATTGACTTTCAGTGCTGATTTAGGTCAAGCACATAACGCATATTTACATATACTGCCTAGGGAGCTAAGGCCTGGATTTGCATGCGAAGCTATGATCTCCAGTTTACCAATCTTCAAATAAAATATGACTCTGACCTAAAGTTTAGACATCATCTATGAATACAGATAGGAGCAATTTCCTATGCTGAACATGGCTTAAAGGTCATTCACTGTTTGGTTGTTGAATTATGTGTTCTTACATTGTTGCACTTATAAAAATAAGCAGGACATTTGTTTTGAGTTATCAGAGAATTCGAATCTTGGCAGCTTCCACCTCTGCTGTATGCAGAGCCAGGGTCTCTCAGACATAAGCTACTCTCTTAGACATTTTCTAAAGCCGCATTAACTGCTTCAGGCGAATCAGAAAATGTGCCAAGAACAAATGGAGATGCATCACTAAGGAACAGCCTGTGGCGGTGATAAACCTCCAAGACTAAACTCAAGCCTGCACCCCTCAAGGGGGGAAAGCTCTGGTGGGTACTGCTAACGTAGTAATGCCACTTTCCTTGTGAAACAAACCAACTGTGAGGCAGCAGTACAGACTGAAAGTTTCCAAAACTGCAGTTCTAATTTGCATGCTTAGCAATACAACATGTGTTGATAAAGAGACTGGTTTGCTAAAGTTAAGTGTGAAAAAAAAAAAAAAAAAGTCTGGTTGCCTGTTGCTTTAAAGTAGTGATTCATGAAATGTATTCCACGGAGCACTCACATAGGACGATAAAGAGGAAGGGTGTCCTCTAATCTCTCTTGGAGATTCACCATGCATGCGATCACATTAAAGGCCCTATAGTAAAGAAATCTGTTAAACCTGGCATTTCTCAAAATTAATTGGATATGGACCCTTTTCCTATGTAACATCCTGTTATCATTTATCATTTTTTTGGCTGCCAGGCATCTGAAGCACCTTCCTATGTTTCGGGAATTCCCAACTGTGTGAATCTTACTGGGAGGCAAGGCCCGTCTCTCACTACAGAAGGTGAAAAGGCAAACCCTCTCACCCTGCCTTACTTCGTGGAAACCAGGGCCAGCTGGCTGCTTCCCCTGGGAGTCTGACTCGGAGTAAGCGACAGAGAAGCAGGAGCAGTAATGACTCATTCTGGTGGCTCTGAGAGGCACAAGGTTCAAAGTTCAGAGCCACTGGTGAGGCAAGGAAAGTGTTGCGTCTGCAGGTGGCGGCAGTGTTGTCCCCGCCAGGCTGAACCAGTGGCATGATCTTGGTTGTGATTCTGGCCACCTACCCCTCCCTTGGCTCCTGACCATTTTCTCTACCTGCTCGTCAGTATTCCCATCATGACTGTGAATTCATGCAGTCATTCAATTCACCCTTCTTTTCTTATTTAAGTCATCCAGGGTTAGCTTCTGTGACCTGTAAATGAGGATTTTGTTATTACTAGTCCTTTAACATCTGGCAGAGTGAGTATTTAGCAGAACTACTTTAGAACATGCTGCATTCATACGTGAGTTGGATGCTAAGATGAAAGTATAGTTAATCAGTGGGCCTTTACTGCTTTGGTGACCAGACACACTAATACAGCTTCCAAAAGCAATTTACTACTAGGTATGCAGTTTATGAAAAATAAAAAGGTCTCAGAAATGATTTCATGTCTGAGCTCACTCCCAGATAATTTAAGAGGTCTCTAGTAGGCACCACCTAACTTCCTCTGATTTGACCATGACCCCTCCTCCCTGACCCTCCTCCACAACTCAGTTATCTGGTATTGACATTCCCTTTGTCCTTAAACATAGTCTACCCCTTCTGTCTTGGTGCTAAGCAGTGTGAGTTTTGTTCTGATTATGTGGGTTGCAAAGCTAAAAAAATGATAATTGTGCAAGACAGAGATGTTTCAGCCAACGTAAGATTTTAAGCTGTTAAATCTTAAAAATGCTGAAATTTGAAAGAAAATATGTCAGAGTTTTCTAGGAGCAAGAACCAAGTGCAAATGGGCCACCTGAGTAGCAATAGGAGTTGGCATCTCCAGTGTCCCTGGCAAGGGGCTGAGGGTTATAAGCATGCAGATAGCTACAAATGTTAGCACTGGAGAGGTATTTTTTCTCCTTTCCTGGTTGGCAAAAACAATCTCATATGTTTCTACCTAATAATGTCATATCATGAGGGTGGATATGACATATTTCTTCATAGTGTGGGTGACCTCAAGACCTCTGCTTAAAATACACCATCATCAAATCTGACGTTATGTTATTGTCTATTTTGTCACCTTGGTCTAGCATTTCACCTGTGATAATGGGCTGCTAATAAATGAAGTGGGATTTGATTTTCTGCTTTAACTAAGGAAAACCTTGATTTCTGAGTGTAGCCTCTCTCGTAGGAACACACTGGGTAACTTCAGCTGATCCTACTTATCCCCCTACCCACACATCCTACTGGTTCTTATAAGAAAATAAGAAGTTCTATACTATGCCTTTTTAAAAGCTTTGACTAATACAAATGATTTCCAGTAAGTTCTTCATTTTTAACCTTGCACTCAAAATATATCCAGTCCAAGAATTTGGCGTATTTGGAGAGATGATACATTGAGACATTAACTAGGATGGTTTTTCCCTTTTCCCATCATCCATCCCTTGGGCTACAAACCTATACCTATCATTTTCCCAGGGAGCGTGGGAGGAGAGTTTAGAGGGTCAGAAAGGAAATGGAAGGAGATGCAAGAGGGAAGAGATATGGGGACATATGTATATGTATAACTGATTCACTTTGTTATAAAGCAGAAACTAACACACCATTGTAAAACAATTATACTCCAATAAAGATGTTAAATAAATAAATAAATAAATAAGAAAATAGATCAGAGGCATCCAATTCTTAAGTATAAACCTCAAAATCTAGGGGTTCAGGTATAAAAGAAGAGAACTAAAAATGTGGTATGAGTGAGAACTGGAGTCTTCTCCATTTCAACTACCCACCAAGGGTCTGACAAGCCCAAGGAAACAGCTCAGCAGGCCACTGGGCAGAAGTGGCCCATTCTAAGGAGCAGGTAACACAAGGTACATGTCAAGGGCTGGCAGCAGAGAACTTTACCAGATAGAGGCCAGGGAGTGGCCTAATGACATTTGAGTAAACAGTCCCCTTCCTAAAGCTTGACACCAACCTGAGGAGCAATAAAGTTTATTTTTAAAAAGGGGGGGAGGGGAATCCCAAAAGTAGCTAATTTTTTTTAACCTGAAGTGATTGAGAAATTACAAAAGTTGACAGTTTACCTTCAAGTAATGAGATCCCATTTTTCTGTATCAGAAAAAATGGAAGCTCAAGAACAGAAATTAAAATTTTATTACCAATAAAAGACTCCATTATATACTGCTGAACTTGAGAATTGTGAAGTTTGTGTCCACTTCGCTTAGATTTGCTTAAAGGACTCAGGTCTGAGCGCAATCCAATCGGAACTGGCCTTTCTTTTTTTTTTTTAAACATCTTTATTGGAGTATAATTGCTTTACAATGGTGTGTTAGTTTCTGCTTTATAACAAAGTGAATCAGTTATACATATACATATGTTCCCATATCTCTTCCCTCTTACATCTCCCTCCCTCCCACCCTTCCTATCCCACCCCTCTAGGTGGTCACAAAGCACCAAGCTGATCTCCCTGTGCTATGCGGCTGCTTCCCACTAGCTATCTATTTTACATTTGGTAGTGTATATATGTCCATGACACTCTCTCACCCTGTCACATCTTACCCTTCCCCCTCCCCATATCCTCAAGTCCATTCTCTAGTAGGTCTGTGTCTTTATTCCCGTCTTGCCACTAGGTTCTTCATGACCTTTTTTTTTTCCCTTAGATTCCATATATATGTGTTAGCATACTGTATTTGTTTTTCTCTTTCTGACTTACTGCACTCTGTATGACAGACTCTAACTCCATCCACCTCACTACAAATACCTCTATTTCATTTCTTTTTATGGCTGAATAATATTCCATTTTATATATGTGCCACATCTTCTTTATCCATTCATCCGTTGATGGACACTTAGGTTGCTTCCATGTCCTGGCTATTGTAAATAGAGCTGCAATGAACATTTTGGTACATGACTCTTTTTGAATTATGGTTTTCTCAGGGTATATGCCCAGTAGTGGGATTGCTGGGTCGTATGGTAGTTCTAATTTTAGTTTTTTAAGGAACCTCCTGAATTTCTCCAAGTCTTCAGAGATTGTTGAACTGGGAAGAGAAGGGAGATGGGGAAAGATGTGGAAGGAGGCAGCACCTGGAAAGGTTATGAGAAGTCCAAGTGGGAAATGAGGGAAGGAGGGAAAGGGGAAGGACGCAAAGAAAAATAGTTCATCGTCTGTCTTCTCTGAAGTCCCGACAGGGACAGATTCCCTTACTCATCACTTATGCAGGCTCAGGGCAGCGCAAGAGGGAAAGGTCAGGAGTTTGGGGCAAGTGGGAAGATGTCTGCAGATGATATCGAAAAGATGGATTGGATGCAGGCTTGGCAGGAAACATCTAGCTTGGAAATAGTGATTTTTGAGAAATTCAAAAATAAAACACTTTCATGCATAATAGTATAAGAAATATATGCAGTGAAATGCGCAATGAAACCAACCTCCATACTCCTTTATACTTGAGCTGACAGAGTGATCTTATCACCTCCTTGCATCAGAAGTCTGATAGCTCATTCACTTCTGGTATTGTGGCCCAATTCCAGTACAGGTAATTATACTCTCTTACCTAACTCCTCCTGGAACATCTATTAAGTATGTTTCCCATCCCTTCTGGCCCCTGGTTATCCCTTATTCCAAATCTCTGGTACCCAAGGGATGGTGAGCCATGGTAAGCAGTATTTGTCATATACCTTGAGATCTCTGAATGAGAAGTGCTGTAAAAGTGCAAACTGCAAGAGCAGGCCAGCACTCCTCAAGCAGTCCGATTCATTTCCCCTTACATATATCTCTCCTCCTTATTTGCAAGTCTCTCACATTTATCTTGATCCTTTCCCACTTCCTTAACTGTAAGCATCTTGAGAAAAAGGAGTAGGTCTTCTCTTTCTCTGGTAGCTTCCAGCAAATTATAAATATACCACGAAGCTTGGTGACAGATTACTTAATCACTCGATCACAAAGCTGCAGCCGAGTCCTCTTAAGGCCTGTCAGAAACTCATACTCCAGAACCTCCCTCACCAAGTCTGCTTTACAACTTATCTAAACTAAAATAGCTGTTAAAAATCATTTTCCCTGTCTATCTGACATGAAAAAAAACTATACGGTAAAGAGGCAAATATGGAAAGGTGAATAAGGTGAGCAAGATATGGACGGGAGAGCCCATAAAAGGTGCCACTTAGTAGGTACTTATAAACATTCCTGAATGGGCATTTACACCCATGAATGAATGAAACAATCAATCAATCGATTGAAGTTTAAACTTAGGGCCCTTTGTGGTTACAGTGACAGATACTCAGTTAGATCAAGAGCATAGGAGAAAATGCATTGGGTCTCAGTTCAGAACCTAGGGAAAGTCATACCCCCAGGCTACACTCAGGGCAGGTGTTTGCAGCTGGGCCTCAGGAGCGAAGGGAACCAAGCACACTCGGGCCATCTTTCAACTCTATTTGCCTCCACAGATCATTTTTTTTCTTTTGTTGACTCTCTAGACAAGGTCTCTAAGAGCTCCCAGATGTTATACCTACAGTTCACTCACGGCCTGGAGAGAGACAGATCCTAAAATGAGTCCCAAGTCCAAATGACCTAGGAAGGCCCTCCTTGGTCTGGCGAGGGTCAGGTGTCCACCCCAGGACCATAGGATGTCATCATCAGGAGAGTGTGAAGTGGGGAGATAGGCCGGGGGTGCTCTGGGGTGTGTAACCCCAAAGGTCAAGCAAAGAGCTAATAATGGACTAAACAGAGGCTATAAGACTATGTAGAATCGCGTGCATTCTAGCCTAAATATCCGGTCATGTCAGGTGGAATAAAGAAATGTCAGTGGCCTGACCTTGTCTCTGTCACCCCTAGAAAGCCACCCCTAATGCTAGATGGGGAGCACTGAGACCCCAGCCCACTCCCCAGCCACAGCCACCAGCAGCCTGTGTGGGATGCTGGAGGACCTCCAGCGCTCGCCTAAGGGCCTTCCCAGATGCTTGGGTTTGTGCTCATGCCTGGAAAATCCATCTGCCAGGCCTCATGCTTCTCAGCGTGAGGTGAGGAGTGAAGGAGAGAAGAAAGGACAGACACAGGGACATGGATGGGAGGACAGCGAAGGGGGGTGGGGTGTTGGCATGGAAGACAGAGAGGGTCAATTCGCTGCGGGCCCAGGAAAGATCACCTCTTTGGGTTCATTTTAGCCCTGTGGCTCCCAGACCTTCTTGGAGCGTTGAAGCCCTGGTCCCAAGGCAGGCCACCCCGCCAGGAGGGAGGCAGTGAGATAAGCAGGAAGGACCCGGCTTTTCACCCGGCTCTCAGCAAGTCACTTCCATCCTTAGCGTCAGTTCCCTGCTTTGTAAAACTGTGGACTGGTCCATGTGTTTGGCATGGTATCTTCTCTCTCCGCAGCTAGTGCTTTTATCCCTGTGATGACAGCCGACCTAGGCAGGGGGAAAGATCAATAAATTAACAGGTAGCATTGCAACAAGAGACAAGCAAGCTGGCAGGCAATCTTTTCAACATCTTCTGAAGTCCCATTAAAATCTACTCTGCTCCTGCCTCCGGCTAGCAAATTCTGACCCAATCTCACCATCATCCCATAACTGTGACTTTCTTACCTTGATAAGAGTCAAGAATTTTGAGGCGTTTACACAAACACTGCAATGATTTTGGTTTCACGAGCTGAAGTATAAAAGGCATTGGTCCCACGGTGATTAACTGGGGTTTTATAGGCAGTGTTTCAAACCAGCGCTGGGCAGCATGCCTTCAGTTACTGCAGTTATGATTTCATTAGCTTCTCTGATAAATAATGCAGTGACTTTAATGATGCATTTCCTCTTTTAAAAGAAAAGAACCCACAATGGAAACTCCATTTCATAAAGCAAGGAAGAACAATGACTTGTTTAATTTTTATTACTTTTAAATGAATCTGTAAGGGTTTAATAAGTGGAAACCACTTTCTGAGGAAAAAAAATTTAAAAAGGAAAGAAAAAGTTTAACCTGTTTAAAAGGCACAATCATTTCTGGGTGAGCGCAGGATGGATATAGGTCAAGAAGCAGAATGAAAGCCCCACCTTCCTCAACTGAGCACTTTCTAGATCACAAAAGGAAAATGGTCCTGCCAAATTAAAACCCTCCATAACAATAAAACCTGATTTAATGCAGTCATTATTTTTCCATTAAATCTGAATATCATCTAATACATGGATGTTATTTTAAACCTACCACACTAATGCAAATCCAGCATTACCTGTAAATCAGACCTAAAGTTTCCATCAGTTGTCATTATCGCTATTGACAATCTCAATACTTCATCCCCAAGGACACCATCTCCTCAACCCCTGACTCCAAAGATGGGGTAGGGAAAGAATAAAGGAGATGTATTTTAATTTCAAACAGGGAGCTGCTTACTGAAGTGTAGAGGTTGGGTCAGTAACACTCTGGAGGTCTCAGCTGAATTTGGTTCAACATGTAACCCTTGCTTCCCCAGGCCACACTAGGCTGGCAAAAAATTCAAGGCTTGGGTTAGGAGCAACCAGGAAAAGAGGAAACTCTCTTAAGTTTATAAAGCAGAGTGTATTGGTGACACAGGGGATGGAAGAGAATGGAAGAGCTGAGAAGCCCAAGGGAGATGGTGGTGCAACCCAGAGATTGGGAACCACAGGGAGATGCTGCCACACCTTGGCTGGAGGGACCAGCTGAAGTGGTACCAGGACCCATGGGGCAGGGATGCTGAGAGCATTCTGGACCCACAGCAGGCCTAGAATGACACAGTGGGATTTGGGGCCATGGACTCAGAGGAGACACCACTGTTGCTGGATGCTGCCTGAGGCATACAGTGGGGGGAGATACGTTGGCTTCTCCCTTTTTTCTACCCTCCCATCTCCTGCCAGCACCTCCCATCGGCAAATCCAGCTGGAAGACAAGTGACCTCGGAGCCTGGGAAAGGCAGCCTCTGGACATCTGTCCTCTTGCGATGCAGAGCAATAGAAGGATGAGGAAAGAGGGGGAGGACAAACAGGCCCAGAGCTGGCAGAGGTTACAACTATATGAGTTTTTGAGGTCTGCCTCCCCAGGCTGGGCTGTTCCAATCCCTGCCTCAAATCCCACCACAGACCCCTGCTGAGAGCTACAGAAGTCTGAGGAGGGCTTTGCTCTGCAGTGTGATAGTTTTTTTAATCAACCTTAAATGACCAGACCTCCACGTGCAACAGTCCCTTCAACCCAGTCTGTGGGGTGGTGGGCGTCACGGTCCACTCGCCAGCATCTAGCGCACCCTCTGTGGAGAAGGCGTGAGGTCTGAGAGGGGTTATGTCCACCCCCAGCTCCATCACAGCGACTGGTTCAGAGACGGGCCCAGGCAGGTCAGAGCAAGGCATCACTCTCATCACAGGGACTGATTCAGAACGAACTGGTGTCCTAAGTGGACATTTGTTTTGCAAATGGAGGAAAGAAAAGCTATGGATGAGGAAGCATGTGGCCCCAGGAAGCAACCGATGTCGGAGACCTGGCTACCAGCCTGAGGACGACGCAGCCACCCCACCTCAGAGCTTTACAATGACGGGAGACAACAAATTCTCTTATGGTTTAAACCATTTGAGTCTTCTGTTGCTTATAACAAGAGTCCTAACTGAGATAGGGAAACAGTCGCTTCTTCAAATGTTTGGCACATGGTAGATGTGAATAAACCGGTGCTTGCTGTTATTTTCTTATATAGCTATTGAGGATCATATACCAGGCTCCCTGGGAACTGGGGTGACGGTGATCTGGCTCTCCCTGCACGACATCGTCTTACATGGGATTCCCAATACTTATGACCTGCACTAAACCTGTCTCCAACACAGGGCGCACATCTCACCAGTCCTCTCCACTGCAGGTGCGTTTCCTAACTTCCAGCGGCCCCAGATTGCCGCACCATGCCCCCCTCCCTGCCACCTGAAGGATCTGAAGCCTCCGCTCACCTTCTTTGTTCAAAGGGTTCTGAGCGTCTAATTGTTAACTGTTTCTCCTGGTGACAAGGGAGAAGTCATAAATCACAGCCTTTCTGGGTTAAAAAGATTGGGCTCACCCATGAATCTCCTCTTGTGGCATCCTTCCTATGAGTCAGGCACCCTGAAGGGTGCCAAGAATAAATTAGCCACAACCAGAAGTTGTAGGCAGAAGCTTTCCCATAACAGAAACTCATTTGCCTCGGCTTTCACAATCATAGGTAGAGGACTCAGTGGCAGGCTTCAAGAGCATAAATTTGAGAAATAAACAGAAAATAGCTGCAAGAAAATTTTATTTGGATAGATGGCTTAAACGAGGCTGTGTTTCATTGAGTGTGAGAGATATAAGCACGTGATAACCGATGACATCACGTGAATAAAATGTCTAGAGACAGGGTCTACTTGGATGTCATAGTGGATGCTTCTCTAGGGAAGTGGTTCCCAATTGGGGGGCAATTTGTTGGGGGGCATTTGGCAATGTCTGGATACATTTATGGTTCTCACAACTTGGGCTGGGGGTATTACAGACATCTAGTGGGTAAAATCCAGGAATGCCACTAAACATCCTACAACGCACAAGACAGAGAATTATGCACAACAAAGAATTATCCAGCTTACAATGTCCATAGTGTCAAGGTTAAGAAACCCTGCTCTACGTTTTAAAGCCATAAGTAAACACAGAAGAAAAACCAATCAGATTACATTGTTCATTCCAATAGATTTTGGAGTACGCTTAATTTTGGCTTATTTTTGGTCGCAAGGTATAGGCAATCTTACAATTTTTTCCTTCCTTTCTATTTATTATACATTTAATTTCTTTATATTGCCATACTACTCTGGCTAGGTTATAGGGCACATTAGAGAAAAAAGTAACAATTGCTTACACCCTTTCTTCTTTCCTTCCTCACCGTTGAGTATGAGATTTGTTGAAAGCTTTTTGTAGTTACCTATTATGAGGTAGAAAAGTTTCATTCTTTAGCTTGCTAAAGGTTTCTATCATGAATGGATGTTAAATTTTATCAAGTGTTTTTTTCTACATCCACAGAGATGATCAAATAGTTTTGCCCTTTCTGCTATTAATGTAGTGAATTACATTAATAAATTTTTAACATCAAACCAAACTTTCATGCCTATCATAGACTAAATTTGGTCATGAGATATTGTGCTTTTATGTATGTTGGATTCAGTTTGCCAGTATTTTGCAAAAGAATTTCAGTATCTGTATTCAGGAGTGAGAATAGCCTGTGCTTTTCCTTTCTTTTAATTCCTTTTCTGATGTGGGATCAAAATTATGCTAGCCTCTTTAAATGAGTCGAGGAGTACTCTCATTTCTATATTCTTTGGAAAAGTTCACGTAAGATTGAAATTTTCCATTCCTCGAGTGTTAGGGAGAACTTCCCTGTATAATCATCTAGGCATGCTGCTTTCTTTAAAGTGAAGATTTTTAAACTATCAGTTAATAGTTATAGGACTATTCCTGTTTTCCATTCCTTCTTGAATCTTCTGCAATAAGTTACATATATATTTTTAAGGATTTGTTCACTTCACCTAACTTTTTAACTTCTTTTGTCATAAAGTTGGTTCATAATAATTTCTCATTATTTTTTAAATCTCTGACACATCTGTAATATCTTCTTTTTTCATATTTTGTTTGTTTAGCTTATTCCTTTCTTTCTTGTTCCTCTTGCTGAAGTTTTGTCAATCTTATTAGTATTTACAAAGAATCCTGTTTTGGCCTTCTTGATTCTGCCTGTCTGTCTGTGTTTTCAATTTATATTTCTACTGTCTTTAGGTTTATTCTATTATTCTTGTCCTAATTTCTTAAGCTGAATGCTTACCTTATTAATTTTTAGCCATTTTTTCTTAAATGCAAATATATGGCTTTAAATTTACCTCCAAATCCTAGTTTAGCTGCATCTTATAAGCTTCAATTTTCTTTTTTAAGAGTATTAGTCATTTTTTATTTTTATTTATTTATTTATTTATTTATTTTTTTGGCTGTGCTGGGTCTTCGTTATTGTGCGAGGGCTTTCTCTAGTTGTGGCAAGCGGGGGCCACTCTTCATCGCGGTGCGCGGGCCTCTCACTATCGCGGCCTCTATTGTTGCGAAGCACAGGCTCCAGACGCGCAGGCTCAGTAATTGTGGCTCACGGGCCCAGTTGCTCCGCGGCATGTGGGATCTTCCCAGACCAGGGCTCGTACCCTTGTCCCCTGCATTGGCAGGCAGATTCTCAACCACTGCGCCACCAGGGAAGCCCAGCTTCAATATTTTTACTAATGTTTTGTTCCATATACATTCTTACTTATATCATGATTCCTTTTTTACTCATGGGTTAATTAGTAATTTTTTTAAAATTCCACACTTATGAGTTTTCCTACCCATCTTTTTTGTGTATAAACAGATAACAAAAACATTTATTTTGTGGTCAGATAGCATGCTCTATATGTTGTCAGTCTTGAAATTTGTTAAGATGTGTTTTGTGGTCTATTAGGTGATTATTTTTCACAGATTATTCATATGTGCATTAAAAAATGTGTGTTTTGGAGTTAATTATAAAATTTGATCAAGTTTAATTGTACTATTCAAACATTCTATGTGTTCGTTGACTTTTAAAAGATCCATTTTATTACTAACATTGGTGAGTGAAAATCTCCCACCATGATGATGAATTTGTGTTTTACTCCTTGTACTTTTATCAGCTTTCGCTTTAGATGTGTTGTGGCTATTTTACTAAAAGTATACAAGTTTTGAATTTTAAATCTCCTGTGAATTGAATCTTTTATATTTATGTAGTGACTCGTTTTATTCTGCTAAATATTGTTTTATTAATATAATTATGCCAGCTTTTTTCATTGCTACTTACTTGGTACATGTTTTTTCCATCTTTTTATTTTCAACATTCTTTGTCCCTATTTTTATGTTTTTATTAATAGCATAAAGATATTTAATTCAATCTGATAATCTTTGTCTTTTATCAGATTGATTTTCCATTGACATTAACTGGATTACTAGTATTTGGATTTATTTCTATCTTTTGGTTTTGTGCTGCCTATTCTAATTTTTCTCTTTTTTTCTCTGTTTCCTCTCTTGACCCTTTTTATATTGACTCCATTTTTATCTCATTTCAATTTTTCACTCTAGTAATTGGAAAATTATAAAAGATTTTTTTTCTTTCTTTTTTGAGGGGAGGTGATTTCCCTAAAATTTTAACATGAAAATTTAACCTAAAAAATCCAGAGTTGATCACTATGTTCACCTTTGTCACAAAGAGTCCAAGAACTCCAGAATATCTTAACTTTAATCACCTTTACAATTGACTTATATGCCACTCTTAATCAGTGTTTATGTTCTATTATTTTAATCCGCAAATCATCATGAGTGTTACCCAATCAATATGTGTTTATATTGACTTTTATCTTTACCAGTTTATATGTTTTTCCTTCCTTCCTGCATCTCAGATCTTCTACCTGGGATCATTTTCATTTTCCCTAAAATAGACATTTCCAAATTTTCTTTACAGACAGACATCTGTGGGTGGAAACACAATTTTTGTTTATCTGAAACTAGCTTTCCTTAACTTTGAAAGACAGTTTCATTAGATATAGAATATAGAGAATAGAATATCACTAGATATAGATTCAGCACTCACGAATATTATTTTTTTAGTCTATGACTTCTGTTTATGGAAGTCAGCTGTAAGTTGAATTGTCATTCTTTTGTAGCTGATTGTTCTTTTCTTTTCTTTGTCTTCTTTTGATTTTTTTACTTGTTTCTGGTGTCCTTTCTGTTGTTTCTAGATATGGATTTTTCTTTATTTATCTGAATTCGGATTTATTGGGCTTCCTGAAACTGAGAATTGGTGCTTTCAATTCTCAAAGTACTGAGTATGGCTTTTTGGTTTTGAATGTTGAATCTATCTTATTCCCTCTCTTCTCTCCTTCTTGAATTCTCTTTAAACATAGCTTAGACCTGTTTCATGTTTTCCATTCCTTTGTCTTTTTTTTTGCTGTATTCTATAGAATTCTTTCAGCTCTATTTCTGTTCACTTATTTTCTCTTCAGCTGTGTCTTATCTGATGTTTAAACCAGCCAATGCCTCTTACATATTAACTGTGATTTTTTTTTCAGTCTTAGAAGTTTCAGTTGGCTCATTTTATATCTGTTTACTGATCTTAATAGTCTCTTTTTCCATAATAATATTTCTTTCTCTTTTTTAAACTTCTTTTCATTCGCTGTGACCTTATATTTTACTTCTCCCACTTGACTCTACCTCAGCCATCCTGACTCCCTTCTATTCCAAGTATACCCCCATTTCCAAATTTTTGCTCTGACTGATCTCTCTGTAGAATGTTTTCACTTGACTACAAGAAATATGCATGCCTTACCTCCTCACTTCCTTCAAGTTTTTATTTAAATGTCACCTTCCTTATACCCACTCCCTGCTTTATCTTCCTCTACAGCACCTCTTACCTTCAAAGACCATATAGTTGAGACATTTAACTTGAATGTATATGATTAAAAGCAGAGATATTTTCTGGGTTTTTTCATTATTATATCTCCAGTACCTAAATAGTACCTGACACTTAGTGGACACAATAAGTATTCGTGAATAAGTATTAAATACACTTACTTTTTCTGTTGTGTCTAATAATCTTGGTTCCTGCTTTTATTTATGATGTTTTGTTTCCTTGAACTCAAGTTCCTTGAATTTATATATGTGAATTCTTTGAGACCTGCTTTGAAGCTATGGTAGCCCAGAGATTTACATTTGTTTCTGCCAGGCATCTTGGATTACAATAAACTCATGGCCTTGCTTATATAATTTATTTGTTTGAAGTTTTTTAGACTGCACACAACATTGTTGCTAATTATATGTCAAAAACTATCAGAAATGCAAATAGTAGGGTACTTTAATGTACCTTTTCAGGGCACACCTTGAAAGCAAAAAATAAGTGCGTATATAGAGTAATTAGCACATATATAAGAACTCACATCCCTGAATAGAAAAAATATGCTTATTTGTATGCCCAAAATAAATCAAATACTTGGCCATAAAGAAAATCTTCATAAATTTTAAAAAGTAAGAGTTGTTGAGGTCACATGCATAACTGTAAGCTTGATAATAATAATAATAATTTCAACTATTGTAAATTGAGAAACAGTTGTATCCAATCGTTGTATCAAAGATGAATTAAAACTGATATTTAAAGCTATCTAGGAAGCCATTAAAATGAGACTACTTTAGAACAAAAATTTTGGGGACGCAGAAAAAGCTGTTCTTAGAAAAAGATTATAGCCTTAAATAGTTTCAGAGACTAAAATTAAAGATACTTAAGGTTCATCTTAATAATTTTTTTTTTAAAAAGCAATACAATTAACTGGATGTAGAAAGAAAAAGAGATAGAAAATATGAAAGTAAAGAGAAAAGAGAAATAAAACCAAAATCTCATTTTTTGAAAAGACCAATAAAAAAGGTAAAACTTTCTCAGCCTGATTAGGGAAAGAGAGAAAAATTATTTAAAATTAGGGATGAGAAATGAGACATAACCACAGATACAGAAAAGACCAAAATAATCATAAGAGAATATTCTGTGAAAATTGATGGCAATGAGTTTGAAAAGTTAGATAAAATGGATAATTTCCTAGCAAAATTCCAATAAAAATCTTGCTTAGAGCAATTACAATAGAGGAGCTGGAGCATGTGATTAAAGGTCTTCTTTCAGAATGCAACTTTCAACACAGGAAAGCACAGCAACTTCTAGGGCTGAAGAATGCACAGAGTCTTCTGGGCAATTCCAAAGTATACAGCTCCAGAAGAGTAGTGACCCCAACACTCTCCTCCTAAACACTGTGTAAATCCAATATTAGGATAATCGGGCCTAAGATTACAACATCACATTGAATCTTATTGGGAGCCCTGGATTCCAGAGCTAGCTTGGGGACAGGTTCAATGAAAGATGTTGAGAAGATAACAACCTATGAGGATGTTGAGTCCCTTTGGAATCAGTATGTTGGACAGGTTATAAATAAATTTCAGGTAAATCCATGAAGCTGTGCCCTCTTGGTTCCAATGCCTCAGTGGGAAATTCCAACAATTTCTCAAGACATGCAAATCGTCAAATTCAGCTGTGTCAAAATCTGCATTCCTGAGCTATTGTTGGTATTGGCCATTTCTTGGCAAAGTGTCAAAATCATGTTCATATGATCACTTCTCAGATGGAAACATTTTAAAACTTATGAAAAGGAGAAATTAATGAGAATGCAGTCTCCAAGGTCAGAATCATGCATTTGAGTTAAAGTTTACCTCCTTCCAAAACACAAAAAGTGATATTGAACCACAGTTTCTGGTGGGAGGCAGAAGCCATGAAAGGAGTAAATTAACCTGTACTTTATCAAAATGGGCTGCAGAGATTATATATTACAGGTTTGTTTGTTTTTTTTAACCTATAGTCTCACCATTGAACCATGAAAGTTGCATGATTGTTTTTTGCAGCAGGGTGACAACCTGAAGCAGAGAATCCAGCTAAGTGGTGCCTGGAGTCTTGACCCACAGAAACTGTGAGATAATAAATATATGGGTCAGTTTAAGCTACTAAATTTGTGGCAATTTGTTATGCAGCAATAGAAAACTAATACACACCCCTCTGACTCTCTCCTCACGCTCTTCTCACTGCCTATACAGCCTCCCACCTCTCCCATCCATCCTCCAGATAGATAATTCCTACTCATCTTTTCAGGCTCAATTTGAACATCCTCTCTTTCAAGAATCCTTCTCTTCACTCACTCCTCCACCCCTGTTCTTAGGCTCCCTAATACCCATAGATACCTATTATTATACATTTATATTACATGTATATTTGAAGCTTCCTCATCTTATACGTCTGCCCCTTTGACTGGATGTGTGCATCTTTGAAGCAAAGGGGCATGTCTTCGTCATTTTTAAATTCTCAATGTCAAGCATGATGCCTACCACATAGTAAACACTCAATAAATGTTTGTGTGGTGGGTATGCACCTAAGTCCAAAAACTCCTTGTTTTACATGTCAGTGAAATTGTCAGCCTCAAGCTCCCTCTTCACCAGGCTGGCAGGAAACTTACCCTTAGTCCTTCTTTAGTTTTCCTTCCCCCTTCCTGAAAGTCATCTAAAAATCCAAGATCTTACCCTGTGCCAAAGTATTATGGGTAGGAGTCTCCATCATCTGTCCACCCTGGTTGCTGCTGAGATATTCATTGTCTCTGTCCACAGCTTCTTTTTTTTCTTTTTCCTTTTCTAAAGCTAATGCTGACTGGTTTAACTTCCACCCTCTGTGGGACACCTTTTATAAGCCCTCCTGATTTTAGCACACCTAAGGTGGACAGCTCTATGGGTGCTGCCCGCTTTGCATCTTGAGTCTCATCTCAAGGGCCTCCCTGCTTTTCTGCCTCCAGCCTTTCTCCTAAGCCCTGGAGGACCACTCAGCCTAGGCTCAGGCTCATCCCAGAAGTAGGGAGGAGTTAACACCCCCCTCGGAAACCCTCTGCCAATGGGTCACAGGAGTTGGTGGATAAATGTCCCAGCCTCCTGACATTCAGAAGGACAATTCCAAGGTGCATTGTGCACAGTTCCCCAGAGACCCACAGGGGACTGAGCCTCGTTGCCCACAGTGGTGCCCAACTTGATTGCACATTCTCTGTTGGCTTTTCCTCCTTCTCCATCTCACTCCTCACTCCCACACTTTGGCTTCTAGGAACCACTCCCAAATTAACTACCTTTCTCAGGCTCAGCTTTCAGGGGAAACTCAGACAACCCACTGCACCTTTTCTGGAGAAGGTTCTAATGAGGAGTGATAAACCCAAGAAGGTAAGTTCTAGACTGAGCAGAATGGGGAGGTGAGGTAGGAATAGATGAACAAAATAAGAAAATTGGATGATCACCTACAGAGCTGCCCCAATGAAGGAGCTGAAACTGGCCTGTAAAGTTTCATGTGTGCAATATTTGGACCGAGTTCAAGAGGAGGAGCATGCTGTTTCCAGGATCAGGGTACTGACAGATCACTGCTCATGGGTGGATGGAAAGAGTGCTAGCTCAGGCTCTGACTGCTTAAGCAATGCAAATGCTGATGCACCAGCCACACTGTGACCTCATCCTCAGCCTCTCAAAGTGGGACAGCAAGGGGAGAGGAGTGCTTAGACAGCTCTCTGGGAAGAGGAACGAAGCCAGCATAACCTGAGAGGTATAAGCAATGAAGCTGCTGGGAAAGATTAGAGCATCTAGAGCAAGTCAATGAGGTCACAGTCAAGGAAAGGGAGAGAAAGGATCAATGAGGTCAGGCATTTCCAGAGCTCCTCTCAGGTGCTCGGCACTGGGCTAAGAGCTAGACTTATATAACCGGGGTTTCCTTGGCCACACCAGTCCAGAATTAAATATGGGCGTATATTGTTTCAAAATGTAGGTTTTATCATTATTCAGGTATGAGGAGGCCAAAATATTAGGAGACAACTGCCATTGAAAAGAGAGCTTGCTACTCACAGTTCCCAAGGGGAGGGAGCAGGCCATGCCATGCAGGGCCACATGAAGAAGCACCAGGATCAGTCAGGAGGGAGAAGGAGGGAGGGGAGATGGTGGGCAAGAGACTTTATTGTGCTTTCCATGGAAAGGAAAGGGAGAGGCAGGGTAAGCAGATTTAGATTAGCTAACCTGAAAAATTTCAGTGAGCTCTGGTATGGAGAGTCCATCCCAAGTTGTCTGGTATGATTAGGGCAGGGAGCTAGTTGCCTGAGTGTGACAGCCCTGTGAGAACCTGATGAAGGGGGTGCTTGGGGGATGGGCTTCAAATTGGCTAGTTTGCATATGAAAGGCAGTCTTCCAGTGAGTTGTTTGCTCTCTCTGGGAATTAGATAATCCCAGGAGGGACAGTCTCTGCCAGTGTCAACGAGCCCCAAGATGTCAAAGCATCAAAATAAAATGATATGCTCAATATACATATTAAGAGCAAGAATCTGCATTTCTAATCTGCTCTTGCCCCTACCTGCTACTGCAGGAGTTCCAGCCTCTACAAAGCCTTTCCCATTATTTTTGGCATGACCAGTGGGGATAAACCTGTGCTTGGCAAGAAGTCTGGGCATTCACTACATAGCAATTATCATTTTCTTCTTCTCTTACTCTGAGACAATAAAAGTCTGTAAAGCTATGGGAAAGCAAGGGCACCACACTTGGCCATTGCTTCTGGAGTCTGTCGTCAAGCTGCCTCCCACCAGACGCCGTGGCTGGTCCTGCTGGGAATCAGCGCTTCTGTCTAGCGTTGCCATCTCTGGCATGCCTGCTAGGTATCACAGTTTTTACCAGAAACTACTTCTACCTCCTCCGTGGGTAGTAACACAACCCTTGGGAACACCAGGGACACCTATGCTGGAGACAAGCCCCTACAACCCAGCACTGCTGCCGTTTCCACTGCCTCTGTGGTGGGTTGTCATCCTCAAGGCACCAAAGCCCAGTGGTGTTCAGATCAGAGGAGAAAGCACTCCTACCTCCAATGATTATTTTTACATTCAGTTGAGGTATAAGAAAAACAGGAGCGGCCAATATATATTAAGCATTCAACTTAAGTCAATGTGCTGGCCACACAATAATGGTCCCTCAAAGGTCATAATCTCCAGAGCCTGTGAACATATTACCTTGCATAGCAAAAGAGATTTTGCAGATTTGATTAAATTAGGATCTTGAGATGGAGAGATTATCCAGGATTCTGTGGGTGGGCCCAATGTAATCAAAAGAGTGAAAGATGGAGGCAGGAGCATCAGAATCATAGATAAATCTGAAGATACTGCATTACTAGCTCTGAGGATAGAGGGAGGGACCACAAACCAAGGAATGAAGCCTGCTTTTAGAAGCTGGAAACGGCAGGGGAATGGATTCTCCCTCTGTCTCCAGAAGGAATGCAGCCCTGCTGATACCTTGATTTTAGATCCGTGAGACCCCGTTCAGACTTCTGACCTCCAGAATTGTAAGACACTAACTTTGTGTTGTTTTAAGCCATTAAGTTTGCAGGTGTTTGTTACAGCAGCCATAGGAATCTAATACCGTCAAGTTCTGGGCCAAGTACTTTGCATGCGTTGTCTCAGTCCTCCCAAGAACTCGATGAGGAGATAGCATGATTAGTGCCACTCAGTAAGTGGGGAAACTGAGTCATGGATAGTTGGGTTAATTGCCCACAGTCTCACACCTACTGAGTAGCAGAACCAGGCTCCACACCAAGGCCATCTTAATTCAGAGTCAGTGCACTTAACCAATTTGCAGCATGGCCTCCTGGCCATGCATGGCTTTGTGCTCAGTGTTTTGCAGCATTTTCAGTGAATGGTAGTAGCTAGAGAATGACAGGGCCACACCTTTGCAGTCTCAAAGGATATGCCTTACCAAGACAGGGTAATAATCGGGGAATTCAGTCTTTCTCTGCTCCTCCTGGCCTGAGAATGTTCCGTTTCTAACCCTGTCCAGCCAGAACCCTCTAAAGAGAACTGGGCTGCCACTGCTATCCCTGGCCTTAGCCTCACCCGTCTGATCTTGACCAATCATGTGCAAGTATGTGGGATTCTTTACTAAGGAGTCTAATGGATCTCAGTGTAGGAAAACAAACACTGAAGATTTATTGAACTTGCCATTAGTTTGGATCCCTCAGGGGAAGGTCTGGTAGCCTGAGACCTTCTAAAGGAACATGCCCAATGCTGGCACCTTCTTTCCTGACTTGTGCTAACCCCACATTCTTCTGTGAAGTCCCCTTTTCCAAGTACCCCCAAGTCTGGGGTCCCACTTCCTTGGGATTCTCTGCCCCTCCTCATTTCTTCTTGCTATCATCTTGCAAACTGTGTGTTGATGGGATCTTTCTCTGCTCTGTCACTCAATCTGGAGAGGACATCTGTGACCTCAGGCCATGGGGTGAGGACAAAAGTAGTGGATGCTGACTTTCAGTGCAGTCTCCCCACCAGTAAAGGCTGTATCTGATATCCTCACTCAGCTCAACAAAGGGAGCATAATTGTTCTCGGATTCAACACCATCGAGCCCAGTATGAGGAGAGCTCACTGTCCTAACAACAGGGCTGTGACTACTTGTGAATGAATGACCCTTTTCGCCTTGGCTGAGGATCATCTCGCTGTCTCAGGTCAGACTTAGAACCACCAGCACAGCTGTCCTGGATCTCCCTGGCACAGCCTGGTGGAGCAACACTGGCTTTGATTCTACATGAAACGGGCAGGTAGGCTGCAGGAAGGAGGTTTTGCCATTCATCCTAACTCTTCCGTCCTCCAGCTTCCACTTCCAGGCTGGGCCAGGAGACAATTGGGCTGCAGATGCCTTGCTGCTCTTAGGCCCGAAGTCCTGGGCCTAACTTGTCTGCCTGATTCTCCCTGACTTCAGGCTGCCTTCTCTCTAGGGACGCTCCTTATCTCCTCATGCAAAGAGATGACCAGTAGCCTTGAGCATATGAGTAAGTATCCAAAGTTTCTTGCAAAGGTCTTTGACACTTCTTGGAAGGTAGAAAAATGGACCTTTTGTTATGATTATTGCTGCTCTGGTGGCTGTTGTTTTTAACTGTGCTGATGGTTCTTTGGGGTTCTGTTCCTGGGGAGACTGAAGTTCATACACTAAGCAGCCCTGAGGGGTGTGAGTGTATGTATGGGTGTGACCTTCCTCCAAAGCCCCAGGAACTCTGTGAATCAGTCTTAACATTGACCGTTTGTCTAGACTGCCCAAATGGGGATCTGAACATCAGGCCTCTCACCTGCCAAGCTTGCTCCTGAAGACAGAGAAGCTGTTGTCCTAGCCAAGGCCCCCTCAAGTTCTGTGGAGACAACTTCAGAGCTCTTAGGGTGAGGAGGAGGAGGGCAGTAGATCTCTTTAGCTTACAGGCAATAGCCTGAGCTTGAGGCCACGTGGGTTGACTACATAGCCTTTTCCTCCACCATAGCTTCTTCCTCTCCCTGGGTCCTTAGGCTCTCCTAAAGGGCTTCCTCCCTGAAAATTACCCAACCATCTCCCACTCACTCTGATCTGTACTCCCCAGCAGGGAAAGGGCAAACTGGGTGAAAGTCAGTTCCTGATCAGGGACATGGGATCCAGAAGGTGTGCCCCTCACCACCATCCCAGAACCTGAGTTCCAGTTGACATGAGTACCATGGCTGTGAATCAGGTGGGCAGGATGGAGACCAGGATGGTGGTAGAATAACAGGGGATGGTGGGCAGAAGCTATGCCAGACACTAAGTGCCAATACCAGGAGCAACTTCTTACACTCCAGCCTAAGCTTGGGAGAGTGAGTGGGTTTATTCTCACAGTTACTGGACTCAACCCCCAATGTCACCTCAGATACACCTAACTTACCTCAGATCCTACCCCTTAGCTTTGGACATGATTTTCTGGCTTTATTTGGCATCTGTCCTTGGCACGATTCTTATACACCACTGCCACAGTGGAAGACTGTATCGGTTTCCTGTGGCTGCTATAACAAATATCATGAACTTGGTGGCTTAAAACAGCACATGTTTATTCTCTTATAGCTCTGGAGGACAAAAGTCCAAAGCCAGTTTCACTGGGCGAGAGTCAAAGTGTCAGCAGGGTCATGCTTCCCCCAGAGGCTCTAGGGGAGAACCCGTTTTTCTGCCTTTTCTAACTTCTGGTGGTTGCCAGCAGTCCTCGCGTTCCTTGGCTCATGGTCCCTTCCTCCATCTTCAAAGCCAGTATGTAACATCCTCAAATCTTCCTCTGCTTCTGTCCTTATCACACTGCCCTCTTCCTCTTCTGTGTCAGATAGCCCTCTGCCTCCTTCTTATAAGAAGCCCACCCAGATAATCCAGGATAAGCTCCCCACCTCAGGATTCTTAACTTAATCATATCTGCACAGACCCTTTTTCCACATAAGGTAGCATTCCCAGGATTCCAAGGCTTAGGCTCTGGATATCTTTGGGGGCTTTACTCAGCCTACCACAGGGACATCCCAACCTCCTCTTCAGGCCTGGAAAGAATCAGACTCATGAGAGGACTGGCTAGTAAAGAAAAGGATTTAAATCGGGATCTTTTAGCCTCTGAAGCCCAACTTTCCCCATGCCATCAGATTGCTCTCATGGAATACTTGTGAACTTCTGGATCTAGGAGTTTACAAATTTACCCTGGATCCCCCAGACAGAAATAGATCCCTGAGCTCCCGAGCCACTTAGAAGCAAGTGCCTGCGGCCTGAACTAAGGGTGACAGTGCCACTGCAATCCTTCCTGTGGCCGCAGCCCTCTGCCAGCTCCTGTGAAGCAAGCTAAGTCCTTCCAAACCTCAGACGGTCAGAGAAGGGAGTGAAGTAGGGCGGAAGGAGTGTTTGCGTGGTCAGCAGAGTTTTCTCATGGTTTTAAAAAAACACCACTGGTGTCAGTTATCCTACGAGGAGTGGGTCAAGAGCATAGTTTTTATGGAGGCAAGACAGCGTACTCATTATATTATAAAAATACCTGTGTTGGCTAAACGCTAAGTCAAATAATACCAAATAACACCGTAGCCATGGCTATGCCCCTTTTGTATATCATCACATGTAAATCCTAATTTCATTAATGTCACATGCATTCCGTTTACCCCTTTAAATTCTTCCCAGAGATGCAATCTCTCACCATCTGTGTGAACAAAGCAAATGCAAGTGACATCTCCCTCACAATCAGCTCTCAGCAAAGATAAATTTACGTGTATTTCAGCAGCTTCTTCCTGCTGTAGTGGTTGTGCACAAAAGCAACACAGCTTGACTCATAAATGCCATCACCTAAGATGACTCTCTCAGCCAAGCAGAGAAATGTTGGCAATAAGATTCCACTCTGAGGGTTTTTTTTTTTTTCATCAGACAGGTGTACTTTAGCATTCCTAAAGAACTGGCTATACTGTAAATTTTGTAAAGCAAATCTCATTTTAACATTGATTTCCATTATGTCAGAGACGTTCTCCCAAATCTTTTGCTCTTACCGCTCAGTTGTGATGACTGTGCAGACAAGGAGAGAGGGGAGGAGTGAGCTTCTTAAGGGCCAGCTGTCTACCTGGAAAAGACGGCCTAACAAACAGGGAGCCTGAAGCTGCAGAATATTCCTGAATCTCTCCGGTGAAATGACCCAAGGCCCGTTCCAACTCACGCAACCTCCAGTGACTCAGCTACCATGAATTTGATGGAGAGGCAAAAGGGGGCAGAGACATATCAGAGAGATGCCAAATCAAGGCACATTTTTGCTTCAGCAGAGGTGCAGGAGCTGCGGGTGGCTCAGTGGGGCAGGAAGGGTACCCGTGGAGGTGACCTGGTTAGGTTGGGAAGGCAGAGGGGGTACAATGAAAGCTCTTAGTCTCTGGCAACAGACTGGATAGAGGTCAAATGTAGGTTTCATTCAGGCCTGGCGTGCTCATCCTCAGGCAAGTCAGGTACAATTTCTGAGCCTGTTTCCCCATTTGTAAAAGAAGGATAGTAATACTTACTGGCAGTCGGTTGTGAAAGTTAGACATAATCTGAAAAGGCCACATAATGAATGTTTTAAGCTTTGCAGGCCATATGGTCTCTGTCCCAGCAAATCAACTGTGCCCACGTAGCGTGAAAACAGGCATCGACAAGACATAATGTAGGTTGTGACTGTGTTCCAGTAAAACTTTATTTATAAAAATGGGACGTGGGCTGGATTTGACCTGTGGACCATAGTGTGCCAGCCTCTCATCTAGAATGTGCCTGGTACACAGCCTGGTTGGGGTGCCGCTCCTGGGCCTGTTTGCTCTCAAATCCACTCGCCATCCTTGTGTGCACCTCTTTGGACCACTCTGTGGAGTGACCTCTGCAAACTATAATTCTTATCCTCCTTTGCCAGCTAGCTCCTGGATGGATTTGGCCAATGGGAGGAGTGGGTGGGAGTTTGGAGACGGGTTACTCTCTGTTTGGCCTGTGAGTCCGGCAGCATCTGTCCCACTAGACAGCTCGTCCCTCCACAGCCCTGGCTTCCAGCTCCTCAGCATCTGGGCAGCAGTGCCATGTCCTTGATTTTTCTTCCACCCACCTTGGCGTGGTCATGGCTAATCTCTGGGCTGCCTCACCATCCCCTGCTGGCTTTCTAGCTCTCCTGATCTTCTTGTAATTAGTTCAGTGACCTCTCCTGAACTATCTGGCTTGAACTCATTTGTTTTCCTGACCGGACTCTGACTAAAAGAGTTAGTTCTCCATAAATAGTTGATGTTCTTAATTTATTCATCTTAATACTTGGATATTTTTAATTTCACGAGGCAACATTTCTGCAGAATAAATTTCTGTAAATAGATTCTTACATAGTTCCTATAAGGAGAGATACAGAATTTTTGTCATTCAATCAACAAGCAACTGTGTGGCAGGCATGGTTCCAGGCCCTGGAAATATAACAGTGAACCCAAGGGTGTACAGTCTAATAAACTTGTTGATGACTTTATCTGTCACTCAATCCAACTACTTCGTATTGCACACAAGGAAAAAAAGACCCCCAAAATAATCACAGCTAATGTGTATTGGGAATGTAATTTGTGGAAGGCTTTCATCTAAGCACTTTGCCTGAATTAACTTATTTAACACTCATGACAGCCCAGTGACATAGGCAGTATTGTTATTCCCATTTTAGCGATGCACAGAGAGGTAAAATAATTTATCCAAAAGCATTTAGCTAACAAGTGATGGAGCTGGGATTTGAACCCAGGCAGTCTGGCTGCACATCTCAAGCTCCTAATCCTATAGTAGACTGCCTCCCTCCCAAGAGAGTGAAGGATGTGTTCAAGGCCATGGTTAGTGGCATAGTCAAGACTAGAACCAGGTACTTAATTTCTAAGTACATGTTCCAACCATTAATGAATTGGCAGCCACTGCTGTAATCATTAAGGCAACAGCCACCCCTCTAGAAGAAATAACAAAAAATCACTGTATGTCTCTTTATAGTCTTTAATATACTCTGTAAAAGAATACAGAAGTCCATAAGGAATCTGCTGCACCAGCCAACAATAAGCACTTCACAAAACGTCCAAAATTTAACAAACATTGGAAAACTCATAAAAATCAGAATTTTGTATGTAAGAGATCATCTAGTTAAGTGGTTTTGAAATTGTTTAAACCTTGTAAGCCTTTCCTTAAATCAAAGCTTCTAGGGGATTCTAGTATGTAAAACAATTAACCCGCAAAAGTGGACCTGCCCCAGTTGGGATGGGTGGAAGATGCTAGAAGTTTCCTCTCCTTGCCTCTATCTCCATTTTCCACAGCCCCTGAGCAGACTCCTAGGAGCCCAGTTCTAAACCAGTCAGTGCCAGTTCACCCCAGTCTCTCTAAACCCCTGAGTAGTGAGGGGACGTCCCCAAAATTATTTGGGGCAGTCAAGACATAGTCAAGATCAGAGCCCAGGCTCTGAGTCCCTCACCAATGCTCTTTTCAACTTCACCACTCTATGCTCTTTTGTCTTGGTTTCTGGGAACCGTGAGTATCTTTGCAGCAGGCAAATGTGTCTGTGTCTTTTGAGCTCATCCACGTGGGCAGCAATAAAAGAAGCCGGAATGGCCAGCAGGGGGAGGATAAACGAGCAAAGCCTCAGAGCAAGCCTAATTTCTGAGGCTCTAACCATCCCCAGCTACACGGTCAAGGCTGTACTGAGCCAAATGGAGAAGAAAACGGCTCTTTGATCTACTTGGGGGGAGCACTCGAAACCGCTCAGGAAGAAACGTTTCCCAAGATATCAAAAGCCCGAGCTGCTGGGACTGCTGTGAGTTGGAGATGCGCATCTGCAGCCCCAGGCTTGCTGTTCCGCAGTTGTTTTTATGGCATAACAGCGGGTCTGCTGCAGCGCTGGAGCCCGGAATCAGAGAGGACCCTCGGGTTTCCATGCTGCAGTGGCTTTTACACATGATGTGTTTCTCTGAGTCTTTCCCTGACATAGCCAACAACCTCCAGCTGCCATTTAGACTTCATGGGGGTTCCCAGTTCTCAGCAGGGAGAAAGGAAAGCCCTGGAAACCCCCAGCTTTGAGGCAGCTCTCTTAGCTTTGGAGACCAATGACCCAGAGACAAATCCTTGATGACTGAGCAGGGCGGGCTGGATAGAGGAATCAGGGTGGCAGACCGGGTCCCTACTGCCCCAGAGTTTTTGTTATCTGCCATACACGTTCCAGCCCAATGGCCAGAGCAAGGTCACTGAAGATCATTGTCATTGACCAAGGTGGTTTCACCTCCAAAATCACTGGCCAGGTTTCACATCTGCAGCTACATATCAACTCTTTGTTCAGCTTTCCCCTCCTTCTAAATAGACTATATTATCCAAATGTACTCTCTGCAGAACCAAACCTTTTCTCTGAATGGTTTATGTTCTTTACCATTAAGGTCTGGTTGAAAACTCAGAAGTTTTGCTTGATTTACCATCAAACCAAGTCTTATAAAGACGTAAGGGACTGACAGTTTTCCATTTATGGATTAGATACTCATTCTCTCTGCCTTTTAACAGCTTTTCAATCTAACTTGTCATTCCAATGTTCTTCCCATTCCAAGATGACAACGCAAATTGGACACAGAGTGTGCACTTAGAGTTGCCCTTCCAGAAAGCCTGAGTACCTAATGGTTTGTGAGGTTATTGGTTTTTTTTTTTTTCCAAGTAAATTCTTTAAAAAATTCCAGTAAATTGGTTAAGTTCATGTCTTAAAGAAGAAAAAAAGGTCAATGTCCTTAATTGCTCTCTCTTCTCTTAGGGTGTCTTCCCATGGGAATGGGCTTCTTCAGACTTGTCTGAGGGTCCAACATGGTCTGCCTTCCTCTAATGTTCCAAGCTTTCCCTCTTCCTTTCTGTAGTCTCCAGCCTGACCTTGAAAACTTCATTCAGGAGCAATGACCAAGGCCCACAGTGCAGCAGGCTCTACCCTGCTCTGCTCTGGATGCATCAAGGTCCATCATTCAATTCCAGATTCTTCCCTTCTTAAAAAGGTGCAAAAATACTAGCAGTGGTCATCTCTAATTGGTAGGATTTGGGGAGATTTGAATTTTCTTCTCCTTTACCTATTTTTTCCTGTATCTCCCATGGAATAAAGGAATATCATCTTTACTTGCGTGATAATCCTCCCCCTGCATACATCTCTAAGTAATAATTTTTTTAGTTTCAATTGCTTTGAAATTTCATATAAAAAGAATCATACATTTTTTACATTTGTAAGAGTTTATCAAATAAAGGACAAAAATGTGACGATGCAGAAGGAAGCTGTCTAGAACTATACTATCCAATATAATAGCTGCCAACCACATGGGACTGTTGAGTACTTGAAATGTGACCAGTCCAAATTGCACACCAGATTTTTTTTTTTTTTTTTTTTGGGTGTGTTGGGTCTTCGTTTCTGTGCAAGGGCTTTCTCTAGTTGCAGCAAGTGGGGGCCACTCTTCATCGCGGTGCGCGGGCCTCTCACTATCGCGGCCTCTCTTGTTGCGGAGCACAGGCTCCAGACGCGCAGACTCAGTAATTGTGACTCACGGGCCTAGGTGCTCTGCGGCATGTGGGATCTTCCCAAACCAGGGCTCGAACCCGTGTCCCCTGCATTGGCAAGCAGATTCTCAACCACTGCGCCACCAGGGAAGCCCTGCACACCAGATTTTGAAGACATACTTTAGTATGAGAAAAGGAATGTGAAACATCTCATTAATACTTTTATATTGATTACTTATTGAAATGTTAGTATTTTAAACATCTTGTTTTAAATAAAATATATTACAAGATTAAGTTTACTTGTTTCTTTTTATTTTTTAAATGTAGCTACCAGAAGACTTGAAATTACACATGTGGCTTGCATTATATTTCTCTTGGATGGCACTGGTCTACAAGCTCTCTGAATTCCTGACATTCAAAATTCTCACAAAACAACAGTTCTAAACAGTTTTTGGTGCCTATTGGACTTCTATCCCAAGCCACTCATTTTGTTGTTGTTGTTTTCTTTTTGACTTCTTCTTAGTCTAACTCCTTACAGTATAAAGCTCTTCCTGCACCCCCTGCCTTTCTCTCCTGCAGCTCCTCCACCCACCAACCAAAATGAACATTGTGCCAATTTCTCCATGCCCCAACAAGTCGTCAGTCAGTGCTGTCATCCTCCAATTCCTTTGACCTCCCCTTCTTTCTCCCACCCACACTGGCCCTTCATTCCTACACTTGGGTCCTGCTCCCCACCCTCACCCCATCCTCTCATCCAAGACATCCCTTCGCTTTGGCTGACATGTGACTGATCATCATGGCCTAATTCCCAGCCACATCACCATTGCAAGAAGACCTTCCTAGCTCCTAAAACTAAAAGGCTTTACATCTCTTCTTATATATATAATTGACATAAAACATTATATTCGTTTCAGGTGTGTGATGCAACAATTCGATATTTATATATGTTGTGAAATGATCACTACTATAAGTCGAGTTAACATCCATCACCGCATTTTTTTCTTGTGATGAAAGCTTTGAAGATATACTCTCTTAGCAACTTGCAGATGTACAATACAGTATTATTAACGGTAGATACATCCCCAGGGCTCTTACAGCTGAAGTTTGTACTTTTAACCCACTTCACCCGTTTTACCCACCCCCACCTTCTTTAAACCTTTTTTTAAGGCTTTACATTTTAAAACAAAACACCTCCTCATTATTTCTGCTCTACAGCAAGCTCTTTGAAGAGACAGGGCATCCATCGTGGTGATCCTGATGCCGTGAGGTCATGATGTGATATACTGGAGAAGCACTGGATTTAGAACCCACAGACCTCTCTCTGGTTATGCTTGTGCCTCTTAGCAACCTGCTTCTCCTCCTGGCAGCACAGATTCCTACTCTGTGAAGGGAGACTTGTACGCAGTGGCTTCCAGGGTCCCCTCGGTGATAACATTCTACAGCAGGAAGTTCATCTTGGGGTTCCTCTTATCTAAGTCTCACTTTCCTTCTCTGCAAAAGCAGAACAATAGTGGTACTTACCTTGTCAATAATGCTAAGCACAGTGCTGGATACTTATTATTTCAGACAAGCATGCTGGTTTGTGCAAAGAGCAGCAACAGCCCGTTGGGGAGCGTATTATGCTCATTTTAGTGTATACTTACACTCGGTAGTTATTACTTCAGAAAAGTGTGCTGAATTTATTTTTACTTCCTTGGATCGGGCCTCCTCTCAATTTCCTCTCTTCCTGGCTGGTTCAGATCAGTTTCCAACAGCAACGTGGATAGTGGAATCATCGCCCATGCACGACTCTTTTCAGCTCTCCTCCATCTCCCATTACTTCTCTGTCCAATATCCGTCCAGATGTTTTCTCATCAGACCCGACTTAAGTGAAAACAGAATCTTAAATCATCCTCTTGCTCACTTTGGAGACACTATCTCAACTTCTTCCTCCATCAAGCTTGGAGTCCTATCATCGTTTGAGATCGTTTTTCACCTCATCAGAGACCCTATAACTGCACACGTGACTATTGAGCATTTTAAGTGTGGCTACTCCAAATTAAGAGGTGCTGAAAGTTTAAAATATCCCCAGATCTTGAAGAGTGAGTGAAAAAATAAAAAAGGAATTAAAAAAATTTTTAAATTGATTACACATTGAACTGATAACATTTTAGATATGTTAGGTTAGGTAAAAATATATTATGAAAATTAATTTCACCTGTTTATTTGACTTCTTTAATAGGGCTACCAGAAAATTTTAAGTCACATGTACGATTTGCATTATATTTCTACTGGCTAGTTAGTGCTGCGTTTACAATGATCAGCTTCTACTGCTTACTACTCTGGAGTAATAGCACAGAGCCGTCCTTGTAAACTACTGGACTGCAGTCAGTAAATGGAACAAATGGACATTTTGGGTGTAAGAATAAAGTGGCTTATTTTCTTCTTCCATTGTCTTTTTTTTTTTTTAATTTGTTTGTTTGTTTGTTTGGCTGTGTTGGGTCTTCGTTTCTGTGCGAGGGCTTTCTCTAGTTGCGGCAAGCGGGGGCCACTCTTCATCGCGGTGCGCGGGCCTCTCACTATCGCGGCCTCTCCTAATGCGGAGCACAGGCTCCAGACGCGCAGGCTCAGTAGTTGTGGCTCACGGGCCCAGTTGCTCCGCGGCATGTGGGATCTTCCCAAACCAGGGCTCGACCCCCTGTCCCCTGCATTGGCAGGCAGATTCTCAACCACTGAGCCACCAGGGAAGCCCCTTCCATTGTCTTTTAACTCTCTCAGCAGGGTTAGGCTGGTTTTCCCCTGCCCCTCCATGAAAATCTGACTTCTGGTCACTCTTAAGTATTAGAAAATCTCAGAGTCATTTGAGTCATGAAACACATTCAATTCGTATTTAGAATTCCAAACTCACATACTAGCATCCAGCTTCATTTAAAATTTGGAGGACTCACCCTTCCTTAGCTAGATCTGCTGTGGGGGAAAAAAAAAAAAAAAAGCTGCAGTCAGTGAAAGAGGCAGGGCTGTCACATTCCTCTTTCTCTCCCAGTCACTCTTCCCCAGCTTGCTAACCCAGGCTTCCGATTCCTCCAGCGGTGGAGAGCAGGCAGGCAGGGAGGTGTGGTCCTGCTGAGAGCAGGCTGTGGGCTTTCCAGGCCCTGCTGGTGATCCAAACTGGCTCTTCCTCTCGCAGAGATTCCATGAGGTCTTTTGAAACCTCCCTCGTTGCTGAGGACCACTCATTCGAAATTCCCTTGGTGTGGTGGATGTGTTCTCCAACATTTTGCTTACTGTTTCCACAGCCTGGAGGACTCCAGCAATGCTTTGAAATTCTCTCTGATGAGGCTTCTTTACTCTTTTCTTTTAGTTTTTATCGAGTACAGTGTATGTATAAGTGGACCATGTGAAATGTCTCTTGGTGAGCAAACGTGTGTGACCATCACCTGAATCAACAGTCTTCACTTTTCTAATGGCTCCTCTAGACAAGGTCAACCCTTTCTGTGGTGTGGCCACATCAGGTCCTGGGGACGCTCATGCACGCTTTGCCTCCACAAATTCCAGGAGGACGTGCCCACGGACAGAGCAGCCCCTCCTTCACTCCCACCACCAGAGCAGAAAGCAAGCTTTATGTTTCTTCAGGTGTGGATCATCCCCTTGTCCACCCAGCTGCTGGGACTGACGTCAAGCTCACTGAGTGGACTCAAAGCCCCTCCACTTGCTTTAGGGTGAAGGAGAGCCATCTTTACCCCTTGTCTTGGGGGGTGGGACTGGGACTTGTAGCACTCCCAAAAAATTTTCCTCCTTCATCATCACTCCAGGTGGGGGAGGGGGCGTTTGAACCGGTTCTCAGCTCCCTGCTTTGAATGTGTTCATCTTGATCTGGTGCCTCACTTGGTCTAAAAATCATATTCATTTTTGCATAGATCAGAGAGCTGTGAAGACCTTGAGATAACATGTCTCTGGTCTTGACCCAGAGCGTGATACATGTCAAGATCAATCTTCTTGACTTTCCATGTCTTATGTGAATGAATATCACTGCTCCTAAAACTCAGATTATCTTTTACTTCACCAAATATGCGTTTTTCCAAGCAGATTCAGTTAAAACTCTATTGCCCCTAAAAGAACAGATACATGGATATAGTTCATACAGTACTTTGAACTTTCAAGAAGTTTGGGTTTCTTTTTTACTTCTGAATCCCACTCATTGTAGTTTGATGTTTCTTTGTTTTTTACGCAAAATAAAAGGTCTCACAGTCATCTGCCTCTACCACTGACTTACATGTTTCTCTGAGGATGCCACCATCCTCAGCTTCTCAGGGCTGCTTCTCAGACAAGGCAATCCACAGATACAGCAGGTTAGCTGAGAAAACAATGAAAAGGCTGTTATGGGAGCAGACAGGATGTAGTGTTTGGCATCTGGTACAGGACAGAGAATGTGTTATGAGGCTGCTCAGCCGACTCAAGAATCCCACACATGTTTTCTGAAGTTCATCCCTGGATAATCCTACTGTAATAGGAAAAATGGTGGCCATCCTTGGTCTATTTCTACAGCTCAGTGCAAATGTCGACTGTGGAAAAGTCTACACAGGAGACTCTGTCCTCAGTCATGGACCCTGGCCAGAGAGCATGAAATGTATGTGGTTAGTTCAAAAGGGACCAGAACAAAAAGTACTAAAGGGTCATATGATCCATTCTCTTGGTTGGGAAAACAATTCAGTAACAGTCCCACTGACAGCGGGGCATCTCGGGAGGGAACCATCCCATGCTGTGGGGAGGTGTCGCTGGTCCTACGTGGAACTTTTCAACCACGTTCACACACCTGGCTACTGGGTTTCATCAGATGCACCATCAGGAATATGAAAGGCCAGAAATATAATAGAAACCAAAGAGTTCCTGTAGTTGAGAGAGAGATGATGTCTGAAAAGCAGGGCAGAGTTGCTTCTTGTCTGGGTCAGTGGCTTACTATGTCGGACAGAAAAGGAAAATGTCTGTTACTATTTGTAGGACATAAAACAGGAGTAATAAAAGCTGTGTTCAGCACCAAAGGACCCATTGTTATAAAACACTACAGAATACCCCTGTTGGTTCTTAGAGTTTATAGAAGCTCCCCAGTGGAAGCTGTAGTTTTGCCCTTTATGTTTTTTTGACTCCAGATGCAGCTCCTAAACTCCTGCATGTTCGTCAGAGGAACAAGGAGAGGTCATTTTGCAGCATCTTGCCCTTTGAACCCAGATGGATAGCCTGTGTTTACCTTTGCACGCAGAAAACATCTTTGGAAATTTCTTCTTCCCACTCTGACTCTACTTGCCTAATCCAGTTTGTGTTCCATGAAGAGAAACTGGCAATGAATTCTTTAACAACATAGGAGACCCTTCCAAAACACGCACACACACACACTAGCCTTGCCCTAAAGCCCCCAGGGCAATATAGAACGTTTCCAAGCCCAACCAACATCTGAGTAAGAGTCATTTTTTAATTAAAGAAACCGAATTTCATATTTCACACAATGATGTAATGGCAGATCCTTGTGGAAACTGTGTGACATACAGCAACACATGTGAAATGGAGGTAAAAGGAAAGATTAAATGAAAATACATATTTGAGCTGGTTATTAGGAACAGTAACATTTCCAGGAATGGGTCACTCGGGGAAGCAGTTGATTTGGCTGGGGATAAACAGTGCCTCCTAGGTGTGCCCTGAGAAGAAACGATCAGAGCTTAATTTTAAATCTGAAGATTGTAATAAGAACTTGGTTATTTAAAGTCACTGCCAAAGAGAAGGGAGCAAGCATAAGCCAACCCCCAGAGGATGAATCGTGGAATGCTCATGCTGCCCTTGAGGTCAGAAGGAGGGGCAGAGATTAGTTCAATATGCTAAAGCTAATTTCTTCTGGTCTTTTCCAGTGCTGTAGCAATAGGAACCCTCTGGTTACACAGTCCTCTGTCGCAACAATGAGTTTCTGAGATCGGCATTAATGTATGGGGCAGAAAGGAGAGAAAAGATTCATTCCATAGAGAGCTCTCTGCCAGCTAAGGGTTTTGGTGAAATGTTTGTAATCCGATGCTTTTGGTCTTAATCTTCTCATTTATAGACTGATTTTACATTGCTGGACACTCACTATGTTCCTCCCAGACCAATGTTATTTTTGCAGAAGGATAAATACATGGTAGACATGACATGACAATTCTTTTTTTGCCCGGGCTGGAATCTAAAATTTGAAACAGCTGATATTCTCTTCCTTAAATAACTAAAACACAGATTTGGTAGTTTACCTTGGTGTTCTACCAAGAGTGTGCTCAAATGGGCATACTTGAACTGTGCAAAGGGGTAGGAATTGAATGGTTGGGTGGGCGGTGGGGAACAGCAGGATTGGGTGCAAGATGAGCCATTTCCTGAGGCTGTGCAGGGGAGGACAACTCAGGCCAGTGCTTGGAAATGAAGAATTTGCAGTTAACAGTCCCTCAGGTATAACCCTGAGATCAAGAGAAAGCTAATGAAAGAATGATTTTACTCTCTATGTCAGAATCAACCAAAATTAACTAGGCTCTTAATTTTACATATTAGCATAAAGTCTATAAATAGATTATGTCAGGTTTAAGCTTCCCAGAGATTAAAATTGACTGTATTAATCTTTCTTTAAGGCATCATTATATTTCTCTGGAACACAAAAGCAAATGCTATGAGTCACAGAAGTATGCAATTTCAAGGTCAGTTGATAGTGTGTCACTCAAGGCTTCCCAGATACCAAATAAAAATTCCATTGCTTTGCGTGTGTGTCTTACTGTCTTGCTCCCCTTGCCTGACTACAACTCAATGACCTTCAAATGCAATATCTATTGTTGCAGTAACTTTCATCTTTACCTGAGTGAAGCAGAATCAATGCACTTGACCAGCAATTCCAATTAAGCCACTATAGACAATCCTGCTGAATCTGCAAGCTTTGGATTTATATTGAATTAATGAAAGCTGAAAGGGGTTCCCATATTACAGCCACACTTAATGCATCCTTGTCAAAAAGAAATGTAATTACAATATTACACATACATAGTAGGTTGATCAACTTATGCAAGGTGACAACTATGAATTGATCATGTTAGAGTGTCAATAAAAATCCCTGTAGCTATTACATAATGTGCCGCTTTTAGATTATTCAATTCCCTAGAGCCTGGATGGTTCAGATGATTAGTAAAGAGATACACATTTAGAGTCACTTATTTTCATGTCAATGGTTTAAATAGACTGGTAGGTAGTATCAAAGGCAACTGCTCCATATCAATTAGCTTTTATTGTTTAAACAAAACTCAGGTCTTAGTCTAACAATTTATTTCTATATGGGTAAATACAAGAAAAAATATTTTTAAATATTTACAGTTAATCTTTGGAGTAAAAAAAAAAAAAACCCGGGGGGGGGGGGGGAAGCAAGGGAATGGATAAGATGGCAAAGAAACATTTACATCTACTGTCTGGGGGCTCTGATTTAGGCATTAGACATGCCTTAAAGCATTAGCTTTGCCAATCACCTTTAATATTAGTTTTTGGCTTGCTAGATTAATTAGAAGAGAAAAAGAATCTAAGCTCTAAAATGTTTAAAAAAGAGAGAGAGAAAGGTGCATCTAGTTACCTAAGTACTATGATCAGTTAACCTCTGTAGTAATGTTGACATGATGGTTGGCAAACTTGACTATCTTTTTTCATCAACAATAGTATCAATAGTATTATGTTAATTTCTTATTTGAGATATTACAGAAAAGAAGTCCCTATTCCCCTTTGACCCCTACTAACAAAAAAAACCAAAAAACAAAAAACAAGGAAAAATAAGAAACACCACCACCCTGAACCAAAATTTATGACAAAGGGCTACTGAATGTACTGGAACCTGTGCCCAAGGAAAGGAAAACTCTAAAAGAAAAAGTCTGAGCTCTGCAGACCTTGAGATAACATGTTCTCCAGACCAGATGGCCCACCAGAGGGGTCAACCCAGCTGCTTTGACTGGAGCAGCAAGGTCAGGGTGTGTGGGCTAGCCAGGTGAGCTTCCCACAGAGAGGCAGAGGACTTACTTTTGCAAGAAATTGTCTGTCAGTGAGACTGGAGCTCGAATAAACCTGGACAAAGCTTTGGTTACATGAAGATAAGTAAAATTTAAATTGCCAGAAAAGAACCTGTGTCCAAGGAGCCAGAGTGATTTCCCCCATCTGAAGGCAGAATCATACCAACCAGGCAGAGTGCTGTGACAAAGTAGTCAGAGGCAACGTAGTAATTGTTTCTGTTATCCCAGTTTATCTCTGCTTATCCCTACACTTTTGTTCTCCAAACAGCTAGTGCAGGTAAACTTCCACCATTCAATGATGGACACCAACATGGAATTTATACACATACTGCAAGAAACAAGGAAGAAAGAAAAACAAGTGAAGAATACACATCAGAAAATTATACACAAATCAGTTTGAGATTATGATCAAACATCTTCATGAAAATTAAAGAAAGCAAATGTGATATGACTTCAGAGGGAGAAAAAAAACAGAAAGAAAAAAAATCAGGGCTCATAAGAGAAAAACATAAGAGAAAATGATTTGCTTTTTAAAGGAGATGAAATGATAGAAAATATAAACATAGCAAAAGTGAAAGTCCTATTAGAAATAGAAATTACTGGAAAAAAGTTAGAAACATATAGTAAATGCTTTAGAAAATTTGAGCATATTGAAAAGGAAAATAAATCGTTTTTTTAAAAAAATGACTTAAGGGTAAATGTTAATTATGTAAGACAGTTAAAGGAGAGCAGCCACTGTATCTTGAAGAAGATAACCAAAAAGTAGCAGAAAAAAATTCAAACATAAAATAGAAGACTTGTATAATTTAAATGAATTAATTAAACAGAATGAAGGATCATATTAAGTCCCAGAAAAATGATTTGATACAAATCAGTTCTGATAAACCTTTCTAGAAAAAAGTATATAACTTCAACCTTCTAAAAAAAGAACAAATAATATCATTAGGAATGGTGGGGACTACTCAATCAATTTAAATATAAAAGTAAGTCTAAATATACTTGAAAATTATTGTTACATTTCACAATATTTAACATAATAAATAAACAAGAATGACAATGTAGAAATAATAATCCAATTAACAAAACAGGGAGAAAAGTTAGAAAAATGGTAAAAGGAAATATTCAAAGAAATAATGGTAGAAAATTTTCCAGGATTCAAGAAAAACATTCTCCTAAAATTGAAAGACCCTCTGAACCTCAAAGAGGATAAATAAACATAAAGTAGTCCTTACAGCAAAAGGGCAAGAATAGCCAAGACACTATTAAAGAAAAATTAAGCTGGGGTGTTGGCCTTGCTAGATACAGTAATTTTTTAAAGTATGTTATTGACACTGAGATAGAAAAATAGCTAATGAAGCAGAAAAAAGAAACCATAAACAAATCAAGTATACAAACTCGATATATGACAAACTGGTAAGCCATATCAATGGGAAAGTAGAGACTATTCAATAAATGGTTTGGGGACAACTTTTTTTCATATGAAAAAAGTTTAAAATGGAGGCCTACCTCACATAATTTCCAACTATCAATCCCAGATGAGTAAATGTGAAAAGCAAAATTTTCAAACTTTCAAAAGTTGGTAAAGGACTTTGGCTTCAGCTCTGATGTGTCAAGACCTTAAAAGCCATCACTCCTATCCTTACAACAAGAAAAAAGCTGAACAAAGTGAAAATCAACAACTTTTCTTGGAGCCATTAAGAGAATTGAGATCACAGGTAAAACCACCACCTGAAATCAGGAGTGGCTGATGAACATAGAAAATCACAACTGAGATTAGTTTACCTGAAGCAGAAGCAGCTAGAGCCCTAAATTAATAGGAACACTGAAACAGTAACTTCAACAAATTGCTGGAGGCACAGTATAGAATAGCATGAGAATGAGAAACTCCCAGGGGCTGCAGCCAGAGAGGGCACCACACTTGCATGGGTTTTACCTCCAGAAACCCTACCAGGGTTTCACAGTGAACAGCCAAGAAAAACCCTCCTTTCTGGCAGGGGGAGAGGACAGTAAGCATTTTGAAATATGCTCAAAGCATTCTCCATTACAAAGGCTTATTCAAGAAATAAAAAGAGCCTAATCAGATGTGATAGAAGGGAAATTATTCAACTCTACCTCTTCTAGTCTTCCTGTCTCTCTTAAAAAGGAAAAAAAAAACAATGTTTAGAAACACTTGTGAAGGTCCTAACACAGGGACACAGGTCCACTAAAACACTGAGATATAGTCATAAGACTGTAGAACACTGCCCTTCATCCCACACCTGACCACCACATCAACAGGGCTCCAGTATAATAACAGTGGGTTACAGCTGAAAGAGCAGCAAGACACAAGCTCTATTTAAGAAGGAACTTTTAGGGAAACCCAAAGCCAACAGAGGAGATAAAAACAAAGACACCAAGGGCAATTGAAGCCTCCTAAAACCTACAGCTACAGCAAACATTAAATCCAGGACAACTTCTAGCCAGATTTACATAAAACCTCACACTAAAGGCCTATTTACCTCTGTTTCTATTAATCAGTTCATGATATCCAGCTTTCAACCAAAATTTACAAGGCACGCTAAAAGGCAAAAAAAACACAGACTAAAGAAGCAAATCAAACATCAGAATGAGATTTAGATATGGCAGAGATTTTGGAATTATCAAACTAGGAATTTTTTAAAACTATGTTTAATATGTTAAGGGCTCTAATGGAAAAAGTTGACAATATGCAAAAACAGGTAATGTGAGCAGAGAGATGAAAACTCTAAGAAATAATTTTAAAGAAATGTTACAAATCAAAGCACTGAAACAGAAATGAAGGAAGTCTTTGATGGGCTCATTTGTAGACAGGACACAGCCCAAAGACAGAATCAGTGAGTCTGAAGATATGTCAATAGAAAATTCCCGAACTGAAACGCAAAGAAAAAGGAGAGCAAAAAAATAGAACAGACTATCCAAGAACTGTGGGACAATTTCAAAAGGAGAAACATATGTGATGGTGAACTACTAGAAGGAGAAAAAAGAGGTGACAGAACAGAAAAAAATATTTGAAATAACAATGGCTGAAAATTTTCCAAAATTAGTGAGACACAAAACCATAGATAAGAGAAACTCAAAAAACACCAAACAGGATAAATACCAAAAAAAAAAAAAAAACGACTACTGGGTATATTATATTTGAACTTCAGAAAATCAAAGACAAAGAGAAAATCTTGAAAGCAAACCAGAGAAAACACACACTGTACCTATAGAGGAACAAGAATAAAAATTATATCAGACTTCTCTTCAAAAACCATGCAAGCAAGAAAATAATGGAATAAAATATTTAGTGTTGAAATAAACCCCACCAACATGAATTCTATATACAGTGAAAGTATCCTTCAAAAGTTAAGGAAAATGAAGAGTTTTTCAGTCAAATAAAAACAGGGACTCCATCACCAGTAAACCTGGTCTACAAGAAATGTTCCAAGTTCTTAAGGGAAAAGGAAAATTATATAGGTCAGAAACTCAGTTCTACATAAAGAAAGGAGAAGTGTCAAAAAAGAAATAAATGAAAGTAATAAAACGTTATATTTTTCGTACTCTTAATTGATCTAATAGATGACAATTTGTTCAAAATAATAATAGCAATAGTATATTGGTTGATTATAGCTTATGGGTAAGTGAAATGAATGACAGAAATGTTATAAGGGATGAAAGAGGATAATTGGAAATACTCTGTTGTAAGATATCTGTACCACCCATAAAGTGATATAGTGCTCTTTGAAAGTAGACTAAGATTAGTTGAAAATGTATATTAAAATTCTTGAAAAACTAATTAAAAAAATTTTAAGTATAATTCATATGCTAGAGAGGAGAGAAACTGGAATCATATAAAATGTTCAATTAAAATCAGAGAAGGCAGAAAAAGAGTAAAATATTTAGAAAGAAAGAACATATACAATAAATAAAAAGTTATAAAACTTGAAGATATCAATAATCACTTTAATAATATCAATGGTCTAGTGCCCTTCAGGTCTTGGAAGGTTTTTTTTTCGTTTTTTTTTTCAAATGAGGGACTCTGAACTTAAAGCTTTATTACCTTCATGGTAAATATACCTCTGTATTCTGTTTAACAGCAAAACAAAAAGAAACTAATGCATAGAAAAAGACTGAAAGGAAATACCCTGAAAATATTGACAATGTGTTTAGGTGTCGTAACTACGTGTAGATTTTATTTTTTTCTGTCTACTTTTCTGTACTATCAAAATTTTCTTTAAATAACCATCTTTTGCTTTAGCATTATATTAGTTTAAGTGATATTTCTTCTGGCTTTAACTGTTCTACAGGCTGTAATCTTTTGATTTACTTTCTATCCAGCCCTTTGATAAGATGTTTCTAGGCTTGTGAATTGTTTATTCACAAGTTATAACTGCTCAACCAAATCTTCTTTAAAACACTATGTAGATGCATATGTAAGTTGCAATGCTAACAACTTCATTGATAACAAATAACAAAGGAAAGAGTTAGCTGGCAGATAGCCATAATTCTTACAGATTATGAAACAAACATGTAGGCAAAACTTTCTCCTCTGGCATATAAGCAAAACGTTTTATAAGAGGCAAAAGTGCTCTCAATTTTTATTTAGTGAAACATAGTCATATTCATGTTAAACTACATTTGCCAAAGTGTTCATGGATAAACCCCAAAATAATTTTATTCAGTCTTAGTATGAATTTCCTTGTGTGTTTTCCATTTAAGGAAGGCCTGTTGCTCAAACAGTGTAAAAATGCTGCACATTCCCATCATGAGTACAACAAAAAACCTAGAAGGGTCTGTATATGGTCACAATTTGTTGATGAATTTAGGGCAAATTTTCCAAACTGGAATTCCACAGAATATCCTTTCAAATGGTATTTAAATATATGGGATGAAAAATGACTCTTCTAAAAATATTTGGTAACATTGGGTTAAGCAAATGCTGTGTGTGTGTGTGTGTGTGTGTGTGTGTGTGTGTGTCACTTTGTTAGTTGTTGCTTTTAACTACCATCCTACTGACTTTAATGGGTAATAAGTATTATAAATCGTCAAGAGAAAATAGAGTATGCTGCATTTTCCAAAACTTTTTTGATCATGGAGCACATTTTTCTTTCTTGAGCTATTAAAGTCACTAGATGAACATTTTGAGACCCATCATTTGGGAAAATGTTGACTTGGGTTCTGATGTTTGTTCCAATATGTGTGTCCTGTGAAGTGTGATATATGGAATCAATGAAAATGGGAGTCATCTGTCAACATTGAAAACTAAACAAAAACATTGCTACTGGGGAAGTGGTTTACCTTTGCTTGAAGGCAAATTCCATATTTATATTTTTAGCATAATTCTACCTGGAACATTGCAACATAGGGGAAAAAATCACCCAGCGCCAGTATAGTCACTATGGAAACCTGTTTTTTTAAAAAGTGGGAGGAGGGAGAAGGAGAGAGACTGTGCAGAAGATTTATTAAAATATTCAAGATAAAACTGTAAAACGTGAGTTCACAAATGTATTCAGTTAAATGCATGTCTACCAGTTACCCACCTCTTTCAAGTAAAAGTGAAACATTCTAAAGGAAAGCAGGGGTGGGAAAAAGGATTTCACATTTACCTTTCTCCAAGTTTTTGCTAGAAATGTAAAATTCAATGAAGTAAATGATATATTCCAAGTCTGCCACTTTAAGTAACACAAAATACTGTTGACAACAAAGCATTACACCAAATTACAAGACTGACTGTGACACCAAATACATGAACCATAAGAATGGCACATACGTGGTTGACAGAGCAGTTCTGGAAAGGCAGATGAATACCAGGTGAAGGTAAGATAACCAAAATTCCCATGGAAAAAGGGTGCTGCACATAGGAAAGATGGAAAACACGCAAATACCCACAATAATATCTTTGAAAACCACTGACAACTTTCTAAATTCAAGTTAGATATCCTCTTCAAGATAATATCCCTAGAGTAGGAACCGCTCATGGTTTTAGGCTGCAGATAAAAGAAATTGCAGTCAGGCTTTGTCATCTGCCCCTCAGATCTGCCTTCTGCTGCAGCTGTTGGCTGTCTGGGACAAGGCAATGCTCAGCACAGGACTTCCAAGTTTGTGGCCGTTGCCTGCTGGAAACTTTTTTGGACTGATTATTCTTTGAACTTGGAAAATCCAGTTTCAAAATTGTCACTAATAATTGGAATACAAATATCAATGTCCTATTTTATGTGCTATGCATATGATGTGACCCAGTGGTGTGCTGGAGACAATTTTATATGTCTTTCTTCCCAACTTCATGTTCAGTGGTATCAATACAGTGATAGCTTGAAACCTGCTGTAGTGGAAGTATCGACACTATAGACATTCGCAAATACTACATATCACGGCTTTTTCTTTTCAGAAAGTCAGTTGTTTGACACTTGCCAGTACACCTCTGTTAATGCCTTTTAGTGTTCTGCAATTCTCTTGATTATTGATTGTTACTATTAACCTTCATTAAAAGATGAGGCTTTTCTGATGCTTTTACCTAGATTCACATTTAGGGTATAAAAAGAGGGGGAAAAGTTATGATAAAAGATCTGGGCTCCCCCCAACCAGTTTGCAAGGCAGAAATAGAGACACTGATGTAGAGAATAAACATATGGACACCAAGGAGGGAAAGCGTGGGGAGGGGTATGAACTGGGAGATTGGGATTGGCATATATACACTAATATGTATAAAATAGATAACTAATAAGAATCTGCTGTATAAAAAAAATAAATAAAATTCAAAAAAAAAAAAAAAAAAGATCTGGGCTCCCTCCAGAGTCTTGCCTAAAACACAGAGTATAATCTACTGCAAGAAATATCAAACTAATCTGACCAGAGCCCAAATGCCAGGGGAATTCTGGCTATCGGTACTCAGACAGGAACAGGAAAAACTCTGCATTAATGTATAGCAACCAGGCTTTTTGGTAAGAATTCTGGAAGTACCATCAGTAAGTTCTATCAACGTGCTAATTGTCATTTATAAGCACCAGCTATTAGTAACCCTTAATAATTCACTTAGCAAGTTTACTGTAAACAGAGCCATTGTATGGGGAGTTTTCGGTTCTACACTGCACAAAGGAATCTTTGCAGGGTTGAGCAGGGTCTGAAGCGAAGTCTGCCCTCCACCCTCAGGCTTCGGGGCTGCAGCCACCTGGGCAGCTTGTAATTTTTACAAAGGTGTAGTATGTGCTAAGGACTACACTGATAGTAAATAACCCTTGCTCATACATAGGTAGAAATAAAGAACTGGAGAATTGGGAGTCTTTCACAGACAAGAAAAACAAACAACGAGATTTGCACTTTTCAATCAGAAGGCTCCTCCTAAGACCAGGGCCTATTTAGGATACTTTAAAAATTATGCTAGAGAATTCCAGCCAGGACAACTCTGCAACTTCAAGTTCTGACCCACCCCTGCTACTCCAAATACATAACAGTGATAGATTTGTTTGTTAAGTAAGACAAAGAAGTCACAGCCAGACTCCAACACAAGACAAACATGTCTGTGGACAAGAAACAGAAGACAAGTACAAACTGATGAGCAGAGATGGAGGCTTGGCAAAACAGTAGGCAAGATGGGGAAAGAGAAGTCAAAAGATTAATGGAGAGAGTGGTGAACCGAGGGTCGGACATCTAGATGGATGTGGGGATGGAGATGGTGCAAAAGGTAAAACCAAAACTCTAGAGAAAATAACAAGATGGGCCAACAGTCACTGAGTTGGTCCAGCACATGGAGGTTCTGTGATCTCTGGCAGAGGATAGAAACATGACAAGACTTGCCATAATGTTAGAAAGCTATATTGCTAAATATGTATGTTAAAATGTTAAGGGTGACCACTGAAAGGAGGGAAGTACAATCTTCAGCTTCCAAACCAGCAGATGAATGAAAAGGGAATACAGGAAAGTTTATCAGTCTGTCAGACATAGGGAAGGAACAAAGTAAAAGAATGTGAAAGGACATGAAATAAGGCAGCAAAAAGTAACTCCAGTTCAGCAGGGCTCACAATGCAACTCACTATTAAAAGACAGCATTTGTCTGAATGCATTAAAAACAAAACTTCTGTGCTGGTTACGAAAAGCATACCTGAAACAAAATTACACAGAAAGGCATAAAATTAGGTGATAGACAGAAAAAAATATATATCGTATAATATAAATGTAATACCTAAATGTATATTTTATAATATAGGTATATGTTTTTTCTTTCTATCACCTCTTTTTATATCTATCTATAATGATAGGTAAGTGATAGATAGATAGATAGATAATCAGGCAAATATCTAGCCAAAACAAAGCTGGTATATCAGTATTTGGATTAGATAAATAGAAGCTAAAGGAAAAATCATTAAGAGAGATCATTTGGAACCCCATATAATAGTGACTAGAACAATCTATCAGGAAAATACAAAAGTCATAAGTTTCTATACAACTAACGGCAGAGCCAAAATATATATATATGAAGCAAAACTAAGAGAATGGCAAAAAGAATTTGGCAAATATATCATCATTGTGTGTGATTTGAACATCTTCTAACAGAAACTAATAGACCAAGAGGACCAAAGGTTAGTAAAGATATAGAAGATTTAAACAGACAAGTGAACAAGCTTGATCTAATGGATATATGTAACCCAGAACCAGCAGAGAATATACAATCTCTTCAAGTAAACATGAAATATTTATAGAAACAGACCATGTGCTAGGTCACAGGGGAGACCTCAACTAATCCAGAGAATAAGTATCACGTAGGCCATGTACTCCAACAGTAAAGCAATTAAATTAGAGAGAAATAAAAAGATCCTTTTCAAAACGAGAAGAAACACTGCTAGAATAGGAAGAACAAATGGACCAAGAACCCAGAGAGATATGCATTTAAATCCCAGGTTCAACACGTGCCTGCTGACTGTCCTTGAAATAAGGCACAACCTCCCTGGGCCTTGGTTTCTGCACATGTCATATGGGTACAATAATACCTCTCTCACAAAATTCTTGTGCAGATTAAATGAGGAAGTATCTTAAAATCACCTAGCACAGTACCTGGCAGAAACTCAAATACTAGTTTTAGTCCTTTCACATAGTATGTGTTCAATAAAAAGGGATTGAATTAATAGCTGCATAAATGAATACCAAGTAGAGATAAATACACATTCTTTTGCAAGTGGAATTTAGAATAAAATTTAATTAATCAACAAGGTCCTCTTTTAAACAGAGACAAGAAAAAATATGGCACATTCTATGTTTTTAATTATCCTCTGATTTGAAAAAGAAAGAAAAGATTTTGTCAGGACCTCTGGAAAATCTGATGCTGCATCCTGTTTGTCCCTCTCATGTTCATTTTTCTAATTGGTTCAGATCATGTGGTCACTTTATCCAAATAAAAAAAGGCTTTGCTTGTGAAAGAAGAGAAGCTTGGAGGACAACGTCTGATAGCTTACAGCCCACAGTTCAGAGAAAAGCAAGCCGCGGGCACCAGTTTTCAGAGGGAACCCAACTAAATTCAAAGAGCCTAAGTCAGCTAGATATAAGAGAGAGAGTTTCCTGACAAAAAGGGCTACCACTCCATCACATCAGGCAGGGATTTGTGTGATCTCCTTCCACGTTTGATGTTTCCAGATGTCCTGAACTTGGTACAGGCTGTGAGGCAAGCTGAGATCCACCCACCTTGTGGCCATGACAGTTAACGAGGTGGGTGCAGTGATGTGACACAGAGATACTCCCATCACTCTAATCCTCACATTGGCTGTCTCTCCTAGAAGGCTTTTCAACTTGGGTTGGGCCAGTTATTTGTTTGGTTGCTGCTTTTCTATGCGACTCAGAAAGAGAAAGCTTTTCTGCTCCCTTCATTTTTTCACTGGTGCCAAGAACTTGTCGATTTAGTTGTTAGATGGAGCATGATATTCCCAAGGCTTTGATCAAAGAAGAAAACTTTTCCAGATCTTAGATAAAGGTGGCATTGATGACAAAGCTAATAAGACCACGATGGACAGTCCAAGAATTAAGCACTGCTACCAGGAAGACAGCTTGTGGTTCTTATGGAGCTTGACTTCAGTTTCACCCGAAAAGCATAATGTCTTGGTTTTTCTCTCCCCACTAAAAATACTAAACATTTCCAAAGCAAATATGGATTAATTAGTGAACAAATAATTTGACTAGCTAGGTCAGTTCTTTATGTCATATACCAAAATAAGTTCCAGGTAGATTCAAAAATTTAAGGTAAAATTAATATAGGTGAATGCTTTTATAATCCTAATGTGGAAAAGATCTTGAGATCAACTGTAGAAACTAAAGAGAAAAATTGACATATTCTAAATGTTTGTATGGTTAGAAACATCATAAATACATTCAAAAGCAACACACAGGAAAAGCAGCTTTAACATCTGTGACAAAGTTCATGTTCTTAATATATAAAAAACAGTTACAGCCAAAAAGAAAAGAAAAAGGGAAAATGGGCATGATCAGTCACTTCCCAAAGGAGAAAATACAAGTGACTAGTAAACAGACCTAAGAAAAGTGCAACTTTAGTAGTAAACAAGGAAATGCACATTAAAACAATGAAATACCATTTTATTGTTTTTACTTATTTTTTATTTTTTAGTTATTGCATTGGTAAAAATTCGAGTGACTACCCAATATTATTGAACCCATTGTTGGCAAGTATGTGGGGAAATAAACACTCTCTTACCAAAGCCAAGAATTAAAAAAATTCTTTTAAGAAGTACAGTTTTTGAGGGGTTGGGGGAGGGAGGGAAATGGAAATAGACATAATACATTAAAATCCTTAAAAGTGGACACACTCTTTGATCAAAGAATTTTATTTCTAGGAATTTATTCTCAGGAAGTAATCAAAAAGAAGAAATTGATGTGCCTTTAATCATCCAGGCTTGTTTACTGTAGCAATAAATCAAATAATCAGTGTCATTCAATAGAGGAATGTTTAATTATGAAACATACACACAGTGAAGCAGTTTGTAATGATTAAAAATGAAGAGGTGGAACTAGATCTATTGACATGCCAAAACATCCACATTACATGAAGTGAAAAATGCAGGTAAACAAGATTGTATAGCCTGATCTATTTTCCCCCAACCTTTCATCTAGATATGTATATACATATATAAAGACACAGGGAAAACTCCAAGAGGATAGAGAGTGAAGTTTTCATAGATGTTTCCTCTCATTGGTAGTATTTCAGGGAATTTTCACTTTCTTCTTTGGTTTTCTGTTATCTTTTTTTTTTTTACAATAAACTTTTTTTTTTTTTTACTTTAGGGATCAGAAAACTCATAAGGTAATTCATACTGAGGAGAATAAAAAGAAGAAAGCCATAGTTTAATGAGGCAAAGAAATTCTAGTTTTGGAAACTTCCAGTTTTGCTACGGAATTTTAACAAATCATGAATTTTGTTTAACATCTCTTTGGGTGTCTCACTGTAGCTCAAGAATTTTTTCTCTTTTTCTTTTTCACTGAGCAGCAACTCTGTGCAAGCATCCAATAGACATCCTTTCATTCAGTCCCACTAACAACCATTAAAGTCGCTGTCAGCACTCTTGGTTCAACTCTAAGGAAGCACTCTGGGACCTGTACCCCGGCAGGTGGTGGAGGAAGTCCAGAGAAGCAGCAGGATTTGGCTACCTTCTCTGGGAGAGATACATGGTAGGAGGTTTATCAGACTTCTGTGTTCAAATCCAGCTCTGTCACCATGGCTGCATCACCTCAGGCAAGTTATTTTGCCTCAGGTGGTTCCATTTCCTGACCTGTAAAATAAAGATGATGATTTGGGAGGTTGGGATTGACACATATACACTAACATGTATAAAACAGATAACTAATAAGAACCTGCTGTATAAAAAAATAAACAAAATAAAATTCAAAAAAAATAGAAAAAAAATTTTTTTTAAATAAGAAAATAAAGATGATGAAAACGGTCCCTACCTTAAGAGCTTGTTGTCAAGGATGAGTATACGTAAGGCACTTAAAATAGTGCCTGGCTCTTGGAACTGTTCTGCGTTTGTTATTATTCAGCACATGGCTCACAGGCTCCCTGCTTCCAAAAGCAAGGATTGCATGAGGGCTTAGCAATGACCGTCTCCACCTACTAGTGTAGAATTATTGAAAAGACCTACCCTAAGGGAAAGTGCATGAGGGTGTGACTCGTGGGTCCCCACCTCTCCTCCTCTCAGCTAGTTGTGGGTTGTTGAGTCACATGCAGGGGACAAGGCTGATGCTCTGGTAGAGTCAGAACTCAGACCCACCTCCACCCAACTCCCCTACACCCACCGTTCGCTTTGTACTCTGGCTAATATCTAAAGAGGTAAACGTGTATTTATACTACTAGGCTTACCAGGTCAACGGAGATGAAAATGTACGTGCCCAGTGGCCTGTAGCGTGCATCTGGTCCTGTGTGCGTTTTTGTTCCTTGTGGCACCTTAATTTTTTATCTTGCAGAAGGCATCCTTGTGGAATTGCCAAACAAAAATATTTGCCTTCCAAAACGATGATAAAAGTGATAACGAGTGAATCTGCAAAAAGGGCCAAATTTTCTTTTAAAAATAAAAGCAACCCAGTATGTGCTGCCTGAAATTGCGAGAAACTTTAGGAACATGAAGCATGTAACTTCCCTTTAGAAATGCTATCCCGAAATATTTTGCATATTCTGGCTTAGGCTTCAAAAGAGATTTTGATTCATGTTTCACGTTTTTAAAAAATTAGTACAACTTACTGATTGCCTGGGGTGGGGGGGGGTGTGGAATTCTAGTTTGCCTCAATTACACTGACGCCCAACAGTGTTTATGGACCTTGTTCTATCATCTAGTGACGGTAGCTTCTGAAACAACAACCAGGACATGCGGTTTGACAATCAGCAGTCTGTTTATGTGGGCAGAATAGTTAGCAAACCAGAAAATTCAGGACATATGCATGACATTAACTACATGTAATGAATGATACGTGTGAATAATGTATGCATATATTGGATGGCTAGTGTCTTTCAACTGGTTAGTGTACATGAACAGTTTTTGAGAGGGTTAATTAATTCATGTCTTTCCAACTGCTTATTTAATTCATGTCAACTGTCTTCATTAGACCAGTTAACCTGACAAAATGATAGATTATCCTTACATTTGCTCTTCTCTAAGACAAATATAAAATTTTTTTTTAAACCTTTTAAACCTGCTAAGACACTTATGAGAACTATTATTAGAGGAAAATTGTATTAATTTGCTGTTGTTGATGGGAAAAATCACGACGACCCACAGACATAATTTGAAATCATACACACATTCTAACGCAAAATAAACATCATGGCTCATTTCTGTAAACAGGGACGTATATTTGCAAAAGAGCAGGAAAACCCTGTCTAGATGTGAACTAGGATATAATACCTAAAAGTGTCTACATCATAGGGCTGTGGGTTCAATGAGTTTATGTTTGTGGTACGCTTAAAGCAGTGCCTGGCACATGGTAAATGCTGTATAAATGCCATTTACGGTGCTGGCTTTTAAGATGGAATTAACTTTTCAAAAGTCTTTTGAAAAATCCCATCAGAGGTTTCAGCTAAAGTTTATTTTTTGATATGAGGTATTTTTTACTTTTCAGATGTAAACTTTGTGGATTAATCATCATGAATTAAAACTCACAACCCATTTGTACTTATTTATGGTTGGTTTGGTTTTTTCCTGCAACCGTGTGGGTGACGGCCTGGAAACAAATCTTTGCCTAAACACGATCTGCTGTTCCCTCTTATTCTGGCCAATATGACCAGTCAGAACATGACAAGTATGCATATACAGCTACACTGTGTTCCTAAATATGGACTCAGAGCAAACATGACAAACTATCTGAAACCTTGAATACGTAAAACATGTTAAATAAGTTTGGTTAATTACAATGTAAACAGGCTCTCCATTGTACTGAATGAGTCATTGATTCTCCCAGAGGATCTGAATAAAGTTCAATGGAAATGAAGGGAAAACAAGGTATGTCTTTAGCTATTCAGGAAGCTGAGGTGGATGGGTCAACAGGGCAGGTAGAGTCAGCATATTTCGTGCTGGGAGAGAACTGTCTGAGCCTGCCTGATAAACACGCCTTCCAGAAAAGTCTATTCCATGAAGGCCTACAGAGTTTTATGGGAAAGGAATCCCATAAGACAACCTTGAGCTGGCAGAAAAGCCTAGCATTGTGTTACAAAGATGTGTCTCCAAACTTTAATCTGTGTCTGAATTTTATATGGGTGTGTGAGTGTGTGGGTGTGGAGCGAAAGTCAAAAAGAGTAAACTCCACAAATGCCATTCCACCAAGTGTGCCAAGACATTGAGACATGAGGCACACCACTTTGATACTCCCCGAACAAATTTAAACTAAGGAAGTCAGATCTTCTTTCCATCCTCTCCACAGAATACCATTCAACTGAGTGTCTGTACCAGGAGGAGGGCTAGCTTCTGGGAGAAGCAGGGGAGGAACCAGGTGGCAGCCTGGGATGTGCAGGTGCAGCACAGTTAGCAGGCCCAGACAAAGCGATCCAGAAGAAGTGGCTATAGCCAGCAAAGGGGCTCAGAAGACTGTGACCCGTGAAGACACAGGGGACATGGCCAGAAGCATTGTCAGGGGATGAAGATCCCATGTCACCCAGAATAGCAATAGCCAGTTGAGGGGTTCAGATGGCAGATCCGAGCAGGCAGAAGAAAGAAGCAGCCAACTTTAAGATAGGATAGTTGAAATTATTGAGTCTGAGGAGCAGAGAGAAAAAAGGATGAAGAAAAGTGAGCACTCATATGTGATATACTAAATGCACAATATAACCTGCTCCTACATTTAAATATGTGCATGTAAGTATTTTATGCAATAAATATGGCTTTGAAAATAAATAGAATTTTCAAAAATAAAATCATCAAAGTCTTTTTTTTTTTTTTACAGAACATGTTGATAATGAATAACATTCTACAGATATACTTGTCCAGTGCCTACTATGTGTCAGATATTCTGTGTGCTTAGGGTGCAAAGGTGAACAGGTCAGGGAGATCAAATTCCAGCGAGTGGAGCCAGGGCAGCCTCATGGGTGTATGAACTGGGCAGTCGCACACTGCACTCAGTTTATTGCCCTAGTGTTGCTGTACAGAAACTCTTATAATTTTTGAACAAGGGCCCTGCTTTCTTAATTTGCACTGACCCCTGTAAGTTATGTAGCCAGTTCTGAGGGGCACACAGATAACAGATGAAGAGTGATGGTGCTGGGCTTCCCTGGTGGCACAGTGGTTAAGAATCCGCCTGCCAATGCAGGGGACACGGGTTCGATCCCTGGTCCAAGAAGATCCCACATGCCGCGGAGCAACTAAGCCTATGTGTCACAACTACTGAGCCTGCGCTCTAGAGCCCGCGAGCCACAACTAGAGAAAACCCGTGCGCAGCAGTGAAGACCCAATGCAGTCAAATATAAATATGTAAAATTTTTTTTTTTAAATTAAAAGAGTGATGGTGCTAAGACAGACACTGGGAGCCCACCAGAGCAAGCAAGTGCCTGATCCAGCCTTAGGGACAGGGCTGGGCAGGGGGATAGGGCGAGACTCAGGATCACAGATGATCTCCTGGAGCAAGTCACTGCTGAAGGGAAATAGGAATTAGCCCAAACTCTGTTCAGTTCTATTTATTGTGAAAATTAATACGTTTGGTAGTTTCGTTTTTTTAAGGTAAAACATACAACTATGCACATATGCATAATGCTGTTGAGAAAATTCCACACCTTTAAATTAAAGCTTCAGGGTCATTCTAGAGCATTTCCTATCAGGCCTATGAAAGGGTCATTGGCCTCAGTCTCTAGACCAGGGATTGGAAACTTTCAATAAAGGGCCAAATAGTAAATGTTTTCAGCTTTGAAGACCATATGCTCTCTGTCACAACTATTCGATCTGCCACAGTAGTGCGAAAGCAGCCATAGGCTATGCTAAATGAAAAGGCATGGCTGTGACCCTAGGCTACAGAGACCAGCCTGCAGGCAGGGTGTTTGCTGCCCTGACCCCTGCTCTAGGACAGGTAACTTTGACTCTCATTTTCTATAATAAAGCCCCAGACTGGGTAAAGTTAGATGTTAACTTGTAGATCAGTCAATGATAATTGCTGTATGGCAGAGACCATAGTCTCACAATGTGCCGCATATTGCCCTGCCGGACATCCTATCCCAGTGATCCTGTCCCACTCAGACATATGTAAGATATAGAGGTGAAAGAAAGAGAGAGAGAGAGGGAGGGAGGGGGGGAGGGAAGAGAGAAAGAAAGATCAGGATAGATATCAGTTTTTCATAGCTGTCTTTGTAGCTGCTTTGTCACCCTGCTGTTACCCTCATTGATTAGTTAAATCTTTTACATATGCTTACTATATATTTTTATAGCCACAGTGTTTTTGACTTTTTAATATTGTACTTTGTCAGCATATATGAAGAGAAGCATAGCCAGATACAGAATGAATGAAGAGTTTTTAACAGGCAACTTTGCAAATATGATTCCTGTAAAGTAACTGCAACTTGCCTCAGTAAGCCTGAGTGAATCTACTCCAGTATAGAGATATCAGAGTCTGCCTTATATTTCCATGCAAACCAGCTACAGGAAAGAGATCTGAAGAAGAATGCCTTTTTAACCAATATTAAGTGTCATCATTAAAATACCAACCAGGGGAGGAACCTTCAGGTGAGGAAGGATCAGGACACTGGGTTCTCCCCATTACCGCCCCCTCCCTGCAAAGTTCTGCTCCTTTGTCCGTCCCAACCCCCCTCCTCTAAGCCAGGAACATGGAAGGCCAAGGTCTCCCAGCCCGTGCACTGAATTCCTCCACATTCTCCTGACTTAGTAACCACAGAACCCTGCCTCCTTAATTCCATGAAGATGTAGTTAGAATTTTTCAAAGTAATGTTTACTTTAAAACCAAAGGAAAACAAAACATAAAAGGAGATCACCCACAGGGGATGCTATCAGCCCAAACTCCTTAGACTATGGTCCACATCTTGTGGGTGACATAGCTCACATATAGCTACAAAGTGCCGGAAGCAAAAGAAGATCTCATGGTGCGAATGGCTACACTGGGTCAGTCTACTGGCTCATGTTTCTAATGACTTTCTACTATAAGAATAGAGTGAAGTGTGTGGAAGCTTATCTTCTAGTTTTCCTCTTGAGCTGACAGCACGGTAATCAAAAATTTAGGATTAGTGACAAAAGACAGTTGAAAATGCAAAATTGCAGTATCCTAAGGGGAGAAAAGCTATATACACCTACCCTGATCATCTGTTAAAATGTTATTTATCTTTGAAATAATTTCTTTTTTGAAAAAGTTTATAATGTATTAGAAAGGTGTACATTTTAAAATGTATTTACATAGACATATGTTTACATTACATATATGTATATATATATACACACACACATATATGAGTGTGTATAATATAAAATTCAGTCCAGTACAGCACACCGTTTGTTTCTCAATCTGAATGCTAACCATTGCTCTCAGCCAATGAAGTTACATGACACAGATCCTACTGAAGCTCTTGGCCAGTGGTTGTTAGTGTCCCATACTGTGAGATCTCTCAGCCAGTGAGCACATGCTCTTGATATCCAGAGTTGTATGTGTTTTGTCCTATGTGTTGTTTACCTTCTTATCTCCCTTTCTTCCATTGATAAGTATTCTCCTGAGCAATTTCTATCCACTCTGGCTGATAGAAGTTATGCAAGTCATTCAAGATGTGAAAACTCAAATTTTATAGCAACTCAAAGAGTCTTCAAGAAAATCGTCAAGAAAACATTAGAAAACAGGGCTTCAAGACCCATCAAGGTCTTTTCAAGACTTACCTAGCCAAAACAAGGTTTAACTTTTCTTATAAAAGCAAAGCCACAAAAGCCTGTAACAGATATGCCTTCCCAAGTCAGATATTCACAGTCCTGGATCAAAATAGGAACAAGTTTTTCCAGCTGGGGACTGCAAAAAAAGTAGCTGTGTAATTGCCTACTACAATTCTAATTTAAGAGACTGTGAGCGTGAAATCACAGAATTTTCCCTTGATCAGCTCAATCTGATTACCAAATCCTCCCGGCCGTGCATGTTGTGCTCTGTGATTGCAACCACACCACTTATGCAGATGGCCCTGGGTAATATCTTTTTGACATGATGTGTGCACTGGGCTTGCTCACTGAGTTAATCAACAATTGTGTTTTCTTAATTTTTTGAATTTAATTAGACTTGGATTTCAGAGCACTGTTTCACTTTAGGTATTTGCACATGCTAGCAGACCACCAAAACTAGAGGAGTAAATGTTACTTTTCCCCTTCCTGACATCTTATTTAGCACCTTTTCCTTCTTGCCCTAAGTATAGTTAACACAGAAAAACATATATAAGTGTTAAAAATGCACCCCAAAAAATAGTTAATAAAGAGCCAGTATTTGCCAAAGTTTTTTCTGTCCCCTTTTGATGAAGAAAACAAAACAATAAACACTTCTCATTCGCTTCTGGTTGGGAGCAGGTCAGCCAGCTCAGCATGGCTATTAAAAGATTAATTGAGTGGCCTGTTTGTTTAGACAGTCTCTCAAGGCCATTAACGACCTCACCTTTGAAAAATCCTTTTCTCTGACTTCACTGTGTGGGTCCCCTCTGAAGCACTGGACAGTCTTGAATCTCCTTTCTCATAGCCTTGCCTGACCCTGCAGTTTTCTGGTTCCCTTCCAACATGTCCACCTGTTACTTCTGAGGTCTTCTTCATGAGATCCTCTTCTTCCACCACTAACTTAAATCTAGATACTCGCTGAAAGAGAATGTGTTAATGGTCTGATCATTCACCCCCCCCCAACCCTGTATTCATAGCCTTTGCCATGTGCCTTTGAAATTCTTCTCAGTGAAGAGGGAGGAGTACATTTCCCTTATCCTCAACATTGGATCCAGGCATGTGACTTGTTTGGATAAATTGAAGGTTAATGGACAGACATGGGACCCTTGGGTGATGGGCTTGCCTTCTGGTGCCTTGGTCTTTGCCATGAGAAGAACATGCCCAGGCCAACCCTGGTCCGAGAAGAGTCAACCTGCTGGTGCCAAGAGAAGGAGGAGAGACACTAGAAACAGAGCTCAGCCAGGGCCAGCTGCCCGCAGATCCATGGAAAACAAATGACTGCTGCCTTCGCCACTGGATATTGAGATGGTTTGTTATGCAGCACTGTTGTGGGGATAGTTAGCTGATAGACTCTGTAAGATTCTTTTGTCCTCCATTACCAAACTTGGCTATTCCTGTTGGTCTAGGGGCTAAGCTGACCTATTAACTGATAATAGTAAATGATAATAATTAAATAATAAAATCCAATGATAATATAATTATTAAGCAAAAATGAATAATAATAAATGATTAGAACTATCATTTGTAAAGCTCCTACTATGTTCAAAGGTCCTGCTAAGAGCTTTCTAAGTGTTATGTGTGAAACGCATGAGTTTCCAGACATAGAAGATAGGATTATGCTTAAGTATAAAAGCACAAACTGAGGCTTGGGGAGGTAAAGAGACTTGCCCAAGCCCTCAAAATGAGGACTGCTTCTCCCCTGGAGCTGTCAGAGAGAGTATGGCCCTGCCAACACCTTAATTTTGTACTTGAGCCTCCAGAACTGAGACAAAAAATTTCTGTTGCTTTAATTCACCTAGTTTATGATATTTTGTTACAGATTCTGCCAGGACCTCCTAATTCACCTACCAAATGCCCCCAGACTTGCCTACCTGAGCAATGGGCAGCTGAGATATTTATTCCCTGGCCTCCTCCCCCGTTTAATTGAGACCTGTGAATGGGAGCTCTGGTTTCCGAACACTTCAGGGCTGTGTTTTCATGTTGATTGGGCAAGCTGCCAAGACACCAGAGAAAGTCTGAGTTTGTGGTGGGACATTTCAAGCTTATCCAGAACTATCCACTGAAACTATGGATGAAGTCAGAGATGGGCCAAGGGTATGTGATGCAGGACCCAACATGTGAGTGCTTAATGCTGCTTGCCAAAAATCCGCATACTATCCAACACACATACCCTGGCAATTGCTTGGAATTTGAGGTTCAGTTTTAAGTAACAACCCTAGCCTATTTTTAATCTGCTACCCCAAAACTATGTGTTTCTTGTTCAACAATTAGGCTTATAGAGTTGTTACCTAACATGACTATCTCATTGAAGGCTCAGGGCAAGGCTTGCCATGTAGCTAAGGGGAAAATTTGCTCTTAAGAGGATGGATATTACCAGCGTCAACCATTAAGCAGAACACAGGGTCTTCTGTGACCAGGAAAGGGTCACAGAGGCAGAAACTCTGGCTCTAGGCCACTGACAAATTGGAAGAAATTTGCCAGGTAGACCAGAAGGTCATTCTAAGTAAGATTACATGGTGGTGAGAATTGCATTTCACTTCATAAAAAGTCCTGTTTTATTGAAACTCTGTCAAAAATTTCAGTCTAAGAGAAGCCAAGATTTAAATCCATATTCCCTAATTACAAGTCCAATCCTCTTTTCCCTACTCCAGAATGAATTCTTCCACCTGTCAATGAGGGTTGAAAGGAGAATGTTTAGATTTGTCAAGGATAAATAGGCAGGGTTCAGCCCTCTGCTGTCTGCTATTGGCAGATGAAGGGCAGGGCAGGTTTCCAGCTGTACCAAAGGTTCTCCATGGAGGAGAAGGCACCTGAAGGAGAGGCAGGCTCCCAGTGACCAGGAGCAGAGCATGGACCAGATGAGTAGAAGTAGATGGACTTTTCTGGAGGCTCAATGTTGTCAGGTATCATGTCCTCGCCCCAGGTACCTTCTGATGGACTGTTCTTGCTCTGTTCTTCAAAGGAGGAATTTTACCTCTCTATCTCTCCTTTTCCCAGGTTTTGCAGCTCTCTGTGGCTGTTTTTCCACTCAGAGGTTGTGATCCTTTTTTATCCCAACTCCACCCAACAAGATCCAGAGCTATTTATTTTTCTGGGTGTGTCCTGAACAGAAGCTTCTGAACTTTTGCTCACAGTTTGGATGTTTTGACAACCTTTCCTGCCAGTTAGTTTATCACAGAGGTTCTGTGCCCTGTTCTCCTCCACATTGCCTGACACTTTCCCTCACCACAACCTTGGGTGTTTTGAATGAGTCATGCAGCAAAATAATTCAAATCAAGCACTGCAGCAACTTCCTTTGCTCAGCCATTCTCTGTTGAGTCCCCTGACTGCTGTTTCAAAGATTTTCCTCCTTGTCATTTCCAGGAGAGCATTAACCAGTCTTTTGGAAGCCAGTTCAAATCCAAGGGTCCTAGGGTCCCGTGATGAGAAGGGCATTCTGTTTCATACAAAATTCTGGTTTATTGAAATTTTGTAACGGAATCTTCATCAGTCTAAGAGCCATTGTGCACCGTCAATTTTCCTCCAGTCATGAACACTTGTTCAGTCCTGTAGAAACAGATTGAAAGGAAATATCTTTCCCCAAGATTTTTGTATTTCTTAAGTGCAGCAGAAAATAGTTATTTTTGGATTCCTCTGAAACACTCTGTCTCAAGATCATCTCATGGTTGGCTCTTGTCATTCATCTCCCAATTCAGATGCCACTTTCTCAGAGAGCTCTTCCCTGACCACCAATCAAATGCAGCCACCCCATCACTCTATCACTTAACCCTGTTTTATTCTCTCCATAACATTTATCAAGTTCTGAAATTGATCCCATTTGTTATCTAGTAGGGTTTTGTTTCTATTTTTGTTTTGTCAGTCTCCATCTTCCACGGAACATAAACTCCATGAGAATAGGGACCAAGAACATAAAGTCCATGAGAATAGGGACCAAGAACATAAACTCCATGAGAATAGGGACCAAGAGAATAAGCTCTTTTCCCTCGTTGGAGGAGTCTCCAGGGCTGGTCCCCCATTTTCAGTTTCCTTCCTTCTCCATATGTAGGAGTATATGTCCCCTCTCCAATTGAACTTTGGTGCAGCCATGTGATTTGTTTTGGCCAGTGAAATGTGAAGCACGGTACTCTGTCTCTTCCTGGAAGAAGGTTTATGGACTACTTGCCATGTAAAGATGAAATGGTCATAGAAGCATGCGTTGTGATGGTTCCTCCAACAGCCTGGGTTCCTGGCTGACAACAATGAACAGAGCCTCCATCTGGCCCTCACTGGACTAGTAGTGTGAATAAGAAATAAGTCTTTGCTGTGATAAGTCAATGAGATTTGGTAGTTGTTTGTTACCACATCATACTCTAACTCTTCTGTGTTTGTTTCCTATTGTTGCTGTAACAAATTACCACACACTTAAGGGCATAAAATAACACAAATTTATCCTCTTGCAATACTGGAGGTCAGAAATCCAAAATGAATCTTATGGGACTAAAATCAAGGTTGAGGCAGGATTGTGTTATTCTGAAAGTACTGAAGCAGAATCTGTTTCCTTGCTTTACCAGATTCTAGAGGCCACCTCCATTCCTTAGCTAGTGGACCCTCCTTTCATCTCCAAAGCACATCACTCCACCCTCTGCTTCCATTGTTACATCTCCCTTGTGGCTCTGACCCTCCTCCTTTCCTCTTATAAATACTCATGACTACATTGGGCCCACATGGATAATCCAGAATAATCTCCCTATCTCAAGATCCTTAACTTAATCACATCTGAAAAGACACTTTTCCAAGTAAGGTAACATTTGTGTGTTGTGGGTTGAGGAGGGGATGTCATTATTCTATTTATCATACTGATTAATACAATAATGAATCCATCACACCTGGGATAGTACCCGCCCTACTAAGGTCACTCAGTTAATATTTGGGGAGTGAATAAATGAATGAACAGACCAGAATAGCATAGCATAACATAGGAGAGCATAGCACAGCACACCATAACATAGAATACAATGTAAATAGATTTCTTTTTTAGTAAATAGTATTTGGAGTATAGCTACAGCTTTAAAAAGATGGGTTCTCATATGTCTTTTTATTTAAAGTTCACCATTTGTTTGCCTAAAAATGTCATTGACAGAGTCTAACTTCAACTTTAAAAAGAAAATACTGGTTAAGATCAGCCAGGAACATTACTTTTCGAAGTTTTATTGTTGTTGTTCTGTGCAAGTTACTCAAACTTTCTGTGCCTCAGTTCCCACAACTATAAAGGGAGGAGAGGTGTACATAGTACCTCATGCTGTTGCTGAGACAATTCCATAAATAATACATACAAAACCCTCTCATAAGGCTGAGCACAAAGCAGACACTGTCTAAATGAGAGCTTCCTTCTCCCCACCCCTCACCATCCACTTCCCACCCCCCTTACAACACAGAGAATTTTTGATACACTATTTGAAACTGCCCCTTTCCCAGCTGTCTACATCTGAGGAGCTATGGCTGTTCTTTGGAGGAATGAAACCTCTGGCCCTAACAAAAACTTGCATTCAAAAAGATACATGCACCCCAGTGTTCATAGCAGCACTGTTTACAATAGCCAAGACTGAAGCAACCTAAATGTCCATCAACAGATGAATGGATAAAGAAGATGCAGTACATATATACAATGGAATATTACTCAGCCATAAAAAGAATGAAATAATGTCATTTGCAGCAACATGGATGAACCTAGAGATTATCACCCTAAGTGAAGTAAGTCAGACAGAGAAAGACAAATATCATATGATATCACTAATATGTGTAATCTAAAAAAGTGATACAAATGAACTTATTGACAAAACAGAAATAGACTCACAGACATAGAAAACAAACTTATGGTTAGCAAAAGGGAAGGCAAGGAGGGATAAATTAGGAGCTGGGGACTAACAGATACACACCACTGTACCTAAAATAGGTAAACAACAAGGACCTACTGTATAGCACAGAAAACTCTAGCTAATATGTTGTAATAACCTATAATGGAAAGAATCTGAAAAAGAATTTATATATATATATATATATATATATGTATAACTGAACCACTTTGCTGTACACTTGAAACTAATACAACATTGTAGATCAACTATACTTCAGTAAAAAGTTGTTTAAAAAAAAAATCTCTGGCCCTCTGTAAGCGTGATTATCATCATCACAAATCATAATTCTTTTTTGAGAATTTGTAGCAAGAACTGTTCTAAAGCACCCTATACCTAACTATTTTCTTAGTACTCACAACCCTGTGAAGTATGTATTATTATTATTTCCATTTTACAGATGAGAAGTGAAGGCTCAAAAGTCATACAGCAAAAGTCAGGTAGAAAGGTCAACTGACATTGGAGTCTCCATTTCCAATGACCATGCTAAACCCAGTGTACCCATGACATTCTGGGGACCAGGGAAGAAATCTCTTTAGTAAGTCACAGAAGAATTAAAAGCCAGATTGAGTTAGTAGCCTGGGGCTGCTATGTCTGGCTTCTCAAGACAACTGGCCCTGCCAACTGGCCATGAACAAAGCAATGGGTGAAAGACCCACAAATAACATGAGGGTTAAAGTCAAATCAAGGGGGAAGAGTTTTCAGCATTAATGTGTCTTTTCCATTCATCCAGAGAACCTAATAAAGTAGCACTTAAGTACATTTCCTGAAAATCAGAAAAACAAGTTATAAGAGAAACAAAACACCAAGTTGGAGCTTGAATCCAGCCTTCTGGGGCTAGACTAGTTATCCTGTGCTTTTGAACTTGGGTTCTGTTACATAAATCATATTTTCCAAGACGATTTCTTCTTGCTTTACATCTTTTTTTTTTTTTTTTTTAATTTTTTGGCTGCGTTGGGTCTTCGTTGCTGAGCCTGAGCTTTCTCTAGTTGCGGTGAGCAGGGTCTACTCTTCATTGTGGTGCACGGGCTTCTCATTGCAGTGGCTTCTCTTGTTGCAGAGCACGGGCTCTAGGTGCGTGGGCTTCAGTAGTTGTGGCTCGCGGGCTCTAGAGTGCAGGCTCAGTAGTTGTGGTGCACAGGCTTAGTTGCTCCACGACATGTGGGATCTTCCTGGACCAGGGCTCGAATCCGTGTCCCTTGTGGTGGTGAGTGGATTCTCAACCACTGCACCACCAGGGAAGCCTACTTTATATTCTTTAATAAAGTTATTTTAGATGATGTTTACCTGTCTTGGCTGACCTGAAGAATACAGAAGGAAAAGACAGGACCTATAAAGAGGGAATATGATTCATTGGAGGCTGAGTGTGGTGGTAGCAATAGGAATGGGAATGAGAGATGTGAAGCTGGGGAGCAAATGCCAGCTTCCTGGAGCCACCACTTTCTGGGAGGTACCTTTCTGAAGCCCTTCTCAACAGAAACCATGGCCCAACTGGTGATGGTGGAAGATGGCTTGTTTGAACAAGGGCATGTCCCCTTATAACCTATTGTAGGCTACAGTTAATGGACACTCTCCTCTTGGTGGGTCTGTTCAGTAATAGTCTCCATAAGCCCATGTGGTTTCTGGCTAATGCTAGTGCCAGCAGCCTCTTAAATTTGTTGGTAACATAGGCATGGAAATAGTCACTGGCCAACTGCTCTAGCCAAGTAACACTTAACACTGACAAGTAAAACAACAGCTGGTTTCATTTTGTGAGTTCCCAAAGTGCTTCCCAAGGATAATAGGCGATGAGTGTGGAAAATTGTAAATGCTCTATAATTATTTCAGTGCCCTCCATTTGGGAGTGGCTCCACCATGAATTACAAACCCTTCAAAGACTAAGGACTGTACCCAGCAGCATAAAGACTCATAGATGCACGCTAACACACAGCCTGCGGAACAAGGACCTTTCCAAAACTCCTTTGGTGGCATCTTACTTGGATCACTCCTTGACTCCACATTCTGTCAGCAAATTATGACCCTAAGCTGCCCTGTGGGCTCTTGCAAGTGTTTGCAGAAGTCATGCAAATGCTTTCTTGCTAATTGTTTCCAGTGATAAAGATGGCCACCCATTCTTTACTCTTCCTACCTTTGAGAGGTATCTCCAATCCTCCTCCCCTTGAATCTTGGCTGACTTGCTTGACTAACAGGGTGTGGTGGAAGCAATGCACTGGGAACTCTGAGATTAGATCACAAGAAGTTTTACAGTGTCCACCTGCATTTCTTGGAATACACTCTTGGGAGCCCCACCCCACCATGCCAATGGCCAACTACCTTGAGGCTGCCTTGCTGGAAAGACCACATGTAGGCACTCTGGTAGACAGTCCCAGTTGAAGTCTACCTTCTAGATATGTCTGCCAGTGTGCCTGACTAGAGAGTGAAGCCTTCTTGGAGGCTCCAGACCAACCCATCACAAGCTGAATACCACCAAGTAACCTCACTGAATCACACATGGAGGTGGAAAATTACCCAGCCGTCCCCTGCCTTAATTCCGGACCCACAAAATCATGTGGTATAGTAAAATTGTTGCCCCTTAAGCTATTGAGTGTTAGCATGGTTCATACACAGCAATAAATAACCAGAACGACCATCTAATCAACTATAAATTCCTGGAAATTAATGGATTTTACTTTCTCTCAGTTTCATTTTAACTGTTCTTTCCCCACACTTAACTTCACTGTTATCCACCAAATACCTTGCTATGCCTGAAAGATAAACCTAATCAAGTTTTCTGAACTAAGTGTATTTTAGTCTATCTCTTTCTGTTTTAATAAACATCTAGAAAGATCCCTCATTTTTACAGTGAACAGATTCATTTTTGGTATCAAAAAAACTCTGATTTAATTTGCCAATTCCCTGTGTATTTTAGAGATAATCAGTTTATGGGTTTAATATTTCCATTATCATCTTCATGATGACTTCCTGAAAAAAGGAAATGTGACTTTTATATATGCTCTACTTCATTTACATTATTTGGGACCATGTGAAAGCCCAATCTGATAGCTGACCACAATACAATAATTGTAGAAATTAACAACAAAAAGATAGTGAATGTGGCCAAAGTAATGTCTGCTTCGAGGAATTTAATAAGATTTCCTTTGGGTCTAATATTTAGACCACTACTCAGCATGTTGTAAGCACTCAATAAATGTTAGCAACTATTGATATTAAAGACATATATAATTTTCAAACCCAGTTTTAGCCCAGCAGGAGATAAGCTACTCTGCTGAGTTCAAAAACTCAGAGCCAAAATTCCAAGAAATGTGATGCTTTGCTAAGCCTGTGCACCCTCATCAGAAAATAAGTAATGTTTCTGCTAGACTCTTTGAAATATTATAAATGATAGGAGTATCCACTTGTATGCCCCAACTGGGAATCACTAATATACTCTGTCCTTTACTTACAAATGAGGAAACCAAATTCCAAAGATAATATTGGAAATGCTTCCATGACTCGATCTATTCATGCTGCCTCTCTTGAAACAAACCATAATGAACCGTTGTTTAGAACAAAGAAAGGGAAGGGGGGAAAAGTTCTCCTGAACTCGGCTGAACTCATCTGTCTTAGAGATGATGGCAGAACATTGGAATAGACTTTGTACTTGACTTTTACAATGTATCAGATTAAGAACTCAGAGTATATATTTTATTTTTTTTAAGATTTATTTATTATTTATTTATTTTTGGCTGCATCAGGTCTTAGTTGCGACAGGCAGGATCGTCGTTGAGGCACGTGGGATCTTTCTTTGCAGCCCGCGGGCTTCTCTCTAGTTGTGACGTGCGGGTTTTCTCTTCTCTAGCTGTGGCGTGCAGGCTCCAGGGCGCTTGCATTCCGTAGTTGTAGTGTGTGGGTTCCAGAGCGCATGGGCTCTGTAGTTTGCGGCACACGGGCTCTGGTTGAGGCACGTGAGCTCAGTAGTTGTGGCACTCGGGCTTAGCTGTCCTGAGGCATGTGGAATCCCAGTTCCCCAACCGGGGATCGAACCTGCATCCCCTGCATTGTAAGGTGGATCCTTTACAACTGGACCACCAGGGAAGTTCCAGAGCATATTTTAGAAGCTATAGGAACCTTCTGTAAGATTTTTTTCCAGATGTGCCCTTAGACATCCAAAAACTACTTGAGACCTGGGTCTCCTATGAAGATCTTCTATTATAGGGAATGTAATTTATGAAAAGGAAATATTAACTGGCATCTTGTACAGGTCATATCTTGGGCCCTAGATTTAGTCACCACACCAATCTATTTTTATCCTCTAGCTACAGTGTAGTATCCTAAAGCATTAAGATTTACAATCTTATTATTGTACACTCAAATGATATATTCCCAAATACGCAGGAGGTTTTTTCCCCAAATCATCCTAAGGGATGATTATAGTCCTTTTATCTTAGTCCTTATAAATTCTTTCATAGTATGAGGGTACTCCTTTAGTTACCTTATTTTTTAGAGCCACATTAGCCTGAACAATTTCAATAAATGGTAGTTTAGCTGCTCAGAGAGATTACTTCATGAAACTTATTTTTTTAAAAAAAGGAGGGAAGGAAATATATTAATCAGTATAGGGTAGGCCATGCTGCTGTAACAAATTAATCCTGAAATCTCAGAGGCTTAAAACATAAAAATTTACTTGTCACTCATACAAAAGCCAGTATGGCCCAGAGTTGACACTTCAAGAAGTTGTCTTTCAAGGGGTGGCTTACCTTTAATCTCGTAGTTCCACTCTCCAACACAAGACTTTCTTAGTTGCCAATACAGAGGAGAGAGAGAGTAGGAATGTCATGCAGGGGTTTCTCACTGCCTCAGATAAAAGTAATCCATGTGTTTCCACTTACATTTAATTGTCCAGACCTGCCCGACTACAAAGGGGTCAGTGAGGATGGTCTTGGTCTTCTATGTGCTCAGGGATATGACAAGAAGATCTAGTGAATGCAATGCATTTTCTCTTTCACAGGAGGCAAAATTTTAATACATATTTAGTAATTATATGATCTCACAATCACAAGAGTTGAAGGGCATTATAAACAAGCTTTTTTAAAAATCACGTTTAGGGCTTCCCTGGTGGCGCAGAGGTTGAAAATCTGCCTGCCAATGCAGGGGACACGGGTTCGAGCCCTGGTCTGGGAAGATCCCACGTGCCGCGGAGCAGCTAAGCTGGTGAGCCACAATTACTGAGCCTGTGCGTCTGGAGCCTGTGCTCCACAACAAGAGAGGCCGCGATAGTGAGAGGCCCGCGCACCGCGATGAAGAGTGGCCCCCGCTTGCCGAAACTAGAGAAAGCCCTCACACAGAAACAAAGACCCAACACAGCCAAAAATAAGTAAATAAATAAATAAATAAATAAGCTCATTTGTATCATTAAAAAAAAAAAAAAAATCATCTTTAAAAGCAATACTGGAGCAATACCCCAACTGGAACAACTGGATATTCATTTGAGAAAAAGAAATAATCTCAACCCTTTCCTTAAGACATACTTGGAAATTAATTTGATATGAGCCATAGATCTAAACTAAAAGCTAAAACTATAATAGTTCTAGAAAAAAACATAGGAGAAAATCTTCAAACTTAAGGTAGACAAAGATTTCTTGAATAATAAAAAGTATAAAACGTTTTTTTAAACTGGGCCACATTTAATTTATTTATTTTCTTTCTTTTTTTTTTTTTTTTTTTGGCCACATCATGCAGCTTGTGGCATCTTAGTACACCGACCAGGGATTGAATCCAGGTCCATAGCAGTGAAAGCACAGAGTCCTAACCACTGGACCGCCAGGGAATTCCCCTCAAAGAGTAAAACGTTTGCTCTATGAGAGAAAATAAAAAGTCAAATCAGAGTCAAAGAAAATATTTACTATATCCATATTCAGTATATATATACAAATATTACAATTCATTAATAATAAGACACACAGTCTGATTTATTTTGATGGCAAAAGATTTGAACAAAAACTTTTAAAGAAGACATGACAATAGCCAATATAGGATGAAAAGATGTTCAACATCATTAATCATGAGGGAAATGCAAATCAAAGCCCTCATGAAAACCTGAAACCATAAAACTCCTAAAAGAAAACAGGGGGAAATGCTCCTTGACATTGGTCTTGGCAATAATATTTTTTAGATAGGACACCAAAAGCACAGGCAACAAAAGCAAAAATAAACAAGCGAGACCACATCAAACTAAAAAACTCTACTCTGCAAAGGAAACAATCAATAAAATGAAAAGGCAACCTATAGAATAGGAGAAAATATTTGCAAATCATATATCTGATAAGGGGTTAATATCCAGAATATACCAATAATTCCTAAAACTCAAATAGCCAAAAAACAAATAACCTGATTTTTTAAATGAGCAAAAAATCTGAATAGACATTTTTCCAAAGAAGACATACAAATGGCCAACAGGCCAATGGAAAGGTGCTCAACATCACTAGTCATCAGGGAAGTGCAAATCAAAACCAGAATGAAATATCACCTTACACCTGTTAGAATGAGTATTATTAAAAAGACAACAGGGCTTCCCTGGTGGTGCAGCGGTTGAGAATCTGCCTGCCAATGCAGGGGACACGGGTTCGAGCCCTGGTCTGGGAAGATCCCACGTGCCGCTAAGCAACTGGGCCCGTGAGCCACAACGACTGAGCCTGCGCGTCTGGAGCCTGTGCTCTGCAACAAGAGAGGCCGCGATAGTGAGAGGCCCGCGCACCGCGATGAAGAGTGGCCCCCGCTCGCCTCAACTAGAGAAAGCCCTCGCACAGAAACGAAGACCCAACACAGCCAAAAATAAATAAATAAATTTATTAAAAAAAAAAAAAAAAAGACAACAGATAACAAACGTTGAGAAGGATGTGGAAAAAAAGGAACATTCGTACACTGTTGGTGGGAATGTAAATTGGTGCAGTTATTATGGAAAACAGCATGGAGTTTTCTCAAAACATTAAAAATAGAATTACTGAAAGACCCAGCAATCACACTTCCGGGCATATATACAAAAGAGATGAAAACAGGACCTTGAAGAGATATCTGAACTCCCATGTTCATTGCAGCATTATTCACACTATTGAAGATATGGAAACAACCAAAGTGTTGATTGACAGATGAATGGATAAAGAAAATGTGATACACACACACATACACACACACACACACACACACACAAATAGAATATTATCCAGCCATAAAAACAAAAAGAAATCCTGCCATTTGTGACAAAATGGATGAAACTGAAGGACATTATGCTAAGTGAAATAAGCCAGACACAAAATGACAAATATTGTTTGATCTCACTTGCATGTGGAATCTAATTGTGTCCAATTCACAGAAGCAGAAAGTAAAATGGTAGTTGCCAGGGGCTCAGTGGTGGGGAAGGAAATGGAAAGATTTGGGTCAAAGGATACAAACTTTCAGTTATAAATATACAGCATGGTGACTATAGTTAATAATACAGTATTATATACTTGATATAGTTAATAATACAGTATTGCATACTTGAAATATGCTAAGAGAGAGATCTTAAGTGTTTTCACCATAAAGGAAACAAAAGTCAACCATGTGAGGTGGGATGTGTTAATTAGCTTAACTATGATAATTATTTAATAATATACAGGTATATCAAATCATCACATTATACATCTTAACTATATACGATTTTGCCAGTTACACCAAGAAAACTGGGAAGAATAAAAATTCATTCAAAAAAAGTCTAATGGGATACCACTGTACTCAGAAGGCTAAAATAAAAAGCAATGATAATCCTAATTGCTGATGAGGCTATAAAGCAACCAGATCTCTCATACATCGTTGATGGGAATGTAAAATGGTACAACTACTTTTAAAGGACAATTTGGCATGTTCTCACAAAGTTAAACATGTACTCCATTTGACTCAGCAACTAAAATCCTAGATATTTACTCAAGAAAAAAATTTTTTTTACAAAAATACTTGTATATGGATTGTTATAACAGCTTTATTCATAACTCCCCAAACTGTAAACAACCCAAATTTCCATCTAAAGTAAATAGATAAATTTCACTTAATCCATACCAAGAAAAAAAGAAAAGTACTGATACACAGCATGACTAGATTTAAAAATCACTGTGTTAAGAGAAAGAAGCCAGACACTAAGAAAGCATACTATATGATTTCATGTATATGTTATTCTAGAAAAGGAAACGCTAATTTGTAGTAACAGAAGGCAAACAGTGCCCTGGGATGGATGGATTAACCATAAAAGAGATTGAGGGAACTTCTGGGGATGATGAAAATTTTCTACTTCTTGATTGAGTCAGTGGTTACACAGGTGCTTGCATTTGTCAAAGCTCACCAAATTGTTTGTACACTTAAAGTGTCTGCATTCTATTTTGTATAAATTATACCTCAATACAGGTGATTTTTTAAAATACTATAAGTGATCGTATTTAGTGATCACAAATATATACTAGAAGGATGAATGGAAAAAAGTTTTAATATCATGAAAACTGTGCTTTGGCTTTAGGATAAAATTACCTGCGGCAACATTATATAGATGATTTTCAAAAGTTCTTTCTCTAAACAACTTTAATAGAAATTAATATACCGTATTGCAAAAGCCATGTTAGTGGACCAAAATAAAATGGCTATTTTAAGGACAAAATCATTAATGTAATGACCTTGAATTAACGTAAATGGGGGAAATACTTCTAAATTAATATATAATTCTTAACACATGATGTGAAAATTTTATCAAATCGCTCAGAATCTCATCAGAAGCCAGAAACTACTTGACTATTTAAAACAGAGAATCTTTAATACTGAGATTGATTGCACAGTGAAGGAAGCCCAGGACAAAAGGAGATGATGAGGCAAAAAGCAGACGAGAGGAGGACAGGGAGTTGAGTTGTTTGCTTTTTCCCTGTCTTTGAATAACATTACAGGGCCCACAAAGAGGGCTCAGCCCTCGCTGACTTGGGGACAGAACAATTACTCAACTCGCCATGCTCACAGCACACACAACAGGAATCCAAAGGCGGAAACCAAAGATAAAGCTTGCGGACCACGAGGTGGTCCAGGCAGGAGTGAACAGCAGGTGTCAGCACCAGCAGGTCAGGCAGGATTCGAGTGAACGTGCCTCTGTGACTGCTGTCCTCCATCCTCGGGCTCTCCTGCGGGACACTCCGGCCCCCACTCTCCTGATTTTCAAAAACTGGACAGAGTTGAACTCCAGAAACTAACTGTGCAGGGGTGCACCTTGGTTGGCCTTCGCCAGATCTGGAGCCCCGGACTGTGTGTTTGGTCAATAACAATTTACAAAGAAGAGATTTTATATAGACATCCAGATTTCCAACTTCCTCAGGAAATTCAGAAGATCTGGAAAACACTGCAAAGTCTGGAACGGAGGCCCATCTACCCCTTTTCACAGGGACTGCCTTCTCCATTTGCCTCTGTCCTCGTCACCCCCAACTTTACATCCTGCCTACTTCATTCATTTATATGACCTTCGCCCCCTCTCCTTGCCCCTGAATTTCCCCTGATGTATGGCTTTGGACCTCCTCTATCTTCTGAAATTTTTTAGTAAGACAGGTCAGGAATGTATTGATTGCTCTGCTACTGGCCAAACTTTCTAGCACACAGTGGTTGATACCAGCCTCTCTGTCCTTCCACCCGTCCCTTCCTACCAATGTGTACTACTCACCCTCTCCTCTCACTGTCAAAGTTCTTGGAACTTAGTTCCAAAGTCAGAGGAACATGAGTGGGTCCCACAAAAGAAAGCCCCTTCTTGGCCCCAGGCACATACTTGCCTGAGCACAGGATTGTCCTCGTGCCTCTGCAGGAATATCTGTGCCTTCAGAAGGTAAGTCTCAGCTCGGTCTTCTTAAATCATTGTGCAGGTACTCTTTTTTTTAACATCTTTATTGGAGTATAACTGCTTTACAATGGTGTGTTAGTTTCTGCTGTATAACAAAGTGAATCAGCTATACATATACATATATCCCCATATATCCTCCCTCTTGCATCTCCCTCCCACCCTCCCTATCCCACCCCTCTAGGTGGTCACAAAGCACCGAGCTGATCTCCCTGTGCTATGCGGCTGCTTCCCACTAGCTAGCTGTTTTACATTTGGTAGTGTATATATGACCATGCCACCCTCTCACTTCATCCCAGCTTATCCTTCCCACTCCCTGTGTCCTCAAGTCCATGCTCTACGTCTGCGTCTTTATTCCTGTCCTGCCCCTAGATTCTTCAGACCCTTTTTTTTTTTTTTTTTAGATTCTATATATATGTGTTAGCGTACGGTATTTGTTTTTCTCTTTCTGACTTACTTCACTCTGTATGACAGACTCTAGGTCCATCCACCTCACTACAAATACCTCCATTTTGTTTCTTTTTATGGCTGAGTAATATTCCATTGTATATATGTGCCACATCTTCTCTATCCATTCAGGACATGTACTTTAATATAAAATTTCTAAGTAAGACCAAATTCAAATGATTAGAAAAGCAAAAGACCTTTGGATGACACCCACTAAATCCCAAAAACCAAGATGGAAGGGGAGATGTTGTGTTCCAAAGTTTGTCAGTATGAAGCAAAGAACATGACTCTCTAATCAGAGAGGAGTTTTATTATCTCTTAGAGTTTCCCCTGCAAGGATTTTTGGTAAATACACTTTATGAGTTTCACTCTATGATTTGGGGGCCTAGTCCAGTTGCCGAAAGCCTTGAAGCAAATGAACTTTGGGGAGATGCCATGCAGAAAGTCAGGAAATAGCCTTGGGAAAATGCAGGGCCTGAGTTTCTTTCTAGAGAACTCTGCCTCTTGTGTCCTGAAGTTGCCTTGGTGCAGAGGCTGCCAGCGCTGGTCCAGCCCACAAACCTGGAATCAGAGCTGCCCAGACTTGGAGGCAACACAGCTGGAGGAACATGCAATTCCTAGCTCTGCTCCAGAGTTTCCAGACTCAACTGAGCCCTCTCCTAACTTTCTTCATTCTGAAAGTTCTTAGCAACCTGGTCTACACACAGCCCAAAGGATTTCTATCTGTACTAAATAAGTACACAGTATATATTATTGATATTTCCAAATACTGGGGGTCATTCTCAGCCAAAGTGAGAATAATTGTTTTATCTAGTATTTTATATGAACAGTAAAAAGTTCTTTAAATATTTTTTATTGTGAATATATTCTTTTTTTTTTTTAATTGGGGTATAGTTGCTTTACAACGTTGTGTTAGTTTCTGAGTGAAGTAAGTCAGAAAGAGAAAAACAAATAACATATATTAACGCATGTATGTGGAATCTAGAAAAATGGTACAGATGAGCCTATTTGCAGGGCAGGAATAGAGATGCAGTCATAGGGAATGGACATGTGGATGCGGGGAGTAGCGGGAGGGAAGAGGGGTGTGATGAACTGGGAGATTGGGATTGATGTATGTGCACTGCCATGTGTAAAACAGATAGCTAGTAAGAACCTGCTGTATAGCACAGGGCGCTCAGTTCGGTGCTCTGCGGTGACCTAGATGGATGGGATGGAAGGGGGTGGGAGGGAGGTCCAAAAGGCAGGGGATACATGTATACATATAGCTGATCCATTTTGTTGTACAGCAGAAAAGTTCTTTAAATATTAATCCATTTTATGAGTGTGCAAAAACATCTTGAAGAAAGCCTATTGCCATGTCTATGACGTTGCACAGTGGGGGTGTCTGTACAGGGACAAATTTCCCTTTTGTAGGAAAAATCTCCTTCTGATTATCTGACCTTTTGCCCATCTGTCTGTCCATCTAGCCATGCCTTTCTAAACTATCTATCTATAGGGTTTCTTGACTCCCTCTAGATAATTTGTCCCTGTTAACAAGCAGAAGGACAAAAGAATGGACCCACACTCCTCATTATCAGGATAATCCTCTTAGAATGTTTCCCCTAGACCTTCGAGAAATAGTGCAGTCAGAATTATGTCACTGCTGTACCCCAAGATCTATGACAAAGTGAGCATTTCATTATTACAAGTCAAACACAGCATAGACGCAAAAGCAGCCATAATTTTTTTTCAATTTTGCTGTTTATGCTAACATAGTTCATTATTCTATTTTTATTGTTCCAAACTGGCATTAAACAATGCAAATTACTCTTCACTGAGCCCCAGCCCCACCTATAAAATAATGAGGTCTTCTTATGCAACTTGGTAAAGTGGAAAGAGACTAGACCTATCAGAAGACTGGGGTTCTAGTTCTAATTCTGCCCCTAACAATCTTAGGCAAATCACTTAACCATCAGGGGTCAATTTTCTTATCCGCAAATGAGCTAGGTGGACTATTTCATCTTTCAGGGCCATTCCAGCTCTAACTGTCTGAAGTTTCTTCATCGTGGCCTTTTGTTTCTTTCACCACCACCCTGCTCTCTATGGGCATGTACTAGGTACTCGGGATGCGAGTGACCCAGACAATTGGATGTGCTCTAGGAACCCCAGGTTGATGAGGGAGATAGAAATCCAGTGTGTGTGAGCCATATACATGTCTCATTGATAACAGACGTGAATCCAGAGGGCCCCTGGTAGAAACTGACAGTTGGACATGATTTAGAAGAAAGTCAAGTGTTTACGGAAGCTTCAGGAATACATGTTGTCTTTTTATTGGTAACCTTCAGAAGATCGCAGTTTTTAAATGTAATTTTAGTGGAAGACACTTGAGGTGCTCAACATTATATACTTAATTAAATTTAGCTTCTATTGTAATTACTGATTTTCAAGACTGCTAACTGGAAATCCACATCAGTAGTGGGTAAGTTAGGTTCTAACAGCCTAGAAACTCAACATGTGTTAACAAGGGGTAGTGATTTACAACCTCGACTGAACCTTAGAATTACCTGGGGCATTCTTTGACCATACCAAGGACTGGGCTCCACCCCCTGAGAGATTCTGATTTAAAAGATCTTGGGGGGCTTCCCTGGTGGCGCAGTGGTTGAGAGTCTGCCTGCCAATGCAGGGGACACGGGTTCGAGCCCTGGTCTGGGAGGATCCCACATGCCGCGGAGCAACTGGGCCCGTGAGCCACAACTACTGAGCCTGCGCGTCTGGAGCCTGTGCTCCGCAACGAGAGGCCATGACAGTGAGAGGCCCGCGCACCGCAATGAAGAGTCGCCCCCGCTCGCCACAACTAGAGAAAGCCCTCGCACAGAAACAAAGACCCAACACAGCCATAAATTAATTAATTAATTAATTAATTTTTAAAAAATTAAAAAGGGGCTTCCCTGGTGGCGCAGTGGTTTAGAATACGCCTGCCAATGCAGGGGACATGGGTTCGAGCCCTGATCCAGGAAGATCCCACATGCTGTGGAGCAACTAAGCTGTCGATATGCCACACCTACCAAGCCTGTGCTCTAGAGCCCGTGAGCCACAACTACTGAGCCCACGTGCCACAACTACTGAAGCCCGCATGCCTAGAGCCTGTGCTCCACAACAAGAGAAGCCACTGCAACGAGAAGCTCGTGCACCACAACGAAGAGTAGCCCCTGCTCACCACAACTAGAGAAAGCCCACGCACAGCAACAAAGACCCAACACAACCAAAAATAAATAAATAAAATTAAAAAAAATTTTTTTTTTAAATTTTTTTAAAGATCTTGGGACCCAGGCATTGGTACTTTTTTAAAGCCCTCCATGTGATTCTAATGTACAGTCAAGACTGGCTATCATTGAACTAGGAAAAGAACTGTTTTTTGGTCAAAATTGTAGGTCAGTCATAGTCCAGGGTGAAGCAGGCTGTATTTGACCCATATTAGAAGCCTGAGTTGTTTGATTTCAAAGCTCTGATTCTCATAACACACAACTTTTAAACGAACCTAAGGCAGTAGATGGGAACCCAGCTGATTTCGTGCAAGAGGTTGTTTTGCTGCCCAAACATATTCCCTGTGGGATTTCTTCAAGTAGGCAGCTCAAAGCTTTGCATTGAAATCACAATTCCATTTAGCCTAAACATTTATAATACATGCAATCTCAGCAAACTATTCTGTGAAGCTATTGGTACGCCTTTCATTTGTGTAGCACGTTAAAAGAAAAATGGCTTGCTTTTGCAAATCACTCCCATATCTGAGTTGAGGACAATTTCACCACCCCAGGGATGGATTAAATTCATCCTGTCCAGCTGGCAAGACTAGAAGGCCAACTGGGTAAGTAACTCAGCATCCCTAACACCAAGCACTAAACCAGCTAAAAGCGAGTGTGGTTAACACTTGCTAATGACCAAATCCAATTCATTTATCATGTGGACCATTGAAGTGCTGGGACCCCTCCAAACAACTCCCTTAAACCTTTCCAAGTTGTTAGGGGAAATTCTGCTTGTTAGAAATACAGAATCTCAACCCTTACTCCCAACCTACTAAATTATGTGAGATGAACTAAAATTGTCAGTGGATGAAAAACAGAAATGGATACAAGACAAATTAAGGAGGTAGAATTCACAAGATTTGGTTTTGATGGGATGTGGGAAAAGGTGACGTCAAAGATGATGCCTGGGTTTCTAGCTTGGATGACCAGGTAATGGTCACTAAGACTGAGGACACTAGAGGGGGAACAGAGCTCCTCAAGAGTTCCTCTTCTGTCTCCACCTACTTTTTCCATCTCATAATTGTGTTGATCCCTGGGATTCCTTTTTGACCTGCATTGCTTCTCTTTTGACACACCTGCTCTCAAAGGCTTCATCCCTCCCCCACACACACATCAACAGCCTGCTCAAGGTCCCAAAGGCACATCACACCCTGTTTATGATCTCTCTCTCAAAACCTACTCTACCTCAATTTTCCAGTTAATAGAATCCAACTTATCTACCTGTTGACCAAGAGGAATGACCTGGAGGGCACCAAAAAGTTTAGCCTCTCTCTTGAGACTCCACATGAAATCAATCACCAAGTCCTACTTTTCCACTGTCTAATATCTGCCCCCTTCTCCCACACCTCTCTGCTCCTATGTTAGTTCATTATTGCTCGCCTGAGCTGTCGACCTGAGTCCTTATGTTTTCCCCTATCACCACTCCTGTTAATCTACCTCAGACTGCCCCCACCATGTCCTACTACTACATTTAAAGAGTTATTTCTAAAACACAAATCTGGTCATGTCTTTCCCTGGTTTAATGTTCTTCAGTGGCTCCTTGGCATGCCAGGCAAGGCCTTCCATGGCGCCATCCCTGCCCACCTTTCCAACCTCATCTCCTGAGGTTTGCCCAACATATTTTGCATTCTTGTCTCATGCCAACTTTGCCACTCTGAATAAGAATATGGACTAAACAGTAATGTCAGGCATCCTATAATGCTTTTAATTCATTAGGGAGTGAATTTGTCTACAAATTCAAAGTCTCTTTTTGGGTCCCCAATGTATTCACCATTGAAGGGATGAAATTCTTCAGCAGCAAAGGTTTGTTGAGTGCCTTTTCTTTGTACAGTGTTCTCTAGATGCTCTGGGCAGTTGACAAAATAAGATAAAGTTTTCTTATTTGAAGGCCCAGGAAGCATCCTTAACTTCTTATTCCTTAAACTCTCCTAGTCTACAGGTAGAAAGGACCATTGAATCCTATATTAGGAGCAATGTTTATCCATATGGTGTTAAGTAGTTCCTACTAAAGGCTCAGAAATAGCTACCATTTATTGAGTACCTGCCAGCTCATTTCCTCCTCACCTGGATCCCACAAGTTTGGTATTATTATCCCTTTTTATCCAATAACATCTTTATTAGAGTATAATTGTTTTACATTGTTGTGTTAGTTTCTGCTGTATAGCAAACTGAATCAGCTATATGTATACTTATATCCCCATATCCCCTCCCTCTTGCATCTCCCTCCCACCTTCCCTATCCCATCCCTCTAGGTGGTCACAAAGCACCGAGCTGATCTCCCTGTGCTTTGCGACTGCTTCCCAATAGCTATCTATTTTACATTTGACAGTGTATATATATATCAATGCCACTCTCTCACTTCTTCCCAGCTTACCCTTCCCCATCCTTGTGCCCTTAAGTCCATTCTCTACGTCTGCGTCTGTATTCCTGTCCTGCCCCTATGTTCTTCAGAGCCATTTTTTTTTTAGATTCCATATATATGTGTTAGCATACCGTATTTGTTTTTCTCTTTCTGACTTACTTCACTCTGCATGACAGATTCTAGGTCCATCCACCTCACTACAAATAACTCAGTTTCATTTCTTTTATGGCTGAGTAATATTCCATTGTATATATGTGCCACATCTTCTTTATCCATTCATCTGTTCATGGACACTTAGGTTGCTTACATGTCCTGGCTATTGTAAATAGTGCTGTAATGAACATTGTGGTACATGACTCTTTTTGAGTTATGGTTTTCTCAGGGTATATGCCCAGTAGTAGGATTAAAGGAAACCATAAACAAGATGAAAAGACAACCCTCAGAATGGGAGAAAATATTTGCAAATGAAGCAACTGACAAAGGATTAATCTCCAAAATATACAAGCAGCTCATTCAGCTCAATATCAAAAAAACAAACAACCCAATCCAAAAATGGGCAGAAGACCTAAATAGACATTTCTCCAAAGAAGATATACAGATTTCCAACAAACCCATGAAAGGATGCTCAACATCACTAATCATTAGAGAAATGCAAATCAAAACTACACCAGTGAGAATGGCCATCATCAAAAAATCTACAAACAATAAATGCTGGAGAGGGTGTGGAGAAAAGGGAACCCTCCCACATTGTTGGTGGGAATGTAAATTGATACAGCCACCATGGAGAACAGTATGGAGGTTCCTTAAAAAACTAAAAATAGTATCCCTTTTGACAGATAAGGAACAAGGGTTGCATTCATTTGATTTACACCCACTAGAGGCAATTGTAGACTCCACGAGGTCAATAAACATTATGCATTTAGTTTATTCCTGGAACAAGGTGCTCAAACAAGTGTGTCTTAAATGAGCAAGTGAAGGAATGAAGCAAAGAGCTAGTGAGTGGTAGAGCTGGTATCAAGATCCAGATGACCTGACCACAGAGGGGCTGCTCTATCCTTGTAACAGTAAACCCAGCATAGGAGAACATCCAGCTGATGAGAGGCCTGACCAAGCTCCTTTAGATCCACTCTTTCTGGCCTTTCTGTACGTGGTTTGAAAAGAGTAGGGGAAAAAATACCTGACCAATCTCATAATGGTGCAGAGAAGAGAATTTAAGAAACATTTTATGAAACCTTGTAACTAACACTATAAAATAATTAAATAAATATGATTCCTAATATCAGCGTTTAAGGTTCATTGTTTCTTTATGGATGTTGAATATACATTCTTTTCTAGGATTAAGGGAACAAATAGTGAAATCCCTTCTTCATTTTGCATCATTCTTACCGTCTCATGTCGCCCTTACCATCAGGGTTGAAATGGAGATGTGAATGATTCTTATATAACCTCCAGAAGTGTTTTTATGAGGTCACACAGATCCATATGTGTCTGATAGATTTACATCGAACACTCCTTGTAGGAAAAATACATTAACTAAAATGAGGTGTATTTGGTCCAGGTTTAGACATTGCCTATTAAACAAAATCTATTACACTGTCAAGGACACTAAATCGTTTAATTCAACATTAATTCAACTAAATGTGAGAAGTTAATGTCGGTGGGAGAGTTAAGCACATTATACGTGTATCATCCTAAAGACAGAGACATGAAAACGTCTAAACCATTAGCCACATAAAGTTTCAAATGCTTTATTCTGGTAACCTTCAATCAGTTAAATTATGAGACGACAATTTAGAGTAATTATCCCTGCAGTAGTCAAGTAGATGCAGAAACCCCAAGAAGTAGACAGCTTGGCTCAGTAATATATCAGCTTACAGCCTGAGTCTGTCTGAACAGTCACGGACTCACCCGTTTTACGTCCCTCTAATAACGTTTCATAAAATATCAAGGAAGATGGGACTTCCCTGGTGGCACAGTGGTTAAGAATCCGCCTGCCAATGCAGGGAACACACATTCGAGCCCTGGTCCGGGAAGATACCACATGCCGCAGGGCAACTAAGTCTGTGTGCCACAACTACTGAAGCCCATGTGCCTAGAGCCCGTGCTCCGCAACAAAGAGAAGCCACCACAATGAGACGCCTGCGCACCGCAACGAAGAGTAGCCCCCGTTCGCCGCAACTAAAGAAAGCCCGCACGCAGCAACAAAGACCCAACGCAGCCAAAAATAAATAAATAAAAATAAATTAAAAATAAATATGTCAAAGAAGAGTTTGTGGCAATAAGCAAAGAAAGATTTCAAGATCCTAATCCAAATCTATGCCCATCTAAAACAGGAAGTGAAAATACTCCAGAAATGATTTTTTTCTTGTTTAAATTCACACAGATGACATTAAATTCTTCATTTATTAAGTCATCCATTTACAAAACTATTCTGTAAACCCTAGCTTTAAAAAGACTTTGCAACTATTAAATATAGAATGGATAAACAAGGTCCTACCAAGTGGGGAAAGTGCGGCGGGGGGCGGTGGTGGTGGGATGAATTGGGGGATTGGGATTGACATATATACACTAATATGTATAAAATAGATAACTAATAAGAACCTGCTGTATAAAATATAAATTTAATTTAATTTAAAAATAAATAAATAAAAAATAAATTTTAAAAAAATGAAAGATCACTGCCAAAAATATTTATCTTACTAATGATTGCAGATAAACCATTATGGATTTTTTCATTAATAAAAAAAAAAAAAAAACAAGGTCCTACTGACAGCACAGGGAACTATATTCAATATCCTGTGATAAACCATAATGGAAAAGAATATGAAAAAGAATGTGTATATATATATATATGTATAACTGAATCACTTTTCTGTACAGCAGAAATTAACACAACATTGTAAATCAACTATATTTCAATAAAATAAATTTTAAAAATAGAAAAAGACCTTGCATCTGTCGATTTCAAAAATATTTTTGAATTGTATTTTTAAGTATTTTTATGTTGATCAAAACTAGCTGATTCCTAACATATATGTCTTCGGATCATTACTTCCAAAGCTCTCCCTTCAAGATCTGTCATGTTTATCCTTCTTTTTTTTCCATAATGACCACTCCAGGCCATATCCAAATAGTGACCACTCAGTAAATATTTGTTGAATGAATGGATACATGAATGAACAAATGAAAGACTGGCAGGCCTCACAAAGATATCTGAACGAGACCGCAGCAGTTTTACCAACTTTCCAGTCTTCCTCTATTCTTGTTCATCCTATAGACTTGCCAAGTTAACCTTGTCCCAAACATCACTTTCTATGCATCAGCCTCTTGCCCAAGGACTACCACCTCTATGGCAATTGGTTTCATGATGAGACCCTGTCTCACTTAGTTCCAGCTGACTGGACTTGGCCCCTTTGCTCTCATTGGTCCCCTCCCTGGGAACGAGCTGTCTGCTCAGTTTCTGAGAGATCACAGGGCTTCCCAACATGTCAGAGCACAAATGCAGCCTTGGGGGCCCCCAATACACCAGGCCTCTCAGTCCAAAGGCCAACAGTGAGGTCCTGAAACAAACAGCTAGAAACATGCTGACACTGGATTAATGCAGCTGCGTTGAAGTGCTCTCAGGTTTTTGTTAGTAATAAACATGAATCCCAGTTCTTCTCCAATTTTAATAAGCATAAGAATCACCTGGAGGTCTGAGAGCCTGCATTTCTACCAAACTCCCAGGTGACATTGATGCTGCTGGTCTGTGGACTACACTTTGAGTACCAGGGCTCCGGGGCAGGGGTTGTCAAACTTGGCAGCACACTGCAGTTTTCTGGAGCGTCTTACAAATGCTAATGCCTGAGCCAAGCCCAAAGATTCTGATTTGATTCGTCTGGGGTGCAGCCTAGACATCAAGATTTTTAAAGCCCCTCCAATTATTCTAGTGTGCAACCAAGGTCGAGAGCTTTAGACCTTCTTTCTCAAACTGTTTTTTGCATTATTTCCCCCTGAAGGAGACTTTTTAGACATTTTTTCCCTAAATCTCCCTCATGAAAGTTTAATATCACAGGTATGTCATATATCAGTTTATGTAGTCTCTGCATACCTGTGCTTTATACATAAGAAGAAGATTTTTCCATTCCCCAAGAAGCAATTTCATGCCTTTACGGGTGAAATCACCCCCATCGAGAAGGCATGCTTTGGACTATGCCTAAAGACCTGGTTTTGTCCAAGCATCTGCATGTCAGTCTCCAAGACAAATCCCTCCAAACGGAAGCTCTCCATCTCAGGCACAAAGGGCCAGGCTAGAGAGAGATGACCGGAAGGCGATCAGATCAAGGTGCCCACACCCCTGCATCCTAAGCCATGGCGGGCTGCATGGCCTGAAACTCCCGTGTGCTTTCTACCACCTCTTTATCCTGCAGCCGCAAAGGACAATATATGTCCTGCCCAGTTAAAATAAGTAAGTTACAGTGCTTGTCTATGTATCCCTACTCCTGTTCACAAGCCAAGCCTCCTTTTATATTGCCAAATAGCAACCAAAACATCTGCTTGGAAACGAACAGGCTCTCCATCACCACGTAAAGCAAAATGTCTTCAGGAGACTTTCTAATGCGTGTGCTAATTCCTAACACCAGCTCAAGTTACACCATAACTTGTGAAAATCATGTAGGAGGGGTGGGTCACAGCTATCAGGGGAAAACAGCAGTGCATTCTAAAGACAGAGGAAGCTAGACTCCAGTTCAGGTGTAAAGCCCTGGCTGTAGGGAAGGCAGATGGAAATGTGGTAACAGAAGGGGGAAGGGATGGATTAAAAGAAAGGGAAGGAAAAGAAACCAACATTATTTCGTGCCTACTTTGTGCCAGGTGGTGGATGAACATTCTTACCTTGATGTTCCCTCATGAGCCTAGGAGGTGGGTATCATCCTCCCATTCTACAGACAAGGGTCCAGGGATTGTGAAACTGCCCAAGGTCTACTCCTAGTAATTGGGGGAGCCAGCATTCAAATCCTTATCTGTCTGGCTCCAAATCCAGTGTTCTTTCTAGTCTACCATGCTGCTCTCCCAGCCCCATGACAATAACACAAAAATGAACCACTGTCATCACCAAAGACAGCCCTCCCTATTTTAAACCAGGAAGATCAGGATGACCTTGACATGACAGCAGGACTCTGAGTCCTGCAGCAGCTTCAGAGTATAAGTCCGAGGCTAAAATGGATATTCAAAATTGGCAAGGGCGCATCTGCAATCAGGACCCTCACAAAGCATGGATTCAAGGGTCTGAACCTCACTGAGGCACCTGAGGTCCTGAGGACCAGGCATAGAAGGAAGGGAGAAGCAGTGATAGGACAGGGCCAGTCTACAGCTAACCTTAAGTAGGGCAGAAAATGAGGGTCTTGAATTTCCTAAGGACACAAAGACACCAGAAACTATGGGGGAAAGAGGGGAGGGGTGGTGATGGTGGTAAGAATTCCAGGAAGTGGGGAAAGGACTAGAACATGGATGGCCCCAGAGCAGAACTAACTTATTGCCCTGCAAAGATGGGGCCCTGAGCCGACAGCCCTCTGCTCTACCTGGGCTGCTCCAACCTCAATGCAGAGAAGACAGGAAGGAAAACAGAGCTGAGCAAACCCCCAGCAGTCTAAAAATGAGATCTGCTCCTCCAAGAAAGAAGAGTGACCTTCCCCATTCTCCACCCAGACCCAAATCATGGCCTCACATGCACACAAGGACACAGAACCAGTGATAAAGCTGACCACTAACATCTGCTTTCATCCAGGAGACAGTCTCTTGCCCGCTCATTGGTTCCCTCTCTCTGTCTACACCGTGCAGCCTGAAACCCATCCAGCGCCATGACAGGCCACCCTTGAATTACAGGGCTGGCCCACACATCTCTCTACTGGAGTTACAGAGGAAATCCTGGGGGTGAACCATCTGTCTTACCATCACCAACTGTGCTACTGACCACAGCCCTCTCCCTTCCCAGCAACACGGAAGTATAAGGTCCGCTGTGAGGGAGACCACTTCCTGTGGACGTCCACATCAAATTACTTTTCAGAATAACACATTTGTGGAAAAAGGGAAAACTCCTGAATAATATAATACATTGAAAGCCAAAAGTCCCCCAACAATTTCCACTCATAACCACCCAGAGCTGGAAATCACCAGGGATGTAAGAGCTGCTTCAGGCAGGGAAGAGACACAGACATCCACATCTCACAGCCATAACAACCTTATCATGCCTGAAAGGCTAAGAATGCTTAGGAGGCCTATTGGAGGCCCTCACCATGGGAGGAAAACTAAAGAACCACCACATAAAAATTATCTCCTCCAAGGAATTTGTTCAGATTATTTTCACAATATTTTTAAATGGCCAGACAGACTAAGAGCAGATTTATCTCCAGTGCCCCCCAGAGTCAGGTGTCTGGCACGTTCGTATCAGGTGAAACCTGTCCATAGGGCAGAGAGAAGGGATCTGTCCCCATTTACAGGAACGAGGGAGAGAGCTTGTGCCCCCTTCCTCATCTTGTTACATGTTCCTAAATTTGTTTAGCTCCACAAACTAACCAGTTGGTTTCTACTCAACATGTTTATTAAAATATTGACTAAGAATTGGCAGTGTTGGGTAATGCTGGCCTGGCAGGAGATTCCCCACATGGTGTTTTGACAAGAGCAGTTCAAAGGGCCCCTCTGAACTGGCATCACAAAGCTTTGCATTCCCAGGAGTAGTGAAGCAGAAGTAGTTCATTTAACTCCCGGAGGCATACTTTACTTTGAATCTCTCACTAAAGCTGACAAGAGGGTATCTGAACATTCTGATGGGAGACAACCTGCCAGCAGAGACCCGTCTCTGTTTGGCATAAGCAGTGTTGTGCAGTGAGACCAAATTTGGGGGAGTTGCTCAGTGAGAGCCTTATGTCTTGGCAACAAAGATCAAGATCAACAACGTCTGGGCAGATCAAGAGAGTAGCAAATACCTGGAGTATGTACCGACTCCAAAATTAAAAAAAAACAGGGAGGGAGGGAGAGAGAAAGAGGGAAAAAGGAAGGAAAGGAGGGAGGAAGAGAGAGAAGGAGGAAAAAAATAAAAGAAAGAAGAAAGAAGTCCAATACATTCTTACTAGTCTGAACTCGTAGAGATTCCTCAGATTCACTGCTTAGTAAATTCACTGAGTAATTGTGCAAATTCCCTGGATAACTGTCAGATACTCTTCTTCTCCTTCTCCCAGCCCCCATGGAAAGGTTCATTAAATTAAAAGTGCAGTATTGGACACCATCACTTTTTGTAAAACAGCTGGACATAAGAATTTATAGTGTTTGCTTGTATTTTTATGGACACCGCTCCCCTTGCACCCAACCTGGAATTACATACATGTAACTGCAACAGTGGTTACCCTAGGGTGGGATGCAGGGCAACTGGGGGTGGGGTGGCGGTGAGACAAGGGTGGAAGGGAGATTCTTCCGTGGATACCTTTTTACACTTTTTGATATTTGAACCATGTGAACGTGTTGCCCATATAAAAATTAAATGAAAGAATGGGAGTATAAAAAAACAAATTATTTAAATAGCAGCCAGCAGAAGCCCCATGATAACATCAGATTAGGAAGAGGAGGAAAAGGGAATACTCGACGAGCCTTCCCTCTTTCCCTCCACTCCCACCCCCTGCCTTTCCCCATCCCTCCCAGTCACACCTGGGGTTTGATCCTGCAAGCCACTGGGACATCTCAGGGCTCAGCAGAAGCTGAGACTGTGACAGCTGCCTGGTCCTTGGAGCAACAATAGGAAAGCCCCAAACTTGACCTGAAACCTAAAGCAAGCAAAGAAAGTCTAACTCAATCAAGACTAGGAATAGAAGCACGTGGCAGGGAGAGGTGCCCGAGGACCTGTGAAGACCAGCAGTTAGGAGCGTGTGCTCTGTGGTCAGAAACTTCAGGGCGATGCTTCTCCTCGAGCCTCGGTTTCCTCCCCTGTGAAGCTGGCCTGGTGAAGAGCCAAAGATGGGATGCGTGCACAGCCCCCCAGCCCTGGGCCCGGAGGAGCGCGGAGCTCAGGGTGAAGCAGTCACTGTTCCGCTTAACCACACCCTGAGACCGCTGCTCGTAGCAGCCTTCAGTCCTGAGTGTGGAGCAAAAGAGTGATCGGCACAAGATCAGCAAACTCTCTAAGTGCTCACTGGACAATCGGAGATGATGAGTTTCTGCTCCTCAGAAGGAGCACAAGGGAGAGGCTTTGAAAGCAGAAGGAAAGGCTTCCCTCCCAACCCCTTCTACGTAGTAACCATGAGCCTTCACACAAATTGCTTCATCCCTCCGCTCCCCAGTTTCTTCATCCGCTAAATAGGATGACCCCAGGATCTACCTTATGAGGACCGTACGTGTGTGATACAGCGCCTAGCACAGACTTGGCACGCTCAAAAAGGGAACTGTTCATTGAAGTGGGAAGGCAGGGGTGACAGGGACAGACCAGGATCCAAATGAATGAGTAACTTCTTCCACCCAAAATTTTGTTAGTGTTACTGTTATTAATTTTGCATTTAGTTCTCTGCCTTAACACAGAAGCTACGATTTCTTGTTTTCGTTGCTTGTACTTTTTGTTGTTCATTTGTTTGTTTTAGGCATAATATTTGGAATAATGCTGAAAAGAATGCCACAGGGCCAATGTTGAAGGAATCTTACTTACTCACTTCGCCACGGCAAAAACACCATTAACCATCAGCATTATTACTCCAAATCTGCAGGGACCTTGAGACACCTCGCACAGAGGGCCTATTATATTTGACACTCGGAGGAGACCACTTTTTTAACACCTGCTTCTCCTCAACCAAATTATTTTCAGTTATACTCATGTTATATGAGTAATAACCATTAGGTTTTTTTTTTTTAAATATTACATTTTTCTCTCTTTTTTTTTTAATGGCAAGCGTTTGTTGTTATAATTAGCATTTTTTTAATTTATTTATTTATTTATTTATTTTTGGCTGTGTTGGGTCTTCGTTTCTGTGTGAGGACTTTCTCTAGTTGCGGCAAGTGGGGGCCACTCTTCATCGCGGTGCGTGGGCCTCTCACTATCGCGGCCTCTTTTGTTGCGGAGCGCAGGCTCAGTAGTTGTGGCTCACGGGCCTAGTTGCTCCGTGGCACGTGGGATCTTCCCAGACCAGGGCTCGAACCTATGTCCCCTGCATTGGCAGGCGGATTCTCAACCACTGTGCCACCAGGGAAGCCCAACCATTAGGTTTTGATGTGTTTGTTCTTTAGCTATAAAACAATTACAATTTAAAAAGAAGAAATTTCTATTTTAAGGATGTTATTCAAAATTTAATAAAGTATTTCATTTACGAACTAATATTTGCACTTACCAAATAAAAATGTTACACTTTGCAATTACTGTTTTAAATTTTAAACGCAAAATCTCCAGGTGGTCACACAGGTGACAGAATGAAAATAACTCAGGCCCTGGTCTTTGTCTTTATATTCACTGGGATATCGTGGTTTATTTCAAATCTGCTATTTAAACACAGAATCTGCAGTATTATGGGGTTTGGAGGAGTGTACTCGGCCCAAAGCAAGCTTGAACAATTGTAGACCATTACGCATTTTCTCTCAAAACTCAGAGGTCTGCTATATAACAGGGAGTTCACAAAGTTAACTTGCATGTAGAATACAGTCTTTATTAAAGAATAAGGAAATTTAATTTGAGGCTGACATATGTATTATTAAGTCTCAACAGCAATTTTAATAATTGTTTAGAATATAGGCAACAAAAAGATTTTTAGACGTATGAGTATCTTATCACTGACATGGTTTAGAATTACCCACACATGGTGATAATAAAAAGCAAACCAACTTTTAGTCGGTTTGATTGTTTTTAATCTCTTTACAGATATTGCTTCCACCCAGGGCAGACACTCCCACCCATAAGCAGACATTGCTTCCATCCAGGGCAGGCCCCCCTGCATGGGGGCCTCTCATCAATCCAGCTGCCATGGTTCCAACTCCCAACCTTAGCACATTTAAAGTGGAGGTTCATGTTAATCAAAAAAACATCCGTTGACGTAGCTACTCCTGTAGGCCTCTTTTCATAATTCTTTTGTATGTCAGGCCATTTGGCCTTGAGATGGATTCATCTGTGGTCTAAGACATTTTTGTTGAAATTTTAAAACAAGAGGGTGTTGCCAGGGGAAAGCTGGCTGGTTGGCTGGCAGCAGAGGCATTAGGAGGCAGGAGGCATTAGGTTGGTGAGTTTACCATGACTCAAGTTTGTTCCACAGCCTTGCCGGTCTGGAAACTGGGCTTTTCCACTATTCCCAGATGCTCCAGGCTTGAAACCAATGAATAATATAGACTAGTTCGTGTATTCATTGACAATGGGGAACACAGCATTCCCATGACTAGGGGCCTAACTCCTCCATCTGGCTCATCCCTGTGGTGGACCTCTGTCACTGTTTCTGTTTTGGGGGACCTTGCCCCACATGAGTGGTCTCCCAAGGAAGAGTCAGAGAGCATGATTTCCTGACTCCCTTGAAGCTAAGGGAAGCCATGTGACCTAGATTTTTCCAATCAGACACACCCACCTGAGATTTTGACCTAGCATTGTGCAAAATCAGAATTTTTTGAGGATGGTGTTGAAGGTGCTTTTAAGGCAGCAGTGGCCAATGTGGGTATCGGCTTTCCAGCACACCTTTGACCAGTGGTGGTGGCAGCAGTGAGATTGTCCCTGGAGCCATCCCACTGTGAGGTCTGCTTCAGGCCACAGAGCATCCAAGCATAACCCTCCAGCCCTCCCAGAGAGGATGTGAGCTGTCCAAAATCCTGCAATAAACTTCATTCCTGCTTCATTTAGCTGGAATGGGTTTTGTTATTTCCAGTTATATGGAGACCATGTAGTGTAGGTAGATATAACAAGGGATTTTACAAGCCAATACAAGGGATATAACAAGCCAATAACTTTATAGGAGAGCACATTTCCAGTATTTCACCCTGTCCGCCAAATAGGTTTCCTACCCCTATAGTGATGGGCATGCATTGGCAGAATTTGCTTCTCTTAAATTCATTTTGTATGCTATAATAAATATGTTCTTTCTTGTACTGTATTAACATCACTGGTTAAATTACAAGTCTGAGAGCTATTCCCACAGGCTGACACAGCCTATTTCATTTTATTTAAGTGGTCTAATTTATTTCTACTTAATTTGGCAATCTTATTTCTAGACTCCCATGAGCCGGCTCCTTCCATTTAATTATATTTAATTAGTCTAATTTATTTCCATTTAATTAATCCACCTTATTTCTAGGTTATTGGTGGGCATCTCACTGATACCCTCATATCCACCTACAGTTGACATAGTTCTTAGAGTTTTTTTTTTTCTCAAGATTGTTAAAGATAAACTCATTGAACTCATTGCAGTGTGAATTAAGGACCCCATTCAAAGCAATCAAGTCTTCATACTCACTTTCTCCTGAACTTCACCACAAGCTGTTCAGTATTATAGAAAATTCACTTCAAAGCCTGCCATTGTGTTTCAAAATAGCAGAACAAACCACAGATCAAAGGTAAGGCTCAGTGACACCAGGTAAAAATTACTCATCCATTTCCAAAGTTGATGTGACATATACCTAAACATTAACTGATGAGAGGCTCTGCTGAGAAAAAAAAGCTCACAACTGGTCAATCAACTCCTATAACTCTTGGGTGATTTTCAGGCAGCCCTGGCAAAGGCAGAGGGATGAACAGTTGCCCCTTGATTTCCACAGATTCTAAAATTCTAGAATTCTACAAGATCAGACTCCTATGGGACCTCTAGAAGCCCGGATGTATTTAAATCATGTTTGCTATCTTATGACGAGTTATTGCCAGGTAAGGTAACTGTTGGCAATGTAGAATACTGACTTTCCAATATAGCTTTCCTGCCAATATTGTTTTGTTTGTTGTATTGTCCTTGTTCTATTTTAGCTTCATAAGGTGAACTAAAGTTTACCTAGAAAGATGCTTTTGATAAGTTCACTGCATTTAGAAGATTTGTCAGCTGTCAAAAGTTTTCCCTGGTCTTTCAAACATCCTGCTTTACTTTTTTTTTTTTTTAGCTGATATGTGTATTTTACTTCAGGGTTTACAAGGTGCAAAGTGTTTTCACATTTTTTTTTTAACATCATTATTGGAGTGTAATTGCTTTACTTGCGTCTCCCTCCCACCCTCCCTACCCCACCCTTCTAGGTGGTCACAAAGCACCAAACTGATCTCCCTGTGCTATGCGGCTACTTCCCACTAGCTATCTATTTTACATTCGGTAGTATATATAAGTCCTGCTTTACTTTTGACAAGAAAGTGTACACTAAGCCATTTAAATCATACAACAAAAGTAAGCCAGAAGTTTTAAAGGGAATATTCTACACTGGGCCAGGATGAAACTTCTTTTAAAAAGAGAAAAATAGGGCTTCCCTGGTGGCGCAGTGGTTGAGAGTCTGCCTGCCGGTGCAGGGGACACGGGTTCGAGCCCTGGTCTGGGAGGGTCCCACATGCCACGGAGCAACTGGGCCCGTGAGCCACAATTACTGAGCCTGCGCGTCTGGAGCCTGTGCTCCACAGCAAGAGAGGCCGTGATGGTGAGAGGCCCGCGCACCGCGATGAAGAGTGGTCCCCGCTTGCCGCGACTGGAGAGGGCCTTCGCACAGAGACGAAGACCCAGTACAGTCATAAATAAATAAATAAAAGAACGTGAATTTCTTAAAAAAAAAAAAGAGAAAAATAATATACTTAGGCTGGAAATGAGTTTTTCTTTTACTCACTCCCAAGAAGGAAATTTTGAATGAAAATTAAATGTTCATTCAATTGTGACATGGCAGAATGTTAAAAAATGTAGTCCTCTAGACGTTATTTTTTCCTATCCTAGATCTCAAGAGATACTGATGAGATACTGATTTAAAATTTCAAACTCTTGAAATTGCAAACTAACGGCCCAGGAACCTTGCAGAAGACGGTGGTGTCCATCAGTTGATATCCTCATAGAAGCATGTTGTAGCCAAAAATGTCCCCAGGGCCGTTATCTTGTTCAGTGTCACACAAACTTCAGTTCTTCAGCTACCACTTCAGGACTTCTGTCATAGTGCACACCATCTGCATTAGTATTTACTTTTTCTTTTACAATATCTTTCTTTAAACCAATGCTTTTTATATTAACGTAAACTTACATTAATATCCATGAAGTCAAGGATTTGATGCATTAATATCCATGAAGTCAAGGATTTGATGTGTGTGATAAAGTCTAGTTAGATGCTCACCAAGTTAATTTTCTCTTCTGGGTGACACGGGAAGACAACCCTTTCCAGCTGCCCTGCATTAGGTTGGCACCATGTAACTGGAGTCTGGCCAATGCAATCAGGGCGGAAGTAATACAAGTCTGGTCTCTAAAACATCCTGCAATTCTTCCTTGCCCTCATTCTGCCATCCAAATGACTAGAAACAATGAACTCTGAAATGGCAGCAACCAGTTCCCTAACTACTCAGAGGAGTGTTAGTCAGAAGATCATCCAGCTCTGCACCAGACTTTACATGAATAGCAAAATAACTTTTGTTAAGCTGTCAAGATTTTGTAGTTGTGTTGAAGGGTCCTCAAGATCACCCTTGGATTCAGTGATTCTCTAGGACTCACAAAAGCTAGTACACTCACGATTACCGTTTGTAACAGTGAAGGATAGAGATTTAAATCAGCAAGGGAAAAGGCACAAAGGGCAAGGTCCAGGAGAGACCAGGCACCAGCATCCACTTGTCCTCTCCCAGTGGAATCCTGTGAACAGCACTTAATTGTCCTGCAATGACATGTGACAACATGCATGAAGTATTGCCATCCAAGGAGTTCACCCAAATCTGGCATCCAGGGTTTTTATTGGGGGGAGAGGGGTCAATCAGATAGGCATGGCTGAACTTAATTCCACACTCTGCAGAAATCAAACTTGTACTATGTGGCCCAAGACCCCCACCATGAATCACACTGCTAAACTTTCTGAAGTGACCCAAGGCCTCAGGTAAATAAAGACACTCTTAACAGGCAGATTGTTCCAAGGGCTTAGAGGTTATCTCCCAGGACCTGGGCAAGGGCCAAACTTTTTTTGGAATGTTTAGGGTTTGGACCTCCCAGACTTGCTAAGTCAGTCTTTCACTGTGTAATATCCTACTTGTTACACAGCATGGCCTAACCTATCCTCACTAATATAATATATAAATTACAAATTTGTCTAATACATGTGAAAATACCCAAATGACAAAGAAATGTTTATCTATGTACTTTCTACATGTACTACACATACTATACTTTGAGAAACATTGATCTGGTCCAACCTCTCACTTTAAAATGTGTGAAAAACCCCACTCTGCTGTTGCGCTTTCTTCAGAGGGAGGGACGTTGGTTGGGAGAGAGCATCGTTGGGCAGAGTGGGATCTGAGGCAGCAACTGTATAAGGTAAGTTCTTCAGCAGCTTCTCTGGGTGGAACATCCAAAGACTACGATAGGATATTTCCAGGAACTGTCCACTCCTTGCTCCCACCAATCCCTGGTCTCCAGATTGTTTAGATAAACTTGACGCACCCTTTCCCGAAAGATTTATTACAAAAGTTGTGATGGTTAATTTTAAGTGTCAACTTGACTAGGCCTCGGGTGCCCAGATATTTGGCTAAACACTACTTATGGGTATGTCTGGGAAGGTGTTTCTGAGATGAGATTAACATTTGAATCTGTAGGCTGAGTGACAAGACTGCCCTCCCCAATGTGCATAGGCCTCATGCAATCTATTGAAGGCCTGAAGAGAATGAAAAGCTGAGTAAGAAAGTGTTCTTTTTCTCCATGTACCTGTCTTTGAGCTGAGGCAGCCACCTTCTCCTGCCTTTGGACTCATCCTGCAAATGTAACTTACACCATCAGCTCTCTTAGTTCACAGGCCTTTGGACTCAGACTAGAGCTACAGCATTGGCTCGCCTGGGTATCCAGCTCTCCAGTTTACTGACTGCAGATCTTGGACATTTCAGCCTCCATAATTACATGAGCCAATTCCTTCTAGTTCATATATATATTATATTACATATTAAATATATATCTATCTCCTGTTGGTTCTTTTTTCTGGAGAACCCAGACTAACAGAAGGATATCAGTAAACCAAGTCCTGACCAGGCCTCAACACTCAATCTTTCTCTCTTTTCCTCTATTTCTCTCACTCTCTCTCTTCCTCTCTCTCCCTCTCCACTTGTTTCTAGAATCTATTCAATACTTCATTACGATCTCTTTTATGAGGACCAGCTCACAGCATGACAGGGTGCAGAGAATGTGAGGGCAGGGTGCTGAGGCCATGACTCTGGCCTAACTCAAAGTGAGCTTACAAACACAGACTCCTTAACCTCCCGATTGACTCCATTTCTGTGTCTTATAATTAAAATCCATGAGAGAGGGCTTCCCTGGTGGCACAGTGGTTAAGAATCCGCCTGCCAGTGCAGGGGAAATGAGTTCGAGCCCTGGTCCGGGAAGATCCCACATGCCGTGGAGCAACTAAGCCCATGTGCCACAACTACTGAGCCTGCACTCTAGAGCCCACGAGCCACAACTACTGAAGCCTGTATGCCTAGAGCCCATGCTCCGCAACAAGAGAAGACACCACAATGAGAAGCCCGCGCACCACAACGAAGAGTAGCCCCCGCTCCCCGCAACTAGAGAAAGCCCACGTGCAGCAACAAAAACCCAATGCAGCCAAAAAAAATAAAATAAATAAAATAAAATAAAATAAAATAAAATAAAATAAATCCAAGAGAGATTGGTCCAGCTTGACCCAACTGGCTGTGACTACAGGATTGGCAGGGAAGGTGGTCAAATGACACAAACAAAGAGATGGAGCTCCTGGGAGAGGGGGGATGTGGAAAAGTGAATCCAGTACAATAGAGGACCATGAAATAATAGAACCAGTGATGAAACCCACCTTCCAAGAAAACTACAGATGTTCCTGGATGAGAATCTGGCCCTGCACTTGGAAATTTCATTTTATCTGAACTAACCTTTTCTTCAAAGTGTCAATCCAATTACTTGGGACAAATACCAGTAGCTCTCTGATACACCCATCAATCCTTGGAGGAGGTATCTGAAAGGGGGTCCAGGGGCTGAAAAGAGAAGCAGAGTCTGTTTCATGGGCGGTTCAGATGGCTGTTCTGTGTGGATCGCAGTTTAGAATTATAGTTCAATGGCTCCTGGATGAGATTAGTTCAAAAAGACTAGTGGGAGATCCCTGGTCTTCCCACTTTTCTGTATTTGAGAGGCCTGTGAAGGACTATTATGGTTCTGCTACCAATTTTCCTTAAAGCCATTTTCATTTCTTAAATGCCAAGTGTGTATAAATTTAGCAAGGACCAATAGCATCAGGCTTTTGTTTTTGTTTTATAACTCTAACTTGTTCCATTTCAAAGTTTCTTGAGAAAGAGAACAAATTTGTGCAGACTCTCTCCTGGAAGCCAGTATGATACAGGTCCACAATTCCTTATCCAAAATTATGAAATCCCAAAGCTCTGTAAATCAGAAATTTCATAAGATAGGTACAAAATCATTTGGCAGCCAAAAAATGAGGCTATTTGTAGTTTTATGTATCCTATTTAGTTTCAATGTTGATATGTTTCACTGCTAAAATATTAATGGGTTTGATGGGGTGCTACTCTAGACCCCACTGGGAGTATTAAGTGCTATAGGGGATGTGCATCTTATCCCCATTCTCTACCTTACTGAATTTCAAAACACATCTGGCTCCAAACCTTTTCGATAAGGAATGGTGGACTTGTTCAATAGAAAAATCAAGACTTTTGGCTCAGACAGACAGACCTGAATTTGAATCCCCTCTCTAGTTGTGTAGCAAGTGACTGAACTTCTCTGAACATCAGTTTCTTCCTCTGTAGAGTGCAGGTAACAATGGGAACTACCTCATGGAGGGCTGGGATGGGGGATACTTAGGATTCAATGAGACAAGTTGCATAAGGAGTTTGACACCCTCCTGGTACTGGTCCTCGCACAACAAAAGGTTCTTTTCTTCTCCTCATAAAACCCCCTCCGTTTCCATAGAATCCAGGCACAATGCAATGAAAATCAAAACACAGAAAGTAGAGAAAAGAGATGTGACAAAGTGAGAGAGTGGCATGAACATATATACACTACCAAACGTAAAATAGATAGCTAGTGGGAAGCAGCCGAATAGCACAGGGAGATCAGCTCTGTGCTTTGTGACCACCTAGAGGGGTGGGAGAGGGAGGGAGATGCAAGAGGGAAGAGATATGGGAACATATGTATACATATAATTGATTCACTTTGTTATAAAGCAGAAACTAACACACCATTGTAAAGCAATTATACTCCAATAAAGATGTTTTAAAAAAAAAAGATACCAGATATCAAAGCCATAAAATAAAAAAAAAATTTTTTTTAATTTAAAAAATATTTAAAAATCACTCTCAATGAAAGGAGGACACAAAAGCGAAGACTGACAGGATAATTTGTCAGAAATGTCATCCTGCTAATAAAAAGTCAGGTGCTCAAATGGGACTGTGAATGAAGACCAATAATAACAAAGATCTACCCTCGTATGTAGCTCTTTATGCTTCTCTGAGATTGATTTTTTTATGGCCTGTTAACTGATTCTAGCAATTGGTGCAATTATGTGGGCAGGTGGGTAATTTCCTTTCTCCATTGCTTCTGTCATCCCGGTAAGTGATTGGTTGTAAACAATGCCAGCGTTATTGACCATATCGACTTCCAGAATCCCACACTTTACTATTATTTGCTCCCCTTTTGAGATGTATTCTTTATTTAAAGACTTCACCACTCTGCAGTCAACTGCAAAGACCATAAGGCATCAAGACATATTTTCCTTCATGTGAATGCAATGAGCATGAAAAGCACAGGAACATGTATATGGGTTCAAAGAACTTTGCTTAAACCTTAGAAGAAAGTCAGGAAGCAGTAGTATACAAAATTTTGACTTCTATTTTAACAATATTTTTAATAAATTGAAGTTGCAAGAAAGAGTATTTATGCTTTTAGTCCTCTCGAGTAGAAACTATGATTGATTGCTACTTTCTTTTTTTTTTTTTAATTTTATTTATTTATTTATTTATTTTTGGCTGTGTTGGATCTTTGTTTCTGTGCCAGGGCTTTCTCTAGTTGTGGCAAGTGGGGGCCACTCTTCATCGCGGTGCGCGAGCCTCTCACTATCGCGGCCTCTCTCGTTGCGGAGCACAGGCTCCAGACGCGCAGGCTCAGTAGTTGTGGCTCACGGGCCTAGTTGCTCCACGGCACGTGGGATCTTCCCAGACCAGGGCTCGAACCCGTGTCCCCTGCATTGGCAGGCAGATTCTCAACCACTGCACCACCAGGGAAGCCCCTGATTGCTACTTTCTATTTGTAGTTCAAACACAGTGTGAGGGAGCCTCTCCAGCCCCCAGAAAGAGAGATAGGATCTGTTAGCCACACCTTCCATGGGCCCAGAATTGGGAAATGGCAGCACATATGCCCCAATTTTGCAAATCCCACTTCATATTTTCCAAGGTTTTCTCTCCATCCATCCACCCATGCCTTTTCTCTGTCAAGCAGTGAGCTAACCTGTGGGTACACAGCTGAATAAGACAATCCCCAGTGGGTGAGACTGATGTGTTTATCCTTTAAGAGTTCATAAGTAACTAAAATAATGTTTTCCTTTTATATTAAAAACCTCATCAGCATCACAGGAGCTCAAACCCTATCCTCCGAGAAGGGTGAGATCTGGTCCCTGGAGGTCCTTTTTTTACTGAGAGAGTTAAGATAGGTGTGGTCTGCAGGGTTAGATGTAGAAGGTGGCACACAATGAACTCTGTGTAATAAAGGGATGGAAAGCATGAGGCTTCCCAGAGAAACTGGAGAATATGGAGACCAGCAAAACTGAGCCCTGAATGGAGGGAAATGCTGAGAACTGGAATAACTAATGGCTGTGTGGGAAAGAGGAGTTTCCGGGGAGGGAGTCATGGCATCGAGAGTCAGAAAAGGTCTCATGGGGAAAGTGGGCCTTTGACAATGGTTTGAAGAGGCTCCAGTTACTATTGTTGCATAATAAGGCACCCTAAAACTGAGTTGCTTAAAGCAACAATTGTTTTATTATTGCACACAGTTTGTGTGTGTCAGAAATTCAGGAAGAACTTGGACAGAGGTTTTGGCTCAGGATCAGATGATGGTTGGAGCTGGAAGAGTGTAGGTTGGGGGTGGGGGAGGGGCTGGGAGCAGCTGGAAAATGGCCCAGCATCTCTCTCTCTCTTCATGTAGTCTTGGGGCTTCTGCATGTGGTCTCTCCACGTGGGCTAGTTTGAGCTTCCTCACAACGTGGCGGCTACAGGGCAGTTGGACTACTTATAAGGTAGTTCCAGGCTCCAGAGCAAGTCCACTGTTCCAGTGCACGAGATGTAAGCAGCATTGCTTTTCATTACCTAACCTTGAAGTCATGCCACATCACTTTCACCACATTCCATTGTCATAAGCTTGCCTGGATTCAAGGGGAGTAGAATTAGACCTCACTGTGTGATGGGGGAGTAGCAGAGATCCAAAGAGCAAAAGGGATGGGAGCTATAGTTGTGGCCACCTTTGAAAAGTGCAATCTGTTCACAGTGATAGAGGTAGGGGGCTGAGAAATCTGTCCCTACCTGAATCCCTAAGTGCTAACTGCTCCTACAACCAGCCAAAAAGTCCTCCTCTAATCCTACTAAATGAGAAATCGGAGAGAACCAATTAGACACCACTTTCATTAGGTACCTGATGCCACCTCAACAGACTGTCTCACCTTCCAGCACCTCTGAGTCTTCACTGCCCACCTGTAGCCCAAGTTCTGCTTACCTTCCCCCTCTGCCCTGAGGCTAAAGTTAGTGGCTCTTTGCTTACTGTCCTAGTTTCCTAGGCTGCCATACCAAAACTGCAAATTCAGTGGCTTATAGCAATAAAAATTTATTCTCTCACATTCCTGGAGGTCAGAGGTCTGAAATCCAGGTGGTAGGCAGGGCCATACGCCCCCTGAAGCTTCCAAGGAAGAATCCCTCCATGCCTCTTCCTAGTTTCTGGTGGTTGTTGGAAATCCTTGACATTCTTGGCTTGTAGCAGCATCATTCCAGTCTCTGCCTCCGTCACTACATGTTCCTCTTCCCTCCGTTGTGTAAGGACATGAGTCACTAAATTAGAGGCCACATTCATCCAGCATGATCTCATCTTCACTTGATTCAACTGCAAAGACCCTATTTCTAAATAAGGTCACGTTCACAGGTACCAAGGGTTAGGATTTGCACATAGCTTTTGGAGGGGACACCATTCAATCTACAACACACCACTGGGCCATTAAAGTTCTCCGGTCACCTCAAGGCTTCAGGACTGTTCCTCCTTCCCAGCCTCAGCCCCCCTCATGCCTTTGAAACAAAGCCACCACCTCCCCTCCCAGGGCACATCTTTCAGTCTTTTTAATGGAACTCTTAGTCACACAGTTTGGCAGGGATTCATCGATCTCTCTGCCGCTATCTCTACCCTATTCCAACCCTCTCTTGCAGCACTAGTGTGTGGCTTCACACATGGACACACACACGCGACAAAGCCACCTGAGTCCTGACTGCAGAGAAGGGTGTTCACACACAGGGGATTATTGATTTTCTCTTCTCTCCGCTTTTCATTAGCGCCCACAATTTCTTTTCTCCTCATGGCTTCCTTTACCTCGCTTTCTTTAGAATGAGATTTGTTAGCAGAAGGATCTCACTGTTTTTCTTTGGCGCTCATGGAATACACAGAGCTCTCTGGAACCCCAGATCATCTTACATCTTCTTTAGGACTATCAGTCCAGAGGGCCCTTTATGAGTCCAGAGATGTGCTATACAGACCTCTTCCTAACAGGCTTCTTCAATTTCAATAAGAGGTAGAACTCTGCAGCTGAAAGACTTAACCTGCATTTTGCAGGTTCCACCTGAGAAGGAAATGGGAACCCAGTGTGTGCAAGTCCTTGTGTGAATGAACGTGCGATTCACTACACTGTGAGAGACTAGGCTTTAAAGAGCCACATTCTGACCTTTTTATCTGGGGGACTCTGCCTGTCCCTTATCCTTTTCCCTTCTGAGACATGGATAAAATAAAAAAATCATCCACATATCAACTTGTTCCCAATCATGATCAAACCACATGGTTCCATCAGAAGGGACTCAGCAATTCTTCTTAGACATATAGTGTGTTTTATATTCATACACACATTATGGCTGATATCTTGAAATAAATCCATTACAGCACATTTTTTCTGCAAATGAAATGACTATATCATCCAAAATAGGTAAAAAGTAGTCTTCGTGCGTGGAGAATTTTCTGCTTGCCTAGATATTCCTACATGGAGTAAAGAGTAAGGAGCCCTCCTTCCCTAACTTGGAAATTGAATTCAAGTCATAATTGATCTAGATAGAAGTATATTAAAAAAAAAAAACACTGTCAGAACAGAACACAGCCATAACAACAGGCCCCAACACCTCGGATTAAAAGAAAAGAGTCAGGTGGGAGGGGGGAGGGGGGGTTGGTCAGTAATGAAATCTTAGAAATAGGAGTGGTACTGTCACACACACACCCCCCACCCCGCTGCCCCAGTTCAGTTCTGTGCTGTGTTTTAGTTTACAGGTGGGCTGATCACTATTACGGGCTCTGATGAAGCCACATGCCTCTGAGGCGTATTCCTGCTGATCTGCCCTAGTCCATGTCCTCCCGTGACCTTCAGAGAGTCTGGCTTCTAAATTCACACAGAGGGAGAGAATACGTGGGGCCTCCAAAAATAGATTTATCAGGCTTTTTTTTTTTTTTTTTTTGGTTTGTATATTTTGTTTTTAGGCAAAGCCACTGTGGCTTTCGAAATTCCTAAATGGAGATAGGTGGAATAAATATAATCCTACCCAAGTGGGAACTATTTCAAGCCCCCTTTCAAAGTCATCAAACCCAAATTACCTTCAAATGTGTTTTAATATTTAATTCATTGTATATGCTGTCAGAGAAAACAAGAGACCTACAATTCTGATCAGCTTCTCTCTAGGTTGCTGACATGTCACTTGATTTTTAAAAGGATTTCAATGATGCTCCAGTTTTGAATGAGGCTATTGAAGGTCTTATGAGCATGTTTTTGCCCATATGTACTGTAACATACGTATTCAATTATGTACTGTGAAGTTGGACAAGCTTATGTTTAAGAGCTCAAGCCATGGACTCAGCCAGAATTGAATTCGAATTTCCATTCTGCCTCTTCATAGCTGTGTGAATTTTGGTGAATTTAAGCTCTGTAAGATCAATTTCCTCTGTGGTAAGTAGGAATAAAAATGACTGCCTCCTATGGACAGTGTAAAAATTGAATGAGATAAAATGTGTCACTCGTATTAGTCAGCTGTGTAACGAACAACTCTAAAATCTTAGTGACCTACAGCCACTAAGGGGGAGTCCTGCCTCGTGCTCCATACCCAGCTCAGGTTGGAAGAAGGGTGCCAGCCCACGCCGTCCTCACCCAAGTACCACGCTGACCGAGCTGCCATCGCCCGGAGCCTCACTCCTCAGCCCCGCTGGGAGAAGGGAGTTGTAAAATAGCACACTAGCTCTGAGAATCTTCCAGGAGGAAGTGACACACACAGCCCCTCTGCTCACATTTCACTGGCCAAGCCCGGGTCTGTGGCCACACCTACCTTCAGGGGAGAGAGGAAGTGCAATCCCACCACGTTCAGGGAAGGAAGAAACTCAGAGCGGCACTGATGTCAGCCACGCACAGAGCGCGGGTGCTGGTGATGCAGGATGTTTGCATCTTGTTGCTTTTCTCCTACAATTTTGACTCATCAGGTATCCTGACCCTGGAATCTGATCCAGGGAAAATGTTGGCTGGTGTTAATGACCGCGAACACGTTAATGCAGAATTTGTCTAAACCAATATTAGGTGAGCCTCTTGCATGCCAAGCTCTCTTTGAAATACTGCAGACAAAGCCATGAACCAAAGCCTTTGGAGCTGACATTCTGTTCAAGGAAGTAGACAAATAAATAGATATAATAATGTCAGGAAACAATAATTACTATGAGAAAACGGAAAGCAAGGTAAAGGGGTGGAGAGTGAGTGCAGTGACATTTGAGAAGCAGCCACCATGAAGTGACAGAGTGAGCTAGGTGACATCTGCGGGAAGAACATTCCAGGCAGAGGAAACACCAAGGCCCAAGGCCCGAGGAGCACATGCTTGGCACGTGGCAGGAGCGACAAGAAGGCCATTGTGGCTGGAACACAGGGTGCTGGAGCTGGGCGGAGGAGATGAGGGCAGAGGGGCCAAGGGCCAGGCCACAGGGGTCAAGGCCAAGGCAAGGACTGGGGGCTCAAGCTGATGCCAGACACCACTGGAGCCTGCTGTACAGCAGGGAGGCCTGAGTCACCCCAACATTCATACCTTTTCATAAAGAGGTAGTTTCAGGAGTAAATTCCACTAAGTCAATTTAATTCCTTGATTAGTTAAATGATACCCAATCATTTTTTTTTCCATTTTCATTTCTGTTTTAATAAACATATTTTCCAGGACTTCGCTGGTGGTACAGTGGTTAAGAATCCACCTGCCAATGCAGGGGACACAGGTCCAAGCCCTGGTCCGGGAAGTTCCCACATGCCGCGGAGCAGCTAAGCCCGTGCACCACAACTACTGAGCCTGTGCTCTAGAGCCCGTGTGCCACAACAACTGAAGCCCACGTGCCTAGAGCCAATGCTCTGCAACAAGGGAAGCCACCGCAATGAGAAGCCTGCTGACCGCAACAAAGAGTAGCCCCCACTCGCCGCAACTAGAGAAAGCCCGCGCACAGCAACAAAGACCCAACGCAGTCAAAAATAAATAAATAAGTAAATTTATTTAAAGAAATAAATAAGTAAATAAACATATTTTCCAGAAACAGACTCACAGACATAGAAAACAAAATTATGGTTACTAAAGGGGAGAGGCCCGGGGAGGGACAATTAGGAGTATGAGGTTAACAGGTACAAAAGACTACACACAAGATAGATAAGCAGCAAGTATTTACTGTATAGCACAGAGAATTATACCCAATATCTTGTAATAAGCTATAATGATATATAATCCGCAAAAACACCTGAATTACCATGCTATATACCTGAAACTAACACAATATTTTAAATCAACCATACTTCAATCTTTACAAATAAATAAATAAATAAACTTGTTGCCATTGGGATTAATTCTTTTCCTTGTAAAATTTATAGCATAAATTGTTCATTGATTCATTTTATGGCTGTATCAAATTTTACAAAATCTAGCACCTGCCATTACCAGGTGTTTGTCATTGTTTTGTCTTATCTTTCTGAGACCAATATTTTTGCCAAATCCAATTTTTCTAGCCCAGGCCTTTCAGATCTAAATTTTTTTCACAAATACTTGATTTTTCCATCATAAATTTCAATCAAAAAATTCTGTGCAATTTTAACTATTGCCTTGTTTATTTTGTGTTGATTATTTCTAATTTTTACCCAGGCAAATTTTCCCCAGGTCCCTTTTTTGCAGTTTTCTATGTATCTACCATGATGGAACTCTTCAGTCAGGGTTTTGTTAGGTGATTTGTTTTGTTTTGTTTTGCATTGCTTATATCTACCAGTAATATTATAAATTGGATAAAAAAGAAAGAAAAAAACAGTTTGTACTGGTTTCTGTTTAAATCTGCTCAGGTTGCTATGACAAAATACCACAGACAGGGTGTTTTATAAACAACAGAAATTTATACCTCACAGTTCTGGCTGGACTTCTGGCTGGAAGTCCAAGATCAGGGTGGCAGCATGGTCAGGTTCTGGTGAGAGCCCTCTCCTGGGTTGCAGACTGCCAACTTCTCACTATGTCCTCACATGGTGGAAGGGGCTAGGGAGCCCTCTGGAGCCTCTTTCATAAGGGCACTAAACCTATTCATGAGGGCTCCACCATCATGACCTAATCACCTTCCAAACCCACCTCCAAATACCTTTGGGGGTTAGGATTTCAACATATGAATTTTAGAGGAAACAAACATTCAGACCATAGCAGTTTCTTAGAGCAGAGAGTGAAGTGTAAAATCTGGGTGCACCAAAAGATCAAAACAACAGAGCCAAAGCTTCCTGCTCTTACCACATACAAACTTCTCAGAAAGCAGTAGTCCTTATGTCCCCTGTTACAGATGAAGACTACATACTTGAATTCCCAGTTATGCACTCCCAAGTGAAGATTTATATTTACATTTTTATTGCAAAAGACAGGCATTATTAGCTCAAGTAGGATTCCATGCCTTCATTTTATACATCAATACAAAAAAAAAGTATCTCTGAAAAGCAAGATGTAAATATCAAATTTACCTGTAGAACTTATTTGTACTCACAGATACAATTATTTCACTTTTTGTTGATAGAAAACAGATAGCCTTATCAACCATAGCCCTAATTAAATTGCCCAGCATTCTTTCTTGATACAGAGTACAAGATTCTATCTTTATCCTGTGACCATTACACGGCTCTTCAGAGATGCCAAGAGATTTCTGAATCTATAGAGCTAGAAGCTGACTGACTGTGCTTCTTCTCCAGAAGTACAGGGGAGGAAAAACTAAAATTATTTAGCATTTGTCCAGGTGTTTTGTGTGTGTTAAATCTTCTACTCTTCAAAACATCCTTATGAGGCAAGAATTTCCTCCCCATTTTAAAGACAAAAAAACTGATGTTCTGAGAGATTAAATAACTTGCCCAAGGTCACACGACTGGTACATAAATGGCAGAGCCGAAAATAAAATCCAAAGGTCAACCTGCCTCTAGATTTTAATCCCATATAGCCCAGCTTCATAAAGATCTGGATTCCACAGCACCGGTGTTTTCAAGCACCGGAGGGTACCTTTTCCTCAGAGACTCTATAAGCATTTCCTCCTGCACACTTTCGACCCCTACATCTCTCTCCCAACGTCAGGAAGAATTATTATGAAGAGACAATGCCCAGTTTTGAGCTAATGCAGGATACTCATGATCAACGATGGAAATTTGAGGTATGTCTCTCACAGTACTGTCCCCAGGCAATGTAACCTTTACAAGCGTGTTCCAGACACACTATTGTACTTTGCTGTGTGCAACTCTGAGTGTTGTATCCTGAGCCACCCTCCTCCAGCTTTGCATTTCAGGAAAATAAATCCTAATTTCTCTGGCTCTGTGACATATGTACCACATCACACAAAGCCTCCTGTATCATCTGGCCTGTTATATATGTTACAACTCAAGTACACTCGCTTTGTCAAAGTAAGTCATTCCTTGGAAATGAACGGCAATAATTTTTAAAGTATATATAACAGGGAACCATTTTTTTTCATGACTCCTTATCCAACCAAAGATATCTATTTTAAACAGTCACTCAAAAACGTATTAATAATAAAGGCCAACAAATGTGCTTTCTCTGACTTTACGATCTGAAGAGCTCCCAGTTAATGCCAGTCACTGCTTTTCAGCCTTCCTCTCTGGTAGACAGTGCAACTGACCTTAAAGGGCTGGACCTGACCTGTCTGATTTATTGTTACCATTGTATGCTGTCAGTTACTCATAAGCACTGCAAATGCTGCAACATTATGTGAATGGGAGCACTGTTCTAAATTATAGATGGCCAGTGTGAATAAGTGTAATATATGAGGTCCCATCAGCACAACATAGAGAGCAACCCTTCAAGTAAAAGTCTCTGCTTTAATGAGCACCAAAGGCCCATCCACATTAAGCATATGAACTCGAGAAAAATAAATCAGAGGATCACCATTTACGATCCAAAAGGGGTGCATCAAGTTTGGGAGGAGACTAATTGCTGAGTTAAGGAAGGAAAGTAGTTCAGCAAGTTAATAGCACAAAACACCACGTAATACCTATCTGAACATCCTCAAGAAGGCTTTAGACCCATCTAAAAGCCCGATTCCAATAGAGTATATTAGGAATGAGTAAGCTAATTGGGTGGATTGGGTCTTGGGTGGATTCCCTAAGGCACAAAACTAAATTATTTCTCCAACCTGGAGTGGAATGAGGGAGGGATGGGAAAGTGAAACGATTGGGAAAGCAATTCTGGGACCTCTTTGCACTGTGTGTATAAATCATTAAACAGCAGACAAATGATTTAACACTAATACAAACAAGGGTTCCCAGAGAATTAAATTTCCCTTCCCACAAATGAGTCAGAATAAAAGTAAATTGGACACATCATCCTCTCACCAAATGCCCGGAAATATGGTGCCAGTATAAAATACACCTTGTGGGGATTGATGTGATTGTATCTGAAACCGTCCATGGTCCCGTGAAGTTCCTCCATCCATGCAGGATCTATCCTAAGCAGATGAATGAAGTCAGTTCTCATCTAACACACACATGGAGTCCCCAAAGGCCAGTCCCACAACCTGGGGCTCACCATGAAGCTATTTAAAATATAGCAGAAGCAAAGGTGGAAGATACCAACTGAGCTTTCTTAGGAAGGAGTGTTCTTTATTCTGAGATCATGCCTTTCCCGATAACTGGCATAAAAATTCTTTTTCTTTTTAAAAAGATGACAATCATTTTGTAGTTATCAAGGTCCTTTTAGTCTAATGTTCTTAATTTGGCAAAGAAAAAAATTAATGACTCTATGCTGAACCCAGTTTCTTTTATTTACCAGTCCATAAAATCTAAAATTCATCATCTTATATTCTCAGGTAACCCAACTTTATAAATCAACATATCCAGATAAAAGTCAAGGAATTTCTGGGAATTCCCTGGCAGTCCAGTGATTAAGACTCTGCACTTCCACTGCAGGGGAATGGGTTCGATCCCTGGTCAAGGAACTAAGATCCCACATGCTGCACGGCGCAGCCAAAAAAAAAGTCAAGGAATTCCTGTTCTGCTTGTCTTGCTGCTTGAATGTGATTGGAGGGGAGAACCATAGAGTATAACCTAACTCAAGGGGCTGGTCCTGGCTTCCAGAGCAATGAATCATGTAAATGATTGTCTCTCAAGTGTTCACACTAAACCAAAGTTTGATCATCTGGAATTCTATGGTGGCCTATGCTTGGTTTCCACATGGCCTTGATGTCTCAGACAGCTGAGGATTCTTCCCATACTCTGGACTGACAGTTCCTTGACCTTCTTAAATTAATTTCTGTTCCACATCAGCTACCAATAATCAATGAACTTCATTTTCTCTTGTATGATGGAACTGCCCTTTCCTTTGATCTTACAACAGGGTGAGGGAAACCCAATAATTGAGAAGTGATGATTGAGCACAGCACCTCCCAAGGCTTGGTCAACAGAAGAGGCTTTGAAGTGAACCTCACATTCCAGAAGAATTTCTGATGGGTTTCTTGCATAATGTGGAGCCAGGGTTATGCTAGTAGGGGTCATGAGTCTCTCAAGCTCAGATCTACTGCATGGTGAGATAGCTGATTATTTTTAGAAACTTAAGGACGATCAAAGGGAAAAATGAAAAACAAACACAAAGATGAAAAAAAGTAATCTTCAAAACAGGAGCACAACCCATGCGAGGGATCAAGGGGACTTCAAAGTCACAAGAGGAGCCTGCCATTGAGAATGTACCTGTCTTTACTCAGGTCATTCCTCTGCCTGGCTGCCCTCCTTCCCCCACCCCATTGTCTAAGTTCAAATCCTCTCCATTCTCTAAGACTCAGTCAGGAATCTAACTGAGTTTCTTGCAATAAGCCTTGCTGCCCCTTGGTGATAAATTCTCTCTCCTTTCTCAGTGCAACCACAGCACTGAACTAGACCCCTCTTGTGAGAGTCATGCCTATAATTTCCTACTTTGTATTATTGGTTTTAAGCTAAGAGCACTATTTCTCTGACTATTTTGAAAGACTCTGAAGAGCAAATCCATGTTTGATTCATCTTTATATACAGTTGATATTTAATAATTACTTGCTGGATAGAAAAACAAACCAATGAATGAACATAAAATGGCATTTATTCACTTTAGACTTCCTGCAATTCCACAGAAGCCTCTCTGCCACCCTAGATCAAATAAGTCAGTAAGACCTCAGGGAGCAGGGAAGCAGTCTGTAGACACGGCGAGGTGTTTGGCCATGACTTTCAGCATTTTTAATTCTCTGCTGCTTTGTATTTCCTTACTTGGCACCGGTGGGTATCTGTGCCATGGCGGGGAAGACAAACACAACTCTCCAAGTTGTTGATGATGCTGGTAAGTGACAATTACAAGAATTCTATTTCTGGTTCCTATAGTTACTTCTGAGTTTTCGAAAAAAATCATCTCATTTGATTCTTACTAAGACCCTGTCGTGGGAGAGACAGAAGCAACACAGGAATACCTTCCTCATGGAGTTGATGGAAAAACTGAGATTCTCAGAGATGTGGTAACTCATCCAAAGTCACAGAGCTGCCCAGTGCCAAAGCAAGTTTCAAATTTGGTTCAGTCCTTTGGCAGAAAAAACACACCTGGAGACACTCACCTGGTGGGGTCCACAAGATGAAGGAAGCAATGTTGGAAAATGGCCTTTGAGAGAAGAAGTTAATCCACATGAAATAAACAAGAGCGGACAGTGTATATTCTCCCAAGGAAACACCAAAGCTCGCTAACAGGCCGATCACTGTAAGGAACCCAGGTGGTGCTTTTGAAGACTGTCAGCATGTCCTCACAGGTATTGATCCATAAGCTCAAGGCACTCGAAGTAGATGAAGCCAAACTTCAGTGTTATGGTTCATTCATTTATTCAACAAGCATGATTTGGGGGCTTATTCTACAAGGGGTTGAGATAAGTTTTGTTTCTGATTTCAAGGACTGCAAACTCTGGTAGAGAGACTTTAGCAACTTATGAGAGAAGGAAACAGAGGTTTCGAAAATCAAACCTCTCAAGTCTACACAGTGGAGCCAGGATTGGAATATACATTTTCTGACCCTTAAGTCCTTGGTTTGCTCTCTGCCCTTACAGGAAGGGGGAACTGAGTCATGGTGAGGTTGACTTAAACCTCACTTTGGGTCACTGGAAGAGAAGAGCTAAGATTTGTGAGAGCTAAATCCCACATCTATGTTTTAGCCATTAGACAAGTCTCCCTCCGAGCGAAAGTGACAGCATTACTTCCCTTCCCTTTCCACCAAAAAGGCCAAAAGTTCAAAGTCTCGTCCTCTGGAGCCCTCTGTAACGGAGCAGCCTCCCTTGGCTCTCAGCAGGGCTCTCCTGGGGCTGGCCTATGCATTTGCATAGCAGATCACTCCAAACCAGAATCATACAAGTTCTTACCAACAGAGAGGTGCTTATTTGCCTCAAATTCAAATGGCTTATTGTCTTTGATCACATGCTTCGTGGTAGGAAAATGAATTTTGCCAGAGGTATGGTCATTAGCAAATAGCAAGACAAAAGGCGCCCAGTTCACAAATAATAACCTGTTTTTCACTCTGGGTCTGAAAGCTCTCCACCTGACTCTAGCTTGTAATGTACAATTTTTCTGCTCTCTGTGTTTCCCTGTGAGGGGGTGAGAATGGCATGTGTCTTGCTCACCATTGCATCCCTCACATAGTGGCTGGCATGTAGCAGAAGCCCAATCAGTATTTGTTGGATATTTCATGTGCACACATGTGCATGGAAAAAAGTCTGCTATGTAACCTGCTACCCTTGCAATACTTACTCCTCATGGAAGGATTCGTCTGATTTCCAGAGAGATCCCCTAGGCTTGGGTTGGGGGGTGCAGAGGGTGGAGGCTGCTGGCTTCTCCATTCTCCCAGCAGTTCCAGTGATGATGCACCTGGACGTTAGATACCTACGAGGACCTAAATATGCCCACCCACACGGATGAGCACATTTGTGTGCAACTGCTTCCTTTAAGAGACATTTGGGCAATTGAACCAATTGTAACAGCCACACACAGGCTGATCTTGGACTACCTGGACACTGGGCAGCTTGCAGAAATCTGCTGCTTCAAGTCACCATGCTGGAAAAGTAGCAAATGGTTCTGCAAAGCCACCAAGACTGTCTGGCCCAGTGCTGTGACAGGGAACAGGGACAAGGAAGAAGGGGCACAGAGTCACCACCTATTGAGCATGTCACTGAGTGTTTTACATACATTGTCTCATCGTTATCCTCACATTAGAACTGAGAAAACAGCCTTCAAAAGTCAGGTAGCTTGCCCAAGCTTACTCAGCTCTCAAGGAGCAGAGCTGGGAGGCAAGCTCAGGTTTGTTTGAAGCCAAACCCCATGTTCTCTCCGCCCCTCCACTTGGTTTGCTGAAGGGCCCCTAGATTCCATATACAATTCTGTCCTTCTGTTTCTGAGAGCAGCATTTTGCCTGTACTTGAGCATGTGCACTCCTGTTCCAATGGCAGCTCATTCGTCAGGTGAGTTTCTAGTAAAATAGGTCCCACGGAAGGCAGGCTCTCCCTTCAGTGTGAACATTTGCTCTCCCACTTTCCCCCTTCTTATTCTCTTTATCTTCCCTCTGACTTCCTGTCCTTTCTGCCTGTATCTTGGGCTTGCAATGACAGCCCTGTGACCCTCAAAGCTAAAACATATGCCAAGCCCTGGCGCTAAATAGTTTAATTTAATTAGGTCCTGGGATGGCCAAGTTCACTGCTGACATCATTTCTCAGAATCCAGCAGGGCCTAGCCCTTTTGCCTAAGGACACGGTGTTAGGGTTCAGAACCAGGAGCTGACCTTGCCCTCTAGAGGGTGAGGCTCCTGTGGGGCGGGCCCTCCACAGGTGCTAGAAGTCTTCTCCGGAAAGCTAAGTGTGCTATCTGGGTGCAGAGCTTCAGAGATGTGATAAAGCAGGAGGCATCATGTAGTTCTAACCAAGGGAAAAGGTGTACTATTGATGTGAACAGAGGACAATGGTTAGTTAGTGGGCAGAACTTAAAGACCAACCAGGAGGGGACTTCCCTGGTGGCGCAGTGGCTAAGAATCTGCCTGCCAATGCAGGGGACACGGGTTCGAGCCCTGGTCCCAGAAGATCCCACATGCCACGGAGCAACTAAGCCCGTGTGCCACAACTACTAAGCCTGTGCTCTAGAGCCCACGAGCCACAACTACTGAAGCCCGCGCACTGCATCTACGGAAGCCCGCGTGCCGCAACAAGAGCTCTAGCCCATGCGCAGCAAGAGAAGGCACTGAAATGAGAAGCCCGTGCACCGCAATGAAGAGTAGCCCCCGCTCGCCACAACTAGAGAAAGCCCACGCGCGGCAGCGAAGACCCAACACAGCCAAACATTAATTAATTAATTAATTTGTTTTAAAAAAAGAGACCAACCGGGAAGCTGCCTCAGGGATATCTGTCATTAGGTAGCAGGGACCCAGCCACTGGTCTGATGGTCAAAGTCAAGATCCCAGGTCCAAAAGGCTTGGCAGGAGCAAAGCAGAAGCCCAGGTGTGCAAGGGCTGGCGTCTGGGCAAGTTAACAAAACCTGGACTTGGGCAAGGGGTTCAGACATCAGAACTAGAGCTCAGGGTGGAGACCACATCTAGGGATAGAAGCTGATTGGGACACATCAACTAATTCTCCAATTCTCTGACACCAACTCAGTGTCCTACAATTCAATTCAATTGGAGTCAGCGTCAGACTCCACAGGTTAAGGGTTCAGTCCCACAAAACTGCCCTCGCGTTGAAAACCAGTCACAAGTATTGGGTCCCCAAGTAACCTGCATTTCTGTCTGACTTAGATACAAAGTCAGGGGCTCCCACTGTCTCCTCCCCCTCAGGTTTGATAATTTACTAGATGACTCACAGAACTCAAGAAAATGCTGTACTTACTATTACAGTTTATTACAAAAGTACAAATGAACAGCCAGATAAAGAGGTACTAGGGTGAGGTCCAGAAGAGTCCGGAGCACAGGAGCCTCTGTCCCTGCGGAGGTGGGGTGCGCCACCCTCCCAGCAGAGGGATATGTTCACCAACTCCAAAGTTCCTCGAACCCGATCGTTAAAGCGTTTCTTGGAGTTTTCATTAGACAGCATTGCTGCTGCTGGTGACTAACTCAATCCCGGAGACTGGGAGATAAGGCTGAAAGTTTGAAGCTTCTAATCGCGGCTGGCTTCTCTGGCAGTCAGCCCCCATCCTGAAGTGAGCAGCCCCTCAACCAAGAGTCATCTCGTTATCACTCTTATCACTCAGGAAGATTCCAAGGACTTTAGGAGTGGTGTGTCGGAAACAGGGAACAAAGACCAAACTTTTTAATTATACCACAGAGGCAAGTGTCCAGCTATCAGAATACAAGCCAGAGCCACACCGTTGGCAAGGATGACTTACAGCAAACCCCCCATATTGAGCAGAGCCTCAGAAATCCCTCCTGTTGAGAATCAGAACCAGCTCTAGGGAAAAGGACAGAGGTGAGCCTATAAACGTGAGACCCCAGACGATGTGGGAAAGAAAAATGCAGGAGTTTGACCAGCGATGAGAGACCAGGAAGAGGAATCTGGAAAAGTCCTCTGCTGCTTATATTATATTCTGAGCTCCTGCAAAGGCTTGATAGTCACCAAGGCTTCTCTGCTTTCTCTAGATACATTTTAAAAATCAACTGAAGAAAAAAGATTAACTCACAGAAACAGAGAGTAGAAAAGTGTTTGCCAAGGGCTGAGAGGGTGGGGAAAATAGAGAGAGGTTAGTAAAAGGGTACAAACTTTCAGCTATAAGATGAATTAGGTCTGAGGATCTAATGTATAACATAGTGACTATATTGATAACATGGTATTGTATAATTGAAATTTGCAAGACAGTAGAACTTAAATGTTCCCACCAAGAGAGAAGGAAAGAGAGAGAGAGAAGGAAGGAAGGAAGGAAGGAAGGAAGGAAGGAAGGAAGGAAGGAGGGAAGGAAGGAGGGAAGGGGGGAAGGAGGGAGGGAGGGAAGGAGGGAGGAAGGAGGAAGGAGGGAAGGAAGGAAGGAAGGAGAGAAGGAGGAAGGAGAGAAGGTGGGAAGGAGGGAGGGAGGGAGGAAGGAGCGAAGGAAGGAAGGATGGAAGGAAGGATGGAAGGAAGGGAGGGAGGAAGGAAGGAAGGAAAGAAGGAAGGAAGGAAAGAAGGAAGGAAGGAAGGAAAGAGGGAAGGAGAAAGGGAGGAAAGAAGGAAGGAGGGGAGGGAGGAAGGAAGGAAGGAGGGAGGGAGGAAAGAGAGAGAGAGAAAGAAAAAGGTAAATATGTGAAGTGATAAATGTGTTAAGTAGATGGGAGGAATCTTTTCACAATGTATATGTATATCAAATCAACACGTACACTTTAAATATCTTACAATTATATTTGTCAGTTATACCTCAGTAAAGCTGGAAAGAAGTCAACAATAATTACTGAGCTCCTTTAACTATGCGCTGGAGTCACAGGGGATTAACAAGTAGTCCTTGCCTTTGAAGTTTTTTATTCTAGTCAAAGACAGGAAACTAACATACATGAAGTAAAGAATCCTAGCGTTTGTATGTTTCCTCTTGCTGTGTAATAAATTGCCATAAAGTGGCTAGGACAATGCAAATGTATTATCTTGCAGTTCTGGAGGTCAGAAGTCTGAAATGGCTCTTAACCGCACAGCTGCCTTTCTTCTGCAGGCTCTAGAGGGGAATCCATTTCTTGGCCATTTCCAGCTCCAAGAAGCCACCTGCATTCTTTGGCTCGAAGCTTCTTTCTCCATTTTCAAAGGGCATCACTTGGACTTCTGCTTCCACAATCACATCTCCTACTTTTGATTTTGATCCCCCTGCTTCCTCTTGTAAGAGCACTGTGATGACACTGGGCCCACCCACATAATCCAGGGCTATCTCTTCGCAGGATTCTTAATCGACCTGCAAAACCCCTTTTGTCACATAAGGTAGCACACTCACGGGTTCCAGGGATAAGGACGTGGACATCTCTGGGTTGGAGCTCCCCGCAGAGCTCCTGTAACATAGCCACCCCCATGAGGACACTTAAGCACAAGGAGGTAAACAGCTTGCCCAGGGCCACGAGTCTAGACTAGAACCCAGGATGTCTGATTCCCATCATATTCCTAGACAAGAGTTCCTTCGGCTACATTAAGCTGCCACAAAAATGAACAATACAAACCAGTATAATGGTAAATGCAAATTACTCTATATATTTATAAATACACAGAATTACAAGATCAGAGAGTTAGTGCTCAGAGGACCTTAGAAATCTTCATGTCCAACCCGTCTGATCCTAGCTACACTCATATATTTCATATCTCCAGTTAAGGGGAACCTCACACGCATCAGGGCAACCCACAGCCCATTTCTGAGACTGCTAATTGTTAGCAAAGTGTTCCTTGAATAACTGGACTGCCCAGCTTCAGAGTCTGGACAATCCACACCGTACTCCAGCCCCGAGGAGAATGACCCACACAACACTGGGAGTCCTACAAGCCCAGATGGACCAGAAGTCCAGGCCCCTTCCTGGGAACTCCATCCTCTGACCCAGGCAAGAATACTGCTGGGACTTGCTCCTGCTCCAGGGCCAATCCTTGGGTTCCCGTCGCTCTGCTGGAACCAGAACCCAGATCACACCTGCGGCAAACACTGCTAGACATGTGCCCAAACACATTCCCTCTTTCCTTATGGGACTTCCCTGGTGGCGCAGTGGTTAAGAATCTGCCTGCCAACGCAGGGGATGTGGGTTCAATCCCTGGTCCGGGAAGATCCCACGTGCCACAGAGCAACTAAGCCCGTGCGCCACAACTACTAAGCCTGCACTCTAGAGCCCACGAACCACAACTACTGAGCGCACGTGCTGCAACTACTGTAGCCCACACACCTAGAGCCCGTGTTCCACCACAAGAGAAGCCCCCCATTGCCGCAACTAGAGAAAGGCCATGCGCAGCAACGAAGACCTCACACAGCCAAAAAAAAACAAAAACAAAAACAAAAAAAACAAGATTGTAACAGACAAATGACAAGACAACATTTCTCAGACTCCCTTGCGGTTAAGTGGACATAGGACTAGTCTTCACCAATGGAATATGAGTAGAAATGGTGTGTACCACTTTGGGACCAGCCTTTACGAAGGAGGTGCTTCTCCTTTGTCATTCTTCCACCTGAATGCAGATGTCTCTGAGGGTCTAGATGAAAGACACTTTGATTCCTGAATCATTGCATGAAGGAGAGAAACCCGCTGACCAGAAAGAGCCCCTTTAGACTGCTATGTGAACAAGAAATAAACTTAGATAGCATTTGAGCCATTATATAATTTGGAGTCTAATTTCTTACAGGAGCTTACCTTACCCTAACTAAGCTAGTACCTCTAAGGCAGGAGTATTATACAACTGCTCCCAGACCAGGCACTGGTCATAGCCAAAAGGTGACTTCTGATGGTTCCTGCCGCCAGGATACTATCCTTCCAGTCATGGAGGCCTTGGAAGATGGGACGGGAGATATTGAGTGGCCCCATAATCTCCATCCATACCCCCATATGCTTTGACAGGGGCTACGGACATTTTCTTTTTTTTTTTTTTGGAAGAAATATTTTTTCTCTTTTTTATAGTTGATTTACAATGCTGTGTTAGTTTCAGGTGTACAGCAAAGTGACTCAATTATACATACATATATATATAGGTATACATATATATATTCTTTTTCAGATTCTTTTCCATTATAGGTTATTACAGGATATTGACTATAGTTCCCTGCGCTATACAGTAGGTCCTTGCTGTTTATCTACTTTATAGATAGTAGTGTGTATCTGTCAAACATTTTCTTTATATCATATAAGGTACTCAATCTCACGCACACTCCATCTTCCAACGAGATGGCTGGAGCCAAGCTCCTCCCGTGTGGAAATTCTGAACCCAGCACTGGTCACAACGATACTCGGGAAGTCTGTAAAGGAGCTCTACTCACCACCACTGCCACCTGCATTGTGTCATCAGCTCAGATCACTGCTGAGCCATGTGGCGGTCATAATGCCACACTGACAAAGATCTGAGCTCAGTCTGCAGGGGCTCTGCAGGCATGGGAGTGCCAAGGTGTCCCCCAGCAAAGCTTTTCCATACCCAGAGGTACAAGGCTGACCGCAGAATGGATGGTGCAGGACAGGTCCAGCTGGCTGCACCTTATGGACTCAGAAGCACTGCTCCCTTTTGACCACCTGATACTGTGCAAGGGTCTGACCTCATCTCTTTTGATCCTCGTAGTGAGATTATTATAGTTAACTTGCTGATGACCTTTCTCCCACTGGGTCTATCTCAGGGCTCCCTTTGCTACCCTGGTAGCTTTCAACCACTTTGAAAAGTTCCCCATGTCAAGTTTCTCTATCAGAAAAAAAGAAAGTTCCACCTTGCTGGACATCCAACTACACTTACTTAAAGTTTCTGCCTTTTGGTAACTTAACCCACTGAAACCTGATTTCACATAGAACTAGGGTTCTGAAGATATCCAGAACAAGAACTTCTCAGCATGGTAGTCCTCATAAAAACCAAGAATAACTTTCACAAACCCAGACAAAGTTGTCTTCTGGTTCGGCCAAACATTCCTAGTTCCAAACATTGACTAGTCATTGAGAAATTAAATAAGAAAAAAGTGTAAGAGGAAGCACTTTGTGATCCCTTGGGCTCCCAGCAAATGCTAGTCAGTGTTGTGGCTGTAGTCCATCTCGAATCTCCTCACTGTCCTTGTCTCGTCTCTGAACTTGCCTGCACGAAGAGGGAAACACGGAGGGATGGAGTAGAGAGCACAGGCTCCCTAGAGGAAGAGGAATCTGAGCTGGATTTTGAGGATGTGTGTCACCTGGATGTGTGTTATGAGTGAGAAATCAAGTGGGGAAGAGAGTATGAGTAAAGGCAGAACCAGAGAAGGTTGTGGTGGGTGGTCAAGACGGTTCTTCACTCAGTTCCACCGTTGGAGGGGAGGGAGTTCCCCACACCAACAGGCAATGCTCTGACCTCAGCTGGGGGTCCTACAATTTTACTCAATTCTGACACTCTCTACCTGGAGTTAGCGTCAGATCCCACAGATTAAGAGTTTAGTCCTATAAGACAACTACCCCCAACAACTTCAGATGTCAATTTCAAGTCCAGTGGTCACCTGTGCTTCTGACCAGCCAGAAACAGTTTGGGAATTCCCACAACCTCCTCCACGGTTTCGATTAATTTGCTAAAGCAGCTCACAGAACTCAGAGTAACATTTACTTACTAGATCACAGGTTCGTTGTAAAGGGATATAACTCAGGAACAGCCAGGTGGAAGAGATGCATAGGGCATGGTATGGGGAAAGGGGTGCAGAGCTTCCATGCCCGCTCCAGGCCAGCCGCTCTCCCGGCACCTCCACATGTTCACCAACCCAGAAGCTCTCTGAGCCCCATCATTTTGGGGTTTTATTGAGGCCTCATTACATAGGTAAGATTGATTAAACCATTGGCCATTGGTGATTGATTCAGCCTCCAGCTCCTCTCCCTTCTCTGGAGGTCAGCAGGAGGGGAGGTAGTGGGATTAAAAGTTCCAACCTTCCAATCATATGATTGGTTCCCCTGGAAACCAGCCCCCCTCGTTAGGTGTTTTCCAAAATTCATCTCGTTAATATAACAAAAGACATCTTTATCACTCTCATCATTTAAGAAATTCCAAGGGTTTTAGGAGATCTGTGCTAGGAATGGGGTCAAAGACCAAATATATATTTCTTATCATAAATCACAATACCACAATGGTTGATAAGGAAGTAAGTCTGCCTAAAACTAAAGGTGTCTATATTTTGGGAAATAATAAGTGGAGGATCTTGAAAGCCAGCAGGAAAAAAAAAAAACTTAATTTGATAATGTAGAACATTTCACAATGGATTTTGAGCAGGTGAATGCTGCAGTATCAACACTAGGAAAATAAATTTGGTATCAGTAATTGGGAAGGACAGGAAAGAAGGTATGGCAAGAATTTTGGAATGAGGAGGTAAGAGAATTAACTAGTTTGGTAACAAGAAAACCTCAGAGAAGTGACTGGTTAGATTCAGAGATTCCTCCATTTCCAAAATTTTGCACTTGGATAACTAGGACAGTGATTTGCCATCCATGGAGATGTGAAGAAGCAGGGCTGGTTTGGAGGAGAAGATGAGTTCCTTTACAAATGCTGAGCTTAAGGCAACAGTAAAATATCCTAATAGAGAGGATTGGTAAGTGGCTGGAGATGTGGGACTAACACTTAATTGAAAACTCAAGTAGAGATATACAGTCAGGAGTCATCACTATCATGCTGATAAGCAGTAAACAAAAGTGGATTTGTTTACTGGGCCAAATGGCTGATTGAATGGTAAGGGAAAAGGCAAGAGAAGACAAATGACTATTCTTTCAAAAGTCATGGCTGCCTGTCATGAGCCAGGTACTGTCCTAGGTGTTAGGAATGCAGAGGAGAGCCTCATTAGTTCAGTAGAACCACAGACTGATCCTGGCACAAAAAAAGGCCTTTGTGCCGCTCCCAATGCAAAACTATGGACGGGCTTATTGGGCAATTACCACCAGCTCGTGCATTTCTGCATCCAGGCCACTGGCTAAATTAGAAGATGGGTAGTTTTTTACTCCTAGAACTCACTTCCTCTACAAAGCCCATGTTTCTTGACCTCCATGGAATCCTATGAGTGATATATTTTTTATTTATTTATGCCTCTCAAAAAAAAGGCAAAATTCCCTCTCCCACTCCCATCTTCCCTATTTTTCGTAAGCATTGGATTTTATCCAATGTTCTTAAATTCCTTTTTTTAAAAAAAGAATTACCTTTAAAGAAATGCCTTTCAGAGAAGTATATACATTTTGAAGTTTAAAATAATTGTAGATACATATATTCCAGCTCTCACATCTCCCTCTCTCTTTGGGGGGGACTCCCACCGAGCAGTTTTGTGCAGGGAGTCAAGGGGCAGAAAAGTCATTCCCTGCTGGGGGTAGAGGCAGACAAGTCAGAAAATTGTGGGAACTTGGTTTTTGGCCTCCAAGTGGGGGAAAAAAAAAAAAACAGCCCTCAGGCTCCATATGTTAAAAACTACACAGAGTTTTATTTATTTATCAACATTTCTCTTTGTCTCATGATATGAAAGAGGCTAATAGAAGTTACATGAATGTTAAAGGAGAGAATCTTTTTCACCTTGGTGGTGTTTCTGCTATTAAAAAAGGTTATTTTTTTTCCTCCTCAAGTTTGGATTCCAGTTTACCAAGTGGTCAGCATTCTTCACAGTCAGCCCTTTGAGTGCTTCATATTCTTTGTACTTGTTACAGAAAACCAGGACCTGTTGGGTCACTGCTGAGAACTTTCTGGCAATGGCGTTAGCACTCATATATAAGGAAATCCATTGCTTATGCATATTTTGATTCTCTTTTTTCCAAAAGTTAATTTTAAAAATGGTTTTAAAAACAGAAAGGTGAGTCCTTGAGTTTTCTTCTTCTCACAAGAGCCTCTAAGATTTTTTTAAGAGGCCATCATTAGTATATTTTCAGTGGAGTCTCTAGTGATCTGCAATTTAATTCGGTTAAGATAACATGTTTTTCCATGATCAGTCACAATTCTGAGTTTGTTTAAAGATAGAATAAGAGGCTTCAATAATCATCATTATGAATATATATTTGGCCAAGGTGACTTTTTTCCATTGAACATAATTTTTAGAGGATGAAGTTCCCAGGAAAGAATGCATTTAAGACACTGAAAACAAAATTTGTTCTTTATTCAGTGTTGCCTTTGCCTATTCAAAGAAAGAGATTCTTCCACCAACTACACTTAAAAAAACCAAAAAAAAGTGGCTAGAAACTTTAACATTGACGCAACATTCAAGCAAGTGACTTGTTTGTTTGAACAAGGTAGAGGTCAGCTTGAAAGTCCTCTCTCTCATGTGATCATGTGTGGTGAAGCCACAGAGTGGTCCTGGTCTATGATGGATTAGAAATTGTAAAAATAACAATAATAAAAGAAAGAAAGAAAAAGAACTGATTCTTCACCACAGTTTGAGAAGCACTGGCTTGCAAAGCTGTTGGTTTGATGTCTGTACTCTGACCCAGCTTGAGGCTTCCAGAATTTCAAACTACCTTTGTTAAACTTGCACAGAATTCCAAAAATAAAAAATAATTCAATGAAATATTTATTTCCAATGAAACTGAGAAGCTGAAATTTCTAAAACCAAAAGAGTAAAAAGAGATTCTGAGTTGCTCCAGTGTTTTCTTTATTTGTGGGAATTTTTAGAGAGTAAAGATACAGTTTTGTATTACACTGTATGTAAAATGAGGCAAAATAAGTTAAGTGTAGGGAAAAACAATGTATTTCCAAAGGAACTCATGGCAGCCTTGTTTATAATAGCGCAAGAGAGGCTAGTTAGAGGCTGACACCATCATGCAACAAAATAGTTTATAGTTGTTAGAAAGATTGAGACATCTCTACATGTCCCAATATGTCAAGATTTTCAAGACATATTATCAAGTTAAAGAAAAAAAAAGCAGGGGTGTAAAACAGCATATGTGGTATGATACCTTTGTATAAAGGTAAGAACACATACATGCACACATGTACATTTAAATGTATTACACTGGGAAGGAGACAGGAGTTGCCTCCAGGGAAGTTAACTGGGAACCTGGTACAAAAGGAAAGAGAAGTTGTCTTACTTTTCACCTCTGCCCTTTTGTAACTTTCAAGTTTTGTTCTGTGTGCAAGTAATTTCTATTCCCAACAACATATTAAAATAATAATCAAAATATCAAAAACAGAAATTAGAAATAAATTACTCACGTTCAACCATCCCCAAAAACTGAAATGACATCTGCTCTTAAATCTCCCTGCGGGGTCTGGCACAGTGCCTTGCATTCAATATTTGTTAAATTGTTGAACTAAAAGTAATAGCTCATACAGAATTTAACATACCAAAAAAAAAAAAAAATCATTCAATATTTATCTTTTAAACTTGATATGTTTTCAAATAACTAAATCATTTTAGCCAAAATGAACAAACTACATTATAGAAACAGATTAAACCTCTAAAGCTGCTAAAAGACTCTGGAATCAACTTTAGTATCAAAAGCTTCCTGCAGTGGGAAAATTTACCCTGATCAGTTTAATCAGTAAGTTAAGAAAATCATGAATTTATAATTACATTATAATTTGACTGGAGAAGATGGGAATTATATGTCATCCATGGGCTGCTCTCAATCTTCCATTAATTTACATGAATCCATAGATTCAGCAAGGCTATTCCATGTTTGTTTAGATGGAACCTGAGAAAATAACATTGTTTTGAATGAAAATGAAGATAGCAGTAAGAAATAAAGGAAATAGTAGGGAATCAGGTATTAGGAGCTCTCTGAGGAAAGTGCAGGACTCTGCTATTCAGAATACAAGACAAAAAAGTAACATTGAAACTGTTATAGGCAACAAAATAAATATTAGCCTGAGCTTATTTCTCTATTACTTTCTTCCAGATATATAGCTTGGCACATCTGGTTACACGGTAACATCATGATCCCAGCTATATTTGTGTTTGTACTTTGGTGTTTATTCTAGTCAGTCTTCTCATATCCCTTAAAGAAGTTCACATCCTCTTTAGATATTCTCAAGATTCTCCTAAGACGTTCAATTTTTCTCCCAGCAAAATTGCTTACTTAACCAGTTGTTTCATTTAGGAAATAGTAGAAGTGTTCAGCAAAAGTCTTCATGCACTTCCCCACCTCCACTCCCAAATCCACATGTGTTGCCACGGGTCATTCAATTCCCTTAACGAGGAAATGACATTGGGTCACTCTGAAAAGAATCAACTGAGGGGTTCTGTTAATTTTTTAAAGTATTCCCCTTCACATAAAGAAAAGGTTTTAAAACAGACATAATAACCCTAAGCATGTAATGTCAACTCCACCACAAACACCTTAAGAGAAGCTCAACATTTTAATGGAGAAAAATTCACACTCGATTCAAGGAAACTCACTGTACTCCCTCACTGTCATCAGGAAAGCCCTTCCAAAGTAGAATCTTGCTCCAGGATCTCACTGATTATGTCATCTGCCGTAGGAATATATACTAATCCCTCCAGGTCTCCCAATTCCCAGGGATCTAGGGAAGTGACAAAGATAAGGGGAAAAGAGCTCATTTCAAACATTAAAAAAAAAAAAAATCCCTGCAGTTTATATGCATATAATCCATTCATAGCATCAATACCCTTGAGAACAAACCGACCCCAGGGGAAGGGTTTTTTACCCCCTTAACTTCTCACATGTACCTCCCATAGCTCAGCCTTTTGGATGCTCTTAATGATCATTTGACCTTGATTTCACTCACATAAAAATACCTGGTGTACCAGTTAGCTATTGCTGTGTAAAAAACTACCCTCAAAATTTAACAGCATCTGAGAAAGGAAAAAGAAATACACAAGTGCTTCTTCAGGCCTCTACTTGTGTCACGTGTTTTGTACCATTGGCTAAAGTCATGTTACCAAAAACCCAGTCAGAGTAGAAGGCCACTACCAAAGGGCTTTGATATGGGGAGATGCAAAAAATTGGGTCCACCTATGCAATTAATCCACCATGCCTGGAGATAAGCAATGCAGGGTGGTATATTTAGAAAGCCCCCAAATGACCCCAGCACTAAACCTTCTACTCCAATCACTTACCCTGACAGTGTGGGGTAAATTGCTGAGCTGACCAGGTGAGAACTAGGGTCAGCCTTGGCTTGTTTAGGTGCAGCATGACTGGCTAGGGTATAGAAGGGATGATTTCCTGCCACACCAAGGCTGGTAACTGGGCTCAAGGGGCAAGACTGTACCTCCCAGCAGTTGGAAAGAGATGTTCACTACTCAATCTAGGAAATAGTGAGCCAGATGAGAAGGAAAGATATGCCCCAAGGGAGGACAGCCTGGGTGGTCAAGCTGGAAAGGGAGCCACAAGGACAGCTTTGAGTTCTGTATAATGTGGTGAAATTCAAATTCCTTCTAGTCCAGGGCCTAGGAAACCTGTCATGTTTCCCAAGCTGAGAGTGGCTGCAAAGAATTGATTAAAGGCTTTACCTCTAGAAGCTGTACCACAGAGGGAACAGAGAAGTTGTGCTTAATGAGCAAGTAACAGAGTCCCAAGGGTGGAAAAGCTTTTTACTGGTGATGATCGGACAGGGAAGAAGAGCTGCCTCGGCAAACAAAAGAGGAGATACAGGCACAATGATAGGCACATCCTGGCCGGGCAACAACAGCACAGAGGAGGGAAGGGATGGGATGAGGTGGCCAAGAGGAGTGTGTGTGAGGTGTCCCTATAGATTCCCTAAATAACTTAGCTAGTGGGGAATGAGCTAGATAAAGGCCTCTCAAACAATTTGTATGGAAGAATGATTTTCTTAAATTTCTAAACTGTTATGGACTCAGACTTTTATAAATACTATAAAAAATAAATTCCTCCCCCAAAAAATTTTTAAAAAGCACAAATCCAAACAAAATGAAAGGTCAACTATTTTATTACTAGATTCAACAAACACGAGATTGTTCTGTCAAATTATCAGAGTCTCTAAACACTCATTCTCAATTTCAGTGCTTGTGCCATCAGGGACTAGTAACAAACACCTCACCAACTGGCATAAGTCTGTGAACCACACTAAGGGTAGTGCTGAGCTAGACAGCTGTCAGCTTTTGTTTGATGATAGAAAAACAAGAGCTACCAGGCTTGGAGCAACTACTGTCCTCTAAGCTCTGCAGTCAGTACTTCACTTTTGCTATCTTCATTCTTTTGAAGTTATTCTCCCCATAAGGGAACCAAAGCCAGTGAGGCTACAGACTTGCTCTAGACTACAAAGAAAGTGTCCAAGGTGGGCTTTTGTTGATGGCCTGGTCCATCAACAAAAGATGGAATAAAGATGGCTTGAATAAAGATGAATAAAGATGGATTGATAAAGATGGCTAAGGATATAAGCACATACAGTATTCTCCACTGTCTAAGACTCAAATAAGGGTAGGAGGTGCCAGGAAGGCTTCCAAAATACCTAAGTATGAATTGCCTTTGACATTGGCTCCTCTTTGTAGCTGCCATTTTTTCCTCCCTCTAAATGCATAGACTTGGAGTTTTGCCAGATTCATTACAATAATCATCTCGGCTCAGAAGCCATTCTGCTCTTTCTCTTTACAGTAGTTTTGCCCCACAAATGCATGCAAATCCCTCTGGTGCCCTTGAGTCTTAGGTCTTCCGGCTGGAATTGACTTTGTGACCTTCAAACCAGGTGGGGTTAGACATAAAGCCATCATATTAGGGCTTCATCCCAGCTGTGATAGGCTCCTGACACTGAGCTTTAAGTTTAGTGGAGGTATTTTTGCTGTGTTGGTTTTGTTTTCATTTGTCTCCTCAGCTGAATATGAGTGAGTTGGGCCTGATCAATTGCCTCACCCTGTCTACAGACTCGAGCTCTAGGATGCAGGGGAAGCATGCAGGCGAGGGCTGGGCCTTGGACTTCCCAACCAGAACTGAGGACAGCAGAGCCCTCCCCGTCAGTCTGCCCTCTGGAGCAATCACAGCAGAAAGGGCTCTTGGCACCAAGCCACAGAGGAGAGTTTCCAGGGCTAGAGCCCAACACAAGATGAAGAAAAGGGAGGTTGGAATCACAGTTGGTGATTATACGGGTTGAGATGGACAAGAGAGGAGATGAGGCCATATCCTCTATGAGGCTTTCCATGACCCTCCATGCCAAGTGGACCCTCCCTCCTTTGTGTTACTACCAAAGCCTCACAGTACGTCGCATATTCTTCTCATAGTGCAAGGCAATTATGTGTTTACATATTCAGCTCCCACATGAGGCTTTCATGTCCAGGGACTCTCACTCATTTGTGTATCCAGTACGATGCCTGGCAAGCTGTCGGCATTCAATGAGCGGGCTAAGGCGAACCAGTGCCAGTTGAGTCTTACAAACATTAACCAGGGAAGTCCTCTGGGCAAGATGAGCAAGAGTGCTGTGAAAATCCAAATCCCTTTTTAAGACCTGAAAGTAGAAATCAAGAGTTTAGAAAGCCTCTAAACTCTACACGTCAAAGCAATCTTGTCCCAGGAGTTCTTTTACAAGTTCAACAAAATAAACCAAAATCATGAATTAAAAAAAAAAAAGAGCCCCTGTCAATGTCATTGTCAAGGATCAAGCTTTCTTAGAAATGAAAAATGGGAGCTGGAAATTCTCAGGAGCACCAAACCAGCCGGTCTAAATACAAATAAGGCTGCTTTCAAGAGCCATGTCATCCCTTCATTCAATTTAAAAACACATTTTTAAATTCTCGGCCCACAAAGACTGAATTCAGATATAAACACAAAATCTCACCACTCCTGACAAGATTTAAAATTTAAAGAAGGAAAATTATTTTCAGATAAAGATATCCACATAGGCAAGGAAAAACAAATGCTTTCAAAAATCTCAAGGGGTTTCAGCCTGGGACTGGCCATCCATTTAGCCTATGACTTCCTGCCCAATAATTCCACCATGCCTGAGCCAGAGCCTAGAGCTTCTGTGATGAAGAAACAAAGGAGAAATCTGGAAGCCCCAGCTCCATCAGGAGCTGTGCCCAATGTCACTTCAACCAAATGTAAAATAGATAGCTAGTGGGAAGCAGCCGCATAGCACAGGGAGATCAAGTCGGTGCTTTGTAACCACCTAGAGGGGTGGGATAGGGAGGGTGGGAGGGAGACGCAAGAGGGAGGAGATATAGGGATATATATATATACATATAGCTGATTCACTTTGTTATACAGCAGAAACTAACACACCACTGTAAAGCAACTATACTCCAATAAAGATGTTAAAAAAGAAAAGAAGCAGCAATAGGCCAATAGATACACTGGTCGGCTTTATACTTGCTGTGGTGGGAGGGTGGATTGAGTGCACGGACAGCTCTTGTGAACCAGCGTGAACAACTCTGGGGGTATCTACTCAGCACTAGCCTATCTCTGCCCTGCTGAGAATTAACCCTCCCACGAGTGGACCCCATGACCACATTAGGACTGTGTGATTCTACCACCCAGCCACAGTGAATGGGCTCAGGGCTGGGTACCTGGCCCAAGCTGGGTCTCTTCCAGGAATCTGGACCTGGAATCCAGGGCCGGTCAGTAAACCCCTTTTTCTGCTTAAGTTGATTTGAAGGGGGTCTCTGTTACTTTCAACCAAAGGAAACTTGACCCAGTTCATCAACATATCTGCGGGGGTATTCAATGGGCAAAAAGCAAACAGGCTCTCTGTAAGTGGAAGTGTCTTCAAATTGTTTTGGTGAAGGAAGTGATCCTAACATCTGGAATTTTTAGCAGAGACTTCTTGCCCCATTACTCCAAAAGGACTGAGTTAACAGAATTACAAAGACAACTCCCTCCAACAAGAGTCTTACAAGCAATAACAGCAATTAGTCTAGAAAAGTATAGGTTAAAATGCAAATTATATATATCTAAATATACTGAAGTGCCTAAAATAGGTATCAGATTTTTTTAACCTAACACTAAAGTCATATGAGCAATCATTAATTGGACTTACGGAAATGTATTGTTTGGCATTTTTTACACTCTTACCATTTCTTTTATTGTGATGCAGGAAACTTCACACCTACCTATAATTCTAGTTTATCTCATATATAATGAGAAAAGGCCAACATAACTTGAGCGTCAGTATGTATTAATATTTCATTATCATTTTGCTTTAGTTTAGCTGGGGAAGAGATGGGTCTTGATAGTATCTATATATATGGTTGAGTATGTAACCTGAAATTTATATCTTAGCATTTAAAAATGTTAAGTGTCTTTTTAGATCTCAATCTGCTTTTGGTTTTTGTTGTTGTGTCCTTTCCTGGACATTGGTCTTTCAGCTGGGATAGATTTGATTAGATGCTTCCTCCCATCTTTTGCTCACATGCTTTCCTCTGAGTAATGGCCACCCTGACGTCTTTAAAAGTCAAGATGAGCTCAATCTTTCTCAGGGGCCTCAGCTAAAAGTACGGATCTCTTATGTCAGCAAAAATTCACTCTCTCCCAAACGCCATATGGCTCTGCCCCATTTAAGCCATCATTAGGCCAACTAGATGTTGTATTCTTAACATCCTAAGGAGAATGTAGATGTGAAAAGTAAGGAGAAGGAATTGATATTGATATTGATTCTTGCTATTCTATTTTATAAAACATTCCTTGGGTTGCAAAACCGCAGGCAGAAACTGGTTTCTATTCTAAAGATCACCAAATATACTCTTAATCTTAAAAATTTAACATTACACCGTAAGTATTATCTTTGTGTAGAGCTGCTACTGACCTGTGCTAAGTGCAAATTATTAGAAAAAGTGTCACTGTAGTCAGACACCACCCTTAGGTACTGAGCTTGGCCAGTAGCCCAGGGCCGGATTCCAGGCCCCACACACCCTCTCAGCCACTTTATGGGGTAGATCAACAGTACAGTCACAGACACTCACCTGCCTTTGTGGTTGAGAAGCTGTCTTTACCTATTTTTCCAGCTATGCATTTGAGAGATGTGGTATAATAAAAGTGTACAATTTCTACTAACCTATGAACTTTTGAAAATGAAAAAGTTATGGAAAACTTTGAGATCAACTTTAAAGTTCTTTTCCAACAGACACCTGGGCATAAACATGGAAGAGAAATAAGCAAGAAGCTGTATTATTAGAAGTTCTATTTTTGGGGGGAAGCTGGATATACACACAGTGAAGTGAATAAAGTATATTAATCCTAAACCTATACCTTGATGATTTTTTACTGGTCCAGACACTCAATAACAATAGCTCAGTTCAAGATCTAGAACATTTCTAGCACCCCATAAGATTTCCTCTTGCCATTTCCCAGGAAATGACTCCTGCCCAAGGCAATCCCTTTCTGACCTTCATCACCTCCATTCACGTTGACCGTCCTTTGACTTGGTATAAATGGAATTACACACAGTACCTACCATTTTATGTCTGGCCTCGTCCACTCAACACCATGTCTGAGGGGTCCTTCCATGCTGTAGCATGTATCAGTACTGTGGTCTTTTTTGTTGCCGTGTAAAATTCCATCATATGATGGTACCACAATTTATTAACTCTCCTCTTGATGGATATTTGGGTTGTTTCTAATTTGGACCTATTATTAATATAAGTTTAGTAGTTCCTTTGAATCTAAGGACTAGAAGTTCATATTTTTACTCAATGTTATTCCACAAAGAATCTTACACAATGAAATAATAGTAAAATAGAGAAACGCAGAAAACTAAAATAAGGATAAAATATCAATGCCTTGGGCAGATAAGCCCAGTATGCAATCTGTCAGGTCTTTAGAGTTTCAGTAATTGCATTTCAAGTTAAACTCTGAGCTTCCTGGAAGCCTAAACAAAGAGGGAAATGCGGTGAATTACATAACATTTGTAATAGGAAAAAAGAATTAGTCAGGAGGAGCAAAACTTCTGTTGCCTCTAAGTTCCAAAGAAAGACCTTCACATGGAGCTTCATGGTAGGAGTTATTGAGACATGTAAAGACTAATGTCCTCAAGGTGACTCTATAAGAAATGTATGAACAGATTTTTAAATCACTATTTCTTTTTTTTAATGAATTTTTATTGGAGTATAGTTGATTTACAATGTTGTATTAGTTTCTGCTGTACAGCAAAGTGTCAGTTATACATATACATATAACCACTCTCTTTTAGATTTTTTTCCCATATAGGTCATTACAGAACATTGAGTAGCATTCCCTGTGCTATACAGTAGGTTCTTATTAGTCATCTATTTTATATATAGTAGTGTGTATATGTCAACCCCAATCTAGATCACTTTCTTTTAGTGCACATAAGACATGACCACAACTCAGCAGATTTTTCAACAATATCATAGTACAGTGGCATTGTTCATGGGTGTGTATTTTTAAAGAAAGAAAAGTATATTAGAACATCATATATCCTAAGTCAGGGGTCAGCAAACACCAGCCCCCTGACCAAATGTGACTTGCCTCTTGTCTTTGTAAATAGTTTTATTTCTTCATTTACACACTCTCTGTGGCAACTTGCCTGAATAGTCAAATGGTTGCAACAAAGGCCATTTGACCTACGAAGCCTAAAATATTTACCATCTAACTCTTTACAGAAAATGTTTGCCAATTCCTGCTGTGAATTAGCAATAGGATAGAATACCAGGTACTGTTTTTTCTTGGTTATTGCTCATGCCTTTATATAGTCTCCACCCCTTTGGTATGGGTAGGACCTGTGACTGGCCTCTAACCAATACAATATGGCAAAAATGAAGGAATTTTGCCAAATTGGTAGATTTTTATTTCATCAAAAGAAATATTATCCTGGATGAGCCTGACTTAATCAAGTGAAAGTGCGAAAAAGAAGGACTGGTCTACCATCAGAGACTTCTCTTCGTGCTGGCTTGAAGAAGCAGCCTGCATGCTGCAAGGGGGCCTCTGGAGAGGGCCATGTGTCAGGGAGCTTTGGATGGCCTCTAGGAGCAGAGGGCCTCAGTCCTGCAACCCCAAGGAACTGAATTCTTCCAACAACCAGATGAGCTTAAAAGAGGACCCTGAGCACAGGGTAAGACCACAGCACTAGCCAACACCTTGACTAAAGCCTGGTGAGACCCTGAAGCAGAGGATCCATCTCAACCATGTCTGAATTCGGCCTATGGAAACGGTGAGCTAACAATACATGTTGTTTTAACCCACTAAGTTTGTAGTAAGTTGCTACACAACAATAGAAAGCTAATACACTTACCTAGTCTCCCCAGTTTTTTCTACAGTACACATATGGTTTAAACATGAGAGACAACCACAATTTTTATAAAGAGTTCTTATCATTTAGAAGTACACACTGAGTTATCTAAGGATAAAATGATATGATGTCTGAGATTTGCTTAAAAAAATGGAGAGGGGACAACAGAATGATACAGATGAGATGAGATTGGCCATGTGTTCATAATTCTTGAAGCTAATTGATGGATTCATGGGGATTAATTACACTACTCCTTCCACTTTTGTGTATGTTTGAAATTTTCCATAATAAAAAAGTTTTTAAAAATTAGACTCATGCATACAGAATTAGCTTAAAGGATGTTTATAGTTTCTGTTACAGGAAAACTAAACAATTTAAATGTCTACACAGGGAACTGGTTAAATTAATCACTATAGACATACAGTCTGTTTATATGTATCTTTAAAATTGATTGCATAGAATAGTAATGCTGTTAACATTTTTCTGTGGTCTTAGAATTTGATATAAAATAAAATATTTGTAAGTAACAAAACAAAAACCACAAAGCTTATGTATTTTTTAAAAATCCATCTGAGAAAATTCTGCTCTGTCAGGCAGTGACTGAATTCAGTCTAAGTTCCCTGGTGGCTCCCCTTAGTGGAAGGATCATAGTGGGGGTGCCTGGAGGAGGGGGGAGCCTTGGAGCCACCCAGTGACCCCCCCTTACCCATCACCAATCCCTCAGTCCTCTGCTGGATCACAGGCAACTTTAGGTGGCATGTTTGGCTGAGGGTCTCCAGTCCCACTATGAACAGACAGAGGCAAGGAAGAGGCTTGAGCCAAACAGCTAATTCAAAATTTCAGTACATCTTGAATAAACACAATCATGATTCTCAAGAAAGGTTTGAACTATGACCACTTTTAGGGACTTCCAATTTTTACTTCAGCCCATATGGCTTCTGATTCGTATTGTCACCAAGAGATTTCTCCATTTTCCTAAAAACCGTAAGTTCCTCAGTTCTGCCACGTCCTATTTCCCCCAGGTCCCTTGGTCAGTAAGATTAAGGGACAAGTTATACCCACACTACAATGACTCTTGGGTTCATTTTTTACAGTCACTATTCCAGATCACTTTAGGGCGAAATTTCAAAAGGCAATGAGAACATGGTAAATGTTCTGCCAAAATATGTGCAATCACAAAATGCCAGAGATGAAAGTGCCTTTATAAATCATTTAAAGTATCTTTATTTTACTAACCAAAAAAAAAAAAAAAAAGGAGAGAGAGAGACCCAAGACATAATGCAACAACAACCAAGGTCACAAGGACAGGCAGAATACCTGAAAGTTGATCCCAGATATGTGCTTTCCCACCAGTGCTGGGTTGCCCTCTTCGAGTCAGTCCTTTTCAATCTTAATGAGTAGCCCAAGTTCAGACTAATATGTAGACTTACAGAGCAGTAGCACAAACCTGAAATATGGGTGGCCAGGGAGTCTAGAAGGAAAGGAGACAGGGAAGAAGGGAGAGAGGAAGAACAGAAAAAGAGAGAAATCTAAATGGGCAATAGACAAATTAAAAGGTGTTCGAGGTTGTTAATCAACAGGTAACCGCAAATCAAAATCACAGTAAGTTACCACCACCCAACATATCAGGGAAGTTAAAATCAAAAAGACTGTACCAAATGTGGCAACTGGAACTCTCAGACATCACCTGTAGGGGTACAAGTGTGGTACATCATATGGTGAAACCACTTTGGAAAATTGTTTAGCAGTCTACTAAAATTAGATATACGCATATCTGGTGAGAAAGCAATTCCACTCCAAGGTGTTTTCCCAACAGAAACGCATATATATGTTCACCAAAAGAGATATACTAAAATGTTCATAGCAGCACTATTCTTAATAGGCAAAACTAGAAACTACCAAAATATCTAACAACAGCAGATGTATAAATAATGTATTCTATCATTCATATGCAGAAATATGAATGAAGCACTGCCATAGGCAACAACATAGATAAATCTCATAAAAAATGTTAGGTGAAAGAAGCCAGTCACAAAACAATATATTTCAATGTATATAAGTTTCAGAAGCAGGCAAACCTAATTAATGGGTGTGAGAAGTCAGGTTCATGATTTTTAGGGGGAGAAGAAAGTGGAAGCAATTGGAAGTGGTCATGAAGGCATTTTTGGAGGTGCTGGTAGAGGTCTATATCTTTATCTTAGTGGTAATTTTATCAGAATTATTCACATTGTGATCATTTATTGTGCTATATACTTGTAGTTTGTGCACTTTTCTGAATATATACTAACTTTCAATAAAATAGTTTGTTTTATATACATTAAAATAAAGAAAGTGGAAGGAGCTGGTTTGGTAGAATTCTTCTAAGGATCTCAAGACTCTTGATCAATGCAACTTTCTTGAACTTCCTAACACCACTGAAGGACATTTTTTCATTGTGATCTCAAATGTCAGCTCCATTTCATAGCTATAAAAAGAGATGTCTAGTAGGTGGTAATACCAAGATCATAGACATCATATTAGATCACTAATAATCTCAAAACAGCAGAAGGGAAAAAGGAACTAACATAATTAAACAACAGATATGTTACCAGTGATGTTCTCTATACTTGGTATGAGTTATCTCTAGAATTCTCTCAGTAACTCTTTGTTATAAGTATTATTATTAATTCCATTTTATAAAAGGAGGAACTAAGACTCAATGCACTTAAGCAATTTGCCCAAGGTTGCAAAGCTCCTAAAGAACAGAACCTAGATTCAAATCCAGAATTTCTTGCTCCAAAATCCCAGAGTTGTTCCATCACAACCCACATGGCCCTGGGCTATTAGTGCCTTTGACTTTTACCAATAAAACAACTTCATAAAACTTGTGCCCTTATAAATATCTCATATAAACAAAGTATCCTGAGGTGATTTCTTAGGAATATTATTGCATTGTGGTTTGTTGCCATTTACAACCTAGAAAATGTCCCTTTACTCCTAATAAGAAAAAGAAAAAGGAGGTACAGTTTCCCTGACTCCCAAATAATATTTAACTGCCCAGGACGTAGCCAGAGTACAGCCAAACCACTCCTGCCACAGGGCCCCAGAAGCCCTTCTGCAAAAGGGTGGGAAGGGGGCTACCAAGACCAAGGTACTCTTTTAAAGCTTTTCTTATTGTAGCTGTTTTATCATTCATATACTTTCAATAGCATCTCAATGACTGTTTTATAGGCCAACTATAGCTTAAGGTAATGCTAAAGACATTACGAGTAGCTCCCTTTTAAATTTTTAACCAGAATAAAAGTTTACAAAAATCACATATGCTCCTGAAACCGTCAGATTCTGTATCCAAACAGAAACCTGGACAGTTTTACAAGGCAGCTTACGGATTTTATGAGGCCCCACCAGTACTTGATGTCCATTACAACTACAAAAACTAAAGTCTTGGTGACTATCTATAGCCAAGTATGTGATGTTTTCTGACTTAAAGGTCATTTTCAAGAAGGATTACAGAAGAAGATGAAGAAAGAAGACATTCTATTTTTCTCCTTTTCATTAGACAAGAAAACCAAATGTTTCCACACTTGGGGAGGGGAGGCACTGAGAAGGAGGACACTAAAAGTTGCAAAATTATGCAACCACTGAAGAATCAATTTAAACTACCCAACCTGATAATGCTTAGTTTAGAAGAGGTTAATGGTTGTCTTTTATTGAAGAGGAATGAGCTTTGTTAAATGTATCGATAGTGCAAATATTAATAATTGAAGCATAAATCTTTCCCACTGTCCCATTAGACTTACTGTATCATATACACGATGATGAATTTAATGCTTCTACTTTTATATATAGGAGCCAATAGTAGAATCTCTCCCAAATCTAGATGGCTGGGTCCCTGAAAAGTCTTCCTGGCAGGAGAATTCCCAGCTGTAACAGTAACCTGACAAGAAAATCAGGGCTGAAGGAAAAGGTGGAGGGACTCTTTAATAAATATTTTTGTACTTACTAACAAACAATGATAAAGCCAGCACATTGCAGTCGATAATGACATTTTTACACACCTTAAATTAGTAATAACGGCCTCTATACAGTTACCCTTCATTGCCTTTCTCTTGATTCCATTAAGATATTCATTAAGATCTCCTTTCCTCAAGTTTCAAAGGGATGCTAGTGAATCCACTTTATCTTTACAGGTAAACTACAAGCTAAGAGGCGGCTTTTCCTGTCTTTCGTTTTCCAGCGAAATGCCTTTCAACCATTCAGATTTCACAATTCAGAGCTGTGGCTGCCGCCATCCCTCACCCCACCCAAATGACTTCCTGCCTTGGTCCCCCAGATGCAGGGATTCGTTTTCAGTAGAAAACATCTTATAATACCCGAACTGACTTGTGCGTCCCAGAATTATGGTCCTGATGTCAGTATACTCCTTCCCCCTCCTGCTTCCTTGCCATACCAGAATAGTCTACCTTGAGACCTAGCTTTCCTTTCCCTCAGTCTCCTTCTGCCTCACTGCAAACACTCCGGCTTTACTTCCTGTGATGGTTAGTTTTACATGTCAACTTGGCTGGGCTATGATACCCAGTTACTCATTTAAACACCAATCTAGGTGTTGCTGTGAAGGTGATTTTGTAGACATCTGTAATCAGTAGACTTAAGTAAAAAAGACCACCCACAATAATGTGGGTGGGCCTCATCCAATCAGTTGAAGGCCTTGAGAGTGAAAACTAAGGTTTCCCAGAGAAGAAGACATTACCATCAACTTCTGCCTGATCTTCCAGGCTGCCGGCCCGGACTGCAGATTTCAGATTTCAAACTTACCAGTCCTTACCCCACAATTGCATGAGCCAATTTGAGAAGGCTCCCAGAGAAGAGAAATAGACAAAGACAGAGACAGAGAGACAGAGAAAGAGCAAACCGGTTCTATGCCTGGAAAGCCCTGACTAATACACCCCCCTTCCTACCTTCTCTATTCCTACTACCGCTAATTATCTCAGAACAAAAGACTCACAAGCCACTCATCTTAGAAGTGGATCTCACAGTCATTCCATGGTAAATTTTACACACTGATATTTCATAGAAGTGGAACTTAAAGTTGTGTGAAGACGGCTATAATTTTCAAGGCAGCTTCTGAAAAAGATTCTTCGCTTGGCAAAACTTTAGTCAGGCTCCTGAACCTTCTCCTGGGTCCATATGTGCACCTCCTTGTAAAAATCTAGTTTTAGAAAGAACCCTGCTAAAGAGTTTACCCAGGACCTCCCCCCACCCTCACTATCTGATCCCCCTCCACCATCCTCCAGGTGATGTCTGCTCACCCTGGCCTGTCTTCAGCAAAGAATCCTGTTAGGTCAGTTTAGCCAGAATTCCCCTTACCCTTAATGTTTCCTGTTAGTATTCCATGCACTGACCTCCACCCTGCTCCTTAGCTATGAATTCCCACTTGTCCAGACTGTATTCAGAGTTGAGCCTAACGTCTCTCCCCGACTGTGAAATCCCATTGCAGTGGTCCCTGTACCTATTGCAATGGTCCTGAAGTGAGTCTGCCTTAACATCTTTAATGAGCATCATTATTTTTTTCTTTAATCATTCCGGTTAGAAAAAAATTGCCCTGTCACTTGATTGTAAGCCAACATGGGCTTGTGTTACTCAGTTTAGAAAGGGTGGCATTTCAGCCAGAAACTTGTTTTCTCGCTCCAAAGCCGAGCACATCTGGGGAACCCAAATCACCTTCCTCAATCCAAAGAATCGTGGGAAACCCAGGCACAGCTCCAGAACACACTGGGACAGGCCTGACTGCACCAGCGCTGAGCTGGTGCTTCTGGAACTTCACCCCACACTCTTACATTTGCAACAGAGCTACTCGGGACTCCTAAGGACCTTCTGCTAGATGTCAGCCTAGGACCAGGTCAGACGTGTGGGGCTACTTCCCACGAGAATGACCAGTTGCCAAGCACATCTCCAACTTACTCTCAGAAATCTGCATAACATGTGGCTGAATTTTCTCCCCTTTGAAGGGGAAAAAAAATTAAGATTTTTGAAATCTAAAACCCTACTCAGAAGTTAACATGTATCCTGTAGGGAAGAAAGAAAATAACCCAGAAATCTCATACTGTTTGAGATTCAAGCATTTATCAAACAGTTATTTTTCTATTTCTAAGAAAGTCTTTTTCGAAAGAATTTTCAAAGTTCTTAAGGCTGCTAATTGGAAGAAAAAGGACAACATAAAGCTTAGCTTATTTCCAACAGAAGACTGTCTACAAATAATCATTATTACTGGGATGGGTGGTTATTGATTTGAAAACTCACCAATAAGAAATATAATGAGACCACTCCACTTTCAACGTCACTTCTCAGGACTTACGACCAGAAATTGTCGTTAGTGTCCTTCATGGGAAGAACCACTGGCCAACCCCAGTTGACTAAATGATCCTCTGTAGATCTGGACAAACTAAATCCTAGAGCCAGTGATCAATGAATAATGAAGGAAGATTTTTTTTTAAGTTCCTCAGGTCATTGGTGAGAACAAAATATCACAGAGAAACAGGGCAGAGGTATCCTGTAACCTCTCAGTCCCCTGAGGAAAAGACCATCTACACCAGTTACCAGCTGCCCCTTTACCAGGGTCCCGAAAGCACCCAAAACTCCAACACCATCCCACTTGAGGTCACTGACCTCTGCAGGCCTGGACAAATGGGGTTTCCTGCCCAGTGCTGATGTCATCCCTGGTGGGTGGGGAGGGCAGATCTTTACCCCACATCCTGTGACTACTGTGGTTCTGTAGGAAAAGGAGACACAAGATTCCAACAGACACTGTCCTGCAGAGTGCTAAGCCTCAGGTCTCATGCTCCGTTTACCTCCTGATTCGTCAGCAACTGGAAGAATCTCAATTAGAAACAGCTGAAGAATCAAACTGTCTTGCATGAGGTTGAAGAAACCACCATGCAGGGATAAATGCAATCTCATGTTTGCAGAGCCCTGGGGTTTTGGCAACGCATGTAGAATGATTTATTTGAATAATTACTATGAGTGAAACATTATACTTTATTAGATAAACATGAATGAGTCAAGTTCCCCAACCTCAGGGGGTTTATATCTGATGGGGAAGGCTGGCAAGTTCAGAGGTAAAAAGTGGTGGGGGACATTTGCTTAATTGAGGAAGACAATCCTACAGAAACCCACAGGCAGAAGCAATTAATTGCAACTAGGAAAATTGAAATAGTCTGTCTAATAAATTAACAGGAATTTGGGTGGTTTCCCCTAGAAGCTCAAAGGAAATTTAGGGGATACTTGGAATTAAGGGAAGAAAAAATATGGAGAGAAGTGACACAAAAGGGAGAATGACCCCCAGCAACATGGCAGCAGGCAGAGGCCCCTGGAAAAAGAAAAGACTTGTTCTGGGTTTATAGACTGAGCTGTCTTCCCCATCTATTTTTCTTAAGCCTTCAATATAAGTCTGTAACACACAACAGTCCTCTATAGAGTGCTTGGGGACAAAAAAAAGAAAGAGACTGGGTCAATGCTTGGGATCAGCAAGACAAACAGAGCCCTTTTTCCTCCAAGATATATAAATGTTGAAAACTGTATTTGGAGGATTGTACTTGAATATTAAAGAAACAGAGACCAGAGGACTTGGTAATATTTGGGTTTCACACATAAAAATGGTAAAGCAATAAATTTTAAAATGACAGCGGGAGTGTAAAGGAAGGAAATGACTTTCACATTCTATGATCCTGAGCTAGTCCAATCAGTATTCACGTTTTCTCTCACTGTCCTATTGTTAACTCATTCTAGTCCCTCGGACTAAAACATCTTCTTAAGGTGCATCCGAATGCTACCTCCTTCAGGAAGTCTCTCTGTCTCTTCCAGGCAGACTTAGGCACTCCTCCTAAGCTCTCATGCACTTACCTCAATTAATCCCATTCTCCCTGGCTAGAAAATGCTTAGTCACTGGAAGGTCTCCCAATTAAACAGAAAACTAGACTCAAGAATAGGAGCTGGGGCTTCCCTGGTGGCACAGTGGTTAAGAATCCTCCTGCCAACGCAGAGGACACGGGTTCGAGCCCTGGTCCGGGAAGATCCCACATGCCGCGGAGCAACTAAGCCCGTACACCACAACTACTGAGCCTGTGCTCTAGAGCCCAGGGGCCACAACTACTGAGCTCACATGCCACAACTACTGAAGCCCGTGAGCCTAGAGCCCATGCTCCGCAACAAGAGAAGCCACTGCAGTGAGAAGCCCGCACACCACAACAAAGAGTAGCCCCCGCTCGCCACAACTAGAGAAAAGCCCGTGCGCAGCAATGAAGACCCAACACAGCCAAAAATAAATAAATAAAATTTTTTTTAATTAAAAAAAAAGAATAGGCGCTGCATGTCTCTATCTGTGTGACCTCAATGTCCAACACAGCAGCTGGCCCATATTTGGTGCTTAATCAAAGTTTCTGAAAAAAGGAGACGAAAGAGGAAGATTTCAACTGGAATGTAGAGGACGATTATTATGTGATTAAAAGGAAGGAGGGACATAAGAGGAATGGCCTGGTTAAACATGGTGGCCTGAATAGATGCATTTACCTCTGCTCTCTTCTGAAATGCCACTGAAATGCAAAAAATTTAAGGAATTCGAGGAATTTTTTTCACTATCAAGTCACAAGACCAATATTTTTGGGAAATGGGAAGTAGAGGAGGAGTTAATGTAGCTGTAAAGGATGAAAACCAAGTGTCTAGAGAGGGAGACTCCTAAGAGCAGTAGAAATGCATGCCTGGGAGAGACTGGATACAGGCCCAACGAAATCATGGGTCCGAAAACAGGGAAGTGGGTCAAACCTGAACACGAAGCTTCCAGAGCTACCATCCAGTTCCATCAGGGTACCACCATCTCCCACACTGGCAGGCCACTAGGGGATTGTTCTCTGGAGATTTTAAACGAGATTCTCTAGACCTTCAGTGGACGTGCTATATCCTTCTTTGATATAATACATATTAAATATATGTGTACCGTATCCTTCCAGCTCCCTTATGCCAGGCCTGTCAACAACTCCGACCCCAGATCTTGAGGTTCCACCAGAGGAAAAGTCCAGTTTAGGGCCTGATAACCAGTATTGGTAAGTTGACTCTGCACACAGAACTTTTAATAAACTTTCTAGTGACTCATTATTAAATAAAAAGTTTTAAAAGCCGTTACTCTCACTTTATTTCCCCTTTAAATACAATCTAATTTATTTATACCCTGCAGGTGCCCAGTGTTAGTTTTAAAATGTAAAGACTATAGCCAAACAGAGAAAATGTCTAGAGGAAACAAGAGAAGCCAAATCCGAAACGATGTAGTGTGGGTCAAGCCCCCGCAGAGAGAAGCACAGAACTAGAGACCCAATTAGAGCGGAAAGGAGTCAGGTTTGCAATAGAGAGGCTATTGTAATTAAAAATCAGAGTTTACTTTCTAAAGAAGCTCAGATAACCCTTACAGATGTCAGAATGAGGCTGCATCAAAGATCTGTCCTCCTCTAATTCTTAATAAAATAAAATAGAAAAAATTAATAAAATAAAATAATTTTTTAATTAAAAAAAAAGTTTTACCCAAATTCTAATCAAGGAAAGGTGATGTAACTTTTTGTCCTAAATTTCAAAAGTGGCAGCAAATGAAAGAAATGGGAGATTCTCAATAGACTTGGCGGTGGGGGGGGGGGTCGTCTCTTGGATAGATTGGGAAAAAAATTCCCAGTTCTCTACTTCCTCCCATTTATAGACTTTTCCATCCTTGTCCTTTGCCATGTGATGCTGCTGACTGCCCACTGGGGTTAGAATTGGCCAGAGGATATGTTAGCAGTCACGATGCAAACAGAGGCTTTAAATGTGCTTGTGTGACTCGACTTAGCTTTTTAGGCTGTGATCCCACCAGGTAGCAGTCCCCTTCCATCTTGCTCCCCAGAGTGAAGATACGGAGCATCTCTGAAGCAGACAGGGAGCGTGGAGTCCAGTCAATGCAGCCAAACCCAGCCTAGATCAGACAAACCAGAGCTTACTGGCAGACTCCTGAGCGTGAAAATAAGCATTTGTTTTGTAAGGCACTGAGATTTTGCAGTTGTTTATTGCACAAGAAAAAACTATTATAGGCTCCTAACTTAATCCCCCTCTCTTAGAAACAATCCTAAGGGATGAAGATGTGTAGACAAACTCCTCCAATGTGTACTGTATCCACACTAATTTGGAGAGAAGCATATTGAGTAGATGTACAGGCAGCCCAGGAAAATGGAGGGAGGAAATCCTCCAGAGGAGAAGCATTTACCTCCCATTACAAGAGGTCAGGATCTCAGAAGAGGCAAGAAAATCACCAGGGCTAAATTAAGGGAACTCTAAAGCCATGTTCCTTGGGAGTAGAATAGACGTAGGCAGAGTAGACCCTGGTGTAGGACAAGCTCAGGGCTCCAAGAAAGGACTCACCGTCCCAGAAGAACATTCCTCCACAGCCCCAGCCATACACCTGTGGACAAAGAATGCCACCTGCCACATCAGCAAACAACCGATGTTGCAGCCATCAAGTCATCAGCTACTACAGCTGCCCAGTTGGTGAGCCCTGAGGGAACTCAGGATGGAGACAAATAGGCTACTCACCACCAGGCCATCAGCCACTGTAGTTGCCCCCACATGTGCACCCCAAGGGGATTCAGGATGGGAAAGCACAGGATACTGGCCTTAGACAGTTAAGGTGCATATCAAAGGAATGATGTCAACGAGCCCAGACTCTTTCATCTCCCCATACACAGAAAAGCACTAAATTCATTAACTTGAGATGTCTGGTTTTCTTTAATTAACAGTAATCTTTTGATGTTCCGACTACCTGGGTTTTGTTGCAAAAACTCCTATGTATCCTGGTTCCTCCCTTACCTCCTCAGAGCATCCCTCAGAGGTGAGAGGCTGCCTGCCACCCACCTCCCCTCCCCAGGTTGAAGTCCTCGGAAAGTCCACAAATAAAACATGATTCTCAACTTTTAGGTTGTGCATTTTTTTTCAGTTGACACACCTCCAACTTCACATGTCCTGGTAATGTCAAAGTAACAAGAGTACATGGAAAACAATATTCAGTTTTCAGACTGCAAGTCAGAAAGACAAATAGGTCGTAGATAAATAGAAAGCTTGGGAGAATTCATGTATAATACAGTATATGGACCAGAAAGTGGGCAGAGCTGTGCAAGCTGGATCAAGATCAAAAGAAATGGCGTGGCAGCCAAGCAAACACTAAAGCACAAGAAAAAACAAAGAAAAAGAAAGAGGGAGAAATAGAGAGAAGGAGGAAGGAAGAAAGGGAGAGGAGAGGCAAATAAAGGGTATAATCAGAAAGAAGGAAAGAGAATATAATCCACGGAAGACAAGACAAATTCCCTGTGAGTGCTTCTTGCTACAAAAGAATATAAGAAAAACATGAATTCAGTAAAGCACTAATTCAAAGTGAAAATGAAGATGTAAGGGAGTGAAATGAAAGGGAGATTGTGGAACTAAGGAAACAAAGTAGGGATCAAAACAGCATCATTATAGAAATAATAAGCAGAAACAGTGACTAACATGATATTATTGGCATAGACTGACAAATTGCTGACATAGAATGAAGGCTTGGGTTAATCATAGTATAGAAGGGTAGAAAGTTTTCCTTGACCCTCTTAGGTCCCTGGCTGGGTCTGAAAATTAAACTGACAAAGACAGATTAACAAGAGAAAAGCATACATGTTTTATTGAATTTTTACCTGTACATGGGAGATTTCACAAGAGACCCAAAGAAATAGCCAAAGCAGGAACCTTTTATACCTTCTAGACAAAGAAACAATACATTTGTGAAGAATTGACAAGAGAAAGGGATTTGAGCTGGGGCAGTCTAACTAGGGCTAGTTAGTCCTTCTCTTGCTTAACTAGGAAGATAAAAGTTAGTTTACCAAGGTTTGTCTGCAGGATCCTCAGGCTGGTCTCTGGGCTAAGTGTCTGTCTCCAGTTAAAGGAGACTTTATTTCCCACCTTTAGGCAGAAAAGGGGAAGCTTCTTCTGCATTTACTACTTCTCGATTGCTTTCATCTCAAAATAATTTTTATGTCAAAGAGGCATATTTTGGGGTGACATATTCTGGTTTCCTTCAACAGCAAATGAAAGCAAAAGTGTAAAAGCAATTGAGAGGATACACAGGAACAAAGACAATAATTGATGTCCATAAGATAAAGAACTCAATAAATGGAACAGAGAAGATAGTAAAAAACAAAAAAGAATAAAATTTTCACAACACAAAAGAAGAACTAAACCTGAAGTTCAAAGGGGCACAAAACTGATAGGATACTGTGACATTCTCAAGAAGATATTAATTCCAACAGTAAAGAAGGATTCCTTCAGGCATGGGGAGGGAGATACCCAAAGGGATGAGAACAAAGCTGTGCTCAGGCTTCCAAAAAACAATATTCAATGCCAGAAGCCAAGGAGCAATGCCTATAATATTCTCAGGCCTGGAGAGATTACCTCAAGTGTGACAGACACAGCCAAATAATCTTCCAGCATGAACACAGAGATACATGTTTTCCAACAGAAAATAACAGAAGAAATGTAGGACCCAAACAGCACCGCGGGGAGGAGAAAGTGGGATTCTGGACCACAAAATACAGTCAGACAAAAGAGTAGAGAAGCTGTGATTTTAAAATTATACAACACTTGATAGAAAGTGTAACCCAGGAACTTTGCAACTAGACAATTTGCCCTTTGAGTATTATGCTAAGGGGGTGAACTGGGGAATAAAATTCCTATAAGTTCTTCTTGAAAAATATTACTTATAGATAAATCCAACTCAATAAAAGAAGGAATAAAATTTTTTAAAAAAAGACAGACATGGAGAAACCTTGATCAAAAAAAAAAATTAGTGGTAAGCATTAGCCCATCTATTTAAACATCTAAGACTAAAGACCAAGGTAATTGTGGTTACAGAATAGGATGTAAATCATCAGCTTTGACAATTGAAAGCAATCAAATGAGTACTGAGAACTCAGAGGAGCAGGAGAAGTAGAAGAATGCACCTTTCCTCATGGGTCACAGTAGGGAGTCCACTGCTCCATCCAAAACGGAAAACTAAAACTTAAAAAAGCGAAAGGAGGGGGCTTCCCTGGTGGTGCAGTGGTTGAGAATCTGCCTGCCAATGCAGGGGACACGGGTTCGAGCCCTGGTCTGGGAAGATCCCACATGCCGCGGAGCAACTGGGCCCGTGAGCCACAACTACTGAGCCTGCGCGTCTGGAGCCTGTGCTCTGCAACAAGAGAGGCCGCGACAGTGAGAGGCCCGCGCACCGCGATGAAGAGTGGCCCCCACTCGCCGCAACTAGAGAAAGCCCTGGCACAGAAACGAAGACCCAACACAGCCAAAAATAAATTAATTAATTAATTAATAAAAAAAGAAAAAGCAAAAGGATTCCCAACCTTTTCATCTTTTTTTTCCCCTTAATTTCAGAAGCACTATTTTAGGAACTATTATCACATGTGGTGAAGAAACATGTGTCTGATGTTCAGCAGTTCCTGCAGTTTCCCTTCACTTCTTCTGTTAAATTCAAGTAAAACTGAACTGAATATGTTTTAAATATAGCTTTCATTTTTATGAAAGTGCTTTCATTTATATAAAATTAGTTCTCTCCCTTTTCCTCTATGGATATATTCACAAAGACACATGTGAGAAGGAAAAAATATATATATTTGGGAAGTGATGTGTACCTAATGCAAATGAGGGTTATTCTAGGTTAGGGATTAGCAAACCACAGCCTACAAGGCCAAATCTGGCCCTAAATAAAGTTTTATTGGAACATAGTCACATCTCTTCATTTACATGTTATCTATGGCTGCTTTTCTGCTACAAGGGCAGAATTCAGTTGTAATAACAGAGACCATTGGGCCTCCAAAGGTGAAAATATTTACCATCTAGACATCTGCAGAAAGTTTGGTGATCCCTGCATATAGATGGTGAGATTTGGGGGTGTGAGGTGTTTTTTGGGTTTTTACCTTTTTTGTTATTTGTTGTATTGCACAGAATTTGCAATAAGCATTGTAATTTTTAATAAACCAATGAAACTACTTTGTATTTAAAAAATAACACCCTTCACTTGTGAGGTTTAGGCTAAGTGATCTTCTGGCTCACCTGGAGCTTCATGCCCTTCTGTCTGAGAAGCTGGTGTTTCCACAGAGAAGACCCAACACACGGCTGGCTGTCAGCTATGGGAATCTGGACCAGTCTGTCAGGTCCCCATCTGAAGAAGGCAGTTGTGAGACAGGAGGGCAGGGGGCAGGACACAACCTTTAAAAGAATGACATAGCCATTCAGGATACGACAAAAAGTGGTTAGAACCAACTAGATCCAAGATGGCAGATGATTCAACCTCCAGTAGACCTCATTATATGCTCGTTGTAATACATTAGCATATGCTAAATGACACACGCACAGGTACGATGACAGTTCCGAGGCCGACCATAAAAGGCCAAAATGTGGCCCAATTCCTGGAAATCCCCACCTCTCCTCCAAAATGGTTGGAATAATCCTCCCACTTGTTAGCCTATGAAATTACCCAGTGCATAAAAACTAACCACCCCATATTTCACGGCCACTCTCGCCTTTTGTGATGGACTACATTCTGTCTATGGAATGTGTTATCTCTCTAAATAAATCCACTTCTTACCTATCACTTTGTCTCTCACTGAATTCTTTCTGCGACAAGACATAAAGAACTTGAGCTTCATTAAGTCCTGAGACCAGGTGGACAATTTCAATTAAAAGACAGTGGGTTCAAGCCCCAGCCCATGGGTTCAAGTCCCAATCAGAGTTTCGTCTGGGTTCGAATCCCATTTGAGTTGTGCGGTTTCAGTTGTGTCACTGATTTTGGCAAACAATTTGAGAATACTGTCCAAATAATAAGACGATGGATAGGGGAAGGCAGGGGAAGAGAAATTTGTTTCCTATTTAGCATTTGCCAAAATCACAGCCTTCCGCAAATATCACATAACTCATTAAAAAATTCCTCATTTACTGAAACTAAAATGGAAGTGGCCCAAGAATCAGAAGAAAAGCTAATCAATCCTTCTCATGTGTTTAAAATCTCTTTCTCAACTGCATGTTAAATTCCCCATGCCCAGATAAAGGCATTTTCTCAAGATTCAACTTATAAAATGTTTCAGAATCCACACAATCCAAAGAAGGATGGTCAGAGTCTGTGAAATACCATCTGATTCACTTGTGAGAGAGAGAGGTTGTCAAACCAACAGCTGAGAGAAGAAAAAAGCTGCCCAGACGTGTCCATCACTTTGAGCTTTGCCCTTCAGCCTCTGGGCCACCCTCTGCACAGAGCTTTTCCACCAGGAAAACCTCCCTGATGATTTAAGCAGCCAAAGCAATCCCAGTGCAGGACGTAGGCCTGTCCCCGTTCTGCATATCAGTTCACCCAGCATAAATTATTAATTAATTGCAGAGCATTCCAAGGGCATGGAGGCCTAATTCTGCAGGATGAGCTATCAGCCACTGGAAACAAGGAGAAAAATTAAGACCTATGAATTACAGGTTTCATGATTCAAGATGTTTTCTGTCTTAAAATAATCAATAATGTTGATTTTATTCCCTCATTGAATAAATGTGCATATTCCCAGAACAGTAAATCTCCCCAACAGCAACCAGAATAAAAAGATCTCCAACAGAAATCTTCTGCTTCCTTCCTGATTAGGAAGCAACTTTGTTTTTTTCAAGAAAAGAAAAAAATTTATATTAAGGATCATTTTTACTGGAAAGGGTAACTGATCAACTATATCTAAAAACAGAAACTGCAAAAATTTTTCTTCATACATCTTCAGGTTTCTTACACAATCAGAAAGTTTTAAAATCATTTTTTATAGGTAAAAATTGAATTAGTTGGATATGCAACACAAGTTGAAGTTGTCTAAGAAAAGTGCTTATAGGGCTTCCCTGGTGGCGCAGTGGTTAAGAATCCACCTGTCAATGCAGGGGACATGAGTTCGAGCCCTGGTCCAGGAAGATCCCACATGCCGCTGAGCAACTAAGCCCATGTGCCACAACTACTGAGCCTGCACTCTAGAGCCCATGAGCCACAACTCCTGAAGCCCGCACACCACAACTACTGAAGCTTGCGTGCCTAGAACCCATGCTCCGCAAACAAGAGAAGCCACCACAATGAGAAGCCCGCGCACCGCAACGAAGAGTAGCCCCCACTCGCCACAACTAGAGAAAACCTGCAATGAAGACCCAACGTAGCCAAAAATAAATAAAATAAATAATTTTTTTTTAAAGTGCTTATAAATTCTTGTCATGAAACAAAAAACTAGAATAGGGCTTCCCTGGTGGTGCAGTGGTTAAGAATCTGCCTTCCAATGCAAGGGACACGGGTTTGTGCCCTGGCCCAGGAAGATCCCACATGCCATGGAGCAACTAAGCCCGTGCACCACAACTACTGAGCATGAGCTCTAGAGCCTGCAAGCCACAACTACTGAGCCCACGTGCCACAACTACTGAAGCCTGTGCACCTAGAGCCCGTGCTCCGCAACAAGAGAAGCCACGACAATGAGAAGTCCGCGCACCTCAACAAAGAGTAGCCCCCGCTCACCACAACTAGAGAAAGCCCGCACACAACAATGAAGACCCAACACAGCCAAAAATAAATAAATAAATAAATAAATAAATTTATTAAAAAAAAAAAAAACTAGAAGATATTTCTTTTGGAGATTTTACAATTTTTTTCTCAAATTTTACAGCTCCTCCCTATCTTATTATCAGTCATCCAGATGCTCAATGAAATCTAGGATATTCTCCCAAATATGTAAAATTCTCCACCCTGTCTTACCTCCACTACCCCATCCCCATTCCCCAAAGTCCCCTATTGAAAAAAATAAAAAGAAAAGACAAACATGACAATCTTTTTAAAGAAGAAAGAGAGGAAATGCAGATGTGTTTCAAAATGTCATCCTTCAACTGAACCACAAAAATGCTGAGGTCCAGTTGGGGAGGCCAGCCTATCTACAGAGGTGCATTTCTCCATGAATACGCAGGACAATTGCTCTGCAAATCAGCCAAGACATTAAGAACAATTCAAAAACAAACAACTTTGTATTCTGGATCAGAAATCCAATCCTGGGGATGAGAAAAATGGGTGAAGGAGGTCAAAAGATATAAACTTCCAGTCATAAAGTAAATAAGTCCTAGAAATATAATGTACAGCACGGTGACTATAATTAACAATACTGTATTGCATATTAGAAAGTTGCTAAGAGAGTAGATTTTAAAAGTTATCATCACAAGAATAAAAATCTGTGACTACATAAGATGACAGATGTCAACTACACTTATTGTGGTGATCATTTCACAATGTATACAAATATGGAATCATTATGTTGTACACCTGAAACTAATATAATGTTATATGTCAATTATACCTCAATTTTAAAAAGAAAAAAAAGAAATCTAATCACATTGCTAAAGCCCAGATATTCCATGGTCCACTCATCATTTAAGTCAAACTAAAACATTTCCAAAGGAAAACAGCCAACTGAGAGAAAATGTTTGAGGTTTCAAGCCTAAGGAAGGAAGTTCTACATATCTAACTTTACTCTTTGCCTGTCTAGACATCTTCTTTTGTGTGCTGAACATTTTGAATGATATGTTGTAGAGACTCTGAATTTTGTTGTATTCCTCTAAGAAGTGTGACAATTTGTTCTGACAGGCAGTTAAATGCTAAGAGGTCATCTTGATCCTGTTCAGTCTTGGGTTTGGGCCTTTTTAAGGCAGGTCTATTTCATTTTTGCTGTCAATGCTATGGCACGCATGCCCCTTATTCCTAGGACACAGTCCTTTCTCCTGAGATGAGCCTTTCTCGGGACTCAAATAAGTGTTCATCTCCACTTTAGCTGGATTAGAACTCCAACATCTCCCTAACACGTGCAACTTCTAAAATCACTGTTCACCTTTCAGTCCTCTAGAAGCTGTTCTCAATTGACTTTGTAGAGTCTCATTCAGTGCATATGTAGCTAAAGATTTGGCAAAGAACTTGAAGGGAGTCCCTAAACAGATTTCTGGGTCTGTTTCTCTTCAGCTGCCTCCTCTCTGGTACCCAAACCTGCAAGTTCCTCGGCCTTAGCAACTTTGACCTTCTGACTTTTCGTGCTTCCCCCAGCCAGACTCCTTACAGTGTAGAAAATGCCTCAGGCAAAAAGTTGGCATGAAAGAGGAATTCACCTTGCATACTTCCCTTCTCTCAAGAGCTGCAGCCCTATGACACTCACTGCCTGAGAATAGTTGCTCATATATTTTGTCCCATTTTATAGCTGTTAACAGTAAAAAAAATAAACCTATGACTCTGCCTTGGCAAGAACGGGAAGTTCGATGTATGTTAACATGCCAATAATTTTCATTGTTCTAAGAATAACAAAGACCTCTAAGCTGAAGTCATCAACAATCAGGTTTTTGTTGTTGTTGTTGTTGTTTTTAATTGAGGTATAGCTGATTTACAATGTTGTATTAATTTCAGTTGTAAAGTGATTCAGTTATACATACGTATATTTTTTTTCCAGATTCTTTTCCCTTATTACATTCCCTAGTTGTCATTTAAGCTCCCCGAACCTCAGTTTTCAACTCAGTAAAATAAGCTAAGCTGCACGATCACTGATGTCTCTTCTGGCTCTAGCATTTTATGACCCTTCTACTTCCACTACGTACGCTGGCTTAATGAGATGCACTACTTCAGGGGATCAAACCAGCAGTTCTTTGCAAAGGAAAAGTCCTTTCTGAAGCTCTTAGCCCATAAGAAATTCGTTGGGCCTCCAAGCCCTCCAGCAGTCCTCTCCATACTTGAACGATGGTGCATGGGGGTCCAGGTCAGCACAGAGGGTGGGAATCTACAAGCACAGCATGGTGGACCAAGTCAGACTTCAGAGCCCAACAGACCCAATTTCCAAGCTCCTATATAGAGAGGTCCTGTCACTTCACCTCTCTGAACCTGCTTCTTCATCTATGAAATGGCCAGAATAATGCTACCTTGCAGGGATATTTTGGAGATCAAATGAGCTAAGCTGCTGATGTATATGTTTGGGGGTAACCCACTGAAGACATTTTTCCTACTGATATTTAAAGATGCACAAAGACCTCTGAAAAATTGCAACTCATACATTAAGTTTTGAGATTCCTTCCCCACCAGCCCATCAGCACCATCCCCCTTGCATGACTGCCATTATCACCACTGCATGGAGGGGGTGGGAGCAGTAATCTGTGGTCAGTAGCACCTCCAAAGTGGTGTCTCATTGCCTATCCCCTTCCTTAGGAAGGAATCAGATTTTTTTTTTTTTCACTTTAAATGAAAAACAATTGGGAAGGCTTTGATCAATTAACATTATCTCAAGAAGGGAATGGAATACATTTTTTAGATTTTAAGAACTGCAAAGGAAAACCACCTCAACACCTGGTCTCCTCAATGTCTTTAACCACCTACCCAAAATATTCTCAGAACTACAGGGAGGCAGGGTTTCAGATCCTCGGGGGAGGTCCCATGAGCCATTCAGGGGTGTTCACCCCTAGAGGAAAAGGACTGAGGACAGAGAACTGCTCCAGAGAAGCCACCGAGTGAGGCCCAGAGGGGGGAAAACCAGCCTTCCTCTGAAGGGCACCAACCTGCACTTGGTGATGGGGCAGGGGCCACACGGTCAAATGGATGGGGATAATTTGTGTTCAGCAGCGCCCTCAAGTGTCCAGAAATAGCCACTACAGAGAGCTGGACAATACTAAGATTTTTTTCCCCCACTCGAAAATGGAAGTTTGTAGTAATTTCTTCTCAGACCACAAATGTTTCAAGAAGTTTATGGATGATCCAAAAAGGAGAGGAAATCCCACGAATGTGATAATCAGCTTTCTGCCAATCTAGTGGCTGGACACCTGGGCTTATGTGTTCTGCATCAGTTCCCACCTACATATTACATGCATGCAGACCAGAAAAAGGGCTCATCACATGGTAGGTACTCAACAAATTCTTAATATCAACAAATGTGAGCTAAATTACATAAGGACAAAGGTATATATATATATATATATATATATATATATATATATATATGATGGAGGCAGGACTTAGTCAAAATGATGTTCACTAAAATATAAGCTTCGTAAAGATAGAATTTTTCTCATTTTGTCCACTGCTGGATCCCCAGCATTTAGAACAATGCCTGACATGTACAGATTAACAAATATTTGTTGAATTTCATGTTAAACAAATGGAAGGGAAAGCAGGACTTCTGGTAAGTGTCAAACGACTATGTCCTGATCCCTTTACTGTCCATTATATTTATCAGCAGCTTGAAAAAAGACCTAGAATGCCCACTTACCAAATTAGCTGACAACATTAAGCTGGGAAAAATAGTTACTATGCTGAATAACTTGCATTAAAATACTGTGAAAAAAAGGACTCAAGCTAGAAAACTGGGCTGAAACCAACAAGATGAAATGTAATTCATACAGATTTCCACATACAGGCTGAAAAAGTCAAATGTACAATTTCAGGACAGAGAAGGCCTGGCTTCACAGGAGTCTCAGAGGAAAGGACTTAAGCAACAAGGCCTGTATTAGCAACATTTGACACTATCACAACACTCATGCATGACAGATGGCCTCGTTGGAAGGGAGGGTCAAGAATAATGGTGAAGTGGTGGAGTAGTTCTATGGTGTCACGTATAGAATGTCACATTCATCTGGGGTATCACTTGGGTCCAGTGGGGTGGGCCCAGAGAGGAATGCATAAAATAGTGAGTGAGGAATCTTGAAAATGTATCATCTGAGGACAGTTAAAAACAAGAACAAGTGTTCGTTGCAGAAAAGAAAAGGCTCCTGGAGGGACAAGACTGTGTTTTCCAATACTAGTAGAACTGCCTTTGGTTCTGTGTACACCCAACAGACAAAACTAAGGCTAATAGATAGAAATTACAAGGCTTTAGAAGAGCTTCTCACAATCGAAAGCTGTTTGGAAATGGAATTAGCTGTCTTGGGAAGTTGTGGTTCCCAGTCATTGGAAGGAAAGAGAGGAGAATGAAGATTTGTATTTACTGAGCACGTGCTGCGTGTCAGGCACTGGACTAGATTTGTGTGATCTCAGTTCTTCCCCACATTCATCCTGTGATATAAGCATTTATTATTGATGTAGAATCCTTATATTCAAAACTACCCAACTGTAGATGGGTGGTTGATTGGAAAAAAAAATAAAGCACAGAATCATAAAAGATGATACATACATAACTCAAATATTCAATTTCGACTTAATACATATGAATGTTCTTTCATTCCCCAGCTTTGGTGTTGACCCAAGGCCTTTCTTTGAGGATAGATCTGCTGATTGGATCCACATGGTCTTTCTCTCATAAACTCCACCTATATGTAGTGATCATGATTTCCAGTTTCCATTTCTTTAAAGTGGAGCAAGAATTTAAACTCTCTTAAGAAGCAATCTAAATTGGAGACTTTTTCCAGGTTTTCCCCACACCTTGATACCTATCTCCTCTACACCTAATTCAAAAGCCAGTTTTTACTACTGGAATCTAGCAATTCTACTCCTGGTTATACACCCAGAGGAAATAAAATCACTATCTTGAAGAGATCTCTGCACTCCCAAGCTCACTGCAGCATTATTTGCAATAGTCAAGACATGGAAACAACCTGTATCGATTGATAGATGAATAGATAAAGAAAATGTGATATACATATCTTATGCTAAATGAAATAAGTCAGACAGGAAGAAATACTATATGATATCACTTACCTGAGGAATCTAAAAAAGTCAAACTCACAGGCGCAGAGAGTATGTTAGTGGTTGCCAGGGGGTTGGGGCGGGGGAAATGGGGAGCTGTTGGTCTGAAGGGTACGAACTCCCAGTTATAAGATGAATACGTTCCAGGGATCTAATGTACAGCATGGTGACTATAGTTAACAATACTGTATTACATGTTTGAAAGTTAAGAGAGTAGACCTTAAAAGTTCTCACCATAAAAAAAATAAAAGTGTAACCATGTGAGGTGATATATGTTAACTAGATTTTGTGGTAATCATTTCACAACATATACATATATGAAATCATCACGTGTACCCCTTAAACTTACACAATGTTATTTGTCAATTCTATCTCAATAAAGCTGGGCGGGGGAAGCCAGTTTCTTATCAATTCACCCCAGAACAGACAAAGCAATGGCAGGACCCCAGAAACTGGGTATTTAATTCATTTCCCTAGCGATCCGGGGGAAGCCATGAACTGAGGACCCTCAAAGGTGGACCAGCCCCGTAATCTCACCTAAGAGGAACTTGGCCTAGGAGGTTGCTGAAACTGCCCAAGGGCTTCAACGCTGCAGCTTCCCCTCACTTTTCACCGCCTCGCCCTCTGCAAGTCTTGTGTGGAAGAAGCTCCCCCTTCCCCGCCCCGCCCCCGACCCCTCAGAAAGAAAGGTCCTGGGGGCTCCAGCTGGTAAGTGAAAGAAAACGACAAGCTCTCCATCAAATCCAATCCCTTTCTTAGGTTCTGGGGTCTCGCCCCGTCCCCGTACACCCTTGCCTGATTGACACAAACTTGCTCTTTGCCTCTCCACGCTCACTCACATCCTGGTCTTCGTAAATCAACCCAGCTTCTCCCTCGGATTCTTTCGTGCAATACACCCCCTGCCTGCAGCTAAGGGGCTCTTAGCCAGGAGACGTTCTAATAGGAAAGAAGACAGGGAGGAGCCAGAGGATATCTGTTACAGCCATTATTTTCCACTCAGGATCTTATTTAGCATCTTCACTTGAGGGCCATAAATTGAACCTAGAGGGAGCCTCCCCGCCCCTCCCCCAGTGCGCAGTGAGGAGTTTATTAAAACGGGGACGCGTTACCTTGGGCCGATCCAAGGGAAACACTGTCACCACGTGGCCACTCCGGGTCATCACAGGCTGCCGCCGGCTTTCCCAGCGCCGCCTCCACCGGAGTGGGACCCAAACGGCATGATAAAACAGGTGGGCGCTCACATCACTTCCCTTCTTCTCTTTAAAAACTATTTCGTGTATAGTAATAGAAATACACTCACATGGCACAAAGCTCATAAAGTACAAAAGCTCTACAATATAAAGGCAATCCCCCCACCCTTGGACCCAGAGGCATTATTTAACTGAGCATTTATTTGCGTAGCCGGCAGGAGGCACTCTAAGCACACACGCAGGTACTCTCGTATCTGCACCAGTGTGAGGATGCTCGCCTATGGTGTTCGCTGCTGTATCCCTGGTTTGTAGCTGACACAACAGTCTGTGCCTTGATCTTTTCACCTACTTTATCTCATGCACAGTCCCTTTCTCTTGCAAATTTCAAAATCCCATCTCTCACAAATACAGTAGGAGAAATCAGAGATAGTAGATAAGAGACATGATTTTAGCGAAGTGGTCATGCCTGCCCACACAAAATCAACCCAGAACACTCACAATGGAATAAGTCTTAGAAACCCCCAGTTCAACCTTCTCATTTTACAGATGAGAAGACAGAGAGGGGAAGGTGTCCTGGGCTCATGTAGATTGAGCTGAACGTTTAGTTAGGGGGTCTGTACCTTGTTTTTAACCCCATGCCTGCCAGCTCTCCAGCTTTGCCTCCTGCCCCCTGTCCTAAGGGGCCCTGCTCCCGAGTGCCCAGCGCTGACCTTCCTCCCAGCGTTTACCAGAAATCTGGGTTCATTCCACCTGAGACCTGCTGCTAAATTCGGCAATTCCAAGGACCCTCCCTGGTCCTGAACAGCCCTGAGCACCAGCCCATGGGGTGAGCCAAACAGAATGGGCCTCAGCTGCCCTCAGAGCCCAGGTGCAGCATGAGAAATTTAGGCTGGATAGACCCAAAGAAGACTTTCTAACGGGCAAGATTGTTACAATCCAGAAATGAGTGGCTAAGGAAACTAACAGAATCTTTTCTGGAGATCTTTACAGTTGGATTAAGTTATTAAAAAATGGTGTGTATAATAATGAATCTATAATACCATAAAACACCAGATAAAACCTAATTAAAGAGCCAGAGGACTGCCTTGCATTTGGAATTCTCTTTCCAACATGCACTGACTGTATGCATTTTGCATAGTCAATATTAATAATTATGTATTTATTTATTTATTATTAACATTTAATTTTATTTATATTTATTATTTATATTTATAATATTAATATTTATTAATATTAATATTTTATTAATTCATATAAGGTGTGTATATTACACACCTATTTAGGTGAACTATATGTGCCACACTTTACACTGCCATTACCATGATGGTAACTTGAAGATTATCAGGCAAAATATTTGCATTTCTATTTCATGAGGAAAGGAACCCAAATGTTGTTTTCCCCTTAATTGGTACTTTCATAATTCATTGGGTGCATTGCAAGTTTTAACTTTTTGGCTCATTATATAATGGATCATTTTGAAATCGACCAAGGAATTATCGTTATTTTTAATGATCTGCAAATAGAAGTAATGCTAGTTGGCAGCATTTGATTTTAAGGACTCAATCAATAATTGTGTTTTAGAATATGGAAAAGCCCAAACGTGTGCAGGAAGGAATCTAGGATCATGGAAGGTTAGAGCTGGTATCTGAGAGATAGAACCCTAGCAAGATGGGGGAACTGAGGCACAGTGACAGCCAGAGAGATTTGGGGGAAGTTCAACCTCTGCCTAGGCCAGTCTGGCTGTGACATGGGTACCTGGTAAGCTCCCAGTTCGAAACAGGGGCTTGTTTTACCAGCTTCCTGGCCTCCTATGTATAAGCAAACACCCCTAGGGCAACTCTGAGGGAGAGCCTGTTCCTTCTCTGGACATTTGAAGTGACCTTCCTCCCAGCTTCTCCCACCTCCCCCCACCCCACCTACCTCCCAGCTTTGACCACCAGCCCCCTCTCCTGGCAGTTTGTTTGCATCACTGTGAATAATTGGGAGCCTTAAATGCCAGCTGCTTCTAATCAGTGCCTGCATGACATGCATAGGTTTAGGGAAGCAGCTGGCAAAGATGGGGCATGCTTTCTGTCACCAGAGCCAGAGTTAGCCAAGGCCCCCGCTTTCCCTGGAGGAACAGGTACTTAAAGGTACTAAGTCCTCCCCAAGGGCCCAGAATGGCAGCTGAGTGCACCTGAGACCCACTGATCTCAGGGAGTAGATCCCAGCTGCCCAAAGACTCTTGCCATGAGTGGGATGGCCAGCCGGGAGGTGGAAAACGGGAGAAAAGCAGAGAGAAAAGCGTACCGCTGAGCATGAGGGTCTGCTCTGGGCCCTGTGCTCTGGCCAGGAGAACACACCTTTCTGGGAGATTGTGACTCTTCTCTGCAAAAAAGTGACTTCTGCTCCAAAGTTGCGCGTCCGAGGGCTGCAGTCTCCCTTTCTAAATTTGTCTACCAGGAAGAGACACTTTCTCCCAAAATTTACACACAGTGGCCAGCAGGGGCCCCACTCTGTCCTCCCTGAAGGCCCTGTGGGGGAGCACGTTCCAGGACTGGCTGTGCAGAGTGAGAGGGTGGCTCCCCGACCTTCTTGCCAAGACAGGACAGGAGCCGAGTGGGAAAGTGCACGGTGCACAGCCGTGACGTGGGGAAGCCTTACAGCACCCAGGTGGACCACGTCATCACCTTGTTCTGTGAGGTGAGCCAGGCAGGGCTGATTGCCCTGCTCTCAGGCTTCAACACCCAGGACTGAGCCCAGGGGAGGGTCAGCGAGCACCGCCAGGCCACAAACGCAGGTGGTTGAAGTGGGACTTGAACTCAAGGTTTTTACTTCCATACCTTCCATCCTCTGCTCCTCCAACAGGAAGGACTTCCTGACGTGGTGTGATGTCCCCAGGAGGGCTGTGAGATCTGCTTTGCAGACATGTTGTGGGTTGGAAATGCGACAGAGGTGGAGGTGTCTGGCCTTGCTCCGCATTTTTACCCCATCCCCACTGTCTGTGGATAGTATCTATCCACCTCCACTGCCACGGTCAAAGCTACCAACATCTCTTGCTTGAAAAACTGCAGCGGCCTCTTCAGAAGTCAAATATGTATAAAAAATTACACATGTTCTGGTTGCCTCACCGAGTCACAGTGAAGGTGAAACAAAATATTGGGTTGGCCAAAAAGTTCCTTCAGTTTTTAAGTAAAAATAAAAGACACATTTTTCATTTTCACCAAGAACTTTATTGAACAACATATTCACCCTTTTGTTCCACTACCTTCGGCCATTTTTTAGGCAACTTCATAATTCCATCTTCCCAAAACTTTTTATCTTTTTGAGCAAAGAACTGTTCCAGGTGCCTTTTACAGTCTTCTAGGGAATTGAAACTTCTTCCATTAAGAGAATTTTGTAAAGACTAAAATAAATGGAAATCTGAAGGTGCAATGTCTGGTGAATACAGCGGATGAATCAGACCTTCCCAGCCAAGCTGTAACAGTTTTTGCCTGGTCGTCAAAGAAACATGTGGTCTTGTGTTATCCTGATGGATGATTATGGGTTTTCTGTTGACTAATTCTAGACGCTTTTCGTTGAGTGCTGCTTTCAGTTGGTCTAATAGGGAGCAGTACTTGTTGGAAATAATCGTCTGGTTTTCCGGAAGGAGCTCATAATAGAGATCTCCCTTCCAATCCCACCATATACACAACATCACCTTCTTTGGATGAAGACCGGCCTTTGGTGTGGTTGGTGGTGGTTCATTTCACTTGCCCCACGATCTCTTCCATTCCACATTGTTGTACAGTACCCATTTTTCATCGCCAATCACAATTTGTTTTAAAAACGGAACGTTTTCATTACATTTCAGTAGAGAATCATATGCAGAAATAGGGTCAAGAAGGTTTTTTTCACTTAATTTATGTGGAACCCAAACATCAAAGCGATTCACATAATCAAGCTGTTGCAAATGATTTTCAGCTCTTGATTTGGGTATTTTGAGTATGTCAGCTATCTCCCACATGGTATAATGTTGATTGTTCTCAATTAATGTCTCCATTTGATCGCTATCAACTTCAACTGGTCTACCTGACCGTGGGGCATCATCCAGCAAGAAATCTTCAGCACAAAACTTCGCAAACCACTTTTGAGAAGTTCAATCAATCACAGCACCTTCTCCATACACTGCACAAATCTTTTTTTTTTTTGCGTTTCCGTTGCATTTTTACCTTTATTGAAATAATAAAGCATAATATGCTGAAAATGTTGCCCTTTTTCTTCCATCTTCAATATTAAAATGGCTACACAAAAATTCACCAATTTTGATAAGTTTTTATTTTTTAATAAATTTATTTATTTATATATTTATTTTTGGCTGTGTTGGGTCTTCGTTGCTGCGCATGGGCTTCCTCTAGTTGTGGTGAGTGGGGGCTACTCTTCATTGTGGTGCATGGGCTTCTCATTGTGGTGGCTTCTCTTGTTGTGGAGCATGGGTTCTAGGTGTGGGAGCTTCAGTAGTTGTGGCACACGGGCTCAGTAGTTGTGGCTCATGGGCTCTAGAGCACAGGCTCAGTAGTTGTGGCGCACGGGCTAAGTTGCTCCATGGCATGTGGGATCTTCCCGGACCAGGGCTCGAACCCACGTCCCCTGCATTGGAAGGCAGATTCTAAACCACTGCGCCACCAGGGAAGTCTGATAAGTTTTTTTTTTTAATGCACACTGATAAGACAGCTGTCACAATACAATCTAACAAAATTGTTTTGATTGAAGTTAAATACAGCTAAGTGCTACTAGAGCTATCTTATGGAAAACGAACAAACAAACCTTTTGGCCAACCCAATAGTATATGGGGAAATACCTATCCCAATGCCTGGCACATTCTAGGTGCTCAAAAATGTTCTTTCAATTTAAAAGGGAAATAAGGTGGGAAATGCGGAGTTCACATCTCCCCAGAACTATGGCACCTGCTGGATGCTGGTGGGGGACCCCAATGCCCAAGGACATGGGAGGAACCCCCAAGCGAACCAGTAGGACGTGGGGGGACTGAGAGGGGAGGAGAAATGGAGGCCGGACAGGACCAGCGCCCCAAGGGGTGGCTGAGAGGGGGGAGGGGTTCCCACGCCTGGAGGGACCCTCGGGGGCTCGGATCAGTGGGGAAGCATGCCCAGCGTTTCCCTTGCCCAATCGCTGGGGAAGTCTGCCCAGCTCTTGGGCTGGGTTCTATGCCCTCAGAGATCCCCTCCTGACCGGGTCTGTCCTGAGGGCATAGGAGTGAGGCCAGGAGAGAACAGGAGAGGCAGGGGAGGGGAGTGGAGGGTGTTTGCCCCACCCACTCGGCCCGGGGAGCCTGCTGAGCTTCCAGGCCTGTCTCCCACCCTCCAAAGCCCCCTCCAGGCCACGTGGGTCCTGGGGTCATAGGAGGGAGGCTGGGGAGATCAGGAGAGGCAGGCAGGAGGGGGCCTCCTGACTGGAGGAGCAGGAGAGGATTGGAGGGCATTTACCCACCCACTCGGGGCCAGGAAGCCTGCAGGGCTCCCAGGTGGGGTCTCCCGCCCTCTGAAACCAGAGGTGGGAGGCAGCCTTTTCCCTTGAGCCTAAGCCCCACCCCCCACACCTCCCAGGGCCTTTTCCAGCCCTGTGGGTCCTAAGCATAGGCAACACCCGATGCCCAGACCTCCTCCCTGCTTAGCCCTGCCCTCCACAGCCAAGGCCTTTTCCACCTTTTTTTTTTTCTCCTCCTCTTTTTTACTATTGTGGTTCTGTTTTACCTTCTGGTTGTTGTTTCATCTATATTTTTATTTTTATATTTTTTCTAACATATCTGTAGTTTCCCAGTCTAATTTTATTTTTTACTTTGTTATTGTTCTCTTTTTTTTTTTTTTTGCCACCCCGTGTGGCGTGCAGGATGTTGGTTCACGAGCTGGGGGTCCAACCAAAGCTCCTGAGGTGGGAGATCTGAGTCTGAACCACTGAACTAACAGAGAACCTCAGACCCCAGGGAATATTCATTGGGCTGAGGTCTCCGAGAGGTCCTCATCTCAGCACCAAGACCCAGCTCTACCCAACAGCCTACAAACTCCAGTGTTGGAACCCTCAGGGCAAACAGGAACACAATCTGACTCACAAAAAAAAAAAAAAAAAAAAATGAGATGGCAACAAAATATGTCACAGATGAAGGAGCAAGGTAAAAACCTATAAGACCAAACAAATGAAGAGGAAATAGGCAATCTACCTGAAAAAGAATTCAGAGTAATAATAGTGAAGATATCCTGAATCTCGGAAATAGAATGGAGGCACAGATTGAGAAAATACAAGAAATGTTTAACAAAAATCTAGAAGAAATAAAGAACAAACAAACAGAAATCAACAACACAATAACTGAAATGAAAAATACACTAGAAGGAATCAATAACAGAATAACTGAGGTAGAAGAACGAATAAGTGAGCTGGAAAACAAAATGGTGTAAATAACTGCTGAGGAGCAGAATAAAGAGAAAAGAATGAAAAGAACTGAAGACAATCTCAGAGACCTCTGGGACAATACTAAACACACCAACATTCAAATTATAGGGGTCCCAGAAGAAGAAGAGAAAAAGAAAGGGTCTGAGAAAATATTTAGAAGAGATTATACTGGAAAACTTCCCTAACCTGGGAAAGGAAATAGTCACCCAAGTCTAGGGGGAACAGAGAGTCCCATCCAGGATAAACCCTAGGAGAAACACACCAAGACATATATTAATCAAACTAACAAAAATGAAATTCAAAGAAAAAATATTAAAAGCAGCAAGGGAAAAACAAAAAATAACATACAAAGGAATCCCCATAAGGTTATCAGCTGATTTTTCAGCAGAAACTCTGCAGGCCAGAAGGGAGTGGCAGGATATACTTAAAGGGATGAAAGAGAAAAATCTACAACCAACTCTACCCAGCAAGGATCTCATTCAGAGTTGAAGGAGAAATCAAAAGCCTTTCAGACAGAGATTAGGAACCAAGATGGTGGAGTAGAAGGACGTGCTCTCTCTCCCTCTTGCAAGAACACCAGAATCACAGCTAGCTGCTGGACAATCATTGACAGGAAGACACTGGAACTCACCAAAAAAGATACCCCACATCCAAAGACAAAGGAGAAGCCACCATAAGACGGTAGAAGGGGTGCAATCACAGTAAAATCAAATCCCATAACTGCTGCGTAGGTGACTCACAGACTGAAGAACACTTATACCACAGAAGTCCACCCACTGGAGTGAAGGTTCTCAGCCCCATGTCAGGTTCCCAACCTGGGGGTCCGGAAACGGGAGGAGGAATTCCTAGAGAATCAGACTTTGAAGGCTAGTGGGATTTGATTGCAGGACTTCGACAGGACTGGGGGAAACAGAGACTCCACTCTTGGAGGGCACACACAAAGTAGTGTGCGCATTGGGACCCAGGGAAAGGAGCTGTGACCCCAGGGGAGACTGAATCAGACCTACCTGCTAGTGTTGGAGGGTCTCCTGCAGAGGTGGACGGTGGCTGTGGCTCACTGTGGGGATAAGGACACTGGCAGCAGAAGTTCTGGGAAGTACTCCTTGGCATGAGCCCTCCCAGAGTTCACCATTAGCCCCACCAAAGAGCCCAGGTAGGCTCCAGTGTTGGGTTGCCTCAGGCCAAACAACCAACAGGGAGGGAACCAAGCCCCACCCATCAGCAGTCAAGCAGATTAAAGTTTTACTGAGCTCTGCCCACCAGAGCAACAGTCAGCTCTACCCACCACCAGTCCCTCCCATCAGGGAACTTGCACAAGCCTCTTAGATAGCCTCATCCCCCAGAAGGCAGACAGCAGAAGAAAGGAGAACTACAATTCTGCAGCCTGTGGAGCAAAAACCACATTCACAGAAAGATAGACAAGATGAAATGGCAGAGGGCTATGTACCAGATGAAGGAACAAGATAAAACCCCAGACAAACAACTAAATGAAGTGGAGATAGGCAACCTTCCAGAAAAAGAATTCAGAATAATGATAGTGAAGATGATCCAGGACCTTGGAAAAAGAATGGAGGCAAAGATCGAGAAGATGCAAGAAATGTTTAACAAAGACCTAGAAGAATTAAAGAACAAACAAACAGAGATGAACAATACAATAACTGAAATGAAAACTACACTCGAAGGAATCAATAGCAGAATAACTGAGGGAGAAGAATGGATTAGTGACCTGAAAGACAGAATGGTGGAATTCACTGCTGTGGAACAGAATAAAGAAAAAAGAATGAAAAGAAATGAAGACAGCCTAAGAGACCTCTGGGACAACATTAAACGCAACAGCATTCGTATTTTAGGGGTCCCAGAAGGAGAAGAGAGAGAGAAAGGACCCAAGAAAATATTTGAAGAGATTATAGTTGAAAACTTCCCTAACATGGGAAAGGAAATAGCTACCCAACTCCAGGAAGCACAGAGAGTCCTATACAGGATAAACCCAAAGAGGAACACGCTGAGACACATAGTAATCAAACAGAAATAAGTGAAACAGAAACAAACAAAACAATAGCAAAGATCAATAAAACTAAAAGCTGGTTCTTTGAGAAGATAAACAAAATTGATAAACCATTAGCCAGACTCATCAAGAAAAAGGGAGAGAACTCAAATCAATAAAATTAGAAATGAAAAAGGAGAAGTTACAACAGACACCACAGAAATACAAAGCATCCTAAGAGACTACTACAAGCAAATCTATGCCAATAAAATGGACAACCTGGAAGAAATGGACAAACTCTTAGAAAGGTATAACCTTCCAAGACTGAACCAGGAAGAAACAGAAAATATGAACAGACCAATCACAAGTAATGAAATTGAAACTGTGATTAAAAATCTTCCAACAAACAAAAGTCCAGGACCAGAAGGCTTCACAAGTGAATTCTATCAAACATTTAGAGAAGAGCTAACACCCATCCTTCTCAAACTCTTCCAAAAAATTGCAGAGGAAAGAACACTCCCAAACTCATTCTATGAGGCACCATCACCCTGATACCAAAACCAGACAAAGATGTCACAAAGAAAGAAAACTACAGGCCAATATCACTGATGAACATAGATGCAAAAATCCTCAACAAAATACTAGCAAACAGAATCTAACAACACATTAAATGGATCATACACCATGATCAAGTGGCATTTATCCCAGAGATGCAAGGATTCTTCAATATACGCAAATCAATCAATGTGATACACCATATTAACAAACTGAAGAATAAAAACCATATGAGCATCTCAATAGATGCAGAAAAAGCTTTTGACAAAATTCAACACCGATTTATGATTAAAAAAACTCTCCAGAAAGTGGGCATAGAGGGAACCTACCTCAACATAATAAAGGCCATATACGACAAACCCACAGCAAACATCATTCTCAATGGTGAAAAACTGAAAGCATTTCCTCTAAGATCAGGAACAAGACTAGGATGTCCACTCTCACCACTATTATTCAACATAGTTTTGGAAGTCCTAGCCATGGCAATCAGAGAAGAAAAAGAAATAAAAGGAACACAAATTGGAAAAGAAGAAGTAAAACTGTCACTGTTTACAGATGACATGATACTATACATAGAGAATCCTAAAGATGCTACCAGAAAACTACTAGAGCTAATCAATGAATTTGGTAACACTGCAGGATACAAAATTAATGCACAGAAATCTCTTGCATTCCTATACACTAATGATGAAAAATCTGAGATAGAAATTAAGGAAACACTCCCATTTACCATTGCAACAAAAAGAATAAATACCTAGGAATACACCTACCTAGGGAGACAAAAAAACCTGTATGCAGAAAACTATAAGACAATGATGAAAGAAATTAAAGATGATACCAACAGATGGAGAGATATACCATGTTCTTGGATTGGAAGAATCAATATTGTGAAAATGACTATACTACCCAAAGCAATCTACAAATTCAATGCAATCCCTATCAAATTACCAATGGCATTTTTTACAGAACTAGAACAAAAAATCTTAAACTTTGTATGGAGACACAAAAGACCCCGAATAGCCAAAGCAATCTTGAGAACGAAAAATGGAGCTGGAGGAATCAGGCTCCCTGACTTCAGACTATATTACAAAGCTACAGTAATCAAGACAGTTTGGTACTGGCACAAAAACAGAAATATAGATCAATGGAACAGGATAGAAAGCCCAGAGATAAACCCACGCACATATGGTCACCTTATCTTTGATAAAGGAGGCAAGCACATACAGTGGAGAAAAGACAGTCTCTTCAATAAGTGGTGCTGGGAAAATTGGACAGGTACATGTAAAAGTATGAAGTTAGAACACTCCCTGACACCATACACAAAAATAAACTCAAAATGGATTAAAGACCTAAGTGTAAAGCCAGACACTATCAAACTCTTAGAGGAAAACATAGGCAGAACACTCTATGACATAAATCGCAGCAAGATCCTTTTTGACCCACCTCCTAGAAAAATGGAAATAAAAACACAAATAAACAAATGGGACCTAATGAAACTTAAAAGCTTTTGCACAGCAAAGGAAACCATAAACAAGACCAAAAGACAACCCTCAGAATGGGAGAAAATATTTGCAAATGAATCAACAGACAAAGGATTAATCTCCAAAATATGTAAACAGCTCATGCAGCTCAATATTAAAAAAACAAACAACCCAGTCCAAAAATGGGCAGAAGACCTAAATAGACATTTCTCCAAAGAAGACTTACAGATGGACAAGAAGCACATGAAAAGATGCTCAACATCACTAATTATTAGAGAAATGTAAATCAAAACTACAATGAGGTATCACCTCACACCAGTTAGAATGGGCATCATCAGAAAATCTACAAACAACAAATGCTGGAGAGGGTGTGGAGAAAAGGGAACCCTGTTGCACTGTTGGTGGGAATGTAAATTGATACAGCCACTATGGAGAACAGTATGGAGGTTCCTTAAAAAACTAAAAATAGAATTACCATATGATCCAGCAATCCCACTAGTGGGCATATACCCAGAGAAAACCATAATTCAAAAAGACACATGCACCCCAGTGTTCATTGCACCACTATTTAAAATAGCCAGGTCATGGAAACAACCTAAATGCCCATCGACAGATGAATGGATAAAGAAGATGTGGTACATATATACAATGGAATGTTACTCAGCCATAAAAAAGAACGAAATTGGGTCATTTGTAGAGACGTGGATGGATCTAGAGACTGTCATACAGAGTGAAGTAAGTCAGAAAGAGAAAAACAAATATCGTATATTAACGCATATATGTGGAACCTAGAAAAATGGTACAGATGAACCGGTTTTCAGGGCAGAAATGGAGACACAGATGTAGAGAACAAACGTATGGACATCAAGGGGGGGAAAGCAGTGGGGAGGTGGGGATGGTGGTGTGACGAATTGGGTGATTGGGATCGACATGTATACACTGATGTGTATAAAATTGATGACTAATAAGGACCTGCTGTATAAAAAAATAAATAAAATAATATTCAGAAAAACAACACAAAACAAATCAAAACAAAACAAAACAAAACAAAAAAGAAATTCAACTGCAAATGCTGTGTCAATAGTATTCTGAAGGCAGAAATAACTATAACATAACAAACCAAGACTGGAAGAATTCACAGGAACAAGAGATCAGACTGAGCTGGAGTTGCTGGATAAATTTTCATGGAGAAGGTGGGACTTGAACTAGGTTTTGAAGGATTGGCAAGATTTCAAGGAATGAGAACTGTATTCTAGGTGGAGGAAGCAGTGTAAACAAAGGGCCACCTGGAGAAGGTGTGAAAGTCCAGAGTTAACACTGGTAAAGACCAGGCACTAACCACTCCTAATGATTACTGGCCAAGTAGTCTCAGTTGCTGGGTTTGAGGGGAGGTCCCTACAGAGGGACTGGGGTGAAGGTGGGACACTGAGGTTGTGGTAGGGTGCTCAGGACATCAGTCAGAAATGGCTTCCTAGCAATTTAACCCTCTGCTGAAGTATTTTAGTATTTTTACAAACAGGACAGCTCCATCTGTGCACACAGGCTAAACATCTGCCCTGCACTGGAGACTTTGGCAGCTGAGGATGGAAAGACAGGGTGGAGTTAAAATGTGAAAGTCTTTGAATGCCAGGGGGTTTGAGATTCCCAAAACAAACATGACTGTCATTTATTTTTAGAGACAAACCTTAGGGAACCCCTCCCTCTATAAATATCTAATAATAAATGAGTAGTTAAATAAACAATAGTATATCTACATAATGGAATAGTCTGTAATTATTAATATCAAGTTTCTTAAGACTCGTTAATGACACAGAATAAGCGGGAAAAAAACATGTATAGAGTATAATACCAATTTAGTAACTACAAATATGAAGATAAGAATAGAAGAATCAACATCAAACTGTAAACTGTGGTTATTTTTAGATGGTAGTATTATACTTGATTTTTATTTTCATCATTACTTTTTTCTATGTTTTAACTTTTTCTATAATGAGCACATATTACTTTTATAATGAATACATAATAAATGTTATTTTTCAAAAGCAAAAAAAAAAAAAAGCTTTTCAGACAAGCAAAAGCTAAGAGAGTTCAGCACCACCAAATCTGCTTTACAACAAATGCTAAAGGAACTTGTCTAGGCGGGAAACACAAGAGAAGAAAAAGACTCACAAAACAAACCCAAAACAACAAAGAAAATGGTAATAGGAACATACATATCAATAATAACCTTGAATGTAAATGGATTAAATGCCCCAACCAAAAGACACAGACTGGCTGAGTGGATACAAAAACAAGACCCATATATATGTTGTCTACAAGAGACCCACTTCAGACCTAGGGACACATACAGACTGAAAGTGAAGGGGTAGAAAGATATTCCATGCTTGTGGAAATCAAAAGAAAGCTGGAGTAGCAATACTCCTATCAGATAAAATAGACTTTAAAATAAAGACTGGGGCTTCCCTGGTGGCGCAGTGGTTGAGAGTCTGCCTGCCAATGCAGGGGACACGGGTTCGGGCCCTGGTCTGGGAGGATCCCACATGCCGCGGAGCAACTGGGCCCGTGGGCCACAATTGCTGAGCCTGCGCGTCTGGAGCCTGTGCTCCGCGACGGGAGAGGCTGCGATGGTGAGAGGCCCGCACACCACGGTGAAGAGTGGCCCCCGCTTGCCGCAACTGGAGAAAGCCCTCGTGCAGAAGCGAAGACCCAACACAGCCATAAATAAATTAAAAAAAATAAAAATAAATAAAAAATTTAAAAATAAATAAATAAATAAATAAAGACTGTTACAAGAGATAAGGAAGGACACTACATAATGATCAAGGGATCAATCCAAGAAGAAGATATAACAATTATAAATGTTTATTCACCCAACATAGAGCACCTCAATTCATAAGGCAAATGCTAACAACCATGAAAGGGGAAATCAACAGTAAAACAATAATAGTAGGGGACTTTAACACCCCACCTACACCAATGGACAGATCATCCAAACAGAAAATAAATAAGGAAACACAAGCTTTAAATGACACAATAGACCAGATAGATTTAATTGATACTTATAGAACATTCCACCCGAAAGTGGCAGGATACACTTTCTTCTCAAGTGCACATTCTCCAGGATAGATCACATCTTGGGTCACAAATCAAGCCTCTGAAAATTTAAGAAAATTGAAATCGTATCAAGCATCTTTTCTGACCACAATGCTATGAGATTGTGACAGGAAAAAAACTGTAAAAACCACAAATACATGGAGGCTAAACAGTGCACTACTAAATAACCAAGAGATCACTGAAAAAATCAAAGAAGAAATTAAAAAATACATAGAAACAAATGACAAGGAAAACATGATGACCCAAAACCTATGGGACACAGCAAAAGCAGTTCTAAGAGGGAAGTTTACAGCAATTCAATCTCACCTCAAGAAACAAGAAAAATCTCAAATAAACAATCTAACCCTACAACTAAAGCAACTAGAGAAAGAAGAACGAAGAAAACCCAAAGTCAGTAGAAGGAAAGAAATCATAAAGACCAGAGCAGAAATAAATGAAATAGAAACGAAAAAAACAATAGCAAAGATCAATAAAACTAAAAGCTGGTCCTTGGAGAAGATAAACAAAATTGATAAACCCTTAGCCAGACTCATCAAGAAAAAAAGGGAGAGGACGCAAATCAATAAAATTAGAAATGAAAAGGAGAAATCACAACTGACACCACAGAAATACAAAGGAATATAAGAGACTGCTACAAACAACTATATGCCAATAAAATGCACAACCATGAAGAAATGGACAAATTCTTGGAAAAGTACTATTTTCCAGGACTGAACCAGGAAGAATTATAAAATAGAAGCAGACCTATCATACGTAATGAAATTGAAACTAATTAAAAATCTTCCAACAAACAAAAGTCCAGGACCAGATGGCTTCACAGGTGAATTCTATCAAACATTTAGAGAAGAGCTAACACCAATCCTTCTCAAACTCTTCCAAAAAATTGCAGAGGGAGGAACACTCCCAAATTCATTCTATGAAGCCACAATCGCCCTGATACCAAAACCAGAAAAAGATGTTACAAAAAAAGAAAATTATAGACCAATATCACTGATGAACATATATGCAAAAATCCTGAACAAAATACTAGCAAACAGAATCCAACAACACATTAAAAAGATTATACACCATGATCAAGTGAGATTTATCCAAGTGATGCAAGGATTCTTCAATATACACAAATCAATCAATGTGATACACCATATTAACAAATTGAAGAATAAAAACCATATGATCATCTCAATAGATGCAGAGAAAGCTTTTGACAAAATTCAACACCCATTTATCATAAAAACTCTCCAGAAAATGGGCACAGGAGGAACCTACCTCAACATAATAAAGGCCATATATGACAAACCCACAGCAAACATCATACTCAATGGTGAAAAAATTCCTGCACTGTTGGTGGGAATGTAAATTGATACAACCACTATGGAGAACACTATGGAGGTTCCTTAAAAAACTAAAACTAGAGCTACCATATGACCCAGCAATCCCACTACTGGGCATATACCCTGAGAAAACCATAATTGAAAAAGAGTCATGTACCACAATGTTCACTGCAGCTCTATTTACAATAGCCAGGACATGGAAGCAACCTAAGTGTCCATCAACAGATGAATGGATAAAGAAGACGTGGCACATATACACAATGGAATATTACTCAGCCATAAAAAGAAATGAAATTGAGTTATTTGTAGTGAGGTGGATGGACCTAGAGTCTGTCATACAGAGTGAAGTAAGTCAGAAAGAGAAAAACAAATACCGTATGCTAACACATATATACAGAATCTAAAAAGGAAAAAAAAAAAAAAAAGGTCATGAAGAACCTAGGGGTAAGGCGGGAATAAAGACACAGACCTACTAGAGAATGGACTTGAGGATATGGGGAGGGGGAAGGGTAAGCTGTGACAAAGTGAGAGAGTGGCATGGACATATATACATTACCAAACGTAAAATAGCTAGCTAGTGGGAAGCAGCTGCATAGCACAGGGAGATCAGCTTGGTGGTTTGTGACCACCTAGAGGGGTGGGATAGGGAGGGTGGGAGGGAGGGAGATGTAAGAGGGAAGGGATATGGGAACATATGTATATGTATAACTGATTCACTTTGTTATAAAGCAGAAACTAGCACACCATTGTAATGCAATTATACTCCAATAAAGATGTTAAAAAAAAAAAATGTGGCACATTGATACAATGGAATATTACTCAGCCATAGAAAGAAACGAAATTGAGTTATTTATAGTGAGGTGGATGGACCTAGAGTCTTCATACAGAGTGAAGTAAGTCAGAAAGAGAAAAACAAATACCGTACGCTAACGCATATATATGGAATCTAAAAAAAAAAAAGTACTGATGAACTTAGCGGCAGGGCAGGAATAAAGATGTAGACATAGAGAATGGACTTGAGGATGGGGGGTGGGGGGGCAGTGGAAACTGGGGCGAAGTGAGAGTAGCATCAACACATATACACTACAGAATGTAAAATAGTTAGCTAGTGGGAAGCAGCAGCATAGCACAGGGAGATCGACTCGGGACTATGCGATGACCTGGAGGGGTGAGATGGGGCGGTGGGATAGGGGCGGTGGGATAGGGGTGGTGGGATAGGGGCGGTGGGATAGGGAGGGTGGGAGGGAGGCGATATGGGGACATGTGTATGCATATGGCTGATTCACTTTGATGTACAACAGGAACTAACACAGTATTGTGAAGTAATTATACTCCAATAAAGATCTATTAATAAAAAAGGGAAAAAATACCAAGGATTTGTTGAGATGCAATATTAACAAATGCAACACAAATTTTAAAAAAGAAACCTGCAGCTGTCTCCCAACTAGTCCATACGTGCACGTGGGTCTCCTCCAGTTCCTTCCACACACAGCAGCCAGAACCAGATTTTCTAAGGCACAAATCTGATTATGTCCAACCTTGATGTTCAAAAGAAGTGGATTCACTACAGTACAAACGCCACTCGCCTCCCACCTACCCCTGCTGCCTGAACCAGCTAAGGGTCCAGTAGCCCCTTCTCTTTAGGAATGGTATCTGAGGCTTGTTCCATAAATGGTCCTATATCCAGCCATTGAGAGGATTCTATTTGCATGATGCATGTAAAGTTAGCCGAATCCAACCTCCTCACTATTATTGCATCTGTGCCCCTAAACCTAAGCTCAGAGAGCCGGGGCTTCATTGAGCTCATGATTATGTTGTATGAACTGATTTGAGCCTGCTTGCCAATCAGTGTGTGTTTAATACATGTCTATGTGGGGCAAAATTTGATCTGAGTCCATCTAATATTATCCACCTCTACCTACTGGTGGCTACCGTGATCTACCAAAAAAGAATCTAATCCCTGTGCATGACCACACAAAAGGTCATGTTTCAATATAAGAAGAAAGATATGGGTGGGAAGAGGGGGAGGGGGAGGGTCCCCAAGAAAACCCTGCTGTTCACAAACCTACAGTTCCTGGAGAGAAGTTCTACCTGGCAAGAAGTATCCAATATTTGAAGTTTCCAAGACTCCAGGAAAAATCAATAGAATCTTACCTACGCTTTTCAAACTCTTAAAAACCCTCCTAGGAGTGTAGCATGTGAAAATGATGCTGCCTCCTGCTCTGCCCGTCTCTCTCATTCATTCATCCAACATACACATTTGGAGTCCCTACAATGTGCCAGGCACGTGTCTAAGAACTGAGGATTCAACAGTGAACAAAACAGACCAACTTCTGCCCTCAGGGAGCTTACAGTCTGATGAGTTCTGCAGGGTTGGTCCCAGTTATACTCTCCTAATCACACAGCTGGACAATTCTGATTAGAGCACAGGGTGGACAGAGCAACAGTGGACAATGTTGGTGCCCCACCTGGACCCCTTAGGGCTCTGTGTGAATAAACCCGGCACAATGACACAGTGCAGAACCTACCCTCCTCCCACCCTCAACCCCTCATGCCTTCTACTCTCTCCCAATGAAATACTCTAACCTCCTTATCTGTGTCCTTTCCAGCCCGTCCATCCTCCTTGACCCTTCTCCCCTCTGTCTATCCTTGATAAAATTCATCCCAGAGGACCAAATCCCTGTTTCTGAACTATACTCAGCATCCTGACCCATTTCCAGGAAGGATATACTTGTTCCAAAGACGGGGGAAGCAAGAAGCCTTCGTGTAGGAAGACACATCTGTGTTGGACCTTGAGGATAGGTGGGATTTCCATATAGGCCCACAGGGAAAAGGCCATCCCAGTGAGGAGAAGCCGGAAGCAGGAAAGGAAAGGGGAGCAAAGGCAGTGGCTTCAGCTCAGAGGACACAGGGGGTGAAAGGAGGAGTGAGGAAGACTGAGAGCAGGAGGTGGGGCCACAGTGTGCAAGGCCTGGAGCACCAGGCTCAGAAAAGCGGTTCCAGCCAGTGGGTAGAACTCAGGTGGTGATGAGGGGATGGAAAGAATGATGGGTGTTTGGTGAGAGGCATTTTGCAAGAAAGGCTATTAGCTTTGGAGGCTGATTCAACCTGAGAAGGGGGAGTGTCTCAAAGCCCTCAAAACTGGGAGGATTTGAGCACATAGGAGAATTGTAGTGTCACTTTAGAGACTGACACGGGAGTGGTTAAGAGCACCGCCCTGCTGGCTGTGTGACCTTGGGCTTGTTGCTTCCCTACTCTGAGCCTCCATTTACTCCACAGAAAAATTGAAATTACAATCATCCGTACTGTGATGGTGAATTTTATATGTCAACTTGACTGGGCCACAGGGTGCCCAAACATTTGGTCAAACATTATTCTGGGTGTTTCTGCTACAGTGTTTGTGGTTGAGACTTACCTTTTAATAGTAAAGCAGACTGCTCTCCCTAATGTGGGTGGGCCTCAGCCAATCAGTTGAAGGCCTGAATACAACAAAAAGGCCGACCCTCACCTGAGTAAAAAGAACTCTCCAGCAGACTGCCTTTGGACCTCATCTACACAGTAAGCTCTCTTGGGTGTCAAGCCCACTGGCCCACACTGCAGATTTGGACTTGCCAGCCTCCATAATCACATGAACTGATCCCTTATAATAAATCTCTTTCTATATATATGTATATGTATGTATGTGTGTATATATATATATATATATATATATATATATATATATATATATATATATATATACACACATCCTATTGGTTCTGTTTCTCTGCAAAACCCTGACTAACATACATTATACCCGCAAGGCACTTAGAACAATGCCTAGCACATACTAAGTCTGAAGGGGTATAGATATGTGTGTAAAGATTATTCTTCATCTAGGAAGTTTGGTCATCATATAAAGACCCATAATCAGAAATCCACCCTCCAGAAGTGTTCAATTAGCAATAATCAGAAGAACAGTGATCATAAATCCATACTCCTATTAAAGAAAACTGTGGGCTTCCCTGGTGGCGCAGTGGTTGAGAATCTGCCTGTTAATGCAGGGGACACGGGTTCGAGCCCTGGTCTGGGAAGATCCCACATGCCGCGGAGCAACTAGGCCCGTGAGCCACAACTGAGCCTGCGCGGCTGGAGCCTGTGCTCCGCAACGGGAGAGGCCACGATAGTGAGAGGCCCGCGCACCACGATGAAGAGTGGCCCCCGCTTGCCGCAACCAGAGAAAGCCCTCGCACAGAAACGAAGACCCAACATAGCCAAAAATAAATAAATAAATAAATAAAAAGAAAACCGTGCACCAAGCTTATGAAAAGTTGAGGTGTAACTGCTTCATGTTCTATGTCATGCTGGAGCATCTCCCAATAAGTCTGCCTGACCCTCACCTGACACCCCCAGGGACTATAAGGTTAGAAGTTAGCCTGCATAAATTGATAAGTCATTTTGACTATATGACCTGGTAGAAATGTGAACCCCAAAGCTGTCGTAGTTTCTCTGCACTGTAGAAAGTTACAGTCATGCATCCAACCTGGCCTCTGTTTGGGCACCCATTTCCCTAAGGACTCCCCGAACCCCTTTCCTTCAAATGCCCTGAAGCAGCACTTTGGTCTACCTGCTGATTCCCTCATTAAAGTATTAAATCAAACCTTGCTTGCTGGTTACTACCTATTTGTAAGGGAATTCTGTTCATAACACCACAGAGGGTGCCACATCTGCACCCAAGTGTTCATGATTTCTTATGAGATGTTTGAAATAATGTTTTCATGAAAGAAAAACTGCTGCCCACGAAATGTGATTGACACAGTGCTTCTCAACCTTTTTTTGTATTAATGTCCCCCTTAAGGAGCCTTTTGAGACATTTTTCCCCTGATCATCCCCCGCCTGCGAAACTTTAGTATAACAGATCTACTGTATATTTGTTGATATAATGTGGTCCTTTGCAGGACCACAAGCCATTGTAATAACTAATATTTTTTCACACCCCCTCCAAGAGCTCATGTGTTCTCAATATGGTAATATGGCTCCGAAAGGGGAACTTTAAGCTCTGGCCTACTACCCATTTGATCTTGGGGAGGTGACTTCCTTTCTCATAGAGCAATTGTAGCATGTAGGGGTTGGGGAGGGGAGAGGATCACTCTTCCTAAATCTATCTGTTTGGGCAGAGTAGTTAGATTGTAATCCCTTTCCCCACATCATCACCCCACCCCTCTATGCATAGACACACCCATCCTGCTTTAGGGCTTGGGGGTTTTTTGGTTTGGGGTTTTTGTTTGTTTGTTTGTTTGGCTGGTTGATTGGTTGGTTGGTTGGTTTTTTGAGCCTTCAGTTCACACTGCCCTGAAGCTCTCAGGGCAATTTTTTTTTCTATTAAACATATTGCTATTTTTTCTATTAAAAGTATTGCTAAGTATACATTGTCTGTTGTTCATTTCAGCTTACTTCTATGCTGCTCGCAAACGTGCAGCACGGACAGCTGACCCGAGCAGGCCTCTCTGGTCACCAGGCTTCTGTGTGCTCCTCCCTTTAACTGGCTGTGAGCGATAACTTCTGTGAGGGACACCATTTCTATCCCACAAAGGAACACACTAGAAAGACCAGAAGACCTTCTACTAAAACAATACTTTTACTAACTCCTTCAACTAAAATGATAATGGTAGTGATGTGGTCATAGCTTCAAAGATAATCCTCATAGAATTTAGTCAAATTTATTTAAAAGCTCTGTGATTTTGTCCTTGAAATTTAAAATGTTTTGTCACTTCAGATTCAGAGAGGGCCAGGCTTCACATGGCAGCAAAGAACAGGATGCTCTGCTAGACTCAGGCCCACCGCTAGGTGGAGACCCTCTTAGGGATGAGACTTGAAGGCAATACCATCTCAGGGAAGGCCCTTTGCTAGGAAATGGGGGTGGGGGGGGGGCAAGACTGGGAAACGAGCCCAGGGCGGCATCTGCAGAACAAAGGAAGGGATGCAGGTGAGAACTCCTTTCTTATCCCCACATCATGAAAGAATTGCCCTTTCCCTTACTAGAGACCAAACCTCAGAAGTTTGGTCAAGAACAGAGGGCACAAGTTTCAAACAGACCATGAATCAATCAATTATTCAACCAGAAAGGAGCAAGAGCGTGACTAGTGCAGCCAGCAGGGCGGATTGAATGACACTGAGGCACTTGGGAAAGGGTTTTTGCTTGAAGTTACAAGCTAACTCAAGGAATAAAATACCAAGAAGGCAATCCCAGTTTCCTCAGACCAGCCCATTTGCTTTCTTACTACTTCTTTAGTCCTTCACACCCAGGCGTCTTCCAAATGCTTTGTGTGTCCTCTACGAGATTCAATTTGAATCAGATCACTTGAATACACGACATATGCTTGAGCATCTACTAAGCCCACCAGTTATGCATTTCCAGCACAAAATGGGAATTGAAACTGGATTTCCTACAATCAGTAGAAATGTTCTACAAGCAAAAGAAAATAGACAAGGGAAAAATTACAACTACTGCCTGGGGTCAAATGAAATAAAACCTTCCTGACGTCCTAGAAAGGAACATTTTCTAAGCTATCTAATGTAAAAAAGTAAAGTTATTCCTGCATATTTATTATACTCACAACGATGCACCAAATTTGTCAGCACATTTTGTAAGCCTCCACCTACTGCCACTGAAAATGTATATTTTTCAGTTTAAGGCTCAGTACAGTCAATTCTTTTTATTTGGGATAGCTGTGTTCTATAAATTCATGGCAAAAACTGAATTAGCAAATACTGAACCACTGTTCCTAGGGGAGACCCGCAGGTCAGCTCCTGAGAAACTCTGATCACATTTTCATCAACCAACAATACACAACTTTGTTTTATATGTGTTTCTGCTTAAAGACCCCTTATTTAATATATACTGTTGATTCGTTAATGCTGAATTTACAGCCAAAAGCACTATAACTCATTCCTGAAAGCAGCTTATCTAAGGCAGCACATCTTTTCTCTGTAAGACATGTCACAGCCTTCTTTGCCCTTGGGAACGCTAGACAGCATTTCAGCACTATGCTTGAGGCCTATATTAAATAGCAAAGTCACCAACAAAGGTGGGGGAAAAAATGATTTTTGCATAAATATGCAAAAAAAGTGGCACTAAAAAGATTGGAAAAAGAACCCTTGCTCACGGTATGAGAGCTGTGTCATCTTATCTGACACAAGAAGTGTCCTCTTGTCTGATCTCAGCTGGGAACATGCAGTTGAAATTCTTCTCCAATTCACACACATCCACAAATGACTGCAAAAGCACAAAGAGTACTGATTTGGGGATTACAAGTAATTTTTTGCGAGTAGGTGAACTCGCAAATACAGAATCTGAGTAATGAGAATCAACTGTATTTCTGTCTTTAGCCCCTATTGCATAGATTATCAGAGCTGAGTTTGGGGAGTCCTCCAAATATATACAAACAGAACTTACACCAAATATGAGAACCCCTTCAATTCCATTCTGACTTTCTGCTTGCAGGAATCCAGTCCTCCTCTTGGCAATCAGTCTTACCTACAATAAAAATCTTCCTCCCGGGACTTCCTTGGTGATGCAGTGGTTAAGAATCCACCTGCCGATGCAGGGGACACAGATTCGATCCCTGACCTGGGATGATCCCAATGCCACGGAGCAACTAAGCCTGTGTGCCACAACTACTGAGCCTGCACTCTAGAGCCCACGGGCTGCAACTACTGAGCCCGCATGCTGGAACTACTGAAGCCCACTCACCTGGAGCCCGTGCTCCGCAACAAGAGAAGCCACCGCAATGAGAAGCCCACGCACCGCAACGAAGAGTAGCCCTTGCTCGCCACAACTAGAGAAAGCCCGCACAGCAACAAAGACCCAATGCAGCTAAAAATAAATTAAAAAAAAAAAAAATCTCCCTCCCCTGGTAGGCCACTGAGCCTAGTGGTTAAAAAAAGTGGACTCTCAACCCTGCCATCTGATTTTGTACCCCAGGCCCATCATTTATAAGGCATGGCCTTTGGCAACTCAACCTCACTAATCCCTAATTTCCTTATCTTTAAAATGGGGATGGTAGGAGTATCTACCTATTGGGTTGCTGCAACACTTAAATGATACACTAGGTTTAAAGCGCTTAGCTCCATGCCTGGCATGTTCGATAGTCCTCAATGATCAGTGACTATTATATTGAGTTGAACAGAACACATTTCCCATCATAGTCACACAGAAGGCCATGAATGAAACACTACTTTCTTATATTTTTCAAAGCTGTGAGCTTCATTGCCAACACCATGAGCGATAAAATAAAAGTGTCCTTAAAAGAAGGATTCCCTCTTTAACTCTTTAGTGGATTTAATCTCAGAAAAGGGAACAAGCAAAAGTTCCATGGGGGATCTCCAGTGTTTTTCCAGATCACAAGCTTTGCCTTGACAAGTGATATGCCTCCCTGTAAAGTGAAGTTTCCTCAGTTTCCTCATCTGTAAAGTGGAGGTTTAACCAATGATCTCCAAGGACCAATCCAGAACAGTAATGTTGCAGCCCAGCCTTAGGACAACTTTTTTCCTTCTCTTACTCCAGTCTCTCTAAGATGCTCCAGCTAAAACAGTCTTCCCAATAACAAAATTAAAAACAAAATTTCATAAGATGATATTGTACCCTGAATTGCCCCTGATTTTCAGCCAGGAGAAATTCTGCCTCTGAGGAGACATACAGTAATGTCTGGAGACACTTCTGATTGTCACAAGGTGGGACAGGGGAGGTGCAACTGGCATCTAGAAAGGAGAGGCCAGGGCTGTTGCCAACATTCTACAAGGCTCAGGACAGCCCTCACACCACAGAATTACCCAGCCCGAAACTCACTAGTGCTAAGGTTGAGAAAGTCTGGTTTCTCTTAAAGCACAATTCCCACGGATGATTTAATTGCCCTTGGCTTTGAGATCCAGGGATGTGGGTGTAAAGGGATTACCTGCTTTGCATGGTGTTCTGGTCATGACCTGTGATTTCCTGCCAACACTGAGAGCATATGATCTGCAGCATTACTGGCTACTTGAAACCCCACACACTGCTTAATCCTGCCCTAAATCTATGTTCCAATGGCCTGACTTTTTCCTAATGTATTGATAAGATATGATTAAGCTATTTTTAAAACTTATCACTAGAAACACTTTGTGGATTTGGTTAAATTACAGACCTTCGACCTCAGTGGAACTTTTCACATGGGATGACTTTTTCCTGATAAAGAATTAGCAGCTGCTGGGGGGGTGGGAATGTTGATGGCTGGAGAGGCTTTAAACTATGATTAACAGATTCTCACTCCATCGCACTTACTCTTTCTGACTTTGGAGAAAGCAGAACATACACACCTAATGTTGCTTTCAGAATTCTTTTCAGCTGATTGCCTTTTTTCTACTCCCTAGGCCTGTTATTCTTCAGGACCTTACCAGAATCACGATGTGCTCTAAAACTATTTCCTGGACTGTTTTTGACCAACTTCCAGGGAACACAGTCCCTTAATGCCCCACACAGAGCAACAACAAAAGACAGAGTTTGCTCTCAGACATCACTCACGGCTTCAGCAAAACACTTAAACCCATCAGGAAATCCCTCAAGGGGAAGAGACTTGACACCAAGGGGTGTGTGAAATAGTCTCGCTGTCAGGTGAGCTCTTTCCAGTCCAGGCAGAGAGAATCTCGTGCAATTAGAAAAAGGGAGAGGTGATTCCAGTGTTCCTCCAGGTGGAATAACTCCATCAATTTCCCAGGAGGGTGTGACAACAGAGCACCTTAATTCCCTTCCTTAGACCTCGGCTAACAGCCCTGGTATCACAATTTTGGATCACGCTTTCCATTTTCTCATTTTGTACTGATCATCTCATCAGTAGCAGCTGCAGAGATTATTGCCCTTATCGCACAGAAAAGGAAAATTGAAGTAAAAAGTTCAGTACCTTGTCCCAAGAGGTCACGTGATTAGTGGGGCACTAGAGCAAGGTCCCCTTCTCCTGGTTTGGAGATGTAAACTGAGAGGATCTCACAAACTTCCAAGAAAGAATTGTACCTCCTTTTCACTAACAAAAACATTTCTGATGGTATCTAATGGTAATGTCCTGTCTTCAGTGATAATATGGGCAAAGAAGAACTAATTCTTTTACAAGTTATTGAATTCTTAATCTTAAGATTTGCTAAACCTTACATGTAACCATGAGGGTAGAAGCTATAATACCCATTTTACAAGTGAGAAAACTGAGGTCTGGAGACAGGGTAGTGACCTGTCCAAGTCACATACCTGGGGATTCAGACCCAGATCTACCTGAGCCCAGAGCCCGGTCTCTTAACCTGTACACTGTACTGCCCGCCTCCCATTATTTTTGTAATTGAGACATAACATCCATACAGTACACAAATTTTTACAGGTCACCACCACCCAGATCAAGGGACTGAACATTCCCATGACCCCAAAGCCCCCTTGGGCTTCCTCCCTGGATAGGTGCTCTCTTGACACTCTACTGTATTTCTTATCACACTTCAGGAGAGCTGGAAGGTGCCTGAGCAGACACAAAGTCTGCTTTAAGACCACATACTCCTTCAAGAAACCTCTACAGAAATGCCATGGCTGATCTTTTTGTCACAGCTATAGATGTGCCTGACTGTGGTCAAAACAACAAAAAATATACCCAGCATATGGTGCTTGAACACCTGAACATCCACATACAAAAAAAAAGGAATATAGTCTTCACAAAAATTAACTCAAAATAGATCACAGGCCTAAATGTAAAACACAATACTATAAAACTCCTGCAAGATAACATAGGAGAAAATCTAGATGACCTTGGGTTTGGTAATGACTTTTTAGATACAACACCAAAGGCATGATCTATGAAAGAAAGAATTGATAAGTTGGACTTCATTAAAATTACATTTTTCTGCACTGTGACAGACTCTGTGAAAAGAATGAAAAGATAAGCCACAGACTGGAAAATAATATTTGCAAAAGACACATCTGATAAAGGATTATTATCTAAAATATTCAAAGAACTCAACAATAAGAAAACAACTGATTAAAAAATGGGCCAAAGACCTTAACAGACAACTCACCAAAGAGGACATATAGATGGCAAATAAGCATATGAAAAGATGCTCCACATCATAGGTCATCAGAGAAGTGCATGTTAAAACAATGAGATACCACTAGACACCTATTAAAATGGTAAAAATTCAGAACACTGAAAACATCAAATATTGGTCAGACGTGGAGCAAGAGGAAATGCAAAATGATAAAGCCACTTTGGCGATTTCTTACAAAACTAAACATATTCTTACCAAATGATCAAGTAATCACGCTCCTTGGTATTGATTCAATGGGGCTGCAAACTTATGTTGACATAAAAACCTGTACATGGATGTTTATAGCAGCTTTATTCTTTTTTTTTTCTTTTCTTTTGTTGGTTGCACCAGGTCTTGGTTGCGGCAGGCGGGCTCCTTAGTTGCAGCATGAGAACTCTTAGTTGTGGCATGCCTGTGGGATCTAGTTCCCTGACCAGGGATCGAACCAGGCCCCCTGCATTGGGAGGGCAGAGTCTTATCCACTGCACCACCAGGGAAGTCCCTATAGCAACTTTATTGTTAACTGCCAAAACTTGGATACAGCCAAGATGTACTTTACTAGGTGAATGAACAAATAAATTTTAGTATACAGAAAATGGAATATTATTCAGCACTGAGAAGAAATGAGATATCAAGCCATGAAAAGACATGAAGGAACCTTAAATGCATATTACTAAGTGACAGAAGCCAATCTGAGAAGACTACATTCTGCATGAATACAATTATATGAACTCTAGAAGAGGCAAACTATGGAGCAGAAAAAGATCAGTGGTTGCCAGGGGCGAGTGGGGAGGAAGGAATGAACAGACAGGGCACAGAGGAATTTGAGGGCAGTGAAACTACTCTGTATGATACTATAATGATGGATGTGTGTCAATATACATTTGTCCAAGCCCATAGAATGTACATCACCAAGAGTGAACCCTAATGTAAACTGTGGACTCTCGGTGATAATACTGTGTCAGTGTGGGTTCATCAACTGTAATAAATGCACCACTCTATTGGGGGATGTTGATAATGGGAGAGGCTGTGCATATGTCAAGGCAGGGGGTGTATGGGACATCTCTGTTATTTTCCACTCAATTTTGCTATGAATGTAAAACCGCTCTAAAAAATAAAATCTATTTTTTTAAAAAAAGTCACCTCCTCCCCAGGATATTCAGAAATTGTTGCCCTAGGGGTTCCCCCACCTCTCAACAAGGGCCCCTGTTACAGCCATGTTTGGAAACCACTGGCTTCTTGTGAACCAGCACCTGCCATTTAATGGCTCTGTGACCCTGTAATCTCAGGCAGATTCTTTCACCTCTGGTTTTAATGTATTACTCATAAATCACTACCTTATGGAATCCTGGGAGGGATTAAATGAGGATTCAATGTAAAAAAAGTACTTAACCTATAATTCCTTTCCCTTTCCCTAAGGAGTTTGGGCTTTGGTCTCAGGACAATTTTAAGAAGGGGAGTGATGTGATTAGCTTGGCTTAGAAGTATCACTGATTTAAAAAAATCATTTAGTAGGCAATGTGGATATGGATGGATGGAGGAGGAGAGGGCAGGCTTGAGGCCCCAGGAAGTGAGCTGACAGTGTCTGATAGCTGCTCAGGGTCAGAGAAAGGATCTGAGAAAGCGGGGGACCGCTAGCCTTGACTCTTATCTTCCCTTCACAGCCAACATCTGCTCCAGCAGCAGGTCTTACCTTCTCCACCACAGAGTAACCAGACCCTCCAGCCTCTCTAACCTCTGCTGCTCCTACTGCCATCCTACACTGCTCAGTCCCTAGTCCTGGACTTGTTATAATAGGCTCCCAGCATTTTTCCTGCTTCCAACTCCAATCAATTCTCTATAAAGCAGTCATCAATGTAAATCAAATCTCATCCACTCGCCACCTTAAAATCCTCTAGTAGGTTCCCATCGCACTGAATACAATAAAATTCTTTACCCTGGCTTTAGGATCTGGCCGATTTCCCCTCCTCCGCTGTGCTCCAGCCTTTCTGTCTTCCACCAAGAGGGTCCGCACCTAGCTGTTTCCTCTTCCTACAAGGCTCTCCCTGCCCTGGCTAACCTCCACCTCATTCCTTCCCCCACCAGCCCACCCCACCCCCTCCACATTTGCCTGAGGACTCAATTCTGATCTGAGCCGCAATGTCACCTACTCAGAGAAGACGTCCCTTCCTATTTTAATTTTATACCTAAAAAGATCACCACCTGCTATTTTTCTTACTCATTTATTAGTTGATCATCACATTTGCTGTCTCTTCCTATTAAAATGTTGCCTCTCCAAGACCAGGAACTGCCTGTCTTATTCCTTACAGTACCTGGCCCGTAATAGGTGTGAATGAATAAAAGATCGTTGAATGAATAAAATAAAATTATGTGAGGGTGGAGGAGGTGTTTGCAAAAATGTCTCTGATGATCCCACTCCAACAACTATTACTTTCATTGCACTGTTAACCATTGTTGTAGCATATAGTGTACTCTATTGGGTATCTCTTTTGTGTATCAGTCTTTCCCATTCTTTTTCGGCAAAGGAACCATTTTCTTATTTATCTTTGCATGCCCAACATCTTGCTCAGTATCTGACAGCCAGTAAGTGTTCAACAAGCATTTGTATAATGAATGAATACGTCTCAGCTGAGGTTTTACTTCTTATTGAGCCAACTTTTCATTCTCACAAAGTCACTTCCTGAATGATGCCTCCTGGCATTGATTTACATCCTCTCCCTTCTCAAACTTGTAATCAAGACATGCTCACGTTCGACATTCAACTGTCCTCATATTGGACGGGAAAGGAGATGCCCTCTAACCTCGGCTCCCCAAACTTCTCTCTTTTTCACCGCCTAATTTCTCTGAAGTGGCTCACTTCCTCTCTCCTCCACTCTTGTCCAGTTTTACCTCCCCAGTTCTCCCCTATACGCCCTCTGAGACAATACTAGGAATAGCCAGACCCAAGCTGGTCAATTGTTAGAAATACACATTGCTGTGTCCACCTCAGATCTAATAGATTAGACTCTCTGGAGTTGAGGTCTGGAAATATGCATTTTTAACGTTCCAGATAATTCTGAAGGAAACCAGAATATGCCACCCTAAAATATCCCTCTTTGACATAAAAATTATTTTGAGCTGATAGCAATTAAGAAATAGTAAATGCAGAAAGTCTTCCCCTTTTCTGCCTAAAGGCAAGAAATAAATTCTCCTTTGACTGGAGACAAACACTTATCAGCCCAGAGACCAACCAGAAGGATCTGCAAACAAATCCTGTTAAACTAACTTTTATCTTCCTAGTTAAGCAAGAGAAGGACTAACTTACCCTAGCTGGACTACTCTCTTGCCCAAACCCCATTGTCTTGTCAATTCTTCACAAATTTATTGTTTCCTGTCTAAAATGTATAAAAGCTTCCTGCTCTGATCACTTCTGTATGTCTTCATTCTTTTATGAACTTGTAAAAATTCAATAAAATTTGTATGCTTTTCTCCTCTTAATCTGTCTCTGTCGGTTTAATTTTCAGACCCAGCCAGGGACCCTAAGAGCCTTGAGGAAAACCTTTTCCTCCCCCACAATTCTCAAGCACACCAACATTTAAGACTGCTAGTAAGCTATTTTTGATTTTTTTTAATAGTTAATATTCTTGCAATGCACAAAATTCCAAAAATGCAATAGGATTTTGGCAGCTTGTTACAACTAACTGTAGAATTCCTACTAATTAATAAAATGACTAACAACCCAACAGAAAAAGGGGCAAGAGTCATGAACAGGCGTTTTTCAGAATTGCCAACAAGCATATGAAAAGATGCACTATCTTGACAAATTGAACACATATCAATCTCTTTCCTAAATATATATACCCTAACAGTTCATGAATCAGGCAGCACCTCATCTAGCAGATAGAATGGAGCTTCAAAAAGCTCACAAAATGAAAGAGTTTTATAGGCAGAAGGGGGCAGGACAAGGAAGCTACTAGCCAAGAGTAGATTGTCTCAGGCAAGGTCACCTTCGTAGAAGGTCATGTGTTTTTCCAGCACTGTGCACTAAATAAACAAAATTTTCCCCACTGATTTGATATGCCACCTTTTTGTGTAATAAATTCCTCTTTGTATCCGGGTCTGATGAATCCATTCATTCTCATCTGTGGTCAAAGGCAACCTGTAGCTTTGGAACACAAAGCAAAAAAAATCTGCCCACTTTATTCTTCGTTAGCTCCTTCATGGCTTTTCTAAGACAACTAGTTACAACTAGCTAAAACAGCTAGTTTAGAAGTGTTTGTAACATACATGTCCACCTAAAGATGGTCCATGAAGATCAGAAAGCCCTTTTCAGTTTGGGTTTCAATAATGTCCAGCACAGTGTTGGGGCTCAGGGTAGGCCACCCCAAAATATGTCTCAATGACATATTGATTATTTTGAATTAAAGTTACTTAAAAGATTGGTATAAATATACAATGGAATACTACTCAATCATAAAAAAGAATGGAATTTTGCCATTTGCAGCAACATGGATGGACTTGGGGGACATTATGCTAAGTGAAGTAAGTCAGACAAAGACAAATACTGTATGATATCACTTGTATGTGGAATCTAAAAATTACAACAAACTAGTGGATATAACAAAAAAGAAGCAGACTCACAGATATAGAGAACAAACTAGTGGTTACCAGTGGGGAGGGGGAGAGAGGCAATCCTGGGGTGGGTTGGGGGGTAGTGGGAGGTACAAACTATTGGGACAGGCTCAAGGATGTATTGTACAACATGGGGAATACAGCCAATATTTTGTAATAACTGTAAAAAAAATAAAATAACAAAAATAGTTACTTAAGAAACAGCTGATGCAAGAGAGACACTTTGACTCTCCTCTCTGCCCCCCTGAAAGCAGGAAATAAATCTCCATGTGAAATGTGTCCTCCCTGCATCTGGAGGTAGAGGACACCCTTATCCCCAGAGATGGGAAATTCAGACTGGGAAGCTGTATAAACAAACCTGGCTACCTCTTTAATTTACTACCCCAAGCCCAAACTCTGTTTAGATTTTTCACTAATTAAGCACCCAAAGCCAAAGTGTCTTTGTCCTGTCACTTCCTCACAAATTTATTGCTTCTTTGTCTAAAAAGTACAAAAGCTGCCTGCTTTGGCCACTTCTTAGGTCCCATCTCCATGATACCTCCATGCAAATGAGTTAAAATTTGTTTTCCTCCTGTTAATCTGTCTTGTGCCAATTTTATGATTAGTCCAGCCAGGAGATAACCAGAAGGGGGTAGAAGGGGAAATTTCCCCCTCCCCGACAGCAGCCTGATGTTGGATTAACAAAGCACATCATCTTCAGGCAGCCAATTTGCTGCAGTTTGCCAGCACCAGCAACATTTTCATCTGTAAATGGGGATTTTGATCTCAACTCCATGAGAACAGGACTTCAGGCAGCAAAGAACTTGGCTTTGAAGCCAATGTAAGAGGACCTTTTCCTAAGGCACCTCCACCCACGGCAGCGTTTCCTTCTTCCCTAGCCTCAGAGCCAATCTGAGAACAATTTTCAGATTTTCTTGGCAAATTTTGCTTTCAGTTCACTTCTCCCACAATTCTAATTAAAATGTTCTTCTTCTCTCTCAGAGGATGTGAATAGCCTTGAGAATTCTAAGTGCGAAGGTTAGGCATTCTGAGTATCACTCCATCACCCAGTTAGTGCACCCCTGCTGTGTAAAAGGAGTTGAGCCAGGAATTATAAAGAATATAAAGACAAATGTGACCCTGTCCCATTCCTAAAGGAGACTATAGCCCACTGGGTAAACAAATAGCAATAGTACAAGTCATAACATGATCAGAACAATTCTTGCAAGGGTGAGGAGCTTGGCTGGTGAGTCTTTCTATATCAACTTGAGCATGTGACTTAGTCTTTCTGGGTCTCCCTTTTCTCATCAGAAAAACAGACTAAAACTCATATCGATCTCATATAAGTATGAGAACATTTCTCTCAATGACAGAAATAAATGAAACATTCATGTAGAGAGTACGCTACAATGCCTGGTGCACGGTGGGCACTCGATACATGAACTGTTCTTATTTCCAAGAGCTACAGGAGTCCACTGAAGGGACCATTCATTACATCTTTGGCCTTTGAGAACAAATAGGTTTCACAAAATTGGAGGCTTAGAATTCAGGTAAAGGCTACAATCTGGGGACAGTACTGAGGCCAGTTAGGGGAATTCCAAGGTATCTAAACGGTGTGCACTGCTTTCTGAGATCAGTCTGCAAAGGCAGCAGAGGACAAGAGAAGACCAAGCAGAATGAAGTTAGTATTGAAAAAAAATGTTACTTGCCATTCCAGTTCTACAAGGATCAAGCCATTAGCTACCGCAGTCACCCAGAACAGTGCGTTCTGAGGGGAATTCAGAATGGAAAAAAAAAAAACAAAAAAACAAAAAACAGGAAGAATTCTGTGCTTTAAATATACTGGTACCTAGATAGTTAAGATACACATCTAGGGCTTCCCCGGTGGCGCAGTGGTTGAGAATCTGCCTGCTAATGCAGGGGACACAGGTTCGAGCCCTGGTCTGGGAAGATCCCACATGCCGCGGAGCAACTGGGACCGTGAGCCACAACTACTGAGCCTGCGCGTCTGGAGCCTGTGCTCCGCAACAAGAGAGGCCGCGATAACGAGAGGCCCGCGCACCGCGATGAAGAGTGGCCCTCGCTTGCCACAACTAGAGAAAGCCCTCGCACAGAAACGAAGACCCAACACAGCCAAAAATTAATTAATTAATTAATTTATTTATTTATTAATTAATTTAAAAAAAAAAAAAAGAATTGAGGCACTATCCACACTGACTAAATCAGATTCTGCATTTAAAAAAAAAAAAAAAAGATACACATCTAAGGGAAAATTTCAAATGATCCCAGTTTCTTGCATCTTCCCATACATAGAAAAGCACTAAAATGACTAACTTGAGATGTCTGGTTTTTGTAATAAGCAGTAATCTTTTGGTGCTTGACCACATGCTTTTCCTGCACAGTAGCCTCTAGCCACCTGTGCCTTACTGACCCTTAAAATGTGGTTAACTTGCCCGAGGCAGTGAGTTTTTAATTGTATTTCACTTTCATTAATTTAAGTGTTTTTTAAAATGTTTATCTATTATTTATTTATTTATTTGTCTATGCCGGGTCTTAGCTGTGGCACGCGGGATCTTTAGCTGTGACATGTGGGATCTAGTTCCCTAACCAGGGATCGAACCCAGGCCCCCGGCATTGGTAGCGCGGAGTCTTAACCACTGGACCACCAGGGAAGTCCCATCATTAATTTAAGTTTAAATCTAAATTGCCACATGTGACTAAAGGCTACCACATTGGACAGCACAGCTCTGGATTATTATCATACCTGCCTTGAGCACACCCTTCATGGAAGATGGTGGTCAGATCACCTAAAAGGAGAGAGCTGGGACTTCATCAAGATGCCAAAACAGTTTGTACGAACTGTGCTTATGGCAGCTTGCTAACAACTGCTCATTTTATAGACTGAGAGGAAGGGAGAAAAAACAAAAACAAAAAAACTTCAAATGGATCTGTTCAGAGCAGTTTTCTTTCACCTTTTTTAGAAATGGGCTTATTATTTTTTTTTCTTTTTTTTAATGGTTGTCTTTTTTTTTCTTAATTTATTCGGCTGCTCCAGCTCTTAGTTGCAGCACGTGGGATTTTCGTTGCCGGGTGCAGGATCTTTAGTTGCGGCATGGGAACTCTTAGCTGTGGAATGTGGGATGTGGGATCTAGTTCCCCGACCAGGAGTCGAACCTGGGCCCCCAGCATTGGGAGCACAGAGTCTTAGCCACTGAACCATCAGGGAAGTCCAGAAATGGGCCTACTATTTTAGCACTTGTTCGTCCAGTCACTCCCCACACCATAATCAGAATCCTGCAGATTGTTTCTTACACACACACACACACACAAAATGGAACAAAAGATGAACATAGATTTTTTTGAGATTTGTCAGACCTTTTACTTAGAGATGGACCTAAATCTTGTTTTATCTAGTCTTGCAAAAAGTCTGTGCTCCAAAGCAATGAAACTATGATCTAGCCTCTCACCTTTTATCAAAATAATCTTTCAGTAATATATTCAAATAATTGTGCCAGACAAACATAGGTATCAAAACAGTGTCCTCGATAAAGATTCTGACTCCTCCAGAGATAGGAACTGATGAATGGGTACATTTCCAGCAGTTGTCCTAGAACTTTGAAACAACAAATGGTTCTCAGGCAGAGAGGGAAGCAGGCCAATAGAACAATGAATCATGTCTAGACAGGGATTATGACAATCCTCATAATGTAGATGAAACAAAATAAGGTCTAAAAAGGTTACACGACTTGTCCAGAACTGGAAAATCACATCTGTAAAATGGACTTGAACTGGGTCCTCTGACCCCAGACCCAGGGTTGTGGCTGCTTCTATTTTCAGGCATAGGATGGAAATAAGGGAATTTGTCTTTATGATTGGTTTTTTGGAATGTGTACTTTCCTGCATCCATGATAACTCAACTGAAATCACAGAAATCTAAGATGAGACATAACATCCAATTATGACATTTTATAAATGGGATTATGGTGACATACAAAGTATGAAAGGAGTACTGTGTTGATTCTATTATAATTAAACCATGAAAAAGTAATTTTTTAAAATCCTGGATGGTGCTAGTTTTCAAACTTTGATCTGTGCCAATCACTTGTGCCATTTACTTATTTATTTATTTATTTTTGCCCAAGCCACGCAGCTTGCAGGATCTTAGTTCCCTGACCCATGCCCTCAGCAGTGAAAACGTGGAGTCCTAACTACTGGACCACCAGGGAATTCCCACTTGTGCCATTTATTTAAAACACGGTGGGGCATGGGTACCCTGACCACCCATTCTGACTCAGAATGTCTGGGGCGGGGCCCAGTCATCTTTTTTTTTTCTTCTTAACAAAACACACAATTCTAATGTAGCCCACAGTTTGAGAATTATTATTCACACACGGCATAGGGGACTGAGAAAGACTAGTAAGGTAGGAGGGAATCCAGGAGACTGACGAGTCATCGAAGCCAGAAGAAAGTGCTTCAGAAAGTGGATTGGAGGTTGGGAGGTGAAGAAGAGATACAGAGAAGTAGCCGCTGGCAACGTTCAGGCTGTGGGCATGCTGACAAGAGCAGCTTCAGATAAGTGAGGGCGTCAGAATGTGTTTGGCATGGGATGAGGAAGGAGAATGAGGAGAGATGGAGGAAGCAGAGTGACAACAGACAAATTTGGGGGGAAAGTTGAGCTGTGAAAGGGGCAGAGAAATAGGACTGAAATAGAGATATCTGTACACAACCCCCATCCATGTTCATTTCAGCATTATGCACAATAGCCAAGGCATGGAAACAACCTAAGTGTCATCTCTTCCTTTTGATAAGTTATTTAACCTCTCCTGCCTTGATGTCATCTACTGAGTAATAACTTTAAAAAAGTTGTTGTGAGAATTAAATCCGTGATACTGAAAGCCTGTCATAGAGTAAGTGGTCATTATTTCTGTATTCCCATACTTAGAAACCTTGCTTAGTATCTTGTTGGTGTTGAAAAAAATGAATGAATGAATGAACAAATGAACAGCGGGAATGGTCCAGTACAGTAGAGAGGAATCTAAACGTTGTACATAGCAAGTCCCTGGAGAGATGATAAGTAATGCAGATCCATGGGTCCTCCCCCAAAGACTTTTTCTTCTCTTGGTTTCTTGACTCCGCCCTCTCCGGGCTCCTCTCCTACCTCACTGCCTGGTCCTTCTCAGTCTCTTGAGCAATGGAGGCTTTGCTCAACCTCTTAAGCTCAGAATATCTCAGCAATTTGTCCTAGGAACGTTTTCTTCTTCGTCTTTATGCTGGCTGATTTCACTGTGTTCTGTGGCTTTAAATACCATTCAAAGGATCCATGAACTTGGATGGGGGAAAATATCTTATTTTCACTAATCGCTAACTGAAATTGAGTATTTCATTCATGAATAAAGGGGTCTGAGTACAATAGTAATGCAGTACCTGTGGCTTTGTCACCAGAAATCAGAAACATTTTCATATTACATTACAATTTTTCCACATATCTAAAGATATCAATTCCTTTTTTATTACTTTGAGATGATGGTTGTTAATTTCTCAGATCTCAGATAATTAATTTCACAGATTTACCTTCTAGATCGGTTATTTAATGTATTAATACAGGAGCATATTATATTATGCTAGTGGTTTTACCAGACTGTCAAAGGGATGCACGGCATAAAAAGTTAATCACACCCGATTTAAATGAAGATAAGTCCTAAATTTCTACCTTCAACTTTGACTTTGCTCTAGCTCCAGCCTCATAAATTCAGTTCCACGTGGGCGTCAAGTAGGCCTCTCAATAGGAACAATACAGAAACAGCTCTGTGGCTTCACACTTGCTCCTCTCCCAGTCTCCTCAGATCTCCTCCCACTTGTTAAAGTCCCAGTTTTCTTTCTTTCAGCCTTGCGGGATCTCAGTTCCCCGACCAGGGATGGAACCCAGGCCCCCGGCAATGAAAGCACCGAGTCCTAACCACTAGACAGCCAGGGAATTCCCCTAAAGCCCAAATTCTAACACCAAGTTACTGTACTCTACTTTCACTCGCCTTCAGAACAGCATCTGAAATTCTCTAGTCAATAAGCTTTAGTAACACAAAAAACAGTAATAATCTGGATCTCCCCCAGAAAAAGGCAAATGGACTCTTTTTTTTTTTTTTTTTCAAATGGACTCTTATAATTGAAGAAAGGGGCATAATAGGATTGGAATGGCTAGCAAGAGCCTCTTCAGCAAATTTCCAAACCAGAAATTTCCCTTAGTAATTACAAGAGAGATTAATTTTTATTTTTCCCCGGAGCTGAAAATTTAGATGCTCCTATTGTCTATCCTTTTGAGGTCTACCCTAGGACCTAGGGTGGGACAGATCAGGGTGGGGCAGAGTGGAAGACAGAAACAGATCCTTTAAAATGGGTTTATCTACGCCCAGCCAGCAGGACTCACAAGGCATTCTCCTTGGCGAGCTGGGGAGTGAAGCTGGCGTCTGGCCCTCCATCCGACACACCAGGGAAGAGGCACCGGAGATCATTTGTGGTTCCCATGGTGGGTACAGAGAACAGAATTTCCTTTCCTGAAATGCTTTTATTTGTGTAACCTCAAAAGTGTGCAATGGCTAGTAATCTGAATTAGCCCTGTGACCCTACTTGCAGGTTTATTCTTTTTTTTTTTTTTTTTTGGCCCGTACCTCGCGGCATGCAGGATCTTATTTCCTCAATCAGGGATCAAACCCGAGTCCTCTGCAGTGGAAGCGCAGAGTCCTAACCACTGGACCGCCAGGGAAGTCCCTGCAGGTTTATTCTTTTTTTTTTTTTTTATAAATTTACTTATTTATTTATTTATTTATGGCTGTGTTGGGTCTTCGTTTCTGTGGGAGGGCTTTCTCCAGTTGAGGCAAGCGAGGGCCACTCTTCATCGCGGTGCGCGGGCCTCTCACTATCGCGGCCTCTCTTGTTGCGGAGCACAGGCTCCAGACGCGCAGGCTCAGTAGTTGTGGCTCACGGGCCTAGCTGCTCCGCGGTATGTGGGATCCTCCCAGACCAGGGCTCAGAACCCGTGTCCTCTGCATTGGCAGGCAGACTCTCAACCACTGCGCCACCAGGGAAGCCCCCCTGCAGGTTTATTCTTAAAGGTCAGTCTTGTTTAGGATTAGTTGTTGACAATCAGCTCATTTAACAAGTGTTTCTTGAGGGGAAGGAAACTAACATTTACTGAGTGTCTACTCTGTTCCAGGCACTGTGTCGGGGGTTTTAAGTGTGTCTTCCATTTAATCCTCATAATGATATGTCAGAGCTCTTGGGATTAACCTTGGACCATTTTCATCCTGTTCACTCTACATGTCTATACGTAGTCAACTCACATTTCTATCTCCAGCTTGACTTCTGAGGGCCACGATCTGAACTCACTCAAACTTCCTTCACCACTTCTCCACATCCACATGCTTAGATGCCCCATGAAAAATCTCAAATATTTCCAAGACTCTCCTGCCCATCCCAGCCCCCCCAAACCATTAAACTCTACGATTGCCTATCCCAGTAAATGACAGCGAAATCATCTTTAAGGCTCTATATTTTTTTCGAATTGCCACTACCCACACCTTCTCCTTTACTGAAAATCTCCCAGTGGCTTCCATAGCTCTTAGAATAGAATGCAGAGGCCTAAAGAGGACACCTCCAAGACTTTTGCCTTGTTTTCTGCCACTCTAGCTTCAAAGACCTTGCAGTTCTAGATTCCTTCCCAATCTAGGAACTTTATCTCCTCCTCCCCTAGAGATTTAACATGAGATTAGTCTAAGTTTTTTGCAATTTAATACATTAAAATGGGGCCTTTTTATTTATTCCTAGGCTCTATTATATGTTGTAGCTTTCAGCTTATTCCCAAAGACATTTTAATTCAGGTACCCTGGTTTAAACCTTGAATACATGGTTTAAAACATGTATCATATACATGCTTCCTCCCAAACACACCCCCAAATGGGATAATAGTACAAATATTGTTCTGCAACTCACTTTTTTTTTTTTTTTTACATACTCTGCAGAATCTTTTATGTCAGTTCTTACAGACGTGGCTTATTCTAACTTCTATTTATTCTCTCACGGTATGAACGTACCATAATTCACCGTTTCCCCTATAAGCTGTTCTAATGTTTTTCTTTTATTAAGCCACCATGAATATCTTGGACCATATGTCCCTGAGGATTTGTGTATTTCTGTAAAATAGATTCTTACAAGTGGAATGTTGGATCATATGAAATGTGCCTTTTTAAATGTTTATCTGTTCTATCTGCCTGCCCCAAACCAAAGTCTAGAGCTGGAAGAAGTATTAGAGGGCATGTGGTCCATCATGCTTTGTAACAGGGAAGGAATCTTGAAACCAAAAGGTGACAAATGGAGATCAGAACAGGGTTAGGATGAGAGCACAGGGCTAGGGATACTCATCTGGAAAGTGGCTCAAAAGGTGACGGGGGAGGTGGGGAGTGGGCTGGGAATCTGGAGAGAAAGGTGACATCTAGAGAAGCAGCCACCTCCACCCCGGGCGTGGGAGTGGGACAGGAGCACTTGGAATGAAGACAATCAGGCTAGAGAGAGGGTCAAGGAAAGAGCGGCGTCATTAGCAGAGCCAGGGCCCAGAGAAATTAAGGAGAATGAGACCTAGGGATTTGGCCAGGAGGGTTTTTGGTAGAGGGATCTGATCTGAATACTTATCAATGATGTGTTTGAGATTTTCGACACAGAAACAAGTACCGTTTATTGCCTGTGTACTCTTAAAGCCCCCTAAGCCACCCGAGACAGAGGATGAGCCCCGCGGGTCACACAGCCGGCGAGGGCTTGAAGCCTGTTTCTACCCCGCAGGGTTCCCCTTGCCTCCTGCAACGCAGGAAACTGCATGTCTCTTCTGAACCAGTTCCAATCAATGATCTGAAGTCCAAACGGGTTGAGTCGGCAAGTCTTCCGCCCCCCCCCCCCCCCCCGCTTTGAGCCGCCAAAGCCCTATGGGGTGGCCTCACTTAACACCCAGGCCCCACCCACCCGGCCAGACCACGCCCAGCGGGACACGCCCACTCTGAACCACACTCGCTCTGGACTACACCCACAGCCTCCAACAGACCTGCGAGTCAGGCTCACCTAGAGCCCTAACTGCTTCACTCGCTTGTGTCTAGTGCCTGGTAGGCACTCTGCTTACTCAAAGGCGTGATGAATGACCTCTATAAGAATTATTAGAAAATGTCTTCTTTCTGGTTCATTATTTTGTACATTCATTCAAAAAACTCACTGAATTCTTAACAGCAAGAGACAGTACCACCTCCCACTGATGGAGAACTTATGGAGGTCTCTGCCTACTGCTAGGATCTGAGGAGAAACATTTGAAAAGACACAGCCTATGCGTCTAAGGATTTCAGAGACCGGCAGAGGAAATAAGGAAAGTAGATAATCACTACAAAGTGCATTTAGCTCTGGGTAAAATACCACTTTGCTAATCTTGTTTAATCCTCACAGCCACAAATAAATCTCAACATATAACAGAGGAATCCATGATACAAATGAAATTAAGTGGAGTGAACCCCACATGTGAGTTTTAAAATTCTCTATATAGCCCCTTCACTCCCTTTTAGCTTAGAATGATTTGGTTGCCCAGATCTCTGTGTCAAAACTTTCTTTTGCTCCTTCCATTGATCTTGCTTTGGTTCTCTATGCATGGAGCGAGTATGCTGCCTTGTGCAAATCATTTAAGGATGCAGAAACTCAATGCAGTATAAAATGAAAATGCAGTATAAGAGGGGTGTGAAAGTTGGAGGTGTGTACCTAGGTAGGTGTACCTGGGAGGTAGGTGGATCCCAGGAGCCTGGTCCATGTCACCTGGGAAAGCCAGGAAGGCATCACCAAGGAGGAGGCCCTTGAGGGGAGAGGCTTAAAGGGTGGGGTGAGCTTTGCTTGGTGGATTGCAAGTGGACAATAAAGGGGGAGGTGAGGCTCTGGGGGTGATGTTCTATACAGAGAAATCACATGTGCAAAGCACTGTGGGAAAGTGTAGCCTGATCTCAAGGGATCTTTAGCGTGACCTCAAGGAGTTCAGCATGGCTGATCATATTGTTGTTGGGGGATGAAAGATAATGCCATCTGATGGGTGAGGACCAAGACTTTACCTACCTGGCTTAGGTTTTTTTTTTTTTCCATGAGCAATGGGGAACCACTGAAGAATAGTGAGCAGGGGAGTGACATGATGAAATGTCCACATGTGAAATACTTCTTGGGCAGTCACGTGAAGATAAACTAGAATAAGAACTATAGGTAAGAAGTTGGCAAGAAAACTATGGCTATGGTTTAAGTGAGAGGAGGTGACTGTCTGAAGTGGGCAGGTATTGAAGGTGATTGAGTGTAAGACGTGAAAATAAATTAACAACCTAAACTCTCCCCCAAGTTTCCGACATGGGAAGCAGGGTGAATGGCAATGCCACATACAGATGAAAGAAAACAGGAATGGGAACCTGTCTGGGGGTTGATTTCAGGTTGGTCACACTGAGTTGGAAGTACCTGTGAGACAGCCAAGTGGAGATGTTTCCAAATATGGGTATGGAGCATCTGCCTTCTGCAAACTTGGACTTCATTGGCGTCTTTTCCTCATATCCTCATACTCTCTCTCCACTGGTTCTTATGGGGTCATGGATCTTTAAGAATAATGATGAAAGCTCAAGACGCTTTCTCCAGAAAAGTACATGTGCATAAGAAAAATCCTTCTGTGTTTCTCCTTGATTCTCACACTAGTACCACACTCATAAGAGTTCTGACACCAGATGTCAGATACCAGCTGTGTGTCCTACAATTTAACTCAATTCTGACACTATCTACCTGGAGACAGCATCAAATCCCACAGGTTAAGGGCTCAGTCCCACAAGACCTCCCCCCCTCCCAGTTCAGATGCCAATCACAAGTCCAGGTTGTCACCTGTGCTTCTGACCAGCACAGATTCCCACAGCATTTTCATCAGGTTGGATTAATTTGAAAATCCCAAGATTCTCCATGGCTTGGTCTTTCTTGTGACCAGCCTCCATCCAGAAGCCATCAAGGAGCCCACCCAGAGTTTCCTCAATAGAACAAAAGACTCTCTTCTTAGGAATTTACAAGAGTTTCAGGAGCTCTGTGCCAGGAAAGGGGAAGGAAGACCAAATACGTATGTCTTATTATAAATCATGATATCACAACATGCATGCAAAATGATTGGATGCCTTCGGGAGATTCCATTCATAGACCTTATCTGAGAAACTCTGTAAGTCACATCCCTGTGTTAGAGTAGGAGGAAGCCCTAGGGACACTAACACCCCACGAATGGGTGGAGGAAGAGGAGTGACAAAGGCAACTAAGAGGGAGTGACCGAGGGAAGAGGGGCACCAGGAAAGGGCAGCGGAAGTCCAGGGTAACTGCAACCAAGGAGGGCCGAGATTCAGCATCAGAATAAGGACTGCCCAGGATTTAGGGATTTGCAGCAAGAAGGAGTCGCTGGTGACCTCAATGCATGAGGATCCTGTAGTGTGATCAGGCACAAGATGCAGAGAAGTGACCTGCAGAAGAAGTGGATTTAGTGAGTGTAGCCCCTTCCCTCATTAAGGGTCTGTTCAGATCTGAGGTCATTATCCACAGATTGGCATTGAGTGCCCTGCACACCTGAAATGCTTTCACCCGTGACAAATAACCAATATTTATTTAGGCAGTTCGAGTCTCTTGAGAAATGAAAGTCAGGTTTAAGAATAGAACACTTTGAAGAAAGAGTGGAGAGATCTGAGAAGGCAGTGAGTGAGGAAGAAAAATAAAATGTACGAAGAGACGTGAGTTACAAAGAGAATTGGTTGAGTTGGTCTATGTGGATTGTTGGAGGATGGAGGGAATGAAAAGTGCCCACCCAACTGGGAAGGTATCTTCAGATCATTTAATCAACAGATCAGTTTATTACAGTTTAACTTATTCCCAGGGTGGGATCGGGCAGACAATGATCCGGAAGCATTCACAGATGCACTCCACACCCCCAAGGGGCCACTGGGACAATTTTATAGTTAACCCCAGGTATGGGGGTACGTGCTTGGAAACAGGATGTGCATTCCTGAGTCAAGATGACTGATTGGGTAACTAGTCTCGTGGGCGCTGGGAATACGTCCGAGAAGGTCTTTATCATTGTTTGGGGACTAATAGAGCATAGAAGCCACCTGGTCCTGATAATTAGTAAACAATATCTATTATCTACCAAGCCACTGACGACAGAGAAGTGATTTACTGCACAGTACAGGCCTGGGTAGGGTCAGCAGAAGGACAGGAAGATCTGTATGGGCCCAAGATGGCGTCAGTTATGTTAACAGCCATACATGGGTTCACAAGTTTTTTTCCTCTAAAGACTAAATTTTGAGTTATTTTTCTATTCTACATGCGAAGTCAGAAATTAGTAAACTTGGGAAAAGTCATTTCACTTACAGGCAATATACAAATAAGATATAATTTTCTCTCAGCAAAGATAGCAGAAATGTGTTTGGTTTATAAACTAAAGGAGAAAAAACATCATTGCTCAACTTTAAAAATAAACATGCATTTAAATAACCCACATCTGCAGTGAGGCTAATCCACTGCACATGTAGGTTATACCTGGAAAATGAATGAAAAGAACAGCAGGAAACAATTTTTTTAAAAAAAGAAAAAACCTTATTGTATAGAGGGGTGTGAAAACAGCCTTGTGCCTTGCTTCTTGGAATTAATGCTTCCTGTAGATAAATTACTAATTCTCCTTGGAACAACATGGAAGGGTCCTTTTTTGCTGGATGTCACTGAGTGGACTCAAGCAAGTGCCCTGAGCATCCATACTTCAGAGCGTCTCTCCTCTTCTCGCTCATGATCTGGGTCCCCTGATGCACTCCACACATCAGCCCCACTTCGCGGAAGTCTTCGGGCCTTAGCAGAACTTCCTGGATCAAGATTGCAAAGCTCCTCTGCATTTAGAATATCCTATCCATCTTTTTTGTTGATTAATTGACAATTATTTATAACTACATTCTCAGTTATAATAACAGTAACAGCTAATGCTTCGATAGTCCCATGTGCCAACCATTAGCCGAAATGCTTTCCATGCCAACGTGCTCAATCTTATGAACATATGAAAAAAGAGAGGGTGGCTGAGTCATTGCCCAGGATCGCACAGTTAATAAGTGACAGAGCTGGAAATGAGCCCAGGTAATCTGCTCTTAACCACTGCCACCTTGTGCTAATCAATATAGTCACCGCACAGGAAGCACAAGAGTAGAATAATAAACTACCATGTTCCCACCAGCCAGAATTGACAACTAACTTTCAATCCAATTTGCTCCACGACACTTCTTTGTTAAAGAATCCAACTAGTGCACACAGATAAACAATTCTGTCACCAAGTCCCCCGTTGGTCACTGAACCAGTCTTCCTTGTCTTGCTCTGAAGAGGGAATCACTGTCACAAATTTAATTCCTCTTCTTCCAGTCTGATGCGTAGTGATGCCACAGGCACTTTCAGGCAAACCAGTTCCCTCTATTATTACCTGATTGCTACCCATCTCCTGTTTAAGGAACTCTAAGCTGCAAAACCTCCCACCAAAAACATCCTGCACTTGTTTACTTTTGCTTGAATTACCATTCTTGAACCAGGGATTGAGACAAAGACTACAAAGAAAGAACTACAAGGACCGATAAGGCTCCATCTGGAGAAGTTTTAATGCTGAGGCTGGGCTGTGTGCAGAATATTCAGATAGGACAGGAGAGAAGCAAAGGATGCCTTTACAGAAATTTAAAGAGCTGGCCTTCTGTCTCTGCCCCCAAGGCAAAATTCTTGGCTTGGTCTCCAGGTCTTTCTCTTGCCATCCAAGTCCCATAGAGCAAGACATGGATCTTTGTTTTGTTCACTGATGACTCCCAAGTGCCTAGAATAGTGCCTGGTTCATGACAGGCTCTCAGTAAATATTCGTTTGGGAGCTGAAGATGCCAAAAGCAGAAGGGGAACGGTGGGGAAAACTCAAGTCTTCAAGGCAGACAGCCTAGATTGGGTTGTCTGGCTCCAGCAGGTTCCAGCTGTGTGACCCAGGGCACAGTGTTTAACTTCTGAGGCTCATCTGCTTTCATGGGTCTGGACAGGGAGGGCGCTCCATCGTGGTTCACTGGGGGGACAAAGCCTTTTACCAGGCAATTCTGCCTGGGGCACCCCTTGCCCTGTCTGTGCTGTCTGCCAAGGCTGTGCTAAGTCTCCACTCCCTGATCTCCTCCTCACCCCACTCCGGAAGACCAAGACCTCAGCGTTGACAGGCTCCTTTGTGATCAGCTGCCCTCTTTTAGGAGGAACAAAGAGAGGCAGGGCTTGGAATCTGAATTCCTACTCACTTCCTGTGACTACACAGCACAGGGAGAGTTATGGGGAAAACCCAGACTGCGACAGAGAGTGACACACACTGCATGTACTTACGAAGCTCTTACTCAGCCTTGACGTTTCCCTGACTCAAAACAGTCTTGGATGGAGACAAATGAATATTGCCATTTTACAGGACCTGAGCCCCATATTTTACAAAAACAATCACTATACCAAGCTGATAACTTTGTAAGGATTCTTGAACAATTAAATCACTATTTGCCAAACATTGACGATGTGTTGTAGGTGCTGGGAATGCATCAATGAACAAAACAAAGGTCTCTGCTGTCATGGAGCTTATGGTCTAACAGGCAAGCAGGCAATCAGTGTAGTCAATAAGTACATTGTACTGTTTTATTAGGGGACAGGGCTATGGAATTTTTATTCTGGACTAAGAATTATGATCATAACAAATTTAAAGGATTTAGTGAACAAGTATTTGGAAGGAGTAGAACCAGGGCAGCCCTCAGTTTTACTTCGGAAGATGTTAAGAAAAATAGGCCAGTGTCCTGCCCACTGACTGGGGGAAACATCACATTTTATCTTACATGCATTGTGTCCCAGGTTTTAGAACACAGTCATGCTGAATGACACCTTAATACCCTGTTTTGTATCATCTTTCTTCCCCATATGGCACACATTTAAGGTCCCCTCCACCATGCCCACCTCTCTTCCAGGCTCATGGTGAGGAAACTGGAGGTCAGAGCCCTTGAGTGACTGACTCACTCAGGTCCTGCACGTGGCTTAACAATGGGAGAGTCTGGAACCTGGTTCCTGACACCTTGATGGGTTCTCATACTTAGCCTGCTGGAAGTCTAGCATCTCATGGGCTGGGCTGGGATGAGGACAGGAGAGGGGAGATTATATACAGCAATTACAGCTGTAGTATTTACTACTACAACAACAATAACAACAACAATAGCTAATTTATTGAGTCTTGAAAGTGCCAGGCCCTGGTCCAACAATTTCACAGATATTCTTATTTGGTCCTCACAAAACCCTAAGAGCTCTAGGAAACTGAGGCTCTGAGAGATTGCATACCCTGCTCAAGAGCCCAACCTTGAAGAGGGGAAATACGGGTTAGAACAGGCAGTCTAACTTCAGAGCTCTTGAGAGAAAAGACACCAAGACTTCCATATGCAAAAACAGAAGTGATGTGTACTTCACATTGTCCCACGTCAGACGCTCATAATATCTGGTGGACCCACTGAAAACAAATTGCCCTCATGCATTGAAACTGGCCTGATCTCTTTATTCTGCTATTTCACTGTCCCCCATGCCAGTATGTCACCTGTGTGCCGTGACCTTGGTTCCATACGATATCCAGCACCCCACCAACTGTCCACTCAGTTATTTAAGACCAGCTGATCATCTTTGCTCAAGAGCTCTCCAAATCATGCTTTTCAAATCCCGTCATTCCTTTTATATTTGCTGTTGGCATTATATAAAGCATAGCTTCTTATCAGCTGGAGCTATTTGGTTACCTTGAAATGCAGTTCCTGCTGGATGATGTAAATGCTTACTTTTCTCCTTAACTTTCACAGTAAGGGATTAAACCTGCTTAAGTGGTGATAAATATGAGGGGGTTTTTCTAGAGTTTTCTATTTTAAGAATGGTTATGGACGTATGAATTTTCGTAGACTCGATGTATTTCCGCTCTAAACATTGTTCTTTTTGATGTTAAAATCATCTTGACTTTGACTACTTTTGAAGCCCTTTTCAGATTATTCTTTTAGATACAACCTCCAGTTTAAAAATTTCCTTTTTGGAAGCAGTCATAGGTGCACCTATCTGGTTCCTTTCAGGGGGACGGTATTTAGAGGCCGAGAACCGGGCCTTTAGAGCCCCTGTATAGCTGTGCTGTCTCTGTGCTGCCTCCAGGCCAGGCCCTGTGCTGGCACAGGGGATTCTGTGGCACACAAGTCAGTCAGTGTCCTCAACTAGAGGAGGTCTGGCAAGAAAATCGGGTGGTCTGGGGCAGCAACCCTGAGAAGCTGAGAGCTGAACCATGAGAATGAACCAGTCCAGGGGCTACTCCAAGTTCAAGTGAAAATGCTCCGAGGCCAGAACAGAGTCCCGAGGTCCTGGAAGATTTGTGAGCAAGAAAGAGAGCAGAACAAAATGAGGGGAGGCCCAGGAGGTCTGCCTGGGTCCTCCTGTAACAGGACAATGAAGAACAATATCTCAGTATGTGCAATCCTCACAAGAGGACGCTGGGAATAGGATTTCTTTTTTTGCTTTTAGTAACTAAAATTTGTACTGAGTGAATGAATGGAAGCTACCCAGAATGATTGGCTTTGATGAGTGTGAAATAATGCTAATGAACGCTAACAAAGCCAATGATAAGTAACAAACCACACTGAACAGAAAAACTCAGAAACCAAGGTTTTCTTGCTTACTTTTACATAGTTTGGTGTGTTTGTGATTGTTACATTGCATAAGTAGGACATAGTCCTTTCCTGCTCAGATGGTTTCCAGCGCAGTAGATTGAGTAGAATTCAATATCAATATTTCCCAGCATTCACAAATAATACTGCAACTTCCAGGTGTTCTACCAACTGATGTAAGAGCCCTGACACTATCTCAAGCTTCTGCCAATACGTGAAATAACTAGATAGTGATGGGTGAGGCTGAAAATGAGAGCTCAAGATGTGGTTTAAACACTTACTTTTAGACTTAGAGCAACTTTTAAGGACAACTTACAACTTTGGGGGTACATCCTTAAGTTTTTTAAATTCAGTGTCACTGACAATTACTTGGCATCTCTATAATTCTGAGTCACATAGCTTGACCTAGTAATGACAAATCTTACTGTTTTAGGATGTGTTATATAAGAGGAAACCCCTATACCAAAAACCTTAACCTTTTTAGGTAGTAGAATCTTTGCTGTTGTTATTAATAAATCCATCCCAACTCTGAACATAAATAATAAAATGTGTATGGAATCTGTATTTAACAACATGGGGGGAAATATGTGGGATAATATATAGTTTCAGAGATGTAAAAAATATACGTTAGGGTTTTGGGGGAATTCCCTGGCAGTCCAGTGGTTAGGACTCCGTGCTTTCACTGCCAAGGGTGCAGGTTCAATCCTGGTCAAGGAACTAAGATCCCGCAAGCCACGTGGCACAGTCAAATAAAGAAATAAAGAAATAAATTAGGGTTTCTGGGGCAGTGAGTGGGCAGGCTGGGGTTGGGGGGTGGGTGCTGAGTGTTCTGATGACACCTGGCTCTGTCTGCTGGCCACAGCCCCACAGCTCTACTTCCTCAAAGGGGGATATGAGACCTTCTAATTGGAATATCCTGAGTGTTGCATGGACATAAAACCCATTTCACAAGAGAAGGCTGAAACTAAGAGTGCCCTCATTAGACCAAGTGAGAAACCAGTGCTCACCTCAGCTATAGACCAGCTTCTGAGCAGGGCAGCCCTGTTGCAATCCTTCTATTCCTCAACCTTGGTGGCAGGAGATGCCAGGAGGAAAATGGTAACTACTGTGTATTCTGGGTCAGTGGCATTGAAAACGGTCATTTCCCCAGCTTGCTCTCCTTATATGTGCCTGTGTCATCTCTTGTGACACTTGTTTTCTTCCCTGCCCCTGGGAGTAGTCTTCAAGATATTGACTTCTGAGGTTTGCAGATTTCACAATTTGATACTATTTTTTCTGTCTATAAGCCATTTCTCCTGGAGAAAAGGCAATTTCTTAAAATCCATATGGATGTGAAGAAAAGCAGTATGTTATTGGTTGTTCTTTTTTACAGTGCAAAATAAAAAGAGAATATATATATATATATATATATATATATATATAAATTAACAATTTCCCTGCCCACACACATAACTGACAAGGAGGTTAAGTTTATAATTTGCATATATGAATAATTCACAAAACGTCTTTTTGTATCTTTCTACTTCCATATAATTTCAAACTTATAGAAAACTTTCAAGAATAACAAAAACTCTCATCATTTAATCAGATTCACCATTAACATAATGCCTCATTTGCTTTATTTATTTTCTCTCATCTCATATACATTTACATGCTGCTTTGTTTCTGAACCATTTGGGAATAAATACAGACATCATACTCCTTTATTCCTACATACTCCAATGTCTATTTCGTGAGGAAATTCTCTTGCATAACAACAGTATCATTATCAAGATGAGGAAATTTAAGATTGATACATTACTATGACCAAAATTCAAATTTGGTCAATTGTCCCTACATTGTCCTATACATTATAACAAACCTTTCCCTTGGTCCAGGATGATGTGTTGCATTTATCTGTCAAATATCTTTGGTATTCTGTAATCTGGAATGGTCCTCTGGCTTCTTTGTCTTTTATGAGCATAACAATTTTGAGGAATACAGGCCAGTTATTTTGTAAAACATCCCTCAGTTGGCCCTTATGTCTTTCTGATTAGACTCAGATTATACATTTGGGAAAATAATACCACAGAAATGATGTTGTGTCCTGCTCAGTGCATCTTATCAAGAGGCACAGAATGTCACTTTTCCCCATTTTTGCTGACCGTTTGGGTAAGGTGGTGTCTTCCAATTTTCACCATTATAAAGTTCTCGTATTCTTTTTCTTTGATTAATATGTAATTTGTGGCGAGACACTAAGAGACATGTAAATGTCCTTCTCATCAAATTCTGCCAGCCACTAGCTTTAGCATCCATTCATGATTCTTGCCATCATGGTAGCAAAATGGTGAAGAAAACATATTTGAGTTTTCTCTTTCTCATATTTCTCTCTTTCTCGTATTTCTCTTTTCCAGAGATTGCAATATTTTTTTTCCACTAGCAGCCTTATTTAGCTGACCATCCAAAACTACCCACCATTCCCTCACAAACTGTGTCTTGTTTTCTCATCTGTGAAAAGGGACAAAGAATGTTTCCCCTAGGTTGCCTTTTGGGGCAGCTGCTGGCAGGTTTGCCCTGGAATCTTGAGTGTATGCGTTCTTCCTACACAGCACCAGGCACTTACCATGTGGTACTGCATCAAACCCACCCAGCAGGCCTGTTATAAGGTAGGCACAACTATGAACCTCGTTTTGCAGGTAACAACAGACGTTTAGAGAGGATACCTGTGAGTAACTTGCCTGAGGTTCCAGCTAGTTAGCTTTAGTAAGAGGCAGAGCCTGGGTTGGCAGCTAGACTGAGTCCAGAGCCTACATGCTTAACTGCTACCTTATACTCATCCAAAACAGACTCATGGCTTGCTCGTGGCAGGGCCAGGAGTAGGATGAGCTGGGCAAGGTGCCTGGGGTGCAAAATTTAAGAAGGCTCTCACTCTCAGGTCCTGACCCTGTGCCCGCATGACACTGAGAGTGAGTGTCCCCTTAAAATGTGCACCTTAGGTTCACTTCGCCCTCCTCCCAGCCCTGGTTCTTGGGGAGGGCCAGCCAGTGGGAATTGGCCTCCCTCACAGTTCATTGTACAGCTCACACATATTCCTGGGATACCTGGGAAGGTAGGGATTTTCCAGTTTCTCCCTTTGGTCAATGGACAAGCTATTCAGCCTTGAGCCTGATCTGTTCTAAGCAATGCTAAGCACAGAGACTACAATGAGTACCATCCCTGCCCTCCTATAGTTGCAGGTCCAAGCATTCACTTCCAGTGGAATCAATATGACAGGTCAACACTTGGGCCTTCTTAAGAATCACCTCAATGTGCATTGGCACATTTTTTGAGGATTTTGAAGTACACAAATGGATTAAACTCTGCTGTCTTGACAACCTCATTGTTTTTCCATTTTATTAACCTTTTTGCATTTATCTTGGTTATGGTTTGCTTTCCCCACTGACAGAATGAATACTTTGGGGTATTAACTCAGTTGTGCTTCCCTTGGGCTTTATTTCCTTTCAGAACTTAGCTCTTGACAGGACCAGGTTTCAGAGGCATGGGCTCAAATTACAACGTTGCCACTTAGTAGCTATGTTCTTGGAAGAGTCAGTTTGTCCCCTGAGACTCAAGTGTTTCATTGGTCCACCAATGTGCCAAGATCATCTTTCCCAGGATTCTAAGTAAAGTGATACAGACACCAAGTAATCTTAAATCATAGGTGCCATTACCCAGGCAGCAGAGGCTGTGCCTGGCCTTTCCTAGTACCAACTGTATAGTGGGGGTGTTGAAAAGCAAAATCTAACTACAAAGGTGATTTTGTTGGAAAAACATCCCAAAGTATTTTCTATTTCAAATACACATTATTACTTTTTTTCTTTCTTGGATGATCTGAAAAATTCAAGTTGGTTAATCAGATTAAGCTTTGCAGCCATCTCAGGATTACATTTTTGGTTTATTAAACTACTTCAAGCTGTATTTAAAAAATGTTATTCTGTAGTACGTGAAATGTCCTTCCAGGGAGGACAGTGGGAGCAGAGAAAAAAATCATGAAACATATAATACATTGTTCTCAACATGGGACAATTTTTTAAAATTCATTTTACTCTTTTTGCAGTCAAATGCTCTACCCCTGAGCTACACCCCCCATTTTACTCTTTTTGGAAACACTGTCACCAAAAGGAAAAGAATGACCTCACTATAGAACTACATGTATGAAGCAAGACCTACTGTCATGTATTTATAATTTTTTTACTTTCACATTTTTAATAAATTTGAAGGGGGTGGGGAGGTTTTTGTTTTTCATTAATGGGTTTGTATATATACAGCCCATGGGTTTTTGGTCTAAAAGCCAACTCTTAGAGAATGGAATAGGACATAGAAATCATTTGATTAAAAAGTCTAGTGAGGACTTCCCTGGTGGCACAGTGGTTAAGAATCTGCCTGCCAATGCAGCGGACACGGGTTCGAGCCCTGGTCCGGGAAGATCCCACATGCCACGGAGCAACTAAGCCCGTGCGCCACAACTACTGAGCCTGCACTCTAGAGCCCACAAGCCACAACTACTGAGTCCACGTGCCACAACTACTGAAGCCCGCGTGCCTAGAGCCCGTGCTCCACAGCAAGAGAAGCCACCGCAATGAGAAGCCCACGCACCGCAACAAAGAGTAGCCCCCGCTCACTGCAACTAGAGAAAACCCGTGTGTAGCAAAAAGACCCAATGCAGCCAAAAATAAATAAATAAATAAAATTAAAAAAAAAAAAAAGTCTAGTGATTTGGTTGCTACGCAATGGTTGCAAAGTTTAAAACTGAGTTTGAGAGACCCTGCAATGAAAATAGCTCAGACACACAGGAGTTAAGAGACAGTTTCTCAGGCCTTGGCTCAGTTATTCTTTACTAATAACAATTCTGCATGACTAGGGAATGATTTAATATGCAGTCTTGGAAAGTTGAAAGGTGATTTTCTGGTCACAATTTCTATTTCCAAATTGGGCAAAATGAGTCATCGCTTCTGCCAAGGTACCATCATTTCTAGTGATAGTCTCATGAACCAAGTTAGTTCCTGTGCTGCCAGGAAAGTCGGAATTTTCATTAGTTCTAAAAGCTCTTAACCATAGGTTTCAGATAGGTAGCATTTTAAGTTAAAACTTCTCTGGAAATGACCATCTTTTTTTGCATTTTAGCATCCAAGTTGTATGTGCAATTTGCTCTAATTAGGTGTCAATTTTTCCTGTTAGCTGTTATTGCCGGAGAATGAAATGGGCAGGTCACTGTGTCTTTTAATCAACGCTGTAGTGTGATCTTGCTTGCACCATGACCTGCTCTCAAACATGCTTGTAGCTTTTCAAACATACCGTCTGTAGCCTAGGGGCAGAGAAAACATAGGATTGTTGCATTTTAAAAGATTCATATAACAATATCTGCAAGAACGTCAGACATTTGAGTTACGTTTCTGCAATTACAACCATAAATACGAGAATGAAGGTTTTTCTTTTTCTCTGGAGAATAAGGATCCTCCCTAACCTTAAACTAGATGAGTCTTGAGCAGCCATAGACAATACATAAATGAATGGGCGTGTTTGTGTTCCCACAAAATTTCATTTATGGACACTGAAATTTGAATTTCATAGGGTTTACTTGTGTCATGAAATATTCATCCTTTTGATTTTTTTCAACCATTTTAAAAACTAGAAACCATTCTTAGCTCTGGGGCTGCATAAAAACAGGCAGCAGGCTGGGTTTAGCTCTTGAGCTGAGCTGTAGTTTGCTGTAGGAAGTGGCAGAGTCAGGATTTGAACCCAGGCAGTATGGGTCCAGTGAGCTCTTAACATATACATTATATATTATATTATATGTAATACATATATGTTAACATATATATATATTCAATATGATGATAATGATAGTAAATCACGTTCTTTATAGAAAATCTAGCAAAGGATGAAAGAGAAAATAGCAACCACCCATAAAACCACAACCCAGAAATAACCACTAGTAATATTTGATGTTTTCTTTCCATTCTTTTGTCTACTATATGCAGTATTCAGTTTATAAATTTTAGTTTTTCACTTATAAACATTTTTCACATTTCCACACAGGCCACACAATTATAATAATTAATGGATACGTGAGAGTTCTTTTTAAATGTACTAGGGGAAATTGCTATTTTGAAAAAATCCTACAGCTAATAATTTCATAAAGCAAAGAATCTTTTGATTAAGTTGGTCACTTTTCATTTACCTGCCACATCTCTGCATTTCTAGGAGTTGGATTTTTTAAAAGCAACCTTGATTGCAGACAGTAGTAAAAAGGCTTTGGAGCAAGTTCCTGCCCGCTGCGCCGGTGCAGTTAATTTTAGCCAGGGTTTGTTCTATGAGTTGTAAACCTGTTTACCCAAGTAGAAGTTAGCAAGCTGAAATGTGACTTCTCCGCCCCATGTGAGAGGCGTCTATTTTAGACTCAGGTTGTTGGTGATCCCCAGAGAGCAGTCTTTGAAGAATTGCAGCCCCGATTTCCTTTGAAAGTACTTCTGTGTGGATGAAAGGCTCTTGGTGCTCCAGCCAGGCATCAGGGCCATGCCTCTGAGGTGGGAGAGCCAACTTCAGGACACTGGTCCACAAGAGACCTCCCAGCTCCACATAATACCAAACGGCGAAAATCTCTTAGAGATCTCCATCTCAACATCAAGACCCAGCTTCACTCAACGACCAGCAAGCTACAGTGCTGGACACCCTATGCCAAACAACTAGCAAGACAGGAACACAGCCCCATCCATTAGCAGAGAGGCTGCCTAAAATCATAATAAGGCCACAGACACCCCAAAACACACCACCAGACGTGGACGTGCCCACCAGAAAGACAAGATCCAACCTCATCCACCAGAACACAGGCACTAGTCCCCTCCACCAGGAAGCCTACACAACCCACTGAACCAACCTTAGCCACTGGGGACAGATACCAAAAACAACGGGAACTACGAACCTGCAGCCTGTGAAAAGGAGACCCCAAACACAGTAAGATAAGCAAAATGAGAAGACAAAAAAACACACAGCAGGTGAAGGAGCAGGGTCAAAACACACCAGACCTAACAAATGAAGAGGAAATAGGCAGTCTACCTGAAAAAGAATTCAGAATAATGATAGTAAAGATGATCCAAAATCTTGGAAATAGAATAGACAAAATGCAAGAAACATTTAACAAGGATGTAGAAGAACTAAAGAGGAACCAAGCAACAATGAAAAACACAATAAATGAAATTTAAAATACTCTAGATGGGATCAATAGCAGAATAACTGAGGCAGAAGAACGGATAAGTGACCTGGAAGATAAAATAGTGGAAATAACTACTGCAGAGAAGAATAAAGAAAAAAGAATGAAAAGAACTGAGGACAGTCTCAGAGACCTCTGGGACAACATTAAATGCACCAACATTCGAATTATAGGGGTCCCAGAAGAAGAAGAGAAAAAGAAAGGGACTGAGAAAATATTTGAAGAGATTATAGTTGAAAACTTCCCTAATATGGGAAAGGAAATAGTTAATCAAGTCCTGGAAGCACAGAGAGTCCCATACCGGATAAATCCAAGGAGAAACACGCCAAGACACATATTAATCAAACTATCAAAAATTAAATATAAAGAAAACATATTAAAAGCAGCAAGGGAAAAACAACAAATAACACACAAGGGAACCCCCATAAGGTTAACAGCTGATCTTTCAGCAGAAACTCTGCAAGCCAGAAGGGAGTGGCAGGATATACTTAAAGTCATGAAGGAGAAAAACCTACAACCAAGGTTACTCTACCCAGCAAGGATCTCATTCAGATTTGATGGAGAAATTAAAACCTTTACAGACAAGCAAAAGCTGAGAGAGTTCAGCACCACCAAACCAGCTTTACAACAAATGCTAAAGGAACTTCTCTAGGCAAGAAACACAAGAGAAGGAAAACACCTACAATAACAAACCCAAAACATTTAAGAAAATGGGAATAGGAACATACATATCAATAATTACCTTAAATGTAAATGGATTAAATGCTCCCACCAAAAGACACAGACTGGCTGAATGGATACAAAAACAAGACCCATATATATGCTGTCTACAAGAGACCCACTTCAGACCTAGAGACACATACAGACTGAAAGTGAGGGGATGGAAAAAGATATTCCATGCAAATGGAAATCAAAAGAAAGCTGGAGTAGCAATTCTCATATCAGACAAAATAGACTTTAAAATAAAGACTATTACAAGAGACAAAGAAGGACACTATATAATGATCAAGGGATCAATCCAAGAGGAAGGTATAACGATTGTAAATATTTATGCACCCAACATAGGAGCACCTCAATACATAAGGCAAATACTAACAGCCAAAAAAGGGGAAATCGACAGTAACACAATCATAGTAGGGGACTTTAACACCCCACTTTCACCAATGGACAGATCATCCAAAATGAAAATAAATAAGGAAACACAAGCTTTAAATGACACAAGCTTTAAATGATACATTAAACAAGAAGGACTTAATTGATATTTATAGGACATTCCACCCAAAAACAACAGAATACACATTTTTCTCAAGTGCTCACGGAACATTCTCCAGGATAGATCATATCTTGGGTCACAAATCAAGCCTTGGTAAATTTAAGAAAATTGAAATCGTATCAAGTATCTTTTCCAACCACAAGGCTATGAGACTAGATATCAATTACAGGAAAAGATGTGTAAAAAATACAAACACATGGAGGCTACACAATACACTACTTAATAACGAAGTGATCACTGAAGAAATCAAAGGGGAAATCAAAAAATACCTAGAAACAAATGATAATGGAGACACGACGACCCAAAACCTATGGGATGCAGCAAAAGCAGTTCTAAGAGGGAAGTTTATAGCAATACAAGCCTACATCAAGAAACAGGAAACATCTCGAATAAACAACCTAACCTTGCACCTAAAGCAATTAGAGAAAGAAGAGCAAAAAAACCCCAAAGCTAGCAGAAGGAAAGAAATCATAAAGATCAGATCAGAAATAAATGAAAAAGAAATGAAGGAAACAATAGCAAAAATCAATGAAACTAAAAGCTGGTTCTTCGAGAAGGTAAACAAAATTGATAAACCATTAGCCAGACTCATCAAGAGAAAAAGGGAGAAGACTCAGATCAATAGAATTAGAAATGAAAAAGGAGAAGTAACCACTGACACTGCAGAAATACAAAAGATCGTGAGAGATTACTACAAGCAACTCTATGCCAATAAAATGGACAACCTGGAAGAAATGGACAGATTCTTAGAAATGCACAAACTGCCGAGACTGAACCAGGAAGAAATAGAAAATATAAACAGACCAAGCACAAGCACTGAAATTGAAACTGTGATTAAAAACCTTCCAACAAACAAAAGCCCAGGACCAGAGGGCTTCACAGGCGAATTCTATCAAACATTTAGAGAAGAGCTAACACCTATCCTTCTCAAACTCTTCCAAAATATTGCAGAGGGAGGAACACTCCCAAACTCATTCTATGAGGCCACCATCACCCTGATACCAAAACCAGACAAAGATGTCACAAAGAAAGAAAACTACAGGCCAATATCACTGATGAACATAGATGCAAAAATCCTCAACAAAATACTAGCAAACAGAATCCAACAGCACATTAAAAGGATTATACACCATGATCAAGTGGGGTTTATTCCAGGAATGCAAGGATTCTTCAATATACGCAAATCAATCAACGTGAAACATCATATTAACAAATTGAAGGAGAAAAACCAAATGATCATCTCAATAGATGCAGAGAAAGCTTTCAACAAAATTCAACACCCATTTATGATAAAAGCCCTGCAGAAAGTAGACATAGAGAGAACTTTCCTCAACATAATAAAGGCCATATATGACAAACCCACAGCCAACATTGTCCTCAATGGTGAAAAATTGAAACCATTTCCACTAAGATCAGGAACAAGACAAGGTTGCCCACTCTCACCACTATTATTCAACATAGTTTTGGAAGTGTTTGCCACAGCAATCAGAGAAGAAAAAGAAATAAAAGGAATCCGAATCGGAAAAGAAGAAGTAAAGCTGTCACTGTTTGCAGATGACATGATACTATACATAGAGAATCCTAAAACTGCCACCAGAAAACTACTAGAGCTAATCAATGAATTTGGTAACACTGCAGGATACAAAATTAATGCACAGAAATCTCTTGCATTCCTATATACTAATGATGAAAAATCTGAAAGTGAAATTAAGAAAACACTCCCGTTTACCATTGCAACAAAAAGAATAAAATATCTAGGAATAAACCTACCTAAGGAGACAAAAGACCTGTATGCAGAAAATTATAGGACACTGATGAAAGAAATTAAAGATGATACCAACAGATGGAGAGATATACCATGTTCTTGGATTGGAAGAATCAATATTGTGAAAATGACTCTACTACCCAAAGCAAGCTACAGATTCAATGCAATCCCTATCAAACTACCACTGGCATTTTTCACAGAACTAGAACAAAAAATTTCACAATTTGTATGGAGACACAAAAGACCCCGAATAGCCAAAGCAATCTTGAGAATGAAAAATGGAGCTGGAGGAATCAGGCTCCCTGACTTCAGACTATATTACAAAGCTACAGTAATCAAGACAGTTTGGTACTGGCACAAAAACAGAAATATAGATCAATGGAACAGGATAGAAAGCCCAGAGATAAACCCACGCACATATGGTCACCTTATCTTTGATAAAGGAGGCAAGCACATACAGTGGAGAAAAGACAGTCTCTTCAACAAGTGGTGCTGGGAAAATTGGACAGGTACATGTAAAAGTATGAAGTTAGAACACTCCCTGACACCATACACAAAAATAAACTCAAAATGGATTAAAGACCTAAATGTAAAGCCAGACACTATCAAACTCTTAGAGGAAAACATAGGCAGAACACTCTATGACATAAATCGCAGCAAGATCCTTTTTGACCCACCTCCTAGAAAAATGGAAATAAAAATACAAATAAACAAATGGGACCTAATGAAACTTAAAAGCTTTTGCACAGCAAAGGAAACCATAAACAAGACCAAAAGACAACCCTCAGAATGGGAGAATATATTTGCAAATGAAGCAACTGACAAAGGATTAATCTCCAAGATTTACAAGCAGCTCATGCAGCTCAATAACAAAAAATCAAACAACCCAATCCAAAAATGGGCAGAAGACCTAAATAGACATTTCTCCAAAGAAGATATACAGATGGCCAACAGACATGTGAAAGAATGCTCAACATCCTTAATCATTAGAGAAATGCAAATCAAAACTACAATGAGGTATCATCTCACACCAGTCAGAATGGCCATCATCAAAAAATCTAGAAACAATAAATGCTGGAGAGGGTGTGGAGAAAAGGGAACACTCTTGCACTGTTGGTGGGAATGTAAATTGATACAGCCACTATGGAGAACAGTATGGAGTTTCCTTAAAAAACTACAAATAGAACTACCATATGACCTAGCAACCCCACTACTAGGCATATACCCTGAGAAAACCATAATTCAAAAAGAGTCATGTACCAAAATGTTCATTGCAGCTCTATTTACAATAGCCAGGACATGGAAGCAACCAAAGTGTCCATCATCAGATGAATGGATAAAGAAGATGTGGCACATATATACAATGGAATATTACTCAGCCATAAAAAGAAATGAAATGGAGGTATTTGTAATGAGGTGGATGGAGTTAGAGTCTGTCATACAGAGTGAAGTAAGTCAGAAAGAGAAAAACAAATACAGTATGCTAACACATATATATGGAATCTAAGGAAAAAAAAAAAAAAAAGACCATGAAGAACCTAGTGGCAAGATGGGAATAAAGACACAGACCTACTAGAGAATGGACTTGAGGATATGGGGAGGGGGAGGGGTGAGATGTGACAGGGGGAGGGGGAGGGGTGAGATGTGACAGGGTGAGAGAGTGTCATCGACATATATACACTACCAAATGTAAAATAGATAGCTAGTGGGAAGCAGCCGCATAGCACAGGGGGATCAGCTCGGTGCTTTGTGACCACCTAGAGGGGTGGGATAGGGAGGGTGGGAGGGAGGGAGATGCAAGAGGGAAGAGATATGGGAACATATGTATATGTATAACTGATTCACTTTGTTTTAAAGCAGAAACTAACACACCATTGTAAAGCAATTATACTTCAATAAAGATGTTAAAAAAAAAGAAAGAAAAAAATACCAATAAAGTTGACCCTTGGACAACAACAACAACAAAAAAGGCTTTGGAATCCACCAGACCTGAATTTGACTTCTCACTGACCCTTTACTGGCCAAATGGCCCTGGGCAAACCGTCAGTTTCTGTTACTCTGAGGTGTTAACTGAGGTGATGTTCAGGGACACCTCAGTTTTCCCGTGTTCCGAAGAGAAACCGAGACCACTATATATAATGTCCCAAGCAGGGACCTAGCACAGAATCCTGGTCACTTGGTAGCAGCCAGTCCTTATGTTCTCTGCCACCAACCACTCCCAGTGCCCAGCACCAGCACAGGAAACAGATTCTTTCCCTCAAGACTGTAGAGAAAATGTCCTTTTCTGTTTTGAGCAGCACAGGAGTCTTCTTCCCGGAGTGAAAATGGGTCCTCAGGAATGAGGATAATGAGAAGGATTAATGAAGTAGGTGGACCTGATCTGGAAGTGCCCACCCCGCCCCTTGCCACTCCTGCCTCACCCCAACCAGGAGACTTTGATCGAAGTTTCCAAACTGAAGCAGTGGCCAGGTTCCTACAATAGCAGGTGGCATCCTGACCTCAGCAGAGGCGGTGTTCTATTTCACAGGTACAGGGGATCTCCAGCCCAAACGTCTGAAAAGAATTCGGAGCCCAGCCAAATCCATGAGCAGCAAAAACTCTCTGGAGCTGCAGAGGACGGCAGTCCTCACAGCCGAGGGCTGCAGCAACACTGGCTTTCAGGTGAGCAGACCTTTCATCCTGTTTAAGACCAAGTAAATGGAAGTAATGCTCTTTCCTTGCCTTTCTGGCAAGTTCCTTAACTACAGCAGAGGGATTATTGGAATGCAATAAGATTTTTAATGGCACTCTTTAAGCCTTTTATTTTTCCTTCTTGGGTTCTTCTCAGGTTGACAAACCTGAAAAGTCTCTTAACCGAAACTGTTTTTGTCCCTGCCACATAAAGACAAGATTATCCTCTCCTACTTGTGTTTAGGGCTCATACGGCACAGATATAGTTTTGTTTTGTTTTTTTTAATGTATTTATTTATTTATTTTTGGCTGCGTTGGGTCTTCATTGCGGTGCGCAGGCTTCTCCTTACGTTGGCTTCTCTTGTTGCAGAGCATGGGCTCTAGAGTGCAGGTTCAGTAGTTGTGGCGCACGGGTTTAGTTGCTCCATGGCATGTGGGATCTTCCCGGACCAGGGCTCGAACTCATGTCCCCTGCATTGGCAAGCGGATTCTTAACCACTGCGCCACCAGAGAAGTCCACAGATATAGTATTTACCTACAGACATTCTCCCAAAGAACTGGTGAGAGGGGAAGAATGGGGAAGAATCCAGATCCTGGATGTAGTTAGCACCTCAGGGTCCCTTTCTCTTAAACCAGGTCTCAGAGCCCCTGTCAGATGGTGGCCTGGGTACCTGCCCTGCTGCGGGGGGCAGGTACCCAAATCATCTCATGTCATCATCCAAAACTCACTGAGTGACTAACATTGCTTAGCCCAGGGCTAGGTGCCACAGAAGTCCTGTCACCATAAATCACCAGGCTTTTTTCTGACTGGGTCTGGGATGGGGATTTTTCAGGGCTGTACCCAAGTATACTTCTTTTCCTAACCTGACACTTAACATGGGAAGCTCACGTGAGCAGGTGTCAGCAATCCCTTGGGCTTCAGCTTCAATAAACAGGCAAAACAAATGTTTAGGCACTAACAAAGGAAGGAACAAGGAAGGTAAAAAGGCTTTGACTCAAGTCCTGAGTCTTCTACTCACAAGTTATTGTAACTTCCTTGATCTTCGGTTTAGTTGTCTGTGCATGTGTCACAGTCATGCTCATCTCATAGATGATAAGTGTAGGGGAGGAAAAAATCTTTCCCTCTACCCGCTAATGTTCAGTTCCTGAGGTCTGTGAATTAAACTGACAAATGGCAGATAAACAGGAGCAAAGGCATATTAATAAAAATATTAATTAATATTTTTAATTTTTTGTACACATAAAAGTCACAGAGAAGAAGGCTTCACAGAAAAGAAGGGAACATCCCAAAGAAGCAGTACGACTCAGAGGCTTATATACTATTTTAAAAAGGAGATAAACTGTGGAGAAGTGAGTAGACAAAGGAAAGAGTGCTTGGTCTCTTAGGGCCAATAAATTGTGGGAAAGTGATGAGGAAATATATGGAGGTAACTACTGGAAGATGAGGTTTGACCATGAGGTATCTCCTCGCCATCTCTGTCTCCAGTGACAATGGCTGTTCTCTGTCTGTTATGGGAGAGGGCAACACTCGCACGAGGGAAAGTTATGCCCTGTTTTTAAGCAGATAGAGGAAGAGCAGAGATATCTTCTAAGAATTATTTTGAACTGAAGGCAAATGAGAAAAGGCAGACACAGAAAGAGCTCTCGGCTCTTCCTCTATCCGCTTAAGTATGGCATATTTAAGCCAAAGTGGCATATTTGGGGTGGCATATCCTGATCGCCATCATAAGTGAGAAAAAAAGCATAAAGCAGGGAGACTTTTCTGATTCAAAAGAATGGAAGGGATGGAATGGGATAAAGGGTCAAAGTGAATATGGCAGCAAGAGAAAGGCATCTGCAATGGAGAAGGGTGCCTGTTGCCAGCAGCTGGCTGCCCGTGGTCAGTGAGCAAGACACAGAGCCCCCGAAAGCCGCCCTGTTTTCTATCCCTCACACTCTCCTCCCACAGCAGAGCATCTCCAGGCCTCAGGGTGCAGAGCCGTGCCTCTCAAACCCAGCAGAGTACCACACACCAGCACCAACAACCGCTGACCAGGTTATTCGTCCAGTGCTCCTCCTTCAACAAGAATTTCCAGAGACACGTATCTACTCAGCAAGACTGTTAACTGCCCCCTGGATGTGGCCACTGCTAGAGAGGGAGACGAGTTCAAGAAGGAATAATATGCTAATCTTGCATCACAGATGTTCGGAGAACATCAGTTAGGGCTTAAGGCTGGGCAGGGATTTCCCAGTTGAACAGGGAGGGGCGTCAGCAGAGCATCACAAATAAAGAGAACTGTCTGTACCCAGGCCCAGGGGCCTGAAAGAGCCTGTGTGCTTGGGGTAGAGAAGATGCAAAGCTGGGGCTGGGGAGTAGGGAAAGGGGGCAGGCTGGCGTCAGATCACGTGGTCTAGGCATTTGAGAAGGAAGCAATCAAAATCTACACTCTAGGGAATTCCCTGGCGGTCCAGTGGTTAGGACTCCACACTTTCACTGCTGGGGGCCCAGCTTCAATCCCTGGTCGGGGAACTAAGATCCCGCAAGCCACTCAGTGCAGCCAAAAAAAAAAAATCTACACTATCAAATCATTAAAGTACTCTACTAGCCCTGTTAAAGATGGACAAAAAATGGAAAGAGATTTGTGTGTGGTTGGGACACCAGTTAGGAGGTTAGCGTGATGATCAGAAGTAGGTTAGAGGCGGTGGAAACTGACGCTGGGGGAAAATACTTGTGCTCATAAGAGGTCGCTGCAGTGGAACTGGGCAGAAGTCAGGGCGAGGAGTCAGAGCTGCTCTGCCTGCGAATACTTCCACGTCCTCCTCTGTAATATATGCGAAAAATATATGTAATATATGTTTTTTAAAATGCTGTCTTAGTTCACTCAGGCTGCTGTAACAAAATATCTCAGACTGGGTGGCTTATAAACAGAAACATATTTCTCACAGTTCTGGAGGCTGGGAGGTCCAAGATCACGGCATCAGCAAATTCTATGTCTGGTGAGGGCCCCGTCCTCACATGGCCAAAAATGCAAGGGAGCTCTCTGGGCTTCTGTTTGTTTGTTTGGTCGCACTGCACAGCTTTGGATCTTAGTTCCCTGACCAGGAATGAAACCCATGCCCTCAGCAGTGAAAGCATGGAGTCCTAACCACTGGACCACCAGGGAAGTCCCTCTGGGGTCTTTTTTATAAAGGCACTAAACCCATTCATGAAGGCCCTTCCCCCATGACCTAATCACCTCCCAAAGGCCCCACCTCCTAATACACCATGCGGGGCATGACATTTTCAAAACAGGAATTTGGCGGGGGGGGGGGGGTGGGGGGGGGCGTGGTGTGTGGACACAAACATTCAGACCGTAGCAAGTGCCTAGCACAGTGTGAACATAGTAACAGTAGCTCTTGGTGCCAGGACAGGTTAAAGTCCGCATTCCTAGCTTGAGATATCCACTTGGAAGTGATTCCCTTTACGTAGATAGGAAATCTAGGAATCGGGTTGGAGCAAGGAAAAGAATGACTTCATTTTGAGGCTGCTGGTTGAAATTAAGATGATGTCGAACATCCAGATACAGATGGAGATGGAGCAGGACGCTTTAGGCGCACCTGCACCTGGAGGCTGGAAGGGGACATTATACGTTTGGGGGCTGTTAGCACACAGGTGGCCAGGGTGTGGACAAGACCACGGGGAGGGAAACCTGGGAAGCACCAGTGTTTCAGGAGCAGCAAAGTCAGAGAAGTCAGAGGATGAAACAGAGAAGCCAGAGGGACAGAGAGGACAGAACCAGAGGAGGGAAGGTCTGGGGAAGCAGAGGGGAAAGAGAACCACAAGGTGAACAGCAAAGACTCCCCCCCCCCCACAGAATGTAGGAGACACATTCATCTGATTCGCTAATTAGGATATTACTGGTGACCGGGGCTGAGGGCCGGGACAGTCTGTGTTATAAGTGGGAGTTAAGAGACTGGAGAAAATGAGGACAGAAAGGACATTCCTCTGGCAGAGAGGAGAGGAGAGAAGAGGGACCGGCTCGGGAGAGGCAAGATGGAAATTGTAGGCAGGGTTTTTCTTATCATTGTAAATTATCACATGCAGAAAAACACATAAAACCAAATAGACAACATATTATAAAGTGCCACCCAGGTCAAGAAATAGGACGTTGCCATCCCTCAGCTCGGACACCCCTGCCCTGCACATTCTGTTCAACTGCCCCCCTCCCTCAGGGATAACGAGGTTCCCATCTTTGTGGTAATTACTTCCCCGTTTTGCCTTATGCCTTAACTTCTAATTATGAATCCTTAAACACTGCCTTTGCCTGTTTTTGAACTTTATATAAATAGAAAATTTCAAGAAAAATTATTTGCTTCTTTTAAAACATTTATATGGAATTAGGTAAGATGAATCATTTTGTATCTGGCTTCTTTTGCTCAGTTTTATATTTCTAAGATTCAGCCATAGTATTGTGTGTAACCAGAGTTCATCCAATTTCCTTGATACACAGTATTCTCCGCCAACACTACACAATTTATCTATTTTACTGTCAGTGGACTTTGCCTCGTTAAGTTTGGAGCTTTGGGGAACTTCAAAATAACAAAGGCAGCTATGAATATTCTTGTACGTGTCTCCTGGTGAATAACACTTTTATTTTGGGGTTATACTTAGGAGTGGAATCACTAGGTCATTGGGAATACATATACACTTTCAACTTTGATAATAATGCCAGACTGGTTTCCTAAGTGGTTTTACTAGTTTATACTCCCATCCGCAGAGTGTGAGTTCCTATTACTCCATAACCTCACCAACATTTATCGGGTTTGTTAATTTCAGTGATTCTGTTCAATAGTCATATATTAGGGAGGTTTGATTTTAATTATCCTGTGTTATTGGCCATTAGATGCCTACTTTATGAAATACTTGCTCAAGTCTCTTGTCTGTTTTCTCTACTGGATTTTGTCTTTTCCCTATTGATTTGAAAGAGTTCTCTTTCAAAATGAAAGTCTTCTATCACTTTGAAGCTGTCTTTCGCTCTTCAACATTTTGATAAACAAAAGTTAATTATATTGCGGCCCCATTTATCAGGTGTTTGTTTTATATATTCTGTTTAAGAAATCACTTTCTACCCTGCAAGATCATGAAGATACTCTCTCATATTTTCTATAAGCTTGTTCTTGCTTTCTACATTGAGGCCTCTAGTCCCTCTGAAACTGATTTTTATGTATAGTGTAAGATGAGAGTCAAGTTTTCTGTGTTTCTACATGGACATTCAATTATTTCACCATCACTTTTTAAAAAGAAAATCTTTTCTTCACTTGACAAATACCGCACATTCCAAGAGTCTATCTTTGGGGTAAGTTTTTTCAGAATAGGGCAACTGAAAGATTTTTTCTTCACACTCAAAGAAGGGGAAAGGATCCAGAGAAAAGGAAGAGATGAAAATTGACAGCAGGAGAGGTGGGATAAAACTCAGAACTTCTAAGGGTGAAAATCCAGGCAAGTTTTTGAACGAACCCCTTTCCTGAAGGGTGTCCCTTAGAATCCCAGCACAAGTGTCCTCCTGCCCACAAGTAAACACTGATCTTGCCATGAGTGGCCATTAGAGGTACACAGCCCATCCTTGCTCTGACATCAGTTGGGTAGGACCCACTTATGAACATCCTGAGACAGCCCTAGACTGGAATTGTGCCTCTACTCTACACATACACCGAGGAAGGCCGGCTCACTCCATGATTCACCTGGTGAGCCAGTCAGGTTTGGAGAGATTGTTAAATGGAGCTCAACATTTGGGAGGTCATATAAGTGTTGGAATGTTGGCATAGACTTTGAACCCAGATTCTTTGAATATATAAGTTCTGAGGTTGGAAGAGTACTGTTTCTTCAACACATTATCAGGGAGGTCAGCATGAATCACACTCAGATAACTGAGTATGTTTACACATAGCTCAGGACAAGCTTGGCTAGAGCTATCTAGATGCTTTTTTTTCCCCACAAGTAAATTAAGACACAGAAAATACATGACAACAGAGTTGCCATATGATCCTGCAATCCCACTCCTGGGTGTATATCTGGAAATAAGTGTAATTCAAAAAGATACATGTACCTCTATGTTCACAGCAGCACTATTTACAATAGCAAGACAGGGAAGCAGTCTAAATGTCCATCACCAGATGAATGGTAAAAAAGATGTGGTACATATATACAATGGAATATTACTCAGCCATAAAAAAGAAGGAAATAATGCCATTTGTAGCAACATAGATGGACCTAGAGATTATCATCCTAAGTGAAGTAAAACAGACAGAGAAAGACAAATATATGATATCACTTATATGTGGAATCTAAAACAAATGATACAAATGAACTTATTTACAAAACAGGAATAGACTCAGACATAAAAAACAAACTAATGAAGAAATGAAATTGAGTTATTTGTAGTGAGGTGGATGGACCTAGAGTCTGTCATACAGGGTGAAGTAAGTCAGAAAGAGAAGAACAAATACCGTATGCTAACACATATATATGGAATCTAAAAAAAAAAGAAAAAAAAAGATTTTGAAGAACCTAGGGGCAGGACAGGAATAAAAAGGCAGACGTAGAGAATGGACTTGAGGACATGGGGAGGGGGAAGGGTAAGCTGGGACAAAGTGAGAGAGTGGCATGGACATATACACTACCAAATGTAAAGCAGATAGCTATTGGGAAGCAGCCGCATCGCACAGGGAGATCAGCTCGGTGCTTTGCGATCACCTAGACGGGGATAGGGAGGGTGGGAGGGAGCCGCGATAGGGAGGAGATATGGGGATATATGTATATGTATAGCTGATTCACTTTGTTATAAAGCAGAAACTAACAAACACACCATTGTAAAGCAATTATACTCCAATAAAGATGTTAAAAAAAAAACCAAAAAAAACTTATGGTTACCAAAGGGGAAAAGGGCGGAGAGGGAGGGATAAATTACGAGTTTGGGATTAACAGATACAGACTACTATATATAAAATAGATAAACGATAAGGACCTACTGTATAGCATGGGGAATTATATTCAATATCTTTTAATTACGTATAACAAAATAATCTGAAAAAGAATATATATACGGAACTGAATCACTTTGCTGTACACCTGAAACAAAACGTTGTAAATCAACTATACTTTAATTTAAAAAAACGAAAAATAATGTGGCAATTCTGGAAAACAGATACATCCCCGTTTCTCCAGGGTTTATTGTTGTTGCTGTTTGTTGCCGTTGTCATTATTGTTACTATTTGTTTCGTTAGTGAATTAACTGAAATAATTTTATGTAGTCTGCATTTATTGTCATGTGTGGCCACTAAAGCCTCTGCTCAGTTAGTTTAATGATTAGTTAAGGATCCGATATAAATTCCCAAGTGGCTGGAACCAAATCTCCCAGGCTTTGCTGAGGTCTTTGTGTGCCTGCTGGGGAGATTGCCTTCAGTGCTCAGGCAAGCTGGCTACAATTCTATGTTTACTTTACTCCCTGCTTCTGTTGAGTTTCAACACCAGCCAGAGATGAGAACTTTGATTTTTCTCAGGTCTTTCTCAAGCATGAACATGACTCCGGGCATGTCCCTGGGCTTCTAATTTCCCAGGAATATCAGAGCCTTTCAAAGTCCCTTATGGATATCTCATTCCCCAGCTTTTCCTTTACATTTTTGTTTATCTTGCTGTTTTCTCCAACTGTTATCACCACCTCAGGCAGGCACCTGCCTTAAACGATTGCCCCCAGGGAAATAGCATCAGGTGAGCTCTAACTTAGATTAAATAAAGACACGCCTTGTGAGTGGTATCTTCTGAGGAACTGCAAGACAGGTCAAATAATGACAGTTATCTTGGAATTGGACTTTGGGAGAGTGACAACCCCACTTTGCCTCATTATTTACCCATTAATATGAGACAAGGCTTTCTGCACCATGAAAAAGTGTCACAGTCCAAAAGGGGCCAAGACAGGCATAACAGCTCCCCTTCTGGACCACCCAGTTACCTTATTTTGCTGACCTGCTCAGCTTTGGAAATGTACCAATCATTTTACCCTGTCAGTCATATCACTTTATAACTTTGCTATCTTTTAAAGAGTTTTTGAAAGTATTTATTTATTTGGTTGCATCAGGTCTTAGTTGTGGCAGGCGGGCTCCTTAGTTGCGGCTCAAGGGCTCCTTAGTTGCAGTGCACCAGCTCCTTAGTAGCTGCTCGCCAGCTCCTTAGTTGTGGCATGTGAAATCTTAGTTGCGGCATGCATGCAGGATCTAGTTCCCGGACCAGGGATCAAACCCTGGCCCCCTGCATTTGGAGCGCAGGGTCTTAACAACTGCACAACCAGGGAAGCCCCAAGAATGTTTATTTTTCTAATTCTCATTACTGCATTCTGAGTTTCTCATCCACTCAAGTCCATTGGTTCCGGAACACTTACAAGGAGGAAGTTGTTTAGAGAGCACTGGTCTGACTTGTGCAGCCAGGGAGGTTTGAAACAAAGTAATTGCTTAATTACTTAATTGCTTAATTGAGGACTGGTCAGACCCAGACAGATGAAGCAGCTGGGGAGCAAAGGTCTAGGCACAGGGTATGTTGGAGCCAGCAAGGCAGGGCATAAAGTCAAGAAAAGATATTTCTAGGAGCCAGCAAATGTGAGGCTTTCTGTTGACCCACACAGCCGCTTCCTTGTTCCCCTGCAGAGCATGAGGTCTTGAGGTCAGGGAAGAGGGAAGAAAGAAGTGGGAAAGGAAGAATTTAGAAAAGCACAGGTGGGAGGAAGAAGTAGCCTGCTGTGCTCCAAGCACTGACCACAGCGTATGTGGTTCTGACCTTGGCTGCAGATGGCAAGGGGCCTCTTGTTAAGGAGGAAGTGGGAGAGGGAGGAAAGGGGTGAGCTCCTGAAAAAAGCCAGACGGTTGGTGGGCGGGTGGGAAAGTGAGGGTGACAGCAGGGCACAGACACTGAGACTGAAAGCTACATACTAAGTCATTACAAGGAGGGCAAAACCCCTTAGGTTGAGGCTTCAGAGCCAGGCTGCCAGGTCTGCCATTTAGGCAAGTGACCTAACTTCTATACCTATTTCTTCATCCCAAAATAGGTACTAATACCCTGCATCATAAGACTTTTGGGAGATTAATGTAAAGCACTAGTACCTAGCAAGTGCTCAAGTATCAGCAACTATTATTTAAACCATTTACGTGGGGAGGCTATTTTGGTGCACGCCAAACCAAATTTTGAACTCCAGGTGTGAAGTCTGTCTCTTCTCATAGCAAATACTGGACTCCACTGACAGAAAAACTGTGAGAGATGCCAACATGCAGATCTGAATTGTTACCATGTCAACTGAACATAAAATCTCATGTCCCTGAGGTCTCTAGCACACTGGAGAGCTCGGCCCTCAACATCTGTGTCTCTTCAAAGCACTGTAGAAAGTAATTTACAGATATTCTGGTTCATTTTGATTCATGTTCTATTTAATCAAATGAATTTCTTTTAAAATTTTTATACACTGTTAAGTTTATTCAATGTGTTTCTAGCACTTAATTACTTAATCAGCACTCCCTGGAAAGAAGTGCTTGATGACCAAGGTGACTTTAGAAATCACCAAAAAGCAAATTTTTTCCAACTGTGAGCAAATTCAAATGCCTATGACATAATGATGTGCAACTTACTGGTATAAAATACTCCAGTTCTAAGTAAGGATAATACTTAGAAAGAAATGACCGTAACTCCCCACAGTAACATAAGAATCAGGTAACTGACCCAGGCTTTATCCTGCAGGTGATTCAGGCTTTGGCATAAAACACACCTTTCTTCCCCACTCCCGCACCTCGTGGCTTGAGGGATCTTAGTTCCCGGACCAGGGATCGAACCTGGGCCCCCTGTAGTGGAAGCTCAGAGTCCTGGACCACCAGGGGATTCCCTAAAACACCCCTTTACATAAAGAGGGCTGGAGAGTGGCTGAAGCAGGAACCAAAAGTAGACTTGGAGACGATTTCACTGAACTTGCAGGAAGGTCCCAAGTTGTAACACCCACTGTATAAACCAATGGTTGCAAATGCAAAGCAGGATTTTGAATAGCTTAGGGGCTATTCAAGATAATACAAGATGAAGTTACAAGATGAAGGTGTCATTAATGATATCTGATGTCTCTTGACACCACCTGTATCTCTCCTTCCCTATTTCCCTTTCCTTCCTTCTTATTCTGTCTTACTCCAATAATAGACTTTAATAAAAGCTGAAGCCATGTATTCTGCTCTTAATTTTAGAAATAAAATTAAGAAATAAATTTAAATATTAGAAATAAGTCTTTCAGTGACTAATCTGACTAAATTGCTTCACAGACAAGTGTTATTACATCCTTCATAGCTTTTGTATATTATAAATATTAGAGTAAATTTCTTAATCTTTCGATCTTTGGCTGACAGTCAGGAGCCCTACAGAAAGAAGACCACCACCAGCCTTGTGGCCCATGGTGAAAGCATTTTTATAAACAAAACACAATCTACAGTCACCTCACCATCTGAATTTTGATCCCATCAGACAGACTGGAGATTTGCCTACTAAAACAAATCAGAGAAGGAAATGAGAGTAAGAAGAATCTTAATTTCAACTGAGAAATTCAAAGGGATTTTATCCTTGTTTATTAATTTTTTTCTCAACTGTAGGAAGATGTTTTGCTTATAAGAGTACCTCCGGTTCCCCTGTGACTAAATGGGTTGCATCTTTGGAATGTCAGACACAGCCAAGTTTACTCCAGTTAACCCGTAGAAGTAGTACCTCGAACTTTTTAATAGTCCTTATACTGACTACAATTAATGATCAATTAAATAATTTATGGTTGACAGCTTTTCCTCTAAACTCCCTGAGAACAGGGACTGTAATGCAATGCCCTGTAACTAATACAGTTTCTACGCCATAGTAGGTGCACAGTAAGTATTTATTAAAGGAATGAATGAGAATGCTTGGGACGGAGCCCCAAGGAACTATATGTAACATTAAGGGTTGAGTGAAAAGGCTTATACGGTACAGGAAAAGGAGAAGGAGACGTACAGATGGTAGGAAAGAACTAGCAAAATGTGATCACAGAAGTCAGGGACAAGAATATTTTAAGGAGTAAATGGTCCACTATGTACGATGAAAACTGGACTTAGGGGAATGGAAACCATTGATTACTTTAGCAAGGGTGATTTCCATAGTGTGGTAAGAATGAAAGCCATTTTGGCATGGGTTCAAGAGTGAATATGAGGCAAAAAATGGAACCAGTGTCTTGTCTGATCAGGCTGCTATAACAAAACACTACAGACTCAGTAGCTTAAAGACAACAGAAATTTATTTCTAGAGACCGGAAGTCTAAGATCAAGGTGTTAGCTCGGTCAGTGTTCTAGTGTGAGCCCTCTTCCTGGTTTAGAGCCAGCACCTTTGAAATCACCGTGTCCTCACATGGTAGAAGGGGCTAGGGATCTCTGTGGGCTCACTTTTATAAGGGCACTAATTATTCCCATTCATGAGTGCTTCACCCTCAAGACTTAAGCAACTCTCAAAGGCCCTACTTCCTAATACCATCATCTTTGGGGGTTAGAATTTCAACACAATGAATTTTGAGGGGACACAAACATTCAGACGGTAGCAACCAGTAAGTGCAGATAGAAAACTGTTTTTTGGGTTTTTTCTTTTTTGCTTTCTGTTTTTTTTTTTTTTTAATAAATACATATACTCAAGGATGCTTGCTCATTGCTTTGTTTCTTTTTTTTTTTTTAATTTTTGTTTATTTATTTATTTATTGTTGGCTGTGTTGGGTCTTCGTTTCTGTGCGAGGGCTTCCTCTAGCTGCGGCGAGCGGGGGCCACTCTTCATCGCGGTGCGCAGGCCTCTCACTATCGCGGCCTCTCTTGTTGCGGAGCACAGGCTCCAGACGCGCAGGCTCAGTAGTTGTGGCGCACGGGCTTAGTTGCTCCGCGGCATGTGGGATCTTCCCAGACCAGGGCTCGAACCCGTGTCCCCTGCATTAGCAGGCAGATTCTCAACCACTGCGCCACCAAGGAAGCCCCTGTTTTTTGGGTTTTGTTTTAAATTTATTTTATTATTTTATTTTATTTATTTATTGTTTCTGGCTGTGTTGGGTCTTCGTTGCTGCGTGCGGGCTTTTCTCTGGTTGCGGTGAGTGGGGGCTACTCTTCATTGCGGTTCACCGGCTTCTCATTGCGGTGGCTTCTCTTGTTGCAGAGCATGGGCTCTAGGTGCACGGGCTTCAGTAGTTGTGGCTCGTGGGCTCAGTGGTTGTGGCTCGCGGGCTCTAGAGCGCAGGCTCTGTAGTTGTGGCACACGGGTTTAGCTGCTCCGCGGCATGCGAGATCTTCCCGGACCAGGGATCAAACCCGTATCCCCTGCACTGGCAGGCGGATTCTCAACCACTGCGCCACAAGGGAAGCCCAGAAAACTGGTTTTTAATGGGAGAAGAATTCTTGGCTTCACACATTAAAAAATTGATAAAGATGCAACTATTAGAAAATCAAGGGAAAAGAGGGTTGAGTAAGGTAGTGCATGGGAAAGCACAGAGCACTGTGCCTGGCCCAGAGTAAGAAGTCTAGATGTTGTCATATTATTGCTCTTAGGATTAGCTTCTCCATGCGTGTCTTGAGACCTCTCCCTCTCAAATGTATAGTAGAAGTTCTTGTGGGAGGGTCTTCAACTATTCAAACAACAGCCTAAGTCAAAGAAAAGCAAAAGAAACAATAACAGGAAATTGGAACCAGGCTGAAATAATCACGCATTATCAAGTGCAAATATGAAAAACTAAGATAAGAGTGAAAGACAACCCAGCAGGAGAAGGGCAGTGATGTCTTGGAGTGTACAATTCTACATTTATACGACTTTTAGCTAGTTCCAGGATCTGGAAACCACATGTGAAAAAAGGAAAACATATACATATGTGTTTTTGGAGAAATTTAACTCCACTATTGGTGATGACTTGGTTAGGGTGGTGACAAGTCGACCATCCCATTATAAAGTTACATTTCTCTCTTTCTAATTAGTAAGTGATCTGAGCAGTGATTCTTCAGGCTGTGTGAATATCCAGTTCCCCAGCACATTTCACCGCCTGGTTTTTGCATCCATTGATGACCCTTTCCTGGATCAATTATTACTTTGGGAGTTGCAAAATGGTAACCTTCATTTCTTCAGTATTCCTTACCCCACATTGTTTTGAAAAGAATGAACTTCCCTTTTTTTGTCTTTCTCTCTTTTTGAGTATCGTTGTAGACTAACATTCCCTTTTATTCAATGTTTTATAATCAATTACCAACATTATTTGTTTCTACCAAACTTTTTACGAAATTTTTCAAACATACAGAAAAGTTGAAAGAATTTCATAGTGAACACATCACCCACATTCTACAATTTACATTTTACTATCCTTTATCACATATTTCTTCATTTATGCTGCCCTCTATCCATCCATCATTCCGTCATATTTCTTTTTTTAATTTTATTTATTTATTTATTTATTTTTGGCTGTGTTGGGTCTTCGTTTCTTTTTTTTTTTTTTTTTTAATTTATTTATTTATGGCTGTGTTCGGTCTTCTTCTCTGTGCGAGGGCCTTCTCCAGTTGCGGCGAGCGGGGGCCACTCTTCATCGCGGTGCGCGGGCCTCTCACTATCGCGGCCTCTCTTGTTGCGGAGCACAGGCTCCAGACGCACAGGCTCAGTAGCTGTGGCTCACGGGCCCAGCCGCTCTGCGGCATGTGGGATCTTCCCAGACCGGGACTCGAACCCGTGTGCCCTGCGCATTGGCAGGCGGATTCTTAACCACTGCGCCACCAGGGAAGCCCTGGGTCTTTGTTTCTGTGCGAGGGCTTTCTCTAGTTGTGGCGAGTGGGGGCCACTCTTCATCGCAGTGCGCGGGCCTCTCACTGTTGTGGCCTCTCTTGTTGCGGAGTACAGGCTCCAGACACGCAGGCTCAGTAGTTGTGGCTCACGGGCCTAGTTGCTCCGCGGCATGTGGGATCTTCCCAGACCAGGGCTCCAACCCGTGTCCCCTGCATTGGCAGGTGGATTCTTAACCACTGCGCCACCAGGGAAGCCCCCATCGTATTTTTTGACATAAGTTGCAGTCATTATTCACATTTTTTACGTTTTGGTACTCAGTTTGTCCCAAATTTGGCCAGTAATCAGAGTATATAAAAATGAGGTCATGTTAATGGTTTTTACCAGGTTCCTGCTTCCAGACTACCAGAATCAGAAGTGGGGCTGAGGGTTGGCCTTCATGGCACCTCTATCTTGCCGCATTAGTGGAATGGCCCAACCAAGTGGACATTGCATGCAGCAACCCATCTCCAGCCTACCTGAGCTTGTCTGGTCTGGCACCAGAATTACATTGGAAGCTAATCTGCATTTCATCTTTTAAATATAACCCAGAACTCTGATCATTTCTGATAGAAAAAAACAACCTCTTTTAGAAAAATCGTATGACATCAGCCTTGGACAATTAAGCAGGAAGCTTAACCATCACTCATTTTCTCTTTATTTCAAGAATCTATATGAACCAGATGCTAAGTCCTTTATTCTTGGGCATTATTTAACTTATCTGACTAGTAGATTTACTGGATGATAATATGGACAGAACCAGAAGTAAAACCAGGACCTCCAATGACAAATAAGAAAAAAAAAAAAGGTCCATATTCTCCCAGATGTATCCATTTATGATGGCTTCATAAATAAGAGATACATCAGGTGGGGAGTGGGCAGGGAAACCTTTCCCATGGGCCTGAGGAGAAAGGGGCACATTCCACTCCACAGACCAAGAAGAGATTGAACTCCATGTTTGAAATGTATGTGACAGATGCAAAAGGACACTCACTACATTAAGCTACTAAATACAAGTAGAAAAAAGAATTCGTATCTATTGCATAATTTACATCCATGGCATTGAAATTAAAGTGGTTATTTGAACTTGCCACTGGACCTTGCTGGGGGTTTTTTTCCTTGTTTTTTAAAGTGTTAATAAAGATGCATATATGTTATTCTATCAAAAATTAATTTTAATATTTTTAAAAATAAATTTATTTATTTATTTATTTATTTATTTCTGGCTGTGTTGGGTCTTAGTTTCTGTGCGAGGGCTTTCTCCAGTTGCGGCAAGCGGGGGCCACTCTTCATCGCGGTGCGCAGGCCTCTCACTGTCGCGGCCTCTCTTGTTGCGGAGCACAGGCTCCAGACGCACAGGCTCAGTAGTTGTGGCTCAGGGGCCCAGTTGCTCCGCGGCATGTGGGATCTTCCCCGACCAGGGCTCGAACCCGTGTCCCCTGCATTGGCAGGCAGAGTCTCAACCACTGTGCCACCAGGGAAGCCCAATTTTAATATTTTAATAACTGTATTTCAATATAATTGGCTTCCTTTTAATCCTATATATTTAATATTATGTATTTTAAAACACTCTGAAACAGGTGCATCAGCTCCACCAACTGCCCTGCTTCAGGACAGTTCCCAGAAGTTGCACATAGCTTCCGTCACAGTGGCAGAACTTCATCATAACCACTGGGAGTTTAGGAAATATGCCTTTTTCTGGGAAACCGAAGGCCCTGCTAAAATTGAGAGTTACATTTCTAAAGGAAATGGGGAAGAATAGATGTTGGGGACAACTAGCAGTCTTGGCCATAATATTATATTTTTTATTGGAGTCCAAGAGCTGTTAATTAGATTCCTATTTTTTGTTGTCATTTTGGTTTTCCTTTATCCTTACTTTCCCACTTGATTTGTCATAGACTGAAAGAGTTCTCTCAACCTCTTTCTAAATGTGTCCCTAGATTTTTCTCCCAGTTTCCCTTGTGAATCTATGCCACTTGTACATAGATAGCCATCCTTCAGAGAGTGAGATTGTACCCCGACCACTGGCTTATTTTTGGACGTGGTAATGGAATTTTTTGTCCTCTCTTCAGCCTTGATTGATTAAGATGATGACCACTGCGTGTTTTACCTTTCTGAGTCATTTTCAGTATATGGTTGTGTTCTTTTATTCCATCTGACTCAATCAAATAGATTTGCTTGCCCTTAGCTTCTCTCATCATATTTGATGTGATTTTTTAAAAGAACTTTTCATTGGTTTGGTTTATTTTTATTTGGTTTCTTCTGAAGACATATTTTGTTTGTTTGTTTGTTTGTTTTAATGGCTCCTTTTATAACCAACTTAAGATTGTGAGTAATCACAAAATTTCTATATTTTCTACTTTCCATTATTTTATTTCCTTCTGTTCCATCACTTAATTTTAACTGACTATATATCTTTTAGTGTTTACCTTTCTATCTTAAACACTGCTACTTACAATCTCTTCCAGCTCCCAGAAATTAAAAGTTGAGGAAACTGGCTTATTTATCCTACCATCAAAATTTTTGTTTCCTTCTCCTTCAAGTGGTGCTCTGATAATCTTTTCTACATTATCAGGGGTTATAATGTTTATAATTTGTTCTGGAAACTTACTCCCTGGAGTTGTTTTGGATTTCGATTCATTAAAAAGATTCAGAACATGCTATCACTTCTTTTGCCAAAATTTCTCCATTTATCATTTGTTTGGCTGGTTCTTCCTCAAGGTGTTTCTTCAAGAAAGCTCACAGAAGTCATATTCCATGAGTACTTGCATGTTTAAATGTATTTTTTTCTAAATCCAACAAATAGAAACCTTCGTCTAATTTTTCTCCTTCAGGTACAGAACTCTTGACTCTTTCCACTTCTCCTTATGTCTCTATCCTTAGAGGTTCCTTTTGCCTCTGGCTCACGAAGATCACGAAGGGAGAATGTCATCAGTGTTCTGTAGCCCTGACTCCTTGCAGCCAACTCAAAGCTCTGTTCAGAGCATTCAGAGGTGACAGAGAATTGTGCCAGGGCAGTGTGACCATGAGTCCCAGGCTGGTCAGGTGGTTTCCTTGGCACCCAGTCTGTGAACTCACACAGGCTGGCAAGAAAAACAGGCACATTTCACGGAGGAGCAGTCTAGCCAGTGCCCATCACCCCACATTACGGATTACGTAAACCCAAGACTTGAGCCAGAGGTTACCTGCACCAAGAGGGTCAGAAGCAATAGGTAAAGATCGGAGGTTTCTGGAATACTGCCTTTGAAAATGCAACCATTCCAAGGTAATGCTCATGCAACTTGAAAGAAAATTTTAGAAAGAAATGGCCTTAAAATATTTGACATTTGTAGAGTTTTAAAATAGATAGATAGATAGATAGATAGGTAGATGATAGATAGATAGATAGATAGATAGATAGATAGATAGATAGATAGATGATAGTTAAGAGGGGGTAGGAATGATTGCAATTTGAAGAGATTAGATTCACAAAACAGATGTTGACTTTTACATGCCAACTTTCAACAAGAGGACGAAGTGGCAAAGAGGCGCCACCACCTTTGAGTGGCTGGGCCCCTGCCACGGTAGGTGGGCCGCGTCACGCCACCTCCGGCTCATAGCTTTGCCTCCCTCTCCTGTTCTGCCGCGGGCCCACGATGCCGCAGTACCAGACACAGGAGGAATTCAGTCACGCAGCGGAGAAACTCTACCTCGCAGACCCTATGAAGGCACGTGTGGTTCTCAAATATAGGCATTCTGATGGGAGTTTGTGTATTAAAGTAACAGATGATTTAGTTTGTTTGGTGTATAGAACAGACCAAGCTCAAGATGTAAGGAAGATTGAGAAATTCCACAGTCAACTAATGCGACTTATGGTGGCCAAGGAATCCCATCAGTGTTGCCATGGAAACGGACTGAATGGTTTGAAATGAAGACTGTTTGTCATGTTCTTAGGAAGTAAATATCTTTTGAGTTTGAGAAAGTGTTGCGACAGAAAATACTTTATGTAACTAAGTGGGCTATTCAGAAGCCAAGAGATCATTTTTTGTACTTTGTTCTTTAATGTTTACTTTAGAGGGCTAGGAATGTAAATGCTTTCAGTTAGAAAGCCTTTATTTAGTTTTGGAAATGGAACAAGGAATGTCTCTATCTTGGAAACTTTTTGCAGATTGTTTGATGTTAGGCAAAATAAAAAATTACTCTCTGGTAAGTTTGTATCAGTAATTTGAAAATGAGATATCAAGAAAAGCCAATTCTTCCTTAAATTTAGTTAATCTGTCTTTAAAAGAAAATTAAATGTAACCGTTTTGCTGGATTGATATATTTCTTTTGGAGCATAAATTTTGTGCTGTTGATTACCAGCAAATACAAAATACGGTAACTGGAATTAACTGTGCACTGCACAGCAGTATAGCTGATTATATATGGTAGTGTAGTCTCAATTATATCTAAAAATAACTATGAAAACAAGTATGCTTTACCTTAAACTTTACAAATTTAAACTATATGTTTTGTTTTGTTTTGTTTTATTTTTATAAATTTATTTATTTATTTTTGGCTGTGTTGGGTCTTCGTTGCTGCATGCGGGCTTTCTCTAGTTGCAGCGAGCAGGGGTTATTCTTCGTTGCCGTGCGATGGCTTCTCATTGCAGGGGCTTCTCATTGAGGTTGCTTCTCTTGTAGCGGAGCATGGTTTTTAGGCGTGCGGGCTTCAGTAGCTGTGGCACGCAGGCTCAGTAGTTATGGCGCGTGGGCTTAGTTGGTCCACGGCATGTGGGATCTTCCAGGACCAGGGCTCAAACCTGTGTCCCCTGCATTGGCAGGAGGATTCTTAACCACTGCGCCACCAGGGAAGTCCCTGGTTTTTTTTTTTAACATCTTTATTGGAGTATAATAGCTTTACAATGTTGTGTTAGTTTCTGCTGTATAAAAAAGTCAATTAGCTATACATAAACATATATCCTCATATCTCCTCCCTCTTGCATCTCCCTCCCACCCTCCCTATCCCACCCCTCTAGGTGGACACGAAGCACCGAGCTGATCTCCCTGTGCTATGTGGCTGCTTCCCACTAGCTATCTATTTTACATTTGGTAGTGTATATATATCCATGCCACTACATCTGCATCTTTATTCCTGTCCTGCCCCTAGGTTCTTCAGAACCGTTCTTTTTTTTTTTTTAGAGTCCATAAACTCTATTTTTAAATATAAGGGATTCATCGTATCATTAACTTGTTGAGCAAAGACTTACTTTGAATCTAATTTTCAGTGCTCAGAAACATCTGCCAATACTTTAAATGCATGAACAGAATGTTCACTAATGGATTGAAACAACCATATTACAGAAATATTTGCCACATATTTGCCATCTGTATTTTCTCAGAAGGGCTAAGGATTATTTGAACTGCTAAATTTTTGCATACCTCTACGACACCCCAACACATTTCTCTCATTACTTAATCAAGGTGTTAAGCATGACTGACACAACTGTTCTCCATTAAACCAGAAATATGATATTATTTGATATTTATCTTATATTTATAACTTGAATTTTACCACCTAAATATAATGTTCACATGTTGATTCCTACATTAAAATATTTTTTGTTAGGAATTTGTGTGTTAACCAACGTTTTAACGTGGAAAGTTCCGTTAGCCATATGAATTTTGGCATGTTTCAGAGAGATCAGTAAATAAAATATTACATGAATAAAAAAAAAAAAAAAGAGGACAAATTGACTAAATGCCCCAGAGCAAGCAAGCAAGTAGCAAGCTAAACCATAAAATTAACATAAAAGTTAATGAGTACTTACTGTGTGTGGCACCAGACTGATCACACAGCCCCGCTAGGTAGGTAAAGAAAGCTGTGTTCCCATGTAATAGGGTATGAGGCCTCAAGAAAGTAAGGCTGGATTTGAACCCAGGTATGACCATGGAACCCAAGATTTTTATCATAATACAGCACCAATTCATACAGATAATTTACCAATATTCCAAGAAGCAGTCATCTAAGATTTATGTTAAGTCACTGCCTGTGATCTCTTTATATCGCATTTTGGAATTTTAAGTTATTATTTGAGGCTGTTGTTCTAGTCTAGTCCCATTCCATGTTCAGAGAAATGAATACAGAAAGGTTAGATCACTTGAAGAAGCTCAGAAAAGCAACAGAAACTGGAGATGTATTACCAACACCTCCACTTAGACATTTAAGGCTTAGAATATTAAAACATAAGGTAAACTTCTTAAAGAAATAGAGAAAGTAGTTCCGTGCTAGTCCTGTACCACTTGTAGAGACACAGTTTTATCTGTTATTTTAAGTTTGAGAGCCCCTTTTCCATTCATTCAAAAACAGTCATTGAGCACTTGTATGCCTGACACTGTGCTGAGCACATAGTATTCAGCAGAGAACAGAGGACAAAGTATCTGCCCTCTCAGCTTAGAGTCCAGGGGGTAAAATACAGATTTACACAGTCCCAAGTCCAAATGACATCACATTCCCATTTTTGTTGCTGGCCTTGGGACTTTGACATCCATGGCAACATTTAAGGCATGCCTTGGTCTCAGAACGCACCACATTGATTGCTTCTGTTACTGAATTAAACACAAGGCCTCCGTCTTGGGGTAGCCAAACCAAAGCCCCCTTGGCTCAGTCAGGGAGTTCTTTCCCACCTGGGCTCATGCTGCCAATAATGAAACTGAGTTTGGTGAAAGCCAGACGGGCTTTTATTCTATAGCCAGAGAATGGAGAAGGGGAACTCATGCTCTAAAGGCACCTTCTCCCTGGAGGGAGGGAGTAAGGGAATTCCAAGGGTTAGGAGGCAGACAGGTCATCAGGCTCTAGGAAAGGGTGGAGATGTCCAAGGGCAGCTGGGGCATGCGCAGTCTTCCACACTGCTTTGCTCACGGCACGAATTGTGCCTTGCAGAGTACAAATCCCTGCTTCGGGCGGAGATCTTAGCACGGTAATGGAGCAAAGGTAACTCTTGATACCTCCAGGTTTCATCTGTGCAGGCGCCTTCCTGTGGTCAAGTCAGAGCCAGCTCTGGGGGGTTGACCACTGCATATCTCTCAAAGCATGTATCTCTCACAGGACAGCTGCAAAGCCTCTCTGCCAAACACCAGGTACTTTTGAAACAAACACAGAGATAGATCAGGCAAGTGTCCTTCAGCTCTCAGGAGATGGTATAGAAACACAGAGATAAATCAAGGCAAGAAAAGTGGTGACCTTTAGTCTACTTTGTCCACTATCTGGTTTTACTGTGGGCCTTTGTGGCAACCCCGTTGATAAAACACAACTAGCCTGCATGGCTAAAAACCAGTTTCTACGCCTGGGGCCTGGGCTGCATAGCACGGATGACACTTCCAGGAAGTTTGCATTAAAAGTGTACAAAGATGTGAAAATAGATACACACACACATACACATGTAGAAAATTAAATAAACAACCTTTATCACCAATCTAATCTGTGCTGGCAGTATAAAGCCCTCCACCCAAGGTATATTATCCCCCTAGAACTCGCCATGTAATGCCAAGCCCTAGAACTAATTAAAGAACTTCACAGCGACTTCTCGGGATCCTTGTCAACATCACTTTGCCAGCTGGGAAATGCCCATCTTTCATAAACCTATATGCTCCACATCCAACCAAAGGTTAGGATCAAAGTCTACTTGGGTGAAGGTTTCCGTTCTTGCCCCAGGTCTCAAAGCCCAGCTGTGCCCCCTCAGCAAAGTCAGTCACCCAGTCAGAACACACGGGGCCAGAGTAGCTTCTATAAGGAAGGTGGAAAGAAAGGCCCCCCTGGCACAGTGATGCTGAGTCTCAGCAGAGAAACCGCGGCCGAGAAATGGAAGCCACATTGTTCAATCAGGGCCACAATGAGAGGGAGAGACCCAAGTGAGTGGAGCAGGCACAGTTAGAAGAAGAAAGAATATCAAACTCATCACGGAGACGTGACCTGCCCACAAATGCAGGAGTGCCCATTCGTGTTATTTAAAGGGCACAGTTGACTTAGAACCAGTCTATGGGGTCAGAAGGCCACCGTGCTGGCATGAGAAATGACCACCAGAACCTAAATAGAGTTTAAAAGTGGTCACAAGCCTTTCTGGAATCTTCAACACCTCTGTCATTTCTACTCTTGTCTAGAGCCCAAATCAGACTTTCTTAATTGAAAGGGAATTCAGTCTGCAGGTACACTACTATGTCTTTAGACATTCCCAAGGCCAAAGGGTCTTGGCCCAAGGGCCAAACTCTATGAGTACAATATGGCCTGCAGTTGGAAAGTCTGAGTTCAGATTCCATCTCATCTACTTCTGGTTGTGCAACCTGAGTCAAGTAATCTTCTCTTTGCCTTAGTTTCCTCATCTATAAAAAGAGGGATCCTGGTACCCACCTCACAGGACTCTTAGGATCAGATTTCTTTTTTTCTTTTTTTTTTTTTTTTTTTGGCTGTGAGGGGTCTTCGTTGCTGCACGCGGGCTTTCTCTAGTTGCAGCGAGCAGGGGCTACTCTTCGTTGTGGTGCGCGGGCTTCTCATTGCGGTGGCTTCTCTTGTTGCGGAGCACGGGCTCTAGGCTCATGGGCTTCAGTAGTTGCAGCACTCAGGCCCTAGAGCACGTGGGCTTCAGTAGTTGTGGCATGTGGACTCAGTAGCTGCAGTGCACGGACTCTAGGGTGGGTGGGCTCAGTAGTTGTGGCGCACAGGCTTAGTTGCTCCACGGCATGTGGGATCTTCCCAGACCAGGGATCGAACCTGTGTCCCCTGCATTGGCAGGTGGATTCTTAACCACTGCGCCACCAGGGAAGTCCGGGATCAAATACTGATACAAAACGTTGTAAAGGGTTTCATGATGTGTCTTGTACCTACTAAATATTATGTAGGTTTAGGTGCACATAAAAGCAAAAACCAAAAGTAATAAGGGAGAAGTTTGTTTCCTGCAGGTAAGTCAGGAGGTGGTAGTACAGAGCCAGAGTGGGAGCACAGCTCAAGGTTTTCAGGGGCCCAAACCCCCCGCCCCCTGGTTCACCATTTTGACATCACCAAGATGGGGCCCGTGTGTTCATGTCCCAGCTGGAACCATCCACACACCAGGCAGCAGGACAGAGGAGAAGATAGAAGGGACAAAGAGGACCTGCCAGCCATCTCTTAAGGAGCGACCCCAAGCTGCCCCACTCAGGGCTCCACTTCTATTTACATTTCATTGGCAGGAACCTAGTTAAAAGGGAACCCTGGAATCATAGCCTTCATTCTGGGTGGCAATGTGTTCAGCTAGAATTCTATAGAAGGGGACCCCCTCCACAAATAGATGGCAGGGGAGAGTGATTTCAGTTTTCAGAACTTCTATTTTCTAGAAGTTATATGGTTTAGAAACTGAATGAAAGGAAGAAATTAATTTAAAAGGCCTCTGTCCACCTGTACCCCCTGGAACAGCCACTGTAGATCTATAGTTGCTCGAACAGCATGGAAATGCAAGATCAGAAAGACAGGTAGGGGGCTTCCCTGGTGGCGCAGTGGTTAAGAATCCGCCTGCCAGTGCAGGGGCCACGGGTTCAAGCCCTGGTCCGGGAAGATCCCACATGTCGCTGAACAACTAAGCCCGTGCACCACAACTACTGAGCCTGCGCTCTAGAGCCCGCAGTCCACAACTACTGAAACCCACGCACTTAGAGCCCGTGCTCCGCAACAAGAGAAGCCACCGCAATGAGAAGCCCGCACAGCCCAACGAAGAGTAGCCCCCGCTCGCCGCAACCAGAGAAAGCCCGCACCCAGCAACGAAGACCCAACATAGCCAAAAATAAATACATAAATAAATAAATTTATTTAAAAAAAAAAAAGACAGGTAGGGAAAAAAACCCAGGCACCGTGTACTCCCAGCTCAAGGATCTGCCTCCAGAGGGAGCCCAGTCCAAGATCATCCCCTTAGGACACTCAGCCACTAACACTAAGTAGAGAAATTAAAAGTGGTGTGCTGTAAATTGCTTAGAAATACTCATACACGACACCCACAATGTTGTTACCCATTCAGTGGACAGGTGTGCCCTCAGAATACAGTCATGGTTATAGGAGTCCAGTGTACTAAGGTATCTATTAATCTGAATTGCTTAATAGATGGAAAGAAACAATGGGCTAAGAAGTAATTATGGGCCACCTGTTATATAGCTCCCACGACTCTAGTTTAAAAAGAAGCAGAGATATAGGTGTTTTAAGGGTCATTTTTCAGGCACCAATTAACACCCACAAACACCCCAATTGTTTCTGTTGGAAATCCTCAGCCGGGAGATATAGTTCTTCTGAAAACACTAAAAAGCCCAAGCATGGGGGCTTCCCTGGTGGCGCAGTGGTTAAGAGCCCGCCTGCCAATGCAGGGGACACGGGTTCAAGCCCTGGTCCGGGAAGATCCCACATGCCGCGGAGCAACTAAGCCCGTGCGCCACAACTACTGAGCCTGCTCTCTAGAGCCCCCGAGCCAGAACTACTGAGCCCACGAGCCACAACTACTGAAGCCCACGCGCCTAGAACCCGTGCTCTGCAACAAGAGAAGCCACCGCAGTGAGAAGCCCGCGCACAGCAACGAAGACCCAACGCAGCCAAAAATAAAAATAAATAAAATAAATAAATCAAAAAAAAAAAAAAAAAGCCAAGGCATGTAATCTAGCAGGGGTAAAACAATCCCATTATTGTTACAAATACATCCAGAGGTGCTCTTGTTGCCGCTTATGCCCACTTTAACCCCAGCCCCACACCAACCCCCCCTCCCCTCCCCCTTCCTCTTTCATTAACTTTAAAAAGGACAGCTCCACCCTCTTGTTCCACAAGGAAGTCTCAGATTCTGCCACCAGGTGGCAGGAATAATCAGCACCAAGAAGCTGAAGCTCTTGGAACCAGAAAATGTTAGGATTCTGGAAGGGACCATGAGAACACCAAGTCAAAACTATGTTGTCTCGATGGGTGGATGGAGGGGTAGGAAGATATGACCTGCCCAGGGTCACATGTGTAATTAGGGACCTAAATGACCAAGCCCCCTCCGTTACCTGTGTCCTGTTTTTCCACCAACTCTTGCTGGGTTTTATTTTTAACTTTTTATTAAGCAAATTTTCAGCACCCATGAAAGTAGGAATAGTAAAAGGAGTCCCTAAGTGCCCATCAGCCAGCTTCAGCAATTAGCAACACTTTGTCATCTTTCCACACTATATATATTGTCCTCCACATACCGCTATATTTTGTTTTTTGTTTTTTGTTTTAATTTATATATTTACTTATTTCTTTTTGGCTGCACTGGGTCTTTGTTGCTGTGCACGGGCTTCCTCTAGTTGTGGCGAGCGGGGGCTACTCTTCTTTTCCGTGCACGGGCTTCTCATTGCGGTGGCTTCTCTTGTTCCAGAGCACAGGCTCTAGGCGCGCGGGCTTCAGTAGTTATGGCTCGTGGGCTTCAGTAGTTGTGGCTCACGGGCTCTAGAGCGCAGGCTCAGTAGTTGTGGTGCACGGGCTTAGCTGCTCCGTGGCATGTGGGATCTTCCCTGGACCAGGGCTCGAACCCATACCCCCTGCATTGGCTGGCAGATTCTTAACCACTGCACCACCAGGGAAACCCCATACCACTATATTTTGATACCAAGTATCCAGAGGTACTACACTGCACTAGATAATGCAACGTTAAAGTCACCTTGGTTCACTAATTCAACAAACAATCGTTAGTATCTGTTATATGCAAGGAACTGGGCTCAAGTAAGGTATGAGCACCTGTAACACAATAAAGCAGTTTGGCCACAAAACTTTTATGCATAAATCATATGTGTGCAGGAAGTTAGACTTTATTCATGTTTATACACTCTTGTGTTTCAGTAAATGGAACATGTAATACAATTTGGAATTACATTTTTTTCCCTAGATCTGTGGGGCCAGCCAGAGATCTAAATTTAAAATCAAACTCATACACTTGTTCCTTTTTCAAAGACATGGTCGCAGCCGACAGGGCTAGCAGGGAACATGTCCTGAAAAGATATAGGCACCTACCTGACACTGTTTATCTATCTGTTGCCTTACTTGGAATGAAGTACCATATAAAATGTCTAGTTGGGCTGAGATGGGAGAAAGATTGGACCCACCCAAAATAGGTAAAAGATAAATGAACCAGGTATTTGTCACATTTGGAAAAAGCGGAAGGGTGTCAGGATACCCGTCCAAGAGCAAACCCTACTCAGTTTGTTAAAGTAAAATCAAAAAAAGTAAAAATAAAATTGGTCTCACAAAAGAAGCCATTTTTTTCTTATGCTCCTTACTACCAGAGAATGCTTTCAACCGAACAAAACACATTTTAACATCTCATAGATCCAACATCTAAGAATAAAATTATCCGGCCCATGGTTTACTATATTTTGTTTTGTTTTATAATTTGAAAGTCTGTGTGATGTGTTGGAAAGGAGGTTGGAAACCAACATGCTTATCTCAGCTCTGCTTATTAGAAAGTTACATGGCCTAGACCCAGCAACTTTGTTCCCTTCTGTCTTCCTCAAGTTGGACCACACCAATCTTATCTATCATAACAACACAAACCAAAATCATCCATGTTTCAAATATAAACAATGACCTTCGGTACAACACATGCATTTTTCAGGTCATCACGGTACTGGCGGAACCATGCTTTATCTTTAAATCTTGTCATCTAAGGAACTGCTACTATTTTGTAATTTTGCAGGATAGCAGGGAGAATATGGCAAGCTCAGGGCAGGAGAACTTAGCCTGGGCTTGGAGAAAGTCATGTAGTTCTGTTTGGCTGGGTGTTCCTTCATGGTGCCTGCAAGGGGAGCAGAGTGAGGTAAATAAGCAGGATCGTGCAGCCCTGAACCAGGCCAAGGAGTGTGCAACTGACTCCGCAGGCCAGGAGACTCATTTTATTATGGAGGAAGAGTAGCGAAGAAGGAATATAGACAGATCTGGACGAAAGAAAGATCAGAAGCAGAAAACTGATCAAGAACATGTTTAATCAAAGAAGTGAAATAACGCAGAACATTTAGGCATTTGTTAGTCTTGTACTTAAAGCATTCATATCTTTAAGGAAAAAAATATAAGTGAAATATGTGATCCAAATTTTCAACTAAAACTTATTTTTGGTATCAGCCACCATATGTACTATAAGATCATATTAGAAAATGGAAAGATTTAGGGATTTCCCTGGTGGTCTAGTGGTTAGGACTCCGTGTTTCTGTTACAAGGGGCACAGGTTAAATCCCTGGTCAGGGAACTAAGATCTCACAAGCCGCACGGCCAAAAAAAAGAAAACAAAAGGATTTACATTTCTAGATTGAGATAATTTTCTTCCTCCTTATGTGGCTTCTACAGACAGTAAATTGTCAAAATTTTTAAAAATCATCTGTGTTTCTTTATGTGCCAAGCTTCCCTGCTTCTTTCTTTAATCAGCTGACTCATCTAAACACCTCACCTTTGCCATCCCGTCCCTCAAAAGTCTTTGGGTATCATTCATTGAAAGAACATTTGTTTTGTGGCTCTGAAATGTTATTTTTGCGATCTGTATTTTTTCCTAGTGTGATGACGACTGCTTTGAAAACCAGAACACATCAGGAAATGACAACTCACTGAGGAGTAGAGTTGTGCAAAAGAGAGAGCAAGAAAATGGCAAACAGGTACGGCTGGAAAGCAGTGAGTGAATCTATCACCGTGTTAACTACTGTGCAACAGCTATGGGGACAGAAAGCATGGCGCTCAGCTGGCACTCAGAGGAATGAGTTAAATGGTAATTTGAGTGTGTAAGGCAGAGTCATGAGGAAAACACACATGCCCAAACAAAGATTTTGTGTTTATACAACTGTGCTCAGAGTTCTCTGATGGGGAGAGTACCCAGGCTTGCTCTGACACTTCACTATTACTATTACTACTATTAGATTCCAAACTCCATCCCAAGGCAGAAAGCACTGGCTTCAGCAGATAGCATCTCAGTTTTAAAGTAAATGAGGCAGAAAAGAGTAAGGTTCTAAGACATGGTTCTAAAACTGTGTGCATCGCACCCTATGGTTCCTCAGTGACATCTAAGTGTACACAGCAAGCCGAGGTGCTCTGTGACAATGCCACCTCTTATTTCTTTTATATATTGAATTCTGGGTAGGATCTCATTTTTTTGTTTGTTTGCCTGAAAATATCTTTATTATGTGTTCCCTTTTGATGGATATTTTCACTGAGTATAGATTTATTTTTAATTAAAAAAATTTTAATGAAGTAAAGTTGGTGTACAATATTACATAAGTTACAGGTGTAAGGATCTCATTTGAAGACAGCCTTCTGCTAAAAAGAGAGCAAATTGCCCATCTATATCACCCTTAAAAAAGTAATTTTGGGTGCATACTCTGGGGGGAGTTTGCTCATGATAAAAGAATAACTTATTTGAAGTAGAAAATTTGAAATATTATTGCAGCAAAATTTGGAAGACAAAAAATGACCTAATAACCTGTAGTTCCAGCAAAAAACAAAACAAAACAAAGAATCAGTGCCTAACATATTAGAATATAGCTCACTTTAATACAAGTACATATACATCAATAGGCACATGTCACATACATTAGGTTCATGCTTTCATATTATTGGGTCATTGTTTCTTTCATTTAATATATTGTAAAAAGTGTTCATATCACTAAGTAGTCTTCAACCAAAAAAAGAGAAAACAATACTTCTTTTCACACAAAAACCTGCACATGGGTGCTTATAGCAGCTTGATTCATAATTGCCAAAACCTGGAAGCAACCAAGATGTCCTTCAGTAGGTGAATGGATAAATAAACTGTGGTCCATCCAGGCAATGAAATATTATTCAGTACTAAAAACAAATGAGCTATCAAGACATGAAGAGACATGGGGGAGCACTACATGTGTATTACTAAGTCACAGAAGCAACCTGAAAAGGCTGCATACTGTATGGTCCCAGCTATATGTCGTTCTGGAAAAGGCAAACTATGGAGACAGTAAAAAGATCCCTGGCTGCCAAGATGGGAGAGAGGGGTGAATAGGCACAGAGGAGTTTTAGGGTAGTGAAAACACTCTGTATGATACTATGACAGTTGATACATGTTATTAAATACTTATCCAAACCCACAGAATATAGGACACCAAGAGTGAGCCCTAATGTAAACTGCAGACTTTGTCGGTTCATCATTTGTAACAAACGTACCACTCTGGTGGGGAAGTCTATAATGGGGAAGGCTGCATGGGGTTGGGGGCGGGCGGAAAAGTATGGGAGATCTGTGTACCTTCCTCTCAATTTTGCTATGAACCTAAATAAAACTGCTCTTAAAAGTCTTTTTTTTTAATTGTTTCACTAAAAAATGTCAGAAACAAAAAATTAGGTATTATTGTAAACAGAAATATGAAGACTGAGGAGTAGCTACTAGATTTGGCAACAATGGTCCTTAGGTTACCTTGGCAGGTGACCTTAGCAGAAGCCATCTCAGTAGACACCTGGTCACAGTGGCTTGAAAAGTGAGCAGGATGTGAAGGAATGTCACCAAAAGTAAGGGCAATTCTTTCAAGTGGTTTGGCTGTGAAGGGAAGGAGGGAGGGTAGATGTCCCATGGTTGTAGGGTCAAGAAGTTTTTGTTGTTGTTTTGTTTTGTTTTAAAGATGAGAAAGGGTTGGAAAAACCAAAAAAGAAAACAAAAGGAATGCTAGACATTCCATATAGTAGGTAACTTGGGACAATTTCACTCTAAGAAAATAATAATTATGATCATTTAAATCAAAAATGTACCAAACTTTGACTATTGGCCAAGCTTGGTGTTAGGTGGGAAAAAATGAGAAAGGCTTCTCTGGACTCCTGACCTTTGCAGCTACAGCTTGGACTCAGCTGGTCTCTATTACAATCATCCCATCACCTTCCTTGTACCTGAGGCCCAGCCCACAACAGGAAGGCAGCCTAAGTCAGGAGTACAATGGGAGTTTGGTATCAAAGGACTATACGATCTTTGAGGATCCTTTCAGCTCAGAGACATGCTAATAACTAATTTCTTTTTTTGGGGGGGTGGGGGGGGTTAAAGTAAAGAGAATTGAAGGTCTCATGGGATCTGACAAAAAGCTAGAGCTGAGATTTGGCATTATACCTCTTAGAGCATGTTCAAAACTGCTCCACGTCTGCCAGCTTCCTCCCAACCTTCCCTTGCCTTTGCTTACAATAGCTGGACCAGTTTGAGACATTATTGCAAAATGATGAGACGCAGGAAATCCTCTCCACCATCACAAGAATAGGATGGGTCATGGATATTTCAAAGCTAAACAGTACGTGGAAAGATTGTCCATAAAAGATAGCCCAGGTATATACTTCACTCAGTCAGTTAGAGCAAGTGCTAGCTGAGTAAGGGAAATATTTCCCTTTAACCCAACTGATAGAAGAACCCTAGTTCCCAAGGGTAGTTTAACAGCTCTTGAAGATGCTGAGCTACTGTTCACATCTGCAGACCAAGCCTTGGGCTGCCAGGAAAATAAAACCAGCCTTGGTCTCAGTCCTTTGGAAAGTGGGGCTGGCAGAGTCTTACGGAAGATTTGTGCAGCCTCTGGTATTAACTTCATTTAGCACTTGCCTGAAAACAGAGCAGGAGTTGAATGTAGAGACAGGAACTAAACGCAGAGATATTAGCCCTCTCCCTGAAGAAATGGAGAAAATACCAATGGCTCCTTTTGAAGTAAAGGGAGAAATGTATGAACCTGGATTTTTTGTGACAAGGGGGAAAATGTCTGTGCATAGATAATTGGAGCCATCATCTTGCATAATAATTTAAAAGGACCTTTTGGGAAATTTTCCTTGCCAAAATTCTGAGCAAAAGAGATCAGAGTCCATTGTGCTCAGGATTCTCATCATTCCATCTCTGTTCCAATGTTTGATTTCGAGGGTGAAGAGCAAGTCACCATTGAGCAGGATTCTCCAAGAAATGATGATGATGAGGAGGATGACCAAGAGACGCATCAAAAAGGGTACAGATTTAAACCATAGAAATAACCACACTTACCTCCTAAACACAGTGGTTTTGCCACTTTTTAAATTCTCATCTAATTTTTAACATTAATTATGATTTATCAGAGATGGTCACCACCAATCTCCCCTCCCTACTACCCACCCAACACCATTTTCAGAAAAATTAATGGAGCTCTAGAATAATCAACGTGGTAAATTCAAACTGCTAATGTCCTGGGAACCCAATATCCAGGACAATCTTCTAATTAAAGCTGTGAATTGCCAACTAATTGCTCCAGTCTATACAAAAGTAGTTAATTCATCTTCACAATGTTCAATCAATAAGCAATTGATTTCTCAAAAATCCAATTCACTTTAAATCCCAACAAACTTGCTCTTACCTTGTCATATCATAATGTTCCGAGTCCTTATCACCCATTAGCAGGTGAGACAAATTATTATTATTATTTTTTTGGATCAGAAAAATGAAGCTCAGAGAAGTAACTTAGCCAAGGTTAGTGGAACAAAGCTAATTTAAATTTCAGCTTCTGATTCCCAGTCCAAGATTGTCTGGTACTCTATCATAACACAAAAGTATTTGTAAATTTTCTAAATTCCTATTTAAATTTGGTGTAAATTCCTAAGTCTCTGAGGGACTTTATTTTTATGTATCAGAAGACAGAGTCAGTCAGAATTAGGATCAAAAACTCTTGTCACATATACATCATCAAGAATATTTGCCACCTTGGAAACCTGAACTTAGTTTCATCCCTTGTTTTACTTTATGAATCTCTGATCCTGGGGGCTGAGAGCTTCTCTTGGGTGGTCAGAGGTACTCAAGTTTCATCCGTGTTAATGGATGGAAAACAACCACCAGGAGATTGGGAGTTGTTCAGCCTAGATAACCAAATGGCCAAAGCGACTATTTCTAGCTACAGTACTTCCTTTTATGAAGTGTCAAATTGCACTATACACATTCCTTGCAATTAAAAAATCTGATAAATTCAACTTAAAGTAGATGGATGTGCCCTATTACATGCTGCCCTGCAACGCTGCTGCTTTATAACACTATATCCACAGCTGAGGATGATGCATCAGCAGTCCTTCCTAAATTAGACCATGAAAAATTTAGTCTTTGCTATACTTATATTCCCTCAATATGTTCTAGAACAGTGTTTCTAATTCTCAGTACACATATTCACACACATACGTAAGACAAAACTTTCATGAAATAATGCCTGTCGTCACTATGTATGATACCCTCTGAGATGTCCTATTCTTTTGTTTAAGGATGATCGTCATGCACTGTGTGACTGACTTCGCAACCCACTAATGGGTCCCAACCCACAGCTATAAACTATTGTTCCAGAAAAGCAATACGCACTACCACTTCATTTAGCTAAGAATTTGACAAAGGCCTGTCAATCACAATGTCCAAGGTGCTGGTGTTGGGCTCACAGACACCTATTCTCCACGAAGTTACAGTCAGTTAAGGCTTCATAACAAAATACAATCAAAGGAGACAGTAGGAATAAGTCGCAGAGGAATGCCTCTGTTTGATGAAATGCAAGAAGGCTTTGTAGAAGCAAAGGGCTTGAGCTGTGCCCTGAAACGTGAAGGGGGCTGAGATTTGGACACAGGGGCATGACTGCTGGAGGGAAGGGAACTGGAGGTGTTCACCAAGGGGACGGGAGCTCCCAGCGGGGGGCTGAGTCCTTTGAGATCCTGGGGATTGAGAATCTTCTATATAGGAGAAGGGGTTGTTTTAGAAATCCTGTCCAGTGGCCTGGAAGTGGTCATGATTAAATGTGTGAGTAAATTCCTTCCATTTGGTCTCAAGTGGGAGAATGAAGGCACATTGAGCAAAGAGACATGTGCAGGGAAGCCAGGTTTCAGAGCAAGTGGAGGGCCTGGGGGGGCAACCGGGAGCACCCAGGAGAAGGAAGGACAGTTGCTATGGATACAGGCCTGGGGCCTCTCCAGACTCCCTCACTGGTGGACACCATCCTCCCCAGAAGAAGTGATCAGATGCACACGTGGCTCACGCACCACACACTGCCCTGTAACAAAGTTCTGGGCAGAAACAAAGACACCAACCATTCCAGAACGTTCTGAAAAAGCTATATGACAACCCATTGGTTAACAGCCCTCAAATCTCCGAAATTCTACTTTACATGTAAGCATCCTGTGAAGTCCGTTAGCCTCCCGCTAAACAGGATGGTGACTGAGGACAGGGAATCTCCAGCTTGCTCACACTTTGGGAACCAGAAGGGAGAACCAGAAGGGATGAGAGTTCATTGGATTTTTTGGGGGGCGCTGCGTTGGGTCTTCAATGCTGCGCATGGGCTTTCTCTAGTTGCAGCGAGCGGGGGCTACTCTTCGTTGAGGTGGCTTCTCTTGTTGCGGAGCATGGGCTCTACGCACGAGGGCTTCAGTAGTTGTGGCATGCGGGCTCAGTAGTTGTGGCTCATGGGCTCTAGAGCGCAGGCTCAGTAGTTGTGGCGCATGGACTTAGTTGCTCCAAAGCATGTGGGATCTTCCCAGACTAGGGCTCGAACTCATGTCCCCTGCATTGGCAGGTGAAATCTTAACCACTGCGCCACCAAGGAAGTCCCCAATGGATTTTTTTTTTAAGTCAACATTTACATGACAGCTTACAAGCTAGTGGAGGCCCTCCTAGCACAGTGAGAAACACTCTCGTCCTATGGTTTATTCTTAGCTTCTGGTTAGTTATCCTGTCCCCTGCTTTATTTCCAGGAGCATGTTTTCTGCATCTCTGTAATTCCTCAGGGCTTTGGCACATCCATTCAGCAAAGGTTAGCAAGCCACGGCTGATTTTAGTCTAAAATGAAATGAGTTTCTTATTTCTATTTTGTAGGACACATACCTCATGAATGCGTTTGCCTGCTTGATTTACAAAGCCTTATCTAGCTTTAGCGTGCCAGGTTATGTAGTGTATGTGGTGTTTACCTCTGTCTGCCTTCTTGCTTTTGTGTTGTTACAGGTGCCTGGAAAGGAAGTGTGGTACAGTTTACGATTTTTGTAGGGAACACCAAAGAACCCTTAAGTCCATGACCTGGGGCATTTTAATAGCAGGTAAATAACAAAAGGGGATGGAATACCAATGTCTCTTTTCCAGGATCCCTCAAATATTAGTTTTCTGTAGAAAACAAATAAATATTTCCCTTCCCCTTGACTTCCCTGAATCATCCAGAGAGGAGAGAATTTAACCAGGATGCCCTGAGTGGTGGGTCTCAGCTTGAGAAGCCCATGTAGATGGCTTCCCTGTCCTGCTTATGCAGCCAGCAGCTAATTTTTTAGGTCACCTACTCTCACTTTGTTATTGTGGTATGGATTTGAGGGTTGGGTATTGCAAATTCAGGTAACTGGAAAACATGGTGATAATCACAAGGCAGAAACCTAATTGAAGGGGTGATATAAGTAATCAATCAATGCTTTATATAAACACAACACGAGAAGGAGCCTAGGGTCCTGTAGCCCACTCTTCTTACCTGAAAGCAGGACCAGACTGTCTTCACAAATGAGCAGGTGTCCTGTTTTGACTCCCTCCAAACAAAGGGCTCCAGGGCCCATTTCAAAGAACACTCCTGTCTATAAAATGTGAACCCTCCCACCCAAGTCCACAGACATTTAAGCAAGACTGCTGCCCGCCCCCCCCACCGGAGGTCCGTAGTTTCCCGGTGCTCACACAGCTAGAACAGGGAGTAAGCAGGATTGAAAGCTTTCTTTGTACTGGCTCAGAGAGTATTTTGCAGACCATACTCAAAACCACACAGCTATGCCATTGTAGTACAAAGTAAGCAGATGGTGTGGCTGTGTGCCAGGGCGACTTTATTTGTAGAATAAAAATACAAATATACAAATACAACTGTCCTTGCCACCTACAAAAACAAGGGGTAGGCCAAACTTAACTTGGAAACAAAGACTTGTTTGCTGACCTTTAATGGAAAACCGTGCTGTTCTTATCCTAGAATATCATCTTCAAAAGCCATCACCTTGGTCATCGCCCCACCTCTTTCCTTTAGAGATTCTGTGGCACTTAGGGATTGTTGTTGTGACACTCAGAGATTTTCCTACTCAAGCTTAGGCAAATCTGGGCTACAAACTAGAAGACTCAATACCTTTTTGCCAGTAGTTGCTTTAGTGTCTGGCCTTTCTCTGACGGAAGCTCACCTGCTGAGTCTGAATATCAGAAAAAGTAGTACTAAGCAAGAGCCCCAATGATCAAGCAACAAGATTCAAGAATTCAGAAGGTTGTTTGAGAAAAAAAGACCTAGCACCCTGTCCTCCTAGCATTCTTGGTGAAACTGTTTAAAATTTTTTTTAAAACCCAAAATATAGTCCTTATAATCAGAGGCACCTATAGCTATATCAAGAGCACCCCTGCGTTCAATGGTTTCCTGATTGAACCTGCCCTTTGCTGAGCCAGATAAATGCTGGAGGCTGGTCTCCCGCTGATTTGGTGATGTTCACTGTCTGTATTTGCTTCCGACAGGTTACCTGGCTCTAGTGATTGCGGCCTGTGTGCTGAACTTTAACAGAGCCCTTCCTCTTTTCGTGATCACGGTGGTTGCCATCTTCTTTGTGATCTGGGATCACTTCATGGCCAAATATGAATCTCAAATCACTCAGTTCCTCTCTCCTGGCCAAAGGCTTCTGGACAGCCACTGGTTCTGGCTGAAGTGGTAAATGCACTTAGTTCTCTTACTGAGGTTGAGAGTGACGTTAGTCTTTTCCAACACTGTTCCATAGATTTGTTCTGAAATTGCTTCCTCATTTATGGGATATTGAAGCTAGAAACAACCTAGGGAATAATCTGTTAAAAAAATGTCTTCATTTTACAAGCAGGACATCAAGGCCTAGATAAGGCAAGATGTGCTCAAATGTCCCTACAAACTGTCTTAATTTCAAGTGCCACTAAATGATAAAATGTTGTCCAAAAGTTGGGACGGTTCTGACTTGGAGAGGTGGCTTTCTGCTCTGGGCATGAATCTGGACTCTTTGGGAGGAAAGGTCTGTGAATTAGTAAAGCCAACTCTCTCTTATAGGACCCCCTGTCCTGCAAGTGACCATTCAGGGCTTTTCTTTCAGCCTCTCTCTGTGGGACCTCCTCTCTCTCCAGGTGGCCCTACAGGGTAGGACCCAGAACCCATTCTCCCCAGTGTGGCCCACATGGAATCTACCAGGAAAGTTCACACATTCTTGGCCTAATAAACCAGGGTTGTACAATCCCAACAGGGCAACCCTCTCTGGCTCTGCCATCCACTGATTCAGTGCTATCGTATGCCCACTAGATTCCCCAAGGAGTCAGAACCCAGGCTAAAGCCTGACTTAGCTCTCTGAGGCTTGGGTGAGGTCTCCAATGCAGAGGACACATTTCAAGCTCTCCCTTGAAGGGAAGAAGGTAACGCTTCCCCCATCTCCCAAAATGAAGACGCCCAGCAGCTCTCGCAAAGAAATCATGGGACTTCCTCTCCAAGCATCGTTTCTCCTCTCTGACCCCTTTATATATCCTTGAACTGGCAAAGGGCCCAAGTGTTGTGGAGTAAAGGGACACATTGCTTCATTTTTTGACTATGTGCCTTTTTAGCTACACCCAAAAAGAGTCTCTTGCAATTTCTAGAAGCATAATTTCCTGGTACCAGGGTATGTTACTCAATATTTTTTGTTTGTTAGTTGAAGCCTGTTTAAGATTTTAAAGTTAGCACAGCAAATGATGCCAAAGCCTCTTTCTTTGTTCTCTTAGGGTGATTTGGGGCTGCCTGATCCTGGGAGTTATTTTCTGGCTGGTCTTTGACACCGCCAAATTGGGCCAACAGCAGCTGGTGTCCTTCGGTGGACTCATAATGTACATTATCCTGACATTTCTATTTTCCAAGCACCCAACCAAAGTAAGCATGAAATCGATCATTTCTTGGTCTTTTTCCCTCTTTTTTTTCCTCATGTGTAAATTGCTCAAAATAATGAGTATGAGAGAGTTGAACTGTTATTCAATATTTTTCTTACCTTGCTATGATATTTAAGTGGCTAAGGTGCCCTTTTCCTGAACGTTAATAATACTGTTACTCTCTCATTTTTCATTCTCAGTAATTTTCCAGTTGCTCAACCAGTGAGATACTCTCTCCTGTCAAGTCCGATTTCTACTCATGTACCCCCTTCCCCCCCATCAAACACACATACAAAGAAAACGCATCCATTTTGATTCAGATTTCCCCAGACCAACAAATAATCTAATATTCTACCATTGGATTCTGCAGTTTATCAAATTTGTATTTGCCATTGAGGCTATTTTACTCCAAAAATTTGTCCTTAAGTTTTGTTCACCCAGAATTCAATTCTCACCCTTGTTCTGTCAGCCTGTAACCCAACAAATGGGCAAGAATTCTGAGATATCAAAACTTTCACATATGATTCATAATGGCAAACCCTGGAAGACTTTACTGGCTGAAAGGTTGATCCAAGAAAAGAGCATTAATCAAAACCAAAGCCACCTGATACAATCCAAATTCTTTGCCCTGTGCAGGTGACCATCTCTGCTATTTTCTGTGCCTCCAATCCCATAGTTCTTTGCAGGCCACTCATCTCTACTCCAAAAATGAAAGCACTTGATTGTCCATTACCACTGCACTCCCTGGGTCTGCATTAGAGTTAATTGGTTCCTTTTACTGTGAAATGAGAGCCCCTCAACAGGGTGGAATTTCACTTAATTCACTGACAAATTGTCAAATCAACAAACCTTGGACACACAGAGAAGTCATGTTCGGCCTTTCCATTTTCCAGATGGGGAAATAATTATATGTATCTAACATTTACAGCATGACCGGGAAGGCCAGATTCTTCCTCCTTTAATGGCCCTTCTAAGACTACTCTTTGTGTCTAAGTGATTTTATCGTGACAAAATGGTTACATACGCTCCTGGGACTGAAGGCTTAATCTCAGGTTTATGAAGAGGGAACACAACCCTGAGATTTTTAGGTATGATTCTATGGAGGGATTCTCTGCTCACAACTGCTTTGGCCTCCGAAAGAAGGTGGATCACGGGCCACATCTGAGAAGCTTCCAAGGAAATAGTGATCCCCTGGGCATTTATGCTGAGTTCAGCATTCATTTTCTAATAACCTATATCTCTTCCTATTTCTGTATAGGTTTACTGGAGGCCTGTCTTTTGGGGTATTGGGTTACAGTTTCTTCTTGGGCTTTTGATACTAAGGACAGAACCTGGATTTATGGCTTTTGATTGGCTGGGGAAACAAGTTCAGGTAAGTTTGGTTCAAAAGAATGCCTTGCTTTTATAGTGCTTTTAACATTTGAATATAACCCTCAAGACATGTCAGAAATAGCTTTATTTGACTGCATTACTTGACCCAAATTTTAATTCCATAGCATGAATTAGACAAATAACTTTGTTTATGTTAATCCGTGCAGTTTATTAATATTCTGGTTGTCTCTTACCCATACCATCCACTACATCACTCCTCAATCCCATTTGACCCCTTCATCCTGCCTGAGGGGTGTCACTCTTCTAAGGTGTTTCCCCCAACAGAGAAACAGGCTTCTCTGCATCTAATGGTAACCAGTACCGCCCATGTACCATCTGTGGCTTCTGGAGCAAGTTACCACACCCAGCTTATTCTTTAGCACCCTAGAGTCAGAGTGAATGTCAGAAACGCCAGGAAACCTGTATGAAGTTATAGTTCTAAGATATACTTCCAGGCCATCCACTGGAGGGGGAAAGTTGACAAAATCAACTCTCCAAGTCTATCCCACAAGTTTTCTGAGTCCCCACCCTCTGCAGAGCCGTAGGTCCTGTGGATGGTAACTACATCTTTAGTGCTTGTAATGATCTGCTCTTTTCCTTTCTTTAACTCAGACGTTCCTGGAGTACACTAATGCTGGCGCCTCATTTGTCTTCGGTGAGAAATATGAAGACCACTTTTTTGCATTTAAGGTAAAGCCAAACACTTTTTTTCTATGTAGACACTTCCTTTTCAGTAACTTCTCAGTCTTTGTAGATGTTCAGATAGAACCTAACTGATCAGAACCCAGGCATATACCTTCCAGGCATGTCATAGGGGCACAGCCCATCACTGGGCTTTCTCCTTTACCTGAAATCAGTGGACTGAAAACATTTTATTTTTTTTACAGTAACATTAAGGGAAACATCTAGAGGAAGTCAGGAATACTGAAACACAGGCATACCTCAGAGATATTGTCGGCTTGGTTCCAGACCACCGCAATAAAATTAATACCGCAGTAAAGCCAGTCAAAAATTTTTTGGTTTCCCAGCTCATATAAGTTATGTTTATACTCTACTGTAGTCTAGTAAGTGTGCAATAGCAGTATGTCTAAAAAAAGTACATAGGTTAATTAAAAAATACTTTACTGCTAAAAAAAATGCCAAAACAATTACAATAGTAACATCAAAGATCACTGATCACCATAACAAATATAATAATAATGAAGAAGTTTGAAATATTGTGAGAATTACCAAAATGTGACCCAGAGACACAAAGTGAGCAAACGCTGTTGGAAAAATGGCGCCTACAGACTTGCTCAACGAAGGTTTACCAAAATCCTTCAGTTTGTAAAAAACACAACCTCCAAGAAGCGCAATAAAGCAAAGCACAATAAAACAAGGTATGCCTGTACTTTTGGATGTCTTGTAGCATTTGCTGAGATAGTTATGAAAGATCATATGGGGGGGGGGGCTTCCCTGGTGGTGCAGTGGTTAAGAATCCACCTGCCAATGCAGGGGACACGGGTTCAAGCCCTGGTCCAGGAAGATTCCACATGCCATGGAGCAACTAAGCCTGTGCGCCACAACTACTGAGCCTGCGTGCCACAACTACTGAAGCCCGCACACCTGGAGCCCGTGCTCTGCAACAAGAGAAGCCACCGCAATGAGAAGCCCACACACTGCAACGAAGAGTAGCCCCCTCTCCCTGCAACTAGAGAAAGCCCACGCACAGCAACAAGGACCCAATGCAGCCAAAAATTAATTAATTAATTAATTAATTATTTTTAAAAAGATCATACAGGGTAATAGTATCTGAGATTTCAGGGTAAAGAACATTAGGTCCCTGGCAATGAATAGACATATGGCTGCTAATGCCTCCCCAGTCCAAGCTCAGTGACAGCCCTGCAGTCAGGAAACTCCTTAATCCCAGACAAACAGGGACAGCTGGTCACCCACATCAAGTTCTGTTCTTCCAGAGCCATCCCCTTGCTTAACCTTTCCCCTCTCTCCTTCAGCACAGCCTTTACCTCGGCAGGCTTGCAAGCTGGACCTCCTCCCAACCAAAGGAGGGATGTTATTTTACAGGCGAAAGGCAACTTGGCAACTTGGCCCCATGCTCAGGCCTAATCGATTCTCTCCCAGGCCTCCCCCAGCCCCAGGAAGCTCACCTTCCTCTGGGAAGTCCCTGCAAATCCTTGTCGATGAGTCAGAAAGATGCATTTGGCTTTTCCTTCAGATTTCTTTTTTGTGGTGTGCTATTGTTCCTACACTTCTCCATTGTCTTCTCACTCGGGGACTCCAAATTTACCTCCAAATTACCTCGGCATCGGTTAGGCCAACTGCTATGCTGAATCTTTTTTTAAAACTGCTGATTTGATACTTTGGTGCTGAGATAACTAAGCCATCTCTGAAAGGTCAAATGTTTACAAATTGAGATAGAAATATGCTCCTATCATGAACTGAATCCAGAATTACAAAAAATAATGTCACGGAGAAGGAGGAACTTGCTGCCCAGATTGCACCAGTGTCTTCAGACCTCCCCCCACCCTCTGCCCCCAGGGCAGTAGCCTCCATCCTTTCTGCCAAAGCAGATTCCTGTGGGAACATTGGGGGGATGAGCCCCTCTAACTCCCTGAAGCTTTCAGGAAGGCTCTGCCTGCCCATTAAAGCCAATAAAATCACATAAGTGAGCGAGCTCTGAATAATGGCACAAAAAGTCTTTTAATATATATTATTAATAGATTTTTCTAAATTAGATCCTGTACAAATTGTCCTTGGCCATTCTGTGTCTCTAGTGGCAGCTTGTCCCTGGCCATTTAGCTGGGAACAGAGGGGAAGGGGAACAATGGAGTAGGGGTGCGGAGGGACCCAGACCACAGCCCTGTGTGGTCTATGCAGGGTAGAAACTCTTCCCTGTAGACACACAGGCTGCATTGAGGGCATCCAAAGAGCATCAGGAAAATCGGATCTAGAAAAAGACAACCTTCGTTAACACAGAAGTAAACTAGTTTCCAGAGTTTAATCTTTGTATAGTGATTCAAAGATCTATAGGTAAAATAGTTATTATTCTAAAAGCTAAATCCATGAATGCTTGCTTTATACAAGGCATTGTTTAAGCACCTACTGTGTTACTACTGTGAATAAGGATCTGAGGTAGCTCACACTTAATCGTGACCCAGGTTACTTTGCTAATAAGTAGTGAAGCCCATGTCTGTTTAATATCAGAACAACAAGAATATCTGCCAGTGGCTTTCAGTTTCTTGATCTAATTATTACAAATTCCCCCTAAAATGTCATTCCTTCTCTTAGAAACTAAAGTAAGAAAAGCTCATCATAGCAGGATTTTTTTTTTTTAAGTCAAGTTTCCTATGAAATAGACTCAAGCTTATCCAGAACAAATTAGAGTAAGAGACTGTAGATGGGGAAGTTGCCTGTTAAAAACGTTGTTTAGTTCAAGAGGAGTTTCCAGTATTTTGATGACATTTCAGAGGGGGAAAAGGAGGCAGAAAGAAGGAGACTGATCCGAAAGCTACTAATACTGCTGGGGCCAATGTTAACCTGTGACCTCTCTTACCCACCACCACCCCCAGGTCCTGCCCATCGTGGTTTTCTTCAGCACTGTGATGTCCATGTTGTACTACCTTGGATTGATGCAGTGGATCATTAAAAAGGTACCAGGACTAGAAGGCCGTGGGTGACCGGTGTAGAGCTGATTATCACAGGGACAAAGTCTTGAATGCCTCTTATCTGTGTTTTTCCAAAGTACCTTTCCCTTCGTACCAAGATCCACGCCCACCCCAAGTTATTAGATTTAAACCCAAAAATCCTACATGGGTCCACAGAGGGAATTTTATCTCCAGGACTTCTAATAGGGCTGTGACTTGCAACACACTGAGCATCTTCATGAAGCGGTTATTCCGTTAGCCAAAGAATTGACTCCAAGAGATGGGGACCTGATTGTCCCTTCATCTTGGCTATCTACTCAAGGCTTACACAGAGTCACTGCTTATCCTCAGGTGATAACGAAAAGTGGACCCTCCTGGTCTAGGAGTTGCTAGAGAATCAAAGCAAGTAGGGGAAGCTGATCTTTTCTCCTGAGGGATTTTTGTAAGCACACAAATTTTTTTTTTTTTAGGTCTGCAAAGTTAACCTCAGTTCTGCTGCCCCAGCAGCTGTCAGTCCTACATCATGTTAGATCACAAAACTCAGAAATTTGCATGCTAGTTTGAATGCACATGAGAGCAAGGCAGTGTATACAGGGCTTGGGCACAGACACAGCCCTCTTTTGATCCCTGTAAATAAATAAAATGGAAAAAGAGAGAGAGAGCCAGAATACCAGCAGAATTGAAAGTTTCAGCAAGAGCACCAGGGCGCATAGTTTTCTGATTGTCAGTTTAAACATTCAGCATCCCTGTGTCCACATCGAAGCAGGAAGGAAGGAGAGAGGATGCAACAGGAAGTCCCCATTCTGAGGTGGGCACCACAGTCTCTGGTTGGAAGGACCACTACAGATTGGGACCATCAACCATGTTTGTTTGAGAGTTAAGTAGAAAAGGCCAAACCTCAACCACATCCCATTACTTATTAGCTGGGCAAACTTTGACAGAACAACTAAACTGTTCTGTGCCTTGGTTTCCTCTTCTGTAAAATGGGCCTAATTATAGGACCTCCCTCAAAGGCTTATTGCGAGGATTAAATGCATTACTCAGAACAATGGCTTAAAACAGTGCCTGGAATGCTGTGAAGACTGCCATGACTGTTAGCAATTATTACAACTTATTACCTGTATACAATAGATATTCAAAAAACTTTACTTGCATGAAATAGACATTTCAATAGACATTGTATAGTGTTCAAAGTATATACAATGACTCAGACTTACCACTCAAATAGGATTTGATCAGCCTGCACTATGGACTATATAAGGTATACTCAAGTTTAGTACAATTGTTGAAGGCCTCAGTATTTTCCTCCAGTTTAAAGATTTTTATCCCTACTTTGAAGTTCTGTGTATACAAATAGTTCTTTACTGACTTTATCCTTTTTTGTCTTTTAGGTTGGATGGGTAATGCTAGTGACTATGGGAACATCTCCTGTTGAATCTGTAGTTGCTTCTGGCAATATATTTGTTGGACAGGTAAGTTGTAATATCAAAAAACAAAACACTTGCTAAAATGGATACTCTTTCCAGAAAGAGAAATAAAAAAATATGACGGTGTTATTTCTTTTAGTGTAGGGGAAAGGGTGTCAAGATAATGAATGCTCAATATTGACAATGTCCAGATTCCAAGGAGAGAGAAAGAGAGAGAGAGAGCGAGAGAGCGCCCTTCTAAGAGTGTCAATGCACTAGTGCGGAATTTGGGTCCTTGAAAATTTATGGAGAGGAAGAAAGATTGAATCATTTTATCAAAGCATAGGGCTTCTCATGTATAGATTCTCAGTAAGTCCTTTCTGAATTAACTGAATTGTTGAGGTTTCTGGCCCACCCGTCAGAGGCTAGCAGCTCATCCACTCAAATGGAGTTCACCATTTATCTTGAAGCTGCAAACATGTAACAGGCAGCCTCACACTCTGTAGTATAATGCTTGTGGCAACGAAAGAGACCAAAAAGTGTTTTCCACCAACACCATGCAGCCATATAAATACTTAAGCTCATTCTCAACTTATCTGAACAGTCTCTTTGCTGAGCCTGAAGAAAAATGCTGTTGAACAAAAGTATTTTCACCTTCCTTATCCATCACTTGGATAAATGCTCTTTTTTAAAAAAATATTTATTTATTTACTTATTTATTTGGTTGCACTGGGTCTTAGTTGCTGCAGGAGGGCTCCTTAGTTGTGACACGCGGGCTCCTTAGTTGTGGCATGCAAACTCTTAGTTGCAGCATGCATGTGGGATCTAGTTCCCTGACCAGGGATCGAACCTGGGCACCCTGCATTGAGAGTGTGGAGTCTTATCCACTGTGCCACCAGGGAAGTCCCAATAGATGCTCTTTTGCCCAAAGTCCATTTAAGCAAAGAAATATGTTGCCAAGTTCTGTCCCTCAAAATGGCAGCATTCCTAAGGGGTAGATCAGTAAGAAATGGTAATAATCATCCTCATCGTTCAGGATATATGGCTTCAGGCAGAATGGAATCACACACCAAGGAAACCAAGTGTGAATACTTGCTAGCACGGCTGTGCAAAGAAATTGAACTCGAAGCAAAAATCAAGTCACCCAGAAAAACACATGGCTCCAGATCAGTAGGCTTATACAACTGCTCCAGGCAGGCTGAGCCTTCTGATTGGTAAGCCCAGCTTACTAGCCTGGAGCAAAGTCTTTAGAGTTGGGACCATACTTCTTTCCCCAGGAGTTGAAATTGTTATAATTATAGCCATAAAATCTCTCAGGACTAATTAGGGCACCATCTTGAGTTGATTACTCCTACCTGCAGGGTAAGAGGGCTCATGTACTGAGTTTCTATTTGGTCCATAAATTGAAGCTCAACACACTCAATCTCATAGCACAATTAGAAATAATGAGGGGAAAATTGTAAAATTGCACACATGCTTCTGTGGTGCTCAATTTGATACTTAATATGCTAGAAGTGCAGCTATTATTTATGGAGAGCCCATGCTGCAGGCCACCTGCCCTCCTTAATGGGACTCAAGCCTTTACAACTACACTCTAATTGATTCCTTTCCGTGCAAGGGGAAGAGGGGGGTCTCTGATTCTCAATTAGGAATGGGCCTGTGGGCACCGGTATATGTTATTGCTGGTATTTTTTCATACTTGTGTCTTGTTTCCCTATAGTATCAGCAAAGAGGTTTAGGGTCTGTTGAGATGAAGCTGGAAGATAGGAAGTCACAGAGGTTTGGGAATCACAGTTCCCAAGGCCAGACCACTGGGCAGTTACTTGGCCCATGGTGCTCCAACCTTAGAAAACAGTACTAAGCCATCACAGTCCAATCCTAGGCTAGGTGAGAGCCTTATGTGAATTGGCTTTGCGAACTTCACACGTGACTCTGTATGCACACTGCCCTGGAGTCCAAAAGACCCAGACAATGGTGGTGTGGGTTCTCAAACATGAGCATGCATCGGAACCACCAGGAAGCCTTGTTAAAACACTACTGCTGGACCCAGCCCCAGAGTTTCTGATTCAATAAATTTGAGAATTTGCATGTCAAACGAGTTCCTGAGTCAAGCTGATAGAGTTGGTCTGAAGTCCACTCTTAGAAATACTGCTGTAGAGAATGGAATTTTGAGTAAATTAGCATGTCCTTGTGAGGGAACGTTTAATCTGATCACTTTTTGTTTCCAGACAGAGTCTCCACTGCTGATCCGACCGTATTTACCATACGTCACCAAGTCTGAACTCCACGCAGTCATGGCCGCCGGGTTCTCTACCATTGCTGGAAGTGTCTTAGGCGCATACATTTCTTTTGGGGTAAGAATGTTTGGGGATTAATTTACGGAAAAATTCAACCTCTTCTTCCTTTGCTATTGTTATTTCTGCTTTTTCCTTTACTATTGCTGCCAGATAAGAAGGGCAAAAGAGTGTTCTTTTTGCTGTCTAGTTGGTCAGTTTCTTTGGCATTTGAATGGAGTGACCCCAAGGAGCCTTGGTGTTTCACTCTCATATCTCTGCCACCTAAATGTGAACTATATCCAACCATAGCAGAATGAAATCATATTATGATTTGGCTGAAAATTTGAATAAGTAAAAAAAAAAAAAAAAAAACTATTACTGACACTAGTTAAAGGCCATCTAGGTCAGTGGTCAGCAAACTATGGCCCATGGGCCAAATTTAGATCACTTCCTTTTTTTTGTAACTAAAGTTTGATTGGAAACCAGCTATCCTGTTCATTATCTAAGCAGCTTTTATGATACAGACTTGAGTAGTTGTGGCCCTAAAAGCCAAAACTATTCACCCTCTACAGAAAACATTTTCTGACTCCTTGCTTACAGCACTGATTCTCAAAACTTACTTCACATTAGAATCACCTGGGAGCTTTTAAAAGCCCTAATACCCAGGCCCATACCCCAGAGTAATTCAACAGAATCTCTTGGGACGAGACCCAGGCATCAGTATTTCTTTTCAATCCTCAGGTTTCAATGTATAGCCCAGTTTGAGAGCAGGTGGTCTATGGGATGGCACTGAAGAACATTATGGTAACTGGTGCACGTGCCCTGAGCACAGGGCTTATTTACAACCCCCAGTGGAGAAATGGAATAACACAGCAGCTGTGTGGTCCAGGTGATGAGGAATTCTTACAAGATAGGCAAGTTTCATTCCAGGACTTCATCTGAGCCTCACAGAACGAATCAGTAGGAAGAGGGAAGAAAAAAAGGGTGAAGGAGGCCTCAGGAATACCAGTTTGACTGACTCCATAGATGGATTGCTGTAGGAATTCTACCTACAAAACTGTGCTGTGTGGAATGGGAGTGAGGAGGGAGGTGCAGATTCTATAATTCTGAAAATACAGGGAAGAGAATCCAGAAACAAGATAAGGATGTGGGAAGGGAAAGGGGAAGAGTTTAAGTAGACCTGCAAAGAGGAAAACAGAAATCGCTTACAGATTAAAGAGACTCTGGATAAACACATATTATGTAGGGGCACAAAGGACATCAGGAAAGCAAAAGGAAAATGGATAGGGGTGTACCCATGCCTGCACCCCAGATACCCACCATCTAAACTGATGATGTAATGAAATAGCTTTAGAGACTATATGAACATTCAGAGGAACAACAGAGAGGTAGAGTTATCTTCTTTGAAAGTTTCTACAACACAGGACTAATTCTCTTCTGAAATGCTCAGATTGTGGTTTTGTGCTTCTCCCCGAGGATGTGGTTAACTGGTATAACTTCCTCCCTCCTCTCAAGGTGATACCCAGTGTGTGGCTCTTTGAGCTCTTCCAAGCCTCCAAAGAAACATTGATTTCTGGCATGTAATCAATGCCTGCCTTGTAAGGCATTTGAGCCATTCATTCAGAACACAACAGAAAAGCTAAATCTAAGTTGGTCTTCTTTCTCCTGAAATCACAGGTTTCGTCCTCTCACTTGTTAACTGCTTCAGTTATGTCTGCACCTGCGGCATTGGCTATTTCTAAACTTTTTTGGCCTGAGACAGAAACACCTAAAATAACCCTCAAGAAAGCCATGAAAATGGAAAATGGGTAAGTGGGACACGTTCACCTAGTTATTAGTTATTGACTATACAAGCAGGAGGTTGGCGGGAGGGGAGGTTTTCTCCAGTCCAGATTCAAAGTACAGCAAGAATTTGATTATCAGAGAACACAGTGAATTAAAGTGAATTTAATTTCCCATGACTATGTAGACTTCACCCAAAATATCTTGTTTCAGTACTCGAGGAGATCTTTTCTAAATATCAATACCTAAATGTCAATACATTTCCTTGACTGTTCAGTGTAGATATTTCATTTAATTAATTTTTTTAGACTGAAGTAGAGTTGATTTTCAATATTATATTAGTTTTAGGTGAAGAGATATTTAATTTTAAATATAGCATAGGGTTCATTGGGCCACGATTTAAGACTGTTAGAAAGCCATAGGATCACCGTTTCTGGAAGTTTCTTATATAATAGGGACGATAAGTGTGATATCAGTATTCCTTTTTATTAAAAATTATTTATTTATTAAAATATTTCTTTCTTTGTTTATTTGGCTGCATTAAGTCTTAGTTGCGGTGCGAGAGCTCTTCGTTACAGCAGGCGGGCTTCTCTCTAGTTGTGGTGTGTGGGGTCAGTAGTTGAGGCACACGGGCTCTCTAGTTGTGGCACACAGTCTCTCTAGTTGTGATGCGTGGGCTCTAGAGCCTGCACGCTTAGTTGTCCCATGGCATGTGGGATCTTAGTTCCCCGACCAGAGATCGAACCCACGTCCCCTACATTGGAAGGCGGATTCTTAACCATTGGACCACCAGGGAAGTCCCGATATAGGTATTTCTAACCCCTCTTAGGTTCATTTACTTTTTGCCCTGTTCAAAAGAAAGAGAAGAGGGTGGAAAAAACTAAGGGATATAGGGTATTCAAAAGTATGTCATTAATTAGCAGAATTCATCAACCAATATGTTTCTGAGATTCATCCCTTGTTTGTATGTAGAGAGAGTCATAACCATGAGTGAAGAAGCAAGTTGCCAAAGAACATATATGTAATATGTGGATTTCACTTATATAGTTAGCAAGTATGTAAACTGACACAATGTACTATGTAGGGATAAAGAAAATTGAAAAGAAAGGGAATCATAAGCAAATTCTAGTGGGCCAAGTACCTCTGAGATTAGAGAGAAGAAGACGAGATGAAGTAGGGGGTGCTCAAAGCTGACGTGACTCTCCATTTCTTAAATGAGGTGGTGGATACACAGGCCTTCCTTGAATTGCTAGTTCTTTTACTGTGAATATTTTATAAATATTCTCTGGAAGCTACTTTTAATTAAGTATCATTGTTAAAACCTGTAATATTTTTATCCCAATTTTTTATTATAAACGCCTCCAAATTAAAAGAGTAGTATAACATTTGGACACTCATATGCCCATCACCTACACGCAACAATTATAAATCCCATCATGATTTCACAGAATTCAGGTGAGTATTTCAGCCAGGACATGGGTCTGAGAGTTTGTCTCTCCATTTGAATGCACTCTGATTATGCCATTTCTACACCTGTGATGTCCATCCACTGATAATCCCTTCGTAATTCTGGAATTGCTATTTTTTGATAAAGTGATTCAAAGAATCTCCTAGAAGCCGCAACACAGGGAGCATCCTCATCCATTTCCCTGGTGGCAAACATCGCTGTGAATTTGATTGCCTTCCTGGCCCTGTTGTCTTTTGTGAATTCAGCCCTGTCCTGGTTTGGAAACATGTTTGACTACCCACAACTGAGTTTCGAGGTATGATTCTATCATGTTTTTCCTCCTTTTTGTTTCTGCCAATCTTTGTTTAAAAATAAAATAGGTTTGTGAACAGCCTTTCCTAACGTGTATAGTGCACTCTTATACAATGTACAAACTTATCATGAATCCCCCTATTGCCACTCCCCTTTTGCTGTCTCCTATCACCCTCCTTACCCCAACACAGAACCATTCTGTCCTGACCCCGTTCCCCAAAATCCAGGTTACTTCAAATGACCCAGTTTCAACCTTGACTCCTAATGGATATAGACAGGCTAGAGAATGCACAGGGATCTCTGTGCCTAAAGGACACACAGAGGGGGCGGGAACAATCTGGTCATGAGGGTCAGGCCAAAGAACCAGAAGCAAATCTCTACTCTAATAAAGTATCCATTTTTGGTTTTTGTAGGTAATATGCTCCTACATCTTCATGCCCTTTGCCTTCATGATGGGAGTGGACTGGCAAGACAGCTTTATGGTTGCCAAACTCATAGGTTATAAGACATTCTTCAATGAATTTGTGGCTTATGAGAAACTCTCAAAATTGATCCATTTAAGGCAAGAGGGTGGACCCAAATTTGTGGATGGTGTGCAGCAATATATGTCGGTGAGTAAATTTTTTCCCCCAATATACTTCTTCGTCACACACATACATTCATCAAATAGCTGCTGGTGCCTCTGTGTGTCAGGCACCATGCCAGGCATTTGGGGTACATCAGAAGGAAACAGGCCAAAAATCTCTGACATCATAATGTACATAGTGACTCATAATTGTCAGTTGTGTTGAGTTAATCACAGTGTCTGTGTGCACGCACGTGCACGCGCGCGCGTGTGTGTGTGTGTGTGTACAGAAAGAAACGCAGCTAATCCTTACCACTGTGATCATTTACCTTTGAGCACTATCAATACAAACCCAGAGTCATATGAGCTGGGATTGGACTCAATCAACAGATATTTATGGAATGTCTTCTGTGAGCACTGTGCTATGTACGGAGGCCACGGTGTTGAATGAGTGATAAGGCCTCTGCTCTCATGGGGCTCATAGTCTAATGACCATGAAGGACTCTTCCTTCCTATTTAAGAAGTTTTTTGAACTCTGAGAAACTGCCTAAGTGCCGCAAAGCGCCTGGACATCCGAAAGAAACAGTGAGACACAGTAACTACTCTCCAAGTGAATGAGGGAAGAGAAAAAGCTCAGGGCCTTTCAGACAACCACCTTATAATTATGTCAGGATTTCGGGTCCATAGCCTGCAAGGAGATGCGCATGTCTGCTTGGCCTTGAATGGGATGAGGGAACTTGGAAGAGGCCATTATTTAAGCCATATTTGCAGCTGAGTCTCTAACTTCTACTTTCCAGAAGAACAGAATTGTCACACGTCAAAACTCTTAGGGAAATGGTGAACATTTCCGACCACCACCATGACTCATTAAAACAATCCATTTGGAATTAATGTCCTGGGCAGATATTTGGCTTTAAAAGGAACGGGGAGGGAAAGCATGCTGCCCAAGGTTCTAACTGAGACTGCCCGCCTCTGACCACCACCACCATCTCACCCAGCCTCCCAAACACCAAACATGCAAATTTTCCTCCCACATGTCACACAAATATCACAGCAAACTCCAGGAGAGTACTGATTTGTATTTTATGGTCAGCAGCATTTTGACCCACACATCTGATATGAACAAGAGCTCTAGGACAGTAGGTCTCCTGCGTCTCAAATGTTCATTCTTCAACTGACCACGCAATGGAGCTTGGCCAGATGTCCTTATTGTTTGGATGCCACCACAAACTAGCTTGCTTCCCTGCCAAAAGTAAAGAATAGGCTAAATTAAGTGAAATGTTTTCCATCCCCAACTGGCAGTTGCCTGGAGAACATAGTTTTGCTAAAAGGAAGCTCTCAGTTCTGGTTGTGCTAAGCAGGTTTGTGAACAGGTTATTAAGAGGACAGAAATAGAACAGTAGAGCTGATTTAGGTTGGGAGTGAGCCCAACCAGAGGCAGACCCACAGAAGATATTTGGAGATATGAGCTCAATGGCTTCCGCTATTGTTGAGTCACAAAGGGGAAAACATTTTGTTTTTCCCAATTTGTTATTTCCAGTCAACCAAATGGGGATGAGTTCCTACAATTTCTGTTCACCAACCAACAAGTGGTGGGAGTGTCCCACCATCTACTGGAAAAAGTACCACGTGACTAAAACATTTAATCTGGGTCCATGAGGCAAAAACCCAGTGCAATCCATTGCATTATGCCCGCTGACGACCTCCATCTAAGCGGTCAGAATGTGTAGGTACAGATGGCCAACAGGCACATGGAAAGATGCTCAACATCACTAATTATTAGAGAAACGCAAATCAAAACTACAAGGTACCACCTCACACCAGTCAGAATGGCCATCATTAAAAAGTCTACAAATAATAAATGCTGGAGAGGGTGTGTAGAAAAGGTAACCCTCCTACACTCTTGGTGGGAATGTACTTTAGTGCAGCCACTATGGAAAACAGTATGGAGGTTCCTCAAAAAACTAAAAATAGAGTTTCCACATGATCCAGCAATCCCACTCCTGGGCATATATCTGGACAAAACTATAATATGAAAAGATACATGCACCCCAGTGTTCATAGCAGCACTACGTACAATAGCCAAGACATGGATACAACCTAAATATCCATCAACAGATGAATGGATAAAGAAGATATGGTCTGTATACATAATGGAATACTACTCAGCCATAAAAAAGAATGAAATGATGCCATTTGCAGTGACATGGGTGGACCTAGATATTATCATACTAAGTGAAGTAAGTCAGAAAGAGAAAGACAAATACCATATGATATCACTTATATCTAAGTGGAATCTAAAATATGACACAGATGAACTTATTTACGAAACAGAAACAGACTCACAGACATAGAAAACAAACTTATGGTTACCAACAGGGAAAGGAGGAGGGGGAAGGGATAAATCAGGAGTTTGGAATTAGCAGATACAAACTACTATATATAAAATTGATAAACAACAAGGTCCTACTGTATAGCACAGGGAACTATATTTAATACCCTGTAATAAACCATAATGGAAAAGAATATATATATATATGTGTATATATATATTTATATATATATATATATATATATATATATATATATATATATATAACTGAATCACTTTGCTGTACAGCAGAAACTAACACAATGTTGTAAATCAACTATACTTCAATTAAAAGAATAAGAGAAAGGCGTATGTAGCATGTTGTCCCCAGAATGAGCTCTTTATCACTCCATCCTTTTCATCATTTTCTCCTTCTTCAAGATAATACTTTGCATGTTTGTTTACACATAAAACATACCATGGTACAGAATTCAAAAGGTACAAGAGGTATGGAGGGAAAAGGAAGTCATCCTCCCTATTTCTCTGCCATTCACCTCCTCTCCCCGTTCCACGTTATGCTCACTGTTGTCGGTGTTGCTCTTTGCTCTTGGTAACATATCTTGGAGGCCATACCATATCAATGCCTGTGACACAGTATGAGCACATCATAACTTATTTTAACCAGTCCCTTGTTGATGAACACTGTTACCAATTTTTTGCTATTAGAAGTAATGCTACAATGACTGTCCTTGTGGCACCTTTGCTCCTGTGCAAGGAGAGCTGGAAGATGTATTATGGATGGATTAGATTCCACTTAGATATAAGTGATATCATATGGTATTTGTCTTTCCATCACATAATCCTGCACATTTATGGGCAAGGGCAAAGTGGAATCATCCCAGCCTCCTTTTCCTCTTATCATAAAACCCTACATGGCCACATTTGTGTATCCCTTTCCCACAGATCCCCAGAAGGAGAAAGAGGAATCTCAAGCACTTTATGCCATCTCCCTCCTCACGGTCTCTTAATAAGCCTGCCTATTTTTGAAACCAACTGAACTAAATGAAAAGCACTAGACAGAGCAGGGGACAAAGATGATGAGCTTTTCCAGAAACAGTGGACTGCTCAAATACTTGGAATATTTTTTTCCTGCCCACTGTATGCACGCTGATTGAGAATATCAACAAAGGAGTTCTCAGAAATTATGAAAGAAAAGAGGAGACTTATAATCAACAAAAAACTTACCATGAAAAAAAAAAAAACTTAGGGCTTCCCTGGTGGCGCAGTGGTTGAGAATCTGCCTGTTAATGCAGGGGACATGGGTTCGAGCCCTGGTCTGGGAAGATCCCACATGCCGCGGAGCAACTAGGCCCGTGAGCCACTACTACTGAGCCTGCGCGTCTGGAGCGTGTGCTCCGCAACAAGAGAGGCTGCGACAGTGAGAGGCCCGCGCACCGCGATGAAGAGTGGCCCCCGCTTGCCACAACTAGAGAAAGCCCTCGCACAGAAACGAAGACCCAACACAGCCAAAAATAAATAAATTAATTAATTAAAAAGGGAAAAAACAAAAAACAATTACTAAAAAAAAAAATATATATATATATACTAAATATTAAAAAAAAAAAAAAAAACTTACCATGAGCACTTGAGTCTTGAATGTGAGCTTTTAAAAATCCAGTTAGTGAAAGAAAAAAGAAAAGGTTTGTTCTTTGAACCAAATCATAGATTTTTCTCAGGATTTTGGCAAAGAAAATTATTGCCTCGGTTGTGTGGGTGCCTTTGCCAGATTGGCTGTGCCTCTGGTGAACAACCGAGCCTATTGAATCTTCCAAGCCTCCCATAATCAGCCCCTCAACCTGAGGAAGATTGTCTGGCCTGAGCAGCACCTCTTGCCTATTGGAAGAGAGAAGGAGGGTCATGCTCACGCTTCCAAGAATTCACCTGCCATCTTCTTACTGCCCTGTGAAAGGACTATTCTCTCTCCCACTACCTAACATTCCTATGGTCTGGTCAGAGCTGAGGAACAAAGAAAGGCAAGCACACACCACAGTCAGCTGAAGGGAGCCCCTCTGGTATCTGTGAGCTTCGTTTTTACTAAGATAATTCCTTTTCACTGAAGTATAATTTGCATACAAAAAAGGCCTACTTTTGGTGTACGTATGTTTTGATAAATCTGTCACCAGTGTAACCACGACCACAAACAATCAAGATATCACACATTTCCACTACACCTAGAAAACTTCCCTCATGGCCAGTTGTCAACACCACCCCATCCCACCCCAACCCAGTCCCAGGAAACCAGTGATCTTTCTCTTACTATAGATCACTTTTGCTTGTTCTAGAATTTCGTATAAATGGACTCACTTAGGATTCATGTTGTTGCATGTATTAGTTTTTTCTTTTCTACTGCAGAGTAGTATTCTTTTTTAATGCATATCCACACTTTATTTATCCATTCGCCAACTGAACGGCATTTGAGTTGTTTCCAGCTTGGGGCTATTGTGAATAAAGCTGTTATAAATATTCACGTACAGTCTTCTTGAAGACACGTTTTTATTTCTCCTGGGAACATTCCTAGGAGTGGCATTACTGGGTCGTACAGGCTGTTATGTTAATTTGATAAGAAACTGCCAAGTATGTTTGTATTTTACAAACAGGCTGTGTCAGTTTACATTCCCACCAACAATGCACAAGAGTTCCAATTGCTCAACATCCTTGCCAACACTGGGTGTTGTCCATCTTTTTTAGCCATTTTAGTGGATGTGTAGTAAGCTCATTGTTTTAATTTAATTTGCATTTTCCTGGTGACTAATGATGTCAAACATCTTCTCATGTGCTTATTTTGGCCATTTGTGTATCTTTCATGATATCTCTTTATGTTTTTTATTGGGTGCTTGTCCTCTTAATGAGTTATAACTGTTCTTTATACATTCTGAATAAGTCCTTTGTCAAATAAATGTAATGTGAGTATTTTCTGGGACCAATTTTGTATTGTCAGCAGCTAGTACTGTGCCTGACACAATATAGCAAGTGGCCAGGTCATACTGAATATTAGAAGTTATCACCGAGCAGAAAATAGCATTTGTAGAGGCCAACACTACCAACTCCAAGAACTTCATGGAGAGTCCCTGAATCCACACAGCCCCTTTCCCTCCCTGAAAATTCAAGGGGAGGACTTCCCTGGTGGTGCAGTGGTTAAGAATCTGCCTGCCAATGCAGGGAACACGGGTTCAATCCCTGGTCCAGGAAGATCCCACATGCCACAGAACAACTAAGCCCGTGCGCCACAACTACTGAGCCTGCATGTCGCAACTACTGAAGCCCGTGCGCCTAGAGCCCATGCTCCATGACAAGAGAAACCACCACAATGAGAAGCCCACGCACCTCAACGAAAAGTAGCCCCCGCTTGCTGCGACTAGAGAAAGCCCACAGGCAGCAACGAAGACCCCTCACAGCCAAAGAAAAAGAAAAATAAATTCAAGGGGAGATGGAAAAAAGAGACCAGGAAGCAACAGGTGTTTGACACCATACACTGTACATTTATTTGTCAATATTGATTCCATAGTCGGAATAGGAAGCCCAGTTAGGATATCAGATATACTCAGCTGGGTCACATCACGTATACATCTGTGTGTTTATGCTTATTCCTAGATTCGTGCTGAGACAATTGCCACTTATGCTCTCTGTGGCTTTGCCAATTTCGGTTCCCTAGGAATAGTGATCGGCGGACTCAGTAAGTGAAAAGAATATTCTCCAACAACAGATATGATATAAACATGCTTCCAATCTCCATGTTGCTCTGTAACATTATTTGTGTCTGAAAAAAAGAGCCCTGCAACAGCAGTAAGTTCTTTCGAGTCTATTTTTTACCCCTGCTCTGCAATGTAGTTTTCCCCATGTCTATTCAAGCTAATGTCGGGAAAAATTTGCTCAAATGTACAGGTGTTACTCCACTCAAAGATGACAAATAGATTACACTTTGTATGCCAATTCCAGTAGATTTATAATGACCAGCTGGAGAAGGATTCTGAGGGCCAGTGGAAATTCAATGGGAAAATGCAGTGATTAATTAATTCTATGCCACCATGGGCAAAGAAGGAGATGGTGACAGATGAGTTGCAGATATTTGGAATCCTTCCTTGAAACCCATTTGCCTTGTCATGCCCTCATGAACATACTGTGAGTTCTCCTACACCAGAGAAACTTCTCTGGACGTGGAGCTCATCACTAAGCTCTTGAATCTTGAATTCTCCAGCTCAGTTTAAAAAAAGAAAAGTCAACGGACCTGAGACTCCAGCCCCAGAACAATTCTCAAAGGCTGGGAATTTGGAATTCTAATCAACAGGCTCAACATTAATCTGCCATGCTTGCTTCCACATTTCCCAGCATCCATAGCTCCTTCCAGAAAGCGTGACATCGCCGCAGGAGCAATGAGAGCTCTGATTGCAGGGACCATCGCCTGCTTCATGACAGCCTGCATCGCAGGTACTGCATTGCGTCCTCTGTGTCCGGTCTCCCTGTGCTCAGAGGATGGCAGCTTTGGGGGGACGGTGCCTCTGCAGAGAGCTGAGAGGCAGAGCTGCCGTTAAGCAGATTGTGAGGTGAAATGTGTGGAGCATGGTGGAGAAGCCAAGAATAGAAGCAGAGTTCAGTGACTTCATTAATTAAATAAGCAGCACTCTGTTCCACTTCCAGGCGTACTTAGCAGCACTCCTGTGGACAGCTGTCATCACATTTTGGAGAATGCCTTCAACTCCAGCTTGGTTAGAAACACAACCGATGTAGTATCTTGTTGCCAGAGTCTATTGAACAGGTATTGTATTCTTGATGATAACTTCTTTATATCCATCATTAATCATAAAAATAGACCAAAAGACCCCAACCACTTATTTTTGTAACTTCATAACTCTTAATATAAGAACTTGTGTGGCAGTTCTAACCACCTTTCATCTTGACTAACTAAGACTAGAAACCATAGCACTAACCAGTGCTGCTCCAACATTTTAATATGCCCCCAGCTGTGTATTAGGTGCTTTGTATGAATTAGCTCACTTAAACCTTGCAGCCGCTGTATAAGTTAGGCACTACTGCTTTTTTAAGCATTAGATAAAATCTGGGCTTGGGGAGGCAACGTCACTTACCCAAGCAAAATGAGTGCAAGCAAGATCAAGATAGAAAGACCCAAGAAAATTTGGGTCTTTCTGCCCATAGAGCCCATGCCCTAGTAGTTACTAGGTACTGCCTCCCTTTCAAGGGTATCAGGCAATGCAGGCTTCCCTGACAACATGATGATGGTGATGCTACAGTGGATGAGGGGCCATCAGTGACCCACGCCAGCCACCCCCACTCCGTACAGTCTCTATCTTCAAAAGCAGTATCACCACTCCATCTGCCCTTCTTAATGTGCACGTGTTTTTATAAGGATTGCTTCTATCCTTTATTCTTTTACTCTAGAGGAAATAAGGTGAGCCTTTCAGGCCAAATAGGATTTAAGAGTCAAAACTACTTCTCTGGTGCCTCTGTCCTTAACCCACCCTAACTGGAATGTGAGGCAGGATATCAGCTTCTTGCCCTATGCAATCTCTAATGTGTCATCTTCTGCTCATCTACTGTTTCTGTTTTCTAAGGCTCAACTAACTGTTTTATTCTACTTTTCACCAGCACTGTTGCCAACGGTCCCGGTGAGGTCATCCCAGCAGGAAACCATAGCCTGTATTCTTTGAAACACTGCTGCAATTTGTTGAATCCACCAACACTAAACTGCAGTTGGATTCCTTTTTGAGTTCAGCCACTTCTCCAACAGAAAAAATGTGAAAAAGGTTTTGGAATACCTTGAGTAATTTATTTGTGATTTCATTTTTGTTCATGCACAAGAGTAATTTTTTTTAATCCGTGTGTAAATAGTTGACTTGTGTTTGTGTGTGTGTGTGTGTGGTGATGGTGGTGATGATGAAGTAGGGACCTAAATGCCCAAAGGACTCTTTATCTCCAAAGTACAATATACTAGGATATTTCTAATTATTGATCATTTGTATCATATTTTTCTTGGAACTTACTGTGCCCTTTCAGTATTTAGACTTTATTTTAGAAAAAATATATTTACGTGTCTTTTCCCTCTGTTCTCTATGTTCTGGTGTCAGCCTTCATAAAAGCCTGTGGAATAGTGTGTCAGGCATGCCAATTATTCATATGCTGGTTCTCCTTTGTTTGCTATGGTTATTATTTTTCTCACTCTTTTTTCTCTTTGTAACTGTTTGCACTTTTCTATTCTATTTTATTCCTGAGAGTTAATTAAGTTTCTTCCTTTTCAAATTCAAAAATTAATATTCACTTCTAATAAAAGTGGCAATTTTACACTCACACACACACACACAATTTTTCCTCCACCCTGTTCACCCCAGCTCTCTTTCCAGTAGCACACCCTGAGATTATTGTTAATGGTCTAGTACATGCATCTTTCTCTAAACACATAAAAATGCGGCAGATTTGTTGTTTCTACACAAGTAGAATGAATCTATTTACATATCACCTTCATCTTCTTTTCACTTGGAGTGTGTGTGATTTTACATAAAAGAGATAATATACACTCTGGGGGAGGGAGGGAGTTAGAGGTTTTATTTTCTTTCTACTTGTTTCCTTCTTCCTCTCCCCTGCCCCATCACATCCAGGTAACCCAAGTTAAATAACCCGATGCATCATTTTCTGTACCTTTTTTATGTTCTGGTCATATTTTACAAACATATCCACCTATTGAGGATTGGAATGGTAGTTTTACAATACTGGTATTACTCACGTTTTTATGTGGTTTACTTTTCTTCTATAACAATACATTGTAGGTATTCTAGTCCACTGGCAAACTTTAACTATTCTTTTCAAAGGCTTCATAATAGCCCATGACATATTACATATATGTATACTAGTCATTACTCTATGGACAAGCATTCACTTTGTTTTCAGTTTTTTGTTTTTGTTTTTGTTTGGTGTTTTTTGGTTTGGTTTGGTTTGGTTTTTTTGTTTTGTTTTGTTTTTGTTTGTTTGGCTACTTTGAACTGTGCTTGTCAGTTTATATATCAGTGCTTTCATTTTCTATAGCAGTGTTATCTGATCAAAATATAATGCAAGTTGCATATAATTTGACATTTTTTAGTAACCACATTGAAAAAGTAAAAAGAAACTGGTAAAATTAACTTTAACAATATATTATTATTATTATTATTATTATATTAGTAATACATTTTTTCAATGAGATATTTTATATTCTTTTTATTGTATTAAATCTTTAAAAAATCTAGTGTATATTTTATACTTAGAGCTTATCTTGAGAAACTAAATTTTCATTGGCAAGACAATCTGTAATTAGATCTCATAAAATTTACAATTGAAAAATAAATTTGCATACCCAGGTTGTTCCAGATAATACCTAAAAGTTTTCCAATAAATGAAATTAGTATCAGTTTTTAAGTTTTAGTTCCTCAGTTCCATATATGAAATAGCTCCATATTTCAAATATTCATGATTAACATAATGGACAATGAAATTTTATAGGATGATTTCCTACATGAATTGAAGTGTGTGTATATATTTGGTATTAATATATGTTGCCAGACTGCTTCTTAGAGAAATACGTTGTCTTAATTTTCATCTGCTTTGCAATATAAATTTTCTGATGTGTTTTATTCATCTACTTCTGTGAGTATGTGTGATATTTCCTTTTAAATACTATATGTTCAGATAAGTTGCACGCTGATTTCTTTTTTAATGTTGTTTCTTTTTTAATGTTTGAGGGACGGAGATATTATTCCTGAGCCATATTATGGGAAAGGATAGTAAGGGTAGGATCAGGCAAATCAGCTGGTGAGCACTTGAGGCTCGTTGCCTCCAGAAACCTTATCAATCCCCTGTGAACATTGTGAGTGGCTCTGGGCTGGCTGGAAGTTTCCCTTTTCCCAGTGAAGCCAGTCGATGGAGGGTTTTGGTGGACGGTGATGTCTTCACTCTTCTTTGGCAGATGTAGAAGCTGGAGGGCTCTTTGTTCCTCACAGTTTATCCTTCACCCAGCCATAGTCTTCTAAGATGTCAAAGATGGAGTGTCTGTGTGTTTCCTGTGTGTTTCCTCGGTTGTCACCTGAGGTCACTTAGTGCTGACAGCATGTTGCTGTCAGTCTGTGCACCCTGACCTTGTTTCAAGCCAAGGCTGTGAAATCTACTTTGAAGAATTCTGCACTGTCTTGTCTGTCTATGAAATCCGAAGTCCCTAGCCGTCTTTCTGAGTCTATCTTTCACACTGACACAGTTTTCACTAATCTGAAAGCCCTTTTTTATTTTATTTTATTTTTTAAACATCTTTATTGCAGTATAATTGCTGTACAATGGTGTGTTAATTTCTGCTTTATAACAAAGTGAATCAGCTATACATATACATATATCCCCATATCCCCTCCCTCTTGCGTCTCCCTCCCACTCTCCCTATCCCACCCCTCTAGGTGGTCACAAAGCACCGAGCTGATCTCCCTGTGCTATGCAGCTGCTTCCCACTAGCTATCTATTTTACATTTGGTAGCATATATTAGTCCATGCCACTCTCTCACTTCGTCCCAGCTTACCCTTCCCCCTCCCCGTGTCCTCAAGTCCATTCTCTACATCTGCATCTTTATTCCTGTCCTGCCCCTACGTTCTTCAGAACCATTTTTTGAAAGCCCTTTTTTAAATACAGTTATGAGTCCAGTTATGAATGTTTCCTAAATTCAATAAAGATGGAAGTTTGCTTTCCAACTTTTTATTCTCCTTGTTATTTTCCATTGGTTTGCAAAAGGGGAGGGGGTCAGAAATGGCATTTCTCTCTCCAATCCAGAAGCTATAGTTATAAACAAATTCTCTGACCTTACAGAAGACTTAGGGTCTCAGCCAAAAATAGTTGGAGTCATGGAATATGGAAATTTTTCTTTGATTTTTCTTTCTACTGGTAAAATAGAACATCCAAGCAATTAGGTCTGAGTGAGAAGGTCTCTGTAACTACACAGATTACTAACAGGCATCATTTTGAAAATGCTCCCACCTAATTGCTTTCATGTCTCTGTGGTTTAGTTAGGCTGGTAGGCCATCGTGAAGAGCTTAAGATGTGCACCTGCCCAGTGAGGCTGACTTCCAATTACAGAACGATTCCAAAATTGGGCATGCTTATAAAGAAGGTATTGAAGGACACAGTGTGCCAGGAAGGATTAAACTACTCTGAATGTACCGGAGCAGGGGAAGCGGAGGCGATCATTCACATTTTAAACAGGCAGGAGCACAGGATTAAAGAAATCCTTGGTACATGTGCACCATATGAGGCTAATGAACCACATGGTCCTAAGAAAAGCTACCTTTTTACAGCCTGTTATTTAATAAAAGCAACTTTGTTTTAAGCTGAAGCAGGAAGAAAAGTGTACACACTTGTCCATTCTTTTTCTGGATCACAAGCTTATGATGATGAGTGTATTTTCCTTTTTATTACAAAGGCAATGTGATTGCCCCTGGATGTAGAGGGAGTTCTTTCTACCCTGGTCTTTAGTAGACTACTTGGCATTTCTATTTCAAGAGACTTTAGAAAGTAAATGATGGATCTGCACCAAGCCAGTTCCTCTACTCACTATGCCTTTTGCAAAATAGGAAGACAGTGACTGATACAAGGGGTACAGCCTATAGCCATGGAATAGAGAAAAGCACTCAAATGACAATCTTGAAATTTAGTCCTCTGGCGACTGAAAACCAACCACTTTATTTTTTCTTTCTTTCTTTCTTTTTTTTCTTTTCTTTTTTTTTTGGCCGCTCTGGAGTCCTAACCACTGGACCGCCAAGGAATTCCCCAATCACTTTAGTATGAGAAACCAAGATTAGGAAAAAAACTGATGTCTTACAAGTCATGTTTACATGAAGAATCAGACCCGTATCTTCCATGTACTGGGCATGCTTCCAGTAACACTCATAAAATAAGAGGACTGTAGAATCCTAAGTCACTCAGAAATGCCTCATCTCCTTCCACTCTCCCCCCAACCCACTTTAAGTCATGTAAAGCCACCAAATCTATAGATTACTATAGCTAAAAGGAGAATTAGGGCAATATTCCCTGGTCTAATCTGAGTTCCTTCAACTGCAGAGTACCTACCTCATTTCATAATTGTTAACCCATATGTCTGTCTGACCCACTAGACAGACTACTAATTCCTATGTATCTCCAGTACTAGTGCCTGATATCTAGCAGACATTCAGTAAATGTTTATTCAATGAATGAATGAATGAATATTGCAAAATGACTAACCTTCACAGAAGCAAGAATAGTTAACTGGATCACTGTTAAAAACTTTTTAAAAATATCATCCAAAAATGCACACTCAGAATAAAAATTGCAAATGATATGCCAGTGCGTATAATGGAGAAATTGGAAATCTTCCTCCCACTTCAATCTCATTCCCCATAGTTAGCCACAGTGAACACTGGTATCACTGTTAATTTTTCTCAGTATATAATAAACTATACAGTAATTATAACTATCAAACTGGAGTGAATGAATCTTCTTTCAAGCCCAATGCCAGAATTACTTTCACCTTCTATTTCTTGGCAACATCATGCACATGATTTTGCTTGTCCTACAGCATTAACTGTCCTGAACAATGATTAGCAAATGAAGTTCAAGCAACTGGTCTTCCTGATAATCTCTGCAAGGCCAGTTGGCAATTCAGTAGTGTTATCTACCTTGAAGCTAAATGGAATCATTAAAAGCATCTCAATACCCAAAATAAATAGGTGTACTTAAGTAACCAGATTCTTTCTGCTTGTATGAGCAATTGTTCTGCTATCATATTTGGAAAAGCTCTTATAGGAAACGGGAAACCACAAGCTGGTTGCCACTGCTGGCAGGTATGAAATATGATTCAGCAGCTAAGCGTCCATCTCTGGACCTGAACTGTCAGTGTTCAAATCCTGGCCCCAGCCACTAGCTCCATTACCTTAGATATTTATGTAACTGCTCTGTGCCTCAGTTTCCCCATCTGTAAAGTGCAAACAAACACATCTCCTCCCTCATATTTTTGTGAGAATTAAGTAAGTTAAATCATGTAAAGCACTTAGAAAAATGCCTCACAGAGAAAGGCTATAAAAGACACTTTTTCTTCATTGAGGTATCATTTATATACAATAAATGTACGATTTTAAGTGTACATTTTGATGAGTTTTGACAAATACATACATCCATGTGACCATCGCCCCAATCAAGATGGAGCACACTTCCATCATTTCAGAAAGCTCCCCGGTACCCCTCCCCAGTCAATCTCACCCCCACGCTCCCATACTCCCAGGCAAGCCTGATTGATTTTCTTTCCCCTAGAGATTAGTTCAAATAAACGATTCGGCTAGAACGTCATGTAAATGGATTCAGACAGCACATGCTTTTTTGTCTCTTGCTTTTCTCATTCAGCATAATGAATTTAAGTTTTATCCAGTAGGTCATTCTGTTTTTATTGCCGAGTATTATTCCATTGTATGACTACACCACCATTTATATATCACTTCTACTCTTGATTGACATTTAGGTTGTCTTTAGTTTTTGTAGAATATTTGCTTTTGAGAGAGATTTCTATTTGCCACACACTCTTTAGGAGTTTCGGAATATCTTAAGCTTCAGAAATATAAATTGGAATGTGAAGAAGGCATCGTTTACCACATGGGGGTTTGCTCCTTATCACCCTTCCTCTCCCTCATAATCTTGCTGAATCTTTTCACTATATGTTGTTCTTCACAGGGATTTTCAAGATGGTGGGCTTCAGGCCACAGACTGGAAGACCAGTGATGACTGAGCCTCAGTGAGGAATAACTGAGAGACTAGAGCACCATGAGGTCACTCTTGGTTGAATAGAATGTTGATTAGCCTGCTCCTACATACCGCATGATGGCACTTTCACTGTACTGCATTCTGAGAAAAATCACGGGGCTTTTCCAAGTCTCCAGTAAAAGTAAATTACCTTAACATTAACTGTAGTACAAGAACATGTGTTAAAAATAGACAAGAAATGTAAAAAACATTTTGTAGTTTGCAAGTATTGTAGGAAAGCCCAACACATATTTGAGATGAGTTTTGATCATACCATGACAGATTTTGGCTCCAATAGCTTGCAAGGTACAGAAGCATCCATCAACTAAAAATTTTGTCACTTTGGAGCCATGATAAACTTAATCCCATTTGTGGGAAAGATTGGCCAGTTCTTAAAAGCACTTGTGCAAAACAAAGACTCAAATTCTCATTAGAATTCACCCATCAAAATTCAACGTGCCCTTTCTGAGAGGGACATCTCAAACAGTTGAGAATTATTTGCTCTCTTTGACCATCCATTCATCAATGTCTGGCCATGTAAAACAGGTTATCCAGAAAGTGAGGGTTTCTGTGTATACTTAAACCAAAAAGAACCAAACAGAAGGAAACAATATGTTCTTGGGGACTCACGAGAGGTCCTCCTGTTGCAGTCTGACTTGAGTACTGTTTCCATAGCAACAGACTCCAGCGTTCTCAAACAAGGGTCAGGTGCTCACAGGAGGCTGCAGCTGGACACTGAAGAAAGTTTTTTTTCTCAAAAGTTACAGAAGTATTCCAAAAAAATTCAATCAAAATTCCATCTAAAATTGGCAGGAGGGTAGTCTTCTAGATGACCTGAAAACAAAATTAATTTCTTAAATACTCTCTCCTCCCTCTTCCCATTAATACCAGGAAAATGTTTGGGGAGAATTTTATTCAGGTTACAGTTTTTTACAAGTGCCTCTGGTCAGATAGGACAGACACTGTCCAGACATCAATAGCGAGGAACAGGTCAGAGATCCAGAGAATTTCCCCAGCAGCTGGCCAGAGCCTGGGAGGTCCTGAGAGGATAAGGCAGAGATTTGGGGCTCCAGAGGTGGCTCCCTATGTTGGCCTCCTACAACTGTATAGGAAGAGGTGCTCAGAGGTGTTTTTGTCTCTACCCCTTCTCATAATACCTTTTATAAAATGCTTTATTGCAAAAGTAATCAGCCTTATTTTTGTAGAAAAATATTCAAAATCTGAAGAAGAAAATAAAAACATTATCCATATCCCATCACAAAATATAACAAGTGCTAATAATCTGTGGTATATAGTCATTCAATGTGTATGTTTGCTTAAGACTTTCAAAATGAGATCACTATTGTGATTTACTTTGAGGCCAGCTTTTCCCTCTTAATATATCATGAACACTTTTGCATGTTGTTAAATATTCTCCTACATCATCATTTGTAAATGGCTGTTGTGCATCCCACTGTATCACTGTACCAGAATTTACCCAATCTCTTATGGTTGGCTATTACAGATGTTTCCCATTTTTCATGATTATCAACACATCGACAATACATATTCTTGCAGTCAAATCTTTGCACAAATTCATGATTAGTTCCTTGTAAGACATACAAAAATGCTAGAGACACATAGAGATTTTATCTCCCAACATAATGTTTCTTATCTTATGCTAAGTCTCAGGGCAAAGCCAAATGATCAAACTTTGAATGGACAACATATTTACAGTATAAAGCCTGTCCACCTGCTAGATTCTGCTGGCAATCAAGAAGGTAAATGAAACATGGCAGCAAGCTTGGGCTTGTGTGGGATTTTATACACTAAACAGTGACATCAGCTTTGTAAAAACCCTGGGCAAATGACACACCAGGTTATCTTCATCTGATTAAAGATGAATTTTCTAGTTCCATACTTGAAACTGAAAGTGATTTCTCTGTGTCTTGAGTGGGCTTTTGTACTGCCAACACAGATTAACTGGGTACGAATAAAACAAAAGTAAGTTTGAATGCCAACTCCCAACCCCACTTAGACCCAGTCCAGGAAGAAAAAAGTCCTAGTCCATGGAGAATCAAAAAGTATGGTTCCTGCCAGTTCCGCTGGTTATAGGGCAAGCTGACAGCAGGGGATGGGAGAGCACTGCATCGGTCCTTGGGCCTGGGTCTGTTTACCCAGTTAGGGGAGGACCAGAAATTTCCAGCAAAAGCAGGATCTGGAATTGTGTGTCCTATCTCCTCAGGTTGCCCAGGAGAGCAGCCATGGGTTCTCTTTTGCAGGGAGACAGAGTAGAGTCAACTCCCTGTACCTACCGATGGTTCACAAATAGCCGCATATTATACACCTGTTCTGTACCTAGCTCTTTGTCACTTAATGATATATCCTAGGACTCCTTCTAAATCACTATATAAAAACTTCATTCGTTTGTACATATCATATGGATCTACTATGATTTATTTAGTAGTTTTCTATTTATGTTATATCCTACATTTTGCACCCCCAAAATGCTGCAGTAAATAGCCTCCACGTATGTCGCTTCACTTATGTGTGAGTATACTTGTAGGAGAAATTTCTAGAAGTGGAATTGCTGAAACTTAGGTCATGTACATTTGTAAATTTCAAAGACATTGACAAATTACCTTCCATAAAGATTTGACTGATTGATATTCTCACCAGCCAATCACAGTGCAGTGCTTTAGTAAACTTATGAATTTTTGCAAAATGCAAAGAAAATGGTATCTCAGTGTTTTTTAATGTATATTTCTCTTGCTTAATGAAGCTGAGAATCTTTCTGTATGTTTAGGAGCCATTTGCATTTCTTCTGTGAATACTTTATTCCTACCCTTTATTAGTTTCTCTATTGGGTAAGTTGTCTCTTCCTCAGACATTTGTAGGTGCTATTTATCTATGAGGGAGAATAAGCCTTTATCTGCAATAAGAACTGTAAATATTTTCCCCATATTGTCATTTGTATTTTTACTTTTTTATGGTGTTTTTTTGCCATGCATACATTTTTCTCCTCCATGTTTAAATGTATTGATTTCTTTAATTATAGCTTCTAGGTTTTGTGCCATAAAAAAAATCCATCTTCATTTCAAAGTCAAAAAATAATTTCCTGGGAATTCCCTGGTAGTCCAGTGGTTAGGACTCAGCGCTTTCACTGCTGAGGGCCTGGGTTCAATCCCTGGTTGGAGAACTAAGATCCCACAAGCCACGCTGTGTGGTCAAAAAAAAAAAAAAAAGTAATTTCCTTGTAAAATTTTTATGGTTTCACTTTGCATATTTAAATCTTTGATCCATTTGAATTTTGTCCTGGTAAGTGGTGTGATATATGGCTCTAACTTCATTTTTGCTAGATGGTTGTCCCAACTTCATTAACTGAATACTGGTAGTTTCTATTTTTGCCATTTATTTAAGATACCACTTTTAACACATAATAACATTCCATGTATTGGGGTTTATATAGACTCCGTTCTATTCCCTTGATCTATCTCCAGTAAGGATCGATTGTTTGATTTTGAAGGGGATCAAGGTATGCTACCCTAAAAGATGCCACTTTTGTGTAAGGATTGTTTTGAGCTGAAAGCAATTAGCTCTCTGCCCTCCCCTTTTCTGTCTAAAAGCAAGGCATAAATTTCCATTTGTAAAATTGTCTCCTCCTACACCAGGAAGATGATGACAACTCTTAATCACTGGAGACAACTCTTATCAATGGAGAAAACACCAACTTGAGTTTGCATAATAAATCTATAATTCTTCTCTTCCACTAGTTTCCCCTATATATTTACCTTCCCACAATTTACTGCCCCGGGAAGCACAGTTTATTGCTAATTTACTTCTTACAATTTACTCCACTTCCTTTGTCTAGTAACTTCACAATTTATCACTCTTTGTTAAGATGGTATACATGCCCCCGGGTCTAACCACTTCTTTGGGTTTTCTCCTTCTTCCTTTTGAAGCCCCCATATATATGCAAAGTAAATTTCTTCTTCTGTTAACCTGTCTTTTATGTGTTTAATTCATGGCCCCCAGGCACAGAACCCAAGAGGGTAGAAGAAAGGATCCTTTCCTTCCCCTACCATCTCTAAAATGGAGGTTATAATATCTACTCCAAAGAATTAGATTAGAGAATCAAATGAATGTGGGGTGTTTGACCCATAGAGGAATTCAATAAATTTCAGCAATGATGATGAAGAGAAGGAAAATATTGCCTACCTCACTCCTGTGCAAAGAAATGCAGATACCCAGAGGGTTCACAGATAATACTGGTTCCCAGATTAGCCTTTTCATTATACTCTGAACTAAAGACTTCTCTACATGCAAAAAGTGACATTAGCAATGATCTTGATAGTAATTTTAGTGAATTTCTCACTAACCCAGTTTGAAAGGGAATCTCTAGGACTGTTATTCTCCTGAAACTGGACTGCCAAGGCAAAAATGGCAGGTAAGACCAGGTTCGAATTCTAGTTTAGCCACTCATCTCTGAGAATCTGTTTCCTTATCATTAGAAGAGAGATAACTATACCTCCTTCTCATTCTGACAAATGAGATAGTAAGATAAGGAAAGTGGCTAGCACTGTGTTTGTCATTTAGCATATGTTCAATCCCATGGTGGCTATTTTTGTTTTATCATCATCATGTTCTTTGTCATAATCATTAAAGATTATGGCTTTCGGTCAATGAGGACAAAAAAAAGGAGGGTAATAAACACCAGAATTGGAAGGAAAGAAAGGACATAATAATCAGAATATTTTAAAAAATTTTAAGTAGGATGTATTGATGGAGAATAGAGGGATATGTGCGAATAATATGTGATTAAACTAGGTAAAATAAAATGTTAACAGTAGGGCTTCCCTGGTGGCGCAGTGGTTGAGAATCTGCCTGCCAATGCAGGGGACACGGGGTCGAGCCCTGGTCTGGGAAGATCCCACATGCTGCGGAGCAGCTAGGCCCGTGAGCCACAATTACTGAGCCTGCGCGTCTGGAGCCTGTGCTCCGCAACATGAGAGGCCGCGATAATGAGAGGCCCGCACAGCACGATGAACAGTGGCCCCCACTTGCCGCAACTAGAGAAAGCCCTCGCACAGAAACGAAGACCCAACATAGCCATAAATAAATAAATAAATAAATTTTTTAAAAATGTTAATAGTAGAATCTAAGTAGTGCAAAATCATTTCAAGTTTGCTGTATGTTTGAAAAAAAAATTTATAGTAAAATGTTTGGAAAAATTCAAGGCTACCATCCCTCTCTCCTTCCCATCCTAATTTTACTGTAACCGCCCCCCCAAACACTCAAAGGCAAGGATGATTGATTTTCCTTTTGTCTTGATATTTTACATAGAGTGAAGAGCTTGTAATTCACTTCCTGCCCTAAATTACAAGCTGTTGTTATGTATGTGATTCCCTCCCTTCCCCTATAATTCATACTTTTTATTTCCTGCCGGTTCAGCTGACAGCTCCAATTTGACAGCTGTCCAATTTTGACAGCTCCACATCAGCAACCAATATCACTCACATCCCAGAATCCCCCCTCCCACCCTGTTGCTCTCAGTCCCCCAAGTCCCGGAGTCAAACAGTTTCTCACCAGGAAACTACAAAGAGGAAGAAGCTGGGACCTGGGATTGAAATGCTGTATATCCAGAGCATTTGAAACGCCAAAGTTTCAAAGTCAGCTGCAGCTTTCTCCTGTTGCTATGGCACAGGTGACCCTGTAGAGTCGCCAGCCTGGAAACTGACAGACATGGATCAGTGTGCACTGGTTGCCATGGTGAGGAAGAACCTAAGGATGCTTTCTCCATGCCCATTGGTGCCCAGCAGGTGTCCAGAGCTGCAAGAGAGTGCTAAAAGCCCTCATCAAATCATTAACTTTTAGGCAGGAATTCAATTGTGCTCAATTGGTCTGAGGGTCAAGCTTCACAAAAGACATTGTCACATGGAGGAGAAACGCTGGACCCTTCAGAAACCTGGAAAATAAAGTATTCAAAGCAAATTCTGTGGGTTTTTTTAGTGACTTGTTCATGTTCTTTTTCAAAGGAAAGTTTAATTAACTCCATTTAGAAATGTTTAACCTTGGGCAATTAACATCCTTTAGTCCAATATTTGTCAAAATGCTGTCCCCAAGGTAACAAATCAGAATCTCTGGGGTAGGGGCCCAGGTACCAGCAGTTTTAACGATGTCCCTAAGGTCCTAGGCACACTGAAGTTTTAAAAATAGTGCCCTAGTGTACCTATATAACTTTAAAGTCTCATGACAAAAACAATTCCGGTCAGCAGCACCAAAACATTTCACCATTCTGGTTCCTTTTTGTCATGTTCTTACATCACCATGGCTCCCTAAGAGCCGCACTCTTTGAAAGATATTTGTCTACCAAACAAATTGCATGTACAGTCAGCCCTCCATATCCTGGGATTCCGCATCCACGGATTCAACCAATGCCAGTCGCAGCCTGTTGAATCCGCGGACCCGGAACCCACGGATATGCTGGCGACAGTACTAGTGACCTTCTACAAGGGACTTGCGCATCCGCAGATGTGGGTATCCGCTGGGGGTCCTGGAACCAATCTCCGCGGATACCAAGGGATAACTATATTGAATAATGATTTTCCCCCTTTTAATCAAAGACGTATATAATCCCCCTCAGCTCAGGTGAAATATATATAGCTCATTAGGCTTTCAGAGATTAAAAACAATAGCTCAAGTTCCCCAGTCCTACCTTTGCCAACCCTTAGTGACCTGAGCATTCCAAATTGGGATTACAGAAACTGTTGAAGAACTCCAAGGCATCGAAGACCAGTTCTGAGATTGTGACTCATGTTAAACAGAAGCAATAACAAGATCCATCCTCCTTCTAAGGAATGTAAACTTATTTATTCCTTCATTACTTATAACTACCCCTGTCCCAGTATGGATAGAATTTAAAGTAATTCACAAAGATTCATAAAATAATGTAAATTAGCACAGCCTTCTACTTGTTTCCTAATAGCCCATCTCCCTTTCCTCTGCAGTATTAATAGTCCTCATTTTTAGCTAAAACACATGGCTACCCACATTTCCCAGCTGTCCTTATAGCTAGGTGTACCCATATGACTAAGGTTTGGTCAATGGGATGTACATGGAAGTTGTTTATGCAACTTCTAGGAAGTATCCTCAAAAGGGAGGATTGGTTGTGTCCCTTCCTGCTGACTGGCCACAGACATAATGGGGAGAGTAGCCATCTTGGACCATGAGTTTGAAGCTGTCTGTTGAGAATGACAGAGCAACACATTAGAAGTCTGGGCTCCTGATGATGGTGGAGCTGCCATTCCAAACTTGGACAACCTACCCAAACTTTTTCCTGAGAAAACTGAAGCTTCTTTCTTGTTTAAGTCACTGGTGTTTGGGGTTTTTCATTCCACACAGCCAAACCTAATCCTTACTACTAACATAAATGAGGGGAAAAAAGACAAAAACATACAATAAAGCCAGAAATAAACTTAGCACAAAAATAAATACCATATAGTCTTATATATTTGCTGTGAATAAGTTGCAACTTTAGCTTCACGCTTTCTAATGGTCAGTGTGACAATAAGTCTTTTAAAGGACACATCTCAGTGTCATAACATTTTTTTTTAATTGCTCAGGAGAAACACAACTGTTCCTGATGCTAAGAACAAATTAATTCATCCTAAGAGTCTCCATAAAGAGGGCATCCATCATGTAATATAATAACAACAACTGCCACAACTTCCTTACGGTAGAAACAATTGTTTCATGATGTTCTTCAATACAGGCCAGGAGAATCCGAGTGTAGGTAATTTGAAATTGCCCTGTCTACTCATTTATGTAGTATGCTAGATTGAATGCTCTCTTTCCCATGCCTCACAAACACTCTCTAGATAGGACTTAGAGAGATAACAGGTGGGAGAATAAGAAGGTGGTTTAAAAAACCAAACTCTACCCATATCCAAGTTGTCTGCCACCAGCATCACAATCACCTATGAGAAATGGGCAGGACTGATATGTCCTCCCTTCCATGTACCCCAACCTTTCTTGTTATGATATTTTCTCCTTAAAACACCCTTGAAGTTATTTTAACTTAAATTTTATAGATTATTTCAAACCTGGTAAAATTTTTGTGTGTCTGTCTGTCTGTGTGTCTCTGTGCACTGGAGGAGGAGCTCAGTATGTGATTTTTCCATCTCTAGTCCCTACATATCTCTGAATTGCGTAATACAAGTAGATAATGAATAAAATACAACCAAGTAAAGCAGTCATTTACTAAAAAAAAAACACAAGGACAAAAAATGTAAATATTTAACTTATGGGTCATGTGTCCCAACGGTGAATACAAAGCGGCAAATGTCAGCAGTTTGTATCCCGTAAAGGAAACTAAAATGGTTTCCAACACAACATTCTTTTGCTAGGGGCAGCAGGGCAGACACCCCCAAAGTCACAGAGACACATTTTCAAAATTTCTAGTGAGATGCTTCCTGATGGAGCCTCATGCCTGCTCCACTGATTCTACGGCATTTCAAGCAGGATCTTGCTCTCCAACCTGGGTCTCTTTCTGGCTCTATCCTGCTGAAGGAATGATTTGTGAGACAGTGTGGGAAATGAGTAGTGAACATGTGCTACCTGAACCAGATGGTTACATACTTCACATCCAATGTGGTACCTTTATACTTCCTGGCTAGGTTTTGTTAAGGTATGCTTTCCTGTTACCCAACATTGGATTTGAGAATAGAAGGATACGTTGTTTTTTGTTTGGTGGTTTTTACCCTGAGCATTACTTGTTTTCATGATGCAAATACTGCCCTTAAATTGGTAAAGTAGAGATATGAGAGTATATCTGCGGTCATTGCAAGTAACCCAAGTCCCACAGAAACAGAACACAAAATGAATTCCTCTTGATCCCTCAGAGAGGATGATGGAACTTCTATTTTCCCCGGTTTAATTAACTGTCCAACTCCCCTAGGCAGCTACAGGCAAACATCTCAAAACTTTATCACACCAGTCTAGTTTTTATCCTCCAGCGGCCCAAAGCCACCTTTTCACTTATATATGGAATTCACAAACAAATTCATTTCCCACAAATGGAATCTCTAATTAGGATCAACTTCATTTGAAACTGTGCAGCAAACAGGAAAATGAGAGCATTACAGAACATCATTAATAGCAACTGCAAATAACTTTTTAATCGATCTAGGTATTCCTCTCCAAGAAGTCACTCTTCTCTTCCATTGAGGAAACAGACAATTTTTGCTTGCCATTAGCAACAATCTCAACATCATGCATAATAATAGTAATAATGATCATTTTTTAAAATGCCAGCCAACAACTGGGTAGATCTTTCTCATTTAAAAAAGCTTCCAGGAGACTTCCCTGGTGGTCCAGTGGTTGAGACTCCACGCTCCCAATGCAGGGGGCACGGGTTCGGTCCCCGGTCAGGGAGCTAGGATCCCGCGTGCCGCACGTCATGGCCAAAATAAATAAATAAATAAAAATAAAAAAGCTTTCAGTTGCATTATCATCTCACTTGATCTTACATCTGCTTTGCGTACACTAAAGTAGGTGTTTTTACTTCATTTCACAGGCATAAGGCTGAGGGGTTCACTGTGGGGACTCGTGTTACTGAGGTTTGTTTGATCGACCTTGGACAAGTTACTCAAGGTCTCTGAGCCTCAGTAAATCTATAAAATGAGGATAAAACTAGTACCTACCACAGACTGCTGCTGTGATGTGCAGTAACAGACATGCGGTAACCCTGGTAAAGCCTTGTAACTGTTGGTTGAGCACAGAGGGGTGAGTTGGTCTTCCCAAGGATGAACAGTTTTTAATCTGCAGAACCAGGAAGAATCTGGCCTGTCAACTCCAGACTTGGGGCTTCCTTGAAGCAAGAATCTATTTAGGGGCGAAACTAAGATCAGAGCAGACATTTCCAACACTTAAACCTCTCTTTATTTCTGCCATCCCATCAGCTATGTGAGCTGATGTAAGCTTAAAGACTGAAAGGATTACTGACTCTCCTTTGGGGCTGGGATGAAACACAAACATTTGAAGATCAATAGAAGAGTCTGTAAATAATGAACAGAACTCACAGAATTGTGCTTGGAATCCTGAAGGCTAGAAACACCTGTCACATATTGCTTCTCTGCCCTGGCACACTTTGGGGACAATGCACAATGCTGAAGTCCGCTGCTGGCCACAAGGTGGCAGAATGTCACCAGCAAGGACGCTCAAGCCCAAACTTCACGCTGGAGCAAATCAGGGCAGGTCGCTGATTGATGTCTGACACCCAAGACGACAAATGAAATAATCCAGTTAACATCAGCCCTAAACCTAAGTTAGTGACAAATATTCTGTAAATGCCATTCTTCTGCCTAAATGCTCAGCTCTTATTTCAGACAGTAAAATGGGCACCTCATCAATCTTCACCTACAAAAAGGAACCTCAAGGTGACCATGAACTTATTCCAACATATATGACTACTTCTATTTACATGAATCCCAATTTTCAAACATATAAAATAATTGAGAAACTTTAGGTGTTGGGAGCCATCCTCCAGAATCCTCAGAGCTCTCTTATATAATATTTTCTTAAAGATGAAAATATCTTAAAAATTAAATTATTTCCATATAATGCAATTACCATAAACATTTTAAAACCTGGATTTTCCTACTAACCTACCTGTTTCTGAGCTATCTTCCCTTTTACTTTCTACAAAAGTGAATGTGTAAGGACTATGGAATAATTTAATAGCTTAACAATATACAAGGTTTTACACAGACTTGGATTGTTTTAGAGTTGGATGGTAACTGGGAGATTATTTACTTTAATGCCCCTATTCTCCCAGTGAAGAAAGTAGTACTGCCAGAAGTTAATTAACTTGCCTAAGATAACACAGAAAGTCAGTTCAGAACTGAGACCTGAACTTTTGTCATCTGACTTTCAGGATAGTTTGGACTAATTTAGATCTTTCATTTAATTGTGTCAGGAAAGTCATGATTGTCCTTTACCCCATAGAATTGAAAAACTACTTGCAAGACGAGAAAGTACCAGTCCAGTATCATGCTGTGTGATTCCAGCACTTCAGCTGGATCCGTATTAGCAATTCAGCAGCGGTTAAGACAAAAACTGAGAAGCTTCATGATCACAATGGTAATCCCCCCACCCTCCAAAATGTAAAACCCTAACAGATGATCCAGGGGTGAGTCTTTCTAGAACTTGAAAAAGAACCTGCCAGGTCACAGCCACTCCACTGGGATATGAGATTACATAAAATTCAGGCAGAAGGAGCAAAATGCCTCTCTGGGGACCCCGGAGACCCTGAGCCTGTCTCAGGAGGTGTGACTATAAAGTAATGGGTCTGATTTTAAAAGAAGCACAACCAGCGCTTACACATCTAAGTGAGCAGTCACTTTGGGAAGCTGCATATTTGTGCCAGAGATGCTGCAGCGGCTCCGTTAACTCTTCTTTGGGACTTGCCTTCAGAGCTTCACCATGTTCTGCCAGATATCTACCATGGGCGTAAATCTTGGTTGTGTGAGGGTGGACTTGTTTCTGGAAAACCTCCAGAGTCAGCTCTTGGGAGTAAGGTGGGTGGTCAAGGCAGATAGTAATATTTTGGGATAAAACTGAGTTGCAAATAGTCATTGGGTCGATTTCCCCTGTGGCTTATAAATTCGACCAGATGGCTCATCTAGGAAAAGATTCACCTCTTGGAGGCAGTCAGGAAAAACTTTAAGGTATTACTAATGTGTACGTTATTGATTTCAAAATAAAGCCTTCTTAATTCCAGTTCTTAATCATTTTGCATCCACTGGTAAGTTACTCTTCTGTCTCCCAACTCATGTCTCAGCTCCTCTAAGGGAAAGGGTCAATTATTAGATTAAATTACATGAAATTACTGCCATTCAGACATATTTGACCTACAAAAATCATATAATTCAAGCTAATACATTTGAAGTCGTAATATTTAGCCCAGTGGCAAAAAGGAGTTCAACAGCATTAAGAGATGTCACCGTGCTGAGATGGGCGATCCTGAGTGTCAACACTGAATCGCCAGAAAACGATGCCAAACAACCCCACGAGAGGTAAACATCCGTTTTCTCCCTCCATAGTTCTACTTTTTATGCATTGAGGTTTCTTTTCATTATCTAATTTAAACTGCACATCTTGAGGGTGAAAAAGCCAGCCACACATACCAGCAAACAGCCTTTCACGAACAGGGCTATTCTGTAAGAAACATCAGTCTCACCCTAAGTCATAGCCTACACATAATGGCCATATTCCACACATTTGGAAGCAAATTTGCCAACTTGGTCCCTCTAGGTCCTGGGACTCCGCTAGATAGGCCAGATGATCCAATTTTAACTTAACTGATTTCACTAAGGAACGGAGTGTACACTTGGCCTTTCCACCTCCCTCCCTCAGGGCAGATGTGACCTTGCAAATTATGATTGAAGTCATTGTTCTGTGAGTTATCCTTCCCTTCTGGTTTGTTCTTTTTCTTTTTCTTTAAGGTAATTTATTGCAAGAGTAATTTTTTTTTTTTTTTTTTTTTTAGGTATTTGGCTTCATTTTAAGAGTAAATTTTTTGCCCCAGTTTTATTGAGATATAACCCTCTGGTTCTTCTTCACTTCATTTTTAGTTTTGTTTGTCCTTGTCCTGTATTTACCATCAAAACAGGATTAGAGAAGCTGTTCCACCATCCCTTCATTTGAATATTCAGAAAGTGTCATTCAATATCACTAACCTGCCTGGGAGAAAAGACTCATTAGGTACAGCAGAGAACTTCTGGATGTTATTTCAGCTAATATATCATTTACTGTTTGGGTGGAAAACTGTGTCATCCATCTGCCTCCTACAGAATTCTCTCAGGGAAAGCTTTGACGAGGGAAAGTGTCACTGATAAAAGCTGGCCTTGAGGAATTAACCAGATGATATGCACAGCTATCAAGATTGCATGTTGAAGAGATGCTTCCCATCTAGATCAAGGCATGGCCGGAGCGGACACAGGCTGGCGTCACAGCCCAGCCCCTCCCATGATGCTCCCGCCCTGCACCTCTATCCCAACAGTCCCCAGCCCTCAAAAATCATCGTCGGTGGGAAGTCAGTCGGCACATTCAATTATATTGTGACAAATTTTAAATTGTTCACCTGCGCCTCAAAATGGGAAAAGTGGGGCTACGTGACTGTAGAGTTATGATCTCTGCTGGGGACTTCGTGATAAGCCCCAGGCTGGCCAGGACTTATTCGCACATCCTTTGTGTTAGCCCACAAGCAGTTTGTCTGACCCGGCTTCCCCGCCCCGACCCTTTTTATTATCACTGCCCAGAAATGCAGTTCTTGGTTTGTTTTCTTTTTAACAACATTTTGTGATTACAAAAGCAATATCTTTTCACTATTAAAAAATTAGATCATTTTGCAACATATATATGTATGAGTCATCACATTGTACATCTTAAACTTACACAATATTATGTGTCAATTATACCTCAATAAAGCTGGAAAAAATGGAAAATGTCAATAAGGAAAAAATGGGAAAATTAAAACATCATATTCTTATTCCCCAAGGTTACCACAATTAACACCTATATGTATATCGTGCCACACTTTCTTTCTATGCATATATATCACATATATATATAATAATTCATCTTTCCATGTTCATAAATTTCCTTCTAATCGAATACCTTTCAACCACCTCCCCCCACCACCACACTGTACCCAAAATGCATTCCTGCTAGTTTAGCTAACCAAGCATCCAATCCAGGACCATGCATTATATCAGATTATTATGCTCTTTAATTTTCTTTTAATCTAGGACACTCATCTCTTGTTACACATCACTGAGTCCTTGAAGACAGCAGGCCAGTTATCTAGCTGAAGTCCTATCCTTTGGATTTATTTGCCTTGTTGCTTCCTTAGGCCATCTGCCATGAAGCTTGTTCTCCCATCTCCATATTCCCTGTAAACTGGAAATTAGATCCAAAGGATTAGATACAAACACTTCCTGGCTAGAATCCATCAGAGGACCTGTGATGTATTGCGTATTGCACCACATCAGGGGACAGGTAACACTTAGTTGCCTACCATTAGTGTTGCTGGGATTGCCCTCTGGATTAAGGGAGACAAGAGCTTAATTCATCCAACTGGGAAGTAATCTGTGGGGTGTTACACTGGCAAATTATTTTTGAGACTCTAAACCTTTGTAGCTAATAACCTGATCCCAAAACCATACCATAAGCAAATAGGGAAGAACAGACTGCACAAGTCTGAGACTAACAGCAGGGTAATGCCAAGACTTTTGATTAGTGATCGAAGCTGGAAGAAGTGAATATTAGGGCATTCATAGTGCCCTCCACTTGCCAAAGTAATTGATGGACATTAATGCAGCTTGCTGTAAACCCACGAGCCCCAGGGACTTGGGTGAGACTAAACAACTGATAAAGTCAGCAGTGGTATTGCGTAATTTTTTTTCCAGAAGAGCTCTTACAGGAGATCGAGGACTCTGATTTCTCTTTTAACACTCATTAGTCAAAGTTACAACGCCAGGCTCACACGTGCAAGTTCTTCATAAACAAGAACTGGATTTAATCCTCCCCAGAGGAGCCTGATCTAAGTACCTGCTTCAGCTGCAATCCCGTGAGCTGGGTACCATCACAGCAACTAGGCAACGGCAGGATGGGATCCCATCTCCCCACCTACCCACTTTAGTCCCACTTTCCTTCGTGGGGGCCATAATTTTGTGACAATGACCCCGTGCAGTGAGGTTGTTTGTTGATCCATGGTTACTGAGTTCACTGCTAGACAGGGGACATCAAATGGGGCCCTCTCAGGTACAGGCAGCGTCAGGCACCCACCCCCACCAGGAACAGGGATGACCTGGTACTCTTGTTAGCCATGTACGGTACAGGTTGTACTGCTTTGCTGCTTGCTTTTTCAAGATGAGAGTGGCACAATATTTAAGACAGCAGGAAAAACCAGAATTTGTCAATCCTTTAAGCAAGTACAACTGGAAAGCCTCAGAAGGAAGATGCCTCTGAATATGTTTACCTCTGTGCCCCTGAGCAAAACATTCACGTGATAACTCAGAGCTGAGGTGGCTCTGTCTGACTGCCAGCATGGCCTATTTCCAGAATAATAACAAAGATGTGCAATTAACCTGGATAAGACAAATTAGCCCAGGATGTAAGAGGGAGAGAAAATAAATACCACATACCACAACCCCCGCCCCCGCAACACAGACTACCAGAATTTGGCCTCAAGCAAATATAATAGATTTAGACTAGTTCAAGTGAAACTCTTGGGGCAGCTCCAATAAGTCTTCCTGTCTCTCCTACTATGTAGAAAGAAAATCTGAAAGGGCTCCTGGGACCACTGCAGTGGTCTTCTGAGTGCTCAGAGTTAAAAGGGGGGGTTCTTGCATGGCTGGTAGATACACAACCTTTGGCCAAGTGGAAGCTCAATAACTTCTGACTAAATGATCCAACCAGGAAAATTTCCTCCTAATGGACATCAAGTTGAAAATTAAAAGGAAAAAGAAGAACACAGTATTTAGAAAAATGGGTCCTAGAGGCTGTTCTACCAGCTGCTTCAACTCCAAGAAGGCGTCTCTGGTCTCTGATTTTAGTACAGGAAGCTTGTACAACCAGTTCAGCTGGAAGCATGCCATCCGCCCTGCCAGCAGCCCCTTGTTAGCTACCTCTGACCTGTTGAAAAGCTGAAAATAGAACCTTGAGCCATTCTCTCTGCAGCTCAACTCCTATAATTCTCTTTCTAAATATTAGCAGCTGCCCCGTTATGCCATAGTTTTAAAAGTACTTGTCCCTTTTTGCCTTCTTTGACCACGTCAACCACCACACTACTTTTCTTCAGGAAAAAGCTTTTTATGTAAAGAGTGAATTGCCTTTTTATTTGCTTTTCTCCCTATGTAGCTAGGCGTGCTACATTTTTTCTTGATGGCTTTTATACTTGGTTAAAATCACCTGGAAAAAATCAGTAGGGAAGAGTAGAGTATTTCCTTAGTTACCCATTGGCCATAGTAACTGAAGTCCACAGAAATCCATTTCCCATTTCCTATTAAAATTTTATAAGCATTTAAAATATTCACTTGGGTGCATCGTGTTTTCTTTTGCATCCCAACTGAGTTTCTTTTCCAGCCTGAGGTCTAAAGTCTGGCTGATTTTCCTCGGTGGCTTTACTCACTTAAAATAATTTTTTTCCCAATAAGTAAACACCCAATTCTGTTCATTAAACCAGTGACCTTTGAGTTTTCTAACACAGTTCTCCAAAGCTGGAGCCAACTGTTGACAATGCTTTGGTTGATAGGCACACACAGATTAAACTGTCTACCCCAAGATATATTTTTCTCCCCAACTTAGAAGGATTCCCTGCTTTAGATGCTGGGCTCCCTACAAATCATAACCAAAAGTCACTGCAGCTTGCCTTTCCCAGCTTTAAAGCCAATACAAATGCCCTCTCTGGCACATGAGTGGAATAGAACTTTACTAGCCCCCCAGTCCTCACTCTCTAGATCCTTATTTTAGGGAACCTAGACCCAACAGGCTGAACATACCTTGTAACTCCCTAGAGGCTCTCAAAGATCAGACTTCTCAAAGAACTTACTTAAAACTCAGATTCCCAGGCACCACCTCCCACAGACTCTGATTCAGTAGGTCTTAGTGGGGCCCATGAATCTGCATTTTTCAACAAACTCCTGTCCCCACCTCAGGTAAATGGCCCTTGGAACTCACTTTGACAAACACTGCTCCAAGAGAGCTCATCTCAATGGCTTTTGATCAATGCTGTGTTCACTCATTTACCCAGCAAACAGTGGCCTGCTATGTGTAGGCTGTCACTCAAGGGGCAGATAAATTTCACTTGGGCCCTACCCTCAAGAAACTTATGGTCTAGCAGGAAAAAAATGAGACATGAACATAAGTATCTACTCAAAGGGAGTGAGAGATTTGTCATGAAAAAGGAACAGAGTTCAGAAGAGGAAGAGTAACTCTGAGCTGGAGAGGGATGGGGGATGGCTTTATGGAGAGGTGACATAGGCATTAAGTCTGAAAGAATGTGTAGTATTTGGGCACATGGAGGTAAAAAAGAGGAGGCATTCTGAAACACAATAGGCGGAAGCAACGGCACTGTGTGGGGAAGAGGGAGTCATTTAACGGGCTTGGAGCACAGGGTGCAGGAAGGGGCACAGAAGCAATCCAGTCGAGCTTATAGAAGAGAGTTGTGGCCAATCCTGAAGGGCTCTGAATGCCAAGTACAATGACTTGGTTACAAGTAAGATCTTGAGGTATACCTGGCAAAGGAGTGAACTGCAAGCAGATTTGCAAGTAGTCCCAAGCTGCCCCAAGCATGTAGTAACATGCTGGCCCTGGGCATTTGCCCAAGGAGGTGGGAAGAAAGTCTACTAAGCTCTTCTCTGCAAGGATCCCTCAGCCCTGCAGTCCAGCCAGGAGCCTCATACACTATACCTCAGAATACGACATCCAGTGTCAGCTCGGGAACCCACTAATGTTAGAAAAGGATTAGAGCTTTCAGCAGTGGATTTTACCACCATTGAACCTATAAATTCTCCTTGAGTTGGAAGGATGAGAAAAAATGTAGAGCTAGAGCGCTCCATGCTCTCACACTTTTATCCTCTTGAGAACACTGCTACATCTCTATCATCATGTTCCACCACACACACACACACACACACACACGCATCCACACGCACACACGCACACACACACACTTAAAACTGAAGGGAGACTGAGCTATAATCTGTTGGCAGGTTAAAAATAAGAACACAGTGCTATTAAGACTAGACTTTCCCTGGCAAAATTTCCCATATCCAGTTTAATGAATAATTTTTATTTGTGTGTATAGCACTTGGTAGGCTTGCCGGGGGTTGCAACTTCCCTATCTAGACCATAACTATGAAATGAATCATTCTTTCTAGTCATAACAGTTCCATCCCCCACCACGCCACCACCCCCCTCAGATACAGGTTCCCCCAACTCAGGGGCTGACTGTCCATCCGCACATCACAGGATCCTGTGAAAATCCTTAATTAGAAGGCCAGTTCCTCTGCATGCACTTCAGAATCACCAACAGCATAGATTACATGAGCAAATTGTACCCATAAATTCAGCTCCCACCCTATTTTTCACCTTAGTCTAATCAGAAATACAAACAACATGTGCCAGAGAGAAATGAATTACAATCAGAAGCAGGGACACAGAAGAAGCAGAGGGATGTTAGGATTATTTGCCCAGGTAATGGGTCATTTCTCCAGGAAATCTAATCAGAGGCGATAATAACATGTACTTTTTCAGGGAAGGAGGGTTTTTTTCTGCTTGCTTTACGACAGCAGCACAACCTTTAGCAAGTGCAATATGTCCCTTGTGACCTTTTTGCACATCTACTATTATAAAGAGCCATTAGATGGGGAGTTAGGAATACAGCACCTACTGCTCTCTGCTGGTTTTACTGACAGGCTATGCCAACAAATTAAAGAGAGTAGCTGCCTAGTCCTGCAACCAGGCTGGCCCATTCCTTGTGTGACCTGCTCACTGTGGATCACACTTTAGAAGAGGCCAGGAAGAACGATCTGAATGCTCGTGCTACCCTTTGCATGAATGTGCACTGACATATCTTCAATTAGAGCCTCCTGGCAACCATCTCTGTCTGCTCCAATGCAGGTGCATGTGAAAGCAGATCAAAATGGACTATGGGACTGGAGTTAACACTACTGTACTGTACGCTTGAAAAGTTGCTATGAGAGTAGAGCATTAATGTTCTCACCATAACAACAGCAACAACAATAAAAGGGTGAGATGAAACATGTGGTAAGTAACCTTATTGTGGTAAACATTTCACAACATATGAGTCTATCAGATCATTGTGCGCCTTAAACTTACACAATGTTATACGTCAATTATATCTCAACAAAGCTAGAATAAAAAATTTTTGATTAAAAATTATGGAATGCGTATATGTATATGTATAGCTGATTCACTTTGTTATACAGCAGAAACTAACACACCATTGTAAAGCAATTAGACTGCAACAAAGATGTTTAAAAAAAAAAAGTATGGAATGCGGACCTTCCGTGAGTCAACGCTGGCCTCTGTGGAGACCCGGCAGTAGCTGCTGGCCAAGGCTGGCAGGGCTGGGAGCAGTGATAAAGGATCTTTAGCAGGAGATCAGTTTGCAAGCTGGTTCCTGCTGGGAGGACAACTAGGACCTGCAAAACCTGACAGGGTGAGAGAGTGGCATGGACATATATACACTACCAAATGTAAAATAGATAGCTGGTGGGAAGCAGCCGCATAGCACAGGGAGATCAGCTCGGTGCTTTGTGACCACCTAGAGGGGTGGGATAGGGAGGGTGGGAGGGAGGGAGACGCAAGAGGGAGGAGATATGGGGATATATGTGTATATGCATAGCTGATTCACTTTGTTATAAAGCAGAAACTCACACACCATTGTAAAGCAATTATACTCCAATAAAGATGTTAAAAAAAAAAAAAAAAAAAAAAACCTGTCCCTTTTTTTCCCCGGGGCATCTGGGATGTCTGCCAAGGTTGCTGGCCCTGCCCAGTTGCCCAAAGGCACAGCCTAAATGCTCACGGAGGTAACACACACACACACACACACACACACACACACACACACACACACACTTGCAAACTGCCACCAGTTGGAAATGGGGCTACCCTAGAAGGATGCTCGGCAGATGCTTCAAGCTGGGATAAATCAATGCTGCGAAACTTAGATTTCAGAATCCTGGAGCTAAGGGTCTAGAACTGTGCTTTTCGGTATGGTAGCCACTAGTCATGTGTGGCCACTAGCGCTTGAAATGAGGAGAGCCTGAATTGAGATCTGAGCTGTGTTTTAAAGTATAAAATACACGTGAGACTTTGAAGATGTAGCATGAAATAAAGAATGCAAAATATCTTGTTACTTTCTATATGATCAAATTTTGAAATGAAAATAGGTTGGATTATACTAGATTCTTATTGCTAGTGTAACAAATTACTACCAAATTTCGTGGCTTAACACCGATTTTTTAGATTACAGTCATGGAGGTCAGAAATCCAAAATGGGTCTCACTGAACTAAAATGCAGGTGTGTTCCTCTGTAGGCTATAGGAAAGAATCTGTTTCCTTGCTTTTTCCAGTTTCTGGAGGCTGCCCATAGCCCTTGACTCATGGCCCCCTTCCTCCATCTTCAAAGCTTGCACTATTCCATCTGTCTAACCGTTCTTCTCTGACCACAGCCAGAAAAGAATTTCAGCTTTTAACAATCCATATGATTAGAACAGGCCCAGATAATCCAGAATAATCCAGATTTATCTCCCCATCTCAAGGCCCTTAACTTAATCACATCTGTTAAATCCCTTGTGTCCTATAGGGTAACATACCACAGGTGGCAAAATTAGAATGTGGACATCTTTGGAGGCCATTACTCTGCCTACCACATGGATATGTTGGATGAAATACAATATATTATTAAGATTAATTTCACCAGTTTCTTTTTTACTTTTTTAATGGGTCTACTAGAAAAAATTGTAATTGTGTATGTGGCTGTAGCATTACATTTCTATCAGACATTGCTAGTCTAGGGCTTTTTAATCACCAAGATTCACTACCTGGACCACTTTAGGGTGCCCAGACCCTCTCTAGGGCACAGGGGTACAGCCCTGAGGTGACCTCCACTCCTAGAACACAGCCACATGGCATATACCCTATGCTCAGGGTGACCATATGCCCCTGTTTGCCAGGGGCAGTCCTGGTTTACACTGAGGTCCCAGCAGAATTAGTATCAGTGTTCCCACTCACTCTCAAAATGCCCTGGTTTGGACGATACATTAAATGTTTGTCCTGCTCATGTGTACTGTGTGATATGAAGCTGCTCACCCATCATCAACCAGAGCCTCCAATCGATTCGCTCGTGAAGGTAATGGGTTTGCACTGGTCTTCACGTCCCACCCCGCTGGACTTTCCCAGTCTTCTTCATGAGCAACGGCTCCCACAGCAAGTACAGCTGACACATCAAACTAGTTGGCTGTAAGCTAATCAACTTTTGAGTTTTTTAATTATACTTTGTTGTCATTTTATAATTATAAAAATAGCACTATAATTATAAAAATAAATCATTATAATAATCCATAATGTAGAAAACGTTATGTGTCCTGTAATTCTCCACACACATCCCTATAAATAACAAGTGTCAACAGTTTGCTGAATGTTCCTTCAGGTATTCTCTTCTATGTGCAACAAGTTTGGTTGAAGAGTCTCAGTTCAATGAAATAAGTGTGAAGCTGGTTTCACTGTTCTTTTACGGGCATCAGGGAGACTAAATCTAGCTCAATCTGTTAAACTCAATCATCCAGTAATGATTAAATCCAGTTTGAACTTAATCTCTTTCTCTAGTTAACACTCAGTGAAACTCAGGAAGTATAATTATTAGTGCTCAGTTCAAAGTCTCAGCCCAGAGGTTTGTTTGAAGATGCCTGAAGTAAAGAAGGGAATGCCAGACCCACCTTCTCACACCCTCTATTCTCTGTTCCAGCACAGCTTTTATTGGTGTGTGTGTGTGTGTGTGTGTGTGTGTGTGTGTGCATTTGAAGGGTACAGTCCCATTTCCGCTGGCCATTGCCAGCTCTCTGTGCAGAGGTGGACGTGGAAAGGTGGTGCTGTCTATTGGATGATTGGTCCCACAGTGAAGACTTCTGCCCAGCATGTCCTTATTTAGGCAATAAGGGCTACCAGGCACTCATAGCCAGGACATGGCAGCATTGCTTTTCCTCTCCTTTCTGTACAACCCCAAGTGGTAGGTGCTGTACCCCTTGAAGTGTGTACCTCTTCCACTTGACCAGGTGCGTGTCCTTCACCCAACATCCTCAGTCCCTAGCTTCCGCAATGGAATCTCCCACCTGCTCTGCTGTGCTCCCATGGGTACTGGGTGGGTGAGCTGAGGGTCTACCCAGCACCTCCAACTGCACAATTCTTTAAGGGCTTTTCCTTCTTGAGAAAACTCCACAAACTCCAGGAGCAATCTGGGCCTGCTGGCCAGGTTCCAGGGTTACACTCAAACCTCAGAAGCAATTTTTGCATGCCCTCTCAGAGGAGTTCAGGTCTTCTGAACATTAGCTGTCCATACTCTTTGCTTGGCCTTGCAGTAAACACTGCACTTTCCTTCACCACAACCCAGTGTCAGTAGATTGACTTTACTGCACAAGGCGAGCTGACCCAAGTTTGATTCAGTAACAGGAATATTACTATCCCAAGAATCCTGCTGCCCCTGTCTGCCTCCCTCTCCAGCCATCTTTGTAAATGGAAGGGGTGGTAATATTAAGTTCTTCTGGAACCCACTTCAAAAAGCCTGTGTAGTTGCTAGATGCTGAGCAGCCCTCATTGACAGCTGGGGCTGATCCCTCAGGTATCAGGTAAACCTAGAAGGAACAGAAAAGTTTCTCCACAGGTATTTACACCCTCCTACACATCCTAACAGATTTTGCTTCTAAGGTGTCCCTCAGGAGAAATTCTCCCAAGTCCTAGCATTGAAATGAATTCTACACAATTACCTCAACTGTTAAGTAAAACACACATATGATTTTCAATATTTATGTAATTGCAACTTAAAGGCAAAACAAAAGAATAGTGACAGAAGAAATGAAACTAGGCAAATCTTGCACAGATTATCCCCATCATAAACAAGCAAGTCATAAATAGTCTGAGGGGGAAGTGATGCCCCAGGCCACTCAATGGCTGCCTTTGCAGCACTCAGCTGCTGGCAAGACCAAAACATAAAATAAAACTCATCAGAAATGTTATAAGATCGAGTCACGAAAATTGACCACAAAGAACCAGAAAGAAAAACAAAAAGATGAACTATAAGAGGGGAAAGATAAGCGTTCCAGAGAATCAGTCCAGGAAGTCCAAAATCCAATGAAGAGAAGTTCTAAAAGAGAATGAAAAAAGCGGAGAAGCAGAAATTATGAATAATCATGACAATAATGGTAATACATTTCAGCTTGAAAATTCTCTGCATAATGAATGAATAAAGAATCATGAAAATTGAATTTCCAAATGAACTTTAAGAGAAAAACAATGACTTGTACAAAGAATTGGCCATCAAATTAACATCAGCTTGAAGATGGAAGAAGGCACAATACCTTCAAAATTCTAAATGAAAGTTATTCTCAACCTATAACTCTATCCAGTCAAATGATCCATCAAAGAAAATGGAGTAAATACTATTTTTATACAGGTTCCCAAAAATGTACTTCCCATGCACCCTTTTTAAGGAAGTTAATGGAGGAGATGTCCTAACAAAATAATAACTGATACATATCTGGCACTTCCTGTACCAGGTACTATTGGAGGTGCTTTACATATATTAATTGGTTTACTCCTCACCACACTCTTATGAGGTGTGTGCTATTATTATCTGCATTTTTTTCAAGGAGGAAATTAGGCTCAGAGAATTTAGGTAATTTGTTCAAAATCTCACAGCTCATAAGTACTAGAGAAAGAAGGAACTGAAATAAGAAAGAAGACAAGGGATCCAGGAAAAAGAAATTCAACCAGGAAAATGGCACAGAAAAACTCAGGATGATGCATAGTGTAGCCCCTAGATGCTCACTGGTCAGCAGATGTTGAGCATTGTCGTCCAATTTGGAGCTGAAGGACGGAGGACTCTGGAAGTAACATCTTCAAGGGGGAGGAATCGATTGATGAATTATCTGATATTTTTGACTATCTGGAAAATGAAATTGATCAGTGGGGGACAGATCTGGTGGGACGTAATTATAGCACACTATTTGGCTCTATAGCTAAGACATAATAATGCAAACACTGCGTATCGATTTTGTAAAAAAATGTTTTGATACAAAATAAAATAGGAAGAAGGGATAAACTGTGTGTGATGAGGAGCAGGGGAGTGAGATTGTGTAAGAAATTTAAATCCTCATTAGCCAAACAAAGAGACAATGTCTAAAATCAATAAATCCAGAAATGGCAGCACAAGCATATTCTTTAAATGGCAGCAAATACCGAAATAAATGGTTGAAAACATTTTTAAGTATTTGCCTTTGGGAAGCGGGACACAGGGTAAAAAGGGATGGAAAATTTTAGTACTACCTAATCTTTTAATTAATCTTTTAAAATATACATTAGTTACCAAATTCTATTATTTTTTTCAATTATATAAAAAAGAATAAGGTGACTAACAAGAAGTATGAAAAAAGCCTATTGACTCAAATATATGGGTCTGACCTGTTCCAGATTCCCAGTATTCAGATATGTTAATGTTTTTTGCATATATGGTATAATATGGAATATTAAATATGAGAAGACATTTAGGAAGTTTAAAATATATACAGTCATTAAAACCCTTTTATTTGGGCTTCCCTGGTGGCGCAGTGGTTGGGAGTCTGCCTGCCGGTGCGGGGGACGCGGGTTCGGGCCCTGGTCCGGGGGGATCCCACGTGCCGCGGAGCGGCTGGGCCCGTGCGCCGCAACTGCCGAGCCTGTGCTCTGGAGCCCGTGGGCCACAGCTACTGAACCCTCGTGCCGCGGCTGCTGAGGCCTGTGCGCCTAGAGCCTGTGCTCTGCAGCGGGGGAGGCCGCCGCAGTGAGAGGCCTGTGCACCTCAGCGGGGAGTGGCCCCCGCTCACCGCAACTAGAGGGGGCCCGCACACAGCAGCGAAGACCCAACGCAGCCAAAAATAAATAAATTTTTTTAAAAAATCAAGCAATCTAATTTAAAAAAAAAAAAACCCTTTTATTTAATACAAATATATCATGCAAATCAATTGTTCAACTATAACCATGTAGCCGATGGCTTTGATGTTTCTTATGTTTAAAATTAGAGGTGAAGTTATCATTTGTATATTATAAGAAGCACGTTAGGTTTACATTTTTTCCTTTAGACCTTTTTGCATTTTTCTAAATTTTCTTCAATTAAAATACACTGCTTTTCTACAGAAAAAAAAGCTTAAAGGAGAGATTTTTTAAAAGACGATGTATTTGAATTTTAAAACTAGATTCATATGCTACTTTGATAAATCCAAAAATTTAATTAGAAAGAAAAGAATTTAAAAGAGGAAAACATTTTTTTTTTTAAAGAAAGAGAATGGAAAGGAAAAATGTCCCTGTATCATACAAGAACATTTGGTTTTTCTAAGTGACTCAAACCTAACACAACACATTCCAAAAGAATTTATTTCACATGTTTTGTTGTATGAGACTCTCAACAATGTTACTCAAAATCCCAGGTCATGGGCTGAGGATTGGAAACCCTCCATTACCTAGAGACTGCTCAGTGAGATGGTAAATGTTGTAACATAAAATGGAAAGAAACACTGGGCTGCCCCCCTCCCTGATGTAGAATCCCAAGCAGGAGGGAAAGAGAAGAGAGTGAAATGACGACAAAACTCCCTTCCCTCTGAAACTGTTGCCCGTGTATAGATGATAAATCTAAGAAAAGCTGCCAAGAGGCCCCACAAATGCACGGCTCTCCTTTGCTAAGCCTGAGGCATGGCTGTTCCACAGAGGACTGCTGGGAGTTTCATGTCAAAAGGTGACTTGATGGAACCCTTTTCCCTCACTCATAATTTATTTAAATGCCAAGACTCTTAATGCAGACTGTCAACAGCTCCATGTAACGTTTAACACATGTGACCTCACTTGAGTCCCTAGCTCTCTTTAAGTACTTTAAAAACACATTATCATCTTATCTCAGTTAACAGCAGGATCTTAAAGAAATGCCATTTCTTGAAATGAAATGTTACATAAATCACAGCTGCAAAGGTCTGTGACAAAGCCAGCCTGATTGCCCAACACCCCACAGCACACACGAAGGCAGGAAATCTGCTCTGAAAACAAAGAGAAGACATGTTTGTCTGCTACAGAATTCCCAGCATCAAGGAATGCCCTCCAAGTGTTTCAAAAAATTCCTGTTCAAAAATAAAATGCAGATTTCTGGGGCATCCTGGTATGTTCTCTAAATCACCACACAACCACCTGGTCCAAGTATGAGGGAAACTTTGAGAATGGCCCTGGTATCTGGGGTGTCTTCAGGGCCTTGAGACTGCCTGGAATGGAGGGATGTGGCTTAACTGTCCCTAGAATGTCTGGTCCAATACCCAAGAGTACTGATGCCAGAGTACCTTGGATAAAGGTCTGAAAGATGGCTGAACTGAGCCTGAAGATCCTCTAGTACCTTCAGGCAAAACTTTTCCCAGGGAGTCTTCAGTGATGACCTGCAGGCTCCCAAGAAGAGCGTAGGCTCTGAGGAACCCCCAAAAGGCACTGAAAGTGCCAGAACAGAGCAGCATCAGCTCCCATGGCATAAAGCCACACGGGATGTTTTATGGCATAAATTATAATTACACACCCCTGAATAACCTGGTGCTTCCTGGAGGCCGTGCCCAGCTCCCTATTTATTTATCCCTAACCTGTTTTCCACAGCCTCCACATTCCCACAGGCATGAACCAGAACCTCTCCCTGAGTCCTGGACGAAACTCAAGTGTCTGTCCAAGGGCTTAACTTTCCCCCACCCCGCACTCTACCTCCATCCCTGTTGCCCATCATAGCCCCCAGGGGTGTCCGATGCTCCAACTCGCCACCAACCAGACTCCTCCACCACCTCTGAGATTGCTTTCCACGCTGTAGTTTGCCAAACTACAAGGCAGCTTCCAACTAGCCTCCCCTGATTAAGTAGGAAGTGCTCACCTGTCCCTCTGTGCCCGTGCTCCACACAGGAGGGATGTGAATGGTGTCACAAGCCTTTGACTGCCTCTTTCAAATGCCATCTTTCTCAGGTATCCACTCTCCTGACCTGGTGGGAAGGCCAATGTCAGTCCCTTTTCCAATCCAGCTGTGCTTCCCTTCCCTCCCATCATCAGGGGCTTACAGTATCCAGAGGCAGGCGGGGAATCTCTCAGCATCTGCTTCCCGGGCTGCCCTTGCTCCTTGCAGAGAGATAGTGGGTCTGCCGTGTGGCCACCCTCATTGTTCTTCCAGGGATGGGCTTTCCAAGCAGGCAGGCCTCATGAAGCTTCCCGCAGGCTCCCCGGCCCAGCCCACTGCACGACACCAGCAGTGCCCCCAGATCCTGCCCCCTCAGGAGCCAGGCTTGGACTCTTTAGGCCTTGCCACTCAGGCTTGAGCTCTGGTCCTCTTTAGGCCCTGAAATCTAACCCCACCCTGGGGCCACCCTGCTTTTGCAAACCAGAACATACAAAGCCTTTATTCGCTTGCTTTTCCTTAATAAATGGGCTTAATTGCCAGTGAGGAGTCATTTGATGGTCCCAAGGGCCAGATCCCAGATCCTAGAATAGGAAAAAGTTGTTTATATTTAAGGAAGGGAAGGAGAATAGAAAATAAGGTTGGTGTAGATGGTTTTTAGATACCACTTATATAAAACGGGATGGTTTTTTAATATATGTGTTTATTCATCAAACATTTAGGGAGTGGCTACGGGCCCATTAAAATGCTAGACAACGGGAGCCATGGAACCTGCCCTCAGGTAGGTATCTGGAAGCATCCTGTGAACAGCCATCAAAGAGACTCCTCCTATCAACCACAAGGAAACACTATTTATTATCTCTTAAAACCACTCATTATTACTTGTCTGTAGGCGCAGAGCGTAAATTTCCATATCTTAAATTACCCATTGGTTACTTTGCTCTTTAGAGAGAGGGCTGTAGATTGGATTTCCTTAGGGTAGAGCCCTCTAGGACCTCAATACCAAAAATCACAGGAGTTTTTCCTGGATTTGGGGCTATGAAACGTAAAACTCCTTCACTCACATCACTTGATCCCTCTTACAGAAGAATTACGAGTGGCAAGCCTGCAAGTCCTCTGATTACATTTATAAAGAAAGAAAGCAAAGCTCAGAGAAGTTAATTTCCAAAGAGGGGGCTAATCCACGGGGAAAGGGCCAGGTTCTAACCAATGACTCATCTACATACGTAAGCAACTCATGAACCCCAATTCACAAAACCTTGTGTTCCTAACTGGAAGCGGAAAGAAAGCTGGAAGCATTGAACTCCTGAGGGAGGGGGTTTGAGAGGTGGGGATGCTGTGGTCATCAGAGTGGGATTTACCACAAAGCTGACAAAGCTTAAGTTTCAGGGTCCTGCACTTACATAAGCTCCTTTGGAGGCTCATAATATGAAAAGGTAACCCTTCACACACATTTCAACCAGGAGACTAATTTCTCACTTGTTTCAAGTTTGTAATTTGTTGGATTCTGTTTTCTCTCTTTAAATAAATATTTGTTGTTCAAAAATAAAAATTCGCTGAAATTAAAAAAAAATTCTTTTCCTTAAATAGGCTCCCCCAAGATCGTATAAGTTCCCAGCAACCTGGTTCACCACTGTTCTACCTTTGTTTGGCAACACGAGGGTGGTCACAGGGTACTGAGGCATAGAGAAGGGAATTGCCAACCCCGACAGACACCATCCCTCACCTTACCAAACAGAGACACCCATATGTAAATAGCATGTAAAGTTAATTTTTAAAAAGCCTCCTTTTAATTGACTTCCTACATATCAAAGGAGAAAACAAAGATAATCAGTGCCTGGGGGAACAGTTGCCAGGCAAGGAAATAACCACTAGCAAGTAAATTAACTGAGAACTCACAAAGGGGGAAAAGTCAGGAATTTTTAGGTGTAATGAAGGAGGTTTCACGAAGGTTATGCTAATTAAGGATTGAGAACTCTTCAAAGGAGGCCATAGGTCTGTACCGTGTTGGTTAAAACAGCCCCATCGTTTATTGGTCAGGAAAGTCTTCAGTTAGGCCCAGAGAGGGTCTGGTGTCCCCCAGGCCACTGAAGGCTCATGGTCATTTATCAGCTTTCAGCAGGTCAGAACCAGCTATGATGAAGCATGGCCTTCCGTTTTGATATCTCCTGGGCAAGCACTGCTGGAAGTGGAAAATTTTCTTTGAGCGTACAATAAGCCAGGAACAATAAGGTACTCAGCTTAGGGCTAATCAACCTGACAACCATGAATGATATATATTATTAAATGCTTAAGTAAACTGAAAGTGCTCAGAACAGCGTCTGGCACATAGCAAGTGCTACATCATTATTTGCTAATATTATTATAAGCATGTATATACCCTTTCTAGTCTGAGAAACTGGGATCCAAAGTGGTCAAGTAACTTTCTCGAGACCACCCAACTAGTGGTGATGGAGCTGGATTCCCAATCCAGTACTCTCTGACTTCTTTCTTTAGCCAAAACTGCCCCTTTGCACAGAAATCCCTGGATAAATGTCCCAGTTTCCTGGATTCCTTTGAAAATTATACTAGAAAGAGAACTCTGAGCATGCACTTATTCACCCTCATAGGGCTCAGGATGCAGTTGTGGTCTTTGGATGAGAATTTGGAAGCGAGAGGACCTCAATCCCATGGAACACAGCCCTTCTTCCTTCAGGTCTATGACTGGAGCAGGGCTGCGGGACAGGACAAATTCTGAGACTCTGTTCAGAGAATGGATGGCCTGGAACATAGAGGACCCCAGTGAGGAAGATTATGTTTTCCAAAAGTGGCCACGATATCTCCCACCCCGTTTACTCTTCTTACAATGCATGCGATATGATTTTTTTAATAGACTTTTTTATTTTTTATTTTTATTTTTTGGCTGCGCTGTGCAGCTTGTGGGATTTTAGTTCCCTGACCAGGGATTGAACTCGGGCCCTCGGCAGTGAGAGCGCGGAGTCCTAACCACTGGACCACCAGGGAATTCCCTAATAGACTTTATTTTTTTAGAGCAGTTTTAGGTTTACAGAAAAATCTCACAGAACTTTCTGGGGGCCCTCACACCCTCGACCCTTCCAAGGACCTGGCAAGAGCTCCAACAATGTGTTCACATGGTCATGTGTTATGTAAAGTTTGCAAAAATAAGATTTTTAACCTTAATCGGTCTATTCCACTGCTCTTTCCACTCTCTTTTCCTCTATCACACTTCCCTTCATGTAGGGTGGCTTTGGAGAGGCCACAGGTATTTCAGGATACAATTGAAGGAGAGTTGGTGATACATGTAGCTTGAGTTTAGCTTGGGACGTGTTTACACATTTCACAGTCACATTTGTGTGTGGTTTAGCCATCCCTTTGTAGGGATGGCTTCCAGAAATACTCCTGCTGCCCACCGTGCCAACACCAAATATCATGGCATGAAGACCCCAGGCCAGAGACTGCATCAGGAAACAAAAGGGCCCCATGGCACTTGCTACTGCAAGGATGAGGATAATGGAGGAAAAACAAGGACTGAATTGTGTGCAGCCATAAGCCAGTCTATGGGAAATTCTTCCAATCGTCCGAGGTGTAATATTGTAAGCAGAGGACCCCTGGTCAAAATTCCTCTTATTAAGAATACTCAATACGGCTGATACAATAATAAACCTATCATACAATTTTTTCATTTTTGTTGGAAATTATGCAAAATGGAATGTATCAGAATTCCTGTGTATATAGGGTACAAACAGTAATACAAACAGTTGCTGTGTGATGTCCCATGTTTTATGCACCCCAAGGTGTCAGATTGGAGCTTAGCATATATGACGCATCCTTTCCTGACAAAGTCTAACCATGTCTGATGAGATGGCATGCGAAATTGCCACCAATGCTCAGAAATGGCCTGGAAGAAAAAGAAAACAGTGCTCCAGTGACAAAACTCCTATACATAGTCATCAATCGGTCAACAGGTGCAGTTATAAGTGTAATTTGATTACCTGACTATATAACACGATTCAACTTGGTGGGAATTTCAAAATGTATCTGAATTGCTCATATGGACCTTATTTTCATATTAATTTTATATATTGTCTTCAGAGTTACTGATCCTACCAAAATAAATATGACAGGAGGGAAATATCCTGGTGGAAGCCGATAATGTAAATCAAAAAGTAAAAATTAGCAGAGCTTTAAAGTGTCAAAAAAGAAAAACTCTCTTGCTTTTAGAAGATAATGGAAACTAAAACCTTTGATGATCAAAATCATGAAGATAAGGGAAAAAGAATCACAACAGCCAATAAAAGGTAAATGAAAATGAAAATATTGGGTTGGCCAAAAAGTTACAGAAAACCCCGAACGAACTTTTGGGCCAACCCAATAGAAAAGATAAAGGTGATTAGGAGAATCAGGACACTAATACAGGAAACAAAAGGAAAGAAGCCGATGGCATTGTAAAGGAAAATACAGTTGGTGCAGACAATGGAGCAAGCTTGAGACACACAGCTTCTTTATTTTAATAAATTTGGTGGCTTTGCTACATGTCCTTTACTTTGCTACATGTCCTTTACATGTCCTCTCTTATCTAGCCAAGAACAGAGGGGTAAGAAGTATCTTAGAGATTTGTCAGGCACAAAATTGAGTCTATTATGTTGTTTTCTGCAGTTTGTGAAATTTCTGATATTTGTCTGCTTCTTAAAATGTGTAGTTTGTTTGACTTCTTTTCCAATTTTAAGCATTCCTTTGATAACTAATTTTCTAATTGTGATTTTGTACTATTTTTCTTCAAGAAAGTCCCTGAATTATCTGAGCTTCAGGCCCTACTAACCACAGATCTGACTCCAGAGACTGGTTGTGCAGTTTGAACCCCTGCCAATCAATGTCAAACAATATTCAGACATTATTCTCTGCCCAAAGGAGAGGATCCGGAAGGGGAAGAGACAGATCCAGATGGCCCCACAGGTTCGCTTTTCTCTCTGATTTGGGGAGTTTAGTGAAAGGTGCCAACCAGGGGTCTAGTTTTGGGAAGAAATAGAGTATGTTGGCAAGTGTTGGCTGCTTTTTGTACCTTTTAAGAAGACTCAACAAACAGTGGATTCAGGTGAGGTAACCAGTTTGAAAGCAGAGAGGGAGAGAAATAGCACTATGCCAAGGCAGAAAGGTCCTCTCTGCTGAGACCCTTAAATCTAAGTTGATTCTCAGAGCTGAAAAAGGCAACTGCTAAATAATCACCACTTGTAATATAAAAGAATGAATTAATAAATAAATGAGTAAATAATAAATAAATAAATAAAAATTTTAAAAGGCCACCTGCTCCTCTACATAGATTCTAGTGCCAATATCTTTAAGCATCCACCTTAAGTAGCTTAAACACAAAGAGATTGTTAAGGATATAAAGAGCTCATAAAATTGCTGGAAAAGCTGAAGAAGCAGGCTGTAGCTGTAGGGCAGTTTCCCAAGTCAGCAGTTTCCATTTCTACAAATGGCAGCAGCTCCCCAGTGGCTCAGTCTGGTGGTGTGGTTTTGGAAGGCATCCTTGAATCTCAGTCTAGGGTCATTTTCTGCAGAACTCTGGCCAGTACATCTCATTTAAGAACAGTGATGGGCTTCCCTCATGGCGCAGTGGTTGAGAATCTGCCTGCCAATGCAGGGGACACGGGTTCGAGCCCTGGTCTGGGAAGATCCCACATGCCGTGGAGCAACTAGGCCCGTGAGCCACAACTGAGCCTGCGCGTCTGGAGCCTGTGCTCCACAACAAGAGAAGGCCGCGACAGTGAGAGGCCCGCGCACCGCGATGAAGAGTGGCCCCTGCTCGCCGCAACTAGAGAAAGCCCTCGCACAGAAACGAAGACCCAACACAGCCATAAATAAATAAATAAATAAATAAATTTATTAAAAAAAAAAAAAAAGAACAGTGATAATAATCCATAGGCCTTATCTCTTGCTGTGAGAATAAAAAAGATCTTTCCACAAGGGCTTAATTACCAAAATACACAAACAGCTCATACAACTCAACAACAACAACAAAAAATCCAATTGAAAAATGGGCAGAAGACCTAAATAGAGAAAAGGGAATCCTCCTACACTGTTGGTGGGAATGTAAGTTGGTGCAGCTGCTATGGAAAACAGTCTGGAGGTTCCTCAAAAAACTAAAAATAGAGTGGCCATATGATCCAGCAATCCTACTTTTGGGCATATATCCAGGCAAAACTTTAATTCAAAAAGATACACGCACCCCTATGTTCATAGCAGCACTATTTACAATAGCTAAGACATGGAAACAACCTAAATGTCCATTGACAGATGAATGGATAAAGAAGATGTGGTACATATATACAATGGAATATTACTCAGCCATAAAAAAGAATGGAATAATGCCATTTGCAGCAACATGGATGGACCTAGAGATTATCATACTAAGTGAAGTAAGTCAGACAGAGACAAATACCATATGATATCACTTATATGTGGAATCTAAAAAAGTGATACAAATGAACTCATTGACAAAACAGAAATAGACTCACAGACATAGAGAACAGACTTGTGGTTGCCAAGGTTGGGGGGAGTGGGGGAGGGATGGAGTGGTAGTTTGGGATTAGTAGATGCAAACTATTATATAGAGAATGAATAAACAACAAGGTCCTACTCTATAGCACAGGGACCTATATTCAATATCCTATGATAAACATAATGGAAAAGAATATAAAAAACAATGTATATATATGGATAACAGAATCATTTTGCTGTACAGCAGAAATTAACACAACCTGTAAATCAACTATACTTCAATTTAAATAAAGATCTTTCCAGAGCTGTACCAATAATGTCTGACCCCTTTGGGGACTCTCCATAATAAAACACAGCACTATTGTGCAAAATGATGTTTGGAAAAACATCAAAGAATTAGGCAGTGGTATAAGTGGAAATACCTGTTTTTACTGATTCTAGAAGTATCAGTAAGTTAGTGGGAACTAACTTCTGTAATAAGAACAAGGATACAAAGATGGAGCTGTTTAAATTCCACCACCTATGTTATTCTGGAGCTGTCTTCTCCTCAATCCCTTCTATCACTTTACTTCTCACACTACCACCATTCAATAAAACTGGAAAACTCTATGCCATAGAATAAGATGATTTCTGAAAATTTTTGTTTACCACTGGAATTCTCTTCCAAAGCAGGAATATTTAGGAGTTGACAACAATTTTGAATTCTTTAATGCTGTAGAGGAGACTTTTTGTTGCCTATGTTTGGAACGTATGACAAACATCCTATGACAGCAATAAAATGCAGCAGGTTCTCTGAGTGGTAGAGGGGAACTGCTACTACAGACAAGTTTAACTTCTGTAACTGTATAAATTCTTCATGATACAACAGATTAGCAGCAACTCCATTATCAATGGATTCTATTATTGATAGGGGATATTTTTATATCCTTTATACAGACTCCATACATAGGTTAACACAGGTTACTTACTAAGTATGTTTCAGGGAAATGAAGCAAGCACATGGTGTTTCTATGCTTGGCTGTTCAATACCTCTGGCAACAGACCTGAGAATATATGGTTCATAATTCCTTTAATGGACTCAAAAGTATAAAATTTCTCTGCAGAATTTTGTGCAGATATTGCAGTGTAGATATTGTTTTCACTTCTGGAAAATCTTTTATCTTACAGAAAAACTATCAGCAAGATTCTTTTGACTTTGCTACCCTTCACCCCAGACTCACCAGAAGTCACTTGTGATTTTACTTTGTGCCAACTTAGCTAAGCTTGACCTATGCTTCCCAAAAGTCCTTTCCCCATACAGCTCCAAGCTAGGATTGTACCCAAGAGTAATTTGCATGAGATTTGGAAGCCGCAAAGTATACAGCAGCCGTTATGCTTGGAAGTTGAGTGCAGGTCCCAGGGGCCAGTGCAGGTCCTACACATTGCTGACCTGCTGGCTCATCTTGTTAGCTTGCGGCAGCAGCAGGCTGTGCAGCTACTTCAGCTCCTGCCCCATCTCTTCAGTCAGGTCCTCCTAGTCCTTGGCCAGGCACATGGCTTCAAAGCGAAAGACACTAACTTTTCCACAGGTCAGCGACATAGCCAGAGTTAGATGCAGCGAAAGACAGATACAGTTTGCCTTCACACGTTCCAACCTGTTTATTTTCCTCTGCTTCACATCCAGCTTTTCTTCCCCACTGTCTGCCCTGCTGGCCTACAGCAACTTCAGGCCAACGACCAAACAGTTCCTCTTCATGGGCTTTCAACGTCACTAGCTGGTGACTTTTCTCTGATCCTCTAACCAGTGTCCTTCCTGAACTCGACTGCCTTAGCTCTGCCACAGTTGTGTAAAGTCTAATCCCTATAACAAATCCCATTTCCATACCACTCACGGTGGTTCTGCTCCCCTGGTTGAACTCTGACAGATGTGCTGCTGCTGACGATGCTTATGGAGAATACAGTGACAGAAGGACCCAAGAAATGCAGCTCCACATCTCAGCTTGTTAATTACTGCAGTCAAACCAAGAGTCGCTCAGGACCACTGGCAGAAATCAAATCAACGCACCTTACCCCTAATGGTCATCAAAAGTCTTCACATTTTTTAAGCTCTCCGATAAAGCCATTCCACCCCTAAGAATTTATCTCAAGGAAATTTTTACAGATTGTATAATACTTTGATAAATCATTTGGTGAAACATTTTGGTTAAAACAGATGATCCATGAAATGCTGTCTCAAGATGGTTAGTTTTGCTGACTGACTGCAGAACTTTTTTGCTTTGCTGAGTGAGTGGGCAGAGATGAATAAGTCTGAATTCTGGACATCACGAGGAACGTTTGGAAACTGTGTCTGGGAAAGAGAAAGTAGAGAGAAGAGGCTACTGTCTGGAAAGAAGAAAGGAGGGTAGAAAACACAAATATCATATGACTAAATAATCTTGAGTTTCCAAGATTGTGTTGTGTGCTGTGTGTTTCCCCATGAAACAGTCCCATCTGCTAATTCACAGTGGGACTGGTTCTATTTGGAGACAAGTCAAAGTGCTGAGTCAGTCTTCAAAATGAGCATATGGCAAAAATAGAAAAAAATAGGGAAATATTGGAAACTAAGCGTTAGAAATTGGGAATTATTTAAATGAATTATGTCATTTCTAGACAACAAAATACCAAGCCACCATCAAAAACTATATCGTAAAAGAATGTTTAATAATATGAAAAATCACCTAAAGTGAAGAAAGCACATTTCAAATGGAATATAGAATATTCGCAAAGAAAAGAGAGAGTAAACACCAAATGCTGACAGCTGTGGTAGGTTAGGCTGATTTTTATTTTCTTCCTTTCATTTATTTGTAATGTTTTTAGTTTCTATAATGAACATACTTTTCTTTTGTAACAAATCAAAAACAGTAGATATATGTAGATTTTTGTAAACTCTGTGAATCTTATACCTAAAACAAGGGCTCAAAGGTAGGAAAGCAAATAGTAGGTAGACTTAGGCAAGTACTCATGTTCCAGAAATTGCTATTCTGATCTAGCTGCATCCTATCATACTTCTGTCACCTTCAGGAGAAGAGACATCGATCAGCACATGTCCCCTCTCCTCCTCCTCACCCAGGACAGTCACACCTTGAAGGTGCTGACAGAGATAAGACTCATTGTCCTCAAAGTGAGGCAACCTGAGTTCTTACCTTGTCTCTGTTGAAGGCTGCCATTGATTCTGAGAAACGACTTGGCACTATCCAGTAGAGCTGAAGCTGCACTTCTAAATTTATACCCTGAAGAAACTCTCACATGTGCCTAAGGAGTTATGCACTAGAATGTTTATTTCAGTATGGCATATTTTTATTAATTTTTTTCCTATGGAAAATTTCAAACATATACAAAAGCTAACAGAGAAGTTTAATAAACCTCCATATACCTGCTCCTCAGCTTCAATAATAATCAACTCATGGCCAATCTCAACTCATCTAAACCCCACCCACTCACCACCACTCCTGGATTATTATCTCAAGACACATCCCAGACATCATAGCATCTCATCCATGAACATTTCAGTATAGATATATCACACATACTGACTATACAGGAATATAACATATATAATAAAGACTCTTTAAAAATAACCAAAAATAATAATAACCACAATAGCTTATTATATCAAAGACAAAATAAGAATCATTTCTTAATATCCTTAATTATCAGGTCAAAGTTCAACTTTTTAATTTTTTCATAAATGTGATCATTCTTGAGACAATTAGGACCCTGAAAATGATGGGATATTTAAAACTATTGTTAAATTTTTTAGATGTGATAATGATTTTGTGTTTTTAAGTCTTATGCTGAAATACTTATGGATAAAATGATATGTTATCTGGGATTTGCTTCCAAATGGGGGTAATGAGGATAGTGATAAAGCAAGACTGGCTGTGAGTTCATCATTGTTGAAGTTGAGAGATGGGTACCTGAGTGTTTATTATACCATTCCCTCTGCTTTTTTATATATTTAAATTTTTCCATAGTAAAAAGTAAAAAAAAAAAGAAGAAGATCCAAACAAGATATTGTTTATGCATAGAAAGAAAGATAGGAAGACAGAACAAAAGTGGGGAAAAAAAGAAAGGAAAAGATAAAGACAAAATTAAGAACATGGTTACCTGGGGAGGGAGAGGCAGAGGGTAGTCAAAATTATTGGAAATGTTCTCATTCTTGGTTGCAAGTGACCTTTATGTTATTTTAAATGTTATTTAAATGTTACATTTTAAATGTTATGTTGCTTTATTTTATTTTATTTAATAAATTTATTTATTTTATTTATTTAGTTTTGGCTGCGTTAGGTCTTTGTTGCTGCACGTGGGCTTTCTCTAGTTGCGGTGAGTGGAGGCTACTCTTCGTTGCAGTGCGCAGGCTTCTTATTGCAGTGGCTTCTCTTGTTGCAGAGCACGGGCTCTAGGCACGCGGGCTTCAGTAGTTGCGGTTCGCGGCCTCTAGAGCGCAGGCTCAGTAGTTGCGGCGCACAGGCTTAGTTGCTCAGTGACATGTGGGATCTTCCCAGACCAGGGCTCGAACCCGTGTCCCCTGCATTAAGCAGGTGGATTCTTAACCACTGTGCCACCAGGGAAGCCCTGTTATGTTGCTTTAAACTAAAATATTAAATGGTAGATAAAATAAAAGAGTGCTATTCAAGCACCAATGCTGATATGTGGTGTCACAAACCAAGGATTAGAATTAGTCCAATTCAGTGCAGTTGAGTACCAAAGGAAAAGAGAAAAAAATTTACATGGTGACCTACACACACACACACACACACACACACACACACACACACACGCACGCACAAAACCGAAACAGTAGCTTCAGAAACAGTGCTTATCCTTACTACACGCGACACTCTGAGGTCTTCTATTATAGCTCACTTTCTAAAATATGCAGGTCAGGATGCAATAAACTGATTTCCTGACCCTCAATGATCCACACTGTGGAAAACACAGGACTATGTAATGATTAGGGTCTCTTCAGATTCTCAAACTTTAAAAGGCTAAAATTGGTTGAATCTATTCTATAGGCATTAGCCCTGATTACAAACACCAGCCATAAAAAGGGGCTACTATTGTATTTCTATTTAAGAAAACAGGGAATTCCTTGGTGGTCCAGTGGTTAAGGCTCTGTGCTTCTAATGCTAGGGGATGTGGGTTCAATTCCTGGTTGGGGAACTAAGATCCCACAGGCTGTGTGGTGTGGCCAAAAAAAAAAGAGAGAGAACATAGGTAACTGCTCTCTTTTGCTGGATGCTCCTCCTCTTTCTGATCTCTAAATGGTGGATAGCACTGAAGCTCAGTCCTCAAACTCTTTCCCTCTCTCTAGACACCCAAGCACAAATGATATCATCCAGCTCCTGTATTTTATATACCATTTCCTTGCCAGTTACTTCCAAAGTTGTATTTCCAGCCCTGACCTTCCCTCTGAATTCCAGATTCCCTTATCTAACTGCCTACATGACGTCTCTGTCAGGCTGTCCGATACTCCTCTTAAACCACACTCTGGATTCTACCCAACGTCTTCTCAGTCCCAGTAAATAACTATCATTGATCCAGACACACAGACCAAAAGCCGTGCCATCACCCTTGACTCCTCTTTTTCTTCCACAGCCCACATGCAATCCATCAGCAAATTCTCCTGTGACCTTCAAGGAAAATTCCAGACCTGTCCACTACTGATCCCTTCCTACTGACCACTTCCACCACCTCAGTCCACCCTGTCAATGCTCAGAGTTCCCGGAACGAACTTCTCCTCCTATGTCTTCCTTTCACAACTAGAATGTTTCCAGGCCTTCCTGACCTCATTTTGTGCACTCACCACCCCAGAACAGTGGCATGTGCCTCTGTGCCCTCTCAGAGCACAAGTAGACACCCTCTAATTTTCCAGAAGCTTCTCTTTTCTCCCTACCTTTACTCCTCATCCTAAGCCCGGTGGGAGCCCTGACTCTTATGACTCAGGCCAATGATATTTTCTCTACCTTTACTCCTCATCCTACCCCCACCCTAAGCCCAGTGGGAGCCCTGACTCTTATGACTCAGGCCAATGATATTTTCTCTACCGTCCTTCTTTTTCTTAATTCTTTCTACTCATCAAAGAGCTAATTCCCTCCATTAACAGGCGCTACATCCCTTACACCTATCTTCCTTCCCTCCTCCAACCCCTGGCTTGGTTTTCATGGTGGACATGGTGCAGAGGGTTTACCAGTAAGAGAAGTACTTATCTGGATGGATGTCAAAAATATTTATGCCCACAGCACTACTCTTAACACTCCCATACTTGGTAATTTTCATCACAGATCAGATTTGTGAAGGGTGCATGATTACCAGGTTTCTGTCAGAGGACTTCATTTTCCTGCCGAACTATCCTTAAATAAGAAAGACTGCATGTAAAATGTATAAAAAGGAGCCCACCAGACACTCCTCCTTTCATCCTTCCAGAATCTTAAAAGAATGTTCACACAGCATTAGAAAAAGCTTTAGCCTCAGAAAACCCTTTCCTACCTCTCTTCCCCAAACTTCTACTATACCTTCTATCTCTCCTACTGCAGTGTCCCTCACCCCAAGGTACCAACACCCTCTCCCGGCCCTCTCTGCGAATGACTCTTGCCTGGAACATTGCATGCCCTGCAGCTCTCTGATGCCATAGCTGCCCTATAGCTCTCCTCAAAGGTCCACAGCACCCACATGCCCAACAGTTTCCTTTGCCCTCACCCCTGGCCTTGCTTTCTGTAGAAGTCTCCGTCAGCTCTTTCAGAGGCAGCCGCCATCATGGTTTATGACATTCTAGTGATATTTTCTCCACTTCCAAATGGAGACCTGAAAAACAGGGCTGAAAAGACCACAAGGTCTGGGGCCACCCGGATTTCACACCCATACTTTCTAATTCACAGGCCATTCCTTTGCTCACCACCTTCCCTGCTGACTCAAGGCACATGTGTCTGGGCTCCTTAAACCCTGGCTACCACAAGCACTTGGACCTACACCAGGAACCCAAAGCAGATGCACTTCTCCATTAGTAGGAATCAGGTACTTCACGTAAGCTGAGACACTTCAGGCAGTTTGATGAGACTGACTCAAAGGACATGAGTCCTGGCCACAGGCCACCAGGGAATGCATTGATTAATCTTGACTTCTTATTTTATTTTACAAATGCATAGTATTTCCTATGTTCTAGGTACTATTCTAAGCACTTTGCAAATATTTACCCACTTAGTCCTCACAAGTACCCAAGAGGTACTACTATCCCCATTTTCCGAATGGTCAAACTGAGGCACAGATCAATTATGTAACTTATCCAAGGTTATACAGCTAACACGATTCAAATCCTGGCTAATAGAATTGAAACTCATGCAATCCGTTATTTTACCCTAATTATCACTGCTTATCAACCTAATTATAATAGTCCTCTCAGGTTTGGTCCATGATGGAGACAACTTGTCATGGGCCTCTCATGTTTCTGCACCACTTTGAGCAGAGGTACAACTCTTTTTGTTCCTATCTATTATTTCAAAGATGTCCGCGTAGTAAAGAGCCTTTGGAAGACAGAGTTATTGTCTCCCTGTGGAGCAAAAGGCGGGCATACTACCCATTATAAAAGATTCAAGCTCCCTGAGCTCAGGGCTCCTCTACTGAAATGCAATCAACATCTGGCCTTCTTCAAATCTCCCGGTAGGAATTGGGGCTCAGGGAACAAATCTGACACTCTGGTTCCTGCTATTACAAATGAAGACCTTTGTCTCTGATTCAAGAGTCTCCTGTCTTCTGCCAGGATCCATGCAACCATGCTAGGCTGTTAACTGGCAAGTAGTGTAAAATCTCAGACCCTTCACAGTCTTGACAACCTATGTCTCCATTGTGAAGACGGATCTGTTTCACAGATGACTTTCTGGAGGAGGCAGTGTTCGAGCCAGGATGTGATGGAGACGAAGGGCCTCCAGGTAGGAGAATGACATGTAAGGTCAGGAAATAGGAGTATACATGATACTGCAGGCGGTATTGCAGTGGGCCTTGTGCCTCCAAGTTTCAGTGTCTCTTGAAGCTCTCCATTGGGAAATTGACATTTTTAGATAAGTCCCCTTTTGTATCTCCCAGCTTCTCTTTAGAAGCTGCAACATGATTTTCTTTTTCCACTTTGTCAAACTGGCCATGAACCAGCTGAGAAAACTACATGATGAAAGTTCCTTCTGCCTCAAACATTTCTGATTGCCTCGGCTTCTGGGAATCAAGCTTGCTGAAGGTAAGCATCCACGTTCAGCCAGGGCTGATGAAGTCAGTGACAGCTTGGGTCCAGGGTGAAATCCTGTTCATCTGGAGCCCTAACTTTCTCTTCACATCACACATGTGCCTGCCATTGGACTGATGTTTATATCCTTTGTTAAAGTTTTACCCTAAACATTTGTTGCAATAAAACTTCTTAGGGCTTAACTGATGTCAGTGCTTGATGATAATGCCTACACATAGAATATTATTTCCAATTCAAATGTATAAAAAAGCATCTTAAAGATTGAAATGGAAGACTTAGTTTACTCCAGCAATATGTGAATTTCTGCCATTGGGTTGCCCCCATAAGAGCCTGAGACAAGGATTCAAATGTGAAGAGTTTGATCCTGCTAAGAAAAGCCTGGGCACCAGTGTAATGTACATACTTCAGAGTTCTCCCTCCTGGGAGTGAAGGAACTGGAATACTTGTATACCAGCTCCCATCAGTATTTGGTTGAAGTTTGTGGGTGGGGTGGGATGATTCGGGGGGAGAGGACAGTCAGTTCCCCAGCCCTGCTGCTCTCCAGGTAGCAGATGACGTGGACACTGGCAGGCTCATGTCAGCCAGCACCCATGGCAGTGTTGAGGCTTCAGGGATACGAGCAGGAAGCTGCTCTAGACTGGAAGGGCTCTGCTGCTGAGCAAAGGACACTGGCCCGCCTGTCCCTAGAAAATAAAGTTACAAGGGAAAAAAGAGCACTGTAAAACCTCATCCTCTCATGGAATGGCTGAAAAAAACAGGCCTCAAAATTGTAATATATATATATATATATATATATATATATATATATATATATATATATATATATATATAGTTTTCTGTAAGGATCTTTGCTGCATAAGCTCTGAAAAGGAAAGGAAAGATGACCCTGGCCGGTCACCTGCCCCAAAGCAGTTGCTTGAGCATCACATCCAGCTGTGGAGGGGGAGAAAGGGGGCTGGAGAGGTCCATGTCCTTGTTCTGCCTGGGCTGGCTCTCCAGCGCCTTTGACTTGTGTCTGAAGCAGGTGTGGCCACATGAGTGATTATCCTTCTATCAGAGAATTAACCAAGCCCTGAAAGACTGGGGGCCAAAAATGTTGTGTCACCTGTAAGTGAGGTCACTCCTGGGGTCTGCGTCTCAGTCATGCCTCACTGGGAGAGTAGACCCTGGATAAGCAAGAGAGGACACACAGGTTGGCACTCAAGACCATCTCCAGAACTGGCTTAAAACGCTCTAGGTCGCAGATCTGTGGTGGCCGCCTGGGGCAGGAGAAGTTTGTGCCTAAATTGGCATGATGTTTTCAGTGAAATGGTCCAGAGCATCTCTCACTTTCTCTGGTAAGTAAATAGCACAGGCATAAGCCCAAGATGATTAGCAAGAAGCAGGAAACAAAGGGGAAACACAGAGACACTCTAGGGTCTTCAAAAAGAACTCTGGGAGAGGAGGGTTCCATGGAAGAATCACTATCCTCTGCCTGCTGAAGGCTCTCAGCATCCAAGAAATGCAGACTTTATCTTTGTGGGCACAATAGCAGCAATCACCTCCCCCCATGCTGCCCGGCTCCCTTCACCAGCTGTCCACCTGCTCAGTTCTGGTCACATCTGCAGAGCCCCTCCTACAACCAGCTTCATGATCTGGGCCATGTACAGCACCACCACCCGAACAATTGATTATTAAATATCATTCTTCAAATTGAGTCACTTGTTTTACACACATACATTTTTTAATAAAGGAAATTTGGCCTTATTACGATAAATGAAAATGCAGTATCACTGACCACCAATGAAAACAAAACAATGCTATCAAATTCTAGCCAGATCTTCTTGCCCACTATAGGCTGTGGTCCTGAGGACCTCTCTCTCTCAGAGGCAAGTTTTGCTCTTTGCTCTTTGATGAATCAAAAGGACTGAAATAGACACCTAGAAAATGTGCAGCAGAAATAGGTCAGCACCCAGACCTGGAATTGGCAATGAAGTCTTCCCAAACACCCAGTGAGGACATGCGGACTCTGCACTCTCCACAGGACACTGAGGAGAAAGGTTTCCAGTTTCCCTCCCCCAATGAGGAGAAGAGGAGAGAGCTACCAAAGAAAGGAAAGCAAAATGGAAGAGAAAGAAGGTAAAGAGAGGGACAGTGTGAACAAGACAGGATGGCGGAAAGGAAAGCACACAGCGCTCACCACCACCGATCTGAGTCCGAAGCTACAGCAAGTATCATTCACTAGCAGGAACTTTCCTCTCATTAAAGCAAAAGGAACGTTCAACCCTATTCAGCCTTCCTGTGTGCTAATTACTGCAGGATTGACTGCAGCGGGATCCCTTCAACAAAGCCATTTGGATTCACAATTTAATCTGCAAAAAAGATTCACTCAATTAAAAACAATGCTGACCTTTTGGAAGGCTTTTTTCTAGAAGAAAAGAACTGACTTTTTAAGATTAATAAATCCTAATAAGTTCCATAACCACAAGACCAATGGGTATGTGCACTTGAATATCTGATGGTGTTTATGATAAGGATGTCATACAAGCCCATGTCACGTCTTCCTGAGCCCCAAATGGAAGATGGACAGATGTTCCACAGAGGGCAACTCAATGAGCGCCCCTCAGAAATGGGACTAGTTCTTGGGGACAGGGAGTGGCAAATGGTTTTTGTCCCAAGAACCCACACGAAGGAGTGTGCGATGCAAGATGTTGAAGTACAGTGGGGATGGGGCTAGCAGGGTAACCACAGAGTGAGCCTGAGAGTGGAGGGCTATCAAGAGCTCTTGGGATCTCTTCCCACACACATAGAGCTCTACTTGATGTATTTGTAAGAAAGCACAGAACTTCCAGAGAGAAAAGATGGTTTAAACTTGTGTAAATCTGAATCTCATCTTCACCTTTGAGATAGGACTGAAAAAAGGTGGGTGATAGGCAAAAATAGAAACAAATAGATCTTGGAGATACAAGTGGAATTAAGGGTTTCATGTTCAGTGTATCTGACCAGGGATCAGAAGGATTTGATTCTGCATCCTGCCCCTGAGGGTGGTTGCCAGTATCAATTAACCTCTGTGGATTCAAGTCTTTGCTTGAAAAGGAACAATGCCCTCCCTCTGTAGATTGACTTATTAATTGTTTTCACACATTATATTCGATGCTCACAATAACTCAGTTGGCACAGATACCAGAGAGATATCATTGTCCTCATTTTAGCCATAAGCCCTCCCCAAGACTTGGCTGGATATGGGGTCACCATCCCAGTTCCACTGTCTGCTGGCTGTGTGACTTTGGACAGGTTAATTAACCTCCTCTGTGCCTCAGTTTCTCCATCTGTTAAGTAGGAATAAGACAGTACTTACTTCATAGGGTTGGTATAAGGATTAAATGAAGTAATATATACAAAATGCTTAGTAAAGTCCTGGCACTTAATAAAATAAGCTCTTGATAAATGTTAGTTCTTCTTGACTAAGGTGTCAAACCTGGAATTCTAATCCAGGTCTTCCAACACCAGGGTAGCTCAATGATTGAGAACACGGGCTTTAAAGTCTAAGCTCTACATTTAGTAGTTGTTAGCCTCATCTTGTCATTATTCGCTGCTCTCTACTCACTCACAAAGACACTGACAAAACAAACTGGATAGATAAGTATGCTGTAAAATTCTGAGGTAATATGATATAGTTAGCCTTCAGTAGGACAACTTTTTAAATAGATCATTTAGGAATTTCCTGCTAAAGGTGGAAAATTAAACACACTCATCCACTTTTACTCCCTCCTGAAATCCCATTAAAATGACACTAGAGGATTTTTTTTTTTTAATTTTATAAACTCACAAGGATAAAGAGAAAGAAGAGGACACATCAGCAACTGAATTTTGGAAGCTAGGAACCAGAGGGACAAGAGTGACTGATACAAAAAAATAAAGAATCCTAATGCTAATTAACACAGAGAAAACCAAGAAGCAACCCCAAAAGGCTCAGGAATTGGCAGCACCAGGCAATTCTAGACATGAGTGTGAAGGTGAGGCTGAAAACAGGATGTTGAAGACTCATACCCTGAGATGCCATCCCCTGCTCAGCCCAACTGGGTGACCACTCTTCCCAACACTGGAGAAAGATGAAAGGGTTTCTTTTCTGAAAAGAATATCAGATAGAGTTGAAGATGGAAGTATTGTACTGAAAAGAGGGGAATTAAATGAATATTTACATGTAGTCCCGCTCAGAGAATGTACCTGGAGAGCAGTACCACTAGCCACAAAATTAAATAAAATTTAAAATTCAGTTTCTCAAGTGCACTAGCCACATTCAAAGTGCTCCGTAGACATGTTGGACAGTACAGATCCAGAACATTTCCACCACCTCAGAACGTTCTGTTGGCCAGCTCTGGTCTAGTGTGAAGATTAGATCATTTTTCTGAAGCATCTGAACAGCCCAAGGGGAAAGACGCAAAGATACCAACAAAATGGTCAAAATTTTAAAATCCCTAAAATCACTAGCCTCCAGTCATCTTATTAAACCTCCCTCTTTGAAGTGACACCAAAGATCATCAGCAAAATGAAGTCTCTATCATGAAAGATAAGAGACCAAAAACAAACAGAAAAAAATAATTTGGAGAAACAGAAACAGAGCAGTGCGAAGGGAACTTCAAAAGAATCATCATTAATATCTTTGGAGAGTTAAGAGATGTTGCATCCACAAGAGTGGATTATCATAACAAAGAAATAATCAAATAAATGCTTAAAAAAGAGCTTAGAAATTTTCAAATGATAGAAGAAAAAAATTCAATAGAAGGATGGAAAGATAAGGTTGAGAAAGTGTCCCAGGAAGGGCACAAAATGATAACTAGATAGAAAAGATGAAAAGAAAGATGAGTAAACTGTCTTAGTCCTTGTGCTTCCTTTCCCTTTTCACTAATTAAATGCCAGGAACATGAGGCCAGGTTCCAGGGGTCCTAGCTCCCCAGCCATACAGAGAAGCTACTCATGGGCCTCTGACAATGGATGCCTGATTCTGTGTGTGCTAAATTCATGTTCCATCTTCTTTCTTTGGCGTCCTCATCTCCACTTTACCCCACCCCACACCTTGTTTCTTTGCTTAGTAGCCAAAGCCAAGGTTAGAATATCTTATTTTTCTATAAGTCAAAACAGAGAAGTGATGCTGTACACCTCAAACTAACACAACATTGTAAATCGACTATACTTCAATAATAAAAAAAAAAAACCAGGGAAGTGATTTTCAAAAAACATAGGGGTGAAAGGGAAGTTTGGGGTCCAGTTGGGGTCCTTGTGTTTAGTACAACCCCCTCCTTTCTTCAATGGTGTGAGCCCAGCCTTTCTTTCTTTTCACCAGACTTCTGCTCTTGGGTGCGTCTTCACCATGCCCTTGCCCTCCACCCTACACTGGCTACCTGGTACTGCCTCTCTGTAATCATAATTCTCACAGTGCAGCTATCAATCCTGTGAGCTTCTTAATATAGAGAAAAGTGACCAGGAAATGTCACCGTCGATAAGTTGGGAGACAAAAGGAATAAAAAATGAAAGGAAACAGATTTTAAAAGAATTAAGGAAAGGAAAAAGAAGGTTATATTAATAACATTTTAAACTTTTTATTGTACAAAATTAAAAACATACACAAAATAATAGTTTAAGGAATACCCATGTTCATGTTATCCAGATTCAACAATATCAAGCCAGAGTTGATAGTTGGTTTGAAAAAATAATAATAATGCTCACCATGTGCTAAGTATGTTCTAAGTATTATGTACAGGTATCTGATAGATTAAAAATGGTTTTGGAGTGATAAAAATGTTCAAAAATCGATTGTGGTGACAGTTGCTCAACTCTGTGAATATATGAAAAACCACTGAATTGTACACTTTAAATAGGTGAATTATATGTTACGTGAATTCTATCCCAATGAAGCTGTCACCAAAGGAAAACAAAAGAAATCATACCCAGGTCTGCTCTGCATCCAGCTGGGTGCCCGACAATGGGATGCAGATACACCACACGTTTCCCTGTTTCATGGTGTGGGGAGCGTGTTTGGACCAGGGTCACGGGGAGGGGAGCCTGCCCAGGAGACCCACAGTCAGTACCAGGCAGGCTGGGTTGTGCCATCCCAACAGCAGACACCAGGCAGTGCCTGCTTACCCTGAGCTAAATAAATAAATAAAATTTTAAGCTAATACTAAAATTACCCAGCTGCAAACCTGTGTAACTTTTTGTGAAAAAGAATGGATGACTCCAAAGCTAGAGATGTTAACCCAGAGAGTGGAGTCCCGAGCCTTGCAGCGTCCGTTTTCATGCTCTTTGAAGTCTACCACCAAGTAAAAACATCCAATCACTCTGATATGCAGAGAGGCCTCAGGGAAAGAGAGGGCCTGGAGGCTGAGAGCAATAAAGGGAGAGAAATAGTGACTCAGCCAGTCCCCAGCCTTTGTAGCCAGCCTTTGAGGCACCAGACATGTGAGTAAAGCCATCCTGTATCCTTCAGTTCCAGTTCCAACACAGCTATACCACATGGAGCAGAGATGAACTGTGCCCATGCCCAGATTGTGGAACCAAGCAAATAAAGAGTTGATATTGTCGTAACCCACCAAGTTTTGGGGTGGTTTGGTATGTAGCAATAAATAACTGAAACAATATAAGGTTATTTAGTGCTCATCACTATCCTATGAAGATGGGACCAATATCATTCCCACTCACAAATAAATAAACTAAGGCTTAGAGAGGTTAAACTAGTAACTTGTGCAAAGTCACAGTTAGTAAGGGAAGCCAGAATTCGATCCTAAGCAATAAGACTGCAGAACCTATGCTCTTAACTTGGAGGATTTAATACTATTAGTTGTCACCTTTAGTTTTAAACATCAGAAGTTATCTTGAACTACCTTATTTGATATTTAGTAGAAAGCTTTTTATAATTGCAGGAAAATCAAAGGAGCAAGACTTTGAAACTAACCCTCAACTGCTGTTAGAACTCTGTGTGAGTGTATGTATAAGTGTGTGTGTGTGTGTGTGTGTGTGTGTGTGTGTGTGTGAGGTGTGAGGTGTGTTTTCTCTTGAAATGTTGGTTTCCTTCTGTCAGATGGGATTTCCCCAAAGGTTTAAAAGTCTTAGGCAGGTCAAAAGTGGCTGAATTATCATAGGAAATATAGCTATAGCAGGTCTCAGTCTTATATCTTCCAACTTTGCCATCAAAGAAAACCTGAGACTCTCTCTGGCTCCAATAAAAAGTTCTGGGAATAAATTCTAATTTGTCCATCATGGGCCAAGTGCTCACAGTTGGACCAAAAATCAGCTTAAGAGGATGAGATCTTTAAAGAGATGGAAGCTCCAATTTGCTGCTCATGGATTAAATTCTGGATGGAGAACTTTCCAGAGGAAGGTGAGTAGTCGTGTGCTGATCTAGTCAGGCAAACAGCAGAGAAGCAAAAACTATGTCAATGAGAGACATTTGGAAATTAGGGAGGGAAAGAGAAGTCAGAATTCAGAACTTCCCTCTGCAATGTAGGATATCTCATCTAAAGAAAGCATATTTTACATGAGTTCCATAGATTGAACTTGGATAAAATGCTTTGAGAAATTCTCCCTCTCATTGTATTTATAAAAGCCTTCCTAGTGATGTGGGATTAGTTAGCCAGAACCAAGATAATATAACAAGATTGACCTCAACTATGAATGTAGGGACTTCCCTTGTGGCGCAGTGGTTAAGAATCCGCCTGCCAATGCAGGGGACATGGCTTTGAGCCCTGGTCCGGGAAGATCCCACATGCCGCGGAGCAACTAAGCCCGTGCGCCACAACTACTGAGTCTGAGCTCTAGAGCTCGCGAGCCACAACTACTGAAGCCTGTGCACCTAGAGCCCGTGCTCCGCAACAAAAGAAGCCACCGCAATCAGAAGCCCGCGCACCGCAACGAAGAGTAGCCCCCGCTCACCGCAACTAGAGAAAGCCCACGCGTAGCAACGAAGACACAACGCAGCCAAAAATAAGTAAATAAATAATTCTTTTAAAAAACAAACAAACTATGAATGTAACATGAAATCCCCCTTGGCAGTCAGAAGGCTCCTGGGAGAAAATGGCCCAATGCAAGGGCAAACAGGGAAAATGGCTGATTAGCCATTTAATACCCAGAATTTCCAAGCCAGAAGGCACCCCCAGAGGTCACCTAATCTAACCCAGAGGCTTTGCCAACCACTGATTTGTGCATATACAGCATCAGTGTGGATATATAGAAACCTCTCTAACTGCTTCCCCAACTGGAAAGTCTGGAAATAAACTTTCTCTACAACCAGCATCCTTCCTCCAGGCCCCAAAGGAGAACCTCATCTCTCTACTTTATATTATATTATCTGCAAAACCCAAAGACAAAATTTTAATCACTGACATGTGCACGTAATAAACACTAAGTGGCTAGACGTGGGGTAGCACTGCTCACTCTAATAGACCATTTTGCTATTAATAAAAATCCACACATTTAACTTATCTACTTATGTATTATATTCATAGAGACTATCAGCTCAAGTAATTAATTAATTTATTTATTAATTAAAATTAAAAATCTCATTCCTCTCATACACCACCCTTAAAAATCCAATGATCAAATTCTTGAGCAAGCCTGTAGTTAAATACAGATTCCTGGAAGTTTAAACAGAATCTGTTTAAAATTTATTCATGTGACCCGTTGTTGATGGGCACTGAGAAGATTAAACGTGAAAGAAGCTGTCTTCTTTTAGGTAGAAAAGGTATATTTTTATCAGAGGGTGTGAAGGATGAGAAGAGTTTCCAAGTTCTCTACAGTGCTTTGAGCTGCAGCACGCATTTCCCAAGTGACACTCCCACGTTGATCAGAACATGGTGATTATTTGCATCTGGTACTTTATTTGATGAGTCCTTCCTCTCTGCTCATGTTCAATCACTCTTCTCTTTTATCAAGATGTTCTCTCTCCATCTTTAACATTGCAAAATAAAATTTTGCTCTTGAAATCAAAGTGCTCTCTCCTCTAATATTGCATTAGCATTTCTTCTATGGTTGCACAGAATTCTTGTACATTACTCAACCATTTTTAGCCTGCCTAAAACTTTTTTTTAATTTATTTAATTAATTTATTTATTTTTGGCTGCATTGTGTCTTTGTTGCTGCACGGCCTTTCTCTAGTTGCGGCGAGCAGGGGCTACTCTTCCGTTGCAGCATGCGGGCTTCTCATTGCAGTGGCTTCTCTTGTTGCGGAGCACAGGCTCTAGGCACACGGGCTTCAGTAGTTGTGGCTCGCAGGCTCCGCGGCATGTGGGATCTTCCCGGACCAGGGCTCTAACCCATGTCCCCTGCACTGGCAGGAAGATTCTTAACCACTGCGCCACCAGGGAAGCCCTAACCTACCTAAAACTCTTAAAACTTTGATTAGTTATATAAATGAACGTCCCCAAATGCAAAAATATTCCTTAAGGAATAAATCTTCAAAAACCCATATAATTTTTATAAACACTTGAGAATACGTGATATCTGTTTAAGGATTCTTAAACTTAATTTTAAAATATTAAGCAAATGTTCAGCAATGCTTACAGTTATTTTGAATAGTCATCACCTATCTCTCATTTGTAATTTATAAATTAATAGGGGGTGTTTCCGGGCTTCCCTGGTGGTGCAGTGGTTAAGAATCCACCTGCCAACGCAGGGGACATGGATTTGATCCCTGGCCCAGGAAGATCCCACATGCCGCAGAGCAACTAAGCCCGTGTGCCACAACTACTGAGCCTGTACTCAAGAGCTCATGCTCCGCAACGAGAAGCCACGACAATGAGAAGCCCACGCACTGCAACGAAGAGTAGCCCCCGCTTGCCTCAACTAGAGAAAGCCCATGCGCAGCAACGAAGACCCAACACAGCCAAAAATAAAAACAAATAAATAAATTTATTTAAAAAAAAAGGGGGGGGGCTTCCCTGGTGGCGCAGTAGTTGAGAATCTGCCTGCCAATGCAGGGGACACGGGTTCGAGCCCTGGTCTGGGAAGATCCCACATGCCGTGGAGCAACTGGGCCCGTGAGCCACAATTACTGAGCCTGCACATCTGGAGCCTGTGCTCCGCAACAAGAGAGGCCGCGATAGTGAGAGGCCCGCGCACCGTGATGAAGAGTGGCCCCCACTTGCCACAACTAGAGAAAGCCCTCGCACAGAAACGAAGACCCAACACAGCCATAAAATAAAAAATAAATTAATTAATTAATTTTTTAAAAAAAAGAATCAGAAGAAACATTTAAAAAAAAAAAAAAAGGGGGTGTTTCCAAGTGATCATTGGATACATGTACACACATTGATTGGTGTGATTACATGAAATGGAAGTCACCCAGCTAAATACTGGGGACTTTTTTTTTATATATGAGTTCACTGGGGACAGAAATGGGAAGTCATCCATGTGTAGGCCCTCTCACTAAGGTGAGAGAGGGGTGGAGAAAAAAAGGATAATGGATTCATGGTATTGCATGCGAGAGATTGGAGAGGTAAGAGGATGAGAGAGAGTTGGCCTGTAGGCAAGAAAAGAAAATGCAACACTAGAGGATGCTAGAAAATGCATTACTTTAGGAGCTGCCAAGTCAAACTCCTCCAGAGAGCACACTTGTAAGAGTCAAATGGAATAAGCATAAGTAGGGAAACTATAAGGTAAACTGATACAGGCAGGCTCACCCAAAGGCATTCAAGTTCAATTTTTAAAAAATTAATGAATGCCAAACAAAACAGATTTGTGAGAAAAATTCAGCCTGTGGACTGCCTGTTTGTGACTTCTGCTTTAAAGAATAGTTAATAATATATCTTCGCTGTAGTGGCAAAAAGTATAGACTCAAGAGCCAGACTATTTGGATTCAAATCCTTCTCCTACCTGTGTGACCTAGGGGAAGTAACTTAACATTGACTGGATTCCCAAGAGGGAGTGTTCAAAGAAACCCAACAGCAGCTGCAAGGACTTAAATAGTGTCATTTCCTCCATATTCTATTGGTTAAGCGCAAGTCACAGGCCAGTTTGATTCAATAAGGTAGAGAAATATGTTCCAGCTCTCAATGGGGAATGGCTTGTGCATGCAGGGAGGGAAAGGACTGATGGTCACCATCTTGGAAATAAGCCACCAAACTGTCCATCCATCGCTTTCAACAACAGGAAGATGGAACGGAAGACTAAGAAAGTTTTGTTTGACAAGAATCTCCTAAATGGACAGTCATAAATTTTCAAAAATTGTTATTATGTAAATAATATCTGTTCATTTTTTAAATTAGCAAATAGAAATGAGTAAATAAAAAATAAATTAATCACTACTGTCATCCAGAGAAAAATCCCTCAGTTTGGTTATGGGCAAAATTAATTGTTACCTCATTAGGAAGAATTCAGGCACAATTTTTCAGCTCTCCCCGCTTTGAATACCAACTTAGTCCAGGAAATTACTCAATGTTACTCAACTTTGTTGAATGGGCAAAAAGCCAGCCCCAGATGTCAGGACAAATATAGGGGCTTAGAGACTGAATGGGTTAGAGGAGAGGAACGAAATGAGCAGATGCCTTGCTGAAGTTGTGAGAGGGAACATCTGCTGTCCTATTTGCAAAGGTATTTGGTAATCAAGAAGACGGTGTGAATGCACAAACTGAGCGACCTGTATTGAGATTCAGAGCATGAACACTGATGTCAGTGTTTTGGAGCTAATTAGATGGAGAGTGTTACATTGTGTATCTAATCTTACAGGATGAAAGCAGAATGTTCCTCTCCATCAGGGTTTACTCCCAATTTTCAAGCAGAGTGTGGCCTTGTTCCCATTCCTTGGACAACAGAATGAGCAAGAGTAAACCAAAGTAACCAAGCCACAGTTCCTTACATTATACACCCGAAATGTTCAGGCTTCACCAGTCTTAAATGACATCATAACGTCACATTTCTTTACGATGTAAAAATGATGGGGCTTCAGGTTCCTATCCACTTGGCCCTGGAAGTCCAGTTCTTCTACCAGCTTCCTCTTCACCAGCGTTTCTGGGACTCCCATGGATTATCTCATGAACTGTGATGCTGTTTTCATGGCTGACTGCAGCCTCGGCCACTGGTGAGGCTCCGGCTGCTGCTGCCAGCTCCCCTGTGGTCCCCAGACCTGCTTCTTTTCAGCTGCTACTGTTTTCTGCTGTCCCACGTGGAATTTCTCTCAGCAAATGCAGAAACCAAGCCATAATGTTTAAAAAGGGGGTTTATGGGGACTTAACAGAGAGGAGTTATAACAAAAAGAAACCCAAAGCTGGACAGCAGATACGGTTCTCCACAGTTCCCTGATAGTCTCAGTTGGGGTCTCCTGTTTGCCTGATCCTTCACATGCATCAAGTGGATAGTTAACAGCTTATCTTTCCCCATGAGAGGCATCCTCAAATACCTTTTCTATTTAGAGTCAAGGACATCAACATCCACAAGAGCACAAGAGAGGAGAGCTCTCCCTCCTCACCTTCCTCTAGCTCGAGACTTGTCTCCTGAGCCCCTTTTGTGCCCCCAGGTCCTGCTTCCTAACAAGGGGGGCTGACAATGGTCATGCCCAGTCCCACAAGGGGGAACCCTTCTCTATACTCTACTCCTTCTGGCCTTCAACAGAACAATATATTTCCAGAGAATTCAACTGAGTTTTCTATAAGACAGTTGCGAGATCTGGGTCTGGTGTGACCAAGCCCAGTGCAGTTCCTCTTCTCAGCCTTTCATCCAGACAGAACCACCTTCTAGCCCTTGACACTCATAAGCAGGGCCTTTTTTTTTTTAATTTTTGAATTTTATTTTATTTATTTTTTTATACAGCAGGTTCTTATTAGTCATCCATTTTATACACATCAGTGTATACATGTCAATCCCAATCGCCCAATTCATCACAACACCATCCCCACCCCCCGCAGCTTTCCCCGCTTGGTGTCCACACATTTGTTCTCTACATCTGTGTCTCAATTTCTGCCCTGCAAACCGGTTCATCTGTACCATTTTTCTAGGTTCCACATATATGCATTAATATATGATATTTGTTTTTCTCTTTCTGACTTACTTCACTCTGTATGACAGTCTCTAGATCCATCCACATCTCAACAAATGACCCAATTTCGTTCCTTTTTATGGCTGAGTAATATTCCATTGTATATATGTGCCACATCTTCTTTATCCATTCGTGTCAATGGGCATTTAGGTTGCTTCCATGACCTGGCTATTGTAAATAATGCTGCAATGAACATTGGGGTGCATGTGTCTTTTTGAATTATGGTTTGCTCTGGGTATATGCCCAGTAGTGGGATTGCTGGATCATATGGTAATTCTATTTTTAGTTTTTTAAGGAACCTCCATACTGTTCTCCATAGTGGCTGTATCAACATACATTCCCACCAACAGTGCAAGAGGGTTCCCTTTTCTCCACACCCTCTCCAGCATTTGTTGTTTGTAGATTTTCTGATGATGCCCATTCTAACTGGTGTGAGGTGATATCTCATTGTAGTTTTGATTTGCATTTCTCTAATAATTAGTGATGTTGAGCAGCTTTTCATGTGCTTCTTGGCCATCTGTATGTCTTCTTTGGAGAAATGTCTATTTAGGTCTTCTGCCCATTTTTCGATTTGGTTGTTTCTTTTTTTGTTATTGAGCTGCATGAGCTGTTTATATATTTTGGAGATTAATCCTTTGTCCATTGATTCGTTTGCAAATATTTTCTCCCATTCCGAGGGTTGTCTTTTCGTCCGGTTTATGGTTTCCTTTGCTGTGCAAAAGCTTTGAAGTTTCATTAGGTCCCATTTGTTTATTTTTGTTTTTATTTCCATTACTCTAGGAGGTGGATCAAAAAAGATCTTGCTGTGATTTATGTCAAAGAGTGTTCTTCCTATGTTTTCCTCTAAGAGTTTTATAGTGTCTGGTCTTACATTTAGGTCTCGAATCCATTTTGAGTTTATTTTTTGTATGGTGTTAGGGAGTGTTCTAATTTCATTCTTTTATATGTAGCTGTCCAGTTTTCCCAGCACCACTTATTGAAGAGACTGTCTTTTCTCCATTGTATATCCTTGCCTCCTTTGTCATAGATTAGCTGACCATAGGTGCGTGGGTTTATCTCTGGGCTTTCTATCTTATTCCATTGATCTATGTTTCTGTTTTTGTGCCAGTACCATATTGTCTTGATTACTGTAGCTTTGTAGTATAGCTTGAAGTCAGGGAGTCTAATTCCTCCAGCTCTGTTTTTTTCCCTCAAGACTGCTTTGGCTATTCGGGGTCTTTTGTGTCTCCATACAAATTTTAAGATTTTTTGTTCTAGTTCTGTAAAACATGCCATTGGTAATTTGATAGGGATTGCATTGAATCTGTAGATTGCTTTGGGTAGTATAGTCATTTTCACAATATTGATTCTTCCAATCCAAGAACATGGTATATCTCTCCATCTGTTGGTATCATCTTCAATTTCTTTCATCACTGTCTTATAGTTTTCTGCACACAGGCCTTTTGTCTCCCTAGGTAGGTTTATTCCTAGGTATTTTCTTCTTTTTGCTGCAATGGTAAATGGGAGTGTTTCCTTAATTTCTCTTTCAGATTTTTCATCATTAGTATATAGGAATGCAAGAGATTTCTGTGCATTAATTTTGTACCTTGCAACTTTACCAAATTCATTGATTAGCTCTGGTAGTTTTCTGGTGGCATCTTTAGGATTCTCTACGTATAGTATCATGTCATCTGCAAACAGTGACAGTTTTACTCTTCTTTTCCAATTTGTGTTCCTTTTACTTCTTTTTCTTCTGTGATTGTTGTGGCTAGGACTTCCAAAACTATGTTGAATAATAGTGGTGAGAGTGGACATCCTTGTCTTGCTCCTGATCTTAGAGGAAATGATAAGCAGGGCCTTTAACATTCACATACACACCTCCCAAGAGCAAGCAAGAAGTATAGAGATGCTGACATTCTCACAACACTTCCTGACACCCACCATCTAAAAAAGCAACCAAATCTGCATGACACATTAAACATTTATGCCATCACCATTACCCAACAGACCACTCAGCTTCAGGGTTCCAGCCTTCAAGTAAATCGCCAGTATGCACACCTTCCACAAAGACAAAGCAGGGGTTCTTGCTTTCTGACTAAGGCCCATTGTGGTGGTTTTCCCATACTATTGGAACAGACCACTTGAAAGGGACATTTAAGCCCTCATCACTTAGAGAAGGAAAATTGCACTCTGGAAGCCTCAAATGGTACAGTCGTTGTGTTCATCTCATACCCACCCCATGGAAGGAGACAAATGGCATTTCTCACTTCCAGTTTTAGAATATAAACAAATGTATTCTAACCTGACACTATGTTGACTCAGGTGCTGAACCCAGAGCAGAGGAAAGTTCCCATAAACACGATTGAGAGGCACATTTTTGAAAGCTGTTTTTAGACCATCCAGCTAAGAAAGGTACCTTAATGACCAGCCATCTCTCCAACATAGGGCAGCTTTGGATTTTTTACTTCCCATTCACCTGACTCAACCCCATAATTCCCTCACTGGGTTGCTACTCTTTCTTTCTCTTCTCCCCTCTCTCTTCCTTTTCTTCATCCTTGCTCTCACTTCCTCTCCTTCTTTGTTTCCAGATAGTTCTCTTTACTAACTGGACAAATATTAACTAGGCAGCCAGTGAGGTAGGGAGGCCCCCTGCCTCACCATTAATTCCTGGGTCTCACCACAAATTCCTGGGCCATAAGCTACCTGGAGGTAGCACTTAGGCTAGGACTGTGGGCATCTTAGAGGTAAGTGAATGATAAGGGGATCATTCTTCAATACCTTTGCAGTATGTAAAACCTTAGCATATTTTTGACCGCAGGGGATAAACACTGGGAGCTCCAATAAAAACCAACATCAAATTTTCCACCAACCCAGGAGAAAAATTTAAGACAATTTTTTAAAATCTGAAAATAAAACTTTTCTTACACACTATATTCATAATCTGAGATGCGTATGAGGCTACTTTTGCATCTCCTCTCTGCTCTGTAAGTTTTGAACCTAGAACTCCCCAGTCAAATTTACTCAACAATCCTGATGAATACCTGAGACCTGTATTAACAAATGATACCACTTTTGAAGTTCTCAGTGCTTATTTTGTGCATTCTGCAGGACAGCTTTTTTTTGGCTACGTTGGGTCTTCGTTGCTGCGTGCGGGCTTTCTCTATTTGTGGCAAGCAGGGGCTACTCTTCGTTGTGGTGCACGGGCTTCTCACTGTGGTGGCTTCTCTTGTTGCGGAGCACGCGGGCTTCAGTAGTTTTGGCACGTGGGCTCAGGAGTTGTGGCTCACGAGCTCTAGAGCGCAGGCTCAGGAGTTGTGGCGCACAGGCTTATTTGCTCCGCAGCATGTGGGATCTTCCCAGACCAGGGCTCGAACCCATGTCCCCTACATTGGCAGGCAGATTCTTAACCACTGCACCACCAGGGAAGCCCAGGACAGCTGACTCTTTCTAGCTGCTTTTCCTCGATTGTTACAAATTAGGAGCAGTTACAGATAAAGAATGTGCATTAGCTTTTTTAAAAGTAGACTTTATTTTTTAGAGCAGTTTCAGGTCCAGAGAAAAATTGAGTGGAAAGTACAGAGTTCTCATATGTCCCCTTCCCCTACACATTCACAACCTCTTCAACAATCAACATCCTGCACCAGAGTGTACATTTGTTACAATCTATAAACCTGCATTGATGCAACATCATCACCAGAAGTCCAGAGTTTACATTAGGGTTCACTCGGAATTGTACATTCTATAGTTTTGGACAAATGTGTAATGACATTTATCCACTACTGTAGTATCATACAGAATAGATTCACTGTCCTAAAAATCTTCTATGCTATGTATTTTCATCTCCTTCTCCCCCTAGCCTCTGGCAATCATTGATCTTCTTACTGTCTCCACAGTTTTGCCTTCTCCAGAATGTTATATAGTTGGAATTACATAGACTATAGCCTGAAAGATAGGTTTCTTTCACTTAGCAATATGCATTTAAGATTCCTCCATGTGTATTCATGGCTTGATAGCTCATTTCTTTTTAGTGCTGAATAATATTCCACTGTCTAGATGTGGCACAGTTTATTTATCCATTTACATACTGGAAGACACATTGGTTGCTTCCAAGTATGGGGAGTTATGAATAAACCTGCTATAAACATCCATGTGCAGATTTTTCTGTGGACATGTTTTCAGCTTGTTTGGGTAAACACCAAGGAGTGCAACTACTGGGTCATATGTTAAGAATATGTATGGTTTTGTAAGAATCTGCCAAACTATCACCACCAACAAATGAGAGTTCCTGTTGCTTCATTCCTTCTCGCCAGAATTTGGTGTTGTCAGTGTTTTGAATTTTCATAATTCTAATAGGTATATAGTGGTGTCTCTTTGTTGTTTTAATTTGTAATTCCCTAATGACATATGAAGTTGAGCTTCTTTTCATATGCTTATTTGTTATCTGTATATCTTCTTTGGTGAGGTGTCTGCTCAGATTGTTTGCCTATTTTTTGATTGGGTTGTTCCTTTACTTATTGTTGAATTGCAAGAGTTCTTCATATATTTTGGATAACAGTCTATCAAATATGTCTTTTGCAAATATTTTCTCCCATTCTGTGCTTGTCTTCTCATTCTCTTCATAGTGTCATTTGCACATGTTTTTAATTTTAATGAAATCCAGTTTATCAAGTATTTCTTTCATGGATCTTGTCTCTGGTGTTGTATATAAAAAGCCATTGACATGCACAAAATCATCTAGATTTTCCCCTATCTCATCTTCTATGAGTTTTTTAGTTTTGCATTTTATGTTTAGATTGATAATCAATTTTGAGTTAATTTTTGCTAAGAGTGTAATTTTTGTGTCTAAATTCATATTTTTGCATGTGGATGTCCAGTTGTTCCAGCACCATTTGTTGAAACAAATTATCTCTGCTCCATTGTATTGCCTTTGCTTCTTTGTCAATGATTAGTTCACTATATTTATGTGAGTCTATTTCTGGGCTCTCTGTTGATCTTTTTCTATTGATCTTTGTTCCATTGATCTTTGTCAGTACCATACTGGCTTGATGACTGTAGCTTTGTAGTAAATCTTGAAGTTGGGTAGTATCAGTCCTCCAACTTTGTTCTTGTCCTTCAATTTTGAGTTGGTTATTCTGCATCTTTCACGCTCCATACCTACTTTAGAATTAGTTTATCTATATTCATAAAATAATTTGCTAGGATTGCATTGAATCTATAGATCAAGATGGGAGGAACTGACATCTTGACAATATTGAATCTTCTTATCTACATGAACATGGAATATCACTCCATTTATTTAGTTCTTTGATTTCCTTCATCAGAGTTTTCTAGTTTTCCTCATACAGATCATGTACATACTTCGTTACATTTATACCTAAGTATTTCATCTTTGAGGGTGCTAATGGAAATGGTATTGTGTTTTTATTCAAATTCCATTTGTTCATCATTGGTATATAGGAAAGCAACTGACTTTTGTATATTAACCTTGTATCCTGCAACCTTGCTATAATGCTTACTAATGCCAATAGATTTTTTTGGTGATTCTTTCAGATTTCTACATAGATAATCATGTCATCTGCAAACAAAGACAGTTTTATGCTTTCCTTCCCAATATCTATACCTTCTATTTCACATCTTATTACATTATCTAAAACTTCTAGTATGATGTTGAAACAAGTAGTGAGAGGGGACATCCTTGTCTTTTTCCTAGTCTTAGCAAGAAAGCTTCAAGTTTCTCACCATTAAGTATGATGTTAGTTGTAGGGTATTTGTTTTTTTAATAAAGTAGAGGAAGTTCCCCTCTATTTCTAGTTTAATGAGAGTTTTTTATCATGAATGAGTACTGGATTTTGTCACATACTTTTTCTGCATCTTTCGATATTATCACGTGATTTTTTTTTTCATTTTTGGCCTGTTGATGTGATGGAATACATTAAATGATTTTTGAATGTTGAACCAGCCTTGCATACCTGAGATAAATTCCAGCTGGTCACGGTGTAAAATTCTTTTTATGCATTGTTGAATTCAATTTGTTAATATTTTGTCAAGGATTTTTACATCTATGTTCATGAGAGATATTGGTCTGTAGTTTTGTTTTGTTTTGTTTTCCCCTGTAATGTCTTTATCTGGTTTTAGTATTAGGGTAATGCCAGTCTCATAGAGTGAGTTAGGACGTATTCCATCAACTTCTATCTTCAGGAAAATATTGTAGAGATTTGCTATAACTTCTTAAATATTCAGTAGAATTCACCAGTAAATCTATCTGGACCTGGGTGCTTTCTGTTTCGGAAAAGTTATTAACTGTTAATTGAATTTCTTTAACAGATATGGGCTTGTTCAGATTGTCTATTTTTCCTTGTGTGATTTTTGGTAGATTCCTTTATTATCTTTTGAATGTCTATGGGATTTATAACAATAACCCGTTTTTAATTTCTGATATTAGTCATCTGTGTCCTCTCTCTTTTTTTCTTAGTTAGCTTGGTTAGAGGCTTATTGACATTATAGATCTTTTCAAAAAACTAGCTTTTAGTTTTGTTGATTTTTCTCTATTGATTTCCTATTTTAAATTTCATTGATTTCTGCTCTAATTTTTACTCCTTTCTTTCTGCTTACTTTGGATTTAATTTTCACTTCCTTTTCTAGTTTCCTAAGGTGGAAGCTTAGATTATTGATACTAGATATTTCTTTTCCTAATATATGTATTTGATGGTATAAATTTCCCTCTAAGCACTATTTTTTGCTATATTCCACAAATCTTGATAAGTTCTCTTTCCATTTTCATTTAGTTCAAAGTATTTTTAAATTTCTCTCAAGATTTCTTCTTTGGCCCATGTGTAATTTAGAAATGAGTTGCTTAATTTCCAAGTATTTGGGGATTTTCCAGCTGTCTTTCTGTTATTGATTTCTAGTTTATTTCCATTGTGTTCTGAAAGCAAACTTTGTATGATTTCCATTCTTTCTAACTTATTAAGGTATGTTTTAAGGCCCAGAATGTGGTCTGTCTTGGTGAATGTTCCACGTAAGTTTGAGAAGAATGTGTAATCTGCTGTTGTTGAATGAAGTAGTCTATAGATATTCACTATATCCAGTTGATTGATGGTGATGTTGAGATCAACTATGTCCTAATTGATTTTCTGCCTGCTGGATCTGTCCATTTCTGATAGAGTGTTATTGAATTCTCCAACTGTGATAGTGGATTTATCTATTTCTTCTTGCAGTTCTATCACTGCCTCATGTAGTCTGATTCTCAGTTGTTAGGCACATACATGTTAAAAATTATTATGTCTTCTTGGGGAATTGACCCCTTTATTATTATGTAATGCCCCTCTTTATCCCTGATAACTTTCCTTGCTATGAATTCTGCTTTGCCTGAAATTATCAGTAATATAGCTACTCTTATTTTCTTTTGATTAGGATTAGCATAGTATATCTTTTTACTTTTGATCTGTATGTGTCTTTACATTTAAAGTGGGTTTCTTTTAGACAACATATAGCTGGGTCTTGTTTTTTGATCCATTCTGACAATCACTGTCTTTTAATTTGCTTATTTACACCATTGACATTTAAAATTATTATTGATATAGTTGGATTAACATCTATCATATTTGTTACTATTTTCTACTTTTTACCCCTGTTCTTTGTTTCTATTTTTGTCTTCTACTCTTTTTTCTGCCTCTTGTGGTTCTAACTGAGCATTTTATATGATTCACTGTCTCTCCTTTCTTAGCATAGTTATTATATTTTTTTTTAACTTTTTTTTATAGTAGTTGCCCTAGAGTTTGTATCCATGTCTACTTTCAAATACTACTTCATAGGTAATGCAAGTTCCTTATAATAACAAAATATTCCTAATTTTTCCTCCTGTCCTTTGTATCATTGCTGTCATTTATTTCACTTATACATAAATTAAAATCACCAAATATTGTTGCTATAATTATTTTAAACATACCTTACCTATTATAAAAATAACAGTTGCTATTTTACTTTCATTTATTCCTTCTCTAATGCTCTTTCTTTCTATATTGTAGTTCCATGTTTCTGACCTATATCACTTTCCTTCCCTCTGGAGAATATCTTTCAACATTTCTTGCAAGGTCTATTGGCAAAAAATTCCCTCAACTTTTGTCTGGGAAAGTTTTTATTTCTCCTTCACTTTTGAAGGATAATTTAACAAGGTATGGAATTATATGTTAGTGGGGGTTTTTTCTCCCAACACTTTAAATATTTCATTCCACTCTTTTTTGCTTACATGGTTTCTGAGCAGTTAGATGTAATTCTCATCTTTGTTCCTCTATAGGTAAGGTTTTTTTGTTGTTGTTTTTTTCATTTTTGTTTTTTCCTCTGACTTCTTTCAGTACTTTTTTCTTTATCTTTTATCTTCTGCAGTTTAAATATGCCTAGATTAGGACTTTATCCTCTCTGGCGTTCTCTGAGCTTCCTACATTTGTGGCTTGTGAGTTGGTGTCTAACATTAATTTGTGGGAAATTTTCATTCATTATTATTTCAAATATTGCATCTGTTCCTTTATCTCTTAGTTCTCCTTCTGGTTTTCCCATTACAAATATGTGTTACACTTTTTGTAATTGTCCCACAGTACTTGGATATTCTCTTCTTTTTTCCCCCAGTCCTTTTCCTCTTTGCTTTTCAGTATTGGAAGTTTCTGTTGATATATTGGCAAGCTCAGAGATTCTTTTCTCAGTCATGTCCAGTTTAATAATCCCATCAAAGGCACTCCTCATTTCTGTTACAATGTTTTTTATCTCTACCATTTCTTTTTGATTCTTTCTTAGAATTTCCATCTCTCTGCTTACATTATCCATCTGTTCCTGTGTGTTGTCTACTTTTTCCATTAGAGTCCTTACCATATTGGTAATAGTTCTTTTAAGTTCACAGTCTGAAAATTCCATCATCCCTACCGTATCTGAGTCTGGTTCTTATGCTTGCTCTGTCTTCGAACTGTGTTTTGCCTTTTAGTATGCCTTATAATTTTTTTCTTGTAAGGCAGACATGATATATTGGGTAAAATGAGTTGTGGTAAATAGGCCTTTATAATGGGGGGGGTGCAGCAAAAGGGTTCTGTAGTCCTATAATTAGGTCTCAGTCTTTTAGTGAGCCTGTGCCCCCTGAACTTCACAAGTCCTTCTTAATTTTTTTCACCTTCTTAGGTGGTACAGGAGACTCAAGGGGTTTGGAGTTGGATATTTCCTTTCTCCCACATGGAAAGCTAGAGGAGACTAAAATGGGGTATTTTTCTTCCCTGATATGAAAGGCTAGAGCATGCTGGAGTTTGGTATTTCCCTTCTCCCAGATTGGTTAGGCTCTGATAAAGTTTCAGTAGGTTAGGCTCTGTTAAATAGTTCACTTGAAGGCAGACCTTGTTAGGAAGAACAAAATGCTCTGGAGTATTTTAAAATAGCACTTTTCCCCTCCACTGCTAGAAGTCTGAGTGGATTTCCCTACAATCTTCACTGTGAGAACCTGGTAGAGGTCTTGGAGGTAAAACTCACAAAAGTGTGAGGGCTCCCCTGGATTTTCATCTCTTGCACTTGTCCACACTGAGCCTCCAGCAATTAATCAATGACAGTTCAGGTTTTCCTACCGTGGTACTTGTTCCCATGGAGGTGGAGCTCTACTTTGGTAAATTGCAATTCTCTGTATCTGCCTGCCTGTCTGTCTGTCCAATTTTGGGGGCAGCAGTTTGCCCCATGACCTCACTTCTCTGATGAACCTAAGAAGAATTGTTTGTTTTTCATTTTGTTCAGCTTTATGTTTGTTGTTGGATGGAGTGATGACTTCTAAGCTCCTTAAAATTATTCTTAGACTCCGCCTTTAGTCTATCCTCAGCAAAAAATAAGTCTTAGGGAAGAGTTAAAGATACTTAAGTTCCAAGTGTGTAATTATAAAATTCCTCTAGTAATCCATGCAATTCAAGGCTTTCATTTTGACGTTCATTCATTCAATCATTCACTCACTCATATACTCACTCACTCAATTATTCACTCTTTGATTTAATCATACTCATCCAACTTCATTCATTCAATCAATTAATTATCCATTCATTCCCTCAACCAATCATTTACCTATTATTTAATGAATCATTCACAAAAACACTCATTCAATCACATGCATTCATTCCATGGCAAACATTAATTCAATCATTCACAACATCAGTCATGCAATCAGTCAGTCACTAGTATCAATACTTCTTGCAACCCACAGTTTTGATTTGACAGTCATTCAATCATTCATTTATTCATTTACTCAATGATTCATTCAGTCATTCTTTCATTCAATCACATTTATTCATTCTACTGTGATCACTGATTTATCTATCTGGTCATTCATTCAGTGTTTACTAGATACCAGGCACTGGATAGGAACTGCAGATCCAGAGATAAAAGACTGGACCCCTGAAACCCAGGGCTTACAGTCTGGTGGAGAGACAGATGCAATCTAGTGTGCAGTGCTTTCTTCCTATGCCCCAGAGAATTTATGTTCCCGGGAATAAAAATGCCTGGTAGTAAAGAAAAAAAATCAACACTGACATGAGATATTATCTTCTCTTCAGAAAAATGCCAGAGGGTGGTCCCACGCAGCCTCTAAGAACCTAACCTTGGAGGTTCGACTCTGGAGTCGAACTGATCTGGATTCAAGTCCCAACCCTGCCACAAACCAGGTGTATGACTTGGGGAAAGGCTCAGCTTTTCTAGGCCTTAGTTTCCTCCACTGTAATATAGGAAGAATAATAATATTACCTACCCCAATAATACATTTTCATCCATTCAAAAATACATTTTCATCCATTCAAAAATACATTTTCAGTGCCTGTGTGCACCCACAATTTCCTGGGCACCAGAGGTTCCATGATGAACTAAAAGCAGCTTCTGCTCATAAAGGAACCTTACTGACTGCCATATAATAGAGGATCGATTAATGTTTAGCTATGGCTGTCATTATTTCTGAAGGAAAAGGATACACTGCATGGCCCGTGTTTCCCCTTTGCAGAAAGACAGCCACTTCTTCCCTTATTGTGACAAGGTGGGACTAAGTTTCTGGAGGGCAGGTTAGGGCTTGGGTACACACCTTCACAGTCATAACAGCCTAACCTGGCATTTTCACCACTATCACAACCCAGTCACTCCACCTCTTGGGGTTCATAGCTCCTGGAGGATGCCAAGATGGAGACAGGCTCTACCTGACTATCAGCACAGTCTAAAGTGAAAGTTAACTTCAGCATCGGCAGTTCTCCCCAAAATGGATTTCTTGGCAAGTCCTTGATGATGCCAGCCTGCATGTCCAGAGCTTTAGCACAGTCCTCTGTCCCCATGAAACTGAGACTTCCTCTCAGTTACCTCTCCCTCCGCAAAGAGGCCATACACAGTCACCAGTCATCACAAAGAAAAATACAGTAGTCTGTGATACATTGGGATGAGGAAAAAAGCCTTGTTTGACTCCCACACAATGTGAGAGATTTCACTGGAAGGATTCTATAAACATTATATCTTATGACCACTAATGGTCTGTGATGTTATTCTACTTCCCTCCAGTCTAGTCAGAGCAGTATCGACAAACACTGAAGCCCAGTTTGTAGAGAGGGGAGAGAATTTGTTTCTTTCATGCCTTGCTTGATGAGAACATCCATGAAAAGCAATGACTGCTCTGTAAAAGGCAGGAGTTACAGTCATGGTTGGGATCAATTTGAGAAGTCTTCAGTAGGGTAGGCATTGGTGGAATTGGTATTTTTTTCTCCCAATCCATATAATGGGAGAGATTTTTCATTTATTTGTTCAAACATTTTTTGGGCACTGTGATAGCCACTGGGGACAGGAAGGAGAACCAGATAGCTCCATCACTGCCTCAGGTAGCTCAAAGTCCAGTGAAGAAACAGATAGTAAACCCATCAGAGAGGTGTCAGACCAAGTCTAGCAAACAGACACAAAGTGTGAGTGTATAGGAGATATATACTGGCTTCCCCTAACTTGGAAATCATATTTAGAGATTATCTATAGAGTCCTACCATCTACTGAGAACCTGTTATGTACCAAGCCCTGTACTAAGTGTCTACATTCCTATCTCATTTCATTCTTTCAACAATTGTGCAAGGTAATTAATACTACAATCGTTTTCATTTTCCATAGGAAGAAATTGGTGGAGCAATTTGTGCTAAAGAAGACTAGTTAGAAAGCTTCTGTAGATATACAAGCAAAAAATATACAGTGGTCCACACTTTTTCCACTGATTCAACCTGCTTCCCCAGGCAGCGTATAGTGCTTGTGTCATCCAGATACTGCCGTAGCGCTGAAAGAATATGAAGGCTCATCTCTTCAAACTTACTTACCTTGACTCTAGAATGATCAATCTGAAAAAAATTTTTTAAACCTTCAAGCTCAGCAGCCCTTTAGAAAAAAATGTGCCTAATCCTCATTTTGGCTTTTCCATCAACTGATTGTTCAGTAAAGATACAACCATGCCCACAAGACATTAGCGAAATTGCTAATAAAAACATCCAGGACACAATGAGGTATCACCTCTCGCTGGTCAGAATGGCCATCATCAAAAAAATCTGCAAACAATAAATGCTGAAGAGGGTGTGGAGAAAAGGGAATCCTCTTACACTGTTAATGGGAATGAAAATTGATAAAACCACTATGGAGAACAGTATGGAGGTTTCCTTAAAAAACTAAAAATAGAACTACCATATGACCCAGCAATCCCACTACTGGGCATATACCCAGAGAAAACCGTAATTCAAAAAGACATATGCACCCCAATGTTCATTACAGCACTATTTGCAATAGCCAGGAAATGGAAACAACTTAAATGTCCATCAACAGAGGAATGGATAAGAAGATGTGGTATGTATATATATAATGGAATATTACTCAGCCATAAAAAGGAATGAAATTGGGTCATTTGTAGAGACGTGGATGGACCTAGAGACTGTCATACAGAGTGAAGTAAGTCAGAAAAAGAAAAACAAATATCATTTATTAACGCACATATGAGGAATCTAAAAAAAAAGATACAGATGATCTTATTTGCAAAGCAGAAATAGAGACACAGATGTAGAGAACAAACATATGGATACCAAGGGGGAAGCGGGTGTGGGATGAATTGGGAGATTGGGATTGACATATATACACTATTGGTACTACGTATAAAATAGGTAACTAATGAGAACCTGCTGTAAAATAGGTAACTAAGGGAACTCTACTCAATGCTCTGTGGTAACATAAATGGGAAGGAAATCCAAAAAAGAGGGATATATGTATACTAGAGCTGATTCACTTTGCTGTACAGTAGAAACTAACACAATATTGTAAAGCAACTATACTCCAATAAAAAATTTTTTTAAATAAAAATTAAAAAAAATAAAAACATCCAGGAAACTTGGGACAGAGGTTTAGCATTTCATGTGGCACTTCAGAGCCACTCCATTCAATACATAACCATGTTCATTTAAATTTGTCAACATCTCTCTGATCAATGGACAGTCCTCTGAGTACACTTATTTGCTGCCTTCAGATCAAAGCTTCCACTATTACCTCCCTTGGACTTTCCATTTGATTTTATCTTCCCATTGAGCTGAGGAGTTTGAGCTAATGATTTATACTGTCTCACCCATCTTCTCTTTTAATCAGGGCTAAGTCTTCAGACTTCTCTTTTTTAATCTATCTTCAATCTCTGAGGTCCATCCAGTCTCATACATGTGTCCATAAGCTAATGACTCGCACATTTGTAACTACAGCTGGACACTTCCTGTGAATTCCTGATCATGTCTCCAACTACCTACTCAACATTTTCATCTGGATGTCTAGTAAACATCCCAAATTTACCATGTCCAGAATTGAGCTCTTGATTTTTTTTTTAGCTTTTTTTGCTTTATTGAGACATAATTTACATAATACACAATTCACCCATGTAAAGTGTGCAATTCAATGTTTTGTTTTGTTTTGTTTTTACTTTTCCTTTGCATTCATAACTTGGCTAAGTGTTTGGCACCAAAGCCCTAGCTTTCAGCCTATTGTGGCTTTAGACATGCCCTCCTCACTAGGCTTAATCATTTCTAGCTTTTGACTTAAAGTGAGAGAAGTGGGACTCTTCCTTTCACTTGAACACTTAGAGGCCATTAGAGGGTTATTAACTAGCCTAATTTCAATATTGTTGTGTCTTCTCAGGGAATAGGAAGGCCAGAGGAGAGGGAGAGAGATGGTGAACGACCAGTTGGTGGAGCAGTCAGAACACACACAACATTTATCGATTAAGTTCACCATCTTGTAAGGCGGTGGTTCACAGTGTCCCAAAACAATAATAATAGTAACATCAAAGATCACTGATCACAGATCACTATAAACAATGTAAGAATAATGAAAAAGTTTGAAATATTCTGAGAATTACCACAATGTGACACAGAGACATGAAGTGAGCAAATGCTGTTGGAAAAATAGCGTCAACAGACTAGCTGGAGGCAGGGTTGCCACAAACCTTCAATTTGTAAAAAAACAAAACAAACCTCAGTATCCACTAAGCACAGTAAAGTGAAGTGCAATAAAATGAGGTACGCCTGTAGTTTCACTGCCCTGAATATCCTAAAATCCTGTAAATGTGCTTCACGTATTCATCTCTCCCTCCCCCAAGCCCCTGGTGACCACTGATCTTTTTTAATATCTCCACAGTTTTGCCTTTTCCAGAATGTCATATAGTTGGAATCATACAGTATGTAGCCATTTCAGACTGACTTCTTTCACTTAGTAATATGCATTTAAGGTTCCTCCATGACTTTTCATGGCTTGATAGTTCATTTCTTTTTAGCAGTGAATAATATTCTATTCTGTAGATGTACCACAGTTTATTTATCCATTCACCTCCTGAAGAACATCTTGATTGCTTCTAAGTTTTGACAATTATGAATAAAGCTTCTATAAACCTGCTATACAGGTTTTTGTGTAGACATAAATTTTCAACTCGTTTGGATAAATACCATGGAGTATAACTGTAGATCCTATGGGAAGAGTATGTTTACTTTTGCACAAAAAAACTGCCAAATTGCCACCAGCAATAATTAAGAGTTCCTGTTGCTCCACCTACTTGCCAGCATTTTCTGTTAGTGTTTTGGGTTTTCACCATTCAGGGTGTGTAGTGGTATCTCATTGTCATTTTAATTTACAATTCCCTAGTAATATATGATGTTGAGCATCTTTTCATATGCTTGTTTGCTATCTGCAAACTACTTTGGGGAGACGTCTGTTCAGATCTTTTGCCCATTTTTCTAATCGGGTTGTTCGTTTTTTAATTGTTAAGTTGGAACCTTTTCAAAAATGAAGTTAATAAGTGAAGGTTCAAATATTCTCATTTCAGAGACTTCCCTGGTGGCACAGTGGTTAAGAACCCGCCTGCCAATGCAGGGGACACGGGTTCGAGCCCTGGTCCGGGAAGATCCCACATGCCGCGGAGCAACTAAGCCCGTGAGTCACAACTACTGAGCCTGCGCACCACAACTACTGAAGCCTGAGCACCTAGAGCCCACGCTCCGCAACAAGAAAAGCCTCGCTGCAACTAGAGAAAGCCCACAAGCAGTAATGAAGACCCAATGTAGCCAAAATATAAATAAATAAATAAATAAATACTCTGCATGAGCATTTATTTTAAAAAAACAAAAAGAAACACTGATTTGAAAAAAACAAAAACAAAAACAAATATTCTCATTTCAGTGGACTCATTTAACCAGAATCATCTGACATACCAGTGCATCACAAACAGGGATTGTGAGTCACATAGGAATGGGGGATGAATGGAAAAAAGGGATTTCAACTCATTAAACTATTAATACTATGTCCTCCTTTGATTGCTTTTAAAAATACTGGGCACCTATTTGCAAAGCCGGAAGTAGCAACACAGTCTGGCATCTGTTGTCAAAACCAAGAGACCAGAGAGTCTGAATTTAAAGTGGGGCTCTGCTGGCTATGAAATCTGCCCCCAGGAAGGAAACCCAGCTTCCCTTCTCAGTTCCTTGCCTGCCTTGCTAGGATTCATAAGGAGGTAAGAAAGACAGTGGATTTTCTTTGGATTCAGTAATACCAAGGTTAAACTCATCAGGACAAACGTTGCAAAATGCCTAGGTCTGTTGGTGTATGGCTGTTTATAAGGCATGTGGGCAGCACGTATGTGAAAAAAGGTCCTAGTGTTTGTCCAGTAAAACATTAGCAATCTACAAAGGAGTCCTGGTCTTTGTCCTATAAAACGGGAGAGATGTTATTTTGCTGGGATTTTTAAAATTTCTCTGATTTTTCATGGAGGCTCTTTGTTACAATGGGGTTGATATGTACTGAGTTCCTGTTGCAAAAAAGGCCTTCAGTTCAGGATGGAGCCTGCAGATACAGCCCACTCTGAGACAACCCCACAACCCCAAAGAGCAATCTATCAAAACATACAGCCTACAGGGAAACAGGTACAAAGGCTCATTTCCTGGGGACACTTGCCTGAAATTTCTACAGCTCTTTTTTCTTAAAGCAAAAAAAGTCAAGCAATTCCCACTATTTCTGATACCGCGAATCTCCTTAACAAAAACCAGATACTTCCCCAAATGAAAGTAAATCAAAGAACAGGATAGAGCTTCTCTTATCTTGGTCTATAGTCTCATAGTCTAATTCACCAGAGACCAAATTCAGTTTTCGATGTATCCATGTTTTTTTTCCCATCAAAAGCGAAAAAGTCACGGCCACTTTGGAGAATTCTATGGCAGTGTCTTCCAAAGTAAAACACACACCTACCACACAACCCAGCAATTGTACACTTACATATCTACCCCAGAGAAATGACAGCAAATGTCCACATAAAATCTTATGCATAAATGTTCAAAATAGCCCCAGGGACTTCCTTGGTGGTGCAGTGGTTAAGAATCCGCCCGCCAATGCACGGGACATGGGTTCGAGCCCTGGTCCGGGAAGATCCCACATGCCGCGGAGCAACTAAGCCCGCGAGCCACAACTATTGAGCCTGTGTGCCACAACTACTGAAGCCCACGCGCCTAGAGCCCATGCTCCGCAGTAAGAAAAGCTACCGCGATGAGAAGCCTGCGCACTGCAGTGAAGAGTAGCCCCCGCTCGCCGCATCTAGAGAAAGCCCACACACAGCAACAAAGACCCAACGCAGCCATAAATAAATAAATAAATAAATTTATTTTTTAAAAAATAGCCCCAAACTGTAAACAATCTACATATTACAAACAAAAGAATAGATAAATTGTAGTACATCCTTATAGTGGAGCACATCTCAGGAATAAAAAGGAACAAACTACTGAATTTCAAAAACATGCTGAGTGAAAAGAAGCCATACCTAATAGAATGCATACTGTATGATTCCACTTATATAAAGTATAAAAGCAGGCAAAAATAATCTATAGTGATAACAATCCAAACAGAGGTCGCTTTCTGGAGAGGGAGTGGATTGGGACAGAGAATGAAGAAACTTTCTGGGGTAATGGATACGTTCTCTATCTCAGTTGGGCTGGTAGTTACATGGGAATATACATTTGTCAAAACTCAGCAAACCACACACTTAAAATCCACACATTCTATCGTATGCAAATTATACCTCAATTTTTTGAAAAAAGAATATTAGGGGAGAAAAGAAGAATCCCCACTAAGGTGAAAAGAAGGGCTGTGGTCCCTTCTGTTTCTGTGGTAATTGAAGCTCCATATTTGCTCTCTGTGTTCAAATGGGTTTTTATTACCCTGGGATTATTGAAAGTCATTATCGGCCAAGATGACAGCAAAAAGAAAGAGGAGACAGACCTTCCAGAAATCATTTTCCCCATGATTTTTTTAAAGCACATTTTTCAGTCATTATCTTGAGAGAAAACAAGCAGCTGGGTCTCTTAACAAAGAGGTTTAATAGGCTACTGGAAAAAAAGAGAGGGGAAATTGAGGCGAACAATGCCTGTTTCGGTGCCAGCCACACAAAACCAAGCCTAGTGAGGTGAAGCCAGTAGCTCCTCTCCACCACTAACATCATTAGAGGCATAACACTCAATAATGAAGGGTCCTCCAATTATTGGCGTGATTTGAGGCATATTGTTCAAAACATTCTAAAACCTGAAATTGCAGCAGCAAATGCATTGATGGCCCTCACCCTCATCTGTCAAAATAGATGTAAATGCAAAAGGAAAGATGGGAGGCTCTTTGGGACCCCAAGTGCATTGTCAACCCACTTCTCTTGCTTCTTTTTACCTTCCTTGCCCTTTCAAATCCATCTAGGTTTGAGCTGCTAGTTTCAAAGTTTACAACTGACCTCCAACCCAGTTTGTTCATCTCTTACCTCCTTTTCAGTTTTGCACAAAATTAGCAAAACACATGTAATGGATGATTTGTAAGGACATCACGCAACGTTCTGAAAAGCAAAAATAAGGGAGGCTTGGGTTTTGTTTAGCAGATTTCTCTCCTGCCTTGGACCACACACACGTATGCTGTCTAATTGCAAAATTCAGATGTTGGATGGTGGGGGGGAGCCCCGTAACAAAGGAACACTGAGATGCCTTCTAAATTCTACTTAGACCAAATTAACTACATGGGCAACAATACAGGTACTGCTTTTTTCCTTAAACATATATATTAGCAGAGATGCAGGCTAAATAAATACTGTTTAGTGGGATATGAATTATGTAAATGCAATTTATAGCATTAATTTGGGCTTGTAAATTTAATCCACTCAAACGTAGAAAGGTTTCCGTGCAATGAATATTTCTGAGGCTGTTTAATATGTTAAAATAAATATTGAGCAGCTGACAGAAACACATGTCCTCTGCATCACAAAAGCTATTCTGAAACAATAAGTGCCTGCTGAATATTTACAATCATGAGTTTTTAACTCTTAGGTATATTTTCTTCCTAAAATATTCAGTACACCATCCATCCAAGCAGCAGGCAGATTCTGGTGGCAGCAGTTCAAAAATGTGCATGCCAAGAACATTTTAGGTAAATAAGTGGCACAGTATGAGATGGGAGGGGAGCGCTTTTTGTAAAATAGGTCTATTTAATGCCACCTGGAACGCTGCAAGAAACGTAAATATTTGGGGAGTTTTATGCTGCCCCAAAGGCCCCGCCACTCACCGTTCACCTGCTAAAGCATTTACAATGATGACTCAAATATTAAAGGGAAAAAGAAGTGAGTGATTTAGAAGCGCTTTATTTAAGAGTATAAAGTTGAGACTTTAAACAAGGTATTTTTTAAAATAATCAGATTTTAAGGGAAATTACTCCTTCCATGCTTTCAGAATAAAAAGGGAACCTGAAGGTCATTTATAAAAGGTTACTAGCTGGGAGACTTGGGGGAGGTCAATGGTGTCTGCTGGGCACATGGTTGTCCTGCCTGCCTTCCCGGTAAGATCTTTGCTGTGACCATCAGGTGGGATTGCAGGCGTGGGAGCAGGTCACAAACTCTCCCATCTTTACTATGAAGGTTTGTCGCTTTTTATTTGGGAAGTGAGCATCATTTCCCAGAATGGTAGTATCAGTCCAGAAAGTTCATTGAGGGAAAAAATGGAGACCCTGTAAATGGTTTCTATTGATACTCTTAATCTTCTTCTTCCTCTGGGTTTCTGCAGCAGTTTATACAGCCTTCTCCGGAGCACTGATTATAGACTCCTCATAAAAAGCAGAAACTGGGTTTTGCTGCACATTCTTACAGCCAGCCAGCCCAGCTCCTGGCCAGCATTGCTGAGTTAACTTTAATCCATCCTCCCTGTTCCCAAGCTCAGGACTGGATTATCCCCATGGCACTGATTCTCAAATGCTTTTGATCTCTAGGACCTGACGAGAAGGGACGGGAGGGGAAGACCTACTGTCTGAGCTTTGGGCAGGTGTTCATTGGGAGTACAGAACTTTGAGCCCCCTCCTCTGGCCTTACTTGCAAAAATGCAGCCAATGAAACAGATACAAGGATAGACACAGGGGCACGGCGTGGACTCCCAGGAGGAGGGCACTGGCAGATTTTCATAGAGAAATACTTCTAACCGTACTCATCACAATTGGATAATCCATTTGATTAACCTTCCTTGGATGAATGTAAACTAGGAAAAGCAGGCATAAAAAGACAAGACGTTGATAAAGATCAAAAGTGTCTTAAGGCAATTGTTAATATTCTCAAGTATCAAATCTATTACATGTTGAAATTAAAGATTTTTCAGAGGCAATGCCATCTTGAAATTGTAATAGGATTAAGTGGGAAAGCTTGATTTGATATAAAAATTCTCTCCAAATATAGAGCTTTTTAGGAACACATCATGCATAAAAATGAAGCAGTTTTATTGCCAAAGTCACATACTGCCCTTAAGCAGGGCCCCCTTGGGCTGTGACAGTACGATTTTAATAGGATTAGAAATCGTGGGTAGTACAGGGTCTAAGGGTGTGATGCACTGTTCTATATAGTAGCCAATAACTATATATGGCTATTTAAATTTAAATTAATTAAAATTAAATAAAATTTAAAACTCAGTTCCTCAGTTGCATTAGCCACATTTCAGATGATCAACAGTCATGTGTGGCTAGTGTCTGCCTTATTAACCAGCACGGATAGAGAACATTTCCATCACCACAGAATGTTCTGTTGGTCCTTGCTGGCCTATAGTAAACACAAAATGTCAACTTTCTACATTGAAGAGAAAATAATTAGTACTTAGTATTCAGAGCTTAGAGAAAAGCTTATTAGGCATCAAAGAGATTTTAGAGACAACATTGAATAAATTAAATATGAGCGATAAAGATTAGATTTACCTTAAGCTAGACAGGAGTTTTTAAATGGGTTACATGTATGGGTAATCGTAAGCTTTTAAAAACAGCTAACATAAAAATAATAATTTTTTAAAAGATGAAAAAAACAAAACTTAGCTAAGAGTTGACTTCCTCTAGTTTTAATTGGTTAACATCATAGCATTAGCCAAGTGTTTACAGTTTCATATGTAGTCTTTCACTGGTCCCTCAGGGTCTCTGTGTGTGGTTGCTCAGGTTGTGTACTGAATTCTAGGGGCATCATTCACATCGACCGCAATGTGAATTGCAGGGTATAAGCTGCACAGAAGCATACGGCAGCCTGGGTCCCCTCACTGCAATGCTAATTTACAATATTGCTTAACATCACACTTTTCTAAATCCAAAAATTCCTTTCAACCACATTATCCTAGTTTCTAAAATCGGTAATTTTGTTTTCAGAGTCGAGCTTTACCACAAGTCCAGTTGCTTCGCTGGAATTAGGCTGGAATTTGCTTTGCTGAGATACTGATGGCATCTGAGAGGACTTCCACATGTGAACTTCTTTTCAGACACACAGACACACATGTCCAGGAGGAAGAAAGGAACTTTCCATTAAACATTTTCCCTCAACCCAAAGTTGGGGTGGGAAACACTGTAAATCTGCCTTTGTCCTGTGTATCCAAGGAGAGATAATGTTCAGATGAAAATGCTTCCAGCCTTTTATACATGCACATTTTTGTGTGTTTAGAAAACAGCACTGCAAACAATCACATAAATAATAGAGCAGTACAATGTATGTCTCCCAGAGAACACAGGAAGCACGGAAGGCATTATCTCATTCAGGCTGACAGCTGCTTGCTGATGCAAAGGCATAGTAACCTCCACTGAACTTTTCCGTGCTTTAGCTACCAGGAAGGGAAGGAATTTAAATTATCCACAGAGGCTGTCAGCCCTGTGGTTGAAATACGACACTGAGAGTTGAGGTGGCAAGCAGGACTCCTGCCCAGCCTTCTGAGGACAGTAGTTATGAGAGGGTAAGACCCATTTCTAGGAAGATCAGCCCCGAGCACTCAGAGACTGGGTAGAAACCACTGGGGTGGCTTCTTGGAGTCTGGGAGGCCTGGCCAGGAAAGGACAGGCAGAATGGGGAGGGATGAACAAGCAGGGGAATGAATGCCCCAGGCAGTGGCCAGAGCCACGTGGCCACAGACTTCTCCTCTGGTCCCAGAGTGTCACTTGAGCGAGGGTCTTTGGGTTCTCAGCCCCATCTTCACTGCTCTCCCATGACCAGCCTTGAGATGCCACAGAGCAGCTGGCACACACATGCTATGGGGCTCGGCCCCTCACCCAGTCCGTTGATGACTGTAGAGAGCCCGCCCGGGTCCCATCATCTGGCCACTGCCCACACGCAGGCCTGGCCTCCAACACAGGCACCTGTATTCATTTGCATTAGGGCTTTTGCTGGCTCTTGGAATCTGCCTTGCCAGCTAATAGCAGGCCAGAGGTACAATGGAATTAACACCCTTGGAGCAGCCCTCTACAATTATAAACCCCCCAGCTCTCTGGGCATGTAGTGTTTCCCCACTGCCTTCAGCTCCCGTTGCCCACAGTGGTGGCTTGCTTGAAAAGACACCATCTACTGGCTGCCTTCCCTTCCCTGTCTCACTTCCCCCCCATTCCCCTGCCTGTATTTCCTTGTATCAGGATCTGCTTCCGGGGGACCCCAATTAAGATAATGACCCAGGAAAGAAATTTTCAAAGCCGCAGGTGCCCCTGCCAGGATCTACCTGCCGCCCTTTCAGTCCACAGGGGCAGAGACCTACTAGTTGGCTCCTCCGGGCCCAGAGCTGCCCACAGCCTCCGACTGGACAGTAAGGGTGGGGTGTGGGATCAGGATCCAGGTGACCTCCTGCCCTGACCTCTACCCAGTCTCTGATTCTTCATACAGTGGAAGCTCTCCAGCCTACCTCAGTGCCAGGTCCACTGTGAAAGGCACCTGGGACCAAGGAAGAAACCCTGACCTGCCACCAAATAACTTGACCTTGCGCCTTAGTTCCACATCTCTCAAATGAAAAGGTAATAGTAGCAGACACCAAATCCTCTGTGAAGCCTTCCCTGATGGAGATAATAGAGAGAATGGCTTAGATTGAAGCTGCTGTGCCCAGTTTGTCCTACTGCTGCCAGCTGGGCCACCTTGAACAGGTACTTATTAACCCCTCTGGGCCTTGAGCTCCTCATCTGGAAAATGGGGAAATAATTGTAGCTAAGCCATAGGTTTACTGAGGAGAAATAAATTAAGTCACTTAGCACAGTGCCTGTAAAACAAGCTCTCAGTATATTTTAGCTAATATTAATATTGTTATTATTCTACTCCCTCGGATATGGTTAGTTGTGTCCTGTGAGTTTCCATGGCCTTTTGAACACACCACCACTCTAGAGCTAACTACTCAGTTGTAATTATTCATTTCCATCCTTCTCCTCCAGGTGGATGAGAGTAACATTCATCTGACCAGCGCCTGACCCAGTGCTTAACTCAGTACAATGTAATGGGATGTTTTAAAAACTATTAAGGCACTTTTCTCTTTTGCTTCTCCGAGTATCTGACATCTGCCCTAGCTGGCCTGAAGTGTCCATCTGCCAGGGGGAGGATTAGGATTTGTTACAGAAGTAAAAACAGAGTAATATGCAGCTTCTGGTAGGCAAATTAGGATTACGCAACAAGATAATAGTCGTACAAGCCGGGCTATCTCCTCTAGAGAGGATTTTCCAGATTCCTTTATGTCCCAGCTTTAATAAATCAAGTGCAGAGTATGGGGCACCCAGCTCAGAGAGCTTTCCTATGTGTAGAGAAGACAACCCTTCCACCTATGACAGCAAAGCCACAACCCTATGGCTCTATGATAGAAGAGGTATGTGCCATAGGGTCAGGGATGGTCATCAAAATATTTAATACAGGCACAAACCAATCAGAACAGATGCTAGTGATAAATATCCACAGTGGCAGTGCTGGTTGTAGCAGGTGAGGGTAAGCCACGCACAGGAGCTACAGAAGAAAAGCCTGCCCTCTGGCCCAGGCATGAGAGGGAGGAGACCAGAGATTGGTAGACACATCAAGTGCTCACATGTGTTCTGCTTTTCCTCCCTCCAGAAAGTTACATTAATAAGTGATGCTAATTCCATGGCAGGAGGAGGCAAGGGAGAAAGAAGTCTCTCTTACACTCTGCAGAACATGACCACCTCTTGGGCTGTCCCCATAGCAGCCCGGCATTCGCCACACCAGCTGGGTGTGGCCAGGCAGAGGAAGACCACAGAGCTGTGTTGAATGGATACACAATGTCTAAGGCCATGCACAGATCTTATGTTCTAAGTTTTATTACACCTATTCCATCTTCTGACAACTCTTCAGCCCTTGGGATCTCGTGGTTACCATTCACGGCCTCAGTGCCTTGCAATAAACCCTGCCCCAAATCAACCCCTGGTCCCAAGTGGATGGCATCCTTAACTGCAGCCAGTTATCAAAATAAGCCTATAAAGTGTCAGGGGCCCTCAAGACCACCGTCTTGTTTGATGACTCACCAGAAGGATCTACAGGATTCAGCAGATAGTCATACTCATGGCTCTGATTTATTATAGTAAGAGGATACAAAGCAAAACCTGCAGATTTTGCACCCCAAAGGCAGCAAGGAGTTGTGACAACACTTCCGAAATGCTGTCTACCAGGGAAGGTCATCACAAGAGACTCAGTGCCAGAGTTTTATTAGGGCTGGTCACAGAGGTACCTTGTGTGTAGCTGACCCCCAAATCCCAGAGTCCCAGAAGGAAAGAGGTGTTCAGCATAAACCACATTGTTTGTACAGAAAATTTAGGCTGAACAAGCCACTCTTATCAGTTTGGGGAATGATAGGAACCATCTCAAAATCCAAGTTCTCAGACACCAACCAAGAGCCAACCTTGCAAGCAGCACTTTGTAAGGAGAGTAGTCTCACGCCTGCTGTGTTAAGTCTTTCCTGGACAAAAGATTAGCTGTTTTAAAAGTACATATGGGGGACTTCCCTGGTGGCTCAGTGGTTAAGAATCCGCCTCCAACGCAGGGGACACAGGTTCGATCCCTGGTCCGGGAAGATCCCACATGCCACAGAGCAACTAAGCCTGTGAGCCACAACTACTGAGCCCGAGCTTTAGAGCCCACGAGCTGCAACTACTGAGCCCACGTGCCACAACTACTGAGCCTGCCCTCTAGAGCCCACAAGCTACAACTACTGAAGCCCGCACGCCTAGAGCCTGTACTCCGCAACAAGAGAAGCCACCACAATGAGAAGCCCGCGCACCACAACAAAGAGTAGGCCCCACTAGCTGCAACTAGAGAAAGCCCACGCTCAGCAATGAGGACCCAACACAGCCAAAAATAAATAAATTTTAAAAATAAATAAATTTTTTTTAAAAGTACATACGGTTCAACCGTGTCCTCTTTATCACTTTATTCTCCATTAAGCAGGCAAGAAGAAATCTGAGTTTTGATAACCCACAACACATCATTACTGACAATGCGGTCATCTCATAATAAAAATAAGTGTTTTATTGGACCTCTCGCATGTTATAGTCACTTACCGTGTTGTAGCTGGGACAAGTGGAGGCAGGTGCAGTCAGCACCCGCACCGTGACCCCTGGCCTGCCCCAGACGTCACTTGAAACAATTCCTGAATGAGCCATCAGCTTTCTGGGTCTCTCCAGCGCAAAACTGTGTGCACCTGCTCATAGATCAGAGGTACCTGAGAATCAGTGTTCCAGGAGTGGTCCTCAGTTAGTGGGGGACAGGAATTGGTGGCTTAATCCTCCGGGTTTCCCTTTTCTCAGCGGGACAATTCTGAGGTGTGCTCTACAGTCTGCCCTGGGTCCACCCAGAACCGAGCCCCAGTGTACCACAGTGGTCATGCGCTGATGGATACACCTTTGTTGGTGTTCCTCCTGTCTCTGTGTCACCTCTTTCCTGAGATCATTCCCCCATTAACTGCTTACACCCTCCATGTTTGGGACAGAATTGAGAAAAAAATCCAGAGTCTCTCAATGCCGGATCCAAGAACCTGTTCCATGTCATCAATTGGAAACATTTCACCTAAAAGATTTCCCCTAAATATGTTCGAATATATTCTGCCCATCCTTTCTTTCCAGACTTTACTCTCAGGTGCCAATATTTCAGCCTCTGGTGTGTGCTTATGAACGAGGTACACTGCCCAGGTGGTTAAGCATATGAGTTTTGGAATCAGAAATTCTAGGTTCAAATTCCATATCCTCCCTTCTAAGAATGGCTCTCAGAATTTAGAGGCATTGTCCGAGGAGCAATTAGCACAGTGGCTGCCACAGAGCAAGCACTGAATACTTGTGAGGCTCTATTACACTCTGGGTAAGAGGTTCCATCTCAAGCTAGGGGAAAGGGGGTCCTACTCAATCTTCCAACCAACTCAGTGACTTTCTCCTTTCAGCACTGTAGGATGAGAAGCCAAGGCAATGCTGTTCTGAAACCATCCTTGCTCTTTTCAAGTGTTTTGGAGAGAGAGCACTCTGTCTCATCTTTCACATGCCACCTGGGGCTGAAAGTCCTGGATGCCATTCTGTAAATATCAAGTGCCTCCGAAGTGCTGGCTAAGAACAACACTCAAAGCCAGGGCGGGCAGAGAGCCCGCCAGGAGCTGGCTGCCTAGCGCTCTCTGAACCTCTTCACTTTTGTTTATATCTTCAAGGTCTACTTGAGTCCCCGCCAATGTTAAAGTAAAAAATTGCCTCTCCAAGGACAATACGATGCTTTAAAAAAAACCCTGGTGAGATGGAATCTGTGGATGGAGCAGTCAAAAGAGTATGGTTTGGGGGTCAGAGAGACCTTGACTAAAACCTTGACTCTGCCCCTTAGTAAGTGGCTCTCTTGGCAAGTTTCTTCTGTTCTCCAAAGTGGGGGGTGACGTCACCTCCTTCATAGAGCTGTAGCTACGGTTACAAATGGCAATGAAAAGGACCTTGCCCACGGCCTACATAGAAGGGACTGTTTTTATGACAGATAATCCCACAAGCTGGTATTACTTATTTTCTACCTTTTCTATTTTGGCCCTTCTAGAAATGTTGCTAAGAAGGAGCAAAACCATATGATCTAGACTTCTTTTTTACCCTTCTTTCTCTGTTTGAGACTATTACTAATGGGACAATGGCCAAAGATGTTGAACAGAAAGAATGAGGGAACGAAGAAGGGTCTCAAGAATTCACAAATTAGACACGCTATTCTAGGGGTGCTGAATTTTGTCCAGCAACAAGAAGACAACACTCCAAATGAAAAAGTATGCTTTATTTTTTAATGTCAGCAGAGATTTAATTAAAGGTAGCTTCAAAATTGGGTGATTAGGGCTTCCCTGGTGGCACAGTGGTTGAGAATCTGCCTGCCAATGCAGGGGACATGGGTTCGAGCCCTGGTCTGGGAAGATCCCACATGCCACAGAGCAACTAGGCCCGTGAGCCACAACTACTGAGCCTGCGTGTCTGGAGCCTGTGTTCCGCAACAAGAGAGGCTGCGATAGTGAGAGGCCCATGCACCGCGATGAAGAGTGGCCCCCGCTCACCACAACTAGAGAAAGCCCTCGCACAGAAACGAAGACCCAACACAACCAAAAATTAATTAATTAATTAATTAATTTTTTTAAAAAATTGGGTGATTAGGGTCAAGCAATTTCATTAGTACATTAAATAAGACTTGTAGTTGAATATTATACCAAAGTTAACCATTTGGAGCTATCCATATGTAAAAAATCTTGGTGGCCAAGACTGCTGATATGACCTAGTATCTGTCCTCCCTTTCTTCCATAGCAATGGCTGGGTAGATGACCTACCCAGAATAAAGATTACATTTTTTATTTTCCCTTGCAGATAGGTATGGTCAAGTTATTAAGTTCTAAATAAACAAATGTAAGAGGGAGTGGTATATGAAATATTCCAGAGTATTCTTAAAGGGAAGCTTCTCCTTTTACTCCTTTCTGCTGGCTGGAATGTAGCCTCGATGGCTTGAACAGGAGCAACGATGTTGGACAATGAGGTGAACTTGAGACTAGAGAAAAACACAGAGAAGGAACACAATATTCCCTGGTGTTATGAACAATCACACCAATCCTGGACCCATACTTTCATATAAGAAAAATAAATTTCTATCTTTTTTCAGCCACTTGTTACTTTGGATTTTCAGTCTCTCACAGCTGATTCTGATCCTAACTAATTCAGTCTGGATGGCACAGATACATAATTTGCTATAAAATTCTCGATTTCTTGAATTTTTATATGCATCAAAATCAAACATTAAGATGCATTAGCTTGGTTTCCTGTATTTTTTGGTTCTGCTATTAACAGAAGTCCTACTTTAGGAAGCGACAGGAATTGTCTTGGTTATCGCTTGAATAAAATTTGCTTTGCATGTACAAAAATCTCATTTACTCCTGCTATTTGATACTTAAGAGATTTGGATGTTTAATGGATCTTTACCACTGAAGATTTTTTCTCCCCGAGTTGTACATAGATGCTGTTCTTGAGCTATAGCTCTCCTTCTCAACAAATAAAAAATCCTCTGAATATATTTTCAGTTCTTTTTTTGTGGGGGAAGGGGTTGGGTTGGGGTAGATATTTCATTTCTCTGAAGTCACCAAGTAACCCAATTTGATAAACATGGTTTTTTTCTCCATTTGGATCAGGGTTTCATCTCCTCATTCTGTTCCTTTTTTGTTTCATTTTGGTTTTTTGTTTGTTTGTTTATTTGCAAGAGGAACAGAGATCTGAGTTACATATCTAAAATACATACATAAAATAGAAAAATCAAGAGTGCTTGCTTGCTTTTCTTCCTTCTTTTTTTTTTTTTCTGTTTTTTTTCCCTAAAGACTTCGAGACCATATATCCTTTTGAGAGAAAGAGAAAAGAATAAACTTCAGGGCAGAAGAGTATCCAAACACATAAAACTTTGCATAATCTGCAAGGGTTCAGGGACCCCTGGAGGCCTTTCTAGGAACCTCTCTAGGAATCTCACAATAACATTAAGAACCGACGTTATTTTGCAGAAGAGGACATTTTGGTCAGGTAGGGTAGGCATCTAGCTACATACTATAATGTAAGAATGTCAGAAAAACTCCCTCCATAAATAGATCTCCTTTTGAAACTTCTCCCCCTCTACTCTTACTTTCCTCTTGAGGTAAGTGCTAAAGTCTTTTGAGCTGCAAATGTTATCTGGGAAGAATAAAATAAGTCATTAACAGCCAATAGTTTAGATGTCATTAGCTTAACAGATGAGATAAAGCTGTTAGTCTCTAGCTAATATTTGTAATTATTTAAATCACATCTGCCTTCCCCCAAGAGTATAAATGCCACAGGGGCAGGAGCCAAGTCTGCTCTATTCACTGATACAATCCCAGGGCTTAGCCCAGTGTCTGGTACAGAGCAGCACTTAGGCAACATTTATCAAATGGATGAATGGAATATAGCGAGAATGAGAGAGAGCAGGTTTTGATGGAAGAAAAAAAGCCGATGCCCCTCTCAAACTGGTAGGGATTATAGGTAGAAGGCAGGTGGGCCAAGTATGGGGACCAAAGAGCTGGCAGAAAGAAGTGTAAGCACTGCAGAAGTCTCTAAAAGAAACTCTGCCTATTTCAGGTCAAACACTGAAAAAAATTACTTGGGGAATAAAATTTTATATTTCACTAAGTCTATCTTCATGGCCCAGACCATTTCTAAATATCAGAAAGTTCTGTTGAATCTACTCAAAGACATTATTTGCACTGAATCACAATCTTGATGTTTTACATCGTTGTGAACTCAGGAAAATTTTTAGATGACCAAAGAGTGTGGTAAGTTACATTCCTCTACTGACTCAGTACATATACATTGAGTACTTAATGCAAATCATAATATGGAGGAGTTCCCAAGCCAGGCTTTGCAGCGGAAATCCTTCAAATGATAGCTGTTATTGTTGTTGTTGTTGTTTGGCCACACCACGTGGCTTGTGGGATCTTCGTTCCCCAACCAGGGACTGAACCCGGGCCCTGGCCAGGAAATCTCAGAGTCCTAACCATTGGACCGCCAGGGAATTCCCCTTCAGATGGCAGTTTAAATACAGATTCCCTGGTCCTTCCTGGATCTCTGAATCAGACTCACCCAGGGTTGGACCTGGGAATCTGAATTAAGTTCCCTCTGTGAAATGGATGCAGGCAATCTGTGGTAGGTCAGTCAACCGACATTTGGAAACCCTTGCTTCTGAGGATATGAAGGTGATGCTGTCATTTTCATCAAGTAGTTTGCAATCTCAAGTGGAATTACAAGACGTGGCTATAAATAACAGAATATAAGTTAGATGACAGGTATGACTGTTGACACTCTCTTGGGAAAACTTCATGTGGAAGTCGCATTTAATCTAGACCCTGACAGATAAATATAACAAGGAGGCCAGGAGCAGGGGGTAAGTGGACTTAAGGAAGGAACCTGGTGAACATCTAAATCTCAACAAGAAACTTACTTTAATTATCATAGGATCATAGACACTGGAAAGGACTTTAGAGATCCCTCTTTTGTCCCCCTTCTCTATTCAAAAGGAATCCAGGGCTCAGAGGGATTAAGGGACCAGCAGAGAGTCCCCCAGCTAGTTACCATGAGGACATGTGCTAAAATGCACATCTCTAAACTCCCAAGCCAAGGCACTCTGCCCCACCTCCCTGACTCCTGTTGGTCTAGCCCGGGAGCTAGGAATGTGTTTCTGTTACTCCTATGGACTGCTTGGCTCATGTCCCTGAGAATGCACTGCCATATGGGACCAGGTTGCAGGAATGGCCTCCTGGGGACCAAAGAGACCATAGGGCCAGCTGGCAGGCTCCCTGCCTCTCCACTCAACAGGCCCGTTTCATTTCACTCTGTTGCTCGCAGAATCTCTATGGAAAACAGCGTTAGCGAGGGTGAGAAGCACACACACACAGAGTGAATGAGTAATTCAGAGACACTGAGATGCCACCATTGCCCAGGCTGGAGTCACATTCTGTCACAGGCTTTGCACGTATGGGCCTGCGACAGACGGCACGTGCTCATCCACCCTCACCAGTCAGAACCTAATGGGCCACCTGAATGGCCAGGCCATCCAGACACACCAGCAGGGGCCCACAAACGAGTTTCCGGCGTCCCTGCCAACAAGGGCTATTCCTAGAGATGAAATAGTTGTTCACTGATGTGATGTTCCTGATTTAAGGGATCGCTGCTGCGGTGGCTGCACTTCTTTGAATTGTAAAGGTTCAGTAAAATTCTTAAAAAAAATTTGTACTGAAACATAACGTTCAAAAAAATGCACACATTATTGGGTTGGCCAAAAAGTTCATTTGGGTTTTTCTGTAAGATGGTATGGAAAAACTCGAACGAACTTTTTGGCCAGCCCAATATAAGTAAATCATGTAACTGGTCCCCAGAACAAGAAACAACATCACTAGAACCCCAGAAACACCGTTTCATGCCCCTTTCCAGTTCCTACCCCCACCAAGGGTAACCCGACTTTCAGCACACTTTATTAGTTTTCCCTGTTTCTGAAATTCATGTAAATGGAATAATTATCTCACATCTTCAATATTTAAGATACTTGGATGGTTAACAAGAAATTGCCTGCCATATATCTGGAAAGAACTCTAATTTGAAAAGATACATGCACCCCAATGTTCATAGCAGCACTATTTACAATTGCCAGGACATGGAAGCAACCTAAATGTCCATCGACGGATGAATGGATAAAGATGTGGTATATACATTCAATGGAATATGACTCATCCATAAAAAAAAGAATGAAATCATGCCATTTGCAGCAACATGGATGGACCTAGAGACTGTCATACTAAGAGAAGTGAGAAAGAGAAAGACAAATATATGATATCACTTATATGTGGAATCTAAAATATGTTACAAGTGAACTTATTTACAAAACAGAAACAGACTCACAGACATAGAAAACAAACATGGTTACTAAAGGGGAAAGGGGGTGGAGGGAGGATTAAATTAGGAGCTCGGGATTAGCAGATACAAACTACTATATACAAAATAGATAAACAAGTTCCTACCGTATAGCACAGGGAACTATATTCAATAGCCTGTGATAAACCATAATGGAAAAGAATAAGAATATATATATGTACATATATATATATATATGTACATATATATATATATATATATATACACTGAATCACTTTGCTATACACCAGAAACTAACACAACATTGTAAATCAACTATACTTCAATTTAAAAAAGAAAAGAAATTGCCTACAAAGTAATTTGCAAGTTTAAAGAACTAAAAGAGTAGATAGTATGCTTAAAAACAGGGTTTATTCCAGAACCAGCTAGGAGAGCTGTTTGACCTGGATCTCACTTTCAGAAAGAGCCTCAAATTTAGATCATCTCCAAATGACATTAACGTACATTCACAGAGATACACTGACAAGACTGGAAAAATCGTCTCATCATACAATTTTAAAGCTGTGTTCCATTTCTGGAACTACATTGCCTATCATGAATTAATATTGTAAAGAAACCTTATAATTCCTGATGAACTCAAAATTATATTACCTTGAATTTTTTTTTTTTTTGCATTAAAAGCATTAAATCGTTAAATACAAATATTTTCTATATACTGCTATTTTGGTAACCCTGTGTTGGCCTTCTCCATTTTTCACTTACTAAAGTCTCAAAAAATAAGAAGTGGCCCAGACCTGTGCATGATATGTGCTGCCAACACAGCCTTAAAGACTGGAGAGATAACAGGGAGTCTGTGAAGGAGGTGAAGCAATCACCTTCCTAACAACTTCCTGCCAGCGAGAAGTTTCTTTCTAGTCCTTCATTCTCATAGTTATTATAAAAATAAGTTCCTATGGTATTTGGGAAAATGAATCTCTGTACTTTTAATTCAATGTGTCATCACATGTTCGTATTTGCCAAGTTCCCTTTATGCCTTCAATTTTTATCCATGCTTCACTGGTGTCAAGATATTCAGCCTGTATAGGCTGAAGTGTTGTGCTGTGACACAGCAACCTCCAGGGTGGTGTGTTTCCGTGTGGGGTCTTTAGATCACCTGCATCACAGTGACCCCAGATGCTTGTTACTCATGCACATTTCTGGAGCCCACCCCACCACACCTGAAGCAGAATTTCTAGAAGTGGAGCCCTGGAATACACTTCTTAGGTTGAAGACTTGCAGCTGCTGTGTCACCTTATGTTCCTCCTTTTAAGGAACTGCCTTTCTAAAAATATTGATGACCATATTTCAGTAGCATGCATACTCAGTTGACATGCAGGTCCACCATTGATAGGAAGTCCCATGCTGGAGCCAGTAATACTCAGAAAAGCAATTAAGTATGAAGGTTAAAAAGCTCGATCCCTGGTTTAAGATCCAGCTGCCATTTCTTGGCAGTGTTTTTGAGCAAATTCAACCCCTTTAAGCCTCAGTTTCTCACTTGAAAAATGGGAAAACTAACAATGCCTAACTCATAGAGTCATTGTGAGCATTAAATTTGTTAATGCTCTTAAGCGTTTGAAGCACCTGGCAAATAAAAAACATTCAATAAAAGGTAGCTATTCTTATCATTATGACTACTTGTAATTTCGATTTTTTAATTTTTTAAACTTAAAATTGGCAAGAAAACACCTGGTATTCAAGAACTATAATCAGATTTTAAAGTTTTGTTCAAAAATGGAATGATAACATCCTAAGCTAACACTTGCCTATACTGCCCCAGGGAATGTACCATGATACGACACTCCAGGAAAACAATCTGGCAGTAGGTTACAAGAGCCTTTCCGAGTTGTTTTGGGCGCAAGTCTTACACACATATTATTAAATTGATCCATATGAATGTCATATTTTTATGCTACTGTAAATTCAATTTCTGATTGTTCACTGCTAGTAAAGCAATACAATTGATTTTTATATGTTGATCTTGTATCCTGCAATCTCACTAAACTCACATATTAGGTCTAGTAGAATGGTGAGAGCCGACAGACATCCTTGCCCCGTTCCTGGCTTAGGCGGAAAGCATTCAGTCTTTGACTGTTAAGTATGATGTTAGCTGTAGGCTTTTTGTATACGCGCTTTATCAGGTTGAGGAAATTCCTTTGTATTCCTAATTTCTTGAAGTGTTTTCCATGAGTAGGTGTTGAATTTTGTCCAGATCTTTTCCTGCATCGATTGTAATATATGGCTTTAATTTTCTAGTCTGTTAATATGGTGAATTACTTTGTTTGAATTACAAAAGTTAAGCCAACTTTGTATTCCTGGAATAAGCCCACTTCATCATGAGGCACTATCCATTTTATATATTTCTGAATTAGCTTTTTGTTAAGGATTTTTTGCATCTATGTTCATGCAGGAGAAAAATATGTTTTTATTTCCAATGTTTTGCAGCTGGCATTTTCCTTGTCCTAAGGTATTACGGGATAGAGAGTAAATTGCCCAAGATGCAAATTGCATTTCTTAGCAGGGCCTAGGTCTCTGTCAATATTGTCACTTAATGGCAGTCAGCAATGCATAGGATCTTATTTATAAATGTTTTATTCATTGTAATAGTATGATAAATACACATCTATCTGGTGGCTTTGCCAATGAGTATTTTTTATTTACAATTCATAAGTTTTCTCTATTTCAATTCCAAAGGCTAAATGCTAGCTTATGTCAATTTTTATGTCTTGATCAAAAAGGGGTTTTTTTACTTAAAAAATTAATGTCCATGGTGCTTTATTCCCTAAGTGGATAACAGTTAAATATACTAAAGTAAATACAAATAATCAATGTTTATGTTAAATAACATTATATAATAATGGTCACGATAACACTATGCAGCTTAGAAAGCAGTTTTACATGCATTATCTTATTTGACCCATGGTCAGCATTGTTAGCCCATTTCACAGGTGGAAAAAACTGAGGCTCAGAGAGCTTTCAGGTCTTTCTCATGCTCTCTCAGCTAGTAAGAATCAGAGTGTTTGAAAATAGAAAATATTTTTATACACACAGACAGAAACAATTAATTAACAAATTCACAAATCCTCTGTATTTTAATTCCAAAGGTTAAATGTTAGCTTAAAGCCATGTTTTGTGGCTTGAAATGCTTTCACGTTTTAAAAAATAAACATTCACTGCACTTTGCTCCCTGCTGCAAGATGATGACATGTTCAGAAACACTTAAGGAAATACAAATACAACATTATTTACTAGCAGGTATTAATTGTTCTAATAAAGCCAGAAGAAATTAGTTCAAACAAATGACAGGAGAGTCAGCAGTACTCCTATAATTGTGAATATTGTAATTATTCTTCCTCAGTATATTCATTAGCCCTAATTTTGTCTTTAGGGCATATCTCCACACAAACAGTTCTTTCTGGTTTTAAATTACATGCTCCTAATTCTGTCAGCCACTTGACCTCCAGAGTAAACAGCTGCTTCTTCTTTCTTTAGATTCTTCTTGGAAGCTCCACTCAGACACCAACGGAGTAGCCCCCTTGTGCATTTGGAGCCAAACCACAGGCTGCAGAGCTCCTGAGCAGCCTGTCAGTCGCCATTTCCAGATCCCACTCTAGAATTTCTCGAGGGGTGGAGCTTTCAGCGTGCACCAGAATCGCCTGGAAGACTTGTTAAAACACAGCTTGCTGGGCCCCACCCAGAGAGTTTCCGGGTCAGGAGGTCAGAGGTGGAGCCTGAGAATCTGCAGTTCTGACAAGTCCCCAAGAGACTGATACTGCCGGTCCGGAACTGACTCTGAGCGCCTCTCTACCAGATGAGTGGTTGGCATCTGATTTTCCAGCTTCCTTATTTTTTCCCCAGAAGAATAGAAAAGAAGTGGAAGTTTTTAGGAAAGACAGTAGATAAAAACTGGCCCTAGAAGAGCTTGTTTCTTTGCTCCGTAGACCTAATAGTTTAATAACTGCAGGTTTACAGCAGAGCCCAGGTCTCTACGATATTACATGCAATGAAATATATAACATTTTCATTTGATTATTTTTTAATGTGAGAGCTCTTTTTTCTTTTTTTAATAAATTTATTTATGAGAGCTCTTTTAAAGAGACTATCAGGAATATCTTTTTTTTTTTTTCTTAGTTTGCCAACTAAAAGAATATATACAAAAATGTCAACAGTAGTTATCTTTTGGAGATAATAGAATTGCAAATAATATCTTTTTCTTGTGGCTTACCAGTATTTCTGGTCTTTACTCACCACAACAAATATAGTGACCTATGCAATACAAAAATGCAGCCAGTTAAAATCATATACGTAAATTTGCCAGGCATGTTATTAAAGGCATGAGGAATAACTGAAATTTCTTCTTGTGACTCTACAAGCTAAAACATTTAAGAATTTATCTACCTTTCAACCAGACCTAAGACCCACCTACTTCTGCCCCATCCTCTACATCACAGATCAAGCTTGGAGCTTGTTCATAAGTCAGAGTAAAATGGCAAGTTCTGAGATTTGTGGTCTCCTCTCTGGTCCATACTCTCACTACCGTGGATGTGGTCTTCCCAGCTGATTACTTCCCAATAATGCTGGTCCCTTCCAGCTACCTTCACCCCTTCCTCTCAGACCTTCCCCTGAAGCTAGAAGTGAGGGGCCACAACTCGCGTGTGCAGTGTCCTCTGAATCTCCTTACGGACTGAGGAAGAGCATAACCCTCCATTGACCTCATTTTCATTCACAATCTCAAAGAATAGTTTATACCACCAACTCATACATTTCCCAAATTTACTATAAGAACAGATTAAGTCACTGAAAAAAATAACCAAAGTAACCTCAGCTGAGCGAGAAAATCAGAGTTTTGCCCACTTAAATTTTCATATGTATTCGGGTAATATTTCATAATATGAAAAACAACAAAAGCCGACTTTTGCCACATTCACTTCCTGGTCTATACAAAATAATATTGGTTTTTCTTTACTATACTTGCTAATTTTAAGAGCCTTCTTTTTATTTCTGTCATGGATATTTTTAATTGCAAATGCCATATTAAGTTGAAAATTAAGGGAAGGTTTTAATATTTCACATGCCAATATTTTTTCCTCCTGTCTGATTCACTTTGAAAATCCAAATAGCAAGGATGTTTTTTCTGTGGTTTGAAAAACATACACAGACCTACTTAACTGTGTTACAGTGGAAAAGCCACATTTTCTTGATTGTTAATTCATTGCCAAATTAAAATGTATGCCGCCTCGTCCTCCTACCACACAAATTGTGCCTGAAACAAAATAATAATTCTGCTTTGTTGAACAAAAAACATCATCCAAATCAAGAGGAGGTTTTTCTTAATGACCTAAAATACGTGTTTTTGCTAAAGGAGGAAGAAATTTAAAAGGCAATGACAACACAGTGTTTTTCCAGGAGACAGTAATTAGAAATAAATTAGAGCTTCCGATAGAGTGAAAGCAAGAAGGCCCTGTTTACATCTCATGCTAACTACAGCCCAGGTTTATGAACCTTCATTACCCTAGAGTTATTTCTCAACCATATCCTACAAATGGATGTGATTTGTAGCTTTAGCTCAACTGGGATTTGAGACATGTGAGTGGGTTTTTGTTTTGCTTTTTTTTTTTTAATCTTAAGAAGGACAGTTTTGTTATATCCAAACCAATTTCAACATCAAAAAAGCAGCAGCTATACTGCATCCTCTTCAGTTATCCCCTTTAAAGATATGTCAGCATTATTCTAGGAACTCTCAAGCAAACTGAGACTCCAATGTAAACCTCTGTAATTTTGAACAGAACTCATTTCTAGTAGCTTTTTACTCTGGGCATGACAGTTCATCATTCATCCAAATGGGAAAAGTAATTTGCAGAAATAAACATGTGTATTAAAAGGCTGAGAGAATGAGAGCACAACCCTCTGGGAGGTCTTCTTCCCTCGCTCATATCTAGCGGGCTTTGGTTCCCACTCCCTCCAATACTCCCACATATTCATTTGTAACCAGCCGTCCAGCCAACCTCAGCCACCCAACCCCAAGGGAGCAGCATGAAAAGATGGGGAGAGTCAGATATTAGGAAATGTCAAAATCCAATTTGGCTAACCCAGTGGAGGAAAATGAAAAACAGCCACGCCTTATTGGCTCCAACACTGAAAACCTCAGCAGTGGCAGGAAAAATGAAAGAAGAAAAACATGTCAGCCACGTGAAAGAGGCAGGGCACAGAAATGGCACAGAACTAAAGAAAATGACAATCAGAGAAGACTCTTAGGGGGAAGGCCAGAGTGTATAGGAAGGTAGGGAAACCCATGAGGGAGGAGGGAACACAGCTAGACCAGCAAGTCAGCTGGGGGATGTCCATGGGAAGGGCATGGTGCCCACCAAACGTTCCCAGTGGCACTCATGAATATCACACCAGATTATTGCATACTAAGGTGTCAGCTCATTAGCTTAGTGGGTGATATGTTTGTTTTACTGTTTTTTCTAAGACGTGATATATTATAGAAAGCCTTCCTTCAACAGTTAGTTTGGAATACTTCTAAGTATCCAACTATCTAGAAAATTCACTTTCCCATGATCTATTATTCCCCAATTCATCTTGATAACTAAAGTAATTTTATAATTTCACTGCTATAGATTGAATGTTTGTGTCCCCCACCCCCAAATTCATATGCTGAAGCCTAATCCCCAATACAATGAATGATATTTGGAGGTGGGACCTTTGGGAGGTGATTAAGTCATGAAGGTGGAGCCCTCACGAATGGGATCAGTGGCTTATAAAAGAGACCCCAGACAGCTCTCTCACCTCTTCTGCCCTGTGAGGACACAGCAAGAAGATGTTTGTGTACAAACCAGAAAGCTCTCACCAGATACCGAATCTGCTGGCACCTTGATCTTGGATTTCCCAGCCTCCAGAACTGTGAGAAATAAATTTCTGCTCTTTATAAGTTACCTAGTCCATAATATTCTGTTATAGAAGTCTGAATGGACTAAGACATTCACCTTTTCAGTATAAGTTCTCTTAATGTAGCTCCAAGTCTCTGAAAAAAGGAGGTTCTCTACTCTCTTAGTAAAATATTCTGACTGGTTCCCACAGCCCACTGAATCCAGATGGCTCCAACTAGTTGAATTTTATGGTTGTTTGTACCTATTTAATTCCAATACTATTGTAATGATGTAATTAAATTTTAAAAATATGTACACTGGTGGAAAATGAGAGCAAAAGAAAAAATTCTCATGTAAACAAAATTGAATCCTTTGAAAAAAATTAAGCAAATTGTTTTCTTTTTAACTGTTGATTTTAAAGATGAGAAAAAGAACTCATAAGAATCTAGAAAGATGCTGCATTGTTTTCTAAATGTCTTTTAAAAAACTCTCCATTTTAAAGAAACAAAAACAAGAAATTATAGAAAACACAGAGAAATTTCAACTCACACAGATCCAAATTCAAAGCAAACACCTTGGCCTTACTCAAAAGACTGGTAAGGGCTTCCCTGGTGACGCAGTGGTTAAGAATCTGCCTGCCAATGCAGGGGCCACGGGTTCGAGCCCTGGTCCAGGAAGATCCCACATGCTGTGGAGCAACTAAGCCCATGCACCACAACTACTGAGCCTGAGCTCTAGAGCCCGCGAGCCACAGCCACTGAACCCACGTGCCACAACTACTGAAGCCTGCGCACCTAGAGCTGGTGCTCTGAAACAAAGAGAAGCCACCGCAATGAGAAGCCCACACACCACAACGAAGAGTAGTCCCTGCTCGCCGCAACTAGAGAAAGCCCACGCACAGCAACAAAGACACAATGCAGCCAAAAATAAAATAAATACATTAAAAAAAAATAAGACTGGTAAATTACTGTACATGCATGTACTTTAAGTTAAAGTGTTTAAAGCATGTATGTATCATTCGATGACTGCATCCTGGAACCAGATTTTTTCAATGATTCTGTCAGCTATTAGGCCCAATGACTCAGAGAAGATAGCTTCCACCACATTTATTTTAAAACCCTGGGAATACATGCCCCCTGCCACCAATTTTTAATCTTCAAAGCGCCCAATGATGCTGGTAAACTTCAGCATCTTTCATGTATAGAATGGAGTTTTAACTCATCTGGCCATCTACCAAGGGATCTTCTTGTCCTTATGGTAAAATTTGTTCTTTGGTTGGTTGACAGTCCTGAAAGCATGGCTGCTCTTCTGTCTTTTGCACAGGCAAGGTCTCACTTGAACAATGGTTTTGTGCCAGCTTTTTATCTTAAGGTTGTCTCAGGGTGAAGATGGTGGTTTCTTTTAGCTCTTAGACTTTCTTCCAAAATATGTGAGGTAGAGGAAGGGAGGTGAGTGTGTGTCAAGTGCTAGGTCCCACTGCTACTCTATTCCCAGATCAATCTCTCCCCACAGCAGGGTCTCACCATCACTTTGCATTTGGAAAGGACATCCTTCATTTGGTTTTGTTTCTAAATTGAACTTACAAGTTCAGCGCAAACATTTTCAAGCTCAATCCTGGTTTTAGCTTCATCCAAACCAGGCATGGAAAGATTTCAAACAGTCCTTTTCCTGCCATGATATTCTTCTTGCCCTGGTCCATAAATGAGTAATTTAGTAAACTTGGGAAAGCATGTAAATTGCCATGGTGGGTGTTCTGCAGTAATCTTCATTCACTCAGAAGTGGGATTAAATAAAAGGCCTCCAAAATATAATTCATTCTGTTTATGTGGTGACACAGTACAAAAATATCTCAGACAGGAAGGACATAAAATAGAGAGAAACCTGTAGGCAATTATATAAGAGCCTTATTCTCTATTAGTTAGAAGGCTGACCACCAAGGTATTGAATAAAACCACAGAGGCATATCTTGTGAACTTAATACCCAGTTGGATCATTTCTAACAGCCCCTTCCTCTATATAAAATTACTTTCTGCAATAATCATTATTTTCTTGATTTGGTTGTTTAGTTTTAATTTTAAAAATACCTTCTAATTTAAAGATATTCAAATTCCATTCAGTATTTCAAGTATGAAATAAAATTTGCATTTACCAAACAAAACATCATACCTCACAGTTCATCACTCTATTCCACTGTTTAAATTGTAAATACAAAAACTCTGTGATGTGTGAAATGAATTTCTGTAAAGGATGCCTTCGCCTACATTTTAATAGTAGTGAATATAAACCCGTTTGCTGTACTTGAAAGTGGAAAACAAGCTTTCCCACCAAAAATGGGCCTTTTCCTGTACATACAGTTTTTTCTTAGAAGTCGTTAAAGTTGTAAATGTCTGCCCCACAGCGGAAAAGCATACGGCTACCTCAGTTAACGTCAACTGCAGCAATTGTTTAGAACTTAGCACAACGAATTTGTGTGGCAGGAGGCGGTATTTTATCTTTGACATTGTTTAGAATTGCCAGCATACGGTGATAATAAAAAGCAGACCAAATTCTAGTCAAATTGTTATTGCTTTTAAATTCTCTACAAACCATGTGCCCCCTTATTTTCTACACCCGAGGCAGAGCGCTCCCAGGGTTCTGCCCTTGGTATGTCACTACCACCAGGCAAGGGCACACCGTAATCTGAGGTCTAACAAGGAAGCTGCCTGGACAAAAGGGTTCTATATCCGGTTGCATACGGATATAGAAATCAGAGGGCAGCTCAACTCCAGGATATCAGTGGGAACTTTATCAGGATAAAGTGCTGGGTGGATCTAAAAATTGATGTACAAACAAGTCCAGGTACTGCTGGGGTGTGGGAATGTTTTAAAATGAGGTTCCAATTCTCACCTCTTGATTAATTGAAGAATGCTTTTTCCAGGTTTTTCACTTTTCATTCTGGATTGTAAATATTTGTTGAATGAATGAAAGGACAGATGGTCAGGGTGAGTCCATGAGAGAGGAGCTACAATTTAGACATTGATTCGAACCCACATCTTTCAATTTTCTCAAAGAAATGGTGATGAGATTTTTTTACCCAGAGAAACAAATGAGCATGTCAATTGTACAGGCGACCAAAAGCTCAGCACCAACAAATTCCAAGACCAGACCAGGAATTGGTCTGTAAGATCTAGAGCACAGAAGGAAGCCCAAAGCCTAGGATGGCCAACTTAGCGATAAATACCAGAGAATGTCAAACAGCTCTCTACCTTGTCCTGTAGCCCTCACTGCTGACATGAGGAAGAAGGTCAAGAAAATAAGCAAATAGAATATAATTGAATCTTCTACTTTGGAAGGCTCAGCAGATCCAACCATGGGCCATGAAGACAATGCTTCAGATCATGTCGTGTGTTCTTTCACTTGACCATAAATTCTAACCCTGCAGCATCTGTAATCAGTGAGGGCAAGCACCTGAACTTAGGATCAGACAAAAGCACCCATTCCAAAAGGAGTTCCCTGCAGAATACAGGGGGTTTCTCATTTTTAGACTAATCCTCCCACTAGCATAGAATAAAAGTTTCTCATTTCTAACTTTCTTTCTGTTGATTTTACTACAAGACCCTTTATAAAAGGGAGAAAATAGAGAAGAAACTTATATCAGAAGAAAAATTGCTCTATAACAAAAAGAAAGACACATACACACACACAAATGGTAAACTCCAAGGTTTTTTGGTAATGCATTTTTTCCTCTTTATTTTGGGTAATGGGTACACTATTGAAGCCAAAAGAAAAACAATAAAAGCAATATACTTGAAGTATGTTTTTAAGGTTTTATAAAATCTCCAGCTCCAAAGGAGTAGAAATGAATTTTACCTAAATTTGATACTTTACACAAACTGCATTCAACATGTGACATAAAAACTAAACCTTCACACAAAATGTCCATGTAGTCAGATAGGCAATAATATGGGCCAATATCACATCAATGATTTCCTCATAAGTTTATTAGAGTTCTATTATTTAAATAGGTAAGGTGTTATATCCAAGAGGGAAAGAAAAAAAGAGCTAGAAATTTTTCTTTTTTTACTCTGGAAGAGATATACTTTGCTTCAACACTTCCTACTCACTTAAATGACTCAAAATATTTATATGCCATTTTCTCATCCACATAATCATCAGAGATGTATATAAGAAAAAAATTTAACAGTATCCTATCCTCAGTAGTGATATGTCTACTCTTGAAGCTGATGTGGTATGGGAAGAGATTCATAAATTTGCCAAGAGGAATAAAGGAGACAGAGCAAGCATTTCACTCACAACGTCTAAATATTCGAGATCAAACACATATGAATGGAGCAAATCAGGTGTACCAATATCTGCATGTGTGTGCATAAATGAAAACATGTGAATATGCATACACACTTCACCAATTACCTCAAACCTTAAAGGTGAGATTCTATTCCCAGAGCAGCATATTGTTAACCTGAAAAAAACTGAATGAACATTCACCAGTAAGGAATTAGATATGGTCCCTTACCACACCTCCCACATCTCTGTAACTTCTTAAACTATTTCCCAAACAGGTCTCCAAAATCTTCTGTTTGCTCTCATATGAACCAGTGGTCATTGGGTCTGAGATATACATAGTTCCAAAGGTAAAAAGCTGAAGAACTGATTCTTACCAAGAAAGGAAGTATTGCCCAGCTTGAATTTCCTCCTCCTCCCCCTGCAAATTGAAATTCTTGCTCTAATCAGGCTATTTCCAAATGCATATGAAATGGACCACGAGGAAGAGGAAATTAAGCATCACAGGATCTGCTTTAGGCTCATAATGAGACCTACAAAGGTTTCTAGGACCCAGACAGTGATCACCTTGCTAGAATATATTTGCTCTTATTGAAACACATTTTCTTGTAACTAGTTGCAATAAAATTAATAGAACTAAAATGGTCATCTTTCTGTTTTCCTTTGCCCTCCTTTTTCCCCATCCTCTCTCCCTCCCTCTCTCTCTCTCTCTCTTAAGCTTGGAGAGTTATAGAAGATGGGGTTGCTTTGGCTACCATTAAATCAATCTCACCTCATATCCTTTCACAAGTATAAAATTAATTCTGAGTGATTCTGATTAGAGCAACTGTACCCTATCCCTGATCAAGCCTAATTACAACTGGATGCAGGGTCCCCGCCACTGTTGTGTGTAAGTAATGGAGACCGAATTTCAGCCAGCAGTGTCTTGTTAATGAATAGGACTGATGAGAGGCCTGCACATTGTCTCCAGTGACCTCTTCTGCATCACAGAGAGCAAACTGCTCTGATAAACACACTGAGGTGGTTATTATCCATTATTCAGTTTTACAATCAGCGAACACCTGGCACAGCGGCAGCCAGTCACTCTTTACTTCCCATCCGTATCTATGGAGGCCCCAAACTCTGACACAATATAGCATGCCAATTTCCCTTTATCAAAGGAAAGAAGTTATGAAGAAAGGGCTGGGGGACCCTGAGAAAAGTGCTCTTGCTCTTTTTACATCTCCTTGCTCCTTGCAAGGAACAGATATGGGCAGCAGTTCTGCAAATGTTAGAGATGGCTTTGAGAGAGGTTTTAAATGTTGTTCTTTTATGTTAAGAAGGACTTACAGGGCTTCCCTGGTGACGCAGTGGTTGAGAATCTGCCTGCCAATGCAGGGGACACGGGTTCGAGCCCTGGTCTGGGAGGATCCCACATGCCGCGGAGCAGCTGGGCCCGTGAGCCACAACTACTGAGCCTGCGCGTCTGGAGCCTGTGCTCCGCAACAAGAGAAGCCGCGATAATGAGAGGCCCGCGCACCGCGATGAAGAGTGGCCCCCACTTGCCACAACTAGAGAAAGCCCTCGCACAGAAATGAAGACCCAACACAGCCATAAATAAATAAATTAAATTAAATAAATAAACCCAAAGTTTAAAAAAATGAAAAAAAAAAAAAAAGAGAAGGACTTACAGACCAAAGAGCTACCCACCAGCTCCCGAAACCTGGTATGCTTCCAGATTAACAAAGCAATGAGGCGTTCAAAGAACGAAGAAATACACCATTGCCGTCTTTGAACCTATAGGAAAGGAAAATCCGTTGCATTTTGCTTAGTCCTGGCTACTCATGGACTTTCAATTAATCGAGTTCTCTTCTGATTTTATAAATCTTTATTTCAAGCCTTCAACTTACTTTAAGGAAGGAGACTGCCTGCCTTTGGTGGCAATATATTTCATATTTTTTTTATCTTTGCATGATCATAGTGAATTTATGATCTTTCTATTGCATGAAAAAGTTCCAGTAAAGATTATTTTTCAGCAATGGTTAATAAGCAAGTTTTGAGTCTACAGGACAGAGAATCTCTATTTTCTGGACAGCACTAGGTACATTTTCTATATCCCAGCAACTTCAGAGGCTGGGGAGGATGCTGGGGCAATGAGAAAGAATGGGATCACAGGGCTTCCCTGTTGGCTCAGTGGTTGGGAGTCTGCCTGCCAATGCAGGGGACACGGGTTCGAGCCCTGGTCGGGGAGGATCCCGCGTGCCGCGAAGCGACTAGGCCCGTGAGCCACAATTACTGAGCCTGCGCGTCTGGAGCCTGTGCTCCGCAACAAGAGAGGCCGCGATAGTGGGAGGCCCACGCACCGCGATGAAGAGTGGCCCCCGCTTGCCACAGCTGGGAAGGGCCCTCTCACGCAGGCGAAGACCGAACACAGCCATAAATAAACAAATAAATAAATACTTTAAAAAAAAAAAAAAAAAAGAAAGGGATCACAGGGTATTGGGGTGTGTGGCCTCAGAGCCTTAGTGTACAGTTTTGCCAGTTTGAAGATTCTAAAGTCAGCTTAAACTGGGGGATCTCAGCAGTCTCTGGAAAAACTGGCTCGTGCCATCCAAACTCACCAAAGAATAAACTGGAATCAGAAAGGCAGTTTAGATAAACATCTGAAGATGATATTTTGGGTTCACAGTTTCTCAACTAGAAACAGGCCCACAAATTTGAAGGCAGTGGTGACGGGCCTCTGCACCCAGTGGCTGGTTTGAAAATGGCAGCACAGCCATATACAGCTCCCTCTCCAGCAAGGGCTCAAACCTTACACACGTTTTTCTCAACACCTCTTTCCAGCACCAAAAAACAAAACAAAACAAAACAAAGCAAAACAACACAAAACAGAAACAGATACTTTTTTTTCCAAGAAGTGGTCTAGGTACTTCAATTTTACAATTAAGAGGATAAAAGAAGACACATTTTGCCAAAGCTCAAGTTGGCACCTGGACATTTCCTCAAGTTTATACAAATGTGAGTGACTTAGTCAGGCAAGGTCAACAACTGTAGACTCCATGCCATTACATTGTCGTACTGTTGTTATTTTTCAAAAGCCCTAGAAGTTAAGAGGAAGCACATAATGCCAATGTGCTTAGTGTACCTCTAAGGGTCAGATCATGCTGACATCATGGAATCAAGCCCTTCTCAACACCGTTCTTTTGTCCCACCATCAGAAAGGGACCCATGAGAAGCATGAAAATATGAATCAAGAAGAATGTAACTTTCCTAAGGTAAAATGGCTACATTTTGTCCAGACAAATGCCATTTTCAAACACACTCGGATAGAATGACCACTTTGTCATTCTATGGTTGGTTTTGTTTTATTTTTTTTGGCCTGCAGTCCTATCACAGTTCTCACAGAAATGCTTGGCCAAAAAAAGATGCCTTATAAACTGAAATCAGATTGCCCAAAATCAAAACAATGAGAATTAAATCTCACACTTCTTTATTCTCAGGGCAGTCAGGTCAGGGCCCTTCAGAAAGCGGCCTTTTGTAGCAGATGAGATAAGAGGAGAAGGTAATGCTGGTCATCAGACTTACTTTACTCACATCTGTTTTTTACTCACTGACCAAAGACCTCCTGCCTCCATGGCCACTGGTATCTCTTGGAATAGGGTCCCCAACAAGAGAAAAGCAGGTCATGGAACCGCAGGTCAGAAACAGACCTTAAATCATGAAGCAAGATTACTGAGTAGGCCTGGCCTTGCTGCTTCCACCTGTGCGTTTGTGCACATGGGTGTGTGTGTGTGTGTGTGTGTGCTCATGGTAAAAGAGAAACACATATATAGATTTGACCTATTTATTAAGAAAAATATTTGTTGAGAGCCTGTTGTGTCTTTGGCACTATTATAGGTGCTGGGGATACAGCCATGAACAAATGAGCCAGAATCCTTGCAGTATAGGAGTTTACATTTGTATGAAAATAAATGTGAGAGATGTAAATAAAATATGAGGAATACAAACATATCAATGCATTAAGAGAATAAAACACCATCAAGTATTTTCATAGAACTAGTTCTAAAATTATAAGACCACATAACTGTGGAAAAATCTGAAATTAACTGAACAAAAATAATTACAAGTTATTTGTAATATTAACAAATATTACATCCATTAAAAATTTCATGAAGCCACCATTTTTCATCCATCAAATTAACAAAGCTGTTTTTCAAGAGTTTGGTGAGTTGAGCGCCCTCATATGCTGCTGGTGGTATAAAGTGTACAAGGCTTTCAGAAAGCAATTTGGCACCTTGTGTTAAGAACCTAAACCTTAAATATGCATGGCCTTCTATTCAGTAATTCCTCTTAGAGCTATGGGTCTCAATCTTTAGTATGCCTAAAAATCTCTGGAACTTTATTTTAAAAGTGGATTCCTGGGCCCTGACCTCAAACATTCAGATTCTGCAGGTCCAGGATGGGACTCCTGACGTTTATATCTTATTCTGATGGAGGTGGTTAGGGTGTCACACTATAAGAAGAGCTCCTCTGGAAGGGTCTATTCCAAGGAAGCAATCAGAAATATGGAGAAAAATTTATATGTAAAGCTTTTTATCTCAGCTCTTATTTGTAATGTTGAGAAACTGTAAACAACCTAAATTGACACAAATAAGGAAATGGTAATAGTAATTATGATACATACTTAGAGGAGATTATAGCCATTAAAAATGGGCTTTGGGGGATATTTAATAATGTGGGAAGATGCTAAATGAGAGAAATCAAGATGCAAAATTTTGCATACTATATTTATGAAAAAAATGTATTTTTCATATATATGAAAACAACTGCAAGGAAATACATCAAACTTTTAATAGTGGCTATGACTGGGTAGCAGGATTAGGAGAAATATTTATCTTCTATGTGTTGCTCTATATTTTCTGAATTGAAACAATGAGCAAATTACTTTCATAATCCAAAAACATATAAACTTAAAAAAAAATAAAGAAGTCATAAATCTCTTCTTTGCTTCTAGGCAGAAATACACCCAAATCATTCCACACATAGCTGCCTAGTCCAATGCTCCTTTTAGGCCCAGTTAAGGAAATCTTCCAGAATCAGACAGCTGTCATTTATGTCCAGCTTTTGTTGTCCCTGATGAAATTTAAATTTGCTTTCTCTTACTCTTCCTTCATGGAGTCCGAGACCAGCTGTTTGCTTACTTCCTTAAAGGGCTGCTCATAATGCCGCCCAAGCTGACTAGTGTCTATTTAAGTCCCAAAGTTCTGCTGGGAAGGGAATGTGTGAACTCTCACTGATCAGGAAGCGCTTGGGGAGAGGGCTAGTGAGTGTGAATGTGGTGAGTTCTGGTTTCTGGGAGAGGGTGACTGTAAGGGCTAAGGAAGGCATTTTCTAGATAAAGTTTTATTCAGTAGACTCTTTGGGAAGCAATTAATCAATCAATGAGTAACCTTTGAAAATACCTGCCTAAAATTCTTCCACAAGCACAAATTGCATGGCAATCCTATAAATCTTACAAAGCAATTATAAAAGAATGTTTCTTTAAAAAAATAAAATGTAACGGCTAAGGCCTGACTTTCCTTGCAGGGAATATACAATAAAAGCTACTATTGTGGGGGAAGTATCTTTCATCCATCATTTCTTCTTCCTTCCCACGGCACAGGCCCTCTTCACCCCCTGTTGGGTAGGTCCAAACTAGTCTCCTGGGGCTCTGATTTTGGTTGTCTCATTCTTTAACAGGTGGTTACTACTCTTGAAAGAAAAACTCATTTTACTCATCTATAAAATGGACCTAAAGTTAGATTTTACAAAGCATGTAGGGATTCAAGGAGCCTCTCCCCTTTCCAGTAGCCAGCCTGTCTGTCCCTTCCCATTAAACACTTGTCTTAATCCCACTAATAATCTGTCTGTATTTCTCTTCTTATGCAAGGCTTCAGTCCAGCATTTGGCACACAGAAGGCACCTAGCAAATTTTTATCAAAGGAATGGAAAAACTGGATGACTGGTTCCTTTGATGATGGTAAGCTCCCTTGTATACTACTCATCCCTGTTCTACAAACAGAAGGAACTTACTCTATATTAGTCAATTTAATTTTTCTGCCCTTGTATCCATTATTCACTCAATAACAACACATTTTTATTGGGCAAATCTGACATGTCAGGCACTGGGGAAAAAGCAGTGAGCAAAATAGACATAGTCCCTGTTTTCATAGAGCTTACACTGTAGTGGGAGGCAAAGGAACAACTGATCAATTAATTAATTGATTACTTCATTTTTAAAATGTGCTTTGGGGTATAGATAAGCACTATGAGGAAAATAAAAGTTATGTGATAGAGACTGAGAACAAGGGCAACCACAGCTGGTCAGGGCAGGTCTCTCTGAGGAGGTGACGTTTGAGCTAAGACCTAAGTGATGAGGCCCAGGAAACACTAATAATATAGCTTTTCTACATTGGCAATTTTTTAATTAAGGCAAAATGTATACAGAGTAAAATGCATGCGTGTACTTAAGTTTATAATTTAATGAGTTTTACTAAAGGTATACACCTATGCAATCATCACCATTAGGATACAGAACATCTCCCTTACCCCAGAAAGTTCTTGTGCCCACTTCCCACTCATGGGAAGCATAGTCTCACCCCATGCTCAGAGGCATCCTCTGCTCTAATTTTCCTTATCATAGATTAGTTTTGCCTAAGATGGGCATCCTCAGGTACAGCTCCTTGGACACAGTTCCTCTGGATCAGAAGATCTGTTATCTAATGTGACAAGTTATCTGCTTCCCAAACTCCCAACATACAATGCCAATGTAAGGATAAGATAAGCACAAGAGACACTAAAGTTCAGAAGGAAGAGAGATGAGAGGCCCGTACCACAATCTCTGGTCCATAGAAATTTGACACGACTATAAGACCAAGCGTGACTCTATGTGCCCTCCTGCCATTTCCCACCACATACTGGCCGCAAATGTTCATGGCCATCCTAGAGCAGAGCTTCACAATGGGTGTGCCAAAGAGTGAGCCATGAATGGAGGACCATGAGCTGCTGGACCTCTCTGACTTGGAGCAGTCTGGTCTAGGGCTCCTCAAAGGACAGCCCCAGGGGAGTGGGTTCTGTTGGGGTGGGAACTATGAGGGACACAAGAGACACTCAGAGTCCTTGTTCCACCACAATAGGATGGGAGAGACCAAGAAGATGCCCTACCATCCAGCTGTCTGTTTCAGCGTCCCACTGAGGCACACCTCTGCCGTGATCAAGGGCTATTGCCACTGCTAGGGAAGGAGCAGGGCAAACATTCAGTAGGTCAAGGAAGGCAGAACTGAGGTGCTGGCACACCAGCTTTAGGTATGGCCTCAATCTTTGTCTTCACATCTATCTTGTCCTTCTTCCCACTTGTGGCTTCCATGCCCTCTTAGTTGTGTCCAAGCACTAACAGAGCTTCATCATTATCTTGAAACACTTGCTATGATAAACTTCTATTGGACTTGAAACCCACTCACATAATCACAAGAATTTCCAACGTCGCATTTGTCAATAAGAGCAAAAATGAGATGTTATATTCTTTAAACAGAGTTTCAACCATTATAAATTTTAGAATGGCTTTAAAAATAGATTAAACATTTTTAATCACTAGCTTGTACAAAGCTTTAATGGTGACTACCAATATTTTGAAAAGATAGCCATTTTTTTTAAAGTGTTGGGAATTCCCTAGCAATCCAGTGATTAGGACTCTCACTGCCGGGGCCGGGTTCAATCCCTGGTCGGGGAACTAAGATCCCACAAGCTGCGTAGTGCAGCCAAAAAAAAAAAAGTGTTGATCAGGGTTTTCTCACAGATATTTTAAGCTTATAACTTGATATTACAAAGTTATGTTCTTCTTCAGCAATAAAAAGGAATGAAGTACTGATACATGCTACAACATGGAAGAATCTTAACAATGTTAAGCTAAGTGAAAGAAGTCAGACACAAAAGACCACATACTGTGTGATTCCATTTATATGAAATGTCGAGAATAGGCAAATCTATAGAGACAGAAGGTAGGTTAGTAGTCACCTAAGGCTGAGGGGTGGAGGGGACAAGGGTGACTGCTAGTGGGCACGGGGCTTCTTTGTGGGGGTGATGAAATGTTCTAGAATTGATTGTGGTGATGGTTGCACAACCCAGTGAATATACTAGAAACAACTGAATTGTACACTTTAAATGCGTGGTTTGTATGGTATGTGTACTCGTTTTCCTGTGGCTGTCATAACAAATCCACACACTTCGTGGCTTAAAACAACAAAAATGTGTACTCTCACAGCTCTGGAGGCCAGAAATCCAAAGTCAGTATCATGGGCTGAAATCAAGGCGTTGGCAGTGCCGTGTTCCCCCCGAGAGGATCCAAGAAGAGTTAATCCATCCCTTGCCTCCTCCAGCTTCACTCCAATTGTCCAACATCTTCAAATCTCTCTCGGCTCCGTCTTCACGTGGCCTACAGTGCGTCAAATCTCCCTCTTATAAAGGTACATGTGACTGCGTTTAGAGCCTACTCTGATAATCCGGGATAATCTACCCATTTCTAGATCCTTAACTTTATTACATTTGTAAAAATTCTGTTTCCATATAAGGTTAACACTTACAGGTTCCAGGGATTAGAACCTAATGTCTTGGCAGGGGGTAAAAGGGGTCATTTTTCAGCCTACCGCAGTATGTGAATTATACCTCAATAAAGCAATTTTTAAAAATACACAGGGTGAGCTTCCCTGGTGGCGCAGTGGTTGAGAATCTGCCTGCCAATGCAGGGGACACGGGTTCGAGCCCTGGTCTGGGAAGATCTCACATGCCGCGGAGCAACTGGGCCCGTGAGCCACAACTACTGAGCCTGCGCGTCTGGAGCGTGTGCTCCGCAACAAGAAAGGCCGCGATAGTGAGAGGCCCGCGCACTGCGATGAAGAGTGGCCCCCGCTTGCCGCAACTAGAGAAAGCCCTCGCACAGAAACGAAGACCCAACACAGCCAAAAATAAATAAATAAATAAATTTATAAAAACAAAAACCCTTCTATTAAAAAAAAAATACACAGGGTATAATTTATGAATAAATAAAATTTAGTATACAGAAGAAAAGCTATATCCATGTATAGATGCAAGGAGGCTTAAAAGACATATTAATCAATCGCAAATTTTGTTTTAATCTTGACTCAGACCAAAGGTAAAAAGACATTTTTCAGACAAATGAAGAAAATCAAGCATGGACTGGGTATTAGATAATGCCGGGAAATTATTTTAACTTATTTAAGGTCATAATGGTATCATGGTTGTTCTTTTAAGTCCTATCTGTTAGAGATTTATACTGAAGTAATTTCAGATGAAATAAAAAGATGCCTGGAATGTGCTTTTAAAGATTCTGGCAAAAAAGGGAGGATGGAATAGATGAAATCTGAAAATGTTGATAACTGTTTAATCTAGGTCCTAGATACGTGATGGAGGGGAGTTGGTCATTATACTATTCTCTATTTATTTGTACGTTTGACATTTTTCCATAATAAAAGAAGTTACATTAATGGAAATAAGCTCAATTTTCTCATTTAAAAATTTGAACAGGTTTTATTTGGAAGTTTTAAACAAATACAATATATTCTCTAATACCATATACATACTTTTATCATAATTCTATAACATAAAAAAAGCTAATTTTTTAATAAACCTGATAGAAATGCTCTCAAATTCCCTCTGGTTTTACCCCTAATGCTCTTCAAATAATGTCATCTTTTTGTGTGCCGTGACGTAAAAAGATTGGGAAGCTCTGCCCAGAGGAACTGATTTTGTGCAAAGGGCAGATAAATACAGGCTTTCAATGTCCTCCATTTCCAAAAGCTCTCAGGGCTCCCTCTTCAGCACCTTTTTAAAGGGCTTTCAGAAAACAAAATGCTTGAGACTGAAACAGTCCCTGCAGCTGCAGCAACGGTTTCAAATGCCCACTATTTTGTAAGAGGATCCCTTTATGCGGTTTTTTGTTTCCCAGAGGAAAAGCTAAACCCACCCCAGTGTTTTCATAAACTGAAAATGAATGGCTTGAGGGCCACCGTTGAGTGGGACGGAAGAGGACATTTGGCAGAGCTGGCCTCTGCGGGACTTTGGTCCCCCCCAGACCTCAGTCAGCAACCTGCAGGGACGTGGCCATGAGAGAGGACTTCAGAGGTGGAGCTCTGGTCCTCGTGGGGCCGCCCAGCCTGGGGAGCAAGGTGCAAGGTGTTCAGGGAGGGAGCATGGTGGCCACAGCCCCTTTGCCAGTATACAGTCAGGCCAGACAGGGTGCACCTCCTCTCGGAAGCCCCCAGGTGCGCCCCACAGCAAAGCTGCACATTGCTCTTCCTCTGGTGGTTGAGTATATCCTTATCTCTGAATTTGGTTGGTTTGTTGTTTATTTAAATCTGTAATACACAGAGTAAAACATTCCAAAGAGAACAAAAAGATATTCAGCAGAAACAGTCAATCTCTCAAGCTTATTTCTCCCAGAGACAGCTAGCACTACCAGTTTCTTTTGCATCCTTCCAGAGATTTCTATACCTACACATGTGTGTATACCCATATACATGCCCCATCTCCCCGAATGCTTACCGTACACTCTATTCCTACCACCTCATGTTTCTTACTTTTTTACCTTTAACTGTGTATTTTGGAGATTGTCATAGCTGTATATAGAGATATGTCTTGGCTTTTGTTTATTCAGTACTTTTTAAGGCTGTATATTTCTTGGTATGGACGTGCCAAAATTTATCTAAGTAATTCCATAGTGGTGTGTATTCGGGTTGTTTCCAGGGTCCTGCTATTCCAAACAAAGCCACAATAAATTTTGCACTCCCTCCAAGCTTTTATGCAAGACTACCCTAGTTGCCTTTCAAAGAAACACATATACGCAGTGCTGACATAAAAAGAGAAAGCAACGACAAAAGTCTCCCTTCCAACACACAAAATTACTGTTAGAATCTGACCTGTTTCGACAGAAGTAGCTGCTCCCCTAACAGAATCAAAACAATGTGGTAAGGGGTCTGGCTGCAGAGCTGACTCTCCCTTCTCGTAATTCCTACTCCCATCCCAACAGATAGCTTTGTAGACAAACCACTGAGGCTGCAAGGTATAAGGCTTTCCATCAAGGATATGTTTTCCCTTCACCTCTGACCCTCAGCCGGTCCATAGAAAACCCAGCTCCATTGTCTGCAGCATTTCCTTCCCTAAAAACACCAGGGCTCTGCCTCCATTCCAGGCCAGCATTTCTCCTGCCAAACTGCTCCAACAGACTTTATACCTGCCTGGCAAAGGATGCAAATCAAGAAACTGCAAGCAAAGATCCTTTGACTGTAGAAACCAACTGGCAGAGGACAAAAGAACAGGAAAGAGCCTGCTTAAGGAGGGAAATAAGAGTTTGGGGCCAATACAAAAAAAAGGGATCAGAAGTTCCTCTCCACAAAACAACCAGAAGAAACCTCATCTAACAATCAGATAAACTCCTCCAACAGCAAGCAGGAATATCTCACGGCCAAAAAATGCTTAATTTATTGAGGGCAGACTTGAGAGAAAGTGGGCTTAAATTAGTAAAAAGCCAGGATGATAGACTATGAGAGGGATATAAAATGCAATCCTTGTGAACACTGAACTAGAGTAAGTTGCACCATCACAGAGCTGTCCTTGAGAAAATATGCTTTATATGAAAAGCAGCATGTCTGAAGTCTTTACGAACAGTTTATCCTATCAAGCAGATTAAACATTCCCATATGAAATCCTGTATATTAATTTGGGCCACCAGACATCTTTCCTGCCCATTTCACATTAATTAACTCATGTTTCATATCTGAAAATGCATGTGGTTTTATTTTAACTCTTTGATATGGTAGGAAACTTCGAATTCCCTAAAGACAGTGTCTTATTAGTTTTGGGGGATATTTTCTGTGTGAAAGAAAGGTAAGTACATATTGTGATCATTTGTAACTTACTGAGAGCCAAGGCACAGAGGCTGACCCAGCTGTTTTCCTAAAGGCTACTCAGGACAAGGGCTTTCTTATCAGACACTGCTATCAGACTGGAGGCACTTTCCCCAGACAGCTCGTAGTTTAATTCATAGGAGATTACGCACTGGGCTCACTCCCAGAAGTTCAGGAACATAGAATGAGGTCATGTCCTCAGCACATGGGGTTCACACCAGCCCGCAGGGGAGGACAGGGAGGCAGCAGAGGGAAGGAACATCAGGACCTCAGAGGCCTGGGGCTCACACCTCTCAGAAGCCTCCTGAAATGGCAGAGCAAGTCCAGACCTGCCAGGCTTTGACTCACAATTAAAGTACCCAGAGCTGGCAGGAAACTTGCAGGTCACTAATCCACCCCCAGCCCACCCTCGGAAGCCCAGTAAGGGTCATAGAGCTGGGTAGAGCAGAACTTGAGCTAAAACTCAGGTATCTTGGCCCCTGAGTTGTGCTTCTCAGACTTTAACGTGCATATCAATCACCTGGGGAGCTTGTTAAATGCTAACTGATTCAGCAGGCCTGGAGTAGAGTCTAAAATTTTGCATTTCTAATAAGCTTCCCTCTGATGCCATTGTTGCCAGTGGAGTACTATGCTGAGTAGCACATCCTCACACCTCTGTTCTCAACATTCCTTAATTACAGAAAAATCCAGAAAACAGTCCCTCTTGCACTGCCTAGGAACTGATTAAAGAAAGTCCTTTTCTTAATCTCTTATTTACCAAACCTATCTCAAACAAAGAAGTCTCAGCTTCAACCTTCTTATCCACTGGAGACCCCCAAATTACTGCCCAGCCCTTAGTGGGAAGAGAAAAGGAAACCATAAGACCCATGATCCCATACTCTCTAGCAGGTGAATTTCGGATAAAGCAGTGGTTCTCAAAGTGTGGTCCAAGAGCATCAGCGTCACATGGTATCTTATTAGAAATGCAAATTCAAAAATTCTAGGAGTGAGCTCAGCAATCTGAGGGTTTTTTTTATTGAAGTATAGTTGATGTACAATATTATATGTTACAGGTGTACAATATAGTCATTCACCATTTTTAAAGGTTATATTCCATTTATAGTTATTACAAAATATTGGCTATATTCCCTGTGTTGTACAATATATCCTTGTAGCTTATTTTATACCTAATTGTTTGTACCTCTTAATCCCCCTACCTCTATCTTGCCCCTCCCTACTGGTAACCACTAGTTTGTTCTCTATATCCGTGAGTCTGTTTCTTTTTTGTTATATTCACTAGTTTGTTGTATTTTTTAGATTCCCCATATAAGTGATATCATACAGTATTTGTCTTTCTCTATTTGACTTATTTCACCAAGCATAATACACTCCAGGTTCATCTATGTTGTTGCAAATGGCAAAATCTCATTCTTTTTTATAGCTGAGTAATATTCCATTGTGTGTGTGTGTGTGTGTGTGTGTGTGTGTGTGTGTGTGTGTGTGTATAAATGTATACCACGTCTTCTTTATCCATTCATCTGTTGATGGACACTTAGGTTCCTTCCACATCTTGGCAATTGTATATAGTGTTGCTATGAACATTGGGGTGCATGTATATTTTTGAATTAGTGTTTTTGGTTTTTCGGATACATACCCAGGAGTGGAAAGTAATCTGAGTTTTAACAAGCCCTGCAGGCAATTCTGATGCAGACTTAAGTTTGAGAATCACTGAGATAAGACTCATGGCCAAGAGCAGTGTATCAGTCAGTACTCACGGCTTTGTGTCCAAAATAAAATAAAATGCCCACAACACAATAATTCCCCAGTCCTAGGACATGGCCTACTTGAAGCAACAGATGACATATCATCATATGCTACACCAATTAATTTAGAGTACATTAGTACATGATTGTAGGACCTGCACACGGCATCTCAAAGATTCCCAAAGAATCACAAAGACACTCAAATTTACTCCCTCAAGCTTCCTGCCTTGCAGAAAAGCTCACCATAGTGCCCTGGAACCACGTGCATGGTCAGTTCAGTCTCTGAAGGGAATGATTTATTTACCTGACTCTTTCAGGTAAGAAGACATTTTCTTGTCATGTTCCTCTCGTGTATGTGTGTGTGTATGTGTGTGTGTACTCCTCGACTACACGTTTGAAAGAGACCATCTCAACCCATGTCTTGTCGGAAAGGCTGGGACGCCAACATGTTAGGCTGAGGCAACAGATCTGTGCCCTGATGCAATCATAATACGGAAATAAATATAATTCACAGCTTCTACCCTCCTGTGCACATCCCTCATTTTCTTTGAGAAAGTCTCATTAAAATGTTTGCTGTAATTTATAAAGCCAGCTCTAATAGGATAACATTTGCTTCTTTGTCTTGCATATGAAGTCGCGATTCATCTGCATGCAACTCCGCCTTGTTTGTAACAACGTTGCCATGGCGACATTTTTCCTTTCAAGTACCAAGTAAATTGTGGAAGAGCACATACAACAGCATGGGCCTATAGGTAAATACTTCATTACTATCTACACAAACATTTCATTCGTTGTACCCACTCTCTCCTCTCTCCGTAAACCCAGCTCCATTAAGATCCAATTTTTGAATTCTTTCCTCCCAAGGGCATATGAAGACCTTGCTCCACCAGAAGAGATCCAAATCAAAATGATTTGGGTTTGAATATTTTAAAATAATTTTCCTTTTTCCACGATTCTGTAGGGCTATATGTAACAGAAGTTTTAAAAATCAAACAGGAAGTTAATAACCAAAGTCTTCTGCATCCAAATAGCAGAAATTCCTGCCTTCCACCTCCACACAAATAGCACAACTCTTAGACACCACAGCTATACTTTGAGTCAATTTCATAGCAGTTTATACCTGATAAGGTTAATTCATATATAGGGACCCACAAAATGGAGGCCACCCCAGTGGTCCCGCCCATGTCACAAATCTATACCTAAGGCAGCCTCATCTACGGGAAACACCTATCAAACACCAATTATTGATACAATCCTCCCACTCAGCTAGCTCACCTTATCCTGAAAACTAGGACCTGCTCACCTTATAAGGAAATCCCCAACCTCCTAGCCAGTCACGCCCTGTTTCCTTTTGCTTCTTCTAACACTACAAAACTCATTTTTGCCCAAAACCCCTCCGGAAGAGCGCTCCACTGCTTGTGAGACGCTGTACTCCCCCAGCCCGTGGATTGTTTTCCCTTGAATAAAGAACATCGAACTTGTTACAAAATTGTATTCGTTTCGCCATTTGATATGGCTTTATTGGGCATTTATGCACTTGTCTAAAAGCCTCATTAGCTTCAAGCCCCTGACGGGCAGGACGTCTCTTTTACCCATCATCACCTCTCCTGTATCAATGGGCAAAATGGCTCCCGGACGCCAGACCATGGACAGATGCGTTGGAATTGCCCCGGAGCTATCAAAAGTACGGAGTCCTGGGTGCTGTGCCTGGGGATTTTTATCCTGCATAGGTCTATAAAATGGTGATAATAGTTTTAACTCAGAGGACGATCGTGAGAATTACATGAGCTCAAAAATGCACATGAAGCCCATAGCCCAGGGCCTGGCCTTATAGGCAATTAAAAACTGAGAGCTATATTTATTGGTAATAAAATATTATTGGTGATATTATGGAGGACTAGAATAGAGTCAGAATGAAGTCTGATGAATAGTTCCTGCTTGACATAAAGAACTCCTTGGAATGCATACCCTAAGACAGGACACTTCTAAGAGTGAAAGGGGTGCTATTAATAATTTTACCAGGACGATAGGCATAAACCAGAAGTTTCCTGGTAAAAAGGATGCACAGTGTTCTTACCAGTAATCCTCCTTTACACTTAATAAAGTACACCTGCTTAGGTTCCCATGGCTGGAGCTGGCTGCTTGATTAGGTGAACATCTGATTGTACCATTGCTTTGGTTATGTTGCTGCAAACCTGATTTCCCACTCTGGGTTTCATGCTCTGGAAAATGTATAGACTGTCACCAGCATAAAGTGTTAAGACAAAACTGAGTTAATTGCCTGCTGAGGTAAAGGAGAACATCAGATTCGCACTACTTTTTGTCTAGGATACAGGACGGCAAGGTTGGAAGTTACCAAATATTAGAAGTTTGAAGTTTAAATTTTAAGGAGGGGCTTGATTAGGATTGAGTGAGAATCATGATACAATAGTCCAGCATTGGTGGGAACAGCAAGGTTAGCATTTTGAAGAAAAAATTCAAAGAATCTTAGGGTGCTTTCCGTTGAAGCGTTGGTGGGTCTTTCAGGAAGTTCCTGTAATGAACAATCAACTTATCTGTCTGGGCTGGAGTCTCTTTGAACAGTAAAATGTTAATGAGGACAGTGGAACAGTAAAGTCATGTGAATGTAGACAGTAAACTGTATGAGGGATAGTTAGTTCCAGTCCTCAGTGTCCTGTTTGCTAGAAACCAATCTGCAACATGTATAAATAGTCTTAACATTCCCATCTTTTATATGGTAATTCTATTCCCAAGAAGCTAAGGTAATAATCTGAACCTAGTACAAAGATTTATGTAACGAAGATGTTCATTATGAACTAAAATAATTTAATAGCCCTAAATTGGAAATAATCCAAATGTCCAATAGTAGGTAATAAATGTGGTATATAGAATTTCATGAAGCCATCAGAAGTTTATGAAAAAATGTAATAACAATGGAATATACATGTACTATATTTGCTAAGAGAAAATAAGCCAAATTATAGACTCAAATAAACAAGGGAAAAAATTACTGAAAGAAAATATACCAGACATAGCAAATACACCAAAATGATACTTCTGGTGGTTAGTTTATAGACAGTTTCAATGTTCTTTTCAGTGTTTTATATATATATTTACATGTATATTCTCTGTTAACATATTTTTTTAATAGAGAATATATATTTTTAACAGAGAATGTATTGCTTTTATATTCAGAACGTTTTTGCACAAGCTGTAATATTATGACAGAAAAAATAGAAAATACAGGCAAGCACAAAAGACAAAAATGTAAATTAAAATTATCTGTAATCTTATCTCGCAGAGGTAATTGTATTTAACCTTGCGATGTGTATTCTTCCACACATTTTTCTGTGTGAGAAAGCAAAGTAGCATTTTGCCTACTGCTATTATGAGATTGGGCGGCAGGGGGAAGCACTTTGACCTCTGAAACAAATAAAAATACAGAATCACTATCTAGCAATAGACCCCAAAATAGGTGAACCTTTTATCCCTTTCCTGTATGCTACTGTAGGGAAGAAAAAAGTTTTCCTCAACCTCCTTTGGGTCCCTGGCTAGGTCAGAAAATTAAACTGACAAAGACAGATTAACAGGAGAAAAGCATACAAATGTATTTAATATAAGTTGTACGTGACACAGGAGCCTTCATAAGGAAATGAAGACCAAAGAAACAGTTAGACCTGAGTATTTTCATGCTGGGTTTGATGAAAAGTGGACAGTCGTGGAAGAACATGATAGGTTAGAGAGTATGAGGTAAGTGTAGTAAGCTAGGGGAAATTTAGCAAGGCCTGTTGGTTAGGAATCTTCTCAGCAACCCTTTGTCTTTTAAGATAAGGATGCTCCTTTCCTCTGCGTTAGGGAAGACACCTCTCTCAGGAGGGTTTTATGACCTGTCTCAGAAGAGAAGGGCAGGGAGGAAAGGTCAGAGTGACCTTCCTGCTTCTGTTATTTTCTCAAACTCCTTCAGCTTAAAATATTCACTATGCTAAAGTGCCATATTTGGGGATAATGTGTCCTGAACCTCATTACTACTGATTTCTAACAAAAATAACTTTATTCCTGCCTTTTGCAATGCTGTACAAATATATGATATTTCATGCAGATATGATAATTGTGTGAGAAAACTATCTTCCTACCATGATTAGACTAACTGCAACCTTGGTAATAACCTTGTGGGGATTTTCTTCAAACATCTGTCCTATTTTTTTATTCCGCAGGCCAATTCTTCTAAAGTCTAAATTCCTTTGCAAAAATTTTGCAAATAAAACTTACCTTTCTTTATGTTTTTTTCTCATTTTTCTTTCATGTACACACACCAAATAAATGTAAGTATTTAGGGAAAAAAAGGGCTATATCATAATCAGTTTCTTCAATTAACAATATACCATGAATATATTTATATGCCTATAAATATAAAATAAAAGTGCCTTTTTAATGACTATAGTATTCCAATATTTGGCTATATCATCATTTACATAACCAGTGCCCTACTGTTGGATTTTTATGTTTTGTGTTGTTGACAATATAATAAAATCTGAAAAAAACAGACATACATATATTTTGTGTCCTAATCTAGGATAAATTCATTGAATCACACTTCTAACTATAAGGGTACATGTATTTTAATGTTTTTAATATATATTGCCAAGTTGCTCTTCAGAAAGATTGTACCCTTACAATACTACCACCAATGAGTGAACATTTACCCAGCCCTCTCCCCAACACTAGGTATTAGTGCTTGTTTTATTACTGACCAATAAGGGAAAACAAAATGGTGTTTCATTTAAATATTTACTTATTTATTAGAATGTTAACTATTCATTTCTTAACTATCCTTTGGTAATATTTTATCTTGTAAATTGAATAATTATAACTTTTTCCCATTTTCTTACTGAGAATTTATTCTTATTCTTATTTATTTGTAAGAGTTATTTATATTTTAAGGATATTTATTATGTGTTATATATTGTTACCACCCAGTTTTGTTTTTTCAAAATCTAATTTTAAATGTTTTGGGTAGGGGAATTCCCTGGTGATCCAGTGGTTAGGACTCCATGCTCCCACTGCAGGGGGCATGGGTTTGATCCCTGGTCAGGGAACTAAGATCCCGCTTGACGTGCAGTGCAGCCAAAAAATAAATAAATAAAATAAAATAAATGTTTTGGGTAGGTGGTGTTTGTTGTTATTAAAAAGAAGTTTTAAATCTATCCATCATTTCCTTTATGGCTTTCTGCCACTGATGTCATACTTGAAAAGGTTTTACACCCTAAATTACAGGAGTTTTCACTAACATATTTCCTCTATGAGTTTCAAGATTTGTGAACTTCTGTTTATCTAAATAACATATTAATACATAGCCTGCTTTTTCTTCAATATATCAGGCACAACTTTTATGTACTTCCTCAGTTTCTTGGCTGCCTCTTCACCTTGGCTACCACCACTGGTCAGTTCTACTTCTTGGAGCTAACTGGTCACTTGCCCTGGGAA